>NC_050104.1:133723348-136223348 GCF_902167145.1 Zea mays
GCTACCTCCGGCTTCGGCTCATCGAAGAGCGGCCGAGGGTCCCTTTAACTAAGCAAGAGAAGCCTCGGACAGCAAGGCCGACCGAGCCGAGGGACTCCTACGCCTCCGGGATACAGATACCTCACTCGTCACCTTCGCACGAGGCAACTCACGCTTGGTGAAGCGGTTCAGATGGCCGACAGGCGAGTCTTAGTGCTCGAAATGAGGAAAAAACACGGCTCCGTGCCGAAAATACATACATGTTCAGGCCCTGACAGCCACAATGAACAAGACACCGACACTCAAGGTGCCATTACAAACGGAACTACGGTTCCGTCCCCGCGGGTATGAACAACCTCCACACCGGGGAGCCTACGGGGCGACAAGCTCCGGGCGACTCGCCAACGACCTCTACAGCAGCAGCCATGGTCCCAGGACGGACGGAGCCACCGGAAGACTCTCGTTCGCGTCCTCACTCAAGGGACGCGAACCAGATATTAAAGCCAAAGAGCCGGGGTCGGTTCGTAGGCGGCGCTGATGGCCTCGACGGCGGGGAAGCTTCCTCCAGCTGCCACCACGTCAGCACCGACGGCGGCGTCCGCCTCTCCACCAACGCCGTACCGGCGAGCGCGGGCTGCTCTAAAGCGCACTGGCAGGTCCTCGCTCCCGTCCTCGCCACGAAAGCGAGGAGAAGGACAGAATGTTGCATCCTAGCTGGGCAGCAACAGTTCGCCTTCCCCGGCATGGCTAGAGGATGCCTCCTCCGCAGAGCTGGAGGATGGTCTCCACCACCAGAAGCTGGAAGAGGAGGTGGCCAGCCGACCCGTGTGGGAGGTAGAGCCCCGGCTCACCTCGCTCTCCACCCCAGCAAGGATGATGAAGATCCTTGAAGCTAAGGGCGGGACCAAGACCGCAGCCCGGCTTGCCTCTCCCCACCTAGGGGCTGGTGGTCACTGATAGTCGCCTAGAGGGGGGGGGGGGTGAATAGGGCGAAACTGAAATTTACAAATATAAACACAACTACAAGCCGGGTTAGCGTTAGTAATAAAGAAACGAGTCCGCGAGAGAGGGCGCAAAACAAATCCCAAGCGAATAAGCAAGTGAGACACGGAGATTTGTTTTACCGAGGTTCGGTTCTTGCAAACCTACTCCCCATTGAGGAGGCCACAAAGGCCGGGTCTCTTTCAACCCTTCCCTCTCTCAAACGATCCACGGATCGAGTGAGCTTTCTCTTCTCAAACACTTGGAACACAAAGTTCCCACAAGGACCACCACAAGTTTGGTGTCTCTTGTCTCAATTACAAGTGAGTTTGATCGCAATGAAAGAATCAAGAATGGAGAAAGCAATCCAAGCGCAAGAGCTCGAAAGAACACAAGCAAATCACTCTCTCTAGTCACTATTGTGTTGTGTGGAATTTGGAGAGGATTTGATCTCTTTGGTGTGTCTAGAATTGAATGCTAGAGCTCTTGTAGTAGTTGGGAAGTGGAAAACTTGGATGCAATGAATGGTGGGGTGGTTGGGGTATTTATAGCCCCAACCACCAAATATGGCCGTTGGGAGTTCTGTCTGTTCGATGGCACACCGGACAGTCCGGTGCACACCGGACAGTCCGGTGCCCCCTGCCACGTCATCACTACCGTTGGATTCTAGCCGTTGGAGCTGCTGACTTGTGGGCCCGCCTGGGTGTCCGGTGCACACCGGACATGCACTGTTCCTTGTCCGGTGTGCCGGAGTGGGCGCGCCTGACATCTGCGCGCGCAGAGCGCGCATTAAATGCGCGGTAGAGAGCCGTTGGCGCGGAGATAGCCGTTGCTCCGGAGTCGCACCGGATAGTCCGGTGCACACCGGACAGTCCGGTGAATTTTAGCGGACTAGCCGTTGGAGTTTCCCGAAGCTGGCGAGTTCCTGAGGCCGACCTCCCTTGGCGCACCGGACACTGTCCGGTGTACACCGGACAGTCCGGTGAATTATAGCGGAGTCGCCTCTGGAAATTCCCGAAGGTGGCGAGTTTGAGCTGGAGTCCTCTGGTGCACCGGACACTGTCCGGTGTACACCGGACAGTCCGGTGATCCCAGACCAGAGGGCCTTCGGTTCCCACTTAGCTCCATTGTTGAATCCAAAACTTGGTCTTTTTATTGGCTGAGTGTGAACCTTTTACACCTGTGTAATCTATACACTCGGGCAAACTTAGTTAGTCCAAATGTTTGTGTTGGGTAATTCAACCACCAAAATTAATTAGGGACTAGGTGTAAGCCTAATTCCCTTTCAATCTCCCCCTTTTTGGTGATTGATGCCAACACAAACCAAAGCAAATATAGAAGTGCATAATTGAACTAGTTTGCATAATGTAAGTGTAAAGGTTGCTTAGAATTGAGCCAATATTAATACTTACAAGATATGCATGGATTGTTTCTTACTTATAACATTTTGGACCACGCTAGCACCACATGTTTTGTTTTTGCAAAATCTTTTGTAAATCTTTTCTAAGTTCTTTTGCAAATAGTCAAAGGTAGTGAATAAGAGTTTTGCAAAGCATTTTCAAGATTTGAAATTTTCTCCCCCTGTTTCAAATGCTTTTCCTTTGACTTAAACAAAACTCCCCCTAAATGAGATCCTCCTCTTAGTGTTCAAGAGGGTTTTGATATGCCTTTTTGAAATGCTACTTTCTTCCCTTTTTGAACACAATAGGATACCAATTGAAAATATTCAACACTAAGTTTTTGAAATTGGTTGGTGGTGCGGTCCTTTTGCTTTGGGCTCATTTCTCCCCCTTTTTGGCATGAATCGCCAAAAACGGAACCATTAGAGCCCTTGAAGTGCTATCTTCCCCTTTGGTCATAAATAAATGAGTTAAGATTATACCAAAGACGAAGTCCGGTTCTTTGGCTTTGGGCTCTTACTCTCTCCCCAAAGACGAAGTTCTTTTCTTGATGCTCATGCTTTTTCTTCTCCAAGAATGGAGAGTGACTTAGAGCGTCGGCGAGGGATGAGTTACGGAGTGGAAGCCTTTGTCTTCGCCGAAGACTCCAATTCCCTTTCAATATACCTATGACTTGGTTTGAAATAGACTTGAAAGCACATTAGTCATAGCATATAAAAGAGACATGATCAAAGGTATATAGTAGAGCAATGTGTGCAATTTAACAAAAGAAGTTCCTAGAATCAAGAATATTGAGCTCATGCCTAAGTTTGTTAAAAGATTGTTCATCAAGAGGCTTGGTAAAGATATCGGCTAATTGATCTTTAGTATTAATGTATGAAATCTCGATATCTCCCTTTTGTTGGTGATCCCTAAGAAAATGATACCGAATGGCTATGTGTTTAGTGCGACTATGCTCGACGGGATTGTCTGCCATTTTGATTGCACTCTCATTGTCACATAGCAAAGGGACTTTGGTTAGTTTGTAACCATAGTCCCGCAGGGTTTGCCTCATCCAAAGCAATTGCGCGCAACAATGACCTGCGGCAATGTACTCGGCTTCGGCGGTGGAAAGAGCGACCGAATTTTGCTTCTTTGAAGCCCAAGACACCAAGGATCTTCCCAAGAACTGGCAAGTCCCCGATGTGCTCTTCCTATTGATTTTGCGCCCCGCCCAATCGGCATCCGAATAGCCAGTCAAATCAAATGTGGATCCCCGAGGGTACCAAAGCCCAAACTTAGGAGTATAAGCCAAATATCTCAAGATTCGTTTTACGGCCGTAAGGTGAGCTTCCTTAGGGTCGGCTTGGAATCTTGCACACATGCATACGGAAAGCATAATATCCGGTCGAGATGCACATAAATAGAGTAAAGAACCTATCATCGACCGGTATACCTTTTGATCCACGGACTTACCTCCCGTGTCGAGGTCGAGATGCCCATTTGTTCCCATGGGTGTCTTGATGGGTTTGGCATCTTTCATTCCAAACTTGCTAAGAATATCTTGAGTGTACTTCGTTTGGCTTAGGAAGGTGCCCTCTTGGAGTTGCTTTACTTGGAATCCTAAGAAATACTTCAACTCCCCCATCATAGACATCTCGAATTTCTGTGTCATAATCCTACTAAACTCTTCACATGTAGACTCGTTAGTAGACCCAAATATAATATCATCAACATAAATTTGGCATACAAACAAGTCATTTTCAAGAGTTTTAGTAAAGAGTGTAGGATCGGCCTTTCCGACTTTGAATCTATTTGCAATAAGAAAATCTCTAAGGCATTCATACCATGCTCTTGGGGCTTGCTTGAGCCCATAAAGCGCCTTAGAGAGCTTATAGACATGGTTAGGATACTCACTGTCTTCAAAGCCGGGAGGTTGCTCAACATAGACCTCTTCCTTGATAGGTCCATTGAGGAAGGCACTTTTCACGTCCATTTGATAAAGCTTAAAGCCATGGTAAGTAGCATAGGCTAATAATAATATACGAATTGACTCAAGCCTAGCTACGGGTGCATAGGTTTCACCGAAATCCAAACCTTCGACTTGGGAGTATCCCTTGGCCACAAGTCGAGCTTTGTTCCTTGTCACCACACCATGCTCGTCTTGCTTGTTGCGGAAGACCCATTTGGTTCCTACAACATTTTGATTAGGACGTGGAACTAAATGCCATACCTCATTCCTCGTGAAGTTGTTGAGCTCCTCTTGCATCGCCACCACCCAATCCGAATCTTGAAGTGCTTCCTCTACCCTGCTTTCCTGCTTGGCATGCGCTACAGACCCTGTCTTTCTCAAAATGAACATTTGTTAGTCCTAAAATGTGTTCTCCCTTTAGAAGCATGTGAAGATTCTTCATCCCAACATGGGCTAGTCGGCGGTGCCAGAGCCAACCCATGTTAGTCTTAGCAATTAAGCAAGTGTCGAGTTCAGCTTTATCAAAATCTACCAAGTATAGCTGACCCTCTAACACTCCCTTAAATGCTATTGAATCATCACTTCTTCTAAAGACAGTGACACCAACATTAGTGAATAGACAGTTGTAGCCCATTTGACATAATTGGGATACAGAAAGCAAGTTGTAATCTAAAGAATCAACAAGAAAAACATCGGAAATGGAATGGTCAGGAGATATAGCAATTTTACCCAAACCTTTGACCAAACCTTGATTTCCATCCCCGAATGTGATCGCTCTTTGGGGATCTTGGTTTTTCTCATATGAGGAGAACATCCTTTTCTCCCCTGTCATGTGGTTTGTGCACCCGCTGTCGAGTATCCAACTTGAGCCCCCGGATGCATAAACCTACAAAACAAGTTTAGTTCTTGACTTTAGGTACCCAAATGGTTTTGGGTCCTTTGGCATTAGACACAAGAACTTTGGGTACCCAAACACAAGTCTTTGAACCCTTGTGCTTGCCCCCAACATATTTGGCAACTACCTTGCCGGATTTGTTAGTTAACACATAAGATGCATCAAAAGTTTTAAATGAAAGATTATGTTCATTTGATGCAGTAGGAGTTTTCTTAGGCAACTTAGCACGGATTGGTTGCCTAGAACTAGATGTCTCACCCTTATACATAAAGGCATGATTAGGGCCAGAGTGAGACTTCCTAGAGTGAATTCTCCTAATCTTGCTCTCGGGATAACCGGCAGGGTATAAAATGTAACCCTCGTTATCCTGAGGCATGGGAGCCTTGCCCTTAACAAAGTTGGACAATCTCTTAGGAGGGGCACTAATTTTGACATTGTCTCCCCTTTGGAAGCCAATGCCATCCTTAATGCCCGGGCGTCTCCCATTATAAAGCATGCTACGAGCAAATTTAAATTTCTCATTTTCTAAGTTGTGCTCGGCAATTTTAGCATCTAGTTTTGCTATATGATCATTTTGTTGTTTAATTAAAGCCATATGATCATGAATAGCATTAACATCAACATCTCTACATCTAGTACAAATAGATACATGCTCAACAATAGATGTAGACGGTTTGCAAGAATTAAGTTCAACAATCTTAGCATGTAGAATATTATTTTTATCTCTAAGATCGGAAATTGTAACTTTGCAAACATCAAAATCTTTAGCCTTAGCAATCAAATTTTCATTTTCTAATCTAAGACTAGCAAGAGAAATGTTTAATTCTTCAATCCTAGCAAGCAAATCATCATTATTATCTCTAGGATTGGGAATTGAAACATTACAAACATGTGAATCAACCTTAGCATTTAAACTAGCATTTTCATGTCTAAGGTTGTCAATCATCTCACGGCAAGTGCTTAGCTCACTAGATAACTTTTCACATTTCTCAATTTCTAGAGCATAAGCCTTTTTAACCTTAACATGTTTCTTGTTTTCTTTAATTAGACAATCCTCTTGGGAATCCAAAAGGTCATCCTTTTCATGAATAGCACTGACTAATTCATTTAATTTTTCTTTTTGAGCTATGTTAAGGTTGGCAAAAAGGGAACGCAAACTATCCTCCTCATCACTAGCATTATCATCACTAGAAGATTCATATTTAGTGGAGGAGTTAGATTTAACCTTTTTCCTTTTGCCGTCCTTTGCCATGAGGCACTTGTGGCCGACGTTGGGGAAGAGAAGTCCCTTGGTGACGGCGATGTTGGCGGCGTTCTCATCGTCGGAGGAGTCACTTGAGCTTTCGTCGGAGTCCCACTCCCGACAAACGTGGGCATCACCGCCCTTCTTCTTGTAGTATTTCTTCTTCTCCTTTCTTCTCCCTTTCTTGTCGTCGCCTCGGTCACTGTCACTAGATATAGGACATTTAGCAATAAAATGACCGGGCTTACCACATTTGTAGCAAACCTTCTTGGAGCGGGACTTGTAGTCTTTCCCCCTCCTTTGCTTGAGGATTTGGCGGAAGCTCTTGATGACGAGCGCCATTTCCTCATTGTCGAGCTTGGAGGCGTCTATTGGTTGTCGACTTGGTGTGGCCTCCTCCTTCTTTTCTTCCGTCGCCTTGAATGCGACGGGTTGAGCTTCGGATGTGGTGGGTTCGTCAAGCTCGTTGATTTTCCTCGAGCCTTCGATCATGCACTCAAAACTTACAAAATGCCCGATAACTTCCTCGGGGGTCATTTTAGTATATCTAGGATTGCCACGAATTAATTGAACTTGAGTAGGGTTAAGGAAAATAAGAGATCTTAGAATAACCTTAACCACTTCGTGGTCATCCCACTTTACGCTCCCGAGGTTGCGCACTTGGTTCACCAAAGTCTTGAGCCGGTTGTACATGTGTTGTGGCTCCTCCCCTTTGCGAAGCCGGAACCGACCGAGCTCCCCCTCGATCGTTTCCCGCTTGGTGATCTTTGTGAGCTCGTCTCCCTCGTGCGCGGTTTTGAGCACATCCCAAACCTCTTTGGCGCTCTTCAACCCTTGAACTTTGTTATACTCCTCTCTACTTAAAGAGGCGAGGAGTATTGTTGTCGCTTGAGAGTTGAAGCGCTCGATTTGGGCCACCTCATCCTCATCATAATCCTTATCCCCTACCGATGGTACCTGTGCACCAAACTCAACAACATCCCATATACTTTTGTGGAGTGAGGTTAGATGAAATCGCATTAAATCACTCCACCTAGCATAATCTTCACCATCAAAAGTTGGTGGTTTGCCTAATGGGACGGAAAGTAAAGGTGCATGTTTAGAAATGCGAGGGTAGTGTAGGGGGATCTTACTAAACTTCTTACGCTCTTGGCGTTTAGAAGTTACGGAGGGCGCGTCGGAGCCGGAGGTCGATGTTGATGAAGTGTCGGTCTCGTAGTAGACCACTTTCCTCATCCTCTTTTGTTTGTCTCCGCTCCGATGCGGCTTGTGGGAAGAAGATTTTTCCTTCTTCTCTTTGTGGTGAGAAGAAGATTTCTTCTCCTTCCCTTTGTTGGAGGAGATCTTCTTCTTCTCCTTCCTCTTGGTGCGGGACTCTTCCGATGAAGTGCTCCCGTGGCTTGTAGTGGGCTTTTCGCCGGTCTCCATCTCCTTCTTGGCGTGATCTCCCGACATCACTTCGAGCGGTTAGGCTCTAATGAAGCACCGGGCTTTGATACCAATTGATAGTCGCCTAGAGGGGGGGGGGGGGGTGAATAGAGCGAAACTGAAATTTACAAATATAAACACAACTACAAGCCGGGTTAGCGTTAGTAATAAAGAAACGAGTCCGCGAGAGAGGGTGCAAAACAAATCCCAAGCGAATAAGCAAGTGAGACACGGAGATTTGTTTTACCGAGGTTCGGTTCTTGCAAACCTACTCCCCGTTGAGGAGGCCACAAAGGCCGGGTCTCTTTCAACCCTTCCCTCTCTCAAACGATCCATGGATCGAGTGAGCTTTCTCTTCTCAAACACTTGGAACACAAAGTTCCCACAAGGACCACCACAAGTTTGGTGTCTCTTGTCTCAATTACAAGTGAGTTTGATCGCAATGAAAGAATCAAGAACGGAGAAAGCAATCCAAGCGCAAGAGCTCGAAAGAACACAAGCAAATCACTCTCTCTAGTCACTATTGTGTTGTGTGGAATTTGGAGAGGATTTGATCTCTTTGGTGTGTCTAGAATTGAATGCTAGAGCTCTTGTAGTAGTTGGGAAGTGGAAAACTTGGATGCAATGAATGGTGGGGTGGTTGGGGTATTTATAGCCCCAACCACCAAATATGGCCGTTGGGAGTTCTGTCTGTTCAATGGCACACCGGACAGTCCGGTGCCCCCTGCCACGTCATCACTGCCGTTGGATTCTAGCCGTTGGAGCTGCTGACTTGTGGGCCCGCCTGGGTGTCCGGTGCACACCGGACATGCACTGTTCCTTGTCCGGTGTGCCGGAGTGGGCGCGCCTGACATCTGCGCGCGCAGAGCGCGCATTAAATGCGCGGTAGAGAGCCGTTGGCGCGGAGATAGCCGTTGCTCCGGAGTCGCACCGGACAGTCCGGTGCACACCGGACAGTCCGGTGAATTTTAGCGGACTAGCCGTTGGAGTTTCCCGAAGCTGGCGAGTTCCTGAGGCCGACCTCCCTTGGCGCACCGGACACTGTCCGGTGTACACCGGACAGTCCGGTGAATTATAGCGGAGTCGCCTCTGGAAATTCCCGAAGGTGGCGAGTTTGAGCTGGAGTCCTCTGGTGCACCGGACACTGTCCGGTGGTGCACCGGACACTGTCCGGTGTACACCGGACAGTCCGGTGATCCCAGACCAGAGGGCCTTCGGTTCCCACTTAGCTCCATTGTTGAATCCAAAACTTGGTCTTTTTATTGGCTGAGTGTGAACCTTTTACACCTGTGTAATCTATACACTCGGGCAAACTTAGTTAGTCCAAATGTTTGTGTTGGGTAATTCAACCACCAAAATTAATTAGGGACTAGGTGTAAGCCTAATTCCCTTTCAGTCACCGTCTTGGGTGACCACCGGCGAGGGGATGCGGCCGGGCTGCCTGATGAAAATCCTTGAAGCCGAACGATGGCTGAAAGGTACCAACTTCCGCGAAGTTGCGTTCCACCAACGACAAGGCGGAAGGATTGCGAGTGTTCCCCATCCGGGGGCTCGGAAGGTGGAAAGACGCGATGCATAAGGGAGCGCGAAGACATGGTTGCCTTTCGAGGGGGTCACCCTCCTTTTAAAGGCAACTCTCCCCACTTGCGTCCTCAGCCATCGCGGACTGAGTCTTCTCGAACACGCTCCAAGGTCCTACCCCCTACGACACAGGGGCTGGGTCCCACACGTCATGCAAGCTGGCCCAGGGCAGAAGAAGCCAAACCGCCGTGCGCGGTGTGCGCAACTGCCCAGCGGTTACAAGCATTCCTCCACTTTCGCCCAGACCAGCGGGTGAAAGGGCGAACAACCACGCAGTCGACATGCAACCGCGCCAAGTGGGCACACCCCTTCGACTCCAACGCGCCCATCATGGAGGCTCAGGCCCACACGTCGTGCAACCGGCGCGCTGGTTGCTACGTGCGAGCAACTGCACCGCCCCTCGCGCCAGTACCGCGCCTCCTCGACTGCGGAACCAGTACCGCGACTCGAGGCAACCCTGCGTATGACCCAACAGTGCCAGCGAGGCGCATCGGTCATGGGCCAGTCAGCCACGGGAGAAGGCGCGACGGTCGATGCGGCCAAAAATGGGCCGTCAGTAATGGCGGTGGCAGCCGGGCGGAAGCAGCGGTCACGTCGTCAGCCAAGCTCACGTCCCCTCATGGGACAACGAGAGAACCCTCTCCCACGGCGTGAAGACGGCGCGCCCGTGTTCCGTTCCTCGAACGGCTCGCGCACGCGCAACGGCTGCCCCGCGAACCACTCTTCCCGTCACATTAACTCCGCGACGGGACAGGCGACACCTTTGGCAGGAGAAGCGGGCGACGCTTTGCCTTCGCCATAATGACCGCGTCAAAAAAAAGGTGTGCCACGTCATTCGATTTCGTATCCTTTTCCTTTTCCTCTTTCTCTCTCTTACAACAGGGACCGGGAAAGGGGGATACCCCGAAAGGAATCCTTCTCCGCGAAGGAAACGGGCCCCGAGCCCCCCTACTGATCAGAGGTTCGAAGGCTGGCCCCTCGGAGGGGTTCAACAGTCGCCTCAGAGCGCTCGGGCTCCATGCCCACTACTGGTCAGAGGTTCGAAGGCTGGCCCCTCGGAAGGGTTCAACGGCCGCCTCAGGCCACTTGGGCTCCGCGCCCACTACTGATCAGGGGTTCGTAGGCTGGCCCTCGAAGGGTTCACAGCTGACTCAGACGCAGAGCGAGGGATGACCCTGGGTACGTTCGATACATAACCAAGGCTCAGGCTACGCTCCCGAGGTACCCTAGGACATTTCCGAGACCAGTAGGCACGATCTTGTAACGGAATCCCATCAGAGGGAGGCATCGAGCCCTCGGACCCGTCAAAAGGGGACCGGGTCCGGCAAATCACCCGCAGGTACTTTTGGAGCGCGCCTCCGGGCCTCTAGCCGACCCCTAACAAATGGGGCACGGGCGTCCACTCGGATTACCCGCTAGCAGCTCACTAGAGACACCATGTTTGGCGCCCTCCAAGGGCAACATGGCGCTTTCCCCCCCTCCTCCTTGCGGAAAGGCGACGCAGGGGCGTATGTAAAAAAGTCGAGTATGTCCTTGACCGTCCTCTCGCTCTGTGCGGAGGCTCAGGGGCTGCTCTCACAAACCCGGCTCCGGCCAAACCGTTGACAGCGTCAACATACCAGCCCGAGAACTTGGGACCCGACCGTGCACCCGGGCTATGACCAGCTTGCATGAGGGAACAACCAGACCGACCGAAGCATCGCGAAACGCATTAAGACCTCAAAGGAGTCAAACCACTCCTCCGAGGCCTCGGGGGCTACACCCGGCGGGTGCGCTCGCATGCACCCACCAGAACAAAACGCAACCGAGAAAGGCTGGTCCCCTTGCAAAAAAGTGCGACAAAAGCCTCCAAGCGAGTATTAACACTCCCTTCGAGGCTCGGGGGCTACTATCGGGGACCATAATTAGGGGTACCCTCAAGACTCCTAATCTCAGCTGGTAACCCCCATCAGCACAAAGCTGCAAAGGCCTGATGGGTACAATTAAGTCAAGGCTCGGTCCACTCAAGGGACACGATCTCGCCTCGCCCGAGCCCAGTCTCGGGCAAGGGCAGCCGACCCCGGAGGATTCACGTCTCGCCCGAGGACCCCCTCAAGCAACGGACACACCTTCGGCTCGCCCGAGGCCCAGTCTTCGCCAAGAAGCAACCTTAGCCAAGTCGCCACACTGACCGACCGTATCGCAGGAGCATTTAATGCAAAGGTGGCCTGACACCTTATCCTGACGTGCGCCCTTCAGTCGACAGAGCCGAAGTGACCGCAGTCACTTCGCCGCTCCACTGACCGGCCTGACAAGAGGATAGCGCCGCCTGCGCCGCTCCGACTGCTGTGCCACTCGACAGTGAGGCTGACAGTAGCCCAGTCCGGCCTCAGGCGCCATAGGAAACTCCGCTTCGCCCGACCCCAGGGCTCGGACTCGGGCTCAGCCCCGGAAGACGACGAACTCCGCTTCGCCCGACCCCAGGGCTCGGACTCGGGCTCAGCCCCGGAAGACGACGAACTCCGCTTCGCCCGACCCCAGGGCTCGGACTTGGGCTCAGCCCCAGAAGACGACGAACTCCGCATCGCCCGACCCCAGGGCTCGGACTCAGCCCTGGCCTCAGCCGATGGTCTCCGCCTCACCCGACCCAGGGGCTCGGACTCGACCTCGGCCTCGGAAGACAGACTCGACCTCGACCTCGGAGGAGCCTCCACCTCGCCCAACCCAGGGCTCGGACCGACCACGTCACAGGAGGCGCCATCATTACCCTACCCCAAGCTAACTCAGGCTACGGGGAACAAGACCGGCGTCCCATCTGGCTTGCCCCGGTAAACAAGTAATGATGGCGCCTCGCGTGCTCTATGACGACGGCGGCTCTCAGCCCCCTTACGGAAGCAAGGAGACGTCAGCAAGGACTCGACAGCCCCAACAGTTGTCCTTCCGCCAGGCTCCAGCGCTCCTTCGACGGCCACGACACCACACGAACCGGGTGCCAAAACCTCTCCGGCTGCCACGATGGCGTGTACTCAGGGCACTAGCTCTTCCCTGCTAGACACGTTAGCACACTGCTACACCCCCCATTGTGCACTTGGATCCTCTCCTTACGTCTATAAAAGGAAGGTCCAGGGCCCTCTTACGGAGGGTTGGCCGCGCGGGGAAGGACGGGACGACGCTCGCGTAAGCCTCTCGCTCCCTCCCGCGTGGACGCTTGTAACCCCCTACTGCAAGCGCACCCGACCTGGGCGCGGGACAAACACGAAGGCCGCGGGTTTCCCCTTTTACGCCTGTCTCCCTCCGACTTTTTCCCCCCTTCGCGCTCCGTCTCGCGCCGACCCATCTGGGCTGGGGCACGCGGCGACAATTTACTCGTCGGTCCAGGGACCCCCCGGGTTCGAAACGCCGACAGTGATATAGGAGAAAAAAATTTAGAGGGAACCGCTGCAGATAGCCTTTGACTATCCGCACGGGTTGGCGCTCTAGCTCCCTCTCCCCTTGCATGCCGGTTGCAGGAGACCCCCATGCGCGCATTGTTTGCCCCTACAGAGCCCCCTAGTGAGCGGAGCGCTTCTCTCTCCCTCCATTCCTGGTATGTCACTGTTCACGCGCCTAACACTGTTTGATACTGTTGCTGTGGGCCCGCGAGAATTATTAGTAGATGTTGGCGACTTGTTCTCAAATGCTATGAGTTAAGAACAAGACAACATAGAAAATGTTAATCGTTAAAAGTTCTTCGTCCTTCGAAACATTATCTCCTTTGGGGTATAATGATTTTCGGACGAAGGTTATGAAGAGTATACCTTCATAAATTCATTACATAATGACGAAGGATGAAATGTAAGGAATATAAATGGCATCATGAATAGTTATGTATTATCATTAAGCATAAACGGAAATATCATTGAATTACAAGTGTACCTTCAATTGGAAGGAGATGATAATACAAGCGTGACGCAAAAAGCGAATGCCAAGTCAGCGTGAACAGTACGGGGCTACTGTTCACCTATTTATAAGCACGGGACGCAGCCCGTGCAAAATTACATTAATGCCCTTTACACTCGATAATAATTCTATAGCAATCTGTCGAGGTCTAAATAGCCTTTTCATCTTTAAGTCGGTTTCATCTGCTGCTGTCACGCCGAAGCTTTCCTGCTTACACCTTCGGCGGTTCATCAACCTTCGTATTATTCTGGTCTACTGTAATGCCTGACTTGAGTCCGAAGATACCTGTTCACACATTATACTCCAAAAACACTATTAAATCCTGTTTTTGAGGACCTTCGGATGCCGAAGGTCCCCAACAGTAGATGAAAAATTGATAGTGGATAAAAGGTAGGTATAGAAAATGATATTTTATGGTTGTAGTGGGGTATATGAGAAGTATTTAGGAGGAACCACTGCGAGAGATGAAAAAGTAGAGGATGAAATGTTGATGATATGACACAAAAAAGTGATATAGAGGGAAAATTTAGAGATGGCATTTTCTGGAACTCAACAGTAGGTCATTTTACGCCTTGACAAGGATTAATTTGTGTTTACCGACAAGATCATATATTAGTACTAATACTCAAGCCAAAAACAAACACGCAAAATTCCACATTGGCAGTCGGCAAAGCAATAAAACAGCGTCACAAAAGCGACAGGCATCGATAATGACGAAATGATGGCTTGCGCTTCTAGCCTCCGACTGCATTCAAGGCATCGATAATGGCATGATTGTTATCATGGACTGAGAAGCATCGTCTTGTAAATATGGAATCATTGCATTTGCATAGAATGTAAAGAACAAATAAAACAAAGAAAACCTTTAGGATTGTCAGGGATATAGACCTAGATATAACTTCAATCTCTCTTAATTTCATGATCACCAAACCCGCCCTTAAAAGAAGTTAAGAACTTTAAATTCCTGAGTACCCAAAACAAGGAACAACACAATATAGATGGGAAGTATAGGGAAAAAAGGAAATAGCAAACTAAATTTTTTTATGACTGAACACTTATTTACAGTGCCTAGCAATAAAGTACCACTCTTATCCCAAGATAACTTGAAATACAAAGAAAGATATTTTTTACCTGCCCCATATCAATAAAAGCTACCCACTTTGATCCAAACATGCAAATTGTGCAAGATTATCATTAACCTATGGCTAAACTTCAAAATATTTTCCCTCGGATTTCTTAGCCAAGATTATCATTAACCTATGGCTGACATGACCACTTTATCCTTTACAGTGATGCCTTTCACAAGCTCCAACCCCGGCGGTCATGGTACTTTCAGTTTGGCCTTTATTCTCCAAACATCATGATTGTCTTTTGGTCTTTTAGATACTTTATATTCTTTGTTGACCGGATGATAGAAGTAATCAAAACAACACAATTCGGAGCAAAATTCAAAGCCTTATTTCAAGAATACATTATATAAACAGTTATCAAATAATCTAACAAAACCAATATATCATTCTCAGTCTTGAATGTTACTTCTTTGTAAGCAAGTCTACGAGGTTATTTCAATGCACTACACTAGAGCTAAATAGTTAGTTAGCGAAAAATTGTTAGTGAAATTAGCTGACTAACAAATAGCTTGCTAACTATTAACTAATTTACTAAAAGTAGTCAATAGTTGAATTGTTAGTTAGACTGTTTCGATGTCTTCAACTAATTTTAGCAGCTAACTATTAGCTCTAGTGCATTCAAGCAGTGTCTAAAGGTAATACTGAATATTACCACACAACAATAGAGGATATTAAGATTTTAGTAATTAAACTATGATATATTTGGAGGACTCGACAAAATTTGACGAGGAACTAAGTTCCACTTTATTTAATGAGAATAAAAGCCAAATCCTCATTTATCATTGTTGACAGAAATGGGACAAACAAATCCATTTGACACCTGGTTACCTACTACCTCTGTCCCTAAATAAATCAAATTCTAGAGTTGTTTTAAGAGGATTTTATGTAAGATTTACCGAATTTTATAGGAAAAATACCAATATTTATGACACAAAATTAGATCATTTTTAGATATACCATGTATTGTACTTTCATAGTTTACTTATGATGTGTCATAGATATTGATGCTCTTTCCTTTTAAGCTAGTCAAGCTTACAAAAGTTTGGTTTAAGACAACTCTAGAGGTTGATTTATGGGGATGTTCCATGGTTGCCCTTGTTTGGGAATGCGACTCTATTTTTACTCTTGTTTTTTAAAGTTTGCATGTATGTCCATCCTTTTTTGAAATGATGAGTCAGCTTGCCCCTATTCAATAATCAACATTTAACTGTGTTAACTTAGCTCACAAAAAAGACACTCATGCCCTTGCACCATTGCCCCTCCTTTTTATCAATTGTCTGCAAAGTTGCCCTCACTTTGATATGAAAGTTTGGAATACAATTGTGATATAAACTAACCATAAATTTTGAAAATCAATATTTCAACTTTGAATGTAAAAATGTTTCGAAATTGATGAAAACAAGTTGAATTTAACATTAAATTTTGACAAAATTGACAAGACTTTAATTATAGTTTTGATTTTTTTTCATTATAATATATTTGACAAGGATAGGTATGCCCAAGTATTGGGGCAATTGGCATTAGCAATGAGAATGAGAATGCAAATGAAGGGAGGGAAAATGGTAAGGTAAAGGGGAAGGGGAACATGAACTTACTCATCTATGTTACTACAGATCTTGATCCAAGATACAAGCTATCTAATTACAACAAGTTAGAAATTGGGGAAATGTTTGACAAGGAAAAAGAAGAAAAAGGTTGGGGTTCAGTGAGGCAATGTTTCTATGATTTGTTTGAAGAATATAGAAGCATGTATGCTCCAAATGATGATTTAACTTCAGAAGTCAATGAAGATCAAACTCAAAAAGAGGAGGAAGAATGATGAGATCATTAACTGATAAAAGGATGAAGGTTGGCAGTGGTTCAATGGGCACTACCAAATCTGAAATTAACAAATACCTTAGTGAGAACAATGAAGACGACAATAACAAATTTGATATTCCTGCATGGTGGAGAGTGAATGAATCTAGATTTCCTATATTTGCACGTTTAGCTCGTGATGTGTTGGCAATTCCCATATTAGCGATTGCATCTAAATCAATTTTTTGTACAGGTGGATAATTTTAGATGAATTTAGAACCTCTCTAATTTCATTCATGATCCAAGCTCTTATTTGCACACAAGATTGGTTGTGGAGATCAACTCCTATCAACATAGAGGGAGATGTGGAAGAGCTAGAAAAACTAGAAGACAAGCTTGTCTACTTGTTTGTGAACACTTTTTTCTTGTTTACATTATCAGCTCAAAAAACTTACAATTTTATTTGTTTTCTATTGTATTTCAGAATTGATTACAGAACATAATGATGGGAAGGTTGCTAAAGTAAATCTTTCACCAAGCCGAGTTCAATTGCTATTTCTCATGATTAAAGCGTGTGTTGTACTTTGAGCCTTTGTGTGGCATTGAACTTAATTTGCTTGAATTACAAGTAACTGTTTGTGATTGTACTTTGAGCCACGGTGGCATATGTTGCTTGAATTATGAGTTTAGACAAAGTGTTGTTGTTCTGTGCAATATTGCAATAGGGCATGGTAAAATAAATATTACTATTCTGATGTTGCAAAATATTGTTGTTCTATGCAATGAATCTTGTGTTATTGTTCTGTGCAAATTGCGATATTGTTGTTTTCTTCTGCTCTCCGTTGTTCAATTTGTTCGGTTAAACCAAAGACCGAACTGAACTTGACGGTTAACCAAGAGTCGGCTATTACTTTTCCATACAAAATTTTGGTTACCATTATTTGAAAACTAAACTTCAAAAAACCAAAAAACAAACAAAAGGTTGGTTAACCTAATGCCTAGGTTCAATGATATCTGGCCATCGTTCGCCAGTTATGCCATACTGCACCGCGCCTGGGAGAGACAACTAGCCTTGCTAGGGTTTCTTCAAGGTTTAACTCAGGTTTTTTGATGCAATCATAATCACAAAAGGCTCTTCACTATGATAGTAATATGTGAACATCTACTAACCTAGACATTTTCTGGATCCAAATCGTCACGATGAGTTGGGTTCCTAGCGACCGCACCGCCAAGACCTGAATTGAAACAAACACATTATAGTGCTCTTAAGTTCGTAACATTTGCATTACCAATTTCATACCGACATTTGAGAGTTTTCACCAAGATAAGAAGACGTTTGTACCCCTGCCATATTTTTTCCCTGTGACTCCTAGGAACCTTATCATCCCCTCCTCTTATCTTCTCATCGTCGTTCTCCTGGGAGCCCTAACTGCCAGAGACGCTCCCCATTGCACTAGAGGTGCTTCCCACCTTCGGGGCCTTGAAGGCATATGGTGCCAATGATGATGTCGCGTGACTAAGGAGGCAGTTGTGGCAATGCAGGTGGAGACCCGTAAAGCGAACCAGGTGACAACCGCTATCAATTAATCCATGACCGCTGATGCCGCTATGAGAAGGCGTCCACAGATGTGGTGGAGTAAGATGATGTGACAAGAGGTCTAGCATGGTGGCAATGAAGAAGGCAAGTGTGGCTGCTTGCTGGACGGAGGTAGCAAGGTCCAAAAATGATGGTCGCCATCGATGGGAAGAGGAATGCACTGCTAGACTCGATCAGTGGGTCTCCGCTAAATCCTGGTACCCTTCCTCCCCCGTCCACCTTGATCTTGATGCAACCAATGTAGCATATATATATATATATATACTACTTAAATGTATGAATCGATTATGCAACCAATCATTTTATACTGTTGTATACATTTCAATTGAATATCAATGATTCTGACACTTATATATATTAGGACACCAACTTGTGATGCTCCTGCTTGCAACTCATTGGCATTTTTTGTATCTACAGAAGAAGGCAATGCTAAACAATGTTGTGACATATGCCATTACTCGGATTGAATGTATCATCTAAGTTGTGTGAGTTAGTTGAATACAACTCCACATATGAGGAGTTCGTGGATGGATTTGCATGACACATTGATCATCTTGTTGAACTATTGGAAGTAACATCATTTCAATGTCAATTTAAACTAGACGATGTGAATATTCCATCGGTTACGGACTAGATGTGTGTTTGTATCTATGTTATGTGCATGTGGGTTCCAGAATGTGTAGTACTGAATGGTCAATGATGACCTATGTGCATGTCCATATTTATGTTTGCATGTGTTTCAATTCTAGAGAGATGACTGAGTTTGTGACTTAATTCTAGAATGGTTGAAAAGTGTATGCCGTATAATTTGAGCTTGTGATTTGGTTGAACAGGGGTTTATGTCTCAGTTCTCTCTTAAATCTCTATGAATGTTGTGACCATACAGAAGATATAAAACAATAGTTTCAAGCAACCACAAACCATATTATCGATGTTTATACTAGTACGTAGTGACCACACAGAAGCTAGAAGGAACATGTTTCAAGCAAGCACAAAGCAAATGATTCATACATGTGCATACATGTTCATGCTACATTAGATACTAGAATAAATGATACCAAGCTTTGTTCTTCCTTGGGTGGTTTTTTGTACTGCCTTCTTAACCATTCTTGGTGGAGATGGTGGTGAACTAGCTTCTACCTCATTTGGAGGACATGCCGGGGGTGAAGTAGCTTGTGGTTAAGTAGTTTGTGCTTCGGTTGGAGGACATGCCGACCGATATGAACTTCCAATCTTCTTTGAAAACCACCCTTTGGTAACATTTTTCCTTGGCTTCCTCTTCCTACAAAAGAAGGAACCAAAATACATAAATGAGGGTACTTTAGCAAAAAAATGTGGAAACTAGAATACATAAATGAGGACTATTTTGACCTTGCATATGCCTTTACAAACTTGTTAATGGAGTAGTCAACAATAAAATCCTCCATCCATACGTATATAAATTGTTGCGTAATAATTAAGCAAAGGACATGCTGATAAGGCTTCCCGGTGTGCTGCCACTCATTACCGAGCATTCTCTCAGTTGAGTCTTCACCACATGCTTAGAGTGAACATTTGTGTTGTCCTGCACCTCAATAACATTGTTGTCATCTTTCTTAATTGTCATATAACCTAGTCCCCAAGTCCTTGCATTTGAGGAAGCAATGACAAATGGTAGTATCCTCCCTTGGAGCCTCTATGCAATCCTCCTATAAATTAATTAAAATATGTAACAATAGATAATAATACTTCTAACATGTATAAAACTTTAATACGAATCTAACGAGACTTGAACGGTGCGAACCAGATTTAAAACACAAAAGATATCGCATTTTTAAATTAGACTACTTCTCTACGCGCAATTTTAAAATATTCCAGGGACTATTTCACAAATTTACCATCTCCTACCTCTGTCCATATCCTTCCTCTCACCATGGCAAGGGGAGGAGGAGAGGGGAGGAGGCCACGCACAGGGGGAGAGGGGGCCGGGGCCGCCGCCACGTGGGAGGGGGAAAGAGGGGGGAGGGGCGTTGGGGGAGGAAGGGAGATAGAGGGGAGAGAGGGAGAGGGGGGTTGCGCACATGGGAAAAAATGGAGGAACCTCCATGGACAACAATGGGGAAAGCTCACCGGAGAAGGAGACCCTCGTCGAAGCCGAGAAGAAAATAGTCAATTGACGGCGAACCGGAGGTCGGATCGACGAATAGAAAGCACCAGAACGAAGCTCTCAACGAGATAAATGCAGCGGTACTCTCGAATTTCGCCAACGACACACCGATTGAAAGTAATTGTTCATCGAAGTTGGAACCAAAGTTGGAACCGCCCCGAACTTCGGCAAGCAATTCCGAGAATTGTGGATCGAATCTGGGGAAACATTTTCGAGATTGGAAAAGGATTCAACGAGAGGGTTCCAGCCATATATATATATATATATATATATATATATATATATATATATATATATATATATATATATATATATATATTGCTAGGGTTTGAATATATTTTATTTTTCGTAATAATCCCAATTTTAAGATTAAAATAATTATAGAAAAAGGCTAAAATTGTTTTTAATGTCTGAAAAATATCTCGAAGGCTTCAACAATTTTAGGAAAATTCCTAGACATTATTTGACACCCAATGAACTCAAAAAACATATTTAGAACTTTTGAAAATGTTTTAAGTACCTAAAATAAATATATTTTGGTTCTTGGAAAATAGAAAAATATTCAGAAAAATGTGAAAATTTACCGAAAACTTCTACAAGGCATATTAACATGTTTCAAACACTTCTTGCACTTAGAAACACTATGCAACAGCATAAGCGCAACAACCAAAGCACTTCTAGGGCTCATGCCAACATAGAACAAATAACTCTCTATGGTTTCAATAAAGAGAAAATAAAAGCGAAGAAAGGAAAGAGTAACACCTGAATTTTGAAAATGGAGCAAAGAAAATTTATACCCCAATATTCAGGGTGTTACATGCCTCTACTATGGCTTAGCGCTAGGCGTCGTTAATGTGGTCGTTCACTTATGACAGGCCGATCTCGGGTTGGGCAAGGGATCCACTCAAGTGGATTCCCTTCGGCTCACCCAACCCTTGTATCTAGTTCCACCATGCCCAACCCCGGGCTCGGTGCCTCGGGGCTCGTCTAGGGGCGGGTGCTTCTAGGGCACACGTTACCTTTCTCCTCCAGCTGACCGATGGGCCCCAGGGACCGAGGATCATATCCCCGACAGTTCTATTCATCCTTTCAACAACACTATTTTATTGAGGAGCTTATGTTACAAATACTTCATGCTTGATCCTAGCTTCATCATAATACTATTCGATGTTTGTGTTGTCAAATTCCTCCCATTTTCACTTCTAATATTTTTTATCTTCACTTCAAACTCAATTTGCATTTTGTATTTCTTGAAAAAGTTGATGCAACTTCGGTCTTGTCTTGAAGGAAGAACATCCAAGTATACCTTGAATAATCATTCACAATCACTAGACGATAGAGTTTGCCTCCCAAACTAGCATATGGCGTTGGCCTAAACAAGTTGATGTGTAGGAGCTTCAGTGTTCTTGAGGTTGACATGAATGCTTTGGTTCGATGTGTATTAACAACTTGCTTGTTGTCTTGACATGCATTCAAACAAAAGATCCTTTAAACCTCTAACCATCTCTTTCTTCAATAGTTTTTTTCGGTATACCCATTTCAACAAAGCAAGCATTCTATGACATAACCATCCAAGTGACATTTTGGTGAATAGGCATGTCTTCAAATTTGCATCTTTGTAGGTGAAATCCACTACTTATACATTGTTGTATCTAAAGTATAGACACAACAACCCCTTTTTGGTGAACAAGCATCAAAAGCCAAGATCACACAATTGTCCTACATATAGCAAGTGAAGCTCAATGATGCAACTAAGATCATATTTGAAATTGAGTGATTATTAGATATAGCCATTGTGTCCAATCCTTTTACCTTGCTCTTTGAGTTGTCTCCTATTCATTTAATGAGGCGACATACAAGGATCACCAATCATATGTTGTGTTCAATCATTATCAATTAACCAATGACTTCTATTGGTCTTGTAGTTAACCTACATACAAGAGAGATCAAGCTTGATGTTTAGTCACCTAAACTTGATTAGGACCTACAACTTTCTCCATGAAAGATTTTGCAACCCAAATCTTCGTTGGCCTACTTTTGTTTGGTAGGTCTAGGAACATAAGCTTAACCTTCCCACTAGCATATTTATCATGTAGTGAGAATTGAAGGCAAAGGGTCTAGCATGCTTGAGCAAGGGAGTTGGTGGTGGAATATTATAATCATGAGCAAAGTGTTCTTTTCCAAACCCAACACATTTCTTTTGCTTAGGCTTTGGCTTGTTTTGTTGTAGTTGAGATTTCTTCCCTTTATATGTTTGATATCAAATACCAATTCTATCCATCTTCATGATGGTGTTCATGAGAAGTTCACTTTTGAGGTATTGATCTTTAATGAACTTTTGCAAGCCTGTAGTGAGATGCTTATTTTATAGCTTTAGCTTCTTGTTCTCTTCTACAAGGTTTTCAATGTTAAGGGTCGTTGCATTATCATTCACATTCTTCTCTATGACAATGACAATGTTACTCTTGATTGCTAGATTTTCCAATTCTTTCTTAAGCCTATCATTTTCTTTCTTGATTTTCTCAAACTCGCCAATAGACTTGTTTTTTGACCACTTGCTTGCCTTTGTTACTAGTTTCTTTCTTAATTCTTTCCATACTCAAATCACCATTGATGTGAGTATTGTGAGAATATATGGATTGTATGTTTTGAACTTTTGTGACTTGTATGTGAACATTTGCGAGGATTCATGGGACTTGGACTTATATTGAGAATGATATTGAACTCTTGGACTTGAATGATGATGGATTATGAATGTGGCTTGTGAATGTGACTGATATGTAATAAAATTGTGGCTGTATGTGGTTTGTATATATCAATATCGTGGTATTTTAGAAAACAAGGATAATTTTCCCTCCTTTGTTATTTATTATTCCAGACAACTCTGTTATTTTCGGCAGCCCTAGTCCAAGTCGTCATACATAGTAGTATAATTTCTAACAGCAACCGTCGGAGATAACAAGCTAATGTTCGATGTCCATATATACTGTCATCAAAAGTAACACTATTTTTAATAAGTTATTGCCTAGGGATGACTGGCGTCGAAAATTCTGTAGTTTCAAGTAATGATTCATTGTGAAACAGTACATAGAGTCTCCATGTTTAAGTGTTTCCTTGAATAGAAATAATGGACTTTTGTGGTGAGGCTAACACTAGTACAAAACAAGTCCATGCCTGTGGTGAGGTCTAATTAGTATACACGATTTTGGTTACGAACACCAGCGAAAATAAAATAGTTGGTCCGACTCAAGAACCGCTAGTAGAAACAACTTCGCACTACGAATTTCTTAAAAACTGCCAGTACAAAGCGTGCATTTTTACTGACGGTTTTCTTGAGGAATTGTCGGTACAAATGTTATTTCTATTAGTGGTTTTCTTAAGAAACAATTGTCACTGGAATTGAATTTTGTGAGTTTTTCAAATGACATCGTATAAAAAATCACAAAATAAAAGTTATAAATCTCTGAAAGTTATAAAACTTTGTAGTTCATAACTTTTCCATTTGAAATCATTTGGGCTCTCAAAATTGCATATGACTTTGTCAATTTAAAATACAAATTTTACAAACGACCTTAGATGAAAAAAACCAAAATAAATGTTGTAGAACTTAAAAAGTTATTAAACTTTGTAGTTGACATCTTTATCGTTTGAATTTGTTTACAACCTCAAATAATCAATTTACACTTGGTTGTTATAATATATGGGTAACAAAACTGCAATCTAGACACAATTAAGTGACATGCGGAG
The DNA here is from genome assembly GCF_902167145.1 of Zea mays. Classification (NCBI taxonomy): domain Eukaryota; kingdom Viridiplantae; phylum Streptophyta; class Magnoliopsida; order Poales; family Poaceae; genus Zea; species Zea mays. Next base: position 133,747,142 of record NC_050104.1, read on the forward strand.
TGCTAGTGAAGGCTTCGTGCAAGGGTGAGGTCCGGGGTTTGATTGCCACCAGCCACGTAGCATGTGGATTTTGCACGAAAAATTACGCGACTTATTGAAAATGATTTGTATTGGTCGCGACTTGCTGAAAAATGTCGTGGGTGGTGTCTCTCCAAATTACAATTAATTATTTTGCTATTTTTAAAACTCGAGTTTATATTTCCTGAAAAAGATTTGTAATGGTGATTTTTTAGCTCAACCATCATTGAAAAAACGATTTTCGCTGACAGTTGTCAATTAATCGTCTGTGAAAAGAAACATTTCTACTGGAATCTACCGCTGGCAGGCAATTCTCAATTAACCGCATGTGAAAAGGAAACGCCAGTGAAAACAAGGTATGATCCGCCTTTATAAAGGTTCTTTGTACTTAGTATAATTATTAGTCAATTGCCCGTGCTTTGCTACAGTTTTTATATATCATATAAATAGGGATTGAGATAATTATTCAAATATAATTATTGTTTATTTCTAAACACAAAGGTATGTGTGATCTAGTGGTTAGCCCCAAATTTCTGGAGCAAGGGACGTGGGTTCTAGTGCTCGCTCTACACTATTTTTTGATATAATTATTATTTATTTCTAAACATTAAGGTACATGTGGTCTGTTGTTAGCTGTGCGAGCGAGGTCGGGTGCTGGACAGGCGCTGCATGGGCACTAGGGTCTACAAGTAGTAGCTGAGAGAGCATTGTGTGGGCACTGGGCGTGGGGCCCACAAGTGTAGGATCTAGGACACCGACGATTTTGACTAAAATAAAAAACAATAGAGAAATTTAATCAATAAGATAAGAGGTATAAATTCTCTAGTGACAACAAGTAAACAATCTATGAGAATCAACTATGGTGATTGTATACACGAAGAACAATATGCGAAATACTAATCACTTGCACGACAATAAGTAATGCAAGAAAAAAAGACACCGGATTTTATCCCGTGGTATAGGTGATTTGCCGATCACCCCTAATCCACGTTGAGGTGGACTTCAAGCTCTCACTTGCTCCTCTATCAAGACGCGACTTGATCTTTGAGCCAAGTGGACAAGAAATCACTCAATATCTCGTTTTCACTAATGTCACCTTTACCGCTCCGGCGAGGTAGGCACGGACCCCTCACAATCGATACCGCGGCTCCTCCACAATCTTCTTGGAGAGCTCGACAGAGACAACACCTGAGCCGTCTAGGAGGCGGCAACCTCCAAGAGTAACAAGCCGATGACGCTTGCTCGGTGTACCACCTAGTGCCTCAAGAATTACCAATGAATGCAAATGTACTAGGAACTCTCAATCTCTCACTAGAATGCAATCTCAAGCAAGGTGTGTGAGAGAATGAGTGGGAGGATCACAAATGAGCTCAATGTGTGCAAGGAATGGCCAAGAGAGCCCTCACACACGAGCTCCCCTTCTATTTATAGCCCACCTCAAAAATCCAACCGTTATGTGCAACTAGCACATTTTCTGCGCACACGCGGACGGTCCGCGCCCTGATGCTGGACGGTCCGCCGTACAAATAACGACTATTTTTCCCGTTTGAAATCTATCAGAGCTGTCAGAAAAGCGAGGTCCGAACAGTCTGCCAACCTTGGCCTGGCCGTCCGAGACCTGGCAACTTGGAGCACCAGTGCTCTGACCATGAAGAATTAACACACGCGGACTGTCCGCTCTACAAGGCCGGACGGTCCGCGACCTGGGAGTCATTACTGTCCGGGCTTATCCTCCGGATAGTCCGTAGTACAAATGCCCAAAAACACTCAGTCCCTGCCCAAACCAATTTGGCACCTACGAACGGTCCGCCGACCCTAGCCGGACGGTCCACACAAAAATAAAGGGACTGTGCAGAGAGCAACCTTCTCTGGTCAGGACTGCGGATGGTCCGGCCTCAAGGTCCGAACGGTCCGCAGTACAAGTGTACAGTACAAGTCCAAAGTGAACATACTTCGGACCCCACTGGATGGATCACGGAAGGTCCGCCCACATGGCCTGGACGGTCCGCCTATCCCATGACTTAGCAACTTTTGAAACACGCTTTTGAAAAGATTTTTAACTCTCGAAATTGGAAGCACTGTTAGTCCTCATGCAAATGCAACCACTAGATGCTCTATGAGGCACTAAGTTTTACACAGACAAACGTCATTGACCCCTCTTAATAGTACAGCCATCTAGCCTACTAATCCGGTCAAATATCTTCTCTAAACTCCTGGAGACCGGCAAAAATAAAAACCTATGTTATACCTTTGCCTTCACTTGATCCACAACCAATGCTTATAAATCTCCAAGATTTTCTGTTCTATGTGGTCCAACCCTGCATTCTTATTTCTCCAAGAACCGTTAGTCCACAAACAGTTGTCATTAATTACCAAAACATCAGTAAAGGGCCTAGATGATTCATAATCTCCCCCTTTTTGGTAATTGATGACAACACTACACATTATATCCAAGAGAAGTTTTGTTTTTCAAATCTCCCTCATACCTTAGGTATAAGAAGGATTTTAGAGGTGAGTTTCATAAGACTTATCTTGATTTGAAGTTTCATCCGAGAGATAGATAAATCTCAATAAAACTCAGAGTGTAGGAATAGCTCCCCCTATGTGTGTGCATGATATTTCTAGTTGAAGATACAACACATATAATCGATCGGAGTTTTGATGGAGATCTTCCTACAGTCATGGTTATCGAGGCATACAAGAAGTATTATGTAAAATAAGCGCAGCAAATTTAATCACTCCTCGATCAACCATTCACAGAATAATTCGAACTAATTGAAACATAAGATTTAACACACATAGTTCAATCCACAGAACATTACAAATATTTGTCCACAAACATAAGACATAGTTCACCAAATGCATAAGACATAAAGTGCAAATAGTAACCAAGTGCATAAGACATAAGTTCAAATAGTGAACTCAAATAGTAAACATGCACATGCAAAGTCTCAATGTCCACATGAGCGAGCTCCCCCTGAATATGACATTCCCAACTTCTCTTCTCTTCTCTCCCCCTTTGGCATCAATTGCCACAAAGGAGGTGTCTCACTGACCACCAGGTGGAGGATACATGTTGTAATAATGGGTGCTGAAGGTGTCGAATAGAGAGGAGAACTGCCCAAAGTCTTGCTGGAGCTGCTGCTGCTGCCTCTGACTTATATCTTGAATGCTTTCATTTGTAGACAGATTGTCAAACTGACTAGACAAAGCCCCCATATTATCCTGAAAACTCTGTTGCATGTTGTTCAGTCTGGTCATAATTGGATCAGTAACAGTGTCTTGGATGTGACTGCGAAACTCAGAAAGCTCAGAATTTATCGCATCCAAGTTATCATCAAAGTGAGCCTGCATCCTATCCATGCGCTGGTCCATATGAGTCATCATGCCCTAGAAGCGGCCATCCATGTGGGTCTGAAGCCCTTGCTGCATGTTCTGAAAGTAAGGGTCAAAATAGCCTGGACCAGGCTGCCAGAACTCCTGAGGCTGAGGAGGAGGTGGAGGAGGAGGCATCTGCTCGGCTGCATCAGCTTTAGGAGCAACTCCTGCATCATCACCAGCTTCTTCCTCATCATCTGGGAAAGGAGTAAGAGGCCTGGTGAGGAATCCAATCTCATTCTTGAAGGGCCTAAAAGGAGTGTGAGCTATCTCACAGTGCCCCTCAAATATGGTCTTAGCTTTGATGAGAGCCATAATGTATGGAGCATATGCTAAGTTCTGGTTCTTGTCCATCTTGAGGTCATTTAATTGTCTCATCATAAATAGCACAACATTCATTACCTCACCATTCATGATATGGTGGATAATGTTCCAGAACTTATCTCTGATTTTGCTCTTATCTCCACTCTTGGGAAGAATTGTTACTCTGGCAATTTTGTTAATCACAGCAGGATGATGCCTTAGTCCTGCTGTGTCACCAAACCTCCTAGGAATTCCCAGCCTTGCTGGCTCATAGAATTGCACAAATTCTTAAAAGTTATCCTCAGTGTACAAATCAATCCCAGCTGAAATTGTATCATAATCCAAACTATTTGCAGTAGCAAATTCAGCAAAGATTGCAGAATACCTCTTGAAGCCAGTCATCCATGTGATAGATTGCTCATCAATATCAATCTCAGTAGTGGCCAGGAATTGTTTCACAGCCATCTAACTGAAGTCGGTCCTCTGGCCCATAAAGTGATAGAGACCACATGCCTCAAATTTTGGAATCAACCCCTCCATGACTGATTGACCCAACATAAAAGTCCAATCGATAACTTGATGTTTGTGAAAGTTTGTATCCATTAATGTTCCCCAGAAGACATCAAACTGAAGCTGAGTATGAAAATATTGAATGTTGGTGTCTGAGGGCAGATCATACTGATTAACTGTCCTCCTTGAGCAGTACTCAGCCATAGAGAATCGCCTCTTAGGATAAGTCCATCCGGTGATGTCAATTGGATAGTCGGGATGAGCGTGTGCAACATCTTCTGTGTCCATAGAAACGCTACCCCTAGCTGAAGATTGGGCCCTTGAGTCTGTAGTTGGATTATAATCTGCATCATCTGCACGAGGACGCTTCGACTTGAAACGACCGGCAAGTTTCTTCCTAAGACCACCCAGACCACTGCAATATATGAGAAACAGCCACTGGTGAATAGTTGACAACACCACAATAGAGAGAAAGAAAGTGGAACTTTCTGTCAGGGGCCGGACTGTCCGCGCCAACCTGGCAGACGGTTCGCAACCGACCAGGGGCGATTTTCTAGAACCCTAGCCACCCCATCCATCTAATCAACGATTCGACAGAAAATAACCATCCAAACTCGTTCAAATTTTTGCACAACATTCACAATGAGTAACACTAGCAATTCCACCAATCATATTTGTAAATCCACTGCCTAATTCTAGACCAGAGAGAAAAACCCCAAGAATTCACAAAGTTGAATAAATCACACAAATTCCATGAAATGTTGAAATACTGAGATGAAGACATAGTTGATGAACTTCCAACAAGCTCCCGGACAGTCTGTGCCCAAGTTCGCTTCACCGTCCGCTCACAATTGACAAGAGTGACCTTTTGGTGTGTGGAGTGTGAGAGAGGGGAAGACAACCGTTGAAAGTGACACTCTGACTGCCTCTGGCTGACTTATCTGCCTGTTGCAGACGGTCCATGCAGGGACGGCGGACGGTCCGCGTCCTGTCAATTCAGACGGTCTGCTCTGCTGGCTCGGACTGTCCAGATCTGATACCGGACTGTCCGTGGTCCTTCTTCGGACGGTCCGCGGCCTGATACTCAAATTTCCAAACTTTGTCCATTTTCTGATTTTGAATTTCAAATTTGATTTGTCGCTCATACATGGATATTTTGACCAATCCAAGGGTTAGTATGCATGCATATACACATGATGTATTTGAGGAATACAAATTTTCATATAAAACTATTCAGATCAAACAAGAATAAAAAATTCATAAAAAATACCCAATAAATAGCCTAGAGAGCATATTTAGAAGCGAAATGCAATACTACACATGTGTATTCAACCTCAAGCCACGTTTGAGAGATCTATCACTTTCATTTCACTTCTTAATGTGCAAAATCTCGTTTCATCTAATGGCTTTGTAAATATATCAGCCAATTGATCATTCGTGCCAATTGAATATATAGTGATATCTCCCTTTCCAACATGATCTCTCAAGAAGTGATGCCTTATATCAATATGCTTAGTTCTTGAGTGTTTGACCGGATTTGTAGCCAATTTTACCGCACTCTCATTATCACACATGAGAGGCACATTCTTAAAAATGATCCCATAATCCAATAGAGTTTGTTTCATCCATAATAATTGAGCACAACAATTACCGGCCGATATATATTCCGCCTCGGCGGTAGAGAGAGCAACAAAATTTTGCTTTTTAGAAGACCATGAAACAAGAGATCTCCCAAGAAATTGACGACAACCGGAGGTGCTCATCCTATCAACTTTGCAACCCGCATAATCTGAGTTCGAATATCCAATTAATTCAAATTGAGCACCTTTGGGATGCCATAGACCAATATTGGGGGTATACTTCAAATATCTTAGAATTCTTTTTGCGGCCTTCAAGTGAATCTCTCTAGGTGAAGCTTGAAATCGAGCACACATGCAAACACTAAACATAACATCGGGCCTAGATGCGGTAATGTAAAGCAAACTACCAATTATTGAGCGAAAAAGTTTTTGATCAATCATAGTACCTCCCTCATCTAAGTCTAGATGACCATTTGTTGCCATAGGAGTCTTGATAGGCTTTGCATTCTCTAAGCCAAACTTCTTGAGCATATCCTTCAAATATTTTGATTGACTTATAAAGATTCCATCTTTCAATTGTTTGATTTGAAGACTAAGAAAGAAGCTCAATTCTCCTATCATAGACATTTCAAATTCTTTTGACATCATTTTTCCAAATTCCTCACAAAACAATTCATTAGTAAATCCAAAAATGATATCATCAACATAAATTTGACAAACAAACAAATCTTTGCTAATTCTTTTAGTGAATAGGGTAGTGTCAACCTTCCCAATTTTAAAGTCTTTGGAAATCAAGAAATCCCAAAGCCTTTTGTACCAAGCGCGTGGGGCTTGCTTAAGCCCATAGAGAGCTTTAGAAAGCTTGAACACGTGGTTAGGTCTTTTGGGATCCTCAAAACCGGGAGGTTGTTCAACATACACTAGTTCACTAATCTTACCATTTAGAAAGACACTCTTTACATCCATTTGGTAGAGCTTGATATTATGAGCACAAGCATAAGCAAGAAGGATCCGGATTGCTTCCAATCTTGCCACGGGAGCAAATGTCTCACCAAAATCCAATCCCTCTATTTGAGTATACCCTTGTGCAACTAATCTTGCCTTGTTTCTTACTACTAATCCATCTTTATTGTGCTTGTTGCGAAACACCCATTTAGTACCACTAACATTGTGGTTCTTTGGTCTCTCAACAAGCTCCCAAACTTCATTTCGTGTGAAGTTATTTAATTATTCATGCATTGCATTCACCCAATCAACATCAAGTAGAGCTTCATCTACACGGTTAGGTTCCATACAAGATACAAAAGAGAAATGTTCACAAAATGAAGCTATACGAGAGCGAGTTTGAACACCCTTACTAATATCACCCACAATTTGATCAACTGGGTGATCCTTCACAATAGAATGATGAATTCTTGATACCATTTGAGAATTGCTAGTTGAAGCATGAGGAGGAACCAAATGACTTGAAGTATCTTGATCGTGAGTATTCATAATTTCATCATTTTGTTGGCTTTGGTGATTTTCTTCATTTAGGGTTGAAGAGGATGGAATGACAACCACACTATTTTCATCATCATCTTCCTTTGACTTTATTTCACCAATAGCCATTGTTTTCATAGCATTTCTCAATTGAGTTCCACCAACATCATCAAGATTATCGCTTTCATCTTGAGACCCATTAGTTTCATCAAACTCAACATCATATGCTTCTTCAATAATACCATGAGTCTTGTTGAAAACTCTATAAGCTTTACTATTTGATGGATATCCAAGTAGAAAACCCTCATCACATTTCTTCTCAAATTTAGAGAGCCGGCTTCCCTTTCTCAAAATATAGCATTTGCAACCGAATACTCTAAAATATGAGATATTTGACTTTCTACCAATGAGCAGTTCATAGGAAGTTTTCTTCAAGAGCTTGTGACAATATAGCCTATTTGATGAATGACATGCGGTGTTTATAGCTTCGGCCCAATAAGAATCCGACACATTATATTCCGCTAACATAGACCTAGTCATATCAATGAGAGTCCTATTCTTTCTTTCAACAATACCATTTTGTTCCGGAGTATACTTGAAAGAAAATTCATGTTTAATACCCTTGTCATCACAATATTTATCAATTCTAGCATTTTTGAATTCCGACCCATTATCACTTCTAACTTTCTTGATATCAAAATCAAATTGGTTTTGAGCCAATATAGCAAATGACTTGAATGTTTCAAACACATTAGATTTATCCCGAAGAAAGTAAACCCAAGTGAATCTAGAATAATCATCTACAATCACAAGGCAATAGGAATTTCTGCCAATACTCACAAAAGATGTTGGCCCAAATAAATCCATGTGAAGTAATTCCAAAGGCCGATGAGTAGACATTTGACTCTTATTTGGATGAGTATTCGCCACTTGCTTCCCGGCTTGACAAGAGCTACACAATTTGTTCTTCTCAAATTTCACATCTTTCAAGCCACGGACTAAGTCATGTTTGGTTAAACGATTGAGTTGCTTCATTCCAAAATGACCAAGTCTTCTATGCCATAGCCAACCTAGTGAAGCCCTTGAGAATAAGCAAGTTGTGAGCTTTGCCTCACTAGATGAGAAATCAACAAGATAAAGATTTTCATATCTAAAGCCTTTAAACTTAAGATTGCTACCATCAACACTAGAGATAATAACATCCTCAACGGTGAAATTGCAACTAAATCCTAAATCACATAATTGAGCTACTGATAGTAAGTTAAAGTTCAAAGACTCAACCAAAAGCACATTTGATATGGAATGATCATTCGAAATAGCAATTTTACCCAAGCCTTTAACCTTTCCTTTGCGATTATCTCCAAATGTGATACTATCATAATTTGAGCAATCTTCCTCACTCATTTGGGTGAACATTTTCATATCTTCGGTCATGTGTTGAGTGCATCCACTATCCAACAACCAATGATTCCCTCTCGCCTTGTAGTTCACCTACAAAAGGAAATCAATCTCTTTTAGGTACCCAAACTTGCTTGGGTCCTTGGATGTTAGTGACCAAGGTCTTTGGCACCCAAATAGCTTTCTTCTTATTTCCAACAATTGAAGTACCAACAAATTTAGCATGAACACCTTTTGCATTATGAGAAAGAACATAGCAATGCTCAAAACAAGTGGAGGATACATTCTTTAGCTTAGGACAATTCTTCTTGATACGTCCCTTCTTATGACACTTGTGACACACTTTAACACATTCCTTCACAAACAATGTCTTTTGCTTTACAAAAACATTCTTTCCTTTCTTGGGAACATATCCAAGACCATCATGATTAAGTGAGCACCGTTGACTTCCCAATATGAAATCCAATTTAGCTTTTCCACCATATGCCTTCTCTAGATCATGGGTTAGAGCATTCACTCTATCTACTAATACTTAATTCTCAACAATGATTTGTGATTCATCAAGAGCAATATTATCATTCATAAGAGAAATTTTGCATTTATCACAAATAGAGTTAGTAGGTTGTGGTTCACTTGTAGGACTATCAAGTAAGTCACAAGTGACTCCAACATCCTCGGTGACCACCACAACTTTATGCACAATAGATGAGTTTTGAGCTTCCACAAGCTTCTCACAATTCTCTTTTAGATCGTTGTGAGAGGTCTTGATCTCCTCAAAAGACACTTGGAGGTTTTTATACAATTCCTTCAAGGTCTTAAACTTTTCTTTTTCTTTGTGCATGTAGTCATCGGCCTCACCTAACATTCTAACAAGATCATCATATGAATAGCCATCATCATCAACATCATCATCATCATCATTTATATCATTTAAATCGGTGATGATTTTTACCTTAGCATCTCCCTTTACCATGAGACAATGAGGGGATGAGAAAAGTGAAGGGGCTTCCTTGATGGCAATTCCGGCATTAAGCTTGGATGAGGTATCATCATCATCATCATCCGAGCTATCATCCGAATCCCATTTAACTAGGTAGGCTTTGCCATCTTTCTTCTTGTTGTAGAATTTCTTCTTCTTCTTATCCTCTCCATCTTTGCCCTTCTTCTTCTTGTTAGGGCAATTCATGGCAATGTGACCGGGTTCCCCACACTCAAAACATTTTCTATCATTGAAGGCATTTCTTCTTGATGTTTGGCCTCTTCTAGGTTGACCCCTCTTCATCTTCATGAATTTGTTGAATTTCTTTACAAATAGAGCCATATCTTCATCACTCTCACTTTCATTTTCTTCATCATCACTATCTTCTTTTTCAATTGCCTTAGAAGCTTTAGCTTTGAGAGCGATTGATTCATTCTTCACTTTCTTTGCCAAACTTATAACATCAGCTTGAGATTTCTTGAATATATATTGAGTAAGAATTTCCCCCAATACTTTGGCTGAGAAGTTGTATATAGATCACTTCTTACTAACATGGTCACAATGGTCTCATACTTCTCCGGTAGAGATCTAAGGAACTTATGAGTGAAATCCACATCCAGTACATTAAAGCCAAGTCCCTTGAGTTCATTCACTATCTCATTTAATCGGTTGAACATATCGGATACACTTTCATATTCTTTCATAATGAATTGCTCAAATTTTCTTTTGCACACATATAGCTTAGCACTCTTCACAATTGTAGTTCCTTCATGAATTTCCATTAGCTTAATCCAAATCTCATGAGCAGTTGTGAGATTCTTGATACGGTTGAACTCATTTATGTCAAGAGCATCATAGAATACATTCATGGCTTGATCATTTGTAAGAATGTTTTCATTGTCACTAGCCGATGGTTCATCTTCTTTCAACACAACAAACCCATCCTTGACAATTGGCCAAAATTTTCCACCCATTACTCTAAGATGCATTGACATTCTTATTTTCCAATAGTTGTAGTTATTCCCATCAAAATGCGGTGGCTTCCCAATGTGCACATTGTTGTTACTAGCCATTTTGTCCCACTCTGGGATGATTAGATCCACAAACAATGGAGTCCTCGGCTCTGATACCACTTGTAGGATCTAGGACACCGGCTAGAGGGGGTGAATAGATGATTTTGACTAAAATAAAAAACACTAGAGAAATTTAATCAATAAGACAAGATGTATAAATTCTCTAGTGACAACAAGTAAACAATCTATGAGAATCAACTATGGTGATTGTATACACGAAGAACAATATGCGAAATACTAATCACTTGCACGACAATAAGTAATGCAAGAAAAGAAAGAAACCAGATTTTATCCCGTGGTATCGGTGATTTTCTGATCACCCCTAATCCACGTTGAGGTCCCCTAATCCATGTTGAGGTGGACTTCAAGCTCTCACTTGCTCCTCTATCAAGATGCGGCTTGATATTTGAGCCAAGTGGACAAGAAATCACTCAATACCTCGTTTCCACTAATGTCACCTTTGCCGCTTCGGCGAGGTAGGCACGAACCCCTCACAATCGACATTGTGGCTCCTCCACAATCTTCTTGGAGAGCTCGACGGAGACAACACCTGAGCCATCTAGGAGGCGGCAACCTCCAAGAGTAACAAGCCGATGACGCTTGCTCGGTGTACCACCTAGTGCCTCAAGAATTACCAATGGATGTAAATGCACTAGGAACTCTCAATCTCTCACTAGAATGTAATCTCAAGCAAGGTGTGTGAGAGAATGAGTGGGAGGATCACAAATGAGCTCAATGTGTGCAAGGAATGGCCAAGAGAGCCCTCACACACGAGCTCCCCTTCTATTTATAGCCCACCTCAAAAATCCAACCGTTATGTGCAACTAGCACATTTTCTGCGCACACACGGACGGTCCGCCATACAAATAACGGCTATTTTTCCTGTTTGAAATTTGTCAGAGCTGTTAGAAAAGCGAGGTCCGGACAGTCCGCCAACCTTGGCCGGACTGTCCAAGACCTGGCAACTTGGAGCACCAGTGCTCTGACCATGAAGAGTTAACACACGTGGATTGTCTGCCCTACAAGGCCGAACAGTCTGCGCCCTGGGAGTCAGTACTGTCTGGGCTTATCCTCCGGATAGTCTGTAGTACAGATGCCGAAAAACACACAGTCTCTGCCCAAACCAATTTGGCACCTGCGGACGGTCTGCCGACCCTGTCCGGACGGTCTGCACAAAAATACAAGGACTGTGCAGAGAGCAACCTTCTCTGGTCAGGACTGCAGACGGTCCGGCCTCAAGGCCCGGACGGTCCACAGTACAAATGTATAGTACAAGTCCAAAGTGAACATACTTCAGACCCCACTGGATGGATCGCAGACGGTCCGCCCACATGGCCCGGACGGTCCGCCTATCCCATGACTTAGCAACTTTTCAAACACGCTTTTGAAAAGATTTTTAACTCTCGAAATTGGAAGTGTTGTTAGTCCTCATGCAAATGCAACCACTAGATGCTCTATGAGGCACTAAGTTTTACATAGACAAACGTCATTGACCCCTCTTAATAGTACGACCATCTAGCCTACTAATCCGGTCAAATATCTTCTCTAAACTCCTGGAGACCGGCAAAAACAAAAACTTATGTTATACCTTTGCCTTCACTTGATCCACAACCAATGCTTATAAATCTCCAAGATTTTCTGTTCTATGTGGTCCAACCCTGCATTCTTATTTCTACAAGAACCATTAGTCCACAAACAGTTGTCATTAATTACCAAAACATCACTAAGGGGCCTAGATGATTCACAACAGGGCACGACTCCGGAGGCGGGGCACGTGGGGCGGGCTAGAGTGTCAGTGTGGAGGGTGAAGCCATGGCAGTACTAGGTGCCTACATTAGGTTCTTAATAGATTAGTAAGTATAAGTATATAGATATAGATTATTGTTTATTTCTAAACATTAAGGTACATGTGGTTTGGTGTTAGCTGCGCGGGCGGGGTCGGGTGTTGGGCAGGCGCACTAGCTGGCTGCGCGGACGCTGGGGTCCACAGGGTAGTAGCTAAGAGAGCGCTGCATGGGCGAGGGGCCCACACACCTTGGTAGCACCAGGTGCCCACATTAAGCTCTTAATAGATTAGTATATATATAAACATAGATTGGTATGTGTGGTCTGATGTTAGCTACGAGGGCGAGGTCGGATGCTGGGCACGCGCAGTAGCTGGCTGCGTTGGCGCTGGGGTCTAGAGGATAGCAGCTGAGAGAGCGCTACGTGGGGCCCATAGGGCACGGCTCCCAATGCAGGGCGCGTGGGGCGGGCCTAGACTGTCAGGCGGGGTGGCCCAGAGTGCGGAGGATGAAGTCGTGGTAGCACCAGGTGCCCACATTAGGTTCTTAATAGATTAACTAGCTAGTTGCTCGCGCTTTTGCTACGATTTTTATATATCATATAAATAAATATTGAGATATTTATTCAATTATAATTATTGTTTATTTCTAAACACTAAGGTATGTGTAGTCTGGTGGTTAGCCTCAAATTTCTAGAGTAGGAGCTGCGTGTTCAAATGCTCGTTTTGCATTATTTTTATATAATTATTGTTTACTAGGTATATGCCCGTGCGTTGCCACGAGACGGGGGAGTGTGGGGAGCGGAGCCACTATTTTTGCGGGCGTTGGACGTGGGGAGGGTGAAGCCCTGGTAGCACTAGGTGCCCACATTAGGTTCTTAATAGAGTAGTATAGATATAGATTTCTAAATACTAAGGTACGTGTGGTATAGCTGTGCGAGCGCTGGGTCCATAGGGCAGTAGCTGGGAGCGTGCTGAGTGTGGGGCCAACAGGGACCGGCCCTAGGGCCTAGACGATCCACGCCCCCGCAATCAGATTGACTCGAGCGATTATCCTTATCTCATGCATGGATATCCGTCTAATTACGTGAGATCTATTGGCTATCATCTAAGAACGGGTCCAGAGTCCAGACCCCCTACATATATGAAGAGGCACAACTAATTGAGAACCCCCGAACACATTCCAATCAAACCAGTTTACTTTCTTTACTGTTCCTGCCCTATGCATAGATGTAGCGTAGTCCTAGTTGTAGCTTTCCACATATCCGCCTCCACCCGTATTCTACTCTACGTCATCTAGATTCGTCTTGGGTGGCCTACCGACCCTAAGATGACCCTAGGATCTGGCCTCCCCGAAGGGCAAGATCCACTCATCTCTTACATTATCTTTGTCAATTGTCCCTAGGCGACTATACATCGTCTAGGGCGCCTCGGAGCAGCCTAAGGTTTCTCCCCCCAAGGGTGAGATCTAGGTAGTGACAAGGAGGAAGACGACCCTGCGCCATCGTGTACCGTCTGGAATAGAGCGTGAACTGTCCGGACATATGCAGAAAGGCGCCGCTCCTACGCCCAGGTCGCGGCTCGTCCAGCCTAGAGTCGTAGACCGTCCGTGCCACCGTAGAGGGCACCGTCAGACTATACACCCCCGTGATTGGGGCCCAGATTGGCACCAACACAGTTTTTGGCGACTCCGCTAGGGAATGAACGTAGCAGATCCATAAAATTGAGCTTATATGGACGATTCTAAAGATCTCAACAGTGTTTCTCCAAACAGTGACACAAGGCTGACTAATTCGTCGACTGCTGAGTGTTGGGACCATGCTTCATCGCTGAAGGCCCTGCAGGAGGAAACACCTTCGGCAAAACCTGTTTATACGTGATACCGAAGTTACCGCTCATGAAGCTTTGGTATTATAGCGTATCCGAAGATGAAGGATCGAACCGACTTAAAGATGGAATGACTTTTTAGTCCATAAGGGTCTGAGTCATAATTGTAATCTTTTGTAAGGGGTATGATTGTAATTTCTTACAGGCTGCGTCCTGTGCCTATAAATAGTGAACAGTACTCCTTTACTGTTCACGCAATCCTGTAATTGCAAACGCATTACTCTGGAATTATTGTTTTCTGCCAAGGCAAAGGTATAAATGAAATTAAACATCATGTTCTAATATTTCAGTTTGTATTATAAAATAAATAAGTAATATTATTTATTTTTGATATTCTTTAACGGTTTATATTTCATATTTTATTTTGCATTGTTTTATTTCTGAACACGAAGGTAGGACCTTCGTGATTTATCATCCATGACCTTCGTCCGAAGCTCATTAAATCCTCAGGGAAATAATGCTTCAGCGGACGGAGGACTTTAACATTTAACATTCTATGTTGCCTTGTTCTTAATTCATAGCATTTGAGAACAAGTTCCCAACATTGGCGCCCACCTTCGGTGAACTCACTTCCACTTTTTTGAGACAATGGCTTCGTTCAAGAACCAAGCTGGAACTGCTTCGGCTCCGAAGCTGATCCTCCCGATAACAGGCGATTCATGCTCAGAGCTAGCTAACAAGAAACAGAAGAAGGAGGCACATAGAAGAGTACAACATGTAGGGGTACAAGGACCCTTCATCAAGTCAAGCTGGTCGCACATTCCAATTACCTTCTCTCAAGAGGATCTTCAGCTCAAGGATTACCCACACAATGATGCTATGGTTATCTCTTGTGTGATCAAAGGATTTCTGGTCCACAATGTTTTGGTTGATACAGGCAGTGCAACAGATATTATATTTGCTAAGGCCTTCAGACAAATGCAAAAGCCCGAAGACAAGATTCATGATGCTACACACCCTCTTTGTGGCTTCGGAGGAAGACATATTGTAGCGCTTGGTAAGATTACCATGCCAGTGACCTTCGGATTCGTCAACAATACAAGGACTGAGCAAGTTGTGTTTGACATTGTCGACATGGAGTATCCTTACAATGTTATCATCGGTCGCGGAACACTCAATGCTTTCGAAGCAATTCTTCATCCAGCATATCTTTGCATGAAGATACCTTCGGATCAGGGACCTATTGCTATTCATGGGAGTCAGGAAGCTGCCAGAAAGGCCGAGGGGAATTGGACTGATTCAAAAGCAATCCACAATGTAGATGAAGCCGAAGCTTGTGAGCAGTACAAGTACAGAAGGGAGAAGGCTGCTTCGGCCGATCAGCCGAAACCCATGCTTTTATGCGAAGACATCACAGAGCAGAAGGTGCTGCTGGGATCTCAATTGTCTGAGCAACAAGAGAAAACCTTGATAAGGTTTCTCTTCAACAACAAAGATGTTTTTGCATGGTCAGCTAATGATCTTTGCGGAGTCAACAGGGATGTTATTGAACACTCACTCAATGTTGATCCATCCTTCAGACCCAGAAAGCAGAGGCTTCGGAAGATGTCTGATGACAAGGTCGAAGGTGCTCGGAATGAAGTGAAAAGACTCCTCAGCGCCGGAGTTATCAGAGAAGTAAAATACCTAGAATGGCTGGCTAACACTGTTATGGTAAAAAAGGCCAATGGCAAATGGAGGATGTGTATTGATTTTACTGATCTCAACAAGGCTTGTCCGAAGGATGAGTTTCCATTGCCAAGGATAGATTCCCTAGTTGATGCAGCAGCTTCATCAGAGCTTATGAGTCTGCTGGATTGTTATTCAGGCTATCATCAAATTTGGATGAAGAAGGAGGATGAGCCAAAAACCAGCTTCATAACCCCTAGTGGAACATATTGTTACCTTCGGATGCCTGAGGGGCTCAAGAATGCTGGAGGAAGCTTCAACAGAATGACAACGAAGGTTCTTCATTCTCAGATAGGCATAAATGTGCTAACTTATGTTGATGATATCATTGTAAAAAGCACGAAGCAAGAAAATCACATTGCTGATCTGCAGGAGACCTTCGCTAATTTTAGACAGGCCGGTCTAAAGCTGAATCCAGAAAAGTGTGTCTTCGGAGTAAAGAAGGGGAAATTCCTTGGTTGCCTAGTTTCAACAAAAGGGATTGAGGCTAATCCAAATAAAATCGAAGCTATCCTTCGAATGGAACCACCAAGCACAAAGAAGGGGGCTCAACGATTGACAGGAAGACTAGCATCTCTCAACAGATTCATATCTAGATCAGCAGAGAGAAATTTACCATTCTTCGAAGTGCTAAAGTCAGCCGAAGTTTTTCAATGGGGACCAGTTCAGCAGAGAGCCTTCGAAGAGCTGAAGCAATATTTGATAGACCTAACGACGTTAACTCCACCAACGCCAGGGGCTCCTCTGTTGTTATATGTGGCAGCTTCGCACTCAGCGGTAAGTGCGGCACTTGTCCAAGAGAAGCTTGAAGGGCAAGTCAAAAAGCAAGCCCCAATATACTTTGTATCCGAAGTTCTTAGTTTATCAAAGAAAAATTATACAGAATTGGAGAAGGTGTTGTATGCTGTTTTGATGGCTTCCAGGAAGCTTCGGCACTATTTTCAAGCATACAATATAATTGTCCCTTCTTCACAACCATTGAAGGATATTATGAGAAATAGAGAAGCTACTGGAAGGGTTGGAAAATGGGCTGCGGAACTCAATGAGTTTTGCATTGATTATGTGCATAGATCTTCGATTCAGTCCCAACCGTTAGAAGACTTCATTGCTGACTGGACGCCAGGGGCTCAGGAAGAAGAAGCGAGTAAAGATGCCGAAGTTTGGACAGTATTCTGCTATGGTTCTTGGGGAACCTTCAGGGCAGGAGCAACCGCTGTGTTGGTCGCACCCTCCAAAGTTAAAATTTGCTACGCAGCAAGACTTGATTTCAGTTGCACAAATAACATTGCTGAGTACGAAGCTTTGCTCTTGGGTCTTCGGAAGTTAAAGGCAATGGGAATTAGAAGGGCGGTTCTTAAAACTGATTCCCAGGTTATTTCTGGTCATATTGACAAGAGTTGTAGAGCAAGAGACCCGAAGTTTGAGAAATATTTAGACACGGTCTGAAGGATTGAGGCTTCCTTTGAAGGGTTTTCTGTCAAAAATATTCCTCGAGGAGAAAATGAACATGCTGATTTGCTAGCCAAGTCAGCAGCATAGGGGCTGCCCTTACCTTCGGAAGTATTTTTCGAAACAATAAAAGCACCTTCGGTTGAACTTCTTGAAAGAGCAGTCTTCAACATATCTCCTGTTTATAGTGAAGACTGGAGAACTGAGATCATCTCTTTCCTTCAGGGTAACTTTCTTTCAGATGACGAAGCTTATAACAAGAGGATAGAGGCAAGAGCTCGACCATATGTTATAATAGAAGGGGAGTTGTACAAGCATGGGGTCTGTTCTCCATTACTCAAATGTTTATCCAGAGCCGAAGGTATAGAATTGATGAAGGAAATACACGCAGGCCTGTGTGGATCTCACATTGGATCTAGGCCTTTGCTGGGAAAAGTTTTTCGTCAAGGATTTTATTGGCCAAAGGCAGCTTTGGATGCAGCGGAATTAGTCCAAAAGTGCGAAGGCTGTCAGAAATGTGCAAGAGATCAAAAACAACCTTTGTCTCTAACCCAGTTAATACAACCCACTTGGCCATTGCAAAGGTGGGGTCTTGATTTGTTAGGTCCGTTACCACCAGCACAAGGAAATTTAAGATATGTTGTAGTGGCAGTGGAATATTTTTCCAAATGGATCGAGGCAAAGCCTTTAGCCACAATAACTTCAGTCACTATTCAAAAGTTTTTCTGGCAAAATATTGTCTGTCGCTTCGGAGTGCCGAAGGCTATTACTGTGGATAATGGAACGCAGTTTGATTCCGAAGCTTTCAGAGAATTTTGTGAACAAATTGGCACGAAGATCCATTTTGCATCAGTTCGGCATCCGGAGTCAAATGGACTTGTTGAAAGGGCTAATGACATCATAATGACAGGAATAATGAAGTTAATCTTCAATCAGCCCAGGGGAAAGTGGCCAGACGAATTAATCAAAGTGGTGTGGAGCCACAACACAACAATATCAAGATCAACAGGTTTTACACCATTCAAATTATTATTTGGTGACGAAGCAATAACTCTGGAAGAAGCAAAAGCAGGATCAATAACAATAGTAGCTTCGGCAGAAGACGAAGCTGAAGCTGATTACTCTGTGGAAAAAGATGCCATAGAAGGGATCAGGCTTCAAGCTGTGGAAAACATCAATAAATACCAAGATGAAACAATAAAATGGCGTGATAGAAAGGTCCGGCTAAAGAATATTGAACCAGGACATTTGGTGCTTCGAAGAGTAGCCAACCCAGAGACAGTAGGCAAGTTACAGTTGAAGTGGGAAGGACCTTTTCTGGTAGTATCTTCATCAAGACCCGGTTCCTACAGATTGAAGGATATGGACGGCAACGACATTCTGAAAGGGAAATGTGCCTTTGGGCCATTTCTAAGTATTTTGGTGATTTAGTGTCTAACACAAGTGCTTAAATGTAAAATGGTGGACAAAGAACAAACCAAGGATAAAGGTATGTTTCTCAGACTTAGTACATTGTTTTAGAGACTAATGTATTGTGTCTAAGTACTGCAAACAGGAAAAATCCAATTGGAAATGTCTTGGCTCGAGCAGCCAAGACTCTGCTGAGTCTGGGAGCACCGGACTGTCCGGTGGTGCACCGGACAGTGTCCGGTGCGCCAGGCTGGCTCGAGCGAAGTGGCTGCTCTCGGGAATTCACCGACGACGTACGGCTATAATTCACCGGACTGTCCGGTGTGCACCGGACTGTCCGGTGAGCCAACGGTCGGCCGGGCCAACGGTCGGCCGCGCGATCTGCGCGGGTCACGTGGCCGAGCCAACGGCTAGAAGGGGGCACCGGACTGTCCGGTGTGCACCGGACATGTCCGGTGCGCCAACGGCTCCAAGTCTGCCAACGGTCGGCTTCGCCATTTAAGGAAAGAAATCTGGCACCGGACAGTGTCCGGTGTGCCAGACGACAGAAGGCAAGAATTGCCTTCCCAGATTGCTCTCAACGGCTCCTAGCTGCCTTGGGGCTATAAAAGGGACCCCCTAGGCGCATGGAGGAGCACATCAAGCATACTTACAACATTCCTAAGCACCAAGTCATCGATTCCGCGCATTTGTTTCTTTGTGATAGCATATAGAGCTCTTGTGGAGTTGTGAACTCATTGGGTTGTGTTGCGAGCTCTTGTTGCGACTTGTGTGCGTGTTGTTGCTCTGATTTGTGAGTCTTGTGTGAGTTGCTCATCCCTCCCTTACTCCGTGATTCTTTGTGAACATCAAAAGTGTAAGGGCGAGAGGCTCCAAGTTGTGGAGATTCCTCGCAAACGGGATAGGAAAAGAAAAGCAAAACACCGTGGTATTCAAGTTGATCATTGGATCACTTGAGAGGAGTTGAGTGCAACTCTCGTCCGTTGGGACGCCACAACGTGGAGTAGGCAAGCGTTGGTCTTGGCCGAACCACGGGATAAACCACTGTGTCATCTCTGTGATTGTTCTCTTGTGGTTATTGTGTTTTGCTAAAGACATCTCTTTAGCCACTTGGCAATTATTGTGCTAACGATTAACCAAGTTTTGTGGCTTAAGTTTTTAAGTTTCATAGGATCACCTATTCACCCCCCCTCTAGGTGCTCTCAATTGGTATCGGAGCCGTTCTCTTCAAGAAGGGACTAATCGCCCGAAGAGATGGATCCTAAGGGAAAGGGGATGGTGATCAACAACAACGAGAAGGAGTCTATCTTCAATGAGCCGAAGGATGACAAGCCTACCGACTCGGGCTCGAGCCACAAGCGCAAGGACGGGAAGAAGAAGAAGACAAGGCGCATCAAGGAGATCGTCTACTACGATAGCGACGAATCTTCCTCTTCCCAAAAGGACGACGATGACTACGAGAAAAAGAAAACGGTCAATTCGAACTTTTCTTTTGATTACTCTCGTATTCCTCAAAGTACAAATGCTCATTTATTATCTATTCCACTTGGTAAACCTCCTCATTTTGATGGAGAGGACTACGGATTTTGGAGTCACAAAATGCGTAGTCACTTGTTCTCTCTCCATCCTAGTATATGGGAGATTGTAGAGAGTGGAATGCACTTTGATAGTTCGGATAGTCCCATGTTCATTAATGAGCAAATTCATAAGAATGCACAAGCTACTACTGTTCTTCTAGCTTCATTGTGCAGGGATGAATATCACAAAGTGAGTGGCTTGGATAACGCCAAGCAGATCTGGGACACCCTCAAGATTTCACATGAGGGGAACGACGTCACCTTGCTCACCAAGATGGAATTAGTGGAGGGCGAGCTTGGACGATTCGCAATGATAAGAGGCGAGGAGCCGACACAAACATACAACCGGCTCAAGACCCTTATCAACAAAATAAGGAGCTACGGAAGCACGCGATGGACGGACCACGACGTCGTCCGATTGATGCTAAGGTCCTTTACCGTTCTTGATCCTCATTTGGTGAATAACATTCGTGAGAATCCCAGGTACACCAAAATGTCACCCGAAGAAGTCCTTGGAAAATTCATAAGCGGGCGAATGATGATCAAGGAAGCGAGGTACGTGGACGACGCTCTAAATGGTCCAATCAATGAGCCTCAACCCGTTGCTCTCAAGGCAACAAGAAGCAAGGAGGCGTTACCCAGCAAGGTAGCACAAATTGAGGCCGCCGGACTTAATGATGAAGAGATGGCCCTCATCATCAAGAGATTCAAGACGTCGCTTAAGGGTCGCAAGGGACAGCCAAGCAAGACCAAAACCAAGGGGAAGCGCTCATGCTTCAAATGCGGTAAGATTGGTCATTTTATTGCTAACTGTCCCGATAATGAAAGTGACCAGGAACACGGGAGCAAGAGGGAAAAGAAGAAAAATTACAAGAAGGCCAAGGGCGAGGCACATCTAGGAAAGGAGTGGGACTCGGATTGCTCCTCCTCCGACTCCGACAATGAAGGACTCGCCGCCACCGCCTTCAACAAGTCATCCCTCTTCCCCAACGAGCGTCACACATGCCTTATGGCAAGGGAGAAGAAGGTATGTAGTCGAAGCTCTACTTATGCTTCTTCAAGTGAGGACGAATCTAGTGATGAGGATGAAATAGATTATTCATGTTTATTTAAGGGCCTAGATAGAACCAAGGTAGATAAAATTAATGAATTAATTGATGCCTTGAATGATAAGAATAGGCTTTTAGACAAACAAGAAGATTTGTTGTATGAAGAACATGACAAATTTGTAGAAGCACAAAAATCTCATGCTTTAGAAGTTAAAAGAAATGAAATGCTTTCTTGTGAATTATCTTCTTGCCATGAGACGATTTCTAGCTTAAGGAGCATTAATGATGATTTGAATGCTAAGATAGAAATAGCTAGTAAATCAACAACTTGTGTAGAAAATGTTGTTACTTGCAATAGATGTAAAGACTTTGATATTGATGCTTGTAGTGAACACATAGCTTCTATTGCAAAGTTAAATGATGAAATGGCTAGTCTTAATGCTCAACTTAAGGCTAGCAAAAGTGATTTTGATAAACTAAAATTTGCTAGGGATGCCTACACGATTGGTAGACACCCCTCAATTAAGGATGGACTTGGCTACAAGAAGGAAGCCAAGAACTTGACAAGCCATAAGGCTCCCATCTCCGCCAAGGAGAAAGGGAAGGCCCCTATGGCTAGTAGTGTGCAAAAGAACCATGCCTTTATGTACCATGATAGGAGACAATCTAGAAATGCTTATAGGAGTTGTAACACATATGATGCTTTTGATTCTCATAACATGCTTGCTTCTAGTTCTTCTTATGTGCATGATAGAAATGTTGGTAGGAGAAATGTTGTTCATAATATGCCTAGGAGAAATGTTGTTAATGTTCCTAGGAAAGTAATGAATGAACCCTCTACAATTTATCATGCTTTAAATGCTTCCTTTGCTATTTGTAGAAAGGATAAGAAAATAGTTGCTAGGAAGTTAGGGGCAAAATGCAAGAGAGACAAAACTTGCATTTGGGTCCCTAAGGATATTTGCACTAACCTTGTAGGACCCAACATGAGATGGGTACCTAAGACCCAAGCCTAAATTTGCCTTGCAGGTTTATGCATCCGGGGGTTCAAGCTGGATTATCGACAGCGGATGCACAAACCATATGACGGGGGAGAAGAAGATGTTCAACTCCTACATCAAGAATAAGGATTCCCAAGATTCAATTATATTCGGTGATGGGAATCAAGGCAAGGTAAAAGGGTTAGGTAAAATTGCAATTTCTAATGAGCACTCTATCTCCAATGTGTTTTTAGTTGAGTCTCTTGGTTACAATTTGCTATCTGTTAGTCAACTATGCAATATGGGATATAATTGTCTATTTACAAATGTAGATGTGTCCGTCTTTAGAAGAAGTGATGGTTCACTAGCATTTAAGGGTGTACTAGACGACAAACTTTATTTAGTTGATTTTGCAAAAGAGGAGGCCGGTCTAGATGCATGCTTAATCGCTAAGACTAGCATGGGCTGGCTGTGGCATCGCCGCTTAGCACATGTGGGGATGAAGAACCTTTACAAGCTTCTAAAGGGAGAACACGTGATAGGTTTGACTAACGTGCAATTCGAAAAAGATAGACCTTGTGCAGCTTGTCAAGCAGGTAAACAAGTGGGAGGAGCACATCACAGCAAGAATGTGATGACCACTTCAAGACCTCTGGAGCTGCTACATATGGACCTCTTCGGACCCATCGCCTATCTAAGCATAGGAGGAAGTAAGTATGGTTTAGTTATTGTTGATGACTTTTCCCGCTTCACTTGGGTGTTCTTTTTGCAGGATAAGTCTGAAACCCAAGGGACCCTCAAGCGCTTCCTCAGGAGAGCTCAAAATGAGTTTGAGCTCAAGGTGAAGAAGATAAGGAGCGACAACGGGTCCGAGTTCAAGAACCTTCAAGTGGAGGAGTTCCTTGAGGAGGAAGGGATCAAGCACGAGTTCTCCGCTCCCTACACACCACAGCAAAATGGTGTGGTAGAGAGGAAGAACAGGACGCTAATCGATATGGCGAGGACGATGCTTGGAGAATTCAAGACCCCCGAGCGTTTTTGGTCGGAAGCCGTGAACACGGCTTGCCACGCCATCAACAGGGTCTACCTTCATCGCCTCCTCAAGAAGACTTCGTATGAGCTACTAACCGGTAACAAACCCAATGTATCTTACTTTCGTGTATTTGGGAGCAGGTGCTACATTCTAGTGAAGAAGGGTAGAAATTCTAAGTTTGCTCCCAAAGCGGTAGAAGGGTTTTTGTTAGGTTATGACTCAAATACAAAGGCGTATAGAGTCTTCAACAAATCATCGGGTTTGGTTGAAGTCTCTAGCGACGTTGTATTTGATGAGACTAATGGCTCTCCAAGAGAGCAAGTTGTTGATTGTGATGATGTAGATGAAGAAGATGTTCCGACGGCCGCTATACGAACCATGGCGATTGGAGAAGTGCGGCCACAGGAACAAGATGAACGAGATCAACCTTCTTCCTCAACAACGGTGCATCCCCCAACTCAAGACGATGAACAGGTTCATCAAAAGGAGGCGTGTGATCAAGGGGGAGCACAAGATGATCACGTGATGGAGGAAGAAGCGCAACCGGCACCTCCAACCCAAGTTCGAGCGATAATTCAAAGGGATCATCCCGTCGATCAAATTCTGGGTGATATTAGCAAGGGAGTAACTACTCGATCTCGATTAGTTAATTTTTGTGAGCATTACTCCTTTGTCTCTTCTATTGAGCCTTTCAGGGTAGAAGAGGCCTTGCTAGATCCGGACTGGGTGTTGGCTATGCAGGAGGAACTCAACAACTTCAAGCGCAATGAAGTTTGGACACTGGTGCCTCGTCCCAAGCAAAATGTTGTGGGAACCAAGTGGGTGTTTCGCAACAAACAGGACGAGCACGGGGTGGTGACGAGGAACAAGGCTCGACTTGTGGCAAAAGGTTATGCCCAAGTCGCAGGTTTGGATTTTGAGGAGACGTTTGCTCCTGTGGCTAGGCTAGAATCAATTCGTATCTTGCTAGCATATGCCGCTCACCATTCTTTCAGGTTGTACCAAATGGATGTGAAGAGCGCTTTCCTCAATGGGCCAATCAAGGAGGAGGTGTACGTAGAGCAACCCCCTGGCTTCAAGGATGAACGGTACCCCGACCACGTGTGTAAGCTCTCTAAGGCGCTCTATGGACTTAAGCAAGCCCCAAGAGCATGGTATGAATGCCTTAGAGACTTTTTAATGGCTAATGCTTTCAAGGTTGGGAAAGCCGATCCAACTCTTTTCACTAAGACTTGCGATGGTGATCTTTTTGTGTGCTAAATTTATGTCGATGACATAATATTTGGTTCTACTAATAAAAAGTCTTGTGAAGAATTTAGCAGGGTGATGACGCAGAAATTCGAGATGTCGATGATGGGCGAGTTGAACTACTTCCTTGGGTTCCAAGTGAAGCAACTCAAGGACGGCACCTTCATCTCTCAAACAAAGTACACACAAGACTTGCTGAAGCGGTTTGGGATGAAGGATGCCAAGCCCGCAAAGACTCTGATGGGGACCGACGGACACACCGACCTCAACAAAGGAGGTAAGTCCGTTGATCAAAAGGCATACCGGTCAATGATAGGGTCATTACTTTACTTATGTGCTAGTAGACCGGATATTATGCTTAGCGTATGCATGTGTGCTAGATTTCAATCCGATCCTAAGGAGTGTCACTTAGTGGCAGTGAAGCGAATTCTTAGATATTTGGTTGCTACACCTTGCTTCGGGATCTGGTATCCAAAGGGGTCTACCTTTGACTTAATTGGATATTCAGATTCCGACTATGCTGGATGTAAGGTCGATCGAAAGAGTACATCGGGGACGTGCCAATTCTTAGGAAGGTCCCTGGTGTCATGGAATTCTAAGAAACAAACCTCCGTTGCCCTATCCACCGCTGAGGCCGAGTATGTTGCCGCAGGACAGTGTTGCGCGCAACTACTTTGGATGAGGCAAACCCTCAGGGACTTTGGCTACAATCTGAGCAAAGTCCCATTCCTATGTGATAATGAGAGTGCTATCCGCATGGCGGAAAATCCTGTTGAACACAGCCGCACAAAGCACATTGACATCCGGCATCACTTTTTGAGAGACCACCAGCAAAAGGGGGATATCGAAGTGTTCCATGTTAGCTCCGAGAACCAGCTAGCCGATATCTTTACCAAGCCTCTAGATGAGAAGACCTTTTGCAGGTTGCGTAGTGAGCTAAATTTCTTAGATTCGCGGAACTTGGATTGATTTATAGCATACATGTGCTTATGCTTTTGATCATGTTCCTTATGTATTTCGTTGCTTAGTAATGGTGATCAAGTTGTACAAACACTCCCTGGACCTCACAAGTCCGTTGCAAAGTGATGCACATGTTTAGGGGGAGATGTGTTACAACTTGACCATTTGAGACTAACCATGTGCTTGAGTTTGCTTGTTTTAGTCTCAAAGGAGGCTTGAAAGGGAAAAGGTGGACTTGGACCATGAAAGACTTCCACTGCACTCCGATGAGAGGGTAACTTATTCCAAGTTCATCTTATGTACTCTTATTGTCTTTGTATTCTTATTGAAGATTTTGGTGAGGCAATGGGGTTCAAGGGCCAAGATTGATCCCGTTTTGGTGCTTGATGCCAAAGGGGGAGAAAATAAAGGCCAAAGCAATAGATGGATCAGCTACCACTTGAGAAATTTTGAAAATAGTAGATTAGAGCTTTTGGTTTGTCAAAACTCTTTTGTTGTCTCTTATGTCAAAAGTTGGCCTCTTGTGGGGAGAAGTGTTGATTATGGGAAAAGGGGGAGTTTTTGAAATCCTTGATCAAATTTCTTTGGAAAACCTCTCTTTATGTCTCTACAAGTGGATTTGACTTAGAGAAAGGAATTTGAGTTTGATTTGCAAAAACAAACCAAGTGGTGGCATAGAGTGATCCATATATGTCAAATTTGATTCAAAACAACTTTGAGTTCTTAGTTGAATTGATTTTATACTTGTTCTACTAGCTTTATATTGTGTTGGCATAAATCACCAAAAAGGGGGAGATTGAAAGGGAAATGTGCCTTTGGGCCATTTCTAAGTATTTTGGTGATTTAGTGTCTAACACAAGTGCTTAAATGTAAAATGGTGGACAAAGAACAAACCAAGGATAAAGGTATGTTTCTCAGACTTAGTACATTGTTTTAGAGACTAATGTATTGTGTCTAAGTACTAGAAACAGGAAAAATCCAATTGGAAATGTCTTGGCTCGAGCAGCCAAGACTCTGCTGAGTCTAGGAGCACCGGACTGTCCGGTGGTGCACCGGACAGTGTCCGGTGCGCCAGGCTGGCTCGAGCGAAGTGGCCGCTCTCGGGAATTCACCGGCGACGTACGACTATAATTCACCGGACTGTCCGGTGAGCCAACGGTCGGCCGCGCGATCTGCGCGGGTCACGTGGCCGAGCCAACGGCTAGAAGGGGGCACCGGACTGTCCGGTGTGCACCGGACATGTCCGGTGCGCCAACGGCTCCAAGTCTGCCAACGGTCGGCTTCGCCATTTAAGGAAAGAAATCTGGCACCGGACAGTGTCCGGTGTGCCAGACGACAGAAGGCAAGAATTGCCTTCCCAGATTGCTCTCAACGGCTCCTAGCTGCCTTGGGGCTATAAAAGGGACCCCTAGGCGCATGGAGGAGCACATCAAGCATACTTACAACATTCCTAAGCACCAAGTCATCGATTCCGCGCATTTGTTTCTTTGTGATAGCATATAGAGCTCTTGTGGAGTTGTGAACTCATTGGGTTGTGTTGCGAGCTCTTGTTGCGACTTGTGTGCGTGTTGTTGCTCTGATTTGTGAGTCTTGTGTGAGTTGCTCATCCCTCCCTTACTCCGTGATTCTTTGTGAACATCAAAAGTGTAAGGGCGAGAGGCTCCAAGTTGTGGAGATTCCTCGCAAACGGGATAGGAAAAGAAAAGCAAAACACCGTGGTATTCAAGTTGATCATTGGATCACTTGAGAGGAGTTGAGTGCAACTCTCGTCCGTTGGGACGCCACAACGTGGAGTAGGCAAGCGTTGGTCTTGGCCGAACCACGGGATAAACCACTGTGTCATCTCTGTGATTGTTCTCTTGTGGTTATTGTGTTTTGCTAAAGACATCTCTTTAGCCACTTGGCAATTATTGTGCTAACGATTAACCAAGTTTTGTGGCTTAAGTTTTCAAGTTTCACAGGATCACCTATTCACCCCCCCTCTAGGTGCTCTCACATTCCTAGATCATGGAATGCGGATGAGCTTCGGCGATATTATGTTTAGCTTGATGTATTTTTTTTCTATTCTTGTGGCACCCTTTTCCTTTCCAAAGGGGGAGAAAGGTTTTTAATGGGGCCACAACATGTAATTTTTCATTTTCTTATTTCAATCCTATAAGAACAATATCCCCCAAAGATGTAAATGTAAAAGCTGAGAATGCACCATCGAGTGCAAAGGAAAAAGAAAAGAAAACAGGGAGAAGCTCAAAAGTCGTTCCTAAGGGATTGCAGAGCTTACAGCGAAAAATAAACGTTGATTCCGTCGAAGTAAAAGGCGAAGAAGCTCCTAAGGGAGGCTTACAACGAAAAATAAACGTTGATCCCGCCGAAGTAAAAGGCGAAGAAGCTCCTAAGGGAGGCTTACAGCGAAAAGTCAGCGCTGATACACCGAAAAGTAAACGGTGAAGCCGAAAAATAAGCGGCAAAAAGATTTGAGTCATTCCTAAGGGAATGAAGGCTATGATTATGGTTTTGAATATATATATTCGGATATTCATTTGCACGATACATTACATCATGACATTTGCATTCATAAACATTCATTTAGACATACATAGGATCATTATCATCATATCATACAGAAAGGCAGATGCTTCGGCTATGAGGATAAAGCTTCGGAGAAAGAAGAAATTTCCATGCTTCGTTGTGTACAAAAAGAAGGGAAGGTGTTTTTCGCCTTCGGCTCAAAAATAAAATTTCGTCCACAGCAAAGCAGATTGTACACGGATAAAGCGGAAAAGATGTATTACAAGGTATGCATAAATTTACATAAGTTTCTTTACAATTATATTACAAAAATTTCTCTAGAATCTTATGCAGAAAAGTCTTTCGGAGCATCTGTTAAGCTTCAGCTCGTCATTCTTCAGCTTCATCATCCTGTACATATTAAAACGGAATGAGAAAGGCGCAGAATTCAAGGAGAAGGTAAAAGTAACAAGTATAAGTTTCTCACTGGTTTAAGGTGGCTCCGAGCTTCGTCACCAGCCATTTTTGCCCGTCGTTTATCCAAATCTGGGTCATAAACCTATTTCCTATGCTTCGGGCTAGGCTGGGGATGTCAACCAAATCTGCCGGTGACAAACTGAAGTTTGGCCTATTTACAATTTTCTCGTGCGTGCAGCCAGCCTTCAGGAAAGCAGTAGTCGTGCCTCGAGAAGCTAACAGGGCGCAGAAATCGGCATGCCCAGCGATAACTTCGTCAAGTGCATCAACTTCGCCCTCAATATATTCAAAGGTGCTTGGCAGGTTTTCAGCTGAAGGTGTAAACTTATCAGAGCTGACTCCAATTGAGTAAAACACATCCTTCAGCCGCTGCACGCATCGGTTGCCAAAGTCTAAGCATTTTTCCTGAAGCTCCTTCAATGATTTCTGCAAATTTGAATTCTTCTCAATTTCGGTCTTGAGACTTGTTTCGAGATTCTTCTTTTCTTGCTCAGATTTTTCTGATTTTATAAGTAATTCGCTGTTCAATTTGTCAATTTCGGCTTGAGCTTCACCAAGTGAACCTTCCACACAGTGGATGACGAAGTCTTTCTTTTCCAAGGCAGCTTCGTGATCTTTAACTTTGTTTTCAAGGTCTTGAATGACGAAGTCCTTTTTCTTCAAAGCAGCTTCATAATTTTGGACTTTGTTTTCTAGATCTTTGATGGTAGCTTCGTTTTTCTTGTCCTCAAGATCTTGTTGCATCCTCAGCACTTTACTTAGCAATATACTCTGCCAAAACAAACTTCGTGAGAAAAGTTGAGAGTTTTTACCTTGAAATTAGCATAGAGCAAGCTACCGGCGATATGCTGTCACTGGTACCTGCAGAGGTCCGCTTCAATCTTCGGCAGGCCAACGCTCTTTGAGAAAGTTCCAACAACCTTGGCCTTGGTTCGATTCCGAAGGCATCTTAGTTTTCCTTCATTGACTCCGCCAAACAGTAGAGACCCTGGTTTGTATCCACAGGATATAGCATATTTCTTTAACTCTTCTTTTTCAGTTTCTGATAATTCTTGTCCAAGTATATCTTGAAAATTAAAGTTTTCTTCTTCCAAAGTGTCTTCAATTTGCTCTTTTCCTTTCTCAATCGCCACGTCCACCGCGACCGCAGCAACTTCTTCTTCAGCCATTTTCAGAAGAATGTTATCAATATCACCAAGTGTGGTTTCTAGATTAGGATCTTCGGTGGTCTCGGTTTCGGCTCCGGTGGCTTCGGCTTCGGTGGTTGCTCCGGTGGCTTCGGCTCCGGTAGTTTCGGCTCTGGTGGCTGTCGTTTCGGCAGTGATAGCGCTTTCAATAAATGGTATTTTTGATGCCGATGTCGGTGGCGGTGTCTGATGAATGACATCGGCCACTTGGATAATTCTCCGTTTTTTCGGCTTAGCGGGACTTTCTGTTGCCGAAGGTTCTTTTTCCTTCTGAAAAAACTTCATCAGTTCTGGCGCCAGCGGACTTAGCTTGATAGGCAAAGGTTCAGTCATTACCTTTAGAATCTCTTCCACTTCAGCAGCAGAAGGTGTTGCAGGAGCTTCCTCCTCTCGGGTTGGCATCTTCGGTTTTGGGGATGCAGCTTTTCTTTTCTTTGGAGCAGCTATCTTCGGCTCAGGGCTCAGTTTCCTTTTCTTAGAAATCTCTTTGTCCTTTTTAGCCAATTTGGTGCCTTCTTTATCAAGGACGCTGGCAATCCTTTTTCTTTTCTGGCCTTCGGCATCTCTGCCCAGTTGCTCATAATCAGGGTAATCAAAATTCAAGGCATCCAGCACCCGATTCAATCTTCGTTTCGGACGAGTGCCTAAGGCCGCGATCATTAACTGATCTTCTTTCTTAGAGTAGTTGCCGAGGATCTCGTTGCACATAACCTCAATTGTGTCCAACCACTCTTGGCAAGGTGCTTTAAAATGTTTCTTAAATTTATAGTGATAAGGCAATCGAACAAGTTCTCCCTTCTTCTTTTCTCTCTCTAGCTTCGGCATTTCCCACTCCCTCAGTGTTGGGAACACTTTAAAAGCCAAAAATTCCTGCACTAAGTCTCTAGTGCCAATATGATCTGAAATCACTCGAAATTCAGCCAAAGCAATCTGACTCGGGCTCCCCATTATCATGTTGCATCGGGGCCTCGTCTCTCCGAAGGTCAGTTCCAGCGGACTCTGGACCAATTTATCTTCATCTTCATCAACTTTAACATAAAACCATTCAGACTTCCATCCGACTGGCCATTGCTTCGGTAGCTTATCACTGGAAACTTCGTAGTCTTGCGATAAGCAAAGTTGTAGCAACCAAAATTCTCGTGCAGACCATCTCCTCTGGCTTTAGTCTGGTAGTGTAATTCATGAACTCGGCAGAAACCTTCACCGAACGGTTCCACTCCCTGGCTACGAAGGGCCCAAATATAAACACTTAACCTAAGGATAGCATTAGGGGTCAGCTGATGAAGGTAAATCCCAAACTTCTTCAGTACAATAGCAATCATCCTGTTTAGGGGGAACCTTAAACCAGCTTTAAGAAAACTTTTGAAGACTACTACCTCATCCTTTCCTGGCTTTGGGATAGTTTCTTCTCCACCAAAACGAATTAATTCCTTCTTGGCCTCACTAAAATAACCCAGCTTCACCATTTTAGGAAGATCAGCTTCAGAAATGGTGGACTTTCCAAAGTCCAGATGACTAGGTTTACTTGGCACCCCGCAGCTGTACCCATCTTCAGAACCAACTTCTTCAACATCAGCTTGTGTTGCTTCGGCAGCAGGTGCGTCCTCTGATGAAACTAGCCCAGAACGCCTCATTGCTTCGGAAATCGGAACAGTTTCAGTGGCTTCGGTCTCATCTCCATCACGCTCAACCCTGACAGTGGAGCGTACTCTGGCCATTTGATTATAAATTTCTTGGAAGTTTTTTGGAAATTAATAACCTTTTTTCCGAATCTTTTCTTGTGACGAAGCAGAATCCAAAGTGGTGCTTTGTTCGAATGCAAAAGTCAAGCTTCGGCTATGGTTAAATTTTTGGCAGCAAAATAGTGTAATAGCAATGAATGCTGTGGTAACTTCACACCTACCCGTCTGTTTATATAGTGCTGCAGGTAAGAAGGTGAATCTTTAAAGTCTTTTACACCGGACAAACAGTCGCTCGCACCCACTGAACGGTGGGCCACAAAACCCGAGAAGGTGAACCTGCATGGTGGGACCGCTTCGCGCTCGGAAGTTGTATCGTTTCCCGGCAACGAGCTCAGGGAAGGTGTTTTTCGGACCTTCGGCTTCCCGAAGCCTAAGAGACTTTTTTCATGGATCAAGCTCGTTACGAAAAACGATCTAGCACCGTGAAGGGGCTACTGTTGGGACCATGCTTCGTCGCCGAAGGCCCTGCAGGAGGAAACACCTTCGGCAAAACCTGTTTATACGTGATACCGAAGTTACCGCTCATGAAGCTTTGGTATTATAGCGTATCCGAAGATGAAGGATCGAACCGACTTAAAGATGGAATGACTTTTTAGTCCATAAGGGTCTGAGTCATAATTGTAATCTTTTGTAAGGGGTATGATTGTAATTTCTTTCAGGCTGCATCCTGTGCCTATAAATAGTGAACAATACTCCTTTACTGTTCACGCAATCCTGTAATTGCAAACGCATTACTCTGGAATTATTGTTTTATGCCAAGGCAAAGGTATAAATGAAATTAAACATCATGTTCTAATATTTCAGTTTATATTATAAATTAAATAAGTAATATTATTTATTTTTGATATTCTTTAACGGTTTATATTTCATATTTCATTTTGCATTGTTTTATTTCTGAACACGAAGGTAGGACCTTCGTGATTTATCATCCATGACCTTTGTCCGAAGCTCATTAAATCCTCAGGGAAATAATGCTTCAGCGGACGGAGGACTTTAACATTTAACATTCTATATTGCCTTGTTCTTAATTCATAGCATTTGAGAACAAGTTCCCAACACTGAGCATAAGAAATTAGAAGATGACATGAAGAAGCTAGACGAGGAGATCTAGCGACAAAAAGATCATGTGCTCAAGATGGCGAAGAAGTGGTACCTCTCGCACTTCAGGGAAGATCGCCTCTAGAAGGTCGTCCAGGAGAGAGAAATAAAGGTCGATTACATACCAGTCATGCAGCAGCAGCTCCCCACGGTATGTGATGCCAAGTGAGCCGATGATATTCAATCTATTAAAATTTCTTTTGATAATTGGATTGAAAGTATCTTGAAGGATATAGAGAAGATGACACATCCATCAGAAAAACTCACACACATAATTTTTTTATCACATGAATTGAGCACCAAAACAACTGCGCTAAACACATTGGCAACAAAGAGATTTTCTTAATCGTAGCCATATTATGGTATGCCGATGGGCTCATATACAGGAGAACAATTACCGCCATCCTTGTTATATGGTAAATCGGCTCTTAGCACGGCCGGACCGTCCACACATGATCTCGGACCGTCTGGCCTTCCGTCAGATTGTTCGGTACCCTACACCGGACTGTCCGAAGTCGCACATATCCCATCACAAGGGTTGCAGGCATTGCCCGACGCGAATGGACAGTCCGAAAATAGTACCAGACCGTCTGGTCTGCTCGCAGACTGTCAGACTTCATAGGTCGGACCGTCCAGAGCACCGGAAGCCACCTGTGATCGGCATAGTACAAAATGCCGGCATAAATATAGCCGGCCACCTGAGCCATAGGATAAATATCACGACGATAAAAGCTCAGGACATTAGTCAAAAGGGTCACGTGTCGCTGAGTTTATTTGGCCTACTAAAGATAAATTTTCTGCTCACTCTCACCTGCACTCAACATAAAAGGGGAAAGTGAAGTTCACATTTAATGTTGTTGTTAAGTGTGATAGAATATTCGATGAGTTACTTAAAAATGGTAACATTAAATTTCACATACAATTCCCCGATACATTAAATTTCACATACATTAAATTTCACATTAAATTTCACATATAATTTCACATACAATTCCCCGGAGAATTGAAAGGGTGTGCATATTGTAAATGACATGGCTCTTTTCTTAATAATACCAATGATTGTAATGTATTCCGTCAACAATAACAATCGGCAATAAATGAAGGTCGGTTGAGATTTGAAGAGACGAAGATCAATAGGCTACCCATCTCTGTCAGCACATTAGAGCCGACGAGCAAAAAAAACTAGGTTTTGGCCATGTGCAGTCGATAAAGGCAAAGGTAAAAATATCATCATTGGTGATCCTCGCATTCCAAATATGTCACACAGAGTGGTTACTCGGAAGACTTCGAACAAAAGAAAGATTAGAGGCGTCGGGGGCAAACACGATAGGACACCCAATCACGGTGTCTTGCGTACGCCAGACGGTCCAGGCACTAAGGCCGGATAGTCCGGGATAGGCGCAGATAGTCCAACTATGATGGTCGGACGACCTACAGATGACTAGAAGCAGCAGCAACCTCAGACCGTCAGACCACAACAATCCAAAATAGGTACTAGGAAACAAAACACTTCCAAGACGTCTGACCGACTCAGCAGAGTCGGCCATACTTTTGATCAGCTTCTTGCTAAGTATATGAAGAAGAAGGTCGTTCCACATAACTGGTCAATAAAACAAACAAAGTCAAAAAGGCGATCTATGTGAAAGCAAAGGCCGATTAAACCGGCCCAAAAGGTGGTGCAACCAAGATTGCCTGGTCATCCTTCTCCCGTGATGGCATGGTGCTTCCTGGTCTATCCATCGCCGATATGTTGTTCTACTCAAGTGTGGGGTGGTACGGCAATGAATTCGTATTACTGGCCCAATCCGTTTGCTTATTTGGGTTGTGGGGCACCACAAGTTTTTGGTGGCTCTAGGAGAAATTGAGAAAGACAAGATCATGGTTGCCAAGGCTTACAACAAGAAGGTCAAGGTTAAATCATTTCAAGTTGGAGATCTAATATGGAAGACCATCTTACCACTAAGAAGCAAGGACTGGAAGTTCGACAAATATTCACCAAGTTGGGAAGGCTCTTACAAAAGCTCACATGTAATAGTTGGTAATGTATATATGCATGTTACAACTTTACAAGGTGAGGACCTACCCAAGGAGCTAATTGGTCGTTTCTTGAAGCAATAATATCATCCTAATATGTGGCAAGATGGTTAGAAAAATCGGTGTTGACATATCGAGTTGATTCCATCCTGCACTAGTGCTTTTGGTTCTCTCAACTCTCCCAAAAGGCATGGGGGATGTATTGATCACCATTTATGGCACTGGGCACGACCGGACGGTCTATCCATAGGCGCGGATGGTCTGCGATAGGATTAGATCAGGCGGTTAAGCACATTTCTCCGCGTGTGTTTATCCATCTAAACTTATGAGAGCTGTTGGAAAACGCTTAGGAACGGGTCTAGACCCACCCTTATATATTTGAAGGGGTACGACCGATTGAACAACCAATCAATCTATTGTCGTTCTTCTAATTTTCGTGTCCTAGGAGTAGCAGTAAGTTAGCCTTAACATCCCTGATTTCACGTCTCTTCGGCTCTATGTCGTCTGAAGGCGTCTTGGGTGTGCTGTCGATCCCAAAACAAAAAAAATCCTAGGATCTCTCCTCCCTGACGGGTCCCTCCTTGAGGGTCAGATCCAGGTGCTGTTGGCGAACATCGCCGTCTCTATGCACACGCTGACTATCATGCCACCAGGCGCAGACCGTGTGGCTTCGATGCGGAGAAGAACCCGCTCCTGCCGCAGGTCGCAGACCGTTTGGTCCTAGGCCGCGGACCGTCCGCGCTATCGCAGAGAGCACCCCTGCCACCAATATATCTCGCAATGATTGGCGTTCCGATCGACGCCAACAACTACATGCTGCAACGTAGAGGTGTTGGTGATGTGGAATTTTCGACACGATGGATGGGGATCTATAAACAGCATTTGTGCTTAGATTTCTATATTCCAATATATGGTGTTTTTTCCGGTTCCTTATTGAACAGCCCGTGTAGCTGTTGTTTGTTGTAATGAATGGTCGAAAAAAACGTAGTGTTGCACATTTCCGCATCACGTTTGCAATGGTGCCATCAGGACCGACGATATGATGTTGGCTCCTGTGTTTAATTTGTGGACGATAAGATCTATATAGCTGCACAACTCGGTTGCATGCTCTATAAATAGAGATCGATCGATCTACGAAGAGTACACTACCGGAATCAGCTTCTTTGCCGTGTGTTCTAAACACACGGCAAAGGCTATTTTACACTCGGCAAAGGCTTTGCCGAGTGTAACACTCGGCAAAGAACGCTCGGCGAACTGTACATCGGCAACAGCTTCTTTGCCGAGTACTTTTTGTCGGGCACTCGGCAAAGTCTTTGCCGAGTGCCATTTGGCACTCGGCAAAGAAAAGTCACCGTCACGGCGCCAAGTAACGGTGACGGATCCTTTGCCGAGTGCCTACGGCGACACTCGGCAAAGACTGGTCCAGTGGACCCCACAGCCAGTCCCTGTGCCGAGAGCCCTAGTGGCACTCGGCAAAGAAGGTTTCTTTGCCGAGTGTCTGGTGGCCTGGCACTCGGCAAAGAACCCTCCAGTGGGCCCCTTTGCCAGTATCTTTGCCGAGTGTCTTGGCAAAAGCACTCGGCAAAGATATCTTTGCCGGTTCCCAGGTTTCCTTCTTTGCCGAGTGCCACTGTCAGCACTCGGCAAAGATGTCTTTACCGGTTCCCAGGTTCCCTTCTTTGCCGAGTGCCATGGTCATAGCACTCGGCAAAGCCACCCTTTGCCGAGTGTTACACTCGGCAAAGTGACCAGGATGTCCCTTTTTTATTTGCTTTTGTTGTTCCATCCAAACAAACAAAAGATATATATCATTCACATCACATTATATATCAAGCACATCACAGAATGAACACATTTATCATCAACACCATATATATCACAAAGTCTCACAAAACAGATCACACTAAAGTCAGGATCATCACAAAACAGATACAAGTCTGCATCATCACTAACATCACCAAGTATCTCATAAGATAAAGTGTAACTAACATCACCAACACTCATAAAGGTAAGTCTGGATCATCACAAAACAAATCATCAACGAGGTGGGCATCTGGACTGGTTCGGCGAAGGGCTGGACGAAGCATGAGGGTTGTTCGACGCCGCCGATTGACCCTGCACAGAGAAGAGATTGTATGTGTGAGAACATATGAATATATATCATGCAGTACTAAAATTTTGATACTCACAGGAGTAGTGAACTCTGTAGGGTCAGCTGCAGGGAACAACGGAGGTGGTGGAGCATGACCCTGTGCGGCGCCAAGGCTCTGCATGTACGCGAACATCTCCGCCATCCTCTTCTCTAGCTCCTCACGTTGCCTCCTCTCATCATCTAGCTGAGTCTGTAATATTTCGCCCTAATGTTACGATAATGCAAAGAGAAGATATATAAAAATCAATGAACGATGAATAGATAAGGAATAACCTGGAGTTGCTGGATACGATGCTGTGAGGTGTCCTGCCGAGGTCGTATGGCTGGGCTCGCGCTCGTGCTCCTTGCTCGCACCTGAGAGAGAGTGGGAGTGGAGGACGAGTCGATTGCCCCGTCGGCAATCCAGTACCGCCCATGCCTCTTGCCTCCTCCGACCCTCATGAGGACATCTCCGTCGATGTCCTCGGTCCTCGGATCGTAATCTGGCCCATGGACCTCCTTGGCCATGGCGGTGTACTCACTGAGTCGGCTGTGGATGGCGGGGTTGGTGTACGCCTCGGGCCCGTCATCCGGGTTGTAGGTGACGTCGGACGTCGCCTTCCCCTTGTGGGCCATGGCATATGCCGAGAACGTGGAGCAAGGCGCGCCACCATGTGCCGCCGACTGCGAGAAAACCAACGAGATGGTTAGAAATCATGTCTAATCGAAAGTTATATACCTAAATAAAAAAGAGCGCGTACCCATGCTTCCGCGTATTTGCCCAGGCTGCGGCTGCCTTGATGGTGGGAGGGACCTTGCATCAGCAAACGCCGTTCCCGGCTAGCGTTGTGCGCCTCATCCCACTCAGCCGAGCACCACCTCTGCACCATCTGCTCCCAGCACTCAGGATGCGCGGCACACCAATGAGGAATCATCTAAAAAAATATAAGTACACAGCATATCAGAAGAAAAAATAAGCATATTTAGTACCAATAATAAAGTTTTGTATTTACCTGCAAGTACTGGTCC
The DNA here is from genome assembly GCF_902167145.1 of Zea mays. Taxonomy (NCBI): domain Eukaryota; kingdom Viridiplantae; phylum Streptophyta; class Magnoliopsida; order Poales; family Poaceae; genus Zea; species Zea mays. The sequence goes on from NC_050104.1 coordinate 133,785,110, forward strand.
GGAGTCAACGACATGGTTCGGGCATCCTTCTTGTTCACCTTCTCCCCAAGGACGGAGCCGTGGTAAGTGACGATGGCCTGGATGCGCGCCTCGTAGTGCATGTCCACGACGAGCTTCTTACAGCATGTCGTAGACACCACATCCGCCCTGGCCTCATATCCAGCATCGCACCTGAAGAAATCCTACATACACAAAGACGATGTATCCATACATTATTTCAAGAATATGCAACAAATGCGACTTATTAAACAATATAGTGCGATGAAGACTTACCCACAGCTCTTGCTTCACCCGCTCCGCCTTGTTGTTGAATTGTCTGCCGTCCCGATCTACTGCATCGGGGGCGACGGCGTAGTGGTCGAAGGTGTATGCTGGGCTCGTCACTCCGGCGTACTCGACAAGTCCAGGGAAGTGTTCCCGGCATAGAAGGCCCAGGATGCCATTGGGGTTGCGGCCGTGACCCCCTGCAGTCTCCAAAACCATCCAAGACCTGTCCAAGTGATTAAGATGAAGTATTAGTTTCTATTATTAATTTGAACATATAATATGAAAAGGCAGCAACAATATCTAAAGTTACCTACCTCTCTCCATCGGGTCGTATCAGCGGACGTCTGTCACGAAGTATGGGTCGCTTAGGGAGGCTCGCGGGACCTCGCAGGTAGATACTCCTCGAACCTGAGGAGCCAGAACCTGAGACGTCCTGCTGAGGAGCCGGAACAATATCTATGATTTCATGTGTAGTTCTCTTAGGTTTCTACACATAGTGTCCCACAACTTTCTCCAAACATTCTAAAATTTTTATCGCAGCCTGTACATATGATATCATGACACGTGAACAAGTTTCAGGATTTTCTGACTTTGTTTGTGTTTTATACAATTTTTAAACATGTGTATGGCAAGTTCACGGCCATGTTTAGTGAGCATGTTGCTCGAAGTTTCCGGTCCGCTCCTGGAATCGGTCGTAACTTATGCTAAGTAACATGAATATCATTTTTGCATGCACGGTTTTCCAAGTTTCGAGTGACCTACAGTTCAAATCTAAATTTTCCGAAGAAATTCAAATAAACGAACTAAATCTACTAACGATTGAAAACTCTGTTAAAATTGTCCACAAATGATACATGTAGGTATACATAGTGTAGGAACACACCACAAAAAGTTTGGTTGCAAAAAATAAAAAAAATAAAAATATACTTTGCCGAGTGTCCAGTTATGACACTCGGCAAAGTATGCTTTGCCGAGTGCCTGCTATGTGACACTCGGTACAGAACATCTTTGCCGAGAGCCAACGGCGGACACTCGGCAAAGACTAACAACCGTCAGCTTTGGGACGGTCGCTGACGGCCGTTTGCCGAGAGCCCCCTTTGCCGAGTGTTTGACACTCGGCAAAGTTGTCTTTGCCGAGTGCCTAACTGTACCGAGAGCGGCACTCGGCAAAGCTTTCTTTGCCGAGTGCCCGACAAAAGGCACTCGGCAAAGAAGCCCACACTCGGCAAAGCCTCGGATTCCGGTAGTGGTAATAACAGGTCGCAGCAAGCAAGCTAGCTAGCTAGCAGCAACAGTTAGTAAGGTAGCTTATAGGAGTAGCAGACATGGATGGTGCCCTCTGCCTCGTGTGAACCAACAAAGCAAGGCCGACGGCACCGCAGTTGCCGCCGCTGCGTGCCACGGCGCCTTTGAACCCAGCGTGTGGGGCGACTTCTTTGTGACCTACACCTCCCCGTCGTTCTCACAGGAGGAGTCTGAGGAGCAGATGGGAGAGAGGGCAAACTTTCTCAAGGGAGAAGTGCGCAAGAAGTTTGAGGCTGCGGCCATGAGCGCCATCGACGCGGCGATGCTGGTGGACGCAGTTGTACACCTCGGCATAGATCACTGTTTCCGTGAGGAGATCGCCACAGCTTTAAGATCTGTCCACGAAGACGAAGAGGGGGAGTTTGGCAGCTGTGACGACCTCCATACTGTCGCTGTTCGGTTCCTCGTACTCAGGCAACATGGCCTCTGGGTGTCCGCAGGTACATACGAGTTAAAATCACCGACCTTTCGTTATCTTGTTAATTGATGTTTTTAATTAGAATTTATTCATGTCACACTTAGGTGTGGTAATGCATTACGATCCAAATATCACTTCAAAAAAGCTAGAACACTTAAATAATGTTAGTTCAAAATGAATAGAACCTTTAAATAATGACCTATTTTCAAATAAAATAAAATAGGGTATTCTTGTTGTATATGCTGTTTATTTACAAGAAATGAATGTGTCACATCACATGCAGATGTGTTCGACAAGTTCCGGGATGATAAGGGTAGTTTCAGCAAGAGTCTACTATGCAGCAACCCGAGGGGGCTCCTGAGTTTGTATAACGCAGCCCACATGGCGGTGACCCCTGAAGAGAAGGTCCTTGATGACGCCATCGCCTTTGCTAGGAGCCACCTTGTTGAGGCCATGATTGGTGAGCTCAGGTCGCCGATGGTGGAGCAGGTGTCTCGCAGCTTTGACATCCCTCTTCCCCGCTTCTCACGGCGACTAGAGAGCATGCACTACATTGCTGAGTACGGGCAGGAGGAGGAGGGACATGATGCTCAGATCCTCGAGCTCGCCAGGCTAGAATTTGAGCTGGTTAGGTCGCTCCATCTCAGAGAGCTTAGAGAAATCTGCAGGTAATAACAAGAAGGACGTAGCCAACGCGCACGAGTGCTGAGTATGGCGCCACAGGAGAGGAGGCCTTTGCGTTCATCGCCAACATGACAGAGAATGCATGGAGGAAGATCAACCAGGCGTGCATGGAGATGGACCCCGCCATGCTGCCGGCGTTCAAGGTTGCCGTGGTCGACCTGTCAAGATCCATAGAGATCATATACCTCGGGGGCAAGAGGGACGCCTACACCTTCGGCAGCAACCTCAAGGACCTCGTTACCTCCCTGTTCCTCAAGCCGTGTGCCTGACAAGATCCACGACCTGCTTTGGCGTTCAAGCTACGATACGTACTGTGTAAAAGTAAAACACTGCTGCCACACCATATATTTTGTGCGAACGACTGTAATAATCTGAATGTGCCATGCGAGGCTATATGCAATAGACATATTTCAGTCACGGATTGATCTATTTATCGATTTTGGAAAATTTATCTGAGCTCTCTAATTAGGAATTGTGGGCGCTGAACAAATCCTAGCCGAATCGCTTCTCTAATTTATGTAAACTTTGATCAGCTGGAACGATTCCGGAGGCAATTCCCCACAAACGAACAAGCCCTTAATAAGGCTGCAGCAACACTGATGTGGCCTTCCAACCTTTGCTCAATCAAGAGGGGACCAGTTAGAAGTTGGTTGCATTTTTTCTGTTAGCAATATTAGTGTGCATGGTGGGCTGGTTTTGTCTAGTGAGCTGCCATCACACAGTACTGCTGCAGTTTTTAGTAACAAACCGGCAATAGATTCAGATTTTGAAAAAAAAAATGCTCGTGACAGTGTGGGGACTGATCCAGATATTTTTCATGATATTGTACAACCAGGCATGAGTGTTGTCTCTAGAATTTCCTCCCTGCTGAGAACAGATGCTTGCAGGTCACATGCTACACATCAAAAGGGGATCAATAATCTCACTGAACCTTTTGTTATTAAATCAAATATTTGTGGTATTATAACGATAGGCTAGCTGATGATACATCATGGAGATTTGGATGTACCTCTGAAGAATGGCCAGGAATTACATGCCTCAACAGCCTCCTCAGCAAGTTTTTCTTCAGGGAAAGGTTCGAATTTTGTTCTGTTTGAAAATCAATCAAGATCACTGTTGGGGCAAAGGCGAACACGCCCCCCTCGCTCGCGGATTTCCACATCGACGTTCCACAGACCGAAGGCCCCGTCAGCAGGCTCTACCAACCAGGTCGCGGGCGTCACCCATGCGAAGGCCCGAGCGCCCCCTTCGCTCCGACGAGCCGAGGCGAAGGCCACCACGGACTTCAGAGACCAGATGACCGAGGCCGCGAAGACCACAAGGCTTTGTCTTCCTCAACGCAAGAAGGGGCCCGTGTGCAATCCGGCCCATGTTGTAAGGCCTCGCTCGCAGGTTGCCGCGTGAGCAGAGCGGGTTGGGGCCACGTCTGTATTAAAGTATGCTGTAATGACACGTTGTAACCCCTGTGAGGAAATATTCCGGAGATAAACTAGGTGACTGAGGGTCTAATTGTCCTTGACAGGGTCGGGCAGTCCCTCAGTTAGCTATAAATACCCCCGCACTGTGCCAATGCAAGGGACGGAAGAAAAAAACACTGTTGCCCTAACGCCTCGTATTTAGAGGCATCAAACCATTCCCTTTTCTTCCTATTGGATTTTGTTGTCCCCTGATACGCAAGTTCCAACATTTGGCGCCCACCGTGGGGTGCGACGAGAAAACATCCCGCGATGGCGCCCAAGTGAGCAAGTTCGAAGGTCGCCGCCTCCATCGACGACACGGCGAAGGCAGCGCTCCTAGCGGAGAAGAAAGGCAAAGCCCTCGCGGACAACACCCTTCAGGAGGCCTTCGAGGATGACGTCGTCAACAGTAAGAGTCAACGCCAAGACAACCCCACGCTTGACGACACTGTGCGCACTTGTAGTTCCAAGGGCGCACCGCGAGCACCCCCACCAGGCTTCGCTCCTCCAGAAGGCGAAGACACCATAGAAGATGGCGAGATCATAGGCATCTCGGTCGAAGACCAACTAAAGCTGCGAGCCCTGCGCATCAAAAACAACCACCTCCAAAAGCAAAAAAGAGACACTCGAAGCCAAGCGCCAACGTGTCACCATGCAAGCCAAAGTGCGGCAAATGATACTGGATGAGGAACAAAAGGCTCGGGAGCTAGAGCAAGAAATCGCACTTATACAAGGCGAAGGCCCTTACAACCTGCAGCGTGGCCCCCTCGCGGCTCCTGTCGCCTTCCAACAAAACATACAAGGCGGAAACCCATTCCACCCGCAGCGTGGCCCCCTCGTCCCCCCAGCAACCGCTTTCCATGGAATCAATTACCTCGACGAGTGAAGTCCGCTCGCTCCGCAGCTCCAAGCGTCACCTTGGCCTGCTAACTTCCGGGCCGGCACTTACCCCAAGTACAACGACAGCACTGACCCGACCCAATACATCATGAGCTACCAAGTCGTCGTTGCATCATCCGAAGGGGACGACACCACCATGGCCAAATCCTTCATCATCGCACTCGAAGGCCCAGCCCTCACCTGGTATACCAGGCTGCCGCCACTTTCAATAGAGTCATGGAAGGGACTTCGCGACAAGTTCCTACTGAATTTCCAAGGATACAGGCCACATACAGATGCATTGGCCGAGCTATCACTCTGCAAGCAGAAGGAAAAGGAGACTCTTCGAGAATACTACAAAAAGTTCCTCACGCTCAAGTCGCAATTGCCATCTGTTGACGACCACATAGCAATCCATTATGCAATCAGCGGTCTTTGAGCCAGCGTCTTGTATATTCATTGTATCAGAGACCCGCCCAAACACCTGCAAGAGCTCTACCAATTGTTCGAAAAATATGCCAGGTCCGAGGAGCTACACCAGCGCAAGATCGAATCTTAGAGAAAACCCAAGGACACTCCGCAGTCCAGCAGAACTTGGGTCAGGCCGACGCAGTCCGATTCCGGTAGGGACAATCGCAATCAGCAACAGGTGCACACTATCGCCAACCAACATCCCACCGGAGACACAGTTCGCCGTCAGGAGTACCCCTCTCAAAACAGCGACAACAACACAAGAGGAAGAGGCCGAGCCCAGCAGTTGCAAAGATTTTACTGCCTGTTTCATGGCGAAGACTACGCACACCTCACCGGGGACTGAAAGAAATCAGAGGAGCGGAAGCCTTTTGATTAAACTCTAGCATTTGTTCTCTGCCGAGCTTGCATGTTAATATAGGCAAAGGAAGCCGGAGATTACAACAATTCTGTTACAAGCGTTATCACCTCAACAAACTATATTCCTATCTTCTAGCCTCAGGAAGAGGTGCGTCAGGAAACAAACCAATATTTACGCAACATACTTAAACAAACTCTATTTTCCAACACACCCCCTCAATCACAACTTAGCTAAGTTGAGATTGTGTTTAAAATTTTCTAATTGTTTTACCGGCAAGGGCTTCGTGAATCCATCGGCGACCTGATCTCCAGATGACACAAAATCAATGTGCAACAGTTTTCTTGCCACCCTTTCTCAAACAAAATGATAATCTATCTCTATATGCTTAGTTCGACCATGAAAGACCGGATTGTTGGATAGATATTTGGCACCTATATTATCACACCATATTTTTGCTTGTTGAGGGCTTTGAACCCCAATTTCCCGTAACAAAGTTTGAATCCACATAATTTCAGCTGTTGCATTAGCTACAGCTTTATATTCTGCTTCCGTGCTTGATCTTGATACTGTAGGTTGTTTCCGTGCACTCCAAGAAATTAAGTTAGTTCCCAAGAACACTGCAAATCCTCCGGTTGACCTTCTATCATCAAGACAACCAGCCCAATCTGCATCTGAGAAAGCACTCACAAGTAAAGAATTGGTTTTAGCAATTTTGATGCCAAGTTTGGTGCATGACTTTATATATCGCAGTATTCTCTTCACAGCAGCCCAATGTTCATCTGTAGGAGCATGTAAAAATTGACATACTTTGTTTACTGCAAAAGAAATATCTGGTCTGGTGAGAGTCAAATACTGAAGTGCTCCTACTATGCTTCTGTACCGTGTTGCATCATTTTGACCAAGTAACGTACCACCAGCCGAATGTAACTTTGCTCCAACAGTCATTGGCGTGCTAACCGATTTACAAGATGCCATGTTAACTCTTTTTAGAAGATCATTGGCATATTTACCTTGAGTAAGAATTATACCATCATTAACTTTATTTACCTCAATTCCAAGAAAGTAACTCAGATCTCCCAAATCCTTAAGAGCAAACTCATCTCCAAGTTTTCTTAGAAGGGTTGTGACAGCCTGTGATGAAGCACTAGCCACAATTATGCCGTCCACATAAACAAGAATGAACATTTTTGCACCATCTTTATCCAGATAAAATAAGGAGTTATCGGATAAAGACATCTTAAATCCAAATTCAAGAAGCTTGTTGCTGAGCCTAGAATACCACGCCCGAGGTGCCTGTTTTAATCCATATATAGCTTTGTCTAGTCTACATACAAAATCAGGGCATGTTTTATCTTCATAACCAGGAGGCTGACGCATGTAAACTTCTTCTTCTAAATATCCATGAAGAAAAGCATTATTCACATCTAATTGTCTCAAGCACCATCCTTTTGACACAGCTAAACACAAAATTGTTCTTATGGTTGCAGGCTTGACTACAGGACTAAATGTTTCTTCATAGTCTACTCCATACTGCTGTTTAAATCCTTTTGCAACAAGTCTAGCTTTGTATCTATCCAAACTGCCATCCGCCTTTCTTTTAATTTTATAGACCCATTTGCAGTCGATAATGTTTCTGCCTTTACATGGAGGTACCAGGTGCCATGTGTTATTTTTAATCAAAGCATTAAATTCAAGATCCATTGCATGCTTCCAATTTTTATTACCAATAGCGTCTTCGAGATTTCTAGGCTCACTGTCAGCAGAGACAAGAAAAGCATAGCGAATAGTACCATCAGTGTAAACTCTGGGTTGTCGAATACCATGCTGAAGTCTTGTCCTCGGTGGATTTTTCTCTATTGCTGGAGCTTGCGGTATGGGAACTATTGCTTGTTCAATTTCTCCCCCTTGTGCCGCAGAAGGTCCAGCTTGATCAGGCGTTGTGCTGGCAATGCTGGGCATATCCTCTGGACGCGTGGGTGAAGAAAATAGCGGTGTGCTGCAGAAGATAATACATTTACAGGAGAGCTGTCAGGCGGTGCACATACATTTACAGGAGAGCTGTCAGGCGGTGCACAGATTGGAGCAGATGGCGTGCTGCATGCTGGTGGCGTACTGCATGTTGGTACACGTATTGGTAGTGGTGGATAATGCTCCCATGCTGCAGAGTTGCCCACGTTGCTTGTAGGGGCACCTTGCATGCTCCTTTTTTCTGCTGGAATCTGCACAGAACAGCTTGTCGCAGTATCTTGATTCTTAGAAAGATTAGTCACGTAATCCATATTCGTACCCCCGAAATGGCTAGGAAGCAAGACTGGCGGTAAAAGTAATATTTCAGATCTTAATTTAGCTCCTGCATTTTTATGTAATTTAGAGAAGGGAAAGATATTCTCATCAAAAACAACATCTCTAGAAATATAGATGTGCCCTGTATTTTCCTCAAGACATTTGAAGCCTTTGTGCATATTGCTATACCCTAAGAAAATACACTCTTTGGATCGAAATTCAAGTTTTCTGAAATTGAAAGGGCGAAGATTAGGCCAACATGCGCAACCAAAAATACGCAAGGAGGAAAATTTTGGTTTAACCAAGAATAGTTTTTCTAGAGATGTGGAGTATTGAAGGACTTTGCTGGGTGTACGATTTATGAGATAAGTGGCAGCAAGAAACGCTTCATCCCAAAATTTTAGTGGCATGGATGCTCGTGCTAAAAGAGATAGCCCAACCTCAACAATGTGCCTATGTTTTCTTTCAGCAGACCCATTTTGTTGATGAGCGTGAGGACACGAGACATGATGAGAGATGCCAATTTTAGTGAAAAAAGGGTTAAGTTTCTCATATTCTCCTCCCCAATCACTTTGAACCGCAATAATTTTTCTATTGAACAAGCGCTCAACTAGATTCTGAAATTCTTGAAATTTTTTAAAAACTTCCGACTTGAATTTCAATAAATAGATCCAAGTAAATTTGCTATAATCATCCACAAAACTGACATAATACTTGTATCTGCCTACAGATTCGGGAGCAGGTCCCCAGACATCAGAAAAAATAAGTTCTAGAGGTTGATTTGACACACTACTAGACTTTGAATATGGAAGCTGGTGGCTTTTTGCTTGTTGGCAAGGACCACAAACATACTCTTTATTGGACTCAACTTGATGTGGAAGATTATAATCTCTAAGGACTCTTTCAACGACTTGAAAAGCTGGATGACCAAGACGGTCGTGCCATCTGACAAGGGATGGCTTATTGACTCCAAGAGCAAGCTTCTTGTGGCAAGAGGATGGCAAAGGGTACAGGCCTCGGTGACAATTTCCTTTAAGGAGAGTGGTCCTCGTGTCCCGATCCTTTACAAGAAAGAACCAAGGATGAATCTCAAAAAATACATTATTATCTAAGGAAAATCGATGAGTAGATATCAGATTCTTTGTTGCATGTGGGACATGAAGGACATTGCGTAATTCAAGATTTCGTGAAGGGGTATGAATAATAGATTTTCCAACGTGACTAATTTTCATACCTGCTCCATTTGCCGTGTGAACTTGTTCCGCGCCATGGTACTTGTCACGAACAACCAATTTGTCAAGTTCTCCTGTTATATGATCAGTAGCTCCCGAGTCCATATACCAGTTTGTGTCGACATTGTATGAGTTTGTGGCAGCTGCAGCAACATGCTTCTGATCTGGAGTGAAATTTTCGTCGAATCTATGCCAGCAACGATCGGCCGTGTGTCCAATTTTGCCACAGACTTGGCATTGTGGGCGATTGGTGACACTACGACCATTAGACCGAGGGTTATTATTGTGGAAGGACCCTCGACCACTTTGTGTCGAGCTGTTGAACGCCCGACCACCACCACGTCCGCGACTGAAGCCGCTACGTGATGGTCCACCACGGCCACGACCACGGCTTGTGGCATTCACCGATGATCCAGAAGAATCATAACTGTGTAGATTAACACGAGTTTCAAAAGCAAAAATCTGGGCAACTAGTTCGCTTACGGTGGTAGGCTCGGTCTTGGCGAGAACTGAGTTCACCACCGAATCATATTCTTCGTCAAGTCCTGCTAGTATGTACTCGACCAATTCTTCTTCTTCTAAAGGACGGCCAGCGACAGCCATCTCATTACCGAGTGCACGCATCTTGGCAATGTACTCGGTGGCCTTCATTGCACCCTTCTTTGTGGTTGCCAGTGCAAGGCGTGTGTTGACAGCACGCGCACGAGTCTGGGATGTGAAGAGCACTTCAATGGTGCTCCATGCTTCTGCTGCGGAACTCTTAGATGCCACTTGCATCCGAATGTCCTTGGACACAGATGCGAGCAAGTAGCTGAGAACCTGCTGATCTGCAGCGATCCAGTCTTCATATTCTGAATTTGCAGTCTTGATGAGATTGCCATCAGCATCCTTGATTTCTACTTCTTCTGCTGGCTTCGTCTTCTTTCCTGTTAAGAACCCTTCAAGGCGCGCGCCACGAATGGTAGCCATAACTTGTGCGCGCCAGATTGGATGATTTCCTTTGTCGAGCTTGTCAACAATAGGATGGAGATTCATGGTGGTGAGGTTTGGGATAGTAGATGATAATGCTCCAGCCATGAGAGCTATAACTGAAGGGCTTGAAGATGGGATCGTGGGATTCCTATTTGGTGATAGCTCCGATACCATGAAAGAAATCAGAGGAGCGGAAGCCTTTTGATTAAACTCTAGCATTTGTTCTCTGCCGAGCTTGCATGTTAATATAGGCAAAGGAAGCCGGAGATTACAACAATTCTGTTACAAGCGTTATCACCTCAACAAACTATATTCCTATCTTCTAGCCTCAGGAAGAGGTGCGTCAGGAAACAAACCAATATTTACGCAACATACTTAAACAAACTCTATTTTCCAACAGGGACTGCGCGGAGACCAAGGCCACCAAGGACAGAATGGCCAGAGCCCAGCTAGCCGACAACCAACGAGTCGTCACGCACACCTATCACCCCAGCAATACCACTAGCAATCATATCACAACGAGCAAATACACCACCAACCCAATCACGTATACCATCACCATCAAGAGGTGCAAGTACTCCCCCCAACCACCACACCATCCAAATCCTCCACATGAACCCCCCACCAACACCCAAGCAAGAAGACTTCGCCGAGCAACCTTGCTCAATTAAGAGGGAACTCTAAGTTGCAGAAACATTTTACTGACCAGGTTGAGAGGCACCCGTTAGAAGTTGGTGGCCTTTTTCTGTTAGCAATATTAATGTGCATGGTGGCCTGTTTTGTCTAGTGAACTGCAATCACACAGTACTGCTGCAATTTTCAGTATCAAACCAGCAATAGATTCAGATTTTGGAAAAAATGCTCGTAACAGTGTGGGGACGACTGATCCAGATATTTTTCATGATATTGTACAACCAGGCATGAGTGTTGTCTCTAGAATTTCCTCCCTGCTGAGAACAGATGCTTGCAGGTCACATGCTACACATCAAAAGGGGATCAATAATCTCACTGAACCTTTTGTTATTGAATCGAATATTTGTGGTATTATATAACGATAGGCTAGCTGATGATACATCATGGAGATTTAGATGTACCTCTGAAGAATGGCCAGGAATTACATGCCTTAACAGCCTCCTCAGCAAGTCTTTCTTCAGGGAAAGGTTCGAATTTTGTTCTGTTTGAAAATCAATCAACCTACATATCTTAGGAGAAGCACGCGTAATATTTTCCTATTTGGCTGATGGGATATCTCCTGCAGATGAGGATATGTCTTTGAAGGCCATGAGGAGAGCTTCTTGGCGTAATCTTGATGGTCACTTGGATAGGCCGAAGGTGGGAACTCAAAAGATGAAACCAAGCTTGGCTCCTCATGCACGGATGCCACAGATAGGTACGTCAATCTCCTCCATTAGCTCACTAGCTAATATCACTTGTGCAAATCAACTAAGAAATCTAGGTTTCCTTTTAGGCCCCAATGAACATTAGTCAATGTATCAATTAATTATTTGAAACACATGGAAGTAGAGAGATCCAATGTGACGACAGGAAAGACAGTGAACAAACCATTAGGCAAGGATATTGATGAGAGTAATTTGGTTAATCACTTAGTTATTAGTGATGTTGAGGTCGATGATAATAACAACAACTTACTCGTCACTTAATAAATGATGTTTTGAAGGTGGATTTTGATGATGCAGAGCTAGACACAGATTTGTGATTTTATGGCTTCTGCAAGAAAGTTAAAAAAACACTCAAAGAAGAGCAAGGAGCGTTTTCCTAATGAAAGGCAATTTTCGGAATGGTAGATGTCTATCTGACTAGGCTAAATATCGCTACATTTCAGAGGTTGTTAAAGATCTCAACTTATATTTCTTTGCGGTAATGAAAACCATAAAGCAAGTGTCGTGGTTTCTGGAACCAGTGGACAATAATATTTGTGTTGGGTAGGTGAGGTAGGGGGTGTAACACCCAAAATCACATTTTGGCGATTTAAAGAATTCTCCAAAGTAATTTAAGATAAAATGTCTTCTAGGAATGAATTCCTCCCTTTATAAAAATATTTCTTTCCCTAAAGTGAATACATAGTATCATTTAAAATTTTGGTAGTATTAAAATTCAGTTATTCAAAGATATACTTAGGTCTTGAAACTGGAATTTGAATTTGAAATTAACTAGAACACATAAAATTTGCAAATATTCATGTGGGTAAATTATTTTTCATGGGTAGTATATAAGCAATACTCAAAGGAATGAAATAATCAAATATAAATAAACTTTGCACCCCATGCTGGAGTTTTTGTATTGTGCATTTAAATCAATTTTGAAAGCCAAAATCCATATTCAAAATGAAATTTGAAAATAGAAATGAAAATAGAAAAGAAAAAGAAAAAGGTGGAAGAGCTATCTGGGCCCAAACCCCTTCACCGCGATCCAGCAACATGCGCGCCAGCCCACTCTCCCTATTTTGCCGCGCGCCCCATTCATCCTTTCTCTCTTCTTTTAGTCCATGGGTCACTTGCGTGTGGGCCCCAAAGGGCGGCCTCACATGTTCACACGCATAGGAACACGAGGGGAATGACGATCCGACCCCACCCTGTCAGCCTGTGGCCACTTCCGCTTGCACCGGTCCAGTCACTAGCACGTGGGACCCATCTCTTGGAGCTTCCTCCCCAACAACCTCATGTGGACGACGACGCAAAATTAGGAGGCGGATTGATCTCTTGCTGCCGATATACTCCTCGCATGGGGATTATAAATCGAACACCGAGCTCCTCCCAGAACCCCCCTTGGCATCTTGTCCAAGCTATTTCCGCTATCGGGAGGGCTTGGCCGCCAGGATCACAACAATGGCGTGTGGAGGGACCGTGGGTCGCCTCACGCTAGGTTTGGTCACACCGTCGTCAAGCTCTCAATGTTTGGCTGGGGACATCCGTCGGTGGTGGCCGAAGGTTATGGTGCCCTCACCGTGCGGATTGCGGTCGGAGCAGCGGGAATTCCTCCCTGGAGTCACACCGCCACCACGAAATCGCGTGCGGTCATGGCCAGTGGTCTTCGTCGTGTCAGCCGTAGGTATGTAACCTCTCTAATGTTCACTAAAGTATCTGCATCGTGCAACATTGGTTGGGGAGGGAAGAAGCACACCGTCGTAGCAGAGGCGCTGCACACCGGTAGAGCTCTACCTTGGGCTCACACGCGCATCGCCACCGCGACTAGCATCGCGCTGGAGGAAGAAGACGCGCTTGGGACCGTCGTCTCTAATGGAGTGGCCAAGATTAGATCCTAGTATAGCCTTTCGTTTCATCGAAGCATAGCCGTAGATCGTAGATCCGAGAGCCCTTACTTGATCAGTAGTATGGGCGGTTTTGGGCCATCGATCTTTGATCCAAGGGCAGGAAGTGGATACCATTTCATAACCTTGTTGATCTAATCTGGACCGCTCAAATCTGATCGTGCGGCTATGATTAAATCACCATACCTCTTCATCCCCATTATATGGTGGCACGTGATCTTAGATCCAACGGTCAGTATTTCACCGTACCCCTTCGGCTTGAACAATTGCATATGAGCCCCTCGGCTTATGCAAAATCAACCCGCCATCCAGGTTATAGTATAGGGGATTTAAAATGGGTCCCTAGAATTCACAAACTAGCCCTTGGAGTCTCGGGAATTTATGCCCGCAGCCCAGAGAGTAAACAAACAGGATGTTGGGGGCCTTCGGCTTCCGAAGGTCCTCAAAAACAGGATTTAACAGTGTTTCTGGAGTATAATGTGTGATCAGGTATCTTCGGACTCGAGTCGATATCACAGTAGGAGAAGCCCAAAGTAATACGAAGGTTGATACAACGCCGAAGATGTGAGCGGGAAAGCTTCGGCGTGGTAGCAGAAAAAGAAACCGACTTAAAGATGAAAAGGCTATTCAGACCTCGGTGGATTACTATAGAATTACTACCAAATGTAAAGGGCATGAATGTAATTTTATATGGGCTGTGTCCCGTGCCTATAAATAGGTGAACAGTACCCCCGTACTGTTCACGCTGACTTGACATTTGCTTTTGCGTCACGCTTGTACTTTCGCCTTTCTTTCAAGCCGAAGGTACATTTGTAATTTGATGTCATTTCTACTTTTATATGATAATAATATAGAAATGAGTTGATAATAATACATAATAATTTACGCTATCTTTTGTGTCCCATATGATTCTTTCTTCATTATTATATGTTGGATTTATGAAGGTATGTCCTTCATAACCTTCGTCCGAAAGTCATTATATCCTAAGGGAAATAATGCTTCGAAGGACGAAGGGCTTTAACGTTTAACATTTCTTGTGTTGCCTTGTTCTTAATTCATAGCATTTGAGAACAAGTCCCCAACATTGGCGCCCACCTCCGGTGAACTCACTTCCACTCTTTGAGTTTTTGATCACCTTCGGCGATCATAAACCTTCGCTATGGCGCCGAAGAAAGCTTCAGCAACTGGGGGTGCAGCTCTGCAACCGCTGGACCCCAATCAGGAGACTGTCTCCCTTCGGGAGGCCCGAAGCCAGAAAAGGAAAGCTGTCAGCCCGACACCGCCAGAGGATGAGATAGACCAAGAAATCAGAGACATGGAGATGCTTCATCAACAGGTGCAGAGGAAGAAGGAAAAGATGGCCAGGCTAGCTGAACTGCAAAGGCAGATAGACGAAGCCTCTGAAGAAGTTCGTCATCTTACTCAGGATGAGCAACACCGAAGGCCTCAGCACCAAGACCTTCATCAGGAGGGTTTCCTCAACGAAGATGACTGGTATGACAATTTCCATCATGGGAATTTTGTTTTTGATGATGCTTCTCCTCTGTCCGCTGAGCTGCAGGCTACACCTTGGCCTCCGTCCTACAAGCCGCCTCAGCTTCCCATATTCGACGGCCACTCAGACCCGAAGCAGTTTTTGATGAGCTACGAAGCAACAGTATCTTCGTATGGTGGCAATGCTGCAGTCATGGCCAAATCTTTTGTTATGGCTGTCAGGAGTGTTGCTCAAACCTGGTATTCCTCCCTTCGACCAGGAACGATCGCTTCATGGCAAAAGCTGAAGGACTTGTTGTTAACCAGCTTCCAAGGGTTTCAGACGAAGCCGGTCATTGCTCAAGCTCTATTCCAGTGCACCCAGGATCACGAAGAATACCTTCAGGCGTATGTCCGGAGGTTCTTGCGTTTGAGGGCACAGGCACCAACAGTGCCCAACGAAATTGTCATTGAGGCCATGATCAAGGGGCTTCGGCCAGGACCTTCAGCTCAGTACTTCGCTAGGAAGCCTCCTCAAACTTTGGAGAAGCTGCTCCAGAAGATGGACGAGTATATTCGGGCCGATAATGATTTTCGTCAAAGAAGGGAGGAGGCTTTCAGGTTTTCTGAAATGACCAGGGGCTTCGGAGGAAGATTCTATCCGAGGCACGTTAGGTCAATTCATAACTCTACTCAAAATGATGATAGGGGGAGCTAGCAGCAAAGGCCACAGTGCTCCTCACAGGCTTCGGGGCAACAGCAAGGCTCCTTCCGACCACCAGCTCCAAGAGGCAGAGGCGCCAGGGGCTTCGGTGGAAGATTTGGAGATCAACCAAGAAGAATTTTTTGCTTGTTCTGTGGTGAGAACAAGGGCCATACCACCAGGATGTGCCATGTTACCATCCAGAAGCAAAAGGAAATAGCCGAAGCTGCAGCACAACAGGCTCAGCCGAAGCAGGTCATGCACACTGCTTCGTATCATTCGCCTTACATCCCAGAATATGTAGGCAACCACCCTGCAGTTTCTGTTGCTTCGGCGAGTCAACCTCAAGCTTCCTGGCAACAGCCTCCGCCTCCACCACCGCTGCAACAAGGCCAACAGCCAGAAGGGAGCCAATATGCTCCGCACCAAAGGGACTTCAGAGAACAGTCCGAAGCTCGCACAGTCAACAGCACTGTGCCAGAGTCGAAGCACATCTATTGACAAATATCCTACCTTGATAGCAGTCTTTTTCATTCAGTTTTATTTTCTGTGTAATAAAGGACATTTTTTAAATTTCATGTAATAGTTTCGTTGTTTGCCACAAGGAAAATATATTTTCTCCACAGGCTTAAGTTGTTGAAGCTTAAAGATTTGCGATAACAAGGAGGACCTTCGAATTATCAAAAAATTCTTCGAAGCAACAAAAAGTCGTTCTAAGGAACGCAGAGTAAGTTTGCTGAAGTCACAAAAAGCCGTTCCAAAGGGAGCGCAGTGTAAGTTTTCTGCTCCAAAGTCGTTCCAAAGGGAATGCAGAGTTTACAGCGAAAAGTCAACGCTGATACCGCCTAAGTAAAAGGCGAAGCGCGAAAAGTCAACGCGAATACCGCTGAAAGTAAAAGGCGAAGAAGCTCCTAAGGGAGGCTTACAGCGAAAAATAAACACTGATTCCGCTGAAGTAAAAGGCGAAGAAGCTCCTAAGGGAGGCTTATAGCAAAAAGTCAACGCTGATTCAAAAAGATTATGTGTTTTATCGCAGGGATGTGCGTGTATCTTCGGAATAAACACCATCTTACATAGCATAACATCATCGCATTATTTCGCATAGCATAAGCATCATACATCATGCTGCATATGGCACAAGAGGGGGACACAATATCGATCTTCAGAAGAATGTTTTGAAAAAGGGGAAAATCATGCTAAGTCGTAAGGAGATACACTATTGATCTTCGGAAGTGTAGCTTCGGAAAATATCTTCACGAAGCTTGGATATTATTCATCAGAACACTACGGATATTGTTGTGATAAATAAAAATTCTTCTTCACGAAGCATGAAAAGAAGGGAAGGTGTTTTTTCGTCAAAGACTCAAAAACGTTACGTATGTAAAATTTCATGCATCGTAAAGAATTGAACAATAAAAACAGGTATATTATATTCAGGGTTACAAGATGTTACACATGTTACATTTCAGAAGTTTTTACAATAGTACTTAATCTTCTCTCAGAACAACTTCCGCAGCCTCGTTCAGGAGCCGATTAACAACTTCATCCATGATAGCTTCAGCCATCTTTTTAATTTCGTCGTCTCCTTTCGGGTGAGGGCCCGAAGACGCTTTAGTAGGATCTGAAGGAGGACAGGATACAACTACATTGCTATTAGAAATTGCGAACGAAGTTTAAAACCAAAAATTACAACACAATAAAAACCATTAGTTAATACCTATTTGCCCTTCGGGCTCTGCGCTCTTCTCAGCAGCCTCAGCTACTTCTCTAGCATCGTGAATGCCCTTTTCGCTTTTTTGGATAATTTCTTGGGCCATTTCTCGACCACCATTATCCCGGACATCGGTGAAAAATTTTCCACCAACCATGCTAGCTTCGGCTGAAGGATCTCTCGCATCTTCGAAGGACAAGGTAGCTTTGGATTGCGCTAAAATCTTTACATGCTCGCAGCCCTTTTTCTCCAAAACGGTGGCAATCCCCCTGGCACCCGAGAAAGCACATATGTCTCCGCGGTTATTTAAAATTTCCTCGAAGGCCTCAGCTTCGTGATTAATCCATTCGATGGGACCTTTGGGGTTGCCTCTTGTAAAGTTTTCTTCGCTCAAGAATGTGCCGACGCTGGCGAAGCTAGCTTTCAACTTCTTAACACACTCCATAGATTTGTTATAGCATCTTTTCTTGGACGAACGAAGCTCTTCAACAGTTCCCTCTAAATGATTTTCCCATTGGTCGCTAAGTTCTCGCTTCGTTTCTTCAAGTATGCGTTCCTCTTTGGCTCTGGCCAGTTGTTTTCGAAGATCTTCAATTTCACGCTTCTGAGCCTCAGCTTGACCTTTAAAAGTAGCTTCGTCTTCTTTTATTCTATTTATCAATGAATGTAATATTTTATCTTTTTCGAGACCTTCGTTCCTCAGTTCAATTACTTCGGAACGAAGGTTGCTCAGGGCTATAGCGCACCCTTCGTCTTCGGCATCTTTTTGGGCCCTGAGGGCATTGCTAAGTATAAGGCCCTGCAAAGAAAAACGTGTGTGCGTCAATAGATTTAAGCAAACAAAAAATTTTGGTCTCAAGAAAAAATACAAAGATCTCATTTTTTGCACCTTTAAGCTATTGTATGCCAGACTGTCGGCCAGTTCGTTTTACGACAGCACCGAGAGCCCGTCTTCTAGTGTTGGGAATCCGAAGCTCTTGCTCATCTCCCGACAGACAGAAATCTCCTTGCTGTCAGGGAGACAATACAAAAAGTCTTCTTCTCCACTGCCGTTGAATATTAACGCCCCCTTTGGATACTTCAGTTTTTGGGCGTAAAGCTGGGCCTCTTGCTTTTCTTTTTCTGATAATTTTTTCTCCGAAGCATGTCGAACAATATAATCAAGGACTTTGGGGGATGCTTCGGGGGCAACAACACTGATTTCTTCAACAACAATTGGCCCCGTCATTTTTTCTTCCTCGGTTTCCAAGGATTTTACCTTCGTGGGCTCTGAGGGCCCAGCTTCAGCTTCAGTTTTCTTGCTCTGGAGCCTTGGTATCAAAAATCTCAGTTTTCGCTTCCGAGGTTTCAACAGTCTTCTTCGGAGTTGTGCTTGAGGACTTAATTGTTTCTAGAACATCTAGCACGTTGACCATTCTTTTTCTTTTTGGAGTCACCGCTGGCCCCTTTTGGATTTTTGTTGTATCAACATTTGCTGAAGGACTTAAAACTTCTGATATTTTTGATCCCTCAGCTGATCCTTTTGCTTCGTCCATTTTTTCTGTCAATGGCGCTTCGACCATCTCTTTGGTTTCTGATAACAAAATCTTTGGTTCTTCCAATTCTGTTCTTGTTGGCGCTTCGGCCATTTCTGCGATTTCTGGCAGCAAGGTTGGCTGTTCAGCCTCGGTGGCCGAAGAGGTCTCTCCGGTGAACTCAGGCACCGAGGCTGGTTCAATATAGCGTGGCCGATGTGTGAGGACCTTTATCCTTTTCTTTTTGGTGCTGGCTCACTAGGAGCAGCTGCAGCTTCTTCTTTCGCAGAGGTCGTGCCTTTTCTTTTCTGCCCTCGAATGGGATAACGATAGTCAGGGTAGACGAACCCGATTGCGTCAAACACTCGGTTCAGTCTTTTCTTTTTCCGGCCTCCGAAGGCTGCTGACAATGCAGTATCTTCGGCCTTCGAGTAAGCCCCAAGTAGTTCATCACTTAAATTTTCAATGCTTTTTAGCCAGTCATCATCTGGCTCAACGAATTTATCTCCGAACTTGAAAGTATACTTCAGCCTGATAAGTCCACCTTCGTCAGCCTCCTTTATGGTCTCTTGCGGCATTTCCCATTTTTCCGCGAGCGGCCATACTCTGAAGGCAATATGCTCTTGGACCAAATCTCTCGTTCCAATAAAAGAACAAATAACTCCGAAGGCTCTCTGGCATTCTTCGGCAGCTTCATTCATCTCAACCTTCGGCCTTCGCAGGCCGAAACTTTGCCAAATAGGGCGCATAATTATACCTTTAATATCTTCCCGTGCTTTCAGGTCATTCTTCACATAAAACCATTCTGTCATCCAGTCGCCGGGCCATCTCTTCCGAAAGGTTGGCACGGGACAGCTTGACCCAGACCGAGAAACGAAACTGTAGCAGCCAAAATTATTGTGATACTGTTCCTTACCCCAGGGTTTTGTCTCGTATGATAATTCGTGTATGTTGCAGAAACTTTTCGCATCAGGTTCTAGACCTTGGCTTCTCACGGCCCACACGAAGATATTCAGCCTTATAATTGCTTCGGGGGTAAGTTGATGAAGATAGACTTCAAACATTTTCAGCACTTCTACGACAAAGCTGCTCAGGGGAAATCGTAGTCCAGCTTTCAAAAAGTTTCGGAACACTACGACTTCATTTTCCTCAGGGGTCGGGCAAGTTTTCTCTCCTTCGTCGACCCTCACAATGGATAAATCCCGAAAGTATCTTCCCCTCATGTTGACAAGATGATTTTCTTTGATACCTGATTTGCCAAAAACTGAATGGCTTGGTCGCCAGGGGCGATCTTCGGAGTCTTCACCACCACTATCCACATCATAACTGTCGCTGTCATCAGTATCTTCAGACAAACCTTCTAAAATCTTTTTGGTGATTTTTTCTGTGTTGGTCTTCGACATTGCTATAAGAAACCCCAGGTTCTTCTCTTCAGAGAGACTCAGCTTCATCTCGGGAGCAGCCTTCTTATCTTCAGACATCTTCGGAAACACTAAAAAACTGTTTTCAACGCCGAAGCTTAAAAACTTAAAAAGCTAAGCAAATCTTGGTGCGCAAGAGCTAAAAATTGAGTGAGCGAGAGCAGATGGCAAGAGAGTGTGCCAAATGAGCTCGCGGTATGCTCTTATTTATACGCCCAGTGCGTTAAAAATTGAAAGACCCCGCCTGTCAGTGAATGTTGCTATTCTAGCAAAGGGAAGGTGTTTTTTCGGACCTTCGGCTTAAAGCCTTCGTCCATGTCGCAATCTAAATTTATTATTTTAACAAATTAATATTGCGAGGGGCTACTGTTGGGGGCCTTCGGCTTCCGAAGGTCCTCAAAAACAGGATTTAACAGTGTTTCTGGAGTATAATGTGTGAACAGGTATCTTCGGACTCGAGTCGATATCACAGTAGGAGAAGCCCAAAGTAATACGAAGGTTGATACAACGCCGAAGATGTGAGCGGGAAAGCTTCGGCGTGGTAGCAGAAAAAGAAACCGACTTAAAGATGAAAAGGCTATTCAGACCTCGGTGGATTACTATAGAATTACTACCAAATGTAAAGGACATGAATGTAATTTTATATGGGATGTGTCCCGTGCCTATAAATAGGTGAACAGTACCCCCGTACTGTTCACGCTGACTTGGCATTTGCTTTTGCGTCACGCTTGTACTTTCGCCTTTCTTTCAAGCCGAAGGTACATTTGTAATTTGATGTCATTTCTACTTTTATATGATAATAATATAGAAATGAGTTGATAATAATACATAATAATTTACGCTATCTTTTGTGTCCCATATGATTCTTTCTTCATTATTATATGTTGGATTTATGAAGGTATGTCCTTCATAACCTTCGTCCGAAAGTCATTATATCCTAAGGGAAATAATGCTTCGAAGGACGAAGGGATTTAACGTTTAACATTTCTTGTGTTGCCTTGTTCTTAATTCATAGCATTTGAGAACAAGTCCCCAACACAGGATAAAATAATATGAGAAATGATTTCTGGTATAAAAATAATTCCAGAAACTTGTTTAATTCATAAATAATTCATTTTAATTCCTTTTTGATCCATTCTAGTTGCATTAATCTTATATTAATATTGTTTATCATCTAGTAACCTTGTATTACCATGAAACCTATGGTTAAAATCTTGTACCTCATTTATTTTATAGTAGACACTTAAATCTTCGGAAAATCATAACTTTATAATCGTAACTTCGATTTTAGTGGTTCTCGAACCTACAATCTCATAGCATCACATAGAATATTTTACGTTGTTTATTCTCATGTTTGGTGTACTATTATTTTTATGTGATCCTTGTCTATTTGTATGTATTGCTACGAATAGCAATGAGGTCACGAGAAACTTGAAGATTAACTTGGAGAAGTACCTGGGAATCTCGAGTCTAAGGCAAATTGTGCCCTTGACCACTTTTCTTTACCTAATAATGTTCCTGTTAATCACTGTAACATGCTTAGGTTAATTTGATGGGACCCAATAGATTTCCCTAGCATTGTTTATCCCACACCTTGCAAACAAAAGAACTATTGGGTAGATTTGCTATTGCTCTACCCGGTTTTGGGAAATTAATGTTATATTATGATCATATTCCAATTTTATGTGGCGGAACTGCCCGAATTATTCCAACTTAAGTGCCTAAGTCCCGCCTTAGAGGCTAGACCACACTTAAATGGGAATAACCCGTCAATCCCTCGGATCTAGTCCGACACGACCACTGACAGGATCAAGTACCACAATCTCATTCGATGGTGAGTCACAGAGCAAATACAATAAAGCATAAAACCATGCATTAAGGAGTATTAAATTATTACATCATCATCGGAGTTTTGCAAAAGTAGTCATCATTATTCGAAGTGCAGCGGAAATAAACTAACGATAAATAAACAGAGAGATGGGGAAGCCTGTCCCATCACTCCTCATGCTCCTCCTCAGCCGAGGCGGGGTCCCACTCGACAGTCCAACCCGGTGGCAAGATGGACGGCCAAGTCACTCCAGTAACCATGTCCTCCAGAGAACCTGTAAAAATTATGCCACAAGCAAGGCTGAGTATACTAATACTCAGCTAGACTTACCCGGTGTGAGGAGTCTACTCCTCTACCTCTAGACATGCAGCTGTTTGGCTGTGGGGTTTGGTTGCCAAAAGCACTAGCTGAGTTTCTAAATCAAGTTTTACTTTGTCATGTTTAAGTGTGACTCTCTTAAGGCTACAAGTGTACTATCTACTCATACATAGTAGCAAACATTTTTAGCAATCAACATCTTATATCAACTCATCATATTTCCACTTGTTACTCAATGCAGTACAATGGATCAAGCAGTCTCATTAGCTGCGAGAAGCAGACGATTCGAATCGAGTTTTTATCCTTGCAAGGTAAACCTAAACACACGACATGCCAGGGCACTCCGTCCCCACACACATCAACCGTCCCCATCAATTCCCCGTCAGCAGAACAGGGCTCACCGCCTTGGCGTACAATGCCTCACTGACCCCGACTGCCGTCGTGCAGTGACCGCACTTGTACCCACCATAACCGGAATGGGAGACCACGTCTCAGGTCGCGTGAGGGGCAAAGTCTACTGCCAGGTTCAATCAGGTACTAGGCTTACCGATTTACCATATTTCTCGGTATGTGTTTAGTACGTTCAAACGCTTGACACAGGTATCCGCACATTAATCCTTATTCCAAATTTTCCATCTCATAGACAACTAATCCCCATGGATTGTTGTCCACAGACTAGTATCATGATGATATGAAAGTGGGTACAACCAATTCCTGATCTCGCGCGAGTGCTAGAAAAATCACTCGTCTTCTACCGAGATCCTAATTAAATAAAGCAACTATTCGACTTAGCATACTAGTATTCACCACAATGGGATTCCTGCGATCATGCAACTAGGGTTTCAAACAACTCCTACACTTAAGTGCACAATCAATCCTACAATCATTAAGTAAATTTAACATAGCATAATTAACAGGTTATGCATAAAACCGGGGCTTGCCTTCCAAAGCAGTGGCAGGCAGGTCCTCTGGTGCAGGCTCTGGTGCTGGATCTGGGGCTACCTCCTGAGCAGCTCCTTGCTCCGGCACGAGGACGTATTCTCCGTCAGCAAGGTTACAGTCTATCGAAATGCAATGAACATGTATGTCATGATTGTGCAGGATTTAATAACATTATGCTAAGAGAAGAAAAACTAAGTTAATGAGTAACTTAGGGTTTCTGGGTCATATGTGGCTTTTAATGGTTTATGCTTATCACTTCTAGGTTTAGGTTTTGCTAGGGATAGGCATAGGGAAATTGGTACTGCCTCTATATATATTTCAGTGGACAAGTTAATAAAGAGTTTTAGGATTACACTAATTCCTATTATTCATTTTTTCCCTTTCTTTATTTTCTACTTATGGTTTCTAGTGTAGGTTTACTCTACGACAGTGGTTTAATATTTTCCAAAAATTCTGTAAAAATTACAGTGGGTTGCCATTTGCTATTCTAGCCTGTTTTAAGAATTTGAGGCTTAAAATATAAAGGCTATGCTTTAGACAAAAATAACAAGAGTTGTGTAAAATGGGCCACTTTACATTACATCTCTTAATTAGGGGTGAGTTCTGCCCTAAGGGTTATTTTTGTTGGCATCTAACAGTAATAATAGGCTTCGGTGCCAAAAATCACAGAAAGCTAAGGGGTGGTTATTTAGTTATGATTTTCTAAAGTTTAATGTCAAAAAGGCACTTTCTACTACATTGTTATTTGAAAAATGCCAAACAGCAGATTTCATATTTTTCCTAAGGTCTTAATAACAAAACATTAACTATCCCAAGGGTGGGGGTGTTTTTATCTTGGGGTTATTTTTGTAGGTTTTTTTCTAAGTTTTCCCTGTTTT
This sequence comes from Zea mays, assembly GCF_902167145.1. NCBI lineage: Eukaryota > Viridiplantae > Streptophyta > Magnoliopsida > Poales > Poaceae > Zea > Zea mays. The sequence continues at coordinate 133,809,516 of NC_050104.1, forward strand.
ATTCAAATAAAAGGTATCCCACTTATTTTATACTCAACCAGGGTATGATAGATTTTTTTAGTGAACTATATTGAATAAGTATCCTAACAAAAATAGGGGTGCCCTCTGGTTCATTATTTAAATCACATTTTCTATTTTTCTTAAACTTAAGCATAATGTCAAATAAAGGGTAAAAACTAACTTAATGGGGTGGACAGAGAGGTTTATCATTTTTAACTAGGTCAGTAGGTGGATATAAACTTCTCCAAATTTTTCTAACCCTAGCCAAATAGTACAACTATTTTTCTTTCTATTATTGAGCTTTTGGCCAAAACTATACTTAAATCAGAACCTTATAGTTTTCTACAGTACATAGGGGTTTTGTATTTTTCTTAAGTAGGCTACATTATTTAGAGTCTGACAAAATTGGTTTGACCAAATTTGGATGAACTAAACAGAAGTTATGAATTTTTAAAGCTTCTGTTCAATTTAAAAAAAGATTTAATAAGAGTTTCCTGGAAAAACAGTTTACACCGAGGCCCCTGGGTTTAAACTAAATCAACTCGCACAAATCTACCCCTGCGCCACTGTTCCCTTGGGTCGCTGACAGTTCAAAAAGCCCCCTGACCTTCTCTTCCTCTCACCCGCAGTCCTTCCCCCAATGTAAACAGTACCCGCAGGAAAGAAAAGGGTGGCGCGGCTTACCAGCGGCGAGATAGGTCCGGCGAAGGGCAGGGTTGGCTCGGGGAGGCTCTGGCGGTCACAGCGAGGTGCGGCTCGACGGCAGGGATGGCCGGAATCGCTCGGTCCACATGCGCAGGCGGGTGTTCTCGTCGGCGGCGAGTGTACCGGCCAAACCGCGGCGATCTAGTTCAATCCAAGGGCACGGTGAGCTTCCTGGGGTGACGTATAGGCTATCTGTGCAGTGAATCGAGAAATGGCTCAGTGATTTACCCGGTCCACGCACTCCGGCGGGGTTATGAACTCCGGCGGGGTTATGAACTCCGGCGACCGTGGACTGGCCTCTCCGGCGAAGCAGGCTTCGATTCCTCGCCCGGGGAGCTTCACCGAGGTATGTTCACTCGTTTCAGAGGGTTGGATGGGGCTGGGGAAAGCTGGACTGGCCGGTCTACGGCGGCAGTGGCTCGGGTGGCCGCGGACACGCCGTGCACGGGCAAACGGCGGTGAACTGAGCTCCGGTGAGGTTTGAGCGTGCGCGGAAGAGTGTAACCGACGCCGGGGTGGGCTTTATAGGCGCGGGCGCGGGACAGGGCGGCGACTGGCCGTTGGCGCGACGCGGGGCACGCGGGGGCGCGCGCGAGCGTGCTCTGGCGAGCTCAGAGCGCGTCGAACACGTGGCTCGTTGCTTCTGCCCGTGTTCTTCCCTCTGCTGAGCGACCAAAACGTACGAATCTTACCCTATCGCCTGTGGGAGATCTCTTCCCTGCACCTAGAGCTACCTAGTTCATGTGAGTTCCAAGAGTAGATGTGGTCAGGTTAGAGAGATATGAGGGTGGGAAGTCGGCTGTGTCAGACAGGTCCAAACCGAGACAAAAATGGTGCCAAGTCATGTCAAACGCCCTAGGGTAGGTGTCACCTCTTTCCAGGGCATTCTAGGGTTAATTTGGCGCCACTTTGTCAATTGGGTCGAAGTGTTTTGAATTTTGGATTAAGGTGAACATGTGAGATCTTTGTTCAAGGGTTAGTTTTTATACTTAGGCAAATTCTGAATTTTTCCCTTGTGCTCAACCTTTGGTGAACTTTTTGGGGCTTTTCTGAAATCTTGTTGGGGGTACTTCCTTACTATTATTTGTAGGTTATGAAGCATACTACAACTTTTATATTTGGCCCAAGCCATGATCATAAGGTTTACATGACCTTTTGATCCTAGCTTCAATTAGGGTTCCTATTGCTCAAGGAGGGTTTGCTTTAGGGTTTTGGGAAATCCCCCCCTAGATGTGTATGACAAGCTAGGGCATGATATCCAAGATGGTTTGCACTTGCTTAGGACCTTGGATTCCAAGTTTGATGTACTTTGCCCAAATAAATCCTCATGTGATAATAGGGTAAAAGGGGTAGCCCTGGGTGGACACCCTGAGTAACACCTGGGGTGTTACATTTTATTGTTGTTTTAATTATTGTTCATGATAAGATCATTATATAATTGGAACATGGAGTGACCACTCGGGAAAACAGTGCTACCACAAGGGTGGTATGGGACGCCCTTGGCTGACTAATTAGGAAAGCTAGTGGAGGACTACCTTACCCGAAAGGGGCAATGATGGTAGAGGAGGTGCGTATAGGGAGGTTCTCGGGTCGATCATGCTACGATGGCTTTTCGAACGAGGGATTCCTACATTGCCCTTCTCAGAAACCGTAGCAGGTTTTCTGAAGCTAGTGGAACTTTGTAAAGCCCTCATAGTGCTACCCTGCCTCGTCTCCTCGACAGAGATGAATGGGAAGTCGCGATCCATTAGCAAATGGGTAACACGACTTGTGGGTAAAGATGTGCAACCTCTGCAGAGTGTAAAACTGGTATATCAGTCGTGCTCACAGTCATGAGCAGCTCGGACCCTCACATGAGTAATTTATGGAACTAAACTTAATTTGTCATATGCATTGCATTGTGAGTGTTATTATTAATTGTGATCTCTTACTTAATTGGGTTGGTATCTACTTACACTTAGTAACTCCTAATAAAATTTTGACCAACTTTAAAAGCAATGTCCAGCTTTAACCATCTCCTTTGGTAAGCCTTACACTTCACATGAGCCCCACTGTAAGTGAGCTCATGCACATTATTCCCCACAACTTGTTGAGCGATGAACATATGTGAGCTCACCCTTGATATACTCACATCTCCCTCAGGTCAAGGACAGGTACCACAAGATAAGGAGCATGATGGATGTCGCGATGAGTTCGTGAGAGGTCTTGGTCATCGTATCCCAATCAACTTTGATTGCTGGATCGTTGTCTTCGTATGATGTAATTATTTAACTAATTTGTATAGAACTCTGTTATATATTAATGATGTGTCATTTGTTTATGTACCATGAGTCATCATATGTGTGAGACTTGATCCCAGCACGCATGTGAGTCACGCCCAGGTTTGGCCCCCTTAATTTGGGTGTGACAGGGGGCTCGAGAGTGGATCTGAGGCGAAGGGATTATATTGGTTCAGGCCAGAGCCCTAGTCTAGTGCAGTGCTGACAATAGTATTGCTTAGAGTGTGTTATAGTTGTGTGCTTGTGCGAAGTTGTGGGGATGTCTTTGGACGGGGGTGTCTTTCCCTTTTATAGCTCAAGGGTAGATGTTACTGAAAGTCGCCTAGAGGGGGGGTGAATAGGCGGAAACTGAAATTTACAACTTTAAACACAACTACAAGCCGGGGTTAGCGTTAGAATAAAGTTGAAGTCCGAAAGAGAGGGTGAAAAACAAATCAAGGCAAATGAAGCGGATGACACGGTGATTTGTTTTACCGAGGTTCGGTTCTTGCAAACCTAGTCCCCGTTGAGGTGGTCACAAAGACCGTGTCTCTTTCAACCCTTTCTCTCTCTCAAACGGTCACTTAGACCGAGTGAGCTTTCTCCTTAATCAACGGGTCACTTAGACCCCGCAAGGACCACCACACACTTGGTGTCTCTTGCTTTGATTACGGGTCACTTGAGAATAAGAATGGGAAAAGAAGAAAGCACGATTGCAAAAGCCAAGCAACAAGAGCGACAAATATCACACGGATCACTCTCTCTCTCTCTCAAGTCGCTAATCACTAATGATCACTTGTCTTAATTGTGGAACTTGGAGAGATTGGAAGCTCTGATTGTGTCTTGGAATGGATTGCTAGCTCTTGTATTGAATGCGAAAGGTTGGAATGCTTGGATAAAGTGAATGGAGGTGGTTGGGGTTGTATTTATAGACCTCAACCACTTCCTAGCCGTTGCTCCTTTTCTGCCGACCGCAGACGGTCCGCGCCCCTTGTCCGGACGGTCCGCCCCTGCACATCAACGGCTGAAATCGCAACGGTCAGCAGTAATGGCTATATCAATGGCTATATAGCATTTAATGCATCGTCAGATGTCAGATAAAGGTAGTCGCGGACGGTCCGGTCGTGCACCCCGGACGATCCGCGAGGACGCTATAATTCATTTTACTGAACCCGTCACCTTCGGGTTTTTCGGTTCTTCACCGACCGGACGATCCGCGCCTGAGGCTGGATGGTCCGCGCTTGGTCTCCGACGGTGCTTGCTTTTCCATCAGATGGTTCGTAGTGTAGACTTGTGTTTTTGCATTGGTTCTATCCGAGGCTCACCCTAGTGTCACAGACGGTCCACCGCAAGGGCCTGGATGGTCCGCGCTTAGTCTGTTTTTCCAAAAAGCTTCTCGTGTCCGGAATAATCTACGGTATTCCGGACAGTCGATTTAGAATAGTTGCAGATGAACTTATGCACCTGTGAAATGATCAACTATGCAAACTGGTTAGTCCCCAAGGTTTGTGATGGTCGTCAAACACCAAAATCGATTATAGGAAATGTTGAGACTATTTCCCTTTCAATCTCCCCCTTTTTGGTGATTGATGCCAACACAAACCAAAGCAAATACAAAGTGTAGAAATGTAACTAGTTTGCATTTTGACAGATGTGCATAAGTTATTTTGAAATGAAAGCATTTCTAAGCATATAAGTTTGATTTGATCTGTTTAACATTTTGGACCACATTTGCACCACTTGTTTTGTTTTTGCCAAACCTTTTGGAAAAATCTTTTCAAAGTCTTTTGCAAATAGTCAAAGGTAAATGAATAAGATTGCAAGAAGCATTTTTTTCAAGATTTGAAATTTCTCCCCCTGTTTCAAATGCTTTTCCTTTGACTTAAACAAAACTCCCCCTGAATGAAATTCTCCTCTTAGTTTTCAAGAGGGTTTTAATAGATACCAATTGGAAATATATTGAGATGCTAGTTTTTGAAAAACTTATACCAATTGAAAATATCATACAAATTTGAAGTATATCAATAACAAGATACCGATTGAAAACATTATTTTGAAAATTTTGAATTATTTAGGTGGTGGTGCGGTCCTTTTGCTTTGGGCTTAATATTTCTCCCCCTTTGGCATTAATCGCCAAAAATGGAGTCTTTTGAGACCCCTCTTTACTTTCTCCCCATTGGTATGAGTAATAAGAGTGAAGATTATACAAAAGTGGAGAGTGGTGCAGAGTGACGACGAAGAGTAGATGATACCGATAGAGTGGAGTGGAAGCCTTGTCTTCGCCGAAGACTCCATTTCCCTTTCAATCTATGACTTAGCATAGGAATACACATGAAAAAACATTAGTCATGGACATAAAAGAGATATGATCAAAGGTATATAGATGAGCTATGTGTGCAAAGTGTCAATCAAAGTTCCGAGAATCAAGAATGTTCAGCTCATTCCTAAGTTTGGTAAAGGTTTTCTCATCTAATGGTTTGGTAAAGATATCAGCTAGTTGTTCTTTGGTGCTAACATAAGCAATCTCGATATCCCCCTTTTGTTGGTGATCCCTCAAAAAGTGATACCGAATGGCTATGTACTTAGTGCGGCTATGTTCAACAGGATTATCCGCCATGCGGATTGCACTCTCATTATCACATAGGAGAGGGACTTTGCTCAATTTGTAGCCATAGTCCCTAAGGGTTTGCCTCATCCAAAGCAATTGCACGCAACAATGGCATGCGGCAATGTACTCGGCTTCGGCAGTAGAAAGAGCTACTGAATTTTGTTTCTTTGAAGCCCAAGACACCAGGGATCTCCCTAGAAACTGACAAGTCCCTGATGTGCTCTTCCTATCAATTTTACACCCTGCCCAATTAGCATCTGAATATCCTATTAAATCAAAAGTGGATCCCTTGGGGTACCAAAGACCAAACTTAGGTGTATAAACTAAATATCTCATGATTCTTTTTACGGCCCTAAGGTGAACTTCTTTAGGATCGGCTTGGAACCTTGCACACATGCATACAGAAAGCACAATATCCGGTCGAGATGCACATAAATAGAGTAAAGATCCTATCATCGATCGGTATAGCTTTTGATCTACGGATTTACCTCCCGTGTCGAGGTCGAGATGTCCATTGGTTCCCATGGGTGTCTTGATGGGCTTGGCATCCTTCATTCCAAACTTGGTAAGTATGTCTTGAATGTACTTAGTTTGGCTGATGAAGGTGCCCTCTTGGAGTTGCTTCACTTGAAATCCTAGAAAATACTTCAACTCCCCCATCATAGACATCTCGAACTTTTGAATCATAATCCTACTAAACTCTTCACATGTAGATTTGTTAGTAGACCCAAATATGATATCATCAACATAAATTTGGCATACAAACAAATCATTTGCAATGGTTTTAGTAAAGAGTGTAGGATCAACTTTTCTGACTTTGAAGCCATTAGTGATAAGGAAATCTCTTAGGCATTCATACCATGCTCTTGGGGCTTGCTTGAGCCCATAAAGCGCCTTAGAGAGTTTGTAAACATGATTAGGGTACTCACTATCTTCAAAGTCGGGAGGTTGCTCAACATAGACCTCTTCATTGATTGGTCCATTGAGGAAGGCACTTTTCACGTCCATTTGGTAAAGCTTAAATCCATGGTAAGTAGCATAGGAAAGTAATATGCGAATTGATTCAAGCCTAGCTACGGCTGCATAGGTTTCACCGAAATCCAAACCTTCGACTTATGAATAGCCCTTGGCCACAAGTCGGGCTTTGTTCCTTGTCACCACACCATGCTCATCTTGCTTGTTGCGGAACACCCACTTGGTTCCTACAACATTTTGGTTAGGACGTGGAACAAGATGCCATACATCATTCCTCATGAAGTTGTTGAGCTCCTCTTGCATTGCCAACAGCCAATCCGAATCTTTTAGTGCATCTTCTACACTGTGTGGCTCAATAGAAGACACAAAAGAGTAATGTTCACAAAAATGAGCGACTCGAGATCGAGTTGTTACCCCCTTATGAATATTGCCGAGGATGGAGTTCACGGGGTGATCTCTTTGAATCGCTTGATGGACTCTTGGGTGTGGCGGTCTTTGACCCTGTATTTCTTGATCATCTTCCTTGTCTTGCTCATAATCATCTCCCCCTTGATCATTGTCCTTCTCTTGAGGTGGCTCATCTTCTTGATCTTCATCTTGAGCTTGATCCTCATCTTGGGTTGGTGGAGATGCTCGCATGGAAGATGACGGTTGATCTTGTGCTTGTGTGGGCTCTTTGGATTCCTTAGGATACACATCCCCAATGGACATGTTCCTTAGTGCAACGCATGAGCCTCTTCATCATCTAGCTCATCAAGATCAACTTGCTCTACTTGAGAGCCATTAGTTTCATCAAACACAATGTCACAAGAAACTTCAACTAGTCTAGTGGATTTGTTGAAGACTCTATATGCCCTTGTGTTTGAGTCATAACCAAGTAAAAAGCCTTCTACAGCCTTAGGAGCAAATTTAGATTTTCTACCTCTTTTAACAAGAATAAAGCATTTGCTACCAAAGACTCTAAAATATGAAACATTGGGCTTTTTATCGGTGAGGAGTTCATATGATGTTTTCTTGAGGATTCGGTGAAGGTAGAGCCGGTTGATGGAGTAGCAGGCGGTGTTAATCGCCTCAGCCCAAAACCGGTCCAGAGTCTTGTACTCATCAAGCATGGTCCTTGCCATGTCCAGTAGAGTTCTATTCTTCCTCTTTACTACACCATTTTGTTGTGGTGTGTAGGGAGAAGAGAACTCATGCTTGATGCCCTCGTCCTCAAGAAAGCCTTCGATTTGAGAGTTCTTGAACTCCGTTCCGTTGTCGCTTTTTATTTTCTTGATCCTTAATCCGAACTCATTTTGAGCCCGTCTCAAGAATCCCTTTAAGGTCTCTTGGGTTTGTGATTTTTCCTGCAAAAAGAACACCCAAGTGAAGCGAGAATAATCATCCACAATTACAAGACAATACTTACTCCCGCGGATGCTTATGTAAGCGATCGGGCCGAATAGATCCATGTGGAGTAGCTCAAGCGGCCTGTCGGTCGTCATGATGTTCTTGTGTAGATGATGTGTACCAACTTGCTTCCCTGCTTGACATTGGCTACAAACCCTGTCTTTCTCAAAATGAACATTTGTTAGTCCCAAAATGTGTTCTCCCTTTAGAAGCTTGTGAAGATTCTTCATCCCAACATGGGCTAGTTGGCGATGCCAGAGCCAACCCATATTAGTCTTAGCAATTAAGCAAGTATCGAGTTCAACTCTATTAAAATCAACTAAGTATAGCTGACCCTCTAATACTCCCTTAAATGCTACTGAATCATCACTTCTTCTAAAGACAGTAACACCTATATCCGTAAAAAGACAGTTGTAACCCATTTTGCATAATTGAGAAATTGAAAGCAAGTTATAATCTAAAGAATCTACAAGAAAAACATTGGAAATGGGATGGTCAGGTGATATAGCAATTTTACCAAGTCCTTTGACCAGACCTTGATTTCCATCCCCGAATGTGATAGCTCTTTGGGGATCTTCATCTTTCTCGTAGGAGGAGAACATCCTTTTCTCCCCAGTCATGTGGTTTGTGCACCTGCTATCGATTATCCAACTTGAGCCCCCAGATGCATAAACCTACAAAACAGTTTTAGGCCTTGTTCTTAGGTACCCAAACGGTCTTGGGTCCTTTAACATTAGAAACAAGCACCTTGGGTACCCAAACACAAGTCTTGGAGCCCTTGTGTTTGCCCCCAACATATTTGGCAACTACTTTGCCTGATTTGTTAGTTAAAACATAAGAAGCATCAAAAGTCTCAAATGGAACCTTGGGTTCATTTGATGCAGTAGGAGTTTTCCTTTTAGGCATTTTAACATGGGTTGATTGCTAGAGCTAGAAGCCTCATTTTTATACATAAAAGCATGATGTGAAACATTATGAGGTTTCCTAGCATGAATTCTCCTAATCTTATGCTCAGGATAACCAGTAGGATATAAAATGTAACCCTCGTTATCCTGAGCCATGGGAGCCTTACCCTTAACAAAATTAGACAATTTCTTGGGGGTATTAAGCTTGACATTGTCTCCCTGTTGGAAGCTAATGCCATCCTTAATGCCAGGGCGTCTCCCATTATAGAGCATGCTTCTAGCAAATTTAAATTTTTCATTTTCAATTTCATGCTCATTAATTTTACTAGTTAGTTGTGCTATGTGATCATTTTGTTGTTTAATTAAAGCTAGGTGATCATGAATAGCATCAACATTAATATCTCTACACCTAGTATAAATAGAAACATGATCAACACTAGATGTAGAAGGTTTGCAAGAATTTAGTTCATCAATCTTAGCATGTAAAATGGCGTTCTCATTTATAAGATTGGAAATAGAATTATTGCAATCATTTAAATCCTTAGCCTTAGCAATTAATTTATCATTCTCAATTTTAAGGCTAGAAAGTGATTCATTCAACTTATCAATCTTAGCAATTAAACTAGCATTATCATTCTTAAGATTGACAATTAAATCATCACAAACATTTCTCTTTTCAACCTTAGCGATCAAATTAGTATTTTCAATTCTAAGGTTGGAGATAGTGTCATGGCAAATGCTAAGCTCACTAGTTAATTTTTCACATTTCTCTATTTCCTAAGCATAAGCATTTTTCACTTTAACATGCTTTTTGTTTTCCTTAATAAGGAATTCTTCTTGGCTATCCAAGAGTTCGTCCTTCTCATGAATGGCACCTATCAATTCATTCAATTTTTCTTTTTGTTGCATGTTTAAGTTGGCAAAAGAACAAGCAAATCATCTTCATCATCACTAGAGCTACTCTCATCACTAGATGTCGTATATTTAGTGGAGGCTCTAGATTTTACCTTCTTTTTGCCATCCTTTGCCATGAGGCACTTGTGACCGACGTTGGGGAAGAGGAGGCCTTTGTTGACGGCGATGTTGGCGGCGTTCTCGTTGGAGGAGGAGTCGGTGGAGCTCTCATCGGAGTCCCATTCCCGACACACGTGGGCATCGCCGCCCTTCTTCTTGTAGTACTTCTTCTTTTCTTTCCTCCTTCCCTTCTTGTCGTCGCCCCTGTCACTATCACTTGATAATGGACATTTAGCAATAAAATGACCGGGCTTACCACACTTGTAGCACACTTTCTTGGAGCAGGGTTTATAATCATTCCCCCTCCTTTGCTTGAGGATTTGGCGGAAGCTCTTGATGATGAGCGCCATTTCCTCGTTGTCGAGCTTGGAGGCCTCGATGGGGAGCCTATTTGATGTAGACTCTTCTTTCTTTTCCTTCGTCGCTTTGAATGCGACGGGTTGCACCTCGGGTGTGGAGGTGTCGCCTTGCTCGACAAGTTTTTTGGAGCCTTTGATCATCAATTCAAAGCTCACAAACTTTCCTATAACCTCCTCGGGAGACATTAGCTTATATCTAGGATCACCACGAATTAATTGAACTTGTGTAGGATTACGAAAAACAAGTGATCTTAGAATAATCTTGACCATTTCATGGTCATCCCATTTGGTGCTACCGAGGTTGCGCACTAGGTTGACCAAGGTCTTGAGCCGGTTGTACATGGCTTGTGGCTCTTCTCCTTGGTTGAGGATGAATCAACCGAGCTCCCCCTCGATTGTCTCCCTCTTGGTGATCTTGGTCACCTCATCCCCTTCGTGCGCGGTCTTTAGCACGTCCCAAATCTCCTTGGCGCTCTTCAATCCTTGCACCTTATTATACTCCTCTCGACATAGAGAGGCGAGGAGTATCACTACAGTAAAAGAGGAAACGTTCGACGGCCACGTTATGTCCGACGGCCCCCTAGGCCACTGTCGGACAAAGGTTATGTCCGACAGCCAAAAGTTGCCGTCGAAAATAATAGCAAACAGCCGACGGCTGTCAGGCTGGTCGTCGGACATAAGCTTATCTCCGACGGCCCGTCTAACAGCCGTCGTACATAAGCTTATGTCTGACGGCCTCCTGGGGCACCGTCGGAAATAAGGAGTTTTAACCGACGCCCCCGAGCCCGCATCGTTTCATTCTACCGCGCGCAACCCATATGCACCCAAGCCGCCGCCGTGACTCCGTCGTCGCCGCCGCCGCCAGGCACCACCGCCCAAGCACAGCCCGTGCCCGACGACCTCCCCTCCCGCCCCGACGCGTAGCCCGAGCACGGCGCCACCGAAGCCACCCTGACGCAGCCTGACGCCACCGGAGCCGCCCCGACGCCACCGGAGCCGCCCCGACGCAGCCCGCGGCCGCCGGAGCCTCTGCCCCCGTCCCCGACGCCACCGGCGCCCTCCCCAACCCCGCTGGAGCTCGCTTCACCGGTTCATCGTCCGGCAAAGTGAGCAATTTTAAAAATTTTAGTATAATTTTGTGTATAAATATATATTGTTTGCTAGTAGCAATGTTTAGTTTTGTTATGTCCATCGGCTTAATTTAATTATGCAATTAAATTAGCTTGTTTTAATTTATTTATTAGTGGCTATATAATTTAAACTTTTAATTTCCGAGGGTAATTATTAAGCCCTCGGAAATAAGGTTGTTTTATTTGATTTAGGGTCCCGTGAAATGATTTTTTGTAGTGCTATTGTATTAGTTTGGTTAATTAGTGGCTATTGTATTAGTGTGGTTAATTAGTAATCATAACTAATTAAGTTAACGTCTCGTATCTAGTATGGAGGAGAATCGTCGATGGATGTATGAAGGTTGGAAGAAAAGAAGTGCTCTATCAAGTGAGTGGGTTGCCAAGACTGATGCTTTTCTCGACCATGCTTTTGCTCGGTCAGAGACTGGAACCGATGTTAGGTGCCCTTGTAGCAAGTGTCGGAACATTAATTTCCTTGACAGGAGGACTATGTCGATACATATTTGCAAGAACGGTTATATGCCAGGCTATGAGGTGTGGGTGCACCATGGTGAGGATCCACCTCCTCGTATTGTATCGGAAGTTCAGTCACATGAAGAGGAGGACTACGATAGGATGGAAGAGATGCTTGACGATGTACGCCATGAGCTTCTAACCGTCGATTCGGAGAACCCCGGTCAACCCACCGAGTTTGAGGATCTAGCTACACCTGAGGTTCAGAAGTTCTTCGAGCTCCTTAAAGCTGCCGAAGAGCCGTTGCATGAGCACACAAAAGTGACTGTCCTTGTATTTGTGACTCGACTTATGGCTATTCAGTCTAAGTTTGCATTCTCAAACAACTGTTACAAGGAGCTTTTGAACTTGATCAGTGATGTACTTCCAGAGAATCACAAGATGCCAAAGGACATGTATCAGTCTAAAAAGTTGTTATCTGGGCTCGGTATGGACTACAAAAAAATCGATGTCTGTGAAAATAATTGTATGCTTTTCTGGAAGGAGACCGCGGGTGAGAAGAAGTGTACTGTATGTGGTGAGTGTAGATTCGTTGAGGTTGAAAACGATGATGGTTTGACCGTGACTACGAAGATTGCACGTAAGCAGCTTCGTTACATGCCTCTTATACCTCGGTTGAAACGTTTGTTCATCTCAAAGAATACAGCCAAACACATGAGGTGGCACAAAGAAGGGGTACGTGAGAATCCAAATGTCATGGTGCACCCAGCTGATACAGATGCATGGAAGGCACTAGATGCTTTTGATTCCAGCTTTGCTGATGAAGTGCGGAATGTTCGCTTCGGTTTGGCAACAGATGGTTTCTCGCCATTCAATCTAACTGCAACGTCCTACTCATGTTGGCCCGTCTTTGCTGTTCCATACAACCTTCCACCAGCTCTTTGCATGAAATATGAATTTATTTTCTTGTGTCTTGTAATACCTGGTCCGGATCATCATGGAACAAAGATCGATGTGATGATGAGACCCCTGATTGAAGAATTGAAAATTTTGTGGGAAGGAGTCGAGGCGTACGATTGTTACAAGAAACAGAAGTTCAACCTGGGAGCCGCGTTTTTATGGTCTATTCATGATTTTATGGCTTATGGTATCTTTGCTGGATGGAGTTGTCATGGGATTTTGACATGTCCGATATGCATTGAAGACACTTTATGCTTTCGACTAAAGTTTGGTGGAAAGATATGTTACTTCGATTGCCATAGATGTTTTTGCCAGAGGATCACCCGTTCAGGTTCGATAGGAACGCTTTTAAAAAGGACACGATTGTGACGAGGGGACCACCCAAGCGTCTAAGTGGTCCAGAGATTCTCGCGAGACTTAATGATTTGAAACTAAACGAACATGGAAATCGTTTTGAAGGTTATGGAACCGAGCATAATTGGACTCACAAATGTGGTCTATGGGAACTCCCTTATATGAAAGCCTTGATTCTAATGCATAACATTGATGTCATGCACCAGGAACAAAATATGGGTGAAAGCATTATCAGCACTTGCATGAATATCACTGACAAAACAAAAGACAACCCTAAGGCAAGGAAAGACTTGGCCTTAATCTGTAGAAGACCAACTATGGAGATAGGAGAGAATCAGAAGAAGCCACGTGCTCCTTTCAGTATTAAACCTAAAAGGAAGAAACAATTGATGAAATGGTTGAAAAACTTAAAGTTCCCAGATGGTTACGCCACAGGCTTTAGAAGGTCTGTGAATTTGAAGACGGGCAAGTTTTCTAGGTTAAAGAGTCATGACTACCACATAATAATGGAAAGACTCCTTCCTGTTATGTTTCGTGGTTTTGTAAAAAATGATGTCTGGAAAGCATTAGCGGAGCTAAGCTACTTTTATAGACATCTTTGTGCCAAAGAAATAAAGAAAGAGATGATGGAGAAGCTTGAGCAACAAATACCGATTTTGGTATGCAAACTTGAAAAAATATTTCCACCAGGTTTCTTCAATCCGATGCAACATCTACTTGTTCACCTACCATACGAAACTAAGGTAGGAGGTCCTGTGCAATATAGATGGATGTATCACATCGAAAGGACACTAAAGAAGCTACGTGCAATGGTTGGTAATAAGAGACGAGTTGAAGGGTGCATCGCTGAAGAATTCAAATACAAAGAGATAGCATCGTTCACGGGCCTATACTTTGCAGAGGAACACAATGTCAATGCCCATATGTTGCAGTATCATGTCGACGAGCCCCCTATTAGTGATATTGAAATTTTTCAATGGATGGGCAAAACTGTAGGACCCAGCACAACATACTGTTTCACCAACGGTGAATGGAAGACTGCTTTACTCTACATGTATAACAACATGGAAGAGATGAGTCAGTTTCTCCTGTAAGTGTAAACTTTATTTTAGTCATTGCCGCTAGAATTTTTGTTGTGATACTAAAAGGTTTGTTTCCTTGTACTAACAGGGAATTTGATTCTCAAAATTGCATCTCTGGCTGTGAACGTGACCAGATTCGTCGAGAGGGAAAAGATGGGGGACTTAATTTCTTGTGTTGGTTTCGAGATTATGTAGATAAAAATGACAATATACACCCGGACCTTCAACAATTATCCCTAGGAGCAGTAACTGGCAGACGTTATGGTCGGTATGATGTCAATGGTTTTAGATTCCGTTCCACAAGGTTCGAAGATGATCATCCTCTAGCAGCCACGACAAACTCCGGAGTTGTAACTAGAGCTGTCGATGATGAAGGGAAGGTGACTAATTATTATGGAGTCATTAATGATATAATCGAGTACAAGTTTTTTGGAGATAAACAACTCAAAGTGGTGTTCTTCGATTGTGATTGGTTTTCTCCAAATACAACGCGAGAAAATCAATATGGCATGGTGGAAGTCAAACACAACGATAGATTAAAAGGCCACGACATTATAATCCTTGCCCACCAATGCGAGCAGGTGTATTATATGACATATCCATCTAAGAAAAACGGTTTGGTTGATTGGAGGGTAGTGTACAAAGTTAATCCTCGTGAACGACTATATGCTCCTGGTGATGCTGGTTATGTTGAAAGTCAAATCGAGCAGGAAGTGGGGGCTGCTGAGATTTTCCAAGACGAAGAACTTACAAGCACGTTTAATGTACAAACTGAAATGTTGGAAGAATCTTTATTAGGCGATCAAAATGATGTAGAGGTTCCTCAAAAAAGAAAACGAGTGACAAGAAAGAAGAAAGCTACTTGGCGTCCATTAAATCGACGAAAGCAACTAGATCCTGATTTTGATTACGATTACGATTGACGAGTATGGATCATGATTTTATTGCATATTTTATGATTTTATTGCATATTTTATTATTTTATTGTCGATTTATGTACTAACTTGTTTTTGTTAAAATAGGATGTCAAAGAAAATGAAGTCTTTTGCTCGTAGTTTGCTTGGGACGAGGAGTAGCTCGAGGGGTGAGGATTCAGTTTTTCAGGGCACAGGTTCTACCATGAGCAGACGGAGAGCGCTGGCAGAACATTTGCCTCCACAAGATGTAAGTTAGTTGTTAAATTACATTATTTAAGTTACTTAATATTGTATGATGTAAGTTATTTGTTTCATAGGATGCTGAAATTGAGGAACCAGTGGTAGAGGATCATGCAAGAGATGATGTTGAAGATGATGGTGGAGGTAATGTGGGAGATGATGCTGGAGACGACGCTGGTGGGGATTCTGGGGCTGGGGATTCTGGGGCTGGTGGAGATTCCACAGCTGGGTCTAGAACTTCTCGAGTTAAGAGAACGAGGAAGCTGCATTTTGTTGGACCACCTCCAGAGCTTCCACCCGAATCTCGGGTTTTGATAAAGCCTAGTGGAAAGTGAGTGGCATATCTTTGCTTAAATGTTATTGAAAGTTATGTTTTAATTTCTACATTGTTTTCTGTTTGCAGGACTTGGATCGACGACTCGTTCACAGGCACAGGACACTACAGGCAGGTGAACATGGTCCTTGGTAATCTTGTTCGTCTGCACTGGCCTGGTCTTGTGACTTTGCCTACTGGCGAGTCTGTCCCCGCCACCACTTGGGAGCATTATAGCTATGGTGTCTGTAGAACGTTTGGCAACACACAGGCACTAGTTTGGGATGCATTCTGGGTATGAATTGTTTATACTATTTTAGTTATTCCATATATGTTGCTTTTATGATAACACTATTTTTTTGCAGAAACGGTACAAGTTGCCGGACGATGGATCATATGATATGAACGCTCGTTACGTGTTTGAGTATAACACGAACGATGTCGTTGCAGATGCAATGTACTATGCACGAATTCAGGCTATAAAGGCATGGTACAGAGCAAATGCTGATGATCGATCGATGCCAAATACCAAGGCCGAGTGGTCATCAATTTACTTGATGGAGGAGCAATACCTAGAGGTAAACAGGTTGTTGCCTCTCATATCGCACGAAGCCATGTATTTGCTTGCTTTATTTAAAAAAATTCATGTAGGTGTCGGTGTCGTGGATGGCCACCCGATCAGACGGTTATCGGGCATTGTGCAGATGGTGGGCTTCCCCTGAGTTTCGTGCCATTTCCGAAAGGAACAGGGGAAACCGTGGGACTGAGTCGTTCCACAACTACGACGGTGATGGTCATGTGCGCTTGGCTAAGCGAATGGTAAGTCACAGTTTGTTGTAACTTTGAATCACATAGAAATGTGTCATTATAACTTTTATGTACAAGAAGTCAAATCCGGCCGTACGCCCACGGATGTGGAGGTGTATATGCAAGGGCATAGGGGTTCTGATCCTCAGAATCCTGATGTGTTATGCACTCAGACGGCCACCGACCGTCTAGTGAGTTTTTGATACTCTATTATGTGTTTGATATTGTTTGCAAGGGCATAGGGGTTATGCACTTATATTTGATATTGTTTGCCTCCAGGCTTCGTATGGGCAGGAGATGGTTCAACGCCATGGGGAGGAGTACGATTGGAGGAGCCAGCCAATCGACCCTCAGGCAGCATATGCTAGCGCAGGAGGACAAGCCCATGGACGGTGAGATTATTTGATTTGGTTTTCAAAATTGTCATCATATGCTTGTGATTCAACTGAGCCATGAGTTACTATACTAAGTGCATGGTTCACTCTTATAGGTTGAGTATTTTTGATTCTACGATTGATTCCAGAGAGCTGAGACACCGTGGACGACAATCCACATCGTCGTCTTCACAGTCGTCCCGTTCACGATCATCCGCCCATGAGATAGAGCTTGCAGTGTTGCGTCAACAGGCAGAGTACCATCAATCAGTCTTGAGGGAACAATTGGAGTACTAGAGGCAACAATCTGAATACCAGAGACAAGCAGCCGAGTACCAGAAGAAGAAGGACAAGTATTATGCAAGCCTCCAGGCCCAAAATCAAGCTCTTCTCTCGGTAAGTTGAAGTAACATTTTGTAGCTTATTTTGCAAAACACTTGATGTGTATATTATTTGCTCAACAATGACTTGTATATAATTTGTAGCAACTAGCCCAACAAGTGGGCGTCCCGATGCCGACATATGGGATGCCGCCTCCGGACTTTGCACTACCAATGCCAATGTTGGCGCCTCCACCTCCGCCTCCGTCACAATTCCCTATGGTATGTACACATATGCGTGTGTGACATGTTCATAGATGTCTTATGTTTTTAATTAAACAACTGAGTGGTTACTATTTCATGTGCTTGTGTTATAGGGATTTCAGACACCACCCGCTTCAGTTGCCGCACCTGGAGATGGGTCTGGTCAAGACGATACAACACATTTGTGGGTGAACAACCTTTTCAACACGCAGAGTCCAGCCGGAGGAGGTGGCTACTCGAACCATCCAGGCGATGGATATGATTGATGTGTCGTGATGTTAATTTATGAAACACTTTGCAACACTTGTTTGTGAGACACAATGTCAGTTTGCAACAACCGTCGGACCTATATGTTGATGTTAAATTTGTGAATGTTAATATTTATGTGAGAATGATTGTGATTGTGAATACTTATTTGAATGTGTATATTTGTGATTGTGAATGTGAATGTGTATATGTGCATGAAATCTGTTTTTGTTTTGTAAATGTCAGATTTTTTTAAAAATAGAATTTTGTGTAAATTCTGTAATTTATTATGTCCGACGGCCTAGTGGTAGCCGTCGGACATAAGGCCTGGTTATGTCCGACGGCGTTATATACCGTCGGACATAAGTCCTGGTTATGTCCGACGGCCTAGTGCCGGGCCGTCGGACATAAGCCTGTGGGGCCCACAGGCTGACCGGTAAAACGGTTGGTGTTTATTATTTCCGATGGGCAGAGGCGGCCGTCGGAGATAGCTTATGTCCGACGGCGGCCGTCGGACATTACGCTATTTCCGACGAATTACCTCCGACGGCTTAAAACCGTCGGAGATAGGTTAATGCCGTCGGACATTACCTATTTCCGACGGTTTGAACCTTATGTCCGACGGTTTTGGCCGTCGGACGTTGTTCCGTTTACTGTAGTGTATAGTAGTCGCTTGGGAGTTAAAATGTCGGATTTGGGCTACCTCGTCCGAGTCGTAGCCTTCATCCCCCACGGATGGTACCTGCGCTCCAAACTCAACAATGTCCCAAATGCTAGCGTGGAGTGAGGTTAGAAGATGTCTCATTTTATCAATCCACATACAATAATCTTCACCGTAAAAAACCGGTGGTTTGCCTAATGGGACGGAAAGTAAAGGAGTGTGTTTGGAAATGCGGGGATAGCGTAAGGGGATCTTACTAAACTTCTTGAGCTCATGGCGCTTAGAAGTGACGGACGGAGTGTCGGAGCCGGAGGTGGATGGCGACAAAGAATCGGTCTCGTAGTAGACCACCTTCTTCATCTTCTTTTTCTTGTCGTCGCTCCGATGTGTCTTGGCATGTGAAGGGGATCCCTTCATCTTTTTGCCGGTCTCCCCCGATGGAGCCTTCCCGTGGCTTGTTGACTTGTCACCGCCGGTAACGATATCCTTCTTGGCGTGTTCTCCCGACATCACTTCGAGTGGTTAAACTCTAATGAAGCACCGGGATCCGATACCAATTGAAAGTCACCTAGAGGGGGTGAATAGGCGGAAACTGAAATTTACAACATTAAAAACAACTACAAGCCAGGGTTAGCGTTAGAATAAAATTGAAGGCTGAAAGAGAGGGTGAAAATAAATCAAGGCAAATGAAGCGGATGACACGGTGATTTGTTTTACCGAGGTTCGGTTCTTGCAAACCTAGTCCCCGTTGAGGTGGTCACAAAGACCAGGTCTCTTTCAACCCTTTCCCTCTCTCAAACGGTCACTTAGACCGAGTGAGCTTTCTCCTTAATCAACGGGTCACTTAGACCCCGCAAGGACCACCACACACTTGGTGTCTCTTGCTTTGATTACAAGTCACTTGAAAATAAGAATGGGAAAAGAAGAAAGCATGATTGCAAAAGCCAAGCAACAAGAGTGACAAATATCACACAGATCACTCTCTCTCTCTCTCTCAAGTCGCTAATCACTAATGATCACTTGTCTCAATTGTGGAACTTGGAGAGATTGGAAGCTTTGATTGTGTCTTGGAATGAATTGCTAGCTCTTGTATTGAATGTGAAAGGTTGGAATGCTTGGATGAAGTGAATGGAGGTGGTTGGGGTTGTATTTATAGCCCTCAACCACTTCTGCTCCTTTTATGCTGACCGCGGACGGTCCGCGCCCCTAGTCCGGACGGTCCGCCCCCCCTGGTCCAGATGGTCCACCCCTGCACATCAACGACTGAAATAACAACGGTCAGCAGTAACGGCTATATCAACTGCTATATAGCATTTAATCGTCATCAGATGTTAGATAAAGGTAGTCGCGGATGGTCCGGTCGTGCACCCCGGACGGTCCGGTCGTGCACCCCGGACGGTCCGCGAGGACGCTATAATTCATTTTACCGAACCTGTCACCTTCGGGGTTTTCGGTTCTTCACCGACCGGACGGTCCGCGCCTGAGGCCGGACGGTCTGCGCTTGGTCTCGGACGGTGCTTGCTTTTCCATCGAATGGTCCGTAGTGTAGACTTGTGTTTTTGCATTAGTTCTGTCCGAGGCTCACCCTAGTGTCACGGACGGTCCGCCGCAAGGGCTCGGACGGTCCGCGCTTAGTCTGTTTTTCCAAAAAGCTTCTCCTGTCCGGAATAATCTACGGTATTTTGGATAGTCGATTTAGAATAGTTGTAGATGAACTTATGCACCTGTGAAATGATTGAAAGGGAAATGTGCCCTTGGGCCATTTCTATTATATTTTGGTGATTAAGTGTCCAACACATACTAAGTGAGTTGAGTATGTGCCAAATGAAAAGAGAAGTGCAAATCATGTAACAAGGTACGTTTCTAGACTTAGTACATTGTTTTGAGTACTAACATGTTTTGTCTAAGTGCTAGAAACAGAGAAAAGAGAAGAAGAAAAGGACTTGGCTCTAAGCAGCCAACACTCAGCTCAGTCTGGCACACCGGACTGTCCGGTGGTGCACCTGACAGTGTCCGGTGCGCCAGGCTGGCTTCCGGCAAACTGGCCGCTCTCGGGAGAATTTGGCGGCGTACGGCTATAATTCACCGGACTGTCCGGTGGTGCGCCGGACTGTCCGGTGAGCCAACGGCCGCCAGCGCAACGGTCGGCCGCGCAATCCACGGGCGACGCGTGGCCCGCGCCAACGGTCGGCAGGGGGACCAGACTGTCCAGTGTGCACCGGACAGTGTCCGGTGCGCCAACTGCCACGGGGCTACAACGGTCATCTGCGCCAAATTAGGAAGGAGATCCGAACCGGACATGCTACAGCGACTGTCCGGTGGTGCACCGGACTGTCTGGTGCGCCACCCGACAGAAGGAAACTTTGGCCTTCCTTGTTGGCCTCCAACGGCTCCTAGCTGCCTTGGGGCTATAAAAGGGACCCCTAGGCGCATGGAGGAGCTACCCAAGCATTCACTAAGCAATCTAATACTCCTACACTCCGTCGTCGCGCACTTGATCGATCGTGTTAGTGATTTGAGCTCCGTTCTAGTTGTGAACTCTTTGCGTTTCATTTTGAGCTCAAGTCTTGGCTTGTGTGCATGCGTGTGCTGCGGATTTGTGTGTGTTGCTCCCCAACCTTACTCTGTGCTTTCTTTGTGATCAATCTTGTAAGGGCAAGAAGCTCCAACTTGTGGAGATTCCTCACAAACGGGAAAAGATATAAGGAAGAATACCGTGGTATTCAAGTTGATCATTGGATCACTTGAAAGGGGTTGAGTGCAACCCTCGTCCATTGGGATGCCACAACGTGGAGGTAGGCAAGTGTTATACTTGGCCAAACCACGGGATAAACCACTGTGTCTCTTGTGTTGCCTTTCTTTGTGATTGTTGTGATTCGCAAGAGCTCGCTCTATAGCCACTTGGTTCTATTGCACTAACATTGTTATAACCAAGTTTTGTGGCTATTAGTTGTTGATTTTTATAGGATCACCTATTCACCCCCCCTCTAGGTGCTCTCAATTGGTATCAGAGCCGTTCTCTTCACGTAAGGGACTAATCGCCCAAAGAGATGGATCCTAAGGGAAAGGGGATGGTGGTCAACGATAAGGAGAAGGAGTCCATCTTCAACGAGCCAAGTGACGACAAGCCCACTGACTCTGGCTCGAGTCACAAGAAGAAGGACGGGAAGAAGAAGATGCGCATCAAGAAGATCGTCTACTACGACAGCGATGAATCTTCCTCTTCACCAAGAGACGACGACGAGAAAAAGAAACCGGTTAATTCAAATTTTTCATTTGATTATTCTCGTATTCCTTTCAATTCCAATGCTCATTTTCTTTCAATTCCACTTGGTAAACCTCCACACTTTGATGGAGAGGACTACTCTTTTTGGAGTCACAAAATGCGTAGTCATCTATTCTCTCTCCATCCTAGTATTTGGGATATAGTTGAAAATGGAATGCAATTTGATAGTACGGATAACCCTGTGTTTATTAACGAGCAAATTCATAAAAATGCACAAGCTACCACTGTTTTGCTAGCATCTTTGTGCAGGGATGAGTACAACAAGGTGAGCGGCTATGACTACGCCAAGCAAATCTGGGACACCCTCAAAATATCACATGAGGGAAACGACGCCACCATGATCACCAAAATGGAGTTGGTGGAAGGCGAGCTGGGAAGGTTCGCTATGATCAGGGGAGAAGAGCCAACACAGACGTACAACAGGCTCAAGACCCTAGTCAACAAGATTAGGAGCTATGGGAGCATGAGATGGACGGACCACGACGTCGTCCGACTTATGCTCAGGTCTTTCACTGTTATTGACCCTCATCTTGTGAACCTCATCCGTGAAAATCCCAGGTACACAAAGATGACACCCGAGGAGATACTCAGAAAATTTGTGAGCGGGCGCATGATGGTCAAGGAGGCAAGGTATGTTGATGATGCATTAAACGGCCCCATGCCCATCTACGAGCTGCATCCCATTGCGCTCAAGGCAACAAGCATCAAGGAGGCGCTACCAAGCAAGGTAGCACAAGTAGAGGCTGTCGGGCTCAACGAGAGTGAAATGGTGCTTATCATCAAGCGCTTCAATATCGCATTAAAAGGACGCAATGAGTACCCCAACAAGAATAAAGCAAGAGGAAAGCGCTCCTGCTTCAAATGTGGTAAGACAGGTCATTTTATTGCTCAATGTCCAGATAATGAAAATGACTAGGGGGAAGAAAGACATGGGAAGAAGGAGAAGAAGAAAAGCTATAGGAAGGCGAGGCGCATCTTGGCAAGGAATGGGACTCGGACTGCTCGTCATCCGACTCCGATGATGAAGGACTGGCAGCCTCGGCCTTCAACAAATCTTCTCTCTTCCCCAACGAACGCCACACTTGCCTCATGGCAAAGGAGAAAAAGGAAAGCGTTCGAGAAACCCCTAAGTATACTACTTCAAGCGGTGATTCTAGTGATGATGAAGTAGATTATTCTAGCTTATTCAAAGGTTTAGATAGAGCAAAGGTAGAAAAGATCAATGAATTGATTGATGCTTTAAATGAAAAGGATAGACTGCTAGAGAGGCAAGAGGACATTTTGTATGAGGAACATGACAAATTTGTTAGTGTTCAAAAGTCTCTTGCCTTAGAGATTACAAGGAATGAATTACTATCTTCTGAGTTATCTAGTTGCAATGAATCTATCTCTAGTTTAAAGACTTTGAATGATGATTTAAGTGCTAAGCTAGAGGTAGCTAATAAATCAAGTTCATGTGTAGAACATGTTGTAATTTGCAATAGATGCAAGGATTTTGATATCAATGCTTGTGATGAACATCTTGCTTCTATTGCTAAATTAAATGATGAGGTGGCAAGTCTTAATGCTCAACTTAAGACTTGCAAGGTTGATTTTGATAAGCTAAAATTTGCTAGGGATGCCTACACTATTGGTAGACACCCCTCAATTAAGGATGGACTTGGCTTTCGAAAGGAAGCCAAGAACTTAACAAGCCAAAGGGCTCCCATTTCCAACAAAGAGAAAGGGAAGGCCCCTATGGCTAGTAGCGTTCAAAAGAATCATGCTTTCATGTATAAGAGGAAAATTGCTAGTCATAATAGGAGATATGATTATGATGCTTATGATTCACATGCTATGTTCGCTTCTAGTTCCAATTTTAATGGTAGGCCTAGGAGAAATTTCGTGTCTCATGCTCCTAGAAAAATGTGTAATAAACCTACTACTGTCTTTCATGCTTGCAACACTATGTTTGTACTTTCATGTAAAAATGAAAAAGTGGTTGCTAAAAAATTGGGACCCAAATGCAAAGGAGACAAGGCTTGCATTTGGGTACCAAAAGCTATTGTAACTAACCTTGTAGGACCCAACAAGAGTTGGGTACCTAAAACCCAAGCGTAAAATGTCTTGCAGGTTTATGCATCTGGGGGCTCAAGCTGGATTATCGACAGCGGATGCACAAACCACATGACGGGGGAGAAGAAGATGTTCACCTACTACGTCAAGAACAAGGATTCCCAGGATACGATTATCTTTGGAGATGGGAACCAAGGCAAGGTCAAAGGCTTGGGCAAGATTGCCATCTCAAATGAGCACTCTATTTCTAATGTATTTTTAGTAGAGTCGCTAGGCTATAATCTTTGAAATGATTGAAAGGGAAATGTGCCCTTGAGCCATTTCTATTATATTTTGGTGATTAAGTGTCCAACACATACTAAGTGAGTTGAGTATGTACCAAATGAAAAGAGAAGTGCAAATCATGTAACAAGGTACGTTTCTAGACTTAGTACATTGTTTTGAGTACTAACATGTTTTGTCTAAGTGCTAGAAACAGAGAAAAGAGAAGAAGAAAAGGACTTGCTCTAAGCAGCCAACACTCAGCTCAGTCTGGCACACCGGACTGTCCGGTGGTGCACCGGGCAGTGTCTGGTGCGCTAGGCTGGCTTCCGGCGAACTGGCCGCTCTCGGGAGAATTTGGCGGCGTATGGCTATAATTCACCGGACTGTCCGATGGTGCACCGGACTGTCCGGTGAGCCAACGGCCGCCAGCGCAACGGTCGGTCGCGCAATCCGCGGGCGACGCGTGGCCCGCGCCAACGGTCGGTAGGGGGCACCAGACTGTCCGGTGTGCACCGGACAGTGTTCGGTGCGCCAACTGCCACGGGGCTACAACGGTCATCTGTGCCAAATTAGGAAGGAGATCCGCACCGGACATGCTACCGTTACTGTCCGGTGGTGCACCGGACTGTCCAGTGTGCCACCCGACAGAAGGAAACTTTGGCCTTCCTTGTTGGCCTCCAACGGCTCCTAGCTGCCTTGGGGCTATAAAAGGGACCCCTAGGCGCATGGAGGAGCTACCCAAGCATTCACTAAGCAATCTAATACTCCTACACTCCGTCTCTGCGCACTTGATCGATCGTGTTAGTGATTTGAGCTCCGTTCTAGTTGTGAACTCTTTGTGTTTCATTTTAAGCTGAAGTCTTGGCTTGTGTGCGTGTGTGTGCTGTGGATTTGTGTGTGTTGCTCCCCAACCTTACTCCGTGCTTTCTTTGTGATCAATCTTGTAAGGGCGAGAGGCTCCAACTTGTGGAGATTCCTCGCAAACGGGAAAAGATATAAGGAAGAATATCGTGGTATTCAAGTTGATCATTGGATCACATGAAAGGGGTTGAGTGCAACCCTTGTCCATTGGGACGCCACAATGTGGAGGTAGGCAAGTGTTATACTTGGCCGAACCACGGGATAAACCACTGTCTCTTGTGTTGCCTTTCTTTTATGATTGTTTTGATTCGCAAGAGCTCGCTCTATAGCCACTTGGTTTTATTGCACTAACATCGTTATAACCAAGTTCTGTGGCTATTAGTTGTTGATTTTTACATGATCACCTATTCACCCCCCTCTAGGTGCTCTCAATGATCAACTAGGCAAACTGGTTAGTCCCCAAGGTTTGTGAAGCGTCCCGATCCTTTGGGACTCAAATGTGATGCAATTACTAGTCCCAGGAGGCTAGTAACCACATTCCTTACTTCAAATAGTTACAGAGTCTGAGTAATGTTATTACAATACCAGGGGTACAAGCTCGAGAGTGAGCCAAAATTTATAAAATGTAGTGGAAGATAAACTAGCCCAGGCCACAGGCAGAACTGGGTGAAGACACAGCCCCTTCAATTAAGCATAGCAGAAAAGAAGTCTTCAGCTGCTGAAAAACATAAATAAATCTGGGTGAATACACTAGGTATTCCGCAAGCCCACCTGGCTCCCGTAAAGAGAAAGAGACCTATATCGTACATGCTTTATATGGTGGAGTTGAAGTCACTCTTCATTTTTCTCAGAGAAAGGCAGTACTTGTTGTTAGGGTTTTCCCGAAACAATAGAAATGACACTTGCTTAACCACCACTGAGCTTCCCGCTCCCGTGGCACCATTTTCTTTCCAGAGACACACACACACATATTTCCCTGTTCCCGGTTGTTGTAGAAACACTAATTGTCATACCACACCAGACTCGTCCATACCAGTGGACACGGACTATTCGAATAGGTTTAAACTCTGCGCAGAGGGGTACACTTTACCCACTAGTCCAGCTCTGCGATCTCATGGCCAATGAGATCCGAATCTGAAACTCTTTCCTTCCTTGCATGTCCTAACCTTAACGGTTATACCGAAAGGAGTCAGGCCACCGCCATGTCCAAACCGGACAAATCATTCCCCCTCCTTATCCTCCCGGTGCTCCCTAGCCTTCATAACCCTGGGGTTGGACCGTACGAGTTCAGATCGAGTGGCTGCCCACACAGCCTCGAGTGGTTGTACTTTTTATGAGTACAGGTAGTGAAGGATGACAAACCGGTCCTTATACGAGAGGACAATCCTTCTGCTCACGCCTAAACCAGCTGAGCCATCACCTTAGGCCCTCCCCTAAACCAGGGAGTCCCTGATCATCCTACTCACCAGGTGATGAGGGTGAATACCCTTCATCGCACACTTTTTGGAAACATGTTACTCACACCCTTTTACTTACCCGATATCTTGTAATCAAAGGTATTAGTTAATGCGGGCTCTCTCATGCTCACCATGCAAATTGATTCCATCCCATATTCCAGGCTTAGGTAGTGGTAGAGATAAATAGGTAAATTATGCATCAAGGAAAGGATGGACTTGCCTTCGTCGAAGCTTTCCTGGCACAAAAGGTTTATCTCGGAGGGGTCAGGTTCCTGTCCTTCTTCCGGAGCTACAAATTCCGGAGGATCGGATCCCTCTTCCGCTAACAAACACAGATAATAACAGTACATCAATCATGGTGACTTTAGTGGGGTGTGCTATTTCTTATATCTTATTATTTTTGTGCCCTATAATTTATTTGAACTAGTTTTGGTACATAAAATATTAGCATATAATTCTATATGTGAAAAATGGGAAAAGAAATGAGAAAAGAAAAAGGAAAAGAGTTTCCTGCCATGCTGGGCCGGGGGGGATTTCGGCCCACCCGGGCGCGAGCGCGAGGGCGCGGCGGCGGCCCAGCTGGCCCAGCAGCGAGGGGGAACGACGGGGGACGGCGCTGTGGCGCGGGGCCCACAGCCAGCGAGGGGGGGGGGTTTAACGGCACGAACGGCAACGGAGGGAGGGGGGAGGTCGACCGGAGTTCGACCGACGGTGGGATCCCACGGCGGTTCTCCACCGTTGGTCCAGTTCTGAGGCGGGGAGGCGGTGGCGAGGCACGGGCGGGGCAGGGGATCACCGGGGTGGGGTCAATTTGACCGACGGGGGCCTAGGGCGGCCGGTCCGCGGCGAGGTGGCGGGTGTTCACGGCGGTGAGGTCGCCGGTGAGGCAGTCGGGTGCAATTGGGGGTGGGGAGGGGTGCCTCGTGACCATGAGCATGTGGTGGAGCTCAAGCACTAGGTTAATTCGACCGAAATTCACTTGGGAGGGGAGAACGGGGCTCACCAGAGCGACGGGGAAGTGCGGCGGCGCTAGCTCGATTGGCTCGGGGAGAAGCGGAGGAGATGGCCGGAGCTTGTGTGGAGGGAACGGGGCCTCGGGCGGCTCCTTTTATAGGCGCCCGGGAGAGGGAGAGGGATGGAGGGGACGGCGAGCACCGACGAGCTCGCCATGATGGCGGGAATGGAGCAAACGGCGATTGGGACGGCTCGGGCAGGCGAGGGGTGAGGGGACGGCTCGGGTACAGTGGCGGGGTGGTCGCTGAGGCCGGTGCGAGCCTTAATGGCGAGGCGACGGGGCGTGAGGCGGTCGGCGGCGAACGCGCCGGTGAGGCATGGGCGGGACGATGATGCTGACATGCGGGTCCGGGCTGCCAGTGGGAGAGCAGCGTGAGAGGGAGAGAGTGGAGTCGCTAACCGGTGGGGCCGGTTTGTCAGAGGTGGCGCGGGCGCGCGAAGCTGGGCCGCCTGGGCCGGGTAGAAGAGGGGGGAGCGCGGGCCCGCCTGTCAGAATTGGCCCAGCCGAGGGGGGAGGGTTTTTTCTTTTTCTTTTTCTGTTTTCTATTCCTTTTTTCATTTTCTATTTTTGTTTCTTTTTGTTTCCTTTTCCTTCGAATCAACAATTTTCTAAATGATCTTGAGTGATGAATATAGTCTATGTGAGGTGCTCCTATCATTTCAAGTGTATGCACATGATGAGATGACCTAAGGGTGGAGTTTAGGGAGAAAATAAAATAAGAGGGGGGGTTTTGGAGATTAGGGTTCCAAACCTTGGGTTGGGATTTTTGGGATGTTACAAACCTACCCCACTTAAAGGAAATCTTGCCCTCGAGATTTAGACTGGATTTGAGAAAAGATAAGGGTATTCCCTCCTCAAGGAGTCCTCACTCTCCCAGATAGCTTCCTCTTCTCCTTCTCTGCTCCACTGAACTTTACAGAGTTTCACTTCTGAGGTGCGGGTCTTTCGGACTACTGAATTAAGAATCTTTACTAGCTTCTCACGGTACTGAAGATCTTTCTGAATCTGCACTGCCTCTTCTTCGATGTGACTTTCCGATGCTTGCAGGCATTTGCGGAGCTAGGATACGTGAAACACATTGTGGATGTCAGACATGGACTCTGGTAGTTCAAGACGGTATGCTGCGGGTCCCACTCTGCCAATGATGGGATAGGGACCGACGAATCGCGGTGCTAGCTTTCCTTTTACTTGGAACCTCCTGACACCATGCATCGGGGAGACTTTGAGGTAGACGAAGTCTCCTTCCTCAAATCTGAGTTCTCTCCGCCTATTATCCGCATAACTCTTCTGCCGACTCTGAGCTTCAAGTAATCTCCTGCGGATCAGGGCAACTTTCTCTTCCGCCTCTTTGAGAAAGGCTGGTCCTTCTAGTGCTTTTTCCCCTACGTTGGACCACATGAGAGGGGTCTGGCATTTTCGTCCATACAACGCTTCGAACGGTGACATCTTGATGCTGGCCTGATAGCTGTTGTTGTATGAGAACTTCGCGTAGGGTAGACTGAATTCCCAACTTCTATCGAATGCTAGCACACATGCTCTTAATAGATCTTCGAGGACTTTGTTAACTCTTTCTGTCTGCCCGTCTGTCTGAGGGTGATAAGCAGTGCTGAAATCTAGCTTGGTGCCCATAGCTTTCTGAAGGCTTGTCCAGAATTTGGAGGTGAACTGGGTTCCCCTATCTGACACTATCTTTCTTGGGATGCCATGGAGTCTGACTATCTCTTTAAGATAAATTCGGGCAAGGGTGGCTCCTCCAAAGGTAGTTTTCACTGGAATGAAATGGGCTACCTTGGTGAGGCGATCTATTATTACCCAGATAGAGTCATTCCCTTTTTGTGTCTGGGGTAGTCCGGTTACAAAATCCATGCCTATTTCTTTCCACTTCCATTCAGGTACTGGGAGGGATTGCAATAGGCCTGCAGGTTTTTGGTGCTCGGCCTTCGTTCGTTGGCAGGTGTCACACCGGGCCACATACTGTGCTATCTCTTTCTTCATCCCTCTCCACCAGTATCTGGTTTTGAGGTCTAGGTACATCTTGGTAGTTCCTGGGTGGATGGAGTAGGCTGAGTTGTGAGCTTCCTCGAGCAAGACTTCTCGTGCCTCCCCTTTTGGTACACACAGTTGATTTTTGAACCAAAGGGCTCCTTGTTCATCTGTCCTGAGGTCCGGGAGTTGTTCCTTGCGGGCTTTCTCCACAAGTCTTGCTGTCTCTGAGTCTAGGCGTTGAGCTTTGCATATGAGGTCTTCTAGCATTGGTTTGACATTGAGACTGCCATTGTTTCCCAAACATGTATTCAGTTGAGCCGATTCTTTCTTCCAATCTTCTAAAAAGTTGGTTCCCTTTATTCCGAATGGTTTTCGACTGAGGGCGTCTGCTACCACGTTGGCCTTTCCGGGGTGATAATGAATCTCAAGGTCATAATCCTTGATCAGCTCCAACCATCTTCGTTGATGGATATTGAGATCTGGTTGAGTGAAAATATACCTCAAACTCTTGTGATCGGTGAAAATGTGACATTTGTTCCCGATTAGGTAATGCCTCCATATCTTCAAAGCATGCACTATGGCTGCCAATTCCAAATCGTGGGTGGGGTAATTCTGCTCATGCGGCTTAAGTAGGCGTGATGCATAAGCAATGACTTTCTCGTTTTGCATCAGCACACACCCTAAGCCTTGCCTCGAGGCATCACAGAAGACGACAAAATCCTGATGAATATCTGGTAGTGTCAAAACGGGTGCGGTCGTGAGTTTCTCCTTTATGATCTGGAAGCTTCCTTCACATTTTGGGGTCCACACAAATTTATGGTCTTTCTTGAGAAGCTAGGTCATAGGTCTTGCTATGCTGGAGAATCCTTTGATAAAGCGGCGGTAATATCCTGCCATTCCCAGAAAGCTTCAAACTTCACTGACGTTGGTCGGCTGCCTCCATTTTGATACTGCTTCCACCTTGGAAGGGTATACTTCTATTCCTTCCGCGGTCAAGATATGCCCGAGGAAGGCTATCTTTTCCAACCAGAATTCACATTTACTGAGTTTGGCATAAAGTTGGTGTGCCCTGAGTTTTCCGAGGACGATCCAAAGGTGACGCTTATGGTCTTCGTGGTTCTTGGAGTAGATAAGGATGTCGTCAATGAAGACCATGACAAACTTATCCAGCTCTTCCATAAACACTTTGTTCATGAGGTTCATGAAAAAGGCGGGTGTGTTTGTCAGTCCGAACAGCATCATTGTGAATTCATATTGTCCGTACCGGGTGACAAATGCAGTCTTCTGGATGTCTGCTTCCTTGATCCTCAATTGGTGATAACCAGACCTTAGGTCTATCTTGGAGAAGTATTTGGCCCCTTGAAGCTGATCGAAGAGGTCGTCGATCCGAGGAAGTGGATACTTGTTCTTGATGGTGACTTCATTTAACGATCAGTAATCAATACACATTCTCATACTTCCATCTTTCTTAGAGACGAACAGGACTGGTGCTCCCCAAGGGGATGAGCTGGGACGAATGTATCCCTTTTGCTGAAGATCTGCGATTTGGAGCTTCAGTTCTGCTAACTCGGTAGGAGTCATGCAGTATGGTCTCTTTGCGATGGGTGCCGTCCCAGGGATCAGATATATGTAGAACTCCACTTCTCTTTCCGGTGGCATTCCTGGTAACTCTTCTGAAAACACATCCATGAATTCTTCTACCACTGATATGCTTTCTGCTGTTAGATTGAACATCATCGGATCATTGGCGGGTGGCTGGGCCTGACAAGAGACTGACTTTCCTTGGTGGTCTATGAGGAGGACTGTCTTGCTTGCACAACTGATGATACCTTTGTGTTTAGTTAACCAATCCATCCCTAAGATCACATCAATCCCTTTGGATGGCAAGACGGTTAAGTCTGCCAAGAATACTACCCCACTTAAAAGGATTCTGACTTGGGAGCATTTGAGCTGGCATAG
This sequence comes from Zea mays, assembly GCF_902167145.1. NCBI lineage: Eukaryota > Viridiplantae > Streptophyta > Magnoliopsida > Poales > Poaceae > Zea > Zea mays. Next base: position 133,840,733 of record NC_050104.1, read on the forward strand.
AAGGTCGGACCCTGGGGTTTGAGTGACCAAGGGAATATCTAGAGGAGTAGAGGGAATGCCATGCTTTTCCACAAAACTAGTGGCTATGAAAGAGTGGGATGCTCCAGAATCGAAAAGTACGGTAGCGGGAGTAAATTCAACAAGGAACTCACCGAGCACTACTCCCGGAGCTTGCTGAGCCTCCTGGGCCTCAACGTGATTCACTCGTGCCCTTCCTTGATACTGGGTCTTGTTCTGCTGGCTGATGGAGGAGGGCGCCTTGGGGGCAGATGCTGAGGTATTCTTGGGGCCATTCACCGAGTTGGAGTAGGTAGGTCCTGATGGCTTCAGCTGGGGACAGTTGTTCTTGAAATGACTGGGATCTCCGCAGTGCCAACATGCATTCGCCGGGGGTTGGTTGCTTGCAACTTAGGGGGCATGGAAGGAGCTCTGACTCTGCTGACTGAACCGTGATGGGGTGGGTCCAGCTGGTCTACTGAAGCTTGGTGCCTTGGGTGGAAATCCAAAGGATCGAGTTTTCTGGTGCCGGTCTTGCTGCTGAGCCTGGAGGACTTGAAATTTTCTCTTGAGATGGCCTTTTTCTTCCTCCTTTGCCCTTTCAACTTGCATGGCCTTGTTAGAGAGGTGAGAGAAACTGAGGAAGTCTTGGCTAGCCAGGATGGTTTTGAGTTCTGGCCTGAGTCCCTTTAGGAAGCGGGCCATCTTCTTGACTTCAGTACTGACGTCATCTGGCGCATAGCGGGCTAACTCCGTGAACTTGTGCACATATTCACTGACAGATCTTTTGTCTTAAGTCAGTTCCCGGAACTCATCTTCCTTGAGCTGAACGAGCCCTTGGGGCACTGGTGCTCCCAGAAAGCCATTTCAAACTCCGCCCAGGTAGCATCTCTGATGGTGACGTTGAAGGTATCCCACCAGGCTAAGGCCATCCCGAAAAGTTGATGCGCAGCTAGTTGAACACGCTGATTTTCTGGGCATCCGATGGCTTCTAGCTTCCTTTTAATCGTGCACATCCAATCGTCAGCATCGAGGGGATTGCTAGATCCGGCAAACGTGGGAGGCTTGAGCCTCAGGAAATCCCCCATTCTGTCTTGCGGTCTTCCACCATTCGGACGTTGATTTTCCAGACTTCGAGTGAGGACCTCGATGAGTCAGGTTTGATTGGCTAGAACTTGGGCTAGATCTAAGGGTAGTTGTGGAGGTGCGGGGAGGTGGGTTTCACTTTCCTCTCTACCGGCTTCCCTTTCAGCTCTCAGGGGAAACCCTGCTCCAATCCCGGAGGCGGTAGGCGTGGTTTTATCCGAAGCCATCTACCAGGGGAAGAGAGTCACTATTATGCACATGCAAATTGTTCTCAACCAAGTTATTTTATTCATTACACCAATACATTACAAGCATATGGCTACTACAAGTTGTACTACACGCGAGCGTTCCCTGAGGTACTACCGAATTCTTTTTCTAGAGTGTCCCCAAATTCCTTGAGAAGATCATCAAGGCTAGCGAGGGACATGTCCTCGATATCGGACAAATTCTCTATCCTGGCGGGAGCTGGTGCTGGGGGAGCTTTCTTCTTCCTCTCCGTCTGGCATCCTTGGCGCGTGGTTTTCTTCGGATTTTCTTTGTGGGGGCGAGCTTCTTAAGCTTCTTATCATAGTCCATCTTTAAGGTTCGATAGGCTTCACGGGTGTTGGCCTCCTCGCCTTCTGCTATGTCGAGACACTCTTGGAGAGATGCCTTCTCCTTCTTAAGCTCTTTGACTTGCTGCTCTAGGCTTTCCACCCGGGAGTTTAGGTGGGTGCAGTGGGAGGAGAGATCATCGTAGTGGGTATCGAGGGTGTGGAGGTATCTGGCCATGTAGACAATGGTGGGGTCATCCTCGGTGGGGTCTCTCCCTGACAGAGCCTGAAGTCTTTTCCTCCAGGTGGGGGTATTTTTGTTGCTGGGTGGGAAATAACGAAGGGGGTTTCAAAGATCTCTCTGCTGTAGTTTTGGCATAGCTGTTTAAGGGCCTTTCGGGCAACACTTTGGCAAGTGTCTGGGAAGCGGTGCCCGATGAAGGTGACTTGGAAGGGGGGGTTTGGGTAGCTTCGGCTTTCTCCCAGGTAGACTGCCATAGAGCACTTCTCTATTCCATTTTCGCGGTATTCCTTCCAGACATATTCGGGCTTCTTGCGGATCCCCATGCGCAGCCCGCAACTCCATAGAAGGTGAGGAAATCCTTCCTCCTCCGAGCAGTAGGATGTCCTAATGACCGAAGAGCCTTCCATCTAGTAGAAGAAAAGAAGGGTCTGTTAATATCGGGGAAAGGAGAGAATGTGTTTCTTGGGGGTAAGAGGTGTTTTCTTGCTAAAGCAACTTTTAAGGTCAGGGCTGCGGTCTACGGCCAGTCCTATAGGTTCTGATACCACCTGAAGCGTCCCGATCCTTTGGGACTCAAATGTGATACAATTACTAGTCCCAGGAGGCTAGTAACCACATTCCTTACTTCAAATAGTTACAGAGTCTGAGTAATGTTATTACAATAATGGGGGTACAAGCTCGAGAGTGAGCCGAAATTTATAAAACGTAGTGGAAGATAAATTAGCCCAGGCCACAGGCAGAACTGGGTGAAAACACAGCCCCTTCAATCAAGCATAGCAGAAAAGAAGTCTTCAGCTGCTGAAAAACATAAATAAATCTGGGTGAATACACTAGGTATTCCGCAAGCCTACCCGGGCTCCCGTAAAGAGAAAGAGACCTATATTGTACATGCTTTATATGGTGGAGTTGAAGTCACTCTTCATTTTTCTCAGAGAAAGGCAGTACTTATTGTTAGGGTTTTCCCGAAACAATAGAAATGACACTTCCTTAACCACCACTGAGCTTCTCGCTCCCGTGGCACCATTTTCTTTCCAGGGACACACACATATATTTCCCTGTTCCCGGTTGTTGTAGAAACACTAAATGCCATACCACACCAGACTCGTCCATACCAGTGGACACGGACTATTCGAATAGGTTTAAACTCTGCGCAGAGGGGTACACTTTACCCACTAGTCCGACTCTGCGATCTCATGGCCAATGAGATCCGAATCCGAAACTCTTTCCTTCCTTGCACGTCCTAACCTTAACGGTTATACCGGAAGGAGTCAGGCCACCGCCATGTCCAAACCGGACAAATCATTCCCCCTCCTTATCCTCCTGGTGCTCCCCAGCCTTCATAACCCTGGGGTTGGACCGTACGAGTTCAAATCGAGTGGCTGCCCACACAGCCTCGAGTGGTTGTACTTTTTATGAGTACAGGTAGTGAAGGATGACAAACCGGTCCTTATACGAGAGGATAATCCTTCTGCTCACGCCTAAACCAGCTGAGCCATCACCTTAGGCCCTCCCCTAAACCAAGGAGTCCCTGATCATCCTACTCACCAGGTGATGAGGGTGAATACCCTTCATCGCACACTTTTTGGAAACATGTTACTCACACCCTTTTACTTATCCCATATCTTGTAATCAAAGGTATTAGTTAATGCGGGCTCTCTCATGCTCACCATGCAAATTGATTCCATCCCATATTCCAGGCTTAGGTAGTCGTAGAGAGAAATAGGTAATTTATGCATCAAGGGAAGGATGGACTTGCCTTCGTCGAAGCTTTCCTGGCACAAAAGGTTTATCTCGGAGGGGTCGGGTTCCTGTCCTTCTTCCGGAGCTACAAATTCCGGAGGATCGGATCCCTCTTCCGCTAACAAACACAGATAATAACAATACATCAATCATGGTGACTTTAGTGGGGTGTGCTATTTCTTATATCTTATTATTTTTGTGCCCTATAATTTATTTGAACTAGTTTTGGTACATAAAATATTAGCATATAATTCTATATGTCAAAATGGGAAAAGAAATGAGAAAAGGAAAAGGGTTTCCTGCCTTGCTGGGCCGGGGGGGATTTTGGCCCACCCGGGCGCGAGCGAGCGGGCGCGGCGGCGGCCCAGCTGGCCCAGCAGCGAGGGGGAACGGCGGGGGACGGCACTGTGGCGCGGGGCCCACACGCCAGCGAGGGGGGGGGGGGGTTTAACGGCACGGACGGCAACAGAGGGAGGGGGGTGGTCTACCGAATTTCGGCCGGTGGTGGAATCCCACGGCGGTTCTCCGCCGTAGGTCCAGTTCTACGGCGGGGAGGCGGTGGCGAGGCACCGGCGGGGGCAGGGGATCACCGGGGTGGGGTCAATTTGACCGGCGGGGGCCTAGGGCGGCCGGTCCGCGGCGCGGTGGTGGGTGTTCACGGCGGTGAGGTCGCCGGTGAGGCAGTCGGGTGCAATAGGGGGCGGGGAGGGGTGCCTTGTGACCGTGAGCATGTGGCGGAGCTCAAGCACTAGGTTAATTCGACCGAAATTCACTTGGGAGGGGAGAACGGGGCTCACCGGAGCGACGGGGATGTGCGGCGGCGCTAGCTCGATTGGCTCGGGGAGAAGCGGAGGAGATGGCCAGAGCTGGTGTGGAGGGAACGGGGCTCGGGCGGCTCCTTTTATAGGCGACCGGGAGAGGGAGAGGGATGGAGGGGACGGCGAGCACCGACAAGCTCGCCATGATGGCGGGAATGGAGCAAACGGCGATTGCGACGGCTCGGGCAGGCGAGGGGTGAGGGGACGGCTCGGGTACATTGGTGGGGTGGTCGCTGAGACCGGTGCGAGCCTTAATGGCGAGGCGACGGGGCGTGAGGCGATCGGCGACGAACACGCCGGTGAGCCATGGACGGGACGACGATGCTGACAGGCGGGCCCGGGCTGCCAGTGGGAGAGCGGCGCGAGAGGGAGAGAGTGGAGTCGCTAACCGGTGGCGCCGGTTTGTCAGAGGTGGCACGGGCGCGCGAAGCTGGGCCGCCTGGGCCGACGACGAGGAGAGGGGGGGAAGCGCGGCCGCGGCGCGGGTTGGGCCAGAATTGGCCCAGCCGAGGGGGGGAGGGTTTTTTCTTTTTCTGTTTTCTATTCCTTTTTTCATTTTCTATTTTTGTTTCTTTTTATTTCCTTTTCCTTTGAATCGACAATTTTCTAAATGATCTTGAGTGATGAATATAGTTTATGTGAGGTGCTCCTATCATTTCAAGTGTATGCACATGATGAGATGACCTAAGGGTGGAGTTTAGGGAGAAAATAAAATAAGAGGGGGGGTTTGGAGATTAGGGTTCCAAACCTTGGGTTGGGATTTTTGGGATGTTACAGTTTGTGATGGTCGTCAAACACCAAAATCGATTATAGGAAATGTTGAGACTATTTCCCTTTCAGTTACAATGAGGAATATTATTCTACTAGGGTGGAGTTCGGCCTCCAGGTTCTGCGCCTCGAAGCCCATATGGTGTCGCCTGCTGGGTCATGCTTCTGGGCCGCGTAGCCCCTATGGAGCTGTCTGCTGGGTCGTGCGCCACCGTACCCCTGGTATGGCATCACGTCTCGTCCTCCTTCCAACAGGTTCCTATAGCTACTCCGATTTAGACGTGGCGGTGTTTGGTGGGTCCTGTCGATTCAGCTCAAGGCGTGGCTTAGGGATGTCTTCAATACAGCTTTGTCTTCCATCATCCCTTTAGCATCACCTTTCGTCATGCGTAAGTTTATGCCTGGAATAGTGTATTTGCCCCATCCCTTCCGCACGTATGGGTCACTATAGAGACCCCGACGCTGAGGTCCCTGAGGTTGGTGTTGTCCGGTCCCACTGGTCAGCGGGGATACGTATCTGGCATCATGCTTGATAGAGACTCTTTGGTACTGCTTCCATGGTCTGGGCATGGCTTGGTGATGTCCCCTCGTGCTGATGTGGCTCGATGGTACTAGGTTGGCTCTTCCTTTCAGTAGAGGTGTTCACCCGAGAGCCGGCTCTCGTCTTGTTGGGTTGCTCGACGGACAGTTTGGTCAATAGCCCTGCCTCACTGGGTTGCTCGATGGTATTTGTTTGGGAGGCGGGTCGATCGGTTAGTGGGCCGTCTTTTGGAGGCTTTTGGGCCTTCTTTGGGTACCATGTTCTCAGGTACCCAACAACAACCCTGAGCCTTTGTGTAACTCATTGGAGTTGCACAAAGGCTTTTCTTGAGTAGTTCCTTTTCTGGGTGCGTGCAAGTGCATCTGTTAGATGTAGCCCCCGAGCCCTCGAGCAATCTTTGTGGATTGCTTGAGGGTTTATGCAGTGTAAGGGGCAGGCCCTTTCCTGTGATGGTTTGTCCCACACCGGGAGTGAGTCCATTGGCTCTCGGGTGCGCGTGAGTGCATCTGCTAGATGTAGTCCTTCAGCCCCTGAGGAATCCATGTGGATCGCTCGGAGGTTTACGCAGTGTAAGGGGTGGACTCTTTCCTATGATGGTTCATCACACACCGGGCGTGAGTCCATCGGTCTCTCGGGCGCACGTGATTGCATCGGCCAGATGTGCGCGGGGAACATATCTTCTTCTAGTCTTCATGTAGATCTCCTGCCCTGCTGTGCTCGTGCCTCGTCTAATCGAGGCAGAGCGTAGGAATAGGTTGTGGCGTACGTTGAAGTGCTACCATGTGTAGGATGCTCAGGCGACGTCGTCTTGTCCTCTCTGCCTATCACTCTTCGCCTTGGTACCTCGTGCACTATAGTGGGGGCCATGATGGCAGCAGCCCACGCGTGCAGAGAGTCAAAGGTCCTGCCTCGGTAACGCGCTAACCATTGTGCGGACCGTGTACTTTGGTTGTAGCGCCCGCCGCTGGAGCGGGCAAGTATTCGTCATGTCCGCAATTAATGCTGAGGCGCATTGTACTCCGGAGGTCGATATCAGGTTTCCTCGGTGGCCTACGTTATGTGTCGTAGGATACGCAACAACGCCGATCCTTGCCTGGTGAAGGTAGCAGCGGTCGCCTCCGTTCTTCCTTCTAGTCTGGCTCCTCTCCTAGTGACATGCAAAAAAGGCGCCCCTGCACACGACCTCGTTATGGCGCTTAACGACAAATGTAGGGGTCGTTGTTCTGAACACTTTTAATCTTCTGGATTTTGTTTATGAACCTTGTCGAGTAGGGTCTCGGTGATGAGGACATCACTTCAATACATACAATGAATGGACTAATAACATGATTGCGTGCACAACAGCTAAATCTCCAGGTACGTTCTACCCTAATCAATTGTGTTTCAGAGCTTACGCTTGGGACCATAGATGTTTTGATGATTAGGAACCTTGGAGAGGATCAGCAAGGACTTAGGAAAGGCCAAGGTGTTGAGGAGGAGCAGCAAGGGCGCCCACAACAGGAAGGAGATCAAGTCCGACTCGGCTGCGACTCCATCTCGGGTTTCAGGACTAGTCTGCACTAAAATGGACGCCCAGGACGCATCCGGACTCTGATTGAGACGGACTTGATATGGTTGGAAAGATAAGGAGATTATCTAACCAACCCAACTGGTTCCACCTTAAAATTCATTCGGAGTCAATGGGAATCGTCGAAACAATTCAGCATTCATATTCTGTTTTGGTGCTGCGTCACCGTCTGTTGGGCCATTGGGCCGTGTATCGCGTTGGAGCCCATTAGGGGCGACACCAGGGGTCACGTACGCCCTACTACTCTATTTATTCAGCAGCCACCGCCACATTAGGTTTTGGGTTTTGCTTAGATCAATTCTGTCGTCGAACAGTGTCGCCGTCATCGGTTTGTGAGACCCCATCCCGTAATCAATACAATTTTGGTTGCGTTTCTTTCCTGTTCTTGCTTGTGTTCTTGATTGCGCTTGCAGGGATAAGCCTTCGTGGCAAGGTCACTCGTGTGTCACAGGTGATAACCAACGGAGCCGTGGTGTAGCGATTGCGAGGAACCATTCGCTCGGAGCCTTGGATCATCAACGTCGAGATCTCCACTCAATCAAGTTATTGTATCTCACGGAAGATCGGGCCACATCTACTATCAAGTGGTATCAGATTTCTAGGTTGCCTGTGAGGTATAATCCTACCTTTAGATTAATTTTGTTTCGTCCCATAGTCCACAAAAAGTTAAAAAAATAATTACGATCAGTTTATCCTGACCTAAAACCATCGCCTTAGCCTTTGCACAATTCAGTTTTAGAGTCCATAGTTCTGAGTTCTTGCTCTAGGTTGAGTTTGGTTGCTGGTTTAGATTTGTTTTGGTTCAGTTTGATTCTTTCCATCCACTTCCATACTACAAAATTGACCCTATCCACAAAACAGATCCTATCTTTAAAATCGATCCTATCCACAAAACAGATCATGTCTCTAAAACCGACCCTATCCACAAAACAAATCCTATCTCTAAAACCGACCCTATCAATAAAACAGATCATATCTCTAAAATTGACCCTATCCACAAAACAGATCCTATCTCTAAAACTGACCCTATCCACAAAACCGAACCCCCACCCTTCCAACACCTCACTAGAAACCCTGATTCGGAGTCTAAACTTAAAACGGCCATAACTTTCGCCTCGGAACTCGAATCAGGCCCATTTTTCCAAATCACACAGAATTAAATTTCGCATCCGATTCTTTCTAATTTTGTCGGATTCGTCGTTTTTAAAATTTCCAAATTCGGCTTGGAAAAAGGACTTCTTATTTTCCAAACATTTATTCTGATTTTAGGGCAAACTTGTAGAAACTCCAGAGGACGCGTCTTTGCACAAAAAAAATCTAAAATTTGGTGTGTTTCCTTCTTTATGTGCTGCTGCAAAAGAGAAAAATATAAAAAATATTTGAAAAAAAAATCGCAAGAAAAAGAGAAAAAAAAGAGTAGCACATAAGCAGAAACGTCAGTGTTCTGTGCACCTCTATGATTATTTGCCCCAAGCCTGTTTTCTTGCTGCACCTAGATACTTGTACCTCCTTTCTTGTGCCTTGGTCCAACTGTTCTATTATATTTTCTAGGCCAGCAACTAGGACGAGTACTTGGAACACTTATTCAGCATTGCTATCTGTTACTGACTTGTGTGCCACATATATATATTTAGTCAGCCTTCCCAGAGCTCCAGCTTTCTCTCGAGCAGAACATGTACTCCTTTGCAATCACACCCACGCTCGTTGGACAGTCACACCGATCACCGTTTGCCACCTGCAGTGCTGGTAAGAACCTTGTAAGAGCGGGGTAAGATGCTTTATAACTTGTCTTCCACCACCACCACCGTGAGAGATAGTTGTAGGTTTCACATTATTTGTTGCCTTTTTGTCTCTGTTTTGTGCTAACAATGACAGGACCAAAGAACCAAATGGACAAGGAGAAGAGGCCTAAGCTTAACGACGATGAGTGTGTCTCTCAGCTTGAATTGAAGGAGATGATGCGCGTGATGACTGAAGCTTTTAAAAAATACCAGGACTCTGCGGCAACATCCTATGAGCAGCTTGATCGACGAGTTGCTGAACTTGTTACACGCATGGACGTACTGGAGGCTCATCCCCCCACCAACTCCAGCACCAGCTCACTCTCCTGTGGACGACGGCGGCGGCGGCGGCGGTGATGTTTATGCACCACTGCGACAACACCTCACACGTAATCGACAAGGTATGGGAGGTAATGGTAGACGTCGGCATCATAATCTTGAACCAGACCATGATTCATTTGCTAAGATTAAGTTCTCTATTCCACCGTTCATGGGTTCTTATGATGCTGAAGCTTACTTAGACTGGGAGATGACGGTAGAACAAAAATTTAATTCCCATCTTGTTCCTGAGCAGCATAGGGTTAGACAAGCCACTAGTGAATTTAAAGATTTTGCTATCATTTTGTGGAATGAACTTGTTAACACATGTGCTATACCACAAACATGGAATGCGTTAAAAGAGGAGATGCGAGCTTTCTTTGTTCCCCTTCTTATAGATGTGATCTTCGAAAAAAATTGCAACGCTTAGATCAGGGAGCCATGTCGGTACAGGAATACTACCAAGAGCTTCAGAAAGGTATGCTACGATGTGGGGTAGTTGAGGATCCGGAGGATCAAATGGTAAGGTTTTATGGGGGATTGAGGCAGGAGATTCAGGATATTGTTGATTATAAAGAATATCATTCTATACAACGCTTTTTCCATCTTTCTATGTTGGCAGAAAAAGAATTGCAGGGTCGTCAACAGCGGAGGAGCAGCACCTTCGTGCCACGACAGCCACCGGCGCCAGCCAAGGCGTCATCCTCTTCGGGCGTACGGACGTCCACACCTTCTTCCTCCACCAGCGGCACACGCAGCACCGCACCTTCGGCATCACAGGGACACAACAGCAGCAAGTCCTTGGTGCCTTCAGGTGTTGCAGCAAAACCTACTACGACCACCTCTTCCACAGGTCGCTCCTCCGACATCAAGTGCCACCGCTGCTAGGGACTTGGCCATATATAGCGACATTGCCCCAGCAAATGGGCATACATTGCTACTGGTGATGGTGGGTATGTTAGTGCTTCTAATGTTGAAGATGAAGATACAGTTGGAGCTAACATTGCAGAGACTTATGATGGTGATGAAGATGTTCTTGGTACAACAGCGACCGAGACCTATAAGGCCTTGATTGTGCAACGAGCTTTGAGTGCCACGGCTGGTGACGACAACAACAGACAGCGCCACAACCTCTTCAACATGTTCCTCATCGTCAAGGACTGTCGTGTACATACCATCATTGATGGTGGTAGCTGCAACAACTTGGTGAACGTTGAGGTGGTCAAGAAGCTTGACTTGACCACACAAGAGCATCCTCACCCTTATCACATTCAATGGTATAACAACAGCGGTAAGTTCAAGGTAACAAAAACAGCAAGGGTGCATTTTTCTATTGGCTCTTACCATGACTTTGCTGATTTCGATGTGGTGAGTATGGATGCTTGCTCTCTTTTATTGGGACATCCTTGGGAGTTTGATACTGATGCTATTCACCATGGTTAGATCTAATAAATATACTTTCATGCATAAGGGAAAGAAAATTGTGTTGCTTCCTATGACTCCCACTGAAATTGTCCACTTTGAACATGATAAAAAGACTAATGCTAAGCAAAAAGGTGTTTTGAACTCTGAAAATCAGCAACCTATTAAGTTAAAAACTCCTACTTTGCTAGCTACTAAATCTGATCTTGATGAGTTACATGTCTCTGTTGGACTTTGCTATGCCTTAGTGTGCAAAAATGCTTTCTATTCCATTGATGATACGTCTATTGCTTTGCCACCGGCTGTTGCTAACCTTTTGCAAGATTATATGGATGTGTTTCCCTCTAAAATACCCCCTGGATTACCACCTGTGAAAGGCATTGAGCACAAGATTGATTTAATTCCAGGGGCGAGCTTGCCCAACCGTGCTGCGTACAGGACCAACCCTAAGGAGACTAAGGAGATTCAGCGCCAGGTCCAGGACCTTCTGGACCGCGGGTACATTTGTGAGAGCCTTAGTCCTTGTTCTGTTCCTATTCTTTTGGTTCCTAAGAAAGATGGCACTTGGCGCATGTGTGTTGATTGTAGAGCCATTAATAACATCACAATTCGGTACCGATATCCTATTCCTAGATTGGATGACATGCTTGATGAATTAATTGGTTCTATTGTTTTCTCTAAAATTGACTTGCGTAGTGGATACCACCAGATTCGTATGTCTTTAGGTGATGAATGGAAAACTGCATTTAAAACTAAGTTCGGTCTTTATGAGTGGTTAGTCATGTCTTTTGGGTTAACTAATGCGCCTAGCACTTTCATGAGATTGATGAACGAGGTTTTACGTGCTTTCATTGGTAAATTTGTGGTAGTATATTTCGATGATATTCTTATCTATAGTAAGTCTCATGATGATCATATTGAACACTTACGTGCTGTTTTTTATGTTTTGCGTGATGCACGTTTATTTGGTAACCTTGAGAAGTGCACCTTCAGCACCGATCATGTGTCTTTTCTTGGATATGTTGTGACATCGCAGGGCATTGAGATGGATGAGGCAAAAATTGTTGCCATCACGAGCTGGCCACTTCCGACCACGGTCACGCAAGTTCGAAGTTTTCTTGGTCTTGCAGGATTCTACAGGCGATTTGTGCGGGATTTCAGCACCATTGCAGCACCTCGCCACGAGTTGACAAAGAATGGAGTGTCGTTTCGTTGGGGACCAGCACAACAACAAGCTTTTGATGCCCTCAAGTTGAAGCTCACACAAGCACCACTGCTGCAACTTCCTGATTTTGACAAGACATTCGAGCTCGAGTGTGATGCGAGCGGCATTGGTATTGGAGGAGTGCTCATTCAAGGAGGTAAACATGTTGCTTTCTTTAGTGAAAATTGCATGGTCCAACTCTGAATTATTCTACATATGACAAAGAATTATATGCTTTAGTACGAGTTTTACAAACTTGGCAACATTATCTATGGTCTAAAGATTTGTCATACATTCGGATCATGAATCTTTGAAGTATCTTAAGGGACAATCTAATCTAAACAAACGACATGCTAAATGGATTGAATTCATAGAATCATTTCCTTACATTATTAAGCATAAAAAAGGAAAGGATAATGTGATTGCTGATGCTTCGTCTAGACGTTATACTATGTTGTCCCAACTTAATCATAAAATCTTTGGTTTGGAGACTATAAAGGAATTATATGCTGCTGATTTGGACTTCAAAGATGCTTTTGAAAATTGCAGAGAGGGAAGAACGTGGCAAAAAATCATGCTGCGTGAAGGCCTTCTCTACCGTGCTAACAAGTTGTGTGTTCCAGCTAGCTCCGTTCGTCTTCTACTCTTGCAGGAAGCGCATGGAGGTGGCTTGATGGGACATTTTGGTGTTAAAAAGACCGAGGATGTGTTGTCTACTCGTTTCTATTGGCCTCGGATGCGGCGTGATGTTGAGCGCTACGTCTCTCGTTGCACCACGTGCAACAAAGCTAAGTCCCGACTTAACCCCCATGGTCTTTATTTGCCTCTTCCTGTTCCTCATGCACCTTGGGAGGATATTTCAATGGATTTTGTTTTGGGATTGCCTAGAACAAAGAGGGGGAGTGATAGTGTTTTTGTCGTTGTCGATCGTTTTTCAAAGATGGCACATTTTATACCCTGTCACAAAACTGATAATGCTTCACATGTTGCTGATTTGTTCTAAGATGAGATTGTGCGTTCGCATGGTGTGCCAAATACCATTGTTTCTGATAGGGATGCTAAGTTTTTAAGCCATTTTTGGAGAACCTTGTGGTTTAAATTGGCAACAAAGTTGTTGTTTTCTACTACTTGTCATCCCCAAACTGACGGGCAAACAGAGGTTGTTAATCGCACTTTATCTACCATGTTGTGGGTTGTTTTGAAGGATAATTTGAGGTTGTGCGAGGAATGTTTGCCACATATTGAGTTTGCTTATAACAGATCAATTCATTCCACAACCAAGCTTAGTCCATTTATGGTAGTATATGGTTTTAATCCTCGTGCTCCAATTGATTTTCTACCTTTACCAACTTCTGAAATAGTGAACTTGGATGCTACACAACATTCTGAATTCATTCTTAAGTTACATGAAACAACTAAGTTGCAAATTGAAAATATGAATGAAAAGTATCGTATTGCTGCTAATAAAGGCAGGAAGGAAATGAAATTGGAACCTGGTGACTTGGTGTGGGTTCATTTGAGAAAGGATAGGTTTTCTAATTTGAGAAAGTCTAAACTCATGCCACGTGCTGCTGGTCCTTATAAAGTTCTTGCAAAAATTAATGATAATGCATATACACTTGAGTTGCCTCCAGATTTTGGGGTTAGTCCCACCTTTAACATTTCAGATTTGAAGCCATATATGGGTGACGAAGATGAGATCGAGTCGAGGATGACTCCAATTCAAGAGGTGGAGGAGGATGAGGACATCACTTCAATACATACAATGAATGGACCGATAACACGATCGCGTGCACGACAGCTAAATCTCCAGGTACGTTCTACCCTAGTCAATTGTGTTTCAGAGCTTACGCTTGGGGCCTTGGATGTTTTGATGATTAGGAACCTTGGAGAGGACCAGCAAGGACTTGGTAAAGGCCAAGGTGTTGAGGAGGAGGAGCAAGGGCGCCCACAACAGGAAGGAGATCAAGTCCGACTCGGCTGCGACTCCATCTCGGGTTCCAGGACCAGTCTACACTAAAATGGAAACCCAGGACGCATCGGGACTCCGATTGCGACGGACTTAATATGGTTAGCAAGATAAGAAGATTATCTAACCAACCCAATTGGTTCCACCTTAAAATTCATTCGAAGTCAACGGGAATCGTCGAAATAATTCTTGTCGGGTACCGTAATTAGGGGTACCCCCAATGCTCCTTAATCCGGCTGGGAAACATCTTCAGAACAAACCATGCACGGCTGATAAAGCGCGGTTCAAGTCAAGGCCACGTCTACCAAGGGACGCGACCTCATCTGAGCCCAGCCTCGGGCGGAAACAATAGTCCCGGACGGATTCACGCCTCGCCCGAGGGTCCCCTCAGTCAGCAGACGCACCCCCGTCTCACTCGAGGCTAAGCTCGGGCAAACTTTGTCGTACAGCGACCTTGGCCAAATCGCCTTACCAGTCGACCGTATCGCATGCGCATTCAATGCGGGGATCGCCTGACACCTTATCCTGACACGCGTGCCTCAGTCGGCAAGGTCGAAGTGACCGCAGTCACTTCGCCCCTTTACTGACCGATCTGACAGGAAAACAGCACTGTTCGCCCCGCTCCGGCTACTGTGCCAACCACCAGGATAAAACTGAGTCATGATCTCCCACGAGTTCGGCCTCGGGCGCAACAGAGAGCTCTGCCTTGCCTGACCTCAGGCCTCAGCCTCACCCTCGGCCTCGGGAGAAGGTCTCCGCCTCGCCTGACCCCAGGCCTCGGCCTCAGCCTCGGCCTCGGGAGGAGTCACGTCCTCGCCCCGACCTCGGCCTCGGCCTCAGCCTCAAGAGAAGTCTCTTCCTCGCCCGACCTTAGCCTCGGACCGACTACGCTACAGGGGATACATCATTACCCTACTCCTAGCTAGCTGCCTCAGGCTATGAAGGAACAAGACTGGTGTCCCATCTAAGGTTACTCCGGCAACAGGTAATGATGGTTCCCCGCGTGCGCCCATGACGTCGGTTGCTCTCAAACCCCCTACGGAAGCAAGCAAACGTCAGCAGGATCCATGCCGCACCGCCAGCTATGCTTCTACAGGGCTCAAGGCACTTCCCTGATAGCCACGTTAACACGCGTACAGGGCTCAAGGCACTTCTCCGCCAGCCACGTTAGCACATAGCTACACCCCATTGTACAGCTGGGCATCTCCTTGTATCTATAAAAGGGGATGTCCAGGGCCTTCCTAAGGCACGAGACGGACACACGTTGACGTTCAGGTGGGCAGACGTTCACGTGGACACACGTTGGCATAGAGGGAGGTGGGGCAGACGAGACAGGCAGAGACGAACGCACGCAGGGACTCTCTCTCTCTCTCTCTCGCTCTCGCCCTCGCTCTCTCGCGATGCTTGTAACCCCTACTACGAGCACCCCGGTGCGAGATAACATAAGCCTCATTTCCCTCTTGTGTTCCATCTTGCATCAACCCATCTGGGCAGGGACACGCAGCAACAAATTCACTGGTCGGTTGACGGTCCTCGCGGGTCCGAAACGCCGACAGTTGGCGCGCCACGTAGGGGCTCGCTGCGTGTTAACGAACACTTTCCCGTTGAGTTCCAGATGGGTAGCCTCCAGCAGCGTCTTCAGCAAGGGGACGGTGCTCCGCTTCGGGAGTCTCGAGTTCATGTCCCGCAACGGCAACTACGACTTGGTACTCCTTCCCTCGCAGCGCGACAGCAACGACGGTCGTCGGCTCGCCTAGCGGCGGCGAACTCGACGACGGCTTCCCACCATGGCAGAAGAGGAACACCCGGGTTTGCCCCACCACCCTCCTCGCCGGAGGAGGAGGAGACAGGGCAACCGTGGCCAGGCAGAAGGCGGCACCTCGTCGGCTGTCGGACCAGAGCGAGTTGACGACGCTGGCACCCCTGCGGGGGACATGTCGGGTGTTATCCTCGCCCCTGAGACAACGACGGGTGTCGCTTCCCTGCCACGTGCCAACCCCAAGCGGACTGATGACGCCAGCACCCTCGCGAAGGACTTGCTGGGCGTTAGCCTCGTACCTAAGATAACGGTGCATTCCATCCCCGACGCGACTCCACCACCATCCATCGACCAAAAGGTATCATCCGTTTTCCACCCTGTCCCTTTTAGATTCAGCTTCGATCCACCAAGCGACCCCGCTTCGGTGAGCGCTTTCGCAAGGGCATACCCTGACCTTCCAGGGTATCATATGTGGTCATCTTGGGACCGACTGACGGCTGTCTCAACCTCCAGACCCGCGGGTTCCGAGGAATACAACGACTCCGACTTCAGTTGGGATTTCTCCGGACTTAGTGATCCCAGTGCCATGCGAGACTTCATGTCCGCATGTGACTACTACCTCTCCAGCTGCTTCGACGATGACCACAGCCTCGGCGACGAGGGTTTCGACCCAAGTCGCGAGTGTTTCCACATCGATCAGGGGGATTACGGTGAAGACAACCACCTCCGCATGCCGCAAGATGACAACACCCATGTGCCTGCGTCTTCCGTTGACATCCCACGGGAGCTAGCTATGGTCCCAGTCCCTGCGGGGGGTCAGGACACACAGCTCGAGCAATTCCGCGAGATGCAGGCCAAGCTCGACGAAGAAGCGGGGTGGCTTGTGCAGCTCCGACAAAACATCGAGCAGGAGTGGGCAGGCCGAGCACTTGCTGGAGGAGCGCGTCATCGGGCCTGAGACGTCCAGCGCCGTATCGTTGATGATGCCAGGGCAGGGCTGCCCCAGCCTTCAGCGGGGTCGGCCAGAATCTAGCTGCAGCGGCGATGCTACTCCGAACAATGCCGGAGCCATCCACCACCGAGGGACGGCGTATCTAGGGCGAACTCAAGGATCTCCTGGAAGATGCCACAGTCCGACGAGCCGAGAGCTCTGCCTCCCGAAGGCAAGGGTGCCCCTCGGAGCATCGCGCAACGCCCTCCCGACGCGTGTGGGAGGTCTCGGTCCGTACCGAGCGCACACAGGATGGGACGCCCACAGCCCCAGATCGCCTCGGTGACGAGCAGCACCGCCGCGACTGTCGAGCCCGCCTCGAAGAGAGGGTGCACCGAGGCTACCACCCTAGGCACGGAGGACGCTACGATAGTGAGGAGGACTGGAGCCCCTCGCCCGAACCGCCAGGTCCGAGGGTCTTCAGCCGGGCCATACAACGGGCGCCGTTCCCGGCCCGGTTCTGAGCCCCGACTACCATCACCAAGTACTCAGGGGAGACAAGGCCGGAGTTGTGGCTTGTGGATTACCGACTGGCATGCCAGTTGGGAGGGACGAATGACGACAACCTCATCATCCGCAACCTTCCCCTTTTCCTCTCCGACGCTGCCCGGGCATGGCTGGAGCATCTGCCTCCTGTGCAGATCTTTGAATGGGATGACCTGGTCAAGGCCTTCGCAGGAAACTTCCAAGGTACGTACGTGCACCCTGAGAACTCATGGGACCTCCGAAGCTACCGCCAGCAGCCAGGGGAATCCCTGCGAGAGTACATTCGGCGGTTTTTGAAGCAGCGCACCGAGCTGCCCAACATCACCAACTCAGACGTCATCGGGGCATTCCTCGCCGGCACCACGTGCCGGGACCTGGTGAGCAAACTGGGGCGCAAGACTCCCACCAAGGCGAGCGAATTGATGGACATCGCCACCAAGTTCGCCTCTGGTCAAGAGGCGGTCGAAGCCATCTTCCAGAAGGACAAGCAGCCTTAGGGAAGACAGAAGGAAGATGCCCCTGAGGCGTTCGTCCAGCGTGGCTCGAAAAAGAAGGCCAAGAAGAAGGCGCAAGCAAAGCGCGACGCTGTTGACGCGAATCTCTTCGCTGCTGCCGAGAACAGGAATCCTCAGAAGCCTACTGGAGGAGTCAACATGTTTGACAAGATGCTCAAGGAGTCGTGCCCCTATCACAGGGGTCCCGTCAAGCACACCCTTGAGGAATGCGACATGCTCCGGCGTTACTTCATCAAGGCGGGACCCTCGGTAGAAGGTGGAAAGGACCAAGGCAACAACAAGAAGGGGGGCGACAAGGAAGAGGAGTTCCCGGAGGACCGCGACTGCTTCATGATCTACGACGGACAGGCGGCGAACGCCTCGGCTCGGCACCGCAAGCAGGAGCGCCGGGAGGTCTGCTCGATGAAGGTAGCGGCGCCGGTCTATCTAGACTGGTCTGACAAGCCCATCACCTTCGACCAAGGCAACCACCCTGACTATGTGCCGAGCCTAGGAAGGTACCCGCTCGTCGTCGACCCCGTCATCGGCAACGCTAGGCTCACCAAGGTCCTCATGGACGGAGGCGGCAGCCTCAACATCATCTACGCCGAGACCCTAGGTCTCTTGGGGATAGATCTGTCCATGATCCGGGCCGGTGCAGCACCCTTCCATGGGATCGTCCTCGGTAAGCGCGTCCTGCCCCTTGGGCAACTTGATTTGCCCGTCTGCTTCGGAGCTCCCTCCAACTTCCGCAGGGAAACCCTCACGTTCGAGGTGGTCGGGTTCTGAGGAACCTATCACGAGGTGTTGGGAAGACCGTGCTACACCAAGTTCATGGTCGTCCCCAACTACACGTACCTCAAGCTCAAGATGTCAGGCCCCAACGGAACCATCACCGTCGGATCCACGTACCACCACGCTTACGAGTGCGACGTGGAATGTGTGGAGTATGCTGAGGCCATCGCCGAGTCCGAGGCCCTCATCGCCGACCTAGATTGCCTCTCCAAGGAGGCGCCTGATGCGAAGCGCCACACCGGCAACTTCGAACCAGCTGAGGCGGTTAAGACCGTCGCCCTCGACCCCAGCAACGACGCCTGCAAGCACGTCAGGGTTGGCTCCGAGCTCGACCCCAAATAGGAAGCAGTGCTCGTCGACTTCCTCCGCACAAACGCCAAAATTTTTGCGTGGAGTCCTTCAGACATGCCAGGCATACCGAGGGATGTCGCCGAGCATTCGCTGGATATCCGAGCCGGTGCCCGACCCGTGAAGCAACACCTGCGCTGTTTTGCTGAAGAGAAGCACAGGGCCATAGGCGAGGAGGTCCACAAGCTAATGGCTGCAGGGTTCATCAAAGAGGTATTCCATCCCGAATGGCTAGCTAACCCTGTGCTTGTAAACAAAAAGGGTGGGAAATGGAGGAAGTGCGTAGACTACACTGGTTTAAACAAAGCATGTCCAAAGGTTCCCTACCCTCTACCTCGCATCGATCAAATTGTGGACTCCACTGCTGATTGTGAAACCCTGTCTTTCCTCGATGCCTATTCAGGCTATCACCAAATCAAGATGAAAGAGTCCGACCAGCTCGCGACCTCTTTCATCACACCCTTTGGCATGTATTGTTACACTACTATGCCATTTGGCTTGAGGAATGCAGGTGCAACCTACCAAAGGTGCATGAACCACGTGTTCGGAGAGCACATCGGTAGAACAGTCGAGGCTTACGTCGATGACATCGTTGTCAAGACAAGAAAAGCCTCCGACCTCCTCTCTGACCTCGAAGTGACTTTCGGGTGCCTGCGTGCAAAAGGCGTAAAACTCAATCCCGAGAAGTGTGTCTTCGGAGTCCCCCGAGGCATGCTCCTGGGGTTCATCGTCTCCGAAAGAGGCATCGAGGCCAACCCGGAGAAAATCGCAGCCATCACCAACATGGGACCCATCAAAGATTTAAAAGGAATACAAAGGGTCACGGGATGCCTTGCGGCTCTGAGCCGCTTCATCTCGTGCCTTGGCGAGAAAGGATTACCCTTGTACCGCCTCTTAAGGAAGGCCGAGCGCTTCACTTGGACCCCCGAGGCCGAGGAAGCCCTCAGAAACTTAAAGGCACTCCTTACTAATGCGCCCATCTTGGTGCCCCTCGCTGCGGGAGAAGCCATCTTGATCTACGTAGCCGCAACCACTCAGGTGGTCAGCGCCACGATCGTAGTCGAGAGACGAAAGGAAGGGCATGCACTGCTCATCCAAAGACCGGTCTACTTCAACAATGAGGTGCTATCCGAGACCAAGATCCACTACCCACAAATCCAGAAGCTACTGTACACAGTAATTCTGACATGGCGAAAATTGCGACACTACTTCGAGTCTCATCCGGTGACTGTGGTGTCATCCTTCCCCCTGGGAGAGATCATCCAGTGCCGAGAGGCCTCGGGTAGGATAGCAAAATGGGCAGTGGAACTCATGGGCGAAACGATTTCATTCACTCCTCAGAAGGCCATAAAATCCCAAGTCTTGGCGGACTTCCTGGCTGAATGGGTCGACACCCAATTACCGACAGCTCCAATCCAGGCCAAACTTTGGACCATGTACTTTGGTGGGTCGCTGATGAAAACAAGAGCAGGTGCTGGCTTGCTCTTCATCTCACCCCTCAGGAAACATGTGCGCTATGTGCTGCGCCTCCATTTTCCGGCGTCAAACAACGTGGCCGAGTACGAGGCTTTGGTTAACGGGTTGCGCATTGCCGTCGAGCTAGGGGTTCGGCGCCTCAACGCTCGGGGCGACTCGCAGCTTGTCATTGACCAAGTCATGAAGAACTCCCACTGCTGTGATCGAAAAATAGAGGCCTATTGCGACGAAGTTCGACGCTTGGAAGATAAGTTCCACGGGCTGGAACTCAACCATGTTGCTCGACGGTACAACGAGACTGCGGATGAGCTGGCTAAAATAGCCTCGGGGCGAACGACGGTTCCCCCGGACGTCTTCTCCAGGGACATATATCAACCATCAGTGAAACTCGACGACGCGCCCGAACCTGACGAGACCTCGGCCCAGCCCGAGGTATCCTCGGTCGTTGAGGGTGAGGCCTTGCGCATCGAGGGAGAGCAGAATGGGGTTGCGCCAAACCAAAACTGGCAGACCCCGTACCTGCAATATCTCCTCCGAGGAGAGCTGCCCCTCGACAAGGCCGAAGCTCGGCGACTAGCTCGGCGCGCCAAGTTGCTCGTTTTACTGGGTGATGAAAAAGAGTTGTACCACCACAGCCCCTCAGGCATTCTCCAATGATGCATATCTGTCGCCCAAGGACAAGACCTGTTACAAGAAATACACTCGGGGGCTTGCGGTCACCATGCAGCACCTCGGACCCTCGTCAGAAACGCTTTCCGACAAGGTTTCTACTGGTCGACCGTGGTGGCCGACACCACTAGGATTGTACGCTCCTGCCGAGGGTGTCAATTCTACGCGAGACAGATGCACCTGCCCGCTCAGACCCTGCAAACAATACCCATCACTTGGTCGTTTGTCGTATGGGGTCTAGACCTCGTCGGTCCCTTGCAGAAGGCACCCGGGGGCTTCAAGCACCTGCTGGTCGCCATCGACAAATTCTCCAAGTGGATCGAGGTTCGACCCTTAACCAGCATCGGGTCCGAGCAGACGGTGGCGTTCTTTACAAATATCATCCATCGCTTTGGGGTCCCAAACTCCATCATCACCGACAATGGCACGCAGTTCACTGGGAAAAAGTTCCTAGACTTCTGCGAAGACCACCACATCCGTGTGGACTGGGCCGCCGTAGCTCACCCAATGACAAATGGGCAGGTGGAGCATGCCAACGGTATGATTTTGCAGGGACTAAAGTCGAGAACCTACAACGACCTCAATAAGTTCGGCAAGCGGTGGATAAAAGAGCTACCCTCGGTGGTTTGGAATCTGAGGACGACGCTGAGCCGGGCCACGGGTTTCTCACCGTTCTTTCTAGTCTATGGGGCCGAGGCCATCCTACCCACGAACTTAGAATACGGTTCCCCGAGGACAAAGGCTTATGACGACCAAAGCAACCAGACCAACTGAGAAGATTCGTTGGACTAGCTGGAAGAGGCTCGGGATGTGGCCTTACTACACTCGGCGCGGTATCAGCAGTCTCTGCGACGCTACCACGCCCGAAGGGTTCGGACCCGAGGCTTCCAAGTGGGAGACTTGGTACTTCGGCTGCGACAAGAGGCCCGAGGGTGCCACAAGCTTACTCCTCCCTAGGAAGGGCCCTTCATCATCGCCAAGATTTTGAAGCCCGGGACATACAAGCTGGCCAACAATCAAGGCGAGGTCTACAGCAACGCTTGGAACATCCAACAGCTATGTCTCTTTTACCCTTAAAATGTTTCAAGTCGTTCATGTATCTCGCTTTCTTTACATGCATAAATAAAGTCTAACCATCAAGGAAGGATCAGCCTTGCCTCGGCAAAGCCTGACCCTCCCTCGGGGGCTAGAAGAGGGGAACCCCCTCTGCGTCAAAATTTTCCTCGGAAAAGTCTTTTACCAGAACGTCTTTCGCGCTTTTCGACTGCATCGATAACAGAATCCTAAAGACGAGCGAGAGAGACCTTGAGCGGCAAGGCCGACCGAGCTGAGGGACTCCTACGCCTCCGGGATACGGATACCTCACTCATCACCTTCCGCGAAAAGTAACTCACGCTCGGATAAGTGATTCTGCTACCGAACAAGTCCTAACGCTCGAAAACTTTTCTGCCAGAACGACTTTCGTGCCTTTTCGACTGCGTCAATAACAGAATCCTAAAAACGATGGGAGAACACGTAAGCGGCAAGGCTGACCGAGCCGAGGGACTCCTATGCCTCCAGGATACGGATACCTCACTCATCACCTTCCGCGAAAAGTGACTCACGCTCGGATAAGCGATTCTGCTACCGAACAAGTCCTAAAACACGAAACGAGAGGAAAGAAAACGTAGCTTTATAACCCGACAATTAAAATGTTTAGGCCTCGGCGGCCGCGAAAAACATACGCATACTTCAAGCAAACTGATCTTGCAGGCTCAGACATCGGCACGGGGAGGAGCAGCACCCTCGGCGTCGTTTCCACCCTCGGCAGAATCTGGCATGGCCTCAGATGGCGACACGGGCGGAAGGATCTCCACCTCAAAGGAGGAAACCAGCGCCGCGCTTGGGCCCTCGACAGCCGCGTCAAGCCTCTGGACCTCGACTAAGGCAGCCTCCTCTTCGTCGGGTAAGCAGTACCTCTCGCTAACCCACTCCAGATCCACGTCGTAGTGGGAAGCGAGCACGGCGAAGGCCCGCCTAACGCCGTGGTGCAGCGCCCCGCAGAGTCTGTTGCGCACATGGCCGCCTAAGGCCCGCATATGACTCTGGGGGGAGCTACCCAAGGGGACGCCGTCGAGGCCGAAGGCCTGGCAAAGGGCCGAGATAGCCTCGGACATGGCCACACGCTCGGCCTCCTTCTGCTCAGCCGCCTCGGCAAGCGCCTTGCAGTTCTTGACGGCCTCGCTAAGAGCCGTCTTGAACCCTGCAGACAGTAGGACAACATTCTTCAGACGAAAGGAGAAGAATGGAGACATAAACAAAGTCACAGAGCGGGCAAAACATACCTTCGGCCCAGTCACGCTGCTGTGAGGCCATGGCTCGGGCAGACCGGGCAGACCCGACGACCACAGCTAGGCCCTCTGCAAGGGTCCTGGCCCGAGCGGTCGCCTCGGGTCTAGAAAGGGGGAAGCCCCCTCTGCGTCAAATTTTTCCTCGGAAAAGTTTTCCGCCAAAACGACTTTTGTGCCTTTCGACTGCGTCGATAACGGAATCCTAATGACGAGCGAGAGAGACCTTGAACGGCAAGGCCGACCGAGCCGAGGGACACCTACACCTCCGGGATACGGATACCTCACTCGTCACCTTCCATGAAAGGTAACTCACGCTCGGATAAGTGATTCTGCTACCGACGAACAAGTCCTAATGCTCGAAACAAGAGGAAAGAAGCACGGCTTTACACCCAAATGTTCAGGCCTCAGCAGCCACAAAGAACAAACACACGTACTTGGGGTAACAATGGTACCTAGACTTAGACGTCGGCAACACACTTGGTGGTTGTCCCGACCTACGGCAGATGTCTTAGTACTTAAAGCTATTACATCTTGCTCTCAAGAGGGTACCATTACAAACGAGACTCCGGGTCCATTCCCGCAGGAATGAACAACCTCCACACCAGAAGGCCTGCGGGATAACAAACTCCAGGTGGCTCGCCAGCGACCACTGCACCAGCAGCGCGGCAACGACCTCCGCCTTGGGCGGCTAGACAGCAGCAGCGATGGCCTCAGGGCAGACGCTACTGCTGAAAGGCCCTCGCTCACGTCCCCTCACGGGGGACGAGAACCAGCCATTAAAGCCAAAGAGCCGGAGGTCCGGAGCGTAGGTGGCACTGACGGTCTCGTCGGCGGAGGCAACCGCTTCGGCAAGGGGAAGCCTCACCTATGGCGACCACAACCTCAGCACCGACGACAGCGGCCACCTGCCCACCAACATCGCACCGGCGAACGGCGGCCACCCCAAAGCGCACCGGCAGGTCCTCACTCCCGTCCTCACCATAGGAACGAGAACGGGACCGTCCTAGAACACGAGTACCGCCCTCGCGGTGTACGACGTGTTGTGCGACCCCCCGGTGCAGCCGACGGCGCAAGGAGGACCTGGACGTGGCCGGCCCGCACACGGCGCGACCGACACCCGAGCGTCGGACGGGCAGCCGCGCTATGCCCCAGCGGTAGGAGGTGGCACCGGAACCAGCGCTAGAGCCGCTCAGGCCGGGGAGCCAGACACGCGGCAGCTGCCAGCGCCACGGACGGCGAGCGCCCTTCTCCCCCGATCACTGAGGGAAGGAGCGGGTCACCGGCCCATGTGAGAGCAGGCCCCGACTCAGCGCGCCCTCCTCCCCAGCTCGGATGATGAACATCCTTGAAGCTGAGGGCAGGGCAGAGGCCGCAGCCCGGCTTGCTTCTCCCCACCACAAGGCTGGTGATCATCCCTACGGGTGACCATTGGTGAGGGACTGCAGCCGGGCTGCATGATGAAAATCCTTGAAGCCGAGCGGTGACTGAAGAGCGCCAACGCCCACGAGGTCGCGCTCCTCTAACAGCAACAAGAAGAAGGCAACACAAGTGCACCACATCTGGGGGCTCGGAAGGTGGAAGGGCGCGATGAATGCGAAGAGTGTGAAGGCATGGCTACTGCCTGGGGGATCAACCCCTTTTTAAAGGTAGATCTCCTCACTCGCACCCCCAAGCGTCACGGGCAAAGTCTCCACCGACGCGCTCCAGGGTTCTCACCCCCCGACGCGGGGGCTAGGTCCCACACGTCATGCGAGCTGACCTGAAACGGAAGAAGCCAAATTGCCGCACACAAAGCATGTAACCACCCCGCGGTTATAAGCATTCCCCCATCCTCACCGAAACCAGCGGTCGAAAGGGCGGACCGCCACGCAGGAAGCATGCAACCGCACCACGGTTGTGCACCCTTTTGGCTTCGTCGCATCCGGCGGTCCAGCATGGAGGCCCGGGCCCACGTGTCATGTAACCGGCGCAACTGTTACTACGTGCAAGGAAACCGCACCGCCACCCACGCCAATGTTGCGTCTACTCGACTGCAGAACCAGTGCCGCGACTCGAGGTAGCCCTGCGCGTGACCCAACAGTGTCAATTGAGTGCAACGATCACGGGTCAGTCAGCCGCGGGGATAGGCACGACGGCTGATATGACCAGAAGCCGGCCGGCAGTAGTTGCAGCAATAGACGAGCGGAAGTAGCAGTCCAATCACCTACAGGCTCGCACCCTCTCCTGAAACGGTAGGGGAGCCCTCTCCCACGGAGTAAAGACGACGCACCCGTGCTCCATTCCTCGAACGGCTCGCGCACGCGCAACAGACGCCCCGCGAATCACCCGTCCCGTCGCATTAACTCCTTGACAGGGCAAGCGACACCTCCGGCAGGAGAAGCGAGCGTCGTTTCACCTCCGTCATGATGGCCGCGTCAAAAAAGGTGCGCCACATTATTTAAATTCATATCCTTTTCCTCTCTCTCTCTCTCTCTTGCCACAGGGACCGGGAAAGGGGATATTCCGAAAAGGATCCTTCCCAGCGAAGGAAACGGGCCCCAAGCCCTCCTACTGATCAGGGGTTCGAAGGTTGCGCCCTCCGGGGTTCGGCAACCGCCCCAGAGCACTCGGGCTCCGAGCCCTTTACTGATCAGGGGTTCGAAGGCTGGCCCCTTGGAAGGGTTCGACAGCCGCCCCAGAGCACGCAGAGTCAGGGATGACCCTGGGTACGTCCGTTACATGGCCGAGGCTCGGGCTACACTCCCGAGGTACCCTAGGACATTTCCGAGACCAGCGGGAACGATTTGTAACGGAATCCCACCGGAGGGAGGCATCGAGCCCTCGGACCCTATCGAATGGGTCCGGGTCCAGCAAATCACCTGCAGGTACTTTTGGAGCGCGCCTCTAGGCCACTAGCCGACCCTTATCGAATGGGGCTTGGGCGTCCACTCGGATCACCCGCTAGCAACTCACTGGAGACACCATGTTCGGTGCCCTCCGAGGGTAACATGGCGCTTCCCCCCCTTCCTCCTTGCGGAAAGGCAATGAAGGGGCGTACAATAAAAGTCGAGACTGTCCTTGATCGTCCTCTTGCTCCATGCAGAGGCTCGAGGGCTGCTCTCGCACCAGGCTACGGCCGAACTGTTGACCACGTCAACAAACCAGCGTGAAAACTCGGAGCCTGACCGTGCACCCGGGCTACGGCTAGGCCGCATGAGGGAACAACAAGGCCGATCGAGGCATCGCAAAAAAGAATTAAGACCTTAGAGGAATCAAACCACTCCTCCGAGGCCTCGGGGGCTACACCCTATGGGTGCGCTCGCGCGCACCCATCGGAACAAAACATGACCGAGAAGGGCTGGTCCCCTCGCAAAAGTCCGGCAGAACCTCCAAGCGACTGCCTCCACTCCCTTCGAGGCTCGGGGGCTACTGTCGGGTACCGTAATTAGGGGTAACCCCAATGCTCCTTAATCCGGCTGGAAAACATCTTCAGAACAAACCATGCACGGCTGATAAAGTGCGGTTCAAGTCAAGGCCACGTCTACCAAGGGACGCGACCTCATCCGAGCCCAGCCTCGGGCGGGAACAGTAGTCCCGGACGGATTCACGCCTCGCCCGAGGGTCCCCTCAGTCAGCAGACGCACCCCCGTCTCACCCGAGGCTAAGCTCTGGCAAACTTTGTCGTACAGCGACCTTGGCCAAATTGCCTTACCAGCCGACCGTATCGCATGCGCATTCAATGCGGGGATCGCCTGACACCTTATCCTAACACGCGTGCCTCAGTCGACAAGGTCGAAGTGACCGTAGTCACTTTGCCCCTTTACTGATCGATCTGACAGGAAAACAACACTGTTCGCCCCGCTCCGGCTACTGTGCCAACCACCAGGATAAAACTGAGTCATGATCTCCCACGAGTTCGGCCTCGGGCGCAACAAAGAGATCCACCTCGCCCGACCTCAGGCCTCGGCCTCAGCCTCGGCCTCGGGAGAAGGTCTCCGCCTCACCCGACCCCAGGCCTCAGCCTCAGCCTCGGCCTCGGGAGGAGTCACGTCCTCGCCCCGACCTCGGCCTCGGCCTCAGGAGAAGTCTCTGCCTCGCCCGACCTCATCCTCGGACCGACTACTCTATAGTAGTTTGGAGCTTCTCCTAAGTTTGTATGAGGTCCGGACCTCTGAGTGTTCATTCCGAGGTACTCGGTCGGCTGTTCTAGGTGGTGGAGTGTTTTGGCTTAGGATGTTGGACCAAGCTAAGCAGCTTCACGGCCCCGGACCATCCCTGAGAATGTGGCCTTTTTCCTGGACTAAACATTCAGCAACCGGATCATTATTTATCGTTAAATGATGTTCCAAACCAGGTGCAATAATAGGCACTATTATTCGGTTTTCTCGAGTACAACAAAAGTTTAGATCCCGAAAGGGGTAAAAAGAATCAACATGCGTAAACGGGAAAAGAAACCGATGGATGAGGACTGACTCTTCCTTCGCAATGGAATACATGTTTCATCCAAGACCGTTGTTCATAAGGGCGGCTCTAACCAGGTCGGGCCTTTGATGGCCCTAGAAACCGGGTTTATGGAAGCCGACCTTGTCAGACTGGGACATAGACAATTGTAACCTCGGTATGAGCGAAGAGTTCGATCTCTTGCTACCTTTCGGGTGTAAGGTTCGGGGCAGACCTAAACTGTCTGAGCTTCGCTGCGCGTCTGGCTTCGAGGGGTAGGCAGTGCCTGGTGGAGGCTGTTGGCTGCTACCCCGAACGCCATGGGGCTTGGGGCCGACGGGTCGGTCTAGGGAACACTGACTTGCGTGGAGAGCTTCCATGGGCCCTCCTCGACGCGGCTGGCCACCTCATGCGTGATGAGGGTGCCGAAGGCGCAACCCATTAATGGCTCGCTTGCTTGTATCCATTGACATGCTGAGGTATTTGGGACTCAACCCCCTCGAGTGTGGGTGACGGTGGAGACTGAGCACGCCATGAGTTTGTGCAACGGCAAGCGATCACCACAAGCACCGGGGGACCAAGATATAGACCAGTGCAACGGACAGTGCTAGCCCCTATTCCTGGCCCATGGGGCCCTACCAATGGATTCCAGTGAGGTCAAGTTGATAAATGTGTAGCCTTCGTCATTATGACTTCCCGGAACCCATTGCCAGGTAAAAGAAGCCACTCCCCACGAGCAGGGGAGGTGACTCCACCTACTATGGAGCATACCGGCGGTGTCCTTGCTCGTGCTTGGCTATTGAATGGCAATGGCCACCTCGGATACCACCGTTCTCTGCCAAGGGGTTACCGCCTGTGACCCCTGGCATGACGGAGCTTGGGGGAGAGGCTATGTGGTAATCTTAAGCAGAGTGTTTGAGGTTCCAACCGCCTTCTTCCTAATGACATCAGCACGACTATTGATGCGCCGCTTGAGATTAATGGCGAGCATCTTGAGATGTCGCTTTTCCGCCCTTTGCCATACGTCGACGAATCCTCCTTTGCCGAGCTCGTCGGTGGATGAACGGAGTGTCATTGGTAAGGGGCCAGGCTTAGCACCTTGAACCCTGCCTCGCACGCCAATTGTCTTGGTTTCTAGAACTGGGGGACAATAAGGTTTGTGTTCAGCAAGGGTGTTAGCGCGGGCTCACTGCGAATGGTGAGCTACGGGGGCTCGAGGGTGGATCTGAGGTGAAGGGCTTATACTGGTTCAAGCCGGAGCCCTAGTCCAGTGTAGTGCTTCCAGTAGTATTGCTTAGAGCGTGTTACAGTTAGGTGCTTGTGTGAAATTGTGGTTATGTCTTTGGATGGGGGTTTCTTGCCCTTTTATAGCTCAAGGATAGACGTCACAATGAGAACTAGTATTCTACTGATGGAGTTCGACCTCCTGCTTCTGGGCCTCATAGCCCTGATTGTGTCATCAGCTGGGTCATGCTTCTAGGCCTCATAGCCCCTATATATGGAGTCGTCTGCTGGGTCATGCGCGCGCTTACCCCTGGTATGGAGTCTTGTCTTGTCCGCCTTCCAACGGGTTCCTGCATCTACTCCTATTTAGACGTGGCGGTGTTTGGTGGGTCCTGTCGAGTCAGCTCAAGGTGTGGCTTAACATAGATGTCTTCAGTATAGCTTCATCTTCCATCATCCCCTTAGCATCACCTTTCATCATGCGTAGGCGTATGCCTGGTATGTTGTATTGCCACATCCCTTCCGGCGTATGGGTCACTGTAGAGACCCTGGTGCTGAGGTCCCTACGGCTGGGGTTGTCCGGTCCCATTGGTCAGCGGGGATAGCATCATGCTTGAACAGACCCTTTGGTACTACTTCCATGGTCTGGGCATGGCTTGGTGATGTCCCATCGTGTCGGTGTGGCTTAATGTTACTAGGTTAGCTCTTCCTTTCAGTAGAGGTGTTCGCTCGAGAGCCGGTTATCATCTTACCGAGTTGCTCAGCGGGCAGGATGGTCGGCAACCCTGCCTCGCTGGGTTGCTGGGCGGGCAGTTTTGGTCAGCAGCCCCACTTTGTTGGGTTTCTCGGCGGGCAGTTTGGTCAACTACCCCGCCTCGCTGGGTTACTCGGCGGTATTTGTTCGGCGGGCGGGCCGTTCGGTTATTGGGTCGTCTTTTGGAGGCTTTGAGGCCTTCTTTGGGTACCCTGTTCTTAGGTACCCGACAGCATCTTCGAGCCTTTGTGTAACTCATTGGAGTTGCGCAGAGGCTTTTCTTGAGCGGTTCCTTTTCTGGATGCGCGCAAACGCATTTGTTAGATCTAGCCCCCGAGCCCTCGAGCAATCTATGTGGTGTGGATTTCGTTTGGCATTGTATTCCTCCATGGGGAAGATCTAGGGGAATTCTATTGGGAGTCAGAGCTGATGTTCTTGACTTAGCTCTTATTGTGGAAGGAGAATTCTACATAAAATTCCATCTTTGTAAAAAAACTGATAATACTAAATAGATTCTAATGGTTGTTTATGTCCTGGTTCAAGATGAGTTTAAGTCTGCTTTTTTTGCAGAAATGGTGCCTTTTGTAATAAAACCGGGGTACCCTCTCCTACTGTGTCAAGACAGGTATCCCGTGTGGTTAGCTCTAATCGTGTGCTAATTAAGGAACTGAGCAGCCATGCCCATTGGACCTAACCCGTCTGACAAGACCACTGCCTCAGGACCCGCTCCCCACTCAGGGACAGGTCCGGTGCTGCCACGTGTCCCAAAGAGAAGATGCTCATGGACTACTCACATGGGTCTGGACCACCTTGTATATCGTCTGGACCCTTATGGGCGGGTCTTGGACCTCCACGTGTATTATCCGGAACCCCCACACAAGGTATGAAACCTCTCCGTCTGATTCCGGACTCCCGGCAGGTGGGACCCAGCTCTTCAGGGCAGCACGTGCCCTTGGTCCTCTCTCTTCGCTCAGATGGGGGTCTGGTTGTGTCGGCGTTTCGAGACAGGGGGGTCCCTAAGCCGACGAGTGAGTGTGCTGCGTGCCCCAGCCCAGATGGGTCGAGCGCGTGGGCGAGCGCGGAGGGGGGAGAGGCGAGGCGGCCGGAGCCGAGCGTGAGAGAGGTGGAAGTCCCGCGGCCTTCGTGTTCGTCCCGCGCCCAGGTCGGGTGCGCTTGCAGTAGGGGGGTTACAAGCGTCCACGCGGGTGAGGGAAGCGAGCGGCCCCAAGAGAGCGCCTGTCCCGTCCTCGGTCCCGCGCGGCCAACCTTTTCTGAGAAGGCCCTGGTCCTTCCTTTTATAGTCGTAAGGAGAGGACCCAGATGTACAATGGGGATGTAGCAGAGTGCTACGTGTCTAGCGGAGGGAGAGCTAGCGCCCTAGGTACATGCCGATGTGGCAGCCGGAGAGATCTGGGCATCCTGCTGGCGTGATGTCGTGGCTATCGGAGGTGTGGCGGAGCCTGATGGAGGGACAGCTGTTGGAGCGGTCGAGTCCCTGCTGACGTTGTCCTGCTTTCGTAAGAGAGCTGGGGGCCGTCGTCGTCATAGAGCTTGTGGAGCGCCATCATTGCCCCTCTGGCGGAGCTGGCCGGACGGGACGCCGGTCTTGTTCTCCGTGACCCGAGTCGATTCGGGGTAGGATGATGATGACGTCTCCTGTTGACGTGGCGGTCTGTGCTCTAGGCAGGGCGACGTGGGGTTTCCTCCGAAGCCGAGGTTGAGTCTTGCCTTCAGTTGTCGTGGCCGAGCCCGAGCCAAGGGGTCGGGCGAGGCGGAGGTCGTTCGGCCGAGGCCAGGGCGGAGTCCGAGCCCTGGGGTCGGGCGGAGCGGAGTTCGTCGTCTTCCGGGTCTTAGCCCGAGTCCGAGCCCTGGGGTCGGGCGGAGCGGAGTTCGTCGTCTTCCGGGTCTTAGCCCGAGTCCGAGCCCTGGGGTCGGGCGGAGCGGAGTTCGCCGTCTTCCGGGTCTTAGCCCGAGTCCGAGCCCTGGGGTCGGGCAGAGCGGAGTTCGTCGTCTTCCGGGTCTTAGCCCGAGTCCGAGCCCTGGGGTCGGGCGGAGCGGAGTTCGCCGTCTTCCGGGTCTTAGCCCGAGTCCGAGCCCTGGGGTCGGGCGGAGCGGAGTTCGCCGTCTTCCGGGTCTTAGCCCGAGTCCGAGCCCTGGGGTCAGGCGGAGCGGAGTTCGTCGTCTTCCGGGTCTTAGCCCGAGTCCGAGCCCTGGGGTCGGGCGGAGCGGAGTTTGTCGTGGCGCCCTTGGCAAGGCCTGATTGCCTGTCGGACTCACTCTGTCGAGTGGCACTGCAGTCGGAGTGGCGCAGGCGGCGCTGTCCTTCTGTCAGACTGGCCAGTGGAGCGGTGGAGTGACGGCGGTCACCTCGGCTCTGCCGGGGGCGCGTGTCAGGATAGAGGTGTCAGGCCACCTTTGCGTTAAATGCCCCTGCAATTTGGTCAGTCGGTGTGGTGATTTAGTCAAGGTTGCTTCTGAGCGAAGCCAAGACCTTGGGCAAGCCGGTGATGTGTCCGCCATAAAAAGGGGGCCTCGGGCGAGACGGAAGTCTCTCGAGGTCGGCTGCCTTCGGCCGAGGCTAGGCTCGGGTGAAGCGTGATCGAGTCACTCGTGTGGACTGATCCCTGACTTAATCGTGCCCATCAGGCCTTTGCAGCTTTATGCTGATGGGGGTTACCAGCTGAGAATTAGGCGTCTTGAGGGTACCCCTAATTATGGTCCCCGACAGTAGCCCCCGAGCCTCGAAGGGAGTGTTAGCACTCGCTTGGAGGCTTTTGTCGCACTTTTTTGCAAGGGGACCAGCCTTTCTCGGTTGCATTTCGTTCCGGTGGGTGCGCGCGAGCGCACCCGCCGGGTGTAGCCCCCGAGGCCTCGGAGGAGTGGTTACACTCCTTCGAGGTCTTAATACTTCGCTTAACGCTTCGGCTGGTCTGGTCGTTCCCTCATGCGAACTGGCCGTAGCCCGGGTGCACGGTCGGGGCCCAAGCTCTCGGGCTGGTATGTTGACGCTGTCAACGATTTGGCCGGAGCCGGTTTTTGCGAGAGCAGCCCCCGAGCCTCTGCACAGGGCGAGAGGACGATCAGGGACAGACTCGGCTTTTTACATACGCCCCTACGTCGCCTTTCCGCAAGGAGGAGGGGGGGAGCGCGCCATGTTACCCTCGATGGGCACCGAACATGGTGTCTCCGGTGAGCTGCAAGCGGGTAATCCGAGTGGACGTCCGTGCCCCGTTCGTTGGGGGTCGGCTAGGGGCCCAGAGGCACGCCCAAAAGTACCTGCGGGTGATTTGCCGGACCCGGTCCCCTGGCGACGGGGTCCGAGGGCTCGATGCCTCCCTCCGATGGGATTCCGTTACAAGATCGTTCCCGCTGGTCTCGGAAATGTCCTAGGGTACCTCGGGAGCGCAGCCCGAGCCTCGGTTATGTATCGAACGTACCCCTGGTCATCCCTCGCTCGGTGTCTGAGGCGACTGTGAACCCTTCGGGGGCCAGCCTTCGAACCCCTGATCAGTAATGGGCGCGGAGCCCGAGTAGCCTGAGGCGGCCATGGAGCCCTTCGGGGGGTTGGCCTTCGAACCCCTGACCAGTAGTGGGTGTCGGGCCCACGCGATCTGAGGCGGCTGTTGAACCCTCGGGGGGCCAGCCTTCGAACCCCTGATCAGTAATGGGGGGCTTGGAGCCCGGTTCCTTCGTGGAGAAGGATCCCTTTCGGGGTATCCCCCTTCCCCGGTCCCTGTTGCAAGAGATAGAGAAAGAGGAAAACGGAAAAGGATACGAAATCGGACGACGTGGCGTACCTTTTCTGAAGCGGTTATTACGGCGAAGGTGAAGCGTCGCGCGCTCCTCCTTCCAGAGGCGCCGCGTGTCCCGCCGCGGAGTTAATGCGACGGGGCGAGTGGTTGGCGGGGCGGCCGTTGCGCGCGGGTGATCCGTTCGAGGAACGGGTCATGGGTGCACCGTCTTCACGCCGTGAGAGGAGGCTCTCTTGCTGTCTCAGGATGGGACGTGAGCCTGGCTGACGACGTGACCGCTGCGCCCGCCCGCCTACCACCGCCATTACTGCCGGCCCACTTTTGGTCGCTTTGACCGACGCGCCAGTCTGGCGCTGTTGGGTCGCCTCGAGTCGTGGCATAGGCTCCTCAACCGAAGAGGCGCGATGGCGGCACAAGTGGCGGTGCGGTTGCTTGCATGCAGCAACTGGCGTGCCGGTTGCTCGACGCGTGGGCCTGGGTTCCAAGCTGGCGTGTCAGAAGTCGGAGAAGCGCGTCCATCTGGCGCGGTTGCATGCCGCCTGCATGGCTGCCCGCCCCTTCTGCCCGTTGGTCTGGGCGAAAATGGGGGGTCGCCTGTAACCGCTGGACGGTCGTGCGCACCATGCGCGGCGGTTTGGCTTCTTCTGCCCTGAGCCGGCTTGCATGACATGCGGGACCCAGCCCCCGAGTCGCAAGGGAGGGCCTTGGAGCGTGTTGGAGAAGACTCGGCCCGCGGCGCCTGGGGGCGCACGTAGGGGGAGTTGCCTTTAAAAGGAGGGAGGCTCCTTTCGTAAGGCAACCATGTCTTCTTCCTCCCTTAAGCGCCGGGTCTTCCCGTCTTCCAAGCCCCCGGATGGGGGATACCCGCCGCCTTTCCGCCTCCTCATTGGAGGAACGCAACTCCATGGGAGTTGGTACCTCTCAGCCATCGTTCGGCTTCAAGGATTTTCATCACGCAGCCCGGTCGCACCCCTTCACCGGCGGTCACCCGAGATGGCGACCTCCAGCTTGATGGTGGGGGAAAGCGAGCCGGGCTGCGGCCTCTGCCCCTTCCTCAGCCTCAAGGATTTTCATCACCAAGGCTGGGGAGGGGAGAGTGCCGAGTTGGGGTCGGCCCCTGCGTGGGCGGTGGCCCGCTCCTTCACTCAGTGATGGGGGGAGAAGCGGGCATTGCCCGTGGCGTCCGGCAGCTGCAGCGTGCCTGGTCTTCAGCCGCGAGTGGCTTCGGGGCCCCTTGCGGCGTCGGCGTCTGCCACGGCAGCCGGAAGAGGTTCTTCCGCCGGCGCGGCGGCCGGGACCGGCCACGGGCTGACCTCCAACTTCTACGGCCTTCTGCCCGTCCTTGCCTCACGAGTTTTGGCACGGGCGGGGGCCTCCTGACAGCGGCATCCACCCTGAGGTCAGCGTTGCCGCTGTTCGGCCCCTCGGAGCAGAAGTCGCTGTCGTCGCCACTGCTGGAGCAGGTGACGGCGCGCCGTTCGTCGGTCTTCCGTTGCTCCGCAGGCCTTCCCCCTCGGAGTGGGGTTGTTCGTACCTGCGGAGGGGGAACCGGAGTTCCGTTTGTAATGGCACTTCGAATGCCAATGAATTCGTTCATTGTGGCTGTCGAGGCCTGAACGTGTATGTAATTTTGGCACGGAGCCGTGTTTTTTCCTCATTTCCGAGCACTAAGTCTCGCCTGTTTGATTATCTGAACCGCTTTACCAAGCATGAGTTGCCCCTGTGTCAAGGTGACGGGTGAGGTATCCGTATCCCGGAGGCGTAGGAATCCCTCGGCCCGTTCGGCCTTGTTATGTGAGGCTCCTCTAGCTTAGTTGAAGAGACCCCTCGGCCGCCCTTTGGTGGATCGAGGCCGGGAGTAGCGATATCAGTATGAACAGAGGCGGAGTTGACTCGAGAATGGGGAACCTGGTTGGCCGGAGCCTAGCCGTGTTGCCCGTCAGCGGAGCCGACGCCCAAGTCGGTCAGCCGAGGCCTCGGATCGGGCTAGCGCCCTTGGAAGCCGGTTGCCCGAGGCCTCAGGGGTAACCGGTTGAGCCGCTTGCTCGGGCCGGATTCCTGGAGGGGCCCCTGGACCTCGGCGCCGCCCGAGGCTGGGTCGGGCTTTGCTGTAGACGTCGTCGATGCCGAGGGTGCTACGGCTCCCTTCGGCGTGAAGACCCGAGTCTGCAGGATCAGATCATCTTGTAGCGTGCGCTTTCTGCGGCCGCCGAGGCCAGAAGAACACGCCCTCGCCGCGCTTGCGAAGCTGCGTCTTTTTTCCTCCTGCTTCGAGCATCTGGACTCTGTCGGTAACAGGGACGTTTGTGTGAGCAAGAGTTGCTTTTCGCGGAAGGGACGAGTGAGGTATCCGTATCCCAGAGGCGTGGGAATCCCTCGGCTCGGTCGGCCTTGCCACTTACGCGTACTTTCACCCGTCCATGAGGCCCTGTCCCCGACTTAGTCGGGAAAGCTTGAAGGACTGCTTCGGCAGGAGAGCTTCCGAACGTGATGACTCGTTCGGTCCACGGAGTCGCTTTACCCGAGCGCAAGTTACTTATCGCAGAAAGGGACGAGTGAGGTATCCATATCCCGGAGGCGTAGGAGTCCCTCGGCTCGGTCAGCCTTGGCTGCTTACGTGTACCTCGTCGTTTCCAGGATCCGCTTTCCGAAGTAGTCAAGAGGCACGGAAGAAACCCTGCTAAAAAGAGATCCTTTTTCGAGGAAAAATTCGACGCAGAGGGGGTCTCCCCCCTTTTTAGCCCCCGAGGGAGGGTCGGGCTTTGCCGGGGCTAGGCCGACCCTTCCTTGACAACTAAACTTCGCGTAGGTGCGAGGTATATGGACAACTTGAAAACATCTTAAGGGTAGAAGCGACGTAGCTGTTTGATGTTCCAAGCGTTGCCGTAGATCTCGCCTTGATTGTTGGCCAGCTTGTATGTTCCGGGCTTCAGAACTTTGGTGATGACGAATGGCCCTTCCCAGGGGGGCGTGAGCTTGTGCCTCCCTCGGGCATCTTGTCGCAGCCGAAGCACCAGGTCGCCCACCTGGAGTTCTCGGGACCGGACCCCTCGGGCGTGGTAGCGTCGCAAGGACTGTTGATACCGCGCCGAGTGTAGTAAGGCCCTGTCCCGAGCCTCCTCCAGCTGGTCCAGCGAATCTTCTCGGCTAGCTTGGTTGCTTTGGTCGGTGTAGGCCCTCGCCCTCGGGGAGCCGTATTCCAGGTCAGTGGGCAAGATAGCTTCAGCCCCGTAGACCAGGAAAAACGGCGTGAAGCCCGTGGCACGACTCGGCGTCGTCCTTAGGCTCCAGACCACCGAGGGGAGTTCCTTCATCCATCGCCTGCCGAACTTGTTGAGGTCGTTGTAGATCCGAGGCTTGAGCCCTTGTAGAATCATGCCGTTGGCACGCTCTACTTGCCCATTCGACATGGGATGAGCCACGGCGGCCCAGTCCACCCGGATATGGTGATCCTCGCAAAAATCCAAGAATTTTTTGCCGGTGAACTGGGTGCCATTGTCGGTGATGATGGACTTTGGGACCCCGAAGCGATGGATGATGTTGGTGAAGAATGCCACCGCGTGCTCGGACCTGATGCTGTTCAGAGGTCAGACCTCGATCCACTTGGAGAATTTGTCGATGGCGACCAGCAGGTGCGTGTAGCCCCCAGGCGCCTTCTGCAAGGGGCCGACGAGGTCCAGACCCCATACAGCGAAGGGCCAGGTGATGGGTATTGTCTGCAGAGCCTGAGCGGGCAGGTGTGTCCGCTTCGCATAGAATTGGCACCCTTCGCAGGTGCGGACAATTCTAGTGGCGTCAGCCACCGCCGTTGGCCAGTAGAAGCCTTGCCGGAAAGCATTTCCAACAAGGGCTCGGGGTGCTGCGTGGTGGCCGCAAGCCCCCGAGTGTACTTCTTGCAGCAGTTCCCGACCTTCGGCGATGGAGATGCATCGCTGGAGGATGCCCGAGGGGCTGCGATGGTAGAGCTCCTCTTTGTCGCCCAGCAAGACGAATGACTTGGCGCGTCGTGCTACCCGCTGAGCCTCGACTTGGTCGAGGGGTAGCTCTCCTCGACGGAGATATTGCAGGTACGGGGCCTGCCAATCTTGGTCTGGCGTGGCCCCGCTCTGCTCTTCCTCGATGTTCAATGCCCCGCCCTCGGGGGCCGAGGGTACCTCGGGCTGAGCCGAGGGTACCTCGGGCCGAGCCGAGGGTATCTCGGGCTGAGCCGAGGGTACCTCGGGCTCGGGCGCGTCGTCGAGCTTGACGGCGGGTTGATGCAGGTCCCGGGAGAAGACGTCCGGGGGGACTGTCGTTCGCCCCGAGGCTATCTTCGCCAGCTCGTCTGCGGTTTCGTTGTAGCGCCGAGCGATGTGGTTGAGCTCGAGCCCGAAGAACTTGTCTTCCAGGCGCCGAACCTCGTCGCAGTAGGCCTCCATCTTCGGGTCGCGGCAGTGGGAGTTCTTCATGACTTGGTCGATGACGAGCTGCGAATCACCGCGGGCGTCGAGGCGTCTGACCCCTAGCTCGATGGCGATCCGCAATCCGTTGACCAGAGCTTCGTACTCGGCCACATTGTTGGACGCCGGGAAGTGGAGGCGCAGCACGTAGCGCAAGTGCTTTCCGAGGGGCGAGATGAAGAGCAGGCCCGCACCGGCCCCCGTCTTCATCAGCGACCCGTCGAAAAACATGGTCCAGAGCTCCGGTTGGATCGGAGTCGTTGGTAACTGGGTGTCGACCCATTCGGCCACGAAATCCGCCAATACCTGGGACTTGATGGCCTTCCGAGGGGCGAACGAGATCGTTTCTCCCATGATTTCCACCGCCCACTTTGCGATCCTGCCCGAGGCTTCTCGGCACTGGATGATCTCCCCCAGGGGGAAGGATGACACCACAGTTACCGGGTGAGACTCGAAGTAGTGTCGCAGCTTCCGCCTTGTCAGGATCACAGCATACAGCAGCTTTTGAACTTGTGGGTAGCGGATCTTGGTCTCGGACAGCACTTCGCTGACGAAGTAGACCGGCCTCTGAACGGGCAACGTATGCCCTTCCTCCTGCCTCTCGACCACAATCGCGGCGCTAACCACCTGAGTGGTCGCGGCGACGTAGACCAAGAGGACTTCTCCGTCCGCCGGCGGCACCAAGACCGGCGCCTTTGTAAGGAGTGCCTTCAGGTTATCGAGGGCTTCCTCGGCCTCAGGGGTCCAAGCGAAACATTCGGCCTTCCTTAAGAGGCGGTACAGAGGCAGACCTCTTTCGCCGAGGCGTGAGATGAAACGGCTCAGGGCCGCGAGGCATCCCATGACCCTCTGTACCCCTTTTAAGTCCTTGATGGGTCCCATGCTGGTGATGGCCGCGATCTTCTCCGGGTTGGCCTCGATGCCTCGCTCGGAGACGATGAAACCTAGGAGCATGCCTCGGGGCACCCCGAAGACACACTTCTCAGGATTAAGCTTGACTCCTTTCGCCTTGAGACACCGGAATGTCACTTCAAGGTCGGAGAGGAGGTCGGAAGCCTTCCGAGTCTTGACTACGATGTCATCGACGTAGGCCTCGACCGTGCGACCGATGTGTTCGCCGAACACATGGTTCATGCACCGCTGGTACGTCGCACCTGCATTCCTCAAGCCGAACGGCATGGTGACATAGCAGTACATGCCGAACGGCGTGATGAAAGAAGTCGCGAGCTGGTCGGACTCTTTCATCCGGATCTGGTGATACCCTGAGTAGGCATCGAGGAAGGACAGGGTTTCGCACCCAGCAGTGGAATCCACGATTTGGTCGATGCGAGGCAGAGGGTAGGGAACCTTCGGACATGCTTTGTTGAGACCAGTGTAGTCTACACACATCCGCCATTTCCCCCCTTTCTTCCTCACAAGCACAGGGTTGGCAAGCCATTCGGGATGGAATACCTCTTTGATGAACCCTGCCGCCATTAGCTTGTGGATCTCTTCGCCAATCGCTCTGCGCTTCTCCTCGTCGAATCGGCGCAGAGGTTGTCTGATGGGTCGGGCTCCGGCCCGAATATCCAGCGAGTGCTCGGCGACATCCCTCGGTATGCCGGGCATGTCCGAGGGACTCCACGCAAAGACGTCGGCGTTCGCGCGGAGAAAGTCGACGAGCACTGCTTCCTATTTGGGGTCGAGCCCGGAGCCGATCCGGATCTGCTTGGTGGTGTCGCCACTGGGGTCGAGGGGGACGGCCTTGACCGTCTCCGCTGGCTCGAAGTTGCCGGCATGGCGCTTCACGTCTGGGACCTCCTTGGAGAGGTTCTCCAGGTCGGCGATGAGGGCCTCGGACTCAGCGAGGGCCTCGGCGTACTCCACGCACTCCACGTCGCATTCGAACGCGTGTTTGTACGTGGGGCCGACAGTGATGACCCCGTTGGGGCCCGGCATCTTGAGCTTCAGGTAGGTGTAGATGGGGACGGCCATGAACTTCGCGTAGCATGGCCTCCCTAGCACGGCGTGGTAGGTTCCTCGGAACCCGACCACTTCGAACGTCAGGGTCTCCCTTCGGAAGTTGGAGGGTGTCCCGAAGCAGACTGGGAGGTCGAGTCGCCCGAGGGGCTGGACGCGCTTTCCAGGGATGATCCCGTGGAAGGGCGCAGCGCCTGCTCGGACGGAGGACGGATCGACGCGCAGGAGCTTGAGGGTCTCGGCGTAGATGATGTTGAGGCAGCTGCCCCCGTCCATCAGGACCTTGGTGAGCCTGACGTCGCCGACAACGGGGTCGACGACGAGCGGGTATTTCCCCGGGCTTGGCACATGGTCGGGGTGGTCGGCCCGGTCGAAAGTGATGGGCTTGTCGGACCAGTCTAGGTAGACTGGCGCCGCCACCTTCACCGAGCAGACCTCCCGGCGCTCTTGCTTGCGGTGCCGAGCCGAGGTACTCGCCGCATGCCCTCCATAGATCATGTAGCAGTCGCGGACCTCGGGGAACCCCCCTGCTGGGTGATCTTCGTTCTTGTCGTCGTCGTGGGCCCTGCCACCCTCGGCGGGTGGCCCGGCCCTGTGGAAATGACGCCGAAGCATGACGCACTCCTCGAGGGTGTGCTTGACGGGCCCCTGATGGTAGGGGCACGGCTCCTTGAGCATCTTGTCGAAGAGGTTTGCACCTCCGGGGGGCTTCCGAGGGTTCTTATACTCGGCGGCGGCGACAAGGTCCGCGTCGGCGGCGTCGCGTTTCGATTGCGACTTCTTCCTGCCTTTCTTCTTGGCGCCGCGCGGAGCAGACGCCTCGGGGGCTTCTTCCGATGGGCGGCCCTGGGGCTGCTTGTCCTTTCGGAAGATAGCCTCGACTGCCTCCTGGCCAGAGGCGAATTTGGTGGCGATGTCCATCAGCTCGCTCGCCCTGGTGGGGGTTTTGCGACCCAGCTTGCTCACCAGGTCGCGGCAAGTGGTGCCGGCGAGGAACGCGCCGATGACATCCGAGTCGGTGATGTTGGGCAGCTCGGTGCGCTGCTTCGAGAATCGCCGGATGTAGTCCCGGAGCGACTCCCCCGGCTGTTGCCGGCAGCTTCGAAGGTCCCAGGAATTCCCAGGGCGCACGTATGTGCCCTGGAAATTGCCAGCGAAGGCTTGGACCAAGTCGTCCCAGTTGGAAATCTGCCCCGGAGGCAGGTGCTCCAACCAGGCACGAGCAGTGTCGGAGAGGAACAGGGGGAGGTTGCGGATGATGAGGTTGTCGTCGTCCGTTCCACCCAGTTGGCAGGCAAGGCGGTAGTCCGCGAGCCACAGCTCCGGTCTCGTTTCCCCCGAGTACTTTACGATAGTAGTCGGGGGTCGGAACCGGGTCGGGAATGGCGCCCGTCGGATGGCCCGACTGAAAGCCTGTGGACCGGGTGGTTCGGGCGAAGGACTCCGATCCTCCCCGCTGTCGTAACGTCCCCCACGCCTGGGGTGATAGCCTCGGCGC
This sequence comes from Zea mays, assembly GCF_902167145.1. NCBI lineage: Eukaryota > Viridiplantae > Streptophyta > Magnoliopsida > Poales > Poaceae > Zea > Zea mays. Next base: position 133,882,114 of record NC_050104.1, read on the forward strand.
ACCCTTTCGTCGAGGTGAGCCCGACGGTCGCGTCGATGGTGCTCGTTGCCGAGGTGGCCTGGGGCCGCAGGCGCGGTGTTGCGCGTGCGCCCGGTGTAGACCGAGGCTTCCCGCATGAATCGGGAAGTCGCGGCATGAGGTTCCGAGGGATATCCTTGCCTTCGGGATGCAGTGCTCTCGGCCCGCCGGGCCGCGGCGCCTTCCAGGAGATTCTTGAGTTCTCCCTGGATCCGCCGACCCTCGGTGGTTGATGGCTCCGGCATCGCGCGGATGAGCATTGCTGCGGTTGCCAGGTTCTGACCGACCCCGCTGGATGCGGGCGGCGGCCTGATCCTGACGTCGTTGGCGACGCGGTGCTGGAGACCTTGGGGCGGATGACGTATTTCTCCGGCCAGGGGTCGGCCCACCCATGCCTGTCCGACGTCCCGACGGATCGGCTCAAGCGCTCCTGTTCCCTCGTTGAGCCTGGCCTGTGCCTCGCGGACTTGCTCGAGTTGTGGGTCATAACCCCCCGCCGGAGCGGGGACCACAGCTAGCTCCCGTGGGATGTCAGCGCGAGGCACCGGCCTAGGGAGATCACCATCCTCCGGCATACCAAGATGGTTGCCTTCGGTGGGATCCCCCAGCTCGATGTGGAAACATTCGCGGCTTGGGCCGCAGCTCTCGTCGCCAAGGCTGCGGCTTCCATCGGAACAGTCGGACAGACAGTAGTCACATGCGGCCATGAAGTCCCGCACGGCACTGTGAGAGCACCTAGAGGGGGGGGTGAATAGATGATCCTGTAAAAACTTAAACTTAAGCCACAAAAACTTGTTAAGGGTTAGTACAAGTATGGCCAAGTGGCTAGAGTGAAGTCTCAACAAAACACAGTACCACAAGAGAATCAAGCACAGAGTGACACAGTGGTTTTATCCCGTGGTTCGGCCAAGACCAACGCTTGCCTACTCCACGTTGTGGCGTCCCAACGGACGAGGGTTGCAATCAACCCCTCTCAAGCGGTCCAAAGACCCACTTGAATACCACGGTGTTTTGTTTTCCTTTCACTATCCCGTTTGCAAGGAATCTCCACAAATTGGAGTCTCTTGCCCTTACAAGTATATGATCACAAATGAAACACAGAGTAAGGGAGGGAAGCAACACACACAAATCCACAGCAAAAGCGCACACACACGGCCAAGAATCGAGCTCACAAGACTATCTCAGAGTTCTCACTTAGAACAGAGCTCGAATCACTTAGAAACACAAACGAATGCGCAGAGACTTAGTGTGGATGATCAAGAATGCTCAAAGGTTGCTTGGATGTCTCCTCCATGCGCCTAGGGGCTCCTTTTATAGCCCCAAGGCAGCTAGGAGCCGTTGAGAGCAAATCCGGAAGGCCATCCTTGCCTTCTGTCGTCGGGGGCACCGGACAGTCCGGTGCACACCGGACACTGTCCGGTGCCCGATTTGTTTCCTTAAACGGCGAAGACGACCGTTGCAGACAGTTGGCAGATCTGGCGCTGTTGGCGCACCGGACATGTCCGGTGCACACCGGACAGTCCGGTGCCGTCTTCCGACCGTTGGCTCGGCCACGTGTCCCGCGCGGATTGCGCGGCCGACCGTTGGCCCTGGCCGACCGTTGGCTCACCGGACAGTCCGGTGCACACCGGACAGTCCGGTGAATTTTAGCCGTACGCCACCGGCCAATTTCCCGAGAGCGGCCAGTTCGAGTCGCGCCAGCCTGGCGCACCGGACACTGTCCGGTGCACACCGGACAGTCCGGTGCTCCAGACCGAGCTGGGTCTTGGCAGCACACAGCCAAGTCCCTTCTCCTTTTCTCTATTCTTCTTCTTTCTGTTTCTAACACTTAGACAAATATATTAGTACTTAAAACCAATGTACTAAGGCTTAGAAACATACCTTTACTTCATGATTGTCACCTTGTTCATCCATGTACATAAATTCCCAATTAAGCACATGTGTTGGCACTCAATCACCAAAATACATAGAAATGGCCCAAGGGCACATTTCCCTTTCAATCTCCCCCTTTTTGGTGATTTATGCCAACACAACATAAAGCAACTAGAACAAGTGCAAACTCACTTCAAATAAAATAAATTTAAGTTTTATTCAATTTTGGCATATATGGATCATCCTTTGCCACCACTTGGTTTGTTTTTGCAAATCAAACTCAAATCTCTACCTCTAAGTCAAACACACATGTTGAAGTATAAAGAGAGTCATTCCAAAAGAGATTGATCAAAGATTTCAAAAACTCCCCCTATTTCCCATAATCAATACTTCTCCCCACAAGAAGCCAACTTTTGACAAGAGAGACAATAAAAGCTTTTGACACAACAAAAACTCTATTCTACTATTTTCAAAATCTCTCAAGTGGTAGCTGATCCATTTATCGCTTTGACCTTTATTTTCTCCCCCTTTGGCATCAAGCACCAAAACGGGATCAATCTTGGCCTTTTAACCTCATTGCCTCACCAAAGTCTTCAATTAAGAGCAAATGGCAATAAGATTTCATGAGATGAACTTGGAATTTGTTACCCTCTCATCGGAGTGCAGTGGAAGTCTTTCATGATCCAAGTCCACCTTTCCCTTTCAATCCTCCTTCGAGACTAAATCATCAAACTCAAGCACATGGTTAGTCTCAAAGGGTCAAGTTGTAACACATCTCCCCCTAAACATGTGCATCACTTTGCAACGGACTTGTGAGGTCCAGGGAGTGTTTGTACAACTTGAGCACCACAATAAGCAACAAAATGCAAAAAGGAACATGATCAAAAGCATAAGTACATGTATGCTACAATTCAATCCAGGTTCCGCGAATCTAAGACATTTAGCTCACTACGCAGCCTGCAAAAGGTCTTCTCATCTAGAGGCTTGGTAAAGATATCGGCTAGCTGGTTCTCGGTGCTAACATGAAACACTTCGATATCTCCCTTTTGCTGGTGGTCTCTCAAAAAGTGATGCCGGATGTCTATGTGCTTTGTGCGGCTGTGCTCAACAGGATTCTCCGCCATGCGAATAGCACTCTCATTGTCACATAGGAGTGGGACTTTGCTCAGATTGTAGCCAAAGTCCCGGAGAGTTTGCCTCATCCAAAGTAGTTGCGCGCAACACTGACCTGCGGCAACGTACTCGGCCTCAGCGGTGGATAGGGCAACGGATGTTTGTTTCTTAGAGTTCCATGACACCAGGGACCTTCCTAAGAATTGGCACGTCCCCGATGTACTCTTCCTATCGACCTTACATCCAGCATAGTCGGAGTCTGAGTATCCAACTAAGTCAAAAGTAGACCCCTTTGGATACCAGAGCCCGAAACAAGGCGTAGCAACCAAATATCTAAGAATTCGCTTCACCGCCACTAAGTGACACTCCTTAGGATCGGATTGAAATCTAGCACACATGCACACGCTAAGCATAATATCCGGTCTACTAGCACATAAGTAAAGCAAAGAACCTATCATTGACCGGTATGCTTTATGATCAACGGACTTACCTCCTTTGTTGAGGTCGGTGTGTCCGTCGGTCCCCATTGGCGTCTTTGCGGGCTTGGCGTCCTTCATCCCAAACCGCTTTAGCAGATCTTGCGTGTACTTCGTTTGGGAGATGAAGGTGCCTTCCTTGAGTTGCTTCACTTGGAACCCAAGGAAGTAGTTCAACTCGCCCATCATCGACATCTCGAATTTCTGCGTCATCACCCTGCTAAACTCTTCACAAGACTTTTGGTTAGTAGAACCAAATATTATGTCATCGACATAAATTTGGCACACAAACAAATCACCATTACAAGTCTTAGTAAAAAGAGTTGGATCAGCTTTCCCAACCTTGAAAGCATTAGCAATTAGAAAGTCTCTAAGGCATTCATACCATGCTCTTGGGGCTTGCTTAAGTCCATAGAGCGCCTTAGAGAGCTTACACACATGGTCGGGGTACCGTTCATCCTCGAAGCCAGGGGGTTGCTCCACGTACACCTCCTCCTTGATTGGCCCATTGAGGAAAGCGCTCTTCACATCCATTTGGTACAACCTGAAAGAATGGTGAGCGGCATATGCTAGCAAGATTCGAATTGACTCTAGCCTAGCCACAGGAGCAAAGGTCTCCTCGAAATCCAGACCTGCGACTTGGGCATAACCTTTTGCCACAAGTCGAGCCTTGTTCCTCGTCACCACCCCGTGCTCGTCCTGTTTGTTGCGGAACACCCACTTGGTTCCCACAACATTTTGCTTTGGACGAGGCACCAGTGTCCAAACTTCATTGCGCTTGAAGTTGTTTAACTCCTCTTGCATGGCCAACACCCAGTCCGGATCTAGCAAGGCCTCTTCTACCCTGAAAGGCTCAATAGAAGAGACAAAGGAGTAATGTTCACAAAAATTGACTAATCGAGATCGAGTAGTTACTCCCTTGCTAATGTCACCCAGAATTTGATCGACGGGATGATCCTTTTGAATCATCGCTCGAACTTGGGTTGGAGGTGCCGGTTGCGCTTCTTCCTCCACCACAAGATCATCTTGTGCTCCCCCTTGATCACACGCCTCCTGTTGATGAACCTGTTCATCGTCTTGAGTTGGGGGTTTCACCATAGTTGAGGAAGAAGGTTGATCTTGCTCTTCTTGTTCCTGTGGTCGCACATCACCAATCGCCATGGTTCGTATAGCGGCCGTCGGAACATCTTCTTCATCTACATCATCACAATCAACAACTTGCTCTCTTGGAGAGCCATTAGTCTCATCAAATACAACGTCGCTAGAGACTTCAACCAAACCCGATGATTTGTTGAAGACTCTATACGCCTTTGTATTTGAGTCATAACCTAACAAAAACCCTTCTACAGCTTTGGGAGCAAACTTAGAATTTCTACCCTTCTTCACTAGAATGTAGCATTTACTCCCAAATACACGAAAGTATGATACATTGGGTTTGTTACCGGTTAGTAGCTCATACGACGTCTTCTTGAGGAGGCGATGAAGGTAGACCCTGTTGATGGCGTGGCACGCCGTGTTCACGGCTTCCGTCCAAAAGCACTCGGGGGTCTTGAACTCTCCTAGCATCGTCCTCGCCATGTCGATGAGCGTCCTGTTCTTCCTCTCTACCACACCATTTTGCTGTGGTGTGTAGGGAGCGGAGAACTCGTGCTTGATTCCTTCCTCTTCAAGGAACTCCTCCACTTGAAGGTTCTTGAACTCGGACCCGTTGTCGCTTCTTATCTTTTTCACTTTGAGCTCAAACTCATTTTGAGCTCTCCTGAGGAAGCGTTTGAGGGTCCCTTGGGTTTCAGACTTATCCTGCAAAAAGAACACCCAAGTGAAGCGGGAAAAATCATCAACAATAACTAAACCATACTTACTTCCCCCTATGCTTAGATAGGCGACGGGTCCGAAGAGGTCCATATGCAGCAGCTCCAGGGGTCTTGAAGTGGTCATCACATTCTTGCTGTGATGCGCTCCTCCCACCTGTTTCCCTGCTTGACAAGCTGCACAAGGTCTATCTTTTTCGAATTGAACATTGGTCAAACCTATCACGTGTTCTCCCTTTAGAAGCTTTTGAAGGTTCTTCATCCCCACATGTGCCAAGCGGCGATGCCACAGCCAGCCCATGCTAGTCTTAGCTATTAAGCATGCATCTAGACCGGCCTCTTCTTTTGCAAAATCAACTAAATAAAGTTTGCCGTCTAATACACCCTTAAAAGCTAGTGAACCATCACTTCTTCTAAAGACAGACACATCTACATTTGTAAATAGACAATTATACCCCATATGACATAATTGACTCACAGATAGCAGATTATATCCAAGAGACTCAACTAAAAACACATTAGATATGGAGTGCTCATTAGAAATTGCAATTTTACCTAGCCCTTTTACCTTGCCTTGATTCCCATCACCGAATATAATTGAATCTTGGGAATCCTTATTTTTGACGTAGGAGGTGAACATCTTCTTCTCCCCTGTCATATGGTTTGTGCATCCGCTGTCAATAATCCAGCTTGAACCCCCGGATGCATAAACCTGCAAGGCAAATTTAGGCTTGGGTCTTAGGTACCCAACTCATGTTGGGTCCTGCAAGGTTAGCACAAATGTCCTTAGGGACCCAAATGCAAGTCCTGTCTCCCTTGCATTTTGCCCCTAACTTCCTAGCAACTATTTTCCTATCCTTTCTACAAATAGCAAAGGAAGTGTTTAAAGCACAATAAATTATAGAAGGTTCATTCACTACTTTCCTAGGAGCATGAATAACATTCTTTCTAGGCACATGAGCAATATTTCTCCTAGGCATATCCCTATCATGCTTATAAGAAGAACTAGAGGCAAACATGGCATGAGAATCATAAACATGTGAATCAAAATCATTATAAGCATTTCTAGCATTTCTCCTATCATAATACATAAAAGCATGGTTCTTTTTAGCATTACTAGCCATAGGGGCCTTCCCTTTCTCCTTGACGAAGATGGGAGCCTTATGGCTTGTTAAGTTCTTGGCCTCTCTCTTGAAGCCAAGTCCATCCTTAATTGAGGGGTGTCTACCAACCGTATAGGCATCCCTTGCAAATTTTATTTTATCAACTTCATTCTTGCTAGTCTTAAGTTGGGCATTAAGACTAGCCACTTCCTTATTTAATTTGGAAATTAAAACTAGATGTTCACTACAGGCATCAACATCGAAATCCTTACACCTAGTGCAAATCTTAACATGTTCTACACAAGAATTAGATTTATTTGCTACTTCTAACTTAGCATTTAAATCATTGTTAACACTTTGTAAAGTAGAAATGGTTTCATGACAAGTAGATAGTTCATAAGAAAGCATTTCATTTCTTTTTACTTCTAAAGCATATGATTTTTGTGCCTCTACAAATTTATCATGTTCATCATACAATAAATCCTCCTGCTTTTCTAAAAGCCTATCCTTTTCATTCAATGCATCAATCAATTCATTGATTTTATCTATCTTAGATCTATCTAAGCCCTTGAACAAGCATGAATAATCTATGTCATCATCACTAGACTCACTATCACTAGAAGAAGCATAAGTGGAGTCTTGAGTACTCACCTTCTTCTCCCTTGCCATAAGACATGTGAGACGCTCGTTGGGGAAGAGAGCCGATTTGTTGAAGGCAGTGGCGGCGAGTCCTTCGTTGTCGGAGTCGGAGGAGGAGCAATCCGAGTCCCACTCCTTTCCTAGATGCGCCTCGCCCTTTGCCTTCTTGTATTGCTTCTTCTTTTCTCTTTTGTTCCCCTTTTCCTGGTCACTTTCATTATCGGGACAGTTAGCGATAAAATGACCAAGCTTACCGCATTTGAAGCATGAGCGCTTCCCCTTGGTCTTGGTCTTGCTTGGCTGCCCCTTGCGACCATTTAGCGCCGTCTTGAATCTCTTGATGATGAGAGCCATCTCTTCATCGTTGAGTCCGGCCGCCTCAATTTGTGCCACCTTGCTAGGTAGCGCCTCCTTGCTTCGTGTTGCCTTGAGAGCGAGAGGTTGCGGCTCGTTGATCGGACCATTCAAGGCGTCGTCCACATATCTCGCCTCCTTGATCATCATTCGCCCGCTAACAAATTTCCCAAGAACTTCTTCGGGCGACATCTTGGTGTACCTGGGATTTTCACGTATATTGTTCACCAAGTGAGGATCAAGAACGGTAAATGACCTTAGCATTAGGCGGACGACGTCGTGGTCCGTCCATCGCGTGCTCCCGTAGCTTCTTATCTTGTTGATAAGGGTCTTGAGCCGATTGTATGTTTGCGTTGGCTCCTCGCCCCTTATCATTGCGAACCGTCCAAGCTCGCCCTCCACCAACTCCATCTTGGTGAGTAAGGTGACGTCGTTCCCCTCATGAGAAATCTTGAGGGTGTCCCAGATTTGCTTGGCGTTATCCAAGCCGCTCACCTTATGGTATTCATTCCTGCACAAGGAAGCTAGAAGAACAGTAGTAGCTTGTGCATTCTTATGAATTTGTTCATTAATGAACATGGGACTATCCGAACTATCAAAATGCATTCCACTCTCTACAATCTCCCATATACTAGGATGGAGAGAGAATAGGTGACTACGCATTTTGTGGCTCCAAAATCCGTAGTCCTCTCCATCAAAGTGTGGGGGCTTGCCGAGTGGAATGGAGAGCAAATGAGAATGTGAACTTTGCGGAATACGAGAGTAATCAAAAGAAAAGTTCGAATTAACCGGTTTTCTTTGTTTGTCGTAGTCGTCGTCCTTTTGGGAAGAAGAGGACTCATCGCTGTCGTAGTAGACGATCTCCTTGATGCGTCTTGTCTTCTTCTTCTTCCCATCTCTTCGCTTGTGGCCCGAGCCCGAGTCATTGGACTTGTCATCCCTTGGCTCGTTGACGAAGGACTCCTTCTCCTTGTCGTTGATCACAATTCCCTTCCCCTTAGGATCCATCTCTTCAGGCGGTTAGTCCCTTTCTTGAAGAGAACGGCTCTGATACCAATTGAGAGCACCTAGAGGGGGGGGTGAATAGGTGATCCTGTAAAAACTTAAACTTAAGCCACAAAAACTTGTTAAGGGTTAGTACAAGTATGGCCAAGTGGCTAGAGTGAAGTCTCAACAAAACACAGTACCACAAGAGAATCAAGCACAGAGTGACACAGTGGTTTTATCCCGTGGTTCGGCCAAGACCAACGCTTGCCTACTCCACGTTGTGGCGTCCCAACGGACGAGGGTTGCAATCAACCCCTCTCAAGCGGTCCAAAGACCCACTTGAATACCACGGTGTTTTGTTTTCCTTTCACTATCCCGTTTGCAAGGAATCTCCACAAATTGGAGTCTCTTGCCCTTACAAGTATATGATCACAAATGAAACACAGAGTAAGGGAGGGAAGCAACACACACAAATCCACAGCAAAAGCGCACACACACGGCCAAGAATCGAGCTCACAAGACTATCTCAGAGTTCTCACTTAGAACAGAGCTCGAATCACTTAGAAACACAAACGAATGCGCAGAGACTTAGTGTGGATGATCAAGAATGCTCAAAGGTTGCTTGGATGTCTCCTCCATGCGCCTAGGGGCTCCTTTTATAGCCCCAAGGCAGCTAGGAGCCGTTGAGAGCAAATCCGGAAGGCCATCCTTGCCTTCTGTCGTCGGGGGCACCGGACAGTCCGGTGCACACCGGACACTGTCCGGTGCCCGATTTGTTTCCTTAAACGGCGAAGACGACCGTTGCAGACAGTTGGCAGATCTGGCGCTGTTGGCGCACCGGACATGTCCGGTGCACACCGGACAGTCCGGTGCCGTCTTCCGACCGTTGGCTCGGCCACGTGTCCCGCGCGGATTGCGCGGCCGACCGTTGGCCCTGGCCGACCGTTGGCTCACCGGACAGTCCGGTGCACACCGGACAGTCCGGTGAATTTTAGCCGTACGCCACCGGCCAATTTCCCGAGAGCGGCCAGTTCGAGTCGCGCCAGCCTGGCGCACCGGACACTGTCCGGTGCACACCGGACAGTCCGGTGCTCCAGACCGAGCTGGGTCTTGGCAGCACACAGCCAAGTCCCTTCTCCTTTTCTCTATTCTTCTTCTTTCTGTTTCTAACACTTAGACAAATATATTAGTACTTAAAACCAATGTACTAAGGCTTAGAAACATACCTTTACTTCATGATTGTCACCTTGTTCATCCATGTACATAAATTCCCAATTAAGCACATGTGTTGGCACTCAATCACCAAAATACATAGAAATGGCCCAAGGGCACATTTCCCTTTCACACTGGGGTTGCCAAGTCCGGAGAAATCCCAACCGATGCTGGGGTCGTCATCTTCCCCGGACCCAGAGGGCCCGTAGGTCGAGACGTCCGTCAGTCGGTCCCAAGGCGACCGCATACAGAACCTCAGTGGGGTTGCACTCGCCTCAATGAGAGCGCCCGCCAAATCGAGGTCGTTTGGCGGGTGGAGGCCGAGTCGAAATGACGCAAGATGGGAGTTAGTCGTTACCTTTTGGTCGACGAGGAGCGACGTAGTCACATCGGGGACTGGTTGCGCCGTCATCTCTGGTTCGAGGGCGACGTCCTGCAGGCTTTCCGCGAGCGCGCCGGCGTCGTCTTCTTGCTCAGGGTCAGCGTGCCGCGGGGGGACGGCGCTCGCCTCCGTCTCGAACACGAGGTCGACGTCCGGCGTGCCTTCCGTCGGGGCGTCGGGGGCGTCGATTCGCTCGACGGCTGACGAAGCGCGGCCTCCCGTCTGGCCTTGACGGCTCCGCCTTCCCCTCCGTTGGCGGGGGAGAGAACGGAGCGAGCCCGAATATAGCTCTTCCACCACGCGGGGAAGACGTCGTCGATTCCGCCGCCGGCGGGCGGGTTGTCGGCCGCCATTGTCGTGGTCGCACGGCGGTGGAAGAAGTATCATGTCGTAGCTGCCGTCGAAGGACATGAACTCGAGAGCCCCGAAACGAAGCACCGTCCCGGGGCGGAGAGGTTGCTGGAGACTGCCCATCTGGAGCTTGACGGGGAGCTATTCGTCAGCACGCAGCGTGCCCCTACCTGGCGCGCCAACTGTCGGCGTTTCGAGACAGGGGGGTCCCTAAGCCGACGAGTGAGTGTGCTGCGTGCCCCAGCCCAGATGGGTCGAGCGCGTGGGCGAGCGCGGAGGGGGGAGAGGCGAGGCGGCCGGAGCCGAGCGTGAGAGAGGTGGAAGTCCCGCGGCCTTCGTGTTCGTCCCGCGCCCAGGTCGGGTGCGCTTGTAGTAGGGGGGTTACAAGCGTCCACGCGGGTGAGGGAAGCGAGCGGCCCCAAGAGAGCGCCTGTCCCGTCCTCGGTCCCGCGCGGCCAACCTTTTCTGAGAAGGCCCTGGTCCTTCCTTTTATAGTCGTAAGGAGAGGACCCAGGTGTACAATGGGGATGTAGCAGAGTGCTACGTGTCTAGCGGAGGGAGAGCTAGCACCCTAGGTACATGCCGATGTGGCAGCCGGAGAGATCTGGGCATCCTGCTGGCGTGATGTCGTGGCTATCGGAGGTGTGGCGGAGCCTGATGGAGGGACAGCTGTTGGAGCGGTCGAGTCCCTGCTGACGTTGTCCTGCTTTCGTAAGAGAGCTGGGGGCCGTCGTCGTCATAGAGCTTGTGGAGCGCCATCATTGCCCCTCTGGCGGAGCTGGCCGGACGGGACGCCGGTCTTGTTCTCCGTGACCCGAGTCGATTCGGGGTAGGATGATGATGACGTCTCCTGTTGACGTGGCGGTCTGTGCTCTAGGCAGGGCGACGTGGGGTTTCCTCCGAAGCCGAGGTTGAGTCTTGCCTTCAGTTGCCGTGGCCGAGCCCGAGCCAAGGGGTCGGGCGAGGCGGAGGTCGTTCGGCCGAGGCCAGGGCGGAGTCCGAGCCCTGGGGTCGGGCGGAGCGGAGTTCGTCGTCTTCCGGGTCTTAGCCCGAGTCCGAGCCCTGGGGTCGGGCGGAGCGGAGTTCGTCGTCTTCCGGGTCTTAGCCCGAGTCCGAGCCCTGGGGTCGGGCGGAGCGGAGTTCGCCGTCTTCCGGGTCTTAGCCCGAGTCCGAGCCCTGGGGTCGGGCGGAGCGGAGTTCGTCGTCTTCCGGGTCTTAGCCCGAGTCCGAGCCCTGGGGTCGGGCGGAGCGGAGTTCGCCGTCTTCCGGGTCTTAGCCCGAGTCCGAGCCCTGGGGTCGGGCGGAGCGGAGTTCGCCGTCTTCCGGGTCTTAGCCCGAGTCCGAGCCCTGGGGTCGGGCGGAGCGGAGTTCGTCGTCTTCCGGGTCTTAGCCCGAGTCCGAGCCCTGGGGTCGGGCGGAGCGGAGTTCGTCGTGGCGCCCTTGGCAAGGCCTGATTGCCTGTCGGACTCACTCTGTCGAGTGGCACTGCAGTCGGAGTGGCGCAGGCGGCGATGTCCTTCTGTCAGACTGGCCAGTGGAGCGGTGGAGTGACGGCGGTCACCTCGGCTCTGCCGGGGGCGCGTGTCAGGATAGAGGTGTCAGGCCACCTTTGCGTTAAATGCCCCTGCAATTTGGTCAGTCGGTGTGGTGATTTAGTCAAGGTTGCTTCTGAGCGAAGCCAAGACCTTGGGCAAGCCGGTGATGTGTCCGCCATAAAAAGGGGGCCTCGGGCGAGACGGAAGTCTCTCGAGGTCGGCTGCCTTTGGCCGAGGCTAGGCTCGGGTGAAGCGTGATCGAGTCACTCGTGTGGACTGATCCCTGACTTAATCGTGCCCATCAGGCCTTTGCAGCTTTATGCTGATGGGGTTACCAGCTGAGAATTAGGCGTCTTGAGGGTACCCCTAATTATGGTCCCCGACAGGTTGTAACACCCTAAAATTCATCAATTAAAAATAACCTAATTTAATTTACTAATTTCCAAAAGATAGGAAAAATATTATTTTAAAATAATGAAATGGTGACATAAATGAATGGGACAATTTCTTGATTAGATAAAATTTTGTCAAGTGTTTGATGCATTAATGACGAGGCATAAAATTTGTTTCCTAATACATTGCAAGGATTATATTTATGTTATTTTTATTGGAATATTTAAAAAATATATTTATTTATAATTTTTATTGAACAAGCTATTATAAAAAAATGAATTTCGAAATTGAAAAAAAAGAAAAAAATGTGGACGATCGGCCGCTCGGCCAACACCGTCACGTGAACCTCACCCGTGCTCCTCTCACCTTCGTCCTTTCTCCCTATGACAAGCAGCCCAGCCATCAACACTATCCGTCTTCTACATTCCTCGCCAAATGTTTGTTGTTCGCTGTTTGCGGCCGTACCCGTTTGCCAGCCATTCCGTCTCCTCGCCTGCGTAGTGGAGCACCATTGCGGCGACGTTTCTCCTCCTGTGATTTTTCCCCTTCTCCCTCCTCGCGGCATCCCCGTCAGCAGTTACCTTCCCCCGCAGCGGCCATTGATGTTGATTCTGGCTGTTAATTACTCACGGATTAATAGCAGTGCATCAATTGCTCTTTATAGGGTCTTAATCGACACTGATTCCCTCCTTTCCTCCACTATATAGGGCGCAGCACCCCCTCCTCTCCTCCTTTCACCATCCGACACCGTTAATGGATTTTATTGGCAGTCGTTTTACCTCTGTAATTCAAGGCCGGCTTCAATGGTCGCGGTTCCAAATTCCTCCTCCCTTTGGGCTATAAAAGGTTGCGCCCAGTCCTTCTCTCCTTGCCCCTGATCGCTCTCTCGCTCACAAATCACAACATCACATGTGCTTACCGGCTCGCAGCTGCCGCGGCTGTGCTCGCCGGAGTTCACGCCTCGCTGACCCCCTGCTCCATTACTGAGCCTCCCTGCTGCTGCCTACCGTTGTTGTTGGAACATGTTGTTGTTGCGAGTACTATGGAATTCCTTGTCGTCAGATCAGTACAAACGAAAGTGAAACTACAAAACAGAAGAACCAGATTTTGTTTTCTGGCATAAAAAGACAAATGTGTCCCTAAGAACAACTAATAGCAGATTCTCTCATACCTAATACACTGTTAGTTGATGAATTGCAAAGTATTCTAAAAAAGAAACATCACAAGGATGCCTAGCCCCCAAGAAGAAACACATGAGTGTTACATTGATGGATGGACTATTACTTGCACACAGTTTCAGCCTCGTCGTCGCATCATGTCCAAGAAACAAAAAGGGAAACATGGAAAAAGTCAAGAAATAACTTCAAGAAAAGCTTACTATCAATGTGGACGTGAAGGTCATTACTTCCGTAATTGTCTAGAGAAGAGTTCACTACAGATCACCTCCGAGATGAAGCTATCTCAGTCATCAGACATGGAATATGAACAAAAATGCAGAGAAACTTCTATCAACAGCGTAAAGACAACTCCACCATATAAACCATCAGGTCGTGCTTGCTTTGGATGTGGTGATACCGGCCATCTTGTTAATGGTTGTCCTAAGAAGGATGTGGAGATCAATAAGGTCCAAAAGAAAAGACAACACCCTCAAACCCATGCATCAACAAAGAATAAACAACAGAAAGAGACCACAGGAAAGATAAGTTATGCAGTGCCAGGAACCATTCCATATGATGATGCAGTAATTTTTGGAACACTAGTCATTCACACAACCATCGCCATCGTGTTGTATGATCCTCGTACAACACATTCTTTTATCAGTGCCCAGTTTGCAACAAAGTATGGTATCTTTAAGTGTCCCTTGAGATCGAGCAAGACCATCAGTGCACCCGAAGGAAAAATGTTAGTAAACTACATATGTCCAAAAGTAAGTGTTAAAATCAACAGGATAGATTTTCCAGCTAATCTCATAGTGATAGAATCAATGAGAAAGGATGTGATTCTTGGAAAGAGTTGGTTACAAAGAACTAAGGCAGTAATCCAACATACTAAGAGAACCATGTGTTTGGAAACCCCGTCTGGAGAAAGAATAGTAGTTGAAGACAATCGACCTCCAACCCTGAAGATTGGTACATCTGACAAGGAAGAATAATATATCATTTAGCTAGAAGGAGTATGTCTGTAACACCCGGATTTTAGGGGTCCAAAGCCCGGGCGTAAACATAATCATCAGGTGTGCTGGGACCAAGTCTCACACATATGATGAATCATGGCACAGGATCGAATGTCACATCTTTATTATATAACAGGAGTTCTATACAAAATAAATAATTACATTATAAGGAGACAACGGTCCAGCAAACCAAAGTTGACTGGGAGACGACGACCTAGACCTCTCACGAACTCGCCACAGCATCCTCCATGCGCCTCATCCAGCGGTACCTGATCTTGACCTGTGGGGGGGTGTGAGACAGCAAGAGTGAGCTCACATACGTTCATCGCTCAACAAGTTGTGGGGAATAATGTGAATGAACTCGCCAAAGGTGGGAGTTCATGTGAAGTGTAAGGCTTACCAAAGAGAATGGTTAGAGCTGAGCATTGCTTTTAAAGTTGGTCAAAATTTTATTAGCAATTACTAAGTATAAGTAAATACCAACCCAATTAAATAGTAGAATAGAAGTAACAACATCACCTGCGATGCAATGCATATGACAAATTGAATTTAATTCCATAAGTTAATCATGTGAGGGTCCGAGCCGCTCATGACCGTGAGCACGGCTAGTATACCAGTTTTACACTCTGCAGAGGTGGCGCATCTTTACCCACAAGTCATGTTACCCATCTGCCAAGGGATCGCGACTTCCCATACACCTCTACCGAGGAGGCGAGGCAGGGTAACACTACGAGGCCTTTACAAAGTTCCACTAGCTTCAGAAAACCCGCTACAGTTTATAGGAAGCTCCAATGCAGGAATTCCCTTGCAGGACCGCCATCGCAGCAAAATCCTCCCGAGGGCCTCCCTACACTGACCACTCCCCTACTGCCCTTGCCCCTTTCGGGTAAGGTAGTCCTCCACTAGCTTTCCTAATTAATCAGCCAAGGGCGTCCCATTATACCCTTGTGGTAGCACTGTTTTCCCGGGTGGTCGCTCCATGTTCCAATTAACATAATGATCTTATCATGAACGATAAATAACAACGGATAACAAAAGTATAATCATGAGTAATGTATCTTCATACCCAAAACCACATAAAGCACTAGCAAGTACTACCCAAAAAGTTCAGTGGTAAACAAGGTATAAAGATAATCAAACTAGGGTAACCTATTGGGTCCCATCAAATTTAACCTATGCAGATCATTATGATTAATTAGAACATGAGTGGGTAAAAAGAAGTGATCAAGGGCACAACTTGCCTGGGACTTGAGATTCCAGGTACCAGGATGATCTTCAGGTGACTCGTGACCTCACGCTAGTCGTAGCAATACAAACAAACATGGTATAGACAAAATTAACACCACACCAAACATAAGAATAAATTGCGTAATAATAATCTACGCTTTGCTACGAGATCGTGGGATCGAGAACCGCTAAGATCGGAGTTACGATTAAGGAGTTATGATTTTATAAAAGATATATGTATTGGACAAGAAAGAAATTGAGCACATAAATTATACCTTTGTTTCATAAAATAAAATTACCGGATGATAAACAATATTATTATGAATTTATAGCAAGTGGGATAAATTAATTCGGACCTAAGATGAATTAAATATGAATTATACAAGTTTCTGGAATTATTTTTATACTAAAAATCAATTTCCCTAATCATTTATCTATTTTTATCTACCTCTGGACTGCGCGTCATTTACTAAGAAGCTCGAGGTTTAATTCGCAAAATCGACCAGACTCAACCCTGACCCGAGGTGGACGGCGGGTTATTTTAACCTAAACCGAGGGACTCTTGTGCAAAACGGATCCGCGAAGAGGTATCTAAGGTTTTCTGGCCGTCCGATCGAAAATCAGGGGCTCGGATTAGATTTCCACACTCGCGAACCGGTACGCACCCCTGGCCATCGGATCAAGATCCTACGGCCATACGATGAAAGTAACGTCATAAACTCCCATGGCCGTTGATCTGCCCATCGACGGACACGATCATACGATTGAATCGATCCCGCCCCAATCCAATCACGGCCGATCGATCTTATATCAACGATCCAAATCTACCAGCCCCCAGATCTAATCTTAACCGCACCTTTACCATCCAAGGGCCAAGCGCCCTCTTCCCCCCTCCGGCAGCCATTGCCAGCGGCAAGGTCCAGGACCGCGACGGAGCTTGGACGGAGCTCGGCCATTCCATCCAGGAGGGCCCTAATATCTAATTTACAATGCGATTCACGCAATTCCAGGCACGGCGAATGCAAGGGGAGAGCTCTCACCGGCAGGGATGACGAATCGATGGCGGTCCACGGGCGACGGCTGTTGCGCGGTGAAGAGCGCGTCGGTGAGAAGTTCCCGGAGCACCAGCAGGTCGCCCACCGATTAAACCCTCACACAGCACCGCTGGATCACGACCACCCTCCCGCTGGCACAATTGGCGCCCTACTTCCCCTATCGGTGGCGAATCGTGGCGGCGGCACCCTCCA
The DNA here is from genome assembly GCF_902167145.1 of Zea mays. NCBI lineage: Eukaryota > Viridiplantae > Streptophyta > Magnoliopsida > Poales > Poaceae > Zea > Zea mays. Next base: position 133,899,007 of record NC_050104.1, read on the forward strand.
TCTTACACGGCTCTCTCGGTTCACGGGAATAGCAGCGAGATGGAGGGATGTGCAGCGGCCGAGAAGGAGAAGGTATTTATCTTCCGCACGGATGAGTCGGGAGGTGGCCACGGAATACCCGAGCGAGATTCACGCGCGCGGCGGACAGCCAACGGACACACGGGTTCGGATCGGCTCGAATCCAGGGAGTAGTTCCGCCATGCGCGGGATTGAAGGTGACGGCGGCTATGGAATAAGCTGGAGACCCGGGAAGCGAAGGACGCGTGGAGTTCGTTAGGGAATAGGGTGGATCTCCGAGCGGCGCGGCGATTTGCGCGGCGCACCCGCGGGCGACAAACCAGCGGAGCTCAGTTGGAGCTCACGTGGGAGATGGGCCTGACATGGTGGCCCACAGGTAAGTGACCCGAAATGAGAGGAGAAGCCCGATCTGCGGGGGCCACATGCCAGTGGCAACCCGGCGTGCAGATGACCACGAAGACGTCCGCGTGAATATGACGAGTGGAGCCCACATGTAAGCGCCACAAACGAAAAAGAAAAGGGAAGAGCGTAGAGTGGGCTGGCGCGGGTGAGAAGGCCGTGCGCGGGTGCAGGCGAAGTGGGCCGAAGGTGTGAGGATCCAGCCCATGCGCAGGTATCTCCTTTCCATTTTTTTTCTTTTATGTTATATTTTCTGTTTTTCTTTTTCTTTGAGTTTGAAATTCAAAGTTCAAAATTCAATTTTTCTCTGTGGTAAATCCTCCTCAATTTAAGAGAATCATGTTGCACATAATATTCTTTCCTTTATTTATAATTTGTATACAAATTTTCTTTTCTTTCTCCACTTCTAAATTCTAGAATAATTCTTGGTTTCAAAATTCAGATCTCAAGTTTCAAAACTCAAGTGCAATTTGAGATATCTGAATTTACTAGTTTATTTCTTCATATATTTATTTTGTTATTATTAATTTTTTTATACAGATTTTGGGCCTTACAAATCCTACCCCCTTAACAGAAATCTCGTCCTCGAGATTTGTAAGAAAAGGGATACAATAAGTTTGGTCTAGAATTTTAGTTTCTCATTTGGTTTTGGGAATCAAAGTTTTGTTTAAAGTTTTTTTTATATGGATATGTATGTCTAGCCATTTATTATGTCAGATGAGGTACGTTTATGGCAAGTATAGGTTGTGGCAAGGTAGAGTATAATAAGGAAAGACTTCATCCTGAACTGTGGATCTTGATTCCGCTGACGATTCAACTTGATCTTTGAAGACTTGAGTTGATGCTTATCCTTCTTTGACATGGTTGGTCTTCTTTGGCCTTTCTTCTTGGAGTTGCCATCCGAGTTAAGGACATATAGTTAGGATATATGTGAGTAGGATGGATTATGTGGTGTAGGTAGGTTAGAATCTCTTGCTAGGTTAAAATCGAGGGGTTATGCAACTATCAGATGGTTAAGGTAGTTGCATATGGCCAAGTCGGTCTGTCGTTCTTATTTTTAGTGCAGGGTGAACTAAGTTAAGACATGCTCTATAGGAGTAGAGTCTAATCTATTTCACCAGTATTATCTAACATGTTTGATAAGTCACTTTAGATTAGATCAGATCTAGGTTAGATTTTTATGATTAGATAGAGTAGATAAGATCTCATTAATTTGTATTAGATCATGGTTGTTATTTTAGAGTGGCATAAATATATTAATTATGGCAAGATGAATCCATAGGGATAAGGTAGAATCTTTTGAGGTCAGTTAGATCTATTAGGGTGACATAAGATCTTTTCAAGATAAGATGAGAATCTATTTTTTTTAGGATAAGATGGATCTATGAGTGTAGGATAGACTTTTTCAAGATAAGATGGATTTTGCTAGGCTAGATTCTTTGATGAGGGATAACCTAGTCCATTTAGATATTTTTATAACCGTTTTTTTTTTCTATATGTATATGCAGATGTGATTGTGGACATTACTCCACAACTAATCACACTCAATCAAAGATCCAAATCAAACAAGTATCATAAAAACAAACATTCAAGCATACAAATACCTATAAAAATAGTTTTGTTTTTGTTCCTAAGAGTAGGTCTCCTATTCCTAAAGTCACTTTAGGCACAAGATTTCAAAGTGTGAAATCCACATTTGTCTTTGGAATAAAAAGGTAAGAATAATCAGAGTAAAGCGGAAATAGATGAGAAAAGATTAAGAAAAGTTTAGAAAAGAATCAGAGTAGCCAGGGTAAGTAAAGAATGGTTGTCCGGTTCTATCTAGGTTTCGTCCTACAGTCAACATTCCTCTGATACCACTTCTGTAACACCCGGATTTTAGGGGTCCAAAGCCCGGGCGTAAACATAATCATCAGGTGTGCTGGGACCAAGTCTCACACATATGATGAATCATGGCACAGGATCGAATGTCACATCTTTATTATATAACAGGAGTTCTATACAAAATAAATAATTACATTATAAGGAGACAACGGTCCAGCAAACCAAAGTTGACTGGGAGACGACGACCTAGACCTCTCACGAACTCGCCACAGCATCCTCCATGCGCCTCATCCAGCGGTACCTGATCTTGACCTGTGGGGGGGTGTGAGACAGCAAGAGTGAGCTCACATACGTTCATCGCTCAACAAGTTGTGGGGAATAATGTGAATGAACTCGCCAAAGGTGGGAGTTCATGTGAAGTGTAAGGCTTACCAAAGAGAATGGTTAGAGCTGAGCATTGCTTTTAAAGTTGGTCAAAATTTTATTAGCAATTACTAAGTATAAGTAAATACCAACCCAATTAAATAGTAGAATAGAAGTAACAACATCACCTGCGATGCAATGCATATGACAAATTGAATTTAATTCCATAAGTTAATCATGTGAGGGTCCGAGCCGCTCATGACCGTGAGCACGGCTAGTATACCAGTTTTACACTCTGCAGAGGTGGCGCATCTTTACCCACAAGTCATGTTACCCATCTGCCAAGGGATCGCGACTTCCCATACACCTCTACCGAGGAGGCGAGGCAGGGTAACACTACGAGGCCTTTACAAAGTTCCACTAGCTTCAGAAAACCCGCTACAGTTTATAGGAAGCTCCAATGCAGGAATTCCCTTGCAGGACCGCCATCGCAGCAAAATCCTCCCGAGGGCCTCCCTACACTGACCACTCCCCTACTGCCCTTGCCCCTTTCGGGTAAGGTAGTCCTCCACTAGCTTTCCTAATTAATCAGCCAAGGGCGTCCCATTATACCCTTGTGGTAGCACTGTTTTCCCGGGTGGTCGCTCCATGTTCCAATTAACATAATGATCTTATCATGAACGATAAATAACAACGGATAACAAAAGTATAATCATGAGTAATGTATCTTCATACCCAAAACCACATAAAGCACTAGCAAGTACTACCCAAAAAGTTCAGTGGTAAACAAGGTATAAAGATAATCAAACTAGGGTAACCTATTGGGTCCCATCAAATTTAACCTATGCAGATCATTATGATTAATTAGAACATGAGTGGGTAAAAAGAAGTGATCAAGGGCACAACTTGCCTGGGACTTGAGATTCCAGGTACCAGGATGATCTTCAGGTGACTCGTGACCTCACGCTAGTCGTAGCAATACAAACAAACATGGTATAGACAAAATTAACACCACACCAAACATAAGAATAAATTGCGTAATAATAATCTACGCTTTGCTACGAGATCGTGGGATCGAGAACCGCTAAGATCGGAGTTACGATTAAGGAGTTATGATTTTATAAAAGATATATGTATTGGACAAGAAAGAAATTGAGCACATAAATTATACCTTTGTTTCATAAAATAAAATTACCGGATGATAAACAATATTATTATGAATTTATAGCAAGTGGGATAAATTAATTCGGACCTAAGATGAATTAAATATGAATTATACAAGTTTCTGGAATTATTTTTATACTAAAAATCAATTTCCCTAATCATTTATCTATTTTTATCTACCTCTGGACTGCGCGTCATTTACTAAGAAGCTCGAGGTTTAATTCGCAAAATCGACCAGACTCAACCCTGACCCGAGGTGGACGGCGGGTTATTTTAACCTAAACCGAGGGACTCTTGTGCAAAACGGATCCGCGAAGAGGTATCTAAGGTTTTCTGGCCGTCCGATCGAAAATCAGGGGCTCGGATTAGATTTCCACACTCGCGAACCGGTACGCACCCCTGGCCATCGGATCAAGATCCTACGGCCATACGATGAAAGTAACGTCATAAACTCCCATGGCCGTTGATCTGCCCATCGACGGACACGATCATACGATTGAATCGATCCCGCCCCAATCCAATCACGGCCGATCGATCTTATATCAACGATCCAAATCTACCAGCCCCCAGATCTAATCTTAACCGCACCTTTACCATCCAAGGGCCAAGCGCCCTCTTCCCCCCTCCGGCAGCCATTGCCAGCGGCAAGGTCCAGGACCGCGACGGAGCTTGGACGGAGCTCGGCCATTCCATCCAGGAGGGCCCTAATATCTAATTTACAATGCGATTCACGCAATTCCAGGCACGGCGAATGCAAGGGGAGAGCTCTCACCGGCAGGGATGACGAATCGATGGCGGTCCACGGGCGACGGCTGTTGCGCGGTGAAGAGCGCGTCGGTGAGAAGTTCCCGGAGCACCAGCAGGTCGCCCACCGATTAAACCCTCACACAGCACCGCTGGATCACGACCACCCTCCCGCTGGCACAATTGGCGCCCTACTTCCCCTATCGGTGGCGAATCGTGGCGGCGGCACCCTCCATCTTACACGGCTCTCTCGGTTCACGGGAATAGCAGCGAGATGGAGGGATGTGCAGCGGCCGAGAAGGAGAAGGTATTTATCTTCCGCACGGATGAGTCGGGAGGTGGCCACGGAATACCCGAGCGAGATTCACGCGCGCGGCGGACAGCCAACGGACACACGGGTTCGGATCGGCTCGAATCCAGGGAGTAGTTCCGCCATGCGCGGGATTGAAGGTGACGGCGGCTATGGAATAAGCTGGAGACCCGGGAAGCGAAGGACGCGTGGAGTTCGTTAGGGAATAGGGTGGATCTCCGAGCGGCGCGGCGATTTGCGCGGCGCACCCGCGGGCGACAAACCAGCGGAGCTCAGTTGGAGCTCACGTGGGAGATGGGCCTGACATGGTGGCCCACAGGTAAGTGACCCGAAATGAGAGGAGAAGCCCGATCTGCGGGGGCCACATGCCAGTGGCAACCCGGCGTGCAGATGACCACGAAGACGTCCGCGTGAATATGACGAGTGGAGCCCACATGTAAGCGCCACAAACGAAAAAGAAAAGGGAAGAGCGTAGAGTGGGCTGGCGCGGGTGAGAAGGCCGTGCGCGGGTGCAGGCGAAGTGGGCCGAAGGTGTGAGGATCCAGCCCATGCGCAGGTATCTCCTTTCCATTTTTTTTCTTTTATGTTATATTTTCTGTTTTTCTTTTTCTTTGAGTTTGAAATTCAAAGTTCAAAATTCAATTTTTCTCTGTGGTAAATCCTCCTCAATTTAAGAGAATCATGTTGCACATAATATTCTTTCCTTTATTTATAATTTGTATACAAATTTTCTTTTCTTTCTCCACTTCTAAATTCTAGAATAATTCTTGGTTTCAAAATTCAGATCTCAAGTTTCAAAACTCAAGTGCAATTTGAGATATCTGAATTTACTAGTTTATTTCTTCATATATTTATTTTGTTATTATTAATTTTTTTATACAGATTTTGGGCCTTACAATGTCTCACGAAAAAAAGTGTCAAGTTGTTGCCCCTTTGAGAAATTGTAATTGTGCTAAGTGATATATGAATAAATTTGGAGTATCTCTCGCGCCTATTGTGTTTTGCCTCTCTATAAGGAAAATAAAGTATGGTGTCATCTGCTATATGCAAACAATGTGATGCTCTATTCTAGTTGCTCTAAAGTCCCGCTCAAGTCTTTCTCTCAAATTGTGCTCAAAGAAATACTCTTGGATCAGACAGATTATTTGGATATCATGCTCTGAAATCTATAAGGTTCAAAAGATCTTTGTTAAGGAATATAACACCTATAAACTCTCAAAGTATGATGAAGCTAGTAGAAATCTGAAACCATCCTTGTTCCTTGACTAATCTTATTTGGAAAAAAAAAGTTTGTGTTCGCTCTTCATCTTAATGTCACACAAGCCTCTTATGCATTCTGTCTCACTAACTCTTTTATCCTCTGACTAGATGATGAACCCCAATGGAAATGAAGTAAATGGTGCCAATGACAATACCCCTACCTTAACAACTATGAACGAGAAAAATGAGTCACACAGATATTCGATGAATGGAATGAAGAACAACAAAAGGAATAGAAAAATGTTTGGATACATGATTAGTCCACCTCAACCACAAGCAAAAGCCACGAAACACTTGGATACCCAAACAGAAAAATCAAGTCAGGCTCAACTACATGAGATACAGACACCCAATCAACCCTCACCCCCTGTTGGTCAAGCAAAGTTGACTCGCAAAAACTCAAAGCAAGAGGTGCTTGCTACTACTGCAAAAACGAAGGACATCTTATTCGTGAATGCCCCAAGAAACGTCTAGACCGACTAGAGAAGAAAGCTGCCAAGCAGGACCTAAGCAATAGTTCATAAGACCAACCATTTTATAATTACGATAATGAAGGTCGCTTGATTAGTATACATTGCAGAGCAAAGAAGAAAGGAAGTTTCTTAATTTTAGAATAGTTCAATGTGAACTAAGAACCTACAAAGAACCATATATCTCCTTTGCTTTCGTGCTAGCCTTCCTTAATCTCGAGGACGAGATTCTTTTAAGAGGGGTAGATTTTGTAACACCCTAAAATTCATCAATTAAAAATAACCCAATTTAATTTACTAATTTCCAAAAGATAGGAAAAATATTATTTTAAAATAATGAAATGGTGACATAAATGAATGGGACAATTTCTTGATTAGATAAAATTTTGTCAAGTGTTTGATGCATTAATGACGAGGCATAAAATTTGTTTCCTAATACATTGCAAGGATTATATTTATGTTATTTTTATTGGAATATTTAAAAAATATATTTATTTATAATTTTTATTGAACAAGCTATTATAAAAAAATGAATTTCGAAATTGAAAAAAAAGAAAAAAAATGTGGACGATCGGCCGCTCGGCCAACACCGTCACGTGAACCTCACCCGTGCTCCTCTCACCTTCGTCCTTTCTCCCTATGACAAGCAGCCCAGCCATCAACACTATCCGTCTTCTACATTCCTCGCCAAATGTTTGTTGTTCGCTGTTCGCGGCCGTACCCGTTTGCCAGCCATTCCGTCTCCTCGCCTGCGTAGTGGAGCACCATTGCGGCGACGTTTCTCCTCCTGTGATTTTTCCCCTTCTCCCTCCTCGCGGCATCCCCGTCAGCAGTTACCTTCCCCCGCAGCGGCCATTGATGTTGATTCTGGCTGTTAATTACTCACGGATTAATAGCAGTGCATCAATTGCTCTTTATAGGGTCTTAATCGACACTGATTCCCTCCTTTCCTCCACTATATAGGGCGCAGCACCCCCTCCTCTCCTCCTTTCACCATCCGACACCGTTAATGGATTTTATTGGCAGTCGTTTTACCTCTGTAATTCAAGGCCGGCTTCAATGGTCGCGGTTGCAAATTCCTCCTCCCTTTGGGCTATAAAAGGTTGCGCCCAGTCCTTCTCTCCTTGCCCTTGATCGCTCTCTCGCTCACAAATCACAACATCACATGTGCTTACCGGCTCGCAGCTGTCGCGGCTGTGCTCGCCGGAGTTCATGCCTCGCTGACCCCCTGCTCCATTACTGAGCCTCCCTGCTGCTGCCTACCGTTGTGCTCGCGCCACCACGTTGTGTTGTTGCCGTTGCCGGAGCTCCGTCTGCTTTGTCGTCTGTACTACACCGGTGCTGCTCAACCCTCGTGCCTCGCACTATCTACTAGCCCGGCTCTCTGCTCCTCCACCACGATGTCTACTACTCACCATCGTCATGTGTCGTTGGAGACCCTTGCCGATGAACTATCTCCTCACCGGACCTTCTCCCGCGCCACAGATTTCTCAGCCGTGCCGAAACCCCGCTTCTGAAGCCCCCTGCTTTCTTCCCCGTCGCAAGGTAGAAGATGACAATTTTTGTTGTTATTCATACGTATGACGTTTTTTATGTAAAACGATTATTTGGAGTGCAAATAAATCGATTCATGTAATATCAGTTCTATATGTTTATGCAAAATAATTTATTTCAGCATTCACAATAGTTTACACGTTTCATTAATTTATGATCGTTAGATTCGATTCATATGTAGTCATCAAATTAAGAAATTAAAAATAATTATAACCTTGATGTTTAGACAAGATTAGAACTAGGGAAGTCTACCATGAGTGACCACCCGGGAAAACAGTGCTACCATGAGAACTATCATGGCTCTAGTCTTGGCTAAATAACTAGGGAAGTCTTATGTTGGGTGCTGGTCGTGGTCGACAGGAACGGGGGCATCTGGCAAGCTCTTATAGTTCCGGCTCAGGCAGATTGGATACGGGCATAGTTCCCAAAGCTTTACCCTGTAGTCTGGACTATAAGTTGGTTACGGTAGGTGTGCCTTATGCAGTTTGACCATTTCCAGCATTTGCGTAATGAGGACTCTAGGGAGAAGCCTCGTAGTGAGACCCTGGCCATTCACCTCGGAAGTGAATATGGGTCTAGCTAACCCGGGCTAAAAGGGAATCGCGACTCATGGGTAAAGATGCGCCACCTCTGCAGAGTGTAAAACTGATATATCAGCCGTGCTCACGGTTATGAGCGGCCTGGACTCCTCACATGATAATTGAACTTGAAGATGGAAATAAATCGAGATCCGATGATCTGCCAATGGTTTGCTTAAGTGGTTTCACTTAAGTGTTTTTGATATACTCTTATACCTTTGCTTAATGGGAATACTTGGGATTCACACTTATTAGTAAGACAGGTGTTGTTAATAAAATGTTGACCAACTAAAATGCTTACTGCTCAACCTTAGCCTCACCTTGTTAAACCTGCATTAGTTTTTCCCCCACTTGCTGAGCCCCGACCATAAGTGAGCTCACCCTTGCTTAATTTTGATCAGAAGTTGCAGATGAAGATATGATGCTGAACTCCATGGATGCTAGTCTAGTGATACCCCCGGTCATCTTCCTGTGGATGGATGTCCTTGTTTCGCTGTACTTTGATGAATAAAGGTTAAGACATTATGTCTGTTCAAAGTGTAATATGTTAATATAATTGTTATTTACGCTTTTATGCATTGTTCTTTTGATATATTACACTTGTGACGTCAACATATGTGTGGAAATAGATCCTGGCACACATATGTTATGCACCCGGCTCTGCCCTTAGGAAACGGGTGTGACACTGGTACTGCCACGTGGCTCATAGACGTGTGGCAGAAGCCTTCGGCTAGAAGCAAGATCGCCGCTCGCATTCAATGCGAGCCGCCGAGGCGTGCCCTGTTGCGCATAGGACATGGATAGGCTTTTGTCAAGACGTGCAGGCGCGAATGACCACTCCGCGCATACTGATGCAGACAATTGTTAGCGCCGCGCGCGTTCAGTGCATCGTATGACACCATGGCAGGCGGTTGTGTGTTGGCACCGAGCACGTGGGTGGTGCCATCAGGAGCAGCTGTTTGCTCGGGTAGTGCGCGCACATCCATCGCATTAACTCCCGCTCACATCAGTGTGCCTGGTCTCTACATACATCAGCATACCCAGGGGCAGAAGACACGCCTGGTCAGGAGATCTACACGTCGGCCAAGAAGATCTCTATCCGCCATAGCACTCGCTGCTCCATGTTGTATATATTTAATACTTGTTCGTCGTGGCCCACATGTCGGGGCTGCTCAACACCCTTGTACATGTCACCCTTGGACTATAAAAGAGAGGGCACATGAGTTACAAGCGAAGGACAAATTCACACTCATGCAACCTCACCCACACTCAAGCTCTCAGCAATACAACTCATACCGGAGGTAGGAAATTACGATTCGGTGTCCCAAACCACTCTAAATCTCACGTGTTCTTGTGTTCTTGTATCTTACCAGGATAACCCTAGGCAATCCCCTCGTTTCTATGATTAGACGAGCGCACACCACCCGACTAGAGTTTAGCTCCGATAGTGTCCATCCCATCTGGCTGGTAATGAATCACGATCCACATGCTTCTTCATAAAATGGTAGGGCCGAAAATGAATAGAAATAGGGCTCGATCCTAATCTGATGTAATCTTTAACTTTTATATTGTAAAATTTAAAGCCCATTGTCACCCATAGGTAACACCTAGTATGTCCATCTCATTTGGCCAGTGGCGTAGACAAGGGGCTAGTTGGGGTCATGACCCCCTAACAAGAAGAAATTTTGATTTTGTAGTTATATATCTATGGCTAAAATAAAAGAATTAGCTTATAATAAGTGCATATTTTTATTAATTGTTATGACTAGTGCCTATTGTATATTGTATATGTATATATATTCTATTTATTAGGAAAAAAATTGCTTCAGCCCGGCTGCAAAACAGGATGTTTGCAGCCCCTTACAAAAAAAAGGATAGACCTAATACAATTAAAACGTTATCTGGTAGACCTGCAGGTGGGATCTATCATTCTTTTTGTGAGGGGCTGCAAACATCCTGGCTTGCAGCCGGGCTGTAGCAATTTTTTTCCAATTATTAACATTATAACTATAGTTATATATGCCTTGGCCCCGCTAAAGAAAAATCCTGCATTTGGCCAAGTGTGTCCATCCCACAAATACCACGATGCGCGCCACATGACGTCCCTGATGAACTCACGGGTGATCTCACATCCTCTCCTCAAGCGCGCGCCCGCAGCCCTGCTCTGCTTCTGTTGCACGGCCATCCTCAAGCGCGCCGGTAGAGAGACGATGGAGCTAGGAAACATCCCATCCGAATTCAGAAATATAATCAGCTGGATATATTATTATTACTATTAGTATTATATACTACAACATGTTACTCGAGCTAAAGAAGGATATATGATTGACGTTAACTACTATTGCTTATGATAATCTCGCCGCCGCCGGCTATCCGGTCCTACTGTGCTTGCGACCCTTGTTTGCTTACTGTACCTAGCTCTATTTATTGGGCCCGATGGATTTGGCGCCGGAGAGCAGGGTGTACTCGAGACAGACAGGCAGGACGGCCACATCCGCCATATTCAGGCATGGAAGCACCGGCTGCGAAGCGCGTCCTCCGCGTGGCCGCCATCAGCGGCTCCATTCGCAAGGCCTCCTGGCACAGCGGGCTCATCCGCGCCGGTACGTACATCTGTTCTTTTCTTGCTGAAACACCATATATATATAGGAATGGGTACACTAGCTTGGCAATTATCCAGCCGCGGAGGTGTGCGAGGACTGCATCCCGGGGCTGCGCGTCGACCACCTCGACGTCGCCGACCTGCCGATGCTCAACACCGACCTCGAGACGAACGGTGGTACGGGCTTCCCGCCCGCCGTCGAGGCGTTCCGCGCCAAGGTCCGCCATGCCGACTGCTTCCTCTTCGCCTCGCCCGAATACAACTACTCCATCACCAGTGAGTGTTTTGCTTATTATACTGTATACTTCGTTGTTTTACATGCCTACCCCCCCCCCCCCCCCCCCAATCAACTGCTGGGCACTGAACAACAATGTGTAGGCCCACTGAAGAACGCGCTTGACTGGGCTTCTAGAGGAGTGAACTGCTGGGCAGACAAGCCGGCCGCCATCGTCAGCGCGGGAGGCAACTTCGGCGGCGGCAGGTCCAGCTACCATCTGCGCCAGGTCGGGGTGTTCTTGGACATCCATTTCATCAACAAGCCGGAACTGTTCGTATTCGCCTTCTTCGAGCCGGCCAAGTTTTTCGACAGCGACGGGAACCTCATCGACGCCGACACCAGGGAGCGCCTCAAGCAGGTGCTCCTGTCCCTTGAGGCCTTCACGCGCAGGCTCCAGAACAACAAGGACTGAAGCAGCAGCTCCCGGGATCGCCGTGCTAATAATAATAATCTCTACTTCCTTCCTTCAGCAATTAGTAATTCGTGGTCGTCTTATTACAAACCAAAGTATATGTGCTCGAACCTATAATAAAATACATGGAGAACTTCGCTATCCGATCCCTGCCTCCATATTGGTCCCATTGGAGTAAATGGGTTGGCCCATCTAAGACAATTGATATTTCATGACACATAATAAATAATAGGGAGTTAAGAGATTATTCCTACATTGCTAGTTGATGAAGACTTTGATCAACTTATAAGGTGAATTTGGTGTATATTGTTTGAGAAGTTGGAAAAAATATGTTGACGTGTCACACGCGCTCGCTCACCTCGCTAGGCCATGGACGGTTGAGTCTAACTGGACTGATGGCCATCAAGGCCTACCCAAAGGCGTTCAAGATGGGGCCCTGGCATCGGGCTCTGCATACACGGACCAACGACTATCTTCGACGATTGTCACTAGTTGTTTTATATTGATTTTCTAGATTAAAATATAATTGAAAAGGTCTAATTTTTAACAATCCAAAAATGTGATAGAATTTTTTTCCATCTATTGGCTTTGCTAGTATTCTAAAACCAAATGTTTTTAAGAGTGCACACCATAAATAGTGACGTCAAAGATGTGTACTATGGTTGACAACCATTCATTGCTATTTCGTTGTCGAATCTAGATCATCTGGACCACACACACTAACGAATAGGAGTGTGTGTTTTAGGATGTGAATACTATGTTCAAGGAGCAATAATTGATATGCTAAGATTCCATAGTAGACTCTTATTTGATGTTGTCCACTAGAAATAGATGTAGGACACAGAGGCCAAATATGAGGTGTGTGATGTCAGCAGTGAGTTGTATATTATGGAGCATTTCTATGACTATATAATGGTCAATGGTCTCTATAGTAGAACAAGCTCATGAGACACATGTACTGGTGAAAGGTCTCGAAAAATTTGGTTGTGTGTGGCCTAAAATGTTTGTGGTGGTTGCATTATTGCAAAGCTTCCATAGACTTCGACAGATTTCGCTACCTATCTGAAACGTAAGAGACATGAGTTTGGCATCGCTGACCTCATCCGTTCTTTGGATATTTAAGATAAGGCAAGAGGAGGGGGATCTCTACTGCCCATATGGTGCAGAAAAATCCCCAAAGCTCCCACAAAAAGAAATCCAAGTAAGAACTCAAACGAAAAAATACCACCACTACTTTTAAGAAGAAGAAGGAAAATAGCAATTGTTTCACTCGTGGCAAGACCAAACATTACCAAAAGAGTGTCGCGGTGCCAAGTGGAAGTCAAACAAGAAGTCTGCAAACGTGAGTGAGGTTGATGAAGAAAATTTGGAGTATGATAATTTATTACCTATTGTTTTTTTGTCATTCACCCGATTCGTGGGTTGAGACAAGAGCCAATATTCACATGTGTGTCAATATTCATATGGGCTGACACGGGGCATTTTTAGTTAGTATGGATAGTCCACTAAATAAGCTTTTCGTGAAGTCCAAGATCATTGAAATCATATTCTGGAGTGAAAAGTTATGGCTCTTTTAGTTCCATGCAGGGTCAGAAATTTCGATCGATTTTTAGATCGGGGATTGCTAAAGTCGATTGATTCTCTATGATCAAAATGTTAATTTTTCACGTAGATGTGCTCATTTTGAACCAAATTCTGCAGGGATAAAATTTTTCGATGGGGTTGGTTTTTTTATCGAGGGTAGAAAAGTGTCATAATCGCTAGCTTTTAGTGGTTAGGTATTTATGCCCCATCACCCCTCCTTCAGTCCATTCATCAACTCCACCATGAAAAACACCTCTCTCTAGGTAATTTGAACTCTCCCTCCTTGTGAGATCAATTTGATTCTCGTAAGATCTAAAGAGTTGTGTTGAGAAATTGGATGATTAAGAGAGAAAGAGAGTAATCCCGCCCTTGAGCACTTGTGGATTTCGTTGTTGCGTCCACCCACTTCCTCATTCTCAACGCCGCCGAGCTCGGCGTTGTGCCTAGGGACGTCAGCTTCGCACCGCAAGGCTCCGACAAGGCGCTTGATCTCTTGCCATGCTCCTGTTGTCCAATGTGCGCGAGTGTGTTTGATCTACTCGTGTAAGGCTCGGTGGTTAGATGTGGCGATCTTCCTTGTTAGGATTTCATGTCGCTTCACTTGGTGTACTCCCGAAGCAACATGTTGAATTTGTTCAGATCCATGCTTAGGATCATATCCTCTTCCTCCTTGTCCTCATTTTCTTTCTGCTTGTCCATCCTCACATGCTCCAGATTCAACTTCTCCTCTATGATGAGCTTTTGTCTGTGAATTCTGTCATATGCCTCCAACTTTCTTTCTTCTACCAAAGCAACTAACTTGTAAACAAACAATCGTTCCAAAGATAGATCACCAAGTCTGGTCAGGTACTCCGAATCAGTGGATGAAGTGTCCATAGATTGTGTCTTCTTTGCCTTTTCCTTGCTCAAATCACGACCAAGTGGGAGTTTTGGAGGTGTGAGCTAGGGTTCTTAGATGTTGTTTTTTTTTACTTGAATACCACTCGATTGAAGCTTTTATTTGCTCATATCAACTTCAGCAGTTCAACATGGCATTAGTGTCAGTTTGCCGGGGGTGATATCAGTGCCTTAAACTTTGTGTAGTTTCTTAGGGCTAATAGCTACCTCAAATTTTCTTGCAATTTAATTGATTGAAATACATGATTTGGTGCTCAAATAGTTTTAGATTACACTTGGACCAGGAGTTCTCTATGGGGGGCAGGCACCAACAAGAGAGGGAAGTGGAATAGGAGTGGAGGAGCCAGAACCACTCGGGGCGGTGCCGTGACGAGGAAGAGGAGATGGTGAGGGAGCTGGAGCACGAGCGACACCACGACCGTGATGTTGTTAGGTACGAATTCGTGAACTCTTATATGTCAGTGGAAGTGAGTAGGTACACAAAAAGTAGTAAGTATATAGCTTTTCGTCAAAAAATTGGCAGGGGCAAATATAATCGTGTGTCATCGTAGTGTACGATTATATGTAAAATATGTATCACTCATTCACTCGTCCAATTCGTTCGGCAAACACCTATTATGCACAAAAGGCCACAAAGCAAAGCCGGTGTGCATTTGTTTATTTCTGTCACGTACCGTAATACTAGTGCTTTGGCGGTTGTGTTGTGGCGAGGATGAGGTGGAGGGTGGATCGTGCTGCTTTATTTGAAGGGCAAGAGAGTGGTTGGGTCAGATGATCGCACCCCGATTATTTTTCCTGGGTGGTTGGCAAGAATGGTTGGGCCACTAGTAGAACTGGGGGGAAAAGTTGTCCACAAAGAGTGCTCTTGACTGACGCCCAAGCCTCTGGGAGGAGTGTATATTCACACGATCAGGGTAACAATCACCTGCATGGCTATATAAGCACAACCAAGTATAGCCAAGCAAGAATTAATGCCTCCGTTCACCTGATGGAAGAAGCACGCAACCAGATTCATCATGGCTCTCATACTTACAAGCAGCCAATGCCATATGGACATACGCATATACGCTACCAGCCTACCAATATAATGCGCACGTCACACCATCGTCTCCTTCGCCGCCGTCGCGTCGTCGTCCACCCACGTGGCGTGCCACAGCGCCGACCGCCTCCGGGGCAGCGTGGACCCGACGCAGCTATCGAGCGTGGCGCGAAACTTGGCCTCCCCGGGGCGGAGCATGGCGGGCAGCGGCATCGCGACCCCGCTCGCGGCGCACGCCTCGTGGCGCGGCACGATGCGCGCGGCCAGCGCGTAGGAGAAGTACTCGGGGAACTCGTACAGCTCGTCGGCGCGGCGGCCCATGGCGCCCACGCCCAGGAGGTACTCCGCCTTGGGCCGCATGTTCCCGTCCACGCCGTAGCCGAAGAGCGCGGGGAAGCGGCGCGCCATGGAGCGAGCGGCGCGCGCGGGCAGGCCTAGCGACTCGAGGAACTCGATCCGCGGCAGCAGCTTGTCCTCCACGGAGAAGGACAGCAGGTCGGCGCGGCGGTGCAGGTCGGGCACGCCGAGCGCGCGCAGGAAGTAGAGCGTGGGCCGCAGCCGCGCCGCCACGGGGCACACGAGCAGGCGCGGGCGCCGCCGGAGCACGCGCTGGAGCTCCGCCTCCGGGACGCCCGCCTCCTCCGTCAGGAACCGGAGCGCGGCCGCGACGGCCTCCGCGGGCACGGACAGCAGCTCCGGGCACATCCCCGCCGCGCGCCGGAGGTCCGCGGGCGGCACGCCCGCCTCGAGCAGCACCGCCGCGACGCCTGCGGCCACGGGCGGCGACGGCAGCACGGGCTCCGGCGTCGGGGGCGGGAGGCCCGGGACTGCGAGGCTGGCCGGCCTGGTCCGCACCGCAACGGCGACGACGCTTAGCCTGCTGCGGCGCGGCGCCACCAGCCTGGGACCATAATCCAAGCCCTCGTGCGCCAGGGCGGTGCGGGTGCCAGACATAGTCACCATCGCTCGCAAGCTTTTCTCTTTTTTCTCTATCTCTTTGTATGTGAATGAGGACCATGCATGCGATCGAGGAAGAGGATAAGGCTGGGAGTGGGAGATGAGTCGGCGAGTCCGGTGCCGTAGAACGGTAGAAGTGGAACGACGAGTCTAGTAGTAAAAAGAGATGACAATGTCTACCCTGACCCGATATTTAGTGAGTATTTATGTCATTAGGATATGTATATGATTTAACTACATATCTTTTATTAGAAAAATAACGAGTATTAGAATATTATGCCATTACTCGTACGCGTTAATCTATGGGTATAAAATGTTCAATATAAATTTGGAGAAAAAAATATAAACTTGAGCACTTGGACTAGCCCAAAACAAATAAAACTCTAGCTATATAATCTCTTTCTACTATAAAAGTCCACATACTCTCGTACTCCTGTTCATCCTGATCGCAATCTCGTCCAATCAAATGTGTAAGTATAGTTTCCGAGCAGTTTTTATATTTTTTGCGCAACTATGTAATTAGACATTATTTATACATATATGAGCAATCTTAGCTATGCAGTTTGGTTTTTGCAGTGTCGTGTATCTATAATGTTAGAAATCAAATGGTCTGATGCTTAATTATGACACATGGTTTATTTAAATTTGATGTTTAGTAGATGATATTTTTTACAATTCATTGTATTTGTTGAATGATGCTTACCATATATGATATATGTCTAAATTTTATAGGTACGGATAACCCGACGGGTGACTCATTTCCATATGGGTATGTATATGGTGGTAAATTCAATACCCACCAGTGAATATAGGTACCCGACGAGGTTATTTTTTATCGTGTGTATGGGTATAGAACAGAGGCAGATAGGGTTCATTGTGGTTATTTGATCTCGACAAAATTTGTAAATATTTTTAAGATACTGTTAAAGCATTGATAACGTTAAAAGTATTGTATCATATATTAAAGTTGACTTATTAACCCAACAACATTGTCATCTCTAGTAGATGGCTGCATGTGTCAGTGTCAACCCGCTGTAGTAGTATGTTTCCATGCTCGTCCTTCGTTGCTACGTGTACGACGACAGCTCGGAAGAGAGCCCCGGATAGTGTTCAGGATTTCAGGTACTCATGTGGCGCCACCCGGTTGGTTCGGCAGGATGGTGCTTTACCCATGATGTAGCTTACTACTCCTCTACACACGCGATATAAATCTAGCTCAAGTTTAATTACATTTATAATAAATAATGTCGGTATTTATATATTGAAATAAATTTATTATTTAAAATATACTTTGTAACTAATTTAATTTTGCTTATTTTATATGATCACAAGTATTTATATTTTTTTACATAGTTCAATCTTGGACCGTTGATTTCTCGAAAAAACAAGATTTTTTTATGGATGGACTAAGACTGTCTCAACAATAAAATGTAAAAGATCCGGTGCTCTAAATATAGCGGTTTATACCGTGTGCTAGATGGACTTAAGTGAGTTTGATGTAGCTCGCGTCGGTTTCAGCTGTAGCACTGTTTTTTATGTAGTGACACTGTTACTGTTAGACTGATTTAGTGACAAGTGATCCCGAATTTGCTATTAAATTCCAAATATCTTATTACCAAGCCAGCCCTATAGGGATAGGCTCAAAGAGATAAAATTTCAGCTTCAACTGTTTTATTTTTCATAGTTTATTTGTTGTCTGAAACAGCTTGACTCAATTAAGGGTGGGTCCAATTGGTAGTCATGATAAGTCTATAATTATCCTGAAATTTAACCTTAAAATACTACCCTAAGAGCAACTCCAATAGTTCTTAAAAAATAGCTTGCTAAAATCATATTTAGCAAGGTGCTAAATAGCTATTGAAAGTAAAAAATAACTTAGTCTCCAATAGTTGCTCATATTTAGGAAGTAGTTCGATTTTGAATCTAGCTTTAGTGGCCCTGCCCCTATGAGATCTGCCTGACAATAAGGTTGAGACCACAGGATGTGATGACAGAAGAGAAAAGGCCGGTCGACATGAACTATGGAGGAGTGGTGGTCCGGTGGCGCAACCTATGAGGAAGTTGGGTTCGACGGTGAAGGAGAAACTTATGTGCACACATGTTTGACCTAGCTACCTCATTATGCTAGAAAGTGAAAAAAGAGCGTGATATACCTGGCTACCTCACTGTGTGGGAAATAGAAAAATAATCACGCTAGTGTGAAGAAATTGATGTCAACTGCATTTAGGGAGTTTCTAACGAGTTGCTAAATATGGAGAGTAAATAGAGTTAAATAGCAACTAAGTAAATTTAGCAAGTCTATTTAGATAACTATTGTAGAAACATTTTTATGTTCACTTCTTAGATTTAAGATTTAGAGAGTTGTTTAGAGAACTATTGGAGTTGCTCTAAGAGCAACTCCAAGAGTTTAGATATAATCTTAGCTAAATTTAGAGTTTTATGAGGACTCTAAAAAATAGATAATTTCTTAAACGATGAGATAAACCAACAGACTCTTTAAATATTGTTTATAAATATTCAAAACACCTCTCAATTGACGTGAATAAGATACACGTGTTTATATTAAAATATAAATCTACAGTTCACATGTCTCTCTTTTTACTGCTGGCATGAGAAATTTTTTTGTCCATGAATCGTGATATCGATCAACTTTTAGAAAGTGCTAGCATATGAGCTAGAAATTGGAATGCTAGTAAAACAAACAAACAGGAGGAGCAAGCATTTACACTTTTGCTGATACGCTTGCATTGTCGACATTGGCCAAGAAAATTAATCGATGTGCTCTTCCCCTGTATTGCGGTTAATCCCCTCCCAGCCTGGGTATGTCATATCTACCAACACACGCGAGGACGGCGAGGCTTGGGAGCGGCGAGAGGACGACGAGAACGGCAGGCGATGGAATGGTGCTACAGGCGTCAAGGGCTCAAGAGGGGTGACGGTAGGAGGGAATGGCTAGGCGGACAGACTCGGCAAAAATACCTAACAATCTGGATGGGATGGTGAGCAGGATACAATAGCGAGCAAGAAAGAGAGTCCGTTGGATCGGATTTTAATCCTAATTTTTCTGTTTTTGCGTATACTAATCTATTTAGCTAGGTTTTTGGAGTTGCTCTAACACTTACTCTTTAGACTAACTCCAGCTGATCTCGAGCGCGGACGCGAAAAAGCACCAGGCCGATGGGGAGGAGCGCGTCGCGGAAACAGACACGAGTTCCTCGCGTAAAGAGGAGAAGAAGAGAGAGGATACGTTGGTTTGACCGTTTGAGGGGAGAGGAAGGGGATGCCTTTTTTTCCAACCGCATCATCCGGTTTCTGATGGACGCCCTATAGTGACGCTCGCCACGAAAAAAACCCATCCGTGACGCTTTTCGCGTCCCGCTGAACTCAGCTATACCAATTTTTTAACTACCCATCGTCTCAAGCTAGTCGAGAGTACGGTGAAAGTTTTTTTTTAAAATAAAATATTTTAACAATTTCATCCGGCTAGATCGGTCCATGAACACGCGGATACCATATGCCTGGATATGTGATTATCCCGAATGAACAAAATTGCAGCCTAAATCGAATCGAAGCGAACCACGGAACCAGGCCAAATTCTTGTTCGGTTGCGCTTGCGCGGATCCCTCCAATCCTCATCAATGCACCCTTGGGCTCATAATTGAACACATTACAATATTGAGGACCTATCCATAAAACTCACGGCCCTACTGGTTCGAGGCTGACTAGCACTCGTCACCGTTCCGAGACCAGCGCCAGACGCAGACGGCCCCGAACGCCGGCGGCGGAGCATCAGGTCGTCGACCTCCGAGCATCGACCCGCCGCGATGGAGAAGGGAAAGGGCCTCGCTCGCCGCTGGGCGGTGGAGCTCCCCGACGCCTCCTCCTCCTCCCCCGCCGTCCCCGACCCGCCCGGCTTCACCAGATCCGCGCCCGACGCGGTAACCCCTACTCCTCCCCGTTCGTCCCTTCGCTGTTTTGCTCTGTGTCCCGCAATTCACGTGCCTGCTCTGGATCGCAGGACGACGCCGCTGGAGCGCGCCAGCGCAAGGACTCCGAGGCTGCATGGAAGGCGCAGGTTCGTTCGTTCGGTAGCCTATTCGTGCTTGGTCTAGTAGATCCAGGCCGCCGTCAGCGCGACCTACAGGCTATGATAGGATAACCATGTCGTACAGTTTTGCAAGAGCTAGATTAGATCTTGATGACTTTGCCGTCCTCAGTGATTATCTAGGGTTAGCATCTACGTAGTTCTAGGCTTTGAAATTGCTGTCTAACTGTGTGTGCTCCCTGATGTGAACAGAAAGCTTGGGAAGTTGCGCAGGCTCCGTTCAAGAACCTGATGATGATGGGATTTATGATGTGGATGGCAGGGAGCACTGTCCACCTCTTCAGCATCGGAATTACCTTCTCTGCTCTGTGGCAACCCCTCAACGCTCTCCGATCTGTTGGGAAAGGTACTGCTTAGCAACTGGTATATATACTAACATTTAAACCCATAACTACTAATTTAGCTTAGCCGAGGTACAAAGGCTAGGAAGTTTACTTCCAATGAGCACTCAATGTTCCATGGACTGCCATGTAACTTCTGATCTAACTAGGTGAGTACCCGTGCGTTGCAACGGGAACATATAATAACATAATAACTTATATATAAAATGTGTCTTATATTGTTATAAAAAAATATTTCATAATCCATTTGTAATCCTAGCCATACATAAATTTTGTTATTTTAATTTAGCTGTTTTAATACTGCATTGCAACCATCAGTATCATGCAGACTTCGATATATTTGTATGGTCTCATCATTGAAGAGCACATGTCACACCTGTCGGTAGAAGTTCCCTCATAAATTGTCAGTCATCAAGTAAGCACCACCATACACGCTTGCTTAAACAAAAAAATGCAAGTGTATGTGTTTGCGAAGAGAATTAAAGGCAAGCCGACACAAAAGCTACCCCGACGATGGCGAGTGGTCATTGTTGTCGATCCTCCTCTGCGTCACTTCTGGTGCCAAGATGACGCCATAGTCCTTGATATAGTAGTCATCGAACGCGCACGACATGGCGAGTACCGATGACTCTTGGTTAGGTTGTCAAACAAAGTGCACCCCGGGCTCATCAGCGAGGTAGTACACCTAGCCGTTGCACCATCGGATGTGCTACTCCTCTACATACATCTTGTTCGAGGACACTCACAGAACGTCAGCAACGACCGTCGTCCCAGCGCACAAGAATTCATGGTCGGTCAGTAGTGACTTACGTGGCAGGTTGAGCTTCAGGTGGATTATGAGCTAGACAGTGTGACGGCGCCGTTGTCGGATGCGGTGCCCAAAACAACCCGAGAGTTGCCGGCGTTGGCAACGACCATGAGGTCTCCCTGTTTGAAGATGGACAGCGCAGTGTAGCCGCTCCGGACCGCGTCCAAGCGACGGCTGCGCCGGAGCTTGCCGAACACAGCGATGCATGCGACCACGTAGTATTGCTTCCAGAGGTCGAACTGGCAGTCGCCAAGCTTCTTCTCGTCGTCGATGAGCGATGCCAACGCGAGCGCCTTCTGTCAGTGGTGTTTGTTCGGGGTTCCCAAGTAAGAAACATGGATTCATTTTTGGCGTTGGTTTATGAAAATGACTCACGAGTAAGATCCATGGAAAAATATTACGGAGAATAAATGTCACACATATAAAAAGAATTTAAGTTGAAAACATTATTCAAACAAAAGAAATTGCATGAAAGGCTCTTCTTTAAATACTACTCGCTCAATCCAAAAATATAATTCAGGAATCTCGTTGATAATTATCTACTACTACACATTGTGCAAAGGTAGCATGTGAGCTTTGGGAGAGATGTAGTAGATATTTTTACTGTAACAGGTATTGACATAAACACACATGTGGTGTAGTGGTTGCTACGATCACATTTGCTTGAGGGGTCGCAGGTTCGAATCCCATTGGGCCACATTTATGTTTTTTTTAATTTAATTTTAGCTAGGCGTGGGATACACGTGGGAATGAGAATGGATTTGCGGGGATGGGGGAATGAGAAAGACAGTGCGGGGAGGGGGTAATGGGAATGACAGAACACTGGCAGAACACAGAATGACAACCGGGAATGGGAATGGGCTTTGCAGAGAGAGGAGAATGAGAAAGTGCGGGAAGGTGGGAATGAGAATGACAGAACACGGAATGGGTAGCCTACCCCTTACCGTTTTAATAAGTAGTAGAGATTTTTAAGCCTTCATGTTAAATCATCTAGGAACACACAACACTCAACGTGTGATCATGTTGAGTCATTCTGGATGTCCAACTAACTTTTAGGCGTGCTTTTTAGTTTTGAGAAGTATGATGGTTTATGCGTCTAACCCTTGTACAGTTTGTAAATCATACACAATGTTAATCATTTCTTAAGGCAAAAATTGAGTTCCTATGAATTATTGTATTTACTGATTCTATAACATATATACTATTGCAAATGTACAATTCAGACAAGAATGTGTTTTCCAGAAACAAGGCATGTGTTTTCCAGAAACAAGGCATATGGGTACCTTTTAAGATGCTGCCCATAATTATCATCACTGTGAACTTGGTGAATGAATAGCATAAAGCACATGCATATCATGGGTTGGCTAAATTTTTCGTGATTGTCTTGCTTTTCTCTAGTAATACACTTTTGTAGGACATCATTGTTTCTCTTCAGTCTTCCGTTGGTGCACTTTCTTTAAAATATTTGGTATCCCTCCCATAAAAGAATGCAATGTTAGCACCACTTCATGGCTTATTGAAAGCTGAAAATTCTGCACGTACAGATTGACTTAGAAATCTTCATTGGAGTGCAATAAGGTTGTCTTATGCTCTAAAAATTATTGTGATATTGTAAATTTTATTTGCAACAGTACATCTAGTGTAACAATAGCCATGTATTTCACTCATACGCTGTTGGGTTGTGTTATGTTAGTCAGCACATGGAACACAGAACAACGGAGTTGGCTGAACGCAATGTGTGTTGAAATACAATTAATCACGCTTAAATTGTTTGCTTTTGGTCCATAATGTGGCGATATGTTTACAAAGTTATGGGTGTGCTTTATGAAGAGATGAACAGCTAAAATTGCAAATAAAAAACTAGAACAAGATGACCAATGTGATTTCATTGATATGGAAAGTGTTTTTCTTCTGTCAATCTTCACGCTTCTAAAGTTCTCTTGGAAACAAGAAGTATACTAGCTTGGGATGCTTCAGTTGATTTCTTAGGTCCAATCAAGCATATATTGTAGTCCTTCCAAACCAAGTGATAGCTTAGTTCTAAGCAATTCAGCATTGATTATTTTTCTTAGCAACAGTTGTTTTCTTTGCAGTTTTTGAACCATTTAAGGACCCAAGGGTGGATACTATTGCTCCTAAGTTGCTCTTTATTGCCCTCAATTTGGCTGCCATGGGATTGGGTATATGGAAGGTGAGCTCTTTCACATGTCTAGTTATACAGAGTTATCTTGTATTTCTCTAAGCATTTGAATTTCTGATATATTGTTTCCACAGCTTAATACATTGGGCCTTCTTCCAACAAATCCATCAGATTGGGTGTCTTCTCTGGCTCCTGCTCGGGTATGCTTTTGATAACCTGATACTATATGAACTAAATTCCCTGACTCTGTGTTCAGTTTTTGACATTGTTCAGTCATCTTTAGGTTTTTTTATGATAGTTTCAAAGTATTGTTCGCTTTAGTAATTGTTAGCTGTGTGCTGTAAGTAGAAGTGTGTAACTCTGTATTACTTATCTGTATATTGCCAGCTGTTATTTGGTGTGCTGTAAACTGGTATTAGTCGTTAATAGTTGCTTGCACTCGCTTTGCTATCAGATGAAATAGTCTCATCTTTGTCATGATGCACCTTTGGCACTATGTATGAACTGCCTGAAAATCATCTAATCGGCCAATCCCAGAGAACATTTGTTTGAAAACATTGCGAGGTTGTTCCTTTTCTGCACAATTACAATGGAACTACCTGTATAGTTATATTGCCAGTGAAACATTTTGTTAGAGTGCAAGTTTGCTTAATGAAATTAAATGTGACAATCTTTCGATGATGACTAAAGGCGAACTTTTATATGTGAACCCTATTTAATCCATGACCTCTGATTGAGATACATTTCAGGTTGACAACTGTACTATTCCGCTCACCCAGCTTATATTGGTTGCCTAAACTGGTTTCTTTTTTCTTGTTCTTATTTCAGGAGGTTGAATATGCCGGAGGAGGGCTCCCCTTAATTTAATGTCCATTTCCATTTGAACTTATTTTACTAGTTGTAATATTAATACCGAGTGACATTTTTACCATACACCCCTGAATACACGAAGTTCCGGGTTTTTTCCCCTGTCTGGATTTGTACTACTATTTTCTAGATGCGTTTGTTTGTATCGAATTTGCGACCCTGAAGTATAGTCGTGTCTGGATGGAAAAGGATTAAATTATCTTCTATTCAATTTTGACTAGGAATGAATTTAATTACCTTCAATCTCTTTCAATCCAAACGCAAGCACCCTGAAGTAAAGTCTCGCAGGATATCTACCGAGATCTTGTTCTGTTGTGTCTAGATAGAAGAGGATTAAATTATCTTCTATTTAATTTTGATTAGGAATGAATTTAATTCCCTATAATCTATTTCGATTCAGACGAATAGACAGCAGGCTGCCCATAGATAGTTTCTGTTGCTGTTTGGCAAGAGTAGCTTTCGACCAAATTTCAGCAGCCGTCAGCTGAATCCACATGATCTGTAGTACCCAAAGCCGGCAAGCAGGCTACAGCCACCATCTTCACTTCTCTATTTGTGCGGCTTTGATCCATTGGCTTTTATTTTTTCTACAGTATTTTGTCTTTATGAATTGTAGCTGCAGCAGTTTAAACAGTTGGTTTTAAATCGTAGCGAATAGGAGCTTGTCTCGTTGCCCTCCGCCTCTTTATTGCCCTCATGTACCTATGGGCGGTAATAGATCGCGAACCAAATACTTCACAATTTATTTGAGTCTTTAAATATTTTTCATTTAAAAATAAATCGAAATAGAGTCCGATGTTAATCTGTTCGATCCTTAAATTGTGTAGTGTACAATTTGGAGCACATTGTCATCTCTACATATACCCCGTGGCCTTGACTCCTTTCCCCGCCATTCCTATGGTGGCCCCCTCGCCTTCTAAGGCCAACTCCAACGTTTCCTCCACCCCACGTCCGATGATACATAGGGTGAAAAAGTCATCTAATAGTTTCCTCCACAACACACCCCATATAGTGAGACATATAGCTCTCTCCACACCACGTCCGGTGATGCATAGGGTGAAAAATTCATCTAATAGTCCCTGCCGAACGGATCCGTGAGGAAGGAACCCGGACCGACGCTGTGGGCCCACGACGGCACGACAAGACACAACACCACCAAACTATGTCCAGACCGTACATACAATACCAAAAGGTCTCTAGCAGACACGATGGAACACCCGTGTGCCCCCACGGACATACCCTCACTGATTCGCGGGCCATTCAATTCCAGTCGCGGAGACCTCATCACCGGAGTATCTACAGTGGCTCATACACCGTAAGGCCTAGTTTGGATACTTTAGGATTAGAGTGTTTTGGAGGGATTGGAGAGGGTGTAAATCCCCAATAGATCAAATACTCTCTCAATACATGTCAATCCACTCCAATCCCACTCATTACTAGAGTATCCAAACTAAGCCTAAAGGGGAGGGGTATAACGGAGGACGAAGCAGTACTGAACACAACCCTCAACCTCGTTGTAAGCCCACTTGAAAGTCGTCTAGATGGGGTGAATAGGCAAAACCTGAAAATTATAAATTTTGAACATAAACTTCACCCATTGTTAGGATTAGAAATGAGTAATAACGAAATCATAGTACGTAAGAGAGTTTTTCTTGCTATGAGTTGCTCAATCAATGCAGATAACTGTGGGAGCTAACTCAAAAAAGATCGAAAACAAGAGAACTTAGAGAGAGGGGAGAGGAAGAATCAAATCATGAGGTAATGAATAACACAAATGAATACAATGATTTGTTTCCCGAGGTTCGGTTACAAATAACATACTCCCCATTAAGGAGGCCACGTTGTCTTGGTCTCTTTCAACCATTTCCTCTCTCAAACGGTCACTTTGACAGTTTGAGTGCTTCTTAATCTTGAAGGTCACTTAGACCTGAGAGCACCTGTAGGGGGGTGAATAGGTGATCCTGCAAAAATCAACTCTGAACAAGACAAACTTGGTTTATGATGAGTGTTAGTGAAAACTAAAACCAAGTTGTTATGAGAAGAGATGGAGAGGAGAAGAGAACTCTTCACTTGATTGTTCCTTGGATATGTGTATTAAACTTAGGAACAACAATGCAAGTAAAATATGAGAACTCTTGGAAGACAACAATCGCAATAAAGAAAATGCACAAGAGACACGTCGATTTTATTACGTGGTTCGGCCAATGCCTACTCCACGTTGTGGTGACCTCCTTCGGTCAAGGGTTGCACTCAACCCCTCTCAAGTGATCCAAAGATCAAACTTGAGTATCACGTTATTCTTCCTTATATCAAATCCCTTTGCGAGGAATCTTCACAAGTTGGAGTCTATCACGCCTTACACAATGATCTCAATCAAGGCACAAAAGTAAGGAGTGAGTAGAAACACACACAAGAGTACAAGAGCAGCAACACCACACACACGAGCAAAGAAGAGAACGCAAGAATCAAAACGACATAGTTTCTCTCAAGAAAACGCTCAATTCTCTCTAAAATGAGTCAAATGCATGGTTGCGTTGAATCAGAGTTTCAGTGTGCTCTTAGTATACTTGGGTAACAGCTCCATGAGCCTAGGGGGTCCTTTTATAGCCCTAAGGGGCAAATCAGTCGTTTGATCTTCATTTGGAAGGCTCTGTTTGCCTTCTTTTCCGCGGGTGCACCGGACAATGAACAATACACGATTTCTTTCCATCCTAGCCACGCTGACCTTTGAGTTAGTCGTTGCATCCTTTGGCTGCCCGGCACACTGGACAGTCTGGTGCTGCCACGTGTCCACCGTTGATTACGCGCCGACCGTTGGCATTGGAGAGAGCCGTCGATCGCCTGGCTCACCAGACAGTCTGGTGCACACCGGACAGTCTAGTGAATTTTAGCTAGAGCGCCCGGCCAAATTCCTGAGACTGGCCAGTTTGGCCACAATGCAGTCTGGCACACCGGACACCATCGGCGCACACCGGACGGTACGGTGGTGCCCAGACTGGCCCAATCTTGGCCAAACATAGCCAAACTTCTTTTCTCCAGTTTTGCTTGACTTGAGAAGTTTCCTAGAACTTATATAGACATAGTTACCAACTAAAACAATTCACTAAGTGCTAGATTCATACCTTTGATTCTCCATTTCAACAGGATTTCCAATGTGCTCATACTCATAGTAGGCATGCTAGATCAAAGTGATGTGTTGGGCACTTTATCACCAAAACACTTAGAAATGGCCCAAGGGCATATTTTCCTTTCAATCTCCCCATTTTTGGTGGTTTATGCCAACACATCAAAAGCAACTCAAAATACACTAACATAGCCCAATGTGAGGCAAAATGTGCAAATCGACGTCAAACTGAAACCAATTGAATTATTACAGGATTTGGCATATTGGGATCAGTTTTGCCACCAATTGGTTTATTTTTTATAATTCAAATTCATTTTCTTACTTCTATGTCAAAAACACTTTGTTTTAGCAAATCAAAACATTTTTCAAGACTAGTATTGATCAAAAGCCAAAAACTCCCCCTTTTCCCATAATCAAAATTCTCCCCCATAAGAGAATAATGTTGCAACACGTACCAAACACAATAATTTTCGAAATTCACAAGTGGTAGTTGATCCAGTTGCTTTGGCCTTTAATTTCTCCCTTTTGGCATTAAGCACCAAAATGGAGAAATTAGTGGCCTATAAACCTCATTGCCTCACCAAAAATTACGAATTAAAAGTAAGATGGCAACTTGAACAAGATACTGTTTTGCAGTGGAAGCCTTGTTTCTTTCAAGTTCACCATTTCCCTTTCCATTCACCTTTGAGACTACATCAAAATCACTTAAGTAAACATGTTAGTCTCAATGGGACTAGTTGTAACACATCCTCCCCTAAACATGTGCATCATTTGCACAAAGACTTGTGAGGTTTGGGGATGATGTTTACAACTTGAACACCATAAATGTGTAATGAAACTTATAATGACATGATCAATATATAAAAACATATGTGCTCTAGATCAATCTAAGTTCCGCGAATCTAAGACATTTAGCTCACTACGCAGCTTATAAAATCTTTTTTCATCTAAAGGCTTGGTAATGATATCGACTAGCTAGTGATCGGTGCTAATATGACAAACATCGATATCTCCCTTTTGCTGGAGATCTCTCAGAAAGTGATGTCGGATGTCTTTGTGCTTAGTGTGGATGTGTTCAATGGGATTATCCGCAAGCAGATTGCACTCTTATTATCACATAGGAGTGGGACTTTGCTTAAATTGTAGCCAGCCCCGGAGGATTTGTCTCGTCCAAAGTAGTTGCGCGCAACACTGGACTGCGACAACATACTCGGCCTCGAGGTGGACAGAGCGACAGAAGTTTGTTTCTTTGAACTCCAAGGCACCAGGGTCCTTCCTAGAAACTGACAAGTCCCTGCTGTGCTCTTCCTATCAACTTTGCACCCGGCATAGTCGGAGTCTGAGTATCCAATCAAATCAAAGGTAGACCCCTTAGGATACCAGAGCACGATGTAATACGTATGAACTAAATATCTAAGAATACGCTTTACAGTCACAAGGTGGCATTCCTTGAGATCAGATTGAAATCTAGCACATATATAAACTGAAAGCATAATGTCTTGTCTACCTGCACAAAGATATAGCAAGGATCCTATCATAGATCGATATACTTTTTGATCTACGGACTTACCTCCCGCGTTAAGGTCCAAGTGTCCTTCAGTTTTTATTGACGTCTTAGCAGACTTTCATTCTTTATCCCAAATCTCTACAACTATTAAGCGTCATCTGTAGACTGCCCCCGCTCTCACCAGCCTCCCGCGGATCCCGCGCGCGCACAGCAGACAACCGCCGCCGAGGATACCGCCCCCGATAATCTCGCCCCCGCCCCACCTTCGTTTTCGCCGCCGCCGCGCCGCGCCGCACGCCCACGCCAACGCTCGCCCTCCACCCGCGCCCGCCGCAAAGCTCGCCGACAGCCACGCCCGCACGACCCGAACGCCATCCCGCCTCCATCCCCCGGCAAATCGTAACCGCCTGCCGCCCGACCTCCGTTTTTGTCGCGGCCGCGTCGCGCCGCACGCCTACGCTCGCCCTCCCCCCGCCCTAGCCGCAAAGGTCGCCGAAAATCCCGCCTCACACCTATACACCGCCCGCGATTCGCGCCATCCCGCCTCCCTACACGCGCCCGGCCGCCGCCGCGAACCACACATCTCCGCCAATCGCAAACGCGCGAAGCCCGGCCGTCGCCGCGAACCACACATCTCACGCCATGGATGGCGACGATAAACCCGCGCCTTTGTGCCGACGTCGAGCTCATCTCCATCCCACCAGTCCATGGCGTGACCCACCAGACCCCAAATCTAGGCGCGCCAGCTCCAAACCCTCAACAACCTTGCCGTTCCGATCTACCCGCGAACATGTCGCGCCTAGATGCTTAGCATTTTATACGACCTTTCCATCGCCGCCAGATCCCCAAACTCGACGCGCGGGTATCGGAGTGGCGAGCTCCGCGTAGCACAAGGACAAGAGCAACGCCGCGGGTAAGATTTGATACTTACGGTCTCCATTGATTTTAGAATTGTCTAATATGTGCTTGCTTCAATTCTGTTACGCGCTTGCTGTTATGTGCTTCCATTGAATTTAGCAACTACTTTCGAGACCGTGTTTGCTGTTATGTGCTTGCTTGTTATGGTGAGTTGGTGACGATTCAGTTCTGTCTAGGTGCACTGATATTGGCGTGTGATTAGTAACCAAAACTAAGAGTAATTGAATAAGATCCTAAGGCTGTGTTCTGTACCAGTTTGTTTAGAATGAGACAGAGCAACTACTTTCGAGAATTTTTTTGCATTGCTTTTGCCATATGACACAAAAATTTCAGCACAACTGAACCCTTCAGAAGCTTTTGCTATAGCTACAAAAATGTCACAGCACAACTGAACCCTTTTCCTCAAAATTGACCTGGATCAAGAATGTCCACTCAAGCAAAAGTCTGTAAGACGATGAGCATGGAAAGCATATGGTCGCTTATTTTAATCATCACCATTGGCTAGCACTAACAAAATAAACATTCAGTTCATCAGAGAGTTGAACCACACAATCATTCGGTCCTCCATGTCCACCCTGGTGGGTGCTGATCCCTGCAGATGAACATTCCATTACCATACATACCCGAAGCACACATGAAAATTCTAGGAAGGTGATGGTGACCAGATATGTTCCACAGAGATATTTTAGAGCTGACACCTACTGGTAATCCACATATGTATTGTAATGGATTTTCAGAATCGTTATCACAGACCCACAACATTGCACTTATCACTTTAAGCATTCCAAAATCTATTGTTGGTTTCAGATGAAAGAGTTGCATCCAATTGTTGATGTTGCCAATCCGATTATCGCCAATACGGTTGGTATCAAAGTCTTCTTAATTTCTCCACTGAAGTCAGACAGTTCACAGGACCCATCAGCGCACAGATCCTCTAAGGGCTTGTTCGGTTATTTTCAATCCATATGGATTGAAGGGGATTGATACGGATTGAGGGGGATTTTGACTTACTAGGGATTGAAACCCCCTCAATCCCCCTCAATCCATATGGATTGGGGTATAACCGAACAAGCCCTAAGCGATTAATTACCCAGAGCGGTCGCGCCTAGAACTACCTTGGAACAAACTGCAATCTTTGAGAGTCTACATAAATGATCTATCAAAGAAAGCTCCAATACTTGGACCTCCAATACTATATTTAATCCAATATAACAATATTTCATCCTCCTACAATGCTGGCTATGAAAACTATACATAGCTGTTCCATAAGTCCTACAATGCTGTTGAATATTATTTCTGCCCAAAAAAGGGTGTCAAGACATGCGATTTTAATGACTAGGGTAAACAAATGAAACAATGAATACTATTGATTTGACTTTTACAAGGTCCACATATATTTTGATAGTTTATTAATTTAGCAGTTAAACAACATGGTACACTGATTCATCAAGAACCGAGTGTCTAATAAAAGCATCCAGGCTAACTAAGATTCAAGAACATTTTTTATCATATAAGACAACATCACAGTACTTGAGGGCAATAATTTGCTAGATAATAAGGTTTAGCATCAGGGTCTATATTTAGCTTTTTATCATATAAGTCAGTCAAAAAGGTTGTTCCCTCACATAGCCATTGGCAGTCGGGAACCATATGGGTACTCCACACCTCTCCCCCATCAGCAACCTAAAACTTTTCAAAGGGACCACATCATCATGGGGGTAGGCCCACGGTATGGTAGCAGGTATATTATTTGTCAATTCAGTCCGCAGACTGCTAGGTATTGGAGTTCATAGTGTCAAGTGTAATTGGAAGTAGGCTAAACTTGAACCATGGTCTTCTTTAGAATGAGAAAGAATACTCGTAGCCATGGTGTTCTTTAGAATGACAATGCTGGTAGTCTGAACATGAACCTGAACTGGATCATTTGGAATGCAGGAATTTCATGGTATAGAAATTTCACAGGAATTAGTTCAAAAACACAAGAAAATTTTTCTTTGTTCCAAAGGGGCCTAAACTGTCGGCAGTGTTCAGCTTCATGTTCTAAACTGGAGCAAGTTTCAGGTTCAGGTTACTGTTTACGAACTGGAAGAAGATAAGCATCAGGGTGGCGTCTCCTCAATCCTTAGTCCGTGGTGGTGGAGAGAGATAAAAAAAATCAGTGCAAATTCTTGCAGCGATCTCATTTCATGGACACCATTCGGCCAGACACAAACAGAAGAATTTATCATTTCGTCTGTTGCCTTGTTGCTGCAGCAGTAGCACGCGTTGTGGGCTAACAAAGTGCTATAGAGGAAGAGGAGAGAGCGTGGAACTCATGGCTAGGCTCAACTCGAATAAGGCCCAACGCAACTAAAAGCTTTGCTGGCCTTCTCCAAACACGTCAACATGGAGTGCATTTCCCTGTTTCCTGCTACGACCCGGAAACTGGCTCAGATCATGGACTTGTGGTGCCGGTCCTTCGCTTAGTCGTCAGGCTCAGGCATTCTCTGGCGGTAAACCAAACAAACCAGAAGAATGCAACCCAACCTGAAACGCATACGAAGCACAGTTGAAAGAGACAGTAGTATCGATAATGACAATAACTGGTAGAGGGATTTGAGACTTGGAGAGGCATTTCGAGGACTGGAGATGGCAACTCGCAAGCAGCAGCGGCGGCGGCAGAAGTTCTAACTACAGGCATAAAAGTTAATTACTGAAGATTGCATTGCAAAAAAATGGCGAGTAACGGTATACCAGTGGCGATCGTGATGGCAACGACTGTCGCGATCGTGGTGGCCGAGATAACGGTATACCAGTCTGCAGCAGAACACTGCTGAATTTGATATACAGTGTGAGGTTTTTAACAGTGAAATCTTTTCACTGCGCGATTATTTCTATGTGTTCAACAACTGATTATAGATATTTTTCCCCGGAAGAAGCTGATGCTTTTATCATCATGTATAGTGGTTATGTCTTTGGTCCTGTTTGGTTTGAGACTAAAGATTAGTCCCTCTATTTTAGTCCTATTTAGTCCCTAAATAATTATCAAACGGTGAGACTCTCAAAGTTAGCTCACTATCCCATTTTGGCCTTGTGTCCCACTTTGGTTCACAGTCCCAAATAGGTCCTGGGTCTGATATTGTTGAGGAAATGTCTTATCGTGCATTAATGGGGCTGCCCAAGATGACCGTATGTCATTAGTAGATGTTATACCAATTGAATTTCTATCATGATGCAAGCTACACCAGAGTATTGGACTGTCGTTGCAGAGTTATTTTCAATGAATTATTGAATTGACAAATTTGTGCGATTTCTGGTACATTTCAGATTGTGCGGATTTGGTAAAGGGAGCCAAGGACAAGCATTTGAGGGTTAAGGGACCTGTCAGGATCCCTACTAAGGTTCTCCACATCACCACTCGCGTGTCCCCTTGCGGTGAAGGTATCAAGTTGTCTGCTGGTTGGTTTTGTTTAATTTTACTGATTGAGTTTTTAGTGCTTTCATTAATAGGAATACGTAATACATTGATCTGTTCACTTTTCACTAATTTATACATGTGTTAAGCATTAAAGTGCTCGCAGTTCACAAAATATTATGCTATTGTTAATTTTATTTTGGATTCCATTTATTTCTTAAAAAGATTTTTCTTACTATTATAACATGTAAAACTACTGTATCTATCCTGCACCATGGGAGGTGATTTTTGTTCTTTACGTTATTATCTACTCCTTGTGTTCCTAATTATTGTTCACTTTGGCTTTTGTATAGTATAATAATCCAAACTTGTGTGTATTTCGGGTATTTATTGGGGTAGTGTAAAGTTTATATGCATACTTCCTGTATATAGAGGTTGATGCTATTTATCTAATGGTATTGGTAAGGCTTAGCTAATAGTATGATTTGTGTACGGTTTGTTGCATCCGTTCACAATTCTCTTTCTCACATACTTCCTGTGTTCATGCTGCATTGCTGCTTAAAATCAGCATCGGTCAATAACTCCTTGAATGATGTTACATCCTGCTTACGTGGTGTACCTTTTACGAAAGGAAGATTGAAGAGAGCAGACAAACAGCTCTGCAAATCCTCATTGTGCCATGTTTCCCATTAATTAGCTCCCCCCTCTACGGTCATCTATGCCTCATGTCGTCGTCTGCCCTGACCATTTCGGCACTAGGAGGACTGCTATCATTGTCTGTCCCACTATGCGTGCTCTTGTGCTCAGCTCCCTGTTTCTAAGTCGCTTATCCACCTCTGCATGAGTTGCAGACTCATGAACTACAAGCCTTAATCACATTCACACCTATAGTCCAAAATAAGTGCTCAACCAACCAACCCACACTGCTCCTATGTCGTGCTATATCAATGCATTAGAGCATTTTACAATTTAGTTTAAAATATTTTCAAATGATAAAAGGTTTTGATGGAGCCAGCCGTATTGAACCGTGAAAGAGTTGCATTGGACAAGAAAAACAGGATACCTATGTAAGTTATATTATAAACAACAGTTAACACAAGATTTCGCTATCAAATTTATATGAACGTTATTTAGTCACATGTTTAATATAGCTTCAGGTTATTCGACGACTATAGCGATGAAGATTTTTATGGGGTACAACGGAAGTATAGTATTGTCGCTCGAGTTGAAGTTAAATTCCCGATTGAACCACGTTATCGTGACAGGCAACATTACATTTTGTCTGACATCAATGTAAGACAACCCCTCTTTAAGTTTCAGTGGATTGATTTTGTCCGCCTGGTTGTTCCTTCTTGCTGAATTCAGACGACGCCATATGCGGCCAAGCCATCCGGTTGGAGAAAGGCTCAACACGCTGACGCCGAGATGACTCCAGCGCCTCTTCCTGCACAAGGGCGAGTGCACAAGCAGCATCGAGATTTGGAGGTCTTTGTACCATTATAACAGTTTTAATATCATGTTTGAGACCATCGATAAATCACATTGTGTAGTACAAGGGATCAGTATGCGACTCATATGTAGCTAACTCATCTATCAAGGATGCAAACTGTTCAACGTAGTCTGAAACAGACCCTGTCTGACTAATATGGAAGAGATGACGAATCAAGGATTCATGTTGTTCACGAGCTGGATGGGCTTGGCCAGCATCGCCTTCGACCCTCCCCCATCGTCGTCGCTCGGGGTTGCAGGCGAATTTTGGGCGGAGAACGTGCTGCATCTGGACCGCCGGTGTGGAGGCACGCGATGTTGTCCCAGACCATGCCGAGCACGGGCTCGTTCTGCGTGATGTTGGGGAGCCCCCGCAGGTCGCCGTCGCCATCGTCGTCCTGTGGGGACGAGACGCGGATGAGCCAGGCGATGTCCTCGAGCATAATCAACAGTTGGAACTCCAGCATACATAGCCCCCGAGGTTCTTTCCAGAAAAGAGTATGATGGAAAGGTGAGTTGTTATTTACTTCACTTCATGCTTGATAATTCTCATTTCTTTGCTGTATGTGTATCTGCTTTTTCCCCCTGCATCAATCAATGAGATAAAAGGTTCGTGGCCGCGACACTTAACAAAACTGGAAGTCGTAGTTCCTTCAGTTTTTGTTTGTATCATGTATCTTTAGGACTTGAAGTCGGCATCTTTCAGACAAACATGTTTTGTTTTCTAAGTACTGCAGCAGTACTTACTGCAACTCATAAAAAGAAGGCCTTGAAAGTAACTGACTTATCTTGTGTCTAGAGTTTGACTCGTGCTGCATATAGAATTAGCATTGGGATTTGTTTCTAATGTTGTGTGGTCACAGTAACTTACCATTTAGGTACCAGTTGGTTTCTTGGCTCGTTTTCACTGAAAATGCTTGCATTGAGGACAAGCAGGAATATGGAGCTGTATATCCTTCAAGTGCTGCTTTTAGGCTTTTGAATTTCACATCGGTAGGGTAGTTTTAACACTGCATGTTGTGAGAGAACTCATTCTCCTCGTCCAGGTAGCAGACGTTTGGTCCTGTGGTGTCACGCTGTACGTGATGCTCGTGGGATCATATCCATTTGAAGATCCTGAGGATCCAAGGAACTTCCGGAAAACGATCAGCGTAATCATCTCCCTTTTCCTTCTATTGGTTATCACAGCTTACTTCAGTTGCTTGTTTGGTGATTCTGAAAGCAATTTCAATGTCTCTTGTGCTTGGCAGAGAATTCTTGGCGTGTAATACTCCATCCCGGATTATGTGAGAGTGTCTTCAGACTGCAGACGCCTTCTGTCTCAGATATTCGTTGCCGATCCTTCAAAGGTACTTCCTCTCTCAATTCAGTAAATCCAAATCCAAGCTGGCCTAATCGTCAGAGTTCAGATCACCTCCAAAAGGCAAATATTTCATATGCTGATTATACTGAGGTGTGGATCCTGCAACCCTGGACAAACAATTATCAGCGTGATCACTGACAGTGAATTTCTTGTGAAACGTCCTCTACCTGAAACTGAAAGAGGGCCACGATCCCACAGATAAAGCATCACCCGTGGTTCCTGAAGACCCTCCCGAGGGAGATCTCGGAGAGGGAGAAGGCCAACTACAAGGTCGCGGATGCCGCCGAGCCGGCGCAGCCGCGCAGGCCGTGGACAAGATCATGCGGATCGTTGAGGAGGCCAAGACCCCCGGTGACATGTCCAAGGTGGTCGACCCGGCGCTGCTGGCCGAGATGGCAGAGCTGGAGAGCGACGAGGAAGAGGCAGACACCGATGACACCTACTGATCGCTCCTGCATGCAGCTCAACAGCTGCTCAGTCATGGTGTCCAGTACTTGTGCTGCAGACATGGCGCCGCCGAGCGCCCGAGCTTAACCCGTGCGTGTGATGACGGATGTTGTATTGCACTCTTTACTCTGTTTGTATAATAAAAGTCTGTACAGCGCTGTACAATTGCAGATTGCCTTGTACAGATAAACTAGCATGCAGTGATATACTCCGTCCCAAATTCTATGTTCCAAAACAGTTTAAATAATTATATTTTTTAGAGAGATCAAAGTAGTTTTAAGTATGATTAAATTTATATAATAAAATAATACTAATTATGACACCAAATAAGTATCATGGATATTTAAGTATGATAAATTTATAAATAGTATTACATTATAATCAGCTACTACAGAAAATTAAAGATAAAACGAAGCGTCGATCATGACAGAAGCCAAAATATATTATAAAGAGGTCATATCGCGGATGGCGTCGAGGGCCAGAACGCGACGCTGGGGCTTCTTTCGTGCTTGAGCGGCAGGAGCCAGACCCACGAAACGGACAGTATGGACGCCCTCGTTCCACTCTTATGCTATTTTATATCTTAGAATGTGAATACTTATGTTTTTCTATAATAATCATGGGTCATTTTCACTATCCTGGGAAATTCGGATCTGTGTTCGCCTCATTTCCTGGACCCATCTTTGCAGCTCTATATCTGTTTCAGACTACGTTAGGTTATTATGTGTTTCCGTTGGCATCCACCTAGTATTAAATATATCTTGAATGTACTTCATTTGAGAGAGGAATATCCATTAGTTGAGTTACTTTACTTGAAATCCGAAAAAGTAAGTCAACTCTTTCATCATCATAGACATCTCAAATTTCTATGTTATCACCTGTTGAACTCTTCACATGATTTTTGATTAGCAGAACCAAATATTATGTCATCGACATATATTTGATATATAAACAAATCATTATTGCAAGTTTTTAGTGAAAAAGTTAGATTAGCTTTCCCGATCTTGAAAACATTAGATATAAGAAAATATCTAATACATTCATACCACGCTCTTATATACCATCTTATACATTGCTTAAGTCCATTAAGCGTTCACACACAATGGTGGATGCATCACAGCATCAGTCACGCACTCACGTACCGGGATTGGACCCAACCAACTGAATCCCAACGGACGGGACTGCCTCCTGCGATTCGAGTGGGACGGACACGAGCCGGCCCATGCCCACCCAGGCAGCCTGGTTGACTCGCACCCGTCCACCTCCCTCGCCGCATAAAACCCCGGCCGCGCTCGCCACTGCCCACCGGCGACGGAGGAGGCTCTCCACTACTCACTCCATTTCTGTGAGATCCTCGCCGCGCAAGAAGCGCAACATCGCGTCTTCCTGCAGGCTGCACCCGCGTGCCGCGCTTCCTTCCGAGTCCCGACACCCGAGGCCCGAGCGCCTGCCGGCTGCCGCCAACTTCTGTTTCTGACGAGTGTCTGTGACCTCGGCTCGGGTTCGACCTTCGACGGGGAACGGAGTGAGGTCAGCTGCCGACGCAATGAGCGCCTCCGCAGCCCCGGCCCCCGCAGCGGTATGGCTCCACTTCCCGCGCTTCTCTTCTCGTTCCGCCGCGCGGACCCGTCCCTTGATCTGCCTGCCCGTGCTTCTACCGCCTTCTCATCGAATCGACTCTGCACTCCGCCTCGCTGACGGTTCCACGGGCCTCACAACGGAGGATCGCCGGTTCCCGAAGCACCACCTGTTCGGCAGGGCCGCCGGATCGCTTATACCAGCTAGCGCGTCTATGCATGTCTAACTGATCCATCTCGCTGATGCAGGGAGGGCGATTCTTCACGGGCTTCACAAGACTGTGCAAGGGCCTCGCCGTCGTCCTCTTACTCGCCCACATTTTGGTCCACCTCTTCCCTTCAGCCGCCACATATCTCACGCTGATACCAGCCAGGTACCCACTGTGATTCCTGATCCATGATTCCTGAACCGACAGGGTTAGCCGAGCTACCTGCTCTTCCCTATTTGGCTGAACAGCGACCAGTCATGTAATCTATAATTCTGTACCGCCATTCACTTACTGTCTGTGTAATTGGAAACTTATTTTACGAGTAAAATGTAGTCCTCTAACTTTGTCGGTCCGTGCAAAACCGTCCAAAATAGAGTTTGCTCAAACCAAATGCCGACGCCACGTTGGAGTAAATTGAGTCCCCGAACTTGACATGCTATATCAATTGGGTATCTGAACTTAACATGTTGTGCTACTTGGATCCCCAAACTTTCATTAATGTGATCCAACGTGGTACGCCATTTGAGCAAATCTGGTTTTCAACAGTTTTGCATAGACTAGCATAGTTAGAGAACCACTTTTGCTGGTTTTATAAATTCGGTGACCCAAGTGACATAATGTGCCAAGTTCGAGGACCACTACTGCATTTGACTCTTATTTTATTCACGTTTCCCTTCCGTTGCTGCTCAGTTGTGCCTAACTGAAATCAGGGGAAAAAATCTGAATGTATATGCCTCCCGTGCAGTTATTGCTAATGCTCTTCTGTATATGGGGAAAGTGCAACTTCAGTAAAATACAAACCAATTCGATTACTTGTCAGTTGTGTTTAGTTGGAATTTTACTAATTTGCATTCCTTTTTTTGTTACTGCTAGGTTGCCTTTGATAACTGAAATTAGAAAGAAAAAAAGGTTTCTGAATGACAGTAGTTAATGCGTAATTTTAATTTGATGTAAGTTTCAATGTCCATTTCCACATCTACCTATGTTATATTGTTGGAAATGACCATATATAACTACGTCAATCTACCTACATACTAAGATCCTTGCGGTGCCATTTCTTCATAGTAGATTACATGAATAGCTGTTTTCAGGAGGTTAACTAACTAGATGTGCTCTCTGTACAGGACAATCCCTTTTGCTTGGAACCTGGTTACCGCTGGTTACATTGAGCAAACAATTCCAGGGGTATGTTTGCTCAGCACATCTCCAATAGTCCAATGTACCAATTCACCATTCTGTGATTATGTTTGCATTTCTTGCTAACCAAACATCGGAACAACTCTACGGACGAAAAAGATTGTGAGGAGTGCTGCGATATTTCATCTGTTTTCTGTTTCCCATTATATTGTCCCCTATGCCTGTGGAATATTTGAGATATGGTTCTTGATGTGTACTTTAATTTGAAATCATGTTATTCTGTTGTCTGTTGGTCATCAGTTTTCTAGGAATTCTCTTTATTCCTTGCTCATTATCCTATCTTACCTAGGATATTGCATCACACCACAATGTCGTGAAGGCTCATTATTCAGTATTTTAGGCAATGGCACCCTTATCTTACAAGGCTTCCGTGTTTCCAGGTGATTGTGAGCATAGTTGGTCTTCTTCTATTTGGGAAGGTGTTGGAGCCTTTATGGGGAGCTAAGGAACTGCTCAAGTTTATTTTTATTGTTAATCTCTCAATTTCAGCGTGTGTCTTCGTAACTATGATTGTGCTATACTACATAACACAGGAGGAGAGCTACCTGTAAGTGTCACATTTCATTACTAGCTTGCTAATCAAATAGTTTTTATCTGATTTATTTACATGGGCACTTTGTTATGGAATATTTTTAAGTGTACTTGCAAAAGTATTTCCAGACAGGTAACCTGCAGATTCAATGCCTCCAAGTATAGTATTGTTAAGAAATAATGTGCTGAGCTCCCTCATTTGAAAATTGAAATAATGTTTTTGTCTCCTAATTTTGATCATAAGATATCCAAGTGATAACAAGAACTAGGTTTAGATGGTTTGCTGAAACATGCAGCAAAATAATGTTTTCTGGTTCTTTTCAATAGTGGATTTTCATGACATATCAGTTCATAGTGATCAGTTTGCCATGAAAATTGACACTACATCTATTTGATTCTGCAGCTACACACCTGTTTCTGGGTTTTATGGAGTTCTTTCAGGACTACTGGTGGGCATCAAGCAAATTTTACCTGATCAGGAGCTTAACCTTTTTGTGTTCAAGATTAGTGCAAAGGTATTCGGTCACTTCTATAATGAAATTTGTTTAATTTGGCAATCAATTTTGATCATCTCCCAAGGTTTCGTAACATATCTTTCTGTTTATTCAGTGGATTCCATCTATTGTTGCATTTATCTCGGTTGCTGTAAGCTTCTTCATGAAGGAAGTGATGTCATACCTTCCCATCATATTATTTGGCATCTACATGAGCTGGATTTACCTGCGTTACTTCCAAAGGAGATTAGAAGTAGGCCTTAAAGGGGACCCAAGTGATGAATTCTCGTTTTCAAGCTTCTTCCCTGGATTTTTAAGGTACTATTTTTCACAAGTGACGTTGCTGTAGAGAGAAATGCAAACGCAATGCAATAATTGTGTGAAACAAAGAACATTTTAGAGTACCCCTTACTCAGCAATGTGTGAATCCC
Organism: Zea mays; assembly: GCF_902167145.1. NCBI lineage: Eukaryota > Viridiplantae > Streptophyta > Magnoliopsida > Poales > Poaceae > Zea > Zea mays. The sequence goes on from NC_050104.1 coordinate 133,940,400, forward strand.
TAGTTTAAAAATATTAGAAGAAAGTTTTGGATTACCATTGCAATTAAACGTAACATCTAACTCTACCTTCAAAAGCATAGAGAGTTAGGAAAACGGCTGTAGAGATATAGGTGCTCATCCAACCTGTTTTTCACCATGCTAGCCGTGGCTCCTGGCCCCAAGTAAAAACGCAAAAACTCTAGCATTAACCCTCCAAGCTCCAACTATACCAATTTATGGATTCCTAGCTCTAGGGTTATGCAAAGAACTGTCCTTGGATTTTTTTTCTTCTCTGAAAGTTTTGCTCAACACTTGCCGATTCCAAACAATACAAGACTCAACAATTCTAGAAATAAATAAACCCTAAAGTCTGTTTGTTTTTTTTAATTTCATAAACTTATTAAAATGTCGCAGGCCAATTTTGGACCCTATTGCTTCTGTATTCCACAAACTTTTCTGTGGGCGATCTGCAAGACCTGAAGGCACAGGCCAGACATTGGATGGGTCACAGTTCCCTGGTTCAGGCTCCACTGAGGCAAACAGGAGGAGGTGCGGATTCCCTTTTTCTCTCATCGTTGTAGCCATCCATCACTGAGACCATCTGCATAGTGGAGCACATGATGTTGTTTCCTACCCGTTGAGTGATTTCTACCCATTGTTAAAGTTTGATGTTCTTATCTGGTGATAACCGGCTTCAATCAGGCATCTCATTTGATTCAATTATTGCCCGTTCCCTGCAGAGAAAGGGGCCAGAAGGCACTGGAGCAGAGACTGGCAGAGAAGCTGGCTGCGGTCAGGAAGGCGGAGGGCACGCCTCCGCCGAAGCAGCAGCAGGAGGAGGAGGAGGACGCGGAGAATGATGCTTCTGATAAAGTCTGAGCGACTGAGCCCCTCTTGTTTTCAGCTGGTGGAATTCGCTGCCAGGAGATCCTATCCTTGTGTCAATTTTTTCCTTATATTTGCGCGTGCCGCCGCGTGAGCGAGACCCGCAGTATAGTGGAGTTGAGTAGCCTCATGGCATGGCGATTGTGAGTTGTGACAAAAGAATGCAGCCGTGCAAGAAGGCAAATGCGACACGCATGTTCGAACAAATTCTTGCAGGGTAGCGAGTAGTTTTTTCTTTTCTTTTTATTTTTAAGTTTGCAAGAGCACTGCATATCATTTAAGGAGAGGGGGAAACAAGTTCAATACATGGTTAAATTATACATATGTCCTAAATTAAAATTCGTTTTAGATAATTATTAGATTCGTGCAATACTTGATATAGGTGTTTTATATATGTGATCACCATCCATTGAATATAGGCATAAAAACCAAATGATAAAATGACTATCATTAGTATAGAAAGCCAAAACAACCCTATCACAGCAGCCCTCTTTCCAACTAGCTAATGCCATTGATAAAGGATGCCAAGCCGGTGAGCTCACTTCGCCATTTCTTCTTTTGATTCACTAAGTGCTAATTTCGCATTAAGAAAGCAACCTAGTTTTTTTAAAATCAGTTTTTTATTTTTTTAGATATGCGAGACTAGTTTCTTGGTTTTTAAGAGACTGAGAATATAATTCCTATAAACTAAGATATAAATCAGTATGTTTGGAACCACCTAAATTTTCATAAACCAAGTGCTTCCAAACAGGTCCTAAATGCTAAAGTTTAACAAATTCATACATTTGCTGAGACTATATGGATCAACGGTTGTATATCTTCAAGGGCCTAAGGTGTAATGTCAAGCCAGCGATTAGTTTCTTGCATGGGTGCTTGTGTTTCGTGTTATGCTCAGTAGTCAACCCTTGCCAAATAATTTTTACGCCGACGTTTCATGTGCGATCTGACCGAAATGTCTCACTCAACTCAAGTGAAGTTCTAGTCGACTGGTCGGATTGGAACTTGGCCTTGCATTTTATTTCTATACTTTTCTCTGTTTTTTTCTAAAGAAAGTAGCTGTAGCATTGCATAAAGATCATAACTTGTTCTTTAGATAGGCGAACGTTCGATAGGCAGCAACCACAGCTATCATTCTTGACTCTTCCTAGCTGGCTAGCTCCGATCCTGCGGCAACTCAAGACAGGTTCCCAGCAGAGCAGAACGGTTAAAAAGCAACGTAGCAAAGTCTCCGGACTGAAATCAAGCGCGTGTTAATTACAATTATTTATCAGCGTCCATTGTATTAACATAATAAATCTTTAATTTATTACCTCACTTAGTTATCAACACCACTGAAGATAATCACACACTCACTCATAGACATTCAGTCATTCATATGCACAAGCACATACAACAACAGAAACACCGCACAAAACGAATTCTCTGAATATTCATTCATTCATTGACGCGCTGCCAGACACAGTATATATCGATCACTGCGTGGAGTTGGAGTCGGAGGCGGGGAAGAAGTCGAAGCGCATGAGCAGCTTGACGGAGGGCAGCGGCTGGCCCTTGTGGTCGGACAGCCTGACGGAGCGGATCCCCGGGCGGAGCTCCCACACGGGCAGGCAGGTCTGGCCGCCGAACTCGTCCTTCTGGTGGTTGTCCGACTCGTGCACCTCCACCCGCAGCAGCGCCAGCTCCGGCATCGCCAGCGGGAACGGCCCGAACTCGTGGTCCCACGCCGGGACCCAGCTGTCCATCGCCACCCGCGTCTGCTCCATCCTCGTGTCCGCCGGCACCCCGGCGACCCCCACCCGGGCGTAGAAGTCCGGCGGCGAGCACCGGTCGAAGTGCGTCTTCCGGAAGTCGAACCGCCAGCCGTCCCCCATGTACACCGTCACCCTCAGCCTCGTCTTCACCGGCAGCTCGGCTCTCGGGTCGAAGTCCAACGGCTTGCTGCGCATCAGCGCGTCGGGTTTCTTCACGTAGCCGCAGCCGCCGTTCGCCCGGAACATGCCTTGCGTCAGCCACAGCTTCCTCCCGTGGCCCTGCATGTTTGCCGCCACCATCTGGACTCCGTACCTCCACCCCATCAGCGGGTTGTAGTTGGACGAAGTGATGCGCGTCGACCGCGGGAAAATGCGCAGTAGGTTCCGCTGCGTGAACCTGGATTTATTTATGACGACATGTCATCGCCGGATCCGGACGTACTGGACAGGGTTGGTTGTAACTGGAAAACAATGTGCAGGTGCATGGCCCCCCCGCGCGCCCCTAGCTGCCTCACCTGACGACGTGATCGCCATGGGAGACGATGGCCTTCTCGAACGCCTTCTCCCCGAGGCTGACGCGCGTCACCTTGTCCGGGTCCACCCGGAGGTCCTGCTCTATGTCGTGCTTCCGTCTGGTGAGCTGGATGGCGATGAGGCGCCGGTACTCGTTGTCCTCCGTCCCCTGCCGCGACTTCTTCTCGGCCTCCGCCTCCGCCTCCACCTCCATCTCATCCTCTGCGCCGGCGCCGGCGGTCTCCTCATCCGCCGTGTACTTGCCGCTGGACTGCTCCGACATCTGCTTTGTTCCATCATGCATTCGATCGGTGTGCTCCGACAACACTACCTTGCTTGCTAGCTAGCTGGCTTGAAGAGTGACGGGGACAGCAGCAGCAGCATGCATGCATGCAGATGCAGATGCAGACATAAAGTTGCAGTGGGTGGAGAGCGAGGACGTGCCTGACGCGCGGTGGCCTTGTCGTCGGTGATCTCCTCCCCCCAGACGCCCTCCTCCTCCTCCGTCGCCGCCGCGTCCTTGCTGCTCTTGGTCTGGAAGTACTCCTTGGGCGCCTTGGTGGAGCAGCATGCATGCAGATGCAGACATAAAGTTGCAGTGGGTGGAGAGCGAGGACGTGCCTGACGGGCGGTGGCCTTGTCGTCGGAGATCTCCTCCCCCCAGACGCCCTCCTCCTCCTCCGTCGCCGCCGCGTCCTTGCTGCTCTTAGTCTGGAAGCACTCCTTGGGCGCCTTGGTGGAGATGACGATCTTGCCCTTGAGCTCGTCCGGGGAAGGGAACTCCGCCATGTGCTCCGACTCCGACACGTACAGCATCTCCCCGAAGGTTTCCTTCAGCATCTGCTAGCAAGCAAGGTAGGGTTGTCAGTTCAGTTCCGGCCATCGGATCGGAGCAGCCAGCCAAGCATGAGGAGATCGATCGATCGATGCAGCGGTCACCGGCCTTGGCCACTTTGGCTTGGAGGTCCCGGTTGAGGTGATCTTCCAGGGTGAGGATGACGGGGTAGGGCGAAGTCGCGAAGGCGTGCTCCTTGATGGCCTCCAGGCACCTGATCAGCTCCACCGGCGACGTCCACGTCCTGCACGCGCCATCGTCGCCGCCGCCGTCAGTAGCGGGGACCAGGATATACAGCGTGTTGGGCCGAGTTTTGTTTTGGGCTTTTGTTTCCCGCGGCAACAGAACCCACCCACCTGCCGTGGAGAACCTCAACGTCGTCCTTGGCGGCGTTGGGCCAGAGGTCCAGCTCGATCACCCGGACGCCGTCGTGGAGGGCCTTCACGATGGGCCTCTCGCTGCACCCGCTGCTCAGCTGGTTCCCCGTCAGGTACGAGTTGTGGCCCGTGTAGATGAAGTAGTGCGACAGCGGCAAGCCCATGTCCTGGTATACCTGCACTTCTCGTCCATGCAGTTTTTCACATTAGTATTTTTGGTATTTGTGGACATTGTGGTCATATGAACTAGATATATAAAGTAAAATTTCCAAGGCGAGGATATAAGGTAAATTTTCGTAATTTTAGGAGCTAAATATATAAACAGAAAAGCTAAAATTGAATAAAATAGTAAAAACTTATTCTTGTAGTTACTTTTAGTTCTTAAGAAGGAGCAAACTTTAGTTAGTTTACTTTAGCACCTAGATTCAAACGGGCTCTAAAAATGTTGAATGTAAATAATTAAGGGTTAGAAATACATATTTAGGGCCTATTTGGGTCCAGAAGCAAACTGACTAGATTTTAGCTCCTCTTTAGAAGCTAAAAGTGACTAAAAAGATAGCTTTTTTCACTGTTTTAATCATTTTTAGTTCTTCCGGTTTAAGTCTTTAGCTCCTAAAGTGACTAAATTTTAGTCACTTTTGTTTTAGGTCATCAGATCCAAATAGGCCCTTATTAACAACAGACAAAAAAGGGCCTTACCTTACTACGATGTTTGGTAGAACACAACTTGCATCGAATATATCAAACACCAATTCCGGTCATATTCTTATCTTATGCTATATATTATTAAGCATTTCAATCTATGTAGGCCCTTGACCTTCTTTTTGTCTAGCTAGGTGACGACACTTTAATTTTGTGCATGTTTCTTTCTGATGAGGTGGGTGGCACTTGCTTTTGCAAGAATCTAATCATACCAAAACAACTAAATGTCAGCACTATCGTTTCTTAATTCCGAAGAATTTTGAAATGCATCATAGAGTATATTCGCTTGGCTTTAATCTGTACGGTGTACCAACTTCAATTGTTTTTATAAGGGAAATTTGGATCCATACCATTAAAAGATCACCACTTTGGATCCATACCATTACTATCTCACTTACATGTGGGTCCACATGAGTCAATGACATGTGGGGTCCATGATATATATCTAAAGTTTGGATCTTTTAATGGTATAGATCCAATTGTTCCTTTTTATAATGTTTTTTGTCTCTATAGATTGTAGCTACAACAGTCCAAACAGTCGACTTTAATCCCGAAGCGAACAACTCAAGATAAATTAAAGGCACATACGTGGCACAACGAACCGCTACCACTAGAGCCTCCTAAGCCGGTCCCAAGCATAGTATAGCTAAAAGTACGACCGCAGCAAGAACTATGGATTGACTAGTTTTTGACATGAGAAAGTACTCCAATCGGGTGGTTACTGGAGGAGAAGTATATCTTCTCAAATACTTCGGTTGACCATAAATACAATGTGTCAAGGTTTGTTATAAGTCAAACAATTTTCATGAGCATCATTGATGGGAGAACAGCACAAGAGTGATATTGTTGCTAGACTCAATATGATTTTTAAAATAGTATATTTTTATGGATATCGTTAACATAGATTGGCTTCAAATAATTAAGTATATTATGTTCTAAAACATAGACCGGCACGATAAAATTAAGTGTTCAATATATGTTTTTTTAATTCTTGTAATAGATTTTACCTCTAGCAGATTTCAAATAGTTAATGAGTGAGAATCAATGTATTACTTTGTAATGGTATTTTTCATATGTTATCTATACGTTATCATATAACTTTTGAACTATGTTTTTTACGTGCTTAGAGCCTTTTATTTGAAATTATAATCTGTCCAGATTATATAATCTAACTTATTTTTAACTAACACAATCTAAGTATATTATAATCCTAAACAAACAACCCCTTAGCCGGTTCAAGACTTTAATAAATTCTATTTTTTGTCACTAGTTGAAGCTATGATAAAGCCATATTGTGTCCCTTGATCTAAGCTTCTTAGTACCACCACCTTTAGTACCGTAGATGGTCGGCATGTACATGATTCAAATGGTCCTGCAGTGGCTAGGACTAGTGCTGGGAATTGGGTCGTGTCGGGCTAGGTCGGTCTAGATCCATCGTGCTTCGGGAGTCGGGACAAACGGGCTCAAGCGGGTAGTGTCGTGCCAGCCCAAAGAGTAGAAACAGTGGCTCAGCCTGGCCCTAAAACAAACTAGACCTTTCATCGGTCCATTGTCGTCCTAAGACCGGTCCATATATTTGAACACATAAAGTTTAAATACTATAACTGCATACAGTCCATAGCTTACTAAATTAAAGGAATTACCCATGTATGTGCAGTGCTAGGTCCGACATGCCGGAATTTAAATTTCGTTCTATGCACGCCTTTAGGTCGTCCTTTGGTCTAATGTTTTCGGACGTGCTCGTAAAAAAAAAAAAACCCGGCCCTTGCAAATTCCAGCAATAGGGACACTGGAGACTGGACCTCATCAACTATTCGTCCACAGTCCACATCCACACGCCCCGATCGTTTTTCCGGCAAGTCATAACTATGAACAGTACCATTGACCGAACGGCAGGCACTTAATTAATGCTCTCAAGTAAATGTATCCTCTCCTGGAATAATGGTCCCAGATAGACCGGTTAATACGCCGTAGTACCTGTGAGTTGTGACCAGAAGGAAAAAAAATCCTCTCAACAATAACCCTTTTTGTCTTTAGAGGGGAAAAAAAGAAAATCCTAATTTAATGCATGTGTGCATGTGCACAATGCAGAAAGGGCGGAGCTGCAGCTGTTGTCTGATCTGCATGACTGCATGTTGAACTCTGCAGGACTCAAACTGATATGATATGATAGATATAATAGTGGGGATAGATAGATAGATATTTCTTACTGACACTGATATGATATACGAGTAAACTGTATTATATAGAATTGGATCACAACACAGTATATGTGGATGTATGTTTTTATAGGATTATTCCTAGAACGAACAGAGAAAAATTAAAAGAGAGGGAGAGAAAAACTCACCCCTCGGCGCGGATCGAGGGCGGCGTTGGCGTCGCTGAAGAGCCACCGGAGGAACCCCTCGGCGGTGAGGCCGCGGCCCTTGCTGAGCAGCCTGTGCTCCGCCGCGAACGCCACCACCTCCTTGGCCGCCGCGTCGGCGCCAGCGTCGGTCTCCCGCTGCACCTCCCGCAGGAACCTCCGCAGCGCCTCCTCCCCGAGCAAGCCGCCGCCGCCGTCGGCGTACGCCCGGAACACGTCGCCGACCGCTTCCGACGGCTCGTTCGACGCCGCCCGGAACCGCCGCAGGAAGCAGCAGACCCTGTACGTCGTCATGGCATCCGCCGGTGGGGTGGGCGCACCGCGTACGTACGGTTCCAAGCTGCTCTCCTCTCTCGCGCGCTAGCAGACAGCTGCTAGCTGTGCCTGTGCGTGCTGCCCCTCCTGCCGGAATAGGACTTTAGCTGCTGCTGCGTTTGCGTGCATGCAGTCCTTATTGAGCTACGTATGTATGTCTATACGCGAATATATATATGCCTGCTGTTGGATTCTTTGTTTGTTATATGCATATAAGTATATATGCGAGTGGTGGTGGTGGAGCAGTTATTGCCGGCTGGCCTGTGGGCGGTCGTAATCCAATATATAGGAGCGGTCGCACCGTTATTATACCATCTTATTTAATAGTCTTTAAGGGGCTAAGTAAAAAAAATATAAGAGACATGATCTCGTCTTTTTACGACTTTATATATACTGTAATTCTTAGCTATATTTATGATCCATGGTCTCAGAAATTGTACCATGCAGTCTTTTAGTCGTCTCTTATACTTAGAAAACTGAACTGGTGTCTCAGGGTTGTACATGTCCTAAGGCCGTTCTCAATGGAAGTTTCATTGCACGGTTTCCAAAAGTGATGCATCAGTTTTGTCTATAAAACAATGTATCCTAAGTTTCATTGGAATGAAACCCTCTCTCCTCTGTTGTTGGGATGTTTTAGCCTCTCGCCTCTAGCCTCCGCCGCCAAGCATTACTAATTTGCTTGGTCTACCCTACGGATGCATGGCTAGGGAGATCTTGTTCATTTGCAGCTGTTTGCAACTGTCGGCCGATAACACAGGAGCATCACGAGTGTATCAAGGACCCCAACCAATTCTATCCGCCACTAGGCACCCTGCTGCTCTTGAAGACATTTCCTGCTTGACTGCTTGTGTCTGGATTCCTATGAATGTTGCATCAGCAGAGCGGAGCTTTTCTAAATTAAAACTATTGAAGTCCTATTTGCGTTCTACAATGACACAACAAAGACTAATTTAGCCACAATAGCACTTGAGAGTGGATTATTGGACAAGATTGAATATAAGCATATCATTGAAGAATTTATTTCAATGAACACTAAGAGAATGAAGTTATTCAAGTAAAATTCATGCAATAAAGAGTTAAATAGTTATTTTTTTATAAACTCCATTTGTATATACTACATTACAACATTTTAATACTTACAGTTCTGTTTTTAAATAGTTTAGTAAGAAGAGTTTTTTATTCAATAGTTTGTACAGGGCCTCATTTTCTTCCGGCACGGCCCTGGGGCAAGTGGAAAAATACAAGATCTCTTCACGACTCTCCATGTATATTGTCTCTAAACTGTATTTATGATCCATGGTCTCGAGATTGTATCATGCAGTCTATTGGTTGTCTCTTATACTTAGAAAACCAAAACGAGGTCTTAGGATTATATATGTGAGAGCACCTAGAGGGGGGGGGGGGGGGGTGAATAGGTGATCTTGTAAAAACTTGAAACTTAATGCCACAAAACTTGATTAGGAGTTAGCACAATAAAGCCAAGTGGCTAGAGAGGAGTTCTTGCAAAACACAATAAGCACAAAGAGATCAACACAGAGATGGCACAATGGTTTATCCCGTGGTTCGGCCAAGTCCAACACTTGCCTACTCCACGTTGTGGCGTCCCAACGGACGAGGGTTGCACTCAACCCCTTTCAAGCGGTCCAAAGACCCACTTGAATACCACGGTGTTTTGCTTTCACTTTACTATATCCCGCTTGCGAGGAATCTCCACAACTTGGAGCCTCTCGCCCTTACACTTTGATTATCACAAAGAAGCATAGAAGTAAGGATGGGATGAGCAACGCACACAAGACAAAAATCAGAGCAACAACACACACACAAGTCACAACACGAGCTCTCAACACAACTCAAAGAGTTCTCTACTCAAATGGAGCTCTAGTTGCTATCACAAAGAATAGAATGCGCGGAATTGAAGTCTTGGTGCTTAGGAATGCTTAGAGAATGCTTGATGTTCTCCTCCATGTGCCTAGGGGTCCCTTTTATAGCCCCAAGGCAGCTAGGAGCCGTTGAGAGCATTCCAGGAAGGCAATTCTTGCCTTCTGTCGCCTGGCGCACCGGACACTGTCCGGTGCACCACCGGACACTGTCCGGTGTGGATTTCTTTCCTTCTTTAGCGAAGCCGATCGTTGAAGTTTCAGAGCCGTTGGCGCACCGGACACTGTCCGGTGCACACCGGACAGTCCGGTGCCCCCTTCTGACCGTTGGCTCTGCCACGCGTCGCGCGTGGATTACGCGGCCGACCGTTGGCTGGGCCGACTGTTGGCACACCGGACAGTCCGGTGCACCACCGGACAGTCCGGTGATTTATAGTCGTACACCGCCGTCGAAGTCCCGAGAGCAGCTAGTTGACAGACGCCAGCCTGGCGCACCGGACACTGTCCGGTGCACCCAGACTGCACAGAGTCTTGGCTGCTCAGCCAAGTCTTTTCCAAATTGATCTTTTCCTGTTTCTAGCACTTAGACACAATACATTAGTCTCCAAAATAATGTACTAAGTCTTAGAAACATACCTTTACTCTTGATTTGCACTTTGTCCATCAATTGGCATAGATTAACACTTAAGCACTTGTGTTGGCACTCAATCACCAAAATACTTAGAAATGGCCCAATGGCACATTTCCCTTTCAATCTCCCCCTTTTTGGTGATTTATGCCAACACAACAAAAAAGCAACTAAAGAAGTGCAACATCAATGCAAATGAAAACTCAAATTTGTTTTGATTCAAATTTGGCATATTTGGATCATTCTTTGCCACCACTTGGTTTGTTTTTGCAAATCAACCTCAATTTCCTATCTCTAAGTCAAACACACTTGTTGAGACATAAAGAGAGTTGTTCCAAGAGAAATTGATCAAAGATTTCAAAAAAAACTCCCCCTTTTCCCATAATCAACCATTCTCCCCACAAGAGGCCAACTTTTGACAAAAGAAACAATAAGAGATTTTTGACAAACCAAAAACTCTATTATACTATTTTCAAAATTCTCAAGTGGTAGCTGATCCATTTATTGCTTTGGCCTTATTTTCTCCCCCTTTGGCATCAAGCACCAAAACGGGATCAATCTTGGCCCTTAAACCCCATTGCATCACCAAAATCTTCAAATAAGAGCACAAAGGCAATAAGGATATTGAGATGAACTTGGAGTAAGGTACCCTCTCATCGGAGTGCAGTGGAAGTCTTGCATGGTCCAAGTCCACCTTTTCCCTTTCAATCCACCTTTGAGACTAAATCAAACAAACTCAAGCACACGGTTAGTCTCAAAGGGTCAAGTTGTAGCACATCTCCCCCTAAATATGTGCATCACTCACACATGGACTTTTGAGGTCCGGGGAGTGTTTGTACAACTTGAGCACCATAAATAAACAACAAAATGCATGAAGAACATGATCAAAGGTATGAACACATGTATGCTATAAATCAATCCAAGTTCTGCGAATCTAAGACATTTAGCTCACTACGCAGCCTGCAAAAGGTCGACTCATCTAGAAGCTTGGTAAAGATATCGGCTAGCTGGTTCTCGGTGCTAACATAAAACACTTCGATATCTCCCATTTGCTGGTGGTCTCTCAAAAAGTGATGTCGGATGTCAATGTGCTTTGTGCGGCTGTGCTCAACGGGGTTGTCCGCCATGCGGATAGCACTCTCATTATCACATAGGAGTGGGACTTTGCTCAGATTGTAGCCAAAGTCCCTGAGGGTTTGCCTCATCCAAAGTAGTTGCGCGCAACACTGTCCTGTGGCAACATACTCGGCCTCAGCGGTGGATAGGGCAACGGAAGTTTGTTTCTTAGAACTCCATGACACCAGGGACCTTCCTAAGAATTGGCACGTCCCTGATGTACTCTTCCTATCGACCTTACATCCAGTATAATCGGAGTCTGAATATCCAATTAAGTCAAAGGTAGACCCCTTTGGATACCAGATCCCGAAGCAAGGCGTAGCGACTAAATATCTAAGAATTCGCTTCACGGCCACTAAGTGACACTCCCTTGGATCGGATTAAAATCTAGCACACATGCATACACTGAGCATAATATCCGGTCTACTAGCGCATAAATAAAGCAAAGAACCTATCATGGACCGGTATGCTTTTTGATCAACGGACTTACCTTCTTTATTGAGGTCGACGTGTCCATCAGTTCCCATCGGAGTCTTTGCGGGCTTGGCGTCCTTCATCCCAAACCGCTTTAGCAAGTCTTGCGTGTACTTCGTTTGGGAGATGAAGGTGCCATCCTTGAGTTGCTTCACTTGGAACCCAAGGAAGTAATTCAACTCGCCCATCATTGACATCTCGAATTTCTGAGTCATCACCCTGCTAAACTCTTCACAAGACTTTTGGTTAGTAGAACCAAATATTATGTCATCGACATAAATTTGGCACACAAATAAATCACCATCACAAGTCTTAGTGAATAAAGTCGGATCGGCTTTCCCAACCTTGAAAGCATTAGAAATTAAAAAGTCTCTAAGGCATTCATACCATGCTCTTGGGGCTTGCTTAAGTCCATAGAGCGCCTTAGAGAGCTTACATACGTGGTCGGGGTACTGTTCTTCCTCGAAGCCAGGGGGTTGCTCCACGTACACCTCCTCCTTGATTGGCCCGTTGAGGAAAGCGCTCTTCACATCCATTTGGAACAACCTGAAAGAATGGTGAGCGGCATATGCTAGCAAAATACGAATGGACTCTAGCCTAGCCATAGGAGCAAAAGTCTCCTCAAAGTCCAAACCTGCGACTTGGGCATAACCTTTTGCCACAAGTCGAGCCTTGTTCCTTGTCACCACCCCATGCTCGTCTTGTTTGTTGCGGAACACCCACTTGGTTCCCACAACGTTTTGCTTGGGACGAGGCACCTGTGTCCAAACTTCATTTGTTTTGAAGTTATTGAGCTCTTCCTGCATGGCCAACACCCAGTCCGGATCTAGCAAGGCCTCTTCTACCCTGAAAGGCTCAATAGAAGAGACAAAAGAGTAATGCTCACAAAAATTAACTAATCTAGAGCGAGTAGTTACTCCCTTGCTAATGTCACCCAAAATCTGGTTGACGGGATGATTCCTTTGAATCGTCGCTCGAACTTGAGTTGGAGGGGCCTGAGGTGCTTCTTCCTCTTCCTCTTGGACATCTTGTGCTCCCTCTTGATCACATGCCTCCTCTTGATAAACCTGTTCATCGTCTTGAGTTGGGGGATGCACCATTGTTGAGGAAGAAGGTTGATCTTGCTCCTTTTGTTCCTGTGGCCACACATCTCCAATCGCCATGGTACGTATTGCGGCCGTTGAAACGTCTTCTTCATCTACATCATCAAGATCAACAACTTGCTCTCTTGGAGAGCCATTAGTCTCATCAAATACAACGTCGCTAGATACTTCAACCAAACCCGATGATTTGTTGAAGACTCTATACGCCTTTATATTTGAGTCATAACCTAACAGAAACCCTTCTACAGCTTTGGGAGCAAACTTAGAATTTCTACCTTTCTTCACAAGAATATAACATTTGCTCCCAAATACACGAAAGTAAGACACATTGGGTTTGTTACCGGTTAGTAGCTCATACGAAGTCTTCTTGAGGAGGCGATGAAGGTACACCCGGTTTATGGCGTGGCAAGCCGTGTTCACGGCTTCCGACCAAAACCGCTCGGGCGTCTTGAATTCTCCAAGCATTGTCCTCGCCATGTCAATGAGCGTCCTGTTCTTCCTCTCTACCACACCATTTTGTTGTGGTGTGTAGGGAGCGGAGAACTCGTGCTTGATTCCTTCCTCCTCAAGGTACTCCTCCACTTGAAGGTTCTTGAACTCGGACCCGTTGTTGCTCCTTATTTTCTTCACCTTGAGCTCAAACTCATTTTGAGCTCTCCTTAGGAAGCGCTTGAGGGTCCCTTGGGTTTCAGATTTATCCTGCAAAAAGAATACCCAAGTGAAGCGGGAAAAATCATCAACTATAACAAGACCATACTTACTTCCTCCTAAGCTTAGGTAGGCGACGGGTCCGAAGAGGTCCATATGAAGTAACTCCAAAGGTCTTGATGTTGTCATCACATTTTTGGTATGATGAGAGCTTCCCACCTGTTTACCTGCTTGACAAGCTGCACAAGGTCTATCCTTTTCGAAAGTAACATTTGTTAGACCTATTACGTGTTCTCCCTTTAGAAGCTTGTGAAGGTTCTTCATCCCCACATGTGCTAAACGGCGATGCCACAACCAGCCCATGCTAGTCTTAGCAATTAAGCATGCATCTAGACCGGCCTCCTCTTTTGCAAAATCAACTAAATAAAGTTTGCCATCTAGTACACCCTTAAAAGCTAATGAACCATCACTTCTTCTAAAGACAGACACGTCTACATTTGTGAATAATCAATTATATCCCATGTTACAAAGTTGACTCACAGACAACAAGTTATATCCAAGCGACTCAACTAAAAACACATTGGAAATGGAGTGCTCGGATGAAATAGCAATTTTTCCTAACCCTTTCACCTTGCCTTGATTCCCGTCACCGAATATGATTGAGTCTTGGGAATCTTTGTTCTTGACGTAGGAGGTGAACATCTTCTTCTCCCCCGTCATGTGGTTTGTGCATCCGCTGTCGGTAATCCAGCTTGATCCCCCAGATGCATAAACCTGCAAGGCAAATTTAGGCTTAGGTCTTAGGTACCCAACTCTTGTTGGGTCCTACAAGGTTAGTGAGAATATCCTTAGGGACCCAAATGCAAGTTTTATCTCCCTTGCATTTTGCCCCTAATTTCCTAGCAATCACCTTTCTATCCTTTCTACAAATTGCAAAGGAAGCATTGCAAGCATGATAAATTGTAGAAGGTTCATTGTTTACTTTCCTAGGAACATGAACAACATTACTTCTAGGCATAACATTTTTCCTAGTCAAATTTCTATTATGCATAATAGAAGAACTAGAAGCAATCATGACATGAGAATCAAAAGCATCATAACTTCTATAAACATTCCTAGAATGTCTCCTATCATGATACATGAAAGCATGGTTCTTTTGAGCACTACTAGCCATAGGGGCCTTCCCTTTCTCCTTGGCGGAGATGGAAGCCTTATGTCTTGTTAAGTTATTGACTTCCCTCTTGAAGCCAAGACCATCCTTAATTGAGGGGTGTCTACCAATCGTGTAGGCATCCTTTGCAAATTTTAGTTTGTCAAATTCACTCTTGCTAGTCTTAAGTTGGGCATTAAGACTAGCCACTTCATCATTCAAATTAGAAATTGAAACTAGATGTTCACTACAAGCATCAACATTAAAATCTTTACACCTATTGCAAATTGCAACATGTTCTACACAAGATGTTGATTTATTAGCTATTTCTAACTTAGCATTCAAATCATCATTTATGCTCTTTAAGCTAGAAATAGAGTCATGGCATGTAGACAATTCACAAGAAAACATTTTATTCCATTTAATTTCTAAGGCAAGGGATTTTTGTGCCTCTACAAACTTATCATGTTCTTCATACAAAATATCCTCTTGCTTTTCTAATAACCTATTCTTATCATTCAATGCATCAATTAATTCATTAATCTTATCAACCTTAGTTCTATCTAGGCCCTTGAATAAACATGAATAGTCTATTTCATCATCGCTAGATTCTTCATCACTTGAGGAAGCGTAAGTACTAGTATTATGAGTGCTTACCTTCTTTTCCCTTGCCATGAGGCAGGTGTGATGCTCGTTGGGGAAGAGGGCCGACTTGTTGAAGGCGGTGGCGGCGAGTCCTTCGTTGTCGGAGTCGGACGACGAACAATCCGAGTCCCACTCCTTTCCAAGGTGTGCCTCGCCCTTAGCCTTCTTGTAAGCCTTCTTCTTTTCCCTCTTGTTCCCTTGTTCCTGGTCACTATCATTATCGAGACAATTAGCGATAAAATGACCAATCTTACCACATTTGAAGCATGAGCGCTTCCCCTTCGTCTTGGACTTGTTGGGATGCTCCTTGCGACCCCTTAGCGCCGTCTTGAAACGCTTAATGATGAGGGCCATTTCTTACTCATTTAGCCCTGCCGCCTCAACTTGCGCCACCTTGCTAGGTAGCGCCTTCTTGCTACTCATTGCCTTGAGAGCAATGGCTTGAGGCTCATGGATTGGGCCATTCAATGCATCGTCGACGTATCTTGCCTCCTTGATCATCATTCGCCCACTTACAAACTTCCCAAGTACTTCTTCGGGTGACATCTTGGTGTACCTGGGATTCTCACGAATATTGTTCACAAGATGTGGATCAAGGACAGTAAAAGACCTTAGCAGTAGGCGGACGACGTCGTGGTCCGTCCATCGTGTGCTTCCATAGCTCCTTATTTTGTTGATGAGGGTCTTGAGCCAGTTGTACGTTTGGGTTGGCTCCTCTCCCCTGATCATTGCAAATCTCCCAAGTTCACCTTCCACCAACTCCATCTTGGTGAGCATGGTGACATCATTCCCCTCATGCGAGACCTTGAGGGTGTCCCAGATCTGCTTGGCGTTATCCAAGCCGCTCACCTTATGGTATTCATCCCTGCACAATGATGCTAGAAAAACAGTAGTAGCTTGTGCATTTTTGTGAATTTGCTCATTGATAAATATGGGACTATCAGTACTATCAAATTGCATTCCACTCTCTACTATCTCCCATATGCTTGGATGGAGAGAGAACAAGTGACTACGCATTTTGTGACTCCAAAATCCGTAGTCCTCTCCATCAAAGTGAGGAGGTTTACCAAGTGGAATGGAGAGTAAATGAGCATTTGTACTTTGCGGAATACGAGAATAATCAAAAGAAAAGTTTGAATTGACCGTTTTCTTTTTCTCGTAGTTGTCGTCGTCCTTTTGGGAAGAAGAGGACTCGTCGCTGTCGTCGTAGTAGACGATGCCTTGATACGCCTTGTTTTCTTCTTCTTCCCGTCTTTTCTTTTGTGACTCGCGCCCGAGTCAGTAGGCTTGTCATCTTTTGGATCATTTACGAAGGACTCCTTCTCCTTATCATTGACCACCATCCCTTTGCCCTTAGGATCTATCTCTTCGGGCGATTAGTCCCTTATGTGAAGAGAATGGCTCTGGTACCAATTGAGAGAACCTAGAGGGGGGTGAATAGGTGATCTTGTAAAAACTTGAAGCTTAATGCCACAAAACTTGATTAGGAGTTAGCACAATAAAGCCAAGTGGCTAGAGAGGAGTTCTTGCAAAACACAATAAGCACAAAGAGATCAACACAGAGATGGCACAGTGGTTTATCCCGTGGTTCGGCCAAGTCCAACACTTGCCTACTCCACGTTGTGGCGTCCCAACAGACGAGGGTTGCACTCAACCCCTTTCAAGCGGTCCAAAGACCCACTTGAATACCACGGTGTTTTGCTTTCACTTTACTATATCTCGCTTGCGAGGAATCTCCACAACTTGGAGCCTCTCGCCCTTACACTTTGATTATCACAAAGAAGCACAGAAGTAAGGATGGGATGAGCAACACACACAAGACAAAAATCAGAGCAACAACACGCACACAAGTCACAACACGAGCTCTCAACACAACTCAAAGAGTTCTCTACTCAAATGGAGCTCTAGTTGCTATCACAAAGAATCGAATGCGCGGAATTAAAGTCTTGGTGCTTAGGAATGCTTAGAGAATGCTTGGTGTTCTCCTCCATGCGCCTAGGGGTCCCTTTTATAGCCCCAAGGCAGCTAGGAGCCGTTGAGAGCATTCCAGGAAGGCAATTCTTGCCTTCTGTCGCCTGGCGCACCGGACAGTCCGGTGCACCACCGGACACTGTCCGGTGCAGATTTCTTTCCTTCTTTGGTGAAGCCAACCGTTGAAGTTTCAGAGCCGTTGGCGCACCGGACACTGTCCGGTGCACACCGGACAGTCCGGTGCCCTCTTCTGACCGTTGGCTCTGCCACGCGTCGCGCGCGGATTACGCGGCCGACCGTTGGCTGGGCCGACTGTTGGCACACCGGACAGTCCGGTGCACCACCGGACAGTCCGGTGATTTATAGCCGTACACCGCCGTCGAAGTCCTGAGAGCAGCTAGTTGACAGACGCCAGTCTGGCGCACCGGACACTGTCCGGTGCACCATCGGATAGTCCGGTGCACCGAGACTGCGCAGAGTCTTGGCTGCTCAGCCAAGTCTTTTCCAAATTGATCTTTTCCTGTTTCTAGCACTTAGACACAATATATTACTCTCCAAAACAATGTACTAAGTCTTAGAAACATACCTTTACTCTTGATTTGCACTTTGTCCATCAATTGGCATAGATTAACACTTAAGCACTTGTGTTGGCACTCAATCACCAAAATATTTAGAAATGGCCCAAGGACACATTTCCCTTTCAATATGCCCTAAGACCTTGAACCATAAATGCAACTAAGAGACAACATATAGAAAGAGTCGTGAAGAGACAAATTCTTTGTGAAGTGCTCGTATCTTATATTTTTTCACTTAGCCCCTCAGAGACCCCTCAAGAGACCCCATATTAAATAAGATTGTACATGCCCTTAGCCAACAGAGATGGCAAGGCTAATATGTTGTTCCTAGGTGTAATAATTAACGGGTTCTAAACTTTACACTATAAAATTTAAGGATTGGGTCGAGTTAAGATCGGGCTCTATTTCTATTCATTTTGAACTAAAATTATTTAGGACTCTAATAATTTGTGAAGAAACATTTAGATCACGATCTATTACCACTTCTAACTACAAAATGGTCTCTAGCTGGGTTAGTTAAGTGATATGAATAACACTCCTTAGATGCTGAGTTCGAACCCTAATGAGAGCGAATTTCACACTGGGGTTAAAAAATCTCATTCGTTGGTTCCCCTGGTCGTGTGCTCACGAGATGGACTGACATATGGGGAGCGGATTCTCGTAGGGGCTCGGCAAGCTCAAAGCACGAGTAAAGATCTGGCCTATAGGGAACAGATCCACATACTGCACGATAGACTAGCTTTCATGATCTTTCTCGATCGAGACTTCGATTGAGTTTTTTTTTAATATAATACCACCGTGGGGCGATCTTTAACCTATTGGCCGAGTTATTACCACCTCTAATTGTGCCACGTAACGGCCCGGTTGACCATTAAGCTAGCGTGTGCATGGACAAACTGACACATCAATATACATATGCTGTGTGAGAGAGTACCTCACTTGATTATATAGGTTCGAGGTGTTGACTTCTTCTATTTTTGAGGAGCTGAATTCAAATCCATGGACCCTCGAAAATTGGAGTGTAATATAAGAGCCTAATAAGTAATACCACCGTTTTCAAATATTTTGTTGTCCATTAGTTTATTTTTAAATTACACCGCGACAAATAAAAAAATAGAGGAAGTAATAGTTGTCCCGTTAGAGTTGCTCCGATCTTTTAGAGCATGTTTAAGAGTAAAGACATGTTTGGGAACCTTCCAATCCCCTTACTTCTTTAACTTCACCCGATCGAAGCTACGTAGCTCCTGCTGGTCCTATAGGCTATAGCAAGCACGGGCAAATCTAGACTAGAATATTGGCGAGGTCATTAGAGTTAGTTTTAATTTCCTATATGCATGATATAATTTTTTAAAATTTTAACAATGTTTTGTTAAAGGAATTATAAATTTTATCAGGATCAGCTCCGACAAACCCCCTAATCCGCCCCTGACCGTCAGCAGGTTAGTAAAAATGTCACAAATATATATATATATATATATATATATATATATATATATATATATATATATATATATATATATATATATATATATATATATATATATATATAAAGTACCTGCGAAGTGGCTAGTGCAGCATGCCACTGACAAGTAGAACTAATTAACGTCGATCAGAGCCAATCATCAAGGACAGACATTGAACGAAACCACACACGATCGATCGAGCTGCAGGCGGCCCCTACTACACATCATCTCGCCTTCATGTATGCATGATTGGTCTCCCTCTCTCTCTTTCCGCAGCACACATCCTTGTTTTGGCACAGTGCCGGGCCGAGCTGACGAGGCATCCGCCAATGCCGGCACCCGGTCACTTCTGGGCTTCTGTCTATGTGTAGCCGTCGTCGTCCAGGTGTTGTTGTTGCGTCGCTAAAACTAATGATGGAGAATTAATTAAACGTTGTAAATTACGTACCAGCTGCTTGTCATCGCTCCTGATTATACTAGCATTGACTCACTTCCTCCCTGTCCAATGGGGGCCTGCTAGGCGTACACCACTGACACGTTGTAAATTAATTGCGTCATCGTCGCCACCTCTCAAGCCGAAAGAGACATGCGCAAACTTTATTAGTCGTGTCTTATCTTGATGGTACTGCACGAGAATACAAAACCAGTGGTTACAACAACATTTTCGCCACGTAGACGTTGGTTCAGCTCGAATTGAGGGGGTGTATGTTTAGTATTATAATCTACATAGATTATATAATCTAACATTTTTTATACTAATTAAGTGTTAGTTTAAAATTATTGGATTACATAATCTGGACAGATCATAATTTCAAACAAACACCCCCTAAGTCTACGTACTCATGGGGCACACACGTATGTTCAGCACACTCGGCCCTCGCTCGAGCCAAGCTTAATCAGCCTCGGCTGCTGCTGGCTCTACCGTCGGTGACATAAACCATCAATCGTACTCTCTATAGTACGCTCAATCATTTTCAGCTACTTTTGGTGGCATATGCCCTATTTTCGACGGTCTCTGACCGCCAAACAAATTTAGCCAAAAATAAACTCTTAATTTCAGTGACCCTACCCCGCCACCGAAAATAATTAATTTTCGGTGGTTTTATATTGGCAGTAAAAAATAGGGTTTATTTTTGGCGGCCGACACTAACCGCCAAAATCAACAACCATCAAATAATATATGAGCTTATTTTCGGCGGCCCAGACTAGGCTAAGCCCAGACCATGCCACCAAAAATATGAATATTGAGAGAGGAAATATAAAAATAGGTAAATTTAACGGCAACTTTCAACAATATACATTACAACACAACATTATAGCAGCAACATAAAATTCATTCACCACAAATATCACAATTCACCATAATTTCTCACAAATACATCACAGTCCAGCAAAGTACCTCACAAATCCATTACAATCCAACACAAACTCAAAAATACATCAGAATTCATCACAGTTCATATCAAATCCATCGCATCGGCCAAATTCATCGCAAGGGTAAAATCATCACATATGGGGGTCGTTTGAGTTGTGACTACTACCTTTAGAAGCGAATAAGTTGTTTATGAAGTCATTTATGTAGTTTGGAGTCTGAAAGAGAGAATACATTAATAACTACTATGTTAAGTTGACAACTATTTAAACGAAATGTTTGTCAAACTAACCTCCTCTATAGTAGCTCCCTCCCCTTCAGAAGCTTCTCCTGGATAAATTCTTGTTCATAATACATTCGAGTAGAGATACTTATCGACACACCTGAGCTACAGGAGGTGTCGGAGCATGTAATCCCCACTGAGGCATCAGCGACTGAAATTGAGGGAAAACGAATGGTTGTTGTTGTATCTGCTCTCGAAATCAAGACTATTGCAAATATAGTATATTACTTATAGGACAAATATACAACCGTGTTGAGAATAAATAAGACATTCACGTTCATTGCTTATTGCGCCTGTGCGTTGTAAGTAGCCATGTAATCTGATTGTTGACGGACGAATGTCATTTGCTGCTGCAGTAGCTCTTCATGAAACATTTCTTGCTGCTCTCTCATAGCCTCCTCCATGCTCGAGCACGGACTACGGCTGCTACCACAACCCGTCTGCGACGAAGAGCCCCCACGAGACCGCAACTCCGTCGAATCGATCACACCGGTAAACATAGAATACTTTGAAAAACAAGAAAACTAGCTATCTGATCATAATTGCAATCTTATTAAAAAAATCACAAGTTCATACTGTCCATTGACCTTTCCTCCAATAGAATGCACAACTTCAGCATCGATGGTAGGCGCTCCTCGCCAATCCTAGTCTTCACCATGCTTCTTAAACATCTCATGTCCGTAAGTCTCCTGCAATACAATATGAAGGTTCACCACACATGTAATGTATAGCTATATGGCAAGAAAACATTAATCCTAACAACTACTAATCAGATGCTCGATGGTCGCCTGACTGCATAGCTCTTCGGGGTCTTCAGTGTTTTTCCATCTATGCCCTCGCATATAAACATCGATTAGGCTCGGGACAACTCCAGTTTGAGCCTGCTACAAATCTATGAGTTTAAATTGGTTCTATTTCTTAGTAAAATAGAATACTACGTACTCACCATTCGCTTCGCCAACCGAATATGTCCATCAGTCCCATATGTATGGTTGACTACGACCTCATCATCATCCCCCGTCCTACTGATGGCGCTGCCTATGTCGATTCTTGTTTGACTTCTCAATCCACTTTAGTGAAGCCCATATCTCACATAGAGCCCTATAAGCCTGCGGCCGGTGTTCCATCTACGGAAGAGTTATCTACATCTAAGTATTAGCACATAATTACAGTCACATCTGATCTGGTAGATTAGATTTTTACCTCCATGTACTAGTCCACAGTCAACTAGACATCCAAATATTGTCGAAAGTTGTTGGTAGAATGCCCTCGACGCTTCATGTACGCGTTCACAACCTATATACGAGCATTGGAAAATGCATCCTTGCACAACATCTTCGCATTTTTCTGTAATATTCGGTCTGCATATTCCTAAGCCTCAGGTTCCACACGATAGCGTTTATGTCCAACATAAAAAATAAAGTTAGTACCAAACAAATCATAAAATGTTAGTATCAAACAATAC
Organism: Zea mays; assembly: GCF_902167145.1. Classification (NCBI taxonomy): domain Eukaryota; kingdom Viridiplantae; phylum Streptophyta; class Magnoliopsida; order Poales; family Poaceae; genus Zea; species Zea mays. Next base: position 133,962,892 of record NC_050104.1, read on the forward strand.
TCTTACCCAAAAGTCATGCTTGATGGCACCTTGAGCTGTTCCATATGTAGCATGTGGAGCTAGTGCGACTAGCTAGTGTAAGGAACCACCACGCCTTCCGAGTCGGACACAATTCTAGGATTATGTAGATTACATAGGTTACCTAAGACATGATTAACCTGTCTATGGTGACCTTGGCCATCGAAAGATGTGTCATCCCATTAGCTACATGATAAAAAACAAAAATTTCATGTCTTATATACAATGTACAGTAAAATAAGGAAATATGTAAGAACGTAAATGACCAAATGTGACTACCTATCACGAACTGGGATGACCAGTACACGAGTTTCTGACTATGCAGGCGATGAGGGACGGAGCACAAAGTGGCCTTTTCGAGTGGTCCTTCGTCGAAAGGCAAGAGCCTCAATGGTCTCATCATCTGCCTAGACCTCCTCATGGCCTTGGACCCAACATTAGTGGTCACAGCCTCCTCATGGTTCTGCCTCCCAATATCTATGGTCATGATCTCCTCCTCATGGCCTTGCACCCCGACATCTGTGGTCGCAACCTCTTCCTCATGGCGTTGCACCTCCTCCTCCTCTTCCTACGGACATGAAATAGAGACATGTAAGTGAGAGCACCTAGAGGGGGGTGAATAGGTGATCCTGTAAAATTCAACACTAATAGCCACAAAACTTGATTATGAAAGTTGGAACGACTAAGTGGCTTGAAGCGAGTTCTTGTGAACACAGATAATCAAAGACAAAACACACAAGAGACACGCGATTTTTATCCTGTGGTTCGGCCAAGTAATACTTGCCTACTTCCACGTTGTGGCGTCCCAATGGACGAGGGTTGCACTCAACCCCTTTCAAGTGATCCAATGATCAACTTGAATACCATGGCTTTTCTTCCTTATCTCTTTTTCCCATTTGCGAGGAATCTCCACAAGTTGGAGTCTCTCGCCCTTACAACAAAGATCACAATGAAAGCACAAGAGTAAGGTTGGAGAGCAACACAGAAATCCGCAGCACACACACGCACACAAGCCAAGACTTGAGCTCAAAATGAAGCACAACGAGTTCACAACTAGAACGGAGCTCAAATCACTAACACAATCGATCAAGTGCACGGAGACGGAGTGTGGGAGACTTAGAATGCTTAGTGAATGCTTGGGTGACTCGTCCATGCTCCTAGGGGTCCCTTTTATAGCCCCAAGGCAGCTAGGAGCCGTTGGAGGCCAACAAGGAAGGCTATCCTTGCCTTCTGTCGGGTGGCGCACCGGACAGTCCGGTGCGCCACCGGACAGTCACTATAGATAGTCCGGTGCGGATCTGTTTCCTTTTCTGGCGCAGACGACCGTTGCAGATTTGTGGCAGTTGGCACACTGGACACTGTCCGGTGCACACCGGATAGTCCGGTGCCCCCTGCTGACCGTTAGCGCGGGCCATGCGTCGCCCACGGATTGTGCGGTCGACCGTTGCGCTGGCGGCCGTTGGCTCTCCGGACAGTCCGGTGCACCACCGGACAGTTCGGTGAATTATAGCCATACGCCGCCGAATTTTCCCGAGAGTGGCATGTTCACCAAAGGCTGGCCTGGCGCACCGGGCACTGTCGGGTGCACCACCGGACAGTCCGGTGTGCCAAGCCAAGCTGGACATTGGCTGTACCAAGCCAAGTCTTTTGCATCTCTTTTCTTTTCTTCTCTCTGTTTCTAGCACTTAGACAATATATGTTAGTACTCAAACAATGTACTAAGTCTAGAAATGTACCTTGTTACATGATTTGCACTTCTCTCTTCATTTGGCACATAATAACTCATTCACTATGTGTTGGACACTTAATCACCAAAATATAATAGAAATGGCCCAAGGGCACATTTCCCTTTTAGTAAGACACGTTTATATATAAGTGAATGACAAATAAGAGCAATCACATAAACATTTACATCGGTACTCCTTTGTACAACGATAGGTTTATCACGCAGCTCTGGCCTGGCGTGTCTCAACAATGCCTCCTATCTGCTCTGGCTAGAAGAACTCCCTTGGAAAAGGGAACGACCACGTGCACCATGGAGTATTCTGATAGCCGCATTAAGAAACCTCCTCGATGTGTGCCTGGTTTTCCTACTACTCATCATGTTCAATAGAAAAACATTAAAAATATTGGCTCCAAAAATTAAATATAGTTAATAAAAAGCAAATAGTACATAAATAATTTAAAGCAACTACAAATAAAGTATGCATTACACATCAAAATTCATCGGCATCACGATCGAATCTTCTTCATTGTGTGGTTGTTTTGTTACTTGCTTGTCCTTTTCGTTTCACATGATCTATAACCATTGCCCCTTGGAAGAGGATTTGGAAGACATGGGCTACTTTGAGGTGCAAATTCTTCATCTGGTTGGCGCTTAAAATAGGGTCTGGACAACAGATAGATTGGCCAAGTGAGGGTTGTCTCACCCAGCAACTTGTCCTCTTTGTGATCAAGCAGATGAAACCATCCAGCACATACTCATCTCATGTGTTTTTGCCCACCAAGTTTGGACTTTAATCCTTATTATGATGGGCCTGGGTGCTTTGGCTCCTCAACTTGGAAGCTCCCGTTTTTCAAGCTGGTGGTGCCAAAGTTTAAAAGATATGATGTTGAAAAAAGTTCTAGAAAAGGTTTCAACTCTCTAATCATTTTGGTCGTCCAGGAAATATGGAAACATTGTAATCTGTGTGTGTTTGAAGGGGCCATGCCATGTGTTCAAAGTGTTGTGGTGGCTGTTTTTGAGGAAGGTAGCGTTTGGTGCTAGGCTGGAGCTTCTGCCCTTAGGGGCCTGCTCTCACCACACCTATCTATAGAACGTTACTTGGTCGTCTCCAGTAGTGCTGCCAGTGTTGTTCTAGTGGTTGGGGTGTGTTTGGCCTAGTAATGGCTCTGCCCTCACTAGCCTTGTGTTGGGGTGGACATTTGTTGTTCCCTTGTTGTATTGTTTCCTTCTTGTTAATGAAATGACATGCAGCTCTCCTACGTTTGTTCAAAAAATGACACACAACTCTCCTGCGTTTGTTCAAAAAAATATGAGATCTAATTCAGCATAAACAGTCACCTATATATTACGAGCATAAAATTTGGGACAAGAGGCACTAAAGCCACAAGTACTCCGCCATGAACCAATTACCATTTTTAGAAGCGAAGCTAACGACGGCCACAAGCCTTGTCGGCATGTACCTCTTGATGTTGTGTGGAAAATGGTCCCAAGATTTTAGAGACCCGAGAGTTTCTTAGAGATTCAGAATAGTCCTCATTACAAGCATATCCTTTCTGAACATACACACCCATTATTTATACCTGTAGGCACTGGTAGCCCAGACCCGCCTGTCAGTCACACAAAGACGTTACACCCACTCAGGTTCTAGCTAGTTTGCAATAGCTTCAATCTTAACTGGATTAGTTGATACGTACTCCCTTTGAACTGACAACATGTCCTAGATAGGAAACCTGTTGTTGGGCAAACTTGCACTTGGAAAACTTAACCTTCCAAGCATCAGGAGAGAGCAGAAAAATGACTGATGTGCTCAGCAAGGGACGCATTGTAAACCAGAATGTCATCAAAAAATACTAGTGCACGTTTCCTTAATAACTGAGCTAGGGTATGGTTCATCGCCCTCTGAAATGTGCCAGGAGCCCCAGTCAGCCCAAATGCCATAACTCGGAACTCGTAGTGTCCCAAATGAGTCTAAAAGGCAGTTTTGTGAGCTTCACCGTCCTTCAGCAAAAGTTGGTGGAATCCTACTCGAAGATCCAAAATTGAAAACCAGGAGGCGCCAAATAACTCATCAAGCAGCTCATCAATTACAGGCACTGGGTACTTGGCTTTCACAGTGAGGGCATTGAGGTGTCTATAATCTACACAAAAGCGCCAGGTATTGTCCTTCTTCTTCACCAACAGCACAGGAGATGACAAAGCACTGGTGCTATGCTGGATCAATCCACTTTGTAACATCTTTGTGACCTCAGACTCGATCTCATCCTTCATAGCAGGCGAGAAACGATACGGTCGAATACTGACAGGTCGAACACCGTCAATGTGTGGAATAAAATGATCACAGGACCGACTGGGCGGAAGTGTAGTTGGTGGCTGAAATAGATCCTCATAGCGCTGAAGCAAGTGGGTAATAGGCTGGGGCAGGGACATGTCCACAACACAGTGCAGCTGGGCAGAAGTATCTTGCAACTCAAACATCGTCCACACTTCTAATATTGTACCCACAGGGACTAGGGGTGATAACCTTGTAATATCACCGTCTGTCTAGAATGAGGAATAGAAAGCCATTTGTGTTTCTAGTCCACCATCATGGGACTAAACTGCTCAAGCCAATCCATACCCAGGATAATGTCATAATTGAAAGGGAAATGTGCCCTTGGGCCATTTCTATGTATTTTGGTGATTGAGTGCCAACACATGTGCTTAATTGGGAATTTATGTACATGGATGAACAAGGTGAAAATCATGAAGTAAAGGTATGTTTCTAAGCCTTAGTACATTGGTTTTAAGTACTAATATATTTGTCTAAGTGTTAGAAACAGAAAGAAGAAGAATAGAGAAAAGGAGAAGGGACTTGGCTGTGTGCTGCCAAGATCCAGCTCGGTCTGGAGCACCGGACTGTCCGGTGTGCACCGGACAGTGTCCGGTGCGCCAGGCTGGCGCGACTCGAACTGGCCGCTCTCGGGAAATTGGCCGGCGGCGTACGGCTAAAATTCACCGGACTGTCCGGTGTGCACCGGACTGTCCGGTGAGCCAACGGTCGGCCAGGGCCAACGGTCGGCCGCGCAATCCGCGCGGGACACGTGGCCGAGCCAACGGTCGGAAGACGGCACCGGACTGTCCGGTGTGCACCGGACATGTCCGGTGCGCCAACAGCGCCAGATCTGCCAACGGTCTGCAACGGTCGTCTTCGCCGTTTAAGGAAACAAATCGGGCACCGGACAGTGTCCGGTGTGCACCGGACTGTCCGGTGCCCCCGACGACAGAAGGCAAGGATGGCCTTCCGGATTTGCTCTCAACGGCTCCTAGCTGCCTTGGGGCTATAAAAGGAGCCCCTAGGCGCATGGAGGACATACACAAGCAACCTTTGAGCATTCTTGATCATCCACACTAAGTCTCTGCGCATTCGTTTGTGTTTCTAAGTGATTCGAGCTCTGTTCTAAGTGAGAACTCTGAGATAGTCTTGTGAGCTCGATTCTTGGCCGTGTGTGTGCGCTTTTGCTGTGGATTTGTGTGTGTTGCTTCCCTCCCTTACTCTGTGTTTCATTTGTGATCATATACTTGTAAGGGCAAGAGACTCCAATTTGTGGAGATTCCTTGCAAACGGGATAGTGAAAGGAAAACAAAACACCGTGGTATTCAAGTGGGTCTTTGGACCGCTCGAGAGGGGTTGATTGCAACCCTCGTCCGTTGGGACGCCACAACGTGGAGTAGGCAAGCGTTGGTCTTGGCCGAACCACGGGATAAAACCACTGTGTCACTCTGTGCTTGATTCTCTTGTGGTACTGTGTTTTGATTGTTGAGACTTCACCTTAGCCACTTGGAAATAATCGTGCTAACACTTAAGAAGTTTTTGTGGCTTAAGTTTGAAGTTTTTACAGGATCACCTATTCACCCCCCCCTCTAGGTGCTCTCAATTGGTATCAGAGCCGTTCTCTTCACAAAGGGACTAACCGCCCGAAGAGATGGATCCTAAGGGGAAGGGTATAGTGATCAACGACAAAGAGAAGGAATCCTTCGTCAACGAGCCGAAGGACGATAAGCCTACCGACTCCGGCTCGGGCCAAAGACGGAAGGAAGGAAAGAAGAAGAAGACAAGACGCATCAAGGAGATCGTCTACTACGACAGCGATGAGTCCTCTTCTTCCCAAAAGGACGACGACTACGACAAACAAAGAAAACCGGTTAATTCGAACTTTTCTTTTGATTACTCTCGTATTCCGCAAAGTTCACATTCTCATTTGCTCTCCATTCCACTCGGCAAGCCCCCACACTTTGATGGAGAGGACTACGGATTTTGGAGCCACAAAATGCGTAGTCACCTATTCTCTCTCCATCCTAGTATATGGGAGATTGTAGAGAGTGGAATGCATTTTGATAGTTCGGATAGTCCCATGTTCATTAATGAACAAATTCATAAGAATGCACAAGCTACTACTGTTCTTCTAGCTTCCTTGTGCAGGAATGAATACCATAAGGTGAGCGGCTTGGATAACGCCAAGCAAATCTGGGACACCCTCAAGATTTCTCATGAAGGGAACGACGTCACCTTACTCACCAAGATGGAGTTGGTGGAGGGCGAGCTTGGACGGTTCGCAATGATAAGGGGCGAGGAGCCAACGCAAACATACAATCGGCTCAAGACCCTTATCAACAAGATAAGAAGCTACGGGAGCACGCGATGGACGGACCACGACGTCGTCCGCCTAATGCTAAGGTCATTTACCGTTCTTGATCCTCACTTGGTGAACAATATACGTGAAAATCCCAGGTACACCAAGATGTCGCCCGAAGAAGTTCTTGGGAAATTTGTTAGCGGGCGAATGATGATCAAGGAGGCGAGATATGTGGACGACGCCTTGAATGGTCCGATCAACGAGCCGCAACCTCTCGCTCTCAAGGCAACACGAAGCAAGGAGGCGCTACCTAGCAAGGTGGCACAAATTGAGGCGGCCGGACTCAACGATGAAGAGATGGCTCTCATCATCAAGAGATTCAAGACGGCGCTAAATGGTCGCAAGGGGCAGCCAAGCAAGACCAAGACCAAGGGGAAGCGCTCATGCTTCAAATGCGGTAAGCTTGGTCATTTTATCGCTAACTGTCCCGATAATGAAAGTGACCAGGAAAAGGGGAACAAAAGAGAAAAGAAGAAGCAATACAAGAAGGCAAAGGGCGAGGCGCATCTAGGAAAGGAGTGGGACTCGGATTGCTCCTCCTCCGACTCCGACAACGAAGGACTCGCCGCCACTGCCTTCAACAAATCGGCTCTCTTCCCCAACGAGCGTCTCACATGTCTTATGGCAAGGGAGAAGAAGGTGAGTACTCAAGACTCCACTTATGCTTCTTCTAGTGATAGTGAGTCTAGTGATGATGACATAGATTATTCATGCTTGTTCAAGGGCTTAGATAGATCTAAGATAGATAAAATCAATGAATTGATTGATGCATTGAATGAAAAGGATAGGCTTTTAGAAAAGCAGGAGGATTTATTGTATGATGAACATGATAAATTTGTAGAGGCACAAAAATCATATGCTTTAGAAGTAAAAAGAAATGAAATGCTTTCTTATGAACTATCTACTTGTCATGAAACCATTTCTACTTTACAAGGTGTTAACAATGATTTAAATGCTAAGTTAGAAGTAGCAAATAAATCTAATTCTTGTGTAGAACATGTTAAGATTTGCACTAGGTGTAAGGATTTCGATGTTGATGCCTGTAGTGAACATCTAGTTTTAATTTCCAAATTAAATAAGGAAGTGGCTAGTCTTAATGCCCAACTTAAGACTAGCAAGAATGAAGTTGATAAAATAAAATTTGCAAGGGATGCCTATACGGTTGGTAGACACCCCTCAATTAAGGATGGACTTGGCTTCAAGAGAGAGGCCAAGAACTTAACAAGCCATAAGGCTCCCATCTTCGTCAAGGAGAAAGGGAAGGCCCCTATGGCTAGTAATGCTAAAAAGAACCATGCTTTTATGTATTATGATAGGAGAAATGCTAGAAATGCTTATAATGATTTTGATTCACATGTTTATGATTCTCATGCCATGTTTGCCTCTAGTTCTTCTTATAAGCATGATAGGGATATGCCTAGGAGAAATATTGCTCATGTGCCTAGAAAGAATGTTATTCATGCTCCTAGGAAAGTAGTGAATGAACCTTCTATAATTTTTTGTGCTTTAAACACTTCCTTTGCTATTTGTAGAAAGGATAGGAAAATAGTTGCTAGGAAGTTAGGGGCAAAATGCAAGGGAGACAAAACTTGCATTTGGGTCCCTAAGGATATTTGCACTAACCTTGCAGGACCCAACATGAGTTGGGTACCTAAGACCCAAGCCTAAATTTGCCTTGCAGGTTTATGCATCCGGGGGTTCAAGCTGGATTATTGATAGCGGATGCACAAACCATATGACGGGGGAGAAGAAGATGTTCACCTCCTACGTCAAGAATAAGGATTCCCAAGATTCAATCATATTCGGTGATGGGAATCAAGGCAAGGTAAAAGGGCTAGGTAAAATTGCAATTTCTAATGAGCATTCTATATCAAATGTATTCTTAGTGGAGAGTCTTGGATATAATTTGCTATCTGTCAGTCAATTATGTCAAATGGGATATAATTGTTTATTTACAAATGTAGATGTGTCTGTCTTTAGAAGAAGTGATGGTTCACTAGCTTTTAAGGGTGTATTAGACGGCAAACTTTATTTAGTTGATTTTGCAAAAGAAGAGGCCGGTCTAGATGCATGCTTAATGGCTAAGACTTGCATGGGCTGGCTGTGGCATCGCCGCTTAGCACATGTGGGGATGAAGAACCTCCACAAGCTTCTAAAGGGAGAACATGTGATAGGTCTAACCAATGTTCATTTCGAAAAAGATAGACCTTGTGCAGCTTGTCAAGCAGGGAAACAGGTGGGAGGAGCGCATCACAGCAAGAATGTGATGACCACTTCAAGACCCCTGGAGCTGCTGCATATGGATCTCTTCGGACCCGTCGCCTATCTAAGCATAGGGGGAAGTAAGTATGGTCTAGTTATTGTTGATGACTTTTCCCGCTTCACTTGGGTGTTCTTTTTGCAGGATAAGTCTGAAACCCAAGGGACCCTCAAGCGCTTCCTCAGGAGGGCTCAAAATGAGTTTGAGCTCAAAGTGAAAAAGATAAGGAGCGACAACGGGTCCGAGTTCAAGAACCTTCAAGTGGAGGAGTTCCTTGAAGAAGAAGGGATCAAGCACGAGTTCTCCGCTCCCTACACACCACAGCAAAATGGTGTGGTAGAGAGGAAGAACAGGACGCTCATCGACATGGCGAGGACGATGCTAGGAGAGTTCAAGACCCCCGAGTGCTTTTGGACGGAAGCCGTGAACACGGCTTGCCACGCCATCAACAGGATGAAGAAGATGTTCCGACAGCCGCTATACGAACCATGGCGATTGGAGAAGTGCGGCCACAGGAACAAGATGAGCAAGATCAACCCTCTTCCTCAATTATGGTGCATCCCCCAACCAAAAATGACGAACAGGTACCTCAAGTGGAGGCGCTTGATCAAGGGGGAGCACAAGATGATCAAGTGATGGAGGAAGAAGCGCAACCGGCACCTCCAACCCAAGTTCGAGCGATGATTCAAAGGGATCATCCCGTCGACCAAATTCTGGGTGACATTAGCAAGGGAGTAACTACTCGATCTCGATTAGTTAATTTTTGTGAGCATTACTCCTTTGTCTCTTCTATTGAGCCTTTCAGGGTAGAAGAGGCCTTGCTAGATCCAGACTGGGTGTTGGCCATGCAAGAGGAGTTAAACAACTTCAAGCGCAATGAAGTTTGGACACTGGTGCCTCGTCCGAAGCAAAATGTTGTGGGAACCAAGTGGGTGTTCCGCAACAAACAGGACGAGCACGGGGTGGTGACGAGGAACAAGGCTCGACTTGTGGCAAAAGGTTATGCCCAAGTCGCAGGTTTGGATTTCGAGGAGACTTTTGCTCCTGTGGCTAGGCTAGAGTCAATTCGAATCTTGCTAGCATATGCCGCTCACCATTCTTTCAGGTTGTTTCAAATGGATGTGAAGAGCGCTTTCCTCAACGGGCCAATCAAGGAGGAGGTGTACGTGGAGCAACCCCCTGGCTTCGAGGATGAACGGTACCCCGACCATGTGTGTAAGCTCTCTAAGGCGCTCTATGGACTTAAGCAAGCCCCAAGAGCATGGTATGAATGCCTTAGAGACTTTTTAATTGCTAATGCTTTCAAGGTTGGGAAAGCCGATCCAACTCTTTTTACAAAGACATGTGATGGTGATCTGTTTGTGTGCCAAATTTATGTCGATGACATAATATTTGGTTCTACTAACCAAAAGTCTTGTGAAGAGTTTAGCAGGGTGATGACGCAGAAATTCGAGATGTCGATGATGGGCGAGTTGAACTACTTCCTTGGGTTCCAAGTGAAGCAACTCAAGGACGGCACCTTCATCTCCCAAACGAAGTACACGCAAGATCTGCTAAAGCGGTTTGGGATGAAGGACGCCAAGCCCGCAAAGACTCCGATGGGGACCGACGGACACACCGACCTCAACAAAGGAGGTAAGTCCGTTGATCAAAAAGCATACCGGTCAATGATAGGTTCTTTGCTTTACTTATGTGCTAGTAGACCGGATATTATGCTTAGCGTATGCATGTGTGCTAGATTTCAATCCGATCCTAAGGAGTGTCACTTAGTGGCGGTGAAGCGAATTCTTAGATATTTGGTTGCTACGCCTTGTTTCGGGCTCTGGTATCCAAAGGGGTCTACCTTTGACTTAGTTGGATACTCAGACTCCGACTATGCTGGATGTAAGGTCGATAGGAAGAGTACATCGGGGACGTGCCAATTCTTAGGAAGGTCCCTGGTGTCATGGAACTCTAAGAAACAAACTTCCGTTGCCCTATCCACCGCTGAGGCCGAGTATGTTGCCGCAGGACAGTGTTGCGCGCAACTACTTTGGATGAGGCAAACCCTCAGGGACTTTGGCTACAATCTGAGCAAAGTCCCACTCCTATGTGATAATGAGAGTGCTATCCGCATGGCGGAAAATCCTGTTGAACACAGCCGCACAAAGCACATAGACATCCGGCATCACTTTTTGAGAGACCACCAGCAAAAGGGAGATATCGAAGTGTTTCATGTTAGCACCCAGAACCAGCTAGCCGATATCTTCACTAAGCCTCTAGATGAGAAGACCTTTTGCAGGTTGCGTAGTGAGCTAAATGTCTTAGATTCGCGGAACTTGGATTGAATTGTAGCATACATGTGTTTATGCATTTGATCAGGTCCATTCTGCATTTTGTTGCTTATTGTGGTGCTCAAGTTGTACCAACACTCCCTGGACCTCACAAGTCCGTTGCAAAGTGATGCACATGTTTAGGGGGAGATGTGTTACAACTTGACCCTTTGAGACTAACCTTGTGCTTGAGTTTGATAATTTAGTCTCGAAGGAGGATTGAAAGGGAAAAGGTGAACTTGGACCATGAAAGACTTCCACTGCACTCCGATGAGAGGGTAACTAATTCCAAGTTCATCTCATGAAATCTTATTGCCATTTGCTCTTAATTGAAGACTTTGGTGAGGCAATGGGGTTAACGGGCCACGATTGATCCCGTTTTGGTGCTTGATGCCAAAGGGGGAGAAAATAAAGGCCAAAGTGATAAATGGATCAGCTACCACTTGAGAGATTTTGAAAATAGTAGAATAGAGTTTTTGTTTTGTCAAAAGCTTTTATTGTCTCTTATTGTCTCTATTTTCAAAAGTTGGCTTCTTGTGGGGAGAAGTGTTGATTATGGGAAAAAGGGGGAGTTTTTGAAATCTTTGATCAATCTCTTTTTGAATGACTCTCTTTATACTTCAACATGTGTGTTTGACTTAGAGATAGAGATTTGAGTTTGATTTGCAAAAACAAACCAAGTGGTGGCAAAGGATGATCCATATATGCCAAAATTGAATCAAAACCAATTTGAGTTTTTATTTGAAGTGATTTTGCTCTTGTTCTAGTTGCTTTATGTTGTGTTGGCATAAATCACCAAAAAGGGGGAGATTGAAAGGGAAATGTGCCCTTGGGCCATTTCTATGTATTTTGGTGATTGAGTGCCAACACATGTGCTTAATTGGGAATTTATGTACATGGATGAACAAGGTGAAAATCATGAAGTAAAGGTATGTTTCTAAGCCTTAGTACATTGGTTTTAAGTACTAATATATTTGTCTAAGTGTTAGAAACAGAAAGAAGAAGAATAGAGAAAAGGAGAAGGGACTTGGCTGTGTGCTGCCAAGATCCAGCTCGGTCTGGAGCACCGGACTGTCCGGTGTGCACCGGACAGTGTCCGGTGCGCCAGGCTGGCGCGACTCGAACTGGCCGCTCTCGGGAAATTGGCCGGCGGCGTACGGCTAAAATTCACCGGACTGTCCGGTGTGCACCGGACTGTCCGGTGAGCCAACGGTCGGCCAGGGCCAACGGTCGGCCGCGCAATCCGCGCGGGACACGTGGCCGAGCCAACGGTCGGAAGACGGCACCGGACTGTCCGGTGTGCACCGGACATGTCCGGTGCGCCAACAGCGCCAGATCTGCCAACGGTCTGCAACGGTCGTCTTCGCCGTTTAAGGAAACAAATCGGGCACCGGACAGTGTCCGGTGTGCACCGGACTGTCCGGTGCCCCCGACGACAGAAGGCAAGGATGGCCTTCCGGATTTGCTCTCAACGGCTCCTAGCTGCCTTGGGGCTATAAAAGGAGCCCCTAGGCGCATGGAGGACATACACAAGCAACCTTTGAGCATTCTTGATCATCCACACTAAGTCTCTGCGCATTCGTTTGTGTTTCTAAGTGATTCGAGCTCTGTTCTAAGTGAGAACTCTGAGATAGTCTTGTGAGCTCGATTCTTGGCCGTGTGTGTGCGCTTTTGCTGTGGATTTGTGTGTGTTGCTTCCCTCCCTTACTCTGTGTTTCATTTGTGATCATATACTTGTAAGGGCAAGAGACTCCAATTTGTGGAGATTCCTTGCAAACGGGATAGTGAAAGGAAAACAAAACACCGTGGTATTCAAGTGGGTCTTTGGACCGCTTGAGAGGGGTTGATTGCAACCCTCGTCCGTTGGGACGCCACAACGTGGAGTAGGCAAGCGTTGGTCTTGGCCGAACCACGGGATAAAACCACTGTGTCACTCTGTGCTTGATTCTCTTGTGGTACTGTGTTTTGATTGTTGAGACTTCACCTTAGCCACTTGGAAATAATCGTGCTAACACTTAACAAGTTTTTGTGGCTTAAGTTTGAAGTTTTTACAGGATCACCTATTCACCCCCCCTCTAGGTGCTCTCAATAATACAGAAGGGGAATGACTTTAAATGTTGTGCAGAACTCCAACTCCTGAACCGACCAGGTGGCATTGGGAAGCTCCAATGGACAATGCAGATTCCCACCATTAGCAACTGTGACTGCTAGTGGTGTCTCCAAACTCACGAACCCAGACAACGAAGAAGTGCGAGAAGCATTTAGAAAATAGTGAGAACTACCCGAATCCAAGAGTATCAACATGTTCTCATCCTAAAGCTGGCCTTGAAGCCAGAAGGATCTAGACGGAGCCTTCTTTGCCGATATGGCCTCTGTTGATAGCAGGATCATGAAGGTTTCAGCAGAATCTTCAAATTCACCCTCTGATTCATGGGGTTCCGAAGAAAACATTTCCCACAGTTCTTGGACATCATGTAACTGGATAGTGTCACCAAACTTATGACCTTTGCTCCATTTTTCAGCACAGAACTAACAAAGGCCCCGTGCTCGACGATAAGCGCGCAATGATGCTACCTTGCTGTCAGCAGACGCAGGTGGTGCAGTCGTAGCTAATTTGGAACTGTCCAGCTGTTTTCCCCACCGAGGAGGCTGACCTTGTTGAAAAATAACCCGTGTAGAGTGTGCATGATCCACACGACCAGACTCCCGATGATGAGAGGTCTCCGCTTCCTCCTGCAACAATGCCAAAGCACAAGCAGTATCCAAGTCGCCCGGACGTTGAACAAGAATAACAGATTTAATGTCATCACGGAGGCCTTATATGAACTTCATAGTATAATATAATGGATCAGTGGTGTGTTCATAAGTGACCAGTAAATCAATAAGCTCACTAAAGCGATCCACATAATCTTGCACCGTGGAGGTTTGGTGAATGTGAAATAGCTTACGAATACTAACTCATGCTGCTCACGACCAAACCTATCATTAATGGACTGGCAGATTGTCGCCACGACATGGATGGAAGTCGTGGTTCGACAGACTGTAACCAACGATCAGCAACTCCCACAAAATGCATTGTAGCCACTTGAACCCACATAGATCAATAGATGCTTCAGTAGCATACATATTGAAATACTTTTCACATTTGGATTGACATAGTTTCAGATTGGATCCATCGAACGAAGGAAAATTCAACTTAGGCAATCCCCCCAACTGGCATGGCGACTGAAAGTCGCCTAGAGGGGGGTGAATAGGGTGAATTTGAAATTTACAAACTTTAAGCACAACTACAAAGCCGGGGTTAGCGTTAGAAATATAAACGAGTCCGAAAGAGAGGGTGAAAACAAATCACAAGCAAATAAGGCAAATGACACGGTGATTTGTTTTACCGAGGTTCGGTTCTTGCAAACCTACTCCTCGTTGAGGTGGTCACAAAGACCGGGTCTCTTTCAACCCTTTCCCTCTCTGAAACGGTCACCTAGACCGAGTGAGCCTTTCTCTTCAATCAAATGGGACACTAAGTCCACTACAAGGACCACCACAACTTGGTGTCTCTTGTTTTGATTACAAGTGAATTGAGCACAAGAAAATAGAGGAAGAAGAAAAGCAATCCAAGCGCAAGAGCTCAAATGAACACAAATGTCTCTCTCTTTAGTCACTAATTTGGTTGGAGTGATTCCGGACTTGGGAGAGGATTTGATCTCTTTATTTTGTGTCTTGTATTGAATGCTATAGCTCTTGTATGAGGTGTGAAGGCTGAAAACTTGGATGCAATGAATGGTGGGTGGTTGGGGGTATTTATAGCCCCAACCACCAAATGAGCCGTTGGTGGATGCTGCTGTCGCATGGCGCACCGGACAGTCCGGTGCGCCACCGGACACTGTCCGGTGCTCCAGCCACGTCACTCCCAGGGACACTGGTGGAGGCTACTGTCGCACGGCGCTCGACCAATGGAGCTTCTGTCTTCTGGGCCACCGGACAGTCACTGTTCACTGTCCGGTGCGCCTTCTGGCTCTGCTCTGACTTCTGCGCGCACTGTAGCGCATTAACTGCTCTCTGCAGACGACCATTGGCGCACAGTAGCCATTGCTCCGCTGGCACATCGGACAGTCCGGTGCAGCACCGGATAGTCCGGTGAATTATAGCGGAGCAGCTCCCCAGAAATCCCGAAGGTGATAAGTTCAGAGTTGGGTTCCCTGGTGCACCGGACAATGTCCGGTGGCACACCGGATAGTCCGGTGCGCCAGACCAGGGCACACTTCGGTTGTCTTTTGCTCTCATTGTTTGAACTCTTTCTTGGTCTTTTTATTGGTTTGTTGTGAACCTTTGGCACCTGTAAAACTTATAATCTAGAGCAAACTAGTTAGTCCAATTATTTGTGTTGGGCAATTCAACCACCAAAATCAATTAGAAAAAGGTGTAAGCCTATTTCCCTTTCAATCTCCCCCTTTTTGGTGATTGATGCCAACACAAACCAAAGCAAATATAAAAGTGCAGAATTGAACTAGTTTGCATAATGTAAGTGCAAAGGTTGCTTGGAATGAAACCAATAATTATTTCTACTAGATATGCATGGATGGCTTTCTTCTTATTTAAAATTTTGGACCACGCTTGCACCACTTGTTTTGTTTTGCAAAGTTTTGGAAATTCTTTTCAAAGTCTTTTTGCAAATAGTCAAAGGTATATGAATAAGATTTTGAGAAGCATTTTCAAGATATGAAATTTTCTCCCCCTGTTTCAAATGCTTTTCCTTTGACTAAACAAAACTCCCCCTTAATGAAATCCTCCTCTTAGTGTTCAAGAGGGTTTTAGATATTAATTTTAAAGAGGGTATACCAATTTGAAATTATATCAAAAATAAGATACCAATTGAAAAATCTTTTCTTAATCCACATTTGAAAGACATTTTTGAAATTGGTGGTGGTGCGGTCCTTTTGCTTTGGGCTAATACTTTCTCCCCCTTTGGCATGAATCGCCAAAAACAGATACTTTTGAGTGAAATATAAGCCCTTTTACTTTCTCCCCATATGGTAAATAATATATGAGTGAAGATTATACCAAATTGGAGAGCGGTGTGTTGCGGAGCGACGGCGAAGGATGAATAACCGATGGAGTGGAGTGGAAGCCTTGTCTTCGCCAAAGACTCATTTTCCCTTTCAATCTATGACTTGGTATGAAATTTACTTGACAAACACATTAGTCATAGCAAAGAAAGAGATGATCAAAGGTATAGATGAGCTATGTGTGCAAAATATCAATCAAAATTCCTAGAATCAAGAATATTTAGCTCATGCCTAAGTTTGGTAAATGTTTGCTCATCTAATGGCTTGGTAAAGATATCGGTTAATTGTTCTTTGGTGTTAATATAAGAAATCTCGATATCCCCCTTTTGTTGGTGATCCCTCAAAAAGTGATACCGAATGGCTATGTGTTTAGTGCGGCTATGCTCAACAGGATTATCCGCCATGCGGATTGCACTCTCATTATCACATAGAAGAGGAACTTTGGTTAATTTGTAATCATAGTCCCTAAGGGTTTGCCTCATCCAAAGCAATTGCGTGCAACAATGGCCTACGGCAATATACTCGGCTTCGGCGGTAGAAAGAGCGACAGAATTTTGCTTCTTTGAAGCCCAAGACACCAGAGATCTTCCCAAGAACTGGCAAGTCCCTCATGTGCTCTTTCTATTAATTTTACACCCTACCCAATCAGCATCGGAATAACCAATTAAATCAAATATGGATCCCCTGGGGTACCAAATGCCAAACTTAGGAGTATAAACTAAATATCTCAAGATTCGTTTTATAGCCCTAAGGTGAACTTCCTTAGGATCGGCTTGGAATCTTGCACACATGCATACAGAAAGCATAATATCCGGTTGAGATGCACATAAGTAGAGTAAAGAACCTATCATCGATCGGTATACCTTTTGATCTACGGATTTACCTCCCGTGTCGACGTCGAGATGCCCATTGGTTCCCATGGGTGTCTTGATGGGCTTGGAATCCTTCATCCCAAACTTGGTGAGTATGTCTTGAATGTACTTCGTTTGGCTAATGAAGGTGCCCTCTTGGAGTTGCTTCACTTGAAATCCTAAGAAATACTTCAACTCCCCCATCATAGACATCTCAAATTTTTGAGTCATGATCCTACTAAACTCTTCACATGTAGATTCGTTAGTAGACCCAAATATGATATCATCAACATAAATTTGGCATACAAACAAATCATTTGCAAGTGTTTTAGTAAAGAGAGTAAGACCGGCTTTTCCGACTTTGAAGCCATTAGCGATAAGAAAATCTCTTAGGCATTCATACCATGCTCTTGGGGCTTGCTTGAGCCCATAAAGTGCCTTAGAGAGTTTTTAAACATGGTTAGGGTACTCACTATCTTCAAAGCCGGGAGGTTGCTCAACATAGACCTCTTCCTTGATTTGTCCATTGAGGAAGGCACTTTTCACGTCCATTTGGTAAAGCTTAAGTAGCATAGGCAAGTAATATGCGAATTGACTCAAGCCTAGCTACGGGTGCATAAGTTTCACCGAAATCCAAACCTTCGACTTGTGAATATCCCTTGGCCACAAGTCGGGCTTTGTTCCTTGTCACCACACCATGCTCATCTTGTTTGTTGCGGAAGACCCATTTGGTTCCTACAACATTTTGGTTAGGTCATGGAACTAAATGCCATACCTCATTCCTTGTGAAGTTGTTGAGCTCCTCTTGCATCGCCAGCACCCAATCCGAATCTTGAAGTGCTTCCTCTACCCTGTGTGGCTCAATAGAGGAAACAAAAGAGTAATGTTCACAAAAATGAGCAACACGAGATCGAGTGGTTACCCCATTTTGAATATCGCCGAGGATGGTGTTCACGGGGTGATCTCGTTGGATTGCTTGGTGGACTCTTGGGTGTGGCAGTCTTGGACCCTCATCATCTTCCTTGTCTTGATCATTAGTATCTCCCCCTTGATCATTGTCCTCCTCTTGAGGTGGCTCCTCTTGATCTTCTTCATCATCATTTTGAGCTTGATCCTCATCTTGAGTTGGTGGAGATGCTTGCATGGAGGAAGATGGTTGATCTTGTGCTTGTGGAGGCTCTTCGGATTCCTTAGGACACACATCCCCAATGGACATGTTCCTTAGCGCGACGCACGAAGCCTCTTCATCATCTAGCTCATCAAGATCAACTTGCTCTACTTGAGAGCCGTTAGTCTCATCAAACACAATGTCACAAGAAACTTCAACTAGTCCAGAGGACTTGTTAAAGACTCTATATGCCCTTGTGTTTGAATCATAACCAAGTAAAAAGCCTTCTACAGCCTTAGGAGCAAATTTAGATTTTCTACCTCTTTTGACAAGAATAAAGCATTTGCTACCAAAGACTCTAAAATATGAAACATTGGGCTTTTTACCGGTGAGGAGTTCATAAGATGTCTTCTTGAGGATTTAGTGTAGATATAACCGGTTGATGGCGTAGCAAGCGGTGTTAACCGCCTCGGCCCAAAACCGATCCGAAGTCTTGTACTCATCTAGCATGGTTCTTGCCATGTCCAATAGAGTTATATTCTTCCTCTCCACAACACCATTTTGTTGTGGCGTGTAGGGAGAAGAGAACTCATGCTTGATGCCCTCCTCCTCAAGGAAGCCTTCAATTTGAGAGTTCTTGAACTCCGTCCCGTTGTTGCTTCTAATCTTTTTTATCCTTAAGCCGAACTCATTTTGAGCCCATCTCAAGAATCCCTTTAATGTCTCTTGGGTTTGTGATTTTTCCTGCAAAAGAACACCCAAGTGAAGCGAGAATAATAATCCACTATTACAAGACAATACTTACTCCCGCTGATGCTTATGTAAGCTATCGGGCCGAATAGGTCCATGTGGAGTAGCTCAAGCG
This sequence comes from Zea mays, assembly GCF_902167145.1. Lineage (NCBI taxonomy): Eukaryota > Viridiplantae > Streptophyta > Magnoliopsida > Poales > Poaceae > Zea > Zea mays. The sequence continues at coordinate 133,981,768 of NC_050104.1, forward strand.
GCCTGACGGTCGTCATGATGTTCTTGTGTGGATGATGAGCACCAACTTGCTTTCCTGCTTGACATGCGCTACAAACCCTGTTTTTCTCAAAATGAACATTGGTTAGTCCCAAAATATGCTCTCCCTTTAGAAGCTTATGAAGATTCTTCATCCCAACATGGGCTAGTCGGTGATGCCAGAGTCAACCCATGTTAGTCTTAGCAATTAAGCAAGTGTCGAGTTCAGCTCTATCAAAATCTACTAAGTATAGCTGGCCCTCTAACACTCCCTTAAATGCTACTGAATCATCACTTCTTCTAAAGACGGTAACACCTATATCCGTAAAAACACAGTTGTAGCCCATTTTGCATAATTGAGAAACAGAAAGCAAGTTGTAATCTAAAGAATCTACAAGAAAAACGTTGGAAATAGAATGGTCAGGAGATATAGCAATTTTACCAAGACCTTTGACCAAACCTTGATTTCCATCCCCGAATGTGATCGCTCTTTGGGGATCTTGGTTTTTCTCATAGGAGGAGAACATCTTCTTCTCCCCTGTCATGTGGTTTGTGCACCCGCTATCGATGATCCAACTTGAGCCCCCGGATGCATAAACCTACAAAACAATTTTAGGCCTTGTTCTTAGGTACCCAAACAGTCTTGGGTCCTTTGACATTAGAAACAAGCACCTTGGGTTACCCAAACACAAGTCTTTGACCCCTTGTGTTTGCCCCCAATATATTTGGCAACTACTTTGCCTGATTTGTTAGTTAGCACATAAGATGCATCAAAAGTCTTGAATGAAATGTTATGATCATTTGATGCAATAGGAGTTTTCTTCTTAGGCAATTTAGCATGAGTAGATTGCCTAGAACTAGATGTCTCACTCTTATACATAAAAGCATGATTAGAGCCAGAGTGAGACTTCCTAGAATGAATTCTCCTAATTTTGTGCTCGGGATAACCGGCAGGGTACAAAATGTAACCCTTGTTATCCTGAGGCATGAGAGCCTTGCCCTTAACAAAGTTAGATAATCTTTTAGGAGGGGCATTGAGTTTGACATTGCCTCCTTGTTAGAAGCCAATGCCATCCTTAATGCCGGGGCGTCTCCCACTATAGAGCATACTACGAGCAAATTTAAATTTTTCATTTTCTAACTCATGCTCGGCAATTTTAGCATCTAATTTTGCTATATGATCATTTTGTTGTTTAATCATAGCAATGTGATCATGAATAGCATCAATGTTAACATCTCTACATCTAGTGCAAATAGTAACATGCTCAACGGTAGATGTAGAGGGTTTGCAAGAATTTAGTTCAACAATCTTAGCATGTAAAATGTCATTTTCATCTCTAAGATTGGAAATAGAAACATTGCAAACATCTAATTCCTTAGCCTTAGCAATTAATTTTTCATTCTCATTTCTAAGGCTAGCAAGAGAGGCATTCAATTTTTCAATCTTAGAAATTGAACTAGCATTATTATTTCTAAGATTGTCAATTGAATCATCACAAACATTTGATTTCTCAACCTTAGCAATTAATTTGGCATTTTCATTTCTAAGGTTGGAAATAACATCATGGCAAGTGCTTAGCTCACTAGATAATTTATCACATTTTTCTACCTCTAGAGCATAAGCATTTTTAACTTTAACATGTTTTTTGTTTTCCTTAATTAGAAAGTCCTCTTGGCTATCCAAGAGTTCATCCTTTTCATGAATAGCACTAATCAATTCATTTAATTTTTCCTTTTGTTGCATGTTCAAGTTGGCAAAAAGGGTGAGCAAATCATCCTCATCATCACTAGAGCTAGCCTCATCACTAGAAGTTGCATATTTAGTGGAAGCTCTAGATTTTACCTTCTTCTTTTTGCCGTCCTTTGCCATGAGGCACTTGTGGCCGACGTTGGGGAAGAGGAGTCCTTTGGTGACGGCGATGTTGGCGGCGTCCTCGTCGGAGGAGGAATCGGTGGAGCTCTCGTCGGAGTCCCACTCCCGGCAAACATGGGCATCGCCGCCCTTCTTCTTGTAGTACCTCTTCTTTTCTCTCCTCTTTCCCTTCTTGTCGTTATCCATGTCACTATCACCAGACAAAGGGCATTTAGCGATAAAATGACCGGGCTTGCCACATTTGTAGCAAACCTTTTTGGAGCGGGACTTGTAGTCTTTTCCCTTCCTTTGCCTGAGGATTTGGCGAAAGCTCTTGATGATGAGCGCCATCTCCTCATTGTCAAGCTTGGAGGCGTCGATGGGGACCCTACTAGGTGTAGAGTCTTCTTTCTTCTCCTCCGTTGCCTTGAATGCAACAGGTTGCACATCGGGTGTGGAGGAGGCACCTTGCTCGATGATTTTCTTGGAGCCTTTGATCATCAACTCAAAGCTCACAAATTTTCCTATAACTTCCTCGAGAGACATTATCTTATATCTAGGATCACCACGAATTAATTGTACTTGAGTAGGGTTAAGAAATACAAGTGATCTTAGAATAACCTTGACCATTTTATGGTCATCCCACTTGGAGCTCCCGAGGTTGCGCACTTGGTTCACCAAGGTTTTTAGCCGGTTGTACATGGCTTGCGGGTCTTCTCCTTGGTTGAGCATAAAGCGACCGAGCTCCCCCTCGATCGTTTCTCGCTTGGTGATCTTGGTCACCTCATCTCCTTCGTGCGCAGTCTTGAGATAATGTCTCGACTTAGAGAGGTGAGGAGTATAGTAGTTGCTTGAGAGTTGAAGTGCTCGATTTGGGCCACCTCGTCCTCATCATAATCTTCATCCCTTACAGATGGTACTTGTACTCCAAACTCAACAACATCCCATATGCTTTTGTGGAGTGAGGTTAGGTGATATCTCATCATATCACTCCACCTAGAATAATCTTCACCGTCAAATGTCGGTGGTTTGCCTAATGGAATGGAAAGTAATGGAGTATGTTTAGGAATGCGAGGATAGCTTAGGGGGATCTTACTATACTTCTTGCGCTCTTGGCGCTTAGAAGTGATGGACGCGGCGTCGGATCCCGATGTAGAGGGCGATGAAGAGTCGGTCTCGTAGTAGACCACTTTCTTCATTTTCTTCTTCTTCTCACCACTCTTGTGCGTCCTAATGCGTGAAGGGGGTCCCTCCTTCTTTTTGTTGCCGGACTGCCTTGATGGAGCCTTCCCGTGGCTAGTGGCGGACTTCTCACCGGTCACTATCTCCTTCTTGGCGTGATCTCCCGACATCACTTCGAGCGGTTAGGCTCTAATGAAGCACCGGGCTCTGATACCAATTGAAAGTCGCCTAGAGGGGGGGTGAATAGGGTGAATCTGAAATTTACAAACTTTAAGCACAACTACAAGCCGGGGTTAGCGTTAGAAATATAAACGAGTACGAAAGAGAGGGCGAAAACAAATCACAGGCAAATAAGGCGAATGACACGGTGATTTGTTTTACCGAGGTTCGGTTCTTGCAAACCTACTCCCCGTTGAGGTGGTCACAAAGACCGTGTCTCTTTCAACCCTTTCCCTCTCTCAAACGGTCACCTAGACCGAGTGAGCCTTTCTCTTCAATCAAATGGGACACTAAGTCTACTACAAGGACCACCACAACTTGGTGTCCCTTGTTTTGATTACAAGTGAATTGAGCACAAGAAAATAGAGGAAGAAGAAAAGCAATCCAAGCGCAAGAGCTCAAATGAACACAAATGTCTCTCTCTCTAGTCACTAATTTGGTTGGAGTGATTCCAGACTTGGGAGAGGATTTGATCTCTTTATTTTGTGTCTTGTATTGAATGCTATAGTTCTTGTATGAGGTGTGAATGCTAAAAACTTGGATGCAATGAATGGTGGGTGGTTGGGGGTATTTATAGCCCCAACCACCAAATGAGCTGTTGGTGGAGGTTGTTGTCGCATGGCGCACCGGACAGTCCGGTGCGCCACCGGACACTGTCCGGTGCGTCATCCACATCACCCGACCGTTAGGGTTCGACCGTTGGAGCTTCTGTCTTCTGGGCCACCGGACAGTCACTGTTCACTGTCTGGTGCGCCTTCTGGCTCTGCTCTGACTTCTGCGTGCACTGTAGCGCATTAACTGCTCTCTGCAGACGACCGTTGGCGCGCAGTAGCCGTTGCTCCGCTGGCACACCGGACAGTCCAGTGCTGCACCGGACAGTCCGGTGAATTATAGCGGAGCGGCTCCCCAGAAATCCCGAAGGTGATAAGTTCAGAGTTGTGTTCCCTGGCACACCGGACACTGTCCGGTGGCACACCGGACACTCCGGTGCGCTAGACCAGGGCACACTTCGGTTGTCTTTTGCTCTCTTTGTTTGAACTCTTTCTTGGTCTTTTTATTGGTTTGTTGTGAACCTTTGGCAACTATAAAACTTATAATCTAGAGCAAACTGGTTAGTCCAATTATTTGTGTTGGGCAATTCAACCACCAAAATCAATTAGAAAAAGGTGTAAGCCTATTTCCCTTTCAGCGACAATCTGCGGGGATCTGGCTCATTAAACCCTACACTACCAGGTTGGGGAAAAGCAAATGAAGGAGAAGCATAGGGGTTGTGCATACCGTGACCGGGTAGTGGGCGTCAGCACCGGGGAGCCATGGTCCGCTATCCCGGTGATGTGAGTCGTTGCGGTGCCCAAAACGAGAGCTGTCGACGACATCCCCGGCGACAGATGAACGACCCGGTGCCGACCCGTGCGCGCCCAGCACGCCCAGCATGTGGAAGCCGTCGGTGCGTGCACCCCGAGACCAGTGGATCTCCATCTTCGACACTCCTGTCCAAACGTGCAAGTGTGAGACAAACAATCCTGTCCACGGGTGCAACCATTGTTTGTCTCCAAGAGATAAAAATCATGAACTGGACCAATGACTTACTAAAGGAAACCGTGGGATGCAAGCTGGCTAGTCAAACAGTTCACCTCCCTTCACAGGGTGCCTCTGGTGGAATTCTTATGGCCTCTGACGTAGATTTGTTCGATATGGACCTTATTCCATGCGCATCAACTTACGATCTCGGTTAGAATCAGTTCGAGAGTTGAGGAAGAGGTTTGGGACCTCACGGGGGTTTACGGTCCCCAGCCAGAAATTGAAAAAAATGAACTTCCTATCGGAGCTTCAAAAAATCCAAAATGTGATGCGTCTGGAATGGGCGATCCTGGGAGACTTCAATATGATAAAGAGAGCAAGGGAGAAAAATAAAGGATCTATCAATAGAAGAGTTATGAGTCATTTCAATAGTACAATTGATGATTTGCATCTGTTAGAGCTCGATCTCAATGGTAGAGCCTTTATATGGACAAATGAACAGGTGGATCCTACAATGACTAGAATAGATAGATTCTTTGCGACAACTCAATGGCATGGTCTCTTCCCAACGGCGGATCTACTATCCCTTTGCACCATGACTTCAGATTACTGTCCAATTATTATGCAAGGCCATTCTCCTTTTTGTTTCTACAAGGGCTTTAGATTTGAATCGTTCTGGACCAAGCTGGACGGTTTCAAGGAGGTGGTACAGAGAGCTTGGACTACTGGAGTTAACTCCACGGATGCCATCTAAGGCTGCATGTCAAGATGTTACGCACAGCCAAAGCTCTAAGTGCGTGGAGATGCAAAACAGTAGGTAGCGGCAAGGTTCGACTGGCAATCATTTAGATTATTCTTACTCATCTGGAGAAGGCGCAAGAAAATAGACAGCTCTCCAATGATGAATTGGAGTTCAGGAGAAGACTGAAAATCAAAATTCTTGGTATTGTTTCCATTCAAAAAGCAACAGCAAGACAACACTCCAGACAGATATGGATGTGTATGGGAGATGCTAACACTAAATTCTTTCACTTGGTAGCAAACAACAGGAGAAAGAAGAACTATATCAGATCTCTCCGTCGGAATGATAACTTATTGTCTAGTTAGCAAGACAAACTACAAGAGGTTCACCAGCATTTCAAGGAGATTCTTGGAGAGATAGGAATGAGACATAAGGTAGTCCAGTGGGCCGCTCTAGATTACTCCCCCTTTCTGTTAGGTGAGCTCGACAACGTGATACATGATTCAGAGATCAAGAATGTGGTTATGAATTTACATTCAGAAAAAGCACCTGGCCCGGATGGTTTCGTTGGCCTTTTCTATAAATGTTGCTGGGCCTTGGTTAAAGAGGACCTCACTGCTGCAATTAACGATTTCTACAATTACAGATGCAAAAACCTCCACCTAGTTAATGAAACAAACGTTGTTCTACTACCAAAAAAAGAGGTCTCGGGTAGTATCGATAAGTTTAGACCTATTAGTCTAATAAACAACTTTATGAAAATTGTCACCAAAATTTTGGCAAACAGACTGGCACCGCGTATGAACGAGATTGTCTCCGTTGCCCAAAATGCCTTCATCCAAAAGCGGCCAATTCATGATAACTTCTTATACGTTCAAAGGGTGATTATGAAGATGCACAAGAGGGGCCAGCCTGCACTCTTCATCAAGCTTGACATCTCCAGAGCCTTTGACTCCATAAATTGGGCATATCTCCTTGATGTGTTAAGAGCCCTCAGTTTCTCCCAAAGGTGGCGTGATTGGATCGCTTTAATTCTGGGTTCATCTTCTTCCAAAATAATAATAAACGGAGAGCAAACAAACAGAATTAACCCCAAGCGTGGTGTACGGCAAGGGGATCCTCTTTCTCCATTTCTATTCATTTTAGCAATGGATCCTCTCCAGCGAATGATCGATAAGGCGGCACAAGCCGGGCTACTGGGAAGTGTCCTACCAAAAGGGGCAAAGCTTCGTTGTTCCCTGTATGCAGATGATGCCGGTGTGTTTGTGAGAGCAGACAATTCGGTCCTCAAAGTTCTTAAAACGATTATGGAAGTCTTTGAAGGTTGTTCAGGGCTAAAGATAAATTTTGATAAAACCGAAATCTTTCCAATACGTTATCCTGAGTCCCTTTGGCCAAATCTCACCGAAGTGTTCCCTGGCAAATATGCTAATCTGCCCGGAAAGTATCTTGGTCTCCCCCTACACTTTAGGAAGGTTAAAAGGATCTCCCTGCAACCGCTATTGGAAAAAAAGTAAAAGATTGGCTGGTTGGAAAGGCAGACTCCTCTCAAAGGCAGGCAGAGAAACATTGGTCAAATCTGTGTTAACCGCCCAACCGATTTATCAACTTACAGTTTTTCCAGTTCAAAAATGGCTGCTGCAAAAAATTGATAAGATAAGAAGAGGCTTTCTCTAGAAAGGAAACAACCCTGAAACTTGCAGTGGAGGTCACTGTTTGATCAACTGGTGTACAACATGCCTGCCAAAGAACAAGGGGGTCTAGGCATACTGGACCTTGAACGCTTCGCAAGGGCTTTAAGAATCAGATGGTTGTGGATGCATTGGAAGGACAGAGATAAGGCATGGATCGATTTGCAATCGCCATGCGACAAAACAGACGAAGAGCTCTTTAATGCATCCACCGTGGTCAACGTTGGTAATGGGAGAACAACTAGTTTTTGGAAATCGAGTTGGATCCATGGTCAGGCGCCTAAGAATATTGCACCAAGTCTGTTCAAGGAAACAAGGAAGAAAAACATTTCGGTTTTTCATGCTCTTAGAACCAATAGATGGATTCAGTTATGTCTGCCATGCATAGAAGAAGACGAAATAAAAGACTTTGTAACCCTTTGGCAGGCTATCAATAACATGCACGAGCTTAACAACTTGGAGGATACCATCTCTTGGAGATGGACGGCTGATGGACAGTACAGTGCAAGCAGCGCCTATAACATTCAGTTCTCAACAAACTTCTGCACAATGAAAATCTATTCCATTTGGAAAGCAAAAACTGAACCAAAGTGTCGCTTCTTCGCTTGGACTCTTTTACACAACAGAGAACCTCCAGAAAAGGGGATGGCCTTGCAATCCTTCTTGTTGCCTTTGTAATTCGACCTTTGAAACGACGGTTCACTTATGCAAGGACTGTCCCTTCAGCAGGGAGGTGTGGGACAAAATCTTGTCTTGGGCGAACCTTTCATCCTTTAAGGGGGTCTATGGCACCGAGTCCTTGTATGACTGGTGGAGGAATTTAAGAAGTATGTGCAGCAAGCATTCGAGAAGATCTTTTGATGGCCTTATGATTTACTTTTGGTGGAGCGTTTGGTTAGAAAGAAACAATAGAATCTTCCATAGTCAGCATAGATCAGCGGAGCAGGTTGCGTTAGTGGTCAAAGAGTTCGTTGGTTGTTATCAGTTTTCGTCTGGCTAGTAGGTCTGCTCAGTAGGTCTGTTCAGGAGTTTTCAGTAGTCATGTAAGTCGATTCAGTTTCATGTAATTTCCTGTAAGTTCTTCCCTATCTAATATATTGGAGCGACAAGTATGTTGCCTCTCCCTTTAAAAAAAAGATTTTAGAGACCTGGGACGAGATCTAAAATAGAGGAGCTTTTAATTGTTTTTATATATAACAATATAAGTACTTAATATACATCTAAAAATATTCATATCAAACTACAAGTAAAAAGGTACAAATTGCAATATCAATATAATTTTTTTGTAACATGTTTAAACACGACCGAGCTATAGATACATCCTAGTTGCTAACTTTTTAACACTTGGCTACCGAATTATGGAACTATATATTAATAATCTGACTACTATACACATATACCTAGGATGAGACCCTATAACCTTGGCGACCGTTCCTTTGCTCCACTATCATGGCCGGCACTGCTACCGCGATGTAGCCGTAGCTTGTGGACAGACAAGAGAGTAGAGAGGGGCCTATAGGTACAGGTACTGTGTGGAACAATACGGCCCCAAAACAAGCCATGATCGCCTGCTGAAACCAAGATGCTGCCATCAGCTTGATGCTAGAGCTGATTCGGTTATCGGCGCGTGTGATCAACCAAGATGGTGCCACCCCTAATAAAACACGTGATGGATGGAGACCGAGGCCCATGTCTTACTCCACGCCAATAATCTTTGGCCCGAGTATCCAAACTCCTGATTCTGTCTCCCGACCAGCCATAGAAAGTTCGATAGAGAGAGGGTGTTAGATCAGGACAGTTAAAAAAAAACTATACTTAAAGCATCAGTTTCAATGGTCGTCATGCGTCATTTTTTATAAATAACCTCTCACAGCTATTTTAAATTAATCATGCACGTCTATAGATGACAAACGACGCCCGACACGGGCTAGATGCACGCGGACCACAACTATAGCATAAACACATCATGCCGGCCTGCTAACTGTGTCAGGCCAGCCCGTTAGTCCATCGATCTATTTAATTAAATCAGCGTAACGACGCTCGACATGGGCTAGATGCACGCGGGCCACAACTATGGCACAGACACGTCATGTCGACCTGCTAACTGTGTCGGGCCAGCCCGTTAGCCCGTCGATCCATTTAATTAAATCAGCGTAAAATGTTAAAAAAATGGTGCAATAGGTGGGGTTCGAAATCATGCCCCGATGGAAAAAAAACAGGAGACACTAGGTGAAACTGTCTAACCAGTAGAACATCATGTTAAGATGTTTTAATATTAAATATAAATCGTATATAGGTATATACATTTTTTTGTAAAATAAAAAATAATCGTGTCGGGCCGGACCAGCACTACGGGTCGAGGCTACAGCCCAAGCACGACACGACGTTCTTTGCTCTTGCAAGCATTAGGTCGTTTCTAAGACCACATTGGCGCAATAGACTACATGGTGTTTGAAGTTGCTGAATTGGTTGGAGCAGCAATGATTTGTCACACTAACAACAAAATGAAAGGTTATTTGTTGGTTTTAAACGTTAGTAATTGCTACGAAATAGCATAATTTATATGGAGCTCATCCAGTTTTTATCGATGTCTGACTTTAGCAACCACTCCATACTTTGATCTATCTTTTTTATAAGTTTGACTTCATTGGACTTATTTTATAAACTTGATCTCACAAACTTTCTCTTATTTGGTCTCTGTATGATGGAATTATGTTATTTTATAATCTATGTTCATTCAGTCAATCGTTGTGAACTCTCTTCTAATCGCTCACTTCATTGACCGTGTTGTATCAAGATATATTTGCATGAAGTAAACAATAACATCAGTTAGCCAAATCAAAAAATATATTATACAGAGAGCGGAGACAACCAATAAAAAATCTTGAAATTTTTTTATGGATAGTTTACGTGGGTATTATTGTATGTCGTCGCAACGCACGGACAACCGACTAGTAAAAAAACAATAGTACAAGTTTACACCGAAATCATCCTCAGCAGGCTCGATCTACTCTAGTATTTTTTTAGTCATAGAAAAAAGATTCGCTCTAACTAGTTACTAACCTCATCTGTTTCTACTGGCCTCTACTTTTTTCCCTATCCCTAGCCACGATTATGATGCCAATATGCCATGTTATATATTTACCTAATGTGACAAAGCCAAGGAGTGGATGTCCTACCAGTCCGGGGCGCATGTACGCCGCTAGCTGGTTTGAGCCCCTCTTAAAAAAACCCAATCTCACAAACAGTGGACGTCCATTACCGTTAGGGATGGCAATGGATCGGGTTCGAGTCGAGTAGAGCAAAAACCCGTCTAGGATCACAGCCGTGAAGTCTACATAAACCCGCCCATTATCACACCTGCGGATGCAATTTCAAACTCACACCTGAACCTGTCGGGTTTCGGATCACCCGCGGGTTTTACTCAGTGTATACTTTTAAACAATACTTTAGCTATAAGCAAATAAGTATCAACAATAATTAAGTTATATCTATGGATTTTAATGCTTCTCACATTGAACAACAACATAACATTTCATGAATTGTTAGCCAAGTTATTTATTCAAAACAATTATTATTATTGTATCTTAATCATTTTTCGTTAAATAAAAAATGAACCAAATTTCGGGTCGGGTTCGGATTACCCGCGGGTTGAAACAGGAACCCGTCCCCACACCTACGAAACTTCAGGTCGTGCACCCATGGGTCAAAATATTCACCGGTACCCGCATCCTTCGTGCTGGGCACCCATCGGGTTTTAGGTTTGCTAGTTAGATTGCCATACCTAATTACAGCTTCTTCTAGCTTTCTTTCTTAAGTTTACGTTTCATCAAAAACAACTTCAACTTTATCAATGAAGCTGCTCGTAGACTTCATGTTTGTACTTGTACCTGGATCTCAAAAGGGTCCTTAATTTGTGCAAGAAACTCTAAAGCAGGCCTCTATTATCCAATGTGCGTGTGCCTCGTAAGGAGAAACCTGCCCGTGTTTGGTTCGGCTTCGCAGCCGCTTCTGGTTGCCAAACGTCCAGACTTTGGCCAACTTCTCAAGGAAGCGCTTCCTACAACCGTAGCAGTAGCACGCAGTAGTAGCATGTTAAGTCCGAACCAATCTAAAGACCGCGTCCGGAATAATCTGAGTGAGCGACGGTCCATTTAATTGTAAAACTTATGCATTGTCAGTTTAAATTAATTTATAAAAAATTATATTTATAGGACGATAAATTACTTTATTATCAAACACCTAGATTCTTATAAACCAACTTCTCTCCATAGCTAGCTTTACCCTACAGTGAGTTTATCAGAAAAGCTCCACCGAAAAAAGTTGATCCAAACAGGCCAGTAACACAAGCCCGCCCAGTGTGATATGGCGCAAAACATGGCCGTCCAGTACCACCAGCCTCGATGAGACCAGTCCGTCATCCGGAACGAGCGTCAAAACATACATGCTTCACCAACGTTAAGTTTTGCATCAATATACCATGTCTTCACTTCTTCACACAGAAAGGGCAAAAGCTAGCAGATGATGGCTACTTAATACAACCTCTACTTACACGAACGGAAGGCGAAAAGGAGGGTAACATTACACAGAATTTTTACTACAGATAAGCAAAGACGTCCGGTCTGAATGTTACTACGACGAAATATTTCAGCAAGTGCCTATTTCTGCTGCAAGTGTGTGGTGGATGAGACGAGACAAGCTCACAAAAAATTATTCCTCAAGGGCCTTCTGGATGTCCTTCTGCAGAGTCGAAGAAACACGAATCCATGCATCAAAAAGAAAACGTAGGCAGACGTCTGGAGAGGGAGAGAGAGACAGAGACAGAGAGGGAAGGAGACCTCAATTGCCATTGGAGCTGTCGAGGTTCCGTATCTCTCGATGACCTTCCCATCTTTGTCCACCAGAAACTTGGTAAAGTTCCATTTGATCCTTGATGACCCAAACAAACCAGGCTTGCTAGCTTTCAGAAACTTGTAAACCGGCGCCGCATCTGGTCCGTTTACGCGCACCTGCAAAACCCGAGTTTAGAATGCAATCAGCTTTCTTTAATTAGCAATATAAGAACACACAGCTCCGGTTTGCACGTTGATGTCAACCTGTCAGGTCTATCCAAAATATCAATGCGCGTGCCAGCAAATTCTCACCATGGCTGATTAATCGTACTTTTTAGATGGTGAGATGCAGATGCAGATTGCGTCTTTAAACACGCTTCTGCAACTTGTCTGATTGTGGCCAACTAAAAACCAATATAACAACGCATCGTCGAGTTATAGGACTAAGGGTATTTCTACCACATGTTGTTAGTTTCCAAATTGATGTATTCTGCCATGCGATCTTTGCATCTTCTAGAAATTAGCGTAAGTAATATCCAATATTATTCTAGCTGCCAGGTAAACGAGACTACTGTTCAGAGTACCTTATCTAAGAAAAAGGACCAAAAGTTCCCTAGCAAGCTAGCAAGTCTGGTAAACAGTTCTCACCTTCTGAAAAACTGGGTATTCAGCTTTAAATCTGGTGCAAGCAAAGTCTTGTATCTGCTGATCAGTACCTGGCTCCTGTCGCAAGAACTGATTGCAAGGGAATGCCAATATCTCGAAGTCTAGCAAGATTGGAAGTAAAATCAGTTTCTGTTAGATCTAGAGAATAAAACCATTTCAATGGAATATCAAGCGCAGACTGAATCAAAGTACACACAGGCATAGTTGCAAAAGACAATGGGATTGTTTGATAGCCATATACTGAATTCACAACAGAGCAAATTTGCTGCAAGTGTAAGTGGGTACAGTACTTGATGCCTTAGACTATCTCAAGTAGCTTACACATCCCCATACCTATATTTAAACTCCACTCTGCGAACAATACAGTCTACAGTGCAAAACAATGTTTTTGGGTAAACTATGGATAGACTACTGCAGACGGCCTTAGTAGCAAGAAAAACATTATCATTCTAGCGTCATTTAAACTCCATACAGTTTTGATTTAATTTCGCCAAACAGTCATACAATTTTTATTTAATTTCACCAAACAGTGCAATGTTGGCTGAGAGCCAGAAAATGTTAGGTGGAAGCTAATTTTAGTTGTCGAAGAAATTTGGGAAAACAATCCTCAAGGAAACAAACCATCTTCTTTGGGAAACAGGGTTCTCACAGGCTCCTTTCAGAACCCTTCGCTGATCCTCAAAAGGTATCTGCAAGTTAGAACTACTATCCAAGCACTCCAGAAAACGGGAGATCATTCAGATTTGATAAGCGAATGCAATGAAATTGTATGCGCACTTCACCAGCTGCCTATCTAATCTAAGCTGCATAAAACACATGCATGTCTGAAAATAGTTGAAGAAATGAGCTACAGGTAAACAAAGCTTTTGGTATGAATGCTGTGTGGCAAGCAATGTAAAATCTCCCTTGGGCAAGACTACTCGCACACTTTTTTCAGGAGAATATTTTTCGTGATTTTTTGCCATTCCACTTCAAACAGAAGACAAGAACCACTGTTCCAACAAGCATCAACGTGCACTACTCCAATTACCCACTTCTACGCACCAACTTCCAGAGAGATTCACATTTCAGGCGCAACAACAGATCAAGAACCACATCAGGCAAAGAACAGACCTTTGTCCCTGTACTTCTGATAAAGCTCCGTCAGCTGCGTGTAATTGGTCTCCGTGAACCCACTGACGGCATCGAGAACATCAAAACTGTCTCAGCATCTCCCGAACCACGAGAATACCAAGAACAAATTCTTCCAACTGTCAGGGAAAGATAGCGTACCATTTGGAGGCGACGTTAACAACAAGGAGGACCTTCCCCTTGTAGGTTTCCAGGCTCACTTCCTTGCCGTTGCAATCCTGCTCCACGAATAAACCCCAAAATTATCTTTTTGCGAAAAAAAATCAGAAAAAGAAACTAAAAATACAAACAGGACCACGCAGGAGCGTGATCTCGGGATGGGGATCGCCGCACCTTGACGGTGAATTCGTGTATGGAGGTCTCCGGCACGGATTCGGCCGCCCCCATCTCGCCTCCGCTTCGCCTCTCCTTCCCTTCCCTACCCGAACGGGGCTCTCTGGAATCCCCGTCTCCTGATTTGATTTTTCTCGTGTTTTTTTTCTTTTTGTTCCAGTAATAATGGGGAGGGAAGAGCGGAGAGAAGCGCGTGGTCGTTTATTCATAGAACGCCGAGCGGTTGAGCAGTGGCACAGGCTGTCAGGTCTGCATCTGGGCCCACGAATAGCATTAATGTGACGGCACAAAACCACAAACCGTGTCGACTCCTCTTCTCTGTTGCGGTGGATATTGCAGCGGGAGATTGAAGTTGCCGTGGAGGAGTAATGAATTTATTAGAGGGTGTTTGGCATACCAGATTTGTTATAAAGTTATAGGTGGAGCAACTCTAGATTGTCTTTATAACCGGTAATAGTGATGGATAAATATTTTTCAAACTTCATGAGTTGACTTTTAGTTGTTTCAGAGCAATAAAAAAAGATTTGTACCTTAGCTCTCAAATTTTAGGGAGTTTAAGAGAGTTTGGCTGACTCTAACTAGTTCTTTATAAAATCTTGCTCTGAGAGCAACACCACTAGTTCCCTAAAGAACTCTCTAAATCTTAAATATAAAAAGTAAACAGAAAAATGCTTCTCCAATGGTTCTCTAAATAGACTTGCTAAATTTACTTAGTTGCTATTAAACTCTATTTACTCTCCAAATTTAGCAACTCGATAGGAACTCCCTTAATACAGTTGGCGTCAATTTATTCACATTAGCGTGATTATTTTTCCCTTTTCCACACACTGAGATAGCCAGGTATAGCACACTTTTTTTCCCACTTTCTAGCATAGTGAGGTAGCTAGGTCAAACACGTGTGACACACGTTTCTCCTTTACCGTCGAACCCAACTTCCTCATAGGTTGCGCCACCGGACCATCACTCCTCCATAGTTAATGTCGACCGGCCTTTTCTCTTCCGTCCTCGACATCCTCTGCTCTCAACCTTATTGTCAGCCAGATATCATGGGAGGCAGGGCTGCCAAAGCTAGATTCAAAATACTTCCTAAATATGAGCAACTATTGGAGACTAAGTTATTTTTTACTTCCAATAGCTATTTAGCAACTTGCTAAACATGATTTTAACAAACTCTTTTTTAAGAACTATTGGAGTTGCTCTGAAGTTATGCGTTATGCCAAACACCCTCTAAAGTCTATAACGAAATCTTATGTAAATTCAAGGTAGAATAGGTTTATAATGATATATTGGAGACTGATATAAAACTTAGACCTCTTGATCATCCTAAGTCCGTAGTTTACTAATCCGAGACTACCTCGATGACGATATGAGTCCTAAAGCCTAATCCGAGGGATTAAAAGGAATGATCTCCTATCCTAGGGAGATGGCGATGTTGGTCCTTTGGATTTTGTGGGCGTAGCCCTATAGAAAAAATTAATTAAATCCTATAAAATCTCAAAGACCTATATATGATAAGGAAATGGTCCCATATTGATAGTTTAAGTAGAGTTAGACTAGTTTATATGTGGTGGTGTTTCTCTCTCACCAAATCATGAATGAGGGGAGAGAGGACGGAGTACTACACCTGCATGCTCTCGCTCGCCATGCCTGGCCTGGCACGAGTGCGCAACGTGAATGGTCCACCGAAATTCGGTCCCTCGCCTTGCGTGGACATGACTACCTTTTTGCTATTTTTATTTTTATTTGTCGATACTTTGTTGTTAAGTTATAGTCTTTATCGGATCACGGTTAGATCGTGACATGAATCCTTATCAGATCACGATCAGTTTTTATCGAATCACGATCAAATCTGACATGGGTCCTTATCAGATCGAAAGACGTGGAGGTGACTCTACAAATTATTATGAACAATCGTCGCCAAAAATATGCTATACACGAGTTAGGTTTTGCCTTTGCTTGTTCTTGCGTCGTCGTCATGGTCTTTTTCACCCCAAGCGCCGACATGCATCTGCAATCGAAAGAACAAGTCTCGAGAACCAATCGCCCCTTTAGATCCTGCACTTGGAGAAGGTGCGAGACTGCTCGCGTCCTTCTCGATGACTGTTGCTGACGTCATCCTTGACGCTTATGAATTGTGCCTAACAACCATCGCGAAAGATATGCTATACATGAGTTAGGTTTTGTCTCTAGTTGTTGTTGCGTTGTTATGGTCTTCATCTCGAGCACCAGCGTGCATCAGCAATTGGGAGAGCAAGTCTCCATAACCCATCGCCCTCGAATCCACTACTAGGAGAGGGTGAATAAGGTTTTTAGGAAGCGTCTTCATATGTTCGCCCGATGACTGCCGCTGACATTGTTCTTGCCACTTTAGCGCATTCATTCAGTATGTTCAAATAGAATGTTGTAATATCATACTTCAGTTAATCTGTTGTTATGGATGTGTTAGGTGTATCGCTTAACAATCTGTTAGAGAATTGCATGCTACTTTCTTTACTGATGTTCATGATTTAAATTTGGAATTTAATATGGAAATGTCTAATTTATTAGAATGGTCATTGTGGTGGTGTCCATCGTTGATGCACCGCCTCTCTGTGGTCCTCCTCTGGTGTTGTCTTGTCGATGAAGGAGGGGCTCCTCGATGCCTGGCCCCATGGGGTGGGCAGGTTCCATGGATGCCATCAGTGACAACCCTTATAATCACTATGAACGCTAGGTAGATCTAGACCCCCGAGTAAAAGTGGTGGCTAAGGTTTGTGGGCATGGAACACGTTGGTGTTTGTGTTGGTCCTTAGCTTCCTTTCATATTGTGTTCCTGTGACCGAGGGCACAACCATGAAAATGGCTTGTGACCCTGATCAAGGCGCATGAAAATTGTGCGAGGGGGTTGGATAAACTCTAACTCGATCATCTTGACTGATCCAGAGAACAACACTAACAATCTCCCATTTGTTATCTACTTTTCTTATTCTTTAACTTTTATAGGTTCCACCTTTTGACAAATTCACACATCAAGAATGATGGGTGATGGTGAATAATTAAGTTTTACTAAACTCATTGACTATAACATGCCCCCATGCTTCAGAATAAAAAATCTTTTCTAAGGTTGCTTATATATCCTATTGATCTAGAATCATAGGCTCTCCATTAATCCCATGTCGGTTATGTGCTTTTTAAATATGTTGGGTGGAAGGCTTTTTTGTGAGCGAATCCACTAGCATATGTTGGGTTCTGATATGCTCAACTTTAATAGTTTGATCTTGGATCTTCTCCTTAATAACATAGCACTTAATAACAATGAACTTGGTAGCCTCACTTGAATTGTTGTTGTAGGAGTAAAATATTGTTGTCTCATTGTCATAATAAATTCTCAGTGTTTTTTCTATGCTATCAATCACTTTTAATATGGGTACAAATTTCGTTGCCTGTAAGGAAAATGGACCCCGGGCCATTTGGCTTAATAG
Organism: Zea mays; assembly: GCF_902167145.1. Classification (NCBI taxonomy): domain Eukaryota; kingdom Viridiplantae; phylum Streptophyta; class Magnoliopsida; order Poales; family Poaceae; genus Zea; species Zea mays. The sequence goes on from NC_050104.1 coordinate 133,999,394, forward strand.
GTTTTGGTGTTTGATGATCAACATAACATATGGACTAATGTGTTTGCTAGTGTTTATGATTGTAGTTCATATGATGCTAAAGTTACTTGGACTAAGGCATCGAGGAAAGCAACGCCTCAAAAGAAGACATTATGAAGATCAACAAGTAGCAACCAAAGTCCAAGAAACGAAGAACATGTTGCCACGACGGACTGTCCGGCTGAGAGCACCCGACTGTTCGGTGCACTAGGGAACTATAGCCCAACGGTTAGTTCCTGGTGGCACTCATGGAGAGAAGCCACCGGACTGTCCGGTGTGACGTCCGGACAGTCCGATGTAAAAGCCTGTAACACCAATGGTCACCAGTGGTGTCAGATCCAACGGCTAGGCGCACCGGACTGTCCGGTGTGCCGCAGAGAGCAGCAACTTTTCTCCAATAGCTAGAATTGTGTTGGGGCCTATAAATACCCCCAACCGGCCATTTCAAGGTGTGGGAGCCCAAGCAACATACCAAGGCATAGTATAGACATTTCCAAGAGCTCATAGACCCAAGTGCTTAATAAAATCATTTGGTGATTAGCATAGGTGCTTTGCGAAGGGCTTAGATTAGTTAGATCGCTTTAGCGCTTGCTCTAGGTGAATCCTAGTTAGTTGAGTGAGTTTAGAAAAACCACACAACCCCTTGGCTCTTGCACGAGCCATTGTAATTATACCGAGTGGGGCGAGAGTCTAGCGAGACTGTGACAATCGCGTTTGTGTCACGGCCGCCACCGTGTACCTGAGGGAACGAGGGCAACGACGTTTTTGGCCGGAAGCTTGATAGTGGAGACGGTGGGGAGCGTCCAAGAGGAGCCAGAAGCGCAGCACCACTTGCGCGTGGAGAAGGCCCGCAGCTCTCTACGGAGTTACTCGACCATGGTGCTTGGCCCTCACGTGGGCTACCCTTTGCGTAGGGGCACCAACGAGGATTAGCCAGGACCTTGCATGGTTTCGGATACCTCGGTAAAAATACTGATGTCATACACGAGAGTTTGCATCTCTACCTTGCTCTCTAGCTTCCACATTTATATTAAGCATTTAAGTTTCAATCTAGTCTTTATACTTATATTGTTTAGGATTGAAACTTAGACATTGCGACAGAGATAGCAACACTTAGACAAAACTAGTTTGCACATTCTAGTTGGATTACTTGCATAGGTTTTGCTCTAAGGTTTTTTGTGGCCTAGTTTAGAGAAAGTTTTAGAAGTCCTAATTCACCCCCTCTTAGGCATCAACTGTTTCCTTCAATTGGTATTAGAGACTGGTTTGGCTCGTTTGAAATGCTTTAGCTTCACCACTAAAAGAGCCGACACTTTTTAGAGAAAGGGATGAATACCCATAGGCCACCACACTTTGACGACACTAACTTCTCATATTATAGTGCTAGAATGGCTTGTTACCTAGAGGTCGTTGATCTAGGTGTTTGGAGAGTCACTCGTGACGGGATGAAACCATCCAAAAATCCCGAGAAACCCACCACGAGTGAGGAAAAAGAAATCCATTTAAATGGTAGAGCCAAAAATTGCTTGTAGAATCTCTTAGCATGGATATTTTTAATCAAGTTTTTACATTAAAAACTGGTAATGAGATTTAGCTAAAATTGCATGAGCTCCATGACAACACATCAAATGTTCGTGAGCAAAAACATTGCCTAGTCTTAAATGAGTATAATCCTTTTGCTATGAAGGATAATGAGCTTGTTAGAGTTATGTATTCTCGTTTGAATCTAATCATCAATGCGCTCAATTCTATTTGCATTAATAAGCTAGGTGATGCGGATATTGTGAGGAAGATTATCTCCCTACTACCATAACAAAGCTACTGGAGCATCATCACTATTCTTCACAACATGGAGGACTTGAGTACTGTCGGGTACCGTAATTAGGGGTACCCCCAACACTCCTAAACACGGCTGGTAACCACCATCAGCACAAACCGCAAAGACTGATGGGCGCGGTTCTGGTCAAGGCCTCGTCTACCAAGGGACGCGATCTCGCCTCGCCCGAGCCCGGCCTCGGGCAGGAACAGTAGTCCCGGACAAATTCACGCCCCGCCCGAGGGCCTCCTCAGGCGACGGGCGCACCCTCGACTCACCCGAAGCCCAGGTCGGGCAGGCTTCGTTGTGAAGCAACCTTGGCCAAATCGCCTCACCAATCGACTGTATCGCAGGCGCATTCAATGTGGGGATCGCCTGACACCTTATCCTAACACACGTGCCTCAGTCGGCAAGGTCAAAGTGACCACAGTCGCTTCGCCCTTTCACTGACCGACCTGACAGGAAAACAGCGTCGCTCGCCCCGCTCCGACTGTTGTGCCACCCACCAGGGTGAGACTGACAACAGCCAAGTTCGGCCTCGGGCGCAACAGGAAGCTCCGCCTCGCTCGACCTTAGGCCTCAGCCTCGGAAGGAGGTCTCCGGCTCAGGGCTCGGCCTCAACCTCGGCCTCGGAAGGAGGTCTCCGCCTCGCCCGACCCCAGGGCTCGGCCTCAACCTCGGCCTCAGAAGGAATCGTGTCCTCGCCCGACCCTGGCCTCAGCCTCAGGAGAAGTCTCCGCCTCGCCCGACCTTGGGCTCGGATCGACCGCGCCACGGGGGATACATCATTACCCTACCCCTAGCTAGCTCAGGCTACGAGGGAACAAGACCGGCGTCCCATCTGGCTCGCCCCGGTAACAAATAATGATGGCTCCCCGCGTGCGTCCATGACGACGGTGGTTCTCAGCCCCCTACGGAAGCAAGGAGACGTCAGCAGGATCCCAGCAGCAACGACAACTGTGCTTCTATAGGGCTCAGGCACTTCTCCGACGGCCACGTTACCGTGTACACAGGGCTCTAGCACCTCTCCGACAGCCACGTTGGCATGTACATAGGGCTCAGGCACCTCTCTGCCAGACACGTTAGCGCATAGCTACACCCCCCATTGTACACCTGGACCCTCTCCTTGCATCTATAAAAGGGAGGTTCAGGGCCTTCATGCAAGAGGGTCGCGTGGGGGAACGAGCTAACGAACTGGCTCACTCTCTGTCTCTCGCGAACGCTTGTAACCCCTACTACGAGCACACCCCCTGGTGCGAGATAACACGAGCCGCGCTTTCCCCTTGTGTTCCATCTTGCGCCAACCCATCTGGGCAGGGGCACGCAGCGACAAATTTACTCATCGGTACAGGGACCCCCCCGGGTCCAAAACGCTGACAGTTGGCGCGCCAGGTAGGGGCCTGCTGCGTGTTGACCAACACCTTCCCGTTGAGTTACAGATGGGTAGTCTCCAACAACCTCTTCAGCCCGGGACGGTGCTCCGCTTCGGGAGTCTCGAGTTCATGTCCCTCGATGACAGCTACGACATGGTACTCCTCCCCCCGCAGCACGATAGCAACAACGACGGTCGTCAGCTCGCCCGGCGGTGGCGAACTCGACGACGTCTTCCCCCCGTGGCGGAAGAGCAGCATCCGGGTTTGTCCCGCCACCCTCCTCGCCGCTAGAGGAGGAGACGGGGCAACCGTGGCCAGGCAGGAGGCGGCACCTCGTCAGCTGTCGAGCGAGTCGATGACGCTAGCACCCCAGCAGGGGACATGTCGGGTGTTGTCCTCGTACCTGAGACAACGACGAGTGTCGTTTCCCCGCAACGTGCCAATCCCAAGCGGACAGATGACGCCAGCACGCTCGCGAAGGACTTGCTGGGTGTTAGCCTCGTACCTGAGATAACAGTGCAGTCCGTCCCCGACGCGACTTCGTCACCGTCCATCGATCAAGAGGTACCGTCCGTTTTCCACCCTGTGCCTTTTAGATTCAGCTTCGATCCACCAAGCGACCCCGCTTCGGTGAGCGCTTTCGTAAAGACATATCCTAACCTTCCGGGGTACCATATGTGGTCATCCTGGGACCGACTGACGGTCGTCTCGACCTACAGGCCCCCGGGTTTCGAGGAAGAAGACGACCCCGACTCCGGTTGGGATTTCTCCAGGCTCCGTGAACCTAGTGTCGTGCGAGACTTCATGACCGCATGTGACTACTGCCTCTCCGGTTGCTCTGATGATGGCCACAGCCTTGACGACGAAGGTTGTGACCCAAGTCGCGAATGTTTCCACGTCGATCTGGGGGGTCGCAACGAAGGCAACCACCTTGGTATGCCGGAGGATGACGATCCCCCTGGGCCCGCTTCTCGCGTTGACATCTAGCGGGAGCTAGCTGTGGTCCCAGTCCCTGCGGGGGGTCAGGACACACAGCTCGAGCAAATCTGCGAGATGTAGGCCAAGCTCGATGAGGAAGCAGGGCAATTTGTGCAGCTCCGACAAAACATCGAGCAGGAGTGGGTAGGCCGAGCACTCGCCGGAGAAGCGCGTCATCAGGCCCGGGACGTCCAACGCCGTATTGTTGACAATGCCAGGGCAGGGCTACCCCCGGCCTCCAGCGGGGTCGGCCAGAATCTGGCTGCAGCGGCAATACTACTCCGAGCAATGCCGGAGCCATCCACCACCGAGGGGTGGCGTATCCAGGGAGAACTCAAGAATCTCCTGGAGGATGCCACGGTCCGATGGGCCGAAAGCTCTGCCTCCCGAAGGCAAGGGTGCCCCCCGGAGCATCGCGCAACGACTTCCCAACTCATGCGGGAGGCCTTGGTCCACACCGGGCGCACGCGGTACGCGACGCCTGCAGCCCCGGGTCGCCTCGGCAACAAGCACCACCGCCACGACCGTCGAGCCCGCCTCGACGAGAAGGTGCGCCGAGGCTATGTCACACCCGGGTTTCGGGGCACCAAGACCCGGGCGCAAACATAATCACCAGGTGTGCTGGGACCAAGTCTCACACATATGATGAATCATGGCACAAGATCGAATGTCACATCTTTACTATATAATAGGAGTTCTATACAAAATAAATAATTACATTATAAGGAGACAACGGTCCAGCAACCCAAAGTTGACTGGGAGACGACGACCTAGATCTCTCACGAACACATCACAACATCCTTCATGCGCCTCATCCTGCGGTACCTGTTCTTGACCTGTGGGGGGTGTGAGACAGCAAGAGTGAGCTCACATACGTTCATCGCTCAACAAGTTGTGGGGAATAATGTGCATGAACTCGCCAAAGATGGGAGCTCACGTGAAGTGTAAGGTTTACCAAAGAGGATGGTTAGAGCTAAGCATTGCTTTTAAAGTTGGTCAAAATTTTATTAGCAATTACTAAGTATAAGTAAATACCAACCCAATTAAATAGTAGAATAGAAGTAACAACATCACCTGCGATGCAATGCATATGACAAATTGAATTTAAGTTCCATAAATTAATCATGTGAGGGTCCGAGCTGCTCATGACCGTGAGCACGGCTAGTATACCAGTTTTACACTCTGCAGAGGTTGTGCATCTTTACCCACAAGTCATGTTACCCATCTGCCAAGGGATCGCGACTTCCCATACACCTCTACCAAGGAGGCGAGGCAGGGTAACACTACGAGGCCTTTACAAAGTTCCACTAGCTTCAGAAAACCCGCTACAGTTTATAGGAAGCTCCAATGCAGGGTTCTTGCCTGACCGCCATCGTAGCAAAATCAACCAAGGACCTCCCTACACTGACCACTCCCCTACTGCCCTTGCCCCTTTCGGGTAAGGTAGTCCTCCACTAGCTTTCCTAATTAATCAGCCAAGGGCGTCCATAAACCCTTGTGGTAGCACTGTTTTCCCGGGTGGTCGCTCCATGTTCCAATTAACATAATGATCTTATCATGAACAGTGATAATAAACAGATAATAAAAGTGTGATCATGAATAATGTATCTTCATACCCAAAACCACATAAAGCACTAGCAAGTACTACCCAAAAAGTTCAGTGGTAAACAAGGTATAAAGATAGACAAACTAGGGTAACCTATTGGGTCCCATCAAAATTAACCTATGCATATCATTATGATTAATCAGAACATGAGTGGGTAAAAAGAAGTGATCAAGGGCACAACTTGCCTGGGACTTGAGATTCCAGGTACCAGGATGATCTTCAGGTGACTCGTGACCTCACTGCTAGTCGTAGCAATACAACAAACATGGTATATGCAAAATTAACATCACACCAAACATAAGAATAAACTACGTAATAATAATCTACGCGTCGCTACGAGATCGTAGAAACAAGAACCACTAAATTCAGAGCTACGGTTATTAAGTTATGAATTTCTAAAATTATTTAGTGCTTAGAATAGATTAATCCAAATGAATAATTTTTAATTCAAGTTTTATGGCTAAACAGTGTTACTGGTTGGTAGAATATATTAATACAAAATTAATGCCACAAGAATGGACCGAAAAGAATTTAAAATGAATTTTCTATGAATTTATTGAGTTTCTAGGTTTATTTATGTACTAAAAAGTATTTACTATATTATTTTTACTATTTTCTTGGTTCACTGGACCGGGCGTCAAATTCAGAAAGGTTAGGGGCTAAGATATAAATTTTCCCAGACACAGCTTTAACCCGCGGTGGACGGCGGGTTTATTTTTCAAAAACCAGAGGGCTCTTTAGCAATTAGGCCACGACGAAGGGGTATCTTCGATCGCTAGCCAACCAATCCCGATCCAAAGGCTCAGAATAGATCGTGAAGCGATACACGGCAGGCACCATAGGATCCAAGATCCACGGTCCAAAATCTCTCCCTTGCATTAAACCGTTCTAGCCTTTGGATTTTCAATCTACGGCCGATACAACCCCTCTTACCTCAATCCTTCATCGCGGATCCAACGGTCCTCCACCATCTTCTTCACGCGAGGCATCAGACAACTGTGTTGTGGCTGTTCCCAGCCCACGACGGTGTCCGCCGGCCAGGAGCCCGAGCAGCCCCGGTGATCTCCACCCTGCCCGATCCGCAGCCGCCCCATGGCTCTACGGCGAAGTCTCCGCTGGCGAGCAACGAACCGAGGCCATTCCTCCCTACTTCATGCGCTTGAGGAAGATCTGCACAGGGTGTTCTTACTCTCTCTCCCTCACCGCTCTGCTCGATGGAGGTGCTCGGGTCTGATGGAGGGGGAAGGAGGGGTACAGAACTTCGGCTTATATGCACCACGGCAAAGTCCGTGCGGTGGAAACCGAACGACGAACCTTGCGGCGAGGATCCGTTGATCACGGACGGCAGGTCAGCGTTAGAATTCTGAGCTAGGCGCATTCGGTTGGGGAAGACGACCCATTCAGACGGGGCCCACGGGCAGTGGAACAACGACGCGAGTGGATGCCGATGTGGACTCCCAGATCTTGTTACGGGAAAACGGGGAAGAAGCTTCCATCAGGCCCGAGGTCGCAGCGACTGGGAAGGGGCACTGAGGCTACGCAATAACCCTGCGCGATTTCCTGGTTCGGTTGGACTCCAGCGCAAGGTGGAGGATGACCCAGGGAAGCCGGGCCCACATGTCATTGTCTCAGCCAGTGGATGGAATCAAGTAGAGATGTGCCGCCAGGTGCGGTTTCCCCTGGGCCGAGCGCGAGCGCAGTACTGGGCTGGGAGCTTGGAATTCAAGCCCAGATAGTTTCGTCTTTTTATTATATATATATATATATATATATATATATATATATATATATATATATATATATATATATATATATTTGCATTTTCAAATTCGAATTCAAGTCAAGTTCAAACTTTAAAACCAAATGCACAAGCTAAGACCCCAGCATGAATGTAAGGATTTTATCTATTTATTTTATCAGTTTATTCACTTATTATTATTATTTATATTGCCTTACTTGATTAAATAAACGCTTATGATTATGTAGGATAAGCAAATAATTCACACCCTTTAAAAGATCCTTTCATGCTATTTATTTAAGCAAATATACTTTAACCACATTTCAAATTTAATCTTTATTATTCATTTATGTAAACAGCCACACAACTATATAACCTTTTGTTTAGTTTTCATCTTTAAAGCATATTTCTAGATATAAAATTTAACCAAGAATACATTTATAGGAGAATCTTGTTTCTAATTTATTATAAAAAAACATGTTTATTTAATACTTGAGAGTATTTTTCCTAATCCTCAAGATTAGAATTTTATGGTGTTACAGGCTACCACCCCAGGCGTGGGGGACACTACGACAGTGAGGAGGATCGGAGCCCCTCGCCCGAACCACCAGGTCCGCAAGCCTTCAGTCGGGCCATATGACAGGCGCCGTTCCCGACCCGGTTCCGGGCCTCAACTACCATCACAAAGTACTCGAGAGAAACAAGGCCGGAGTTGTGGCTTGCGGACTACCGGCTGGCATGCCAGCTGGGAGGAACGGACGACGACAACCTCATCATCTGCAACCTCCCCATGTTCCTCTCCGACGCCGCCTGGGCCTGGCTGGAGCATCTACCTCCTGCGCAGATCTCCGACTGGGACGACCTGGTCAAAGCCTTCGCTGGAAACTTCCAGGGCAGGTACGTGCGCCCTGGGAACTCCTGGGATCTCCGAAGCTGCCGTCAGCAGCCAGGGGAATCCCTGCGAGAGTACATCTGGCGGTTTTCAAAGCAGCGCACCGAGCTGCCCAACATCACCGACTCGGATGTCATTGAGGCGTTCCTCGCCGGCACCACTTGCCGCGACCTGGTGAGCAAACTGGGCCGCAAGACTCCCACTAAGGCGAGCGAGTTGATGGACATCGCCACCAAGTTCGCCTCTAGTGAGGAGGCGGTCGAAGCCATCTTCCGGAAGGACAAGCAGCCTCAGGGACGCCAACAGGAAGACATCCCCGAGGCGTCCGCCCAGCTTGGCACGAAGAAGAAGGCGAAAAAGAAGTCGCAAGCGAAGCGCGATGCTGCCGACGCAGATCTTGTCGCTGCCGCCGAGCACAGGAACCCTCGGAAGCCTCCCGGAGGGGCCAACCTGTTCAAAAAGATGCTCAAGGAGTCGTGCCCCTATCACCAGGGTCCCGTCAAGCACACCTTTGAGGAATGTGTCATGCTTCGACGCTACTTCCATAAAGCTGGGTCCCCGACGGGAGATGACAAAGGCCAAGACAACAAGAAGAAGGAGGGCGACAAGGAAGAGGAGTTCCCCGAGGTCCACGGCTGCTTCATGATCTACGGTGGGCAAGTGGCGAACGCCTCGGCTCGGCACCGCAAGCAGGAGCGCCGGGAGGTCTGCTCGGTAAAGGTGGCGGCGCCAGTCTACCTAGACTGGTCCGACAAGCCCATCACCTTCGACCAAGGTGACCACCCCGACTGCGTGCCGAGCCCAGGAAGGTACCCGCTCGTTGTCGACCCCGTCATCGGCAACGCCAGGCTCACCAAGGTCCTCATGGACGGGGCAGCAGCCTCAACATCATCTACGCCGAGACCCTCGGGCTCTTGGGGATCAATTTGTCCACGATCCGGGCTGGTGCGGCGTCCTTTCACGGGATCGTCCCCGGGAAGCGCGTCCTGCCCCTTGGACAACTCGATCTGCCCGTCTGCTTCGGAACTCCCTCCAACTTCCGAAAGGAAACCCTCACGTTCAAGGTGGTTGGGTTCCGAGGAACCTACCACGCAGTGCTGGGGAGACCGTGCTATGCCAAATTCATGACCGTCCCCAACTACATGTACCTCTAGCTCAAGATGCCAGGCCCCAACAGGGTCATCACTGTCGGATCCACGTACCACCACGCGTACGAATGTGATGTGGAATGTGTGGAGTACGCTGAGGCCCTCGCCGAGTCCGAGGCCCTCGTCGCCGACCTAGAGTGCCTCTCTAAGGAGGTGCCTGATGCGAAGCGCCACGCTGGCAACTTCGAACCTGTGACACCCCAGTGTCACCTAGGGTTTCTCTTAAAATGCCAAACCAAGAACCATCATTTTATGTGAACCAAAGTAAGCATGAGCATCAAATTAACTTAAGAATAAAGAATTCACCAAGCATATACTTAAAAGTATCATGATCAAAACAATTGGGTCTTTCAAAAGGGTAATAATGTTGCAACCCTAATAAAAACCCTAAGTGAGTCCCATGAGCAAAATTCAAGAAAATAAGAAAAAGGGTATGAAAAATTTAAAATTAAGACTTGAGCCAATTATAAAAATTGAAGTATATTTAATAAGCAACAAGAAAGGTTGAGAAAGCTTAGCCAAAATAACTCAAATAAAACCCCAAATCAAGCTTCTCATGTGGGAACTTAATGGGAATTCTGAATTTCAGAATTCTGAAATTCAGACCTTGAGCCAAAGATCAAGGATGTTCACCTTGATCCCTAACTCGAATCCTAATGGCCCCATTAACAAAAATGTGCCTAATTAACCCCTCTGTCATGTGCCAGGAGATGGCATTGGGACGCGTGCCTCGGACACGTCAAACCAGAGATTTTCTCCCTGTGTGTGGCAGTGAGACAAACAGGATTTCTCCCCTCTCTATCTCTTAATCCAGTCAGCGAAACTTGCTAGCCTCCACACACAAACGACAAAGGGACCTGAGAGGAAGAGATCTCTCAATGGGATCGTGGCCTTAATCTCAAAGATTTGGGCCTAATCCGCGTTTGAACTTGACCTCTCTCTGCGCTGCCTCGTGCTCGACGCTGTGCCAGGCGCCAGAGCGCGCACTGGCGTTCGCCGCGCACGCCCCGAGCGCATGTCAGAGCCCCGCCCTCGGCCGTGCTCGCCCGCGCCTATAAAGCCTCTCCGGGCGCGCCTCACTTCACCCCGCGCTCACCTTCACCGGCCAGCCCCCTCTCCTTAGCTCCGGCGAGCTCAATTCCGCCCGCCATTGCCGCCAGAGCTTCGGCCGTCGTGGCCAGCCCACTCCAGCCATCCCCAAGTCGAGCCAGTGCTTCGGCTAGCTCCGCCAGTGGCCCGTAAAGCTCTCCAAGCCCTCGGACCAGGCCGGACTTCACCGGAGGCCCGAGATCGACCTCACCGGACTTCGGTCTTCCGCTGCCGCGCGTGGACAGAGCTAACCGGTGAGTCTCCGTCCAATTCCTTGCACCCACATCTTCTCTGGCATCCCGTGAATCTCTCTGACCCGTCCAATTGAACTATCTCACCGTGAGCAGGCCGGACTCCTCGCCGCCGACGAGCATCCCCGCCTGCGCACGTGGACCGGCCAACTCCGACCATCCCCGACGGCGACCCGCACACCGTTGTGATCCCCGAGACCTCCCCTACGTCCTCGACCACCTCACCGGAGCAATCTCGCCGCCGGTAAGCCCCTCCGCCCTTTCTTCCGCCGCGATTACTATTTAAGTTAGGAGAAGGACCTCGGGTTAGGATTTGAAGAACCCGAGGGGTTTTCTGTAACGTCAGTGACCCATGTGAATAGTAGCCTAGGGACTGATCCGCGAAGAAAATTTAAAATACCCGCCAGGGACCCCAGTGCAAAGTAGTTTTCCATTTAATCAATTCTGTTAATCTTTTTTTAATAACCAGAGAACTTAGAAAATCCATAACTTGATGAATTCTTAATAAAAAGTTGTCAAACTAATTTTGCTAGATCCTGAATATTATGAACTATCATTTAAAAATGATAAACCCTATGCTTTCTGTTCTGAATTTTTGAGTTTAAAATAAAAAACAGAAACCTACCAAACCTTGTTTAATTAAGGAAAATTAGTTTTTCTTCTATACTGAACCTAAGAAAATTTGTGGGTATTCAAACCTCATTTAGACACTGTTTAAAAATAGTAGGAACCCCAACATTGAAAAATATGTTGTAGATATTCATTTAAAGCTATTTTGCCCAAAACTTAGGTAAAATCAGAAAGGCATTAGAAATTAATGAACAATGAGTAAAATTATTTTTCCTAGTTTGCTTATGTAACAGAGAACCTAGGAAAAATAGAGAGACCATTAGTTCAGATCAGTTTTAAATTAAAATGTTTTATTTAGCCTTGTTTGAACTGAAAATCAATTATTAGAGTTACAAAACTATACCCAAAATGAATAATAAAAATCCAGTGGACTTACAACCACCAGAGCCTCACTACAAAAATAAGGAACACCTCAGCCCAACCTTTTAAGTAAGGAAAAAAAATATAAAATGATAATGAGGCATTTTCCAAATAAATCATGAACAACCCCTAATAATGTGATAATGGGCAACCAAAAATTAGCTAAGTCCATAATGAGATAAACCACCAGAGAAAAATGCAAACCCATGAAAAAGGAGCAAACTCATACCTATTGCTAATGATTTATGAGAAAGGCCACTTAATTCAAATAATGCATACCACCCCTTCCCTTAAGCTAAAAGAGGCCAAACTTCAGAATGATTGCTCTTGCGCAAAACAATAACTAAGAAAAATAAGAACTCTGTTGTTTGATATTTTTCAAATATAATAGTAGTAGAAAGCACTTACTTGGCTAGAAACTTGAGAAAACCATAGTAAAATAACTAAAAGGTATTAATGACTAGAAATTTGTACCAAGTCATGTTATAACACCTAAAAGCTAGCAAAAATAAGTTTTAGAGAATTACCCACTGTTAAATAATAGTTGTAGTTCAAAGCACCCCTTCTGCCCTAAAATTTGAAAATTTTGTCCAGAGAAAACCATTCACTTTCTGATCCCCAAATTTTGAGACAGAGAAACATACACCAGTACCAAGCCACTGTAATGTTTGCAGAATTTTTGGAATTTCATTAAAACAGCTTGTAGTTCAAACCCACTCCAAAACATTAAAGAGGATAAAATAAAAAGGAAAGGAGAAATAAACCTCACCCCAATAAGTCTAACTTGAGTACTTATCAATTCTCACTAAGGTTTAAAAGGAATTCAGTGGAACCCCAAAAATTAAACCTACCACTTACCTTAAATAAAGTTTGACCCAAATTACCAAGTATACCACCCAAGTGTCTTACATAAGTAAAATTAACCTTGTTTAACTCAAGTAGATCATACATCGTCAGATTTGTAATTTCTAAAAGCACCTATCATATCATGCATGTATCTTACGCATTACATTCATTAGATTGTAATCTTGCCGACGGAGAGTACGTGCTCATCCCCGAGCAAGGACCTGTCCAAGAGGAGGACCAGGAGCAGGCTTCAGAGGCTGCTGTTGAGGATCTCCCCGCAGCCCCAGCAATTGAAGGCAAGCCCCGGTCTTATGCATAACCGTAATATTATATGCTACTTTACTACACTTAATGCTTGTAGGATCGTAATGTGCACTTAAGTGTAGGAGTTGCTTGAAACCTCTAGTTGCATGAACTTAGGATTCCTTTTTGAGATGAATACTAGTATGCTAGGTCGAGTAGCTGCTTGCTAATCAGGATCTCGGTAGAAGTCGAGTGATTTTTCTAGCACTCGCGCGAGGTCAGGAATTGATTGTATTCATCTTGATAACGAGATATATGTTAGTCTATGGACTTGGATCCAGGGAGGATGCCTTGTCCATGAGACGGGAAAAAGAATTAAGGATTAATGTGTGGATACCTGAGTGAAGCTTTTGAACGTACTAAGCACATACCGGGAAAAATGGTAATCGGTAAACCTAGTACCTGATTGAAGCCGGGCGCGGACTTTATCCCTCATGCGACCTGAGACTGGGTCTCCCATGCTAGCTATGGTGGGTACAAGTGCGGTCACTGCACGGCGGCAGCCGGGGTCAGTGGAGCATTGTATGCCAAGGCGGTGAGGCCTGGACGCGAACGGGGAATTGATGGGGACGGTTGTCATGTGTGGGGTCGGAGTACCCTAACATGCCGTGTGTTTAGGTTTACCTTGCAAGGTTAAAACTCGATTCGAATCGTCTGCTTCTCGCAGCTAATGAGACTGCTTGACCCCTTGTACTGCATCGAGTAAGAAGTGAAATGAGGTTACATGAGATAACTTGTTGATTGAACTAAATGATTGTCACCATGTATGCTTAGAAGGAGCAAATCTAGCTAAGTTAATGATGATAGAATTTGAAAAGCTAAAAATTGATTTTAGAAACAACTAGTGCTTTTGGCAAACCAAACCCCTCAGCCAAACAGCTGCATAGTCTAGAGGTAGAGGAGTATACTCCTCACACCGGTTAAGTCTAGCTGAGTATTAGTATACTCAGCCTTGCTTGTGGCATAATTTTTGCAGGTACCATTCATGAAATGGTTGATGGTGTGACTTGGCCTGCCACCCTGCCACCGGGTTGGACGGTCGAGTGAGATGTTGCTCCGGCAGGAGAGGAGCACGAGGAGTAGTGGGCTAGGCCTTGCCCAATTCCTCGATACCGACGACATCGATTATCCGCTGCACTTTATTTTGTGAACTCTTATTTGCTACTCAAAAACTCCGATCTATGTAATAATTCAACACTTAATTTGAGGTTTCCTGTTTTATTGTATTTCTTCTGTGACTCACCTTCGAGTGAGATTGTGGAATTTGATCATGGTTAAGTGGCTCTATCAGACTAGATCTGAGGGACTGACAGGTTATTCCGATTTAAGTGTGTTACGGCCCCTGAGGCGTGACTTAGGCACTTAAGCTGGAATAATTCGGGTGGTTCTGCCACAGAACCAGCTGAGGCGGTTAAGTCCGTCCCTCTCGACCCCAGCAACGACGCCGACAAGAAGGTCCGGATCGGCTCCGAGCTCGACCCCAAATAGGAAGCAGTGCTCGTCGACTTTCTCCGCGCAAATGCCGAAATTTTTGCGTGGAGTCCCTCGGACATGCCGGGCATACCGAGGGATGTCATCGAGCACTCGCTGGATATCCGAGCGGGAGCTCGTCCCGTGAAGCAGCACCTGCGCCGCTTTGACGAAGAGAAGCGCAGGGCCATAGGCGAGGAGATCCACAAGCTGATGGCTACAGGGTTCATCAAAGATGTATTCCATCCTGAATGGTTAGCTAACCCTGTGCTTGTGGAAAATAAAGGTGGGAAATGGAGGATGTGCGTCGACTACACCGGGTTGAATAAAGCATGTCCGAAGGTTCCCTACCCTCTGCCTCGCATCGATCAAATTGTGGACTCCACTGCTGGGTGTGAAACCCTGTCATTCCTCGATGCCTATTCAGGTTACCACCAAATCAAGATGAAAGAATCCGACCAGCTCGCGACTTCTTTCATCACACCTTTTGGCATGTACTGTTATACCACTATGCCATTTGGTTTGAGGAATGCAGGTGCGACATACCAAAGGTGCATGAACCACGTGTTCGGAGAGCACATCGACCGAACGGTCGAGGCTTACGTCGATGACATCTTTGTCAAGACGAGGAAAGCCTCTGACCTCCTCTCTGACCTTGAAACGACATTCAAGTGTCTGAGAGCGAAGGGCGTGAAGCTCAATCCCGAGAAGTGTGTCTTCGGAGTCCCCCGAGGCATGCTCCTAGGGTTCATCGTCTCCGAGCGAGGCATCGAGGCCAACCCGGAGAAAATCGCGGCCATCACCAACACGGGGCCTATCAAAGATTTGAAATGACTACAGAGGGTCATGGGATGCCTTGCGGCTCTGAGCCGCTTCATCTCGCGCCTCGGCGAGAAAGGATCACCCCTGTACCGCCTCTTAAGGAAGGCCGAGCGCTTCACTTGGACCCTCGAGGCCGAGGAAGCCCTCGGAAACTTAAAGGCATTCCTTACAAATGCGCCCATCTTGGTGCCCCCGCTGCGGGAGAAGCCCTCTTGATCTACGTAGCCGCAACCACTCAGATGGTCAGCACCGCGATCGTAGTCGAAAGACGAGAAGAAGGGCATGCACTGCTCGTCCAGAGGCCGGTCTACTTCATCAGTGAAGTGCTATCTGAGACCAAGATCCGCTACCCGCAAATTCAGAAGCTACTGTACGCAGTAATTCTGATGCGGCGAAAGTTGCGACACTACTTCGAGTCTCATCCCGTGACTGTGGTGTCATCCTTCCCCCTAGGGGAGATCATCCAGTGCCGAGAGGCCTCGGGTAGGATAGCAAAGTGGGCAGTGGAGCTCATGGGTGAAACACTCTCATTCGTCCCTCGGAAGGCCATAAAATCCCAAGTCTTGGCGGATTTCCTAGCGGAATGGGTTGACACCCAATTGCCAACAACTCTGATCCAACCGGAACTTTGGACCATGTACTTCGATGGGTCGCTGATGAAAACAGGAGCAGGTGCTGGACTGCTCTTCATCTCACCCTTCGGGAAACATCTCCGCTACGTGCTGCGCCTCCATTTCCCGGCGTCAAACAACGTGGCCGAGTACGAGGCTCTGGTTAATGGGTTGCGCATCGCCATCGAGCTAGGGGTTCGGCGCCTCGACGCTCGTGGCGACTCGTAGCTTGTCATTGACCAAGTCATGAAGAACTCCTACTGCCGCGACCGGAAGATGGAGGCCTACTGCGACGAAGTTCGGCGCCTGGAAGACAAGTTCTACGGGCTTGAACTCAACCATATCGCTCGACGGTACAACGAGACTGCATGTGAGCTGGCTAAAATAGCCTCGGGGCGAACAACGGTTCCCCCTGACGTCTTCTCCAGAGACATACATCAACCCTCCGTCAAGATCGACGACACGCCCGACCTGAAGAGGCCTTGGCCCAGCCCGAGGTATCCTCGGCCGCCGAGGGTGAGGCCCTACGCGTCGAGGGAGAGCGGAATGGGGTCACGCTTAACCCGAACTAACAGGCCCCGTACCTGGAATATCTCCTCCGAGGAGAGCTACCCCTCGACAAGGCCGAAGCTCGGCGACTGGCGCGACGCGCCAAGTCGTTCGTCTTACTGGGTGAGGAAAAGGAGCTCTACCACCGCAGCCCCTCAGGCATTCTCCAACGATGAATATCCGTCGCCGAAGGACAGGAGCTATTGCAAGAAATACACTCGAGAGCTTGCGGTCACCATGCAGCACCTCGAGCCCTCGTGGGGAATGCCTTCCGACAAGGTTTCTACTGGCCGACCGCGGTGGCCGACGCCACTAGGATTGTACGCTCCTGCCAAGGGTGTCAATTCTACGCAAGACAGACGCACCTGCCCGCTCAGGCCCTGCAGACAATACCCATCACCTGGTCGTTTGTTGTGTGGGGTCTGGACCTCGTCGGTCCCTTGCAGAAGGCACCCGGGGGCTTCTCGCACCTGCTGGTCACCATCGACAAATTCTCCAAGTGGATCGAGGTCCGACCCCTAACCAGCATCAGGTCCGAGTAGGCGGTGGCGTTCTTCACAAACATCATCCATCGCTTTGGGGGTCCCGAACTCCATCATCACCGACAATGGCACACAGTTCACTAGGAAGAAGTTCCTAGACTTCTGCGAGGACCACCACATCCGTGTGGACTGGGCCGCTGTAGCCCACCCCATGATGAGTGGGCAGGTGGAGCGTGCCAACGGTATGATTTTGCAGGGACTTAAACCGAGGATCTACAACGACCTCAACAAGTTTGGCAAGCGATGGATGAAGGAGCTACCCTCGGTGGTCTGGAGTCTAAGGACGACGTCGAGCCGAGCCGCGGGTTTCTCACCGTTCTTTCTAGTCTATGGGGCTGAGGCTATCTTACCCACAGACTTAGAATACGGTTCCCTGAGGACAAAGGCACACGATGACCGAGGCAACCAGACCAGCTGAGAAGACTCACTGGACCAGCTCGAAGAGGCTCGGGACGTGGCCTTACTGCACTCGGCGCGGTATCAGCAGTCTCTGCGACGCTACCACGCCTGAGGGGTTCGGCCCCGAGGCTTCCAGGTGGGAGAGTTGGTACTTCGGCTGTGGCAGGACGCCCGAGGACGCCACAAGCTTACTCCTCCCTGGGAAGGGCCGTTCATCATCGCCAAGATTTTGAAGCTCGGAACATACAAGCTGGCCAACGATCAAGGCGAGGTCTACAACAATGCTTGGAACATCCAACATCTACGTCGCTCCTACCCTTAAGACGTTTCAAATCGTTCATATACCTCGTCCTCTTTACATACACAAATAGAGTCTAACCGTCAAGGAAGGGTCAGCCTTGCCTCGGCAAAGCCTGACCCTCCCTCGAGGGCTAGAAGGGGGGAACCCCCTCTGCGTCAAAATTTTCCTCGGAAAAGTCTTTTGTCAGAACGTCTTTCGCGCTTTTCGACTACTTCGATAGCGGGGTCCTAAAAATGACGAGAGTACACGTAAGCGGCAAGGCCAACCGAGCCGAGGGACTCCTACGCCTCCTGGATACGGATACCTCACTCATCACCTTCCGCGATAAGTAACTCACGCTCGGATAAGCGATTCTGCTACCGAACGAGTCCTAATGCTCGAAAACTTTTCTGCCAAAACGACTTTCATGCCTTCACGACTATATCGATAACAAAATCCTGCAAACGAGTAAGAGTGCACGTAAGCGGCAAGGCCGACCGAGCCGAGGGACTCCTACGCCTCCGGGATACGGATACCTCACTCATCACCTTCCGCGAAAAGTAACTCTCGCTCGGATAAGCGATTCTGCTACCGACGAACAAGTCCTGATACTCGAAACAAGAGGAAAGGAAGCGCAGCTTTATAATACGACAATAAGATGTTTAGGTCTCGGTGGCCGCAAAAAAACATACGCATACTACAAACAAATTGTTCCTGCAGGTTCAAACATCGGTAGAGGGAGCACCAGCACCCTCGGCGTTGTTTTCACCTTCGGCAGAATCTGGCCCGACCTCGGACGGCGACACGGGCGGAAGGATCTCCACCTCGAAGGAGGACGCCAGCACCGCGCTTGGGCCCTCACAGCCCAGGTCTCCGCTAGGGCCCCGCCCCAAGCAGACACCTCGGTTGGCCGCTCCGTAGCCCCAGCCAGCTATCCCCCAGGGACTTTAGCCCGGCTCAAGGCCTCGGCAGCATGACTCCGAGGTTGGTCCCGCTCGCGGACGACCTGGCCAAGCTCCAGCCGCCGCTGCTGCACCTCCTCGGCCTAGGAAGCCACCTGCTCCTGGGCCGACGAAGCCTCTTTTCAAGCCGACTCCGCCTCTGTCCACACCGACACCGTTGCCTTCGGTTCCAGCTCATCGCAGAGCGGCCGAAAGTTCTAAAACTAAGCAAGAGAAGCCTTGAACGGCAAGGCCGACCGAGCCGAGGGACTCCTACGCCTCCGGGATACGGATACCTCACTCGTCACCTTCCGCGCAAGGCAACTCACGCTCGGTTTAAGCGGTTCAGCTAGCCGATAGGCGAGTCCTAGTGCTCGAAATGAGGAAGAAACACGGCTTCACGCCCAAATACGCAGATGTTCAGGCCTTGACAGCCACAATGAACAAACACCCATACTCAGGGTGCCATTACAAACGGGACTCTAGTTCCACTCCCGCGGGTATGAACAACCTCCACAGCAGAGGGCCTGCGGGACAACAAACTCCAGGTGGCTCGCTGGCGACCACTGCGCTAGCAGCGCGGCAACGACCTCCGTCTCAGGTGGCTAGACAGCAGCAGCGATGGCCTCAGGGCAAACGCTACCACTGGAAGGCCCTCGTTCACGTCCTCTCACGGGGATGAGAACCAGCCATTAAAGCCAAAGAGCCGGAGGCCCGGAGCGCAGGTAGCACTGACGGTCTCGTCGGCGGAGGCAACCGCTTCGCCAGAGGCAGCCTCACCTATGGCGACCACCACCTCAGCACCGACGACAACAGCCACCTGCCCACCAACACCGCACCAGCGAGCGGCGGCCGCCCCAAAGCGCATCGGCAGGTCCTCACTCCCGTTCTCGCCACGAGAACGAGAACGGGACCGTCCCAGAACACGAGTACCGCCCTCGCGGCGTACGACGTGTTGTGCAGCTGACGGCGTAGGGAGGACCTGGACGTGGCCGGCCCGCGCGCGGCACGACCGTCGCCCGGGTGGAGGATAGACAACTGCACCCTAGCCCGGCAGCAGCAGTTCGCCTTCCCCCGCATGGCTGGAGGACGCCTCCTCCGCAGAGCTGGAGGATGCCTTTCTCCCCCGAATGCCGGAGGAAGAAGCGGGTCGCTGGCCCACGTGGAGGTAGGCCCCAACTCGCCCCACCCTCCTTCCCAGCACGGATGATGAAGATCCTTGAAGCTGAGGGCGGGGCAGAGGCCGCAGCTCGGCTTGCTTCTCTCCACCACCAAACTGGTGGTCATCATCCTGGATGACCATTGGTGAGGGAATGCAGTCGGGCTGCATGATGAAAATCCTTGAAGCCGAGCGATGGCTGAAGGGCGCCAACCCCCGCGAGGTCGCGCTCCTCCAACAGCAGCAAAACAAAGGCAACACGGGTGCTCCCCATCCGGGGGCTCGGAAGGTGGAAGGGCGCGATGCATGAGGGGAGTGCGAAGGCATGGCTACCGCCCGGGGGATCGATCCCTTTTTAAAGGCGGCTCTCCCCACTCGCATCCTCAAGCGTCACGGGCAAAGTCTTCACTGACGTGCTCCAGGGTCCTCCCCCTATGACATGGGGGCTGGGTCCCACACGTCATGCAAGCTGAACCGAAACGGAAGAAGCCAAACCGCCGCATGCGGAGCATGTAACCGCCCCGTGGTTACAAGCACTCCTCCATCCTCGCCGAAACCAGCGGTCGAAAGGGTGGACCGCCATGCAGGTGGCGTGCAACCACACCGTGGTGGCGCACCCCTTCGGCTTCGACGCATCCGGCATGGAGGCCCAGGCCCACACGTCATGTAACCGGTGCGCCGGTTACTATGTGCAAAAGACCACACCGCCGCTTGCGCCAATGCCGCGCCTTCTCGACTGCGGAATCGGTGCCGCGACTCGAGGCAACCCTGCACATGACCCAACAGTGCCAATCGAGCACAACGATCACGGGTCAGTCAGCCGCGGGAGGAGGCGCGACGGTCAATATGGCCAAAAGTGGACCGGCAGTAATTACAGCAGACGGGCGGAAGCAGCGGTTGAATCGCCTGCAGGCTCGCGTCCCCTCCTGAAGCAGCGGGAGAGCCCTCTCCCATGGCATGAAGACGACGCGCCCATGTTCCGTTCCTCGAACGACTCACGCACGCGACCAGCCCGCGAATCGCCCGTCCTGTCGCATTAACTCCTCAGCAGGGCAAGCGACACCTTTGGCAGGCGAAGCGGGCAACGTTTCACCTCCGCCATGATGACCGCGTTAAAAAAGGTGCGCCACACCGTTTAAATTCATATACTTTTCCTATTCCCCTTTCTCTCTCTTGCTACAGGGACTGGGAAAGGGGATATTTCGAAAGGGATCCTTCTCCATGAAGGAAGCGGGCCCCGAGCCCTCCTACTGATTAGGGGTTCGAAGGCTGGCCCCTCGGAAGGGTTCGACGGCCGCCCCAGAGCACTCGGGCTCCGCGCCCACTACTGATCAGGGGTTCGAAGGCTGGCCTCTCGGAAGGGTTCGACAGCCGCCCCAGAGCATGTAGAGCGAGGGATGACTCTGGGTACGTCTGTTACATGGCCGAGGCTCGGGCTACGCTCCCGAGGTACCCTAGGACATTTCCGAGACCAGCAGGAGCGATTTTGTAACGGAATCCCATTAGAGGGAGGCATCGAGCCCTTAGACCCTATCGAATGGGTCCGGGTCCGGCAAATCACCTGCAGGTACTTTTGGAGCGCGCCTCTGGGCCACTAGCCGACCCTTATCGAACAGGGCACGGGCGTCCACTCGGATCACCAGTTAGCAACTCACTAGAGACACCATGTTCGGAGCCCTCCGAGGGCAACATGGCGTTCCCCCCCTTCCTCCTTGCGGAAAGGCGACGAAGGGGCATATAATAAAAGTCGAGACAGTCCTTGATCGTCCTCTCGCTCCGAGCAGAGGCTCGGGGGCTGCTCTCGCAACCCAGCTACAGCCAAACCGTTGACAGCGTCAACAAACCAGCCTAAAAATTCGGAACCTGACCATGCACCCGGGCTACAATCAGGTCGCATGAGGGAACAACCAGGCCGGCCGAGGCATCACGAAAGGCATTAAGGCCTCAGAGGAGTCAAACCACTCCTTCGAGGCCTCGGGGGCTACACCCAGCGGGTGCGCTCGCGCGCACCCACCGGAACAAAGTATAACCGAGAAAGGTCGGTCCCCTCGCAAAAAAAAGTGCGGCAAAGCCTCCAAGCGAGTACCAACACTCCCTTTGAGGCTCGAGGGCTACTGTCGGGTACCGTAATTAGGGGTACCCCCAACACTCCTAAACACGGCTGGTAACCACCATCAGCACAAACCGCAAAGACTGATGGGCGCGGTTCAGGTCAAGGCCTCGTCTACCAAGGGACGTGGTCTCGCCTCGCCCGAGCCCGGCCTCGAGCAGAAACAGTAGTCCCGGACGAATTCACGCCCCGCCCGAGGGCCTCCTTAGGCGACGGGCGCACCCTCGACTTGCCTGAAGCCCAGCTCAGGCATGCTTCGTTGTGAAGCAACCTTGGCCAAAACGCCTCACCAACCGACCGTATCGCAGGCGCATTCAATGCGGGGATCGCCTGACACCTTATCCTAACACACGTGCCTCAGTCGGCAAGGTCGAAGTGACCGCAGTCGCTTCGCCCTTTCACTAACCGACCTGACAGGAAAACAGCGTCGCTCGCCCCGCTCCGACTGTTGTGCCACCCACCAGGGTGAGACTGACAACAGCCAAGTTCGGCCTCGGGCGCAACAGGAAGCTCCGCCTCGCCCGACCTTAGGCCTCAGCCTCGGAAGGAGGTCTCCACCTCAGGGCTCGGCCTCAACCTCGGCCTCGGAAGGAGGTCTCCGCCTCACCCGACCCTAGGGCTCGGCTTCAACCTCGGCCTCGGGAGGAATCACGTCCTCGCCCGACCCCGGCCTCGGCCTTAGGAGAAGTCTCTGCCTCGCCCGACCTTGGGCTCGGACCGACCGCGCCATGGGGGATACATCATTACCCTACCCCTAGCTAGCTCAGGCTACGGGGGAACAAGACCGGCGTCCCATCTGGCTCGCCCCGGTAACAAGTAATGATGGCTCCCCGCGTGCGTCCATGACGATGGTGGTTCTCAGCCCCCTACGAAAGCAAGGAGACGTCAGCAGGATCCCAGCAGCACCGACAGCTGTGCATCTACAGGGCTCAGGCACTTCTCCGACGGCCACGTTACCGTGTACACATGGCTCTAGCACCTCTCCGACAGCCACGTTGGCATGTATACAGGGCTCAGGCACCTCTCTGCCAGACACATTAGCGCATAGCTACACCCCCCATTGTACACCTAGACCCTCTCCTAGCATCTATAAAAGGGAGGTCCAGGGCCTTCATGCGAGAGGGTCGTGCGGGGGAATGAGCTAACGAACAGGCTCACTCTCTCTCTCTCTCTCTCGCGAACGCTTGTAACCCCTACTACGAGCACACCCCCTGGTGCGAGATAACACGAGCTGCGCTTTCCCCTTGTGTTCCATCTTGCGCCAACCATCAACATCATTCTCCGAGGACGAAGAAACAATCCGACGCGTCGGAAAGGTAATGGGGATGATCCGCAAGATTAATCTAATGGGTGTGCCCCTACAGGTCGAGAATCTTCTCTTTAACATTGACAAAAAAAGCAAAGAAAGGGAGGGTGCTTCACATGCGGGGAGAAGGGCCACTTCAGGGACAGTTGTCCAACTATGGCTGAACCCACAAAGGGGAGGAGCAAAGGCAAAGCGCTTACAAGTGTCAAAACTTTGGATGACTCTTCAAGCGAAGATGAACCCCTAAGGATGCGCAACCATCAATCCTCATCACGATCATCACGCAAGTGCCTTATAGCAAGATGTAAAATAAATATTCATCCTTTAGTGATGATAACAGTAGAGATTATGAAGGTGAGGGAAAGCCCTCCGTAGATGAGCTTGCGGAAGCCATTATATTTTTTCAAGATGTCTGCACTGAGCAAAAGGGTCAACTTAAAACTTTGAAAAATAAGATGATTAGCTCTCAAAATGATTATAAAGGTTTGCTAGAAAAATTTGAAACATTTGCAAATTTAAATTGTGAGCTATCAACTAAAATTGAGCAATTAGAGTCTAGTGCTCCATCCAAAGCTACCAATGATGGTCTTATTAAAATGAATGAAAAACTTAAGGCTAAGTTAGCTAGCTCCCAAGAAGCCATTGAAAATTTGCTAGGGAAAATAGAAATTCTTAGCACACACAATGATGAGCTAACTACTAAGTTAGAAAACATTAGTACCAACCCAGAAGTATCTTTGTTTGAAATACCTGAAATTATTAAAAAAGATGCTTCTACTTCTTGCTTTGATTTAATTGATAATTCTAACCCATGCAATCAAGTTATTGTTAAGAATGTTGTTATAGAAACATGTTCGGACGAGATTGCAATGGAGAATAAGCAATTGAAGCAAGAGGTGGCTTGCCTTGGAAAGGCCTTTAATGATGAGAAGGTCAAAGCCAAAAAAATCCGACCTCCTCAGGATAACACGACTGTAGGAGTGAACAAGCCTGTGGAGGGCGAAACTGTGATTTGTAGGCTATGTCACAAAGAAGGCCACAAGTCTTTCTAATGCAAGGCGAAGACTGGGGATAAGCAAAATCTCCAACACCTACATCAACAAGGTGGATAAAAGGCTGTTACACCATACTTGATCAAAAAGAAAAAGAATGGAAAGATGATAGCAATCAAGGCCAACAAGCAAGCCAACAAAGGAAAGAGGGTCAAACGTATCAGGGTGTCAAAGGAAATTATTTCAACCATAAAAAGCACCAAGAAGGTTTGGATCCCAATAGGGAAGTGAGGAGTCCGAATGACCTCAGGGAATTGGGAGACTTAGCAAAATTTGGATGTATATCATGGGATACATCATAATGGATCAAGTCTATTGCTGAAAGGGAAATGTGCCCTTGGGCCATTTCTAAGTATTTTGGGGATTGAGTGCCAACACAAGTGGACTTATGTTAATCTAGGCAAAGTGATGGACAAAGTGCAAATCAAGTAAAAAGGTATGTTTCTAAGACTTAGTACATTGTTTTGGAGACTAATGTATTGTGTCTAAGTGCTGGAAACAGGAGAAATCAAGTTGGAAAAGAGATGGCTTTGTTCAGCCAAAGACAGCTCGGTCTGGGTGCACCGGACTGTCCGGTGGTGCATCGGACAGACCAGACAATGTCCGGTGGTGCACCGGACAGTGTCCGGTGCGCCAGGCCAGCGACTGTCAACTGGCTGGTCTCGGGAAGAAATTAACGGCGTACGGCTATAAATCACCAGACTGTCCGGTGGAGCACCGGACTGTCCGGTGAGCCAACAGTCAGCCGGGCCAACGGTCGGCCGCGGAATCCGCACGCGACGCGTGGCAGAGCCAACGGTCAGAAGGGGGCACCGGACTGTACGGTGTGCACCGGACAGTGTTTGGTGCGCCAACGGCTCCAAAACTCCAACGGTCGGCTTCGCCAAAGAAGGAAAGAAATCCACACCGGACAGTGTCCGGTGGTGCACCGGACTGTCCGGTGCGCCAGGCGACAGAAGGCAAGAATTGCCTTCCTGGAATGCTCTCAACGGCTTCTAGATGCCTTGGGGCTATAAAAGGGACCCCTAGGCGCATGGAGGAGTACACCAAGCATTCTCTAAGCATTCCTAAGCACCAAGACTTCAATTCCGCGCATTCGATTCTTTGTGATAGCAACTAGAGCTCCATTTGAGTAGAGAACTTTTTGAGTTGTGTTGAGAGCTCTTGTTGTGACTTGTGTGCGTATTGTCACTCTGATTTTGTGTCTTGTGTGCGTTGCTCATCCCTCCCTTACTTCGTGCTTCTTTGTGAACATCAAAGTGTAAGGGCGAGAGGCTCCAAGTTGTGGAGATTCCTCGCGAGCGGGATAAAGTAAACAAAGCAAAACACCATGGTATTCAAGTGGGTCTTTGGACCGCTTGAGAGGGGTTGATTGCAACCCTCGTCCGTTGGGGCGCCACAACGTGGAGTAGGCAAGTGTTGAACTTGGCCGAACCACAGGATAAACCACTGTGTCTATCTGTGATTGATCTTCTTGTGGTTATCGTGTCTTGCAAGAACTTCCTTCTAGCCACTTGGCTTTATTGTGCTAACTCCTAATCAAGTTTTGTGGCATTAAGTTTCAAGTTTTACAGGATCACCTATTCACCCCCCTCTAGGTGCTCTCAATTGGTATCAGAGTCGTTCTCTTCAAGAAAGGGACTAATCGCCCGAAGAGATGGATCCCAGGGGCAAGGGGATGGTGGTCAATGATAAGGAGAAGGAGTCCTTCGTCAATGATCCAAAAGATGACAAGCCTACTGACTCAGGCTCAAGCCACAAAAGAAAATACGGGAAGAAGAAGAAAACAAGGCGCATCAAGGAGATCGTCTACTACGACGACAGCGACGAGTCCTCTTCTTCCCAAAAGGATGACGACAACTACGAGAAAAAGAAAACGGTCAATTCAAACTTTTCTTTTGATTATTCTCGTATTCCGCTAAATGCAAATGCTCATTTACTCTCCATTCCACTTGGTAAACCTCCTCACTTTGATGGAGAGGACTACGGATTTTGGAGTCACAAAATGCGTAGTCACTTGTTCTCTCTCCATCCAAGCATATGGGAGATAGTAGAGAGTGGAATGCAATTTGATAGTAGTGATAGCCCCATGTTTATCAATGAGCAAATTCAGAAAAATGCACAAGCTACTACTGTTCTTCTAGCATCATTGTGCAGGGATGAATACCATAAGGTGAGCGGCTTGGATAACGCCAAGCAGATTTGGGACACCCTCAAGATCTCACATGAGGGGAATGACATCACCATGCTCACCAAGATGGAGTTGGTGGAGGGCGAACTTGGGAGATTCGCAATGATCAGGGGCAAGGAGCCAACCCAAACGTACAACCGGCTCAAGACCCTCGTCAACAAAAATAAGGAGCTATGGAAGCACACGATGGACGGACCACGACGTTGTCCGCCTAATGCTAAGGTCGTTTACTGTCCTTGATCCACATCTTGTGAACAATATTCGTGAGAATCCTAGGTACACCAAGATGACGCCCGAGGAGATCCTTGGAAAGTTCGTAAGCGGGCGGATGATGATCAAGGAGGCAAGGTACGTTGACGATGCGTTGAATGGCCCAATCCAAGAGCCTCAAACCATTGCTCTCAAAGCAACGAGAAGCAAGGAGGCGCTACCTAGCAAGGTGGCACAAATTGAGGCGGCCGGGCTTAATGATGAAGAAATGGCCCTTATCATCAAGCGATTCAAGACGGCACTAAGGGGTCGCAAGGAGCATCCAAACAAGACCAAGACGAAGGGGAAGCGCTCATGCTTCAAATGTGGTAAGATTGGTCATTTTATCGCTAACTGTCCCGATAATGATAGTGACCAGGAACAAGGGAACAAGAGGGAAAAGAAGAAGGCTTACAAGAAGGCTAAGGGCGAGGCACACCTTGGAAAGGAGTGGGACTCGGATTGTTCGTCGTCCAACTTCGACAACGAAGGACTCGCAGCCACCGCCTTCAACAGGTCAGCCCTCTTCCCCAACGAGCATCACACCTGCCTCATGGCAAGGGAAAATAAGGTAAGCACTCGTGATACTAGTACTTACGCTTCCTCAAGTGATGAAGAATCTAGCGATGATGAAATAGACTATTCATGTTTATTCAAGGGCCTAGATAGAACTAAGGTTGATAAGATTAACGAATTAATTGATGCCTTGAATGATAAAAATAGTTTATTAGAAAAGCAAGAGGATCTTTTGTATGAAGAACATGATAAGTTTGTAGAGGCACAAAAATCCCTTGCTTTAGAAATAAAAAGGAATGAAATGCTTTCTTGTGAATTGTCTACTTGCCATGACTCTATTTCTAGTTTAAAGAGCATAAATGATTATTTGAATGCTAAGTTAGAAATAGCTAGTAAAACAAACTCTCTTGAAGAACAAGTTGTAGTTTGCAATAGGTGTAAAAAATTTAATGTTGATACTTGTAGTGAACACCTAGTTTCAATTTCTAAATTGAATGATGAAGTGGCTAGTCTTAATGCCCAACTTAAGACTAGCAAGAGTGATTTTGATAAACTAAAATTTGCGAGGGATGCCTACACGGTTGGTAGACACCCCTCAATTAAGTATGGGCTTGGCTTCAAGAGGGAAGCCAAGAACTTGACAAGTCATAAGGCTCCCATCTCCATCAAGGATAAAGGGAAGGCCCCTATGGCAAATAGTGTGCAAAAGAACCA
The DNA here is from genome assembly GCF_902167145.1 of Zea mays. Lineage (NCBI taxonomy): Eukaryota > Viridiplantae > Streptophyta > Magnoliopsida > Poales > Poaceae > Zea > Zea mays. Next base: position 134,027,353 of record NC_050104.1, read on the forward strand.
TGCTTTCTTATACCAGGATAGGAGATATTCTAGGAATGTTCATCATGATAGAAGTTACAATGATATTGTTTCAAATTCAATGTTTGCTTCAAGTTCTTCTATGATGTATGAAAGAAGTTTGGCTAGGAAAAATGTCGTTCATCATATGCCTAGAAGAAATATTGTTCATGTTCCTAGGAAAGTAATGAATGAACCTTCTACAATTTATTATGCTTGCAATGTTTCCTTTGCTATTTGTAGAAAGAATAAGAAGGTGGTTGCTAGAAAATTAGGGGCAAAATGCAAGGGAGATAAAACTTGCATTTGGGTCCCTAAGGCTATTTGTACTAACCTTGTAGGACCCAACAAGAGTTGGGTACCTAAGACCCAAGCCTAAATTGCCTTGCAGGTTTATGCATCCGGGGGCTCAAGCTGGATTATCGACAGCGGATGCACAAACCACGTGATGGGGGAGAAGAGGATGTTCTCTTCCTACGTCAAGAACAAGGATCCCCAAGATTCAATCATATTCGGTGATGGGAACCAACGCAAGGTGAAAGGATTAGGAAAAATTGCTATTTCATCCGAGCACTCTATTTCTAATGTCTTCTTAGTTGAGTCGCTTGGATATAACTTGTTGTCTGTGAGTCAACTTTGTAATATGGGATATAACTGTTTATTCACAAATGTAGATGTGTCTGTCTTTAGAAGAAGTGATGGTTCATTAGCTTTTAAAGGTGTACTAGACGACAAACTTTATTTAGTTGATTTTGCAAAAGAGGAAGTCGATCTAGATGCATGCTTAATTGCTAAGACTAGCATGGGCTGGCTGTGGCATCGCCGTTTAGCACATGTGGGGATGAAAAACCTTCACAAGCTTCTAAAGGGAGAACACGTGATAGGTCTAACTAATGTAACTTTCGAAAAAGATAGACCTTGTGCAGCTTGTCAAGCAGGCAAACAGGTGGGAAGCTCTCATCATGCCAAAAATGTGATGACCACATCAAGACCCCTGGAGTTACTTTATATGGACCTCTTCGGACCTGTCGCCTATCTAAGCATAGGAGGAAGTAAGTATGGTCTTGTTATAGTTGATGATTTTTCCCGCTTCACTTGGGTATTCTTTTTGCAGGATAAAACTGAAACCCAAGGGACCCTCAAGCGCTTCCTAAGGAGAGCCCAAAACGAGTTTGAGCTCAAAGTGAAGAAGATAAGGAGCGACAATGGGTCCGAGTTCAAGAACCTTCAAATGGAGGAGTATCTTGAGGAGGAAGGAATCAAGCACGAGTTCTCCGCTCCCTACACACCACAGCAAAATGGTGTGGTAGAGAGGAAGAATAGGACGCTACTAGACATGGCGAGGACGATGCTTGGTGAATTCAAGACGCCCGAACGGTTTTGGACGGAAGCCGTGAGCACGGCTTGCCACGCCATAAACCGGGTCTACCTTCATCGCCTCCTCAAGAAGACTTCATATGAGCTTCTAACCGGTAACAAACCCAACGTGTCTTACTTTCGTGTATTTGGGAGCAAATGTTATATTCTAGTGAAGAAAGGTAGAAATTCTATGTTTGCTCCCAAAGCTGTAGAAGGGTTTTTGTTAGGTTATGACTCAAATACAAAGGTGTATAGGGTCTTCAACAAATCATCGGGTTTAGTTGAAGTCTCTAGCGACGTTGTATTTGATGAGACTAATGGCTCTCCAAGAGAGCAAATTGTTGATCTTGATGATGTAGATGAAGAAGACGTTCCAACGGCCGCAATGCGCACCATGGCGATTGGAGATGTGAGGCCACTGGAACAAAAGGAGCTAGATCAACCTTCTTCCTCAACAATGGTACATCCCCCAACTCAAGACGATGAACAGGTTCATCAAGAGGAGGCGTGTGATCAAGGGGGAGCACAAGATGATCATATAATGGAGGAAGAAGCACAACCGGCACCTTCAACCCAAGTTCGAGCGACGATTCAAAGGAATCATCCCGTCGACCAAATTTTGGGTGACATAAGCAAGGGAGTAACTACTCATTCTAGATTAGTTAATTTTTGTGAGCATTACTCCTTTGTCTCTTCTATTGAGCCTTTCAGGGTAGAAGAGGCCTTACTAGATCCGGACTGGGTGTTGGCCATGCAAGAGGAGCTCAACAACTTCAAGAGAAATGAAGTTTGGACATTGGTGCCTCGTCCCAAGCAAAATGTTGTGGGAACCAAGTGGGTGTTCCGCAACAAACAAGACGAGCACGGGGTGGTGACAAGGAACAAGGCACGACTTGTGACAAAAGGTTATGCCCAAGTCGCAGGTTTGGACTTTGAGGAGACTTTTGCTCCTGTGGCTAGGCTAGAGTCAATTCGCATATTGTTAGCCTATGTGTCAGGGACCATAATTAGGGGTACCCCCAAGACTCCTAATCTCAGTTGGTAACCCCCATCAGCACAAAGCTGCAAAGGCCTGATGGGCGCGATTAAGGTCAAGGCTCAGTCCACTCAAGGGACACGATCTCGCCTCGCCCGAGCCTAGCCTCGGGCAAAGGTAGCCGACCCCGGAGGATTCATGTCTCGCCCGAGGGCCCCCTCAAGCAACGGACACACCTTCGGCTCGCCCGAGGCCCAGCCTTCGCAGAGAAGCAACCTTGGCCAGATCGCCACGCCAACCGACTATATCGCAGGAGCATTTAATGCAAGGATCGCCTGACACCTTATCCTGACGCGCGCTCTTCAGTCGACAGAGCCGAAGTGACCGCAGTCACTTCGCCGCTCCACTGACCGACCTGACAAGAAAACAGCGCCGTCTGCGTCGCTCCGACTGTTGTGCCACTCAACAGAGTGAGGCTGACAGCAGCTAAGTCCAGCCTCGGGCGCCATAGGAAGCTCTGCCTCGCCCGACCCCAGGGCTCGGGCTCAACCTCGACACTGGACGACGAACTCCGCCTCGCCCGACCCCAGGGCTCGGACTCAACCCCGACGCTGGACGACGAACTCCGCCTCGCCCGACCCCAGGGCTCGGACTCAGCCTTGGCTCCGGAAGACGATGAACTCCGCCTCGCCCGACCTAGGGCTCGGACACAGCCTCGGCCTCGGAAGACGGTCTGCGCCTCGCCCGACCCAGGGCTCGGACTCGACCTCGACCTCGGAAGACAGTCTCCGCCTCGCCCGACCCAGGGCTCGGACTCAGCCTCGACCTCGGAAGACGGACTCGACCTCAACCTCGGAGGACCCTTCGCCTCGCCCGACCTCGGGCTCGGACCCGCCATGTCTCAAGGAAAGCCATCATTACCCTACCCCTAGCTATCTCAGGCTACGGGGAACAAGACCGGCGTCCCATCCGGCTCGCCCCGGTAAACAAGTAATGATGACGCCCCACGTGCTCCATGACAACGGGGGCTCTAAACCCCTTACGGAAGCAAGGAGACGTCAGCAAGGACTCGACAGCCCCGACAGCTGTCCTTCCGCAGGGCTCCAGCTCTCCTCCGACGGCCACGACATCACATGAACAGGGTGCCAAAACCTCTCCGACTGCCACGACGACATATACTTAGGGCTCTAGCTCCTCTCTGTTAGACACGTTAGCACACTGCTACACCCCCCATTGTACACCTGGACCCTCTCCTTACGCCTATAAAAGGAAGGTCCAGGGCTCTCGTACGAGAAGGTTGGCCGCACAGGAGAACGGGCCAGCGCATAAGGCTCTGGCTCTCTCCCACGCGAACGCTTGTAACCCCCTACTGCAAGCGCACCCGACCTGGGCCCAGGACAACACGAAGGTCGCGGGTTTCCCCTTCGCCTGTTTCTTCCCACCTTCGTGCTCCATCTCGCGCTGACCCATCTGGGCTGGGACACGCGGCGACAATTTACTCGTCAGTCCAGGGACCCCCCCGGGGTCGAAACGCCGATAGTTGGCGCGCCAGGTAGGGGCCTGCTGCGTGTTGACGAACAGCTTCCCGTCAAGCTACAGATGGGTAGTCTCCAGCAACCTTTCCAACCCGGGACGATGCTCCGTTTCGGGAGTCTTGAGTTCATGTCCCTCGACGGCAGCTACGACATGATACTCCTTCCTCCGCCGCGTGACAGCGACAATGGCGGCTGTCAGCCCGCCCGCCGGCGACGGAATCGACGATGTCTTCCCCACATGGCAGAAGAACAACATCCTGGTTTGTCCCGTCACCTCCCCCTCCGATGGAGGAGGAGGCGGGGCAACCATGGCCAAGCAGGAGGCGGCACCTCGTCGGCTGTCGAGCAAGTCGACGACGTCGGCGCCCCAGCGGGGGACACGTCGGGCTTCGACCTTGCGTCTGAGACAAAGACGAGCGTCGTTTCCCCGCAGCACGCCAACCCCAAGCAGACAAACGACGCTAGCACACTCGCGAAGGACTTGCTGGGCGTCGCCCTCGTACCTGAGACAACGGTGCAGTCCGCCCCTGTCGCGACTTCGTCACCGCCCGTCGACCAAGAGGTACCGACCGATTCCCATCTCGTGCCTTTTGGATTCAGCTTCGACCCACCAAGCGACCTCGCTTCGGGGGAAGCCTTCATAGAGGCATGTACCAACCCTCCGGGGTACCGTACGCGGTCGCCCTGGGACAGACTGACGGCTGTCTCGACCTACGGACCCTCGGGTTCCGAGGAAGATGACGGGCCCGACTTTTGTTGGGATTTCTCCAGGCTCGGTAACCCCAGTGCCATGCAGGACTTCATGACCGCATGCGACTACTGCCTCTCCGATTGTTCCGATGGTAGTCGCAGCTTAGGCGACGAGGACTGCGGCCCAAGTCGTGAATGTTTCCACGTCGATCTAGGGGATCCCGGCGAAGGCAACCATCTTGGTATGCCGGAAAACGGCGATCCCCCTAGGCCTGCGCCTCGCGTTGACATCCTTCGGGAGCTAGCTGTGGTCCCAGTCCCTTCGGGGGGTCAGGACGCACAGCTCGAGCAAATCCGCGAGATGCAGGCCAAGCTCGACGAGGGAGCAGGAACACTTGAGCAGTTCCGGCGGAACATCGGGCAGGATAGTGCAGACCAAGCTCCGGCCGGAGAAGTGCGTCATCTACCCCAGGGCATCCAGCACCGCATCACCGACGACGTCAGGGCAAGGCCGCCACCGGCTTCCAGTGGGGTCGGCCAGAACCTGGCTACAGCAGCAATACTACTCCGCGCGATGCCGGAACCATCGACCACCGAAGGGCGGCGTATCCAGGGAGAGCTCAAGAATCTCCTGGAGGATGCCGCGGTCCGACGGGCCGAAAGCTCTGCCTCCCGAAGGCAGGGGTACCCCTCGGAGCATCGCGCCGCGACTTCCCGATTTATGCGGGAAGCCTCGGTCCACACCGGGCGCACGCGCAACACAGCGCCTGTGGCCCCAGGTCGCCTCGGCAACGAGCACCACCACCGCAACCGTCGAGCCCACCTCGACGAGAGGGTGCGCCGAGGCTACCACCCTAGGCGTGGGGGACGCTACGACAGCGGGGAGGATCGGAGTCCCTCGCCCGAACCACCCGGTCCGCAGGCTTTCAGCCGGGCCATACGACGGGCGCCGTTCCCGACCCGGTTCCGAACCCCGACTACCATCACAAAGTACTCGAGGGAGACGAGGCCGAAACTGTGGCTCGCGGACTACCGGCTGGCCTGCCAGCTGGGTGGAACGGACGATGACAACCTCATCATCCGCAACCTCCCCCTGTTCCTCTCCGACACCGCTCAAGCCTGGCTGGAGCATCTGCCTCCGGGGCAGATCTCCAACTGGGACGACCTGGTCCAAGCCTTCGCCGGCAACTTCCAGGGCACGTACGTGTGCCCTGGGAACTCCTGGGATCTCCGAAGCTGCCGCCAGCAGCCGGGAGAGTCTCTCCGGGACTACATCCGGTGATTCTCGAAGCAGCGTACCGAGCTGCCCAACGTCACTGACTCGGATGTCATCGGCGCGTTCCTCGCCGGCACCACCTGCCGCGACCTGGTGAGCAAGCTGGGTCGCAAGACCCCCACCAGGGCGAGCGAGTTGATGAACATCGCCACCAAGTTCGCCTCTAGCCAAGAGGTGGTTGAGGCCATCTTCCGGAAGGACAAGCAGCCCCAGGGTCGCCAGCCGTAAGACATCCCCGAGGCGTCCACTCAGCGCGGCGCCAAGAAGAAGGGCAAGAAGAAGTCGCAAGCGAAACGCGACACCGCCGACGCGGACCTTGTCGCCGCCGCTGAGTACAAGAACCCTCGGAAACCTCCCAGAGGTGCCAATCTCTTCGACAAGATGCTCAAGGAGCCGTGCCCCTATCATCAGGGGCCCGTCAAGCACACCCTTGAGGAGTGCATCATGCTTCGGCGCCACTTTCACAAGGCCGGGCCACCTGCAGAAGGTGGCAGGGCCCACAACAACGACAAGAAGGAGGATCACAAGGCAGAGGAGTTCCCCGAGGTCCACGACTGCTTCATGATCTACGGTGGGCCAGTGGCGAACGCCTCGGCTCGGTACCGCAAGCAAGAGCGTCGGGAGGTCTGCTCGGTAAAGGTTGTAACACCCCTGGTCTTACTATAACTAAAAACCTGAGCATGGCATCATAAGCATTAGCATTGCATATGTTTGACACACCTAGAGTGCATTCACTAGGCAAAAATTTCAAACAAGTTGTATTGTTTAAGTGTTTTTGCAAATAGAACCATGGATAGGAAATTTAACCCTAAATAGGGATTAAAGGGGTAAGACCTAACTCAAATTGAGAAAACCTAAAGGCTTTAGGGGAATAGTCATAAAATGTTCCCAAACATAAACTTAAATCACATTTATACCCCTGGGATACCAGAAACCCTAATTGGAACCCTGGAAAACCCTAAAACCAAACCCTAGGGGCTTATGTGCAAAATTAGTCCACTTTTGGACTAAAGTGCAAAAACCAAGTCAAATAAGTTTCTTAAGTCCTTTGGTTCACAAATGTGTGGACTTGAAAGCCAAATATTGAGTTTTGGACTTAAATGCAAAATGGACCTCAATTAGGTTCTATTCTAAGTCTGAAATTCAGTGTTGAGGGCTCAACTTTGGAGCATTGTATCTTGCAAATTCTAGGGTTTTTGCCCTAGGTCACCACATCAAACTTGTAGCCTAATCATAGGAGAACAACCTTGCTTAAGGTTGTGAGCTCGGTTGTTAAGAAAAATCCAGAGATAATTAAGCCCAAAGTTGGACTGTCAGGTCACTGAGTCTGAATTTTTAGAGAAACAGTGCAACCACTGAGACTTTGAGCAAAGATTCCTCTATGGTCCAGCATGAATCTGCCCATGGCATCTATGACAAACTTGTAGCTGGTTAGTAGATCTATAACTTTGCTGCAGAGTTTGGTTTGTGTTGCCACAGAAATTTGGAAGAAATCTGGCCCTAAACTATGGCTGTCAGGCTTACTGAAGAAGTACGCGCCATGGTACAGTGACTCAGACAGATCAGAACGACAGCACGACAGTCCCTCACCGACGACGACCGATCTCCGCTGAGATTCACGCCGCCGCCGTTGCGATTCACGTCGCCGGTGACCAGATATGGCCGCTCGGTAAAAGCCATGCGCTGGACGGCACTCCGGTGAACCTCCCCAGTACTTCCCCTCTGCTTTGCGGCTGGAGCGATAGGCTCGCCGGTGAACCGCCGCCTCCCGGCCGTGCGCCGCGTGGCTCTCACTTTCCACCGCACCGCCACGACTTACCCTCGCTCCCCGTTGATCGCCGGAACAACTGCCACGCCACTGGACACGAATTCACCGCGCCCGCCTTCTTCTCCATTTCCGGCTGTCGCGCGTCCTCCCCAAATTCACCGACCGCCGTCAGAGCCTCCTATAAATTGAGCCCCCGGCCAGCTGCACTAGGTCATACCGAAGCCATAGCACCCACTCTCCCCCCTCGATTAGCCCCTCTAGCCGGAGAATCGCCGTTTTTCCCCAAATCAGCTTCCGCCACCGTGAAACAAGCTTCACCGTTGCCAGCCCTTTTTCCGGTCAGTCCCCGTCCCCTGCTTCCTCGTTTAAGCTTTCTCACATGCCCACGATGCTTGCCGACCCACTGAATTTCACGGAGTAGCCTCTGGTCGCCGGGAACGCGTCGGTCTTGCCGCGATGCTCACGGTCACCGTGGCCGGAGAGTTTTAGTGCGCGATTGATAAAATTAAGTTAGGGAAAACATCGATCATGGTGTGAATTAGGTATTAGTCGACGGAGAGCGCCAGTCGTAGCCCCAATCGGCCGGCGTAAGTGCTCGCCGGAGCTCAGCCGTGCGTGAACGCCATCGAGGACGTATCGGGTAAAGAAATAGAAAACCGAGGACTATACTGCAAACTGTCAGCGACACGGTGAAACAGTAACAGGACTTATCTCCAGTTAGCCAAGAACCCGGGGTCCCTTCTGCAATGATGCCAGAGCGCGCGGGCGCACGCGCGCGCTTTCTCCTCTGGACTGGGCCGCTTAGGCTGGAACCAGCCCATTACTGTTGAAGCCTTTTCCTTTTTCTTTTCAGCAGAGCTTTGAAAATTTGTTAAAAATTGTAGAAAAATCCTAAAATTATGAAACCAATTTTCCTAGGCTTGTTATTTTCCCTAGAATTTAATAAAAATAGTTTTATGATTTTTAGTGGAAATAAGGAATTTTAGGGTATTTAAAGTAGTTAAAAGTATTAGTTATAGATTTTTAGAAAATAATTGGTAAGTCCAAAAATGCCCAAACTTTTTATGGGGACTCAAAGTAATATTTAGAAGCCTTGGGTAGGGTTTAAGTAGATTTGGACCATGTTTGATAACTAGAACCCAAAACCACCCCCTGCCCAATGAACTCCTTTACCGACTCCGGAAATCCTAAGTTCTCGGAGTTCCGTGAAGGAAAGTTGTATTCAAGACTTAGATAATAAATCTTTATTATCTTTGCACTCTCATGCGCATTACATGGCATTCATTCTTATATATGTATATATATGGTTATGTTAGAACGTGAAGAAGAAGTGGAAGTCATCGAAGAAAGGACACCACCACCCTCGGATTCTCAAGCAGGCAACTGCTTCTACTTCGATATTTGTGGATCCGAGCCCGACTCACCTGTTAACGAAGGCAAGCCCCGGTGCATTTGCCACCTCCCTTGATGTTTTTAAAATCTTTCTCACTTGCTTGCTGCATTAGGTGGTAGAAGTTGCTTGATAAAACAATTCTTGCATTACCTTCCTTGAACTTGAATACCTTCCTTGAAACCCTGTTTTTACAAAAAGGTTTTACTCTGCTTAATATCGCTTTAGAAAAACAAAAGGATTTGTTTTACAAAAGATGTTTGGCAAAGTGGGAGGGTTGTTTTCAAAAATAAAACTTGATGGTGAATCCATCACGGCCGTGATGGATTCAACATCGGAAAAGATGTACCTCTGCCAGGTACCAAGTTTTTGGGTTGAAAAGAATAAGCTGAGACCGGGCAGGTGACTTGCACGAGAAAGAGAGTCTCGGTGTAGTGTCTCCGTCTGAGTCGATTAAGGACCTTGTCGATGTAGGCCTGCTGACCAAGGACCCTTTAACTGGTCACATGCCTCGTCATGGGTAAGCTTTGCCTCGGGCGGACTAAGGCCAGAATAAGATAACACGAAATGGGCGTGGAGCGGTGGCGAGAGTAGCGTGTACCCTCCGTGGCAAGAGGCTGGACGGTGGTGTATCTGTGCTCTCGGTTTGCGTGAACCTGATCTGGTCTTAAGAACCCCGGTGGCGGGTTGACATATGCAAGGGTTAAGTGCTACATATGTCGTGTGATCGGAGATCCTCAGCTGAGTATAATCGATTCGGATCGCCGTACCTCCGCGGTTATGGAGACTTGGCCACTGACTTACACGTAGCATTCCACTAAACATGATGGGTTTTTGCTAAGAAATTGGCTAGTGCAGGACCAGTGATTGAACTAGGGTAAAAAAACTCTAGTTGCAGGTAATTGAACTTAACTCGACAAATAAAATTGGATTTTTAAGGATCCACTTTAGTAAGCATTTCTGCAAAACAGCGTCCTTGATTTTAAAAAGCCTTACCTTGACTCCCTTAAGCCAGCATACCCTTGAGAGTCTTTTCTTTAGTCGGGTAAGACTTGCTGAGTAATTCCATACTCAGGGTTTATCCCTTCGTTGTTTTTAGGTGAGGAAGTAGCAGATTTCTGTTGCTTCTGTGCCAAGGTGGTTCCTAAGGAGGAAAAACAAGACTGAAGATGCGGGAGGACTTGGTCCTCCATATCGAACTTTTACTTAAAACTATCAGGAGGAGTTTTTGCCTCCCTTGGTATGTGTAATAATACTACTCAGCACTCGCTTATATGTTCTGGTCTGTAATAACCAACTTGATCTTACTTTTTAATAAATGTAAGTTTATGTAATCGCTTCCGCATTTCTTTATCTCCGATGTTCTGGAATGTCTGCAAGACGGGTGAATCGTTCCTGGTAAGGTAAGGAAAGATATCGAACTTGTCAAGTGACTTAGGAACATCTACAGGGTGTCTGATGTCTGTTAGACAAGGACAGCTGTAGGTGGGCCTAATTACTTGGGAGGTTCCGTCACAGCTGGTATCGGAGCGTAGCCCTTCTTTGCAGATATTATGAGGCGTCTTCAAAAGGATTTTCTAAAAAGTCTTACCTAAAAAAACTCTTTTCTCTTCTTACCTAAGTATTCTGAAGAGTTTATTTTAAAGACCAGATAGGAAGAGTGCAATGTATAGAAGGGTGAATCGACTAAGGTTGATTATGTACTTACACATGCATCATGCTAAGAATTATACTAATAAAGTTTTCCCTCTTAGAAAGATGCCGCCACGCACAAGGCTAACGGCACGCAAGTCAACTGGACCAATCGGTGTGCCCCGGCATCAACTGGCCCCTCGACATGAGAACAGTAGCAGTGGGAGTAATGACCCAATAGGAGATCTTGAAGCCCGAGTAAGCCGACTTCAAGCGGAACTGCAACACAGGACCAATGCTTGGGTCACGGATGGAGATAGAATAAATGAACTAAGAAGGGATATCCGTCACCTGCGGGATCAGCTTGCTGATCGGGACTTAGCACTCGACTGGGCAGTACAGTCCCGTCTGCTGGCATGTGCTAAGGAAGCAAGGGCTCAGGCCCGAATTAAGGAACTTAGCTCAACTGTCGACGACCTGCAGGTCTATTGCAATACGTTACATGAGGAAGTCCATGTACTGTATTCGCAATTACATCCTAGTGCACCTGCGAACCCTGCTGAGGCGGAAGCCGGACCCTCCCACGTTACGGGACACGCGCTCGGTGGGGAGTTAGACCTTTTTGAGCCTCCTCCTTCCATGAGGCTGGTTGACGTATGGACTCCCACACCTGACGATGAGGCCGACAAGAGTAATGGAAAGCAGGACTAGTGGTATAATAGAAGTAGTGTAGTGTATTGTAGGTTGTACTAGTGTATAATAGGTAATGCTATTGTATACTAGGTATTGTACCCTGTTGTAAGAGTCTTGAGTCTGTAACATTACTTTTGGTAATGTAAAACGGAATGGCTTTTTCTTTGGCATATCATATTGTTTTCAAATGTTGTTGCCACAGATGCCTTCCAAGACTCGAGCTCAGGACGGAGCTGGTACTTCCCGAGGGCGGGAATCTACACCCAATCCACCCCCTGTTCCTCTGACATTGGCAGATGCAATTGCCGCTTTAGTGAACGCAACTGCTGACAATACCCGCTTCCTAAGAGAAATGGCGGGCCAACAATTTCAGCAGCCTGGTGGGCGGGGCTATCAACAAGGCCCCCGCGAAACTACTTATCTGGACTTCTCGGAAACCCGTCCACCACTATTTGTGAAAGCTGAAGATCCACTAGAAGCCGATGAATGGATACGGGTTATTGAGCAGAAATTTGGTCTTCTGCGCTGCTCAGAGACACAGAAGCCATTATTCGCAGCGCAACAACTACGCGGCCCTGCCAGTACTTGGTGGGGAAATTTTGTGGCCGTTCAGCCGGCCAATCATCAAGTAACCTGGGAGGAATTCAAAGTGGCATTCCATGAGCATTATATACCCGAAGGCGTTCTGCATATGAAGCAAGAAGAGTTCATGAAGCTAAAACAAGGAGGAGATACTGTCAATCAGTATCTCAACAAGTTTAATCACTTGTCCCAATATGCAATTGATCAGGTGAATACTGATCTGAAAAAGAGAAATTGCTTCATGAGAGGACTAAATGATCGACTACAGAGAAAAATGGCTACTTGTATTGACTTGACTTCTGGAAAGGCTGTCAGCACAGCCCTATCTGTTGAAGCAAAATATGCAGGATCCAGAAAGAACAAGGGATTTGGTGGTGAGAAGACTAATCAGGGCCAGGCAAAAAGGCAACGATTTATTCTCCGGCCTTCTAATCAGACTCCTCCACGTGCACCAACCTTCCCTTTCAAGCAGCCGATAATTATTCGTCCCAACAAAGCCCCCACTGCCCCAAGTCAGCCGGGTGCCCCAGGCACTCGATTCCCTGCCTTGCCTAGCTCTTCAACCGGATGTTTTAATTGTGGCAAGTCTGGACATTTCATCAAGGACTGCCCATATCCCAAGCAGAATCAAGCAAATAATCAGCAAGGATCGGGAAGTTCATCTCAAAGCAAGGGAAATGTTAAGGGCAAAAATTTCAAGAAGACGGGACGCGTGTACTATACTCAAGTGGCCACTACACCGGAAGGAGAACCGGCGATGATGGGTACGTTTCTCGTGGCCAGTCACCCTGCAATTATTCTTTTTGATTCTGGTGCTTCGCATACGTTCATTAGCAAGAAATTTGTGGAGCAACATCACATTGCATGCCATGAATCAAAAGAGGGATTTAAAATACACTCACCTGGGGGACAAATCTTTACTAGAGAAGTGGCCTATCAAGTGCCCGTATCATTGGCCGGACGGGACTTTCATACCAATATGATCGTCCTAAAAGGCCAAGACATAGATGTTATTTTGGGTATGAATTGGTTGGCCAAGCATAAAGCAACACTCAATACTGATCAAAGAACCATCAGGTTGAGTCATAATCAAGAAGAAATTCTTCTGTCCATCCCTATCCCAAACAAAACCACTGGCAAAGTTTATGAGGTCATGATACCGGAAATCAAGGATATCCCGGTAGTCTGTGAGTTCCCTGATGTCTTTCCCGAGGATTTGCCGGGACTGCCACCTGAGCGGGAGGTAGAGTTTGTAATAGAGTTGAAGCCCGGTACAGCTCCAATATCTCGAAGATCGTACCGTATGCCTCCTAATGAGTTGGCAGAGTTGAAGGTTTAGTTGCAAGATCTCCTGGAGAAAGGATTTATCCGGCCAAGCTCATCGCCATGGGGTTGTCCAGCCATATTTGTCAAAAAGAAGGATCAAACCTTACGAATGTGTGTGGATTATCGGCCCCTGAATGAGGTCACCATCAAAAACAAGTACCCTCTTCCAAGGATTGATATTCTATTTGATCAATTGACTGGAGCAAGGGTGTTTTCAAAGATTGATCTCCGATCGGGCTATCACCAGATCCGTATTCGGCCCGAAGATATACCAAAAACCGCGTTCACTACGCGATATGGGTTGTTTGAATATCTGGTAATGTCTTTCGGGTTAACGAATGCTCCGGCCCACTTCACATATTTCATGAACTCGGTGTTCATGCTCGAGCTAGACAAGTTTGTGGTGGTCTTCATTGATGACATTTTGATATACTCCAAGAATGAAGAAGAGCACGCCCAACATTTACGGATCGTGTTAACGCGCCTGAGGGAACATCAATTGTATGCCAAGTTCAGCAAATGCGCGTTTTGGCTGGAGGAAATTCAATTTCTAGGACATGTTCTATCTGCCAGAGGGATTGCGGTAGACCCCAGCAAAGTCAAGGACATTTTAGAGTGGAAACCCCCGACCACTGTTCATCAGGTCCGAAGTTTCCTTGGACTGGCTGGATATTACCGCAGATTTATACCAGACTTTTCTAAGCTTGTGAAGCCAATCACAAGTTTATTGAAGAATGATGTTAAATTCAATTGGTCTTCGAAATGTGATGAAGCCTTTGAACAATTGAAGACACTATTGACCACTGCCCCGGTATTGGCTCAACCGGACATCACCAAGCCTTTCGATGTATATTGTGATGCATCTGGCAGTGGACTCGGCTGCGTGCTAATGCAAGAGGGCCGAGTAATTGCGTATGCTTCACGGCAGCTACGCCGACATGAAGAGCATTACCCAACTCATGATTTGGAGCTAGCTGCTGTGGTTCATGCCCTGAAAATTTGGCGTCACTATCTGCTAGGAAATATTTGTCATATCTATACAGATCATAAAAGCTTGAAGTATATCTTCACCCAGTCAGAATTAAATATGAGGCAGAGACGATGGCTTGAGCTTATTAAGGACTATGAACTAGAAATCCATTATCACCCAGGCAAAGCCAATGTTGTGGCTGATGCATTAAGCCGTAAGGTTTCCTGTCATTGTCTTACAATGAAGACCTCTGACAACACTTTATGTCAAGAGATGGAGAAGCTAAACCTGGGAATGGTCCAACAAGGAACTCTAAATCAGCTAAAGCTTGAGTCAGTCCTCTTGCAAAGGATAATTGATGCTCAAAAGGATAATGAGGGCATGAAACACATTCGTGAGAAGTTAAGGGCTGGAAGAGCCAAATGCTTCAAATAAGATGAACAAGGCATTATATGGTTTAATAACCGCATAGTGGTGCCAAAGAATGAAGAGCTCCGCCAGCAAATTCTTGATGAAGCACATCTTAGCCGCTATTCTATTCATCCTGGAAGCACTAAGATGTACCAAGACTTGAAGCAACATTACTGGTGGACAAAGATGAAGATCGAAATTGCACGCTATGTGGCTAGATGTGACACCTGCAGGTGTGTCAAGGCCATACATTTGAAAGCTGCTGGTCCATTACAGTCGCTACCAATACCGACATGGAAATGGGAAGACATAAGTATGGACTTTATTGTGGGATTGCCCAGGACCGCAAAAGGGTATGACTCTATCTGGGTGATTGTTGATCGACTTACAAAGATTGCTCACTTTCTGCCGGTCAAGACAGATTCCCCGGTTACGGTCTATGCCCAATTATACATTGCTCGTATTCTTAGTCTGCATGGTGTTCCGAAGACCATAGTGTCGGATCGTGGACCTCAATTTGTAGCCAAGTTTTGGGAAGCGCTTCACAAATCCTTGGGTACTAAGTTGCTCCACAGTTCGGCCTATCATCCTCAAACCAGTGGACAGACTGAGAGAGTTAATCAGATACTCGAAGATATGTTGCGAGCATGCGTTCTGGACTTCTCACCGAAATGGGATGAATGTTTGCCTTTGGCGGAGTTTTCATATAATAATAGCTATCAAGAAAGTATCAAGATGGCACCCTTTGAAGCTTTATATGGACGACGGTGTCGTACTCCGCTAAGTTGGTCTGAACCAGGAGAAAGGTACTTCTTTAGGCCTGATATGGTGATGGAGGCTGAGGAAAAGGTTCAGAAAATTATTCATAATATGAAGAAAGCACAAGCTCGTCAGAAGGGTTATGCAGACAAACGGTGAATGCCCTTATATTTTCATGAAGGAGACTATGTCTACCTAAAAGTTTCACCCATGAAGGGAGTATCGCGTTTCGGGGTTAAAGGGAAGCTTGCACCCAGGTACATTGGTCCATTCCTGGTTCTTGAGCAATGTGGACCAGTGGCATACCGACTCCAACTACCCGAAACATTGTCTACTGTGCATAATGTGTTCCATGTGTCACAATTGAAGAAGTGTCTTCGGATTCCTGATCAAACCGTTGAAGTGACAGATGTTGTCCTTGAACCGGACTTGACATACTCTGAGCACCCTATTCGAGTCTTGGATCAAAAGGACAGGGTTACCCGAAGAAAAACCCTCTATAAGATATAGTGGAACCAGCATTCCGAAGATGAGGCTACATGGGAAACTCAAGACTTTTTAGATAAGAATTTCCCAGGCTTTTTAGCCTCTTGTAAATTGTAAAGCCTGTGTAACTGTGCAATAAAGAAGTGACCCCCACATCACCCCTGCCTTGTACCAGAACTAAGGAAATAAAAGTATGTTGCATTTCCTTTTCCATTACTTACCCTAGGACTTTTAATCTCGGGACGAGATTCTTTTATGGGGGAAAGGATGTAACACCCCTGGTGTTACTATAACTAAAAACCTGAGCATGGCATCATAAGCATTAGCATTGCATATGTTTGACACACCTAGAGTGCATTCACTAGGCAAAAATTTCAAACAAGTTCTATTGTTTAAGTGTTTTTGTAAATAGAACCCTGGATAGGAAATTTAACCCTAAATAGGGATTAAAGGGGTAAGACCTAACTCAAATTGAGAAAACCTAAAGGCTTTAGGGGAATAGTCATAAAATGTTCCCAAACATAAACTTAAATCACATTTATACCCCTGGGATACCAGAAACCCTAATTGGAACCCTGGAAAACCCTAAAACCAAACCCTAGGGGCTTATGTGCAAAATTAGTCCACTTTTGGACTAAAGTGCAAAAACCAAGTCAAATAAGTTTCTTAAGTCCTTTGGTTCACAAATGTGTGGACTTGAAAGCCAAATATTGAGTTTTGGACTTAAATGCAAAATGGACCTCAATTAGGTTCTATTCTAAGTGTGAAATTCAGTGTTGAGGGCTCAACTTTGGAGCATTGTATCTTGCAAATTCTAGGGTTTTTGCCCTAGGTCACCACATCAAACTTGTAGCCTAATCATAGGAGAACAACCTTGCTTAAGGTTGTGAGCTCGGTTGTTAAAGAAAATCCAGAGATAATTAAGCCCAAAGTTGGACTGTCAGGTCACTGAGTCTGAATTTTTAGAGAAACAGTGCAACCACTGAGACTTTGAGCAAAGATTCATCTATGGTCCAGCATGAATCTGCCCATGGCATCTATGACAAACTTGTAGCTGGTTAGTAGATCTATAACTTTGCTGCAGAGTTTGGTTTGTGTTGCCACAGAAATTTGGAAGAAATCTGGCCCTAAACTATGGCTGTCAGGCTTACTGAAGAAGTACGCGCCATGGTACAGTGACTCAAACAGATCAGAACGACAGCACGACAGTCCCTCACCGCCGACGACCGATCTCCGCTGAGATTCACGCCGCCGCTGTTGCGATTCACGTCGCCGGTGACCAGATATGGCCGCTCGGTAAAAGCCATGCGCTGGACGGCACTCCGGTGAACCTCCACGGTACTTCCCCTCTGCTTTGCGGCTGGAGCGATAGGCTCGCCGGTGAACCGCCGCCTCCCGGCCGTGCGCCGCGTGGCTCTCACTTTCCACCGCACCACCACGACTTACCCTCGCTCCCCGTTGATCGCCGGAACAACTGCCACGCCACTGGACACGAATTCACCGCGCCCGCCTTCTTCTCCATTTCCGGTCGCCGCGCGTCCTCCCCAAATTCACCGGCCGCCGTTGGAGCCTCCTATAAATTGAGCCCCCGGCCAGTTGCACTAGGTCATACCGAAGCCATAGCACCCACTCTCCCCCTCGATTAGCCCCTCTAGCCGGAGAATCGCCGTTTTCCCCAAATCAGCTTCCGCCACCGTAAAACAAGCTTCACCGTCGCCAGCCCTTTTTTCGGTCAGTCCTCGTCCCCTGCTTCCTCGTTTAAGCTGTCTCACATGCCCACGATGCTTGCCGACCCACTGAATTGCATGGAGTAGCCTCTGGTCGCCGGGAACGCGTCGGTCTTGCCGCGATGCTCACGGTCACCGTGGCCGGAGAGTTTTAGTGCGCGATTGATAAAATTAAGTTAGGAAAAACATCGATCATGGTGTGAATTAGGTATTAGTCGACGGAGAGCGCCAGTCGTAGCCCCAATCGGCCGGCGTAAGTGCTCGCCGGAGCTCAGCCGTGCGTGAACGTCGTCGAGGACGTATCGGGTAAAGAAATAGAAAACCGAGGACTATACTGCAAACTGTCAGCGACACGGTGAAACAGTAACAGGACTTATCTCCAGTTAGCCAAGAACCCGGGGTCCCTTCTGCAATGATGCCAGAGCGCGCGGGCGCACGCGCGCGCTTTCTCCTCTGGACTGGGCCGCTTGGGCTGGAACCAGCCCATTACTGTTGAAGCCTTTTCCTTTTTCTTTTCAATAGAGCTTTGGAAATCTGTTAAAAATTGTAGAAAAATCCTAAAATTGTGAAACCAATTTTCCTAGGCTTGTTATTTTCCCTAGAATTTAATAAAAATAGTTTTATGATTTTTAGTGGAAATAAGGAATTTTAGGGTATTTAAAGTAGTTAAAAGTATTAGTTATAGATTTTTAGAAAACAATTGGTAAGTCCAAAAATGCCCAAACTTTTTATGGGGACTCAAAGTAATATTTAGAAGCCTTGGGTAGGGTTTAAGTTGATTTGGACCATGTTTGATAACTAGAACCCAAAACCACCCCCTGCCCTATGAACTCCTTTACCGACTCCGGAAACCCTAAGTTCTCGGAGTTCCGTGAAGGAAAGTTGTATTCAAGACTTAGATAATAAATCTTTATTATCTTCGCACTCTCATGCGCATTACATGGCATTCATTCTTATATATGTATATATATGGTTATGTTAGAACGTGAAGAAGAAGTGGAAGTCATCGAAGAAAGGACACCACCACCCTCGGATTCTCAAGCAGGCAACTGCTTCTACTTCGATATTTGTGGATCCGAGCCCGACTCACCTGTTAACGAAGGCAAGCCCCGGTGCATTTGCCACCTCCCTTGATGTTTTTAAAATCTTTCTCACTTGCTTGCTGCATTAGGTGGTAGGAATTGCTTGATAAAACAATTCTTGCATTACCTTCCTTGAACTTGAATACCTTCCTTGAAACCCTGTTTTTACAAAAAGGTTTTACTCTGCTTAATATCGCTTTAGAAAAACAAAAGGATTTGTTTTACAAAAGATGTTTGGCAAAGTGGGAGGGTTGTTTTCAAAAATAAAACTTGATGGTGAATCCATCACGGTCGTGATGGATTCAACATCGGAAAAGATGTACCTCTGCCAGGTACCAAGTTTTTGGGTTGAAAAGAATAAGCTGAGACCGGGCAGGTGACTTGCACGAGAAAGAGAGTCTCGGTGTAGTGTCTCCGTCTGAGTCGATTAAGGACCTTGTCGATGTAGGCCTGCTGACCAAGGACCCTTTAACTGGTCACATGCCTCGTCATGGGTAAGCTTTGCCTCGGGCGGACTAAGGCCAGAATAAGATAACACGAAATGGGCGTGGAGCGGTGGCGAGAGTAGCGTGTACCCTCCGTGGCAAGAGGCTGGACGGTGGTGTATCTGTGCTCTCGGTTTGCGTGAACCTGATCTGGTCTTATGAACCCCGGTGGCGGGTTGACATATGCAAGGGTTAAGTGCTACATATGTCGTGTGATCGAAGATCCTCAGCTGAGTATAATTGATTCGGATCGCCGTACCTCCGCGGTTATGGAGACTTGGCCACTGACTTACACGTAGCATTCCACTAAAGATGATGGGTTTTGCTAAGAAATTGGCTAGTGCAGGACCAGTGATTGAACTAGGGTAAAAAGAACTCTAGTTGCAGGTAATTGAACTTAACTCGACAAATAAAATTGGATTTTTAAGGATCCACTTTAGTAAGCATTTGTGCAAAACAGCGTCCTTGATTTTGAAAAGCCTTACCTTGACTCCCTTAAGCCAGCATACCCTTGAGAGTCTTTTCTTTAGTCGGGTAAGACTTGCTGAGTAATTCCATACTCAGGGTTTATCCCTTCGTTGTTTTTAGGTGAGGAAGTAGCAGATTTCTGTTGCTTCTGTGCCAAGGTGGTTCCTAAGGAGGAAAAACAAGACTGAAGATGCAGGAGGACTTGGTCCTCCATATCGAACTTTTACTTAAAACTATCGGGAGGAGTTTTTGCCTCCCTTGGTATGTGTAATAATACTACTCAGCACTCGCTTATATGTTCTGGTCTGTAATAACCAACTTGATCTTACTTTTTAATAAATGTAAGTTTATGTAATCGCTTCCGCATTTCTTTATCTCCGATGTTCTGGAATGTCTGCAAGACGGGTGAATCGTTCCTGGTAAGGTAAGGAAAGATACCGAACTTGTCAAGTGACTTAGGAACATCTACAGGGTGTCTGATGTCTGTTAGACAAGGACAGCTGTAGGTGGGCCTAATTACTTGGGAGGTTCCGTCACAAAGGTGGCGGCGCCAGTCTACCTAGACTGGTCCGACAAGCCCATCACCTTCGACCAGGGTGACCACCCCGACCGCGTGCCGAGCCCGGGGAAGTATCCGCTCGTTGTCGACCCCATCATCAGCAACGTCAGGCTCACCAAGGTCCTCATGGACGGAGACAGCAGCCTCAACATCATCTAAGCCGAGACCCTCGGGCTCCTGCAGATCGATCTGTCCTCGATCTGGGCAGGCGCGGCGCTTTTTCACGGGATCATCCCCGGAAAACACGTCCAACCCCTCAGACAACACGATCTGCTCGTCTGCTTCGGGACTCCCTCCAACTTCGGAAGGGAAACCCTCACGTTCGAGGTGGTCGGGTTCCGAGGAACCTACCACGCAGTACTGGGGATGCCATGCTACGCCAAGTTCATGGCCGTCCCCAACTACACCTACCTCAAGCTCAAGATGTCGGGCCCCAACGGGGTCATCACCATCGGCCCCACGTACCGACACACGTATGAATGCGACGTGGAGTGCGTGGAGTATGCCGAGGCCCTCGCCAAATCCGAGGCCCTCATCGCCGACCTGGAGAGCCTCTCCAAGGAGGCGCCAGACGTGAAGCGCCATGCCGGCAACTTCGAGCCAGCAGAGACGGTTAAGTCCGTCCCTCTCGACCCCAGCAACGACGCCTCCAAGCAGATACGGATCGGCTCTGAGCTCGACCCCAAATAGGAAGCAGTGCTCATCGACTTTCTCCGCGCGAACGCCGAAGTCTTTGCGTGGAGTCCCTCGGACATGCCTAGCATACTGAGGGATGTCGCCAAGCACTCGCTGGATATCCGAGCTGGAGCCCGACCCGTGAAGCAGCCTCTGCGCCGATTCGACGAAGAAAAGAGCAGAGCCATAGGCGAGGAGATCCACAAGCTGATTGAAGCGTCCCCATCCTTTGGGACTCAAATGTGATACAATTACTAGTCCTAGGAGGCTAGTAACCACATTCATTACTTCAAATAGTTACAGAGTCTGAATAATGTTATTACAATACCGGGGGATACAAGCTCGAAAGTGAGCCGAAAAACATAAAGCGCAGTGGAAGATAAAATAGCCCAGGCCACAGGCAGAACTGGGTGAAGACATAGCCCCATCAATCAAGCATAGCAGAAAAGAAGTCTTCAGCTACTGAAAAACATAAATAAATCTGGGTGAATACACTAGGTATTCCGCAAGCCCACCCGGCTCCCGTAAAGAGAAAGTGACCTATATGGTACATGCTTTATATGGTGGACTTGAAGTCACTCATACTTTTTCAGAGAAAGGCAGTATTCGTTGTTGATGGTTTTCCCAAGACAATAGAAGTAACACTTGCTTGACCACCATTGAGCTTCCCGCTCCCGTGGTACCACTTTCTTTTCAGAACATACACACACATTTCCCTGTTCCCGGTTGTAGTAGAAACACTAATTGGCATACCATACCTGACTCGTCCATACCAGTGGACACGGACTATTCGAATAGGTTTAGACTCTGCGCAGAGGGGTACACTTTACCCACTAGTCCGGCTCTGCGATCTCATGGCCAATGAGACCCGAATCCGAAACTCTTTCCTTCCTTGTACGTCCGAACCTTAACGGTTATACCAGAAGGAGTCAGGCCACCGCCATGTCCAAACCGGACAAAACATTCCCCCTCCTTATCCTCCCGGTGCTACCCCAGCCTTCATAACCCTGGGGTTGGACCGTACGAGTTTAGATCGAGTGGCTGCCCACACAGCCTCGAGTGGTTGTACTTTTTGTGAGTACATGTAATTAAAGATGACAAACCGGTCCTTATACGAGAGGACAATCCTTCTGCTCACGCCTAAACCAGCTGAGCCAACACCTTAGGCCCTCCCCTAAACCAGGGAGTCCCTGATCATCCTACTCACCAGGTGACGAGGGTGAGTACCCTTCATCGCACACTATTGGAAAACATTCCACTTGTACCTATTTTACTTGCCCCATATCTTTTAATCAAAGTAATAGTTAATGCGGGCTCTCTCATGCTCACCATGCAATTTGATTCCCATAATCCAGGCTTAGGCAGTGGTAGAGAGAAATAGGTAAATAATTCATCAAGGGAAGGATGGACTTGCCTTCGTCGAAGCTTTCCTGGCACAAGAGGTTTATCTCGGAGGGGTCGGGTTCTTGCCCTTCTTCCGGAGCTAAGAGTTCCGGAGGATCGGATCCCTCTTCCGCTAATCAAACACAGATAATAACAATACATCAAACATAGTGACCTTTGTGGGGTGTGCAAATTCTTATACTTTATTATTTTTGTGCCCTATAATTTATTTAGACAATTTTTGGTGCATAAAATATTAGCATCTAAATATATATGTGAAAATGGGAAAAAGAAAAGGGAAAAGAAAAAGAGAAAGGATTTTCCAGCCAGTTGGGCCGGGGGGGATTTTGGCCCAGAAGGCGCAAGCGCGCGAGGGCGGGCGCGCTTACGGCCCACTTGGCCCAGTTGCGCGGGGCGACGGCGGGGGAACGGCGCTGCGGCGCGGGCCCGCACGCCAGAGAGAGGGGGGAAACGATGTTAACGGCACGGAGAGAGGGGCGAGGGCTCGACCGGGGGCCGGTCGGCGGCGAGCCCCGCGAGGGTTCTCCGCCGTCGGTCCGGTTTTGCGGTGGGGAAACGGTGGCGAAGCATGGGTGGGCGATGGGGGTCACGGGGGTGGGGCGAATTTCACCTGCGGGGGCCTATGGCGGCCGGTCCACGGCACGGTGGCGGGTGCCCACGGCGGTGATGCCGCCGGTGAGGTTGCCGGCCATAATAGAGTGGGGGAAGTGGCGTCCTGTGATCGTGAGAGTGTGGCGGAGCTCTTGGCATAGCTTAATTGAACAGAAGATTGCTAGAGAGGGAGACGGGAGCTCACCAGAGCGATGGAGAGAGCACGACGGCGCTAGCTTGAACGGCTCGGGGAAGAGGGCAGTGGGGGTGGCCGGAGCTGTGTGGCGAAGACGGGGCTCGGGCGAGTCCTTTTATAGGCGATCGGGCGAGGGAGGGGGATGGAGGAGACGGCGAGCACCGGCGAGCTCGCCATGATGGCGGGAATGGCGCTAACGCCGATGCGATGGCTCGGGCAGGCGGGGGGGTGAGGGGTCGGCTCAAGCACAGTGGCGGGGTTGTCGCGGAGGCTGGCGAGCATTAATGGCGAGGCGACGAGGCGAGGGGGCGCTCGGCGGCGGATGCGCCGGTGAGGGATGGGCGAGGGGGATGAAACTGACAAGTGGGCCCTGGCTGCCAGCGAGAGGAAGCGGCGCGAGAGGGAGGGGGATGAGGCGCTGACGGGCGGGGCCCGGGTGTCAGCGGGAGGGAGCCGCGCGCGGGTTGGGCCGCCTGGGCCGGGGAGTGAGGAGGGGAAGCGCGGGCGCGCGCGAGTTGGGCCGGAATTCGGCCCAGCCGAGGGAGGGGGGAGTTTTTCTTTTTCTTTTTCTTTTTCTAACTCTAATTCCTTTCTTCTCTTTTTTCTATTTTTATTTCTTTTTGATTCTTTTTCTTTGGAGACCAAAAATATTTTCTAAGTGATCTTGAGTGAGAAACATAGTCTATGTGAGGTGCTCTAATTATTTCAAGTGTATGCACATGAGAAGGGGTTCTAAGGGTAGGGTTAAGGGAGAAAGGTAAAATAAAGGGGGGATTAGGAGGTTAGGGTTTCAAACCTTAGGTGGGATTTTGGGATGTTACAAACCTACCCCACTTAAAGGAATCTCGCCCTCGAGATTTAGACTGGATTTGAGAAAAGATAAGGGTATTCCCTCCTCAAGGAGTCCTCACTCTCCCAGGTAGCTTCCTCTTCTCCTTCTCTGCTCCATTGAACTTTACAGAGCTTCACCTCTGAGGTGCGGGTCTTTCTGACTGCTGAATCAAGAATCTTCACTGGTTTTTCACGGTACTGAAGATCTTTCTGAATCTGTACTGTCTCTTCTTTGATGTGACTTTCTGGTGCTTGCAGGCATTTGCGGAGCTGGGATACGTGAAACACATTGTGGATGTCGGACATGGATTCTGGTAATTCCAGACGGTATGTTGCGGGTCCTACCCTACCAATGATGGGATAGAGACCTACGAAATGCGGGGCTAGCTTCCCTTTTACTTGGAACCTCCTGACACCACGCATTGGAGAAACCTTGAGGTAGACGAAGTCTCCTTCCTCAAATCGGAGTTCCCTCCGCCTATTGTCTGCATAACTCTTCTGCCGACTCTGAGCTTCAAGTAACCTTTTGCGGATCAGTGCGACTTTCTCTTCCGCCTCTTTGACAAAGGCAGGTCCTTCTAGTGCTTTTTCCCCCACGTTGGACCACATGAGAGGGGTCTGGCATTTCCGTCCATACAGTGCTTCAAATGGCGACATCTTGATGCTGGCCTGATAGCTATTGTTGTATGAGAACTCTGCGTAGGGTAGACTGGATTCCCAACTTCTATCAAAAGCTAGCACACATGCTCTTAACAGATCTTCAAGGACTTTGTTGACTCTTTCTGTCTGCCCATCTGTCTGAGGGTGATAAGCGGTACTGAAATCTAGCTTGGTGCCTATAGCTTTCTGAAGGCTTGTCCAGAACTTGGGTGTGAACTGGGTTCCCCTGTCTGACACTATCTTCCCTGGGATGCCATGGAGTCTGACTATCTCCTTGAGATAAATCAGGGCAAGGGTGGCTCCTCCAAAGGTAGTTTTCACTGGGATGAAATGGGCTACCTTGGTGAGGCGATCTATTATTACCCAGATGGAATCATTCCCTTTTTGCGTCCGGGGCAGTCCGGTTACGAAGTCCATGCCTATTTCTTCCCACTTCCATTCAGGTATTGGGAGGGGTTGTAATAGGCCTGCAGGTTTTTGGTGTTCGGCCTTCGTCCGTTGGCAGATGTCACATCGGGCCACATACTGGGCTATTTCTTTCTTCATCCCCTTCCACCAGTATCTGGTTTTGAGGTCTAGGTACATCTTGGTAGTTCCTAGGTGGATGGAGTAGGCCGAGTCGTGAGCTTCCTTGAGTTGGACTTCTCGAGCCTCCCCTTTTGGTACACACAGACGGTATTTGAACCAAAGGACTCCTTGGTCATCTGTCCTGAGGTCCGGAAGTTGTTCCTTGCGGGCTTTCTCCACAAGTCTTGCTGTCTCTGAGTCTAGACGTTGAGCTTTGCATATGAGGTCTTCCAGCATTGGTTTGACTTCGAGGCTGTCGTTGTTTCCCATACATGCATTTAGTTGCGCTGATTCTTTCTTCTAATCCTCTAAAAAGTTGGTTCCTTTTATTCCGAATGGTTTTCGACTGAGGGCGTCGGCTACCACGTTGGCCTTCCCGGGGTGATAGTGAATTTCTAGGTCATAATCCTTGATCAGCTCTAACCATCTTCGCTGATGGAGGTTGAGATCTGGTTGAGTGAATATATACTTCAGACTTTTGTGATCGGTGAAAATGTGGCATTTGTTTCCGATTAGGTAATGCCTCCATATCTTCAAGGCATGCACTATGGCTGCCAATTCCAAATCATGGGTGGGGTAATTCTGTTCGTGCGGCTTGAGTAGGCGCGATGCGTAAGCAATGACTTTCTCGTTTTGCATTAGCACACACCCTAAGCCTTGCCTCGAGGCATCACAGAAGACGACAAAATCTTGATGAATATCTGGTAGTGACAAGACGGGTGCTGTTGTGAGTTTCTCCTTTATGACCTAGAAACTCCCTTCACATTTTGGGGTCCACACAAATTTATGGTCTTTCTTGAGAAGTTCCGTCATTGGTCTTGCTATGCTAGAGAATCCTTTGATGAAGCGGCGGTAATACCCTGCCATTCCTAGGAAGCTTCGAACTTCACTGACGTTGGTCGGCTGCCTCCATTTTGATACTGCTTCCACCTTGGAAGGGTCCACTTCTATCCCTTCTGCGGTTAAGATATGCCCAAGGAAGGCTATCTTTTCCAACCAGAATTCACATTTACTGAGTTTAGCATAAAGTTGGTGTGCTCTGAATTTTCCGAGGACGATCCAAAGGTGACGCTTATGGTCTTCGTGGTTCTTGGAGTAGATAAGGATGTTGTCAATGAAGACTACGACAAACTTATCTAGCTCTTCCATAAACACTTTATTCATGAGGTTCATGAAAAAGGCGGGTGCGTTTGTCAGTCCGAACGACATCACTGTGAATTCATATTGCCCGTACCGAGTGACAAATGCAGTCTTTTGGATGTCTGATTCCTTGATCCTCAATTGGTGGTAACCAGACCTTAGGTCTATCTTGGAGAAGTACTTGGCTCCTTGAAGCTGATCGAAGAGGTCGTCAATCCGAGGAAGTGGATACTTGTTCTTGATGGTAACTTCATTTAATGATCGGTAATCAATACACATCCTCATGCTTCCATCTTTCTTAGAGACGAACAGGACTGGTGCTCCCCAAGGTGATGAGCTGGGACGAATGTATCCCTTTTGCTGAAGATCTGCGATTTGAAGCTTCAGTTCTGCTAACTCGGTCGGAGCCATGCGGTATGGTCTCTTTGCGATGGGTGTCGTTCCAGGGATCAGATCTATGTAGAACTCCACTTCTCTTTCTGGTGCCATTCCTGGCAATTCTTCTAGAAACACGTCCATGAATTCTTCTACTACTGATATACTTTTCGTTGCTAGATTGAACATCATTGGGTCACTGGCTGTGCCTGACAAGAGACTGACTTTCCATGCTGGTCGGTGAGGAGGACTGTCTTGTCTGCGCAACTAATGATGCCTTTGTGTTTAGTTAGCCAATCCATCCCTAGGATCACATCAATTCCTTTGGATGGCAAGACGGTTAAGTCTGCCAGGAATATTACCCCACTTAAAAGGATTCTGACTTGGGAGCATTTGAGCTGGCATAGAAGGTCGGACCCTGGGGTTCAGGTGACCAAGGGAATCTCTAGAGGAGTAGAAGGAATGCCATACTTTTCCACAAAGCTAGTGGCTATGAAGGAGTGAGATGCTCCAGAATCGAAAAGTATGGTAGCGGGAGTAAATTCAACAAGGAACTCACCGAGTACCACTCCCAGAGCCTGCTGAGCTTCCTGGGCATCGACATGATTTACGCGTGCCCTTCCTTGGTACGGAGCCTTATTTTGCTGGCTGACGGCGGAGGGCGCCTTGGGGGCGGATGCCGAGGTATTCTTGGGGCCATTCACCAAGTTGGAGTAGGCGGGTCCTGGTGGCTTCAGCTGCGGACAGTTGTTCTTGAAGTGACTGGGATCACCGCAGTGCCAACATGCATTTGCCGGGGGTTGGTTGCTTGCCACTGAGGGGGAATGGAAAGAGCTCTGACTCTGCTGGCTGAATCGTGACGGAGTGGGTCCAGCTGGTCTACTGAAGTTTGGCCCCTTGGGTGGAAACCCAAATGATCGAGTCTTCTGGTGCCGGTCCTGCTGCTGTGCCCGGAGAACCTGGAACTTCCTTTTGAGATGCCCCTTTTCTTCCTCCTTTGCCCTTTCAACTTGCATGGCCTTGTTGGAAAGGTGAGAGAAATTGAGGAAGTCTTGGCTAGCCAGAATTGTCTTGAGTTCTGGCCTGAGTCCCTTCAGGAAACAGACCATCTTCTTGCCCTCGGTACTGACATAATCTGGCGCGTAGCGCGCTAACTCTGTGAACTTGTGCACACATTCGCTGCCAGATCTTCCGTCTTGAGTCAATTCTCGGAACTCGTCCTCCTTAAGCTGTACAAGTCCTTGGGGCACATGGTGCTCCCGGAAAGCTGCTTCAAATTCCGCCCAGGTAGCATCTCTGATGGTGACGTTGAAGGTGTCCCACCAGGCTAAGGCCATCCCAGAAAGTTGGTGGGCAGCCAGTTGAACACGCTGATTTTCTGGGCAACCAATGGCTTCCAGCTTCCTTTTGATTGTGCGCATCCAATCGTCTGCATCGAGGGGGTTGCTTGATCCGGCGAACGTGGGAGGTTTGAGTCTCAGGAAATCCCCCATTCTGTCTTGTGGTCTTCCACCATTCGGTCGTTGATTTTCCAGATTTCGAGTGAGGACCTCGATGAGTCGGGTTTGATTGGCTAGAACTTGGGCTAGGTCTAAGGGTAGTGGTGGAGGAGCGGGGAGGTGGGTTTCACTTTCCTCTCTAACGGCTTCCCCTTCAGCTCTCAGGGGAAACCCTGCTCCAATCCCGGAGGCGGTAGGCGTGGTTTTATCCGAAGCCATCTGCCAGGGAAGAGAGTCACTATTATGCACATGCAAATTGTTTTCAACCAAGTTATTTTATTCATTACACCATCACATTACAAGCATAAGACTACTACAGGTGGAACTACACGAGAGCGTTCCCCGAGGTACTACCGAACTCCTTCTCTAAGGTGTCCCCAAATTCCTTGAGAAGATCATCAAGGCTTGCTAGGGATATATCCTCGTCGTCGGACCAATCATCTATTCTGGGGGGAGGTAGGGCTAGAGGGGTCTTCTTCTTCTTCTCTGTTTGGCACCCTCGGTTGGTGGTCTTCTTCTGGATTTTCTTTTTGGGGGCGAGCTTCTTTAGCTTCTTGTCATAGTCCATCTTTAAGGTTCGATAGGCCTCACGGGTGTTAGCTTCCTCGCCTTCTGCTATGTCGAGACTCTCCTAGAGGGATGCCTTCTCTTGCTTAAGCTCTTTGAATTGCTGCTCTAGGCTTTCCACTCGGGAGTTTAGGTGGGTGCAGTGGGAGGAGAGCTCATCGTAGTGGTTGTCGAGGGTGTGGAGGTATCCGGCCATGTAGACGATAGTGGGGTCATCTTCGGTGGGATCTCCTCCTGACAGAGCCTGGAGTCTTTTCCTCCAGGTGGGGGTGTTTTTGTTGCTGGGTGGGAAATATCGGAGGGGGGTCTCAGAGATCTCTCGGCTATAGTTTTGGCACAGTTGTTTAAGGGCTTTTCGGGCAACGCCCTGGCAAGTGTCTGGGAAGCGGTGCCCGATGAAGGTAATTTGGAAGGGAGGGTGGTTTGGGTAGTTCCGGCTTTCTCCCAAGTAGACCGCCATAGAGCACTTTTCTATTCCATTTTCACGGTACTCCTTCCAGACATATTCGGGCTTCTTGCGGATCCCCATGCGTAGCGCGCAACTCCGAAGAAGGCGAGGAAAGCCTTCCTCCTCTGAGCAATAGGATGTCCTAATCACCCAGGGGTTTTCCATCTGGTAGACGAAAAGAAAGGTCTATTAATATCGGGGAAAAGGGGAAAGAGTGTTTCTTGGGGGGTAAGAGGTGTTTTCTTGTTAAGGCAACTTTTAAGGTCAGGGCTGTGGTCTACGACCAGTCCTATAGGCTCTGATACCACCTGAAGCGTCCCCATCCTTTGGGACTCAAATGTGATACAATTACTAGTCCTAGGAGGCTAGTAACCACATTCATTACTTCAAATAGTTACAGAGTCTGAATAATGTTATTACAATACCGGAGGATACAAGCTCGAAAGTGAGCCAAAAAACATAAAGCGCGGTGGAAGATAAAATAGCCCAGGCCACAAGCAGAACTGGGTGAAGACACAGCCCCATAATTCAAGCATAGCAGAAAAGAAGTCTTCAGCTGCTGAAAAACATAAATAAATCTGGGTGAATACACTAGGTATTCCGCAAGCCCACCCGGCTCCCGTAAAGAGAAAGTGACCTATATGGTACATGCTTTATATGGTGGAGTTGAAGTCACTCATACTTTTTCAGAGAAAGGCAGTATTCGTTGTTGATGGTTTTCCCAAGACAATAGAAGTAACACTTGCTTGACCACCACTGAGCTTCCCGCTCCCGTGGTACCACTTTCTTTTCAGAACATACACACACATTTCCCTGTTCCCGGTTGTAGTAGAAACACTAATTGTCATACCATACCAGACTCGTCCATACCAGTGGACACGGACTATTCGAATAGGTTTAGACTCTGCGCAGAGGGGTACACTTTACCCACTAGTCCGGCTCTGCGATCTCATGGCCAATGAGACCCGAATCCGAAACTCTTTCCTTCCTTGTACGTCCGAACCTTAACGTTTATACCGGAAGGGGTCAGGCCACCGCCATGTCCAAACCGGACAAAACATTCCCCCTCCTTATCCTCCCGGTGCTACCCCAGCCTTCATAACCCTGGGGTTGGACCGTACGAGTTTAGATCGAGTGGCTGCCCACACAGCCTCGAGTGGTTGTACTTTTCGTGAGTACATGTAATGAAAGATGACAAACCGGTCCTTATACGAGAGGACAATCCTTTTGCTCACGCCTAAACCAGCTGAGCCAACACCTTAGGCCCTCCCCTAAACCAGGGAGTCCCTGATCATCCTACTCACAAGGTGATGAGGGTGAGTACCCTTCATCGCACACTTTGGGAAAACATTCCACTTGTACCCTTTTTACTTGCCCCATATCTTTTAATCAAAGTAATAGTTAATGCGGGCTCTCTCATGCTCACCATGCAATTTGATTCCCATAATCCAGGCTTAGGCAGTGGTAGAGAGAAATAGGTAAATAATGCATCAAGGGAAGGATGGACTTGCCTTCGTCGAAGCTTTCCTGGCACAAGAGGTTTATCTCGGAGGGGTCGGGTTCTTGCCCTTCTTCCGGAGCTAAGAGTTCCGGAGGATCGGATCCCTCTTCCGCTAATCAAACACAGATAATAACAATACATCAAACATAGTGACCTTTGTGGGGTGTGCAAATTCTTATACTTTATTATTTTTGTGCCCTATAATTTATTTAGACAATTTTTGGTGCATAAAATATTAGCATCTAAATATATATGTGAAAATGGGAAAAAGAAAAGGGAAAAGAAAAAGAGAAAGGATTTTCCAGCCAGCTGGGCCGGGGGGGATTTCGGCCCAGAAGGCGCAAGCGCGCGCGGGCGGGCGCGCTTACGGCCCACTTGACCAGCCGCGCGGGGCGACGGCGGGGGAATGGCGCTGCGGCGCGGGCCCGTACGCTAGAGAGGGGGGGGAAACGGCGTTAACGGCACGGAGAGAGGGGCGAGGGCTCGACCGGGGGCCGGTCGGCGGCGAGCCCCGCGGCGGTTCTCCGCCGTCGGTCCGGTTTTGCGGTGGGGAAACGGTGGCGAAGCATGGGCAGGCGATGGGGGTCACGGGGGTGGGGTGAATTTCGCCTGCGGGGGCCTATGGCGGCCGGTCCGCGGCACGGTGGCGAGTGCCCGCGGCGGTGATGCCGCCGGTGAGATTGCCGGCCACAATAGAGTGGGGGAAGTGGCGTCCTGTGATCGTGAGAGTGTGGCGGAGCTCTTGGCATAGCTTAATTGAACAGAAGATTGCTAGAG
This sequence comes from Zea mays, assembly GCF_902167145.1. Classification (NCBI taxonomy): domain Eukaryota; kingdom Viridiplantae; phylum Streptophyta; class Magnoliopsida; order Poales; family Poaceae; genus Zea; species Zea mays. Next base: position 134,058,755 of record NC_050104.1, read on the forward strand.
AGGGAGAGGGGAGCTCACCGGAGCGATGGAGAGAGCACGGCGGCGCTAGCTTGAACGGCTCGGGGAAGAGGGCAGTGGGGGTGGCCGGAGCTGTGTGGCGAAGACGGGGCTCGGGCGGGTCCTTTTATAGGCGATTGGGGGAGGGAGGGGGATGGAGGAGATGGCGAGCACCGGCGAGCTCGCCATAATGGCGGGAATGGCGCTAACGCCGATGCGATGGCTCGGGCAGGCGGGGGGTGAGGGGTCGGCTCAAGCATAGTGGTGGGGTTGTCGCGGAGGCTGGCGAGCATTAATGGCGAGGCGACGAGGCGAGGGGGCGCTCGGCGGCGGATGCGCCGGTGAGGGATGGGCGAGGGGGATGAAACTGACAAGTGGGCCCTGGCTGCCAGCGAGAGGAAGCAGCGCGAGAGGGAGGGGGATGAGGCGCTGACGGGCGGGGCCCGGGTGTCAGCGGGAGGGAGCCGCGCGCGGGTTGGGTCGCCTGGGCCGGGGAGTGAGGAGGGAAAGCGCGGGCACGCGTGGGTTGGGCCGGAATTCGTCCCAGCCGAGGGAGGGGGGGAGTTTTTCTTTTTCTTTTTCTAACTCTAATTCCTTTCTTCTCTTTTTTCTATTTTTGTTTCTTTTTTATTCTTTTTCTTTGGAGACCAAAAATATTTTCTAAGTGACCTTGAGTGAGAAACATAGTCTATGTGAGGTGCTCTAATTATTTCAAGTGTATGCACATGAGAAGGGGTTCTAAGGGTAGGGTTAAGGGAGAAAGGTAAAATAAAGGGGGGATTAGGAGGTTAGGGTTTCAAACCTTAGGTGGGATTTTGGGATGTTACACTGATGGCCGCAGGGTTCATCAAAGAGGTATTCCATCCCGAATGGCTTGCCAACCCTGTGCTTGTGAGAAAGAAAGGAGGGAAATGGCGGATGTGTGTAGACTACACTGGTCTAAACAAAGCATGTCCGAAGGTTCCCTACCCTTTGCCTCGCATCGATCAAATCGTGGATTCCACTGCTGCGTGTGAAACCCTGTCTTTCCTTGATGCCTACTCAGGGTATCACCAAATCAGGATGAAAGAGTCCGACCAGCTCGCGACTTCTTTCATCACACCTTTTGGCATGTACTGCTACGTTACTATGCCATTTGGTTTGAGGAATGCGGGTGCTACATACCAAAGGTGCATGAACCACGTGTTTGGCGAACACATTGGTCGAACGGTCGAGGCTTACGTCGATGACATCGTAGTCAAGACGAGGAAAGCCTCCGACCTCCTCTCCGACCTTGAAACGGCATTTCGGTGTCTCAAGGCGAAAGGCGTAAAACTCAATCCCGAGAAGTGCGTCTTCGGAGTCCCCCGAGGCATGCTCTTGGGGTTCATCGTCTCCGAGCGGGGCATCGAGGCCAACCCTGAGAAAATCGCGGCCATCACCAACATGGGGCCCATCAAGGACTTGAAAGGCGTACAGAGGGTCATGGGATGCCTTGCGACTTTGAGCCGCTTCATCTCGCGCCTCGGCGAAAGAGGCCTACCTCTGTACCACCTCTTGAGGAAGACCGAGCGCTTCACTTGGACCCCCGAGTCCGAGGAAGCCCTCAGGAACCTAAAAGCGCTCCTTACCAGCGCGCCCATCTTGGTGCCCCCCGCTGCCGGAGAAGCCCTCTTGATCTACATCGCCGCTACCACTCAGGTGGTCAGCGCCGCGATCGTGGTTGAGAGACGAGAAGAAGGGCATGCATTGCCCGTTCAGTGGCCGGTCTACTTCATCAATGAGGTACTGTCCGAGACCAAGATCCGCTACCCACAAATTCAGAAGCTGCTGTACGCGGTGATTCTGACGCGGCGGAAGTTGCGACACTACTTCGAGTCTCATCCGGTGACTGTGGTGTCATCCTTCCCCCTGGGGGAGATCATCCAGTGCCGAGAGGCCTCGGGTAGGATTGCAAAGTGGGCGGTGGAAATCATGGGCGAGACGATCTCGTTCGCCCCTCGGAAGGCCATCAAGTCCCAAGTCTTGGCGGACTTTGTGGCTGAATGGGTCGACACCCAGCTTCCAACAACTCCGATCCAACCGGAACTCTGGACCATGTTTTTCGACGGGTCGCTGATGAAAACAGGAGCGGGCGCGGGCCTGCTCTTCATCTCGCCCCTCGGGAAGCACCTCCGCTACGTGTTGCGCCTCCATTTCCCAGCGTCCAACAACGTGGCTGAGTACGAGGCTCTGGTCAATGGGTTGCGCATCACCATCGAGCTAGGGGTCCGACGCCTCGACGCTCATGGTGACTCGCAGCTTGTCATCGACCAAGTCATGAAGAACTCCCACTGCCGCGACCCGAAGATGGAAGCCTACTGCAACGAGGTTCAGCGCCTGGAGGACAAGTTCTACGGGCTCGAGCTCAACCACATTGCCCGACGATACAACGAGACTGCGGACGAGCTGGCTAAGATATCCTTGGGGCGGACAATGGTTCCCCCGGACGTCTTTTCCCGAGACCTACATCAACCCTCAGTTAAGACCGACGACACGCCCGAGCCCGAGAAGGCCTCGGCCCCCGAGGGTGAGGCACTGCGCGTCGAGGAAGAGCGGAATGGGGCCCCGCCTAATCGAGACTGGCAGACCCCGTACCTACAATATCTCCACCGAGGAGAGCTGCCCCTCGACCGAGCCGAAGCTCGGCGACTGGCGCGGCGCGCCAAGTCGTTCGTCTTGTTGGGGGACGGAAATGAGCTCTACCACCGCAGCCCCTCAGGCATCCTCCAGTGATGCATATCCATCGCCGAAGGCCAAGAGCTCTTACAAGAAATACACTCGGGGGCTTGCGGTCATCACGCAGCGCCTCGAGCCCTTGTTGGAAACGCTTTCCGACAAGGTTTCTACTGGCCGATCGCGGTGGCCGACGCCACTAGAATTGTCCGCACCTGCCAAGGGTGCCAATTCTACGCAAGGCAGACCCACCTGCCCGCTCAGGCTCTGCAGACAATACCCATCACCTGGTCGTTTGCTGTGTGGGGTCTGGACCTCGTCAGTCCCTTGCAGAAGGCACCCGGGGGCTACACGCACCTTCTGGTCGCCATCGACAAATTCTCCAAGTGGATCGAGGTCCGACCCCTAAACAGCATCAGGTCTAAACAGGCAGTGGTGTTCTTCACCAGCATCATCCATCGCTTTGGGGTCCTGAACTCCATCATCACCGACAACGGCACCCAGTTCACCGGCAGAAAGTTCCTGGACTTCTGCGAGGATCACCACATCCGGGTGGACTGGGCCGTCTGGCTCACCCCATGACGAATGGGCATGTAGAACGTGCCAACGACATGATTCTGCAAGGACTCAAGCCGAGGATCTACAACGACCTCCACAAGTTCGGCAGGCGATGGATGAAGGAACTCCCCTCGGTGGTCTGGAGTCTGAGGACAACGCCGAGCCGAGCCACGGGCTTCACACCGTTCTTTCTAGTCTATGGGGCCGAGGCCATCTTGCCTACAGACTTAGAATACGGTTCCCCGAGGACGAGGGCGTACGACGACCAAAGCAATCGAACCAACCGAGAAGACTCACTGGACTAGCTGGAAGAGGCTCGGGACATGGCCTTACTACACTCGGCGCGGTATCAGCAGTCCCTGCGACGCTACCACGCCCGAGGGGTTCGGTCCTGAGACCTCCAGGTGGGCGACTTGGTGCTTCGGCTGCGACAAGACGCCCAAGGGCGGCACAAGCTCACACCTCCCTGGGAAGGGTCGTTCGTCATCGCTAAGGTTTTGAAGCCCGGGACGTACAAGCTGACCAACAGTCAAAGCGAGGTCTACAGCAACGCTTGGAACATCCGACAACTACGTCGCTTCTACCCTTAAGATGTTTTCAAGCTGTTCATATACCTCGTTTACATATGAAGTCTAACCATCAAGGAAGGGTCAGTCTTGCCTCAACAAAGCCTGACCCTCCCTCGGGGGCTAGAAGGGGGGAACCCCCTCTGCGTCAAAATTTTCCTCGGAAAAGGTCTTTCTGCCAGAACGTCTTTCGTGTTTTTCGACTACTTCGAAAGTGGGATCCTGAAAACGACGGAGTACACGTAAGCAGCCAAGGCCGACCGAGCCGAGGGACTCCTACGCCTCCGGGATACGGATACCTCACTCATCACCTTCTGCGATAAGTAACTCATGCTCGGATAAGCGATTCCGCTGACCGAACAAGTCTTAATGCTCGAAAAATTTTCTGCCGAAACGATTTTTCGTGCCTTCTCGACTATATCGATAGCAGAATCCTACGGACGAGTAAGAGTACATGTAAGCGGCAAGGCCGACCGAGCCGAGGGACTCCTATGCCTCCGGGATATGGATACCTCACTCATCACCTTCCGTGAAAAGTAACTCTCGCTCGGACAAACAATTCTGTTACCGACAAATAAGTCCAGATACTCGAAACAAGAGGAAAAGAAACGCAGCTTTACAACGCGACGACAGTATGTTTGGGCCTCGGCGGCCGCAAAAGACATATGCACACTACAGGCGAACCGATCCTGTAGGCTCAGACGTCGATGGAAGGGGAGCAGCAGCACCCTCGGTGTCAACTCACCTTCGGTGAAATCCGACCGAGCCTCGGACGGCAACACGGGCGAAGGATCTCCGCTCCGAAGCATGACGTCAGCACCACGCCCGGGCCATCGCCGCCAGGGTCTCCTCCAGGAACCCGGCCCGAGCAGACGGCTCGGCCGACCGCCCCGAAGCCTCAGCCAGCCGTCTCTCGAGGACACCAGCCTGGCTCATGGCCTCGGCAACCCGACTCCGGCGCTGGTCCCGCCAGTGGACGGCCCGACCAGGCTCCGGCCGACGAAGTCTCCTTTTTCGAGCCAACTCCGCCTCTGTCTGCGCTGACACCGCTGCCCTCGGCCCTGGCTCACCGCAGAGCGACCGAGGGTTCCTTTAACTAAGCAAGAGAAGCCTCGGGCGGCAAGGCCGACCGAGCCGAGGGACTCCTACGCCTCCGAGATACGGATACTGAAAGTCGCCTAGAGGGGGGTGAATAGGGCGAAACTGAAAATCTCAAAAATAATCACAACTACAAGCCGGGTTAGCGTTAGAAATATAATCGAGTCCGCGAGAGAGGGCGCAAAACAAATCGCAAGCGAATAATGAAGTGAGACACGCGGATTTGTTTTACCGAGGTTCGGTTCTCTCAAACCTACTCCCCGTTGAGGAGGCCACAAAGGCCGTGTCTCTTTCAACCCTTCCCTCTCTCAAACGGTCCCTCGGACCGAGTGAGCTTTCTCTTCTCAAATCAACCGGGAGCAAAACCTTCCTGCAAGGACCACCACACTATTGGTGTCTCTTGCCTCGGTTACAAGTGAGTATTGAACACAAGAAAGAATGAAAGATAGAAAGCAATCCAAGCGCAAGAGCTCAAATGAACACGGCAAATCACTCTCACTAGTCACTAAGGCTTTATGTGGAATTGGAGAGGATTTGATCACTTTGGGTGTGTCTAGAATTGAATGCCTAGCTCTTGTAAGTGGTTGAAAAGTGGAAAACTTGGATGCAATGAATGGTGGGGTGGTTGGGGTATTTATAGCTCCAACCACCAAACTTGACCGTTGGTGGAGCTGTCTGTCGTATGGTGCACCGGACAGTCCGGTGTACACCGGACATGTCCGGTGCGACAGCCACGTCACCAAATAGCCGTTGGGTCGACCGTTGGAGCTCTGTCTTCTGGGCCCGCCTTGATATCCGGTGGCGCACCGGACATGCACTGTAGAGTGTCCGGTGCGCCTGCTCCCGCGTGCCTGACGACTGCGCGCTTCTGGCGCGCATTAAATGCGTCGCAGGTAGCCGTTGGCGCCGAAATAGCCGTTGCCCCCTCTGTTACACCGGACAGTCCGGTGCACACCGGACATGTCCGGTGAATTATAGCGGAGCAGCCTTCGCGAATTCCCGAGACTGGCGAGTTCCTGAGCCGCGTCTCTATGGAGCACCGGACACTGTCCGGTGTACACCGGACAGTCCAGTGAATTTTAGCGCCCTGGCTCTGGATTTTCCCGAGGGCGACGAGTTTGAGTTAAAGTCCTCTGGTGCACCGGACACTGTCCGGTGCGCCAGACCAGAGGTGCCTTCGGTTGTCCCTTGCTCCTTTGTTTGAACCCAACACATGGTCTTTTATTGGCTAAGTGTGAACCTTTGGCACCTGTATAACTTATACACTAGAGCAAACTAGTTAGTCCAAAGATTTGTGTTGGGCAATTCAACCACCAAAATTATTTAGGAACTAGGTGTAAGCCTAATTCCCTTTCAATCTCCCCATTTTTGGTGATTGATGCCAACACAAACCAAAGCAAATGTAAAAGTGCATAATTGAACTAGTTTGCATAATGTAAGTGCAAAGGTTGCTTGGAATTGAGCCAATATAAATACTTACAAGATATGCATGGATTGTTTCTTTGTTTTTAACATATTGGACCACATTTGCACCATGTGTTTTGTTTTTGCAAATCCTTTTGTAAATTCTTTTCAAAATCCTTTGCAAGATAGTCAAAGGTAAATGAATAAGATTTTTGCAAAGCATTTTCAAGCTTGAAATTTTCTCCCCTTGTTTCAAATGCTTTTCTTTTGATTAAACAAAACTCCCCCTCAAATAAATTCTCCTCTTAGTGTTCAAGAGGATTTTAAGATATCAAGTTTTGAAAATACTACTTGCTCCCCCTTTAGAACACAAAGAGATACCAATTTTGAAATTTTCCATTCAATTGAAAATCATTAGGGTGGTGGTGCGGTCCTTTTGCTTTGGGCTCATACTTTCTCCCCCTTTGGCATGAATCGCCAAAAACGGAATCATTAGAGCCCTACAAAGTACTTTCTCTTCCTTTGGTCATAAAATAAATGAGTGAAGGTTATACCAAAGTTGGAGAGTGATGCTCGGAGTGACGGCGAAGGATGAGTAGTAGAGTGGAGTGGAAGCCTTTGTATTCGCCGAAGACTCCAATTCCCTTTCAATATACCTATGACTTGGTTTGAAATACACTTGAAAACACGTTAGTCATAGCATATAAAAGAGACAAGATCAAAGGTATACTTATGAGCTATGTGTGCAAGTTTAGCAAAAGAAATTCCTAGAATCAAGAATATTGAGCTCATGCCTAAGTCTGGTAAAAGATTGTTCATCAAGTGGCTTGGTAAAGATATCGGCTAATTGATCTTTAGTGTTAATGTATGAAATCTCGATATCCCCCTTTTGTTGGTGATCCCTAAGAAAATGATACCGAATGGCTATGTGTTTAGTGCGGCTGTGCTCGACGGGATTGTCGGCCATTTTGATTGCACTCTCATTATCACATAGCAAAGGGACTTTGGTTAATTTGTAACCGTAGTCCCGCAGGGTTTGCCTCATCCAAAGTAATTGCGCGCAACAATGGCCTGCGGCAATGTACTCGGCTTCGGCGGTAGAAAGAGCAACCGAATTTTGCTTCTTTGAAGCCCAAGACACCAAGGATCTTCCCAAGAACTGGCAAGTCCCCGATGTGCTCTTCCTATTAATCTTACACCCCGCCCAGTCGGCATCCGAATAACCAATCAAATCAAATGTGGATCCCCGAGGGTACCAAAGCCCAAACTTAGGTGTGTAAGCCAAATATCTCAAGATTCGTTTTACGGCCGTAAGGTGTGATTCCTTAGGGTCGGCTTGGAATCTTGCACACATGCAAACGGAAAGCATAATGTCCGATCGAGATGCACATAAATAAAGCAATGAACCAATCATCGACCGGTATACCTTTTGATCCACGGACTTACCTCCCGTGTCGAGGTCGAGATGTCCATTTGTTCCCATGGGGTTCTTGATGGGCTTGGCATCCTTCATTCCAAACTTGCTTAGAATGTCTTGAGTATACTTCGTTTGGCTAATGAAAGTGCCCTCTTGGAGTTGCTTGACTTGAAATCCTAGAAAATACTTCAACTCCCCCATCATAGACATCTCGAATTTCTGTGTCATGATCCTACTAAATTCTTCACATGTAGATTTGTTAGTAGACCCAAATATAATATCATCAACATAAATTTGGCATACAAACAAATCATTGTCAAGAGTTTTGGTGAATAAAGTAGGATCGGCTTTGCCGACTTTGAAGCCATTAGCAATAAGGAAATCTCTAAGGCATTCATACCATGCTCTTGGGGCTTGCTTGAGCCCATAAAGCGCCTTAGAGAGCCTATAAACATGGTTAGGGTACTCACTGTCTTCAAAGCCGGGAGGTTGCTCAACGTAGACCTCCTCCTTGATTGGTCCATTGAGGAAGGCACTCTTCACGTCCATTTGATAAAGCTTGAAGCCATGGTAAGTAGCATAGGCTAATAATATGCGAATTGACTCGAGCCTAGCTACGGGTGCATAGGTTTCACCAAAATCCAAACCTTCGACTTGTGAATACCCCTTGGCCACGAGTCGAGCTTTGTTCCTTGTCACCACACCATGCTCGTCTTGTTTGTTGCGGAAGACCCACTTGGTTCCTACAACATTTTGGTTAGGACGTGGAACTAAGTGCCATACCTCGTTCCTTGTGAAATTGTTGAGCTCCTCTTGCATCGCCATCACCCAATCTGAGTCTTGTAGTGCTTCCTCTACCCTGTGTGGCTCAATAGAGGAAACAAAAGAGTAATGCTCACAAAAATGTGCAACCCGAGATCGAGTAGTTACCCCCTTATGAATGTCGCCGAGGATGGTGTCGACGGGGTGATCTCGTTGGATTGCTTGGTGGACTCTTGGGTGTGGCGGCCTTGGTTGTTCATCCTCCTTGTCTTCATCATTTGTATCTCCCCCTTGATTATTGTCGTCATCTTGAGGAGGCTCATTATTTTGTTCTACCTCTTTATCAACTTGAGCCTCGTCCTCATTTTGGGTTGGTGGAGATGCTTGCGTTGAGGAGGATGGTTTATCTTGTGCATGTGGAGGCTCTTCGGATTCCTTAGGACACACATCCCCAATGGACATGTTCCTTAGCGCTATGCATGGAGCCTATTCTTCACCTATCTCATCAAGATCAACTTGCTCTACTTGAGAGCCGTTAGTCTCATCAAACACAACATCACAAGAAACTTCAACAAGTCCTGAGGATTTGTTAAAGACTCTATATGCCCTTGTGTTTGAGTCATATCCTAGTAAAAAGCCTTCTACAGTTTTAGGAGCAAATTTAGATTTTCTACCTCTCTTAACAAGAATAAAGCATTTGCTACCAAAAACTCTAAAATATGAAATATTGGGCTTTTTACCGGTTAGGAGTTCATAGGATGTCTTCTTGAGGATTCGGTGTAGATATAACCGGTTGATGGCGTAGCAGGCGGTGTTGACCTTCTCCGCCCAAAACTGATCCGGTGTCTTGTACTCATCAAGCATAGTTCTTGCCATGTCCAATAGAGTTCGATTCTTCCTCTCCAGTACACCATTTTGTTGTGGCGTGTAGGGAGAGGAGAACTCATGCTTGATGCCCACCTCCTCAAGGAAGCCTTCAATTTGAGAGTTCTTGAACTCCGTCCCATTGTCGCTTCTAATTTTCTTGATCCTTAAGCCGAACTCATTTTGAGCCCGTCTCAAGAATCCCTTTAAGGTCTCTTGGGTATGAGATTTGTCCTGCAAAAAGAACACCCAAGTGAAGCGAGAATAATCATCCACAATAACTAGACAGTACTTACTCCTGCCGATGCTTATGTAAGCGATCGGGCCGAATAAATCCATGTGTAGGAGCTCCAGTGGCCTGTCACTTGTCATGATGTTCTTGTGTGGATGATGAGTGCCAACTTGCTTCCCTGCTTGGCATGCGCTACAAATCCTGTCTTTCTCAAAATGAACATTGGTTAGTCCTAAAATGTGTTCCCCCTTTAGAAGCTCATGAAGATTCTTCATTCCAACATGGGCTAGTCGGCGGTGCCAGAGCCAACCCAAGTTAGTCTTAGCAACCAAGCAAGTGTCGAGTTCAGCTCTATCAAAATCTACCAAGTATAGCTGACCCTCTAACACTCCCTTAAATGCTATTGAATCATCACTTCTTCTAAAGACAGTAACACCTACATCAGTAAATAGACAGTTGTAGCCCATTTGACATAATTGGGATACGGAAAGCAAATTGTAATCTAAAGAATCTACAAGAAAAACATTGGAAATAGTATGGTCAGGTGATATAGCAATTTTACCCAATCCTTTGACCAAACCTTGATTTCCATCCCCGAATGTGATAGCTCGTTGCGGATCTTGGTTTTTCTCATATGAGGAGAACATCTTCTTCTCCCCTGTCATGTGGTTTGTGCACCCGCTGTCGAGTATCCAACTTGAGCCCCCGGATGCATAAACCTACAAAACAATTTTAGTTCTTGACTTTAGGTACCCAAACGGTTTTGGGTCCTTTGGCATTAGAAACAAGAACTTTGGGTACCCAAACACAAGTCTTTGACCCCTTGTGTTTGCCCCCAACAAACTTGGCAACTACCTTGCCGGATTTGTTAGTAAGCACATATGATGCATCAAAAGTTTTGAATGAGATAGCATGATCATTTGATGCATTAGGAGTTTTCTTTCTAGGCAACTTGGCACGGGTTGGTTGCCTAGAACTAGATGTCTCACCCTTATACATAAAAGCATGGTTAGGGCCAGAGTGAGACTTCCTAGAGTGAATTCTCCTAATTTTGTTCTCGGGATAACCGGCAGGGTACAAAATGTAACCCTCGTTATCCTGAGGCATGGGAGCCTTGCCCTTAACAAAGTTAGACAAATTTTTAGGAGGGGCATTAAGTTTGACATTATCTCCCCTTTGGAAGCCAATGCCATCCTTGATGCCCGGGTGTCTCCCATTATAGAGCATACTTCTAGCAAATTTAAACTTTTCATTTTCCAAGTTATGCTCGGCAATTTTAGCATCTAGTTTTGCTATATGATCATTTTGTTGTTTGATTAAAGACATGTGATCATGAATAGCATTAACATCAATATCTCTACATCTAGTGCAAATAGAAGTGTGCTCAACAATAGATGTAGAGGGTTTGCAAGATTTCAATTCTACAACCTTAGCATGCAACATATCATTCTTAGTTCTAAGGTCGGAAATAATAGAATTGCAAACATCAAAATCTTTAGCCTTAGCAATCAAATTTTCATTTTCTACTTTAAGGCTAGAAAGAGAATCATTCAATTCCTTAATCTTAGCAAGCAAATCATCATTATCATTTCTAAGATTAGGAATTGAAGCATCACAAACATGAGAATCAACCTTAGCAATTAATCTAGCATTTTCATTTCTAAGGTTGTCAATAGTGTCATGGCATGCGCTTAGCTCACTAGATAATTTATTACATTTTTCTACCTCTAGAGCATAAGCATTTTTAACCTTAACATGTTTCTTGTTTTCTTTAATTAGAAAATCCTCTTGGGAATCCAAAAGGTCATCCTTTTCATGAATAGCACTAATCAATTCATTTAATTTTTCCTTTTGTTCCATGTTAAGATTGGCAAAAAGGGTAAACAAGTTATCCTCCTCATCACTAGCATTATCATCACTAGAGGATTCATATTTTGTGGAGGATTTAGATTTAACTTTCTTCCTTTTGCCGTCCTTTGCCATGAGGCACTTGTGGACGACGTTGGGGAAGAGAAGCCCCTTGGTGACGGCGATGTTGGCGGCGTCCTCGTCGGAGGAGGACTCGGTGGAGCTCTCGTCGGAGTCCCACTCACGACACACGTGGGCATCGCCGCCCCTCTTCTTGTGGTATCTCTTCTTTTCTTTTCTCTTGCCCTTCTTGTCGTTGTCCCTGTCACTGTCACTTGATAATGGACATTTAGCGATAAAGTGACCGGGCTTACCACACTTGTAGCAAACCTTCTTGGAACGAGATTTGTAATCCTTCCCCTTCCGTTGCTTGAGGATTTGGCGAAAGCTTTTGATGATTAAAGCCATCTCCTCATTGTCGAGCTTGGAGGCGTCAATTGGTTGTCTACTTGGTGTAGACTCCTCCTTCTTCTCCTCCGTCGCCTTAAATGCCACGGGTTGTGCTTCGGACGTGGAGGGATCATCAAGTACGTTGATCTTCCTTGAGCCCTTGATCATACATTCAAAGCTCACAAAATTCCCGATAACTTCCTCGGGTGTCATTAGTGGGTATCTAGGATTACCACGAATTAATTGAACTTGAGTGGGGTTAAGGAAAATGAGAGCTCTTAGAATAACCTTAACCACCTCGTGGTCGTCCCACTTTTTGCTCCCGAGGTTGCGCACTTGGTTCACCAAGGTTTTGAGCTGGTTGTACATATCTTGTGGCTCCTCCCCTTGGCGGAGACGGAAGCGACCGAGCTCCCCCTCGATCGTTTCCCGCTTGGTGATCTTGGTGAGTTCATCACCCTCGTGCGCGGTCTTGAGTAGGTCCCAAATCTCCTCTGCGCTCTTCAACCCTTGCACCTTGTTATATTCCTCCTTACTTAGTGAAGCAAGGAGTATGGTTGTAGCTTGAGAGTTGAAGTGCTCGATTTGGGCCACCTCGTCCTCATCATAGTCTTCGTCCCCTACGGATGGTACCTGTACACCAAACTCAACAACATCTCATATACTTTTGTGGAGTGAGGTTAGATGAAATCGCATTAAATCACTCCACATAGCATAATCTTCACCATCAAATGTTGGTGGTTTGCCTAATGGGACGGAAAGTAAGGGTGTGTGTTTAGGAATGCGAGGGTAGCGTAGGGGGATCTTACTATACTTCTTACGCTCTTGGCGCTTAGAAGTGACGGACGCCGCGTCGGAGCCGGAGGTGGATGTCGATGAAGAATCGGTCTCGTAGTAGACCACCTTCCTCATCCTCTTCTTCTTGTCCCCACTCCGATGCGGCTTGTGGGAAGAGGATTTTTCCTTCTTCTCTTTGTGATGTGAAGAAGATGTTTTCTCCTTCCCTTTGGAGGAGTCCTTCTTCTTCTCTTCGTGGTGTGAAGAAGATCTTTTCTCCTTCCCTTTGGAGGAGATCTTCTTTTTCTCCTTCCTCTTGGTGCGGGACTCTTCCGATGAAGTGCTCCCTTGGCTTGTAGTGGGCTTGTCGCCGGTCTCCATCTCCCTCTTGGTGTGATCTCCCGTCATCACTTCGAGCGGTTAGGCTCTAATGAAGCACCGGGCTCTGATACCAATTGAAAGTCGCCTAGAGGGGGGTGAATAGGGCGAAACTGAAAATCTCAAAAATAATCACAACTACAAGCCGGGTTAGCGTTAGAAATATAATCGAGTCCGCGAGAGAGGGCGCAAAACAAATCGCAAGCGAATAATGAAGTGAGACACGCGGATTTGTTTTACCGAGGTTCGGTTCTCTCAAACCTACTCCCCGTTGAGGAGGCCACAAAGGCCGGGTCTCTTTCAACCCTTCCCTCTCTCAAACGGTCCCTCGGACCGAGTGAGCTTTCTCTTCTCAAATCAACCGGGAGCAAAACCTCCCCGCAAGGACCACCACACTATTGGTGTCTCTTGCCTCGGTTACAAGTGAGTATTGAACACAACAAAGAATGAAAGAGAGAAAGCAATCCAAGCGCAAGAGCTCAAATGAACACGGCAAATCACTCTCACTAGTCACTAAGGCTTTGTGTGGAATTGGAGAGGATTTGATCACTTTGGGTGTGTCTAGAATTGAATGCCTAGCTCTTGTAAGTGGTTGAAAAGTGGAAAACTTGGATGCAATGAATGGTGGGGTGGTTGGGGTATTTATAGCTCCAACCACCAAACTTGACCGTTGGTGGAGCTGTCTGTCGTATGGTGCACCGGACAGTCCGGTGTACACCGGACATGTCCGGTACGATAGCCACGTCACCAAATAGCCGTTGGGTTGACCGTTGGAGCTCTATCTTCTGGGCCCGCCTTGATGTCCGGTGGCGCACCGGACATGCACTGTAGAGTGTCCGGTGCACCTGCTCCCGCGTGCCTGACGACTGCGCGCTTCTGGCGCGCATTAAATGCGTCGCAGGTAGCCGTTGGCGCCGAAATAGCCGTTGCCCCCTCTGTTACACCGGACAGTCCGGTGCACACCGGACATGTCCGGTGAATTATATCGGAGCAGCCTTCGCGAATTCCCGAGACTGGCGAGTTCCTGAGCCGCGTCTCTATGGAGCACCGGACACTGTCCGGTGTACACCGGACAGTCCGGTGAATTTTAGCGCCCTGGCTCTGGATTTTCCCGAGGGCGACGAGTTTGAGTTAAAGTCCTCTGGTGCACCGGACACTGTCCGGTGGCACACCGGACAGTCCGGTGCGCCAGACCAGAGGTGCCTTCGGTTGTCCCTTGCTCCTTTGTTTGAACCCAACACATGGTCTTTTTATTGGCTAAGTGTGAACCTTTGGCACCTGTATAACTTATACACTAGAGCAAACTAGTTAGTCCAAAGATTTGTGTTGGGCAATTCAACCACCAAAATTATTTAGGAACTAGGTGTAAGCCTAATTCCCTTTCAGATACCTCACTCGTCACCTTCGCACGAGGCAACTCACACTTGGTTAAGCGGTTCAGTTAGCCGACGGGCGAGTCCTAGTGCTCGAAATGAGGAAAAAACACGGCTTCATGCCAAAAATACATACATGTTCAGGCCCCGACAGCCACAATGAACAGGCACCAGCATTCAAGGTGCCATTACAAACGGAACTCCGGTTCCGCCCCCACGGGTATGAACAACCTCCACACCGGAGAGCCTGCGGGGCGACAAGCTCCGGGTGACTCGCCAACGACCTCTGCAGCAGCAGCGATGGTCCCAGGACGGACGCTGTAGCTGGAAGGCTCTCGTTCGCGTCCCCACTCAAGGGACACGAACCAGACATTAAAGCCAAAGAGCCGGAGGTCGGTCCGCGGGTAGCGCTGACGGGCTTGTCGGCGGAGAAGCTTTCTCCAGCTGCCACCACGTCAGCACCGACGGCGGCATCCACCTGTCCACCAGCGCTGCACCAGCAAACGCCGGCCGCCCCAAAGCGCACCGGCAGGTCCTCACTCCCGTCCTCGCCACGAAAGCGAGGACAGAGGACGGAATGTTGCATCCTAGCTAGGCAGCAACAGATCGCCTTCCCTGGCATGGCTGGAGGACGCCTCCTCCGCAGAGCTGTAGGATGGTTTCCACCCCCAGAAGCTGGAAGAAGAGGTGGCCAGCCGACTCGTGTGGGAGATAGAGCTCCGGCTCACCTCGCTCTCCGCCCCAGCAAGGATGATGAAGATCCTTGAAGCTGAGGGCGGGGCACAGGCCGCAGCCCGGCTCGCTTCTCCCCACCATCGAACTGGTGGTCATCGTCTTGGGCGACCACCGGCGAGGGGATGCAGCCGGGCCGCCTGATGAAAATCCTTGAAGCCGAGTGATGGCTGAAAGGTACCAACTTCCGCGAAGTTGCGTTCCTCCAACGACAGCAAGACGAAAGCGATGTGAGTGCTCCCCATCCGGGGGCTTGGAAGGTGGAAGGGCGCGATGCATGAGGAGAGTGCGAAGACATGGTTGCCATCCAAGGGGGTCACCCTCCTTTTAAAGGCGACTCTCCCCACTTGCGTCCTCAGCCGTCGCAGACCGAATCTTCTCCAACACGCTCCTAGGTCCTCCCCCTACGACACAGGGGCTGGGTCCCACGCGTCATGCAAGCTGGCCCAGGACAGAAGGAGCCAAAACCGCCGCGCGCGGTGCGCGCAGCTGCCCAGCGGTTACAAGCATTCCTCCACTATCACCTGGACCAGCGGGTGAAAGGACGGACCGCCATGCAGGCGGCATGCAACCGCACCAAGGGGGCGCACCCTTTCGACTTCGACGCGTCCAGCATGGAGGCCCAGACCCACACGTCATGTAACCGGCGCGCTACGTGCGAGAAAGTGCACCGCCACTCGTGCCAGTACCGCGCCTTCTCGACTGCGGAACCGGTGCCGCGACTCGAGGCGACCCTGCGCATAACCCAACAGTGCCAACCGAGCACACCGGTCACGGGTCAGTCAGCCGCAGGAGAAGGCGCGACGGTCGATACGGCCAGAAATGGGCCGGTAGTAATGGCGGTGGCAGGCGGGCGGAAGCAGCAGTCAAGTCGTCAGCAAGCTCACGCCCCTCCTAGGACAGCAAAAGAGCCCTCTCCCACGGAGTGAAGATGACGCGCCCGTGTTCCGTTCCTCGAACGGCTTGCGCACGCCCAACGGCTGCCCCGCGAACCACTCGTCCCGTCGCATTAACTCTGCGGCAGGACAGGCAGCACCTTTGGCAGGCGAAGCAGGCGACGCTTCACCTCCGCCATGATGACCGCGTCAAAAAAGGTGCGCCACGTCATTCCATTTCGTATCCTTTTCCACTTCCTCTTTCTCTCTCTTGCCACAGCGACCGGGAAAGGGGATACTCCGAAAGGGATCCTTCTCCGCGAAGGAAGCGGGCCCCGAGCCCCCCTACTGATCAGAGGTTCGAAGGCTGGCCCCTCAGAAGGGTTCAACAGCCGCCTCAGAGCACCCGGGCTCCACGCCCACTACTGGTCAGAGGTTCGAAGGCTAGCCCCTCGGAAGGGTTCAACGGCCGCCTCAGGCCGCTCGGGCTCCGTGCCCACTACTGATCAGGGGTTTGTAGGCTGGCCCCCGAAGGGTTCTGACAGTCGCCTCAGAGCACGCAGAGCGAGGGATGACCCTGGGTACGTTCGTTACATAACCAAGGCTCGGGCTATGCTCCCGAGGTACCCTAGGATATTTCCGAGACCAACAGGAACAATTTTGTAACGGAATCCCACCAGAGGGAGGCATCGAGCCCTCGGACCCCGTCAAAAGGGGACTGGGTCCGGCGAATCACCCGCAGGTACTTTTGGAGCGCGCCTCCAGGCCACTAGCCGACCCCTAACGAATGGGGCACGGGCGTCCACTCGGATCACCCGTTAGCAACTCACTGGAGACACCATGTTCGACGCCCTCCGAGGGCAACATGGCGCTTTCCCCCCTCCTCCTTGTGGAAAGGAGACGCAGGGGCGTATGAAAAAAGTCGAGTCTGTCCTTGACCGTCCTCTCGCTCTGTGCGGAGGCTCGGGGGCTGCTCTCGCAAACCCGGCTCCGGCCAAACCGTTGACAGCGTCAACATACCACCCCGAGAACTTGGGACTCGACTATGCACCCGGGCTACGGCCAGTTCGCATGAGGGAACAACCAGACCGGCCGAAGCATCACGAAACGCGCTAAGCCCTCGAAGGAGTCAAACCACTCCTCCGAGGCCTCGGGGGCTACACCCGGCAGGTGCGCTCGCGCGCACCCACCGGAACGAAACGCAACCGAGAAAGGCCGGTCCCCTTGCAAAAAAGTGCGACAAAAGCCTCCAAGCAAGTATCAACACTCCCTTCGAGGCTCGGGGGCTACTGTCGGGGACCATAATTAGGGGTACCCCCCAAGACTCCTAATCTCAGCTGGTAACCCCATCAGCACAAAGCTGCAAAGGCCTAATGGGCGCGATTAAGGTCAAGGCTCAGTCCACTCAAGGGACACGATCTCGCCTCACCCGAGCCCAGCCTCGGGTAAAGGCAGCCGACCCAGGAGGATTCACGTCTTGCCCGAGGGCCCCCTCAAGCAACGGACACACCTTCGGCTCGCCCGAGGCCCAGTCTTCGCAGAGAAGCAACCTTGGCCAGATCGCCACGCCAACCGACCGTATCTGTTGGGGACTTGTTCTCAAATGCTAAGAGTTAAGAACAAGGCAACATAAAAAGTGTTAAGTGTTAAAGTCCTTCGTCCTTCGAAGCATTATGTCCCCTTCGGGAAATAATGAGTCTGGGACGAAGGTCATAAGAGAAATACCTTCGCAAACATAACAGATAATGACGAAGGACTTATATAAAGCATGAAATATAATATAAGCATCATCGCAGAATCATTTCTATTTTATTAACATGGAAAAATAGAAATGATTTCAAATTACAAATGTACCTTCGGTCCTGAGAGAAGGTAGAAAGTACAGGCGTGACGCAAAAGCAAATGCCAAGTCAGCGTGAACAGTACGGGAGTACTGTTCATCTATTTATAGACGCGGGACGCAGCCCACGTAAAATTACATCCATGTCCATTACATTTGTTAACGGCTTATGGAAATCTGTCGAGGCCCCCGAAGTCTTTTCATCTTTAAGTCGGTTCCCCCTTCTGCCATCGCGCCGAAGCTTCCCTGCGCACAGCTTCGGCTACACTCGACCTTCGTCTGGTTCAGGCTTCGTCCTGGCCGTGCTCCATATTCATAATTCTGGATCCGAAAATACCTGTTCACATAATCCACTCGGAAAACATTGTCAAATCATGTTTTTGAGGACCTTCGGAGGACGAAGGACCCCAACAGTAGCCCCTCGCAATATTAATTTGTAAATAATAAATTCAGATTGCGATATGGACGAAGGCCTTGAGCCGAAGGTCCGAAAAAACACCTTCCCTTTGCTAGAATAGCAACATCTACTGACAAGCGGGGCCTTTCAATTTTCAACGCCCTAGGCGTATAAATAAGATCACATCGCGAACTGATTTGGTACGCACACTTGCCCTCTGCTTCGGCCCACTAAAATTTTTAGCTCTTGTGCACTAAGATTTGCTGATCTTTTAGCTTTGAAGCTTCGGTTTTTAAAAACAGTTTTTTAGCGCTTCCGAAGATGTCTGAAGCTGCTAAGAAGGCTGCTGCTGAGATGAAGCTGAGTCTTGATGAAGAGAAGAACCTAGGGTTTCTTATAGCGATGTCGAAGTCCAACACAGAAAAGATTACCAAGGAAATTCTGGAGGGGCTGTCTGAAGATACTGGTGACAGTGAAAGTTATGATATGGACAGTAGTGGCGAAGACTCCGAAGATCGCCCCTGGCGACCAAGCCATTCAGTTTATGGTAAATCAACTATCAAAGAGAATCATCTTGTTAATATGAGAGGAAGGTATTTCCGGGATCTGTCCATTGTGAGGGCGGACGAAGGGGAAAAAACTTGTCCACACCCTGAAGAAAATGAAGTTGTGGTGTACCGAAGCTTTTTGAAAGCTGGATTGCGATTCCCCTTGAGCAGCTTTGTCGTGGAGGTGTTGAAAATCTTCGAAGTCTATCTTCATCAACTTACTCCCGAGGCAATTATAAGGCTAAATATCTTCGTGTGGGCCGCGAGGAGCCAAGGTCTGAAGCCTGACGCAAGAAGCTTCTGTAATGTTCATGAATTATTATATGAAACAAAGCCTTGGGGCAAAGAACAGTACCATAACAACTTTGGCTGCTACAGCTTCGTTTCTCGGTCCGGGGCAAGCTGTCCCGTACCAACCTTTCGGAAGAGATGGCCCGGGGATTGGATGACAGAATGGTTTTATGTGAAAAATGACTTATCAGCACGAGAAGACATCAAAGGTATAATTATGCGTCCTATTTGGCAAAGCTTCGGCCTTCGGAGGCCGAAGGTTGAAATGAACGAAGCCGCCGAAGAGTGCCAAAGAGCCTTCGGCGTTGTCTGTTCTTTTATAGGAACAAGGGACTTAGTACAAGAACATATCGCCTTCAGGGTGTGGCCGCTTGCTGAGAAATGGGAAATGCTACAAGAAACCATAAAAGAGGCCAACGAAGGTGAGCTTGTGAGACTGAAGTACACCTTCAAATTTGGAGATAAATTTATTGAGCCAGATGATGAGTGGTTGAAAAGCATTGACAATTTAAGTGATGAGCTACTCGGGACCTACTCGAAGGCTGAAGATAATGCAATGTCAGCAGCCTTCGGAGGCCGAAAAAAGAAGAGACTGAATCGGGTATTTGATGCCATTGGGTTTGTCTATCCTGATTACTGCTATCCCATTCGAAGGCAGAAGAGAAAAAACACAATCTCTGCAAAAGAAGAAGCTGCAGCTGCTCCTAGCGAGCCAGAACCGAAAAGGAAAAAGATAAAGGTTCTTACGCATCGGCCGCGTTATATTGAACCAGCTTCGGTGCCTGAGTTCACCGGAGAAGCTTCTTCGGCCACCGAAGCTGAACAGCCAACCTTGCTGCCAGAAACTGCAGAGATGGCCGAAGCACCATCCACAGAAAAAATGGAAGAAGCGAAAAAGCCGACTAAGGAAAAAACATTAGAAGTTTTGAGTCCTGCAGTAAATATTGAAACAGCAAAAAACCAAAAGGGGCCATCAGTGACCCCAAAAAGGAAAAGAATGGTAAATGTACTAGACGTCTTGGAGACAATTAAGTCTTCAAGCACAATTCCAAAAAAGAGTGTTGAAGTTGCTGAAGCTTCTACTGAAGCTTCGGCTCAACAAGCTGAAGCTGAAGCTGGGCCTTCAGAGCCCTACAAGGAGCAACCTTTTGAAGCCGAAGCAATAAAAATTCCAGAACCAGTATTAGTTGAAGAAACTGACACCGCCATCCCCGAAGCACCTGCCAGCATGCGTGATTACATGATACGACATGCTTCGGGGAAAAAGCTATCCGAAGAAGAAACTCATGAAGCCATCCATTATGCAAAGGAACTAAAATATCCGAAGGGGGCAGTAATATTCAATGGAACGAATGAAGATGACTTCTTATACTGCCTGCCTGACAACAAAGAGCTATCTGTCTGCCGAGAAATGGCCAGAAGTATTGGTTTCCCGAAGCTTGAATCTGGATTAAGCGCCATGACGAAAGAAGATCTCGCAGACAGTCTTGCGTACAACAGCCTGAAGGTATAGGAATTAAACACTTGAAAAACCCCCTTATTTTTACGCAACTCATTCCTTTTTTCTTATATGAATTCTTTTTCGTATAGGGCCTGATCCTAAGCAACGCACTAAGAGCCCAAAAGAGCGCCGAAGATGAAAGCTATGAAATTGCGTTTAATAATTTACGCTCCGAAGTTATCAGACTGAGAAACGAAGCTTTGGAAAAAGATAAAATTCTGCTTACACTGGTAGATAAAGTGAAAAAAGACGAAGCTGCTTCAAAGGCCCAGGCCGAAGCTCAAAAACGCGAGATTAAAGATCTTCAGAAACAGCTGGCTAGAGCTAAAGAGGAGCGCGCGCTTGAGGAAACGAAACGAGAACTTAGTGATTTTATGGTCAGCAAATTGGAATCAAAAGTTAAGGAGCTTCGCACATCTCAGGGGAAATGCTATGTCAAATCTGTAGAATGTGTGAATAAAATTAAATCCAGCTTCGCCAGCGTAGGCGCCTTTTTCAGCGAAGAGAATTTCTCTCGAGGCAATCCCGAAGGTCCGCTGGAATGGATTAGCCACGAAGCAGAGGCCTTCGAAGAGATTCTGAACAGTCGTGGCGACATATGCGCTTTTTCGGGCGCCAGAGGAATTGCTTCTGTCTTAGAGAAGAAAGGTTGCGGGCATGTAAAATTTTTAGCTCAATCCGAAGCTACCTTATCTTTCGAAGACGTCAAGGACCCCTCGGCCGAAGCAAGCGTGGTTGGTGGCAAATTTTTTACTGATATCTGGAACGACGGCGGCCGAGGAATGGCGCAAGAGATCATCCAAAGGAGCGAAAAAGGCATTCATGACGCCAGAAAAGTGGCAGAAGCTGCCGAAAGGAGTACAGAGCCCGAAAGGCAATTAGGTACCAATTAGTCGCTCTTATTGTGTTGTAATTTTTATTCCAAACTTTGCTCAAGGTTTGCAAAAGTAATGAAGAAATGTTCTCTTCCCTCAGAAACTGCTGGATCAAATGTCGACGAAGAAATTAAACAAATGGCCGAAACTATCTTGGACAAGGTTGTTGACCAACTTCTAAATGAGACCGCCGAAGAAGTATTGAGAGAAGATTAGATGCTATTTGGAAAAATCATTTAAAGTGTAATCTATGTAACACTTTGTACATTTGAATGTAATATACAAATCTCCTTTCATTATTGAATTCTTTACGATGCATGAAACATTAAATACATACCATTTTTGAGCCTTTGGCGAAAAAACACCTTCCCTTCTTTTCATGCTTCGTGAAGAAGGCATTCTCCGTTAAAATTATTCTGATGAATCACATCCATGCTTCGTCAAAACATTCTTCGAAGCTATACTCCGAAGCTATACAACTTCGATATTGATCTGATAAAGCCTGCCCATGTTTCGTAAAAATATTCTCCGAAGCTGTATTCCGAAGCTGTACAATTTCGATGTCACTTTCTCAAAGCATCCTTTCGAAGGTTGAGAGTATCTCCTTCTCTTGCCAAATGCAATATGATGTATGATGCTTATGCTATGCAAAATGATGTGATGATGTTATGTTATGCATGTGACATTTGTTCCGGAGATACACATAAAATATATTCGTAAGCTCTGCATTCCCTTGGGAACGTCTTTGGAGCTTCTTCGTCTTTTACTTAGACGGTACCAGCGTTGACTTTTCGCTGTAAGCCTCCCTTAGGAGCTTCTTCGCCTTTCACTTAGGCGGTATCAGCGTTGACTTTTCGCTGTAAGCCTCCCTTAGGAGCTTCTTCGCCTTTCACTTAGGCGGTGTCAGCGTTGACTTTTCGCTGTAGGCTCTGCATTCCTTTAGGAACGACTTCTGAGCAGAAAACTTACACTGCGCTCCCTTTGGAACGGCTTTTTGTGACTTCATAAACTTACTCTGCGTTCCTTAGAACGACTTTCTGTTACTCCGAAGGATTTTTAATCCGAAGGTCCTCCTTGGTAACGGAAAAAGTTTTAGGCTTCAGCAACTTAGGCCTGTGGAGCAAATAGATTTTCCTCGTGGGAAACAACGAGATTATTACATGAAAACTATCAATGTTTTTTGCTTCACAGAAAATAAAACTCAATAGAAAAGACTGCTATCAAAGGTAGGATATGTCAATAAATGTGCTTCGACTCTGGCACAGTGCTGTTGACTGTGCGAGCTTCGGACTGTTCTCTGAAGTCCCTCTGATGTGGAGCGTATTGACTCCCTTCTGGCTGTTGACCTTGCTGCAATGGAGGTGGAGGCGGAAGCTGCTGCCAGGAAGCTTGGGGTTGACTTGCCGAAGCTACAGAAGCCGCAGGGTGGTTGTCTATGTATTGTGGGACATAAGGCGGATGAAACGAAGCAGTATGCATAACCTGCTTCGACTGAGCTTGTTGAGATGCAGCTTCGGCTAGTTCCTTTTGCTTCTGGATTGTAACATGGCACGTCCTAGTGGTGTGGCCCTTGCCCTCTCCACAGAATAGGCAAAACAGTCTCCTTGGCTGATCTCCGAATCTTCCGCCGAAGCCCCTGGCGCCTCTGCCTCTTGGAGCTGGTGGCCGAAAGAAAGTTTGTTGTTGCCCCGAAGCCTGTGAGGAGCACTGCGACCTGTTTTGCTGACTCCCCTTATCATCATTCTGAGTGTTGTGAATGGAACGGACATGCCTCGGGTAGTATCTTCCTCCGAAGCCCCTGGTCATCTCAGAAAATCTGAAGGCGTCCTCCCTTCTTTGGCGAAAGTCATTGTCAGCACGAATGTACTCATCCATCTTTTGGAGCAATTTCTCCAAGGTCTGAGGAGGCTTCCGAGCAAAGTATTGAGCTGCAGGTCCAGGACGGAGCCCCTTGATCATGGCTTCGATAACGATTTCATTGGGCACCGTTGGTGCCTGCGCCCTCAATCGTAAGAACCTTCGGACATACGCCTGAAGGTATTCTTCGTGATCCTGAATACACTGGAAGAGGGCTTGAGCTGTAACCGGCTTCGTTTGAAATCCTTGAAAGCTGGTCAGTAACATATCCTTCAGCTTCTGCCATGAAGTGATTGTTCCTGGCCGAAGGGAGGAATACCAGGTCTGAGCAACATTCCTGACGGCCATGACGAAAGACTTCGCCATGATTGCAGCGTTGCCCCCGTACGAAGACACTGTTGCTTCGTAGCTCATCAAGAATTGCTTCGGGTCGGAGTGGCCGTCAAACATGGGGAGCTGGGGAGGCTTATAGGATGGAGGCCAAGGTGTAGCCTGCAGCTCAGCAGACAGAGGAGAAGCATCATCAAAAACAAAATTTCCCTGATGGAAATTATCATACCAGTCGTCTTCGTTGACGAAGCCCTCCTGATGGAGGTCTTTCTGATGAGGCCTTCTGTTCTGCTCATCGTGAGTGAGATGGCGAACTTCCTCAGAAGCTTCGTCAATTTGCCTTTGCAACTCAGCTAGGCGGGCCATCTTCTCCTTCTTCCTCTGCACTTGTTGATGTAGCATCTCCATTTCTCTGATTTCTTGGTCTAGCTCTTCTTCCTCAAGCGTCGGGCTAACAGCTTTTCTCTTCTGACTTCTGGCCTCCCGAAGAGAGACGGTCTCCTGGTTGTGGTCCAGCGGTTGTAGTGCTGCAGCCCCAGCCGCTGAAGCTTTCTTCGGCGCCATAGCGAAGGTCTATAGCTTCCGAGGGTGTTCACGAAGACTCGAAGTGGAAGTGAGTTCACCGGAGGTGGGCGCCAATGTTGGGGACTTGTTCTCAAATGCTAAGAGTTAAGAACAAGGCAACATAAAAAGTGTTAAGTGTTAAAGTCCTTCGTCCTTCGAAGCATTATGTCCCCTTCGGGAAATAATGAGTCTGGGACGAAGGTCATAAGAGAAATACCTTCGCAAACATAACAGATAATGACGAAGGACTTATATAAAGCATGAAATATAATATAAGCATCATCGCAGAATCATTTCTATTTTATTAACATGGAAAAATAGAAATGATTTCAAATTACAAATGTACCTTCGGTCCTGAGAGAAGGTAGAAAGTACAGGCGTGACGCAAAAGCAAATGCCAAGTCAGCGTGAACAGTACGGGAGTACTGTTCATCTATTTATAGACGCGGGACGCAGCCCACGTAAAATTACATCCATGTCCATTACATTTGTTAACGGCTTATGGAAATCTGTCGAGGCCCCCGAAGTCTTTTCATCTTTAAGTCGGTTCCCCCTTCTGCCATCGCGCCGAAGCTTCCCTGCGCACAGCTTCGGCTACACTCGACCTTCGTCTGGTTCAGGCTTCGTCCTGGCCGTGCTCCATATTCATAATTCTGGATCCGAAAATACCTGTTCACATAATCCACTCGGAAAACATTGTCAAATCATGTTTTTGAGGACCTTCGGAGGACGAAGGACCCCAACAGTATCGCAGGAGCATTTAATGCAAGGATCGCCTGACACCTTATCATGATGCACGCTCTTCAGTCGATAGAGCCGAAGTGACCGCAGTCACTTCGCCGCTCCACTGACCGACCTGACAAGAAAACAGTGCCGCCTGCGTCGCTCTGACTGTTGTGCCACTCAACAGAGTGAGGCTGACAACAGCTAAGTCCAGCCTCGGGCGCCATAGGAAGCTCCGCCTCGCCCAACCCCAGGGCTCGGGCTCAACCTCGATGTTGGACGACGAACTCCGCCTCGCCCGACCCTAAGGCTCGGACTCAACCCCGACGCTGGATGACGAACTCCGCCTCGCCCGACCCCAGGGCTCGGACGCAGCCTCGGCTCTGGAAGACGATGAACTCCGCCTCGCCCGACCCAGGGCTCGGACACAGCCTCGGCCTCGGAAGACGGTCTCCGCCTCGCCCGACCCAAGGCTCAGACTCGACCTCGACCTCGGAAGACGGTCTCCGCCTCGCCCGACCCAGGGCTCGGACTCAACCTCGACCTCGAAAGACGGACTCGACCTCGACCTCGGAGGAGCCTTCGCCTCGCCCGACCTTGGGCTTGGACCCGCCACGTCTCAAGGAAGGCCATCATTACCCTACCCCTAGCTAGCTCAGGCTACAGGGAACAAGACCGGCGTCCCATCCGGCTCGCCCCGGTAAACAAGTAATGATGACGCCCCACGTGCTCCATGACAACGGCAACTCTCAGCCTCTTACGGAAGCAAGGAGACGTCAGCAAGGACTTGACAGCCCCGACAGCTGTCCTTCCGCAGGGCTCCAGCTCTCCTCCGACGGCCACGACATTACATGAACAGGGTGCCAAAACCTCTCCGACTGCCACGACGGCATGTACTTAGGGCTCTAGCTCCTCTCTGCTAGACACGTTAGCACACTGCTACACCCCCCATTGTACACCTAGACCCTCTCATTACGCCTATAAAAGGAAGGTCCAGGGCTCTCGTACGAGAAGGTTGGTCACACAGGAGAACGGGCCGGCGCATAAGGCTCTCGCTCTCTCCCACGCGAACGCTTGTAACCCCCTACTGCAAGCGCACCCGACCTGGGTGTAGGACAACACGAAGGCCGCGGGTTTCCCCTTTGCCTGTTTCTTCCAACCTTCGTGCTCCGTCTCGCGCCGACCCATCTGGGCTGGGACACGCGGCGACAATTTACTCGTCGGTCCAGGGACCCCCCCCCCGGGTCGAAACGCCGACACTATGCTACTCACCATTCTTTTAGGTTGTTCCAAATGGATGTGAAGAGCGCTTTCCTCAATAGGCCAATCAAGGAGGAGGTGTACGTGGAGCAACCCCCTGGCTTTGAGGATGAATAGTACCCCAACCACGTGTGTAAGCTCTCTAAACGCTCTATGGACTTAAGCAAGCCCCAAGAGCATGGTATGAATGTCTTAGAGACTTTTTAATTGCTAATGCTTTCAAGGTTGGGAAAGCCGATCCAACTCTTTTTACCAAGACTTGTGATGGTGACCTTTTGTGTGCCAAATTTATGTCGATGACATTATATTTGGTTCTACTAACCAAAAGTCTTGTGAAGAGTTTAGCAGGGTGATGACTCAAAAGTTTGAGATGTCGATGATGGGCGAGTTAAGCTATTTTCTTGGGTTCCAAGTGAAGCAACTCAAGGATGGCACTTTCATCTCCCAAACGAAGTACATGCAAGACTTGATCAAGCGGTTTGGGATGAAGGACGCCAAGCCCGCAAAGACTCCAATGGGAACCGACGGACACACCGACCTCAACAAAGGAGGTAAGTCCGTTGATCAAAAGGCATACCGGTCTATGATAGGGTCTTTACTTTATTTATGTGCTAGTAGACCGGATATTATGCTTAGTGTATGCATGTGTGCTAGATTTCAATCCAATCCAAGGGAGTGTCACTTAGTGGCTGTGAAGCGAATTCTTAGATATTTAGTAGCTACGCCTTGCTTCGGGATCTGGTATCCAAAGGGGTCTACCTTTGACTTGATTGGATACTCAGACTCCGATTATGCTGGATGTAAGGTCGATAGGAAGAGTAAATCAGGGACGTGCCAATTCTTAGGAAGGTCCCTGGT
This sequence comes from Zea mays, assembly GCF_902167145.1. Lineage (NCBI taxonomy): Eukaryota > Viridiplantae > Streptophyta > Magnoliopsida > Poales > Poaceae > Zea > Zea mays. Next base: position 134,085,824 of record NC_050104.1, read on the forward strand.
GTCGTGGAGTTCTAAGAAACAAACCTTTGTTGCCCTATCCACCGCTGAGGCCGACTGGCCAAGTATGTTGCCGCAGGATAGTGTTGCACGCAACTACTTTGGATGAGGCAAACCCTCAGAGACTTTGGCTACATTCTGAGCAAAGTCCCACTCCTGTGTGATAATGAGAGTGCTATCCGCATGGCGGATAATCCTGTTGAACACAGCCGCACAAAGCACATTGACATCTGGCATCACTTTTTGAGAGACCACCAGCAAAAGGGAGATATCGAAGTGTTTTATGTTAGCACCGAGAACCAGCTAGCCGATATCTTTACCAAGCCTCTAGATGAGTCGACCTTTTGCAAGTTGCGTAGTGAGCTAAATGTCTTAGATTCGCGGAACCTGGATTGATTCATAGCAACATGTGTTTTATGCCTTGATCATGTTCTTTAATGCATTTTGTTGTTTATTTATGGTGCTCAAGTTGTACAAGCACTCCCCGGACCTCACAAGTCCATTTGCAAGTGATGCACATATTTAGGGGGAGATGTGCTACAACTTGACCCTTTGAGACTAACTGTGTGCTTGAGTTTGCTTAATTTAGTCTCAAAGGAGGTTTGAAAGGGAAAAGGTGGACTTGGACCATGCAAGACTTCCACTGCACTCTGATGAAAGAGTAACTAATTCCAAGTTCATCTTTGTACTCCTATTGCCTTTTTACTCTTAGTTGAAGATTTTGGTGAGGCAATGGGGTTAAAGGGCCAAAATTGATCCCGTTTTGGTGCTTGATGCCAAAGGGGGAGAAAATAAGGCCAAAGCAAGAAATGGATCAGCTACCACTTGAGAATTTTGAAAATAGTAGAGCTAGAGCTTTTGTTTGTCTCTTATTGTCAAAACATTGATCTCTTGTGAGGAGAAGGCTTGATTATGGGAAAAAGGGGGAGTTTTTGAATCTTTGATCAATTTCTCTTGAAATATCTCTCTTTATGTTTCAACAAGTGTGTTTGACTTAGGGATAGGAAATTGAGTTTGATTTGCAAAAACAAACCAAGTGGTGGCAAAGAATGATCCATATATGCCAAATTTGAATCAAAACAATTTTGAGTTCTCATTTGTATTAATGTTGCACTTCCTTTAGTTGCTTTCTGTTGTGTTGGCATAAATCACCAAAAAGGGGGAGATTGAAAGGGAAATGTGCCCTTGGGCCATTTCTAAGTATTTTGGTGATTGAGTGCCAACACAAGTGGACTTATGTTAATCTAGGCAAAGTGATGCACAAAGTGCAAATCAAGTAAAAAGGTATGTTTCTAAGACTTAGTACATTGTTTTGGAGACTAATGTATTGTGTCTAAGTGCTGGAAACAGGAGAAATCAAGTTGGAAAAGAGATGGCTTTGTTCAGCCAAAGACAGCTCGGTCTGCGTGCACCGGACTGTCTGGTGGTGCACCGGACAGTGTCCGGTGCGCCAGGCCGGCGACTGTCAACTGGCTGGTCTCGGGAAGCAATTAACGGCGTACGGCTATAAATCACCGGACTGTCCGGTGGAGCACCGGACTGTCCGATGAGCCAACAGTTAGCCGGGCCAACGGTCGGCCGCGGAATCCGCGCGCGACGCGTGGCAGAGCCAACAGTCAGAAGGGGGCACCGGACTGTCCGGTGTGCACCGGACAGTGTCCGGTGCGCCAACGGCTCCAATACTCCAACGGTCAGCTTCGCCAAAGAAGGAAAGAAATCCGCACCGGACAGTGTCCGGTGGTGCACCGGACTGTCCGGTGCGCCAGGCGACAGAAGGCAAGAATTGCCTTCCTGGAATGCTCTCAACGGCTCCTAGCTGCCTTGGGGCTATAAAAGGGACCCCTAGGCGCATGGAGGAGTACACCAAGCATTCTCTAAGCATTCCTAAGCACCAAGACTTCAATTCCGCGCATTCGATTCTTTATGATAGCAACTAGAGCTCCATTTGAGTAGAGAACTCTTTGAGTTGTGTTGAGAGCTCTTGTTGTGACTTGTGTGCGTATTGTCACTCTGATTTTGTGTCTTGTGTGCGTTGCTCATCCCTCCCTTGCTCCGTGCTTCTTTGTGAACATCAAAGTGTAAGGGCGAGAGGCTCCAAGTTGTGGAGATTCCTCACGAGCGGGATAAAGTAAACAAAGCAAAACACCGTGGTATTCAAGTGGGTCTTTGGACCGCTTGAGAGGGGTTGATTGCAACCCTCGTCCGTTGGGACGCCACAATGTGGAGTAGGCAAGTGTTGAACTTGGCCGAACCACGGGATAAACCACTGTGTTTATCTGTGATTGATCTTCTTGTGGTTATCGTGTCTTGCAAGAACTTCCCTCTAGCCACTTGGCTTTATTGTGCTAACTTCTAATCAAGTTTTGTCCATTAAGTTTCAAGTTTTACAGGATCACCTATTCACCCTCCCTCTAGGTGCTCTCAATTACCAAGTGAGTTAGTGTATATTTTGGACCCAAATTCCCCATCCATAACTAAGGTAACTAGATTTGTTGTATTTCTTGTTTTTAGATACGCGTATCTATTTTCCTGCATCTAGTTTTTACCTTTCATACTTAGTATTACAATTGGTATTTATTTTTTATTAAAAATACATGCATACTAGGTCTATCATATGGTGGGATTGCTCACTTTCAATTCATATTTTTAGCAAACCTACATGGTTTAAAATGTTTAGTTAAGCACGACACATAGCTTATTTAACACTCCTAAGAAAAATGACACATCAATTGATATTTTCATATGACATATACTACAAGTGGTATAATACTTTAATTATGCCTCAATTGGTATCATTTAACTTATATGCGCAAAAGCTCGGATTATAGATAATTTACCCCTCTTGATATCAAATCAAAGTGCATGTCTTCTAAAGTATTCAAAACTTGTATGCACACTTTCAGGGGGATGTTACTATATAATATAAGTCTTTGAGACTAATACCTGTTTTCAAGTCTATTATATGCAGTAGTCTCATTGAAAGGAAAATAGAGTCCCCCTCCCCGGAGATAGACAATAAGTTTCCACTACAAAATCTACAAGAATTTTTATGTCTTTCAAGCCTGCCATTGGTCTTCAATAGGATTTCAATTGGTATATTTGAGACTACATTGGGTATCACTTACATGTCTTCTCCAATATTTGATTAGACTTTATTACAAATCCTATACTTCCCATGTTGCTATAAATGCATATATTTTTAAATCATATTTTGTTACCTATGCATAAGGGAAGTTAGTCTATTTAAATCATGTCTTGCACCTCTGTTTCTCACATGCTTTTTCCTAAGTAGAAGATCTCTGTCAGGGCGAGTATTTTTCTTCGTCTCTAAATGGGGAGAAGTTTCTTCCAAAAAGGAGAACATTCATTTAGGGGGTAATATTTTTTACTGCTTCAATCTGAAAGGGAAATGTACCCTTGGGACATTTCTATAAGATTTTGGTGATTAAGTGCTCCACACAAATGCTTTGAGTAATATTTGTGCCAAAGACTTAAGAAGTGCAAATCAAGAGTAAAGGTATGTTTCTAAGACTTAGTACATTGTTTTGGAGACTAATGTATTGTGTCTAAGGGCTAGAAACAGGAAAAGACCAATTTGGAAAAGACTTGGCTGAGCAGCCAAGACTCTGCGCAGTCTGGGTGCACCGGACAGTGTCCGGTGCGCCAGGCTGGCTCTAGCGAACTGGCTGCTCTTGGGTTTCGTCGGCGGCGTACGGCTATAAATCACCGGACTGTCCGGTGAGCCAATAGTCGGCCGGGCCAACGGTCGGCCGTGTAATCCGCGCGCGACGCGTGGCAGAGCCAACGGTCAGAAGGGGGCACCGGACTGTCCGGTGTGCACCAGACAGTGTCTGGTGCGCCAACGGCTCCGAATCTCCAACGGTCGGCTTCGCCAAAGAAGGAAAGAAATCCGCACCGGACAGAGTCTGGTGGTGCACCGGACTGTCCAGTGCGCCAGGCGATAGAAGGCAAGAATTGCCTTCCTGGAATGCTCTCAACGGCTCCTAGCTGCCTTGGGGCTATAAAAGGGACCCCTAGGCGCATGGAGGAGTACACCAAGCATTCTCTAAGCATTCCTAAGCACCAAGACTCCAATTCCGCGCATTTGATTCTTTGTGATAGCAACTAGAGCTCCATTTGAGTAGAAAACTCTTTGGGTTGTGTTGTGAGCTCGAGTTGTGACTTGTGTGCATGTTGTGCTCTAATTTTGTGTCTTGTGTGCGTTGCTCATCCCATCCTTACTTCCGTGCTTCTTTGTGAACATCAAAGTGTAAGGGCGAGAGGCTCCAAGTTGTGGAGATTCCTCGCAAGCGGGATATAGTGAAACAAAGCAAAACATTGTGGTATTCAAGTGAGTCTTTGGACTGCTTGAGAGGGGTTGAGTGCAACCCTTGTCCGTTGGGACGCCACAACGTGGAGTAGGCAAGTGTTGGACTTGGCCGAACCACGGGATAAACCATTGTGCCATCTCTGTGTTGATCTCCTTGTGGTTATTGTGTTTTGCAAGAACTTCTCTCTAGCCACTTGGCTTTATTGTGCTAACGCCTAATCAAGTTCTGTGGGATTAAGTTTCAAGTTTTTACAGGATCACCTATTCACCCCCCCCCCCTCTAGGTGCTCTCAATTGGTATCAGAGTCATTCTCTTCACGTAAGGGACTAATCGCCCAAAAAGATGGATCCTAAAGGTAAGGGGATGGTGGTCAATGATAAGGAGAAGGAGTCCTTCGTCAATGATCCAAAAGATGACAAGCCTACTGACTCGGGCTCGAGCCACAAAAGAAAAGACGGGAAGAAGAATAAAACAAGGCGCATCAAGGAGATCGTCTACTACGACGACAGCGACGAGTCCTCTTCTTCCCAAAAAGATGACGACAACTACGAGAAAAAGAAAACGGTCAATTCAAACTTTTCTTTTGATTATTCTCGTATTCCGCAAAGTACAAATGCTCATTTACTCTCCATTCCACTTGGTAAACCTCCTCACTTTGATGGAGAGGACTACGGATTTTGGAGTCACAAAATGCGTAGTCACTTGTTCTCTCTCCATCCAAGCATATGGGAGATAGCAGAGAGTGGAATGCAATTTGACAGTACTGATAGTCCCATATTTATCAATGAGCAAATTCACAAAAATGCACAAGCTACTACTGTTCTTCTAGCATCATTGTGCAGGTATGAATACCATAAGGTGAGCGGCTTGGATAACGCCAAGCAGATCTGGGACACCCTCAAGATCTCGCATGAGGGGAACGACGTCACCATGCTCACCAAGATGGAGTTGGTGGAGGGCGAACTTGGGAGATTCACAATGATCAGGGGCGAGGAGCCAACCCAAACGTACAACCGGCTCAAGACCCTCGTCAACAAAATAAGGAGCTATGGAAGCACACGATGGACGGACCACGACGTCGTCCGCCTAATGCTAAGGTCTTTCACTGTCCTTGATCCACATCTTGTAAACAATATTCGTGAGAATCCTAGGTACACCAAGATGACGCCCGAGGAAATACTTGGGAAGTTTGTAAGCGGGCGGATGATGATCAAGGAAGCAAGATACGTTGATGATGCGTTGAATGGCCCAATCCACGAGCCTCAAACCGTTGCTCTCAAAGCAACGAGGAGCAAGGAAGTGCTACCTAGCAAGGTGGCACAAGTTGAGGCTGTGGGGCTCAATGAGGAAGAGATGGCCCTCATTATAAAGCGTTTCAAGACGGCGCTAAGAGGTCGCAAGGAGCATCCCAACAAGAACAAGGCGAAGGGGAAGCGCTTATGCTTCAAATGTGGTAAGATTGGTCATTTTATCGCTAATTGTCCCGATAATGATAGTGACCAGGAACAAGAGAAGAAGAGGGAAAAGAAGAAGGCCTACAAGAAGGCTAAGGGCGAGGCACACCTTGGAAAGGAGTGGGACTCGGATTGTTCGTCATCCGACTCCGACAACGAAGGACTCGCCGCCTCGGCCTTCAACAAATCGTCCCTCTTCCCCAACGAGCATCACACTTGCCTCATGGCAAAGGAGAAGAAGGTAAACACTCGAAAGACTACTTATGCTTCTTCTAGTGATGATGAATCTAGCGATGATGAAATAGATTATGCTAGTTTGTTCAAGGGCTTAGATAGAACTAAGATTGATAAGATTCATGAATTAATTGATGCCTTGAATGATAAGAATAGATTGTTAGAAAAGCAAGAGGATCTTTTGTATGAAGAACATGATAAATTTGTAGAGGCACAAAAATCTCTTGCTTTAGAAGTTAAAAGGAATGAAATGCTTTCTTGTGAACTATCTACTTGCCATGAGACCATTTCTAGTTTAAAAAGTGTTAATGATGATTTAAATGCTAAACTAGAAGTAGCAAATAGATCTAACTCTTGTGTAGAACATGTTGTGATTTGCAATAGGTGTAAAGATTTTAATGTTGATGCTTGTAGTGAACACCTAGTCTCTATTACAAAGTTAAATGATGAAGTGGCTAGTCTTAATGCCCAACTTAAGACTAGCAAGGATGAATTTTACAAACTAAAATTTGCAAGGGATGCCTACACTATTGGCAGACACCCCTCAATTAAGGATGGGCTTGGCTTCAAGAGGGAAGCCAAGAACTTAACAAGTCATAAGGCTCCCATTCCCGCCAAGGAGAAAGGGAAGGCTCCTATGACTAATAGTAGTCAAAAGAATCATGCTTTCATTTATGGTGATAGGAGTTGTAATGATTCAAATGCCATGTTTGCTTCAAGTTCTTCCTATGTGTATGGTAGAGATATGCCTAGGAGAAATGTCATTCACCATATGCCTAGGAGAAATGTTGCTAATGTTCCTAGGAAAACTAATGAACCTTCTACAATTTATTATGCTTGCAATGCTTCCTTTGCAATTTGTAGAAAGGGTAAGAAGGTGATTGCTAGAAAATTAGGGGCAAAATGCAAGGGAGATAAAACTTGCATTTGGGTCCCTAAGACCATTGTTACTAACCTTGTAGGACCCAACAAGAGTTGGGTACCTAAGACCTAAGCCTAAATTGCCTTGCAGGTTTAGGCATCCGGGGGATCAAGCTGGATTATCGACAGCGGATGCACAAACCACATGACGGGGGAGAAGAAGATGTTCACCTCCTACGTCAAGAACAAGGATTCCCAAGACTCAATCATATTCGGTGACGGGAATCAAGGCAAAGTCAAAGGACTAGGGAAGATTGCCATTTCATCCGAGCACTCTATTTCTAATGTGTTTTTAGTCGAGTCGCTTGGATATAACTTATTGTCTGTGAGTCAGCTGTGTAATATGGGATATAATTACTTATTCACAAATGTAGATGTGTCCGTCTTTAGAAGGAGTGATGGTTCATTAGCTTTTAAGGGTGTATTAGACAACAAACTCTATTTAGTTGATTTTGCAAAAGAGGAGGCCGGTCTAGATGCATGCTTAATTGCTAAGACTAGCATGGGCTGGCTGTGGCATCGCCGTTTAGCACATGTGGGGATGAAGAACCTTCACAAACTTCTAAAGGGAGAACACGTGATAGGTCTAACAAATGTTACTTTCGAAAAAGATAGACCTTGTGCAGCTTGTCAAGCAGGTAAACAGGTGGGAAGCTCTCATCATACCAAGAACGTGATGACCACATCAAGACCCTAGAGTTACTTCATATGGATCTCTTCGTACCCGTCGCCTATCTAAGCATAGGAGGAAGTAAGTATGGTCTTGTTATAGTTGATGATTTTCCTCGCTTCACTTGGGTATTCTTTTTGCAGGATAAATCTGAGACCCAAGGGATCCTCAAGCGCTTCCTAGGGAGAGCTCAAAATGAGTTTGAGCTCAAGGTGAAGAAGATAAGGAGCGACAACGGGTCCGAGTTCAAGAACCTTCAAGTGGAGGAGTACCTTGAGGAGGAAGGGATCAAGCACGAGTTCTCCGCTCCCTACACACCACAACAAAATGGTGTGGTATAGAGGAAGAACAGGACGCTCATAGACATGGCGAGGACAATGCTTGGAGAATTCAAGACACCCGAGCGGTTTTGGTCGGAAGCCGTGAACACGGCTTGCCACGCCATAAATCGGGTGTATCTTCATCGCCTCCTCAAGAAGACTTCGTATGAGCTTCTAACCGGTAACAAACCTAATGTTTCGTACTTTCGTGTATTTGGGAGCAAATGTTATATTCTTGTGAAGAAAGGTAGAAATTCTAAGTTTGCTCCCAAAGCTGTAGAAGGGTTTTTGTTAGGTTATGACTCAAATACAAAGGCGTATAGGGTCTTCAACAAATCATCGGGTTTGGTTGAAGTCTCTAGCGACGTTGTATTTGATGAGACTAATGGCTCTCCAAGAGAGCAAGTTGTTGATCTTGATGATGTAGATGAAGAAGATATTCCAACGGCCGCAATACGCACCATAGCAATTGGAGAAGTGCGGCCACAGGAACAAAAGGATCAAGATCAACCTTCTTCCTCAACAATGGTGCATCCCTCAACTCAAGATGATGAACAGGTTCATCAAGAGGAGGCGTGTGATCAAGGGGGCACAAGATGATCATGTAATGGAGGAAGAAGCAAAACATTGTGGGAACCAAGTGGGTGTTTCGCAACAAACAAGACGAGCACGGGGTGGTGACAAGGAACAAGGCACGACTTGTGGCAAAAGGTTATGCCCAAGTCGCAGGTTTGGACTTTGAGGAGACTTTTGCTCCCGTGGCTAGGCTAGAGTCAATTCGCATATTGTTAGCCTATGCTACTCACCATTCTTTCAGGTTGTTCCAAATGGATGTGAAGAGCGCTTTCTTCAACGGGCCAATAAAGGAGGAGGTGTACGTGGAGCAACCCCCTGGCTTTGAGAATGAACGGTACCCCGACCACGTGTGTAAGCTCTCTAAGGTGCTCTATGGACTTAAGCAAGCCCCAAGAGCATGGTATGAATGCCTTAGAGACTTTTTAATTGCTAACGCTTTCAAGGTTGGGAAAGTCGATCCAACTCTTTTTACTAAGACATGTGATGGTGACTTATTTGTGTGCCAAATTTATGTCGATGACATAATATTTGGTTCTACTAACCAAAAGTCTTGTGAAGAGTTTAGCAGGGTGATGACGCAGAAATTCGAGATGTCGATGATGGGCGAGTTGAGCTACTTGCTTGGATTCCAAGTGAAGCAACTCAAGGATGGCACCTTCATCTCACAAACGAAGTATACACAAGACTTGCTCAAGAGGTTTGGGATGAAGGACGCCAAGCCCGCAAAGACTCCAATGGGAACCGACGGACACGTCGACCTCAACAAAGGAGGTAAGTCCGTTGATCAAAAGGCATACCGGTCTATGATAGGGTCTTTACTTTATTTATGTGCTAGTAGACCGGATATTATGCTTAGTGTATGCATGTGTGCTAGATTTCAATCCGATCCAAGGGAGTGTCACTTAGTGGCCGTGAAGCGAATTCTTAGATATTTAGTCGCTACGCCTTGCTTCGGGATATGGTATCCAAAGGGGTCTACCTTTGACTTGATTGGATATTCAGACTCCGATTATGCTGGATGTAAGGTCGATAGGAAAAGTACATCAGGGACGTGCCAATTCTTAGGAAGGTCCCTGGTGTCATGGAGCTCTAAGAAACAAACTTCTGTTGCCCTATCCACCGCTGAGGCCGAGTATGTTGCCGCAGGACAGTGTTGCGCGCAACTACTTTGGATGAGGCAAACCCTCAGGGACTTTGGCTACAATCTGAGCAAAGTCCCACTCCTATGTGATAATGAGAGTGCTATCCGCATGGCGGATAATCCTGTTGAACACAGCCGCACTAAGCACATAGACATTCGGCATCACTTTTTGAGAGACCACCAGCAAAAGGGAGATATTGAAGTGTTTTATGTTAGCACCGAGAACCAGCTAGCCGATATCTTTACCAAGCCTCTAGATGAGTCGACCTTTTGCAGGCTACGTAGTGAGCTAAATGTCTTAGATTCGCGGAACCTGGATTGATCTATAGCATACATGTGTTTTATGCCTTTGATCATGTTCCTTATGCATTTTGTTGTTTATGTATGGTGCTCGAGTTGTACAAGCACTCCCTGGACCTCATAAGTCCATTTTAGTGATGCACATATTTAGGGGGAGTTGTGCTACAACTTGATCCTTTGAGACTAACCATGTGCTTGAGTGTTCTTCATTTAGTCTCAAAGGTGGATTGAAAGGGAATGTTGGACTTGGACCATGAAAGACTTCCACTGCACTCCGATGAAAGAGTAAATAACTCCAAGTTCATCTTCATGCTCTTATTGCCTTTTTACTCTTAATTGAAGATTTTGGTGAGGCAATGGGGTTCTAGGGCCAAGATTGATCCCGTTTTGGTGCTTGATGCCAAAGGGGGAGAAAATAAGGCCAAAGCAATAAATGGATCAGCTACCACTTGAGAATTTTGAAAATAGTAGAATAGAGCTTTTGGTCTGTCAAAAATCTCTTATTGTCTCTTTTGTCAAAAGTTGGCCTCTTGTGGGGAGAATGGTTGAAAGGGGAAGTTTTTGAAATCTTTGATCAATTTCTCTTTGAACAACTCTTTTTATGTCTCAACAAGCGTGTTTGACTTAGAGATAGGAAATTGAGTTTAATTTGCAAAAACAAAACCAAGTGGTGGCAAAGAATGATCCAAATATGCCAAATTTGAGTCAAAACAAATTTGTGTTCTCATTTGCACTGATGTTGCACTTCTTTAGTTGCTTTTTGTTGTGTTGGCATTAATCACCAAAAAGGGGGAGATTGAAAGGGAAATGTACCCTTGGGACATTTCTATAAGATTTTGGTGATTAAGTGCTCCACACAAATGCTTTGAGTAATATTTGTGCCAAAGACTTAAGAAGTGCAAATAAAGAGTAAAGGTATGTTTCTAAGACTTAGTACATTGTTTTGGAGACTAATGTATTGTGTCTACGGGCTAGAAACAGGAAAAGACCAATTTGGAAAAGACTTGGCTGAGCAGCCAAGACTCTGCGCAGTCTGGGTGCACCGGACTGTCCGGTGGTGCACCGGACAGTGTCCGATGCGCCAGGCTGGCTCTGGCGAACTGGCTGCTCTCGGGTTTCGTCGGCAGCGTACGGCTATAAATCACCGGACTGTCCGGTGAGCCAACAGTCGGCGGGGCCAACGGTCGGCCGTGTAATCCGTGCACGACGCGTGGCAGAGCCAACGGTCAGAAGGGGGCAGCGGACTGTCCGGTGTGCACCGGGCAGTGTCCGGTGCGCCAACGGCTCCGAATCTCCAACGGTCGGCTTCGCCAAAGAAGGAAAGAAATCCGCACCGGACAGTGTCCAGTGGTGCACCGGACAGTGTCTGGTGCGCCAGGCGACAGAAGGCAAGAATTGCCTTCCTGGAATGCTCTCAACGGCTCCTAGCTGCCTTGGGGCTATAAAAGGGACCCCTAGGCGCATGGAGGAGTACACCAAGCATTCTCTAAGCATTCCTAAGCACCAAGACTCCAATTCCGCGCATTTGATTCTTTGTGGTAGCAACTAGAGCTCTATTTGAGTAGAAAACTCTTTGGGTTGTGTTGTGAGCTCGAGTTGTGACTTGTGTGCGTGTTGTGCTTTGATTTTGTGTCTTGTGTGCGTTGCTCATCCCATCCTTACTTCCGTGCTTTTTGTGAACATCAAAGTGTAAGGGCGAGAGGCTCCAAGTTGTGGAGATTCCTCGCAAGCGGGATATAGTGAAACAAAGCAAAACACCGTGGTATTCAAGTGAGTCTTTGGACTGCTTGAGAGGGGTTGAGTGCAACCCTTGTCCGTTGGGACGCCACAACGTGGAGTAGGCAAGTGTTGGACTTGGCCGAACCACGGGATAAACCACTGTGCCATCTCTGTGTTGATCTCCTTGTGGTTATTGTGTTTTGCAAGAACTTCTCTCTAGCCACTTGGCTTTATTGTGCTAACACCTAATCAAGTTCTGTGGGATTAAGTTTCAAGTTTTTACAGGATCACCTATTCACCCCCCCTCTAGGTGCTCTCGCAATCGGTATCATTAATAAATCTTCTATGAGGGCAAGTTTTATTTGCTTCCTATATGCTTTTAATGTCTTCCTTTTCAGTGGTTGATGCCAAAGGGGAGAAGTTGTAGGGACCAAAGCAATAAAAAAGATACCAAACACCACCAAATTAAAATTTTCACCCTTCAAGTGGTTTTGGCTCTTTGGTCTAAAATAGGAAGAAAGTGAATTATGGGGTTAGGGGGAGACTTAAGTCCATAATTTCACTTCGTGGGGACAAACATGCATCCTAGCAGGTATTTTGCATATTTTCATTCAAATGTTTGTTATATTTGCTTGCTTTGGTTGTGTTGTCATCAATCACCAAAAAGAGGGAGATTGTAAGGAAAATGGACCCTAGACCATTTGGCTCAATAGGTTTTGGTGTTTGATGATCAACATAACCTGTGGACTAATGTGTTTGCTAGTGTTTATGATTGCAGTTCATAGGATGCTAAAGTTACTTGGACTAAGGCATTGAGGAAAGCAACACCTCAAAAGAAGACACTATGAAGATCACAAGTGAAGATCAACAAGTATCAAGCAAAGTCCAAGAAACGAAGAATACTGTTGCGACGACGGACTGTCCAGCTGAGAGCACCAGACTGTCTGGTGCCACACGCCAGACTGTCCGGTGCACCAGGGAACTGTAGCCCAACGGCTAGTTCCTGGTGGCACTGGTGGAGAGAAGCCATCGGACAGTCCGGTGTAGGGCTAGACGAAAAACTCGTGGCTCGATAACTCGCTCGACTTGACTCATTAGTGGCTCGACTCGACTCGGCTCGTTTGAAATGAGTTACGAGTTGAGCCAACATTTTAGCTCGGTTCTTAACGAGTCAAACTCGAGCTGGCTCGCGAGTTACTCGCGAGCCTAACGAGTTGTATAGCTGGCTTGTGGCCTAGCGATGCCTAATTACACAGCAACATAGACACATGCTCAAATCGTTGCGACCCATACCAAATGTCCAGTCCCAAACCAATTGTCCAGGCGGCAGGTGCCCAGGCCACAAGCCCAGCCCAACTCCCGTACGGATGGAGTCTCCACCAGGGCACCAGATGACCAGTCACTAGACGTTGGTCAAGCCGCCAAGGGCCAACTCGGGTTCGGCAACTCCCAGTACTAAATCGAAAACCTAGACTGTTAATGCTGACGCCGTCACTCAAGCTCATGCGTCACTGGTCACGCTGCAGTCGCCACTCGACAGTCCACCATCGCCGCCAGCCTGCCATAGCACCATCCGTCCCCGGCTAGGCGTCCACGGTCCATAACTCCAATGGCTTGCCGTGCAAGCTCAGCAGCGCGCTCCACCGCATGCAGAGGCCACAGCGGGCATCCCCTCCTCCTCCAGTTCGGTGACTTCAGTCTCCCGTCGTCGGCTTGTCGCCATGTAGGCCCAAGATCCGGAGCCAGAGGTGCACAAAGGGGAAGGGCGATTGCCAGGACTGCAACCTCGATGTTGGAACTTGCTCTCGGTAGCAAGGAGGCCAACAAGGATGAACGGTGGTGACAACAGGGATACGTGCTCGTGGGCAAATAGCTCTGTTCATGTCTAGCCTCTCACGGGCACTGTGCGGGGGTATTTATAGGTATCTGAGTGCCCAGCGCCTTGTGTTAAGGACGCATGTGCTCTCGGACACCTGGTTTATCCCCAGAATATTCCCATAAAGCAGGGTTACAAGCTGTACTTACAAGAATGCCTTTACAAACTAGGCCCGTAACACAAAGGCGGTCACGCGGGGCCCGTTACAATGGGCCAGATCACACGTGGGCCTCAGAGCAGGACGAGGTCGGGCTGCGGGGAGACGTCACCGCAGGCCTTCGTCTGGTGCTGAATGAAGCGAAGGGTGTCCCTGCCCGTTTTGTCTTCGTCAAACCAGCGACTGCAGCGAGAGGCGACGAGCGAAGGGTGGCGTCTCTGCCTTCGCCCCAACATTTGCCCTCCGAGGGACCAGTTCGACAAAGTCACCTGGTGCCGAAGACGTCGCTAGATGGCGGAGACGCTGCCCTCGCTCGAAGTGGTTCCGCGGGGGTTTTCGATGTGACCGTTGATGGACGGCGTACTGTTGGATTGCGGGTTTCCCGAAGCGCCGCGCCCTGTCGGATTGTGGGTTTCCCGAAGAGCCGCGCCCTGCCTATAAAAGGGGGCAGGGGTCGGTGCTTTTTGAACTTTGCCTTCCGCGCACCGCGAAAACCCTAGCCGCCCGCCGACTTGCTGTTCGTCTGCCCGCCGTGCTCTTGATCGCCGGAGATCTGGCTCGAGTGAAGCAGACCGCCCGCCGCCGCCGACGGTACGTAGCAATGTCGTCCTCTTCTTCCTCCGCCGACACCACGCCGCCGGCGGCCGCCTCGTCTGAGGAGACGTTGAGTAGCTTGGTGGTGGAGGAGTTGCGCGCCGGCGACTCTGTTGATTTTGGTGTGTCACGGATGACGTCAGCCCGCGTTGAAGATATGCAGCGGTTGGGCTACTTTGGCGGCGGAGTTGCTCGTGCTCCGGGGACGGAGGAAGTCCCCGAGCCGAAGGGTGAGTTGGTCGTTTTCGAGGCGTTCTTCGCCGCCGGTCTCCGCTTGCCTGCGCACCGGTTTGTTGGCGAAGTCCTGCGTAGATTCAATGTTCAAATACATCAGCTGACACCGAATACCATGGTGGCGCTGGCGAAGTATGTCTGGGCGACGACTTCGTACGGCGGTCAGCCGTCTGTTGAAGTTTTTGCGAAGAATTATTGTTTGCATTGGCAGAAGAGGATGGTTGGGGACGGAGTTGCCCAGTTCGGGTCATGCACATTCACGCCGAAGACCGGCAAGACCACAATGCCAGTAGTGGAGTTGGTTCCGTGCGCCCGTAACAAGTGGGGCAGTTGGAATGAATTTTGGTTTTACGTTGCTGAGGGTACTGTCGAAGGCCATGAGGGACTCCCCGTGTCTGAGATGTGCTCTCATTATTATTCTGCGTATCCGCCTTTTAAAGTGGCAGAAGAGGATGCAGACGAAGGGGCCCTCCGATGCGCCGCCGGTCAGAGCAGTGGGCGTGATTTAGTTGAAGAGTTCGTGGCGTACGGGGTCTGGCCCTTGGCGCACGGCTGGGCGCTGGGCGAAGTGTGCCCTCGCCAGATGCCTTTTCACGGTGGAAGGGTGGTGCGAAGTCCTGCCTTCGCACTGAACTTGCGAAATCGTGACCCGACCGCCTTTGTGCGTGAAGCGGAGGACTTGGCGGTGCGGCTCGTGGGACGTTACGTGCCGAGGACTGAAGGCCAGCGCAGCTTTGATATCCGCGGGTCAAATGAGCGCTTGAACAGGGTCTTCGAATTAAATCAATTGCCGTACGACGGCTATCCTGGTCAAGACGAAGCGGACCGCCGTGGGAAGAAACCGGCGGTGGAGACTGGAGGCGACCCTGTGCTGGCGGCCGCCCCCTCCTCAAAAAAGAGAAAATTAGGTACTGCGATGGGGGGACTTGGGGTGTCTGATAGTTTTGCTAGAGAGTTAATGAGGACGTGTGCGGCCCCGGGGGAAAGGATGTCTTCGCCCGAGCTCCGGGAGTCTTCGGCTCGGATGCTGAGGGTTACCGGGGGTTGCTGGCCGAAAAATGTTCCTATCCCCTGCGCGGCTGAGGAGGACTGTTTTACATCTCGTATGGTTCATCGGTGGAGAGTTTTTCCTTACGGGCGAAATATCGGTGCTGTTGTGTGGACAGTGATGGACAAGGATCGCCAAGGGGCGGCGCAAAAACGCCAGGCGACTGTCAGGATTCACGAAGCTCGGCCGAAAAGGCAGCGGGGAACTGCGAAGGCTGTGGCCTCCGGCGGAGGTAAGCCGCCGCTGGCGGCGAAGGCGGGCGCCTCTGCACCTAGCAAGGCGCCGGAGGCAACGGCGGGCGCCGGAGGCTCCAAGGCAGCGAAGGTGGTGCCCCCGGCCAGCGGAGTGGCGGAGGCTTCGAAGGCGGCCCGAGCGCTGCCGCTGGCGGGCAAACGTGTTCCCGACTTCGGCACCGACATTACTATGGATGACTATCTTGGTGGTAAGTCGCTGGCCTATTATTGTTATTGTTATTATTTTTTTCTTCTTCTTTTTTTTTATTCGAAGATGTGTTGCAGGGTCGGACGAGGGCCAGCTTGCTATGGTTGCGCCTGGCGCGGAGATCGCGACGGCGGCCATAGTGCCGAAGGCGAGGGGCGAGGCCCTTGACGCCGGAGGCGAGGTGTCGGCCCTCGCCGTGGTCAGGGGCGAGGCGGGCGCAGCGACCCGCCGGCTGAAGGGAGTGACGGAGGCGCTGAGTCAGGCGACGGAGGCGCTGAGTCAGGTCCGTTGAGCTATACTCTCTCCCCCACCTCTTTTGGGGTAACGGCCTTACGTACTGCGTCGCGGCCCTGCAGGTGGCTGACTTCGCCAGCCGTACTGCGTCGGGGGCCCTCACGGCGGCTGTGTCTGCCGAAGTCGAGAGACTTCGGACACAACATGCTGACGCTGTCCGTGAGAAGTCGGCCTCCGACAGCAAGTGCCGTAAGCTGACGGACAGGGTGGCCGCCCTGGAGAGGGAGAAGGCTGACCTCCGGCGCCAACTGGCGGCGGAGAGGAGGGAAGCTAACGAGGCCGTCGCCAAGGGGCAGGCTGCGCAGGCGGAGGCCAAGCTAGCGCGGGCGGAGGGCAATCTTGCCAAGGAGCTCGCCGGACATCTGCAAGAGCGGCTCACCGCCCTGGAGAGCCGCGCTAAGGAGGCCGAGGCCGCAGTGCATGCGGAGGCCGAACGGACGCGCACGCAGCTTATGGATACATATCGTGAGCTGGGTGCGCGGACCGGCGGCTTCGAAGTGCCGGACCGAGAGCCCGGCCTTCGCTGTCTGCAGTGGGTGCAGGAGGAGCTGCTGGAACTTCCAGCCGTCGTGGGGGGGTTGATGTCGTACGCCTCCCTGGTCACCTGCGAGGGGGTGATGAACGCGCTCTCTCGCGAAGGGTGCCGGCACTTCGAGGCCTTCGACCAGGCGGATGAAGATTTTGATCGAGATATCTATAAGGTAGAAGACCCCGTAGTGAAGGAATCCGCCGGGGCCCTCTATGACCGGATGTGGGGTCTGTACGGTCGTGAGGTGGTCAGGGAGCGGGCCGAGGCTGCGAGGGCTCAGGTAACGTCGTTTGTTTGGCGTTTGCTGTATGCGGGCTGTGCGTGTGTTCGCTGAATTTTTGTGTGTGTTGTCTTAGGCGGAGCGTGGCGAGCGGGTGGACGACTTCGGGGCACTGAACAGCGCGCTGCCTGGCCCGGAGCCGACCCCTGCGGAGGCCGCGACTGGAGTCGCCCTGGAAACAACCCTGGAGACTGCGGAAGACGCGCCGGGCGTCCCCACCTCTGCTGTGGCCGGCGAAGGCCTGCCCCCAAAGGTGGCCGAAGGCGCGCCTGACGCCCCCGCAGCTGCTGCGCCGAGCGCTGAAGATTCCGCGGCGGTGGTGGCGGAAGCAGCGGCGGAGGCGACAGCGGAGGCTCCCGCAGCGGCAGGGCCTTCGCAGGTGGCGTAGTGGGTGTTTAGGGTTGGGGACTTTTTGGATGTTGTACTGAATTTTGGTTGCTGCGCAGGTTCAAGAGTTTGGGCCTGCGCACGCAACCGCTACTACTGAGTTTTTGGCGGCTTCGACCGCGGAAGGTGGAAATGAATATGGTGGGTCTGTATCTGAGTTTTTTGATTTTACTGACTCTGGGAGCTCGGTTGAGTGGAGTGAGGAGTCGTCGGAGGAGGACTTGGATTATTTTGCGGCCTTGGACGTGGCTGCGGCGGAGGCTTCGCCACACGCTGCGGACGCGCCAGACGTGCCGGGTCCTAGCACCGGGCGCCGACGACGAAGGGCGGTCGCAAAGCGTAGGGTTAGCGCGGAGGAAAGGGCTCGGCTTCGCGTGAGTAGGGTTGGTCGGCAGGAACTGTTGTCTTTGCCGGCCGCCGCGAGCACAGGGGAAGGGGAACTGCGAAGTCTTTTTGCGGGTGAGGAGCTTAGGATAATGTTATTTAATTATAGGGAGATGGGGATTATTCCTAAGGTGGAGCCGATGTAGAGTGTGGTGCCCTCGCTTGTATATGTGTAAAGGGTTGTAAGATGAAGTTGTGTGCCCTCGCGTGCCTGTGCCTGCGAGGGCGCTGCGTACTTTGTGTGACATGGTTGGCTATGCTGTGCTGGTGTGATTATAGTCGGTCTTAGCGCGGATGGTTTGATGCTGTCGCTTCTGCTTTTGTTGTACTAGTTTGACCGCGCCCTGAGGCGGCTTCTGCGCGGAGTCTTCGCGAGAGACATCGGAATTTCTCGCACTTGTTGTGCTAAGTCCGGCTGCACCCTTAGGCGACTTCTGCGCGGAGTCTTCGCGAGAGACATCGGAATTTCTCGCACTTGTTGTGCTAAGTCCGGCTGCACCCTTAGGCGACTTCTGCGCGGATAGTCTTCGCGATAGACGTCGGAATTTTTCGCACTTGTTGTGCTAAGTCCGGCTGCACCCTTAGGCGACTTCTGCGCGGATGGTTTTCGCGATAGACGTCGGAATTTTTCGCACTTGTTGTGCTAAGTCCGGCTGCACCCTTAGGCGACTTCTGCGCGGATAGTCTTCGCGAGAGACATCGGAATTTTTTCGCACTTGTTGTGCTAAGTCCGGCTGCACCCTTAGGCGACTTCTGCGCGGATAGTCTTCGCGAGAGACATCGGAATTTTTTCGCACTTGTTGTGCTAAGTCCGGCTGCACCCTTAGGCGACTTCTGCGCGGATAGTCTTCGCGATAGACATCGGAATTTTTTCGCACTTGTTGTGCTAAGTCCGGCTGCACCCTTAGGCGACTTCTGCGCGGATAGTCTTCGCGATAGACATCAGAATTTTTTCGCACTTGTTGTGCTAGTCCGGCTGCACCCTTAGGCGACTTCTGCGCGGACTTGTCGCACGCGAGGGTGGCTAGCGCTTAGCCTCGCGGTGACTTCGAATTGGTCGAATGCCGAAGACCGGTGTCGCGGTCTTCTTTCGACACATGTTTTTGCGGGGGATTTTTCTCACATATATTGCATGGCTCCGCCTCGTTAAAAACCTCACCCCCCGGGAGGAAAAGAGTGCGGGCCGGTACAAGAGTGTTTGTGGTGAATTACAAGGGCGAAATCAGCCCTAAGTGGATCAAACAAAAAATTTGCGAAGGTTGTCGATGTTCCAGGAGTGCTCCAGGTCCTCGCCATTTGGCGTTGTGAGCCTGTAGGCGCTGGGGGAAGCTTTTGTTTTGACTATGAAGGGGCCCTCCCACTTGGGCTCCAACTTGCCCTTGGACTCCGTCCGAGCTGTTCGGATGAGTACGAGGTCCCCCTCGCTGAACTCCCTCGGGATGACTGCGTGGTCGCGCCATGCTTTGGTCTGGGCTTGGTATTTGTTTAGGGCCTGTAGGGCGAAGACCCGGTCTCCGTCAATGAGATCTTTTGAGGTTGGCTCGTCCACGTCAGGGACGGCTGACGGAACTGTACGCGGGGACCCATGCTTTATTTCTTGCGGGGTCATTGCCTCCGATCCGTATAGAAGGCGGAAAGGAGTGAACCCGGTCGCCCTGCACTCAGTTGTGTTTAGCGCCCAGACTGCCTTCGGTAAGAAATCGGTCCATCTGCCTTTTTTTCATCGAGGAGCATCTTCTTGACAGCTGTGAAGATTTTCCCATTGGCACGCTCCACGACCCCGTTGGACTGCGGATGATAGACTGAAGCGAAGGCAAGCTTGGTGCCGATGGAGAAACAAAAATCCTTGAAATCTTGGCTGTCAAACTGCTTGCCGTTGTCAACTGTTAGCTCGGACGGTACTCCGAAGCGGCAAACAATGTTCTGCCAAAAGAATTTTTGGGCAGTCTTTGATGTGATTGTGGAAACAGCCCTCGCTTCAATCCATTTGGTGAAGTATTCGACGGCTACGAAGGCGAACTTAAGGTTCCCCTGAGCGGTGGGCAGGGGCCCGACAATGTCCAGGCCCCAGCGTTGGAGAGGCCATGTATGGGCGATCAGCTTTGTATATTGCGAGGGGTTGCCTGACCGAGGAGAGAACTTCTGGCAGGCTTCGCAGGACCTTGTGACTCGATTTGCGGCGCAGATCATTGCAGGCCAGTAAAACCCTTGTCGGATCACCTTGGCTGCCAGGGCCCTTGGCCCTGCGTGCGAGCCGCACGTGCCACTGTGGACTTCGCGTAGGATCTGCATGCCTTCGGTTTCGGTGACGCATTTGAGCATTGGCTGACTGACCCCTTTCTTGTATAGTTGGCCCTCGATCAGAGCGAAGTCCCAGCTTCGATGTCTGAGGCGCTTTGCCTCACTGACGTCGGCTGGATGATAGTACCCCTGTAGGAACAGGGTTATTGGTGCCCTCCAGTCTTCGGTCATGATTAGGTTGACTATACGGTGGCCTTCGCTATCATTAGTTATCTGGAGCCCTTCGGGGCTCCGGACGGCTGGCGTGTCGATGGTGTGGAAAAACACGTCGGAGGGCAGGGGCTCGCCCCTGGCGGCGGCCTTGGCTAAGGCATCGGCCTCCTCGTTCCTGGCCCTATCCACATGCTGCAGGGTGAATCCCTTGAATTGTTTCTCGAGACTTCGGATAGCCGCGAGGTATTGCATGAGGGCAGGGTCTTTTGCTGCATAGTCTTTCTCGACCTGTCCGGCAACTATCTTGGAGTCTGTCTTGATGATACATGTGGTGACTCCGAGGGCCCTTAGCTTGCGGAGGCCGAGGATAACCGCTTCATACTCTGCTATATTGTTTGTACATTTGTCGGATTCCAGAGCGAAGTTGAGGCGTGCTGCATATCTGTGTTTGACTCCGGCTGGAGAGGTGACGACTGCAGCGACGCCTGCCCCCGCATGGCACCATGCGCCGTCGCAATGGATGGTCCAGATCTTCTCTGTGGACGGGTCCGGCTGTGTTGCTGGCCCAGTCCAGTCGACGATGAAGTCTGCCAGGACTTGCGACTTGATGGCTGTCCTGGGCTCGAAGCTGATGTGGTAGCCGGAGAGTTCGGCTGCCCACTTGGCAATCCTCACTGATGCCTCCGGGTTTCTGAATAGTTCGCCGAGCCCCCTGTCTGAGGTGACTCGGACCTTGAATGCTTCAAAGTAATGGCGCAGTTTGCGCGAGGACATAACAACTGCGTAGGCGATCTTCTCCAGCTCTGTCATGTTGCATTTGGACGGTGTCAGGACTTCGAAGACATAGTAAACAGGGCACTGTCTGACTGCGCCTTCGACTGTCTGCTCCTGCACTAGTGCCGCGCTGACCGCGTGCGGCGAAGCCGTGACATAGAGCAATAGGGGGAGCGAGGAGTCGGGGCTGGTGAGGATGGCCAGCTCCGACAGGTACTGTTTTAGTGAGGCGAAGGCCGCTGCTTGCTCCGGTCCCCAGGCGAAGTCTTTCGCGCCGCAGAGTGTTTTGAGGAAGGGGAGACTTCGCTCGGCGGACCTGGAGATGAATCTGTTGAGAGCGGCCAGTCTGCCTGTCAGACGCTGGACGTCCCTGGCGGACTGTGGGGGCGACATGCCGACGATGGCCTGGATCTTGGTTGGGTTGGCCTCGATGCCGCGGTGCGACACCAGGTAGCCCAATATCTTGCCCTGACGAACACCGAAGACGCATTTTTCCGGGTTTAAGCGGAGTCGTGCATCTCGCATGTTCGCGAATGTCTCGGCCAGGTCGGCGAGATGGTCCTCCTTATTCTTGCTGGCGACGACGATGTCGTCCACATATGTAAATATATTTCTGCCGACCTGCCCTTCGAGTACTGTTTTGGTGAGTCTGGAGAAGGTGGACCCGGTATTCTTGAGACCCTCCGGCATTCTGACGAAGCAATAAGTGCCGAAGGGTGTTATAAAGCTGGTGCTAGCCTTGTCGTCCTCCTTCATGTATATCTGGTGATAGCCGGAGAAGCAGTCGAGGAGAGACATGACCTCGCATCCGGCCGCGCTATCGACTATTTTGTCGATCCGTGGCAATGGGAAATTGTCCTTTGGGCAGGCCTTATTGAGACTGGTGAAGTCTATGCACATTCGCCATTTCCCGCTTTTTTTCTGCACCATTACAACATTGGAGAGCCACGTGGGGTAAGCCACTGGCTCGATGAATTTAGCCTCCAGGAGGCGGTGCACCTCCGCCTTGGCGGCCTCTGTCTTTTCGTCTGACATTTTGCGAAGCCTCTGCTTTTTGGGTCGCACCGAAGGGTCAATTCCCAAGCTGTGCTCGATTATGGATCGGCTGACTCCGACCAGATCGAGGGCGGACCAGGCGAAGACATCTTTGTTCTTGGCCAGGCAGCAGAGAAGTCTCTCTTCTTCAAGTGAGGTGAGGTCTTCGCTGATAGTGACTGTCTGCTTGGGCGTGGCCTGATCGAGGGGGACAGTCTTGGTCCCGTCCTGGCTCTGCAACTGTGCCTTGTCGTGCTGCTTATCGGTTGGGCTGGCGGGCGCGGGGACCTCGCGCTGGGTCGTGAGACAGTGTACGTTCCTCTGGCCAGGCACGAAGTCCCGCTCTATGTTGCGCGCCGTCTGCTGGTTGCCGTAGATTGTAATGGCGCCTAGCGGACCTGGTATCTTCATATATAGGTACAACCCGTGGATGGCAGCTTCGAACTTATTGATGGAGCCCCGGCCCATGATGGCGTTGTATGGATATACCATGTCGACAATGTCGAAGGTTACTTGCTCACTTCGGGCATTGGGTGCTACACCGAAGGAGAGGGGCAACTCTATCTTGCCAACTGGAAAGGTGCCCTTGCCGCCGAAACCATACAAGGGGTTGTCCGAAGGCTTCAGCAAGCTGTGGCTTATACCCATGCGGTCGAAGGCATGGAGGAAGATGATGTCCGCCTGACTGCCGTTGTCGACTAGGACTTTGTGTAAGTCCCAGCCTGCCACGCTGCAATTGATGACCATAGCGTCGATGTGGGGGGCGCTGCGTAGGTCGACGTCTCGTGCGTCGAAGGTTAGCGGTATGTGGGACCACTTCGTCTGCACGACTGGGCCAGTGACGGCGACGTGGTTGATGCTGCGGTAGTGGTCCCGCTTCTGCCGCTTGGTGTCGAAGTCGGTGCTGGAGCCCCCTGTTATCATGTGAATGACCCCGCGATATGGTTGATCGGCGAAGTCTTCCTGCTTTGGGGCATGGGGGATGTTTTGATGTTGCTGGTGTGGCGGTGGGGGTGGAGGAGGTACGATTTGTACTTCCTGATGGTGTTGGTAAGCGTGGTGCGGTGGATGCGGAGCGGGAGCGTGGATGTATGGTGGAGGGGGTGGTTGGTAATTATGCGCGACAATTCTAGGATTGTCGGCTGGCTGCGCCCGCGCCATTCTGTCTCTGGTGGCCTTCGTTTTGGGGCAGTCTTTGGTTTGGTGGGCGCAGTCTTCGCCGTGGAAAAGGCAGTAGAACCGGCGCGGCGGCTGCGCGCGCCCTCGGCCCCTGCCGCGAGTTCCGTTTCCGCGGCCCTGGGGGGATATTCCTGGCGACGAGGGGGGTCAGCAGCAGGCTGCTGGTTGGCGATGTTGTGCACTTGCTGTTGACTGCGGCCATCTCGACCGGAGTCTGGTTGCGGAGTCCTCGTCCACGTGCGGCTAGGCTGCGGGGCATCTTTGGGTTTCCGCTGCGACTCAATCTTGCGCTGGTGGAGCTCTTCGGATTTGGCATATTTTTCAAAGAGCCGATATAGCTCCTGGAGGTTTTTGGGTGGATCTCTGATACAATGACTGTAGAGGACGCCGGCACGAAGGCCACTGATGGCGTAGTGGATAGCGATCTGATCATCGACGGAGGGCAGCTGTGACTTGAGTGTTAGGAATTTGCGGTAATATTCCCGCAGAGTCTCCTTTTCCAGCTGCTTGCAAAGCGAGAGCTCGGCCAGGGCGTCGGTGTCTGGGCGGTACCCTTAGAAGTTGAGCAGGAACTTGTCTCTGAGACTTCTCCATGAATCAATGGACAGCGGAGGCAATCTGGTGAACCAGGTGAGTGCTGGGCCCTCTAGGGCGATGATGAAAGACTTCGCCATTGTGGCGTCGTCCCCTCCGGCGGATGCAACGGCGACTTGATAACTCATTATGTACTGCGCCGGATCGGTGTTGCCGTTGTACTTGGGATATGCCCCTGCTCGGAAGTTAGCTGGCCAAGGCGTCACTTGGAGGTGTGGCGCCAGGGGTCTTCGCTCGTCGAGGTAGTTGACCCCTTGGAATGGCGCGCCGTGCTGGAAGGCGTGGTCATGCTGGGGGAAACGCGGGTTCTCCGGCTGCGCCCGGTGTTGCAGGGGTGGGTCATGCTGCAGGCCGAGGTGGTCTTCGCGCGTGTCTTCCGGTTGTGCGCGCTGATGGAGCGGTGGCCCTTGCTGTAGACCGAGGTGGCCTTCGCGCTGCATCAGCGCGATCTCGCGCTCGAGGTCTTGGGCCTTCTGCTCCTCGTCGCGTATCATTTGCCGCACCTTGGCTAGTGCGGACACACGCTGGCGCTTGGCTTCGAGTATCTCTTTCTGCCTCTGGAGATTGCGGTTCTTGAGGCGCAGGGCGCGCAGCTGTAACTGCTCTTCTGTTGAGACGCCGAGGACCTCACCGTCCTCGGTGAGATCCGCGCCCTCCAGTGGGGCGAAGCCTGGGGGCGGCTGCGATTGTCCTTCGGGCCCGCAGGTGCGGAAGGTGTCGTCTTCGCGGGTGCGGGGAATGTTGTCTTCAGTGGGCTCTTGGTGGGTGGATTGGGTGAGGACGAGGGCCTTGCCCTTTCTCGCGGCCAGCAGTGCTGCCTTCGCAGCCTCGTCAGCCTTCGGGTTAGCTCTCTTGGGTGCCATCGCGGGTGGTCTTGTCGTAGCACGAACGGTGGGCGCCAAATGTTGGAACTTGCTCTCGGTAGCAAGGAGGCCAACAAGGATGAACGGTGGTGACAACAGGGATACGTGCTCGGGGGCAAATAGCTCTGTTCATGTCTAGCCTCTCACGGGCACTGTGCGGGGGTATTTATAGGTATCTGAGTGCCCAGCGCCTTGTGTTAAGGACGCATGTGCCCTCGGACACCTGGTTTATCCCCAGAATATTCCCATAAAGCAGGGTTACAAGCTGTACTTACAAGAATGCCTTTACAAACTAGGCCCGTAACACAAAGGCGGTCACGCGGGGCCCGTTACAATGGGCCAGATCACACGTGGGCCTCAGAGCAGGACGAGGCCGTGCTGCGGGGAGACGTCACCGCAGGCCTTCGTCTGGTGCTGAATGAAGCGAAGGGTGTCCCTGCCCGTTTTGTCTTCGTCAAACCAGCGACTGCAGCGAGAGGCGACGAGCGAAGGGTGGCGTCTCTGCCTTCGCCCAAACACTCGACAAAGTTCTTGCTCCGGTTCTGTGAGCAGGCGCACAAAGACCCTGCATCCAAGAAGAAGTCGGCGACATGTTGGGAGAAATTTGATCCTATGTTTGTCAGTTTGTGAGTGGAAGTATCCAATTATTTTTGTTTGTTTGATTGAATGAGCTGGTTTCTATTTTGTAAAGTGATTATATGAATTTTCAGTTTTGTGTTTGTTTTGATATGGAGTTGGCTCACGAGCTAATCGAGCTAGCTCGAGCTGCTAAACGAGTCAAGCGGAGCAGCTTCTTTAGCTCGTTTTGTTAACGAGTCGAGTTGAGCTGGCTCATTATCATAACGAGCTAAAACGAGTCGAGTCGAGTCGAGCCAGCTCGATATCCAGCCCTAGTTCGGTGTGATGTCCAGACTGTCCGGTGTAAAAGCCTGCAGCGCCATCGGTCACCTGCGGTGTCAGATCCAACGGCTAGGCGCACCGGACAGGGGCACCAGACTGTCCGGTGTGCCGCAGAGAGCAGCATCTTTTCTCCAATGGCTAGAATTGTGTTGGAGCCTATGAATACTCCCAACCGACCATTTCAAGGTGTGGGAGCCTAAGCAACATACAAAGGCATAATATAGGCATTCCCAAGAGCTCATACACAAAGTGCTTAATAGAATCACTCGGTGATTAGCGTAGGTGCTTTGTGAAGTGCTTAGGTTAGTTAGACCGCTTTAGCGCTTGATCTAGGTGAATCCTAATTAGCTGAGTGAGTTTAGAAAAACCACACAACCCTCGGCTCTTGCGCGAGCCGTTGTAATTGTACCGAGTGAGGCGAGAGTCTTGCGAGACAGTGACAACCGCATTTGTGTCACGGCCGCCACCGTGCACCGGAGAGAGCGAGGCCCGTGACTTTTTGGTCGGAAGCTCAACAGTGGAGACAACGGGGAGCCGGAAGCGGAGCCGGAAGCGGAGCACCACTTGCGCGCGGAAAAGGCACATGGCTCTCTACGGAGTTACTCGACCGTGGTGCTTGACCCTCGCGTGGGCTACCCTTTGCGTAGGCGGATGAACCCTGATCCCTTATTTTTTTTGACCCCTAGACTCTTTCTTGACTCTAATTCACCGGATAAGTGAACTAGGGACCCTTATGTTGTCTTCGATGCCATTGATATAAAACTTAGAGCATCTCATCTTAAGTCCCTAATTTGCCAATTTGATGCTACCTTGATGATGGCAGGAGTCCTAAAACCTAATATGAGGGTTAAGGGGAATGATCTCTTACATACCTTCTTGTTCGAGGGGGTGGCATCATTGGTCATCGCGGTGGTGTCCATCACTGGTGCACCATGTCCCTTTGATCCTTCTCCAGTGTTGTCCCGACCATGTGTAGTTGACGAAAGAGGGGGCTCCTTAGTGTCTGGCCTCGTGGGTGGCCGAGCTTTGTGGACGTCATTGGTGGCAGCTCTTCCGGTCGCTGGGAACACTAGGTAGATTAGGACCTCTGAGTAAATGTGGCGGTTAGGATTTGTCGGTGTTACAACGTGTTGGTTTCCGTGCCTTAGCTTCCCTTTTATATTGTGTTCCTGTAACTGGAGGTCGCAATCCATGGAAACAACTCACCCTCGATCAATGTACAATTGAGTTGGATAAACTCCGACACAGTCATCTTGACCGAGCCATAGAACAACCCTAACAAAGATGACCTTATGTACTAAACCAAACACAACCTATACACATAGGTGTTAGGCCATCACCACATAAAAAAATCACACAAAGAAGGATGTGACAGTGACTAAACTTTAGTTTTATGGAACCAAACACTCCTACATAGTAGGAGTAGAAAACCACACAAAAATAGTGGAGTTTGGCCCATAAACCCTCCGCTACAACAAAACGAGTTTCGATTATCTATTATCATCATCGTTATATAATCAACCAGTCTAAATTTTACAAAAACAACTCAACCAAATCACTCCCACACTCATAACCTCTATTAAATCTACAAAATAAATTACACCCAGACGTAACACATCATTAAAACTAATGATTTAAACAATTGAATAACTCCATCCCTACTCAAATTTAATGGATAATATTATTTGAATCATCTCTTATCTCTCCCTCACCAGTGACCCGCCACTCTCTACTTCTCATTCATGCCGTCGCTACCGTTGCCCTCTTTTCACTTCTTTCTTTATTATGATCATAACATTAACATAAACTATATACTATAAAAAACAGAAAACAAAGGCTATATACTGTAAAAAAACAGAAAACAAAGGCTGGGACAGATACGGAGATGGCCATGTGGCAGCAAAGCCATCTCCGGGCTCCGGCTATGGTGACTCCGTCCACATACCCAGCCTCCTTGGCTGCTCTTTAAACGCGCACCCCGCTCCCCACGACGCCCGCAGGCCACCGCTTCATCCCTCCCACGCCGCGCCCTCGTGCGTCCAGCGTCCTCGCTTCTTTCCACCGAACTACCAGCCCCCACCCCCCTCCCCTGTCAAACTAGCGAAGTCGCACGCTCGGCTCGACGGCTCGAGTAAATAATACTTCGTAAAAAATAAACTACTAAAACGCGCACAAAAACCATTCCGAGAGGAGAACTAAAAAAATATAAAAAATCCCCAAAGCTACCTTTCCTCCTGCTCTCCCTCCCACGCCTCTTCTCCTCGCCGCCGCCGCCGCCGCCACCGCTGAGAGAACTAGGACTACGGGCGGGCGAAGCACACTGGCTTCCTGCGGACCCGCCGCCGCTCCACGGGCACAGGCGTTAGCCGTCGCGCGGTTGCCCTGTCAGCCCTGATCGGTGCTGGGCGGGGGTCCGCGGCGGGCTGGTCGACGGGCGGTGGCGGGCGATGGCGCCGGCGAAGAGGAAGCGCGCAGCAGCTGCCGCCGCGGCCGCGGCCGCGGCCAAGTGGAAGGTGGGCGACCTCGTGCTCGCCAAGATGAAGGGCTTCCCGGCCTGGCCGGCTATGGTGAGTGCGTCGTCTCGGCAGCTCCTTCTGCTCTGTTCGCTGATCTGTGGCCTGGGCAGCCTGGGTTCCGAGGATTCTTGGTCTGGGCGGGGGTTTCTCGCTTAGGGTTTGGCGGCGGCCGTGGAAGCCGGTGTCTGGGGCCTGCCCAGCGGTCGGTTTGGTGAAATCTTAGGTTTTTCACATGTTCTTCTACCTCGATTTGGCCATTTTAGCTATGAATCTGCGCCAGTTTTGTCCTCCTGATGCTGCATATAGCAGGAACGTTGTGCGAGTAGGGATTCGGCTATCACACGCTTAAAAAAGATAGTATCTTTAGTAAAAGAAATCCCTTTCCATTGCTTTCTGCTGAGCTTTAGGGAGTAGGGGCTTACTTGGCCTAGCTTGTTTCATTTCTTGGTGATTTGTTTGTTTAGATGTTGGGTTCTTGTAGAGATCCGGTGCTACTTCTGATTTATGGCATGGGGGCTGGGTAGGATTTGGGTGATTACTGATTAGGGGCCATCTTCCTTGTGTTTGGATGTGCAGTAAGATTTCACCCAATTTGACCTATGGATTTCATAGCTTAGTAGTGGTTATGGATATGGACATTGTTTTAAGGATCTGGCTCTTTGTGACAAGTACAAATGCCAGGATATCTGATGTTTCCTAGCTTCCACAAGGCGGTACTTTGTCTTCTCATTTTTATCACTTCTAAAGTAGCATAAGATTTGTTGTTTTTTGTTTATGGTGTTCATATTATGCGGAATATTATGATAATTGTCTGCAACTAAGTGCCTGTTAAATGTTCTCTAATGTTTTGTTTTATATTCGGTTCAGGGGCTAAATAAGCTAAATGTTGTCCTCGTTTTGTATCGGTATACACCACAAGTATTAGTGGCTTCATGTAGATTCTTCAAAGTTTATAGAGCTCTTCTGACTTTGCATATGCCTGTTTGGTGATACAAAAGATCTAATTTTATTTTCTAGTCGTCCATATATGCCTTTTTGGTGAAACAAAATATCTAGTTTAATTTTCTAGTCCTCCATATAGGTTCTAGTTTTTGCTGGGGTTCCTTTTCTTTATAATTTTCTCCTCCACTTTAAAACACTTCTCATTATCATCACATTTGTTAAACCACTTTGTAAATATTCTTGATCCTTCTAATCGCAGCACCCTGATTGAAATCTTGGACATATAATTGTTGATTTATTCCAGTAAGTTTTCTGTTTGGTTGCTGGGATGGAATGTTTTGGACTTTTGGTAATGTGCTATTTCTGTATTCTGTTCAATTGCATGAAAATAAATATGTTAAATATATTTCACTGGGCAGACTAGTTTTTGAAGTTGATTTGAACAAAACATATGGCTAGTAATTTGTTTTTTTACTTGCTTGGTACTAAAAGGCTTAGTTGTTGTAAACTGACACTACTTGCCACACAGGTCAAAATATTGCACATAAGGGATTGTAAAGGACTACAAAAGCTTGTACTGCATGTATTGTTCTTTACTATGCTTGTAGAGTAAGCTAAATGTAGGACCCATAATGCTGTGACTTAAGTGTGTGGGTTTGGTTAGAGATGTTTGGGCAGAGATGTTGGAAGGCCTGAACTTGAGAGCACATTGGTAGTTCTCAGTCTTACGTATGTGATATTTTTGGGCCATTGCCAACTTGGCATTGATTCTACAGTAATGTCAGGGGATGTATTTAAGCCAGTGTTTGCTGAAATGACCAGTATTTAGGATGGAACCAAATGCACCATCTTCTGTGCTGTGCTGTGCTGTGATGCCAAATGCAGCCATGATTCCTTACCTGAACAAATAGAATGGGCTCAAGAAGCTTGGTTGCAACAACACTACTTGTTATATGTCAGCTTTGCCATTCTTATGTTGAGAAGCACACTGGGTGACTTTGGACAAAGAACACTTACAAATATACTGTTCATTATTGATATGGCAGTTTGCTTAGATTAAGTGATGGTATTCGTTGCAATAGTTTGTTATTATTTTGTTTGCATTCAGCCCCCTAACTATTAGCTAAAATGCTTAAGTGCTTCCAGTCAAAACTCATGTTACAATGACATCCTTGCAAAATTTTTCTCATCCTGTATTCACTGAAAAGGCATACTGTTAGCTTTCTGTCTGCTCTGTAGCTGTTGTAGACACTTTCTTAAGGGTGATTATGGTTCCCAGTATATTCATTTTCCTTTGGCGCTTTATTTTTAAGTTCAACAGGTATACTTGCTCTTGTCATGGATATAAGCCTATTTGGACATCGACATGTTCTCCAATATGACATTTATTCGAAGATTTATATACCATGAATACTTTTTCATAAGTAACGTTGTAATGCCAAATCCATGTTGTCACTCTATAAAACTATAGAAAAAAAACTTGACGTGTGGGAGGTAAGACAACCCTAGGCATTGTGTTAAGAAGAAGACCTTCTAACCTTCTCACATAGGTCGAGAAACCCCTGCCCCATCCATACACAACGATACCGTAGCTCATGTGAGAACGACCGCAAGTCAGCGACCAAGGCCATGCCTTAGACTTGTGCTTTGTTGTGGGACAAACAAGTGGATATTTTAACCGCACCCTAGAGTTTGCTCCCACGACGAACTCAAGACCTGAGGAGTGCTACTCAGACCACCTAATCAACTCAGCTAGAGACCCTTTTGCTAAAACTATAGATATTGATGGTCGTCAAGCATCGGGAGTCCTATACGACAAGAGAGTGCTACAGAAGTCGAAAGGCAAGTTCTACAGGGCAGTGATTAGGCCTGTTATGTTATATGGACTGAGTGTTGGCCTACTAAGAGACGACATATCCAACAACTAAGTGTCGCAGAGATGCGTATGTTGCGTTGGATATGTGGGCACACAAGATTGGACCGTTTAAGAAACGATGGCATACACAATCGGCTAGGAGTAGCACCAATTGAAGAAAAGCTTATTCAACACCGGTTGAAATGGTTTGGGGGCATGTCCACCGGAGACCCCCAGAGGCACCGGTGCATATAGGGCATCATAAGACGGGACAATAATGTGAAGAGAGGTAGAGGTCGACCAAACTTGACATGAGAGGAGGCAATCAAAAGGGACTTGAAGGAATGGAATATCCCAATGGAGTTGTGTTTGGATAGAAGTGCTTGAAAAGAAGCTATCCACGTGCCCGAACTGTGATTAGGCCTTTTTCCTTTTAGTGCTCTCAAAAGCTTTTCCCTCCCCTTTCTCTTGTAAGTAGAGGGACTCTAACTCTCATCATAGGATGACACTATGAGTTGAGGCAATTTTCTGTTTATTTCTTCAAACACTACACAATGTCATGCCCTTAGAGGGGCTGGGGACACATATTTATAGCCCTAGGGGCTGCACTACCACACCTTCTCACACACACTACACAACAGGATTGTCCTCTAGATGCTAAAGAGACTACAGAGGACAGTCAAAAGCGACTGTTGTCCTCTAGATGCTAAAGCGACTACAGAGGACAGTCAAAAAGCGACTGTTGTCCTCTAGATGCTAAAAAGACTACAGAGGACAGTCAAGCTGTCCTCTAGATGCTAAAGGACTACAGAGGACAGTCAAAAGCAGGCTGTCCTCTAGATGCTCAAGACTCAAGACTTATTCCATCATCTCTCTCGTTCCCCTTTTGGTGACATCTTGTTGGGTTTCAACTCTAGCCTACTCCAACTTGCTTGGGACTAAAAGGCTATGTTGATGTTGTTGATGATGATGATGAGACGAACTCAAGACCTGAGGATTGCTACTCAGAGCACCTAATCAACTCAGCTAGAGACCCTTTTGCTAAATGCCTAAAACTATAGATATTGATGGTCAATGTTAAAAGAAGTCTTATGAGTTAGGAGAAGCCTAAATCTGTACTTTTTTGTGAAAGGAGATGATTTATGAAATGCCACAAGATCATTCTTGCTATTTCCCCGTACTTTAGATCTGGGCTACCCTACTACCCTAGTAGGAACTTAGTATTCAACTATTCATGTGAGCGTATGCTTGTATGAAATTTTATTTTATGCTTTCAGAAGTTAATATTTTTCATGAGGTAATATGGAGAAATTCATTTTGTGAATATTCATGCTTTTGCAGATTAGTGAACCAGAGCAGTGGAAGATGCCTTCTACTAAAAAGAAACCGCTGGTTTATTTCTATGGTACTAAACAGATGTAAGTGCTATTTTTCGGTTTATTTTTCTTCTGTATGTTCTTAACATCATTTTTTAGAAACATGTGAGTGTTGTTACTTTTGATTAGCTTATAATAGCGACTATTGGTAGTTCCTTCTCGAAAAGTAACCATGTTTTAGAAGTTAGAACTATCTTCTCCTAATAGGGATCCTGCACCAAACCATGGGACCTGATAGGGCCATGTACCCCGTTAGCTCCCTAACTGTTGGATACAGCAAAAATGCGATATGGACCGTTAGATCGGGGCTGTTGAGGATCTCTTATCTGATAATTCGAGAACCCGAACACTTGTGAATGGTCGTGAAACCACTAGGCCCGGGCCTGTTCTCTCTGCCTCGGGCTGCATTGCTGCCTGACATAAACTCGGCGGTGGCTGCTGAGCCTCGTTCTTTCTCGAAGGCCTATCAGCCTCACCCACCTCGCTCGCAAGTTGCAAACATACCGCTGCCACACCCCTCCCTTTCGCGCCATGATCCGCCTAAATCGTTGTGAACTCGCTCGGATTGGTGGGACGATCGGCGAGGCCATGCGGGGGTTGCCAATCGTTCGAGGGCGGTGAGGCACGTGTTTCGAGTACGGGTGAGCATGGTCGCCAGGGACCATGTTGTGCTGCTCATGGCGCTGTTAAGCATGCTTGAACTAGATGCACCACCTGCTAGCTTCTTCCCTTCGTACGTCTTGCCGCTTGCACCTCCCTTCGCCACGGCCCTCATCCTAGCCTGACACCTTCGACCTTTCCACTGTGATGCAAGGTGGGGGCCATCCCTGAGCCACGAGCAGCAGACACACGCATGGAAGGAGTTAACGGCAGGCCCGTAGGACGCACACACGGCCTGACCGCCGCCACACCCACTGTGTCTCCCTCCTCGACGTTTTTCAGGGATCCCTCAGCGCCACGATGCAGATTTGGATGGGGCTGACATGCAGATTTGGTCCAACAGCGAGTAGATCCGTCCGTGCTATTTGGTGCTTGACAAGGAACACATTTTTGCTCGCTTCAAAAAATAGGAACAAATTTTTGCAGCTGAACTCCATGATCTTTCCGTCCTTCAGTAGTCACTCAAAGATTTGCTTCCTTGTATTGTTTAATTTTTTTTTCAATCGGATGTCCTGTTCTTGCACTTGCAATTTTGCTATCTTCGCAGTTCACCCTGGTGAGACAAACTTTGAAAGTCCAGTTGTCTGCAATGAGTAAACAATTTCTAGTAGTTCACATGATCTGTATGTGCAAGTGCAACTAGTATATTTTCAGGTTTAAAACAGCTGGTGTCACGGTGTTAGTACAGTTCATGAACTCAATGTTTGGTTCTGCCAAGCTTTGTCACCTCTTTATGTCAACAACATTAGAGATCTCCAAAAACAGTATTTTAGCAGATATCTCTATTGAACAGACATTCAGCACAACAATTTGTTTCCACCTTAGAGAATCACAATGCTTGAGCACTTAATTGTTGGCTTCATGTTTTCTTTGCAGAGCCTAGCATAGGCTCTACATATACAATTGGACTTTTTTCCAGTAGGTTTTACAGCAAGCTTATTAATGGAATCAGAGATTTTAAATGACAACATTCCAAAACAAAGGAAGCATATTCAGGCCAAAAACATCAGTACCAGTCAGCACATTTGCTTTTCCTATATTAATTATAATTGTACTATTGCTATTTATTCCCTACAAAAGCTTCTGGCAGGGAATGATCCGTGATCTGTTGGTTTTATTCTGATCTGTTAACACATTATGGTTAGATAATAACATTGAGATATTTGTTCAAAACTGGCTTGCCGGGCTTTGTTTTCTAGTTTCAAGTTTTCAACCTGTAAGTTATTTGTGACTCTTAGTTCTTTCTATTGCAGTGCTTTCTGCAATTATGCTGATCTCGAGGCATTCACCGAAGAGAAAAAAAGATCCCTACTTGCTAAAAGACATGGTAAAGGGGCTGATTTCCTGAGAGCAGTTGATGAGATAATTGAAGTTTATGATTCTCTAAAGGATATAGGTAGCAACAAGGTTGACTTGCCTGCCGAAGAAGTAAAGCCAGGTGTAGAAAAGTTTGCTGAAAATAATAGCCGCATGGATACTGAAGATCTGGTCAGTAGCTCCTATATGCACAATGATAGAAAGATAGAAGATCATTATGTCACTACCAGGAGTCATGACATGGTCAATTCTGACAGGCCTTCAGTTGACGAGCGATGTGTTGTAAATTCTGCTCCTGATGAGCCTATTGAAAATGT
The DNA here is from genome assembly GCF_902167145.1 of Zea mays. NCBI lineage: Eukaryota > Viridiplantae > Streptophyta > Magnoliopsida > Poales > Poaceae > Zea > Zea mays. The sequence continues at coordinate 134,120,493 of NC_050104.1, forward strand.
ATCCATCCTTGATGAAATGAGGGATATTTCTTTGCGTACTAATTCATTTTCAAATAAGCAAAGGGATGCACAGCCACAAAATTGCTACACACGTACTAGGGTTCCATCTCTGCGGAAGTCAAGAAGTTCATTAAGTCTGGAATCAAGAAAGGCTCAAGGTTCTGGTAATTTTTTTGATCATACCAATTTGGCTTCTATTAATTTGGTTCCTGGTGAACATAAGGAACCTTCTCATCATAGGCATGAAGATGACAAAGCTAACTCAAGTTCTGTTTCTACATCAGATAATGTCTGGTTGCATTCTGGTGAAGGCACTTCCAACCAACCTGTAACTTTGGGGGCTAGTAACGGCAACAGAATGTTGAATACTCCTGCTGAAGTGGATAGTACTAGTAACCGTGAAGCATCTGAAAATGGAACTACAGAGACAGAACTGAAATCAAATGGCACATCAGATCTTCCCATGAACACAGCAGTAAATTTCAAGAGAAAAAGAAAATCAGATAGAAAACCTGGACCTCATTATAGAGATTGTACAACACCAAATAAAGATGACCAATTATGTGCTGAGTACAGTGAAATCCTTCCAGATTCTCCGAATTCAAAGAATGAAGTAAGCAAGTCAGATGGAGATGAGCACTTGCCATTGGTCAAAAGGGCAAGGGTCCGAATGGGAAGGTCTCAGTTGGAGGATTCACCAGTTGATGAAATTGATGTTTCTAATAAGAAGCCAGAGCTTGCAACAGCCTTGGACCAATGTGATAGGAATGGTAAACCTGCAAGTCCCGCCAATGATTACTCAGCTGATCAGGTGTCTGCAGTCGTAAGTTCTGCTCCTAATCTGTCCTGCAAATTGGACACAACTATCTTGTCAAAGGAAGGTCATCTTCCTTGGAAGAATAAAGAATACCATCCAAAAATTTTAGCATTAGATGTGGAAGCTGCTTTGCCTCCTTCAAAACGCCTGCATCGCGCCTTAGAAGCGATGTCTGCTAATGTTGCTGAGAATACCAAGAATATACCTGAAGTGACAGGACCAAATGAAATGACTCTAAATGGCTCTTTGTTGACAGCAAGCAGCCTTTCTAATAAATCTGCAGATGCAGTGGTCACAGTATCTAATAGACCTGTAATAGTTCAAAGCCCTGAACCTTCTTTAGACACACAGTTTGTGCATAACCCATCAGGCAAATGTACCTCAGAATCAATTCTACAAAATAACAGCATTCCTGATTCTGCTTCAGTTCCTTCAAAAGAAAATGATCATATCGTGTTAAAAGGTGATATTTGTGAAGAAACCCTCATGGATACTAAAACTGCTAATGGTTCTTGGGATTGTAGTGAACTAAATAATGATTCCTGTGGGAAAACTTCAGCCCTTTGCATGAAATTGAATCGGCCTGCACTTAATGTTACACAAGCCACATCTGTACCTGACCGATTATCTTCGTCTTTGGAGAAAGCCAGTGAAAATGTGGCCGCAAGTGGTGTCAAAGAGACAAAAACATTTGGCTCAGCTGTTTGTGATGTTGACAGAAGTGCAGAACCAATTGACCGTTCAAACAACAATGTGACGAGCAACACAATGCGACATAGTGAGACTATTGTAGCGGATTCAGTGAACAATGTGGGGGATACAGCAAGCAACTCTTCACTGGCTACTAAATCATCCAGTATACAATCTGATGCAGACACCCGGACGTCTGAATTGTAAGATCGAAGATCTTATTTTTATGCTGATGTTACCATTAAATTTTTTGTTTAACATGAATGCATGATGTATTTTGTACCTACATATCTATGTCTGCTATTCTGTGATTTTAGTACATGTGCCATTTCTATTTTTGACATGCATCTTTTCCCAAGTCGTGTTATGATGGGACTTCTCATTTTTCTGGATGACCTGAGATGATTATTTTTGTCAAAGATGTCTGCTTTTGAAATCGCATATGCAAAACTGGGTCTATGTGATGACTTAAGACCTAGAAGAATACATGCAACATCTTTCTGCTGGCATGTGAGTAGGGCATTGACTCTAAAAACTAGAATTTAATTCTCCATGTTTTCTACAAATTATAGGCAAAGTGCTTGGGTTATGATAATTTTGGTGATGTATATGTGGACTATTCACTTATGCTGCACAATTCTCTCTTAAAAATATGAAATAGCTGGGCGCTGTTTTCAACTTCTGTGTGCACGTGATGCTCTATCTGGACACTGTTAATTGATTGGTTTTTTGAGCTGGTCGAGATTAATTCTGCAGAACATAAATTTGTTGTTATTATTGGGACATGCTTGAACCATGATAATATCCATTGTTTAGGGCTTTAGGCTCCCTTTGGAACAAAGGTTTTACAAAACACAGGAATATCCGAGTATGAAAAAGGTACGACTGAAATGCCTTAACACTTCAAATCCTACAAGATTTCAGAAAAAAGGAAAGTTTAGCCAGATGCCTTTGGAATAGACCTGTTCAAACATCGGGTTGGGTCGGGTTCGGGTCGGGTCGTGGGTCATTTAGCACGGCCCGTACCTGACCTGTGCCTAGTGTCGGGTTGGGTCGGGTTGGCCCGTGCGTGTTAGGTTGGGTTTTTTTTCGGGTTGGGTCGGGTTTTTTCGGGTTGGATCGGGTTTTGGGTCAAAATCATGATCTGTACCCGACCCATGAATTATTGCAGATTAAAAATTACAGCCCATATTTGCCCGTTGCATTGGTCGGGTCGGGTTGGGTTTTTTTTCGGGCGGGTCGGATCGGGTTGGTGGGGTCGTGTGGCTCATGATCAGGTCTACTTGGGAAGCATTATAGGAAAAAATAGGAAACAAAACAATTAGGTTGGGCCCTTGGAGCTCATGTTTTTTTTTTCTCGAACACGTAGGAGAGCTGCACATCTTTATATTAAGAAGAAGATAAAGAGGTCCAAAATAGACCGGTACAAAAATCCCTATGGCTTAACCCATAGGAATTTAAAAGGAATTGTTGGGAAGCATTCCTTTCTTCCAAAGGCCTTCATTGGAATTTTTCTATAGGAACTGATTCCTTCAAAACTCCAATGTTTTTGGAGCTCTTGTGGGTGCTGCTATTAAGCATGATGCTTATTCTGCGTGAGTGGAAAGTACAGTATTAACGTTTATATTCACTTATGGTTTCCTAAGATCGTGATTCTTCTGTCCTACATATTAGATTGCCATCCACTTACTAAAATCTAAATTTTATTATCCTAAAGGTGTACTTCCATATTTTTTATCTGAACCCAACATGTGCACAAAGAAAACACTAAATCTAAGGGGAAAATAATAGAAAATGACTACACATTATCCTATTTGATATGTTTTTTCTTAAAGGGAAAATACCAACCTGAATACTTTTTTTACAGGGATGTGGAGTGGAGTTATTGCAGTCATTGCACTTCATTTTTTTCTTTAAAAATATACAAACATTTTTGTGATGGACAAACATTTTGAGACACTGCTTCCTGAAGATTTGAGTTTTGACAAAATTGTAAAACGCATGGAGGGTACAGAGTAGATTTTGTAGTTCATTTCAATCAAACTGTGAACTTGTGAAGCATAAGCTAAAGTTATTTTTCTAAGTAAATCTGAATGAAATATCACAGTTCTATGAAGTACTTATTGCTTCACTTTGTTTTGCTATTTTTGCACATGGCTTCAGGTGAAATAATGTTTGTCTTTGAAGGATATGACTTATGGGAGTTTAGTTATTGCAATACTTCCACTCCCTTCCCCTAACTAAATGATTTAATAGAAGAGAAATGATTGTATCATAACATTTACTATGGGCACAGATAGTCGTTTCACATTTTTTTCTTGGATCTGTTACTTATTTAGTGCATCTGGTCTGCTGTGGATAAATATAGTGAAACAGAGGTCATATTGTAGATTAGGTTCCTGAACATGCTGCTGTCTTGGTGTTGTGATCTTCTGTTGCACCTTCCAACTTGGCGCTTAAATTTACAAAGCAGCCTTCTGAGACGGCGTGACTGTACTTATTTGTCTTGCAGGCATACATTCTCATCTTTGGCATTGAAAGAACTGAACCATAGAAAAATTAAAGACAGGAGCACTTCTCCAGATTCAATGCCAATGAAAGAACTTATAGCTGTTGCACAAGCTAGAAGGTTTTCTCGATCAACTTCCTTTCCAGATAACTTCCTAAATGCCAAGTATATTCCTGAAACATCAATAAATATACCTTCTAAGGAAGGCCCACACAGGCAGTTGTCACCCTCAAATCGGATAATCAGGTCTACTTCTGGAAATGATAATGTTAATTCTAGGAGTCCGTTTGATAATATTCAGCAGAAGAAATTAGCAGCACATGGAGCCAATGCAGCGCGAAGGTCTTTCAAAGATTTCCTCAGTACATTGACAAGAACCAAAGAAAGTATATCGCGCGCGACACGTCTTGCTATGGAATGTGCTAAATTTGGCATTGCTGGTGAGGTTAGACACTCTGCATGTCCCTCCTTTTGTTTTATGTGTTCACTTAAAAACTGTTTTCCTATGACTCGTATTTATTTATTCATGCTATGTGACTAGGTGTTTCTTTTGGTATTGTCTTGATTTGTTTGCTTCTGGATTTTTTTATGTAGCTGGTTTGTTTGATATACTGGATTGTTGGTGGATTGATTAGTGTAGATTTTGTTTCCTGTTGTTCTTTGGCTATGACGTGTTTTATATACCTTACGCTACTTGAGGAGCAAGCATTTCATTTTTTATGTATGTAGCTTGTTACCTAAGAGAGCCACCTCTGGTATTTTTCTACTTGCTTAGACATAGTATGAGCAACCATATCATACATAAACTCCAGGGTATAAAATGAGTATTGGGTATTGGGTAGATGATATTCAGGGTGAAATGTCCTTTGGAGCTTTATGGGAATATCTTGAGTTGTGGGATACTGGGATACCCTTTCTACGTGAATCTCCAGCAGGGCATCCAAGAACCAAGATAGGCATATCTGGAGACTATCTTCATCAGGACAGTACACAGATAATTCTGCCTATGATGCTCAGTTTCAGGGCGCCATCTTGTTTGAACCTTGTGAACGGATTTGGAAATCTAGGGCCCCTCCCAAATGTAATTTTTTCATGTGGTTGGTGGCGCACAATCGCTGTTGGACAGCAGATCGGCTGGAAAAACGTGGCCTCCCACACCCAGCTCGATGCCCACTCTGTGATCAGGTGGATGAGAATCTCCAACACCTACTCATCAAGTGTGTCTTTGCTAGGCAGCTCTGGTTCTCCATTCTGCAACACACAAGGGGTGTTTGTTTTGGCTTATTTCCAGCTTCTGTCCGCCAGAAGCTGCTGCAGACTGCCAAACACCCAGCTTTTCAGCTCGCTTTTGTGAGAATCGTTTTGGTAAAAACGCCCAAAATCAACGTGAACATAGAATCGATTGAGTCATCACAAAAGTAGGAATCCGTCACTTTCTAGATCTTAAACCCTATTGACCCCTTTATCTTTCTCTGCACGTAATCCTCACGATACTCAGATTCTCCCCACAACCAGATTCTCATAAAAGCTCGTCCGAAAAACCCTAAACAAACAGGTGGGATTGGTGGGCGAGAGTATAAAATGTTGTAGCTGGTGTTGTGCGAAAAGCCTTGAAAACTCTTGTCATACTTGGCATTGTAATGATTGTGTGTTTAATGGGGCTTCCCCCACGGTTGCTACAGCTCTGACACTTGCCAAATATGACACCCAACTATGGAGCATGTCAGGTGCCAGGGCCTCCCCCTACGTCCTGTCCCAGGGGGCTGTTTTAGCGCAATGTGCTAGTGGTCTTTTGTTCTAGCGTGTGTGCATGCGTGTTTGTGCCCGTGTGTTTGGGTCTCTTGGCCCTTTCTTCTACTATTGATACAATGATACACAGCTCTCCCGCGCATTCGAGAAAAAAAGAACTTGAGGACTTGGAAATAGCAAATGATAATTCTGTCAGACATGCCACTTACAAATTCTAGTTTACTTTGTGGAATTTACATGAACGTGAATGCTGCCTGCATCCAGCTTATGAAGATGATCATATAGCCCTTATTTCTTCAACCAAAGTGCTATTGGTCAAAATTTTCTGATGCCTTTTTTTGTTTGATTGATTAGGCAATTGACATTATCGTTGAACATCTGGAAAAGGAATCAAATTTGTATAAGAGGGTGGATCTCTTCTTTCTTGTAGATTCAATAACACAATGCTCCCGCAATCAGAAAGGTTTGTGTATAGCCTTCCCATTTTTGGTTCATTATTTTTGTACGATGGTAGAAGGGTAGGCCCGGTGCAGTGGTGAGAAGCTGTCTCACTGAGTCATTAGGTTACGGTTTCGAAGCAGCCTCTTCTGCATTTGCATGCTTGCCTCAGTTTATCCCTTCCCTAGACCCCACTCATGTGGGAGCCTCCGGCACCGGGTCTACCTTTTTTTTTGTATGGGCGGGCCTGGTGCAGCGGTAGAGCCTACCGTCTGTAACCGGAAGGTTCCGGGTTCGAGCCCCAACCTCTGCATATTATGCGGGTAAGGCTTGGCGCTTAAAGATACCCTTCCCCAGACCCCGCACAGTGCGGGAAGCCTACGACACTGGGTTCATCATAGTATTTATGATTACGTTATAAACTATGCAGGCGGAGCTGGAGATGTATATCCCTCTCTCATTCAGGCAGTTCTACCTCGAATACTCTATGCTGCTGCACCTCCTGGAAACTCAGCTTGGGAGAATCGAAAGCAATGTCTCAAGGTAAGCACATTTGATGGTCTTGATGGAGTAGACATCACATGCTGCGGACTTTTGTTTTGCTTACAAGTTTGCCAATTGATCATTAGGTTTTGAAACTTTGGCTTGAAAGGAAAACACTTTCAGAATATATCATCCGTCACCATATTAGAGAAATTGAGACTATCAACGAGGCATCATTTGGAAGTTCTCGCCGTCCTTCAAGAACAGAGAGAGCTCTAAATGACCCTTTGCGTGACAATGAAGGAATGCTTGTTGATGAGTATGGGAGGTATGGTGCTATCCCTTTATTACGTTCCTGTAGTGAAAATGGTTAAAGCTATATGAGTGAGCGTTACATGTTTGTGTCATTTGCATGTTATCATGCAATAAGCACTAGTTTTCTATTTGTTGCTTACAATACATAAGAGAACTGGAGGTTTGGTACATATTTTGGAATTGAAAACTGGTTTTATGCTATATGCTATAGTGTCTTATGTTTGCAACCTCTATTATTTTCTCTATATGTAATAATCTTTTATTTGTTGTATCCTAATGCACAATCAGGACAAGAACTATATGATTCACTGCCCATAAAATGAAAACATGCGCTATAGCCCTAGGTAGGTTTGATGAGGGTATCTTTGTCTACATTCTCATGTCCATGTTTTTGCTCATACAAACCTGTTAGGTCATTCTTTTGTAATTTTGTAAGGCCCCGTTTGGTTTTATGGACTAAAAATTAGTCCCTCCATTTGTCCCTAAATTGCCAAACGGTGAGACTAAAACAGGATTAAACTGTGTTAGTCTCTAGTCCCTCAAGGTGTGACTAAAAGAGACTAAACCATATTAATTCCACCTTTTGCCCCTCCTTTATTTCAGTTGCACTAATGGCGGGAGAATACTAAGGGGTATTTTGGTCCTCTTATGATTCATTTAATTGTTTTTGAATACTTTTAGTCCCTAGAACCAAACAGAGTAGGGACTAAACTTTAGTCTTCTAACTAAACTTTAGTCCTTGGACTAAAGAAACCAAACGGACCCTAAGCTGTTTTGTTATAAGCTATGTGCTATTTTGGCTTGTTGGTAACTGGTACTAGTACCGACAAAGATTTATTAAATATTTGGGCAAAAATCTCCAGTTAAATTGTTTTTTGCTATACTATTGAACTTATAGATTAGATAAAAAACGTGACAGAACTATCACTGAAAATACAAGGGAACGATTAGAAAAGTTGCTTAAGAGTTCAGACTGAACAATACCCATAAAACAACCTTTCTATAATAGATATAGAACACATATGGCAGAAAAAAAGTGATGATGTGTTTAGGATAATGCATGATACATGCAGTGCTGCATGTGTGGCATCCTGGGTCCTAGCGGGCCTTTCAATTTGACCTATTTTAACAAATCAGTCGTGCACATAGGACATGTAACATCATCTTTTGTTGAGTGTATCTCCTGCTTTCGTCTATTTGCCTGATGGTTGTGTGTTTCACTGTTGTCAACAGTAATGCTGGTTTTCAGCTACCCAACTTAATTTGCACAAAAGTACTTGAAGAAGAGGAAGAAAACTCTTCTGAAGGCAGGAGCTTGAGCTTTGAAGCTGTTACACCTGAACAGGATGCCCCATATAATGATGACAATGAAGAATCTCAAATGCCTGTTGAGAAGCATCACCATATTCTGGAAGAGGTTGATGGTGAGCTTGAGATGGAGGATGTAGCTCCACCATCTGATATTGGGGCAACCACCAAGTGCCAACCAGAGCAAAGTGACACCAATCGTGCACCATCTGACCAACGCCCTTCAGATGCTGGCCCTCCACTTCCTGTGGACCGGCCTCCATCTCCTCCGCCATTGCCATCATCTCCTCCACCTGTCCCCGTTCCTCAGAGTGCACAGATGCAGCCTAAATTACAAATGGCATCTGATCCCATGGCGCCACATCCTCAAAGAGCTACATATGTATGTGTATTTTATTCCTGTGCAAGAGATTATGCGACCATAATGTCGTGTACTTAATGCGTACTTCTTTTTTACAGAGTGTTCAAAGTCAACAACAGCATTCTATTGCAGAGCACCCAGGTAACATGAATTCTTCTGTTGCACCATTGCCACCCCCACCGTTTAACAGTTCAGGATATGGAGGGCAACAAAATCAGATACCACCTCCCCCACCAATGGCACCACTCAATCCTCCTGGTCCCCATGGCAGTTTCCCTGCTCCCCCAGCACCTTACCATGGGAACAACTATCATCGGCCTCCAACCACATCCATGCCTAACGAGGGATATCATCAGCAACCACCACCCCCTCCACCGCCTCCAAATCAATTCCCTTCTGTGCCACCAGAACACCAACATAGGCCACATCACTGGGGTAATAACTGTCCACCGTATCCCGAGAGATATCGGTACAATGGACATGATCGAGGTAATCACAGACATGATAGAAGGCATCATGGACATGACAGACAACACCATTATGATGATAGAGGATACCACTACGATGATAGAGGATATCACTATGATGATAGAGGCCATTACTTTGATGATAGAAGACATCATTTTGACGATAGAGGACATCACTTTGATGAGAGAGCTATTAGGGGGCCAATGCACAATGATGCCGCTGACCAGGGAAGATATTCTTTTCCTCCAGGTACATTTCTTGCCATGGTCATGAACCTTTTCTTACTTACCATGGTTATCATGCTGTAAGATACCTTAACAACAATAGGATATGCTAGTGCCTGAGCTATTGCTTGTTATATAATCATCAACATCCAGCACTGAGTTTCTTTGTTTTTGTTGTTGAGCCATGTGCAGGTCCTCCTCGGATTCCTGACCATTTTGAAGCTCCACCAGCCCCAATGCACTATGGGCGACCATCAGATCCTCCGCCAAGGCCTTGTGCAGGCTGGTCTAGGCCGCCTAGGATATCTGATAACTATTCTCCCTCGAGACATTCTGTGGAGCCTCCAGTTTCACATACAGCTGGAGGTATGTAACATGTTATGTCGATATATATGCTTTTTAATGGAAGTTGCTTTCATTTTTTTGAGGACTTGTTAGTTTTTGGGAAGGTCTTGTAAGGAATTGCTATTTTCCAAAATATTGAGGACTTTTGGTTTGTCCCAAGTCAAACTATACAAGTCTATAAAAAAACAGTAATATTTATGATATCAATTCAGCATTACTAGATCCATTAACCATTATGTTATATATTTCACAGCTTACTTTGATCTTGTAGATGTTAATACTCTTCTCTATAAGCTCGGTCGAACTTAAGATAGTTTGATTGATTACAAATAAAAAAAATCCTTATGTTTTGGGATGAAGTATAGTTTTGTTACAAATCTAGAGGATTCTGAGGCTTAATTCATGAGCTTCAGCTTATAGTCAGGCGGGAACGACGTGGAAAAAGAGTGCCGTAGTTTTGTTGACTAGGATTGGAATCCTGTTCTCCATTTTATGTTTACTTTGGAAAAGTAGCCTTTTGTCAGCAGTCCATTCACTGTAATCCCTGTTACTACTTGTTAATTACAAAGATGTATTTATTCCATTTGCTTGGCGTTAGATGTTAATATAACGGCCACTGGGTATTTTATGAAAGGAAGTTTCTCAGACTCTCTTGCTTGGCGAGTAAAAATTGTGGATACTCAAATCTACCTTTCACACTGCAGGTCATGGTGGATGGAGACCTAGATAACCTTTTTCGGTATCGAAGCGGTAGGCCGTTTGTTACATTGGCAGTGTTTTTTTTGTTGAGGTTTATTACAAAGGTGTTGTCTTTTTCTGTTTCATCTGACCACCCCGTTTGTTTCAGGTGCTCTGATGCTTTCCTTGGTCTGTGGGGGCTTAACCTGTGGGAGAGTCTGTCTGGTGTCTCTGCTTCAGGTTGAAGGCACCCACGGAGGTGGAGCACTCCAGGAAAGTGGGAGCTGGTACCTGCCTCCTTGTACAGATGTATCTCATGGATTCTACGGCGGTCGGGCTGCCTGAACTGCTGTTTGTACCCTAGTAGGGGTTTAGACTGCGCGACCACACGCAGAGCTGAGTTGTAGGGGTGTAGGGTGTCTTCTATCAACCGATCGTAGTCTTACATTGTACTGTTTGTTAGTGCAACAGTCCTCGATTCCATTGCTGAATTCCTCCTGGCCTCATCAGACGACAGCCAGCTGCTCTGATGTCTTGCCGAAACTGTTTGAGCACAGCGTACATATATGCCTAAAAAAGAGAAATATAAATCATTTTGCCCGTTGCACCTGCTTATATATAAGAGCATGGTCGAACTAAGGGGTGTTTGGTTTCTAGGTTCGCTCAATTTTATTTTATTTAATATGGAAATTTTAGTTAACCTAGAAATTAGTCTCTAGAAACTAAACATCTTCTAATGATGACTTGTGGTTGATCATTTCTGTTTCTCTAGAATAAAAAAATACAAATCTTATCTGATAATGTATCTGCAATCACAAGTATAGTTCCATTTAGTTTATGACTTGTGTTGGTCGAACAGCACTAAGAAAAAAAAACAAGTGAGTTGCATGCACGACCAAAGAGCCACTGACCTCTCACCAGCAGCAACCAGTACGTAAACAGGGTGGCCATGCATGCCGCTGGTATGAAGCACCTAATTCACCGATGCTCCGCTCACTCCTACTCGTCTGGTTACGGAGGAAGCACCTAATCCAGACCGTGCAGCGGCTGACCCAACTACTTGAAAATAAACAATCCACGTCTTTATATAAACAAGTCGCACGCCGCCAGCGATCTAGGGAGGCTTCACAACGGCGGAGCACGCTAGCAGCTAGGCCACGAGACGATGGCGGCCCCGGCGCCTCACGTCGCGGTGGTCGCCGCCGTCCTGCTCCTCCTCCCGTCCCTCCTCGCCGTCGTCGCGCAGACGCCAAAGGGCGCCAAGGCGTTCTGCATTAGCCAGTTCGCCATCGCCAGCCAGGCCTGCTCCATCCTGCCGCCGAGTCCACCCGACGAGCACCACCACGACGACGAGGATGATGACGATGACGACGACGGCGACGACGAGCATCATGACCGCGACCGTCGCAGCCACCACGCGGCGGCCATGAGCTTCTCGGCACTGATGGCGAGGAATAACGGCAGCCACGGGGTCGTCTCTGGGAACCGCACCGTTGGTCACCACCAGCACCAAAGCAACCGCACCCGCGGCGGGCGCGGTCGAGGCCGTGGGCGTGGCCGCCATGGGCGTCTGCGGGACGACGGCGACAACCACAACGCCGACGATCCTGATCACGACGACGATCATGACGACAACAACGATGACCATGACGACGACGACAACGACCACCATGACACTGACGACCCGGACCACGACGATGACCACGACGACGACGACGACGACAATAACGACGATGATAATGACGACGACGACGACCATGACCACCACGATGAAGAGCTCCGCGCGTACCGTGACTGCTGCCGATGGCTCAAGGAGGTGCAGAAGGACTGCGTCTGCGAGGCGCTGCTGCGGCTGCCCCCCTTCCTCGTCAAGCCGCAGCACACTTACGTGGTCAGGGTCGGCAGGACGTGCAAGATCACCTACCGCTGCGGCGGCGTCTAGCTAGCCCCATGTCGCCGCCCTGCCACCACCGTCTAGACGTCCATGCAGCTGCCGTTCATGGCTGGAGTTTAATTAACTGCCGCGCGCCTGCTTTCTTCACGATTACGTACAAGCATATCTGGTCGTTTTGTTCACGTAGGTAATATATATAATTATTAGGTAGACACGGGGTGTGTTATTCACATATGTGTTGCAGTGCTGGTTGTCCACGCCCAGTAGTTTTGAAGTATAATGTAGCCCTCACAATTTTTTTTCTACATGTCTCCTTGTCCTTGGTACCTATTTACTCTTATTTTTGGTAAATGTTAATACACCCTTATTTTAAACCTGATCAAGTTTATAGTAAAGATTATCAATATTATCATGAATATAATCTTATTAATACGCACAATATGAAGACCCAATAAGAATACAACTTAGCACAGTATAGAGGTAAAATTCTAAGTATAAGACCCTATTCTCACATCTGTTGTCTCTCACATCCCACCCTGCCTACCCAACCTAAGCCAACATGGCGGGGCCTCACCTTGAATAGTTGAATCCCATCACTCTCCCTCCCCTTCCCTCCCCACCACCCATTGGTACATCCTTCCCTTGCTCGTACTTCCACTGCACAAGCATAACTGTACCTTAGCCCGACAAGGTACATCCTTAGCAGGACGAATGGTTCATCTCTATATCCAATCAAATTGAGGTCAGTGGTGGGCATTCCATACCTGGTTTAACTATTACGTCTCTTGTATTTGGCTTCATCCATTGACAACAAAATAGAGGGATCTTTAAATAAGATCCATACTCTAGTTTCTATATCTCCTCTTTATAACTATAGTATGAGTACTCGTTTCCATCATTGTTTGTGGCATTTATATGAATGACACTATTTTGGTTAGTGTTGTTGTCTTGTGCTCTTGTGTAAAATATTTATCCATTTATCTCGTATCCTTCGAATGTCAAGATCAAGAAAGATAGACCCCAAGCCAACCATGCTAGTTGATTATCAATACCTAGGGGTGGTAATGGATCGCGATCCAAATGCTTCTTCACAAAATGGTAGGGCCCTAAATAAATTTTAGTTCAAAAATGAATAGAAATAGAGTCTGATCCTAATCCGATTCGATCTTTAAATCTTATAGTGTAAAATTTAGAGCTCATTGTCACATTTATCAATACCCCATCACCTTTCAGGTGTTGTTGCAATCAACATGCAAAAGTATCAATGTGTTGGCATATAATCTAGGGCTCATACTTCCTGGGGTTCTCAAAATATAATAATTTATTATGTTGCTTGATATTTGGAGCCACTAAAGAAGACTATTGCATACCGTGTAATATGTTTTATCAAATAAAATTTATCATTAGTCTATATCGACTTCTTTCCAAGTGATACTTTTCCCACTAGTCTCCCCTCGTGGCGTGACAACGAAACACCAATTGACTTAAGTTCATCAATATAGTCAACAGAACACAATCATTTCTTTTGTCTTGTAACCCTTAGCAATGCATCCTTAAGGGCTAGAACGTTAACGAACATACTTCTTTATAATTTTCATGCATCTCTTTAATGAGAACACATTATGTAGAAAGATAGGTCCAAGATGTCATTTTCTTTGATAATGTGAACCATGAGATATGTCATAATATCAAAGAACGATGGAGGAAAAAATAGCTCAAAAGTGGCCATGCATTACATAACGTCGTTCTGTAATCTCTTTAGGTTGCATGAATCGATTACCTTTTGTGATATTAGATTCAGGAAAGTGCATAACTTTATGATTATTTTTCTAACATTGTTTGGAAGGACACCCCACAACATAATTAGAAGTAGTTGAGTGATCAGCATGTGATAGCCATCATACTTTATGTGCACAAATTTCTTCTCCTTCATATTTATTAGCATTTTTACATTAAAGGAGTAACTAGCTAGAACTTTGATACTATTCAAGCATTCCAACATAATGTCATTCTCTTTCCCTAACTTTTGTGTACAGGGCCTCTCGTTGTTTCATAGCTTTCAAGTCCTCTAATGATTCTAGTGTATATTTGTCCTTCTCATACATGCCTAGGAAACCACCCTATCTTATGGGTGCATGGCCTCTCGTTGTTTTATATTTTCAAGTCCTCCCATGATTCTAGTGTATCTTTGTTCTTCATATATGTGCCTAGGAATCTATGTAGGTTCACACAAATATTCTTTGTGAGGTGCATCACGTCGATTGCATAAGCGAACATCTAATACTTTCTAGTAAGGTAGATGCTAAAACGTTTTTCTTTCAATTCGGTGCCTTTCTATATTCACTCAGAATAGGTTGGCCACCAAATCTCCTTCCAATGACTACACTCAAGTTCTTTACCATATGGAATACAAGATTGCCATTTCGGTGAATTGGCTTGGCATGATGGTCTGCTTGCCCATTCCAATGCTTACATTTTTTTCTTACTTGGTGTTTGGCCACAAGAAATCAATGATGGCATATGTAAACAATGTTTCTATAATGATATAGATATATGTTGTCAGTCCCATCTAAATAAGGGGTACATGCCTTGAATCCTTTATTGGATTGCCGAGATAGGTTTGAAAGTGAAGCCAATCATTGATTGTTACGAACAACAAAGCACATAGGTCAAAACCCTCCTTTTTGTGCTCATCCCACATATGTACACCTTTGGACTGCAACTGTAAAAGTCCATCGACCAGTAGTTTTAGGTACACATCGATGTTGTTGATATGTTACTAGGCCTTGGATAAGCACCAACATCCATAATGAACTTCTACTTTAAGCATAGCCATGAAGGTAGGTTGTATATGAAAGGGAAATAGACTTACACCTTTTCCTAAATTAATTTTGGTAGTTGAATTGCCCAACACAAATAATTGGACTAACTAGTTTGCTCTAGTCTATAAGTTTTACAGGTGCCAAAGGTTCACAACAAGCCAATAAAAAGACCAAAGATGAGTTCAAATAAAGAGAGCTAAAGACATCCCAAAAGGCACCCTGGTCTGGCGCACCGGAGTGTCCGGTGCACCACCGGACAGTGTCCGGTGCACCAGGGAACTTGACGATGAACTCACTACCTTCGGGAAAATGGGAAGCCGCTCCGCTATAATTCACCGGACTGTCCGGTGTCACACCGGACTGTCCGGTGTGCCAGCGGAGCAACGGCTACTTTGCACGCAGCGGTCGACTGCAACGCATTTAATGCGCGCCTGCGCGCGCAGAGGACAGAGCACGCGCAGAAGGCGCACCGGACAGCCCAGAGGCCCCACCAGTCAGAGCTCCAATGGTCAGAACCCAATGACCTGCTGACGTGGCTGGCGCACCGGACTGTCCGGTGCGCCATGCGACAAACAGCCTCCCAACAGCCACTTTTGGTGGTTGGGGCTATAAATACCCCAACCACCACACATTCAATGGCATCCAAGTTTTCCACCTTCAACACATTACAAGGGCTATAGCATTCATGTCTAGACACAACCAAAGAGATCAAATCCTCTCCCAAGTCCAGAATCACTCCAAATCAAATAGTGACTAGAGAGAGCGACATTTGTGTTTATTTGAGCTCTTGCACTTGGATTGCTTATTTTCTTTCTCATTCTTTCTTGTGATCAAAGTCAATTGTAATCGAGGCAAGAGACACCAATTGTGTGGTGGTCCTTGCGGGAACTTTGTGTTCCGTTTGATTGAGAAGAGAAGCTCACTCGGTCTAAGTGACCGTTTGAGAGAGGGAAAGGGTTGAAAGAGACCCGGTCTTTGTGACCACCTCAATGGGGAGTAGGTTTGCAAGAACCGAACCTCGGTAAAACAAATCATCGTGTATCACTCCTTATTTGCTCGCGATTTGTTTTTCACCCTCTCTCGCGAACTCGTTTATATTTCTAATGCTAACCCGGCTTGTAGTTGTGATTAAGTTTATAAATTTCAGATTCGCCCTATTCACCCCCCCTCTAGGCGACTTTCAATTGGTATCGGAGCCTGGTGCTTCATTAGAGCTTAATCGCTCGAAGTGATGTCGGGAGATCACGCCAAGAAGATGGTGATCGGCAGTGAAAAAAGCGCTACAAGCCACGGGAAGGCTCCATCGGGGGAGTCCGCCAACAACAAGAAGGATGGATCCTCCTCACGCATTCGATCGCACAAGAGTGGCGAGAAGAAGAAGAAAATGAAGAAAGTGATCTACTACGAGACCGATTCTTCCTCGCCCTCTACATTCGGATCCGACGCCGCATCCGTCACTTCTAAGCGCCAAGAGCGCAAGAAGTATAGTAAGATCCCCCTACGCTACCCTCGCATTTCCAAACGTACTCAATTACTTTCCGTCCCATTAGGCAAACCACCCATGTTTGATGTTGAAGATTATAATATGTGGAGTGATAAAATGAGGCATCATCTAACCTCACTCCACACTAGCATTTGGGATGTTGTTGATATTGGAGTACAGGTACCATCACCGGGGGATGAAGACTATGATTCGGACGAGGTCACCCAAATCCGGCACTTCAACTCTCAAGCCACCACTATACTCCTCGCCTCTCTAAGTCGAGAGGAGTATAACAAGGTGCAAGGATTGAAGAGTGCCAAAGAGATTTGGGACGTACTCAAGACCGCGCACAAAGGAGATGAGGTGACCAAAATCACCAAGCGGGAGACGATCGAGGGGGAGCTCGGTCGCTTCCGGCTTCGCCAAGGGGAAGAGCCACAAGACATGTACAACCGCTTGAAGACCTTAGTGAACCAAGTGTGCAACCTCGGGAGCACCAAATGGGATGACCATGAGATGGTCAAGGTTATTCTAAGATCCCTCATTTTCCTTAACCCTACGCAAGTTCAATTAATTCGAGGTGATCCTAGATACACGCTAATGTCTCCCGAGGAAGTAATAGGCAAATTTGTGAGCTTTGAGTTGATGATCAAAGGCTCAAAGAAAATCATCGAGCAAGACGGCCCCTCCACGCCCGAAGGACAACCGGTCGCATTCAAGGCAACGGAGGAGAAGGAGGAGTCTACCTCAAGTAGACTACCCATTGACGCCTCCAAGCTCGACAACGAGGAAATGACACTCATCATCAAGAGCTTCCGCCAAATCCTCAAGCAAAGGAGGGGGAAGGATTACAAGTCCCGCTCCAAGAAAGTGCGCTACAAGTGTGGTAAGCCCGGTCATTTTATTGCAAAATGTCCACTATCTAGTGACAGTGACAGGGGTGACGACAAGAAAGGCAAGAGGAGAGAAAAGAAGAGGTACTATAAGAAGAAGGGCGGCGATGTGAAAGGGAATTAGGCTTACACCTAGTCCTTAATTATTTTTGGTGGTTGAATTGCCCAACACAAATAATTGGACTAACTAGTTTGCCCAAGTGTATAGATTATGCAGGTGTAAAAGGTTCACACTCAGCCAATAAAAAGACCAAGTTTTGGATTCAACAAAGGAGCAAAGTGGGAACCGAAGGCCCTCTGGTCTGGGATCACCGGACTGTCCGGTGTACACCGGACAGTGTCCGGTGCACCAGAGGACTCCAGCTCAAACTCGTCACCTTCGGGAATTTCCAGAGGCACTCGCGCTATAATTCACCGGACTGTCCGGTGTACACCGGACAGTGTCCGGTGCGCCATGGAGAAGCGGCCTCAGGAACTCGCCAGCTTCGGGAAACTCCAACGGCTAGTCCGCTATAATTCACCGGACTGTCCGGTGTGCACCGGACTGTCCGGTGCGACTCCGGAGCAACAGCTAACTCGCGCCAACGGCTACCTGCAGAGCAATTAATGCGCGCTCTGCGCGCGCAGAAGTCAGGCGCGCCCATTCCGGCGCACCGGACAATGAACAGTTGTTGTCCGGTGTGCACCGGACACCCAGGCGGGCCCACAAGACAGAAGCTCCAACGGTCAGAATCCAACGGCAGTGATGACGTGGCAGGGGCACCGGACTGTCCGGTGCGCCATCGAGCAGACAGGCTCCCAACGGCCACTTTTGGTGGTTGGGGCTATAAATACCCCAACCACCCCACCATTCATTGCATCCAAGTTTTCCACTTCCCAACTACTACAAGAGCTCTAGCATTCAATTCTAGACACACCAAAGAGATCAAATCCTCTCCAAATTCCACACAACGCCATAGTGATTAGAGAGAGTGATTTGCTTGTGTTCTTTCGAGCTCTTGCGCTTGGATTGCTTTCTTCTTTCTTGATCCTTTCTTTGCAATCAAACTCACTTGTAATTGAGGCAAGAGACACCAATCTTGTGGTGGTCCTTGTGGGAACTTTGTGTTCCAAGTGATTGAGAAGAGAAAGCTCACTCGATCTGTGGATCGTTTGAGAGAGGGAAGGGTTGAAAGAGACCCGGCCTTTGTGGCCTCCTCAACGGGGAGTAGGTTTGCAAGAACCGAACCTCGGTAAAACAAATCCGCGTGTCTCACTTACTTATTCGCTTGCGATTTGTTTTGCGCCCTCTCTCGCGGACTCGTTTCTTTATTACTAACACTCACCCGGCTTGTAGTTGTGTTTATATTTGTAAATTTCAGTTTCGCCCTATTCACCCCCCCTCTAGGCGACTATCAATTGGTATTAAAGGCCGGTGCTTCATTAGAGCCTAACCGCTCGAAGTGATGTCGGGAGATCACGCCAAGAAGGAGATGGAGACCGGCGAAAAGCCCACTACAAGCCAAGGGAGCACTTCATCGGAAGAGTCCCGCACCAAGAGGAGGGAGAAGAAGAAGATCTTCTCCAACAAAGGGAAGGAGAAGAAATCTTCTTCTCACCACAAAGAGAAGAAGGAAAAATCTTCTTCCCACAAGCCGCATCGGAGTGGGGGCAAGCAAAAGAGGATGAGGAAAGTGGTCTACTATGAGACCGACACTTCATCAACATCGACCTCCGGCTCCGACGCGCCCTCCGTAACTTCTAAACGCCAAGAGCGTAAGAAGTTTAGTAAGATCCCCCTACACTATCCTCGCATTTCTAAACATGCACCTCTACTTTCCGTCCCATTAGGCAAACCACCAACTTTTGATGGTGAAGATTATGCTAGGTGGAGTGATTTAATGCGATTTCATCTAACCTCACTCCACAAAAGTATATGGGATGTTGTTGAGTTTGGTGCACAGGTACCATCGGTAGGGGATAAAGATTATGATGAGGATGAGGTGGCCCAAATCGAGCACTTCAACTCTCAAGCAACAACGATACTCCTCGCCTCTTTAAGTAGAGAGGAGTATAACAAAGTGCAAGGGTTGAAGAGCGCCAAGGAGGTTTGGGATGTGCTCAAAACCGCGCACGAGGGAGACGAGCTCACCAAGATCACCAAGCGGGAAACGATCGAGGGGGAGCTCGATCGGTTCCGACTTCGCAAAGGGGAAGAGCCACAACACATGTACAACCGGCTCAAGACCTTGGTGAACCAAGTGCGCAACCTCGGGAGCATAAAGTGGGACGACCACGAGGTGGTTAAGGTTATTCTAAGATCACTTATTTTCCTTAACCCTACTCAAGTTCAATTAATTCGTGGTAATCCTAGATATACAAAAATGACCCCCGAGGAAGTTATCGGGCATTTTGTAAGTTTTGAGTGCATGATCGAAGGCTCGAGAAAGATCAACGAGCTTGACGAACCCACCACATCCGAAGCTCAACCCGTCGCATTCAAGGCGACGGAAGAAAAGAAGGAGGAGGCTACACCAAGTCGACAACCAATAGACGCCTCCAAGCTCGACAATGAGGAAATGGCGCTCGTCATCAAGAGCTTCCGCCAAATCCTCAAGCAAAGGAGGGGGAAAGACTACAAGTCCCGCTCCAAGAAAGTTTGCTACAAATGTGGTAAGCCCGGTCATTTTATTGCTAAATGTCCCATATCTAGTGACAGTGACCGAGGCGACGACAAGAAGGGGAGAAGAAAGGAGAAGAAGAAGTACTACAAGAAGAAGGGCGGCGATGCCCATGTTTGTCGAGAGTGGGACTCCGACGAAAGCTCAAGCGACTCCTCCGACGACGAGGACGCCGCCAACATCGCCGTCACCAAAGGGCTTCTCTTCCCAAACGTCGGCCACAAGTGCCTCATGGCAAAGGACGGCAAAAGGAAGAAGGTAAAATCAAGATCCTCCACTAAATATGAAACCTCTAGTGATGAAAATGCTAGTGATGAGGAGGATAACTTGCGTACCCTTTTTGCCAATCTTAACATGGAACAAAAAGAAAAATTAAATGAATTAATTAGTGCTATTCATGAAAAGGATGACCTTTTGGATTCTCAAGAGGATTGTCTAATTAAAGAAAACAAGAAACATGTTAAGGTTAAAAATGCTTATGCTCTAGAAATTGAGAAATGTGAAAAATTATCTAGTGAGCTAAGCACTTGCCGTGAGATGATTGACAACCTTAGGAATGAAAATGCTAATTTAAATACTAAGGTTGATTCACATGTTTGCAATGTTTCAATTCCTAATCCTAAAGATAATAATGATGATTTGCTTGCTAGGATTGAAGAATTAAACATTTCTCTTGCTAGCCTTAGAGTAGAAAATGAAAATTTAATTGCTAAGGCTAAAGAACTAGATGTTTGCAATGCTACCATTTCCAATCTTAGAGATAAAAATGATATTCTTCATGCTAAGATTGTTGAACTTAATTCTTGCAAACCCTCTACATGTATTGTTGAGCATGTATCTATTTGTACTAGATGTAGAGATGTTGATATTAATGCTATTCATGATCATATGGCTTTAATTAAACAACAAAATGATCATATAGCAAAACTAGATGCTAAAATTGCCGAGCACAACTTAGAAAATGAGAAATTTAAATTTGCTCGTAGCATGCTTTATAATGGGAGACGCCCGGGCATCAAGGATGGCATTGGCTTCCAAAGGGGAGACAATGTCAAAATTAGTGCCCCTCCTAAAAGATTGTCTAATTTTGTAAAGGGCAAGGCTCCCATGCCTCAGGATAACGAGGGTTACATTTTGTACCCTGCCGGTTATCCTGAGAGCAAAATTAAGAGAATTCATTCTAGGAAGTCTCACTCTGGCCCTAATCATGCTTTTATGTATAAGGGTGAGACATCTAGCTCTAGGCAACCAACCCATGCTAAGTTGCCTAGAAAGAAAACTCCTAGTGCATCAAATGATCATAACATTTCATTTAAAACTTTTGATGCATCTTATGTTTTGACTAACAAATCTGGCAAAATAGTTGCCAAATATGTTGGGGGCAAGCACAAGGGCTCCAAGACTTGTGTTTGGGTACCCAAAGTTTTTGTGTCTAATGCCAAAGGACCCAAAACCATTTGGGTACCTAAAGTCAAGAACTAAACTTGTTTTGTAGGTTTATGCATCCGGGGGCTCAAGTTGGATACTCGACAGTGGGTGCACAAACCACATGACTGGGGAGAAAAGGATGTTCTCCTCATATGAGAAAAACCAAGATCCCCAAAGAGCGATCACATTCGGGGATGGAAATCAAGGTTTGGTCAAAGGATTGGGTAAAATTGCTATATCTCCTGACCATTCTATTTCCAATGTTTTTCTTGTATATTCTCTAGATTACAACTTGCTTTCTGTTTCCCAATTATGTCAAATGGGCTACAACTGTCTATTCACTGATATAGGTGTCACTGTCTTTAGAAGAAGTGATGATTCAATAGCATTTAAGGGAGTGTTAGAGGGTCAGCTATACTTGGTAGATTTTGATAGAGCTGAACTCGACACTTGCTTAATTGCTAAGACTAACATGGGTTGGCTCTGGCACCGCCGACTAGCTCATGTTGGGATGAAGAATCTTCATAAGCTTCTAAAGGGAGAACACATTTTAGGACTAACAAATGTTCATTTTGAGAAAGACAGGATTTGTAGTGCATGCCAAGCAGGAAAGCAAGTTGGCACTCATCATCCGCATAAGAACATAATGACGACCGACAGGCCACTAGAGCTCTTACACATGGATCTATTCGGCCCGATCGCTTACATAAGCATCGGCGGGAGTAAGTACTGTCTAGTTATTGTGGATGATTATTCTCGCTTCACTTGGGTATTCTTTTTGCAGGAAAAATCTCAAACCCAAGAGACCTTAAAGGGATTCTTGAGACGGGCTCAAAATGAGTTCGGCTTAAGGATCAAGAAAATTAGAAGCGACAACGGGACGGAGTTCAAGAATTCTCAAATTGAAGGCTTCCTTGAGGAAGAGGGCATCAAGCATGAGTTCTATTCTCCCTACACGCCACAACAAAATGGTGTAGTGGAGAGGAAGAATCGAACTCTACTAGACATGGCAAGAACCATGCTTGATGAATACAAGACTTCGGATCGGTTTTGGGCGGAGGCGGTCAACACCGCTTGCTACGCCATCAACCGGTTATATCTTCACCGAATCCTCAAGAAGACATCGTATGAACTCCTAACTGGTAAAAAGCCCAACATTTCATATTTTAGAGTCTTTGGTAGCAAATGCTTTATTCTTGTTAAGAGAGGTAGAAAATCTAAATTTGCTCCTAAGACTGTAGAAGGCTTTTTACTAGGATATGACTCAAACACAAGGGCATATAGGGTCTTTAACAAGTCCACTGGACTAGTTGAAGTCTCATGTGACGTTGTGTTTGATGAGACTAACGGCTCTCAAGTAGAGCAAGTTGATCCTGATGAGATAGGTGAGGAAGAGGCTCCGTGCATAGCGCTAAGGAACATGTCCATTGGGGATGTGTGTCCTAAGGAATCTGAAGAGCCTCCAAATGCACAAGATCAACCATCCTCCTCCATGCAAGCATCTCCACCGACTCAAAATGAGGATGAAGCTCAAGTTGATGAAGAAGAAGATCAATCAAATGAGCCACCTCAAGATGACGGCATAGATCAAGGGGGAGATGCAAATGATCAAGACAAGGAGGATGAAGAGCAAAGGCCGCCACACCCAAGAGTCCACCAAGCAATCCAACGAGATCACCCCGTCGACACCATCCTCGGCGATATTCATAAGGGGGTAACTACTCGATCTCGTGTTGCACATTTTTGTGAACATTACTCGTTTGTTTCCTCTATTGAGCCACACAAGGTAGAGGAAGCACTCCAAGATTCGGATTGGGTGGTGGCGATGCAAGAGGAGCTCAACAACTTCACTAGGAATGAGGTATGGCATTTAGTTCCACGTCTTAACCAAAATGTTGTAGGGACCAAATGGGTCTTCCGCAACAAGCAAGATGAGCATGGTGTGGTGACAAGGAACAAAGCTCGACTTGTGGCCAAGGGATACTCCCAAGTCGAAGGTTTGGATTTCGGTGAAACCTATGCACCCGTAGCTAGGCTTGAGTCAATTCGCATATTATTAGCCTATGCTACTTACCATGGCTTTAAGCTTTATCAAATGGACGTGAAAAGTGCCTTCCTTAATGGACCAATCAAGGAAGAGGTCTATGTTGAGCAACCTCCCGGCTTTGAAGACAGTGAGTTTCCTAACCATGTCTATAAGCTCTCTAAGGCACTTTATGGGCTCAAGCAAGCCCCAAGAGCATGGTATGAATACCTTAGAGATTTCCTTACTGCTAATGGCTTCAAAGTCGGTAAAGCCGATCCTACTCTATTCACTAAAACTCTTGAAAATGATTTGTTTGTATGCCAAATTTATGTTGATGATATCATATTTGGGTCTACTAATGAATCTACTTGTGAGGAATTTAGTAGGATCATGACACAGAAGTTCGAGATGTCTATGATGGGGGAGTTGAAACATTTCTTAGGATTTCAAGTGAAGCAACTCCAAGAAGGCACCTTCATTAGCCAAACAAAGTATACTCAAGACATTCTAAGCAAGTTTGGGATGAAGGATGCCAAACCCATCAAGACACCCATGGGAACTAATGGGCATCTCGACCTCGACACGGGAGGTAAGTCCGTGGATCAAAAGGTATACCGGTCGATGATAGGTTCTGTACTCTATTTATGTGCATCTCGACCGGATATTATGCTTTCCGTATGCATGTGTGCAAGATTCCAAGCCGACCCTAAGGAAGCTCACCTTACGGTCGTAAAACGAATCTTGAGATATTTGGCTTATACTCCTAAGTTTGGGCTTTGGTATCCTAAGGGATCCACTTTTGATTTAATTGGTTATTCGGATGCCGATTGGGCGGGGTGCAAAATCAATAGGAAGAGCACATCGGGGACTTGCCAGTTCTTGGGAAGATCCTTGGTGTCTTGGGCTTCAAAGAAGCAAAATTCGGTCGCTCTTTCCACCGCCGAAGCCGAGTATATTGCCGCAGGCCATTGTTGCGCGCAATTGCTTTGGATGAGGCAAACCCTGCGGGACTACGGTTACAAATTAACCAAAGTTCCTTTGCTATGTGATAATGAGAGTGCAATCAAAATGGCCGACAATCCTGTCGAGCATAGCCGCACTAAACACATAGCCATTCGGTATCATTTTCTTAGGGATCACCAACAAAAGGGGGATATCGAGATTTCTTACATTAATACTAAAGATCAATTAGCCGATATCTTTACCAAGCCTCTTGATGAACAATCTTTTAACAAACTTAGGCATGAGCTCAATATTCTTGATTCTAGGAATTTCTTTTGTTAAATTGCACACATAGCTCATTTATATACCTTCGATCATATCTCTTTCATATGCTATGACTAATATGTCTTCAAGTATATTTCAAACCAAGTCATAGGTATATTGAAAGGGAATTGGAGTCTTCGGCGAAGACAAAGGCTTCCACTCCGTAACTCATCCTTCGCCGTCGCTCCAAGAAATTCTCCATTCTTAGGGGAGAATGCATGAGCATCAAAGAAAAAGACCTTGTCTTTGGGGGAGAAAGTGAGAGCCCAAAGCAAAAGAACCGGACTTCGTCTTTGGTATAATCCTAACTCATTTATTTATGACCAAAGGGGAAGATAGCACTTCGAGGGCTCTAATGATTCCGTTTTTGGCGATTCATGCCAAAAAGGGGGAGAAATGAGCCCAAAGCAAAAGGACCGCACCACCACCAAATTCAAAAACTTAAGTATTGAATATTTTCAATTAGTATCCTATTGTGTTCAAAAGGGGGAGAAAAATGATATATCAAAACCCTCTTGAACACTAAGAGGAGGATCTCTTTTAGGGGGAGTTTTGTTTAGTCAAAGGAAAAGCATTTGAAACAGGGGGAGAAAATTTCAAATCTTGAAAATGCTTTGCAAAATCTTATTCATTTACCTTTGACTATTTGCAAAAGAACTTTGAAAAGGATTTACAAAATAGTTTGCAAAAACAAAACTCGTGGTGCAAATGTGGTCCAAAATGTTATATAAGAAAGAAACATTCCATGCATATCTCGTAAGTAGTTATATTGGCTCAATTCCAAACAACCTTTACACTTACATTATGCAAACTAGTTCAATTATGCACTTCTATATTTGCTTTGGTTTGTGTTGGCATCAATCACCAAAAAGGGGGAGATTGAAAGGGAATTAGGCTTACACCTAGTCCTTAATTATTTTTGGTGGTTGAATTGCCCAACACAAATAATTGGACTAACTAGTTTGCCCAAGTGTATAGATTATGCAGGTGTAAAAGGTTCACACTCAGCCAATAAAAAGACCAAGTTTTGGATTCAACAAAGGAGCAAAGTGGGAACCGAAGGCCCTCTGGTCTGGGATCACCGGACTGTCCGGTGTACACCGGACAGTGTCCGGTGCACCACCGGACAGTGTCCGGTGCACCAGAGGACTCCAGCTCAAACTCGTCACCTTCGGGAATTTCCAGAGGCACTCGCGCTATAATTCACCGGACTGTCCGGTGTACACCGGACAGTGTCCGGTGCGCCATGGAGAAGCGGCCTCAGGAACTCGCCAGCTTCGGGAAACTCCAACGGCTAGTCCGCTATAATTCACCGGACTGTCCGGTGCGACTCCGGAGCAACGGCTAACTCGCGCCAACGGCTACCTGCAGAGCAATTAATGCGCGCTCTGCGCGCGCAGAAGTCAGGCGCGCCCATTCCGGCGCACCGGACAATGAACAGTTGTTGTCCGGTGTGCACCGGACACCCAGGCGGGCCCACAAGACAGAAGCTCCAACGGTCAGAATCCAACGACAGTGATGACGTGGCAGGGGCACCGGACATGTCCGGTGTGCACCGGACTGTCCGGTGCGCCATCAAGCAGACAGGCTCCCAACGGCCACTTTTGGTGGTTGGGGCTATAAATACCCCAACCACCCCACCATTCATTGCATCCAAGTTTTCCACTTCCCAACTACTACAAGAGCTCTAGCATTCAATTCTAGACACACCAAAGAGATCAAATCCTCTCCAAATTCCACACAATGCCATAGTGATTAGAGAGAGTGATTTGCTTGTGTTCTTTCGAGCTCTTGCGCTTGGATTGCTTTCTTCTTTCTTGATCCTTTCTTTGCAATCAAACTCACTTGTAATTGAGGCAAGAGACACCAATCTTGTGGTGGTCCTTGTGGGAACTTTGTGTTCCAAGTGATTGAGAAGAGAAAGCTCACTCGATCCGTGGATCGTTTGAGAGAGGGAAGGGTTGAAAGAGACCCGGCCTTTGTGGCCTCCTCAACGGGGAGTAGGTTTGCAAGAACCGAACCTCGGTAAAACAAATCCGCGTGTCTCACTTACTTATTCGCTTGCGATTTGTTTTGCGCCCTCTCTCGCGGACTCGTTTCTTTATTACTAACACTCACCCGGCTTGTAGTTGTGTTTATATTTGTAAATTTCAGTTTTGCCCTATTCACCCCCCCCCCCTCTAGGCGACTATCACGATGCCCATGTGTGCCACGAGTGGGACTCCGACGAGAGCTCCACCGACTCCTCCTCCGACGAGGACGCTGCCAACATCGCCGTCACCAAAGGACTCCTGTTGGGGTCGTGCTTCGGTGCGCCGAAGGTCTCACACGAAGAAGCAGCTTCGGCTGAAGTCGTCTCCAAGAGATGGCCGAAGGTCCCTTTTCATGGAGCTTCGGCGTTTTAAACCGACATAGAGATAGAATGACCTTTTTATACATATAGGTCTGAGTCAATGCTGTAAACTTTCGCAAGGGGCATAATTGTAATTTGTCACAGGCTGCGACCTGTGCCTATAAATAGATGAACAGTACCTCTGTACTGTTCACGTGAACTTGTCATTTGCTTTCGCGTCACGCTTGTATTTTTGCCTTCCGCAGGACCGAAGGTACATTTGTAATTCAAAGTCATTTATATTCATTAGTACAAGTAGAGATAATTCTATGACAATATTTAAATGTTTATTTCATATTCTATGATTTATGTGAATGCTTCATTCTTCGTTGTTATGCTTACGAAGGTATGTCCTTCGTAACCTTCGTCCGAGATGCTTTATATCCCGAAGGGATATATCGTTATGGAGGACGAAGGACCTTAACACTTAACATTTTTTGTGTTGCCTTGTTCTTAATTCTTAGCATTTGAGAACAAGTCACCAACATTGGCGCCCACCTCCGGTCAACTCACTTCCACCTTTCTGAGCTGATGGCTTCGTTCAACACTCAAGCTGGAGCTGCTTCGGCTTCGAAGCTGGTGCTCCCGATAACAGGCGGTTCTTGCTCAGAGCCAGCTAACAAAAAGCAGAAGAAGGAGGCTCAGAGAAGGGTGCAGCATGTTGGAGTGCAGGGACCCTTCATTAAGTCAAAATGGTCTCACATTCCAATTACCTTCTCTCAGGAAGATCTTCAGCTCAAGGACTATCCCCACAATGATGCTATGGTCATTTCTTGTGTGATCAAAGGGTTTCTGGTTCACAATGTCCTAGTTGACACAGGCAGTGCAGCTGACATTATATTTGCCAAAGCCTTCAGACAGATGCAAGAGCCTGAAGACAAGATTCATGATGCTACGCACCCTCTTTGTGGCTTCGGAGGGCGGCAGATTGTGGCACTCGGGAAGATTACCATGCCGGTAACCTTCGGATTTGTTAATAACACAAGGACTGAGCAAATTGTGTTTGATATTGTTGACATGGAATACCCCTACAACGCCATCATTGGTCGTGGTACCCTAAATGCTTTTGAAGCAATTCTTCACCCAGCTTATCTCTGCATGAAGATACCTTCGGACCAAGGGCCTATTGCTATTCATGGGAG
Source organism: Zea mays (assembly GCF_902167145.1). NCBI lineage: Eukaryota > Viridiplantae > Streptophyta > Magnoliopsida > Poales > Poaceae > Zea > Zea mays. Next base: position 134,148,884 of record NC_050104.1, read on the forward strand.
TCAGGAAGCTGCCAGAAGGGCCGAAGGAAGCTGGACTGATTCCAAGGCAATCCATAATATAGATGGAGCTGAAGCTTGTGAACAGTACAAGTTCAGGAGGGAAAAAGCAGCTTCGGCTGATCAGCCGAAGCCCATGCTGCTGTGTGAGGATATAGCAGAGCAGAAGGTGCTATTGGGCTCGCAATTATCTGAAGATCAAGAGAAAACCTTGATAAGGTTTTTATTCAACAATAAAGATGTTTTTGCATGGTCAGCCAATGATCTTTGTGGAGTGAATCGGGATGTTATTGAACATTCGCTCAATGTTGACCCATCCTTCAGACCCCGCAAGCAGAGGCTTCGGAAAATGTCTGATGACAAGGCCGAAGGGGCTCGCAACGAAGTAAAAAGACTCCTAAGTGCAGGAGTTATCAGAGAAGTGAAGTATCCAGAATGGCTAGCTAACACTGTTATGGTGAAGAAGGCCAATGGAAAGTGGAGAATGTGTATTGATTTCACAGATCTCAACAAGGCTTGTCCGAAGGATGAGTTCCCGCTGCCAAGGATAGACTCTTTAGTTGATGCAGCAGCTTCTTCGGAACTCATGAGTCTCCTGGATTGTTACTCAGGCTATCATCAAATCTGGATGAAAAAGGAGGATGAGCCGAAGACTAGTTTCATAACCCCAAGTGGTACATATTGCTATCTTCGGATGCCTGAGGGGCTTAAGAATGCTGGAGGGAGTTTCAGCAGGATGACTGCGAAGGTTCTCCAATCTCAGATAGGCAGAAATGTGTTGACCTATGTTGATGACATTATTGTAAAAAGCACGAAGCAAGAAGACCATATTGCTGATCTGCAGGAGACCTTCGCCAGCTTCAGACAAGCTGGTCTGAAGCTGAATCCAGAAAAATGTGTCTTCGGAGTAAAGAAGGGTAAGTTCCTTGGATGCTTGGTTTCAACAAAGGGAATTGAAGCTAACCCAAATAAAATCGAAGCTATACTTCGAATGGAGCCACCAACCACAAGAAAGGGGGCCCAAAGATTGACAGGAAGACTGGCATCTCTTAACAGATTTATATCCAGATCAGCGGAAAGAAATCTACCCTTCTTCGAGGTGCTAAAATCAGCTGAAGTCTTTCAATGGGGCCCAGCTCAGCAAAAAGCTTTCGAAGAACTCAAGCAATACCTGATAGATCTAACAACATTAACTCCACCAATGCCAGGGGCTCCTCTGTTGTTGTATGTGGCAGCTTCGCACTCAGCAGTAAGTGCGGCACTTGTGCAGGAGAAGTTTGATGGACAAATCAAGAAGCAGGTCCCAGTATATTTTGTATCTGAGGTCCTTAGTGTCTCAAAGAAAAATTATACAGAACTGGAGAAGGTGTTGTATGCCGTTCTAATGGCATCCAGGAAGCTTCGGCATTATTTTCAGGCATATAATATTATTGTTCCTTCTTCGCAGCCGTTGAAAGATATCATGAGAAATAAAGAAGCTACTGGCCGAATTGGAAAATGGGCTGCGGAGCTTAATGAATTTTACATTGATTATGTGCACAGATCCTCGATCCAGTCTCAAGCATTGGCAGATTTTATTGCCGACTGGACGCCAGGGGCTCAGGGCGAAGAAGCGAATAAAGATGCCGAAGCATGGACAGTGTTTTGTGATGGCTCCTGGGGAACCTTCGGAGCAGGAGCAGCTGCTGTTTTGGTTTCACCGACCAAGGTTAAAACTTGCTATGCAGCAAGACTGGACTTCAGCTGTACAAATAATATTGCTGAGTACGAAGCCCTGCTCCTGGGACTTCGGAAACTAAAGGCGATGGGGATCAGGAGGGCGATTCTTAAAACTGATTCTCAGATTGTTTCGGGTCATATTGACAAAAGTTGCAAGGCTAAAGACCCGAAGCTTGAAAAATACCTAGACACAGTCCGAAGGATCGAAGCTTCCTTCGAAGGATTTTCTGTCAAGAATATCCCTCGAGGGCAAAATGAACATGCTGATTTGTTAGCCAGGTCTGCAGCACAGGGGCTGCCGCTACCTTCGGATGTATTCTTCGAAACAATAAAGGCACCTTCAGTGGAGTTACTTGAAAGAGCAGTTCTTACTATTTCTCCTGTGTACAGTGAAGATTGGAGAACTGAAATAATTTCTTACCTTCAGGGCAACTTCCTATCAGATGACGAAGCTTATAATAAAAGAATAGAGGCAAGAGCTCGTCCGTATATCATTATAGAAGGGGAGTTATACAAGCATGGAGTTTGTGCCCCGCTGCTCAAGTGCTTGTCTAGAGCCGAAGGTATAGAGTTGATGAAGGAGATACATGCAGGCCTTTGTGGATCCCACATCGGATCCAGGCCGTTACTTGGAAAAGTGTTCCGTCAAGGATTTTATTGGCCGAAGGCAGCTTCGGATGCAGCTGAGTTAGTTCAAAAGTGCGAAGGTTGTCAGAAATGTGCAAGAGATCAAAAACAACCTTCGTCTTTGACACAGCTAATACAACCCATCTGGCCATTACAAAGGTGGGGCCTCGATTTGCTGGGCCCATTACCACCGGCTCAAGGCAATCTGAAATATGTTGTAGTTGCTGTGGAATATTTCTCCAAGTGGATTGAGGCGAAGCCATTAGCTACAATAACTTCGGCCACTGTCCAAAAATTTTTCTGGCAGAATATTGTCTGTCGCTTCGGAGTGCCGAAGGCTATAACTGTAGATAATGGAACACAATTTGACTCCGAAGAATTCAGAAATTTTTGTGATCGAATTGGCACGAAGATCCACTTTGCGTCAGTCAGGCACCCGGAGTCGAATGGGCTTGTTGAAAGGGCCAACGGCATCATTATGACAGGAATAATGAAGCTAATCTTTAATCAACCAAGGGGAAAGTGGCCAGATCAGCTTACCAAAGTGGTATGGAGCCATAACACAACAACATCAAGATCTACAGGCTTTACCCCATTTAAGTTGTTATTTGGTGACGAAGCAATAACCCCGGAAGAAGCCAAAGCTGGATCAATAAGAGTGGTAGCTTCGGCAGAATCAGGTCCCGAAGATACTTGTCTCGTGGAAAAAGATGCTTTAGAAGGGATCAGGCTTCAGGCCGTGGAGAATATCAATAAGTACCAGGCTGAAACAGTTAAATGGCGAGATAGAAAGGTCCGGCTAAAAAATATTGAGCCAGGACACTTGGTGCTTCGGAGAGTGGCCAATCCGGATACAGTGGGCAAATTGCAACTGAAATGGGAAGGGCCTTTCTTAGTAGCATCTTCGTCAAGGCCTGGTTCATACAGACTGAAGGACATGGATGGCAATGAAATTCCAAGATCTTGGAATGCGGATGAGCTTCGGCGGTTTTATGTATAACTCGATGTAATTTTGACTTTTCTTTTCTTTTTCATGGCACCCTTTTCCTTTCTAAAGGGGGAGAAAGGTTTTTAATGGGGCCATCTTATGTAATTTCCTTTTTAGTTTTATAAGAGCAAAATCCCCCAAAGAATGTAAATGTAAAAGCTGAGAGCGCACCATCGAGTGCCGAAACTAAAAAAGAGAAGAAGCTCCAAAGACGTCCCTAAGGGGATGCAGAGCTCACAGCGAAAAGTCAACGCTGATTCCGCCGAAAGTAAAAGGCGAAGAAGCTCCAAAGTCGTTCCTAAGGGAATGCAGAGCTTATACCGTCTAAGTAAAAGACGAAGAAGCTCCAAAGACGTCCCTAGGGGGATGCAGAGCTTACAGCGAAAAGTCAACGCTGATACTGCCTAAGTAAAAGGCAAAGATGCTCCAAAGTCGTTCCTAAGGGAATGCAGAGCTGACGTGTGTTTTGCTCCTAAGAAAATGATGGATGAGTGTGGCTTCGGATATACGCTTCGGACATTCATTTGCACATTACATTACATCATGGCATTTGCATACATAAGCATTCATTCATAGCATTTATGTACCAAAGTGGTTGCTTCGGCAAAAAAGAGAATTGGTTTTTTATGAATCGTTGTGTAAAAGTAAAAGCTTCGGCAGAAGGAAGAAGTAGTCTTTTATGTTTTGCTATGTAAAAGCTTCGGCAGAAGGAAGAAGTAGTCTTTTATGTTTTGCTATGTAAAAGCTTCGGCAGAAGGAAGAAGTAGTCTTTTATGTTTTGCTATGTAAAAGCTTCGGCAGAAAGAAGAAGTAGTTTTTTATGTTTTGCTATATGAAGAAAAGCTTTGGCAAAAAGAGGAAGCGGCCGTTTAGGCTTCGTTGTGTACGAAAAGAAGGGAAGGTGTTTTTTCGCCTTCGGCTCAAAATACTGATTTCGTCCACATCAAAGCGACTCAATCGAAGGGTAAGAATATATTACAAGGTATGTACAAAGTTCCTTGAGAACAGTTCAATTGTATTTACAAAACTTGTTACAAAAGTATCCTGAGTTTTTTCCTATAGTACATTTCTACTGATCTTCATTAAGCTTCAGCTTCGGCGACAGTTTCGGCGACATAACTTAGGCATCATTTTCACCTTCGTCATCCTACATAAATCAAGGAATCGTGAGTAAAAATCAAGTGCAAAGAAAAAGGTAAGTACGGAGTATTATTTCTTACTGGTTCAAGATGACTTCGGGCTTCGTCTCCAGCTTTCTCTCGACCGCCCTTTGTCCATACCATTTTTATAAATCTATTGGAGATACTTCGGGCGAGGTCGGGCATATCATCCAGGATTGATGAAGATAAGGTGAAATTGGGCCTGTTGACAACCTTTCCATGTTCGCAGCCAGCTTTCAGAAATGCAGCAGCGGTACCCTGAGAAGCTACCCAGGCACAGAAGTCGCCGTGCCCGGCTATAACTTCGTCAAGCTCTTCGATTTCAGCTTCAATATGATCGAAGGCCTGGGGTAAATTTTCCGCCGAAGGGTTAAATTTCCCACTGCTGGCTCCAACAGAGTAAAATATCTTCTTTAATCGTCCAATACAATTATTGCCAAAGTTCAAGCATTTGTCTTGAAGGCTTGTTAATGCTTTCTTCAATTCTGAGCTGGTCTGGACTTCGGCTTTAAGCTTCGAATTCAGTTCTAGCTTCTCCTGATCAAATTGTTTTGATTGATTGATAAGCTTCGAATTTAACTCTAATATTTTAGCCTCAGTTTCAGCCAGCAAGCCTTCGGTCGATTGGAGCTCGAAGTCTTTCTTTTCAATGATGGCAGATTGCTCTTTTATTTTGCTTTCCAAGTTTTCAATTATAGCTTCGTGCTTTTTGTCCTCCAAGTCTTGTTGCATCTTCAGAGCTTTGCTCAGTAGCATGCTCTGAACAGAAGCAACTTATGTTAAGTAATATTTTCATTGTTAACGGCAATAAAAACTAGAGAAAAAGGTTGTTTACCTTGAAGTTAGAATAAAACAAGCTGCCGACGATATGTTGTCGTCGGTAGCGGCTGATGTCTGTCTCTAGCTTCGGAAAACCGATACTCTTCGATAGAGTACCGATTACCTTAGCTCCAGTCTGGTCTCGAATACAGCCTAGTTTTTCATCATCTACACCCCCAAATAGGAGGGCACCTGACTTGTAGCCGCAAGACTTGGCGTAGTCTTTAAGTTCTTCTATTTCGTCCTTCGTCAGTTTTTGCCCAACTAAGTTCTGGAAAGAGTAGGCTTCGTCGTCCGAAGGGTCTTCGGCTATTTCTTTTCCTTTCTCAGGCACTGTGGCCATGGTTTTTTCAGTAGTAGCACCAGCTTCTTCCGCAGCCATGTCTTCCAAAATCTTGTTGATATTCTTAATCGTGGTTTCTAAGTTTGTATCTTCGGCTGTAGCGGCTTCGGCACCCGCGGCCTCCGAAGCTACGCCTTCGACGATTGCTGTACCTTCGGCAGCTGCCGTTTTTTGGATTGATGCCCTTGGCGGCGTCTTGTCGATAACCTCAGTTACCGCAATAATTCTTTGCCGTTTGGGTTTGTTTATCTTCGATTGATCCGGCTCGTCCACCTTTGCAAAAAGCTTCGTCAGTTGGGGCCCTAATGGACTTAGCTTCGTAGGCATGGGTTCAGTCATTACCTTTAAAATTTCCTCCACGTCGCTGGTAGAAGGCGGTGTGGGGGTCCCCTCTTCTTCGGGTGATTTGCGCTTCGGAGCAGATATTTTTCCTTTTTTGAGAATTTTCTTCTCCTTTGCTGGTCTTTCTTCATCCGTGATCGGAGTTTCGGCTATTCTTTTTCTTTTAAGGCCCTCGGCACCCTTGTTCAATTGTTCATAGTCTGGGTATTCGAAGCCTAGGGCGTCAAGCACTCGGTTCAGCCTTCGTTTCGGTCGGGCACCGAAGGCTGCTGTCATTAGTTGATCCTCTTTTTTGGAGTAATTCCCCAGGATTTCGTTGCACATCACCTCAACAGTGTCTAACCATTCTCTGCAGGGTTTTTTGAAGAACTTCTTGAACTTGAAGTAATAGGGAAGCCGGACAAGCTCCCCCTTCTTCTTCTCTCCCTCCAGCTTCGGCATCTCCCACTCTTTTAGAGTAGGGAAAACTCTGAATGCCAAGAACTCTTGAACTAGATCCCTGGTGCCAATATGTTCTGAGATAATTTCAAATTCACCCAGAGCAGCCCAGGTGGGACCTTTTAGGTCGCCAATGTGGCATTGTGGCCTTGTCTCTCCGAAGGTTAACTCCAGAGGGCTTTGAACCAATTTTTCTTTGTCTTCATCGACTTTTACATAAAACCACTCAGATTTCCAACCTGCTGGCCATTTGCTTCGGTAGCTGATGACAGGACACTTTGTTGTCTTCCGGTAGGCAAAATTATAGCAACCGAAATTATCATGAAGCCCATCTTTTCTGGCTTTTGTTTGGTAATGTAATTCGTGAGCTCGGCAGAAGCTGTCAGCAAATGGTTCCACAGCTTGGCTTCGGAGGGCCCAGATATAAACATTGAGCCTAACGATGGCGTTAGGAGTCAATTGATGAAAGTAGATACCAAACCTCCTTAGTATCTCCGCAACAATACCGTGGAGAGGGAATCTAAGCCCAGCCTTTAAAAAACTCTTGAAAATAACAATCTCATCCTTCCTTGGCTTCGGGGTGGTTTCTTCTTCCCCGAAGCGGAGTAGCTTCTTCTGGTCCTCTTTGAAATAACCTGCTTTCACCATCTTCGAAAGGTCAGCTTTTGAAACAGTTGATTTCCCAAAATCTAGGTGACTGGGCTTGCTGGGCGTAGCAAGGTGATAGTCATCTTCGGAGTCAGTCCCTTCAATGTTTTCTTTTCCTTCGGCAGTTGTTGGGCCTGCTTCAGCAGCAGGCATTTCTTCTGTAGTCAGTAGACCGGAACGCTGCATTGCTTCGGAGATGGGCACAGTGTCTGAACCTTCGGCTTCGTCTCCCTCACGTACAACTTTGGCAGTAGATCGTATTCTCGCCATTTGATTCTAAGTTTGGGAAGTCAAAAACTTTTTCCTTTTTTCTCTCTCCGAAGCTCTTCTTTCTGACGAAGCGGACGTTGAGAAGCACCTTCGTTCGATTCTGAGACTTAAGCTTCGGCTATGGTGAAAAATTTTGGCAGCGAAACAGTGCAAATAGCAATGAATGCTGTGGTAACTTCACACCCACCTGTTTGTTTATATAGTGCTGCAGGTAGGAAGGCGAAGCGGTGGAACTGTTACACCAGGCGCGCAGTAACTCATACCCGCTGCGCAGTGGACCGCAAGGATCAAACAGTAACTCTGCAAGGTGGGACCGACACGCGCTCGGAAGTCGGATCGTTTCTCCGCAACGAGCTCAGGGAAGGTGTTTTTTGGACCTTCGGCTTCCCGAAGCTGAAGAGGCTTTTTTCACGGGTCAAGCTCGTTACGAAGAACGATCTAGCACCGCGAAAGGGGCTACTGTTGGGGTCGTGCTTCGGTGCGCCGAAGGTCTCACACGAAGAAGCAGCTTCGGCTGAAGTCGTCTCCAAGAGATGGCCGAAGGTCCCTTTTCATGGAGCTTCGGCGTTTTAAACCGACATAGAGATAGAATGACCTTTTTATACATATAGGTCTGAGTCAATGCTGTAAACTTTCGCAAGGGGCATAATTGTAATTTGTCACAGGCTGCGACCTGTGCCTATAAATAGATGAACAGTACCTCTGTACTGTTCACGTGAACTTGTCATTTGCTTTCGCGTCACGCTTGTATTTTTGCCTTCCGCAGGACCGAAGGTACATTTGTAATTCAAAGTCATTTATATTCATTAGTACAAGTAGAGATAATTCTATGACAATATTTAAATGTTTATTTCATATTCTATGATTTATGTGAATGCTTCATTCTTCGTTGTTATGCTTACGAAGGTATGTCCTTCGTAACCTTCGTCCGAGATGCTTTATATCCCGAAGGGATATATCGTTATGGAGGACGAAGGACCTTAACACTTAACATTTTTTGTGTTGCCTTGTTCTTAATTCTTAGCATTTGAGAACAAGTCACCAACAACTCCTCTTCCCCAACGTCGGCCACAAGTGCCTCATGGCAAAGGACGGCAAAAAGAAGAAGGTAAAATCAAGGTCCTCCACTAAATATGCAACCTCTAGTGATGAGGATAATTCTAGTAATGAGGAGGATAATTTGCACACCCTTTTTGCCAACCTAAACATGCAACAAAAGGAAAAATTAAATGAATTAATTAGTGCTATTCATGAGAAGGATGAACTCTTGGACTCTCAAGAGGACTTCCTAATTAAAGAAAACAAGAAGCATGTTAAGGTTAAGGATGCTTATGCTCTAGAAGTAGAAAAATGTGAAAGATCATCTAGTGAGCTAAGCAAGTGCCATGATATTATTATCAACCTTAGAAATGAGAATGCTAGTTTAATAGCTAAGGTTGATTCAAATGTATGTGATGATTCAGTTTCCAATCTTAGAGATAATAATGCTAATTTGCTTGCTAGGATTGAAAAATTGAATGATTCTCTTGCTAGCCTTAGAAATGAAAATGAAAATAGGTGGTGGTGGTGCGGTCCTTTTGCTTTGGGCTAATACTTTCTCCCCCTTTGGCATGAATCGCCAAAAACGGATATTTGAGTGAAATATAAGCCCTTGTAACTACTTTCTCCCCCTTTGGCGAACAAAATATGAGTAAAGATTATACCAAAGTTGAAGAGTGGCTCAGAGCGACGACGAAGGATGAGTAATTTGATGGAGTGGAGTGGAAGCCTTTGTCTTCGCCGAAGACTCCAATTCCCTTTCAATCTATGACTTGCTTTGAAATACACTTGAAAACACATTAGTCATAGCATATAAAAGAGACATGATCAAAGGTATAAATGAGTTATGTGTGCAAAACATCAAAAGAAATTCCGAGAATCAAGAATATTTAGCTCATGCCTAAGTTTGTTAAATGTTTGTTCATCTAGTGGCTTGGTAAAGATATCAGCTAATTGTTCTTTGGTGTTAATATATGCAATCTCGATATCCCCTTTTGTTGGTGATCCCTTAAGAAATGATACCGAATGGCTATGTGCTTAGTGCGGCTATGCTCAACGGGATTATCCGCCATGCGGATTGCACTCTCATTATCACATAGAAGAGGAACTTTGGTTAATTTGTAACCATAGTCCCTAATGGTTTGCCTCATCCAAAGTAATTGCGCGCAACAATGACCTGCGGCAATATACTCGGCTTCGGTGGTAGAAAGAGCGACGGAATTTTGCTTCTTTGAAGTCCAAGACACCAGAGACCTTCCCAAGAACTGGCAAGTACCCGATGTGTTCTTTCTATTAATTTTACACCCTGCCCAATCGGCATCCGAATAACCAATTAAATCAAATGTGGATCCCCGAGGGTACCAAAGCCCAAACTTAGGAGTATAAACTAGATATCTCAAGATTCGTTTTACGGCCGTAAGGTGAGCTTCCTTAGGGTCGGCTTGGAATCTTGCACACATGCATACGGAAAGCATAATGTCCGATCGAGATGCACATAAATAGAGTAAGGAGCCTATCATCGACCGGTATACCTTTTGATCTACGGATTTACCTCCCGTGTCGAGGTCAAGATGCCCATTGGTTCCCATAGGTGTCTTGATGGGTTTGGCATCCTTCATCCCAAACTTGTTTAGAATGTCTTGAATATACTTTGTTTGGCTAATGAAGGTGCCCTCTTAGAGTTGCTTCACTTGAAATCCCAAGAAGTACTTCAACTCCCCCATCATCGACATCTCGAAATTCTAAGTCATGATCCTACTAAATTCCTCACATGTAGATTCGTTAGTAGACCCAAATATAATATCATCAACATAAATTTGGCATACAAACAAATCATTGTCAAGAGTTTTAGTAAATAAAGTAGGATAGACTTTTCCGACTTTGAAGCCATTAGTGATAAGAAAATCTCTTAGGCATTCATACCATGCTCTTGGGGCTTGCTTGAGCCCATAAAGCGCCTTAGAGAGTTTATATACGTGATTAGGATACTCACTATCTTCAAAGCCAGGAGGTTGCTCAACATAGACCTCCTCCTTGATTGGTCCATTGAGGAAGGCACTTTTCACGTCCATTTGGTAAAGCTTAAAGCCATGGTAAGTAGCATAGGCAAGTAAAATGCGAATTGATTCAAGCCTAGCTACGGGTGCATAGGTTTCACCGAAATCCAAACCTTCGACTTGTGAATATCCCTTGGCCACAAGTCGGGCTTTGTTCCTTGTCACCACACCATGCTCGTCTTGCTTGTTGCGGAAAACCCACTTGGTTCCTACAACATTTTGGTTAGGATGTGGAACTAAATGCCATACCTCGTTCCTAGTGAAGTTGTTGAGCTCCTCTTGCATCGCCACCACCCAATCTGAATCTTGTAGTGCTTCCTCTACCCTGTGTGGCTCAATAGAGGAAACAAAAGAGTAATGTTCACAAAAATTAGCAACACGAGATCTAGTAGTTATCCCCTTTTGAATATCGCCGAGGATGGTGTTAACGGGGTGATCTCGCTGGATTGCTTGGTGGACTCTTGGGTGTGGCGGCCTTGGAACTTGTTCATCCTCCTCATCTTGATCATGGGCGCCGTCGCTCTGAGCCACTCTTCAACTTTGGTATAATCTTCACTCATATTTTGTTCGCCAAAGGGGGCGAAAGTAGTTACAAGGGCTTATATTTCACTCAAATATCCGTTTTTGGCGATTCACGCCAAAGGGGGAGAAAGTATTAGCCCAAAGCAAAAGGACCGCACCACCACCACCTATTTTCAAAAATTTGAGTTAAGAAAAGGTTTTTCAAATGGTGATTTTCCATGGTGTGTTTCCAATTGGCATCTTATTTTTGATAGAATTTCAAATTGGAACACCCTCTTCAAAACTAATATCTAAAACCCTCTTGATCTCTAAGAGGAGGATTTTATTGAGGGGGAGTTTTGTTTAGTCAAAGGAAAAGCATTTGAAACAGGGGGAGGAAATTTCAAATCTCGAAAATGCTTCTGAAAATCTTACTCATTTACCTTTGACTATTTGCAAAAGGACTTTGAAAAGAATTTACAAAAGAATTTGCAAAAACAAAACATGTGGTGCAAGCATGGTCCAAAATGTTAAAAATATAAAGAATCAATCCATGCATATCTTATAAGAATATATATTGGTTCAATTCTTAGTAACCTTTGCACTTACATTATGCAAACTAGTTCAATTATGCACTTCTATATTTGCTTTGGTTTGTGTTGGCATCAATCACCAAAAAGGGGGAGATTAAAAGGGAAATATGCTTACACCTTTTCCTAAATTAATTTTGGTGGTTGAATTGCCCAACACAAATAATTGGACTAACTAGTTTGCTCTAGTCTATAAGTTTTACAGGTGCCAAAGGTTCACAACAAGACAATAAAAAGACCAAAGATGGGTTCAAATAAAGAGAGCTAAAGACATCCCAAAAGGCAGCCTGGTCTGGCGCACCGGACTGTCCGGTGTGCCACCGGACAATGTCCGGTGCACCAGGGAACTTGACGATGAACTCACTACCTTTGGGAAATGGGAAGCCGCTCCGCTATAATTCACCGGACTGTCTGGTGTGCCAGCGGAGCAACGGCTACTTCGCACACAACGGTCTACTGCAACGCATTTAATGCGCGTCTGCGCGCGCAGAGGACAGAGCACACGCAGAAGGCGCACCGGACAGGCTACAGGACCTATCCGGTGCACCACCGGACAGCCCAGAGGCCCCACCAGTCAGAGCTCCAACGGTCAGAACCCAACGGCCTGCTGACGTGGCTGGCGCTCCGGACAGTGTCCGGTGGCGCACCGGACTGTCCGGTGCGCCATGCGACAGACAGCCTCCCAACGGCCACTTTTGGTGGTTGGGGCTATAAATACCCCAACCACCCCACATTCAATGGCATCCAAGTTTTCCACCTTCAACACATTACAAGGGCTATAACATTCAATTCTAGACACAACCAAAGAGATCAAATCCTCTCCCAAGTCTGAAATCACTCCAAATCAAATAGTGACTAGAGAGAGCGACATTTGTGTTTATTTGAGCTCTTGCACTTGGATTGCTTCTTTTCTTTCTCATTCTTTCTTGTGATCAAGCTCAATTGTAACCGAGGCAAGAGAAACCAATTGTGTGGTGGTCCTTGCGGGAACTTTGTGTTCTGTTTGATTGAGAGAGGGAAAGGGTTGAAAGAGACCCGGTCTTTGTGACCACCTCAATGGGGAGTAGGTTTGCAAGAACCGAACCTCGGTAAAACAAATCATCGTGTCTCACTTCTTATTTGCTCGCAATTTGTTTTTCACCCTCTCTCGCGGTCTCGTTTATATTTCTAATGCTGACTCGGCTTGTAGTTGAGATTAAGTTTATAAATTTTAGATTCGCCCTATTCACCCCCCTCTAGACGACTTTCAGTATATACATAGAGTCATAGGCTAGTGTATGACCGTTGCTCTGCTCACCAAAATGGTTTATGCCATCAGTGCTTAAATCAAACCTTACATTCCTTGAATCCTCTACAGACTCTATAAACGTTATGTCGACTTTACACCATTGTGAACTATCAGTAGGGTGCCTCAATATGGCATCTATCTTAAGCTCTTATTTATGCCATCACATTATTTTTGTATGCTCTTTATTACAAAACAAATGCTTCAAATATAGTATTATAGGGAAGTACCATATGATCTTAGTAGGTATTCTTTTTCTAGAGGGTTTTCCCTCAACATCACCTGGATCTTCATTCCTTATCTTATATCGTGATGTATTGCGCAACGATCAAGCTTCTAGTTTCTCGTACTCCTCATCTTGATACAAGATACAATCATTAGGACTTGTGTGTATCTTTTGTACTTCTAAATCAATAGTACAAACAACCTCTTTGGCTTCATATGTTTATAAGGAACTTCAAATTAAGTCTTAATATCTCATTAAAACCCTTGCTAGTGATATCATTTGTAGCCTTGTGGAAGTTGCCTAGAGAGGGTGAATAGTCGAAACCTAAAAATTATAAACTTTGAGCATGCACTTCACTTGGGGTTAGGGTTAAAAATAAATACAGTGAATTCGAAGTGCGGAAGATAGTTCATCTTGCTATGAGTTGCTCAATCAATGCGGATAACTTTGGGAGCAAACTAAAAACGATGTGAGTAAGAGAACTTTAGAGAGAGGAGAGGGGAAAAACAAATCGAGTGGTGAAGATCAACACTAATGAACATGGTGATTTGTTTCCCAAGGTTCGGTTCCAATGAACCTACTCCCCGTTGAGGAGGCCACAAAGGCCAGGTCTATTTCAACCCTTTCCTTTTCTCAATGAGTCACTTAGACCGGTTGAGTGCTTTTTCTTAATCACTCGGGTCACTAAGACCCCGCAAGGATCACCACACAATTAGATGTCTCTTGCTTGCTTTACAAAACACTTGAGAAGCTTAGAATGAGAAGAAGAAAGCAACCAAGCAACAAGAGCAACAAAAGAAACACAAATCATCCTCTCTCAAGTCACTAAGCACTTTTGATCACTTGACTTGATTTTGGAGCTTGGAGAGGATTTGATGCTTTGATTGTGTCTTTGGAGTATATTCTCTTGCTTTAGTATTGAATGAAGAAGTTGGAATGCTTGGATTGCTTGAATAGTGGTGGTTGGGGGTATTTATAACCCCAACCACTATTCTAGCCGTTGGCTGACTTTGTTGTCGATGAGCACACCGGACAGTCCGCTGGTGCACCGGACACTCCACTGTTCACTGTCCGGTGAGTGCCACGTCATCCGACTGTTGTGGTTGACCATTGAAGTCTTCTGTCCTTTTGTTGTACCGGACAGTCCGGTGCAACCTGTCGTTGCAGACTGTCTTCTGACTTTAGCGCTCCAGACTGCCCCGCAGTCAGCGCAGTCGACTATTGGGCGAAGATGATCGTTGCTCCGTTGTCTCATCGGACAGTTCGATGGTACACCGTACAATCCGATGATTTTTAATGGACGTGCGCTGAGAAAACCCGAGAGCAGCCAATTCACGAAGTGCTCCAGCCAGGGCACCGGACAGTGTTCGGTGCGCCGCAGGCTGCTGCAATTCTATTTTCCTCCAATTGCGTAGAGCTCCCCAAGGTCAATTTCTGTGTATGTTTATGTGAACTTTATGCGCCTGAGAAAAATATCAACTAGGCAAACTAGTTAGTCTGTATGATTTGTGATGGACGTCAAACACCAAAATCGATTATAGGAAATGTTGAGGTCATTTCCCTTTCAATCTCCCCCTTTTTGGTGATTGATGCTAACACAAACCAAAGCAAATACAAAGTGTAGAAATGTAACTAGTTTGCATTTTGTCAGATGTGCATAAGTTACTTTAAAATAAAAGCATTTCTAAGCATACATGATGGTTTTGATATATTTAACATTTTGGACCACATTTGCACCACTTAGCTTGTTTTTGCAAATCATTGGGAAAAGTCTTTTTAAATTCTTTTGCAATTAGCCAATGGTATAAGAATATGATTTCTAAAAGCATTTTCACGTTTTTGAAAATTCTCCGCCTGTTTCAAATGTTTTTCCTTTGGCTAAATAAAAGCTCCTCCTGAATAAGTTCTCCCCTTAGCTGTCAAGAGGGTTTTTGCAAATGCCTATTAATTTCTTCCCCTTTTTGAAACGGTTTTTAGAAAACAAGGTGGTGGTGCGGTCCTTTTGCTTTGGGCCTATTACTCTCTCCCACTTTGGCATTAAGCACCAAAAATAAAGAGAACTAGAGGCCTTGTACAAGATATGGATGTAAATACATGAGTAGGGCAAACGAAATATGATACTGACAGAGTCGTAGTGGAAGCCTTGCCTTTGCCTATTACTTCATTTCCCTTTCAATCTAAGACTAAAGATAGAAATATACTTGGAAGCACATTAGTCTTAGCCTTGATACAAGAAGAATAAAAATATGCATTTGTACCAAATGAAAGAGACATAATCAAAGGTATATAAATGAGCAATGTGTGCAAGATTTCAGTCAAAGTTTCGAGAATCGAGGTTATTGAGTTCATTCCTAAGCTTGCTAAAAGTCTTTTCATCTAGGGGCTTGGTGAAGATATCGGCTAATTGGTTGTGGGTGCTAACATAGGCAATTTCGATATCCCCTTTTCATTCCTAAGCTTGCTAAAAGTGATACTCGATGTCTATGTGCTTAGTGTGGTTGTGTTCAACGGGATTATACGCCATGCGGATTGCACTCTCATTATCACATAGGAGAGGGACTTTGCTAAACTTGTAGCCATAGTCCCTAAGGGTTTGCCTCATCCAGAGTAATTGTGCACAATAGTGTCCTGCAGCAATATACTCGGCTTCGGCGGTTGATAGAACTACTGAATTTTGTTTCTTTGAAGCCCAAGACACCAAGGATCTCCCCTGAAACTGACAAGTCGCTGATGTACTCTTTCTACCAATTTTACATCCGGCATAGTCGTCACCAGAATACCCGGTTAGATCAAAGGTAGATCCCTTGGGGTACCTGTGGGGGATAGATATCCCCCGGGTCCACTAGAAGGCGAAAGACCCTTGCATGGGGCCATAGACTAGTTACCCCACAAGGTCGTCTCGTCGTGGGCTGCATAAAGATCGCAAGTGAAATGGGTCGACCCAAGAAGGCAATGGGTTTGTGCCCGGATCGTCCGTTGGATTACGCACAATCTCAAGGAACCGTCTGTTTCCTCGGCGCTCGGCGCCCTCGAATGTCTGGGATAGATCGGGATGGGGTCAACGGGTTTTCCTTAAGATAAGCTAAGTTAGTTAGCTATTAGCTAGGAGATATGCTAGAAGAATGTGATCACCGTGTACGTTGGGAGTGTCACACGGTCGTGTATATAAGGCCTAGGGGGAACCCTGTCATTTTCATCTCATCTAGCCCCTGTCCATTTAGGAGACACCACTTGTAACACACCACACATACAGAGCCACCCTAGGGAGTAGGGTATTACACCTCTCAAAGCGGCTCGAACATGCAGAAAATCATCTCTCTCTCTCTCTCTTACTCTCTCATGCTCCTAGCACGAACCATCGAGTTACGATCAGCAACACCGTCCTACCCAAAAGCACCACGAGGGTATCCCTAGGTGTGCGATGGGACACTAGTCACCGACAGTACCATAGCCCAAATTTAAGAGTATAAACTAAATATCTCATTATTCTTTTCATGGCCCTAAGGTGAACTTCCTTAGGATTTGCCTGGAACCGTGCACACATGCGTACTGAAAGCATAATATCCGGTCGCGAAGCACATAAATAGAGTAAAGAACCTATCATCGACCGGTATACCTTTTGATCTACAGATTTACCTCCTGTGTCGAGGTCGAAATGCCCATTTGTTCCCATGGGTGTCTTGATGGGTTTGGCATTCTTCATTCTAAACTTCTTGCGTATGTCTTGAATGTACTTAGTTTGGCAGATAAAGGTGCCTTCTTGGAGTTGCTTGATTTGAAATCCAAGGAAATACTTCAACTCCCCCATCATAGACATCTCGAATTTCTGTATCATAATCCTACTAAATTCTTCACAAGATGACTTGCTAGTAGACCCAAAGATAATATCATCAACATAAATTTAGCATATTGTCGGGGACCATAATTAGGGGTACCCTC
Source organism: Zea mays (assembly GCF_902167145.1). Lineage (NCBI taxonomy): Eukaryota > Viridiplantae > Streptophyta > Magnoliopsida > Poales > Poaceae > Zea > Zea mays. The sequence goes on from NC_050104.1 coordinate 134,165,871, forward strand.
AAGACGCCTAATTCTCAGCTGGTAACCCCCATCAGCATAAAGCTGCAGAGGCCTGATGGGTGCGATTGAGTCAGGGATCAGTCCATACGAGTGACTCGATCACGCCTCGCCCGAGCCTAGCCTCGGACAAGGGCAGCCGACCCCGAGAGATTTCCGTCTCGCCCGAGGCCCCCCTTTAACGGTGGACACATCTTCGGCTCGCCCGAGGCCTTGCCTTCGCTAAGAAGCAACCCTGACTAAATCGCCGCACCGACTGACCGAGTCGCAGGAGCATTTAACGCAAAGGTGGCCTGACACCTTTATCCTGACGCGCGCCCCCCGGCAGAGCCGAAGTGACCGCCGTCAATTCGCCCCTCCACTGACCGGTCTGACAGAAGGACAGCGCCGCCTGCGCCACTCCGACTGCAGTGCCACTTGACAGAGTGAGGCTGACAGGCAGTCAGGCCTTGTCAAAGGCGCCATAGGAAACTCCGCTCCGCCCGACCCAGGGCTCGGACTCGGGCTAAGCCCCGGAAGACGGCGAACTCCGCTCCGCCCGACCCAGGGCTCGGACTCGGGCCAAGACCAGGAAGACGGCGAACTCCGCTCCGCCCGACCCAGGGCTCGGACTCGGGCTAAGACCCGGAAGACGACGAACTCCGCTCCGCCCGACCCAGGGCTCGGACTCGGGCTCAGCCCCGGAAGACGACGAACTCCGCCTCGCCCGACCCCAGGGCTCGGACTCCGCTCTGGCCTCTGCCGAACGACCTCCGCCTCGCCCGACCCAGGGGCTCGGGCTCGGCCTCGGCAACGGAAGACAGACTCGACCCTAGCTTCGGAGGAGCCCCCACATCGCTCGGCCTCGGACGCGGGTCCACCACGTCAACAGGGAGCGCCATCATCGCCCTACCCCGAGCCGACTCGGGCCACAGAGAACAAGGCCGGCGTCCCATCTGGCTAGCTCCGCCAGATAGGCAATGATGGTGCCCCGCGTGCCCTGTGACGACGGCGGCTCTCAGCTCCCTTACGGAAGCAGGGGGACGTCAGCAAGGACTCGACCGCTCCAACAGCTGTCCCTCCGCCAGGCTCCGTTGCTCCTCCGACAGCCACGACATCATACCAGCAGGGCGCCAAGATCTCTCCGGCTGCCACATTGGCATGTACTTAGGGCGCTAGCTCTCCCTCCGCTAGACACGTAGCACTCTGCTACACCCCCATTGTACACCTGGATCCTCTCCTTACGCCTATAAAAGGAAGGACCAGGGCCTTCTTAGAGGAGGTTGGCCGCGCGGGACGAGGACGGGACAGGCGCTCTCTTGGGGCCGCTCGCTTCCCTCACCCGCGTGGACGCTTGTAACCCCCTACTGCAAGCGCACCCGACCTGGGCGCGGGACGAACACGAAGGCCGCGGGATCTCCACCTCTCTCACGCCTGTCTCCGGCCACCTCGCCTTCCCCCCTTCGCGCTCGCCCACGCGCTCGACCCATCTGGGCTGGGGCACGCGGCACACTCACTCGTCGGCTCAGGGACCCCCCGGTCTTGAAACGCCGACAGTTGGCGCGCCAGGTAGGGGCCTGCTGCGTGTTGACGAACAGCTTCCCGTCAAGCTCCAGATGGGCAGTCTCCAGCAACCTCTCCGGCCCGGGACGGTGCTCCGTTTCGGGAGTCTTGTGTTCATGTCCTTCGACGGCAGCTACGACATGATACTCCTTCCACCGCCGCGCGACAACGACAATGGCGGCCGACAACCCGCCCGCCGGCGGCGGAATCGACGACATCTTCCCCGCGTGGTGGAAGAACAACATTCGAGCTCGCCCCGTCCTCTCCCCCGCCAACGGAGGAGGAGGCGGGGCAACCAAGGCCAAACAGGAGGCCGCGCTTCGTCAGCTGTCGAGCGAATCGACGTCCCCAGCGCCCCAACGGAGGGCACACCGGGCGTCGACCTCGCGTTCGAGACAAAGGCGAGCGCCGTCCCCCCGCAACACGCCAATCCTGAGCAAGTGGACGACGCCAGCGCACTCGCGGAGAGCTTGCAGGACGTCGCCCTCGCACCTGAGACGACTGTGCAACCAGTCCCCGATGTGACTACGTCGCTCCGTGTCGACCAAAAGGTACTGACTAATTCCCATCCTACGTCATTTCGACTCGATCTCAACCCGCCTGGCGACCTCGCTTTGGCGGGCGCTCTCATTGAGGCGAGTGCAACCCCACTGGGGTTTCGTATGCGGTCGCCTTGGGACCGATTGACGGACGTCTCGACCTACGGGCCCTCTGGGTCCGAGGAAGAAGACGATCCCAGCACCTGTTGGGATTTCTCTGGATTTGGCAACCCCAGTGCCATGCGGGACTTCATGACCGCATGTGATTACTGCCTCTCCGACTGTTCCGACGGTAGCCGCAGCCTTGACGACGAGGACTGCGGCCCAAGCCGTGAATGTTTCCACGTCGAGCTAGGGGATCCCTCCGAAGGCAACCATCTTGGCATGCCGGAGGACGGTGATCTTCCTAGGCCGGTGCCTCGCGCCGACATCCCGCGGGAGCTAGCTGTGGTCCCCGTTCCGACGGGGGGTCACGACCCACAGCTCGAGCAAGTCCGCGGGGCGCAGGCCAGGCTCGACGGGGGAACAGGAGCGCTTGAGACGATCCGCCGGGACGTCGGGCAGGTATGGGCGGGCCAACCCCCGGCCGGAGAAATACGTCACCTACCCCAGGGTTTCCAGCACCGCGTCGCCAACGACGTCAGGGTCAGACCGCCACCCGCATCCAGTGGGGTCGGTCAGAACCTGGCAGCCGCCGCGATGCTCCTCCGCACGATGCCGGAGCCATCAACCACCGAGGGTCGGCGAATCCAGGGAGAGCTCAAGAATCTCCTGGAAGGCGCTGCGGCCCGACGGGCCGAGAGCACTGCCTCCCGAAGGCAGGGATACCCCTCGGAACCTCATGACGCGACTTCCCGATTCATGCGGGAAGCCTCGGTCTACACCGGGCGCACGCGCAACACCGCGCCTGCGGCCCCGGGCCACCTCGGTAACGAGCACCATCGTCGTGACCGTCGGGCCCACCTCGACGAAAGGGTGCGCCGAGGCTACCACCCCAGGCGTGGGGGGCGCTACGACAGCGGGGAGGATCGGAGTCCCTCGCCCGAACCACCCGGTCCGCAGGCCTTCAGTCGGGCCATCCGACGGGCGCCGTACCCGACCCAGTTCCGACCCCCGACTACTATCACAAAGTACTCGGGGGAAACGAGGCCGGAACTGTGGCTCGCGGACTACCGCCTTGCCTGCCAACTGGGTGGAACGGACGACGATAACCTCATCATCCGCAACCTCCCCCTGTTCCTCTCTGACACCGCTCGCGCCTGGTTGGAGCACCTGCCACTGGGGCAGATCTCCAACTGGGATGACTTGGTCCAAGCCTTCGCCGGCAATTTCCAGGGCACCTACGTGCGCCCCGGGAATTCCTGGGACCTCCGAAGCTGCCAGCAACAGCCGGGAGAGTCGCTCTGGGACTACATCCGGCGATTCTCGAAGCAGCGCACCGAGCTGCCCAACATCACCGACTCGGATGTCATCGGCGCGTTCCTTGCCGGCACCACCTGCCGCGACCTGGTGAGTAAGTTGGGTCGCAAGACCCCCACCAGGGCGAGCGAGCTGATGGACATCGCCACCAAGTTCGCCTCTGGCCAGGAGGCGGTCGAGGCTATCTTCTGAAAGGACAAGCAGCCCCAGGGCCGCCCATCGGAAGAGGCTCCCGAGGCGTCTACTCCGCGCGGCGCCAAGAAGAAAGGCAAGAAGAAGTCGCAATCGAAACGCGACGCCGCCGACGCGGACCTTGTCGCCTCCGCCGAGTACAAGAACCCTCGGAAGCTCCCCGGAGGCGCTAACCTCTTCGACAAGATGCTCAAGGAGTCGTGCCCCTACCATCAGGGGCCCGTCAAGCACACCCTCGAGGAGTGTGTCATGCTTCGGCGCCACTTCCACAGGGCCGGGCCGCCCGCAGAGGGTGGCAGGGCCCGCGACGACGACAAGAAGGAAGATCACCAAACAGGAGAGTACCCCGAGGTCCGCGACTGCTTCATGATCTACGGTGGGCGTGCGGCGAATGCCTCGGCTCGGCATCGCAAGCAAGAGCGCCGGGAGGTCTACTCGGTGAAGGTGGCGGCACCAATCTACCTAGACTGGTCCGACAAGCCCATCACCTTCGACCAAGCTGACCACCCCGACCACGTGCCGAGCCCGGGGAAATACCCGCTCGTCGTCGACCCCATCGTCGGCGACGTCAGGCTCACCAAGGTCCTGATGGACAGAGGCAGCTGCCTCAACATCATCTACGCTGAGACCCTCAGGCTCCTGCGCGTCGATCTGTCCTCCGTCCGGGCAGGCGCTGCGCCCTTCCACGGGATCATCCCTGGGAAGCGCGTCCAGCCCCTCGGACGACTCGACCTTCCCGTCTGCTTCGGAACGCCCTCCAACTTCCGAAGGGAGACCTTGACGTTCGAGGTGGTCGGGTTCCGAGGAACCTACCACGCGGTACTGGGGAGGCCATGCTACGCGAAGTTCATGGCCGTCCCCAACTACACCTACCTGAAGCTCAAGATGCCGGGCCCCAACGGGGTCATCACCGTCGGCCCCACGTACAAACACGCGTTCGAATGCGACGTGGAGTGCGTGGAGTACGCCGAGGCCCTCGCCGAGTCCGAGGCCCTCATCGCCGACCTGGAGAACCTCTCCAAAGAGGTGCCAGACGTGAAGCGTCATGCCGGCAACTTCGAGCTAGCGGAGACGGTTAAGGCCGTCCCTCTCGACCCCAGTGGCGACACCACCAAGCAGATCCAGATTGGTTCCGGGCTCGACCCCAAATAGGAAACAGTGCTCGTCGACTTTCTCCGCGCAAACGCCGACGTCTTTGCGTGGAGTCCCTCGGACATGCCCGGCATACCGAGGGATGTCGCCGAGCACTCGCTAGATATTCGGGCCGGAGCCCGACCCGTCAGGCAGCCTCTGCGCCGATTCGACGAGGAGAAGCGCAGAGTGATAGGCGAGGAGATCCACAAGCTAATGGCAGCAGGGTTCATCAAAGAGGTATTCCATCCCGAATGGCTTGCCAACCCTGTGCTTGTGAGGAAGAAAGGGGGGAAATAGCGGATGTGTGTAGACTACACTGGTCTCAACAAAGCATGTCCGAAGGTTCCCTACCCTCTGCCTCGCATCGATCAGATCGTGGATTCCACTGCTGGGTGCGAAACCCTGTCTTTCCTCGATGCCTACTCAGGGTACCATCAAATCAGGATGAAAGAGTCCGACCAGCTCGCGACTTCTTTCATCACGCCCTTCGGCATGTACTGCTATGTCACCATGCCGTTCGGTTTGAGGAATGCGGGTGCGACGTACTAGCGGTGCATGAACCATGTGTTCGGCGAACACATCGGTCGCACAGTCGAGGCCTACGTCGACGACATCGTAGTCAAGACAAGGAAGGCTTCCGACCTCCTCTCTGACCTTGAAGTGACATTCCGATGTCTCAAGACGAAAGGAGTCAAGCTCAATCCTGAGAAGTGTGTCTTCGGGGTGCCCCGGGGCATGCTCCTGGGGTTCATCATCTCCGAGCGAGGCATCGAAGCCAACCCGGAAAAGATCGCAGCTATCACCAGCATGGGGCCCATCAAGGACTTAAAAGGCGTACAGAGGGTCATGGGATGTCTCGCGGCCCTGAGCCGCTTCATTTCACGCCTCGGCGAAAGAGGTCTGCCTCTGTACCGCCTCTTAAGGAAGACCGAGTGTTTCGCTTGGACCCCTGAGGCCGAGGAAGCTCTCGGGAACCTGAAGGCGCTCCTTACAAAGGCGCCCATCTTGGTGCCCCCAGCTGAGGGAGAAGCCCTCTTGGTCTACGTCGCCACGACCACTCAGGTGGTTAGCGCCGCGATTGTGGTCGAGAGGCAAGAAGAAGGGCATGCATTGCCCGTTCAGAGGCCAGTCTACTTCGTCAGCGAGGTACTGTCCGAGACCAAGATCCGCTACCCACAAGTTCAGAAGCTGCTGTATGCAGTGATCCTGACGAGGCGGAAGTTGCGACACTACTTCGAGTCTCATCCGGTAATTGTGGTGTCATCCTTCCCCCTAGGGGAGATCATCCAGTGCCGAGAGGCCTCGGGCAGGATCGCGAAGTGGGCGGTGGAAATCATGGGCGAAACGATCTCGTTCGCCCCTCGGAAGGCCATCAAGTCCCAGGTGTTGGCGGACTTCGTAGCCGAATGGGTCGACACCCAGCTGCCGACGGCTCCGATCCAACCGGAGCTCTGGACCATGTTTTTCGACGGGTCGCTGATGAAGACGGGAGCCGGCGTGGGCCTGCTCTTCATCTCGCCCCTCGGGAAGCACCTACGCTACGTGCTACGCCTCCATTTCCCGGCGTCCAACAATGTGGCTGAGTACGAGGCTCTGGTCAACGGGTTGCGGATCGCCATCGAGCTAGGGGTCAGACGCCTCGACGCCCGCGGTGACTCGCAGCTCGTCATCGACCAAGTCATGAAGAACTCCCACTGCCGCGACCCGAAGATGGAGGCCTACTGCGATGAGGTTCGGCGCCTGGAAGACAAGTTCTACGGGCTCGAGCTCAACCACATCGCTCGGCGCTACAACGAGACTGCGGACGAGCTGGCTAAAATAGCCTCGGGGCGAACAACGGTTCCCCCGGACGTCTTCTCCCGGGATCTGCATCAACCCTCCGTCAAGATCGACGACACGCCCGAGCCCGAGGCACCCTCGGCACAACCCGAGGCACCCTAGGCCCGGCCCGAGGCGCCCTCGGTTCGGCCCGAGGCGCCCTCGGTTCAGCCCGAGGTACCCTCGGCCCCCGAGCGCAAGGCACTGCACGTCGAGGAGGAGCAGAGCGGGGCCACGCCTGATCGAAATTGGCAGACCCCGTACCTGCAATACCTCCGCCGAGGAGAGCTACCCCTCGACCAAGCCGAGGCTTGGCGGGTAGCGCGACGCGCCAAGTCGTTCGTCTTGCTGGGCGATGAGGAGGAGCTCTACCACCGCAGCCCCTCGGGCATCCTCCAGCGGTGCATCTCCATCGCCGAAGGACAGGAACTCCTGCGAGAAATACACTCGGGGGCTTGCGACCATCATGCAACGCCTCGAGCCCTTGTCGGGAATGCTTTCCGGCAAGGCTTCTACTGGCCAACGGCAGTGGCTGACGCCACTAGAATTCTCCGCACCTGCGAAGGGTGCCAATTCTATGCAAAGCAGACCCACCTGCCCGCTCAGGCTCTGCAGACGATACCCATCACCTGGCCCTTTGCTGTATGGGGTCTGGACCTCGTCGGTCCCTTGCAGAAGGCGCCCGGGGGCTACACGCACCTGCTGGTCGCCATCGACAAATTCTCCAAGTGGATCGAGGTCCGACCCCTAAACAGCATCAGGTTCGAGCAGGCGGTGGCGTTCTTCACCAACATCATCCATCGCTTCGGGGTCCCAAACTCCATCATCACCGACAACGGTACCCAACAAGTTCGGCAAGCGATGGATGAAGGAACTCCCCTCGGTGATCTGGAGCCTGAGGACAACGCCAAGCCGAGCCACGGGTTTCACGCCGTTCTTCCTGGTCTACGGGGCCGAGGCCATCTTGCCCACTGACCTGGAATACGGCTCCCCGAGGACGAGGGCCTACAACGATCAAAGCAACCAAGCTAGCCAAGAAGAATCGCTGGACCAGCTGGAAGAGGCTCGGGACAAGGCCTTACTACACTCGGCGCGGTACCAGCAGTCCCTGCGACGCTACCACGCCCGAGAGGTCCGGCCCCGAGACCTCCAGGTGGGCGACCTGGTGCTTCGGCTGCGGCAAGACGCCCGAGGGAGGCACAAGCTCACGCCCCCCTGGGAGGGGCCATTCGTCATCGTTAAAGTTCTGAAGCCCGGAACATACAAGCTGGCCAACAATCAAGGCGAGATCTACGGCAACGCTTGGAACATCAAACAGCTACGTCGTTTCTACCCTTAAGATGTTTTCAAGTTGTTCATATACCTCGCGCCCACGCAAAAGTTTAGTCATCAAGGAAGGGTCGGCCTCGCCTCGGCAAAGCCCGACCCTCCCTCGGGGGCTAAAAGGGGGGAGACCCCCTCTGCGTCGAAATTTTCCTCGAAAAAAGATCTCTTTTTAGCAGAATTTCTTTCGTGCTTTTTGACTACTTCGAAAAGCGGATTCTGGAAACGACGGAGTACACGTAAGCAGCCAAGGCTGACCGAGCCGAGGGACTCCTATGCCTCCGGGATACGGATACCTCACTCATCACCTTCTGTGATAAGTAACTCGCGTTCGGATAAAGTGATCCCGCGGACCGAACAAGTCTTTATGTTCGGAAGCTCTTCTGCCGAAGCGGATCCTTCGAGCCTTCTCGACTGAGTCGGAGACAGGGCCTCATGGACGGGTGAAAGTACGCGTAAGCGGCAAGGCCGACCGAGCCGAGGGACTCCCACGCCTCCGGGATACGGATACCTCACTCATCACCTTCCGCGAGAAGCATCTCTCGCTCGCACAAACATCCCTGTTACCGACAAAAAAGCCCAGATGCTCGAGATAAGAGGAAAGGAGACACAGCTTTACAACGCAGCGAGGGTGTGTTTTCTGGCCTCAGCGGCCGCAGAAGGCACACGCTACAAGGCGATCTGATCCTGCAGGCTCGGATCTTCACGCTGGAGGGGGGCTGTAACACCCTCGGCATCGACGACACCTTCAGCGAGGACCGACCCAGCCTCGGACGACGACGCGGTCCGGGGACTTCTCCGGGAACCCGGCCCGAGCAGGCGGCTCGGCCGGTTGCCTCAGGGGCCTCGGCCAACCATCTTCCAAGGGCGCCAGCCCGACCCGAGGCCTCGGCTGGTCAGCTCCGGCGTCGGTCCCGCTGACGGACAACCCGGCTAGGCTCCGGCCAACCAGGTTTCCATTTTCGAGCCAACTCCGCCTCTGTTCGTGCTGATTTCGCTACCCCTGGCCTTGGCTCATCGAAGAGCGGCCAAGGGGTCTCTTTAACTAAGCAAGAAGAGCCTCAGACAACAAGGCCGATCGAGTCGAGGGACTCCTACGCCTCCGGGATACGGATACCTCACTCGTCACCTTGACACGGGGCGACTCATGCTTGGTGAGGCGATTCAGATAATCAACAGGCGAGACTTAGTGCTCGAAGATGAGGAAAAAACACGGCTCCGTGCCGAAATTACATGCATGTTCAGGCCTCGACAGCCGCAATGAACAAAAACACTGGCACTCAAAGTGCCCTTACAAACGGAACTCCAGTTCCGTCCCCGCGGGTATGAGCGACCTCGAGCCTGCGGGGTAACGAACATCGGGAGGCTCGCCAGCAACCTCTGCGGCAGCAACCGTGGTCCCGGGTGGACGCGGCCACCGGAGAGCTCTTGTTCGCGGTCCTGCTCAAGGGACGCGGACCAGCCATCAAAGCCAAAGAGCGGGCCGCTCCCAAGCGCACCAGCAGATCCTCGCTGCCGTCCTCGCCGCGAACGCGAGGGAAAGGACGGAATGTTGCATCCTAGCTGGACAGCAACAGTTCGCCTTCCCCGGCATGACTGGAGGACGTCTCCGTCGCAGCGCGGAAGGACGATTGCCACCACTAGAAGCTGGAAGAGGAGGTGGTCCGCCGACCCGCGCAGGAGGTAGAGCCCCGGCTCGCCTCGCTCCCCACCCCAGCGAGGATGACGAACACCCCCGATGCTGAGGGCGGGATCACATCCTGGCTTGCCTCTCCCCATCCAGGAGCTGGAGGTCACCGTTTTGGGTGACCACCAGCGGAGGGGAGCAACCAGGCTATGTGATGAAAATCCTTGAAGCCGAACGATGGCTGAAAGGTACCAACTCCCATGGAGTTGCGTTCCTCCGACGATGAGGCGGAAAGACGGTGGGTACCCCCCATCCGGGGGCTTGGAAGATGGAAAGACACGACGCATAAGGGAGGAAGAAGACATGGTCGCCTTCCGAAAGGGGTCACCCTCCTTTTAAAGGCAACTCTCCCTACGTGCGCCCTCAAACGTCATGGGTTGAGTCTTCTCCAACACACTCCAAGGCCCTCCCCTGCGGCGCGGGGGCTGGGTCCCGCATGTCATGCAAACCGGCTCAGAGCAGAAGAAGCCAAACCGCCGCGCGTCGCGCACACAACCGCCCAGCGGGTACAAGCGACCCCCACTTTTGCCCAGACCAACGGGCGGAAGGGGCGAGCAGCCATGCAGGCGGCATGCAACCGCGCCAGGTGGACGCGCTTCTCCGACTTCTGACACGCCAGCATGGAGGCCCAGGCCCACGCGTCACGCAACCGGCGCACCAGATGCTGCATGCAAGCGACCGCACCGCCACTTGCGCCACCACCGCGCCTCTTCGGTTGCGGAACCAATACCGCGACTCGAGGCGGCCCTGCACACGACCCAGCAACGCCAGCCTGGCGCGACGGTCAATACGGCCGAAGGTGGGCCGGCAGTAATGACGGTGGAAGGCGGGCGGGAGCAACGGTCACGTCGTCAGCCAGGCTCACGTCCCATCCAGGGGCAGCAAGGGAGCCTCCTCTCACGGCGTGAAAACGACGCGCCCGTGATCCGTTCCTCGAACGGCTCGCGCACGCGCAACGGCCGCCCCGCCAACCACTCGCCCCGTCGCATTAACTCCGCGGCGGGACAGGCGGCGCTTCTGGCAGGAGGAGCGGGCGACGCTTCGCCTTCGCCGTAATAACCGCGCCAAAAAAGGTACGCCGCGTCATTCGATTTCGTATCCTTTTCCTTTTTCCTCTTTCTCTATCTCTTGCAACAGGGACCGGGAAAGGGGGATACCCCGAAAAGGATCCTTCTCTGTGAAGGAACCGGGCTCCGAGCCCCCCTACTGATCAGAGGTTCGAAGGCTGGCCCTCCGAAGGGTTCAACAGTCGCCTCAGATCGCGTGGGCCCGACACCCACTACTGGTCAGGGGTTCGAAGGCTGGCCCCCCGAAGGGCTCCATGGCCGCCTCAGGCTACTCGGGCTCCGCGCCCATTACTGATCAGGGGTTCGAAGGCTGGCCACCGAAGGGTTCACAGTCGCCTCAGACGCCGAGCGAGGGATGACCAGGGGTACGTTCGATACATAACCGAGGCTCGGGCTGCGCTCCCGAGGTACCCTAGGACATATCCAAGACCAGCGGGAACGATCTTGTAACGGAATCCCATTGGAGGGAGGCATCGAGCCCTCGGACCCCGTCGCCAGGGGACCGGGTCCGGCAGATCACCCGCAGGTACTTTTGGGCGTGCCTCTGGGCCCCTAGCCGACCCCCAACGAACGGGGCACGGACGTCCACTCGGATTACCCGCTTGCAGCTCACCGGAGACACCATGTTCGGTGCCCATCGAGGGTAACATGGCGCTCTCCCCCCTCCTCCTTCCGGAAAGGCGACGCAGGGGCGTATGTAAAAAAGCCGAGTCTGTCCCTGATCGTCCTCTCGCCCTGTGCGGAGGCTCGGGGGCTGCTCTCGCAAACCCGGCTCCGGCCAAACCGTTGACAGCGTCAACATACCAGCCCGAGAGCTTGGGCCCCGACCGTGCACCCGGGCTACGGCCAGTTCGCATGAGGGAACAACCAGACCAGCCGAAGCATTACGCAAGGCATTAAGACCTCGAAGGAGTGAAACCACTCCTTCGAGGCCTCGGGGGCTACACCCGGCGAGTGCGCTTGCGCGCACCCACCGGAACAAAATGCAACCGAGAAAGGCTGGTCCCCTTGCAAAAAAGTGCGATGAAAGCCTCCAAGCGAGTGCTAACACTCCCTTCGAGGCTCGGGGGCTACTGTCGGGGACCATAATTAGGGGTACCCTCAAGACGCCTAATTCTCAGCTGGTAACCCCCATCAGCATAAAGCTGCAGAGGCCTGATGGGTGCGATTGAGTCAGGGATCAGTCCATACGAGTGACTCGATCACGCCTCGCCCGAGCCTAGCATCGGACAAGGGCAGCCGACCCCGAGAGATTTCCGTCTCGCCCGAGGCCCCCCTTTAACGGTGGACACATCTCCGGCTCGCCCGAGGCCTTGCCTTCGCTAAGAAGCAACCCTGACTAAATCGCCGCACCGACTGACCGAGTCGCAGGAGCATTTAACGCAAAGGTGGTCTGACACCTTTATCCTGACGCGCGCCCCCCGGCAGAGCCGAAGTGACCGCCGTCAATTCGCCGCTCCACTGACCGGTCTGACAGAAGGACAGCACCGCCTGCACCACTCCGACTGCAGTGCCACTTGACAGAGTGAGGCTGACAGGCAGTCAGGCCTTGTCAAAGGCGCCATAGGAAACTCCGCTCCGCCCGACCCAGGGCTCGGACTCGGGCTAAGCCCCGGAAGACGGCGAACTCCGCTCCGCCCGACCCAGGGCTCGGACTCGGGCCAAGACCCGGAAGACGGCGAACTCCGCTCCGCCCGACCCAGGGCTCGGACTCGGGCTAAGACCCGGAAGACGACGAACTCCGCTCCGCCCGACCCAGGGCTCGGACTCGGGCTCAGCCCCGGAAGACGACGAACTCCGCCTCGCCCGACCCCAGGGCTCAGACTCCGCTCTGGCCTCTGCCGAACGACCTCCGCCTCGCCCGACCCAGGGGCTCGGGCTCGGCCTCGGCAACGGAAGACAGACTCGACCCCAGCTTCGGAGGAGCCCCCACGTCGCCCGGCCTCGGACGTGGGCCCGCCATGTCAACAGGGAGCGCCATCATCGCCCTACCCCGAGCCGACTCGGGCCACAGAGAACAAGACCGGCGTCCCATCTGGCTAGCTCCGCCAGATAGGCAATGATGGTGCCCCGCGTGCCCTGTGACGACGGCGGCTCTCAGCTCCCTTACGGAAGCAGGGGGACGTCAGCAAGGACTCGACCGCTCCAACAGCTGTCCCTCCGCCAGGCTCCGTTGCTCCTCCGACAGCCACGACATCATACCAGCAGGGCGCCAAGATCTCTCCGGCTGCCACATTGGCATGTACTTAGGGCGCTAGCTCTCCCTCCGCTAGACACGTAGCACTCTGCTACACCCCCATTGTACACCTGGATCCTCTCCTTACGCCTATAAAAGGAAGGACCAGGGCCTTCTTAGAGGAGGTTGGCCGCGCGGGACGAGGACGGGACAGGCGCTCTCTTGGGGCCGCTCGCTTCCCTCACCCGCGTGGACGCTTGTAACCCCCTACTGCAAGCGCACCCGACCTGGGCGCGGGACGAACACGAAGGCCGCGGGATCTCCACCTCTCTCACGCCCGTCTCCGGCCACCTCGCCTTCCCCCCTTCGCGCTCGCCCACGCGCTCGACCCATCTGGGCTGGGGCACGCGGCACACTCACTCGTCGGCTCAGGGACCCCCCGGTCTCGAAACGCCGACACATATAAACAAGTCTTTAGAAATTGTTTTAGTGAAGAGAGTAAGGATCAACTTTACCAACTTTGAAGCCATTAGTGAGAAAAAAGTCTCTTAGACATTCATGCCATGCTCTTGGGGCTTATTTGAGCCCATAAAGCGCCTTTGAGAGCCTATACACATGTGAAGGATATTCACTATCTTCAAAGTCGGGAGGTTGCTCAACATATACTTCTTCCTTTATGGGACCATTGAGGAAGGCACTTTTCACGTTCATTTGATACAACTTAAAGCCATGGTAAGTAGCAAAGGCAAGTAATATACGAATTGACTCAAGCCTAGCTACGGGTGCATATGTTTCATCAAAATCCAAACCTTCGACTTGTGAATATTCCTTGGCAACAAGTCGGGCTTTGTTTCTAGTCACCACATCATGCTCATCTTGTTTGTTGCGGAATACCCACTTGGTATCTACAACACTTTGGTTAGGACGTGGAACTAAATGTCATACCTCATTCCTCGTGAAGTTGTTGAGCTCGTCTTGCATTGCCACTACCCAATCCGGATCTCTTAGTGCATCCTCTATCCTGTATGGCTCAATAGAAGACATAAAAGAGTAATGTACACAAAAATGAGCAACTCGAGATTGAGTGGTTACCCTCTTATGGATGTCACCAAGAATGGAGCTAACAGGGTGATCTCTTTGAATTGCTTGGTGGACTCTTGGGTGCGGTGCTCTTTGATCCTGAATTTCTTATCATCTTCCTTGTCTTGATCATCTTCATATCCCCCTTGATCATTGTCCTCCTCTTGAGGTGTCTCATCGTCTTGATCTTCATCCTCTTCTTCTTGAGCCATTTCCTCATCTTGAGTTGGTGGAAATGATTGCATGAAAGATGATGGTTGATCCTGTGCTTGTGAATGCTCTTCGGATTCTTTTGGACACACATCCCCAATGGACATGTCCCTTAGTGTGACGCACAGAGCCTCTTCATCATCTAATTCATCAAGATCAACTTGCTCTACTTGAGAGCCATTAGTCTCATCAAACACAATGTCACAAGAAACTTCAACTAATCTAGTGGACTTGTTGAAGACTCTATATACCCGTGTGTTTGAGTCATAACCAAGTAAAAAGCCTTCTACTTCTTTAGGAGCAAATTTAGAATTTATACCTCTCTTAATAATAATTAAGCACTTACTCCCAAATACTCTAAAATAAGAAACATTGGGCTTTTTACCGGTGAGGAGTTCATATGATGTTTTCTTGAGGATTCGGTGTAGGTAGAGACGGTTGATGGAGTACGAGGCAGTGTTAATCGCCTCCGCCCAAAACCGATCCGGTGTCTTGTACTCATCAAGCATGGTCCTTGCCATATCCAAGAGAGTTCTATTCTTTCTCTCCCCAACACCGTTTTTTTGAGGTGTGTAGAGACAAGAGAACTCATGCTTGATGCCCTCCTTCTCAAGAAATCCTTCAATTTGAGAGTTCTTGAACTCTATTCTATTGTCGCTTCTAATCTTCTTGATTCTCAATCCAAACCCATTTTGAGCCCGTCTTAAGAATCTCTTTAAGGTCTCTTGAGTTTGAGATTTTTCCTGCAAAAAGAATACCGAAGTGAAGTGAGAATAATCGTCCACAATTACAAGACAATACTTACTCCCGTCGATGCTTATGTAAGCAATCAGACCGAATAGATCCATGTGGAGTAGCTCAGGTGGCCTTTCGGTCGTCATGTTGTGTTTGTGTGGATGATGAGCTCCAACCTGCTTCCCTGCTTGACATGCACTACTGAAAGTGCATTCATCCCTTTTGTGAGTTTTGGTGATTTGGATAACAACACATTTAAAGGTCTAACGAGTTTGCTAAGTGTTGAGCAGGAAATTCAGTATGATGAACATACTTGAATAGTGTATAATGATCAGTGAACAAAGGTTCAACACGAGATTAAATAACCAATGAGACAATGCAAATGGATATAATATGATCTCTATATTGGTTTGATTATATGGACAAGACCTGAGAAATCACTACATACATATGACCAGAATAGAGGACAAAGTGATTCACAGGATTGGTCAACCAAAGAGAATAAGATATGAGGAATCGTGAATTGGCTTGACCATATTACTGTCAGTCCATATATGCTTCTATGAGAATCAAACTAGAGCTTGATTGATCTTGACAGTTATATCTAGAAGACATTCAAGCAAGGTTCACAATATTGAAGAAATGATTCTCTCAATGGATGCGCAATATGATGTGACTCAAGAATGGCTTGATAGGGTGAAGATAGCAAGGAAAGGGCTTCGAGGAACTAAGCGAAAGTGAAGGCCAAGCGACGGCTTGTAGACCGAGGTACCATGGCTAAGGTGAAGAAGAGAGTACTTGCACTAAGTCGATGAACTAATCAGCTATGAAGAGTTATAACATGTTGATGCATCAGTAAGGTGACTTGAAGCCATGATTTGAACTCATATAAGGTGATATGGTACAAGTCACAGGGTTTGATTTGAGTTTGCTTCAAAAGGTGAGACAAAGATGTTTGTGATCCTTATGAAGCAATGCCATGGAGAAATCACACATGAGACACCAATGACTCAAGGAGTTTACTTCATTATATTTTATTTAACTTGAGTATAGGAATCGTCGTACTATAAAGGGGGATCCAAAAATAAGGTTGGTGTTTGCCAAAGCTCAAACCTCTCTATTCAAAAGCTATTTTTGAAAAGCAAAAATCTCTTTAACGTTCTATGGTTGACCGTGGTTAGGTTTGAGAAACCTAGAGTGTTCTTGTTGAAAAGCAGCTGAACTTCTTAAACTGCAGCTGAGCTGAACTTCAGCTGAGCTGAGCTTCTTCAGCTGCAGCTGAGCTGAACTTCAGCTGAGTTGAGCTTTCTCGACTCTAGCTGAACTTCAACTTCAACTGGGGTCCAGAGAGGTTCAACCGGGGTCCAGGGCAAGTTCAACCGGGGTCCAGAGAGGTTCAACCGGTGTCCAGGGAAAGTTCAGCCGGGGTATTTTCCCCGGACCTCAGTGGTCAAAACCGGTTGAACCGGTCCTAGGGGAGGTTCAACCGGTGTCAGGGTCACCTGACCGGTCTGACCTCCTGACTGGCAGACGACTGCTAGTGTGACCCCCAGGCGGTTGAACCGGCCCTAGGGGCGGTTCAACCGGTGTCAGGACCTGTTTTTGCAGTCTGACCTGCAGTCTGCCAGTCTGACTGGCAGACTGTCTGTCAGCCTGCCCCAGGCGATTGAACCGGTCTTAGGGGCGGTTAAACCGGTCTTGGTCAACTTGACCAGTCTGCAGGTCAGTCTGACAGTCAGACTGGCAGACAGTCTGCCTGACCTGCCAGGGGCGGTTCAATCGCCCTAGGGGGCGATTCAACCGGTCTCAGACAGAAAAATCTGCCCAACGGCTAGTTTTGAGCTCCACCTATATATACTCACTCCTCCCTCTCTCCCCATACACAAGAGCACGACCCAAACTCCATTTCTAACTTGAAGAACACCTCCCACTCTCTCTCACACATCTCTTGCCTCTCCCATTTCAAATCTTTGAAGAGAAATCTTTGAGTGAGTTTGAGAGCTGCGGTTTTTGTGCTTCATCTCCAAATCTCTCTTGCTCTTCTTCATTCGAGCTTTGGTACTACATCGAGTTCTTTGTGGATTCATTACTCTTGGAGCTTCTAGCTCCTAGACGACTAGGTGTCTCTTGTGAGTCTCCAAAACTTGTGGAAGACCACAAGAAAGTTTGTATTACCCGCTCGTTTGAGCAAAGATTAATGTGTGAGATTGACCTTTGTGGTCGGCAAAGGGAGGATTAGGGTTGAAAGAGACCCGGCTCTTTGTGGGCGCCTCAACGAGGAAGTAGGGCACCTTGGTGGTGTGACCGAACCTCGGGATAAATCTTGTGTCTTTTGTGTTCTTGTTCATTGTGCTTATTCGTG
Organism: Zea mays; assembly: GCF_902167145.1. Lineage (NCBI taxonomy): Eukaryota > Viridiplantae > Streptophyta > Magnoliopsida > Poales > Poaceae > Zea > Zea mays. The sequence goes on from NC_050104.1 coordinate 134,183,152, forward strand.
TTCTTCGTTCTCTCACCATTGCGTGGAAGATTTGTTTATATATTTTTGGTGTGTGGATTTTGAGAAGTGCCCTTCTCAGATCTACTACTTTGAACCCTGTGGATCAACTAGAACATCTCATTTCCAAAGTTAACTGGGTGAATTTCGAGATCAATTCAGTTTTACCCAGTTTGCTTCTAGTTTTTGTTGAAAAAGTTTTAACTTGCCTATTCACCCCCCTCTAGGCAACTTTCAATTGGTATCAGAGCCGAATCCTCGTTCTAACGCTTAACCACGTGAGGAAAAGATCATGTCGGGGGGACTAAGAAACGAAAGTGCTTCTAAGCTTGAGAAAGTTGAGATTGCCTCGGCTTCATCTTTTGGTGCAGATGTTGATCCTAGGGCAATAGATCTTGCCATGAGAATCGCCGAAAGGATGTTCCTCAAAATGAAGGAAGATGAGGCGAAGAACAAAATTGAAGAAGAAAATGATCGATGGAGACCAAACGATGAATCCACCTCTTCACAAGGTTCGTCTTTCAAATCCACTTCTCATATGTGCTTTATTGCTAATGGGAGTGACAGTGAAAGCGAAAGAGAGGATAAGGAGGAGCAAGAAAGTGATAGTGAAGATGAGGACGATCTTCAACAATTCTTCGCTCAACTAAGCAAGAAACATCGGATGAGCTTGCTCAAACTCATGAAAAGAGCGGAAGAACAAAAAGAAATGCTTCATAAGCAAGAAGACTTCCTCATCAGAAAAATCGAAGACTTAGAGAAGTTGACCAAAAAGCATGAGAAGCTAAAGTGCTCTCATGATGATTTGGTCCAAAGATATGAAGACATTTCAATTGAGCAAATTAAAGTTGTTAATCATTCATCATATATTGCTCAATTAGAAAATAAAAATGCTATGTTCAAGAACACGGTAGAAAGGCTAAATATTGAAAATCTAGCTTTGCAAGAAAAACATGATATGCTTGTGTGCTCTCATAATAAATTTATGGATTCACATATCATGTTAGAAATGGCTCATGAGGTTGTGTTAACTAATTTGAAATCATACCAACTTCACATATGCACATGTACTCAAGTATAAAATATATTATCATGTGCTAACAAATGTTGCTCTCAAGAAAGCCAATCTTCCATTGAGCAAGAAATTTTAGGAATTAGTGATATTTCTATCACACAAGAAAATAAAGAGCTCAAGGAAGAAGTTGGAAGGCTAAGAAGGAGCTCAACTCTTTTGAAGGGAAAGTGTCAAGCTCAACCTTCTCAAGATAGCCGTGATAATATGGTGAAAAAGCTTGAGAAGGGGACAACCGTAGCTTGCACAAAACCCCTTCAAAAGAATACCAAGCTTTCCAAGAAGGGCATGAGCAAAATTCATGGTAAGAAAATTAATGCTCATATTATTTGCTCTAACAATGTACCTATGTGCTTCAACAAAGAAAGATCAAAGAGAAGCGATAGAAGGTGCTATGGATGCAAGGAGAAGGGTCATGAAATTGATTCATGCCCCCACATGAAGAACCAAAGCCTTGCACGATCAAGAAAGATGACCATCAAAAAGAATGAAAGCAAAAGGCAAATGCATTGCAAGGACAAGCACCGCATTTGTTACAATTGCCGTGAAAAGGGTCATCTATTCAAGGTTTGTCCAAAGGGTAAAACTCCTAAGCCTAACTTGGCAATACATTCAAATATGCTTAGGAGACCCAAATTTGACTCTTGTGCTAGAAAGGTGATGAGTTCACCACATTCTAGGACCAAGGCTATTTGGGTGCCTAAGTCCTTATTGGCTAACCTTGATGGACCCATCATGAGATGGGTACCAAAATGTACTTAATAATTTTTGCAGGTACCTAGAGATGATAAGAAGCTTTGGGGTGCTTGAGCGGTTTAACTCAATTCTTATCTCAAGCTATCAATCTTACATTGACTATTCTTTTAAGATTGGCCCAAAGATGAATTGAGTTGTTATATCACTAACTTCATATTCATCTCTAGCAAGAACTTGTGTTGTAGGGAATAAGGATTAATTTTTGTGGGAATCAAGCAAAAGGCCTACAACTATAGGATATCCAAAGGATGGTAATAATTAAATCTTAAGTGCACATTGCTTTTAATTAGTATATTCCTTTGTGTCTTTTGTAGCCACAAAGGAAAAATGAAGCACTTGAGAATGAACTTAAAATATTTTTACATTGCTTTGGAAAAGATCTAATTATATGGTAGATTGCAAGTTCATATTTTTATATTGTGACAATCTACATGCTTTAAAATTGGTTGTATGTATCTTGTGGCATATTTCAAGTTAATCATCATATTATTGCCATGACCTAGACATAAAGAGTATTATCCCATGTTTTTAAATGAATAGAGTGCTAAGTAAGAAATTCAAATTCTTAAAGCACTTATCAAAAGGGGAATTCTCTATATGACTAGAGTTGTGAGACTAATGTTTTTATTTGAGTGATTTATGTAGTTTCACAACATGATAATGTGTTTCCCAAATGGAGTGTGTCATTAAACATTCAAAGAAGATCGAACCAATACTATGTGATGTATTCATCCTTGTTTAAATTGGTTTTGAGTCTTCTACATTAATCACTCACCATGTTGTGAATTAAACTTGCCTTGTAAACTTATTTTAATAATCATTCTAGTTTCATCTTTTTTCAATTGATGTTACACATGATGCTTGTAAGGGTAATTTAGTTCATATCATGAGGTTTCCTTATTTTAGTAACCTTCTTGTCATTCATATACTAGAGGTTTCTAAATAGGAAAATATTGTTTGTGTTTCTAATGCAATCTCTTTTAAGCCATTTCATGGAAATTCATAAGTAGAGATTGTGCTCTTTAATTTGGTAAAATCACAAGCATTAAAGGTTAATCTTCAAATAAAGAAAGATTAGGAATGCTCAAGGCAAAGGTATGGAACTAGTTGTTTCATTTGGTATGTGACCAATAATAGTTCCTTTCAAGTGGCATTCTTTCAATTGGTAATAATCTATTTTATGGAAAGAAATGCCAATATGAAGGTTAAATTCCTTTTGGCTTAAATTTGTAAATTGGTGCATATTATTAATTCACTCATCCATGTGCATTAATTTAAAAGGAATTTAATTTATGCCTTTATGCCTCATAAATGATGATTTATTTGCAATTCGTATCTAAAGATCACCATTCATTAAATACTTCCTTGTACTACTAATATCTCTTTTAAAAGTTTTTTAACTAGTATTAAAAGGAAAAAAGATAACAAGCTAAAGAAGGAAGTCTCCACAAATGATGAAAAGAAGAATACTACGATGACACCACCACCGATAGTAAGATCTTTCAAATTGGTACAACAGATGGTACGCTCTACTTGGTGGTAAGTATTCTTAAGGATAAGTCAATTCATTGCAAATTTTTCATGCCTTGACCATGATATGTAATGTACTCCTCATGAGACTCTTAACTGAATTGAAAGTGCATGTGGCAAGTCATTCAAATACTTGATGCACATATCTAGTGGGAGAACATAATATAACTTGTGTCGTAGGGAATAAGTTTTCCTTGAGTAAGTTATACTAAGACGATCCAAAATGGTAAATTTGTATCTCATTCAAATGGATTGTAATCTTTGTTTTCTAAATAGCTACTCTTGATGCAATTTAAAATTCCGTTATCGTTAAATCTAAAAGTGCATAAGAATCTTTTTTGTTGATATTCATCACATACATATGCACTAATATGGATATGATTTTTAAATTGTAAAAGGTACAATTAGCGATCCATACTCTCTAAATTTTGGAAACCCATATTTTGATATCTTAGAAATCTACTTCAATCGGTATCCATGTGCTTCACATTGAATTGGATCACTAAGTTGTAAATTCCATGCATAACTTGTCTTTATGATTGAATGTTTGTGCGACTAACCTTGATAAGCTAGGTGCACCCAAGGTCAAGCTAGGTTCATCATCAAGAAGGCAACACAATGATGTATCAAAAAAGGAGAAAAGGCTCCTATTCTTAACTCTAGCTTTTATCTGTGTGATTAAATATTAACTTGAAACCATGTAAGATGGTTGTCAAGTATATGTGGGTACTCAAGGCTCTTACTACTAATCTCAAAGGACCCAATTCAAATTGGGTACCAAGATATCAAGCTTAAACTTGTTTTGTAGGATCACTCCTTCAATGGATCAAGTTGGGTGCTCGATAATGGATGTATAAATCATATTTGGAGATAGTAGCAAGGGTGGTAACAACTGAATCTCAAGTGCATATTATTTTCAAATCTTATATCTTTTGTGACTTGTGTAGCCACTAAGGAAGAAGAAGCACTTGAGGATACATATCAGTTGTTGATTATGAAATAAAGGTCCAATTGGAAGATGAATGAATATTATCATATGGTCAACAATCCAAAATTATGTGACGTATTTTCTATCTAGTTAATTTGGATTTTATTCTTCCATATTAGACACCATAATATGGATTAAGTCAGCCCTTTAGACTTCATTGAAGAACCATGCATATTATCCATGTCATTCAAAATATATTGTGCATGAGGGCTCAAGGGAAATTTAGTCCATATTATGAGGTTTCTCTATTTTAGCAACTCGCTTGCTTTCCACATATAAAGGGTTGATAAATAAGAAATTAGTGCTTGTGCTACTAATGTCATCTCTTGTGTTGAGTTTATCCATATAAAATCTATGATAAGAGATGTTGCTTGTTTTAAATTGGATAAATCACAAGCTTAAAGGATATTATTCAACTAAAGTAAGAAGAAGTTGATAAGAGGCCAAGGTATGAAAACTTCCTCTCCTTCAGTTGTTTTAGTATTTTTTCTTTAGTGGAATGTACCATAGTATAGGTTAAATTCCTCGCAATATAAAATGTTCAATAGTGCATATAACTTTGACATCAACTATATGTGTGCACTAATTTAAAGGAATTTAGTCTATCCTTTTGGGTTTCAATAATGATGATTCATTTGCCATCCATATATCAGGATCATCATTTGTGAAACCCTCCCTTGTGTTTCTAATGCTCTCTTTTCTAAGTGTTTCAATAAGGTCCTTCTAAGTGCTTTCAAGATGGATTCAAAATCTACGGATATAAGAGTCCTGGTTGTTTCAATCATTGAGTTTCAATTGATCTCATATCAAGTATGATCGAATCAAGAAAAGATGAAAGGAGTTCAAGATCACTTGGTTGGATGAAATCATAAAGAGAAAAGAAATCACAGTGAATCAAGAAGGAAGTTGAACTATCCTGAAAACCAAATAATGAAGATGTAGTGACATATTTATATGATATCCTTCATTATGAGGTTTGAGATTTATATCAGCATGCTTTACCCTTCAGGATTTCAATTGATATACTTTCAGTTCTTAAACTTTTAATTGGTTTATTTTCATCATCTATGAAGGCATGTTATGTTCAACCAAGATATAGTGCAAACATCTTCTTCAACCTCGTATTGTTGATGTGCATAAGTATACTTTGTGTAATCTTGCAAGCACAAATTGAGGGAGAGTTTAGCCTATATCTTGTGAGACTAATGATTTCTTTCAAGTTCATGTTGTGTAGTCTCACACCCTGGAGAACATCAAACGAGGATGAATGGTTCCATAGAAATGAAAATGAGTTTCTCTTGATCGTGTGAAGAGGATAAGTTTCTCTTTGAAATGTCAAGCCTATCAAAAGCTAAGATGGAAATTCATGATTATAATGGAGACCATGTGGCGTAGAACAAAGGTGTGTCACTCCATGAATTATTGTATTACATTTGTGTATCTAGGCTCTTACATGCTAGTGTATGCATGTATATGCAATATCTTAAGTCGCATCATAAGGTTGCACTTGTGGTGATGATTAAAGAATCTCTAGATACTTGATTAATACCTCTTGTGGTGATGTCATAAGTTAGTCTTAAGTCATCTTAGTGAGGTATGAGTCAAACATGCTAACTTCTCAAGAATCTTGGCTTAAAATATTGCATATCATGTCTATTAGTATACCTTTTGATTATGAGTAATTCCTTCAATTGGTGCAATTTCATATTTTCATACTTTATTTGTACCAAGGTTCAAATTGTAGAACTTAATCCCCTGGCCTCATAAGTCCAAGTGCATAAGCTAAACAAGTATTCATCACTTGTATGCACACATTTAGGGGGAGAATGGTCTATAATTTGAATCTTTGAGACTAACTTCATTTCCAAGTCTATTATGTGTGTAGTCTCAAATTAGAAAGGAATTTTCGGGCAAAGACAATCGCTTCCACTGCAAATTTGATGGGTATCAAAAATTCTTTGCTCCAATAAATGTATCTTTTATACATTTCATAAGGGAATGAGTTCTCTTTTATATGATACTCCAACATAATCTAAAATTGGTAAACATGTATCACATCCTTTTGGATTGCAAATGTCTAAAGTAGCATAGCTTATAAATTCTCCTTTCTAGAACTTAATTGATTAAATAGTGCACATGTTCCTTATGGTGTATAATTATATTCAATTGATACTCTTTTTATGCCAATGGTACTTTAAATTACAAATAAGTACTCTCAATAGGTATCAATTGAATACATATATATGTGTGCAATAAAACTTGATGAGAACTTAATGTAATATGAAATTAGTGATATGCTTATCTATCAAATTGTATCAATTGGTGTTTTTCAATTGATATTTTTCATGCATGATCACTAGTTGCATAATCCATACTTGTGCAATTTTCATGTTGCCTCTTGTTATGATAAGAAAATGCTAGGTGACATCTAGACTCCAGGTATCAAGCGTCACCTTCGATTTAGTATGACAATCTTCATTTAATATCTTGGACCTATGTCACAACTATACCAACAAGATCTTGCAAATGAATTGTAAATCCAACACAAGTTTGGAACTCCCCTTGAAAAGGTAAAAATGCAAAGGTACATCACTTCATGTCACTTCTCCATTACCTTTGTGCCATCTAAGGACCCTTTTCATAATAGTGTGTTCCCATCTTGCTTAATCATAATTTCTACCCTTTATATTATTTGTATCCTTTTTGGAGATTTATGACAAAGGGGGAGAAATTTTGCATTAAAGATTACCTTTAGTCTTATGTAACTAAGTGTTAGAAGACTTTTAAGAAGGGGAGATATAATTAACAAAAAGGGGGAATCATAAGAAAAACATAAGATGTAGAAAATTGATGAGTGCATACTATGTCATGAGCATCACATTTATTTTATGACACACTGCACCGCATGAATAGTATAATATAAGTTGTCTCCATACTTTGACCCAAATATGTGCTTTTGGCATTTGAGTACAAAAGTGTTATTTTCTGAAATGCACATATTTAGGGGGAGGAAACTGTATCATAGGATTCAAAATCTTATTTATCAAATCTTATGTAAGCTTTAAATGTGTTGTCATCAATCACCAAAAAGGGGGATATTGAAAGTGCATTCATCCCTTTTGTGAGTTCTGGTGATTTGGATAACAACACATTTAAAGGTCTAACGAGTTTGCTAAGTGTTGAACAGGAAATTCAGTATGATGAACATACTTGAATAGTGTATAATGATCAGTGAACAAAGGTTCAACACGAGGTTAAATAACCAATGAGACAATGCAAATGGATATAATATGTTCTCTATATTGGTTTGAATATATGGACAAGACATGAGAAATCACTACATACATATGACCAGAATAAAGGACAAAGTGATTCAGAGGATTGGTCAAGCCAAAGAGAATAAGATATGAGGAATCGTGAATTGACTTGACCATATTACTGTCAGTCCATATATGCTTCTATGAGAATCAAACTAGAGCTTGATTGATCTTGACAGTTATATCTAGAAGACATTCAAGCAAGGTTCACAATATTGAAGAAATGATTTTCTCAATGGATGCGCAATATGATGTGACTCAAGAATGGCTTGATAGGGTGAAGATAGCAAGGAAAGGGCTTCGAGGAACTAAGCGAAGGTGAAGGCCAAGCGACGGCTTGTAGACCGAGGTACCATGGCTAAGGTGAAGAAGAGAGAACTTGCACTAAGTCGATGAACTAATCAGCTATGAAAATTTATAACATGTTGATGCATCAGTAAGGTGACTTGAAGCCATGATTTGAACTCATATAAGGTGATATGGTACAAGTCACAGGGTTTGATTTAAGTTTGCTTCAAAAGGTGAGACAAAGATGTTTGTGATCCTTATGAAGCAATGCCATGGAGAAATCACACATGAGACACCAATGACTCAAGGAGTTTACTTCATTATATTTTATTTAACGTGAGTATAGGAATCGTCGTACTATAAAGGGGGATCCAAAAAGAAGGTTGGTGATTGCCAAAGCTCAAACCTCTCTATTCAAAAGCTATTTTTGAAAAGCAAAAATCTCTTTAACGTTCTATGGTTGATCGTGGTTAGGTTTGAGAAACCTAGAGTGTTCTTGTTGAAAAGCAGCTGAACTTCTTAAACTGCAGCTGAGCTGAGCTTCTTCAGCTGCAGCTGAGCTGAACTTCAGCTGAGTTGAGCTTTCTCAACTCCAGCTGAACTTCAACTTCAACCGGGGTCCAGAGAGGTTCAACCGGGGTCCAGGGCAAGTTCAACCGGGGTCCAGAGAGGTTCAACCGGTGTCCAGGGAAAGTTCAACCGGGGTATTTTCCCCGGACCTCACTGGTCAAAACCGGTTGAACCGGTCCTAGGGGAGGTTCAACTGGTGTCAGGGTCACCTGACCGGTCTGACCTCCTGACTGGCAGATTGACTGCCAGTGTGACCCCCAGGCGGTTGAACCGGCCCTAGGGGCGGTTCAACCGGTGTCAGGACCTGTTTTTGCAGTCTGACCTGCAGTCTGCCAGTCTGACTGGCAGACTGTCTGTCAGCCTGCCCCAGGCGGTTGAACCGGTCTTAGGGGCGGTTCAACCGGTCTTGGTCAACTTGACCAGTCTGCAGGTCAGTCTGTCAGTCAGTCTGACAGTCTGCCTGACCTGCCAGGGGCGGTTCAACCGCCCTAGGGGGCGGTTCAACCGGTCTCAGACAGAAAAATCTTCCCAACGACTAGTTTTGAGCTCCACCTATATATACTCACTCCTCCCTCTCTCCCCATACACAAGAGCACGACCCAAACTCCATTTCTAACTTGAAGAACACCTCCCACTCTCTCTCACACATCTCTTGCCTCTCCCATTTCAAATCTTTGAAGAGAAATCTTTGAGTGAGTTTGAGAGCTGTGGTTTTTGTGCTTCATCTCCAAATCTCTCTTGCTCTTCTTCATTCGAGCTTTGGTACTACATCGAGTTCTTTGTGGATTCATTACTCTTGGAGCTTCTAGCTCCTAGACGACTAGGTGTCTCTTGTGAGTCTCCAAATCTTGTGGAAGACCACAAGAAAGTTTGTATTACCCGCTCGTTTGAGCAAAGATTAATGTGTGAGCTTGACCTTTGTGGTCGGCAAAGAGATGATTAGGGTTGAAAGAGACCCGGCTCTTTGTGGGCGCCTCAACGAGGAAGTAGGGCACCTTGGTGGTGTGACCGAACATCGGGATAAATCTTGTGTATTTTGTGTTCTTGTTCATTGTGCTTATTCGTGTTCTTCCTTTTCTCACCATTGCGTGGAAGATTTGTTTATATATTTTTGGTGTGTGGATTTTGAGAAGTGTCCTTCTCAGATCTACTACTTTGAACCATGTGGATCAACTATAACATCTCATTTCCAAAGTTATCTGGGTGAATTTCGAGATCAATTCAGTTTTACCCAGTTTGCTTCTAGTTTTTGTTGAAAAAGTTTTAACTTGCCTATTCACCCCCCTCTAGGCAACTTTCAACTACAAATCCTGTCTTTCTCAAAATGACATTGGTTAGTCCTAAAATGTGCTCCCCTTTAGAAGCTTCTGAAGATTCTTCATTCCAACATGAGCAAATCAGCGATGCCATAGCCAGCCCATGTTAGTTTTAGCAATCAAGCAAGTGTCTAGTTCAGCATTGTTATCATTGAAATCAACTAAATATAGCTGGCCATCTAACACTCCCTTGAAAGCTATTGAATCATCACTTCTTCTAAAGATGGTAACACCAACATCAGTGAATAGACAATTGTAGCCCATTTTACATAATTGAGAAATAGAAAGCAAGTTGTAATCTAAAGAATCTACAAGAAAAACATTAGAAATAGAATGGTCAGGAGATATACCAGTTTTACCCAATCCTTTGACCAAACCTTGATTTCCATCATCGAATGTGATTGCTCTTTGTGGATCATCGTTTTTCTCATATGAGTAGAACATCCTTTTCTCTCTTGTCATGTGGTTTGTGCACCCGCTATCAATTATCCAACTTGTCCCGCCGGATGCATAAACCTACAAAACAAATTTATGCCTTGTTCTTAGGTACCCAAACGACCTTGGGTCCTTTCACATTAGAAACAAGCACCTTGGGTACCAAAACACAAGTCTTGGGACTCTTGTGTTTGCCCCCAACATATGTGGCAACTATCTTGCCTGATTTGTTAGTAAGCACAAAAGATGCATCAAAAGTTTTACATGGAATGCTATGTTCATTGGATGCATCAACAATCTTTTTCTTAGGCATTTTGATATGAGTTGTATGTCTAGAGCTAGAAGCCTCATTACTGTACATATAAGCATGATGAGAAACAGAATGAGATTTTCTAGCATGAATTCTTCTAATTTTGTGCTCATAATAGTTTTCAAGATATAAAATGTAGCCTTCCTTATCCAGAACCATGGGAGCCTTGTCCTTAACGAAGTTAGAAAGCTTGTTCTTAGGGGCATTAGTTTTGACGTTGCTTTGGCTTCCTTGTTGGAAACCAATGCTAGGGTGTCTCCCATTATAAATGTACTACGAGCAAATTTAAAATTTTCATTTTCTAGTTCATGCTCGGTAATTTTAGCATTTAATTTAGCTATGTGATCATTTTGTTCTTTAATCATAGCAAGGTGATCATTCATAGCATCAATATTAACATATTTACATCTAGTTCAAATAGTGACATGCTCAACAGTAGATGTAGAGGGTTTGCAAGCATTCAATTCTTCAATCTTAGCAATTATACTAACATTTTCAGTTCTAAGACAAGAAATTGAATCATTTCAAATACTAAGCTCTTTAGACAAGTTATCACATTTTTCTACTTCAAGAGCATAAGCATCTTTTAGCTTAACAAACTTTTTATTTTCCTTAACGAGCAAGTCCTCTTGGCATTCAAAGATATCATCCTTCTCGATAATGGTTTCTATCAATTCATTAATTTTCTTCTTTTGATCTTTGGTAAGGTTTGCAAAAAGAGAGGTCAAATTATCATCATTATCACTAGAGCTACCCTCATCGTCGAAAATAGTGTATTTGGGGGTATCTCTAGAATGTATCTTCTTCTTTTTGCTATCCTTAGCCATGAGGCACTTGTGGCTAACATTTGGGAAGAGAAGGCCTTTATTGACGGCGATGTTGGCGGCGTCCTCATCGGTGGAGCTCTCATCGGAGTCCCATTCCCGCGCCATGTGCGCCTCACCACCTTTCTTCTTGTTGTGGTATCTTTTCTTTTCAATCTTCTTCTTCCGTTTCTTGTCGTCGTCCCTATCACTATCACATGTATATGGACATTTAGCGATAAATGATTGGACTTACCACACTTGTAGCAAACCCTCTTTGAGCTGGGTTTGTAGTCCTTCCCCTTCCTTTGTTTGAGGATTTGCTGGAAGCTCTTGATGGTAAGAGCCATCTCCTCATTGTCGATCTTGGAGGCGTCGATTGAGAGTCTACTTGTCGGTGTAGACTCTTCCTTCTTTTCTTCCATTACTTTGAACGCAACGGGTTGCACCTCGGGTGTGGAGGTGGTGCCTTGCTCCAAGTTGACAATATGTTTGGAGTCTTTGATCATAGGTTCAAAGCTCACAAACTTGCCAATTACCTCCTCAGGCGACATCTGTTTATATCTAGGATCTCCACAGATTAGTTGCAGTTTAGTGGGAATACAAAAAAACAAGAGATCTTAGAATAACCTTGACCCTTGACCATTTCATGGTCATTCCTCTTGGTGCTCCAAAGGTTGCGGACTTGGTTGACCATCGTTTTGAGGTGGCTGTACATTGCTTGTGGCTCCTCTCCTTTGTTGAGGACGAATCGACCGAGTTTCCCCGCGATCATTTCGTGCTTGGTGATTTTGGTCACCTCGTCCCCTTCATGCGTTGTTTCGAAGACGTCCCAAATTTCTTTGGCACTCTTCAACCCTTGCATCTTGTTGTACTCCTCTCAACACAAGGAAGCGAGGAGTATAGATGTGGCTTGGGAGTTGAAGTGCCTTATTTGGGCGGCCTCATCCGAGTCGTAGTCCTTGTCACCTACTTGTGGTGCCTGTGCTCCAAACTCAATAATATCTCATATGCTTTCGTGGAGTGAGGTTAGATGGTGCCTAATTTTATCACTCCACATACAATAATCTTCACCATCAAAATATGGTGGTTTGTGAAAGGGAATTAGGCTTACACCTATTTCCCAAATAATTTTGGTGGTTGAATTGCCCAACACAAATAATTGGACTAACTAGTTTGCTCTAGTGTACAAGTTATACAGGTGCCAAAGGTTCACACTTAGCCAATAAAAAGACCAAGTGTGGGGTTCAACAAAGAGAGCAAGGGATAACCGAAGGCACCCCTGGTTTGGCGCACCGGACAGTGTCCGATGCACCACCGGACAGTGTCCGGTGCACCAGGGGACTTCACGCTGAACTCCTCACCTTCAGGAAAATCCAGAGGCGCTCCGCTATAATTCACCGGACTGTCCGGTGTACACCGGACAGTGTCCGGTGCCCCAGGGAAGAGCGGCTCTAGAACTCTCCAGCTTCGGGAATTTGCTCCGCTATAATTCACCGGACATGTCCAGTGTACACCGGACTGTCCGGTGAACCAGCAGAGCAATGGCTACTTCGCGCCAACGGTCACCTGCAGGCGCATTTAATGCGCGCCAGAAGCGCACGGAAGTCAGGCACGCGCGAGACGGTGCACCAGACAATCTACAATACTTGTCCGGTGTACACCGGACAGCCAGGCGGGCCCAGAAGTCAGAAGCTCCAACGGTCGGAACCCAACGGCCTGGTGACGTGGCTGGCGCACCGGACATGTCCGATGTGCACCGGACTGTCCGGTGCACCATACGACAGTCAGCCACCACCAAACGGCTAGTTTGGTGGTTGGGGCTATAAATACCCCCAACCACTCCACATTCAAGTCATCCAAGTTTTCCTATTTCAACTACTTACAAGAGCTCTAGCATTCAATTCTAGACACACCCAAGTGATCAAATCCTCTCCAAACTCTACACAACGCCCTAGTGATTAGTGAGAGAGATTTGCTTGTGTTCTTTCGAGCTCTTGCGCTTGGATTGCTTTCTTCTTTCTTTGATTCTTCATTGCGATCAAACTCACTTGTAATTGAGGCAAGAGACACCAATCTTGTGGTGATCCTTGTGGGAACTTTGTGTTCCAAGTGATTGAGAAGAGAAAGCTCACTCGGTCCGAGGGACCGTTTGAGAGAGGGAAAGGGTTGAAAGAGACCCGGTCTTTGTGACCACCTCAACGGGGAGTAGGTTTGCGAGAACCGAACCTCAGTAAAACAAATCCACGTGTCTCACTCCTTATTCGCTTGCGATTTGTTTTGCACCCTCTCTCGCGGACTCGATTATATTTCTAACGCTAACACGGCTTGTAGTTGTGATTATTTTTGAGAATTTCAGTTTCGCCCTATTCACCCCCCCCCCTCTAGGCGACTTTCAATTGGTATCAGAGCCCGGTGCTTCATTAGAGCCTAACCGCTCGAAGTGATGTCGAGAGAACTCGCCAAGAAGGAGATGGAGACCGCTACAAGCCACGGGAAGGCTTCATCGGAAGAATCCCGCAACAAGGAGAAGAAGACTTCTTCTCACAAATCGCATCGGAGTGGCGACAAAATAAAGAAGATGAGGAAGGTGGTCTACTACGAGACCGACACTTCATCACCTTCTACCTCCGGCTCCGACGCGCCCTCCATAACTTCTAAGCGCCATGAGCGCAAGAAGTTTAGTAAGATCCCCTTACATTATCCTCGTACTTCTAGACATACTCCATTACTTTCCATTCCATTAGGCAAACCGCCAACCTTTGACGGTGAAGATTATGCTAGGTGGAGTGATTTAATTAAATTTCATCTAACCTCACTCCACAAAAGTATATGGAATGTTGTTGAGTTTGGAGCATAGGTACCATCCGTAGGGGATGAGGATTATAATGAGGACGAGGTGGCCCAAATCGAGCACTTCAACTCCCAAGCCACAACCATACTCCTCGCCTCCCTAAGTAGAGAGGAGTACAACAAGGTGCAAGGACTAAAAAGCGCCAAGGAAGTTTGGGACGTGCTCAAGACGGCGCACGAGGGTGATGAACTCACCAAGATCACCAAGCGGGAAATGATCGAGGGGGAGCTCGGTCGCTTCCGTCTTCGCCAAGGAGAGGAGCCACAAGATATGTACAACCGACTCAAGACCTTGGTGAATCAAGTGCGCAACCTTGGGAGCAAAAAGTGGGATGACCATGAGGTGGTTAAGGTTATTCTAAGATCTCTTATTTTCCTTAACCCTACTCAAGTACAATTAATTCGTGGCAATCCAAGATATACACTAATGACTCCCGAGGAAGTAATCGGGAATTTTGTGAGCTTTGAATTTATGATTAAGGGCTCACGGAAGATCAACGAGCTTGACGGTCCCTCCACGTCCGAAGCTCAACCGGTTGCATTTAAGGCGACGGAGGAGAAGAAGGAGGAGTCTACACCAAGTAGACAACCAATCGACACCTCCAAGCTCGACAATGAGGAAATGGCGCTCGTCATCAAGAGCTTCCGCCAAATCCTCAAACAAAGGAGGGGGAAAGACTACAAACCTCGCTCCAAGAAAGTGTGTTACAAATGTGGTAAGCCCGGTCATTTTATTGCAAAATGTCCTATATATAGTGACAGTGACAGGGGCGACGACAAGAAGGGGAGAAGAAAGGAGAAGAAGAGATACTACAAGAAGAAGGGCGGTGATGCCCATGTTTGTCGGGAGTGGGACTCCGACGAAAGCTCTAGCGACTCCTCCGACGATGAGGACGCCGCCAACATCGTCGTCACTAAGGGACTTCTCTTCCCCAATGTCGGCCACAAGTGCCTCATGGCAAAGGACGGCAAAAAGAAGAAGGTTAAATCTAAATCCTCCACTAGATATGAGTCCTCTAGTGATGAAAATGCTAGTGATGAGGAAGATAATTTGCGTACTCTTTTTGCCAACTTAAACATGCAACAAAAAGAGAAATTAAACGAATTAATTAGTGCCATCCATGAGAAGGATGATCTCTTGGATTCCCAAGAGGACTTCCTAATCAAGGAAAACAAAAAGCATGTTAAAGTTAAAAATGCCTATTCTCTAGAAGTTGAAAATGTGAAAAATTATCTAGTGAACTAAACACTTGCCATGAGACAATCGACAACCTTAGAAATGAAAATGCTAATTTATTAGCTAAGGTTGATTCAAATGTTTGTGATATTTCAATTTCCAATCTTAAGAATGATAATGATGATTTGCTTGCTAAGATTGAAGAATTGAACATATCTCTTGCTAGCCTTAGGATTGAGAATGAAAAATTGCTTGCTAAGGCTAAGGATTTTGATGTTTGCAATGCTACTATTTCCGACCTTAGAACTAAAAATGATATATTGCATGCTAAGGTTGTAGAATTAAAATCTTGCAAAACCCTCTACATCTACCGTTGAGCACACTTCTATTTGTACTATATGTAGAGATGTTGATGTTAATGCTATTCATGATCACATGGCTTTAATTAAACAACAAAATGATCATATAGCAAAACTAGATGCTAAGATTGTCGAGCATGACTTAGAAAATGAAAAATTTAAATTTGCTAGAAGCATGCTCTATAGAGGGAGACGCCCTGGCATTAAGGATGGCATTGGCTTCCAACAGGGAGGCAATGTCAAAATTAATGCCCCTCCTAAGAAGTTGTCTAATTTTGTTAAGGGCAAGGCTCCCATGCCTCAGGATAACGAGGGATACATTTTGTACCCTGCCGGTTATCCTGAGAGCAAAATTAGGAGAATTCACTCTAGGAAGTCTCACTCTGGTCCTAATCATGCTTTTATGTATAAGAGTGAGACATCTAGTTCTAGGCAACAATCCCATGTTAAGTTGCCTAAGAAGAAAACTCCTAGTGCATCAAATGAACATGACTTTTCATTTAAAACTTTTGATGCATCTTATGTTTTAACTAACAAATCCGGCAAAGTAGTTGCCAAATATGTTGGGGGCAAGCACAAGGGGTCAAAGACTTGTGTTTGGGTACCCAAAGTTCTTGTATCTAATGCCAAATGATCCAAAACCATTTGGGTACCTAAAGTCAAGAACTAAACATGTTTTGTAGGTTTATGCATCCGGGGGCTCAAGCTGGGTAATCGACAGCGGGTGCACAAACCACATGACAGGGGAGAAGAAGATGTTCTCCTCCTACGAGAAAAACCAGGATCCCCAACGAGCTATCACATTCGGGGATGGAAACCAAGGTTTGGTCAAGGGTTTGGGTAAAATTGCTATATCTCCTGACCATTCTATTTCCAATGTTTTTCTTGTAGATTCATTAGATTACAATTTGCTTTCTGTATCTCATTTATGCAAAATGGGCTACAACCGTTTATTCACTGATGTAGGTGTCACTGTCTTTAGAAGAAGTGATGATTCAATAGCATTTAAGGGAGTGTTAGAGGGTCAGCTATACTTAGTGAATTTTGATAGAGCTGAACTCGACACTTGCTTAATTGCTAAGACTAACATGGGCTGGCTCTGGCATCGCCGACTAGCACATGTTGGGATGAAGAATCTTCATAAGCTTCTAAAGGGAGAGCACATTTTAGGACTAACCAATGTTCATTTTGAGAAAGACAGGGTTTGTAGCGCATGCCAAGCAGGAAAGCAAGTTGGTGCCCATCATCCACACAAGAACATCATGACGACCGACAGGCCACTGGAGCTCCTACACATGGACCTATTCGGCCCGATCGCTTACATAAGCATCGGCGGGAGTAAGTACTGTCTAGTTATTGTGGATGATTATTCTCGCGTCACTTGGGTGTTCTTTTTGCAGGAAAAATCTCACACCCAAGAGACCTTAAAGGGATTCTTAAGACGAGCTCAAAATGAGTTCGGCTTGAGGATCAAGAAAATTAGAAGCGACAATGGGACGGAGTTCAAGAACTCACAAATTGGAGGCTTCCTTGAGGAGGAGGGCATCAAGCATGAGTTCTCTTCTTCCTACACCCCACAACAAAATGGTGTAGTGGAGAGGAAGAATCAAACTCTATTGGACATGGCAAGAACCATGCTTGATGAGTATAAGACTTCAGATCGGTTTTGGGTCGAGGCGGTCAACACCGCCTGCTACGCCATCAACCGGTTATATCTACACCGAATCCTCAAGAAGACATCTTATGAACTCCTAACCGATAAAAAGCCCAATATTTCATATTTTAGAGTCTTTGGTAGCAAATGCTTTATTCTTGTTAAAAGAGGTAGAAAATCTAAATTTGCTCCTAAGACAGTAGAAGGCTTTTTACTAGGATATGATTCAAACACAAGGGCATATAGAGTCTTTAACAAGTCCTCCGGACAAGTTGAAGTTTCTTGTGACGTTGTGTTTGATGAGACTCACGGCTCTCAAGTAGAGCAAGTTGATCTTGATGAGATAGGTATTGAAGAGGCTCCGTGCATCGCGCTAAGGAACATGTCCATTGGGGATGTGTGTCCTAAGGAATCCGAAGAGCCTCCAAATGCACAAGATCAACCATCCTCCTCCACGCAAGCATCCCCACCAACTCAAAATGAGGATGAGGCTCAAATTGATGAAGGAGAAGATCAATCAAATGAGCCACCTCAAGATGACATCAATGATCAAGGGGGAGATGCAAATGATCAATACAAGGAGGATGAAGAACAAAGACCGCCACACCCAAGAGTCCACCAAGCAATCCAACGAGATCACCCCGTCGACACCATCCTCGGCGACATTCATAAGGGGGTAACCACTAGATCTCGTGTTGCACATTTTTGTGAACATTACTCGTTTGTTTCCTCTATTGAGCCACACAGGGTAGAGGAAGCACTTCAAGATTCGGATTGGGTGGTGGCAATGCAAGAGGAGCTCAACAACTTCACTAGGAATGAGGTATGGCATTTAGTTCCACGTCCTAATCAAAATGTTGTAGGAACCAAATGGGTCTTCCGCAACAAGCAAGATGAGCATGGTGTGGTGACAAGGAACAAAGCTCGACTTGTGGCCAAGGGATACTCCCAAGTCGAAGGTTTGGATTTCGGTGAAACCTATGCACCCGTAGCTAGGCTTGAGTCAATTCGAATATTATTAGCCTATGCTACTTACCATGGCTTTAAGCTTTACCAAATGGACGTGAAAAGTGCCTTCCTCAATGGACCAATCAAGGAAGAGGTCTATGTTGAGCAACCTCCCGGCTTTGAAGACAGTGAGTATCCTAACCATGTCTATAAGCTCTCTAAGGCGCTTTATGGGCTCAAGCAAGCCCCAAGAGCATGGTATGAATGCCTAAGACATTTTCTTATCACTAATGGCTTCAAAGTTGGAAAAGTCGATCCTACACTCTTCACTAAAACTCTTGAAAATGACTTGTTTGTATGCCAAATTTATGTTGATGATATTATATTTGGGTCTACTAACGAGTCTAAATGTGAAGAATTTAGTAGGATCATGACACAAAAATTCGAGATGTCTATGATGGGGGAGTTGAAGTATTTCTTAGGATTTCAAGTGAAGCAACTCCAAGAAGGCACCTTCCTAAGCCAAACGAAGTATACTCAAGATATTCTAAGCAAGTTTGGAATGAAGGATGCCAAACCCATCAAGACACCCATGGGAACCAATGGGCATCTCGACCTCGACGAAGGAGGTAAATCCGTCGAACAAAAGGTATACCGGTCGATGATAGGTTCTTTGCTATATTTATGTGCATCTCGACCGGATATTATGCTTTCCGTATGCATGTGTGCAAGATTCCAAGCCGACCCTAAGGAAGCTCACCTTACGTCCGTAAAACGAATCTTGAGATATTTAGTTTATACTCCTAAGTTTGGGCTTTGGTATCCTAGGGGATCCACTTTTGATTTGATTGGTTATTCGGATGCCGATTGGGCGGGTTGTAAAATTAATAGAAAGAGCACATCGGGGACTTGCCAGTTCTTGGGAAGATCCTTTGTGTCTTGGGCTTCAAAGAAGCAAAATTTCGTAGCTCTTTCAACCGCCGAAGCCGAGTACATTGCCGCAGGACATTGTTGCGCGCAACTACTTTGGATGAGGCAAACCCTTAGGGACTATGGTTACAAATTAACCAAAGTTCCTCTTCTATGTGATAATGAGAGTGCAATCAAAATGGCGGACAATCCCGTCGAGCATAGCCGCACTAAACACATAGCCATTCGGTATCACTTTTAAAGGGATCACCAACAAAAGGGAGATATCGAGATTTCATACAATAATACTAAAGATCAATTAGCCGATATCTTTACCAAGCCTCTTGATGAACAAACCTTTAACAAACTTAGGCATGAGCTAAATATTCTTGATTCTAGGAACTTCTTTTGTTGACTTGCACACATAGCTCCTTTATATATCTTTGATCATGTCTCTTTCATATGCTATGACTAATGTGTTTTCAAGTCTATTTTAAACCAAGTCATAGGTGTATTGAAAGGAAATTGGAGTCTTCGGCAAAGACAAAGGCTTCAACTCCGTAACTCATCCTTCGCCATCACTCCGAGCAACTCTCCATCTTTGGGGAGAAAAGGACTTCGTTCTTTGGTATAATCATCACTCATTTATTTATGACCAAAGGGGGAGAGAGTATTTTTAAATGGCTCTAATGACTCCGTTTTTGCGATTCATGCCAAAGGGGGAGAAAGTATTAGCCCAAAGCAAAAGGACCGCACCACCACCTAATTTTAAAAAGAGTTTTTCAATTAGTATGACTCTCAATTGATAAATTTAAAATTGGCATCTTATTGTGTTCAAAAGGGGAGAAAGTAGCTTTTCAAAAGTGATATATCAAAACCTTCTTGAACACTAAGAGGAGAATTTTATTTAGGGGGAGTTTTGTTTAGTCAAAGGAAAAGCATTTGAAACAGGGGGATAAAATTTCAAATCTTGAATATGCTTCGCAAAATCTTATTCATTTGCCTTTGACTATTTGTAAAAGAACTTTGAAAAGATTTACAAAAGAATTTGCAAAAACAAATCATGTGGTGCAAGCGTGGTCCAAAATGTCAAAAATTAAAGAAACAATCCATGCATATCTTATAATTATTTATATTGGCTCAATTCCAAGCAACCTTTGCACTTACATTATGCAAACTAGTTCAATTATGCACTTCTATATTTGCTTTGGTTTGTGTTGGCATCAATCACCAAAAAGAGGGAGATTGAAAGGGAATTAGGCTTACACCTATTTCCCAAATAATTTTGGTGGTTGAATTGCCCAACACAAATAATTGGACTAACTAGTTTGCTCTAGTGTACAAGTTATACAGGTGCCAAAGGTTCACACTTAGCCAATAAAAAGACCAAGTGTGGGGTTCAACAAAGAGAGCAAGGGATAACCGAAGGCACCCCTGGTTTGGCGCACCGGACTGTCTGGTGTGCCACCGGACAGTGTCCGGTGCACCAGAGGACTTCACGCTGAACTCCTCACCTTCGGGAAAATCCAGAGGCGCTCCGCTATAATTCACCGGACTGTCCGGTGTACACCGGACAGTGTCCGGTGCCCCAGATAAGAGCGGCTCTGGAACTCGCCAGCTTCGGGAATTTGCTCCGCTATAATTCACCGGACATGTCCGGTGTACACCGGACTGTCCGGTGAACCAGCAGAGCAACGACTACTTCGCGCCAACGGTCACCTGCAGGCACATTTAATGCGCGCCAGAAGCGCGCAGAAGTCAGGCACACGCGAGACGGTGCACCAGACAATCTATAGTACTTGTCCGGTGTACACCGGACAGCCAGGTGGGCCCAGAAGTCAGAAGCTTCAACGGTCGGAACCCAACGGCCTGGTGACGTGGCTGGCGCACCGGACATGTCCGGTGCACCATACGACAGTCAGCCACCACCAAACGGCTAGTTTGGTGGTTGGGGCTATAAATACCCCCAACCACCCCACATTCAAGTCATCCAAGTTTTCCTATTTCAACTACTTACAAGAGTTCTAGCATTCAATTCTAGACACACCCAAGTGATCAAATCCTCTCCAAACTCCACACAACGCCCTAGTGATTAGTGAGAGAGATTTGCTTGTGTTCTTTCGAGCTCTTGCGCTTGGATTGCTTTCTTCTTTCTTTGATTCTTCATCGCGATCAAACTCACTTGTAATTGAGGCAAGAGACACCAATCTTGTGGTGATCCTTGTGGGAACTTTGTGTTCCAAGTGATTGAGAAGAGAAAGCTCACTCGGTCCAAGGGACCGTTTGAGAGAGGGAAAGGGTTGAAAGAGACCCGGTCTTTGTGACCACCTCAACGGGGAGTAGGTTTGCGAGAACCGAACCTCGGTAAAACAAATCCACGTGTCTCACTCCTTATTCGCTTGCAATTTGTTTTGCACCCTCTCTTGCGGACTCGATTATATTTCTAACGCTAACCCGACTTGTAGTTGTGATTACTTTTGAGAATTTAAGTTTCGCCCTATTCACCCCCCTCTAGGCGACTTTCAGTTTGCCTAGGGGTAC
This sequence comes from Zea mays, assembly GCF_902167145.1. NCBI lineage: Eukaryota > Viridiplantae > Streptophyta > Magnoliopsida > Poales > Poaceae > Zea > Zea mays. The sequence goes on from NC_050104.1 coordinate 134,204,975, forward strand.
GGAAAGTAAAGGAACACATTTAGGAACGCGAGGATAACGAAGAGGTGTCTTACTATACTTCTTACGCTCTTGGCGCTTTGAAGATGTGGACTCGGCACCGGAGGTGAAAGGTGAGGAAGAATCGGTCTCGTAGTAGACCACCTTCTTCATTTTCCTTTTCTTCTTGTCACCCTTGCTATGTGACTTGATGGAGCCGGCAGATTCCTCCTTATGCTCCTTGTGCTTGTCACCGGCCTCCTTCGACGGAGTCCGCTCTTCATTCTTCTTTCCTGAAGATCCAGGCTTCTCCCCGGTGACTATCTCCCTTTTGGTGTGTTCTCCCGACATCACTTTGAGTTGTTAGACTCTAATGAAGTACCGAGCTTTGATACCAATTGAAAGTCGCCTAGAGGGGGGTGAGTAGGCGAAACCTGAAAATTATAAACTCTGAGCACGTACTTCACTTGGGGTTAGGGTTAGAAATAAATAATAGCGAATTAAGAGTGCAGAAGATAGTTCCTCTTGCTTTGAGTTGCTCAATCAATACGGATAACTTTGGGAGCAAACTCAAAACGATGTGAGTAAGAGAACTTTAGAGAGAGAGAGGACAGGGGAGAAACAAACCGAGTGGTGAAGATCAACACTAATGAACACAGTGATTTGTTTCCCGATGTTCGGTTCCAATGAACCTACTACCCGTTGAGGAGGCCACAAAGGCCGGGTCTATTTCAACCCTTTCCCTCTCTCAATCGGTCACTTAGACCGGTTGAGTGCTTCTCCTTAATCACTCGGGTTACTAAGACCCCGCAAGAATCACCACACAATTAGGTGCCTCTTGCTTGCTTTACAAAACACTTGAGAAGCTTAGAATGAAAAGAAGAAAGCAACCAAGCAACAAGAGCAACAAAAGAAATACAAATCACCCTCTCTCAAGTCACTAAGCACTTTTGATCACTTAACTTGATTTTGGAGCTTGGAGAGGATTTGATGTTTTGATTGTGTCTTTGGAGTATATTCTTTTGCTCTAGTATTGAATGAAGAAGTTGGAATGCTTGGATTGCTTGAATGGTGATGGTTGGGATATTTATAAACCCAACCACTATTCTAGCCGTTGGCTGACTTTCCTGTCGATGGGCACACCGGACAGTCCGGTGGTGCACCAGACACTCCACTGTTCACTGTCCAGTGAGTGCCACGTCAGCCGACCGTTGGGGTTTGGAGTGGTTGACCGTTGAAGTCTTCTATCCTTTTGCTGCACCGGACAGTCCGGTGTAGCCTGTCATTGCAGACTGACTTCTGACTTTTGCGCTGTTGACTGCCCCACGATCAGCGCAGTCGATCGTTGGGCGAATATGATCGTTGCTCTGTTGTCTCACCGGATAGTCTGGTGGTACACCATACAGTCCGATGATTTTTAGTGAACGAGTGCTGAGAAAACCCAAGAGCAGCTAGTTCACGGAGTGCTCCAGTCAGGGCACCAGACAGTGTCCGGTGCGCCACATGCTACTGCAATTCTATTTTCCTCCAATAGTGTAGAGTTCCCCCAAGGTCAATTTTTTGTATGTTTATGTGAACTTTATGCACCTGAGAAAAATATCAACTAGACAAACTAGTTAGTCCATATGATTTGTTATGGACGTCAAATACCAAAATCGATTATAGGAAATATTGAGGCCATTTCCCTTTCACCTTCTATCGCAAAAATTCTAATATGCTATACAACGTCTTGTGGCCCTCTTTAAAATCTAGGCACAACACATTTTTATAGTCCTCTAACATATACTCCGATTTTTTCTAACCTTTTCGTTCTCATAATTTTTTCTTCATCATGCAACATTTGTGATATAGCGTTGTTTTGTTTAGGCTCTTCGGTCTCACCCATTACAACAATCACATATGAAGTATACTAAGTATAGATCAGAATTGTGTTGTCATCCTCCTCTTCTTTGTCCTCTAGAACTTATGTTTCGTCGTGTTTGGTCCAGCAAGTATAGTTAGGCTTGAAACCACTTGGTAGCAAGTGAAGATAAATTGGTGGTGAAGAGTGTTTTTCTCGTTCTTACAAGTATGATTATGTGATATCTTTTGTTTGTTTGGATGGAATAGCAAAAACAAATAAAAAGGTGTCTACTGGTCACTTTGCCGAGTGTCAACGTCATAGCACTCAGCAAAAAAGATACACCTATGCACCGGTAAAGTCCCTTTGCCGAGTGTTGTGGCTTTGACACTCGGCAGAGAAGCAACCTTTACCGAGTGCCTCGTAGTACACTCGGCAAAGATACTGACAAAGTGGTATGCGGGCGATCTCTTCGCCGAGTGCTAGTTCGGCGGACACTCGGCAAAGAGGGAAACTATTTGCCGAGTGTCAGTACAGTAGACACTCGGCAAAGGAGAACTCTTTGCCGAGTATTACTCGGTGGGCACTCGACACCGGCTCCGTCGCCGTGATGACGACTTTTCTTTGCCGGATACCGGTTGACACTCGACAAAGTATTTGCCGAGTGCCTGATAAAAAGTACTCGACAAAGAAGTCGTTGCCGATGTACAGTTCACCGAGCTTTTTTTGCCGAGTGTTACATTCGACAAAGTCTTCATCGAGTGTTTTTCAGGCTTTGCCGAATGCTTCAGACACTCGGCAAAGAAACTATTTCCGGTAGTGTATGTGTGTGTATGTTTGTACAATGAGACGCACATCATGCATGGATACCTTGAGTTTGCTTTTCTATATTAACAACGACATGAGTGAGTAATTTAGAAGCACATGTAGAAATATTTTGGCTTACCTTTTGCAATAAAAATATAGGTTATTATTTACAATTAATCTAGTTATTTTAATTATAAAATATGACTAATTTAGATGAAACTTATAGGTTTGTTCCCTATATTAGTTTTTTCTTACCAATAATCATAGAAGCAAATAATTTAGAAGTATATATATATATAATTGTTTCAATATTTTTATAATAACTTGTGTATATAGTTTAGATTTGCAAGTTTTCAACCTCCATGCCCTCCCATCGGTTCTGCTTAGAGATGTCAATGGGGAATTCCTCACCGGGTTATAGCATCACGTACCCATCCCCATACCCATCCCTATACCCATCATGGGTACAAAACTCATCCCATACCCATCCCCATTCGGGTTTTGGGTCCCCAATGGGTCCTCATCCCCAATTAAGGGATAACTAGGTACTAACATGTAGCACAAACAATCTAGATTTCAGACATCACTATATCGGCAAACACTCATCCATGAACCATGATCCATTCATCCATCCATCAGAAAAGAAATAAGTACTTCGGGACCGATAGAAGAAATGGAGAAATAGAGTTTGCTCACCTTCCTTGCTCACCATCTGAGTACGTTGGCGCCTGAGAATCCATGGTCGTCACCGTCGTATGGGCATGGCGTAGCATATGGCTAGTTATTTTAGGGTTTTATTTTTTGCTAGTCTACTAGTTGCTTTGTCGTGTTGCCTTTGTTGGGCTAGGACCTGGGCCTGGTGCGCTGCCGTGCTGGGCTTGGTGTCCGGCTCGGCCTCAACTCATTCATACAGACACGACAGGTGTACACGTATGAAATACCCATGGGTAATCGGGTTCGGATTATTGCTTCCCAAACCCATACCCGTTTACCCAATGGTTGGAGATTTTGTCCCATATCCATACCCGTGGGGACAATTTTCGTCTCATACCCATACCCTAATAGGGGAATTCCCCACGGGTTGGCAGGTATCGGGTCCCCATTGACATCTTTAGTTCTGCTGCCTGCCTTACTCGATCTCGCTAGATGTGGGCAAGGTAACACTCTGCTAGTGTGTCAGAGTAAAATCAAATCTATGTGGCTTCAAAACTTAGGCTATGTTTGGTTTCAATTAGTCTTAGAACTAAACTTTAGTCCTAGGACTAAACTTTAGTCCCTACTTGTTTGGTTATAGTGACTAAATAGATTCTAAAGTCATTAAATACATTGTCCAAAGACTCAAATGCCCTTGGAATACACTCATGTGGGCTTTTAGTATCTTTTAGCACCTATATGAAGGACTAAAGACTAAATCATTTTAGTTCATATTTTAGTCCTAGTGTTTGGCAAAAAAGGGACTAAATGAGACTAAAAACTAGAGACTAATCTTTAGTCCCTCTAACCAAACACCCCTTATTCCCTTTTACTTGTTCATGGTTGGAACGAGGTCTTGTCAAAACAAGAATGTTCTTTTTTGTTCCATTTTAGTTAGAGTTTGGGGTTTTCAAATCGGGACCAGATTAGTTGGATTTAATAATATGGTTTCTGAAGTGCAATAGCCATAGGATCTCTCAACAAGGATAATCTCGCAACAACGACATTTGATCAAGAATTGGATGTTGGAAATTCTGATTTTGGCATGGTCCTGTTTGTTTCAGCTTTTTTCAGTTTTTGCCCACCAGAAGCTGCAACAGTCTGCCAAGCGCTTAGTTTTTCAACCGTCCAAAATCAACATAAACATAGAATCGGCTGAGTCGTTAAGATAATAGGAAACCATCACTTTTACATGCTAAACCAGGTTGACTCTTTTATTTTTCCTCCGCATGTAATCTCCACGGTACTTTATTCTCTCCACAACCAGATTCTCCCTACAATCAAATTATCGGATAAGCTCCTCAGAAAAAAGGTGAACCAAACATGCCCATTATTACTTCTTTTATTTTACTACCGTTTCATGTCCTAATATGAGACGATCGGTGTTGTAACCATGTAAATTTTCCTATGTTTTAGACATGACATACTATGCTGTAATATTTTAATTAGCAGCACACCACATATCTATACATATGCTATTATTGCACTATTTTTTAGTGCACGCGTGACGCGCAGCTTTAAAATCCCGCCCAATTCCCATTGCCCGGGAGTCGGGCCTCGCCGCTCCAAAACCCCGCTCAATCCCCATTCCTCCTCGGGAGTCGGGTTCGCCGCTTCGGCTTTCATTTCCCCTCCCGCCCACCTCTCCCTCTCTCCGCCGGACGATCGCCTTTCACGATGGCTCGCCGACGCCGCCGTGTCTTCCGCGGCAGGGTGCCCCCGGACCTCCACCGGGCCTACGGCGCACTTGCACGCACTCTCGGCCACGCCGTCCTCTCACTCATCCCGCCGCCGACGCAGGCGGGCACACCCTGCTCTGCCTGCCGCGGACGCGGAGGCGCCGGTTGCCTCGCGTGCCGCCGCTGGGAGTACCTCCTCCGCGATGGTGACCCGGTCGCGTACCGCAGCCTCATCACCCGCGCTGTCTGCGCCGTCGCGCCGTCCGGGTCTGCAACCCCGCCGCCGCTGTACACGCCGGGGAATGGCGGGCACTCACAGGCCAAGGTTCTGTACGATGGCGCTTTTCCACTTCCGTTCTTTCATTTCCTTTCTTGTTTTGTGCCTACACTGCATAGATCTTGTTTGTTGCCTACTCCGTATTTGAGATTCCCGCCCGGTTGTCTGCCTGCATGTTACTCGACGTTTAGCTCGTTGGGGTGGCGATCAAGTTGATGATGATGGATCGGGCGTGTACAACAACGAACGTCCTCTCCAGCGGTTGCCGTGCGGTATTAATTAATGGCTTCTAAATCGTACAGAATGACTGGCACAGTACTATTAATATCTACGTCTTCCATTCCCTTCTCCATATGTTTATCCATACACATAAATCCAAGTAAAAGTAAAGCATTTTCATAGTTTTTAGACAATACCGTATTTTGTAGGAATACCATTTCTCTACTAACTATTAAGCGCTCAACGTAGTATACCATAAGATGGTTGGTTTAATTCCTCAAAACTGTGTTTTCAAAACATTGGGGTATTTTTGTAGTGTTAGAAACTCCACTCTACCCAAAGTTTCATGGCATTACTAGTTTTTTGGGGTCTAAATACCATGTTTTACAGTGTTATCCAAACAATATCTAGTATTTTTGGAGCTAGCCAAAACTATGGTATTATCATAACAATTTCAAAGTATAATACTGTAAAACCATGGTTTTGAGAGACATTGCTATCAAACAGGCCTTACATAGCTTTGCATTTTTTCCTTACTAAATTAAGTATGTGAAGTGAAACCAAACCTGTCTCCTTGCCGAATATGGCCGAAATCTTAAAAGGGTGTCTTGGAGACAGCCTGTAAACCCTGTCAAACCATTAAATGCTAACTTACTGTCTGTATTGCTGTCTGTTGCTCCTTCTATTTACTTGAAATCCTTATTTGTATCAGGGTGGCCAAACTACTTGTGTTATTGAGCTTGTTTCTTCTTCATCTTGGGACATTCTCTTGCATAGGGTCAGTAAAGGTTTTTTTATGATGAATGATGTCTGTATTGCATTTTCTTGACATCAATTGTTGTTTTTAGATTGGGGATTTACTCATGTGCTATATTCTAAGGCATTCATCAATATTTTTGCCTGTTAAGAAGAATGTTTTTTTTCAAGTAACTGGCCTCCCGCTCAATGATTTCCTGCAAAAGCCTATGTTTGCGAGTGCGGCAAAGAATCAACAACCCCAATCCACGAAAGGAAAATACTTGGTAAGAAATTATGTTCAGCTGTTCTAAAGAGCACATTCAAATCTTTAGAACACTTTCAAAATAAATCTATGAATTTATGCCTCAATAGCTCTAACTTTGTTGTAGGAAATCCTATGTTTCTCTTGTGTAGTCCTTGGATTGTTATTGTTGTTTTAGCTGATTACTTGTCTTTGTGACCTCAGTGCTATCTGTGCCAGAACCCAGAGAGGTCACAAATCATTTATGGAGGCTATGCCAATAATTCCAAAGTTGCATGTTCAGAACTTCCTTTGACTAATGGACCAATAAAGTGTTCCAATTTAGACAATCAAAATTCTAGGAAAAGAAAAAGGCTGTACAAATGGCAACGCCTCAAAAAACAGAAGCAGATTTTTCCTAGTTCCGAGGACAAATCATTAACTAGTCAGAGTGAAATAAGCACCAATGGGTTTGGTGTCCATGATGTTTTATTGGAGGACTTATGTGCTACAGTGAAGGATAAATCACAGTTTTTGGAACCGACAGTAGATAATGATTCCTTAGCAATGAATATTAGAACTTCCCAGTGTAACAGTACATCAAGAATTCAATCTACATCCCCGCAAGTTGGACTTCCCAATTTCATGCATCTCAATGTCAGTACTTTCTCAATCATTTCATAAGTTATTATTTCATTCGACAATTAGATCTTTTACTATTGTTTCTATAACCTGGTTTGTTTATGTACAAATGACTGTTTTTAATACTAAGTATTAGCTTGATGCATCCTTGACTATATGTGGGAGTGAACAAGAGTATGCAAGAAACAGGCCCATGCCTTGTGACTAGCACATTTAAACCGTGTCCCAAAAACATATCTTGCTTAAGTTTTGAGTTACTCATCTGCAAATTGGGGATTCCTAATGTTATTTTTTCCTTTTTAGATGATTGGATCAGTTTATTTATACCTTTTACTCTAAACCTTAGGATATGGCAATACATTCTCGGAAACATTATATATTTGTTTCTGTTAGACTATGTGTGTGTGAGTGTGTGTGGGTCGGCACCACTGTTGGGCTGCCGGCCCATTAGGGTTAGGGTTTCCTGTGTCTCTATATATTGTAACCCCATCTATCATCAATACGACTTTACAATTTCACATGGTATCAGATTAGGGTTTCTTTCCTCACTCCCACCCAGCAGCCGCCGTCGGCTCTCCTCCCACGCACAGCCGCCACCCAGCCCTGGACCAGCCGCCGCCCCCCGGGAGGCTCATCCTTCCCTCCCGGGGGCGGCCTCCCTCCTCCCAGCCGCTGCAGCAGAGCCCCTCGCGCCGCCGGGCCTCGGCCAAGTCTTCTTCCACCTCTAACCTTCAAGCGGCGGCCGCTCGTCGCTCCCTGTCCGCAGCCGCCGAGCCGCCGGCGCCGCCGCGTCCCCAAGCGGGCTCGGGCGCTGCTCCTCCGGTCGGGGGCGGCCCTGGCGCGGGGCGCGTCCAGGCGGCCGTGCACGGGCGCGGCCGGCCCCGGCGGCTTGGGCTCGGGCAGCACCGGCGCGGAGGCACGGGCGCAGGCAGCCCCGACGCGGGCGCGCTGTGCCGGCTAGGCGCGGCTGCGGCCACGGCCCGCCGGCGAGCTCCTGCCCCCATGGACGCCGGCCACCTCTCCTACGCGACCGCCGCCGCCGCACCAAGGGGATCCGGAGCCGCCGCCGCCGGGGAGCGCTCCTTCTTCCACCGTCGGTCGCCGGAGCCGCCCACACCCTCCTTGGCTCGGCGCCCCCTGCTGCGCGGCCCCTGCCGCGACCCTCCCTGGCGCGGCGCCCCCAAGCCGCCGCCGTTGGTCCGCTGCCCTCTCCTTTCCCTCATGCCGGCCAGCCCCTCCCCTTTCGGCCAGCCCCTCCCCTTCCCTGGCTGCACGCATGCCGCCTCACTGGCCGTGGGCGCGGCCCTCCCCTTCCCCGGCCTCCCAAGCCGCCGCCATCGGATCCGCGCGCCCCTGTGTCTGCGTCGCTAGATTCGCGAGCCTGCCGGCGCGCGCCGGCATTCTCTCCCTAGTGTCGATCACCTCGACCAGCAGCACCAAGTAGCACCACCCTTCGAACTTCTCCCGTCGCCGGTGCTGCCAACACCCCTTGCCAGGTCCGGCGCAGGCCCCTGCCCGGCTGGACCCGCCCCGCCGCCCACCCCTTCATCACCCTCGTTGGATCCGTCGCTGCCGCGGCCTTCCCGGCCGGATCCACGTTGCTGCGACCTTTCCGGCTCGATCCGCCGTCCCTTTGGCTGGATCGCATCTTCCCGTTCGGATCCGTCGCTGCCGTGGCCTTCCCGACCGGATCCGACATTCCCCTTCTTTTCTGCCGCGGGCACGGACACCATGACCGGCGCAGACGCGTGCGCTGCCGTCGGCCTCCCTGGCGGGGCTCCTTGACGCCTGGACGATCGAAGAAGCAAGAAGGTCGACCTGCTGGTGCTCTTTTGTTGTGTCGCCCTGCCGATCGTTGACGCTCGAACGTCGACCCCTCCCGAAGATCAGGCTTTTGCTGCGCGTCTTCCGACCGCGACCACCTCGACTTCGGCTACCTCGGCATCTAGGGGCTATCGTCTTCTTGGAGCACACACCGGCCTCTACTCCAGCCGCAACATTCGCACCATCATGACGTTGCGACTGCGGGGGGATTTCAACCCGTCGGCTCCTACCTTCGGCCTCTACTCCAGTCTCATCGTGTGTGGTGCCCCCGTTGCGACTGCGGGGGGATGTTAGACTATGTGTGTGTGAGTGTGTGTGGGTCGGCACCACTGTTGGGCTGCCGGCCCATTAGGGTTAGGGTTTCCTGTGTCTCTATATATTGTAACCCCATCTATCATCAATACGACTTTACAATTTCACAGTTTCCTGGTTTTACTTCTAGCATTTACTTTACTTGAGGATATATCAGCATATTTTAGGAAGCATTACATATTTGTTTCCTGTTTTTCTGTAGCCATCTTCCTCAACACATGGTGGTTGCTACGTTTTTTTAGAATCCACAAATGAATAACCGTTACCTTTCATAACGTTAGATGTATATGTATTGTATTTTCCCTCTACTTTGATATTTTTATTTGCGTTTGTGTATACCTGTACATCTAGCCCTTTGGGCCTTGTAATACAGTTAGATTAGCCACATTCTAACACATACATTTTGGTATTTCAGTGGGTACCTTGCAGTTGAAGCGTACAAATCACCATTCAATTTTTTGGTGAATGTGATGTGTACAGTACTTATGCAACTAATTCTTTTTGCATATATTGATTGTTCATATAAGTTTTTTTTGCTGTTGCATCTTAGCTTTGAGTGTTCTTGAAATTAAGAGGTCTGAGCAATTTAATATCTTATTCATGATATCATGAATCAATAATACAATTAATGTTTGTGTTATGTCTTTGACTTACAGAATGGTCTCATCTGCTTCAATTGCTTAATGTTGAATTCCTCCAAACGTGTCTCAGTAGATTTGCTTATATCAAGACATACTATCTTCTACAATAGAAAGACTTCCTATAACGTCTTCCATGGCAACCGTATCCTTTTCTACTTTATGTGTTGGCTTACACATGTAGCGTATGTTGAATTGTTGATAGTGTCTCTTTGCTGGTAATCATTTGAATAGCTTTAAATGAAAAAAAGCCAAGTTACTCCTACCAAACGGCTGGGATGTTGGAGCACGAGGCAATGAGAATCTGTGATATGGTTCCACTACTTTCTAGGTTGCATTCTGTAATATCCCTGTTAACATTGGTGTTGTTGGCCCATGTGGGCCAGGTTGTGTACTTGTATTGGTGTCTGGTGGTTTAGTAGTTTAGTACCACCTTGGATTATAATCCTTGTAGCTCCAAACATAGTTACACATTTATTAGAGCTATTGCTTTGTACATAGACGAGACTTTCAGAAACTAGATTTTTGTGACCACATGACTATAACTTTGACCACATAGTTTTTTTATTCTGACATTCAGAGTGAAAGGCAGCTCAATAAACAGTGTAGCTTTGAATTCCTTTCCTGTTTAATATCTTTAATGCCTTCTCCACTGAAAAGAAGTCAATCCGGGTAATGGATTGAAAGAGCATTTTTTTTTGTAACTACACATATGATCAAACATCCTATAGCCAAATTTTAACGGTATCACAAACTACAAAAACTTGATGCATATCAGCAGAAGTATTTTAGTTATCACATTTTCTTGAATGCAAGCTTAATAATCAGACCCCACAATTCTAGTTTGAGCAAGCGCAAAGCACTCCTTGTCCCCTTCAATTGCTAGATAAAGAAAACACTCAAACAGTACATAGATCGAGAAAAAAAATAAAGTGACACTATTACACTAAGCACACAAGCACTCTTGCTGCAAAATAAATTTGGTGAAGGATAAAAAAATACATGGCTCATTTGCGCATTAGTCGCAACACTGCATGTAGTATTAGGACCTGTTTGAATCCATGGTGCTAAAGTTTAGCATTACACTTTTAACTAAACTTTAGTACATAGAGATCCAAACATGAACACTAAAATATGCTTAAAGTGAAGTGCTAAACTTTAACACCCAATAGCAGTTTAGCTCCTCAAGGTGTGCTAAACTTTAGCATGCTAAAGTTTATTTTTGTTGAAAAAATGGCAGGAGCTCTGCCTTTCAATTAAGATAGGGAAGAGGTTATGTACATGCTTAGAATTAAAAAGGAGCACGCTCCCAACAGGTAACCGGGCAGCACTAAGGTGCAAAAGAAACCAAGGAAAAACTCTACGGTGAGAGCTTTTTCCACTGCCATTGTCCATGCGAAAACCTTGCACTTGTTTTCAGCATGTGCTTTCTAGATTAGGCTGGACCGGAAAGGTCTGAAGGAGCCTCTAAACTGGACACGGTAAGCTGAGCGAGCGGAGTATGTTCCGTCTGCCGTCCATCTCCATAGAATGGAGTCCCTCAAGCCAGACGTAAGGTGGGTGTCCTAGGTTTTGACCCAAAGGGAGACGAACTCCTGCATCTGGGTTGCAGTGGTGATTCGTCCTCGCAGCGCGTTGATCCAGTGGTTATCCCGGAGCTCCATGAACACCGATCCGTTTTTCGTCCTGGATATCACAAATAGGCTAGGAGCTAAGTGGCATGGCGCTTCTCCATCAAGCCAAGCGTCATGCCAGAAACGACATCTATGGCCATCTCCAACGACGACCCTTGTTGAGGTAGTGAAAAGTGCTTGATCAGTGCCGTCCGTCGGGGTATCGATGCCAGCCCAAGGCTTGGTATCATCCACCCATTCCTGCCATAACCAACGTAGGTGTAAAGCCCTGCCGAATTTATCAAGGTCTGGTATCCCTAAACCGCCCAAGTCCTTCGGTCTTGTGACCGTTGCCCAATTCACTAGGCAGTGGCCCCCGTTGGCGTTTTCTTCTCCTTTCCAGAGGAAGGATCTTCTGATTCTGTCGATTCCCAAGTCCTTCGGTCTTGTGACCGTTGCCCAATTCACTAGGCAGTGGCCCCCGTTGGCGTTTTCTTCTCCTTTCCAGAGGAAGGATCTTCTGATTCTGTCGATTCTCTTACGGGCCCAGACTGCGAGCGGGAACACCGTCAGATGATAGGTTGGTATGGAAGAGAGGACCGATGAGACAAGAGTGAGACGACCGGCTCTATTCAGCCACTTCCCTTTCCAGCCAGGGAGTCTGTGAGCAATACGTTCGATGAGCGGCTGAACGTGCACTTTCTTTAGAGGGCGTGTATGGAGCTGCAGGCCAAGGTAGCGGCATGGGAAAGATTCTATGATCCCATTGAAGGGCTCAAGGACGTGGTCTAGCTCGATGTCTTCACAACGTATTGGATGAACAGAGCCTTTTTCTAGGTTTATGCGGAGACCAGAGAAATGCCCAAAAGCCTGGAGAATCTCCACGACCGCCTGCATGTCTTGTCTGACCGGGTTTAGGAGAATGGCAACATCATCTGCGTATAACAAGGTTCTCCATCTAGCCGTCTCTTCGGGCAACGAGGAAAGTGTGCCATGGTTGGTTGCAAGGTCAAGTATGCGTTGCAGAGGGTCCATAGCTAGGATGAATAGCAAAGGCGAGAGAGGGTCTCCCTGACGCACCCCCTGGCATGGAAAAGCTTTGGGCCCGGCTGGCCGTTAATGAGCTCAGGGGAGGTGGCCGTGTGCAAGAGAATGGACACCCATTCGCGCCACCGCTGACCAAAGTCCAGAACATGCAGTACTTCGATGAGGTAGCTCCAGTTGATTGTGTCAAAAGCCTTATGGATGTCGAGCTTCATGAAGAGTGCAGGCGTCTTATGTCTATGCATTTCCCTAATGGTGGATTGCACGTAGAGGAAATTATCATGGATGCTTCTCTTCTTGATGAAAGCACTTTGACAGTTGGAAACCATATCATTTAGGTGGGGGGGGGGGCGAGTTTGTTGGCCAGCAGCTTGGCGAAGATTTTAGCGATGCTGTGGCATGCTAAAGTTTAACACATGGGATCCAAACCGGCCCTTAGTTTAGATAGGTTTTAGCAACACATCAGAGTTAAATACGAAGTGGCACTCGTGATTCAATTTCAGGAAACAAGTGTTGAAACTTGTAACAACTTGGGCAGAAAATGTTAGGCAAATTCAGGAGCTAAGGTATGTGATCGCACCATAATGGTGTGAAGCTCCTGTACCTTACATATGGATTTGAATTCTTAGCTAACGTCCAATCTAAAGTAGCATCTAACAAAATTGTACACTTACCTCTAGCTGAGTTGGTTAGGTGGTCTGATTAGCACTCCTCAGGTCATGAGTTCGAATCTCAGTGGGAGCAAATTTCAGGTTGAGGTTAAAAAAGGTCACTCGTGGTTGTGTGCACATGAGATGGACTGACCTATGGAGGGCGGATCCTCGTGTAGGGGCTAGGAGGGCTCAAAGTACGAGTAAAGATCTGGCCTATAGGAGGCGGTCATGTTGCACGAGGGACAACTTTCGTGAACTTTCTCGGTTGGGGCTCCGATTGAGCTTCTTAGTATAATATCGCAGGGGTGGTCTTTCCCCTACCATCCGAGTTTTTTTTGATAATGGAACATTTGTAGCATTGTGATATTGGTTAAAAAAGTACAATTTTGTGATAATTTTGGTCTTGTAAGTGTAGTTCCCTTCGAATTTACTCAATCTTAAAGCTTGTAAAGGTAGAACATGAGTAATACAATGGTTGGACACCCAGTGGCCAGTTGTGGTGCCAGCCAGCCAGGTCACCTTGAGTTTTGCAGAAAAAGCATTGACTTTTATGAGCAAATGCTTTCATAGTTATATGTGATCATGTTGTGGGCTTTTGGCATTAGACACCTTCCTTTACTCTTAGTGTCAATGCTATGGGGATTGTTCTGCCAAGGTGTCATGGGCATCATAGGGAGCGGTCACTCATGTGGGGCCGCACCTATGCGCGCCAAAAGCGAGAGGCCGCAGGGGGCGCTGGCAGCAACGCGCGCAAGGAAGGCACGGGCGCTGGCAGCAGCGCGCGCAAGGAAGGCATGGCAAAGGAAAGTGACTGATTTGGTGGCTAAATTGATAGACCTAAATTGTAGGGGAGATAATTCCAATTAGTCACTTGCCTAATTAGTGGTTGCCTAGTTGGTCAACCGGTGGCCTATATATAGGCCTGTACGCCGGAGACAAAGAAATAATGAATATATTATCAAACCAATCTCTCTCTCTTGCAATGACTCTCAAGCGCCTAGGGCTGCTACCCTAGAACCAAGCCTGCGACAGAGGGTATAACCTCGTCGGAGAAGACAGCTATCCCCATGGACCGAACACCTGGTATCAGCTCCAGGTTATCCTCACCACCACCAGCCGCCCATCCCTCACCACCACCAGCCGCCGCAACGCCCTCCCACCCGCCCTCTCCATCTCCAGCTGCATTCACTCGGCTCGAAGAGAGTTTTGGCCGTTTCGCAGAGAAGTGGGATCAGTTCGTTGTGATGTTCCACCGCTACAAGGAGAAGACAGAGAAGGAACTCCAAGCAACGGAGCGGCTTCAGGCGGCAGCGCGAGGGTTCCTGGCACGCCGCCAGATACAGTCCCTTCGTGGGGAGAAGCACCTTGCTGTGGCCTCCAGGGCCACCCCATGGCCGTCATCACATGAGCAGGCCGTGGTGCGCCTGCAAGCCGCAGTGCGCGGCTTCCTTGTTAGGCGGGAGGTGCGGAAGCTGCACTTGCTGATCAGCTCATTGCTGCACCAACTCGCAGCCTGCGCACCCAACTACCAGGTCTCGTCTATACTTTTTGAACCCACTGCAGAAGTCGAGATCTGGTTATGCAGCCCCCCTGCACGGCCAAAGAGGGTCGTCTCCTTCATTCGGGCACCTGCCTTGGTGCTGGACAGACCCAACATAAGAACGAGCTGGTTCCTCCTCCACCTTTCATCCAACGTGAAGTCCTCAGTTCAGCTCTTTCTTTGGGATCCAGGAGGACAGGAGGACATAACTGCAGTTCAAATTTATATTTTAGTTCCACAATTATTTTGTATTTTCGTCTTAAATAATAAAGGTAAGCCGAGATGTAAAAGGCTTAACCTTAAGTCGTGTCAGGTAAGTCTATGGCAGCTCGAGGACGAGCTGGTCCTCAAGGGAGGGGGAGATGTCATGAGCATCATAGGGAGTGGTCACCACCATGCAGTCCGCACCCGCAGGAAAGGAAAGCAACAATCTGTGCCAAGGCTAGGAGGAAAGAGAGGATTAGTTGCTATCCAAGGTCAGGAGGAAAGATAGGATACCCCTTTTTATTGAATTGATTCAGTATTATCAGAATGCAAGTCCTCCCCTTGAATTTACAGGATACCCCTTTTTCCTCTCAATGGGATTACATCCCGAGTTATTGTGAAAAAAAGAGGTTATGGAAGTAAATATTCTCGCATTTATTGCTACAACATTGTTCATTCTAGTTCCTACTGCCTTTTTACTTATTATTTATGTAAAAACAGCCAGTCAAAATGATTAATTGGAATTCATTGAAGAAATGAAAAAGGGATTAAAGAAAATAAAAATCCAAGTCTTAAATGAAAGGGTCTGGTTGGAATCATAAAGTTGCTATTGTTAGTCCTTAATTCTAGGAGCCGATTAGCTCTAGTCATGCCGGCCAATGGCTATATATAGCCCCTGTACTCGGCAGTTGGAAGGGGGAAGGAATTATCAAACCAATCTCTCTCTCTCTCTCTCTCTCTTGCAATGACTCTCAAGCGCCTAGGGCTGCTACCCTAGAACCAAGCTTGCGGCAGAGGGGTATAACCTCGCCGGAGAAGACAACTATCCTCATGGACCGAAGGTCCATGACACAAGGATTGAGTTTTTTAAAGCATGTAAAGGGTATACAAATTTTTGTTTGTGTTTGTTCAGTATATGATTTTCTTCTGCCCAATGTGCTGATTCTGGCAATGTAGATTTAGGATTTGTGCAGTACCTCTAGGAGCATAGAAGTACTAAACATGTTACAATAATAATATTTTTTCTTCCACCAATTAACCCTTTTTGCCTTTTTGGCAATAACTGCTTTTATGATTTTCCATGCAGTATTCTATGCTAGTTTTCCTTAATGCTGTTAGACATATTAAACAAAAGGAAAATACCAGATGCATTATCACTTATAATACATATATTTGGATTCAAGGGATGCTGCGCAAAGTTATTGAAATGCAACTGCCATGTGTCTACTACAACAAATTCTAATTGCATGTGAGTCAAATATGTAACGGAGTATATTATTAGTAAGGTTTATGAAGTGATGCAGCTTTTTAAAATTTAAAATTAACCAGCTTTTTAAAATTTAACATTAACAAGCTTTAGACTAAACGTGGATATTTCGTCGTTAAGCAAAAGTCCGTTCAATGGAACATTTTCATGTGATTGGCAAAGGTGGGTCCAGTACATAGGTCCATAATGGAGTACACTCATCACCATATGCTGCTCTATGGACATATAATGTTGGTTTCGTACTGATCCAGATCATGAAAACTGATGATGTATGCAGGTTGCAGGGTAATGTTTGTTTCAGCTTTTTGTTTGCTATAGTCTCTTTTCTATCAAAAGCAGATATTACTTAAAATATCCTTTCTGTTGGAAATAATATGCCTCAACTGATATGTCTGTTGATTGAGATGAGCTACATATATATAGGAGAGAAGAGGGGAAGGGCGCAGCCCTGATGCAACCCATCAGATCACAACCGATCTGTTGGGGATTACTCTGCTAAACAGATAAGGCAACAACTCTATATCTATAACAGAATCCTAGCAGAACTGGACTCCTATAGATACCTCCCTTTCCTAACAGAATTGGACTCCTATAGACACCAGCCCTTGGGCGTGTACAGATAGGCACAAGTTGTCTAACAATTTCAAGGCAGTAATTTTTTTTTGCTGAACCTTCAGATCCTAATATACTTATGTGTAATTACTGCCAGGTGATTAAAACTTCACATTCTAGATGTTGATACAGCCATTGGTTGGAATGGACAAATCAATAGTTTTTTCCCACTAAGCTACTTGTGTTTACAGGCTATACATCCATGTTTACTTATCCTTTTCTCTTCCAATTAAAGATCATACGTTTACAGGCTACACGCCTATGTTTACTCATCATCCTTTAACGTTTTTTTTCTTATTGACTTCATTAATGTAAATTTCTAAGGTTTTTTGTTTTCAGGTGTCTTTCGCTGCCTAAACTAATGAATAAGCTCATCAGAAATTCTAAGCGCTGCCAGTATAGGAAACTATTTCTGAAGCATTGTCCTGTCAATTCCAAGGTACATATGAACATATTTAACTGTTTTCAATTATGTAAGACGCATTTGTTAGGCAGTAGGGTATGACCGACCTGTTGGGCTGCACATCCCAGCCTTCCTTGGGCCTGTGCCCGCACATGATTAGGATAAATATCATTGAGATATTATTTACAGGGATTATCATTGATTCCATAAGCCAAATCCTAGGCCTTCCTTGCTTATATATCAATATATGTGTAATTCATCATCCTCAATAACCAATCTACTATTCTCCTGTACTTGCGTAGTGTTTACGACACCCAACAGAGAAGTTCGTTGTTACTCTGTCTTTATAATTTGTTTTCGTTGCAACACTTACTATCCTAAAGTTCTGTCTTGTCAAAAATCTGGTATGTCATCTGAACTTTATTATAGGATTACAGATCGTGAAAGATAGAATACATTAGACTACATTGTAGGTTTTCTTATTTTTAGTGAAGAATGAGTGTATGATTCATTTCATTGAGTTTCATAAAATATGAAACACTCAAGTTTTTGTTGATTTATTTAGCTTCTGACAGAACTATACACGTTATTCAGATTCAAAATAGATTAATGCCACAACTGACTTGTTCAAACTACTGAAAAAACTCGACCTGCGGGGGTAAGACAACCCTCAAACATTATATAAATAAGATCTTTTCACGTAGATCGAGAAAACCCTTGAACCCCTACTCCACCCATACACAACATCACCGTAGCCCATGTGAGAACAACCGCGTCCGAGGACTTAGCCTTAGACAGTTAGACCTATGCTTTGGCGTGAGACAAACAAGAGGATTTTTATATCTCCAGCCTGAAATTCGCTCCCACGGGGATCAGAGAGTCAAACTCTGGACCTGAGGGATGCTACTCAGACCATCTAACCAACTCAACTAGAGACCCTTTAGCCTTGTTCAAACTACTGACTTGGGGATGTGTTGCTTAACATTGAGAAAATGTAGTGTATACATTTATAAATTTCTGACTTTTATAGAAAAATCATGGCTATCCAATAGAAATATGAAAGGGCATGTTGGTTGTTGTAGCATCGGATATTAGTTCTCAACTGTTATATTTGCTTAACAAACCAAATCAAATTGTTCAACATAGGCCCGTGTTCTGCCTTGAGTTGCTATAGTATTTGACATATGCATTATATGTGTTGTGTGCTGGCAAAAATGATAATGAGCATGTATAATGAAAACTAAATGATTGAAGTAATATTCTTAACAGTGTGCAGCTGATGTTGCCAAGAACCATAATAACAAGGCACACTTTTTAATTGGAGGAAAATCGGCATACTATGATCAGTCTTATGTTCAATTGGAGGCTTACAGTACACATCAACAAGTAGTTTCATTCATCTGGGCAGTGTTGACACGAATTATACCTGAGCCGTTGCTTGGAAACTCTAGCAGCAAGAGATCTTTAAGGATAAACATTTGGAAATTTATAAAGTTGCGTAGGTTTGAATCATTTTGCTTGAGCGATTGTATTGGTGAGCTGAAAGTATCACATTATTCTTGGTTATCAAATATTGGATTTTCTGATTGCTTTTGCTCTGCTCTAATGGAGAAAGAAATTTGGTCATCAAATGGTTCCGAGGAGGAGAAACTTCAAAATCTTCTGCGTTGTTGGATTAGTTGGATGTTTTCTGATATAGTGATACCATTAGTCCAGTCATATTTTTATGTTACAGAAAGGGAATCTAGGCGATATGATGTTTTATATTATCCAAAGACAGTTTGGAGAAACTTGACTAGTACAGCTATTGCTTCCCTAAACAGACAAAACTTCAGGATTTTGCGTGGTACATCCAGGAAAGAAGCAATCCAGTCATGCTATTTTTCAACAGTGAGGTTCATTCCAAAAGCAAAAGATATGAGACCATTAGTAAATCTCAGAGCTCAATCAAAAAATGCCCTCCTCAATAATTGTCACCTGATTATAAACAAAGTAAAGGATGAGAATCCAGACAAGTTTGGTTCTTCTGTTTTTGATTACAATAATGTGCATCAAAATATCTGGCATTTTATTTCTTCAGTAAGAAGTCACCTGAAGGAAAAAATAAAGATATATATAGTTGTTGCCGATGTATCGAAGGCATTCGATTGCATTACTCATGATATGTTACTGAAAGTTGTGGATGATGCATTGAAATGTGATGACTATGTTCTGAGGAAATGCAAAAAAGTAGTTTGCAACTGGTCTAAGAATGCCATCTACCGTTTCGATTCAAATGTTTCTATCAGCAACGGTGATAATGTATGTGATTTTTTGATTCAGTTATCATCAAGGGGTGGCATTTTAGTCGACCAGGTACTATATCATAACCCATTTCAAATTTCTGTGCACGATTTGCCTCTTGAACATACTGTGCTACATAGTACATATAGCTATTAACAAATCTTTATGTGAACTTTTAATAGGTAACTACTGAAATGGAAATATAATATTCATGCCCTTGGCGTTTCTGTTCATTCTTATAACTACTGAAATGGAATTATAATATTTATGCAACTACAGAAATGCAATTATAAAATTCATTCCCTTACTGTTTCTGTTCATCCTTATCTGAGTAGAATTCCAGAAATAATGAAGGTCATCATCACCGAAGCACAATGTATTAGAAGTGAAGGGAAAACATGATACTTTTTGGGCCCTAGGTTAGCTTTACTGGTTGCAAACAAGTTCACAAAAGATATGAATGGAAGACCTTCATGTAAAGCATTCTTATTTGCATTAATTAATTTTGTCCATGTAAACATGACCTTCATGCTACGATATTTACAAGGGACAAGATCCAACTGTTTACTTTATGCTTCTGATAGCCCCTTCAGCTTCATGCTTACTCTGATGCCACTTGCCACTTGGGTGAGTGATCCCAGATCCCATTGAACGTCGCTCTATTACAATTTATGGCATTCTTCTTGGACCCTCTCTTATTGCATGGAAATCTAAGCAAGTAGGCATATCTCGATCTAGTACGGAAGCGGAACTTTAAGCCCTTGCCACTACTACTGCTGAAATTATTTGGTTGTGGTGGCTCTTGGCTGATCTTTGTGTCTCATGTGACATTCCTACCTCTTTTATGTGCTCATGATCATGTGAAGCATGAACTTACTAAACACATTGGTGTTGATGCATCGTATACTCGGTCTCATTGTCATCAGAAGAATCTTTAATATGTGCCCTCGAAACCACAATTGGCTGATTTCTTCACAAAAGCACAAACTAGACCACAACATCACCACTTCCATTTGATCAAACTCAAAGTTTTAGTTCCTCCACTTTCACCTTGAGTTTGAGGTTGGGGGGGGGTGTTAAGGTCCATGAGACCCATACTACCTCTCTTGTCAATCCCAAGGTTAGTAACACTCCTGTGGCTCTCGGTAAAAAGGTGCTAGGACGACTTTACCTGTAAGTTGACTATATAGTGATCCTGTTACATCCTTCATGCTACAGTTGTGTTTTTGCTTGGCAATTTGTTTACTAACTCTAGTTCTATAATCAACTGTCAGTCAGCACAATATCAAATAACCTTTTCTCTATCGAAAATCAGGGAAAAAGTTGCAAGATACGGAAGAAAGAGATTCAATGTTTCCTTTCCAAGCAAGTGAAGTGCAACATTTTGAAGATTGGGCAAAACTTCTACTCACAACGAGTAGGCATCATTCAAGGAAACAAGTTATCTCCCAACCTTTGTTCCCTGTACTTTGGTCACCTTGAAAATTCTGAGCTATTGAAATCTCTTCATGATAACAAGATTGATTCAGAAAAGGATGTTTTAACACCTAGAAGTTTATTAATGAGGTTCATTGACGATTTCATATTCATATCTTTCTCCAAGGAGCAAGCTCTAAATTTCTTCAATAGGATGAGAAGAGGGTTTGTCAACTACAACTGCTACATGAATGACAGCAAATATGGTTTCAACTTCGAGGTTGCAAACAGTGAACATTGTAGTAATAGGATCTACAAGGGTGATGATGGATTCTCTTTCATACCATGGAGTGGCTTGCTTATAAATTGTGAAACTTTGGAAATTCAAGCTGATTATACAAGGTATGCCTATCGGTATTAGGTTTAGTTGGTGAATTCAATACATTAATAATGAGATATGGAGATGAACTTTACTGCTCCATCTAGTTTGTGTCAAGATACTCACTGGGTAGTTGTGGACTACTGTTTTTTTTTCTTTCTAATCAATATCAACTTAAAACAGTTTGGTTTTTGCCATATTTGGTGTTGAAATCTTGGCATTCCTTTATTGTGATTTTTTATGCTAGTAATCTATTTATTCATGGACAGAGGGAATAATTATATGTCTTACTACCTAATTTTGTTCCTGGCCATTTTTGCTCTCTTTGACAAAGTATCAGAGAACTTAGTTTTGTCTGCCAAAACAGTGTCGTGGAAGTAACGGGGTGCATTTTAAACAGGTATCTGGACATCCATATTTCCTCCACCATCACTGCTAAGATGCATTCTTCAGCGAAGTACCTTGAGAGCAAGCTGTGTCATTACATGCGTCCGAAGTGTCATCCCATTTTCTTTGATTCTGTGATCAACTCACCAGGCACAGTAAGACTGAACATATATCAAAATTTCCTCTTATGCGCAATGAAGTTTCACTGTTATTTCCGGAGCATGCCTGATCCCGGTATCATGAAACCGGAGCTACTGCATATAATTAAGAGAACGTTCAGGTACCAAATTATCTTCAGTTATTTATAGCGATGTGTAAATGGTGCTATATTTTCTTATTCACTGACTGTATTAGCTAACAAAGATTCAGTCAAAATGTATTGCCAGTTGTGACTTCCATATTTCTGGTGAAACAGATATATGCATAGCCTCGTCGCCAAACGGATGCACGAAGCGGAACTGCAATACGACGTGCGCCCAGTTCTGAAGCTTAGGCGAAAGGAAACCATGTGGCTTGGCCTGTCAGCGTACCTTCGAGTGCTTCAGAAAAAGCAATCACGTTACAGTGAATTGTTGGCGTCGCTGAGAGAAGAAATTGGGAGATGTGGTCATCTGGACCGTCACAACGATGCTTTGCGCTACGCTGTAGATGACTCTCACTCGTCAGTGTTCTGGAAGTTTAAGTTCTAGAAGGAAACTGGGAGAGTAGAAGATTGCTGGAGCTAGTGTCTTTTGTGAACAGGAACCTTTGGTGTCCAAGTGACAGACGAGTGGGGTCAAACATGGTCGAGACTTTTGTTTTGATATATACTCCCGCCATTTCGTAATGGGCATTCATGGCCTTGGATCTATCCGTTTCACAATGCTAGCTTCTACATACAGATGGGCACACTAATATGCGTCCTGCTGTACCTCACACGATATAGCTTCTACAGATGCAACTCTTTTTGTCGGGAATATGCCAGTTTGGTTCTCATACGATAGCTTCTACTACACAGATGGGCAACCCCAGCAGGTGGTCGCCGCTGATCAACCTGTTTGCCATGCTCGTTGGTCGCCAGTGGCCTCGCCAAGCATAGGCCATATGCTATACTTACATCTATTCTCGAATATTTTATTTGTCGTCCGTTAGTTATTTTTAAACTAAAACGTGATAAATAAAAAAGAACGAAACAAGTACTACACATTGCGCTAGAATTTTCTGGATCAGTCGGAATCCTAGATTAGTAGCCGTCGCTGATGAATCATATAATGACGTTTTCAAATAATTCTGGTGTTCTCTGGGATGTTTGTTGTCCCATTCATTCCAGTGGAGTTGTCGAGCTTCATTTTAGCGGCTACTCACTCCATCCCACAAAGGATGTCGTTTGACTTGTTTGACAACGCCAAACAAATTTGACCTGCTCATCTTATTTGAAATATTTATGAAAACATAGAAACATTCAGTTCATAGTTAAAGTAAATTATATAATAAACTAAATCAGAATGAAAATAAATGATAATTATGATTGTTTTGAATAAGATAAGTCAGTCAAACTTCATATAAAAAAAGTCAAACGAGATTCTTTGTGGGATAGAGGGAGTATTTGAGAAGAGGATGCAAGTATATCTTAGTGGTGTATTTGTTTTGATGATTAGTGACAACATAAGGTTGTTTTGACTATCATGTTGTTGTGACTACCATGCATTTTGTAGAGGTAAATTAAGGTAGGTCATATTGATGTATGAGTGCGGGCATAAATATGCTCGTTAAGTATTATGGATGCGTGCGCGACTTAATATATTGGATATCAATGAGTGAGTGTTTGCTCCACCCGCATTACATCCTACCTTTGCATCCCTACTATTTTGGCATTAGCATGATCACATTTTTCTGTTTTAAATATTAATATATTTTTGTTTTTAAATATCTTATTTATATTGTTTAAGTATTTGCACTTGTTGATCACCCAGTAGGTAAAAATCTATCCGTTAAGTATTATAGGTGTGAGTGTGACTTATGTTGGATATCAACATGAGTGGGTGTTTGCTCCATCCTCATTACAACCCCCCATTGTATCCCTACTATTTTTGCAGTAGCATGGTTACCGTTATTTTTTTGTGTTTAAATATTAAGATATTTTGGTTTTAATATATTGTTTGTATTATATGTGTATACATAGTGTATTTTTAAATATATAAAAAGTAACATACTTAAAATAGCCAAAATATCTTGGAACCCAGGGAGTAACTAACAAGACTTTTATCTCGCTATGGTTGATCTCTTCCTTCTCAACGAGTTGTGATGCAATAATTGCCCACTTTATTGCCATACCGCTTATGGACCATTCATGGTGGCGGTGGTGGTGGGCGGGGATGATTTTTTGGAACATTGAGATGATCATATGAGTTATAATATAATCTTATAGATTGTGTTAACGTTAGGATCCTAAGAAGAGAGAAGGGGTCGACGACGGCGTCGACGGCGCGAGGGGAGGGGTTGGTGGCGGGGACGTGGAGAATGATGATGAATGATTCAAATAATATTGTCTATTAGAATTGAGTGAGTAAGAAAGAGTGTGTTATGTGGCGATTTGATTTTGACGATGTGTTAGGTCTGGTGCAATTTGGTTGGCAGATTTTAACGAAGGAATGAGCGTGGGATAATTTGGTTGAGTAGGTTTTGCAAAGTTTAAACTGGTGATAATACAGTGAAAATAGACAAGTGCAAAAATGACTGAGTTAACGGATAATTATTTGATTTTTGAATTTGTAGGGCGTTCTACTTTTTTCAGGAACAGGAACGTGACAAAAAATATTTAAAAAGTATGTGTAATCTATATTCACGGTTCGAGTTTTTTCCCCGTTAGTTGTGACTTAAATCCTGTTGTGTTGGTGAGGGTAATCTAATTGCTACAATATTACAATGTTATATACCGATTTTTGATTTTCTTTGTTCTAAAATATAAAAGGGTTTGATTATTTTTTCTAGCTATATTATTTTACTGTGTATTAAAATATAATATGTATCTAAATTATATACATTGTAAAAAAATAAATTATTAAAAAAAGCATAAGTTAAAATGAATGGAGTAGTTTATGGTCGCGGAATGCAATCGGGGCCGCATACCGTACCTAACCTTTTTGAGGTCAAATCGGGTCTTTTGTTTATGTTCGGCACGAGAAAGAGATCAACCGCTCCGTGATGGCAGTGGCAGTGGCACACAGAGAGGTAGGTGCCACGGGCGGCCTGCGTTCCTCCCCGTCGCTCCTGGCTTTTGGCTGGCCCTCTCTCCATCACTGCCCCTCTTGTGTTCTATACATAGCAAAGTACTACTATTATGCAGAGTCCAACCACGCCTCGAAATATAACCCCCCGCCACACCGTACGAGACGAGGGCAGATATGGAAGCTGATGCTGCTGCTGCCAGTGGCGGCCTGGCCCTGCTGCCCGCCGTGCTGCTCCTCGTGGCGCTCTCCACCCTCGTCTTCTCCACATGGAGCAACCGCAACAGCAGGCTGCCCCCGAGCCCGATGGCCCTCCCGCTGATCGGACACCTGCACCTCATCCGCCCGCCGCCGCACAGGGCCTTCGACCGCATCCTGGCACGCTACGGGCCGCTCGTCTACCTCCGCCTCGGGCCCTCCACGCACTGCGTCGTCGCGGGCACCGCGGACGCCGCGCGGGACCTCCTCAAGCACGAGGCCAGCATCCCGGAGCGGCCGCTCACGGCCGTCACGCGCCACCTCGCCTACGACGACGCCGGCTTCGCCTTCGCGCCCTACGGCCCGCACTGGCGCTTCATGAAGCGCCTCTGCATGTCGGAGCTGCTGGGCCCGCGGACCGTGGACCAGCTGCGCCCCGTGCGGGAGGCCGAGCTGGCGGCCGTGCTGGAGGCGGCGCGCCAGGCGGCCGCCGCTCGGGAGCCCATCGACGTCAGCCGCCACCTCATCAGCATGTCCAACAACGCCATCATGCGCATGGTGGCCAGCGCGCTGCCGGGCCACATGACGGAGGCGGCCAGGGACTGCGCCAAGCACGTCGCCGAGCTCGTGGGGGCCTTCAACGTCGAGGACTACGTCGGCCTCTGCCGCGGCTGGGACCTGCAGGGGCTCACGCGGAGGACGCGCGAGGTGCGTGACAAGTTCGACGCGCTGCTGGAGATCATGATCACGGGCAAGGAGGAGAGTCGCCGTCGTCGCCACGCCACCACCGACACCGGCGGCGGCACCAAGGACCTGCTGGACATCCTCATGGACGCGGCGGAGGACGCCAACGCCGAGGTCAGGCTCACCAGGGAGAACATCAAGGCGTTCGTCCTCGACATCTTCACGGCCGGCTCCGACACCACCGCCACCAGCGTGGAGTGGATGCTGGCGCTGCTCATCAACCACCCGGCCTGCATGGACAAGCTGCGCGCGGAGCTGGACGCCGTGGTGGGCGCGTCGCGCCTGGTCGGGGAGCAGGACGTCCCGCGCCTTCCCTACCTGCAGGCCGTCTTCAAGGAGACGCTGCGGCTGCAGCCCCCCGCGGTGTTCGCTCAGCGGGAGACCATCGAGCCGGTCCACGTCCGCGGCTACGTCATCCCGCCCAAGACCTCCGTCTTCTTCAACATCTTCTCCATCGGCCGCGACCCGGGCTGCTGGGAGGACCCGCTCCAGTTCCGGCCCGAGCGCTTCATGCCCGGCGGCGCCGGCGCCGGCGTGGACCCCAAGGGGCAGCACATGCAGCTCATGCCGTTTGGAAGCGGCCGCCGCGCCTGCCCCGGCATGGGCCTAGCCATGCAGGCCGTGCCGGCCTTCCTCGCCGCGCTGGTGCAGTGCTTCCACTGGGAGGTGCCCATCCCGCCGGGCCAATCCACTGCGCCGCCCTTGGACATGGAGGAGGCAGCGGGGCTCGTCACCGCCCGGAAGAACCATCTCCTCCTCATCCCCACACCGCGCCTCAATCCGCTACCGGCAAGAGCGGCTACGTAGTTAGTACCTGCGAATCCAGTCTCAGTTCATCGGTCCATCCAAATTCAGACGTGTCCTCCATTATTGCAAGCCGCGCACTAAGATCATATTTCTGTTTGTTTATATTTCTCGGTCACACATACGTTTGCAATCACCTTCAGGAAAAGTGACCTTTGTACCCGTTCGATGTTGGTACATCCAGATCCGTGTGCTCAGGAATTACGTATTACTACTATATATATACTGGTCCGTTTGAGTCCTATCACATCGGATGATTAAGGACATGTTTGAAACCACCTAGTGTTTAACAAACTGATTATAAAAACTGAGGTGGTTCCAGAAATATCAGTCTCAGTTTATAGAAATTAGATTCACAGTTTTTTAAAAACCAAGAAGCTAGTCTCTCCTAGCTAAAAAACTAATTATACAGATAAGAACTAAATAACAAGACAAGTATTAAGTATAATTAGTCCATGATTCGCTTATGTGATGCTACAGTAAACATTTGCTAATCCAGGATTAATTAGGCTTAATAAATTTGTTCCGTCGTTTAGTCTTTATTTATATAACTAGTTTTGTAATTAGACTATATTTAATAGTTTTGTGACTAGACTATATTTAATACTCGTAATCGACACTAATATCTAATGTGACAAAGACTAAATTTTAGTTAGGTGTCCTACCCCGTAATGATCAAAGATAACATGGTTGTCACACTTTGGATGTTCATTATTCACCAGTTAGTGAAGGATGGTGTATTGAACTTCATGTTATGTGCAATGATCAAAGGTAGCATGGTTGGCTAATCGAATAAATAATCATTGTTCAACATTTGATGATCGAGGTTGATGCTTATATAGCCTCATCATTTGAGGAGATGAAACATAATTAAGGCAAAGATATAACTTGTAGGGCATTTCATTTCATCGTCAAAGGTTGTTTAGAGAAGTGTATGATCAGGTTTAGAATAGATTGTCCTACTATTAAGAGGGGCGAACTTGTTCGCATATCATACACATAGAGCCATTTGAGTGATCTAACTTTGTATACGCTGCTAGAATCGAGTGATAATTGAAAGTTGAGAGAAAAACCTTTGGAAAATGGTTTAAAAATACTAAGGCTAAAATTTGTTGATCATCCTATGTGAGATCATTTGGAGTCAACATGCTTTAGATTTTTTTTGGTATGCTCCTAATTAATAGTTGGACCTTTGGATTGGAATTCTAGGTTGATCCATTGCGTTTTAAATCAATGATTTAAGTGGGTTGTGTATCCTTTTGGCCTTTGAATAATATTTTAAAAAAAAATCAAGATTATTGAAGTTGGAGTTTGGACAAAAAAATATTGTCGTTTTATTGTCTTGCTTTGTCCATAAGGCCCCACACAAAACTAGATGTCCAACATCTTTAGCATTGAGTACATTTTTCAAAGGCTTTCACTTGCTTCTCACCATGCCACTTGATCCTAGTGCATATGCACTATTAGATTGCTCTCCAAGTGGTACTAGATAATCATATTAGCAACTAACTTGCGCAGGTTTAGAGTACGAATATCTATACTATCAACCTAGACATTTCACTTTTCTAATCACCACATAAGACATAAACAGTGAAATACAAAGTAGGCATAGCTAGGACTGAACTCCGAGATGTTAGAGCAAGAGCTCTGGGTAGTTAGAATAATTTGAAAATATTGGGCAATTTATTTTATAAATACTACCCAAACTTCTAACAAACAACTTGATGCAATGCACCAGAGCACTCTCAAACTAACTAGAATGCAATCCCTAGCAAAGTGTGCGAGTTAGAGAGGTTTGGAGGCTTGGATGTTTGTCATTAGAATGCCATCACTAAAAAACTTGGCACATGTTTGTCATTAACTACCAAAACACTAGCCTACATGCTTCACAGGAGCAGCGTAAAAGAGAGCTCAATGGAGAGTCGCGAGCATCAGCCAATTGTGCGCCTACACCCTGAAAAAAGTGTGTACCCTAAGGCGCTCTACACCGTGAAGGCCAAGAGAGTACAATGTCGCGCGGCGCAGCCATAGTTTTTTCATTTTTTACATTTAAAATGTTTAAAATGTCAAAACTATACCCTAAAACTTAAAAAGTGCAAAAAATAGTTAACTATCGTTCCACCAATAAACGATAGGACCTAAGTATAATATTTGCTGAACTTTCTTGTCCGAGATCCATAGAGGGACCTGATACCCAAGAGAGAGGTGATAGGCCCTCTGTCACCCGCTTAAGGTCTTGTTCGGGTATTGAGAGCACCTAGAGGGGGGGGGGTGAATAGGTGATCCTGTGAAACTTAAACTTATAGCCGTAAAAACTTGTTAAGTGTTAGCACAATAATCGCCAAGTGGCTAGAGAGGAGTCTCAACAAAACACAATACCACAAGAGATCAAACACAGAGATGACACAGTGGTTTATCCCGTGGTTCGGCCAAGACCAACGCTTGCCTACTCCACGTTGTGGCGTCCCAACGGACGAGGGTTGCAATCAACCCCTCTCAAGCGGTCCAAAGACCAACTTGAATACCACGGTGTTTTGCTTTGCCTTTCAATATCCCGTTTGCGAGGAATCTCCACAACTTGGAGCCTCTCGCCCTTACACTTGAGATTCACAAAGAAATACGGAGTAAGGGAGGAACTAGCAACGCACACAAGACTCAAAATCAGAGCAACAACACGCACACAAGTCGCAACAAGAGCTCGCAACACAACTCAATGAGTTCACAACTCAACAAGAGCTCTAGATGCTATCACAATGAACCAAATGCGCGTAATCGATGTCTTGGTGCTTAGGAATGTTGTAGGAATGCTTGATGTATTCCTCCATGCGCCTAGGGGTCCCTTTTATAGCCCCAAGGCAGCTAGGAGCCGTTGAGAGCAATTCTGGAAGGCTGATCTTGCCTTCTGTCGACTGGTGCACCGGACAGTCCGGTGCACACCGGACACTGTCCGGTGCCCGATTTCTTTCCTTAAACGGCGCAGTCCACCGTTGCAGATCTGGGAGCCGTTGGTGCACCGGACATGTCCGGTGCACACCGGACAGTCCGGTGCCCCCTTCTAGCGGACGTGTCCCGTTCAGATCGCGCGGCCGACCGTTGGCCCGGCCGACCGTTGGCTCACCGGACAGTCCGGTGCACACCAGACAGTCCGGTGAATTATAGCCGTACGTCGCCGGTAAATTCCCGAGAGCGGCCAGTTCGCCTGAGTCAGTCTGGCGCACCGGACACTGTCCGGTGCACCACCGGACAGTCCGGTGCTCCAGACCGAACAGCCTTTTGGCTGTACACAGCCAACTTTTCTCTGACTCGATTTCTCCTGTTTCAAGCACTTAGACACAATACATTAGTCTTCAAAACAATGTACTAAGGCTTAGAAACATACCTTTACTCTTGATTTGCACTTTGTCCATCCATGGGTATAGATTCACATTTAAGCACTTGTGTTGGCACTCAATCACCAAAATACTTAGAAATGGCCCAAGGGCACATTTCCCTTTCAATCTCCCCCTTTTTGGTGATTTATGCCAACACAACATAAAGCAACTAGAACAAGTGCAATATCACTTCAAATAAAACTCAAATTTATTTTGATTCAATTTTGGCATATATGGATCATCCTTTGCCACCACTTGGTTTGTTTTTGCAAATCAAAACTCAAATTTCTATCTCTAAGTCAAACACACATGTTAAGTCATAAAGAGAGTCATTTCAGGAGTATTTGATTCAGGATTCAAAAAACTCCCCCTTTTTCCCATAATCAACATTTCTCCCCACAAGAAGCCAACTTTTGACAAGAGAGACAATAAAAGAGTTTTGACAAAACAAAAAACTCTATTCTACTATTTTCAAAATCTCTCAAGTGGTAGCTGATCCATTTATCACTTTGGCCTTTATTTTCTCCCCCTTTGGCATCAAGCACCAAAACGGGATCAATCTTGGCCCTCGAACCCCATTGCCTCACCGAAATCTTCAATAAGAATACAAAGGCAATAAGAGTACATAAGATGAACTTGGAATAAGTTACCCTCTCATCGGAGTGCAGTGGAAGTCTTTCGTGGTCCAAGTCCACCTTTTCCCCTTTCAAACCTCCTTTGAGACTAAAACAAGCAAACTCAAGCACATGGTTAGTCTCAAAGGGTCAAGTTGTAACACATCTCCCCCTAAACATGTGCATCACTTTGCAACGAACTTGTGAGGTCCAGGGAGTGTTTGTACAACTTGAGCACCATTATTAAGCAACAAAATGCATAAGGAACATGATCAAAGGCATAAACACATGTATGCTATAAATCAATCCAAGTTCCGCGAATCTAGGACATTTAACTCACTACGCAACCTGCAAAAGGTCTTCTCATCTAGAGGCTTGGTAAAGATATCGGCTAGCTGGTTCTCGGTGCTAACATGAAACACTTCGATATCTCCCTTTTGCTGGTGGTCTCTCAAAAAGTGATGCCGGATGTCTATGTGCTTTGTGCGGCTGTGCTCAACGGGATTTTCCGCCATGCGGATAGCACTCTCATTATCACATAGGAGTGGGACTTTGCTCAGATTGTAGCCAAAGTCCCTGAGGGTTTGCCTCATCCAAAGTAGTTGCGCGCAACACTGTCCTGCGGCAACATACTCGGCCTCAGCGGTGGATAGGGCAACGGAAGTTTGTTTCTTAGAGTTCCATGACACCAGGGACCTTCCTAAGAATTGGCACGTCCCCGATGTACTCTTCCTATCGACCTTACATCCAGCATAGTCGGAATCTGAATATCCAATTAGGTCAAAGGTAGACCCCTTTGGATACCAGATCCCAAAGCAAGGTGTAGCAACTAAATATCTAAGGATTCGCTTCACTGCCACTAAGTGACACTCCTTAGGATCGGATTGAAATCTAGCACACATGCATACGCTAAGCATAATATCCGGTCTACTAGCACATAAGTAAAGTAATGACCCTATCATTGACCGGTATGCCTTTTGATCAACGGACTTACCTCCTTTGTTGTGATCAGTGTGTCCGTCGGTCCCCATTGGAGTCTTTGCGGGCTTGGCGTCCTTCATCCCAAACCGCTTCAGCAGGTCTTGCGTGTACTTCGTTTGAGAGATGAAGGTGCCGTCCTTGAGTTGCTTCACTTGGAACCCAAGGAAGTAGTTCAACTCGCCCATCATTGACATCTCAAATTTCTGCGTCATCACCCTGCTAAACTCTTCACAAGACTTTTTATTAGTAGAACCAAATATTATGTCATCGACATAAATTTGGCACACAAACAAATCACCATCACAAGTCTTGGTGAAAAGAGTTGGATCGGCTTTTCCAACCTTGAAAGCATTAGCAATTAAGGAGTCTCTAAGGCATTCATACCATGCTCTTGGGGCTTGCTTAAGTCCATAGAGCGCCTTAGAGAGCTTACATACGTGGTCGGGGTACCGTTCATCCTCGAAGCCAGGGGGTTGCTCCACGTACACCTCCTCCTTGATTGGCCCATTGAGGAAAGCGCTCTTCACATCCATTTGGTACAACCTGAAAGAATGGTGAGCGGCATATGCTAGCAAGATACGAATTGATTCTAGCCTAGCCACAGGAGCAAACGTCTCCTCAAAGTCCAAACCTGCGACTTGGGCATAACCTTTTGCCACAAGTCGAGCCCTGTTCCTCGTCACCACCCCGTGCTCGTCCTGTTTGTTGCGGAACACCCACTTGGTTCCCACAACATTTTGCTTGGGACGAGGCACCAGTGTCCAAACTTCATTGCGCTTGAAGTTGTTGAGTTCCTCCTGCATGGCCAATACCCAATCCGGATCTAGCAAGGCCTCCTCTACCCTGAAAGGCTCAATAGAAGAGACAAAAGAGTAATGCTCACAAAAATTAACTAATCGAGACCGAGTAGTTACTCCCTTGTTTATGTCACCCAAAATCTGATCGACGGGATGATCCCTTTGAATCATCGCTCGAACTTGGGTTGGAGGTGCCGGTTGCGCTTCTTCCTCCATCACGTGATCATCTTGTGCTCCCCCTTGATCACACGCCTCCTTTTGATGAACCTGTTCATCGTCTTGAGTTGGGGGATGCACCGTTGTTGAGGAAGAGGGTTGATCTCGTTCATCTTGTTCCTGTGACCGCACTTCTCCAATCGCCATGGTTCGTATAGCGGCCGTCGGAACATCTTCTTCATCTATATCATTACAATCAACAACTTGCTCTCTTGGAGAGCCATTAGTCTCATCAAATACAACGTCGCTAGAGACTTCAACCAAACCCGATGATTTGTTGAAGACTCTATACGCCTTTGTATTTGAGTCATAACCTAACAAAAACCCTTCTACAGCTTTGGGAGCAAATTTAGAATTTCTACCCTTCTTCACTAGAATGTAGCACCTGCTCCCAAATACACGAAAGTAAGATACATTGGGTTTGTTACCGGTTAGTAGCTCATACGAAGTCTTCTTGAGGAGGCGATGAAGGTAGACCCTGTTGATGGCGTGGCAAGCCGTGTTCACGGCTTCCGACCAAAAACGCTCGGGGGTCTTGAATTCTCCAAGCATCGTCCTCGCCATATCGATTAGCGTCCTGTTCTTCCTCTCTACCACACCATTTTGCTGTGGTGTGTAGGGAGCGGAGAACTCGTGCTTGATCCCTTCCTCCTCAAGGAACTCCTCCACTTGAAGGTTCTTGAACTCGGACCCGTTGTCGCTCCTTATCTTCTTCACCTTGAGCTCAAACTCATTTTGAGCTCTCCTGAGGAAGCGCTTGAGGGTCCCTTGGGTTTCAGACTTATCCTGCAAAAAGAATACCCAAGTGAAGCGGGAAAAGTCATCAACAATAACTAGACCATACTTACTTCCTCCTATGCTCAGATAGGCGACGGGTCCGAAGAGGTCCATATGCAGCAGCTCCAGAGGTCTTGAAGTGGTCATCACATTCTTGCTGTGATGTGCTCCTCCCACTTGTTTACCTGCTTGACAAGCTGCACAAGGTCTATCTTTTTCGAATTGCACGTTAGTCAAACCTATCACGTGTTCTCCCTTTAGAAGCTTGTGAAGGTTCTTCATCCCCACATGAGCTAAGCGGCGATGCCACAGCCAGCCCATGCTAGTCTTAGCGATTAAGCATGCATCTAGACCGGCCTCCTCTTTTGCAAAATCAACTAAATAAAGTTTGCCGTCTAGTACACCCTTAAATGCTAGTGAACCATCACTCCTTCTAAAGACAGACACATCTACATTTGTAAATAGACAATTATATCCCATATTGCATAGTTGACTAACAGATAGCAAATTGTAACCAAGAGACTCAACTAAAAACACATTGGAGATAGAGTGCTCATTAGAAATTGCAATTTTACCTAACCCTTTTACCTTGCCATGATTCTCATCACCGAATATAATTGAATCTTGGGAATCCTTATTCTTGACGTAGGAGGTGAACATCTTCTTCTCCCCCGTCATATGGTTTGTGCATCCGCTGTCGATAATCCAGCTTGAACCCCCGGATGCATAAACCTGCAAGACAAATTTAGGCTTGGGTCTTAGGTACCCAACTCATGTTGGGTCCTACAAGGTTAGTGCAAATATCCTTAGGGACCCAAATGCAAGTTTTGTCTCCCTTGCATTTTGCCCCTAACTTCCTAGCAACTATTTTCTTATCCTTTCTACAAATAGCAAAGGAAGCATTTAAAGCATGATAAATTGTAGAGGGTTCATTCATTACTTTCCTAGGAACATTAACAACATTTCTCCTAGGCATATTATGAACAACATTTCTCCTACCAACATTTCTATCATGCACATAAGAAGAACTAGCCGCAAACATGTCATGGGAATCAAAAGCATCATATGCGTTACATCTCCTATACGCATTTCTAGATTGTCTCCTATCATGGTACATAAAGGCATGGTTCTTTTGCACACTACTAGCCATAGGGGCCTTCCCTTTCTCCTTGGCGGAGATGGGAGCCTTATGGCTTGTCAAGTTCTTGGCTTCCTTCTTGTAGCCAAGTCCATCCTTAATTGAGGGGTGTCTACCAATTGTGTAGGCATCCCTTGCAAATTTTAGCTTATCAAAATTACTCTTGCTAGTCTTAAGTTGAGCATTAAGACTAGCCAATTCATCATTAAGTTTGGAAATTGAAACTAGGTGTTCACTACAAGCATCAATGTCAAAATCTTTACACCTATTGCAAGTTTCAACAATTTCTACACAAGATGTTGATTTACTAGCTATTTCTAACTTAGCATTCAAATCATCATTAACACTTTTTAATTTAGAGATGGATTCATGACAAGTAGATAATTCACTAGAGAGCATTTCATTCCTTTTAATTTCTAGAGCAAGAGAATTTTGTGCACTAACAAATTTATCATGCTCCTCATATAAAAGATCCTCTTGTTTTTCTAGTAATCTATTCTTGTCATTCAAAGCATCAATCAACTCATTAATCTTATTAATTTTAGATCTATCTAATCCCTTGAATAAGCATGAGTAATCTATCTCATCATCATCACTAGACTCATCCTCACTTGAAGAAGCATAAGTACTAGTATCATGAGTGCTTACTTTCTTCTCCCTTGCCATGAGGCAAGTGTGACGCTCGTTTGGGAAGAGGGATGACTTGTTGAAGGCGGTGGCGGCGAGTCCTTCATTGTCGGAGTCGGAGGAGGAGCAATCCGAATCCCACTCCTTTCCGATATGTGCCTCGCCCTTGGCCTTCTTGTAATGCTTCTTCTTCTCCCTTTTGTTCCCCTTTTCCTGGTCACTTTCATTATCGGGACAGTTAGCAATGAAATGACCAATCTTACCACATTTGAAGCACGAGCGCTTCTCCTTTGTCTTGGTCTTGCTTGGCTGTCCCTTGCGACCTTTAAGCGCCGTCTTGAAGCGCTTAATGATGAGGGCCATCTCCTCATTATTTAGCCCGGCCGCCTCAACTTGCGCCACCTTGCTCGGTAGCGCCTCCTTGCTCCTCGTTGCCTTGAGAGCAATGGGTTGAGGCTCATGAATAGGACCGTTCAACGCGTCGTCCACATATCTTGCCTCCTTGATCATCATTCGCCCACTTACGAACTTCCCCAGAACTTCTTCGGGCGACATCTTGGTGTACCTAGGATTTTCACGAATATTGTTCACCAAATGAGGATCAAGAACGGTAAAGGACCTTAGCATTAGGCGGACGACGTCGTGATCCGTCCATCGCGTGCTTCCGTAGCTCCTTATTTTGTTGATAAGGGTCTTGAGCCGGTTGTATGTTTGAGTTGGCTCCTCGCCCCTTATCATTGCGAACCGTCCAAGCTCGCCCTCCACCAACTCCATCTTGGTGAGCAGGGTGACATCATTCCCCTCATGAGAGATCTTGAGGGTGTCCTAGATCTGCTTGGCATTGTCCAAGCCGCTCACCTTATGGTACTCGTCCCTGCACAAAGAGGCTAGCAACACAGTAGTAGCTTGTGCATTTTTATGAATCTGTTCATTAATAAACATGGGACTATCCGTACTATCAAAGTGCATTCCACTTTCTACAATCTCCCATATGCTAGGATGGAGAGAGAACAAGTGACTACGCATTTTGTGACTCCAAAATCCGTAGTCCTCTCCATCAAAATGAGGAGGTTTACCAAGTGGAATAGATAATAAATGAGCATTAGTACTTTGAGGAATACGAGAGTAATCAAAAGAAAAGTTCGAATTGACCGGTTTCTTTCTCTCGTATTCGTTGTGGTCGTCGTCCTTTTGGGAGGAAGTAGACTCATCGCTGTCGTAGTAGACGATCTCCTTGATGCGTCTTGTCTTCTTCTTCTTCCCATCTTTGCGTCTGTGGCCCGAGCCCGAGTCGTTGGACTTGTCATCCCTTGGCTCGTTGACGAAGGACTCCTTCTCCTTATCGTTGATCACGATTCCCTTCCCTTT
Organism: Zea mays; assembly: GCF_902167145.1. Lineage (NCBI taxonomy): Eukaryota > Viridiplantae > Streptophyta > Magnoliopsida > Poales > Poaceae > Zea > Zea mays. The sequence goes on from NC_050104.1 coordinate 134,241,503, forward strand.
AGGATCCATCTCTTCGGGCGGTTAGTCCCTTGTGAAGAGAACGGCTCCGATACCAATTGAGAGCACCTAGAGGGGGGGGGTGAATAGGTGATCCTGTGAAACTTAAACTTATAGCCGTAAAAACTTGTTAAGTGTTAGCACAATAATCGCCAAGTGGCTAGAGAGGAGTCTCAACAAAACACAATACCACAAGAGATCAAACACAGAGATGACACAGTGGTTTATCCCGTGGTTCGGCCAAGACCAACGCTTGCCTACTCCACGTTGTGGCGTCCCAACGGACGAGGGTTGCAATCAACCCCTCTCAAGCAGTCCAAAGACCAACTTGAATACCACGGTGTTTTGCTTTGCCTTTCAATATCCCGTTTGCGAGGAATCTCCACAACTTGGAGCCTCTCGCCCTTACACTTGAGATTCACAAAGAAATGCGGAGTAAGGGAGGAACTAGCAACGCACACAAGACTCAAAATCAGAGCAACAACACGCACACAAGTCGCAACAAGAGCTCACAACACAACTCAATGAGTTCACAACTCAACAAGAGCTCTAGATGCTATCACAATGAACCAAATGCGCGGAATCGATGTCTTGGTGCTTAGGAATGTTGTAGGAATGCTTGATGTATTCCTCCATGCGCCTAGGGGTCCCTTTTATAGCCCCAAGGCAGCTAGGAGCCGTTGAGAGCAATTCTGGAAGGCTGATCTTGCCTTCTGTCGACTGGTGCACCGGACAGTCCGGTGCACACCGGACACTGTCCGGTGCCCGATTTCTTTCCTTAAACGGCGCAGTCCACCGTTGCAGATCTGGGAGCCGTTGGTGCACCGGACATGTCCGGTGCACACCGGACAGTCCGGTGCCCCCTTCTAGCCGTTGGCTCGGCCACGTGTCCCGCGCAGATCGCGCGGCCGACCGTTGGCCCGGCCGACCGTTGGCTCACCGGACAGTCCGGTGCACACCGGACAGTCCGGTGAATTATAGCCGTACGTCGCCGGTAAATTCCCGAGAGCGGCCAGTTCGCCCGAGTCAGTCTGGCGCACCGGACACTGTCCGGTGCACCACCGGACAGTCCGGTGCTCCAGACCGAACAACCTTTTGGCTGTACACAGCCAACTTTTCTCTGACTCGATTTCTCCTGTTTCAAGCACTTAGACACAATACATTAGTCTTCAAAACAATGTACTAAGGCTTAGAAACATACCTTTACTCTTGATTTGCACTTTGTCCATCCATGGGTATAGATTCACATTTAAGCACTTGTGTTGGCACTCAATCACCAAAATACTTAGAAATGGCCCAAGGGCACATTTCCCTTTCAGGTATTCCATTCCACGTGGATTGGATGAGATTGTAAAAATCTAAGAATGTTTTTGACTTGTTTATAATTTAAACCTATCTAATCTTGTCCAACCACTTGGATTGATATCTAACCAAACAGGTCTGTCTTGGAGTAAGAGGGTTAGAGAGGATTGAAGGGGCCAAAATAACTTTACTATTCAAAATTGCTCCTAAACGCAGCAGACCCCTCTCCGGTAACAAGTGTAGCGAAACATGTGCTGATCCATTCGACGCCATTTTTAAGCATAGCGTAGCGAGGCTAGACGAGATCAATCGCTACGAGTACATACTTGTCGGGGACCATAATTAGGGGTACCCCCAAGACTCCTAATCTCAGCTGGTAACCCCCATCAGCACAAAGCTGCAAAGGCCTGATGGGTGCGATTAAGTCAAGGCTCGATCCACTCAAGGGACACGACCTCGCCTCGCCCGAGCCCAGTCTCGGGCAAGGGCAGCCGACCCCGGAGGATTCATGTCTCGCCCGAGGGCCCCCTCAAGCAACGGACACACATTCGGCTCGCCCGAGGCCCAGTCTTCGCCGAGAAGCAACCTTGGCCAGATCGCCACGCCGACCGACCGTATCACAGGAGCATTTAATGCAAGGATCGCCTGACACCTTATCCTGACGCGCGCTCCAGTCGACAGAGCCGAAGTGACCGCAGTCACTCCGTCGCTCCACTGACCGACCTGACAAGAAGACAGCGCTGCCTGCGTCGCTCCGACTGCTGTGCCACTCGACAGAGTGAGGCTGACAGCAGCCAAGTCCGGCCTCGGGCGCCATAGGAAGCTCCGCCTTGCCCGACCCCAGGGCTCGGCCCCCGTCTCGGCCTCGGACGATGGACTCCACCTCGCCCGACCCCAGGGCTCAGGCTCAGCCTCGGCTCCGGAAGACGACGAACTCCGCCGCGCCCGACCCCAGGGCTCGGACTCAGCCTCGGCTCCGGAAGATGACGAACTCCGCCTCGCCCAACCCCAGGGCTCGGACTCAGCCTCGGCTCCGGAAGACGACGAACTCCGCCTCGCCCGAGCCAGGGCTCGGACTCGGCCTTGACCTCGGACGACGGTCTCCGCCTCGCCCGACCTGGGGCTCGGACTCGACCCCGACCTCGGAAGACAGACTCGACCTTGACCTCGGAGGAGCCTCCGCCTCGCCCGACCCAGGGCTCGGACCGACCACGTCACAGGGGGGCCATCATTACCCTACCCCTAGCTAGCTCAGGCTACGGGGAACAAGACCGGTGTCCCATCTGGCTCGCCCCGGTAAACAAATAATGATGGCGCTGAAAGCATCTAGGCCCCTGGTTGGTTTTAGTGATTAATGACAACGTAATATTATATGTGACTAACGTGTGTTTTGCAGAGACAAATGGTAAGTTAGGTCGCATGACAGGTAGAAGTACTACAACGGTGAAAACAATCCCGGAAATAAGAACTCGAAGCGACGGCTAAAACGACGGAACAAAAGGTGAAGGTCTACGGAGTCAGAGTGTCAAGGAGATGTGGACACTCGCGATTTAGTTAGGTCTTTTATTCTCTTTTAGCCGTACTATAAAGAGGGGTTGTCGATGAGTAGTTTGACCAAGAGAGTTCTAGTGTAGTGTTGGTGCACAATCACACTCATATACAGTGCTAGGTGTCACTCTAGAACACACACACAAGTTAGAACGAAAACCGATTTGAAAATCAGCTGAAAAACTAGAGTTAGAGTTTCTGGCTTTGGGGCACCGGACTGTCCGGTGCACCCTCTGCCAGGTGGGGCCAGGCTGGTCCACGGCAGAGACTCTCCCCTTCGCAGAAACCCAAGAGCGCAGTGTTCTGAGTTGAATTTTAGTGGCACACCGGACACCGCACCGGACTGTCCGGTGTGCACCGGACAGTGGACTGTTCACTGTCCGGTGCGCCATGAGTCCAACGGCTCTCTCTCAGAACTAGCCGTTGGAAGTGACCGTTGGCGCACCGGTGGCACACCGGACTGTCCGGTGCGCCATCGCGCAGTAAGTTGCCTGTAACGGCTAGTTGGTGGGTGAGGGCTATTTATACCCCCTCCACCCACCATATTCAATGTCTTGCACTCCACATTTATTCCAGCACATTGGTAGAGCATTGCAAGCACCAAAAGCCTAGTGAGGAGATTAGAGAATCATAATCCGCGTTTGTTCCTCATTAGCGCTAGTGAGAGCCACCTAGAGCACACACCACTTGCATTAGGCTTCTCTTGGTCAAGCGAAAGTCTACGACTTGTTACTCTTGGTGATCGACATCACCTAGACGGCTTGGTGGCGTTGGGAGCTCGGTGATCACCGTGAAGATCTTGTTGGTGACCCGACTCAAGTTTGTAAGCGGTCTCGAGGGATCCACCGCGCCGGAGTGGCAAAGGATCATCTCGTAGTGAGCACTTGGTTCTTGCGAGGACCAAGGGGGAGCGATACCCTTGCGCGGGTGCTCCAACGAGGACTAGTGGAGAGTGCCGACTCTTCGATACCTCGGGAAAAATTGGAGGAGTCTTCTAAACTTTGCTTTACATTCCGCACTTAATTCAAGAACTTTACATTGTGTATTTGTTTAGCAAGTATTTGAAGTATTATCTTAGCTTTGTTACATTTCTAGTATTATATTCTTAGTGCTAGTTGTTGGGGTGAAGTTGGGCTCTTGTTTAGCTCTTGCTTAGGTTTTAATTAGTGTTGATTTTTAGAAAAGCCCAATTCACCCCCCTCTTGGGCATCGTGATCCTTTCAATTGGTATCAAAGCCTTGTTGCTCATAGATTAGCTTTACCGCTAGAGTTACGATGTCCGGTGGGGATGGACCTCCTCCCGTTTTTGATGGTGACGATTTTCCTTATTGGAAAATTCGTATGGAAGCATACTTAGAGGCTATAGACATTGGTGTCTATAAAGCCGCCACTCAAGGGTTCCCCGAACCTAGAGATCCCACAAATCTTGTAGGTGATGAGTTCAATTATGAGAAATGGAATGCTAAGGCCAAAAACACCCTTTTTAGAGGCCTTTGCAAAGATGTGTTCAATAGAGTAAGGAATCATAAAAATGCTCATGATTTGTGGATGGACATTTGTGCTCTACACGAAGGAACTAGAAGTGAACGTGAGGAAAGATATCACATAGCCATGCGAAAGTTAAATTCTTTTGAAATGCTTACTAATGAAAATGCAAATGCTATGTACTCACGACTTAATATTCTTGTAGAGGAAGTCAATGGATTGGGGCTTACTCAAATCTCACAACCGGATGTTGTGAGGAAGATTCTCAGTGTCCTCCCAATAGACAAATATGGACACATTGTCACTGTGCTACATCAAATGGATCTTTCAGTTACCACACCCACACAAATTTTGGGAAAGATCAATGCCCATGAAATGTACATGCACATCAACGACAAAGAAGAATCATCTTCCAAAAGAAAAGATTTGGCTCTCAAAGCAAATCATGAAAGAAAAGGAAAAGCAAAAATACAAGTTGAGGAAGAATCCTCAAGTGATGATGACCTTGATGCAAACATTGCCTTGATGGTAAGGAAGACCACCAAGATGTTGAAGAAGCTAAATAGAGAAGGCATCAAATTTGATTCAAGAAAGAAGAAGTTCTTTTCCAACAAAAGAAAGCCCATTTCTGAGATGGACTGCTACAACTGTGGTGAGCTTGGTCATCTTGCTCATCAATGCAACAAGCCCAAGAAGAACAAGTTCAAGGGCAAGAAAGAAGATGACAGCGATGATGAAAAGAAGGAAAAGAAATTCTTCAAGAGGAAGGATGGAAAGCAAAAGAGGTTTCACAAGAAGAAGAATGGAAAGGCATATATTGTTGGCGACTGGCTAACCGACATCGAATCATCAAGTGGATCTTCTTCAAGTGAAGAAGAGAATGATGAAAAAGTTGCTGCCATCGCCGGGGACTTCTCTTCACCACCACCATCGCCATCATCCACTTCTCACCTATGCCTCATGGCTAGGGGTGAACGGAAGGTACAAAATGATATTAATATTGATGATGATAGTGATAGTGACAGTGATGAAGAATTTGCTTCACCTTCATATGATGAGTTAGCTGACTTACTTAAAGAATATACTCAAATCATTAGAAAGTCAAAAGCTAAATGTGATAGGTTGAAAAATGAAAATGAATCTTTAAATGCCAAGTATGACATAGTTATAAAGGCTAGTGATGAAATAAGAGAAGAAAATAAAACTATGTCATCAACTGTAAATGAGCTCACAAACTCCCTAAAAGATGCTAAGGAAAAATATGACAAATTAAATGAAGCTAATAGGGAGTTGCAAAATAGACTAGTAAAGATCAAGGAAGACTATACTCAAATTAAATTTGATCATGACAATCTTCTTGTTGAAAATGAACTTTTATCTTGCAAAACACATGAGGCTATTAACCCTGTTGTTAAGCTTGATGTAGCAACCTCATGTGATGATTTGATTCAAGAAGAGCAATCTAGTCTACATGCTGAATTGACTGAAAAAGTTGAAGTCCTGACTTTAGACAACCAAAAATTGAAGAATTACTTGACTGATGCAACTACTAGAGGAAAAGTTGCTATTGAGAACAATGATTTCAACAATGAGTTGGCAGTGGATAATCAAAGGCTTAAGAATGAGGTCAAGAAACTAAAAAGTGAAAATGAACATCTTGCAACAAGTGTGCAAAAGTTCAACAAGGGTCAATACCTCCAAAATGAGCTGCTTATGAACACTGTTATGAAAAATAACAAGAGTGGTATTGGATACAATGCTTTTGTGCAAAAGAAAGCTATCACTCAATACAAGCCAAAGCAGACTCACAAGCCTATCAAATGCTTTGAGTGTGGAAAAGAAGGTCATTTTGCCCACAACTGCAAAGCTAAACCACCAACTCCCTTGCCTAAGCACTCAAGACCATTTGCTTTCAATGCTCACTATGTTCTAAGAAAGGTTGCAAATGGAAAGATTAAGGTTACATTCCTAGGTCCACCAAATAAGAGTAGACCTAGACAAATCTGGGTGGCAAAGTCCTTAATTGAGAAAGTCACTGGTCCTATGCAATATAGGGCCCTCAAAACTCAAGCTTGAATTGTCTGTGAATGTAGGTGAACTACAAGACCGGTGGGAGCCATTGGGTTATTGACAGTGGATGCACACAACATATGACAGGCAACCCACGGATGTTCACCTCACTAGATGAGAATGTTGATGGTCAAGATAAAATCACATTTGGAGACAACTCAAAAGGAAAAGTGCAAGGACTTGGCAAGGTGGCAATCTCAAATGATTTATCAATATCAAATGTTCTCTTAGTTGCACCCTTGAGCTTCAATTTATTATCAGTGGGACAACTCTGTGATCTTGGACTTCAATGTTTATTCACTCCATCAGAGGTTATTGTAACAAAAATGGATGATGAATCAATGGTATTCAAGGGATTTAGATACAACAACCTTTACTTAGTGGATTTCACTTCAGAAGATGCAGACTTAAGAACTTGCCTCTTCACCAAAGCTTCTCTTGGATGGCTTTGGCATAGGAGGCTTGCACATGTTGGAATGAGCACACTCAAGAAGGTATTAAAGAAAGATATGGTTAGAGGATTAAAGGATGTGGTGTTTGAAAAAGACAAGCCATGCAGTGCATGTCAAGCTGGAAAGCAAGTTGCTAATACACATCCTACTAAAGCTTTCATGTCAACATCAAGGCCACTGGAACTACTTCACATGGATTTATTTGGACCTACAAATTATGTCAGTGCCGGTGGCAACCTCTACTGTCTAGTGATTGTTGATGACTTCTCAAGATACACTTGGGTGTTCTTTCTCCATGACAAATCTGAAGTTGCATCTATATTCAAGAAGTTTGCCAAGAAAGCACAAAATGAATTTGATTGCAAGATTAAGAAGATTAGAAGTGACAATGGCAAAGAATTTGACAACACCAACATTCATGAGTACTGTGATGAGATTGGGATCAAGCATGAAGTATCTGCCACATATACACCTCAACAAAATGGAGTTGTTGAAAGGAAAAATAGGACCTTGATCACCCTTGCAAGAACAATGATTGATGAGTATAACACACCGGAGAGGTTTTGGGCCGAAGCTGTCAACACTGCTTGTTATGCATCAAACAGGCTATTTTCTCACCGGCTACTTGCGAAGACTCCTTATGAACTACTAAATGGGAAAAAACCAGACGTCTCTTTCTTCCGGGTATTTGGGTGCAAATGCTACATCTACAAGAAACACCATCACCTAGGGAAGTTTCAAAGACGTTGTGATATTGGTTTTCTTTTGGGTTATTCATTAAAGTCCAAAGCATATCGAGTATTCAATCATGCCACTGGCGTGGTAGAAGAAACATATGATGTGGAATTTGATGAGACTAATGGCTCCCAATGAGCACTTGAAAATCTTGATGATGTAGGTGATGAGCCACTTAGGGAAGCAATGAAGAACATGCCTATTGGAGCTATCAAACCAAAAGAAGATGAAGAAGAGGTGCAAATCATTGACAGGCCTTTTTCATCAAATGTACCACAAGATGATGAAAAAGATGAGAGGAATGCAAATGAAGATACATTTGTCTCTCATGAACAAGCAAGGGTACAAGCCGAAGATGTTGATGCTCCAGGATCTTCTTCCCAAGTGGTTGACAGGAGAAACTCATCACTACTTCAAGCTCATCCTCAAAACCAAATCATCGGGAGTCCTTCACAAGGGGTTATTACTCGATCACATAGACATGCTAATTTTATTGAACATCACTCTTTTGTTTCTTGTGTTGAGCCTACTTGTATAGATGAGGCGCTACAGGATCCGGACTGGGTGAATGTCATGCATGAAGAACTTAACAACTTCACCCGTAACGAAGTTTGGACCCTGGAGAAGCCCCCACAAGATGCAAGAATCATTGGAACAAAGTGGGTGTTCAGAAACAAACAAGATGATCAAGGTGTGATTGTAAGAAACAAGGCAAGACTTGTCGCAAAGGGATTCTCTCAAGTTGAAGGCTTAGATTTTGGAGAGACCTTTGCACCGGTTGCTCGACTGGAAGCCATCCGTATCCTACTTGCATATGCATCATGCTATGATATAAAACTTTATCAAATGGATGTAAAAAGTGCATTTTTAAATGGCTTCATAAATGAACTTGTATATGTTGAGCAACCGCCTGGATTTGAAGACCCTAGATATCCTAACCATGGTTACAGGTTGTCCAAGGCGCTTTATGGGCTAAAGCAAGCTCCAAGGGCTTGGTATGAGCGTCTTCGCGACTTCCTCATCGAAAAGGGCTTCAAAATCGGGACCGTCGACACAACTCTCTTCACAAAGAAGCATAACGGTGATATTTTCATTTGTCAAGTATATGTTGATGATATAATCTTTGGCTCGACAAATGACTATCATTGCAAGGAATTTGGTGAGTTGATGTCGAAGGAGTTCGAGATGTCAATGATTGGTGAGCTAACATACTTCCTCGGCTTTCAAGTCAAGCAAATGAAAGATGGTAACTTTCTCTCACAAGAGAAGTATACCAAAGACTTGTTGAAAAGGTTCAACATGGAGAAGTGCAAACCAATCAAGACCCCCCATGCCTACAAATGGACATCTCGACTTAGATGAGGGAGGTAACCCGGTTAATCAAACTCTCTACCGTTCTATGATTGGTAGTTTATTATACCTTACCGCATCTAGGCCCGATATTATGTTTAGTGTCTGCATGTGTGCTAGATTTCAATCTAATCCTAAGAAAGCTCATCTTCGCGCTGTTAAGAGAATTCTTAGGTATCTCAAGCACACCACAAGCGTTGGTCTGTGGTATCCCAAAGGAGCTACTTTTGATTTAATTGGCTATTCCGATTCGGATTATGCCGGCTGCAAAATTGATAGGAAAAGTACTTCTGGGGGATGCCATCTGCTTGGTAGATCACTAGTTTCATGGACATCCAAAAAGCAAAATAGTGTTGCCTTGTCAACTGCCGAAGCGGAATACATTGCCGCAGGTGCTTGTTGCACACAGATTTTATATATGAAACAAACTCTTCTAGACTATGGCGTAGTTCTAGAAAAAGTACCTTTGTTGTGTGATAATGAGAGTGCTGTTAAAATTGCTAATAATCCTGTACAACACTCTCGCACCAAGCACATTGATATCCGTCATCACTTCCTTAGAGATCATGTTGCTAAAGGAGATATCATTTTAGAAGGAGTGAGGTCGGAAGATCAATTAGCGGATATTTTCACTAAGCCACTTGATAAGACCCGCTTTTGCATGTTGAGAAATGAACTAAATATCCTTGATCTCAGAAACTTTATGTGAAATGTCAAATGGTGTTGTCACTTGCATTGCATATTTAAATTCTTTGTATTGCATCTAGGACTTGTCTAACCTAGTTGAGATAACCGCCAACAAAGCGAGTGAAAAAGCTTAACTCGGGTCAAACCTGACAAGTCTTAATTTTTAAGCTTTTAGCACTTAAATTCTTACTTTTCATGCAATTATTGGTTCTTGAAATATGCATGAGGTACTGCACTTAGGGGGAGTATTCAAAACTCAAATCACTCTTGAAAACCCCTAGTGCAAACCAAAATGTAAATTTCACCATTTGCCTATTTTCTCTAAAAATTATCTAGCCTATGGCAAAATATTTTGAAAAGTATATGAGGGTGCCAATACCTGTCCCAACAAGTGTTATTTTGTGTGATTATAAGTTGGGATTTGGTTTGGTTGGGAGTTAGATAGAAAAATACAAATTTTTCCAAACTCTCCTCTGTCTGGGCTCACCGGACAGTCCGGTGTGCACCGGACACTGCACTGTGCAATGTCCGGTGCACCGGCAGCCGCGCGCTAAAATTCATTTTTCCTGTGCGCTGTCCGGTGGTTCACCGGACAGCTACTGTGCGCTGTTCGGTGTGCACCGGACAGGCACTGTAGACTGTCCGGTGCGCCCATATCGCGTTTTTAAAAGGCCTCCAGCCCGCAGAGCCGAGCCAGAGGCTCTGTTATTTCTCCCAGCCACCCGTTACTCTCTGTCTGTGGCGTTTTCCCCCCCGCCGGCGATCTCCACCGGCGTCCACCGTCTCCGGCCGTGCTCCGGCGATCTCCTGCGGCTTGGGCTCGTCCTCTCCCTCTCTCTCGGTCAGCTTCTCTCCCTCTGTCATCTCTATCTCTCTTTTCTCTGACAGTGAGGCTGTGCACCACCCCTGTGTACCAATTTCAAATTTCTGTGAAATCCCATGCATCCAATTGGTGAAATGTGTTCCTTGGTCCCTATTACATATCCCTGCAGGTCTTTGGCTCCTTCGGGAGGGTTTTTCCACCCCAAATACGCTTTTCCCTAAAACCCTAATTCCTCGCCCTTCACGTGTTCGGTGAAATGCCCAAACCAGCCAAACTTGCTCCAATTGAACCCAAATTTTTCAGGCACCTTCACCTCACTTCCAGTAACCTACTTGCCAAATTTCACACCAATCCGAGATCCCAAGCTTAAATTTTACCAAATTTCCCGATTTGAGCGATCGTTTCCAAGCCGAGTGCCCAAATTACTTTTTCTTCGCCTAAATTCAAACCAAGCACACACTTCACCAATATTCACCTATATAAACCTATTCGTGAAGTCTCGGCTCAATTCCATATCATTTCGTGCCTCATTTCGAATTCCAAACCTCCTATGTCACTATTTATCTATCAAATGTGGTTTTCACATCTTTTGACTTCTTGATCGTCCCGTCTCGTGCCATATCTCTCTGTGTATGTATTTATTCACATTTCATATGCTTATGACTATGTGACTAATACGTGCTCACCTCTTCTGTCATTTCAGTGACCTTGTGTGACCGTGTGCCGTCTCCCGTCCTGCCTGGATCGTCACCTCTCGTGTGAGCTTTCCAGGTAGACATCTCACTCTTTGCTAAATATATCGATCACTTTTGCTCTGTGCTTAGTCTCTCTATCTCATTTGCAGACATTAGTTCAGGATGCCGCGCACGAAGAATGCGTCGGCGTCAGGGGGTGGCGATGATGAGAACCCTCGTCGCCCCTTCAGGCAGGTGAAGGGCAAGACTGTCTATTTGGAGCAGCAGGAAGGCCGCAAGAAGCGGCGTACGGACAGAGAGGCTCGTGCAGCGGCAGCAGCTGCAGCAGCCGCTGCGCAGGCCGCACTTGGAGATCAGCCGCATGTTCCATCCGATCAGATTGCATTCCGTGCTCGTCGTCTCGCCTCCCGGTCTCGCTCCTCCACTCACACCTCCGCTTCCACTTCGCCACCCACCCTGCCTGCTCCCGTCACTCCTATTGCTCCATCCACCTCCACAGCCATACCCACTACCAGCACTACGCCAGCTTCCACTGCTACCCCTGCTCCCGCTCCCGCTTCAGCTCCTCCTGTTCCTCCACCTCGATTCCGGGAGCGTGATGAGACTGAGGTCCGTCCTCTGGTTTCGGATCCTCGTCTGTTTGATCTTCAGCGTGCTACTGCTGCACGGGTACGTCGGTTCAGGTACGTACCCGTGGAGTCTTGGCTACCAGCTCAGAGAGACCCAGCAGCAGGTGTTCTTTTCAGCACACGGATTCAGGAGTCATTCTTCAGGGCTCAGATGTCTGCTCAGATAGCGCTGCGAGTGCACCGCCTTTTGGATCTTCCAGCTTTTCTGCTTGCAGCCGGTGCTGAGTCTGAGGCGCATCTCACCTATCTGCCTGGTCTCCTGTCCCTTCTGACTATCAGCGGCAGATATGTTGAGGAGTGGGTCCGCGTCTTCTACGCCTCCGTTTGGATTGACCCGGATCATCACTGGATGAGGTTCCGCTTTGAGCGCGAGGATGTCACGATCACTGCCAGTCAGATCCGACAGCTATTTGGATTCCCTGAGTCGACGACTCGCCTTCACAGCCTCTGCTACGATACTTCTGATCCTCCACGTCGCCCTCACGGCGGTGTGGCTCCAGGGACAGCTCACGTCGCGGCTCTGTTCCGCCCACCTTTCACAGATGGGTCGCGACGTTCTCCAGCAGACTTCACTACAGCAGCGAAGTTCTTATATGAGCTCATCAGACGGACACTCCTACCGAGGATGGGATACAGGGAGGCTACCACCCATATTCAGCTTTGGCTCCTTGGTGCCCTGGTATCCCACTCTCAGTTTGATGTTGTGGACTTCCTGATTTGTGAGATTGAGGACACCGTTCTGGATGGGATTCGTGCTCGTCGGCAGCTACCTTATGCTCACTACTTATGCCACATCTTTGCGCAGCTGATCCAGCCACCTCGATTTCAGAGCATCCTTGAGGCCTCACTCCTTGTATTTGGATCTTACCGTCCTGCTCCTGAGATTCCAGTGCCAGCTTCTGCTTCTGTGTTTGACACTCAGGCCGAGGATGCAGCTCTTCGACAGTTTGACACTCAGGGTACAGCCGCTGATGATGATGATGATGATGATGATGATGATGATTTTGGGGTTCCCCCTCCGCCTCCGCCTCCTATGCCTCCACGCTCACATGATCATGAGGCTGGGAGTTCTCGTGCTGCCCCTGCTCCTCCTCCGGCTATGGACCCTGCTCTTGCGGCGATTCTGGCCAAGCTGGCAGCCGAGCAGGCCCGGTTATCTGAGACGATGCTCTCGATGTTTCAGAGCATGCAGGATAGGCAGGATGCACTTCAGCAGCAACTTATTCAGGATAGGGCAGAGAATAGGGCATTCATGGCTCTCATGCTTCAGCATTCTGGTATCTCAGCACCTTCGGTTCAGTCTGCTCCGCCTCCTCCGCTTCACGCTCCAGTGGTGCCTTCGATCTTGTCTGGACCCCCTGCTGGTACCTCTCCGCTCTGGCCGGTCACTTTGGCGTTCACCTCTCCGGCTCTCAGCTCTGTCTGTCCGCAGCCGCCAGTGCCACCAGCATCTGCTATTACCACTACCGCTGTGGCAGTATCTGTGACCGCTTCTGTTCCGGTAGCTCCTGCAGCGCGGCCTCCGTCCGAGTCAGTACCAGCTCCAGCTTCTACCGCAGATCCTGGATCCGAGACTGACTCTGACCCTCCGCCGGCGTTCGCTCTGCTACCTCGACCTCGACCGGATGCGCCCCCGCCGCCTCCTCCTGCTTCAGGTGTTTAGGTTCAGGTCCCTTTTGGTGTTTGCCGCCAAAGGGGGAGAGATATGAGTTGTGAGAGCTAGGGGGAGTTAGAGAGTTAGTAGAGAGTCAGAGTCATTTTGATGTAATATATGTGCTTGCTACTCTCTGTACTAGCTTGATGTTTTTGGCTCACAAACTCGTCATATACTCTCGTTGCGTATGATTGACTGTGTGTATTATGTTTTCACCTTATATTTTATCACCAGTCCTCTAGCTCTTGTTTCATTAATTTAACTTCACTTTTATATGAACAAGAATCTTATGATGTGTATGCGCTCACTCTTATTATTATGGTACACATTCTTTCTGTCAAAGATTACTGAGTATAACTAACCATTCTTTCTATTGACAGAATCTTCAAAACAAACTACTCTCACAAAACTTGTAGGGTTGTCATCAATCACCAAAAAGGGGGAGATTGAAAGCATCTAGGCCCCTGGTTGGTTTTAGTGATTAATGACAACGTAATATTATATGTGACTAACGTGTGTTTTGCAGAGACAAATGGTAAGTTAGGTCGCATGACAGGTAGAAGTACTACAACGGTGAAAACAATCCCGGAAATAAGAACTCGAAGCGACGGCTAAAACGACGGAGCAAAAGGTGAAGGTCTACGGAGTCCGAGTGTCAAGGAGATGTGGACACTCGCGATTTAGTTAGGTCTTTTATTCTCTTTTAGCCGTACTATAAAGAGGGGTTGTCGATGAGTAGTTTGACCAAGAGAGTTCTAGTGTAGTGTTGGTGCACAATCACACTCATATACAGTGCTAGGTGTCACTCTAGAACACACACACAAGTTAGAACGAAAACCGATTTGAAAATCAGCTGAAAAACTAGAGTTAGAGTTTCTGGCTTTGGGGCACCGGACTGTCCGGTGTGCACCGGACTGTCCAGTGCACCCTCTGCCAGGTGGGGCCAGGCTGGTCCACGGCAGAGACTCTCCCCTTCGCAGAAACCCGAGAGCGCAGTGTTCTGAGTTGAATTTTAGTGGCACACCGGACACCGCACCGGACTGTCCGGTGTGCACCGGACAGTGGACTGTTCACTGTCCGGTGCGCCATGAGTCCAACGGCTCTCTGTCAGAACTAGCCGTTGGAAGTGACCGTTGGCGCACCGTTGGCGCACCGGTGGCGCACCGGACTGTCCGGTGCGCTATCGCGCAGTAAGTTGCCTGTAACGGCTAGTTGGTGGGTGAGGGCTATTTATACCCCCTCCACCCACCATATTCAATGTCTTGCACTCCACATTTATTCCAGCACATTGGTAGAGCATTGCAAGCACCAAAAGCCTAGTGAGGAGATTAGAGAATCATAATCCGCGTTTGTTCCTCATTAGCGCTAGTGAGAGCCACCTAGAGCACACACCACTTGCATTAGGCTTCTCTTGGTCAAGCGAAAGTCTACGGCTTGTTACTCTTGGTGATCGGCATCACCTAGACGGCTTGGTGGCGTTGGGAGCTCGGTGATCACCGTGAAGATCTTGTTGGTGACCCGACTCAAGTTTGTAAGCGGTCTCGAGGGATCCACCGCGCCGGAGTGGCAAAGGATCATCTCGTAGTGAGCACTTGGTTCTTGCGAGGACCAAGGGGGAGCGATACCCTTGCGCGGGTGCTCCAACGAGGACTAGTGGAGAGTGCCGACTCTTCGATACCTCGGGAAAAATTGGAGGAGTCTTCTAAACTTTGCTTTACATTCCGCACTTAATTCAAGCACTTTACATTGTGTATTTGTTTAGCAAGTATTTGAAGTATTATCTTAGCTTTGTTACATTTCTAGTATTATATTCTTAGTGCTAGTTGTTGGGGTGAAGTTGGGCTCTTGTTTAGCTCTTGCTTAGGTTTTAATTAGTGTTGATTTTTAGAAAAGCCCAATTCACCCCCCCTCTTGGGCATCGTGATCCTTTCAGGCGCCCCGCGTGCTCCATGACGACGACGGCTCTCAGCCCCTTACGGAAGCAAGGAGACGTCAGCAAGGACTCGACAGCCCCGACAGCTGTCCTTCTGCAAGGCTCCAGCGCTCCTCCGACGACCACGACATCACATGAACAGGGTGCCAAAACCTCTCCGGCTGCCACAACGGCATGTACTTAGGGCTCTAGCTCCTCTCTGCTAGACACGTTAGCACACTGCTACATCCCCCATTGTACACCTGGGCCCTCTCCTTACGCCTATAAAAGGAAGGACCAGGGCTCTCGTACGAGAAGGTTGGCCGTGCGGGAGGATGGGCCGACGCGTAAAGTCTCTCGCTCTCTCCCACGCGAACACTTGTAACCCCCTACTGCAAGCGCACCCGACCTGGGCGCAGGGCAACACGAAGGCCGTGGGATTCCCCTTTTGCCTGTCTCGTTTTTCCCCCCTTCGTGCTCCGTCTCGCGCCGACCCATCTGGGCTGGGACACGCGACGACAATTTACTCGTCGGTCCAGGGACCCCCCGGGGTCGAAACGTCGACAGTTGGCGCGCCAGGTAGGGGCCTGCTGCGTGTTGACGAACAACTTCCCATCAAGCTCCAGATGGGTAGTCTCCAGCAACCTTTCCAACCCGGGATGATTCTCCGTTTCGGGAGTCTTGAGTTCATGTCCCTCGACGGCGGCTACGACATGATACTCCTTCCTCCGCCGCGCGATAGCGACAATGGCGGCCGACAGCCTGCCCGCCGGCGGCGGAATCAACGACGTCTTCCCCACGTGGCGGAAGAACAACATTCGGGTTTGTCCCGTCGCCTCCCCCGCCAACGTAGGAGGAGGCGGGGCAACCATGGCCAAGCAGGAGGCGGCACCTCGTCGGCTGTCGAGCGAGTCGACGGCGCCGGCGCCCCAACGGGGGACACGTCGGGCGTCGACCTCGCGTCTGAGACGAAGACAAGCGCCATTTCCCCGCAACACGCCAGCTCCAAGCAGACAGACGACGCCAGCACACTCGCGAGGGACTTGTTGGGCGTCACCCTCGTACCTAAGACGACGGTGCAGTCCGCCCCTAACGCGACTTCGTCACCGCCCGTCGACCAAGAGGTACCGACCGATTCCCATCTCGTGCCTTTTGGATCCAGCTGCGACCCACCGAGCGACCCCGCTTTGGTGGACGCTTTTATAAAGGCATGTTCAAACCCTCCGGGGTATCATATGCGGTCACCCTGGGACCGGCTGACGACCGTCTCGACCTATGGACCCTCGGGTTCCGAGGAAGATGACGAGCCCGACTTTTGTTGGGATTTCTCCGGGCTCGGTAACCCCAGTGCCATGCGGGACTTCATGACCGCATGTGACTACTGCCTCTCCGATTGTTCCGACGGTAGCCGCAGCTTCGGCGACGAGGACTGCGGCCCAAGTTGTGAATGTTTCCACGTCGATCTAGGGGGTCTCGGCGAAGGCAACCATCTTGGTATGCCGGAAAACGGTGATCCCCCTAGGCCTGCGCCTCGCGTTGACATCCTTCGGGAGCTAGTTGTGGTCCCAGTCCCTGCGGGGGGTCAGGACGCATAGCTCGAGCAAATCCGCGAGATGCAGGCCAGGCTCGACAAGGGAGCAGGAACACTTGAGCCGTTCCGGCGGAACATCGGGCAGGAATGGGCAGACCGAGCTCCGGCCGGAGAAGCGCGTCATCTGCCCCAGGTCATCCAGCTCCGCATTGCCGACGACGTCAGGGCAAGGCCGCCACCGGCTTCCAGTGGGGTCGGCCAGAACCTGGCTGTGACAGCAATACTACTTCGCGCAATGCCGGAACCATCGACCACCAAAGGGCGGCATATCCAGGGAGAGCTCAAGAATCTCCTGGAGGATGCCGCGGTCCGACGGGCCGAAAGCTCTGCCTCCCGAAGGCAGGGGTACCCCTCAGAGCATCGTGTCGCGACTTCCCGATTCATGCGGAAAGCCTCGGTCCACACCAGGCGCACGCGCAACACGGCGCCTGCGGCCCCGGGTCGCCTCGGCAACGAGCACCACCACCGCAACCGTCGAGCCCACCTCGACGAGAGGGTGCGCCGAGGCTACCACCCCAGGCGTGGGGGACGCTATGACAGTGGGGAGGATCAGAGTCCCTCGCCCGAACCACCGGGTCCGCAGGCTTTTAGCCGGGCCATCCGACTGGCGCCGTTCCCGACCCGGTTTCGAACCCCGACTACCATCACAAAGTACTTGGGGGAGACGAGGCCGAAACTGTGGCTCGCGGACTACCGACTGGCCTGCCAGCTGGGTGGAATGGACGATGACAACCTCATCATCCGCAACCTCCCCCTGTTCCTCTCCGACACCGCTCGAGCCTGGCTGGAGCATCTGCCTCCGGGGCAGATCTCCAACTGGGACGACCTGGTCCAAGCCTTCGCCGGCAACTTCCAGGGCACGTACGTGCGCCCTGGGAACTCCTGGGATCTCCGAAGCTGCCGCCAGCAGCCGGGAGAGTCTCTCCGGGACTACATCCGACGATTCTCGAAGCAGCGCACCGAGCTGCCCAACGTCACCGACTCGGATGTCATCGGCGCGTTCCTCGCCGGCACCACCTACCGCGACCTGGTGAGCAAGCTGGGTCGCAATACCCCCACCAGGGCAAGCGAGCTGATGGACATCGCCACCAAGTTCGCCTTTGGCCAGGAGGCGGTTGAGGCCATCTTCCGGAAGGACAAGCAGCCCCAGGGACGTCAGCCGGAAGATGTCCCCGAGGCGTCCACTCAGCGCGGCACCAAGAAGAAAGGCAAGAAGAAGTCGCAAGCGAAACGCGACGCCGCCGACGCGGACCTTGTCGCCGCCGCTGAGTACAAGAACCCTCGGAAACCCCCCGGAGGTGCCAATCTCTTCGACAAGATGCTCAAGGAGCCGTGCCCCTATCATCAGGGGCCCGTCAAGCACACCCTTGAGAAGTGCGTCATGCTTCGGCGCCACTTTCACAAGGCCGGGCCACCTGCGGAAGGTGGCAGGGCCCACAACAACGACAAGAAGGAGGATCACAAGGCAGAGGAGTTCCTCGAGGTCCACGACTGCTTCATGATCTACGGTGGGCAAGTGGCAAACGCCTCGGCTCGGCACCGCAAGCAAGAGCGTCGGGAGGTCTACTCGGTAAAGGTGGCGGCGCCAGTCTACCTAGACTGGTCCGACAATCCCATCACCTTCGACCAAGGCAACCACCCTGACCGCGTGCCGAGCCCGGGGAAGTATTCGCTCGTTGTCGACCCCGTCATCGGCAACGTCAGTCTCACCAAGGTCCTCATGGATGGAGGCAGCAGCCTCAACATCATCTACGTCGAGACCCTCGGGCTCCTGTAGATCGATCTGTCCTCGATTCGGGCGGGCGCGGCGCCTTTTCACGGGATCATCCCCGGGAAACGCGTCCAACCCCTCGGGCAACTCGATCTACCCGTCTGCTTCGAGACTCCCTCCAACTTCCGAAGGGAAACTCTCACGTTCGAGGTGGTCGGGTTCCGAGGAACCTACCACGCAGTACTGGGGAGGCCATGCTACGCCAAGTTCATGGTCGTCCCCAACTACACCTACCTCAAGCTCAAGATGTTGGGCCCCAACAGGGTCATCACCGTCGAACCCACGTACCGACACACGTACGAATGCGACGTGGAGTGCGTGGAGTACGCTGAGGCCCTCGCCGAATCCGAGGCCCTCCTCGCCGACCTGGAGAGCCTCTCCAAGGAGGCGCCAGACGTGAAGCGCCATGCCGGCAACTTCGAGCCAGCAGAGACGGTTAAGTCCGTCCCTCTCGACCCCAGCAACGATGCCTCCAAGCAGATCCAGATCGGCTCCAAGCTCGACCCCAAATAGGAAGCTGTGCTCGTCGACTTTCTCCGTGCAAACGCCGAAGTTTTCGCGTGGAGTCCCTCGGACATGCCTGGCATACCGAGGGATGTCGCCGAGCACTCGCTGGATATCCGAGCTGGAGCCCGACCCGTGAAGCAGCCTCTGCACCGATTCGACGAAGAAAAGTGCAGAGCCATAGGCGAGGAGATCCACAAGCTGATGGCTGCAGGGTTCATCAAAGAGGTATTCCGTCCCGAATGGCTTGCCAACCCTGTGCTTGTGAGAAAGAAAGGAGGGAAATGGCGGATGTGTGTAGACTACACTGGTCTAAACAAAGCATGTCCGAAGGTTCCCTACCCTCTGCCTCGCATCGATCAAATCGTGGATTCCACTGCTGGGTGCGAAACCCTGTCTTTCCTCGATGCCTACTCAGGGTATCACCAAATCAGGATGAAAGAGTCCGACCAGCTCGCGACTTCTTTCATCACACCTTTTGGCATGTACTGCTACGTTACTATGACATTTGGTTTGAGGAATGCGGGTGCGACGTACCAAAGGTGCATGAACCACGTGTTTGGCGAGCACATTGGTTGAACGGTCGAGGCTTACGTCGATGACATCGTAGTCAAGACGAGGAAAGCCTCCGACCTCCTCTCCGACCTTGAAACGACATTCCGGTGTCTCAAGGCGAAGGGCGTGAAACTCAATCCCGAGAAGTGTGTCTTCGGAGTCCCCCGAGGCATGCTCTTGGGGTTCATCGTCTCCGAGCGGGGCATTGAGGCCAACCTGGAGAAAATTGCGGCCATAACCAACATGGGGCCCATCAAGGACTTGAAAGCCGTACAGAGGGTCATGGGATGCCTTACGGCTCTGAGCCGTTTCATCTCGCGCCTCGGCGAAAGAGGCCTACCTCTGTACCGCCTCTTAAGAAAGGCTGAGTGCTTCACTTGGACCCCCGAGGCCGAGGAAGCCCTCGGGAACCTGAAGGCGCTCCTCACGAACGCGCCCATCTTGGTGCCCCCGGTGCCGGAGAAGCCCTCTTGATCTACGTCGCCGCTACCACTCAGGTGGTCAGCGCCGCGATCGTGGTTAAGAGAAGAGAAGAAGGGCATGCATTGCCCGTCCAGAGGCCGGTCTACTTCATCAGTGAGGTACTGTCCGAGACCAAGATCCTCTACCCACAAATTCAGAAGTTGCTGTACGCGGTGATTCTGACGCGGAGGAAGTTGCGACACTACTTCGAGTCTCATCCGGTGACTATGGTGTCATCCTTCCCCCTGGGGGAGATCATCCAGTGCCGAGAGGCCTCAGGTAGGATTGCAAAGTGGGTGGTGGAAATCATGGGCGAGACAATCTCGTTCGCCCCTCGGAAGGCCATCAAGTCCCAAGTCTTGGCGGACTTTGTGGCTGAATGGGTCGACACCCAACTTCTAGCAGCTCCGATCCAACCGGAACTCTGGACCATGTTTTTCGACGGGTCGCTGATGGAAACAGGGGCGGGCGCGGGCCTGCTCTTCATCTCGCCCCTCGGGAAGCACCTCCGCTACGTGCTGCGCCTCCATTTCCCGGCGTCCAACAATGTGGCTGAGTATGAGGCTCTGGTCAACAGGTTGCGCATCGCCATCGAGCTAGGGGTCCGACGCCTCGACGCTCGCGGTGACTTGCAGCTTGTCATCGACCAAGTCATGAAGAACTCCCACTGCCGCGACCCAAAGATGGAAGCCTACTGCAACGAGGTTCGACGCCTGGAAGACAAGTTCTACGGGCTCGAGCTCAACCACGTCGCCCGACGATACAACGAGACTGCGGACGAGCTGGCTAAGATTGCCTCGGGGCGAACAACGGTTCCCCCGGACGTCTTCTCTCGAGACCTATATCAACCCTCAGTCAAGACCGACGACACGCTCGAGCCCGAGAAGGCCCCGGCCCAGCCCGAGGCACCCTCGGCCCCCGAGGGTGAGGCACTGCGCGTCGAGGAAGAGCGGAATGGGATCCTGCCTAATCGAGACTGGCAAACCCCGTACCTGCAATATCTCCACCGAGGAGAGTTGCCCCTCGACCGAGCCGAAGCTCGGCGACTGGTGCGGCGCGCCAAGTCGTTCGTCTTGCTGGGGGACAGGAAGGAGCTCTACCATCGCAGCCCCTCCGTCATCCTCCAGCGATGCATATCCATCGCCGAAGGCCAGGAGCTCTTACAAGAAATACACTCGGGGGCTTGTGGTCATCACGCAGCGCCTCGAGCCCTTGTTGGAAACGCTTTCCGACAAGGTTTCTACTGGCCGACCGCGGTGGTCGACGCCACTAGAATTGTCCACACCTGCCAAGGGTGTCAATTCTACGCGAGGCAGACCCACCTGCCCGCTCAGGCTCTACAGACAATACCCATCACCTGGTCATTTGTTGTGTGGGGTCTGGACCTCGTCGATCCCTTGCAGAAGGCACCCGGGGGCTACACGCACCTGCTGGTCGCCATCGACAAATTCTCCAAGTGGATTGAGGTTCGACCCCTAAACAGCATCAGGTCCGAACAGGCGGTGGCGTTCTTCACCAACATCATCCATCGCTTTGGGGTCCCGAACTCCATCATCACTGACAACAGCACCCAGTTCACCGGCAGAAAGTTCCTGGACTTCTGCGAGGATCACCACATCCGGGTGGACTGGGCCGCCGTGGCTCACCCCATGACGAATGGGCAGGCAGAACGTGCCAACGACATGATTCTGCAAGGACTCAAGCCGAGGATCTACAACGACCTCAACAAGTTCGGCAAGCGATGGATGAAGGAACTCCCCTCGGTGGTCTGGAGTCTGAGGACAACGCCGAGCCGAGCCACGGGCTTCACATCGTTCTTTCTAGTCTATGGGGTCGAGGCCATCTTGCCCACAGACTTAGAATACGGTTCCCCGAGGGCGAGGGCCTACGACGACCAAAGCAATCGAACCAACCGAGAAGACTCACTGGACCAGCTGGAAGAGGCTCGGGACATGGCCTTACTACACTCGACGCGGTATCAGCAGTCCCTGCGACGCTACCACGCCCGAGGGGTTCGGTCCCGAGACCTCCAGGTGGGCGACTTGGTGCTTCGGCTGCGACAAGACGCCCGAGGGCGTCACAAGCTCACGCCTCCTTGGGAAGGGTCGTTCGTCATCGCCAAGGTTCTGAAGCCTGGGACATACAAGCTGGCCAACAGTCAAGGCGAGGTCTACAGCAACGCTTGGAACATCCGACAACTACGTCGCTTCTACCCTTAAGATGCTTTCAAGTTGTTCGTACACCTCGTTCACATACAAAGTCTAACCATCAAGGAAGGGTCAGCCTTGCCTCGGCAAAGCTCGACCCTCCCTCGGGGGCTAGAAGGGGTGAACCCCCTCTGTGTCAAAATTTTCCTCGAAAAAGGTCTTTCTGCCAGAACGTCTTTCGTGCTTTTCGACTACTTCAAAAGTGGGATCAAGAAAACGACGGAGTACACGCAAGCAACCAAGGCCGACCAAGCCGAGGGACTCCTACGCCTCCGGGATACGGATACCTCACTCATCACCTTCTGCGATAAGTAACTCACGCTCGGATAAGCGATTCCGCTGACCGAACAAGTCTTAATGCTCGGAAACTTCTGTGCCGAAAGGATTTTTCGGGTCTTCTCGACTATATCGATAGCAGAATCCTACGGACGAGTAAGAGTACACGTAAGCGGCAAGGCCGACCGAGCCGAGGGACTCCTACGCCTCCGGGATACGGATACCTCACTCATCACCTTCCGTGAAAAGTAATCTCGCTCGGACAAACAATTCTGTTACCGACAAATAAGTCTTGATACTCGAAACAAGGGGAAAAGAAACGCAGCTTTACAACACAACGACGATATGTTTGGGCCTCGGCGGCCGCAGAAAACATACGCACGCTACAAGATGAACCGATCCTGCAGGCTCATACATTGATGGAGGGGGAGCAGCAGCACCCTCGGCGTCAACTCCACCTTCGGCGAAGTCCGACCGAGCCTCGGACGGCAACACGGGCGAAGGATCTCCGCTTCGAAGGACGACGTCAGTACCATGCCCGGGCTATCGCCGCCAGGGTCTCCTCCAGGAATCCGGCCCGAGCAGACGGCTCGGTCGGCCGCCCCGAAGCCTCAGCCAGCTGTCCCCCGAGGACATGCATCAGCCCGGCTCATGGCCTTGGCAACTCGACTCCGGCGCTGGTCCCGCCAGTGGACGGCCCGGCCAGGCTCCGGCCGACGAAGTCCTCTTTTCGAGCCAACTCTGCCTCTGTCCACACTGACACCGCTGCCTCCGGCTTCGGCTCATCGCAGAGCGGCCGAGGGTTCCTTTAACTAAGCAAGAGAAGCCTCGGGCGGCAAGGCCGACCGAGACGAGGGACTCCTACGCCTCCAGGATACGGATACCTCACTCGTCACCTTCGCACGAGGCAACTCACACTTGGTGAAGCGGTTCAGTTAGCCGACATGCGAGTCCTAGTGCTCGAAATGAGGAAAAACACGGCTTCACGCCAAAATACATACATGTTCAGGCCCACGCGTCATGTAACCGGCGCGCCGGTTATTACATGCGAGAAACTGCACCGCCACTCGCGCCAGTGCCGCGCCTTCTCGACTGCGGAACCGGTGCCGCGACTCGAGGTGACCCTGCGCATGACCCGACAGTGCCAACCAAGCACATCGGTCACGGGTCAGTCAGCCGCGGGAGAAGGCGCGACGGTCGATACGGCCAGAAATGGGCTGGCAGGCGAGCGGAAGCAGCAGTCACGTCGTCAGCAAGCTCACGCCCCCTCTTGGGACAACGAGAGAACCCTCTCCCACGGCGTGAAGACGGCGCGTCCGTGTTCCGTTCCTCGAACGGCTCGCGCACGCACAACGACTGCCCCGTGAACCACTCGTCCCGTCGCATTAACTCTGCGGCAAGACATGCGACACCTTTAGCAGGCGAAGCAGGCGACGCTTCACCTCCGCCATAATGACCGCGTCAAAAAAGGTGCGCCACATCGTTCGATTTCATATCCTTTTCCACTTCCTCTTTCACTCTCTTGCTACAGGGACCGAGAAAGGGGATACTCCGAAAGGGATCCTTCTCCGCGAAGGAAGCGGGCCCCGAGCCCCACTACTGATCAGAGGTTCGAAGGCTGGCCCCTCAGAAGGGTTCAACAGTCGCCTCAGAGCACTCGGGCTCCGCGCCCACTACTGGTCAGAGGTTTGAAGGCTGGCCCCTCGGAAGGGTTCAACGGCCGCCTCAGGCCACTCAGGCTCTGCGCCCACTACTGATCAGGGGTTCGTAGGCTGGCCCCCGAAGGGTTCTGACAGCCGCCTTAGAGCACGCAGAGCGAGGGATGACCCTGGGTACGTTCGATACATAACCAAGGCTCGGGCTACGCTCCCGAGGTACCCTAGGACATTTCCGAGACCGATGGGAACAATTTTGTAACGGAATCCCACCAGAGGGAGGCATCAAGCCCTCGGACCCCGTCAAAAGGGGACCGGGTCCGGCAAATCACCCGCAGGTACTTTTGGAGCACGCCTCCGGGCCACTAGCCGACCCCTAACGAATGGGGGCATGGGCGTCCACTCGGATTACCCGTTAGCAACTCACTGGAGACACCATGTTCGGCGCCCTCCGAGGGCAACATGGCGCTTTCCCCCCCTCCTCCTTGCGGAAAGGCGACGCAGGGGCGTATGTAAAAAAGCCGAGTCTGTCCCTGACCGTCCTCTCGCTCTATGCGGAGGCTCGGGGGCTACTCTCGCAAACCCGGCTCCGGCCAAACCGTTGACAGCGTCAACATACCAGCCCGAGAACTTGGGACTCGACAACGCACCCGGGCTACGGCCAATTCGCATGAGGGAACAACCAGACCGGCCGAAGCATCACAAAACGCGCTAAGACCTCGAAGGAGTCAAATCACTCCTCCGAGGCCTCGGGGGCTACACCCGGCGAGTGCGCTCGCGCGCACCCCCAGAACGAAACGCAACCGAGAAAGGCCGGTCCCCTTGCAAAAAAGTGCGACAAAAGCCTCCAAGCGAGTATTAACACTCCCTTCGAGGCTCGGGGGCTACTGTCGGGGACCATAATTAGGGGTACCCCTAAGACTCCTAATCTCAGCTGGTAACCCCCATCAGCACAAAGCTGCAAAGGCCTGATGGGTGCGATTAAGTCAAGGCTCGGTCCACTCAAGGGACACGACCTCGCCTCGCCCGAGCCCAGTCTCGGGCAAGGGCAGCCGACCCCGGAGGATTCACGTCTCGCCCGAGGGCCCCCTCAAGCAACGGACACACCTTCGGCTCGCCCGAGGCCCAGTCTTCGCCGAGAAGCAACCTTGGCCAGATCGCCACGCCGACCGATCGTATCGCAGGAGCATTTAATGCAAGGATCGCCTGACACCTTATCCTGACGCGCGCTCCAATCGACAGAGCCGAAGTGACCGCAGTCACTTCGCCGCTCCACTGACCGACCTGACAAGAAGACAGCGTCGCCTGTGTCGCTCCGACTTCTGTGCCACTCGACAGAGTGAGGATGACAGCAGCCAAGTCCGGCCTCGGGCGCCATAGGAAGCTCCGCCTCGCCCGACCCCAGGGCTCGGCCCCCATCTCGGCCTCGGACGATGGACTCCGCCTCGCCCGACCCCAGGGCTCGGGCTCAGCCTCGGCTCCGGAAGACGACGAACTCCGCCTCGCCCGACCCCAGGGCTCGGACTCAGCCTCGGCTCCGGAAGACGACGAACTCCGCCTCGCCCGAGCCCAGGGCTCGGACTCGGCCTTGGCCTCGGACGACGGTCTCCGCCTCGCCCGACCCGGGGCTCGGACTCGACCCCGACCTCGGAAGACAGACTCGACCTCGACCTCGGAGGAGCCTCCGCCTCGCCCGACCCAGGGCTCGGACCGACCACGTCACAGGGGGCCATCATTACCCTACCCCTAGCTAGCTCAGGCTACGGGGAACAAGACCGGCGTCCCATCTGGCTCGCCCCGGTAAACAAATAATGATGGCGCCCCGCGTGCTCCATGACGACGGCGGCTCTCAGCCCCTTACGGAAGCAAGGAGATGTCAGGAAGGACTCGACAGCCCCGACAGCTGTCCTTCCGCAAGACTCCAGCGCTCATCCGACGGCCACGACATCACATGAACAGGGTGCCAAAATCTCTCCGGCTGCCACAACGGCATGTACTTAGGGCTCTAGCTCATCTCTGCTAGACACGTTAGCACACTGCTACATCCCCCATTGTACACCTGGGCCCTCTCCTTACGCCTATAAAAGGAAGGACCAGGGCTCTCGTACGAGAAGGTTGGCCGCGCGGGAGGACGGACCGACGCGTAAAGTCTCTCGCTCTCTCCCACGCGGACGCTTGTAACCTCCTACTGCAAGCGCACCCGACCTGGGCGCAGGGCAACACGAAGGCCGCGGGATTCCCCTTTTGCCTGTCTCCTTTTTTCCCCTTCGTGCTCCGTCTCGCGCCGACCCATCTGGGCTGGGACACGCGGCGACAATTTACTCGTCGGTTCAGGGATCCCCGGGGTCGAAACGCCGACAATACTACATAGTGAACTTTTTTTTCCTAAAAAAAGGAGCTAATTAATTACTGCCTACTGCCAACTAAAGCAATGCAAGCATGCATCTAATCTGATGGTGGTTGGGCGAACCGACGAGATAACACTTTCCAATGGAAGCCAGATTTGTCAGCATGCCTATCTGCAAATGGTATTCATACAGACCAACGCA
Organism: Zea mays; assembly: GCF_902167145.1. Lineage (NCBI taxonomy): Eukaryota > Viridiplantae > Streptophyta > Magnoliopsida > Poales > Poaceae > Zea > Zea mays. Next base: position 134,268,412 of record NC_050104.1, read on the forward strand.
ACCAGACGATCACTTTTTTTTGCACGGACAAAATGGTCGTTGCTCGTCATTACAGTCGGTTGACGGACAGATGAGAATGGCGTGGTGTGGAAATCTGTTTCGGTGTGTCTGGCCGTTTCTGTGGCAGCTGAGCTGAGCTCCGCACGGGGGACAGGAAGGAGCTACAAAAGGCAGACCGGGTTCTAGAGCCCCGACGGCTGACGGCACGTATCTACCGCAGTGTTACTGTCCATAGATGTGTAGTGCTCAATCATTATTATCAACCTATAATCACGTCAACTTCCCATTCAACCTTTTCTTTTACAGTTTTTTTTGTTGCAAATAAAATATGATGTTTCATTAAAGGAAAAAAAAAATCATCGAACACCTAAATAAGCAAATATAAACTATTTACTTTAGAAATAAAATTAAAATTTACATTACTTAAAAAATTATATACCTCATAGGTTAGTCTAAAATATAAAACTTACATCACCCAAAAAAAGTACATAACTCGTAAAAATAAAATCTAAGTCTCGTGAGTCGTGATGTAGATTACAAATATCCTGCATTAAATTATTTTGAAGCTAATCATGCACCGATCATGAACAGAAACGAGAGTGAGATGAGAATAACAACTCAGTGGTGCTGAGCAGGACTGGAATCGGTTGTCTTGGCTTTCCAGATATGTGAATTCAGTCGTTTTGCCCTGCTATGCACCGCCATTTTCCTTCCACTGCTTCGGGACTTCCAATAAATTTAACTGGTCGCTCAGAATTCCGACTGAAATATGAAGCGGGCAGTGAACCTCACTAGTTGGCGCAATGGCGCCTGTTTGTATTGAGGTGGATTATGATACACTCTAATTTATCTCAATATATATGGATTGAGGTGAATACGGAAATATTTAAACAAAGCCTGAGTGGGCAGAGGCACTGGCCAACTGATTTCTACGGTTCAGATCTGTCCTTCCGGTAAAGGAGGTCCTGCCCTGCCAGGTAGCACTAGCAAGATGCATTCTGCTGATGAAATTCCGTGAGACAAACATGAGCAACGAGGAGGCCGGGGATCCTTCAATTAGACGAGTAGAACACCGCCAGAACAATAGAAGCTCAAGTCTTATAGCAAAAAAAAAAAAAATGTTCCATACACCTTGGTGCCAGTGCATCATTACATACGAAAATCTCACTGGTAATGACATCTGAACAAATTGATTTTTAATGATTACAAAAAGAAACACGTGAAAGGTCAACTTCCAGAACGTGGACTCCAGAATAATGGAGGGGCTAGGGGAATAATAATAATATATATAACGCGCCCAAAACGTGTGCAGATAAAGAGTATACAACTCACGGATAAAGCTGCTGGTGATCACGCATCCGTGGAACGAGCATGGTGAGAATGCTGGACGACAGCCGTGGAGAGAGAAAGGGTCGCGCAACGGGGAGGGCTTTTATTCGTAGCTAGCCGTGTGTGTGAGTTCAGAAAAGATCAGCTTTCTTCTTCTGCAACTCTTGCTTCCACCTTGGCTGCTCGTAGAACTCCTCTTTGGTCATGCCAAACACGGTCTCGAACTCATTGTCCACCAAATATGTCTGCAGAAGCAACATGGACTTAAGCCTTTGGAAACCCATAAACATAACATGTAATGCACTCAATGCAGAGAAGAGGCAGCCATCAGTTGTGATAAAATAGAACATGTGTAATTACGACAAACCACTCAGCCCTCACACAACGAAATGAGGTAATAGGAGAGATAGAGAGCTTTTCTCAAGGAAGCAGTGGGAATCACAAACCTCTCTGCGCTTGTGGTCTATCCCACTGACAGGGTCAGTAGACTTTGATACCAAGCGGTCGTAGCTAAAGGTGGTCTGGCCTCCGTTTTCGTTAGCAGTTTGTTCCTGTGAGACATCAGGCTCTGTCCGGACATCTTCTGCAGGCCCTGTTTCCAACTGGTGAGGAGAAGCAGGAGCTAATTCAGTCTTCTCAGCATCTGCATCAAGTGAAGGTATCGTCAACCTTTGGCACCAAAGCTAGGGGGTAAAAAAGAAAACAATCACAGAGTTCTCCTCGGTTCATCTTCACCTACTTCCTTGCCGGCTACTAAGCGAATCCTATTCATTATGATGAGTAAAAACTCGAATAAAAACAGTGAACAAACTAAAACACATCCCCAGACCCTTTTTTTACTCTTCTACAAAAATAAAACGAAGCACATGCCGGTGGTAAAAAAAATGCTCAATATTATTTACCGGAACTACTAGCATCACAGGAACAATATCGGTGGGAGCTTAGGACACGCTTCTAGTTTTGTTATCTTCCTAAAGAAAAGGGGAAACCGCAAATCAAATTCAGGCTGGCAAGTCTAACCTGCTGTTGGGGACGACCTACTGTGGCGGGGGCTGTGCGATCCCTCTGCAGTCAAAACATTGGAAAGTGCTGCAACAGCAGCGGCTCTCTGTGACCCTTGGCCTGAATGAGACTGCGCCTGTGTGCTGCTGGGTTTTGTGGGCCTCTCATCTGACTGAAAACCCACAGGATTTGGTGGTTAGCTGATAAGGAAAAACGGGAAGGGAATTATTAGTATTTTTGGAACGGAACGGAGGAGATTATTAACCGTACCTGTTTTCCTTGCGACGATGGATTCAATGCGGATGAAAGAGCTGCCAAGGCTGATGCCCTTTGAGTTGGTCCACCATCACCTGAGCTCTTATTGCCACCCTGCAAGGAGTTAAAAAGGCATGAAGCAAGAGAGAGAGATAGAGAGAGATGGAAAAACCATATGAGTATCACGCTTTGTAAATTGAATAGCAAAAGTGGACTTACCTCTGAACGCATTCCGAAAAGAACTGAAAGTTTCTTCTCAAAAGAGTTTCCATGAACCTGTTTCAAGGATGACACGTATCAGCTTTACCGCAAGCATTTCGTTCAAAAAAAAGCTTTACCGCAAGCAAAGAAAACAAAAGTACGCCCAAAAATAGTAGAATCTATTGGACATATGAAGAAAAAAACAATTCACTCCCTTCCCACTCTGACCCCCACCCCCCAACACACAAAAATATTCCAGGTAATCACGGTAATGTCCTACTAGAATAAATATCCTGCCCTTTTGAATGTTCACAAATATATGTTCTCCTTTTATATTATTTTCACTTTTGAATAGCATGACCCTAATTTTGTTCTTAAAATTTTATGCCAGCCTTCGAGCCTAGGCTAGCGAGTAGTGACGAGGTTTCATCGACCCACGGACTTCAATGATCTAACTAGTGTAACTCAGGAGAAGTTGGTAAAAGACAATGGAAATAAGTCCGCGGTTTTCATAAAATTGTTTCCAACAAGCTGAGCTGAAAGGTACTGAAACCTAGGAAGATGGCAAAGCTTTCTGTCTCTACAAAGTTGATGCTACCATTAAGTGAAAAAAGGTAAACCTTCAAAACATCAGCCGTCCGATACAAATACATAGTTAAACGAAAAGCTGAACTTATAAAATACAAAAGTAAATATCTAAGAGCATACCAGGGACCGTGTGCTATCCCAGGAGAAGAATGTCCTGAAGAAGCAAGGTTCATTCCCTTCATTGACTTTATAGAGAGGCACATCAGGAGAAATTCCTTCAAAGGCCACGGCATTTTGTACGTATTTCTGGGAGGGAAGCAATCGTTGCTAGGATTTGGAAGATAGTGATCCAACCAAAAACAGAAAGGTTAACACTTGGTACCTACCTGGCCAATGTCAAATGCTTTCTGTTTTTCTTTTGTCTCCACGCACTGACCCATCCAGACAAAAACCTCAGAGTGTGTATCAAGTATCATCATGTCTTCGGTCAACAAATCATCTTGTGAAAAATTGAAAATTTCAGTAACCTGCGTACAAGTGAGCTTTCAGTATTTTTTTTTCTAAAAAAACAAGATTACTGGAACACAACCAATTTGGATCAAATCAATAGAGCAACAAACCTCCAGCTTCCCTGATAAATGGTGATGATGTTATCGCGGTTGAAACCAAAAAATGAAAACAAAACATTAGGGTCGCTATGCATAAAACCCAGAATGTGGTAAGATTGAGAAACACTGTGAATAGAAGGTTTGACTACTAACCATTCCTAAGAGAGAAGGTATACAAATGAGGTTCTCTAAGAACAACATCAGGTACAACATTTCTACTTGTATAACTCTGCTTTCCACCAAGAGAAGACCAGAAAATAGAGCTCTCAGTGCCCTCCTTACAATGTTTGACAGCAACACCGGTCTGTACGATTGGGGGTACAAATAATGTAAGTGAGTAATAGTGGCAGGATAAGAAATGTCAGTAACTTCCAATTTTATCAGAATCAAGTGCTTTCGAGGAAGGAGGATTCAGCAACCAGTGTAGTTCTGTGTAACTTCGTTGGATCATGAATAGACCTTAAATTAGACAACAGTGAGAAAACACCAGTATTTGTGCATACAACTATTACCTTCCAGCATGATGAAATTTTATCCTAAAGATCATTCTGTTAGCAGCTCTCAACAAATTCATCTTTCAGAATTGTTCTCAAAACAGGTTTTCCATAAGTTTGACCATAATACTCCAATAAAGAAGCACAAAACTGCAAATAAACTTGAAAAATATATTCTAAAATCCTTCTCAATATCCACTCCCAACCAATCTACTAAGTGGTAGAGAAGAAATGTTTTTTTCCGTAGTGATGAGGTAGTACCTCCAACCAAAAATAAGACATTCAAACTTCAAAAATGTCTCCATTGTTATACATTAATCATTTTGATTGTCATATGCCATCAAGGTTCTAAATAGCCCACTATAACTTTTTATAGGGTATACTGACTACTGCTAAGTACACTATGATATTGTCAATTGTTCCACTATTGCCGCTAAAGATGCTCTAGCTCTACTAAACACCACTATTTGTCTTAGCTATGAAATAGCTTTAGCACCACTAATCATGACTGAGGCAAAAATTCATACCTTACTCTAAAGGAAAGGGTTGACTTAAGCACCCAACCTATTGATGGTTGTCTATTTCATGACCTCAACCTATAAAACCATGTATTATGCGCCTTAAACTATTGAAACCCGTATAAATAACCCCCTAAGGTAGTTTCCCTAACATGGCATACTAAAAAACCTACATAATCCTCTAACATATCAAGGGTTGACTACATAGCCCTTCAACTATAAAACCTAAAAATATGACCAAGTATCTAATTATGTTCAAATGACCACCTGATGATCTTGTAGGGTTGTTGGATACCATACACCGCTACACTGGCCTAAGTACCTATGCACATAGGTCCATTCCTTCCCTTCACCTCCCTACTCTTTCTAGGCTGGCCCACCGCCCAATAAGCAGCATGCGACATATTGTCTCTTGGTTCAGCTCCTATCAATCATCGATGATATTAAACTCAAGCACCACATCATCCATCCAATTGTCATTTAGCTTTTTAGGTAGCCACAAGAGAGTGAGAAGGGGTGAGGATGTGGGAGAAGCCAGATGACAAGGGCGAAGATGCAGTGCAAGAGCTCAATATGTCTCGAGAAGTGACGTGACATGGAACAAGAGACAATGTGGTGCTCATGGTAAGATGGCGCAAGCTTGGAAAGAGTAGGGAGAGGGAGACAACCAATAGGGTTTGCGTGCAAGCATGGGTGCTTAGGCCAGTGTGGTGGGATGCGATATCTAAACGGCCCAACAAGACCATCCAAGAGGGCTATTTGAGCATTATTAGATGCTCAATATAAAGTTTTATAGTTGAGAGTGGGTTATATAGTCAACCATTTAGACAGTTCTCAATAGTTTAAAGGGTAGGATACATGGTTTTATAGGTGAAGGGATGGAGTAGAGAACTACCAATAAATTTGGGGGCTAAGTAGATTTTTTTCTACTCTAAAACAATATATAATATGTGTCTCTCCATTAGGTTCCTGACATTATACTAATTTAATAAACCATTGAGCAATTATTGAATTATTGGACATTGAATATTGAATGAATATGATATTAATTGCAGTTGTGGGTACGTTGATTGTGTTAGATGTATATAGATGCATATCTGTGCCTTTTGTATTTCCCCATTGTATAAGGGGCTTAGTGCATATTTACCTTTATGTACTTATATATACTGGCGAGCCTCATATTGAATACAAGTGATATTCATAACATGGTATTGGTATGAGAGCCAAAAATTAGGGTTAGGGTTTCTTTCCTACGCACTTACCTGCTCGCTGCGGTTTTGTTCACATCTCAGCGGCTTTCCAACCGGCGACCGCACTGCTTCATCCAGGCCGCCGCGTCCGCCGCCTCATCATCCGTGACTGACGCAGTGCATCTCATCGCGCTCCTCTGCGTCAGCGCAAGCTCCACGTCCGCTCCCTCCTCTGCGTCGGCGCAGCTCGTCGCTCACCCCCCTGTTTCTCCGCTCGGTGCACGAACGACACATATCCTCGGGCTCTTCTGCAACGGTGTGGTGTGGGTTCCACCACGCCGTGTGCTCCCCTTCGTCGGTCGCGCGCCGCCCCTGTTGCTGCGCCTACGCGTGTCGTGTCACGTGTGCCACCCCTGCTGTTCCACTCGGTTTGGCTCTATTAAGTTGCATGTACCAACCAATTCAATCTAAAAGCTTAAGCTAATAAGAGTGGTGGACAATTCATTTATATTACGGTGTGTTTGGTTTGAAGTCAAAGTAGGATGAGTCGGGGCACCACCGTCTCTTTAATTTTTTTGGATCACGCCGCCCCCAAAAATCACTCTGGTGTTCACCTCGCCCCCGTTTGACTCTCAACCAAACACTATAGAAAACGTGGCCGCTTCATTCCATCCCTCTTTATACATGCAACCAAACGCACCCTTATATTCCAACACTCCCCCTCACGTCAAGCCTCTCTTGGATCTCAGACGTGGAACAAGAGCGAGCAACAATTATTTTATTTAATTGTGCTAACCAGGATTCGAACTCGTTACCTCTGCCTCTGATACCATATTAAGTTGCATGTACCAACCAATTCAACCTAAAAGCTTAAGCTAATAGGATAGGTTGACAATTCACTTATATTATATTCCAGCAGGCTCGGCTGACTCGGGCGAACTCGCCAAGTCGTGCGTAATATACGACAAGAGCGTAGGGGAAGCTGAGCAAACTACAGTTTTTAGCGAAGGGAATATATCTGGTTCATATTATATACAAATTTCAAGTTCAAATTCATTATACTTTAGCTCCTTTGGTCTTATTGACATAAGAGATGTCATTTATAGTCTATCTCTTTCTATATATGGAAAGTCAAGAAATTCTCATCGAAACATCGAGAAATTGTGCATATAGAAAACTCTAAAGAAAGAAAAAAAGGAGACCCATGCCATGATTTTCAAATCTTTTCTACTTAAGTAGTCTAAAGTAGTCTAAGTTTCTCGATGAGGATAATTAATTCGGTCGTTGTAATAAAAAAGATAAAATTTCTAACAAGTTTAAATTAGAAAACCGGCTAAAAATGTTCTTTTTTTTATTACAACTAAAATATAACAAATTTGAACTTGAAATTTTGTATATAGTAGGAGTAAAGTGAAAAGAATATGTATGTTTTTTTTTGTGAACTTTGTTAGTTCATGTGCATCACATGTGCACCAGGCATATTCCCTTCACTAAAAACTGTAGTTGGTTCAGCTTCTCCTACGCTCTTGCCGTATATTAATTGTTGTTGATCAGCTATGGTGTCATCTCATCTTTGATGGTATCAACTAGTAGGTTGTTTTTGGTGGATCATGTAAAATAGGGGATGTGAAACTGTAGATGACACTGTTTACATAGTAAAGTTTGAAATAAGGCATGAGATAGTGAATCTGCTGGAGATGACATTATGTTTAGATTGTATGTAGGGGTGGTAATAGATCACGATCTAAATGCTTCTTCACACTTTGTTTGAGCCTTTAAAAAAATTAGTTCAAAAATGAATAGAAATAGAATCTAATCTGATCCTTAAATTTCATAGCGTAAAATTTAAGAGTTTATTACCACCCCCTAATTGTATGTGGTAGCATATGTGGGGTCTTTGTTTCTTGGATTTTCTTACTAGCGAGCTTCCCTTCCCGTCTTGTCCTAAGGCTCCTGCCCAACCTGTGATATCAGACAGGGTAACTCCTAAGACTAAAGAGCAGCTGCTTGCAGATTATGATGATCAGTTGGCATCATATGAGACTCAGTGTAGTGTATATAGGATATGACTGGATAAAGATGCTCGAGTTGGTTCTATTCTCACCGCTAGTATGGAGGATCGCTTTGCTACATAGCTTATTGAGTGTGACAGTTCTCATCAGATGTGGATCCTTCTTTGTGATCGCTATGAGCGTGGCCACTCTACTTATCTTGTTGGTATTCGTTAGAAGTAGTCCTTAAGACAAGATGATTATACTATCGATGAGTTCTACAACCAAATGTCTACTGTCTAGCATCAGCTTGACACTCTTGGTCCACAGATATCTTCTTAACCCTTCTGCATGATGAATTTGAGCCTCTTCGTACCCAGATACTTGCTCGTCATACTTGTGTGTCTTTGATGGATGCTCTTATGATGTTCACAATGAGAAGACTCATCTTCGTACAACTGGTTTGTTGTCTTATTTGGTTTGTTGTCTTCTTTGGTTTCAGTTTTGGTTGCTCGGTCTTTGCTTTCGCCTTCACAGCCTGTTGCTTCCCCGTCGTTGTTGTTGTCATCGACACCTTCTTCTTATACAAGAGGGGGCAGTGGTCTTCATCATGATCATTGTGAACATGATGGACATGTGGAGTATTTCTGTTAAAGAAGAGTCTGCGAGCTGCTCGTCGTTCTTCACGGACTACTAGCAGCTCTGCTGCTGGAGGTTCTCAGAGAAGTTCTACTGATTCAAATACCCAGGAGATGCTCATGCTCCTTTGTTGTCTTGTTGCCTCTACACTGCCTAAAGTCGTTGGTTTAGTAACTCAATCTTTTGCTTCGACAGGTTGTGCTACTACTTCTCACTCTTCTACTGAGGGACCACATTTCACTCTAGGTACTCATGCCTAGATTCTTGACTCTGGTGCTTTTTTTCATATGACTCCTTATTTCACCCATCTTTCTTCCATCCGAACTCTGTACTGTTCTCTAACTGTTCATATAGCCGATGGTTCCCCATTGCCTGTTGCTGGACAGAGCAATCTTTTATCTACATCGTTTCATGTTACTGATGTTTCTTATGTTCCTAACTTTACCATGCAGCTTATGACTGCCGGTTAGCTTATTAATCATGACTGTCATATTATTCTTGATCCTGATTTTTGTTACTTTCAGGATCGTTCCACGGGTTGCCTAGTTCGTACTAGCCCTGGCTGCCATGACTCTTAGCGCCTTTGGGAGCTTGACTAGCTTCATCTTCCTTTCGGCGCCCTTGTCAGTTCTGTCGGCTCTGCTTTAGTTGCTTCATCCATGTCATCCTTTCCTTAGTGGCATCATCGTTTAGGTTATCTTTGTAGCTCTCACTTATCTACTCGGATTCATCGTGGTCTTCTAGGTTAGGTTTCTGGTCATGAGTCCTTAGCGCAGTGTTAGGGTTGTCGTTTAGACAAGAAAATTCAGTTGCCTTATCATTCTAGTGAGTTTGTGTCTAAGCGTCCTTTTGATCTTGTTCACTCAAACGTATGAGGTCTGGCTCCCTTTGATTCAAAAGGGGACATCGATATTATACTATTTTTATAGATTATTTTCTCGTCACACATAAATTTAATTTATGAAAAATCGTAGTGAGGCTTTATCTATCTATAAGATTTTCTCTGCTATGGTTCACACTCAATTTGATACATCTATTCATGTATTTCGTGTTGATTCTGCAGGAGTATGCCTTTTTAGGGCTCTTCACAAGGTTCTTGATGCGCAAGGTACGCTGGCTCAGTTTTCTTGTCTTGGTGCTCATCTCAGAACGATGTTGCTGAGCACAAGCATTGCCATCTTCTTGAGACCGCTTGCGCTCTCATGCTTGTTGTTCCCGTTCCCCTCACTTCTGGGTTGAGGCTCTCTGCCGCTACTTACTTGACTGACTCTTCCGCTCTTCAGGGAGGCATTCCTTTTGAGTGCCTTTGTGGCAAGATGTCTGATTACTCCAGCCTTCATCTTTTTTAGTATGTGTGTTATGTGCTTCTTGCGGATCGTGAGCATTCTAAGTTGTCTGTACAGTCCATTGAGTGTGTCTTCCTTAGGTACAATGCTGAGTATAAGTGGTATCGCTGATGAGATCCAATTGCTCGTTAGATGCAGATTTCTCAAGATGTTGTCTTTATTGAGACTCATCCTTTCTATCCTCACCCCTCTTAAGATATTTCCTCTGCATCCTTCATTGACCTTGTCTTTCCCATCTATCCCTGACTCTGTGTGTCTCCTGCTATGCACCGTCTATGTCTTATTCATAGACTTTTGTTCTGATTCCTAACTACACTTTCAAGACTCATGTGGCATATTCTATACACGATGCAGTCTTTTGACTTCTTCTCGCTCACCTTCCTCTAGTGTGCCCTCTTCTCTTGATGTTTTAGCCTCTCCTGATGATTCATCTTCTTCAGCTGGACCATCTTCTTCTAGTGATAGCTCTCCTGAGCTGATTACTCGTCATGGTCTTCACACTCGTCAGCCTATAGATCGCTATGGTTTTAGCCCTGTTATATGGTAGGGTTTTGTCAGATTTGTTCTTTCTAAGCCAACTTCTTATGCTGAGATATTCTTCATCTTGAATGGCAACTTGGGGTTGTCTAAGGAAATTGCTACTCTTGAGCTTACTAGCACTCAGAGATTGTTCCTCATGCCTATCACCTGCAAGTGGGTCTATAAGGTTAAGGACCGCTTTGATGGTTCTCTTGAGCATTATAAGGCTCGTCTTGTTGCCCATGGTTCCTAGTAAGAACATTGACGTGATTATGATGAGACTTTTGTTCATGTCGCTCGTATGACCACTGTTCACACCTTCCTTGCTGTGACTTATGTTCGACAGTAGTCCATCTCTCAGATTGATGTCAAGAATGCCTTTTTTTAATGGTGAGTTGTGTGAGGAGGTTTATATGTAGCCACCATCTGGATATCCTGTTTCTAAAGGCATGGTTTGTCGCCTTCGTCGTTCCCTTTATGACCTCAAACAGGCCCCTCGTGTTTGGTTTAAGCATTTTGCTTCTGTGGTCATTTATGCTGGTTTTTCTGCCAGTGCTCATGATCGTACTCTGTTCGTGCACACTTCATCTCGTGTTAGGACTCTTCTTCTCATTTATGTTGATGACATGATTATTACAGGGGATGATTCTCAGTAAATTGCCTTTGTGAAGGCGCGTCTTAGTGAGCAGTTCCTTATGTTTGATCTTGGTCCTCTTTGGTATTTCCTTGGGATTGAGGTGCCCTCTACTCTGGAGGGCTTATATCTCTCTCAGGAGAAATACATTCAGGAGCTTCTTGATCGGGCTTCTCTTACTTATCACCACACTGTTGAGACTCTCATGAACCTCAATGTTTGTCTTTGTGCCACTGATGGTGAGCCTCTTTTGGGTCCTACTCGCTATCGTCACATTGTTGGTAGTCTTGTCTACCTTAGTGTTACTCGCTATGACATTTGTATTCTATACATATTCTGAGTTAGTTTGTTTCTGCTCTCACGCGGTTTCACTATAGTCATGTTTTTTGTGTTCTACGTTATCTTCGTGGAACTATCTCTCGTCAACTGTTCTTTCCTCACTCTAGCTCCTTGCAGCTTCATGACTATTGTGATGCGACTTGGGCTAGTGATTCCTCAGATTATCTGTCTCTTTCTGTCTATTGTGTTTTTCTTGATGGTTCTCTCATTGCTTGGAAGACTAAGAAGTAGCTAGCAGTTTCTCGTTCAAGTACAGAGGCTGATTGTGTGCTATGGCTCTTGCGACGATAGAGGTGACTTGGCTACGGTGGTTGCTTGCTGATTTTGGTGTATATGTACATTGGTGCTATTAGTATTGCCCATGATCCGGTAAAGCATGAGCTTAGTAAGTACATTGATGTTGATGCTTCTTATGCACAAGCTTAGGTTCAGGATGATGTCATTGTTCTTCGATATGTTTCTTTAGAGCTTGAGTTGGTTCATTTCTTCACCAAGGCACAAACCAGAGCTTAGCGTCGGTTCTATCTCTCTAAACTCAATGTGGTCGATCCACCTTGAGTTTGAGGGGAAGGGTGTTAGATGTATATAGATGCATACCTATGCTTTATGTATTTTCCACTGTATAAGAGGTTTAGAGCATATTTACTCTCCTGTACATGTGTATATATACTGGCCTTAGGGCCTCATATTAAATACAAGTGTTATGCATAATATATTGATATGATCAATGTTAACTAACGGATGTGGAAGCATGTTCTCTATGTTGATTGATATGATTAATGTTAAGTAATAGAGCTTGTACATGCATTTAGTTATTTATGTTGATAGGACTTTAATTTGCAAAATGCTTCCATATATAATTAATTAAGAATTTCATGTTATCGCTAAATGAAATAGCTCTTGCATTCAATCATTTTTTGAAGGATCCCATAGCTAAATATCTTAGCCCATGATTTAAAGTATTGCATTCAATCATTTTTTAAAATCAAGCATTCAGTCAATATAAATATTAAAATATAGTTAATTACATTCAGAATCAAAATATACTGATGTCACTATAATTCAATATTTTTTGGCAATGTTACTTTGAAGAAATATAGTCAAATGTGTGACAAAGTTGGGAAGAGAGTTATTATTGTTGAAGTGTATGAGTGGATTCCCTATCTTCTCCCAATAGCTTAAACTTTTGGCTTAAATTGGTTAGTGCGTCCACTCTAACATGGCATCAAAGCTAAAGGTCTCGAGTTTGAATCCTACCAGAGGCTTCATTTGTGCCTTCGCCCCTTTATTTTCCATCTCTGTTTGCACGTGAGTGAGAATGTTTAAGTGTATAAGTGGGTTGCCTGCCTTTTCCCTACAACTTAAGCTTTTGAGTTAAATTGATTTTTCCAACAACTTAAGCTTTTGAGTTAAATTGGTCAGTACATCTACTCTAACAGTTATGAACTCGAGTTCATTAGGAGATAGCAAGGCAAAGTCAGATTGGAGGGAAACTAGAATATTGAGAGATCTAGAATTAATTGTTCTTCTTTACTTCTTTTACATCTCCCTTCGTACATAGAGGATTATTGGTCCTTTAAAAGGACCAATCAAATCCTAACAAATTATATTCAATCCTATCTCTAATTGACCTAAATATAATCGTATCCCTAACTGATCCGATTCCTCTAAGGCTCTGTTCGGTTGCAGGGAGATTGAAGAGAATTGAGGGGATTCAATCCCTTCTTATTCAATTTTGAACAGGGAGGGATTTAATCCCTCCAATCCCCCTTAATCCACCCTTTACCGAACAAACCCTAATTAATATTATGGGCAGTTGGTCCTTAACTGACGCCCCATACCAAGGTTACCATGCGTGAAAAAAATGTCAAATTTGGTTCCATTGTTCCATACCTTCAGAAATTCAGCAACTTTAGAAGCCCACTGTTGCTGTTCAACAGAACTTGAAGTTCCATTCCATACAAAAATGGAGTTTTTAGATTGCAAAACAAAACAATCTGTGGAACTCAAGGATGCTGGGACCTAGAAAATCAAAGAACAATTAGTTCAAGGGAGTAAAAAGTTGAACTCTTTTAAGTTATTTACAGTGCAGTTTTTATTAGCTATACAAACAAGGATAAAGTTTGTTTTCATCCATTTACTCTTTAATTAAGAATGCTGGCCAAGAAAATCAATTTTTTTTTAAAAGAGAGAGGATGCTAGTATGCATGCCATAATGAGAACATAGCGATTCCATCCAGCATTAGTTCCATTTCCACACTTCATTTTCCATAGCTTAGGATTTTGAACAAACTGATAGATGCATAAGACTTGATATGCTATAAGAGTATAAGAGCAAAAGTTCTCGAGCCTCGAGACTTAATAAAAGCAACGCAAACCTAGAAAATTGTTATGACCCATTTTTAATCCATGCCACAGGTGTAATGGATGATAGGCATGACGGGTAGTGCTTAAGTATTATTGCCTACTTTTTCTCATTAACTTAAATGTTCAGGATGCTTTTCTGAATGGAAGTCAACATATATTTATAAGAACATGTAGATGTAAGAGATACCGCATCAACTTGAATTGTTTTATTGCTATGAACTGCTGTTCCAGAAATTTGAATGAGAGCGACGCCATCAGAACAATATGTTTCATCTTTCAGACCCTTCTCTTCTACATATTTCTTATAACCAGAGCTGGTACCACCCTGCATGATTTATCAAATACATTCTGGTAATTTCTGGAGTAACGTTACAAAACATTTTTCATTTCCATAGAATGCAGAATGCTCCAATATGAGTTCTTTGCAGACCAGCACACATTTATCATTAACTCACTATACATGACATAATCACAGCGAGCATCATACCTTAAGAATAACCATTGGCTGGAAAAGAGCAACAAATTGTGGTGGTTCTTTTCCTTGATAAATGCGACCCTACAATAACACAAATAAGATATGAAACTCATCCACAGGGCATATTTTATGCATAATCAAAAATTCAAAATATAAATACAGTACCAGGACAGGTCTTCCTTTCAAAGAATTCCATGTTGTATTAGCTATTTGAAAAGCGGACTCTTGATCTTCCTACATTAAATAAACAAAGAGTAAGTTTATATATGTCACAGCTCAGTTGCATGGACACTGGGTCCACCATGAACCCTTGTATATGTTAAGTACATCAAGGCTTATATATTAATTACAGGACACACAAATGTGTAAGGACCATCATTATTTTAAACAGAAGTGTGCAATAATAGCTTCAATTTGGATGTGAAAAGAATTCATGAGAAACAGCTTCACAAAAAAAATTTATTAAGCAGGTTCAGTTGGCAATGTGACTATGACAAGCAAAATAATAAAAATGCAGTCCAATAATGGGGTTCGACGGAAGATGCAGAGCAATAAAGTTCAGTGCCCTACATATTAAGCATGTACTGTTATATTTAAATGACAATTACCTGTACACTATTTTTCCCAATCCAGTAAGTTAGATAGAACTCTTCCTTTTTGTCAACAGAATGATAAGTGTAGAGAACAACATAACAGTCTCCACTGTAGAATTTTCCAAGTTCTTCCTTTGGAAGAGCAATCTTCACACTGTCATTAATACACCAAACCTGAAATATGCATAGATTGCTTGTGATTTCATTTCTACATTGCATTCACTATTGTACTTGGTAGGAAAATGTGATTAAGTTCAGCAAAACCTCGAGCTTTCCACCACCATCTAGCAAAGGTGGAGGAATTTCATCATTTACTGCTGGCACACTAGTTTTTGATATTCCTTTGACATCAACACCTTTCTGCTTCAAGAGTGCTGATAGAACATAGATGTTAATAATAAATGATAAAAGGTCAATTGTTTAAATACTAATAAATAAAATATTGTACCTGTAACTTTCCCTCGGCCTTCCTCCGTGCTGGCACTCCCTGCCGTGTTACTTACTGGCCATGACTCAAACTTAGACTTGAATGTGTGATTCTCAAAACCTTGAATCACTTGAGTTATTCTTGTTGTCTTTGGTCTATTTTCTTTAATAATGAATTTCTACAGGAGGTAACTTTTAGATAAGATATATGTTTTGAACAAAGCAAGAAAGCAATAAACTTGGGATGTAGGTTTACCTCAACTGCCGCACTGGCAGCTTTCCTGTCCTCTACCTGTGTTACCCGACCAACCCACACAAATAGCTCAGCCCCACAGTCAAGTAAAAAGCATTTGGTATTCTCCAAAATTGATTTTGTAAGAACAGTGTCTTCTAACTTCAGTTGGCCGTTACTAATACTGCAAACGTAAAAATTAACAATAAAGAATAAAGTTTTTTTGAGGAAACGGCGAATAAAATTATTGGAATATTTATATAAGTAGTAGGCTAGCAGTTCTGTACTTCTGTTTAGTCGTGTTGTAATACTTAATCAAAGACAAATGTTTCTGTACAGGGGGTGCGAGGTGTGAGTCTTGGGTTCATTGTATTTCTCTAAGTTATTCTTCTTAATGCAATGATAAGCAGCTCTCATACGATCCAGAGGGAAAAAACTTCATAGAAGTGCTTATACACTAGACTATGCAATGCAGGACGATAAGTAATTTACGTAAGGCCCATCCCAACCATCCACAGCCCACACCCAGTTCAGTGATCCCTTGCTGCCAATGCATTAGGCAAAGTTTGACACAAATATTTTATTTGCCTTTCTTAATTGAACTCACCACGATAAGTGACTTGAAAGGATCATTAGGAAAACTTTGCAGCTCTTAGGGGTTAAGAACAAGCACCGACAATTAAAATCAGAAGATCAAATATAGCTAATTGTACACTCATAAAAAGTACATACCTGAAAAGCCTTGGTGATGTAGTTTCAAGAACAACATCATCATCACTTACTGCTTTCTTCCCTATTGGCGCAAAGCCTCCAAAAACGACCCAGAATTCTCCTGAATCTGATTCTGCTTGCAATTTCCCGTCGTCTATTATTAAGGCAAGAAAGGTATAAGTGTGTGTTTACTTGCTGACATTTTACATGTATGAAATGAAAATTGTATCATTGTCATCTCACCGACAATTGCAACAGCACACACTCCGTCATGGTATTTCTCCTTCAAATGTTGGATCACCTCCAACGCTTTGGCTCTTTCCTGAATGTTGGAGTTGGCGCCGTTGAATTGATATATCTTATTTTCAGTGTCCAAGATAAAGACATCGTCATGGTTCAACGACGAGCGAGCAAAGGGAACCTGAGTGAAGAAGCCATCATTAGGATTGACTTTAAATACTTGATGAAACATATAGGAAGCAAGGAGGTGGAACACCGATGCACCTCTTTAACTCTGATAGCTCTCTTCCCTTTGCAAATATACAGCCGCGTTTCGAACTTGTCCACTTCTGGCTTCTTAAAGCCAGAGGCAAAACCACCCTCCATGGGTATGATGCATGGCTTGAAATACGAGAGGAATTTGTCGGACTCGTAGCACTGTGGTTCCCTGTGCTGCACCGCGCGACCTCCAAGCATGCTGTCGAGTTCAACCGTCTTGATCGCGGCGGTTCCAGCTTCATCCTGCGTGGTAGCAGCAACGGTTTGGAGAAGTGGGCGTGTGAAATGTCAATCGTAGCATAGAGAATCCGACCTACCTGGCTAGAATCCTTCCCGATCCAGAAGTGGATATCGAAAAGATAAGCACCTCCTTTGCACGTCGTCTAAAAAACGGGGGGACGACAGATGCATTAGTATAAAAAAAATGCAAGAGATGCATCTAGAGAGAGAGAGAAAAAAGAGAGGAAATGTTGAAATTATTGCCTGCAGAACTATGTATGAATCCCCACAGTAGAATTTGCCGTAATCTGATTTTGGCAGAGGGACTGGCTTGAAATCCTCGATCCTCCATATCTCTGTTCCTCTGTGTCCAAGTTAAGGTGGCATGTACACACAAAATGAAGAGAAAAAGAGAATCCATGCGTGGAATGGAATGCAAACCAAAAAGAAAAAAAAAGAAAGAATAAGGTGGCCGATGCATCTGCTAGTAGTAGCAGCAGCAGTAAGGATACGGTTTATGGCCAGCTCCTTGAAATGCAGGTTCAAGCACCGCTTTTGCATTCGACATTGCGCGGAAATATGACTAGAGAGAGGAGGGAGGGCACTAGAAACTCATGTACTGCCTGCAGGAGCGCACAGAAGAAATTCTAAACCGTGATCATGAGGAACGAGAGAAAACCAAAACTGCGTGATCGCAACCCACGCGTCCACGGCAAAGGGCAGATCAATACTCAACCCCGCGCGCGGGCTCGCTCGTGAGGTGAGGTGAGGTCCTAAAAAACGAAGTGCGCGATCGAGAAACAGGGAAGCCGTCGTCGATGGAGCGGTACCTGCTTGACGACGCGTGCGTAACGCCGATCGATCGATCGATGGAGGCGGGGTGGGCAGGCACTAGCAGGCGAGAGGCGACGCGCGACGGGAAGGGGACGGTCCCTCTGTGTGTGTGTGTGTGTGTGTGTGTGTCTCCGAGCCGGCGTAGGAATGGAACGGATTGGTTGGATGGATGTTACTACGCGGCGGCCCGGCGTTTGCGCTTTGCCTGAATTTAGAAATGGCCCCCCTACTTGAACGCGCGCGGCGATCTGCGGCCGCTACTTATACTTGCGGCAGCGACGGACGGAACGGACGGATGGTCGGTCGGTAGTAGGAAGGAAAGGGAAAATCGAGCTCGAGTACGAGAGGGTCGGACAGAGCTTAACTGGAATAATACATGTGTACATATGTCATTTAAGCGTTTCCTTAAGCTATCTTAAAAAAACTAGAATTTACTATATCCGAGAATAAGTAGCAATAACTATGATGAGTTATGAGAGTCAAAGCCAAGTGAGGCCGCGTTCGTTTGTTCCAACTCGAAGACAACTCGAAGACAGGTATATTTTTTCAATCTGAGCCGGATAGAGTGGATCCGAGTGGTTCACTAAAACCTATAAAGGGTTGGTTTGGTTTGATTCCAGGTGATTATAGGTGTGGCTCTAATCCAAGTTGTTGAGTGGGTAAAAAGGCCTGGTTTCATTCTAGAATGGTTTGGTTTCATTACGGAACAGGTCTATCCGAACAACCATTTTAGATTGATTCTGATTTAAATCCAGATCAAATAATTCCGGGTGGAACCGACCGTGTTCGATGTCGTTCCGGCACAGTCGAACGAGGCCTGAGCCGATCTCACCGCAAGGACTCAACCAAACGTGAAACTATTGTCCTGGGCTGTGCCGGGAAAAGTGAGGCCCTGTACAAAATTATCGAATAGATGTCTTTTTTTACAAAATCACTAAAAACTAACAGTATAATAATATAAATATTATAATACAACATAGAAATAAATTTTATGAAAAGCATACCTATTAAACTCTTGGTTACATAAATTTTACTTGAACAACTTCATTCTCCTTATGTTCCTTGAAATAAATTCCTCAACAATATGATCATATTCAATCTTATCCAACAATTCCCTCTCAAGTGTTATTGTGGCTAAATCAGTAAGTCTTTGTTGTGTCATTGTAAAACGTAAGTAGGACTTCAATAGTTTCAGTTTAGAAAAACTTCGTTCTGCTGAAGCAACAGTCACAGGAATGGTCAATAGAACTCTGAAAGCAATACTTGCATTAGGAAAAGAATCATGTAGCTTTAAAAAATTTAGAATTTCCATAGGCCCCATCTTTTCTTTTGGAATGAAATTCTGAAGAAACTTCAACTCCGCATACAATTCTTTAGCATCAATATCAGATTGTCCCTCTTTGTTTAGGGTAGTCTTCAGATTATCACAAGAAGAATGTAGGCTCTCATTATCTAATGATTGCAATACTTCAGAATTAAATAAGAATCCAAAAATTTTCTGATAGCCTTGATACTGTTCAAATCTCCTTGTAAGTGAGGAAACTGCTTGATCAACAATAGGTAGAAAATAGGTGATTCTAAATGATTCCTCTGCAGACTGTGTAGCAATATTTGCCTCATCAGGGTTTTCATCAAAATGTCTCTTTCTTTTAATCTCCCGTCTTTTACGAAAAGATGTGTCAATATCCATCTCATGTGCAATGTCTTTGGCTGTCTGTAATGCTTCTAAGAAACCAATTTCTCTATAATTTTTGAAGAAAGAAATCAACACTTGCACTTTATCAATAGCACCATCAACGCTGGCATGATTTGAAGATAAATCCACATATCTTATTATTAAGGACATTTGTTCTTGATGGCTTGCATCAGGGGTACAATCAAGTATTATAGAAAATTATTTTACCCTCTTTATTTTCTTAATAATTTCAGACTTAATAGCAGAAGCAAGCAAGTGTATCAACTCATTCTGAATCTTATTATCAAGATAATGAGCTTGAGTTTCTTCATTTGTAATACGATGAACATGTTCTTGAATAACTGGGTTGAATTCAGCCAACATCTCTACTAAGCCCAAGAAATTCCCATTGCTATCATCATACAACTTACTATTAGAACCACGAAAGGCTAGATTATGCTTGGCAAGAAACTTTACAATGCAAACAATTCTAAATAAAAACCTTTCTCCAATGGTCCTTTTCTTTCTCAAGTTGTTGCTGGACAGTTTTATCAATAGTGTCATCCTTTGCCAATCTATTGCGCAATTCATACCAAGTGACCATACTCAAATTATGATCAGGACTTGTCTCATGCTCTTTAAGCCTAGCGCCAAGATGTATCCAATCATTATACCCGTCATTTGCCAACTGACCTTTCCGATGACCTTTCGGAAACAATTTACAACCAAAGCAAAAGACTCTGTCAAATTCCTTAGAATAAACAAGTCAATCTCTATCACAAAGTTCTCCATTTGGTAGAATTCTATTATAGAATAATGCAGAAAACCTTCTAGAATATTTATCTCTCGGACCTTTCTGAATTGATAAGTCCCTTCTAGGACCCTTTTGCGCTAAAATATCAATCTGCTTAGAATCAAGAGAATCCCAATATCTTGGATCAAATATATCAGGATGAAAAGAATCATCGACATCAATAATAATATCCTCAATCTCAACATTATTCTCTGCCTCTGTCTGATCATTTATAGTATCATTAATAACAACGTTATTACCAATTGCAGGGTCTTGATCAAGTGAATGATTATCAGAGGATACTTGCGATTCTTTTATAATAAATCAATCCATAACTGAAAGTAGCCTAGAGGGGGGGGGGTGAATAGGCTACACCTGAAATTTTTCACTAAAAACTTCGAGATATGTCAAATTAAAGTTGCACTGGTGCAAACCGGTTCAGTTGATTTTGTTTACAACTGAACAAGTTTGAACCTACTCAACTTAGATTAAATAATCAGTTAAACAAATATGACGAAGTAGTGAAAGATTTTGCTAATGACTTGCCCTACAGAAAATCCGCTCAAATAGATGAATATAAACCAACCAACAATTTAAGGCACTTAACAAGAACGCACAAGAACACGCGATTTAACCCGAGGTTCGACAACCACCACAAAGGTGTTCTACTCCTCGTTGAGGAGCCCACAAAGGGCCGGGTCTTTTCCAACCCTAATCCTCCACAAGCCGACCACCAAGGTCAAGGCAATATTTTCTCAAATTTGCTCAAAGAGTGGGTAATACAAACTTCTTGGGGTCGTCCACAAATTTGGAGACTCCCAAGCAACCTCTAACCGTCAAGGAACACAAGGCTCCAAGAGTAACAAATCCGCACAAGGTTAAGTTTGCAATGAGCTCAAGAACAAAGAGAATGGGAGAATCAAGATGAAATTGACAGCGCGTTAGATCGACTTCACCTCACACCAAGGAACCTTCAAGCAATTGAAGGAGATGCGATATCGGGTGTGAGATGTGAATTGAATGCATTTGTTTGTGGTTTGGTCAGCTGAGAAATCGTGGAGAGAGCAGAAGTAATGAAGAGAGAGAGTGTGGGGGGTATTTAAAGGATCCCCCAAAAGCTGGCATCCGTTGGGAGAAAAGATCCAAAAACCGGTTGAACCGATTTGCAAACCGGTTGAACCGGTTTCCACCAGGAAGATCTCGGTTCACTGATCTACTCAGCCGGAGACTCGACCGGATCAAAAACCGGTTGAGTCGGGGAAAAATCCAGTTGAACTGGTTTCCCAAAAATATCTGCATATGACTTTTCTGACAGCTCTGACTGTCAGACTGGTCAGAGCAGGGATGGCAGAGAAACAGTCTAGAAACCGGTTGAACCGGTTTCAGGTCCGGTTGAACCGGTTTCAGAGGCTGAAGAGCAAGTTTTGAACATTTTGAAGTGAACAAAGGTGGAACTCTTGTGGGAAGTAAAAGTGGTTTTTCACAAAGGCATTCATGATCTAGAAAAGTGTTCTCTAAGATGATTTTGAAGGATTTTGAACTTAGCTCATTACATAACTTACTTAACCATTGCGGATCCCTCTTAATTGAACGACGATTCCTATAACTCAAGAATTATAAAATGAACACTGTCGTTGTTTCCAAGCACTTGGAGCACGCCATATGATGTAGAATTTAAATCCGCTGTGCTTTACATTTTTATGCTCATAAGATCTGTGCTTCTCCTGTCTGTAGAATAACTGTGTACATGCTAGGAGCAAACTTGTTAGAATCTCTGTTTGTTTGGTCATTTAATCACCAAAACCCTCAATTATGGTTGATTGCACTTACAATCTCCCCCTTTTTGGTGATTGATGCCAAAACAAACTAGAGTAGAGATAAAAATTAAAAAGTAAGAACACTGGCGAGTTATAAGTACTTGTGTATGTGCAGCTCCCCCTAAATAGGTGCATGAGTTTTGTGATATTCATATTGACTTGATATGTCAATTTGCAACATATTTAGAGAGAGTGAACAACCAACCCAGTACACAAAAAAATTGAGGGATGCAACAGAAGTATATTAAGATGTGATGATAAAAAGAATAGCATACAAACAAGTCCATCATTGTATAGCATAAGATATGAAGTGTTATTACTGGCTATTACAATAAGGTCATCACATCACATCATTAAAAAGTTTGTGGCTCTAAGCCATCACCACATGCATCACAAGTCAGATGAATAATTATTACAGACCAAGTGTTCATTACATAAATTAAAAGTACTGCGAAGATGAGAATCCTTCTCCCCCTTTTTGGCAACTAGCACCAAAAGGGAGAGAACCACCAGGCACACATCACCACTGAGGAGGAGGCGGACCAAAGAACTGATGCGCCAGATGAGTTGCAAAGTGTTCTTCCCCAGACTGAGCTGGGGGAGGATAGCTTCCTGAAGGATCCTGGGGCGGAGGATAAGAAGAGGATTGACCCAGATCCCCCTGGTGGGGAGGCGGGGCAAACTGAAAGGGAAATGTGCCCTTGGGCCATTTCTAAGTATTTTGGTGATTAAGTGTCCAACACAAATGGTTGTGTGTTAAACTATGACAAATGGTGGACAAAGTGCAAATCAATACAAATGTATGATTCTAGACTTAGTACATTGGTTTTTGTGTACTAACATATTTGTCTAAGTGCTAGAATCAGAGAAAAGACAAATGGAAAAGACTTGGCTTGAGCAGCCAAGACTCTGCTCAGTCTGGGTGCACCGGACTGTCCGGTGGTGCACCGGACAGTGTCCGGTGCGCCAAGCTAGCGCAGGTCAACTGGCCGCTCTCGGGAACTCGATGGCGGCGTACGGCTAAAAATCACCGGACTGTCCGGTGGTGCACCGGACTGTCCGGTGAGCCAATGGTTGGTCGCGCAATCCGCGCGTTACGCGTGGCCGGGCCAACGGTCTGAAGGGGGCACCGGACTGTCCGGTGCGTCAACGGCTCCAAATCGTCAACGGTCGGCTGCGCCAGAATAGGAAAGAAATCTGCACCGGACAGTGTCCGGTGGTGCACCGGACTGTCCGGTGCACCAGTCGACAGAAGGCAAGATTTGCCTTCCTGGATTGCTCTCAACGGCTCCTAGCTGCCTTGGGGCTATAAAAGGGACCCCTAGGCGCATGGAGGAGAACACCAATCATTCTTTGATCATCTCTTAGCACCAAGACATCTCTCTAGCGCATTTGATTCGTTATGATAGCAATTTGAGCTCCTCTTGAGTTGAGAACTCCGTGTGTGATTTTAGAGCTCAAGTTGTGACTTGTGTGCATGTTTGTGCTCGTGCTTTGAGGCTTGTGTGCGTTGCTCTTCCCACTCTTACATCTGTGCTTCTTTGTGATCATCTCATTGTAAGGGCGAGAGGCTCCAAGTTGTGGAGATTCCTCGCAAACGGGAAAGAGTAAAGGAAAAAGAACACCATTGTATTCAAGTTGATCATTGGATCACTTGAAAGGAGTTGAGTGCAACTCTCGTCCATTGGGACGCCACAACGTGCACTAGGCAAGTGTTGTACTTGGCCGAACCACGGGATAAATCTCTGTGTCTCTTGTGCTTGTTCTCATTGTGTCAATTGTGGTTCACAAGAGCTCTCCTTAGCCACTTTATTTTGTTGTGCTAACACTTAATCAAGTTTGTGGCTTTAAGTTTCTAGTTTTTACAGGATCACCTATTCACCCCCCTCTAGGTGCTCTCAATTGGTATCAGAGCCGTCCTCTTCAAGGAAGGGACTAATCGCCCGAAGAGATGGATCCTAACAGAAAGGGGATGGTGGTCAACGACAATGAGAAGGAGTCCATCTTCAACGAGCCAAGGGACGACAAAGTCAATGACTCCGGCTCGAGTCAAAAGAAGAAAGACGGAAAAAAGAAGAGGCGCATCAGGAAGGTTGTCTACTACGACAGCGACGAATCTTCCTCTTCTCAAAAGGACGACGAATACGAGGAGAAAAAGAAAACAGTCAACTCAAACTTTTCTTTTGATTATTCTCGTATTCCGCATAATTCCAATGCTCATTTGCTTTCCATTCCACTTGGTAAACCCCCACACTTTGATGGAGAGGACTATGGATTTTGGAGTCACAAAATGCGTAGCCACTTGTTCTCTCTTCATACAAGTATATGGGAGATAGTAGAAAATGGAATGCAATTTGATAGTTTGGATAACTCCATGTTTATCAATGAACAAATCCATAAAAATGCACAAGCTACTACTGTTCTTTTAGCATCCTTGTGCAGGGAAGAATACAATAAGGTGAGCGGCTTGGATAATGCCAAGCAAATCTGGGACACCCTCAAGATCTCGCATGAGGGGAACGACGCCACCATGCTCACCAAGATGGAGTTGGTGGAAGGCGAACTAGGAAGGTTCGCGATGATCAGGGGAGAGGAGCCAACTCAAACGTACAATAGGCTCAAGACCCTGGTCAACAAGATAAGGAGCTATGGAAGCACGAGATGGACGGACCACGACGTCGTCCGACTTATGCTAAGGTCTTTCACTGTCCTTGATCCTCATCTTGTAAACTCTATTCGTGAGAATCCTAGGTACATCAAGATGACGCCCGAGGAAATACTCAGAAAGTTCATAAGCGGGCGAATGATGATCAAGGAAGCAAGATATGTTGATGATGCATTGAATGGCCCAATGCCGATCTACGAGCCTCAAACTATTGCTCTCAAAGCAACAAGTAGCAGGGAGGCACTACCTAGCAAGGTGGCACAAGTAGAGGCGACCGGGCTAAATGAGGACGAAATGGCCCTCATCATCAAGCGCTTCAAGACGACGCTCAAAGGTCGCAAGGAGCATCCCAACAAGAGCAAGATGAAGGGAAAGCGCTCCTGCTTCAAGTGTGGTAAGATTGGTCACTTTATTGCTAACTGTCCCGAAAATGATAGTGACTAGGAACAAGGAAAGAGCGGAAAGTGGGAAAAGAAGAAGACCTACAAAAAGACAAAGGGCGAGGCACACCTTGGAAAGGAGTGGGATTCGGATTGCTCCTCGTCCGACTCCGACAACGAAGGGCTCGCCGCCTCAGCCTTCAACAAGTCGGCTCTCTTCCCCAACGAGCACCACACCTGCCTCATGGCAAAGGAGAAGAAGGTAAGTACTCGAAGTACCACTACGTATGCTTCTTCATGTGACGATGAGTCTAGTGATGATGAAGTAGACTACGCTAGCTTATTCAAAGGTTTAGATAGAACTAAAATTGACAAGATCAATGAATTAATTGATGCTTTGAATGAGAAGAATAGATTGTTAGAGAAGCAAGAGGATCTTTTATATGAAGATCATGATAAATTTGTTAGTGCACAAAATTCTCTTGCTTTAGAAGTTAAAAGAAATGAAATGCTTTCATGTGAAATATCTACTTGCCATGAATCTATTTCGAGCTTAAAGAGTATTAATGTTGATTTAAATACTAAGTTAGAAATAGCTAATAAATCAAGCTCTTGTGTAGAACATGGTGTGATTTGCAATAGGTGTAAGGATTTTAATGTTGATGCTTGTAGCGAACACTTAATTTCCATTTCCAAATTAAATGATGAAGTGGCTAGTCTTAATGCCCAACTTAAGACTAGCAAGAATGAATTTGACAAACTAAAATTTGCAAGGGATGCCTACACTATTGGTAGACACCCCTCAATCAAGGATGGGCTTGGTTTCAAAAGGGAAGCCAAGAACTTAACAAGCCAAAGGACTCCCACTTTCACAAAGGAGAAAGGGAAGGCACCTATGGCTAATAGTGCTCAAAAGAATCATGCATTTATTTATGATAGGAAATTTTCTAGAAATGTTCATCATGATAGGAGTTGTAATGCCTATGATTCAAATGACATGTTTGCTTCAAGTTCTTCCTATGTGCATGGTAGAGATATGCCTAAGAAAAATGTCATTCATCATATGCCTAGGAGAAATGTTGCTCATGTTCCTAGGAAAATAATTAATGAACCTTCTATAGTTTATCATGCTTGCAATGCTTCCTTTGCAATTTGTAGAAAGGATAAGAAGGTGATTGCTAGGAAATTAGGGGCAAAATGCAAGGGAGATAAAACTTGCATTTGGGTCCCTAAGACCATTGTTACTAACCTTGTAGGACCCAACAAGAGTTGGGTACCTAAAACCCAAGCCTAATTTGCCTTGCAGGTTTATGCATCCGGGGGCTCAAGCTGGATTATCGACAACGGATGCACAAACCACATGACGGGAGAGAAGAAGATGTTCACCTCCTACGTCAAGAATAAAGATTCCCAAGATTCAATCATATTCGGTGACGGGAATCAAGGCAAGGTTAAAGGACTAGGAAAAATTGCTATTTCATCCGAGCACTCCATTTCTAATGTGTTTTTAGTTGAGTCGCTCGGGTATAACTTGTTGTTCGTTAGTCAACTTTGTAATATGGGTTATAATTGCTTATTCACAAATGTAGACATGTCTGTCTTTAGAAGAAGTGATGGTTCATTAGCTTTTAAGGGTGTACTAGATGGCAAACTTTATTTAGTTGATTTTGCAAAAGAGGAGGCCGGTCTAGATGCATGCTTAATTGCTAAGACTAGCATCGGCTGGTTGTGGCATCACCGTTTAGCACATGTGGGGATGAAGAACCTTCACAAACTTCTAAAGGGAGAACATGTGTTAGGTCTAACAAATGTGACTTTTGAAAAAGATAGACCTTGTGCAGCTTGTCAAGCAGGTAAACAAGTGGGAAATGCTCATCACAGCAAGAACGTGATGACCACATCAAGACCCCTGGAGCTGCTGCATATGGACCTCTTCGGACCCGTCGCCTACCTTAGCATCGGGGGAAGTAAGTATGGTTTAGTAATTGTTGATGATTTTTCCCGCTTCACTTGGGTATTCTTTTTGCAGGATAGATCTGAAACCCAAGGGACCCTCAAGCGCTTCCTAAGGAGAGCTCAAAATGAGTTTGAGCTCAAGGTGAAGAAGATAAGGAGCGACAACGGGTCCGAGTTCAAGAACCTTCAAGTGGAGGAGTACCTTGAGGAGGAAGGAATCAAGCACGAGTTCTCCGCTCCCTACACACCACAGCAAAACGGTGTGGTAGAGAGGAAGAACAGGACGCTCATCGACATGGCGAGGACGATGCTTGGAGAGTTCAAGACGCCCGAGCGGTTTTGGTCGGAAGCTGTGAACACGGCTTGCCACGCCATAAACCGGGTCTACCTTCATCGCCTCCTCAAGAAGACTTCGTATGAGCTTCTAACCGGTAACAAACCCAATGTGTATTACTTTCTTGTATTTGGGAGCAAATGTTATATTCTAGTGAAGAAAGGTAGAAATTCTAAGTTTGCTCCCAAAGCTGTAGAAGGGTTTTTGTTAGGTTATGACTCAAATACAAAGGCGTATAGGGTCCTCAACAAATCATCGGGTTTGGTTGAAGTCTCTAGCGACATTGTATTTGATGAGACTAATGGCTCTCCAAGAGAGCAAGTTGTTGATCTTGATGATGTAGATGAAGAAGACGTTCCAACGACCGCAATACGCACCATGGCAATTGGAGATGTACGGCCACAGGAACAAAAGGAGCAAGATCAACCTTCTTCCTCAACAATGGTGCAACCCCCAACTCAAGAAGATGAACAGGTTCATCAAGAAGAGGCGTGTGATCAAGGGGGAGCACAAGATGATCATGTTATGGAGGAAGAAGCACATCATGTCCCTCCAACTCAAGTTCGAGCGACGATTCAAAGAAATCATCCCGTCGACCAGATATTGGGTGATATTAGCAAGGGAGTAACTACTCGCTCTAGATTAGTAAATTTTTGTGAGCATTACTCTTTTGTCTCTTCTATTGAGCCTTTTAGGGTAGAAGAGGCCTTGCTAGATCCGGACTGGGTGTTGGCCATGCAGGAGGAGCTCAACAATTTCAAGAGAAATGAAGTTTGGACACTGGTGCCACGTCCCAAGCAAAACGTTGTGGGAACCAAGTGGGTGTTCCGCAACAAACAGGACGAGCACGGTGTGGTGACAAGGAACAAGGCACGACTTGTGGCAAAAGGTTATGCCCAAGTCACAGGTTTGGACTTTGAGGAGACTTTTGCTCCTGTGGTTAGGCTAGAGTCAATTCGCATATTGTTAGCCTATGCCGCTCACCATTCTTTCAGGTTGTTCCAAATGGATGTGAACAACGCTTTCCTCAACGGGCCAATCAAGGAGGAGGTGTACGTAGAGCAACCCCCTGGCTTTGAGGATGAACGGTACCCCGACCATGTGTGTAAGCTCTCTAAGGCGCTCTATGGACTTAAGCAAGCCCCAAGAGCATGGTATGAATGCCTTAGAGACTTTTTAATTGCTAATGCTTTCAAGGTTGGGAAAGCCGATCTAACTTTATTCACTAAGACGTGTGATGGCGATTTATTTGTGTGCCAAATTTATGTCGATGACATAATATTTGGTTCTACTAACCAAAAGTATTGTGAAGAGTTTAGCAGGGTGATGACTCAAAAGTTTGAAATGTCGATGATGGGCGAGTTGAACTACTTCCTTGGGTTTCAAGTGAAGCAACTCAAGGACGGCACTTTCATCTCCCAAACAAAGTACACACAAGACTTGATCAAGCGGTTTGGGATGAAGGACGCTAAGCCCGCAAAGACTCCAATGGGAACTGACGGACACGTCGACCTCAACAAAGGAGGTAAGTCTGTTGATCAAAAAGCATACCGGTCTATGATAGGTTCCTTGCTTTACTTATGTGTTAATAGACCGGATATTATGCTTAGTGTATGCATGTGTGCTAGATTTCAATCCGATCCAAGGGAGTGTCACTTAGTGGCCGTGAAGCGAATTCTTAGATATTTAGTTGCTACGCCTTGCTTCGGGATCTGGTATCCAAAGGGGGTCTACCTTTGACTTGATTGGATATTCAGACTCCGATTATGCTGGATGTAAGGTTGATAGGAAGAGTACATCAGGGACGTGCCAATTCTTAGGAAGGTCCCTGGTGTCTTGGAGTTCTAAGAAACAAACTTCTGTTGCCCTATCCACCGCTGAGGCCGAGTATGTTGCCGCAGGACAGTGTTGCGCGCAACTACTTTGGATGAGGCAAACCCTCAGGGACTTTGGCTACAAACTGAGCAAAGTCCCACTCCTATGTGACAATGAGAGTGCAATCCGCATGGCGGACAATCCTGTTGAACACAGTCGCACTAAGCACATAGACATCCGGCATCACTTTTTGAGAGACCACCAGCAAAAGGGAGATATCGAAGTGTTTTATGTTAGCACCGAAAACCAGCTAGCCGATATCTTTACCAAGCCTCTAGATGAGTCAACCTTTTGCAGGCTGCGTAGTGAGCTAAATGTCTTAGATTCGCGGAACTTGGATTGATTTATAGCATACATGTGTTTTATGCCTTGATCATGTTCCTTATGCATTTTGTTGTTTATTTATGGTGCTCAAGTTGTACAAGCACTCCCCGGACCTCACAAGTCCATTTGCAAGTGATGCACATATTTAGGGGGAGATGTGCTACAACTTGACCCTTTGAGACTAACCATGTGTTTGAGCTTGCTTGATTTAGTCTCAAAGGTGGATTGAAAGGGAAAGGTGGACTTGGACCATGATAGACTTCCACTGCACTCCGATGAGAGGGTAACTTACTCCAAGTTCATCTCCATGTCTCTAATTGCCTTTTATTCTTATTTGAAGATTTTGGCAAGGCAATGGGGTTTAAGGGCCAAGATTGATCCCGTTTTGGTGCTTGATGCCAAAGGGAGAGAAAATAAGGCCAAAGCAAGAAATGGATCAGCTACCACTTGAGAATTTTGAAAATTGAAAATAGTAGAGTTAGAGTTTTTGTTTTGGCAAAATTCTCTTAATGTCTCTTCTTGTCAAAAGTTGGTCTCTTGTGGGGAGAATGTTTGATTATGGGAAAAAGGGGGAGTTTTTGAATCCTTGATCAATTTCTCTTGGAATACCTTTCTCTATGCCTCAACAAGTGAATTTGACTTAGAGATAGGAAATTGAGTTTGATTTGCAAAAACAAACCAAGTGGTGGCAAAGAATGATCCAAATACGCCAAATTTGAATCAAAACAAATTCTTGTTCTAATTTGCATTGATGTTGCACTTCTATATGTTGCTTTTTGTTGTGTTGGCATAAATCACCAAAAAGGGGGAGATTGAAAGGGAAATGTGCCCTTGGGCCATTTCTAAGTATTTTGGTGATTAAGTGTCCAACACAAATGGTTGTGTGTTAAACTATGACAAATGGTGGACAAAGTGCAAATCAATACAAAGGTATGATTCTAGACTTAGTACATTGGTTTTTGTGTACTAACATATTTGTCTAAGTGCTAGAATCAGAGAAAAGACAAATGGAAAAGACTTGGCTTGAGTAGCCAAGACTCTGCTCAGTCTGGGTGCACCAGACAGTGTCCAGTGCGCCAGGCTAGCGCTGGTCAACTGGCCGCTCTCGGGAACTCGACGGCGGCGTACGACTAAAAATCACCGGACTGTCCGGTGGTGCACCGGACTGTCCGGTGAGCCAACGGTCGGCCGCGCAATCCGCGCGTGACGCGTGACCGGGCCAACGGTCTTAAGGGAGCACCGGACTGTCCGGTGTGCACTGGACAGTGTCCGGTGCGTCAACGGCTCCAAATCGTCAACGGTTGGCTGTGCCAGAATAGGAAAGAAATCTGCACCGGACAGTGTCCGGTGGTGCACCGGACTGTCTGGTGCACCAGTCGACAGAAGGCAAGATTTGCCTTCCTGGATTGCTCTCAACGGCTCCTAGCTGCCTTGGGGCTATAAAAGGGACCCCTAGGCGCATGGAGGAGAACACCAAGCATTCTTTGATCATCTCTTAGCACCAAGACATCTCTCTAGCGCATTTGATTCGTTGTGCTAGCAATTTGAGCTCCTCTTGAGTTGAGAACTCCGTGTGTGATTTTAGAGCTCAAGTTGTGACTTGTGTGCGTGTTTGTGCTCGTGCTTTGAGGCTTGTGTGTGTTGCTCTTCCCACTCTTACATCTGTGCTTCTTTGTGATCATCTCATTTAAGGGCGAGAGGCTCCAAGTTGTGGAGATTCCTCGCAAACGGGAAAGAGTAATGGAAAAAGAACACCGTGGTATTCAAGTTGATCATTGGATCACTTGAAAGGAGTTGAGTGCAACTCTCGTCCATTGGGACGCCACAACGTGGACTAGGCAAGTGTTGTACTCGGCCGAACCACGGGATAAATCTCTGTGTCTCTTGTGCTTGTTCTCATTGTGTCAATTGTGGTTCACAAGAGCTCTCCTTAGCCACTTTATTTCATTGTGCTAACACTTAATCAAGTTTGTGGCTTTAAGTTTCTAGTTTTTACAGGATCACCTATTCACCCCCTCTAGGTGCTCTCACAAACTGCTCACGATCATCAAAATCTTCTTCATCTTCTGGAGACATGAAAGGCACCCCATATGCCTGCTGGTGCCACTCATTGATTTCCGGTGGAGGAGGATGAAGAGGCACATCAGGTGAACGGGGAGCAAATGGCATACCCGTAGAGGAAGCTTGACGACGAAGATTGTCGTCAGTCTCTCGCTGCCGCCGAGCCAGCTCATGTACATCTGAAGATATATTTCTGCACTTGGAAAAGAATGCTGCAATGCCATGGGCCAGACGAGCACCCATCCCACGACCACGACCTTGACCACGACCACGACCACGTGGTGTGGGAGATCCGCGACCAGGAGATGGACGCGAGGGTCCGGTAGCAGCAGGTCCACGAGAGCTGGAGGGCGCTTTCCTCAAACGCCCTGCTGGATTGTTTAGATCAATCCAGAAGGGGGTTTAAGATAGATGCCTTGTGCCTTTCTCATAGCGAAATTGAGTCACCACTTCAATCATTTTCCTCAGAAGGGGGCATGAAGACATCCCTTAAGGGGGAAGCAGGCAGCATGAATAACTTCTTGCCAAATCATGTCAAAAACGTTGATGCTTTCAGAGCTATTGGGCTTCATAAATGAGAGCAAGACTTTGCTCTCTCCTAGAATGTTCATCTGATTACCCCCTTTGGAAATGAGGGTCATTCTGCAGAGAGAATTAATATATCTGTAAAACTTATGCAGATTGGTGGACTCCCAAAATTTTCCAGTCTCAGATATATGAAGATCCTGGGCTTCATCCTTAGTGGGTTGACGGAAGTCATGAATTTTGATCTTGTCCCCAGAAATGTCTTCATCAGAGAATCCAAGAATGTGAGCAAACCTACGGTAGCTCACCTTGTACCAGCTGCCTTCGATATAGAAATTTAGATAAGGAAAGTTATAGGGACTTTCCTCATCGGCCAGCTTGATCCATAGAGTAGAATAGAACTGAGCAATAATCTCATCATTCCAATCAAATTGAAATGTCATAATGTTCTTCATTTTCTTCCTCTCACAGATCCTCAAAGCCTGTGTCATCTCTGGATCTCCAATAGCTTCACAT
The DNA here is from genome assembly GCF_902167145.1 of Zea mays. NCBI lineage: Eukaryota > Viridiplantae > Streptophyta > Magnoliopsida > Poales > Poaceae > Zea > Zea mays. The sequence goes on from NC_050104.1 coordinate 134,301,281, forward strand.
CCTTCCCAGTTGATGTATCTCCGATGCAGAGTAGGCTGATGCTTCTTGGGAAGAATCACAGAGTTATAAAAATCAACATGTTGAAGGGTCCAGAACTGATTACCATCGATCCTAGCATCACGAATACACAATGTAGGGTTTTGGAATCGGATGTCCTAGAGAAGCGCGGACCCTCCGCTGGCAGTAAAATCTGTGACAGGCTCATTTGCAAATCGACGAGCCTCTGCCCTGTGAAGAACCAACCCCCGGAGAATGGGTGCGTTGGCAGAGGGGAGGTCAATTTCATCATCCTTGCCTCCATCATCATCACTTGTTGGATCCCATGCATGTGGATTTGCTGCGGGTCGAGACCGACCAGAGGGATTCTGGGCCATCCGACCGCGAGCACCATGAGACCCTGAGGCCTCACCACCTTGCATTACATTTCTGGATCCTCGCTCATGCTTGGATCTGGAATGCGGAGGAGTTTCTTCATGAATTTCTTGATCATGATCGGAGTCCGATTCAACAACTGATGGGTTCCTCCGACGCACCATCCTTAAGATAAAAGTAGAACCTATGGTGAGTGAGGAGATTGATGTTCAAGGATTTTAACAAACACATGTGAGTAAAGACGCGTATGATATTGAGCATGCACTTCAACCGTTCATGCGAGCGGTTCAACTACAACGAACAATACCAAACTACTAAACTCAAACAATGTTTGAGACAAAAGAAGATAGTTTAAGTGTTGCAAGCACCTAAACTAAGAAGTATCCTTGAAACGATACACAAGATAATCAAGAACGGGTGAGATCGAGTAAAAACATGAGAAAATAAGGTAATAACTCGATCTGAAGATTGAACCACAGAAATCCCAACGAAAGTGAGGGAGTTGATGGAGGAAGCCGAGAGGAACAAATCTCCAACAAACTCCCAAGGATTTGATGGCACAAATGGGCTTTGGAGTGTGGTGAGAGTGTGAAGGAGAGAGAGGAAAAGTGTAGGCGACGGCGGCTGGAAGAAATGAACGGGTAAGAAGTGAAGGGAGGAAGGGGAGGAGAAAAAGGAGGCGACGGCTGCTGGTCAGTGGACCAAAACCGGTTCAACCGGTTTTGCGGCAGTGTGAACAGTTAAAGCACGCAGAAAAAGATGCTGAATGCGCGGAATTCCTACCAGACTGACAGCACAGTCTACGAGACTGATGGTGCAGACTGCGGGGCTGACTGACAGCACGGACGGAGAGGCGACAAAAACCGGTTCAACCAGTTTTCACCCGGGGAAAACCGGTTGAGTGGCCTACTTAGCCGATTTACTCAAACTATTTTGAGATTTTTCCCGGTAAGGCTTTAACTACACTCAACATATATGACATGAGTAATTTTAATAATAAAAACAATATTTCTCATGTCATTTTGTGCATACAACAATTTTATATCCATCAATCATGTGTTCAAATTTTAGTTTTATGACACATTTCGAGAATCCAAGATGTTTAGTTCACTCCTAAGAAAACAAAACCTAGTCTCATCAAGGGGTTTTGTGAAGATATCAGCCAGTTGATTTTTGGTGCTCACATGAAACAATTCGATATCTCCTTTGGCTTCATGGTCTCTCAAGAAATGATGTCTAATATCAATGTGTTTGGTTCTAGAGTGTTGCACAGGATTGTTTGCAAGTTTTATGGCACTCTCATTGTCACACAGTAGTGGAATCTTATTAAACTCACAACCAAAATCTCTAAGGGTTTGCTTCATCCATAACAACTGTGCACAACATACCCCAGCTGCTATGTACTCAACTTCTGCAGTGGAAAGTGCAACACAATTTTGTTTCTTGGAACTCCATGACACTAAGGACCGCCCAAGGAATTGGCAAGTCCCAGTAGTGCTTTTTCGATCTACTTTGCAACCGGCATAATCTGAGTCAGAGTAGCCAAGCAAATAAAAAGGGGAGCCTTTAGGATACCATAATCCTAGGTTTTGGGTGTGGACTAAGTATCTTAGGATTCTCTTAACGGCAACAAGATGGCAATCTTTTGGATTAGCTTGAAAGCGTGCACACATGCAAACACTTAACATGATGTCAGGTCTAGATGCACATAAGTAAAGCAGTGACCCTATCATTGAACTATATAAGTTTTGATCTACCGGTTTACCTTCTTTATTTAGGTCGAGATGTCCATTTGATGACATCGGAGTCTTGGCGTGCTTTGCCTTTTCCATGCCAAACTTCTTGAGCATATCTTGTGTATATTTGGTTTGGCATAGAAAGGTACCTTCCTTGAGTTGTTTGACTTGAAACCCCAGGAAGTATTTGAGCTCGCCCATCATAGACATCTCAAACCTGTTCGTCATTACTTTGCTAAATTCTTCACAAAATTTTTCATTAGTACTACCAAATATAATGTCATCGACATATGTTTGGCACACAAATAACTCATTGTCAACTTTGCGAGTAAATAATGTAGAGTCAGCTTTTCCTATTGTAAATCCATTCTTAATTAAAATATCTTTAAGACAATCATACCAAGCTCTAGGGGCTTGTTTAAGCCCGTAGAGCGCCTTGTGAAGTAGATAGACGTGGTTTGGCTTCCTTGGATCTTCAAAGCCCGGTGGTTGCTCCACATAGACCCTCTCTTGTAGTGGTCCATTTAGAAATGCGCTCTTGACGTCCATTTGATATAACTTGAAATCATGGTTAGTAGCATAAGCAATTAATATTCTAATTGACTCTAACCTTGCTACCGGCGCATATGTTTCACCAAAATCAAGTCCTTCCACTTGAGTGTAGCCTTGGGCAACCAACCGTGCTTTGTTTCTTGTAACAACGCCATGTTCATCTTGTTTGTTCCTAAAGATCCATTTTGTCCCAATCACATTTTGCTTGGGTCTTTGAACCAAGGACCAGACTTCATTCCGGGTGAAGTTGTTCAACTCCTCTTGCATGGCAATTATCCAATCCGGATCACCCAACGCTTCTTCAACCTTAAGTGGCTCAAGAGAGGAGACAAACGAGTAAAATTCACAAAAAATTGCTAAACGGGATCGAGTTGTTACCCCTCTCCTGATGCTACCCAGGATGTTGTCCACCGGATGATCTCTTTGAATGGTATGATGGACTCGAGGATGAGGCACTGATGGTTGTCTTTGAATTTGCTCCTCCTCATCATTCACTTGATCAAGAGGCACTTCACCATCAACATTTTCATGTTCATCTTCTACCACGGTTGGCATCCTTTGGGGTAGATGAACTTCATCATGACTTGGATGACTTGAGGTTGATGGGTTTGCTTGGGTGGAGGATTTATCATCCACCACCTTTGCACCCACATCAAAAACCTCATTGGTCATCCACAAAGTTCCTTCCTCATCATCCTTTTCTTGAGGTATCACTTCACCTATTGCAAGCTTCTTTATGGCCTCACAAGGTGGTGGTTCATTTCCTGCAATGTCATTAGAAACATGCCCTTGCGAGCCATTAGACTCATCAAATGTCACGTCTATCGCAATTTCAACAAGACCGGTGGTATTGTTGAAAACACGATATCCATGCGCATTTGATGCATAACCAAGCAAGAAGCCCTCGTCCACTCTAGGAGCAAACTTTGAGCTCTTGACTTTCTTGTTAAGAATAAAGCATTTACAACCAAATACTCTAAAATAATCAACTCTAGGTTTGTTACTAGTGAGAAGCTCGTAGGCAGTCTTCTTGTAGATCTTGTGAAGATAAAGGTGGTTGATTGCATGACAGGCGGTGTTGACCGCTTCTGCCCAAAAGTTGTCAGGGGTCTTGTACTCATCCAACATGGTTCTAGCGGCTTCAATTAGAGTTCGGTTCTTCCTTTCCACAACACCATTTTGTTGTGGAGTGCAGGGAACCGAGAACTCATGGTTGATTCCTTATTCGCCTAAGAATTCTTCGACACCCGTGTTCTTGAATTCTGTCCCATTATCACTTCTCACTTTCTTGATTTTAAGCTCAAACTCATTTTGAGCTCTTCTCATGAATTTCTTCAAGGTCTCTTGGGTTTCACCTTTGTCACTCAAAAAGAAAACCCAGGTGAAGCGAGAAAAATCATCAACAATAACTAAACCATACTTACTACCACCAATACTGATGTAAGCCATAGGTCCGAAGAGGCCCATGTGAAGAAGCTCCAATGGCCTCTTTGTTGTGACCACATTCTTTGATTGATGTGGGACTCCATGTTGCTTTCCTGCTTGGCATGCGCCACAAACCCTATCTTTCTCAAATACAACATTTGTTAGTCCAATGATGTGACTATCCTTTTGAAGTTTGACCAAATTCCTCATACCGACATGAGCTAGCCGGCGATGCCATAGCCAACCCTTGTCGGACTTTGCCACTAAACAAGTCTCAGGCGTCACTTTACTTGTTGTGAAATCAACAAGATAAAGTTTGCCCTTCAAGTGACCCGTAAAGGCAACTGAGGAATCCTCCCTTCTAAGGATCTTCACATCCACATCAGAAAATAAACAATTATAATCCATTCCACAAAGTTGTGAAACGGACATCAAATTGTAACTTAAAGAATCTACTACCAAAACATTTGAAAGTGATTGTTGGTCAGAGATAGGAATTTTACCAATACCAATCACCTTACTCTTGCCACTATCTCCAAACACAATTTCTTGTGCTTCTTGAGTTAGTTGTAAGGAATGAAACATGTCTTCCTCCCTGGTCATGTGATTTGTACATCCACTGTCAAGCACCCAACTTGACCCACCAGAGGAGTAGACCTGCAAAACAAATTTAGGCTATGCTTTTAGGTACCCAAATTGAATTGGGTCCTGCAGTGTTAGTTATAGCCTTGGGTACCCACACACTTCTTTTCATGACTTTTCTTTTAGTGTAGGCACCCACATATTTAACAACCAATTTCCCTAAATCCCAAGTCAACATATAATCACAAAGATAAGAGTGAGAAATGGGAGTATTAAATTTTTCTCCACTTGTTGATCCCGCTTCCTTCATCTTACTCTTTGTGGAACTCAAGTTTACCTTTACTTGAGTTGACTTGTCATTTGAGGAGTGAATCCTCCCCAAGGCATCATATAGGGTGGTTCCCTCTATGAACTTGGGGGATCTCCACCCCTTATGCACTATGCTAGGGTTTTCCTTAACTGAGTTGAACCCAAGCCCCCTTTTTCCATTGTTGGGCTTTAAGGACTTGTACTTGGGTTCAACTTTCTTTAACCCATCATTGCTAGAGCTTCTCTTCAATATTTCTTTGACCTTCACCTGTGGGCTTTTCTTCCTTGCATGGTTAGTTAAACAACAAGAAGCATGGTATTTGGCACAATGTTTGCAAAAGGTATTATTTGAGGAGCTAGACTTAGATTCAATCAATAAAGATAAGACATTGATGTTCTTGCAATTTTCAAGTTGCACTTGAAGTTCTTGATTTTGGATAGTCACGCTTAACATGCTTGATTCAAGTGCATCCTTTTCATCTGCAAGATTAGCTATAGAGGTTTTCATATTTGTTACTTCTTTTTCTTTATCCTCTATAGTTATCTTGTCTAAAGATACTTCCTTGGTCAAGGCATCTAGCATTTCATCTTTATTGAGTAGCGATTCTTGAAGCTCTAGGTTTCTCTCCTTTTCAAGGATGAGCAAGTCTTCTTGAGCATCAAGAGTTGCTTTTCTTTTATCTAGCTTCTCCATTAATTTAGTGATAACATTATATCCATTCAAGCCAAATTCTTTAATCATTTTGTTTTTCATGGCAATTTGTTCATCATCATCATTTGAGAAATCATCACTAAATAAAGTTACCTTATCTCCTTTTGCCATGAGGCAAGTTGGAGTGTAGGAGTCGTCTTGGAGGTTGGTGAAGAGTTGCGAGCTTGAAGTAGATTGGATGGCAACGTTTGCCACCACTTCCTCTTCTTCGGAGCTAGAACTCTCTTCATCGGAGTTCCATTCTTCACCAATTTGGGCTTGACCATATTTCTTCTTCTTGAAATATCCCTTGTTCTTGCCTCCCTTTTTGAACTTGTCCTTCTTGTATTCCTTCTTGGCTTCTTGTTCCTTTTTGTTAGGACAATCCGCTATGAAATGACCGGTTTGGCCACATTCATAGCATGCCCTCTTGTTTCCTTTCCTTTGAAACTTATCATTTTTCCTTACAAATTTCTTGAATGTTTTGATGAACATAGCTGTGTCTTCATCACTTGAGCTATCTTCATCACTTGATGTCTCGACCACTTTCTTTGCCTTGTGGTCTTTGTTCTTCTTGGAGGTGTCTTGTTCATTTGAGATCAAGGCATGAGAGTCTCTTGTCTTGATTGGGGCTTCTTCGGATTCATGTTGTTGAATCTTTGCAAATAATTGATGAGGTGTCATTTCCTCATAGTCATCTCGGTCCCTTATCATCCTTGCTAGACTCTTGTCCTTTTCCTTGTATGCTCTCATGAATAGTCTTGTGACCTTGGAGTCACTCCAATCTTCACTTCCAAGCACTCTTATTTTGTTTACCAACACCATTAACCGATCAAAGAGTGATTGAAGTGACTCACCCTTAGTCCAATCATATCTAGCAAGCTCACTCTCCAAAGCTTCAATTCTATGTCTCTTAGCTTTGGGGTCTCCTTCATGTGACATTTTAAGAATATTCCAAATGTCACGGGCATCTTCTCTTCCTTGAACTTTCCGGTATTCTTCCGGACAAAGACTTCCTTTTATTATGCTCACTGCTTGAGCATTGCGGTGAACCTCTTGCATCGTTTCCGGAGTCATCTCTTCTCCTTGGGTGGGCTTATACATACCTACATTGACAATCTCTCGAAGACTAGGATGTACACCGATTAAATGCGACTTCATCTTATCGGCCCACTCGTCATAGTTCAACTCACTAAGAGTTGGTAACTTTCCAAGTGGGGCGGAAGAGAAGTTGGGAATAAAATTTCTAGGATAATCAAATTGAACTTTATTGAACTCGTTACCTTTACTTTTTGTGGATGATCCTTCGGTGGTGATACTTACCTTGCTCATCACCTTTGACACCAAAAGTTCTACCAAGTCATCATTGTATTCAAATTTTCCCTTACCTTTATCTTCTTCGGCCTTTCTTCTTGATTCTTATTCTTTGACCTTTTTCTTAGCATCTTCCTCTTTCATTTTGAGGAACATCTTCTCGGCAATCTTCATGGCGAGGTCGAGGACCTTGGGGGTCCACTTCCTCACCAGAAGATGTGACGAGGATTTCCTCGAGGAGAGAATCCACATGGTCCCGTTGAGTAGACATGATCGTTTCCTCACGCGGTTAAGCATAGAACGAGGTACGAAGCTCTGATACCAATTGAAAGTAGCCTAGAGGGGGGTAAATAGGCTACACCTGAAAATTTTCACTAAAAACTTCGAGATATGTCAAATTAAAGTTGCACTGGTGCAAACTGGTTCAGTTGATTTTGTTTACAACTGAACAAGGTTGAACCTACTCAACTCAGATAAAATAATCAGTTCAACAAATATGACGAAGTAGTGAAAGATTTTGCTAATGACTTGCCCTACAGAAAATCCACTCAAATAGATGAATATAAACCAACCAACAATTTAAGGCACTTAACAAGAACGCACAAGAACACACGATTTAACCCGAGGTTCGGCAACCACCACAAAGGTGTCCTACTCCTCGTTGAGGAGCCCACAAAGGGCCGGGTCTTTTCCAACCCTAATCTTCCACAAGCCGACACCAAGGTCAAGGCAATCTTTTCTCAAATTTGCTCAAAGAGTGGGTAATACAAACTTCTTGGGGTCGTCCACAAATTTGGAGACTCCCAAGCAACCTCTAACCGTCAAGGAACACAAGGCTCCAAGAGTAACAAATCCGCACAAGGTTAAGTTTGCAATGAGCTCAAGAACAAAGAGAATGGGAGAATCAAGATGAAATTGACAGCGCGTTAGATCGACTTCACCTCACACCAAGGATCCTTCAAGCAATTGAAGGAGATGCGATTTAGAGTGTGAGATGTGAATTGAATGCATTTGTTTGTGGTTTGGTCAGCTGAGAAATCGTGGAGAGAGCAGAAGTAATGAAGAGAGAGAGAGAGTGTGGGGGGGGGTATTTAAAGGATCCCCAAAAGCTGGCATCCGTTGGGAGAAAAGATCCAAAAACCGGTTGAATCGGTTTGCAAACCGGTTGAATCGGTTTCCACCAGGAAGATCTCGGTTCACTGATCTACTCAGCCGGAGACTCGACCAGATCCAAAACCGGTTGAGCCGGGAAAAAATCCGGTTGAACTGGTTTCCCAAAAATATCTGCATACGACTTTTCTGACAGCTTGAAAGAGAAATGTGCCCTTGGGCCATTTCTAAGTATTTTGGTGATTAAGTGTCCAACACAAGTGCTTAAGTGTTAAAGTATGCCAAGGACTCAAGAAGTGCAAATCAAGATTAAAGGTATGTTTCTAGACTTAGTACATTATTTTGAAGACTAATGTATTGTGTCTAAGTGCTAGAAACAGGAGAAACATTATGGAGAAATTGGCTGTGTACAGCCAAAAGGCTGCTCGGTCTGGGTGCACCGGACTGTCCGGTGGTGCACCGGACAGTGTCCGGTGCGCCAGGCTGGCTCTGGTGAAAAGGCCGCTCTCGGGACTTCGACGGCGGTGTACGGCTATAAATCACCGGACTGTCCGGTGGTGCAGCGGACTGTCCGGTGAGCCAACAGTCGGCCGGGCCAACGGTCGGCCGCGTAATCCGCGCGCGACGTGTGGCAGAGCCAATGGTCAGATGGGGGCACCGGACTGTCCGCTGTGCACCGGACAGTGTCCGGTGCGCCAACGGCTCTGAATCTCCAACGGTCGGCTTCGCCAAAGAAGGAAAGAAATCCGCACCGGACAGTGTCCGGTGGTGCACCGGACTGTCCGGTGCGCCAGGCGACAGAAGGCAAGAATTGCCTTCCTGGAATGCTCTCAACGGCTCCTAGCTGTCTTGGGGCTATAAAAGGGATCCCTAGGCGCATGGAGGAGGACACCAAGCATTCTCTAAGCATTCCTAAGCACCAAGACACCAATTCCACGCATTCGATTCTTTGTGATAGCAACTAGAGCTCCATTTGAGTAGAGAACTCTTTGGGTTGTGTTGTGAGGTCGAGTTGTGACTTGTGTGCGTGTTGTGCTCTGATTTTGTGTCTTGTGTGCGTTGCTCATCCCAGCCTTACTTTCGTGCTTCTTTGTGAACATCAAATTGTAAGGGCGAGAGGCTCCAAGTTGTGGAGATTCCTCGCAAGCGGGATATAGTAAACAAGCAAAACACCGTGGTATTCAAGTGGGTCTTTGGACCGCTTGAGAGGGGTTGATTGCAACCCTCGTCCGTTGGGACGCCACAACGTGGAGTAGGCAAGTGTTGAACTTGGCCGAACCACGGGATAAACCACTGTGTCTATCTGTGCTGATCTTCTTGTGGTTATCGTGTCTTGCAAGAACTCCTCTCTAGCCACTTGGCTTTATTGTGCTAACTTCTAATCAAGTTTTGTGGCATTAAGTTTCAAGTTTTTATAGGATCACCTATTCACCCCCCTCTAGGTGCTCTCAATTGGTATCAGAGCCGTTCTCTTCACGTAAGGGACTAATCGCCCGAAGAGATGGATCCTAAGGGCAAGGAGATGGTGGTCAATGATAAGAAGAAGGAGTCCTTCGCCAATGATCCAAAAGATGACAAGCCTACTGACTCGGGCTCAAGCCACAAAAGAAAAGACGGGAAGAAGAATAAAACAAGGCGCATCAAGGAGATCGTCTACTACGACGACAGCGACGAGTCCTCTTCTTCCCAAAAGGACGACGACAACTACGAGAAAAAGAAAACGGTAAATTCAAACTTTTCTTTTGATTATTCTCGTATTCCGCAAAGTACAAATGCTCATTTACTCTCCATTCTACTTGGTAAACCTCCTCACTTTGATGGAGAGGACTACGGATTTTGGAGTCACAAAATGCGTAGTCACTTGTTCTCTCTCCATCCAAGCATATGGGAGATAATAGAGAGTGGAATGCAATTTGATAGTACTGATAGTCCCATATTTATCAATGAGCAAATTCACAAAAATGCACAAGCTACTACTGTTCTTCTAGCATCATTGTGCAGGGATGAATACCATAAGGTGAGCGGCTTGGATAACGCCAAGCAGATTTGGGACACCCTCAAGATCTCATATGAGGGGAACGATGTCACCATGCTCACCAAGATGAAGTTGGTGGAGGGCGAACTTGGGAGATTTGCAATGATCAGGGGCGAGGAGCCAACCCAAACGTACAACCGGCTCAAGACCCTGGTCAACAAAATAAGGAGCTATGGAAGCACACGATGGACGGACCACGACGTCGTCCGCCTAATGCTAAGGTCTTTCACTGTCCTTGATCCACATCTTGTAAACAATATTCGTGAGAATCCCAGGTACACCAAGATGACGCCCGAGGAAATACTTGGGAAGTTTGTAAGCGGGCGGATGATGATCAAGGAAGCAAGATATGTTGATGATGCGTTGAATGGCCAATCCACGAGCCTCAAACCGTTGCTCTCAAAGCAACGAGGAGCAAGGAAGTGTTACCTAGCAAGGTGGCAGAAGTTGAGGCGGTGGGGCTCAATGAGGAAGAGATGGCCCTCATCATCAAGCGTTTCAAGACAGCGCTAAGGGGTCGCAAGGAGCATCCCAACAAGAACAAGACGAAGGGGAAGCGCTCATGCTTCAAATGTGGTAAGATTGGTCATTTTATCGCTAATTGTCCCGATAATGATAGTGACCAGGAACAAGAGAAGAAGAGGGAAAAGAAGAAGGCCTACAAGAAGGCTAATGGCGAGGCACACCTTGGCAAGGAGTGGGACTCGGATTGTTCGTCGTCCGACTCCGACAACGAAGGACTCACCGCCTCGGCCTTCAACAAGTCATCCCTCTTCCCCAACGAGCATCACACATGCCTAATGGCAAAGGAGAAGAAGGTAAACACTCAAAAGTCTACCTATGCTTCTAGTGATGATGAATCTAGTGATGATGAAATAGACTATGCATGATTATTCAAAGGTCTAGATAGAACTAAAATCGATAAGATCAATGAATTGATTGATGCTTTAAATGATAAGAATAGATTGTTAGAAAAGCAAGAGGATCTTTTGTATGAAGAACATGATAAATTTGTAGAGGCACAAAAATCTCTTGCTTTAGAAGTGAGAGCACCTAGGGGGGGGTGAATAGGTGATCCTGTAAAACTTAAAACTTAAGCCACAAAACTTGGTTAAGTGTTAGCACAATAATCACCAAGTGGCTAGAGAGAAGTCTTAGCAAAACACAATAATCAACAAGAGATCAATCACAGAGATGGCACGGTGGTTATCCCGTGGTTCAGCCAAGACCAACGCTTGCCTACTCCACGTTGTAGCGTCCCAACGGACGAGGGTTGCACTCAACCCCTCTCAAGCGGTCCAAAGACCCACTTGAATACCACGGTGTTTTGCTTGCTTTTCTTAATCCCGTTTGCGAGGAATCTCCACAACTTGGAGCCCCTCGCCCTTACACTTGAAGTTCACAAAGAGGCACGGAGCAAGGGAGGGATTAGCAACGCACACAAGACACAAAAATCAGAGTGTCAACACGCACACAAGTTGCAACAAGAGCTCGCAACACAACCCAATGAGTTCACAACTCCACTAGAGCTCTATATGCTATCACAAAGAAACAAATGCGTGGAATCGATGTCTTGATGCTTAGGAATGTTGTAAGTATGCTTGGTATTCTCCTCCATGCGCCTAGGGGTCCCTTTTATAGCCCAAAGGCAGCTAGGAGCCGTTGAGAGCATTCCAGTAAGGCAAATCTTGCCTTCTGTCGCGTGGTGCACCGGACAGTCCGGTGCACACCGGACACTGTCCGGTGCCCGATTTCTTTCCTTAACTGGCACAGCCGGCCGTTGGCAGCCAGAGAGCCGTTGGCGCACCGGACATGTCCGGTGCACACCGGACAGTCCGGTGCCCCCTTCTAGCTGTCGGCTCGGCCACGTGTCCCGCGCAGATCGCGCGGCCGACCGTTGGCCCGGCCGACCGTTGGCTCACCGGACAGTCCGGTGCACACCGGACAGTCCGGTGAATTATAGCCGTACGTTGCCGGTGAATTCCCGAGAGCGACTAGTTCGCTTGAGCCAGCCTGGCGCACCGGACACTGTCCGATGCACCACCGGACAGTCCGGTGCTCCCAGACTGAGCAGACTTTGGCTGAACTAGGCCATCTCATTTCCAATTCGATTTTTCCCGTTTCCAACACTTAGACACAATACATTAGTCCATACAATAATGTACTAAGTCTAGAAACATACCTTTTGACATGATTTGCACTTTGTCCACCACATTGCATAGATCAACACAAAAGCACTTGTGTTGGCACTCAATCACCAAAATACTTAGAAATGGCCCAAGGGCACATTTCCCTTTCAATCTCCCCCTTTTTGGTGATTTATGCCAACATAACATAAAGCAAGTAGAACAAGTGCAAAATCACTTCAAATAAAACTCAAATTTGTTTTGAATTAGATTTGGCATATATGGATCATTCTTTGCCACCACTTGGTTTGTTTTTGCAAATCAAACTCAAATTTCTATCTCTAAGTCAAACACACATGTTAAGACATAAAGAGAGTCATTCCAAGAGAAATTGATTCAAGATTTCAAAAACTCCCCTTTTCCCATAATCAAGACTTCTCCCCACAAGAAGCCAACTTTTTGACAAGAGAGACAATAAAAGAGTTTTGATAACCCAAACCAAAAGCTCTATTCTACTATTTTCAAAATCTCTCTCAAGTGGTAGCTGATCCATTTATTGCTTTGGCCTTTATTTTCTCCCCCTTTGGCATCAAGCACCAAAACGGGATCAATCTTGGCCCTAGAACCCCATTGCCTCACCAAAATCTTCAATAAGAATACAAAGGCAATAAGACTACATGAGATGAACTTGGAATAAGTTACCCTCTCATCGGAGTGCAGTGGAAGGAAGTCTTTCATGGTCCAAGTCCACCTTTTCCCTTTCAAACCTCCTTTGAGACTAAAACAAGCAAACTCAAGCACATGGTTAGTCTCAAAGGGTCAAGTTGTAGCACATCTCCCCCTAAATATGTGCATCACTTGCAAAAAGGACTTGTGAGGTCCGGGGAGTGTTTGTACAACTTGAGCACCATAAGTAAGAAACGAAATGCATAAGGAACATGATCAAGGGCATAAACACATGTATGCTATAAATCAATCCAGGTTCCGCGAATCTAAGACATTTAGCTCACTACGCAACCTGCAAAAGGTCTTCTCATCTAGAGGCTTGGTAAAGATATCGGCTAGCTGGTTCTCGGAGCTAACATGGAACACTTCGATATCCCCCTTTTGCTGGTGGTCTCTCAAAAAGTGATGCCGGATGTCAATGTGCTTTGTGCGGCTGTGTTCAACAGGATTGTCCGCCATGCGGATAGCACTCTCATTATCACATAGGAGTGGGACTTTGCTCAGATTGTAGCCAAAGTCCCTGAGGGTTTGCCTCATCCAAAGTAGTTGTGCGCAACACTGTCCTGCGGCAACATACTCGGCCTCAGCGGTGGATAGGGCAACGGAAGTTTGCTTCTTAGAGTTCCATGACACTAGGGACCTTCCTAAGAATTGGCACGTCCCCGATGTACTCTTCCTATCGACCTTACATCCATCATAGTCGGAATCTGAATATCCAATTAGGTCAAAGGTAGACCCCTTTGGATACCAGAGCCCGAAGCAAGGCGTAGCAACTAAATATCTAAGGATTTGCTTCACCGCCACTAAGTGACACTCCTTAGGATCGGATTAAAATATAGCACACATGCATACACTAAGCATAATATCCGGTCTACTAGCACATAAGTAAAGTAACGACCCTATCATTGACCGGTATGCCTTTTGATCAACGGACTTACCTCCTTTGTTGAGGTCGGTGTGTCCGTCGGTTCCATCGGAGTCTTTGCGGGCTTGGCGTCCTTCATCCCAAACCGCTTTAGCAAGTCTTGCGTGTACTTCGTTTGGGAGATGAAGGTGCCGTCCTTGAGTTGCTTCACTTGGAACCCAAGAAAGTAGTTCAACTCGCCCATCATCGACATCTCGAATTTCTGCGTCATCACCCTGCTAAACTCTTCACAAGACTTTTTATTAGTAGAACCGAATACTATGTCATCGACATAAATTTGGCACACAAAAAGATCACCGTCACAAGTCTTAGTGAAAAGAGTTGGATAGGCTTTCCCAACCTTGAAAGCATTAGCAATTAGAAAGTTTCTAAGGCATTCATACCATGCTCTTGGGGCTTGCTTAAATCCATAGAGCGCCTTAGAGAGCTTACACACGTGGTCGGGGTACCGTTCATCCTCGAAGCCAGGGGGTTGCTCTACGTACACCTCCTCCTTGATTGGCCCATTGAGGAACGCGCTCTTCACATCCATTTGAAACAACCTGAAAGAATGGTGAGCGGCATATGCTAGCAGAATACGAATGGACTCTAGCCTAGCCACAGAAGCAAAAGTCTCCTCAAAGTCCAAACCTGCGACTTGGGCACAACCTTTTGCCACAAGTTGAGCCTTGTTCCTTGTCACCACTCCATGCTCGTCTTGTTTGTTGCGGAACACCCACTTGGTTCCCACAACATTTTGCTTAGGACGAGGCACCAGTGTCCAAACTTCATTCCTCTTGAAATTGTTGAGCTCCTCTTGCATGGCCAACACCCAGTCCGGATCTAGCAAGTCCTCCTCTACCCTGAAAGGCTCAATAGAAGAGACAAAGGAGTAATGCTCACAAAAATTAACTAATCGAGATCGAGTAGTTACTCCCTTGCTAGTATCACCCAGAATTTGATCGATGGGATGATCCCTTTGAATCATCGCTCGAACTTGGGTTGGAGGTGCTGGTTGAGTTTCTTCCTCCATCACATGATCATCTTGTGCTCCCCCTTGATCACACGCCTCCTGTTGATGAACCTGTTCATCGTCTTGAGTTGGGGGATGCACCATAGTTGAGGAAGAAGGTTGATCTTGCTCCTTTTGTTCCTGTGGTCGTACATCACCAATCACCATGGTTCGTATAGCGACCGTCAGAACATCTTCTTCATCTACATCATCAAGATCAACAACTTGCTCTCTTGGAGAGCCATTAGTCTCATCAAATACAACGTCGCTAGAGACTTCAACCAAACCCGATGATTTGTTGAAGACTCTATACGCCTTTGTATTTGAGTCATAACCTAACAAAAACCCTTCTACAGCTTTGGGAGCAAACTTAGAATTTCTACCCTTCTTCACTAGAATGTAGCATTTGCTCCCAAATACACGAAAGTACGATACATTGGGTTTGTTACCGGTTAGAAACTCATACGACGTCTTCTTGAGGAGGCGGTGAAGGTAGACCCTGTTGATGGCGTGGCAAGCCGTGTTCACAGCTTCCGACCAAAAACGCTCAGGGGTCTTGAATTCTCCAAGCATCGTCCTCGCCATATCGATTAGCGTCCTGTTCTTCCTCTCTACCACACCATTTTGTTGTGGTGTGTAGGGAGCGGAGAACTCGTGCTTGATCCCTTCCTCCTCAAGGTACTCCTCCACTTGAAGGTTCTTGAACTCGGACCCGTTGTCGCTCCTTATCTTCTTCACCTTGAGCTCAAACTCGTTTTGAGCTCTCCTTAGGAAGCGCTTGAGGGTTCCTTGGGTCTCAGACTTATCCTGCAAAAAGAATACCCAAGTGAAGCGGGAAAAATCATCCACAATAACTAAACCATACTTACTTCCCCCTATGCTTAGATAGGCGACGGGTCCGAAGAGGTCCATATGTAGCAGCTCCAGGGGCCTTGATGTGGTCATCACATTCTTGCTGTGATGTGCTCCTCCCACCTGTTTACCTGCTTGACAAGCTGCACAAGGTCTATCTTTTTCGAATTGCACGTTAGTCAAACCTGTCACGTGTTCTCCCTTTAGAAGCTTGTGAAAGTTCTTCATCCCTACATGTGCTAAGCGGCGATGCCACAGCCAGCCCATGCTAGTCTTAGCTATTAAGCATGCATCTAGACCGGCCTCCTCTTTTGCAAAATCAACTAAATAAAGTTTGTCGTCTAATACACCCTTAAAAGCTAGTGAACCATCACTTCTTCTAAAGACAGACACATCTACATTTGTAAATAGACAGTTATATCCCATATTGCACAATTGACTAACAGATAGTAGATTATATCCCAGAGACTCAACTAAAAACACATTAGAAATAGAGTGTTCATTTGAGATTGCAATTTTACCTAACCCTTTTACCTTGCCTTGGTTCCCATCACCGAATATTATTGAATCTTGGGAATCCTTGTTTTTGACATAGGAAGTGAACATCTTCTTCTCCCCCGTCATATGGTTTGTGCATCCGCTGTCGATAATCCAGCTTGAACCCCCGGATGCATAAACCTGCAAGGCAAATTTAGGCTTGGGACTTAGGTCCCCAACTCTTGTTGGGTCGTACAAGGTTAGCACAAATATCCTTAGGGACCCAAATGCAAGTTTTGTCTCCCTTGCATTTTGCCCCTAATTTCCTAGCAATCACCTTTCTATCCTTTCTACAAATTGCAAATGAAGCATTACAAGCATGATAAATTGTAGAAGGTTCATTAATTATTTTCCTAGGAACATTCTCAACATTTCTTCTAGGCATGTGATGAACAACATTTCTTCTAAACACATTTCTACCATGCATATAGGAAGAACTAGAAGCAAACATGGCATGAGAGTCAAAAACATTATAAGCATTACAACTCCTAAAAGACTGTCTTTTATCATTGTACATAAAAGCATGGTTCCTTTTAGCATTACTAGCCATAGGGGCCTTCCCTTTCTCCTTGGCGGGAATGGGAGCCTTATGGCTTGTTAAGTTCTTGGCTTCTCTTTTGAAGCCAAGTCCATCCTTAATTGAGGGGTGTCTACCAATCGTGTAGGCATCCCTCGCAAATTTCAGCTTATCAAATTCGCTCTTGCTAGTCTTAAGTTGAGCATTCAGACTAGCCAATTCATCATTCAGTTTGGAAATTGAAACTAGGTGTTCACTACAAGCATCAATGTCAAAGTCTTTACACCTATTACAAGTTGCAACAATTTCTACACAAGATGTTGATTTACTAGCTATTTCTAACTTAGCATTCAAATCATCATTAATGCTCCTTAAGTTAGAGATTGTCTCATGGCAAGAAGATAATTCACAAGAAAGCATTTCATTTCTTTTAACTTCTAGAGCATGAGATTTTTGTGCTTCTACAAATTTGTCATGTTCTTCATACAACAAATCCTCTTGCTTTTCTAAAAGTCTATTCTTATCATTCAAGGCATCAATCAATTCATTAATTTTATCTACCTTGGTTCTATCTAGGCCCTTAAATAAACATGAATAATCTATTTCATCCTCATCACTAGATTCGTCCTCACTTGAAGAAGCATAAGTAGAGTTTCGAGTACATACCTTCTTCTCCCTTGCCATAAGGCATGTGTGACGCTCGTTGGGGAAGAGGGATGACTTGTTGAAGGCGGTGGCAGCGAGTCCTTCATTGTCGGAGTCGAAAGAGGAGCAATCCGAATCCCACTCCTTGCCTAGATGCGCCTCGCCCTTTGCCTTCTTATAGTTCTTCTTCTTCTCCCTCTTGTTCCCTTGATCCTGATCACTATCATTGTCGGGACAGTTAGCATTAAAATGACCAAGCTTACCACATTTGAAGCATGAGTGTTTCCCCTTTGTCTTGGTCTTGCTTGGCTGCCCCTTGCGACCCTTTAGCGCCGTCTTGAATCTCTTGATGATGAGAGCCATCTCTTCATCATTAAGTCCGGCCGCCTCAATTTGTGCCACCTTGCTAGGTAGCGTCTCCTTGCTTCTTGTTGCCTTGAGAGCAAGAGGTTGAGGCTCACTGATTGGACCATTCAATGCGTCGTCCACATATCTTGCTTCCTTGATCATCATTCGCCCACTCACGAACTTTCCAAGTATCTCCTCGGGCGTCATCTTGGTGTACCTAGGATTCTCACGAATATTGTTTACAAGATGAGGATCAAGGACAGTAAAAGACCTTAGCATTAGGCAGATGACGTCGTGGTCCGTCCATCGCGTGCTTCCATAGCTTCTTATCTTGTTGACAAGGGTCTTGAGCCGGTTGTACGTTTGAGTTGGCTCTTCTCCCCTTATCATAGCGAATCTCCCGAGTTCGCCCTCCACCAACTCCATCTTGGTGAGCATTGTGACATCATTCCCCTCATGAGAGATCTTGAGGGTGTCCCAAATTTGCTTGGCGTTATCCAAGCCGCTCACTTTGTGATATTCATCCCTGCACAATGAAGCTAGAAGAACAGTAGTAGCTTGTGCATCTTATGAATTTGCTCATTAATGAACATGGGACTATCCGTACTATCAAAGTGCATTCCACTCTCTACAATCTCCCATATACTAGGATGGAGAGAGAACAAGTGACTACGCATTTTGTGACTCCAAAATCTGTAGTCCTCTCCATCAAAATGAGGAGGTTTACCAAGTGGAATAGATAATAAATGAGCATTTGTACTTTGAGGAATACGAGAGTAATCAAAAGAAAAGTTTGAATTGACCATTTTCTTTTTCTCGTAGTCGTCGTCGTTGTTGTCCTTTTGGGAAGAAGTGGACTCATCGCTATCATCGTAGTAAATGATCTCCTTGATGCGTCTTGTCTTCTTCTTCTTCCCATCTTTGCGTCTGTGGCCCGAGCCCGAGTCGGTAGGCTTGTCATCCTTTGGCTCGTTGACGAAGGATTCCTTCTCCTTGTCGTTGATCACGATTCCCTTCCCCTTAGGATCCATCTCTTCGGGCGGTTAGTCCCTTTCTTGAAGAGAACGGCTTTGATACCAATTGAGAGCACCTAGAGGGGGGGGTGAATAGGTGATCCTGTAAAACTTAAAACTTAAGCCACAGAACTTGGTTAAGTGTTAGCACAATAATCACCAAGTGGCTAGAGAGAAGTCTTAGCAAAACACAATAACCAACAAGAGATCAATCACAGAGATGGCACGGTGGTTATCCCGTGGTTCGGCCAAGACCAACGCTTGCCTACTCCACGTTGTGGCGTCCCAACGGACGAGGGTTGCACTCAACCCCTCTCAAGCGGTCCAAAGACCCACTTGAATACCACGGTGTTTTGCTTGCTTTTCTTAATCCCGTTTGCGAGGAATCTCCACAACTTGGAGCCTCTCGCCCTTACACTTGAAGTTCACAAAGAGGCACGGAGCAAGGGAGGGATTAGCAACGCACACAAGACACAAAAATCAGAGTGTCAACACGCACACAAGTTGCAACAAGAGCTCGCAACACAACCCAATGAGTTCACAACTCCACTAGAGCTCTATATGCTATCACAAAGAAACAAATGCGCGGAATCGATGTCTTGATGCTTAGGAATGTTGTAAGTATGCTTGGTATTCTCCTCCATGCGCCTAGGGGTCCCTTTTATAGCCCCAAGGCAGCTAGGAGCCGTTAAGAGCATTCCAGGAAGGCAAATCTTGCCTTCTGTCGCGTGGTGCACCGGACAGTCCGGTGCACACCGGACACTATCCGGTGCCCGATTTCTTTCCTTAACTGGCGCAGCCGACCGTTGGCAGCCAGAGAGCCGTTGGCGCACCGGACATGTCCGGTGCACACCGGACAGTCCGGTGCCCCCTTCTAGCCGTTGGCTCGGCCACGTGTCCCGCGCAGATCGCGCGGCCGACCGTTGGCCCGGCCGACCGTTGGCTCACCGGACAGTCCAGTGCACACCAGACAGTCCGGTGAATTATAGCCGTACGTCGCCGGTGAATTCCCGAGAGCGACCAGTTCGCTTGAGCCAGCCTGGCGCACCGGACACTGTCCGGTGCACCACCGGACAGTCCGATGCTCCCAGACTGAGCAGACTTTGGCTGAACTAGGCCATCTCATTTCCAATTCGATTTTTCCTGTTTCCAGCACTTAGACACAATACATTAGTCCATAAAATAATGTACTAAGTCTAGAAACATACCTTGTGACATGATTTGCACTTTGTCCACCATATTGCATAGATCAACACAAAAGCACTTGTGTTGGCACTCAATCACCAAAATACTTAGAAATGGCCCAAGGGCACATTTCCCTTTCAAGAAGTTAAAAGAAATGAAATGCTTTCATGTGAATTGTCTACATGCCATGAATCTATCTCTAGCCTAAAAAGTGTTAATGATGATTTGAATGCTAAGTTAGAGATAGCTAGTAAATCAACCTCTCATGAAGAACATGTTACGATTTGCAATAGGTGTAAAGATTTTAATGTTGATGCTTGTAGTGAACACCTAGCTTGCATTTCTAAACTAAGTGATGAAGTGGCTAGTCTTAATGCTCAACTTAAGACTAGCAAAAATGATTTTGATAAACTAAAATTTGCAAGGGATGCCTACACGGTTGGTAGACACCCCTCAATTAAGGATGAGCTTGGTTTCAAGAGGGAAGCCAAGAACTTAACAAGTCATAAGGCTCCTATTCCCGCCAAGGAGAAAGGGAAGGCCCCTATGGCAAATAGTGTTCAAAAGAACCATGCCTTCATGTACCATGATAGGAGACATTCTAGGGATGTTCATTATAATAGAAGTTATAATGCTTTTGCTTCACATGACATGATTGCTTCAAGTTCCTCTAATGTGTATGGTAGAAATATGCCTAGAAAAAATATTGTTCATGCTCCTAGGAAAGTATGTAATGAATCTACCACTGTATTTCTTGCATGCAATACTAGATTTGTTCTTTCATGCAAAAATAAAAAGGTGATTGCTAAGAAGGTGGGGGCCAAATGCAAGGGAGACAAGACTTGCATTTGGGTCCCTAAGGCTATTATTACTAACCTTGTAGGACCCAACAAGAGTTGGGTACCTAAGACCCAAGCCTAATTTGTCTTGTAGGTTTATGCATCCGGGGGCTCAAGCTGGATTATCGACAGCGGATGCACAAACCACATGACGGGGGATAAGAAGATGTTCTCTTCCTACGTCAAGAACAAGGATTCCCAAGATTCAATCATATTCGGTGATGGGAACCAAAGCAAGGTGAAAGGACTAGGAAAAATTGCTATTTCATCCGAGCACTCTATTTCTAATGTATTCTTAGTTGAGTCGCTTGGATATAACTTGTTGTCTATGAGTCAACTTTGTAACATGGGATATAAATGTTTATTTACAAACGTAGATGTGTCTGTCTTTAGAAGGAGTGATGGTTCATTAGCTTTTAAGGGTGTATTAGACGGCAAACTCTACTTAGTTGATTTTGCAAAAGAGGAGGCCGGTCTAGATGCATGCTTAATTGCTAAGACTAGCATGGGCTGGCTGTGGCATCGCCGTTTAGCACATGTGGGGATGAAGAACCTTCACAAGCTTCTAGAGGGAGAACACGTGATAGGTCTAACAAATGTTACTTTCGAAAAAGATAGACCTTGTGCAGCTTGTCAAGCAGGTAAACAGGTGGGAAGCTCTCATCATACCAAAAATGTGATGACCACATCAAGACCTTTAGAGTTGCTTCATATGGACCTCTTCGGACCCGTCACCTACCTAAGCTTAGGAGGAAGTAAGTATG
This sequence comes from Zea mays, assembly GCF_902167145.1. Lineage (NCBI taxonomy): Eukaryota > Viridiplantae > Streptophyta > Magnoliopsida > Poales > Poaceae > Zea > Zea mays. The sequence continues at coordinate 134,322,875 of NC_050104.1, forward strand.
GTCTTGTTATAGTTGATGATTTTTCCCACTTCACTTGGGTATTCTTTTTGCAGGATAAGTCTGAAACCCAAGGGACCCTCAAGCGCTTCCTAAGGAGAGCTCAAAATGAGTTTGAGCTCAAGGTGAAGAAGATAAGGAGCGACAACGGGTCCGAGTTCAAGAATCTTCAAGTGGAGGAGTACCTTGAGGAGGAAGGGATCAAGCACGAGTTCTCCGCTCCCTACACACCACAGCAAAACGGTGTGGTAGAGAGGAAGAACAGGACGCTCATAGACATGGCAAGGACAATGCTTGGAGAATTCAAGACACCCGAGAGGTTTTGGTCGGAAGCCGTGAACACGGCTTGCCACGCCATAAACCGGGTGTACCTTCATCGCCTCCTCAAGAAGACTTCGTATGAGCTTCTAACCGGTAACAAACCCAATGTGTCTTACTTTCGTGTATTTGGGAGCAAATGTTATATTCTAGTGAAGAAAGGTAGAAATTCTAAGTTTGCTCCCAAAGCTGTAGAAGGGTTTTTGTTAGGTTATGACTCAAATACAAAGGCGTATAGGGCCTTCAACAAATCATCGGGTTTGGTTGAAGTCTCCAGCGACGTTGTATTTGATGAGACTAATGGCTCTCCAAGAGAGCAAGTTGTTGATCTTAATGATATAGATGAAGAAGACATTCCAACGGCCGCAATACGCACCATGGCGATTGGAGATGTGCGACCACAGGAACAAAAGGAGCAAGATCAACCTTCTTCCTCAACAATGGTGCATCCCCCAACTCAAGACGATGAACAAGTTCATCAAGAGGAGGCGTGTGGTCAAGGGGGAGCACAAGATGGTCATGTAATGGAGGAAGAAGCACAACCGGCACCTCCAACTCAAGTTCGAGCGACGATTCAAAGGAATCATCCCGTCGACCAAATTTTGGGTGATATCAGCAAGGGAGTAACTACTCGCTCTAGATTAGTTAATTTTTGTGAGCATTACTCTTTTGTCTCTTCTATTGAACCTTTCAGGGTAGAAGAGGCCTTGCTAGATCCGGACTGGGTGTTGGCCATGCAGGAAGAGCTCAACAACTTCAAGAGAAATGAAGTTTGGACACTGGTGCCTCGTCCCAAGCAAAACGTTGTGGGAACCAAGTGGGTGTTCTGCAACAAACAAGACGAGCACGAGGTGGTGACAAGGAACAAGGCTAGACTTGTGGCAAAAGGTTATGCCCAAGTCGTAGGTTTGGACTTTGAGGAGACTTTTGCTCCTGTGGCTAGGCTAGAGTCAATTCGCATATTGTTAGCCTATGCTACTCACCATTCTTTCAGGTTGTTCCAAATGGATGTAAAGAGCGCTTTCCTCAACGGGCCAATCAAGGAGGAGGTGTACGTGGAGCAACCCCCTGGCTTTGAGGATGAATGGTACCCCGACCACGTATGTAAGCTCTCTAAGGCGCTCTATGGACTTAAGCAAGCCCCAAGAGCATGGTATGAATGCCTTAGAGACTTTTTAATTGCTAATGCTTTCAAGGTTGGGAAAGCCGATCCAACTCTTTTTACTAAGACTTGTGATGGTGACTTATTTGTGTGCCAAATTTATGTCGATGACATAATATTTGGTTCTACTAACCAAAAGTCTTGTGAAGAGTTTAGCAGGGTGATGACTCAAAAGTTTGAGATGTCGATGATGGGCGAGTTAAGCTATTTCCTTGGGTTCCAAGTGAAGCAACTCAAGGATGGGACCTTCATCTCCCAAACGAAGTACACGCAAGACTTGATCAAGCGGTTTGGGATGAAGGACGCCAAGCCCGCAAAGACTCCAATGGGAATCGACGGACACACCAACCTCAACAAAGGAGGTAAGTCCGTTGATCAAAAGGCATACCGGTCTATGATTGGGTCCTTAGTTTATTTATGTGCTAGTAGACCGGATATTATGCTTAGCGTATGCATGTGTGCTAGATTTCAATCCGATCCAAGGGAGTGTCACTTAGTGGTTGTGAAGCAAATTCTTAGATATTTAGTCGCTACGCCTTGCTTCAGGATCTGGTATCCAAAGGGGTCTACCTTTGACTTAATTGGATATTCAGACTCCGACTATGCTGGATGTAAGGTCGATAGGAAGAGTACATCGGGGACGTGCCAATTCTTAGGAAGGTCCCTGGTGTCGTGGAGTTCTAAGAAACAAACTTCCGTTCCCCTATCCACCGCTGAGGCCGAGTATGTTGCCGCAGGACAGTGTTGTGCGCAACTACTTTGGATGAGGCAAACCCTCAGGGACTTTGGCTACAATCTGAGCAAAGTCCCACTCCTATGTGATAATGAGAGTGCTATCCGCATGGCGGATAATCCTGTTGAACACAGCCGCACAAAGCACATTGACATCTAGCATCACTTTTTGAGAGACCACCAACAAAAGGGAGATATCGAAGTGTTTCATGTTAGCACCGAGAACCAGCTAGCCGATATCTTTACCAAGCCTCTAGATGAGTCGACCTTTTGCAAGCTGCGTAGTGAGCTAAATGTCTTAGATTCGCGGAACCTGGATTGATTTATAGCATACATGTGTTTTATGCCTTTGATCATGTTCCTTTATGCATATTGTTATGTATTTGTGGTGTTCAAGTTGTACAAACACTCCTCGGACATCAAAAGTTCATGTGTGAGTGATGCACATATTTAGGGGGAGATGTGCTACAACTTGACCCTTTGGGACTAACCATGTGCTTGAGTTTGCTTGATTTAGTCTCAAAGGTGAATTGAAAGGGAAAAGGTGAACTTGGACCATGCAAGACTTCCACTGCACTCCGATGAGAGGGTAACTTATTCCAAGTTCATCTCCATGCTCTTATTGCCTTTTTTACTCTTAATTGAAGATTTTGGTGAGGCAATGGGGTTCAAGGGCCAAGGTTGATCCTGTTTTGGTGCTTGATGCCAAAGGGGGAGAAAATAAGGCCAAAGCAATAAATGGATCAGCTACCACTTGAGAATTTTGAAAATAGTAGAATAGAGCTTTTGGGTTGTCAAAAATCTCTTATTGTCTCTTTTGTCAAAAGTTTGTCTCTTGTGGGGAGAATGGTTGATTATGGGAAATAGGGGGAGTTTTTGAATCAATGATCAATTTCTCTTGGAATACCTTTCTTTATGTCTCAACAAGTGTGTTTGACCTAGAGATAGAAAATTGAGTTTGATTAGCAAAAACAAAACCAAGTGGTGGCAAAGGATGATCCAAATATGCCAAATTTGAATCAAAGCAAATTTGAGTTTTCATTTGCATTGATGTTGCACTTCTTTTAGTTGCTTTTTATTGTGTTGGCATAAATCACCAAAAAGGGGGAGATTGAAAGGGAAATGTGCCCTTGGGCCATTTCTAAGTATTTTGGTGATTAAGTGTCCAACACAAGGGCTTAAGTGTTAAAGTATGCCAAGGACTCAAGAAGTGCAAATCAAGATTAAAGGTATGTTTCTAGACTTAGTACATTGTTTTGAAGACTAATGTATTGTGTCTAAGTGCTAGAAACAGGAGAAACAATTATGGAGAAATTGTCTGTGTACAGCCAAAAGGCTGCTCGGTCTGGGTGCACCGGACTGTCCGGTGGTGCACCGGACAGTGTCCGGTGCGCCAGGCTGGCTCTGGTGAAAAGGCCGCTCTCGGGACTTCGACGACGGTGTATGGCTATAAATCACCGGACTGTCCGGTGGTGCACCAGACTGTCCGGTGAGCCAACAGTCGGCCGGGCCAACGGTCGGCCGTGTAATCCGCGTGCGACGCGTGGCAGAGCCAACGGTCAGATGGAGGCACCAGACTGTTCGGTGTGCACCGGACACTGTCCGGTGCGCCAACGGCTCTGAATCTCCAACGGTCGGCTTAGCCAAAGAAGGAAAGAAATCCGCACCGGACAGTGTCCGGTGGTGCACCGGACTGTCCGGTGCGCCAGGCGACAGAAGGCAAGAATTGCCTTCCTGGAATGCTCTCAACGGCTCCTAGCTGCCTTGGGGCTATAAAAGGGATCCCTAGGTGCATGGAGGAGGACACCAAGCATTCTCTAAGCATTCCTAAGCACCAAGACACCAATTCCGCGCATTCGATTCTTTGTGATAGCAACTAGAGCTCCATTTGAGTAGAGAACTCTTTGGGTTGTGTTGTGTGCTCAAGTTGTGACTTGTGTGCGTGTTGTGCTCCGATTTTGTGTCTTGTGTGTGTTGCTCATCCCAGCCTTACTTCCGTGCTTCTTTGTGAACATCAAATTGTAAGGGCGAGAGGCTCCAAGTTGTGGAGATTCCTCGCAAGCGGGATATAGTAAATAAGCAAAACACCATGGTATTCAAGTGGGTCTTTGGACCGCTTGAGAGGGGTTGATTGCAACCCTTGTCTGTTGGGACGCCACAACGTGGAGTAGGCAAGTGTTGAACTTGGCCGAACCACGGGATAAACCACTGTGTCTATCTGTGTTGATCTTCTTGTGGTTATCGTGTCTTGCAAGAACTTCTCTCTAGCCACTTGGCTTTATTGTGCTAACTTCTAATCAAGTTTTGTGGCATTAAGTTTCAAGTTTTTATAGGATCACCTATTCACCCCCCTCTAGGTGCTCTCACAGCTCTGACTGTCAGACTGGTCAGAGCAGGGATGGCAGAGAAACAGTTCAGAAACCGATTGAACCGGTTTCAGGTCCGGTTGAACCGGTTTCAGAGGCTGAAGAGCAAGTTTTGAACATTTTAAAGTGAACAAAGGTGGAACTCTTGTGGGAAGTAAAAGTTTTTTTTTTCACAAAGGAATTCATGATCTGGAAAAGTGTTCTCTAAGATGATTTTGAAGGATTTTGAACTTAACTCATTGCATAACTTACTTAACCATTGCGGATCCCTCTTAATTGAACGACGATTCCTATAACTCAAGAATTATAAAATGAACGATGTTGTTGTTTCCAAGCACTTGGAGCACGCCATATGATGTAGAATTTAAATCCGTTGTGCTTTACATTTTTATGCTCATAAGATATGTGCTTCTCCTGTCTGTAGAATAACTGTGTACATGTTAGGAGCAAACTTGTTAGAATCTCTGTTTGTTTTGTCATTTAATCACCAAAACCCTCAATTAGGGTTGATTGCACTTACAATAGCTCCCTTCTGAGACTGAGTTAAATCCTCGATTCTTTGTTTTCTCTTATGCTTTTGATAACCAGAATCATATTTTCTAGATCGATTGGCAGAAGACATAACACCAATAATTGGATCTTGAAATATTAATATTTAATATGCATGCATACGAGATGAATAAAATAATTAACATCTTATTTTATTAACAAAGTTAGACAATTAAATATACAATGCTTATGTAGGATGTTACCTTATGATTTGATGGCTTTATTTTAGAGGAAGACAGAGCGATCGGACGAAACACGGACAGAGCAAGATCCACAGCTGCGCAGCCGCTGGAGCACAGCACGAATGAACAACGGTTGACGATGAAGAACCGTAGAAGAAGCTAGAAGTGCGCTGGCCACTGGCAGTCTGGCACCTGACAGCGCAGCGGCCAGCGAGCAACGTGCAGCAGGGACAGCAGCGGAAGCCAGCAAGTCGCCTGTAGAAGGCAGAAGCCAGCAACGAGGACCATAGAAGGCAGAAGCCAGAAGCGTGTCGTCGCCTGGATAGAGATAAAAGCAGCCGAGCAGCCGCTGGAATCTCCAAAATTGATAAATAGTAAATGCTAATGACTAAACCTAATTAGTATTACTAATGGGCCAGATATTTGAGGCCCCAAAAAAGTGGAGGCCCTGTTCGGGCGCATAGGGTGCACATACCTGTGCACGGCCCTGCTATTGTCCCATGCTTTACTCACTCCAGTTTACAAATAGTAATGGACGGATTTAGAAACTTGGGGTGTTTAATTTCAAGACGAGGTGGTGTATCATAAGTTCATTCCTCAAATTTGGTGGGATGATTTTATTACTCATGTTAGTACTAACTAAAGGAATAATGTGGTGATAGATCAACTCATTTTATTCCACAAACCAAATAAAAAAGTGAGAAGTAAGAAGATGATAGACTAGCTTATTTCTCAAACCAAACATCCTATTAGAGTTTACAAATTTGGGATGTGAGGAGTGTCTGAATTGAACTAAGGCCCTCGTTTGGATCTTTAGACTTGAATTGTATTCTAATAATTGTAATTTAGGCATATATCAATTAAGCTAATATGGTTTTATATAGAATGTATTTATATATACTATTGTTGTCCATATGAGAGAGATATTAATATGCTGCATTTCTACTATAAGAGAGCGAGTTGGAGAATGTGTTATAAGTTGTAGAGTATGAACTAAAACTAGTGATACATAAAAAGAATTTCAACCTCATCATCCTATGAATTTGGGACACGCTTATATCTAAACTTTAGAAAGTGATGGAATGTCAAATTCCAAACCAAATAACCCACTTTATTGAGAAAATTCCAATTCTTTCAAAATGAAGGGATCCGAACGGCCCCAAGAGGCATTTGTAGATTTTTTAGAATCTATTCACCTAATGGGCCTTTTTGTTAGGATTCTAGATTTTTTTATAGTGAAACTGACTCAAAAAGTTGAACCAAAGGGACCCTTAAAGTTGAGGATCACTTGAACTCTTGTGTGATTGTTTTCATTAGGGCTGGGCAAAAAACCCGTAACCCGAAACCCGAACCCGGAATACCCGAACCCGAAATACCCGAAACTTGAATTTTGTTTGGGAATTTCGGGTAGCAACTTACAAAACCCGAATTTATTTCGAGTAATTCGGGTATCACAATCGGGTACCCGAATTACCCGAACTTTCATGTGTTCTGTACTTATGTCATGCTTAATTATTGATTTGTACATTTATAATTATGTGTAAGTGTGCATAACTTGTGATTGTAGATTGCTTGTGTTTTATATGTCCATATATATCATTATTCAAACTATATTTTATACTAATCTAATAGGGTGTATGTGTTTTTATGAAGCCGACACAATAGTTCGGGAATACCCGAACCCGAACCCGAACCCGAAATTCCGAGTACCCGAATTTTCGGGTATTGCAAAACCCGTTGTAATTTCGGGTATCGATTCTCAAAACCCGAATTACCCAACCCGAAATTTTCGAGTAACCCGAACGCCCACCCCTAGTTTTCATGAGCTTCTTTCTCATTGTCTTGAACTTGTTGAATTGCATAAGTATCTAATTCAGTTTGAACCTCCTTCAAGCTTCTTCACATGCCCTCAAGCGGTTATCTTATTGAAGTTGAATTAAACACATGTATAGCTCATTAGCTAGATCAAAGAAGACCCAAGTCGCCCCAGTGCTCCCATTTCTTGATGAAGCTCGTGGCAATGTAGTGAGAGCGGCACCGAGGCCTGGAACGAAGTAAGAAATAAACTTTCCCCAAAAGGAGTCAGTATGAGCATAAGTTTGGTCAACAAAGAAATAGTGGAATAAGGAAATGTAAGGAGTAACCCCAATGAAGACTTCACAAAGGTAAGCAAAAGGTGGAAAAGCAAGGATGGCATTAAGTGTGAGATGCCCATGTTTGAGCCGAACAACAGTGTGAGCAAAGTCAGAGATTAGGTAATGGATTCTAGCATTAAGATATCGAGTGAGGCGGGTGTCACCCGATCGCGGCGGTGACAACCATCCAAGGATTAATCGGACTTTGTGAAGGTCCTTCTTATTAAGCACCTTAGATTTGGGCAGATGCTTAAGGATTGAGGCATTCGCCAATGGCAAAAGCACAAGAGGAGCTAAGATAGTCTAGGCTAGGGGAGGGGGGAAATATAAACATGTCAAGGAAAAGAAGGGGCAATGGCTCGCCTAAAAATGGTAAAATCCCTCCTATATATTTAAAGGATGCATTGCCAACTCTCCTCAATCTCTCTCTCTCTCCATCTCAACATGTTTTTGGAAATATTGTGGCCTTCATTGAAAAGAGCACCTAGATTCCACCAACCCTATCAAGAAGTTACGACTAATATGCCTTAATGGCCATGTCAAATTGGTCACTAGATTCTCGAAATCCGAAACGACCAAAGGATACTTGAGCATGCAGGTCATCGCATCACAACGACAGAATGATGATTGTGGAGCCAATAGGCTGACAAGTACCATCACGACAAGACTAGCATCACATGCGTGCCACTATAACGCCATGGTTCATAGGGCGAAACATCACATTGTTGGCCCAGTAGGCCACTTGGGGAAATACTAAGGGCCAGAATGAATTGAAGAAGTATCAAGGGACACTTCGATTTCTGGTCGATCACAATTATGATTCATGAGGCACCACAAGGTCTAGGCCCACCTACAGGACCACCCTTGCAGTGGTCATAGGTGCCACTATTAGTGCCTAGGAAAAAGCATACTTCCGTCGCTAGCATGACGCACACAATGATCCTATTAAAGCAATATCTGCATACCCTGGGAGAAATTACCAAACTTGCCTTCAGAGTCCTGTATGATTTGGGACTGATAAAGCACCTCTAGGGCACCCCTCACATGCCCAGGACACCTACCAGGTAGGACCCACCAAAGCCCCACCGTCTTAGGGCACCTGACCGCTAGGACCCTAGGCCCCCTTGTGTCCTAAGGCGCCTAACTGCTAGAACCCTAGGCCCCTCAAGGCACCTAACCATTAGGAGTCCGTGGCCCCTCACACCGTAAGACCTAGGGTGTCGCACCCAATTTCAGAAGGCAAATCGAATGCGAACCATGTATGTATCAGGATCATAACTCACGTACATGCCAATTATATTAATTAACATCATTACACATTGCTCGAATAATAACATAAACAGGTATTAACTTATTACATCATGATGTAGGAAATATCCACATAGACTTAGACTTAACAAGTATCAAAGTGCTAGAAACAAAACGTAATAAAGATAAAGGCCTCCCACAAGCAGCTGACTGGGAGATCACACTATTCTAAGTCTAAATCTCCTCGTAGTCTTGGAACTCCTAGAAGTCCTCCACATTACCTTCGTCTTCTCCTGAGCAGAGGTTGCAGTATGGACAACCTAGTGTTTTGTGTTAAAGCAAGGTTGAGTACACATCAATGTATTCAGCAAATGCCCCGTTTGGCTGAGGTGGACTAGCTTTATGTGGGGTTAGGCTAATAGCAGGTCGCTTTTACTTTGTAAAGTTTTAATCATTAATATGAACCATGTTTTATCATCAATCCAAATTTATTATTGAAAGTCGCCTAGAGGGGGGTGAATAGGCGAAACCTGAAATTTATAAACTTTAAACACGTACTAAGGTCAGGGTTAGCGTTAGAATTAAATTAGGCTTCGAAAGATAGTTCTCCTTGCTTAGAGTTGCTCAATCAATGCAGATGACGTTTGGGAGCAAACTCAAATCAATATGAGCAAGGGAACTTTAGAGAGAGAAAAGAGGGGAAATAAATCAAGTGAGAATCAACAAGTGAACACGATGATTTGTTTTACCGAGGTTCGGTTCCAAAGAACCTAGTCCCCGTTGAGGAGGCCACAAAGGCCGGGTCTATTCCAACCCTTTCCCTCTCTCAATCGGTCACTTAGACCGGTCGAGGCTTCTCCTTAATCACTTGGGTCACTAAGACCCCGCAAGGATCACCACACTTAGGTGTCTCTTGCTAGCTTTACAAAGCACTTAGATAATTAAGAATGAGAAGGAGAAAGTAACCCAAGCAACAAGAGCAACAAAAGAACACAAAACACCCTCTGTCAAGTCACTAATGAATTCAGTTAATTTGGAGGCTTGGCGAGGATTTGATCTATTGAATGTATCTTGTAGTGAAGTCTTTTGCTCTTGCAATGAATGTTGAGTTCAGAAAACTTGGATTGCTTGAATGGAGGTGGTTGGGGGTATTTATAGCCCCAACCACTATTCTAGCCGTTGTTGGCGATGGGGCACGGTGGTGCACCCGACAGTCCTGTGGTGCACCGGACAGGGCATTGTTCACTGTCCGGTGCGTGCCACATCAGCACGCCGTTGGGGTTTGGAACGGCTTGACCGTTGGAACCCTTTGTCCTGTAGCTGCACCGGACAGTCCAGTGCCACACCAGACATGCTCTGACTTCTCTGCTCTGACTTCTGACGCGCACTGTTCATTTTGGCAGTCGATCGTTAGCGCCAGGTTACCGTTGCTCCGTTGGCTCACCGGACAGTCCGGTCAATTATAGCGAAGCGCGCCCTAGGAAAACCCGAGAGTGGCTAGTTCGAGTGGAGCTCGTCCTGGGGCACCGAACACTGTCCGATTCACACCGGACAGTGTCCGGTGCGCCACTGGCAGCACACTCTCAAGTCTTTGCTCCAAACTTATTTGAGTCCCAACTTAATTTATTTCTTGGTTTATGTTGAACTTTATGCACCTGAGATAAAAGACATCTTGACAAACTAATTAGTCCACATGGTTTGTGATGGATGTCAACCACCAAAATCGATTATAGGAAATGATTAAGCCCATTTTCCTTTCAATTATCTCAAAAGATACCTCCTCATAGAGGAAATACCAGAATTCATAATTAGAGTCATCATCATTAAAGCCATCATCATAAATGTATCCAGAGTACCTCTAATCAAAGGAGCTCCCAAGTCTGCTCATAACCGTAAGCATGACTGGTATATCAGTTTCTAACCCTCTATAGGGGTAGTACACTTTACCCACAAACAGTGATCCCTTTTTGCCTCGGGTTGTACAACCCTTAAACACTTCCAAGGTGAGTCGTCAAGGTTTCTCTATGTAGCCTTTACAAAGATTCCCCTGGTGTATAGCCACCCGTTAGGTTTTGCTGGTCGTATAAACACAATACATCTCTCTAAGGGGTGACTAACAAAATCAAAACAAATGAACCCCATCACTTCGCCTTAGCAGAGCAGGCACTATGCCTCAACCCCCATTGACGGCACGACGATGAAGTAAACTACACCTCATGTTTCTCTAATTAATCGGCTAAGGGTGTCTCATTTCACCTGCATAGTTGCATTGTTTTCTCGGGTGGTCATCCAATAAACCAGTCGTTACAGAGAAGTACTCGAGGAACAGCCCGAGCCTGCTCCAGTATCACAAATATATTATCATATCCAGAATAAAAGCATTACCAGTGGAGGGCTAGAGGCTCCCTGGGTCCACACACTCCAAATCATGTGCTCATGGGGTTCCCTGGTGTCGGCAATAGGGGAGGGACACCAAAGGATGGTGGAGGTATTTGGGCTGATCTAAAGATCTACTCCTACTACATTTAACCCACGTTCGGACCGGGCTCCTCCTTTGATCCGCCGTTGAGGGAAGTTTGAAAGATTTAGAGAAGTGAAGAGTCTTCCTGATTTTCTATTATTCTTTTTATAACAAAGAAACATATCAAACATGTGTACAAGCTTCTTAAGTTGCTCCTGCTACTTGTTGCAACGGAGAGTGTTTTCAATCATGAATAAGGTGAAGAATAAGTTGATAAGTTGAGACATAGGCTGTAGGACTAATATTTAAGTGATCATTTGATCATATTTATTGGGTACAAGTTCTTTTTACTCAAACGTCAAGCCATAGAGGACCACGAAGTTAAAATTAAACTTTTTTGTAATTTTCGTTCGCCATGAAACGTCTTTAGTACTTATGCTATTTTAGACTTCTCGCACATCTAAACTAAGAGCAACTTTAAGAGATTATCTATATTCTTTGTAAATGACTCTATTATCTTTTTTCTGGATTTCTCGCTAGCTAAAGATAGAAAATGTGGATGGATCTCTGTGGGTACAAACAAGATATAAAAAAAGATGTTAGAGACTGAAAAGATATAGAAACTTGCTTTTATGTAAATAACTCTCTAAATTCTAATTTAGAAAGTGAAATTTAGAAAACTCTTAGAGATGCTCTAAATACTATTTTTTAACTTAACAATATTCAAATTTAAAATCATAGAACACATGCATCTACCAAACAGACTCATAAAACACATAACACATAAGATCTTGTTTGGATACTCTAGTATTCACCTTAATATATATATATATATACATGAGCAAACGGGCCGCTCGGGCACAACCTAATTAGGCACGACACGACAAGGCCCACGGGCCTACTGGGACGGGCCTGCACAGTCATGCGGACCTTACAAGGGGCCCAGGCATAGCCCTTCGGGCCGTTTTCGAGTCGGGCTAGCCCAAAAAGCCCTGACCCAAAACAGTGCCGGGCCAGCCCGAAGCCCGATAACAGAAAAAATATAATTTGCACAAAAATATACACAAATATTGAGCTGTTAGTGCAATGCCGCCTCATTAAAAACCTTTCTTGGTAAAACTCACACCTCGTGAGAAACCCTAGAAAGGAAAAAAGAGTACGACCAGCTCAGTTTATAATTCAAATGTTCAAAGTTATTACAATTGACAAGCCAAAGTGTGAGGACAGATCAGAATTCAGAAACACTTTACATCCAGCCAAAGTCTCAACTCTCAACCCACAAGATCAAGCCGAAGTGTCAGTAGCACCAGCACCTTCATCCAGCCAGAGGTACTTGAAGGACTCCTCTAATTCATTGTCCACCACAACATGTTGTGCCCGCTGTTGGCCTAGCTCCCAATCTTTGATGCACACCAACATCTCCACTGTCTCTGAGTTCAAGCGCCGTCGTCGATCCTCAAGAATCCTGCCAGACAAACTGAAAGTAGACTCCGAAGAAGTAGTTGAGACAGGAACAGACATAATGTCTCTAGCCATAATTGAAAGAATTGGATATGTTAGTTTATGCTCATGCCACCAATTTAAGATATCAAAATCATCCTCATAGGCAGCCACATTGTCACTGTCAAGGTAAACAGTTAGGCCACAAAGACCCACACCAGATCCACTACTACCTGAAGAACCTGATGCAGTTGAGGATCTAGAAGCACCTGTTCCTCCAAAAATTTTACCCCATGCCCGTTTTCTCTTACCCATCATACCTGATTGATGTGTGGTTCTGGATGGCCTAGCAGCACCAAACTTAGTTTCATACTTGGCATATAGCTTATACAACTCAGTCTTAACATCAGCAAAATAAGTACTGTAATTATAATTGTTAGATTGAGAAAGCAGTTCAAGAACATTATACAAACCCCTCATTTTAGCTCTAGGGTCTAGAACAAATGCAAAGGAATATAACATTAGGGTTAGAGAATGCCGACTGGGGAGTGGGGACTGGTGAGGAAGATCTCGACACTTCTATCTCGGCACCGTACCTCGACGGCACTGGCGGCACTAGCACGACCACGTAGTCGGCCGGCGACCTACCAAAGTCCACAAGAAAGCAGCGAAGAGGAGATTAGGGTTAGAGAATGCCGACTGGGGAGTGAGGACTGGTGAGGAAGATCTGGAGAGTGACATACCTGCCAAGCCGGAGCCCAGAGCCGGAGACAAGGGTCAAGTGCACGACGACGGACGACGCGAGAGGGAGAGTCTGAGAAGAGGAGATTAGGGTTAGGGTTAGGGATTGGGATGGCCGACTGGAGAGGGAGAGCCGGAGAGGGACGTATCTGCCAAGCCACAACCCGAAGCCGGAGACGATGACATGGGAGGGAGAGTCGGAGTACTAAGAAGAGGAGATTAGGGTTAGGGATTTCTGATTGGGCAGGGACCGAGCCACCGAGGGAGAGCCGGAGTCTGGAGAGGGGCGCCGCACGGAAGGGGGCCGGTGACGAAGATCCGACAGAGACTATGACGACGGGACAACGGTGAGGCGGTGCCGCGGTGAGCCAAGAGCAGCAGGCGGAGCGCGGTGCGGAGCGAGGAGCGATGGAAAGGCCGAGAGGGAGCGAACAACGGAGTGGCTGAGTGGGAGAGGGAGGCCGGGCTTATGCCCCCGCTCCCCGTTACCGGGCCGGTCCGTGCCTGCCGTTTTCGGGCGGGCCGGACCGTGCCGCCCGGCAGGCGATACCTGCAGCCCAGGCACGACATGGTTAATTGGTCCGGGCCGGCCCGGTCACGAATCCAGCTGGGCTGTGTCGTGCTTGGACCGGGCCAAAAAACTGGGCCTCGTGCTCTGGGCTGCATGCTCATCTATATATATATATATAGATATATATATCTACTACTCTTAAGAATGCACCGTAGGCGTCCACATGGTGCGCATTCTGCCTCCGACATCCTCCCCTTTGCTCCGCTCCCTGAAGCCGTGATCGAAGCTGCCATCAACGCCCTCCTCCCCCTCCGCTCAGGTCCCCTCTGCGGAATCGGATCCGATTCCGCGGCAGCCGGCATTCCCAGCTCCCCAAAATCCCATTTCCCTCTCCCACACCACACGCCGTGCCTGCCTGATTCCGCCCGCCAGCCACGCCCGGAGATCTCGCTTCGACGCATTACCACCCGCCTTCCATCGTCGCCCCCATGCCACGCTCCCCTTCCATCCTTGCTCACTTCCAGTCGCCCCCATTCCCAGTTGAAGGAGCCGTCCAAGAACCAGGAACCCCATCACCGGATCAGGAGCAGTCGTGTCGCGCCACTCGTGCGCCTGCGCCTCGAACCTGACTTTGGATGACGCCAACGGGGACCACCCTCCCTCCTCATCGAAGCTGATGAGCCTCTGGTGGTGGTGTCCACGGTCGATTGACCGATTGAGCCACCGAACGGTGAGGCGAGCCTACACGTGCGGGGATGGTGGGAGGCGCTACCACCAATCGAGCGGCATTAGTCCCGACCTAAAGCACACCTGGCCGGAATCCAAAGGATATCGTGCCCCCGCCCCGCATCGATATCCTTTGGATGTCGTGCGCCACGAGAACCAGTTCCTGTCCTCTGAGTCCTGCCGCCTTGAGGTTCTCGTGTCCTAGGCCCGCGAGGAGGTCGCCGCCGCCGAGCAAGCTGCTGCCACCAACGAGAGCGAGGCCGCCACGCTCCGCAGCGAGGTCGAGCGCCTAGAGGGTCTCCTTACCGCGGAGAAGGCTAGCCATGAGGAGGAGATGTGTAGGGGTGCATGGCTCGGGGACCAGCTGCAGACCGCGTACCAGGAGAAGGTCGCCCCCGAGGAGGAGATCGAGACCCTGAAGGGTTCCGCCACTACTGAGGGCAAGGGCATGGAAGAGGGATGTGATTCTGTTGCTGCTAGGGCCGGGACGCCTAAGGATCAGGGTGTGGTGCCTCCCACACTGGTCCGTGGCTGCTGGAGCAGCTGCCACGGCTGGCATCGCAGTGGTCTTGTTTAACCTCAAGAGGTAATCTGGTGGTCCGGTGCGCAAAAGTTTTGATCTGCTGTTATGGCCTATATGAGAATGGGTTAACCGTTTTGTTAGTGTCACTGGAGTCATAGTAGTAGTATCTTTACTATCAGCTGGATAATAGACTAGAGGAACATGTATGGCAAGTACCTTTACTTTTGAAGTTTTCAATGGTAATAAGAGTCATGAACACAAACATGAGGTATAATTGAGTTCTTGTCTGATCTTTTGAGTTGCACCTGATTCTAGACTTTGAATTATTATGACTTGGATGGTTTGTACTGTTAGAGGAAAGATGGTGCTACTTTGTTTAGTTGATGCCTGAGATGTTTTTTTATTGCAAATTTGAAATATGCATGATTGTTTGCATGTCTCTCACATCTTGATGCTTGTAGAAATGTTTGTTGGATGATATGCTGACTGCTAGGCTATCTCACAACCCCATATGTACTAAAATTGGCAACATGAGAGCCATCATATGCATTGCCTCTTGAAGTCTTGATGGATCGAATCCAAAACAGTAGGAGTTGTCCTTGACTGAATTAACATCTATTGGTATCACTAGATAAAGATGAATCCAAACAGAGTAACAATAAGCTTAAGGCAGAAATCGGATTATGAGTGCTTTGAAATAGTAGACTAATCACTTTGTGATCCATTTTCTACACAACAAGATAACATCCATTAACTACAAGCCAGCAAAAAGCAAGAAAAAAGAGAATCAGGGACAAACTTGAAAGTAACCAACTATAAAGTCTAGCAATAGTGTAAGTAATTCTGCATTTGTTATCAGCAACTGCTCATGGTCCCATGACTACCTAATGTGAGAACAGAGGGGGCTTCCAGAGCACTAACTAAATCATTCAATAGTAGCAGTAACACACTATGTATTATGTACACTAGAATCTTGACATGACAGGTATCTACCATCTTTAAATTATCTAGTATGTATTTTGTATACCTCTATCAAATGATAGCATGCAACCCAAGGTGCTCAGGTCTTGCAAATTTTGCTGATTTAACAAACTATGACAACTGGATATTTTCAGCATTCTTCATAAGCAAGTAACTGTGTGTTAGGGTCAAGAAATACTTTATGTATGTAGATATGGATCTAATTCTCTAACCTCCTAACAAACCTGCTACTTCTCTTATCCAAAATCTTGTAAATAGAATTAGTGTAAGTAATTCTGCATTTTTTATAAGCTTCTTCTCATGGTCCCATGACTACCCAATGTGAGAACAAAGGGGGCATCGGCCCTGAAAACCACACAGACAATTGACTTCTTTTTTTATTCATCATTTTTTGCTCGTAAGGCTTGTTCTACAAGTGTTTATTATACTATACTATACTCATTCAGATCTAAACTTTTGCAGTTGCGAAGGGAATCTCAAATAAAAAATTGTCGATCTTAAGTTTCTTCATCAACCAGGTATTTTCTTAACAATTTCATTTGAAACTCAGTTATGCCTGACTACATTGATCATAGAGTGTTTACTGAAATTGGGTATGGGGGTTTCATTGTAGTAGTTTGTTGCTAAAACTTCATGATAAATGGAGAACCTTCATAAATAAACTCAGATCTAAATTTATACAACTCATATCATTTTGCACCAACCACTCTAGGTACTTACTTTCCTCTCTAATACTATTATCCAGAAACCTCTGCTCCTTTTCCTAAACAAAAAAGGTTCAGAGATATGGAACATCGCAACCTACATGTTATAGTCATAAATCATAAGCTCCCTATTCTTGTAAAATTAAATGGTTGTGAAAGGGAATTAGGCTTACACCTATTTCCTAATTGATTTTGGTGGTTGAATTGCCCAACACAAATAATTGGACTAACTAGTTTGCTCTAGTCTATAAGTTATACAGGTGCCAAAGGTTCACACTTAGCCAATAAAAAGACCAAGAAATGGGTTCAACAAAGAGAGCAAGGGATAACCGAAGGCTGCCCTGGTCTGGCGCACCGGACTGTTCGGTGTGCCACCGGACAGTGTCTGGTGCACCAGGGAACTCGTCGTCCAACTCTTCACCTTCGGGAATTTTCAGATGGCTCAACTATAATTCACCGGACTGTCCGGTGCACCACCGGACAGTGTCCGGTGCCCCTGAGGAGAGCGACTCTTAACTCGCCAGCTTCGGGAATCCGCTCCGCTATAATTCACCGGACATGTCCGGTGCACACCAGACTGTCCGGTGAGCCAGCGGAGCAACGGCTACTTCGCGCCAACGGTCGACTGCAACGCATTAAATGCGCGCCAGCGCGCGCAGAGGAGCAGAGCACGCGCGGGTGGCACACCGGACAGTCTACAGGACTTGTCCGGTGCACCATTAGACAGCCAGGCGGGCCCACATGTCAGAGCTCCAACGGTCGGAACGCAACGACTTGGTGACGTGGCTGGCGCACCGGACACTGTCCGGTGGAGCACCGGACTGTCCGGTGCGCCATGCGACAGCAGCCTCCACCAAACGACTAGTTTGGTGGTTGGGGCTATAAATACCCCCAACCACCCCACATTCAAGTCATCCAAGTTTTCCACCTTCCAACTACTTAGAAGAGCTAGGCATTCAATACAAGACACACCAAGTGATCAAATCCTCTCCCAATTCCACAAAAGCTTTAGTGTTAAGTGAGAGAGATTTGTTGTGTTCTTTTGAGCTCTTGCGCTTGGATTGCTTCTTCTTTCTCATTCGTTCTTGCGATCATCTCAATTGTAAACAAGGCAAGAGACACCAATTGTGTGGTGGTCCTTGCGGGAAGTTTGGTTCCCAATTGATTTGAGAAGAGAAGCTCACTCGGTCCGAGGGACCGTTTGAGAGAGGGAAAGGGTTGAAAGAGACCCGGTCTTTGTGACCACCTCAACGGGGAGTAGGTTTGCGAAAACCGAACCTCGGTAAAACAAATCCGCGTGTCACACTCTTTATTCGCTTGCGATTTGTTTTACACCCTCTCTCTCAGACTCGATTATATTTCTAACGCTAACCCGGCTTGTAGTTTGTGTTTAAGTTTGTAAATGTCAGTTTTGCCCTATTCACCCCCCTCTAGGCGACTTTCAATTGGTATCGGAGCCCGGTGCTTCATTAGAGCCTAATCGCTCGAAGTGATGTCGGGAGAACACGCCAAGAAGGAGATGGAGACCGGCGACAAGCCCACTACAAGCCACGGGAAGGCTTCATCAGAAGAGTCCCACAAAAAGGGGAAAGGGAAGGAGAAGAAAGCCTCTTCCCACAAGTCGCATCGGAGTGGCGACAAGAAAAAGAAGATGAGGAAGGTGGTCTACTACGAGACCGATACTTCATCACCTTCCACCTCCGGCTCCGACGCGCCCTCCGTAACTTCTAAGCGCCATGAGCGCAAGAAGTTTAGTAAGATCCCCCTACGCTACCCTCGCATTCCTAAACATACGCCTTTACTTTCCGTCCCATTAGGCAAACCACCAACTTTTGATGGTGAAGATTATGCTAGGTGGAGTGATTTAATGCGGTTTCACCTAACCTCACTCCACAAAAGTACATGGGATGTTGTTGAGTTTGGTGCACAGGTACCATCCGTAGGGGATGAGGATTATGATGAGGACGAGGTAGCCCAAATCGAACACTTCTACTCCCAAGCCACAACTATACTCCTCGCCTCTCTAAGTCGAGAGGAGTATAACAAGGTGCAAGGATTAAAGAGCGCCAAGGAAGTTTGGGATGTGCTCAAAACCGCGCACGAGGGAGATGAACTAACCAAGATCACCAAGCGGGAGACGATCGAGGGGGAGCTCGATCGCTTCCGGCTTCGCAAAGGGGAAGAGCCACAAGACATGTACAACCAGCTCAAAACCTTGGTGAACCAAGTGCGCAACCTTGGGAGCAAAAAGTGGGATGACCACGAGATGGTTAAGGTTATTCTTAGATCACTTATTTTCCTTAACCCTACTCAAGTTCAATTAATTCGTGGTAATCCTAGATATACACTAATGACTCCCGAGGAAGTAATCGGGAATTTTGTGAGCTTTGAGTATATGATCAAGGGCTCAAATAAAATTAATGAGCTAGATGATCCCTCCACATCCGAAGCACAACCGGTTGCATTCAAGGCAACAGAGGAGAAGAAGGAGGAGTCTACATCAAGTAGACAACCAATCGACGCCTCAAAGCTCGACAATGAGGAAATGGCGCTCGTCATCAAGAGCTTCCGCCAAATCCTCAAGCAAAGGAGGGGGAAAGATTACAAGCCCCGCTCCAAGAAGGTTTGCTACAAGTGTGGTAAGCCCGGTCACTTTATAGCAAAATGTCCTATTTCTAGTGACAGTGACAGGGGCGACGACAAGAAGGGGAGAAGAAAGGAGAAGAAGAAATGCTACAAGAAGAAGGGTGGCGACGCCCATGTATGCCGCGAGTGGGACTCGGACGAAAGCTCCTCCGACTCCTCCTCCGACGAGGACGCCGCCAACATCGCCATCAACAAAGGCCTTCTCTTCCCCAACGTCGGCCACAAGTGCCTCATGGCAAAGGACGGCAAAAAGAAGAAGGTTAAATCCAAATTCTCCACTAAGTATGAGTCCTCTAGTGATGATAATGCTAGTGATGAGGAGGATAATTTGCGTACCCTTTTTGCCAACCTAAACATGCAACAAAAGGAAAAATTAAATGAATTAATTAGTGCTATTCATGAGAAGGATGATCTCTTGGACTCCCAAGAGGACTTCCTTATTAAAGAAAACAAAAAACATGTTAAGGTTAAAATGCTTATGCTCTAGAGGTTGAAAAATGTGAGAAATTAACTAGTGAGCTAAGCACATGCCATGATATTATCAACAACCTTAGAAATGAAAATGCTAGTTTAGTTGCTAAGGTTGATTCAAATGCTTGTAATGTTTCAATTCCCAATCTTAAAAATGATAATATTGATTTACTTGCTAAGATTGAAGAATTAAATGTTACTCTTGCTAGCCTTAGGATTGAGAATGAGAAATTAATTGCTAAGACTAAAGAACTAGATGTTTGCAATGTTACAATTTCCAATCTTAGAAGTGAAAATGATATATTGCATGCTAAGGTTGTAGAATTAAAAACTTGCAAACCCTCTACATCTACCGTTGAACATACTTCCATTTGCACTAGATGTAGAGATGTTGATATTGATGCTATTCATGATCATATGGTATTAATTAAGCAACAAAATGATCATATAGCAAAATTAGATGCTAAAATTGCCGAGCATGAACTTGAAAATGAAAAATTTAAATTTGCTCGTAGTATGCTTTATAGTGGGAGACGCCCTGGCATTAAGGATGGCATTGGCTTCCAAAAGGGGGACAATGTCAAAATTAATGCTCCTCCTAAGAGATTGTCCAACTTTGTTAAGGGCAAGGCTCCCATGCCTCAGGATAACGAGGGTTACATTTTATACCCTGCCGGTTATCCTAAGAGCAAAATTAGGAGAATTCACTCTAGGAAGTCTCACTCTGGCCCTAACCATGCTTTTATGTATAAGGGTGAGGCATCTAGTTCTAGGCAACCAACCCGTGCTAAGTTGCCTAAGAACAAAACTCCTAGTGCATCAAATGAACATAGCGTTTCATTTAAAACTTTTGATGCATCTTATGTGTTAACTAACAAATCCGGCAAGGTAGTTGCCAAATATGTTGGGGGCAAGCACAAGGGGTCAAAGACTTGTGTTTGGGTACCCAAAGTTCTTGTGTCTAATGACAAAGGACCCAAAACCATTTGGGTACCTAAAGTCAAGAACTAAACATGTTTTGTAGGTTTATGCATCCGGGGGCTCAAGTTGGATCATCGACAGCGGGTGCACAAACCACATGACAGGGGAGAAGAAAATGTTCTCCTCCTATGAGAAAAACCAAGATCCCCAACGAGCTATCACATTCGGGGATGGAAACCAAGGTTTGGTCAAAGGATTGGGTAAAATTGCTATATCTCCTGACCATTCAATTTCCAATGTTTTTCTTGTAGATTCCCTAGATTACAATTTGCTTTCCGTTTCTCAATTATGTCAAATGGGCTACAACTGTCTATTTACTGATGTAAGTGTCACTGTCTTTAGAAGAAGTGATGATTCAATAGCATTTAAGGGAGTGTTAGAGGGTCAGCTATACTTAGTAGATTTTGATAGAGCTGAACTCGACACTTGCTTAATTGCTAAGACTAACATGGGTTGGCTCTGGCACCGCCGACTAGCCCATGTTGGGATGAAGAATCTTCATAAGCTTCTAAAGGGAGAGCACATTTTAGGATTAACAAATGTTCATTTTGAGAAAGACAGGATTTGTAGCGCATGCCAAGCAGGAAAGCAAGTTGGTGCTCATCATCCACATAAAAACATCATGACGACTGACAAGCCACTGGAACTCCTACACATGGACCTATTCGGCCCGATAGCTTACATAAGCATCGGCGGGAGTAAGTACTGTCTAGTTATTGTGGATGATTATTCTCACTTCACTTGGGTATTCTTTTTGCAGGAAAAATCTCATACCCAAGAGACATTAAAGGGATTCTTAAGACGGGCTCAAAACGAGTTCGGCTTAAGGATCAAGAAAATAAGAAGCGACAACGGGACGGAGTTCAAGAACTCTCAAATTGAAGGCTTTCTTGAGGAGGAGGGCATCAAGCATGAGTTCTCTTCTCCCTACACCCCACAACAAAATGGTGTAGTGGAGAGGAAGAATAGAACTCTATTGGACATGGCAAGAACCATACTTGATGAATACAAAACTTCGGATCAGTTTTGGGCCGAGGCGGTCAACACCGCCTGCTACGCCATCAACCGGTTGTATCTACACCGAATCCTCAAGAAGACATCATACGAACTCCTAACCGGTAAAAAGCCCAATATTTCATATTTTAGAGTCTTTGGTAGCAAATGCTTTATACTTATTAAAAGAGGTAGAAAATCTAAATTTGCTCCTAAGACTGTAGAAGGCTTTTTACTAGGATATGATTCAAACACAAGGGCATATAGAGTCTTTAACAAGTCCTCTGGACAAGTTGAATTTTCTTGTGACGTTGTGTTTGATGAGACTAACGGCTCTCAAGTAGAGCAAGTTGATCTTGATGAGATAGGTGATGAAGAGGCTCCATGCATCGCGCTAAGAAACATGTCCATTGGGGATGTGTGTCCTAAGGAATCCGAAGAGCCTCCAAATGCACAAGATCAACCATCCTCCTCCACGCAAGCATCTCCACCAACTCAAAATGAGGATGAGGCTCAAGTTGATGAAGGAGAAGATCAATCAAATAAGCCACCTCAAGATGACGACAATGATCAAGGGGGAGATGCTAATGATCAAGACAAGGAGGATGAAGAACCAAGGCTGCCACACCCAAGAGTCCACCAAGCAATCCAACGAGATCACCCCGTCGACACCATCCTCGGCGACATTCATAAGGGGGTAACCACTAGATCTTGTGTTGCACATTTTTGTGAGCATTACTCTTTTGTTTCCTCTATTGAGCCACACAGGGTAGAGGAAGCACTACAAGATTCGGATTGGGTGATGGCAATGCAAGAGGAGCTCAACAACTTCACTAGGAATGAGGTATGGCATTTGGTTCCACGTCCTAATCAAAATATTGTAGGAACCAAATGGGTGTTCTGCAATAAGCAAGATGAGCATGGTGTGGTGACAAGGAACAAAGCTCGACTTGTGGCCAAAGGATACTCCCAAGTCGAAGGTTTGGATTTCGGTGAAACTTATGCACCCGTAGCTAGGCTTGAGTCAATTCGTATATTATTGGCCTATGCTACTTACCATGGCTTCAAGCTTTATCAAATGGATGTGAAGAGTGCCTTCCTCAACGGACCAATCAAGGAAGAGGTCTATGTTGAGCAACCTCCCGGCTTTGAAGATAGTGAGTACCCTAACCATGTCTATAAACTCTCTAAGACGCTTTATGGGCTCAAGCAAGCCCCGAGAGCATGGTATGAATGCCTTAGAGATTTTCTTATCACTAATGGATTCAAAGTCGGAAAGGCCGATCCTACACTCTTTACCAAAACACTTGAAAATGATTTGTTTGTATGCCAAATTTATGTTGATGATATTATATTTGGGTCTACTAACGAATCTACATGTGAAGAGTTTAGTAGGATCATGACACAGAAATTCGAGATGTCTATGATGGGGGAGTTGAAGTATTTTTTGGGATTTCAAGTAAAGCAACTCCAAGAAGGCACCTTCCTAAGCCAAACAAAGTATACTCAAGATATTCTAAGCAAGTTTGGGATGAAGGATGCCAAACCCATCAAGACACCCATGGGAACCAATGGGCATCTCGACCTCGACACGGAAGGTAAATCCATCGATCAAAAGGTATACCGGTCGATGATTGGCTCTTTACTCTATTTATGTGCATCTCGACCGGACATAATGCTTTCCGTATGCATGTGTGCAAGATTCCAAGCCGACCCTAAGGAAGCTCACCTTACGGCCGTAAAACGAATCTTGAGATATTTAGTTTATACTCCTAAGTTTAGGCTTTGGTATCCTAGGGGATCCACATTTGATTTAATTGGTTATTCGGATGCCGATTGGGCGGGGTGTAAAATCAATAGAAAGAGCACATCGGGGACTTGCCAGTTCTTGGGAAGATCCTTGGTGTCTTGGGCTTCAAAGAAGCAAAATTCCGTAGCTCTTTCTACCGCCGAAGCCGAGTACATTGCCGCAGGCCATTGTTGCGCGCAACTACTTTGGATGAGGCAAACCCTTAGGGACTATGGTTACAAATTAACCAAAGTTCCTCTTCTATGTGATAATGAGAGTGCAATCCGCATGGCGGATAATCCCGTTGAGCATAGCCGCACTAAACACATAGCCATTCGGTATCATTTTCTAAGGGATCACCAACAAAAGGGAGATATCGAATTTGCCTACATTAATACTAAAGATCAATTAGTCGATATCTTTACCAAGCCACTAGATGAACAAACTTTTAACAAACTTAGGCATGGGCTAAATATTCTTGATTCTAGGAACTTCTTTTGTTGATTTGCACACATAGCTCATTCACATACCTTTGATCATGTCTCTTTTATATATGCTATGACTAAATGTGTTTTTCAAGTCTATTTCAAACCAAGTCATAGGTATATTGAAAGGGAATTGGTGTCTTCGGCGAAGACAAAGGCTTCCACTATGTCACTCATCCTTCGCCGTCGCTCTGAGCATCTCTCTGGCTTTGGTATAATCTTCACTCATATGTTTATTTTGCCAAAGGGGAGAAAGTAGTTAGGCAAGGGCTCTAATGAATCCGTTTTTGGCGATTTATGCCAAAGGGGGAGAGATCATGAGCCCAAAGCAAAAGGACCGCACGGACCGCACCACCACTAATTTTAAAAAGAGGTTTTCAATTGGTATGATTTTCAATTTGGTATCTCCTTGTGTTCAAAAAGGGGAGAGAGTAATATTTTCAAAATCAATATCTTAAAACCCTCTTGAACGCTAAGAGGAGGAATTTATCAAGGGGGAGTTTTGTTTAAGTCAAAGGAAAAGCATTTGAAACAGTGGGAGAAAATTTCAAATCTTGAAAATGCTTCGTAAAATCTTATTCATTTACCTTTGACTATTTGCAAAAGAACTTTGAAAAGGATTTACAAAAGAATTTGCAAAAACAAAACAAGTGGTGCAAGCGTGGTCCAAAATGTTAAAAAATAAAGAAACAAGCCATGCGTATCTTATAAGTATTTATACTAGGCTCAATTCCAAGCAACCTTTGCACTTACATTATGCAAACTAGTTCAATTATGCACTTCTATACTTGCTTTGGTTTGTGTTGGCATCAATCACCAAAAAGGGGGAGATTGAAAGGGAATTAGGCTTACACCTATTTCCTAATTGATTTTGGTGGTTGAATTGCCCAACACAAATAATTGGACTAACTAGTTTGCTCTAGTCTATAAGTTATACAGGTGCCAAAGGTTCACACTTAGCCAATAAAAAGACCAAGAAATGGGTTCAACAAAGAGAGCAAGGGATAACCGAAGGCTGCCCTGGTCTGGCGCACCGGACTATCCAACTCTTCACCTTCGGGAATTTTCAGAGGGCTCAGCTATAATTCACCGGACTGTCCGGTGCACCACCGGACAGTGTCCGGTGCCCCAGAGGAGAGCGACTTTGAACTCGCCAGCTTCGAGAATCCGCTCTGCTATAATTCACCGGACTATCCGGTGAGCCAGCGGAGCAACGGCTACTTCGCGCCAACGGTCGACTGCAACGCATTAAATGCGCGCCAGCGCGCGCAGAGGAGCAGAGCACGCGCGGGTGGCACACCGGACAGTCTACAGGACTTGTCCGGTGCACCACCGGACAGCCAGGCGGGCCCACATGTCAGAGCTCCAACGGTCGGAACCCAACGGCCTGGTGACGTGGCTGGCGCACCGGACACTGTCCGGTGGCGCACCGGACTGTCTGGTGCGCCATGCGACAGCAGCCTCCACCAAATGGCTAGTTTGGTGGTTGGGGCTATAAATACCCCCAACCACCCCACATTTAAGTCATCCAAGTTTTCCACCTTCCAACTACTTACAAGAGCTAGGCATTCAATACAAGACACACCCAAGTGATCAAATCCTCTCCCAATTCCACAAAAGCTTTAGTGTTAAGTGAGAGAGATTTGTTGTGTTCTTTTGAGCTCTTGCGCTTGGATTGCTTCTTCTTTCTCATTCGTTCTTGTGATCATCTCAATTGTAAACAAGGCAAGAGACACCAATTGTGTGGTGGTCCTTGCGGGAAGTTTGGTTCCCAATTGATTTGAGAAGAGAAGCTCACTCGGTCCGAGGGACCGTTTGAGAGAGGGAAAGGGTTGAAAGAGACCCGGTCTTTGTGACCACCTCAACGGAGAGTAGGTTTGCGAAAACCGAACCTCGGTAAAACAAATCTGCGTGTCACACTCTTTATTCGCTTGCGATTTGTTTTACACCCTCTCTCTCAGACTCGATTATATTTCTAACACTAACCTGGCTTGTAGTTTGTGTTTAAGTTTGTAAATTTCAGTTTCGCCCTATTCACCCCCCTCTAGGCGACTTTCAGGTTGTCAGAGCCCGATATCCATGGAGAACCTTTTATATAATTATAATTAACAACATTCATCAAACAACCGACATGCGCTAGGAAGGTGGTGCACTGCTCCTACCGCCGCTTCATGTCCAGCAGCTGCGTGTGGGCCTCCTCTTGCTCGTGTCGTAGCCGCATCAGCTCCCACGCCAGGGTCTCCACAAAAAAGCAACACAAAACCAAGCAACGGGCAGAAACATTCATCTGAGGTATGCAACTTTCTTTCCCTCTAACGTTTGGTCTATATGCCTTTTTGCACTTTGTTTCCTGTAGTTTAGTCACCTTAGGAGGTGTTATCGATAATTCTTAGATCTTGTCTGTACATGATCCCTCATTCACTACTAGCTTCCTTAGCAACTCACATTTGTATTATGGTTCAGAAATGCCTCCATAATAACCAATGACTTGTCTCTGGTATGATGTCCACTAGCGTGAATCCACCATAAGGATGTTTAGAAATTCATTGCATTTGCTATAACTGAGATTTCGGATCCACTGACATCATTGTGGCTTGCATGTCAGTACTTTGTACAGTAGAGATCATGCGAGTATTCTAACTAGTGACACCGTCACTGATCCTATGCTTGGCAGTGCCCCTAATAAGGATCTTATTAGGTCCATCAGCCCTTTCTGTTCTGAAAAAGGTGAAGTAGGCATCATTTGCGTGCCCTATGTCATCATCAATATTGCGATAAATTTATGTTTTATTTACCTACTGCAGCCTAAGACTGTGACTCCTTTTCAACGAGGACAACGTCAGATTTGCAGACGAGAGGCTTCATGATAACTCATATTGGGCTAAGGTGCTTTGCTGCTTTGTTGATCATACATGCACATGCTGATGGATTTTTAGCATTTATCAAGCTAAATCTTTTTCTTTGCTACCTTACCTCTCTTGCAGGACGATACAGACACGGGTTACGACGCAAAGGCACATGAGATCCTTGGCCTGGTCAGGAGAAGGTGAGTACTTCATGTTATTTTTTGGTTTCTCTCGGTAACAACAAGGAAGGGATCGAGGACGTCCTTAACACCTGATGGACACTTCCATGCTGCAGCGGGTTTAGGCACAAAAAGACCAAGAAGAAGCGTGGCACCTACAGAGGCGAGCAGATCGACCAGCAAACCCACTCGATCAAGTTCGAGAATTCAGACGACGAGGCAAATGCTCTGAGCTTCCCAAAAAACAGAAGCAACGATTTAGCAGTCGACCGATTTCTACAGCCCTAGTGGGACCATGGGAAGGTGAGGCGATGGACGGTGCATTCAAGGCAACACGGTACCAACGAGATTAAAGCCTGTTGCGGTGCGCTGGTTTTTGTTAGCTTGAGCGACATGCGAAATCATCGAGATTTTCGTTTGCTTTGTGGGCTCTGTGATTGCCGATTTTGCTACAACTTATGCGACATTAACGTTGTTACTTGATTCCTTTTGAAATGATTGTCTTGGAGCTGATAATCT
Organism: Zea mays; assembly: GCF_902167145.1. Lineage (NCBI taxonomy): Eukaryota > Viridiplantae > Streptophyta > Magnoliopsida > Poales > Poaceae > Zea > Zea mays. Next base: position 134,350,560 of record NC_050104.1, read on the forward strand.
AGCTATGCACGAGGCGTGAGTTGGTGTCGTTACTTCTACACCAAGCATTGGAACTACTGTTGGAAAGCCTCGAAGTGAAGTGATAGCTAGACCGACCAGAAGGTGTCATCGTGTCGTATTCATGAGCATACGTATTGTGGGTGTCTGATGGTTGTCGTAGTCGTTTCCTAACAGGCCGGCTCGGGGGCTGCAATTGCTCCTGCTCCTTAGCGCAAAACAAACTAAAGTAGTGTTTGTCTTTCTCTATTTTATTGCAAAAAATTGAACTAGAAGCCCCACAAACATCACAAACGCGCCACACATGGATTTCCTTCATATGCTCATCGAGATTCATGAAATATAGGAGTTTTAGGAACATTTTTGTCTATCTTCTGCAAAAGAAATGCCAATGCACATACTGGTGTAAACCACAAGAGCACATGCCCTTAAGGCAATAAACTACCTTCAACTGCTCATTATGTAAGATCTTTAATTTATATGTATATTCAGTAATACTATGTAACTTACTCGGTTGTAGATGATAGATACCAAAAACAAGGACGCAATGCATGCTGCTAATGTTTAATTTTGTTGTATTTTATTCTTGTGTAAACTTGCTAGCTAATATTTACATCCTAACTGTTGCATATTTCACCCGTTTCTGTTCATGTTTCTCCTCCAGACGTACCATTAACATTTTGTCGAATATTTTGTATGTCGTTGCAAGGCACGGACACCTAACTAGTATATAAGGGGATTGGAGACTTTAATCTATTGGGTGTAAACCAATCTAATTTACACTCTAATCCATCTTAATATGTATATATTGAGATGAATACTAAATATATCAAAACAAAGTCTAATCGATTGTTAAAGGGTTGTTTAAAGTACCAAACAAAGCCTAATCGTCTGTTAACTCCTTGGCCGACTCGTTCAAATGGAAGAAGGTTAAGGTCCTGTCGTCCTGATGCTCCCGATAACAACAACAACTCCGTTCGGCAGGCGGTCCAAATCGCCGCCGCTCCGATCCATCATCCACGCTCGCATTATCTATCCCTTCTGATTAAAATTAATCTCCGTGACGATATCGCACTGATTCCTTCTTCCTCGTTCCCGCTGAGCGGTCAGCGGCTGCAGAGTGCAGACTGAGTGATCGCTACTTCTACGCGCGCCGCGAGCACCACCGAACAAGTAGCAACCGGGGTGGATTGAGCGTGGTCCCAACACGGGCCAGAATTCCGCCATGATGAGGCCATCGCCGCCGCGGCGCCTATCCCTCGCCGCCCCCTTCCTCATCCTCCTGCTGCTCACGCTCCTCTCGCCGCCTCGAGCGGCGGCGGCGGGCGGCTCATCCGCGTGGGTGGCGCTCCGCGGGGCGGCGGGCAGCCGAAAGGCGTCTCCGGCGGAGCAGGAAGGGGCGGCCGCGGGGCTGCTGCGCCGGCTGCTCCCTTTCCACTCTGGCAGCTTCAGCTTCCAGATCGACTCCAAGGTTTGAGTACCTAGTTGGCTGGTTGCCCCCTCCCCCCCTGCTTACTAGTTACTTCGGGGCAGCATTGGTTGACCCTCTTGTGCCCGTTTTGCTTGCTGTGCTCGCTCCAGGGCGGCGTCTGCGGTCAATCAAGCTGCTTCAGGATAAGCAACGTCGTTGACGGCTCGGGCAAAGGTGGAGCGGAGATTCTGTATGTTCCTTTTTTCCCCTCGTACTTGCCATGATGCTGTAAACTTTGGTTGCATAGCCTGGAAATGGCCCATGGCTTAGGCTGTGTTCTGTTGCTTGCCTACCGCTGTATGGTGGGCGCATTGATGAGATTTTGATTTGCATAAATAGTCAAACATGGTGATGAAGTTTCTCATTCTTGTTCTAGATTTTGCTCTCATATGACCGCTAAGTTGGCACATTGTTTTGCTTAAAAATTCAAAAGATAGTCCTGCGCATTGGTTCCTTAGTTGAGCATTGAGAATGCAAGGACTGCCAAAATTGTACATTTGTTTTGGCTCCGTTGGGAAGGTGAATGCAATCACCTCTTCATGTTTATACTAAACAGGATCCAGGGAACCACAGCTGTTGAGCTTGCATCTGGCCTACATTGGTATTTGAAATACTGGTGTGGCGCACATATCTCCTGGGACAAGACTGGGGGTGCCCAGCTGGCTTCGATTCCTTCTCCTGGATCTCTGCCACGGGTGCAGGGCAAGGGAGTCAAGATTGAGCGTCCTGTTCCGTGGAATTACTATCAGAATGTCGTCACTTCTAGTTGTGAGTCCTTTCTTGCCTTAAACATTTGTTTTCATAATCTTTGTTTGATTCCAAATCTATTAATTTCTTGATTTCTTCAGTGTCATCCTCCTTGTCCTTTGTAACAGTCAGTACTTACTTTCTAGATGTGTGGCAAGTATAAGGGCATGGTGTGGTCTTGGAAATACGATTCTTGCCATACATTCTATTGATGCAGTAACGATCTACTAGTAGTACATCTGTTGCAAATGAAGAACTAATGTTTCAGCATTTGTTCTCCTACACCCTAATCGTACAGATTTCATCCTATGACTTTTGGCTCTGTTGACCTGTCCCTTCCAACTTCTAACATTTGTCCTACTGGATTTTTTATAACTTGTAATTTTGAAAGAAACGACTCTGAAGCTTCCCACTATTTATGTGGATTCCAACATTTTCTCTATCTGACAAAATTCATTTAGCGTTCTATAGACTCTTTTGTGTGGTGGGACTGGAAAAGATGGGAGAAAGAAATTGACTGGATGGCGCTTCAAGGAATTAACTTGCCTTTAGCATTTACTGGACAGGAATCTATCTGGCAGAAGGTTTTTAAGGTAGTGTGACAGACACATCTACATCTCTGAAATGTTCTATCAAAGTTTCACCTTATATTTTATAAAATATACTTCCATTAGTTTTTACAGTTTATAGCACTATAGTACTTCAAATTAAAAGAAAGGCAGACCCAGCGCTAGAGGCTCCCACATGAGTGGGGTCTGGGGAAGGGATAAACCGAGGGAAGCATTTCCCCTGCAAATGCGGAGAGTCCGCTTCGAACGCGCGACATGGTGACTCAGTGAGATAGTTCTTGCCACTGCATTAGACCTATAGTACTTTAAATTATTGAGAAAAGTTTGATTGATGGTGGGCTATATGTTTAAGCTGAGCAGAATCTTGGCCAGTGTATGTGTAACAACAACTACTATTCAGGCTGCACAGCTTTGCGCAGTCGTGGCCACTAGGTTATCTCAGTAAGTTGACCTAGAATGTTTTCCCTTATCAACAGTAATTGATCATATTAGTACAGTAAATTTATGTTTTGTTCTAAGAAACTATAATCAATACGATGAAACAGTAGAATATCACACAAGCAGACAATTATTTAACCTAGTTTATTAGTTCTTTATGTGTCAAACTTTTGAGACTATGGACAATAACCTTGCAACTACATAATTACACATGTTCGAGAAAAACTGCATAATTATACATCAACTATTATCTCAACACTCAAACAATTCAAATAAGTTACATGGATTGAATACTTGCAGTTATTAGAAAATTACATCGCTTTAGTGCGTAGTATAGTGTGTATTTTCCCTCTAGTAGAGGGAAGTTTCTGCTTAGGTTACATGCACATCTATCCCAATTGGACGGGAATATATCTGAGTTGCATATTCCTGATCTTTTTTGTTACTTCTTTTTCTTGTCCCCACGTCATTTTGAACTTATGCTGTGTTTTGAGTTTCTTCTCAACCTCCTGTTGCCATGGGGGCCTTATTAATCAATGCATTTTATTTCAGAGTTTTAATGTTACCGACAGAGATTTAGATGATTTTTTTGGTGGACCAGCTTTCCTTGCTTGGGCTAGAATGGGGAACTTGCATGGGTGAGTAAACAGTTCTCCTGCGTGTTTGTAAATAACGATAAAATAGATGAGGCTACATTCTCTGATATAGTTGTTGGTTTATTAGTTCAGATAGTATGATTAATTACCTTATGCTTCAAAAAATGAGGATCCTACATTATTGTTTAAAAGTGTCGAAGATGTATCTTTAGGAGGTGTTTGTTTGGGATTTGGGTTCAATGGAACTCTGCATTGTGCTGCATTGAGTACAGATTATTAAAAGTTTCTCTTACTGCTTGTTTCTCTCTGCATATCATTGTTCCCATTTCATGTGAGCAAAGGTTCATTCTAACTTAATTATGGCATTGACCACAACATTGCAGTTGTTTTATACTTAACTAGTTAAATTTATATGATATTAAGACTTTTTGGACATGATTTTTTTTTACATATCTGACACAAAATGTAATGGTTTTATAATTCTTCAATTTGTTTAGGTGGGGTGGACCACTGTCACAAAACTGGTTGGATCAACAATTGGCATTGCAGAAGAAAATTCTATCCCGGATGATTGAGCTTGGGATGGTCCCTGGTACATTGTTGTTTTATTGTCTAAAATTACTATTCTTCAACCTTTAACATATGCCATTGCATTTGTACCACCTTTCCATGCTTTTTTTAGCAATGTGTTTTTATATGAGGTCAAAAGATCAATGGACTTTTTACTATCAATATTCTATTACTACGGTGGGTTAAATACTGTTTCAAGTTATACTTATGACGCACTATTACTCTACAGTTCTTCCATCGTTCTCAGGAAATGTCCCAGCTATTTTCGCAAAATTATTTCCGTCAGCCAACATTACGCGACTTGGTGATTGGTACCACACTTTCCTATATGTTTGTACCAATATCTTCTGAAAATTTATGCTACCTTAGGCAGTAACTATGGTGACCTTAGACATGTAATAGTTACAAACATTTTAAGTTATTAGTGGGTTAACATTATATAGGGCTACTGGCAACCAGCAAACTGTTAGAGTTGACGCACTAACCAGTTTAACCTAAGCTGATGGGAGAAGGTAGCCAATCCACTTATACACTTCAACATCCTCACTCATGTGTAGCCGAGAGAAAGGCACAAACGCAGCCAGAGAGAAAGGCGCAAACGTGAAAATAAATGGGTGGAGGCACAAACAAAGCCTCTGTCTTTGATACCATGTTAGAGTGGACGCACTAACTAGTTTAACCCAAAAGCTTAAGCTGATGGGAGAAGGTATTCAATCCACTTATACACTTCAACACCAACAACTTATTCGTAAGGGGCAATATATGCATACATGACCTGATAGCTTTATGTGATATGTTTTTATGTCCTAATTTTCAAGGGAAAAAGTGCAGTTTTGACTCAACTTCGCACTGGATTGTAGAAGTCTTAAGGCAAAATTTGCTACAGGCCTCATAAACTGATGCCGAGCTGCTTGCGGACACAAAAAAAGCGTTACATGCTGGCAGTCACTCTGTCAATGTGAGAATATGCTAGAAGATCCTGTGTTCATTAAAATAATCATTTCCATCCCTGGAGGAGATGGTGTCTTCTAGCAAATTATCACACTGCCAGAGTGACTGACAGACAGCATTTATCACTTTTTAATGTCTGCAGGTTGCTCGACATCAGTTTACATGTCGTGTGGGCGTGTGGCAAATTTTGCCATGTCTTAAACATATCAAGTCTGTGTACTGCCAGTGCTTATGTGCCTGATTTCAATATGAAAGTATCAGTTGATTAGCAGTTCATGTTTTCAGTTATAAAACTTCTTACTGAAAATATCTTATGTTGTTATGATTTTCTACGTGATATTTTCTACTTCAGGAATACAGTTGATGCTAATCCTAAGTGGTGTTGCACTTATCTTCTTGATCCTTCTGATTCATTGTTTATAGATGTGGGGCAGGCTTTTATCAGGCAACAGATAAAAGGTATATACCTGATTTTTTTGTGTGCAAGATATGATCATAGGAACCTTGAGTTTGTTCTGAAGTTTGGATCAGATAAATCAATTAATAAGAATGCACTTTTGATTTATGTTATATAAGAATTCATATTCTTCTTTTTTTGAACTTTTCTGGATGTTTGCAGAGTACGGCGATGTAACCAACATCTATAACTGGTAAGGCCTACTAAATACTAATCTGCTTCGTTGAAATGTCGCTTCAATGTATTCTGTGATTGTTCTGTGTATCCTTTGCATGTTGGGTCACAATGTTTGGCTGTCATATGCTTAGTGGGAATAGTTTGTCTTTCCTTGTCAGTTATGGAGATGATCTGTTGATTGTTAACAAAGAATATGTTCAAGAACATTTTGACTCTTGGTAGCTGGAAACTTTAAGAACAGTTTGACATTATAAGATATTTCATACCAGTTTAGTTTTGTAGAAAGGGATAAACTTAAGTGTCTTTTTTCTCGGACACACATGAGAGTTGCTTATCATTATATTAAGAAGAAAAATCCAGGTAGAAAGAACCCTTACAAAACACACATACTATCACCTTAATACACACATATACACATTAAATGTTGAAAATATGACGAGAAAATCTCAACAATCCACCTGCAGGGTTGTTCCTAAGCTGTAAACATGAAGCAATGCTTTAGCTTTGGAAGACATCTCAGGAGAATGCCCACTATATGCTGATGGGTTCAGATATTTTATGTTTTTCTCATTAGTCGTGATGAGCCGTAGATGAAATGAATGCTTTAATGAACAAGTTAAGAATATAGGGACATGATGATATATGAAAATAGAAACGGATTCGGAGACATCCATTTAGTATCCATATTAGAAACAAATACATATATGTATATCCATATTATATGTTTTAACAGACACAGATTCAGTTAATTTGGGTTTATAAACATCCATTTCCACTCCCTAGTGATAGGATGATTCATGTTGAGTCACTATAGGCAAGGATCACAATTGATTGGTTCTGTTTCTATAAGCCATACACTAGGTCATCCTTGCCTATGTATGTGTAACCTTTCACCCTCCATAATCAATCTATCAATTACGTGCCACATTCTTGCTTGCATATACATATCGTCCTGTTTAAGGTATTGACTGATAGTTCAAAATTCTTGATTTGTTGCATTATGTCATTCTGCTCATGTCATTGGCTAGTGGCTTATCATCTTTTGGACATCCTGTGTATATTCTTGTGCTCACTTGCTGCTTCTACTTTCTACATCATGTAGACATTGCACATTTTACAGTTATAGTTGTTACTTTCAGTGACACATTCAATGAGAATACTCCACCAACAGATGAACCGGCATATATTTCATCACTTGGTTCTGCTATCTATGAAGCAATGTCCCGAGGTAACAAGAATGCAGTATGGTTAATGCAGGTGTGCTCACTCTTCTTTTACCTTCGAAATGTAAAAACATTCTGCATCTTATAATTTTCTGTTGTGATAGCAACCATATATCCTCTAGATGGTAGTAATTTGTCCAGTTAACAAGATGGAGCACAGAGTACAATATAAAGAAATACACCATACAATCAAACATTGTCCGTAGGAACTACGATTTATGAGCTACTATTATTTTTAGTGGCCCATTCCATGTTTTTTTAAAAAGAAAAGTTATGTATTAAGTCTTACACGGTGTCTTTGAATAGACAAAAATCTTACCTTTTCTTTACTGGATATCATTAGATGAACACATAGTTGGAAATCTTTAACTTTTCTTTGTGCTTATTAATGCAGGGTTGGTTATTCTACTCAGATGCTGCATTCTGGAAGGAGCCACAAATGAAAGTAAGCTCAAGTCTTGCTTCACTGAGTTTCACTTTGAACAGTCAAATAAATGTGATAAATCATAGAATGAAGGTCAATGCATATGTTGTTTGTCCTTTTAACATCTATTTACAAATAACTTAACCTGCTCCTTTTAACTTTCAGGCACTACTTCACTCTGTTCCAATTGGTAAGATGATAGTTCTCGATTTATTTGCTGATGTCAAGCCCATTTGGAAAGTGTCCTCTCAGTTTTACGGCGTACCATACATCTGGTATGTCATCTTTTAACAACCGCTCCCTACCATCCTGTAATTCCAGACCATTATTTTTGTATTCTCATTGTTACTTTAAAATATGAATATAATTCCTGATTTTCAACCATATTTACTGATAGATTTGCTCAATCTAGGTGCATGTTACACAACTTTGGTGGGAACATTGAAATGTATGGCATACTTGATTCAATTTCATCTGGCCCCATTGATGCCCGTACAAGTTACAATTCAACAATGGTAAGTGCAAGTTTTGTCCTATGGAGCAAACATTTAATTTTCATGTGTGAGTGGAAAATCTTTGTCGTCCGCTGTTTCAATGTTGAAGTGAATCAATCCATCTCTCTTTTGCTGGAGTTCTGTGCTCTAGTGGGGGAGCTAAAGCCAGGCCAAAGGGGGCCATGAACCCTCTTCATTCTTTAAACTTATCAAGAAATCACCTCATCCTAGGTAACAATAGAGCATGGTTTACATAGTTTGGCCTCCTGTACATCTACCATCATGCTCCACCACTGCTGTGCTTGTTCTTGATTGATTCCTATCACATGGTTGTAGGTGTTCTGTTGTTAGCTCTCTAGCTATGGACTGTTTTTTGTATTTTCGTTTCTGGCCACCGTGAGGGCCTTGTTTTTTGTACCTGTCTCGGTCCATTTTGGTCCTTTTATCTTCTTCTTAACATAATGACGCGGAGCTCTCCTGCGCGTTCGAGAAAAAAGATTGATCGTTCATCTTTCATGATATACATGTGTTTCAGAACTGATGTATTTTCAGTGCTGTATCTAATCCGACTACTTATGCAGTGTTTGACTCTTGCTCTTCTCTAGATTGGCGTTGGCATGTGCATGGAGGGAATAGAGCACAATCCAGTTGTTTATGAACTTATGTCTGAAATGGCATTTCATAATAAGAAGGTTGAGGTTGAGGTAAATAGTGCAAATGTAAACCTAGCCTTTATGAATTATGATTTACTGCTTTTTTTTATTTCTTCGTTTTGGAACTATTACAGCTGTATAGAGTATGGAGCATGAGGTGCCACAGTAGACATAGTTTGCACTTTATATATACATAATTGAAGGGTACATTCTATTTATGCACCACTACATAAATTTTAAGTATTTATGATAACCAATCTAGTCAAGATAACTACTGCTGAAAGTTTTTTCCCTTCATGTGATTTCAGTGAGATCGGGATTAATTGAAGTTTTCTGCCTTGAGTTAAATGTTGACCTGTGCATCAGAGAAGGATTGTCCAAAACACCAAACATTTGTAATTTGTGTAGTTTCTTGGTAGACATGCTTTCTGCGACCTTGTTTACATGAGGTGAATGAAGTACAAAATGTGTTACAGATAGTATTTGTCTCTTTCCTTGCAGCAGACTTGCTGTGGCTATTGTTCTATAATCGTCTAACATCTTGACAGCAGGTTTTTGCTTTGATAGGTTGATTACCGTCTAACATTTGTCCATAACCTTCCAGGATTGGCTAAAAACATACTCCTGTAGGAGATATGGTCAAGCAAATGCTGACATAGAGAAAGCTTGGAGATATTTGTATCATACAATATACAATTGCACTGATGGGATTGCGGTGTGATTTCAAACAAGCCCCTTTGTTGCAACTATCCAGAGCCTGTCTGTATAGTAACATGTCCTTTCATATTTTGGTTGCAGGACCATAATAAAGACTATATAGTTGAATTTCCAGACATAAGTCCCAGCTCAGTTACTTATCAGGTTTCTAAACGAAGGGGCATGTCAATTACGAGAAACCATAGGAGGTTTTTCTTAAGCGAGGTGTCTGGAATCCTACCGCAGCCGCATCTGTGGTACTCTACGAAGGAGGCCGTCAAAGCCCTTGAACTATTTCTTGATGCAGGAAGCACATTTTCAGAAAGTCTCACGTATAGGTACGTACAATCTGCATATTCCTTTGAAGTCTCGAGACTAGTTTGTTCTTATTTTCAGCTATTGCCAACTCTATTCATGCAGTTACAGCTATCAATTGGTTTAAGTGACCGTACCCAAACCAGGGTACCAAATAAGCGCTACTAGTTTAGCGAATAAAACTAATTATGCTGCTTAGGCATGCTTTTGCTTTAACTGATTATTACTGCTGGCTGGGTGGTGACTTTTACCCCAGGTATGACCTTGTCGACCTAACTAGGCAGTGCCTATCCAAACTAGCGAATGAAGTTTACCTTGACGCGATAAGTTTGTACCAAAAGAAAGATTCACATGGCCTGAATGCTCACGCGAGGAAATTTCTTGAGATCATCGTGGATATCGATACGTTACTAGCTGCTGATGATAACTTTCTGCTGGGCCCCTGGCTGGAAAGTGCAAAAAGCCTTGCTATAACTGAAAAGGAACGCCAGCAGGTATGCTACACATGCATTCTTCTTCCCCCAACATCTGGATCCTAGATATACCAATCCCCCTTTTTCTGCTATTGAGGACTGGACTGAACTTTTTCACCAGTACGAGTGGAACGCCAGAACACAGGTGACGATGTGGTATGACAACACGGAGACCGAGCAGAGTAAACTGCATGACTACGGTAATGGCTAGTACAATGGAACAGTTTCTTTAGTTGTTTAGCTGTATGGTTTCAGCTTTGCGTTACTAATGTTGTTCTCCGTAAACACCAAATCACCAGCCAATAAGTTTTGGAGCGGGCTGCTGAAGAGCTACTACCTTCCAAGGGCGTCAAAGTACTTCGCCTACTTAACGAGGAGCCTGCAAGAGAACCGGAGCTTCCAGCTGGAGGAGTGGAGGAAGGACTGGATCTCGTATTCCAACGAGTGGCAGTCCGGAAAGGAGGTGTACGCCGTGAAGGCCACGGGTGATGCTTTGGCGATTGCCAGGTCACTGTACAGAAAATACTTGAGGCCTTGAGCTAGTGCTAGTCAATGCACGGATGTGACCATTAGAATAAGTGGATTCCACATCTCTCTCCATCAATTTAAGTTTAATTGATACATATAATTTAATATATGGTGTCAGTCAGATATCTTTGAGTTTTAAATCTTGATTAGCACAATTAAATAAAATAGATATTGCTCGTTCCTATTTTTATCTCTGACTCCTCCGGAGTCCGGAGAGCAACTCCAAAAAAGAGACCTATATTTGAGTCCTAAATATTGTTTTTGACCTGATTTGATTTGTTTTAGGACCCTAACATATTATCTGCCAACAATCAGGCCTTAAACATCTATTTATCAATAACCAAACGGGCTAGCACAGAAAAATCAAGCGCCAAACAACGTAAGAGTGAAGTCTTATATGAATTTACTGCAATGTTGGAGACTATTTTCTGGTCCCCTGTATTTTAAGATACGACTCAGTTTGGATCTTTGTTGGAGTTGCTCTGAGAGAGCTAGAGGATTTAGACATAACATATGCAGAGCTGTAGGGGTGATATATGTATGAAGATGATATATATCCAGTGCATGAAAGATTATTGTACATGGTGCATATATTAAATCATCATTATTTATCTTAGATCTAATATCTCTGCTTGATCATTGTAATTTATAAATAACATCTTCCACCACTACACTCTCACCACGTGGAAGGGTGTCTTTAGCAAAATATACCAAACAACTAGATACAACTAGAAACCTTATATCTAGATAGATGATGATGATTAATATATGTATCATGTGCACATATATAACCAGATAACTAGAGACGTTAGATCTAATCAGGGTGCTTCCAAACATGTAGTAGTTAAACAAATACCGCCCTCTTTGGGTAAAGAAAGACCATATATATAATTACGTGGTACTTTCTTTCACCAACCTCTATTTTTATTGTGTGTTGCTCAAATAGTAAAATTATTATAGATTCAATAAAAAAGTCATCAAAAGCAGATAAATTAAGACCTGTTTGAAAGCAACCTAGTTTTTAAGAATTTGGTTTTTATCTCTAATTTTTTTAGAAAATATCTTACGAAAAAATGGGTTTATAGTGTTTGGAATCACCTTAGTTTTCATAAACTGGGTTTAGTTAGGAGAGGCTAGTTTCTTGGTTTTTAATATGTAAACTGAGATGTATATTGGTATGTTTGGAACACCTCAGTTTTCATAAACCAGTTTCTTTAAAACTGGATGCTTTCAAACATGCCCTAAGGCCATCTTCAACATGTCATGTAAATGGGCGTGCAAAGTACTGTTTTGCACTGTAGATTACACTGTTTGTAGAGTGGAGTTTGAAATAGAGAGTGAGGTAGGGAGTGAGGCAAGGAGTCTAATGAAGATAGTCTAATTGAGTGTTTGGTTTGAAGAATCACTCCATTCAATATGTAATGGTACATCATGAGTTTATTTCTCAAATTTAGTTGGATGATCTCAACTAACTAAGTATAAAGAATGAGGTGGTGATGTATCAACTCATTCATTTCGCAAACCAAACAAAAGTGAGGAGTTAGAAAATGATGAACTAATTTATTCCTTAAACTAAATACCCTATAAATACCAAAGGGTTAGTTTGATAATCTCATTTTTTTCAAGGAATTTTTATTTTTCAAAGAAAAATTTAAAAAATTACTTTATTTTTTCTCTTGCGAAAATAAAGTCCCAAACTATAAAAATGCTTGTTTGACACGCGGAAGAAGGGAAGGTGAAAGTCGATGCCAGTAGTAGCTACAGCAGTTAATGCGAAAAACTGAAGCATGCCACGCCTGACCGACCCCCTTCTCGCCTAATGTCCGTGCCCCGACTGCGTCTCCGCCCCGACTCACCCGCAGCCTGTCTCTGCTCGGCGGCGGCCGTCTCGACTGCGGGAGAGGGGAGCGCCCCTTCGCCGATCTGATCGGGAGCTGCAGGCCAAACGGCGAGGCGAGCCCATCAGGAACCACCATGGCAGCGGCAGCCGCCGACTCCGATCCCGCCGCAGCTGTGGCCGACATGTCCACCTGCGCCCATTGGTCCGTTACTGGCTCCGAATTTCTTTCCCTTCTCCCTGTTCCTCACGCTTCCCGGTCCCTTGGTGCACGTGCATCGCCGTGTCGGGTGATGCGCTTGATCTCGTAGGCTTGGATCTGAGCTGGGGAGAACCCCGATGCGGTCGAGGAGGAGGAGAATTTCTATGGTGACGAGAGACGCTGTTTGTTGGGTTCTGATCCGCCGTACCGCGTGATCAGTATGTTGATGACGTTATTGGCGTTGTCGTAGCACCATATTTGGAGTTAGAAAGATATGCGACGTTCTAATCTATGGCCATATTTGAACCTCTAGAGCTACTCACCCAGACAGCCTATGTTGTGCTCGGTTTGAGATATGGAGTGGTTCATCATTTTTCTCACTCAAGAGTTTGTTAGATTCTCCACCAATCCTCCTCCCTCATCCCTCAAGCTAATAATTAGTTAGTACAAGCATGAGAATGGGGTGATTCATTGGATTCGTGAAATGAACTCATGATGCACCGCCTCATCTAGGATGAGTTGATCCTCAAACCAAACACCCCCTAATAGTGACTAAGCCTAGATCTGCTATAATTTTTCATTTCAAGCTAGCGAAACAATTACAGATCAGAATGAATGATGACTTGTGCGATGGTTGGTATATGTATTTCTGCACATATTGCTGAAATAACCTTAGATGGACTAATCAACTGTTGGTTGGAGGAAAAAAAAACCCCGGAGAATCTTTCCTAATCATTGGTACCAAGGCATTGTTATTTGTTTTTATCCAATGTAAAGACAATGTGTGTTTACGTGTTTATTCTTTTTGGGTTCATTTGTTTATTACTTATACAAATGATGAACAAACTGTATCTGTGTAAGAGTCAGGGGCGATTCTAGGGAGGGGCACAGGGGGGCAATGTCCCCCCTAATCTTCTACAAATTCCATAGAAGCTACTAATTTTTTTAGCTAATCACCATATAAATAATGTAAAATACCTCTTAACAGCCCCCTCAATCTAATTTGTCCCTCTCAATCTCAAATGCTGGCTTCGCCCCTGGTAAGAGTAGGTGGTTGCAGAATGCTTGACTTGTATTCAACACAACTGTAGTACAAATACAACATAGAAGGCAGAATCAAGTCCTGGTATTCTGTTGTACAGTTAACCACCGGTGGACCTAGTAGCGATCTTGCTAACGACCATCCAATTATGGATCCTATACTTGGTTGCCTACAGAAAAAAAAACTCGGCTGGGGAAGGAAAAACCGCCTTCCCGATATTATATTAAGAAGAGACCGAAACATGATCCTGGCCAAGAAAATCCCTGAACCCTAGCCCCCATCACTAGCAGGCTGTCACCGTCCACTCTGCAACGGCCCAGCCGGAGGGTGGCGTGCAGGACGTAACTCAAGAGCGGGCAGACACATCGAGGGGATTTTTTTAACCAAGCCATAAATTCACCCTTGAGGGGATCGAACCTAGGACCTGAAGGTGCTACTCAGAAGTCTTAACCATTATGTTAGAGGCCCTTTCGCCTGGTTGCCTACAATAACATGGTTTGTTCTTCGTAGCGTTAATTGTTAGCAACTAAAATGAATCAGTCATGGTAGAGGGTATCAATATCTAAACACAATTAAATCTCTTTATATTCTCATTCTTTTTAGAATAGGATTTTTTCTGGATCAGCACTTTCTCCATTCTACAGTGTGCCCAACTACTGTTGTTAGTCAAGCTTTATGCAGCTTGTTACTTGCTGGTGAACTGTAGTCTGATGAGTTAAAGCAGCCATACTTTATTTGCCAGGTCAGGTGTTAGGTATCGCTTAATTTTCTTTATCTTTTATGTTTATCAGTCAACGAGAGATCCCTTCTTCGAACATCGACTTGCATTCTGTACATTGTGCCCGTAACCTCCAAAAGTGCCAGCACTGTGGAGAAATGATTCCTAGGAAACTTATGGATGAACACTATGATGCAAACCATGCCCCGGTATGTTTGCAATTGTTTGAACTTTGAAGTGTGATTTCTTATGACATCCATGACATACTTAATCATTCTCTCTTTGCATGATTGACAATACTTATTTTCATTTTAATAATGTTGTAAATTTGGCTCTTATAGACATAGTAAATGGGATCATATGTATGATTGCACCATGCTTACCTTTTAAGCTAATTGCACTATTGCAGAATTTACACAGTTAGAATTAACATATTTATTACACCGGTCCTTTTCTTATCACCTTGATAATGTGGTAGCTGCTTCATATACTTGCAATTTGCATATGCATTTTGTTTTGTGTTACATTGAGCAATTGAAACTATGAGCTAGTGAAATAATGTCGATGTATAGGAGCAAGAGGAGTAAATGTAGTTTTTATGCCCAGGTCGTTTAGAACTCCTGGTTTAGGTAATTATATTTTACTGCATTAAATATTTTTTCCTTCTTGCATACAGATCAGTTGCTCTCTTTGCAAAGAAACAATAGAACGTGTGAGGTGGGATCTTCATAAAGGCGAAAAGTGCCCACAAAGAATCGTCGCTTGTGAATATTGCGAGTTTGAATTGCCTGCAGTTGATCTCCATGAGCATCAGGTATAATTTGTTACGTCCTGTGAAACTAAGTGTCTTTTGAAAATTTATATACATGATCTGATCACACTATTTTGCCATGAAGGATGTATGTGGAAACCGAACAGAACTTTGCCAAACATGCAGGAAGTATATTAGATTGTGTGAATGGATAGGGCACGAAATACAGTGCCATACAAGCTCAAATGGTTCTGCAGACACATCCAGGTATAAACAGATATCCCTTTGCATGAACAGAGAATTTTCGATCACTCATATTCATAAGACTGATATGATCCAACATATAAACTGATGGAATAAGTCTTGAGCATCTAGAGGACAGCAGTCGCTTTTTGACTGTCCTCTGTAGTCTCTTTAGCATCTAGAGGACAACAGTCATTTTTTGACTGTCCTCTGTAGTCTCTTTAGCATCTAGAGGACAACAGTCGCTTTTGACTGTCCTCTGTAGTCTCTTTAGCATCTAGAGGACAATCCTGTTGTGTAGTGTGTGTGAGAAGGTGTGGTAGTGTGGTAGTGCAGCCTCTAGGGCTATAAATATGTGTCTCCAACCCTTAGATGGGTATGGCATTGTGTAGTGTTTGAGGAAATAAACAGAAAGAAAATTGCCCCAACTCATAGTATCATCCTCTTGATGAGAGTTAGAGTCCCTCTACTTACATAAACATACTGCAATCATGTATTTCTAGTGAACCTAGTTATTTCTGTACCAAACCAAATCCATGGAACTCATTATGCTTGAAATCAATTACGCAAATCAAATACCCAGGCCTTCCTGCTTCCAAGTTCAATTTTGTGTCTCTCATCAAGATGATAACAGTACTCAAACTTGTTTAAGTATGATCTCATGTTTGGGTTTTTTTAAGAAAGATGCCAAATCTTGTACAGGTTCAGTGCTAATCTGATCGATGTTTTTTAAGTGCCAGAGCAATTCCAGAGAGAGAGCTACGACCGCCGCCGCCGGTGCGGCCGGCACGACCAGCACGTCCTGCTCATGCTTCACCACACAAGCGGCTCCTCTTCACAATCGCTGTCACTGGAATAGCAGTTATGGTTGGCTCCATACTGTTCCAAAGGGACGAGAGTTTCTAGCTCCAGTGGCCATGGACTTACTCTGTATGTCATGTTGTTTCTTGACCGGGAGAGTCATGCCACAGGAGGTGTATTTATGTATAATAACTCCTCGAATCAGTGCATAAATCGAGTTTGTTTGAGAGCATAGCCCCAGGCGTGGGTTTGTGGAAAATGCAAAGTAACCGTGGATAAATGCGTTCGCCCTTGGCAGTTCTGGAACTTCTGTTTGTTCTGACATCGGACTTGCATTTGTTCGTCTGTAAAGTCGAGATGAGTTATACAATCGGGGTATCATATCTGGAAAGCGACACGATGCAGCAGTTGTTAATAGTTTGGTTTATACTGTATCCTGTAGTGTTCTAATGTACCAATTTGTGGGAAACTGGACTATCTTCAAACGCTGTCTCGATGTTGTCAGCTGCGGATTACATCATGTGGGCTGGAGTATTAAGTTGAACTGCGTGAATGTGAAGAATTCACCAAATCAACCTGCCGGTAATAATCATTATGCTGCTACTTGGCTCTGGGAGTCAGTCACAGCTCACATGCTCAGCCATAATCTGGTAAAGTTAATGTAAGCTATGGTTTTCAATGTGTGGCAGCAGATCTCCAGCAGTCAATAATTAACAAAAGCCAAAGACATGGGTATACTCAAAGACATGGGTATACTCAATCTCCCAATTCAGCAAAAATGTGGTCAAGATTTTTCCCATAATTCAATATGCAAATGACACCATCCTGGCTTTGGAGGCATGCCAAAAGTAACTTTTCTTCCTCAAAGCAATTCTGAACACATATGCAGAATCTACTGGGTTGCGTGTTAATTACAACAAATTCAATATTTATCCTATCAATGTGTCGGCTGAAAAGATGGAGATTCTAGCCAATACCTTTCAATGTCAAGTTGGGACTCTTCCTTTCACTTATCTAGGGCTGCCCATGGGTCATACTAGGCCATCTCTGCAAAACTTTCTATCCCTCGTTCAGAAAATTAAAAAAGGCTGTCAGCCACATCTCTGTTTCTGTCACAAGCAGGCAAGTTGTAGATGATCAACATGATTTTCTCGTCGTTTCCAACATACTTAATGTGTACACTTAAGACTCCCAAAATATGTCATCCAGCAGATTGACAATGATAGAAAACATTGTTTATGGAGAGGGGCAGATATCAACACAAGAAAACCTTCACATGCTGCATGGTCTCTGGCATGTCACCCAAAAGTTCAAGGGAGCTTGGCATCCTCTACTTATCCATACATAATGAAAGTTTATTGTTGAAGAACTTACACAAAATTTTCAATCGGATGGATATTCCCTTGGTAAACCTTATATGCAATAATAATCACTATAGGGCAGGAAAAATCCCCTCGGAAAGCAGGATCGATTCATTTTGGTGGAAAGACATTCTGAAAAACTTAAGCTCTTTTAGAGGATTCTCAAAGGTCAACATGTAAGATCAGAGGACCGTACTATTAGACTGTGGTATGATGAATGGAATAATACAACTCTCTCCATGACATACCCAGAGCTCTTCTATGAACATCACTTTTTTATAGGCCAGGGGGATTGGACAACCCTAGGATATGTTCTACCTCCCCATGTCGGTTCAGGCCTTCAATCAATTGCACCTTCTATCGATGTCAATGCAAGATCAGTCGTTGTCGGTTGAACGTGATAGATGGACACACAAATAGGATTCCCACAAGTTTTCATCTCAAAAAGCATATAAATATATCACAAAAGGTCTGCCAGCACCACGACTTTCACTATGCTCTGGAAATCAGAATGCCAACCCAAACAAAAGGTGTTCTTTTGGTTATTTCTGCACAACCGTCTCAACACAAGGGCAATGCTTAGAAGAAAAAATGCAGTTGGATTCGTACACATGTGAAAATTGTATTATACAGAAAGAAGAAAATGTCATCCATCTCTTCTTAAGGTGCAACTTCGCAAGAAGATGATGGTAGACAATTGGAGTAACTACGCTGTCGGTACCCTGAATTAGGGGTACCCTCTTCTACAGTATGAAGACGCTGCACCCGTACGACACCTCCAGGTCACACGGAGAGCGGCACCCGACCCCACCGGGTGGGCAGGTCTAAGGGCACCATGTGGCGAGGAAAGATAATACATCAAAGGATGCGTCGTTGGGTCGGGACCCAACGACGCAGAGGAACACCGAACTCCTGTGCGTATGAGTCCGGAGCTCCCAAGAAGACATGTCGGGTCCCTCGGGGGGGGGGTCCCTCCGAGTAAGGTTCGGGCCTTAGCAAGGCCCTAGGACGAGGGAGACCCCGACGCAAGCGAAGGTCCGGTGCTGGCACGTGTCCAGACCTTGCCCTATGCTCCCCGCTCAGGCGGAGACCCGATGCTGCCACGTGGCTTGTGGCCCGTGACATAAGCCAACGGGCCGAGCCTGACGTAAGGCCCATATAGCCGTGCAGCCTCTGCATTTATTGCGGAGAGGACGCGCCGCCTGCCACCACGCTGATGGGTGACGTGCCCTCTCAGCATTTAATGCGCCCTATCTAATCTGCAGGCAGACGACGTCAGGGTCATCCAACAGACGACACGCCTGTCCAATCTGTTGGCAAACAGTGCGCCCGTGCCGAACGACGCACTGTGCTCATCATCCCTTCTACAAGAAGCTTCCCCTGTACGCCGAAGATATGGAGATCTCAGGCATCAGGGCACGAGAAGCTTGCCCCAGCAGCAAGCATTTGTAGCTCCAAGCGCTATATTCTTTATGTCCCTGGGCCCACATGTCGGGACCCAGTACCTTTGTGCATGCCCCCTTTAGCTATAAAAGGGGAGGCATGCGACGTTACAAGACAGACCCGATCTTAGGCTCACTCAGATACTCACAAGCTCACGAGCAATAGATCACACACTGGAGTAGGGTATTACGCTCTGGCGGCCCGAACCACTCTAAATCCTTATGTTCTTGTGTTTTTCCCGTTTTCCCGACTAACAAGCAAAACGCCTAGGCCCCTCCTCATCTTAGGATTTAGGGCGGGTGCACTCCGCCACCCGGCCGGAGATTTACTCTCCGACATTTGGCGCGCCAGGTAGGGGCTAGGCATTAGGTTTTTGCTTGTTTCCTTGCCCAAGTATGATGGTGCAAATCATTGAGCACCGCACCGAGACTTCGGTAGATTTCGCGGTGGAGGGAGAATCTGCTTCCTCCACACCGCAGGTTCCCAACCGCCCAGTGCCAGGCACTGCTGCAGTGCACGCCGTACGGCAGCACACGGCTGCGTAAACGTCCCGGACTCCATCGAGGGCTTCTCTGGGGGCATTATCGGCAGCCAGGGAGTTGTTGCGACACCCTCCAAGCTCCACGGCCTCACCGGGGGCCATGAAGCAATGGCGGGACGACGTCGACCAACTACTCGGTATGGCACATTCTACCTCAACCAGGTCGAGGACGCGGTCATCCCGGCGCTCACCCTCAGTAAGGGGTGCACAGACCAACGACCTCCGGACAGAACTCAACCGCAAGCGCGCGGGAGAGGATGCCCGGGTCTCTTTGGAAAGGGCGCGCGAGCGCCGCCAAAACATCGATGGTCGCAACCTCGATCAATACTTCGATGCGGTTGCACCGCAAACACCAATGGGCACCCAGTCCCAAACGGGTGTCCCCTTGGCTGGTGTGGGCTGCGCCGCTCTTGCGGATCATCTCCATGCGGCGTCATGGCCACCCAAGTTCCGGCCGCACCTGCCGGAAAAGTACGACGGAACATCGAACCTGTCGGAGTTCCTGCAGGTGTACGTCACCGCCATCACGGCAGCAGGTGGAAACACCGTCGTGATGGCGACATATTTCCATGTGGCCTTGTCTGGACCAGCCCGGACCTGGCTCATGAACCTCACCCCAGGATCAGTCTACTTCTGGGAGGAGCTCTACGCGTGGTTCGTTGCGAACTTCGCCAGCGCTTACCAGCAGCACGGTGTGGAGGCCCACCTCCATGCGGTGAGGCAGGAGCCCGGGGAGACTCTCCGGAAGTTCATCTCCCGCTTCACCAAGGTGCGAGGTACCATACCCCGCATTTCTGATGCTTCCATCATCACGGCTTTCCGACAGGGAGTACGTGATGAGAAAATATTGGAGAAGTTGGCCACACATGATGTGGAAACTGTCCCCACGCTCTTCGCTTTGGCCGATAAATGCGCCAGAGCCGCCGAGGGCCGTGCATGGCACTCGGCCCCACAAGCCAGAGCTGCCCAGTCGGGTGGCTCGGGTGCCGTCCCCTGGGATGGAAAGAAGAAAAAGAAGAAGGACCGCGACTACCAGAAGCCACGGTCCACCGCTCTGGTGGTTGCAGCCACGACCGAAGGCCAGGGCGACCGCAACAAACGCCCACAACTGCAGAAGGGTAACAGTGGCTCATGCCCTGTGCACCCCAACGGTCGCCACAGTGCTGCGGAGTGTCGCGAGATCATTGACCTCGCGAAACGCATCAGTGAGCGGTGCGAGCAGTCTTCTAAAGACGGCTCTCCACCTCGCCGCCGACCTGGCAAAGAAAGGGTGGACGACGGCGAGATGGCCGCGGCTGAGCGGGACCTTGGGTATCAGTCGCCTGAGGGGGACCTGAAGGATGTCTTCGCCGGAGGCTCCTACTCCGGTGAAGACAACTAGACGGACCCCAGAGGGACCCCGGTCTACGGAGCTGAAGCATGCCTTCCTCCGGAAACCCTTCTGGATTCCCCACAGGTCCAGGCTGCCGTCAGGTACACGCGGAAGTGGCCACAGCCAAAGGCGAGGGCTCCCGTGTCGAATGCAGATGGGAACCCAGGGTCGGGACCTAGCCCTACGGCAAGTACCAAACCAAGAAGGGCTCCGCAACTCTCCCCAGCTGGGAAGGACCCCTCGAGGTAACGGGAATGCACCGACCCAAGGGCAACCATCTAGCTACGACTGGAGGAGTACCTTACCCCAATGTCGAAACATCTCTGTAAGTTCTATTCATAGAGCAAGTCTGAGGGGTCAAAACCGTTTTTCCTTTTTTGTAACTAGGTAACGCATACGTGTATGACAACCTGGTGGGGTCTGTCCCCATAAACCCGACCTATTGGTCTGCGCGCTTGCATGACGAGTTATAAAGAAAAACTACCCCCTCAGTTGCGCTCCTATGATAGTTCCATCTTACTGATCCATGTTTCTACCTTGCAGTCTTTCAGATAGTACTTTTTATCTAACCCACCCATACGGTTTCCATCTGTCTAACATAACAACATCCGAATTGAGCAGCCAGGCTTGCAGTTTAGGGCCCCTGATACGAAAATTGGGGGTCCGACAGCCTGGGGGCCGGCTCTAGAGAACGGGACCTCGTTCCATGGGGTGGTCCGGAGCCCGTGTAGCCGCTCAGCCTGGTCCCGTACCGTGGGCCTGCACGCTCCACCACTCTGTGACGGGTACCTAGTATTTGGGGCTATAAGTCCTGCGGGTCCGACAACCTCGGGACCGGAGCTAGAGAATGGACATTAGTCTCCTGGGGTGGTCCGGAGCCCGTGTAGCCGCTCAGCCTAGTCCCGTACCATGGGCCTGCACGCTCCACCGCCCTGCGACAAGTGTCCCAGTATCTAGAGCCACGATCCAAGGGGGTCCGGACGCGCAACTTGGCCACCCGGACTGAAACCTGCGAGTCCCGAGCATGTATCAAAGGATGGCTAATGTCAGACAGGAGACCCTATGGGTGTACTACTAACGCTCCTTAGCTAAAGCTGTGTACAGATCCAGACCTCGGCGAGGACGCCTCCCGAGAATTATTGACAACCTTTTCAGATACGCTGGTATCCAACCTCAACAAATTAAGCCTGCATCCCAGGCAGGGGCCAGGTACCAGGGAGGAGTCAACATTATCGCACACAACAGAAACAAGTTGGAGATAGATAAGTGCTAATACTGCTTAAATAGTACTCTTGAGTACCTTGCAAAAAGCAAAAGTATTACATCTGTTTTCAAGTGGAGCCCTAGTTCCATCTCTACTCTACAGGTATGAACTACCTCCACACCGGTAGGGACGCGGGATAACTAGCTCCGAGCGGCTCGCCAGCGGAGGCGACCACATCAGCACCGGCGGCGGCCACCTCTGCACCGACGACCCGCCAGCAGTGGCGATCACCTCAGCACGTACGCCACTGCGAAAAGGTCCTTGCCCCCGTCTTCCTATGGGGGGCGACAACAAGGTCATTAAAGCCAAAGAGACGGAGGTCCGACGGCAGGTGACACTGACGGTCTCGCCAGTGGAGGCAACCACCTCTGCAGTGGGGAGCCTCACCAGCGGCGGCGACCACCTCAGCACCGACGACAGCGGCAACCTGCGCACTAGTGTCGTACCGGTGAATGGCGACCGCCCCAGCGCGCGCGAAGAGGTCCTCGCTCCTGTCCTCACTGCGAGAGTGAGGACAAGACCATCCAAGAACGCGGACGCCGCCCCCGCGGCGTATGACGTCTTGTACGACCCCCGGTGCGGCCGACGGCGCAGGAGAAGCCGTAGATGTGGCCGACCTACGCACGACGCGACCATCACCCGTGCAGTGGATGGACAGCCATGCCCCGACCAAGCAGCAGGAGGCAGCACCGGAGGCGGCACCAAAGCCATCCAGGCCGAGGAGCTAGACACGCGGCAGCTGACGGCGCCAGCAGCCGTCCGGCCCCGCGTAGCCGAAGTTCGCCTCCTCCGCAAGGCTGGTGAACACCCTTCTCCCCCGAATGCTGGAGGAAGAAGCGGGTCGCCAGCCCATGCGGAGGGCAGGGCCCCAACTCGGCTCGCCCTCCTCCCCAGCACGGATGATGAACATCCTTGAAGCTGAGGGCAGGGGGGAGGCCGCAGCCCGGCTCGCTTCTCTCCACCACAAGGCTGGTAGTCATCCTTGTGGATGACCACCGTCCGGAGGTTGCGGCCGGGCTGCATGATGAAAATCCTTGAAGCCGAGCGATGGTGGAAGAGCGCCAACCCCCACGGGTTTGCACTCCTCTAACAGCAGCAAGAAGAAGACAAGATCGGCAGCAGCACCATGAGTGCGAGCTCTTTGGCGGTGAGATCACCGAAGGGGGCGGCCCTGGCGCAGATCCCTCTGGAGAACACCGGCGCACCCCATCTGGAGGCCCAGGAGGCGGAAGGGCGTGACGAATGCAAGAGGGGCGTGGCATGGCTACTGCCCGGGAGATCGGCCCCTTTTTAAAAGGCAGATCTCCCCACTCACGCCCCGAAGCGTCACGGGAAAAGTCTCCCCCGACGTGCATCAGGGTTCCCACCCTATGACACGGGGGCCAGGCCCCACATGTCATACAGTTTGACCCGAAGAACGAAGAAGGCGAACCACCACACAAGGAGCGTGCAACTGCCCCGCGGTTATGCACCCCTTCATTTTCGGAGCAACCAGCGGTCAGGAAGGCGAACCACTGCACAAGGAGCATGCAACCGCCCCACGGTTAAGCGCCCCTTCATCTTCGCCGTAACCAGCGGTCAAAAAGGCGAACCGCCACGCAGGAAGCGTACAACCGCCCCGCGGTTGTGCGCCCCCTCAGCTTCGCTGCAACCGGCGGTCCAACATGGGGGCCCAGGCCCACATGCCATACAACCGGCGCGCCGGTTGCCGGGTGCGGAATAATCGCACCGCAGCTCGCGCCAATGCCACGTCTTCTCGAGGCCGTGCGGAAGACTGAAAAGATAAGTTTTCAGAACCGGTGCAGCGACTCGAGGTGCCCCGCGCATGACCCAACAGTGACATTAAATACGAAGGTCACGGGCCAGTCAACCGTGGGAACAGGCGCGACAGCCGGCATGACCATAGGCGGGCCGGCAGTAATTGCATCAACAGGCGCACAGAAGCAGCAGTCCAACCGCCAACCAAACTCTGGCCCCACCTGCAGGCTCGCATCCTCCCCTGAGGCGGGCCCGGGGGCCACTGTCGGTACCCTGAATCAGGGGTACCCTCTTCTACAGTATGAAGACGCTGCACCCGTACGACACCTCTAGGTCACACGGAGAGCGGCATCCGACCCCACCGGGTGGGCAAGTCTAAGGGCACCACGTGGCGAGGAAAGATAATACATCCCAGGATGTGTCGTTGGGTCCGGACCCAACGACGCGGAGGAACACCGGACCCATGTGCGTACAAGTCCGGAGCTCCCAAGAAGACATGCCGGGTCCCTCGGGGGGGGGGGGGGGGGTCCCTCCGAGTAAGGTCCGGGCCTTAGCAAGGCCCTGGGACGAGGGAGACCCCGGCGCGAGCGAAGGTCCGGTGCTGGCACGTGTCCAGACCTTGCCCTACGCTCCCCGCTCAGGCGGAGACCCGCTGCTGCCACGTGGCTTGTGGCCCGTGACATAAGCCAATGGGCCGAGCCTGACGTAAGGCTCATATAGCCGTGCAGCCTCTGCATTTATTGCGGAGAGGACGCGCCGCCTGCCAGCACGCTGACGGGCGACGTGCCCTCTCAGCATTTAATGCGCCCTGTCCAATCTGCAGGCAGACGGCGTCAGGGTTATCCAGCAGACGGCACGCCTGTCCAATCTGTTGGCAAACAGTGCGCCCGTGCTGAACGACGCACTATGCTCATCATCCCTTCTACAAGAAGCTTCCCCTGTACGCCGAAGATACGGAGATCTCGGGCGTCAGGGCACGAGAGGAGGCATATTCTTTATGTCCCTGGGCCCACATGTCGGGACCCAATACCTTTGTGCATGCCCCCCTTTAGCTATAAAAGGGGAGGCATGCGACGTTACAAGATAGACCCGATCTTAGGCTCACTCAGATACTCACAAGCTCACGAGCAATACATCACACAGTGGAGTAGGGTATTACGCTCCAGCGGCCCGAACCACTCTAAATCCTTATGTTCTTGTGTTCTTCCCGTTTTCCCGACTAACAAGCAAAACGCCTAGGCCCCTCCTCATCTTAGGATTTAGGGCGGATGCACTCCGCCACCCGGCCGGAGATTTACTCTCCGACATACGCCAAGAGCATCTGACATACACAATATGATCATATTTATTTTACAACAGTTTGACAAAAATTGGAAAGTGGAGACAGTAAAAGTCATGATGTGGTGCATACGAAAATGCAGAAACAAATGGATATTTGAAAAAAATTCCGCTTACAGAACAAGGATGTCGAGCGATGTTTAGAAAAGAGATGCTTCTCATCTGTTACAGACTAAAGCAAGAAATAGCGGACGAGGTCAAACAATGGTTGAGCACATTGTAAAAGTCATTGTACATACCCAAATGTAAAAAAACATATATGCATTATATTAATGAATAAAAATACTACATGACCCCCCCTGCAATACTCCTTTTCAAAAAAAACATCCTTGAAATTGTCCAACATTTAAATCAGTGACAATGATGCATTGTTGAGGCATGTTGTTGCTCCTACGAAGTCTAATTTTCTTAAGTACCAAATGGATATACCTATGTTCTATCTATTTGCTTTTATATTGGATCCTAGATCCAAGCTAAGGGGTTTCAACAATATCTTGAGAATTTTATCTAGGGTATTTGGTACTAACTACTCACATTAATTTAGTTGTGTGAAAAGTGAATTGACTAGATGTTACGATGCTATCTTTGGTGCAGTTAGGCAGCAAGTGCCTTCTCCTCCATCTGTCACATGTAAGAGGAAACGAAACTAGGAATTGATCTATGGATCCGATTCTGTTTCTGAGTTTGCATACCCTGGTATTACTACTCCTAACCTCTATAGTGAAACATCGACATCTACTTTGCTTCAACAAGCACACTCTAGTGGTGGCCTAGGTTCACTTTATACAGAACTGTCATCCTACCTAGACAGTGACAATTTGCAAAAGTTTGATGATGACTTCAATATCCTAAACTAGTGGCATGAACATAGGTTGTCCTATCATGTTCTCTTCATCTTAGCTAGAGATGTTATTCCTATTCCTATCTCAACCATTTCTTCGGAATTTGCATTTAGCCTTTATGGCAGGATCATCGAGGAACGACGATGGCACCTGGCACCGAAAATGGTTGAGATGCTATTTTGCATGAAAGATTGAGAGCTTGGTGAAGCTAGAGGTCAGCACTGTACACAGGACCAAGAACTAAGATGCATTTCAAAGACTTCATCTTGATGACCTCTAGGTTCTAGGGCCCTAGACTACGTAATCTTGCATTTGTTATTCCTATCATCCCCTGGTATGAAGTATCTGAAGTACTGAACTAGACATTGAACTATCAATGTTAAAGCTAGTTTGTACTCTCTTTTTTTCTTTCTAGAGTTTTCTTACGAGGTATGAGTTTTTACTTAGAAAAGTTTTTAATGAGCCAACCATTGCACGAATAGCTGTAATTCTTTATTTAATGAGTTGCTTTATCTGTTTTCTATGTATTATTTGTGAATTGTGATCTAAGTGTGTAGTTGTGTTTTCTGAGCTTGGTTTTGTGATATGTTTCCTGAGTTTACTTGTGAATTGTGATATGTTGTAAATGTGTTATATTTTAGATCTGTGTATGTAACTGTGTTATGTCATATGTGATATGTGTATTATTTCAGTTTTGTGTATGTGTAAACTTGTAAATGAGAAATGTGATTTGTGATCTGGTGGTTTTGGTGTTGGTGGGCTCGGGCTGACATGGACCTATTCTTGAACCGTGCTTGCCGAACTAGCCCTGCACGGTTGGACCTATTCCGTATCAGGCTCGTTAAGAGGTTTAGGCCTGTTGGGCAGCCTAACCGGCACGGTTAAGTATTCAGGCGTACCATGCCCTACCGTGCCTGAGTCGGACCGGGCTGTCCGAAATGTTCTTTTCAATCTGGATGGAGTTACAACTGAACTGGTCTGTGAAAGTAGCCGAACCAACGCATGTTGTGGGTTGAAACCATCCAGCCCAAGACGATTCGGTGAACACTACTAGCACTACGCAGATAATAAGAACTGTGACCTGTTGCCTCGTAAGAAAAGATTTACATCCCTGAACTGCCATTACAAATTTCTCCGTAGGTTGTCAGCGTCTACGCTAATATCAGTTGGTTTCTATATGCATGTATGCTTTTTTCTTAGGCATAGCTTTTTATATGAAAAACATTGAAATGCACCGACATCTCGAATTGGAGCCTCCCTCGCTTCTACATGAGTGCCAGCTGAATCCCCCTCAGGGCTTCATCAGCCTGACGGCCTGCCCTGAAGCTTCTGCCGTGCGCTGCAGTCTGGTGTGGAAGTAGCAAGCAGGTAGGGTCACCAAAAGCTCTGCTGCAATGCGATGCCAGCAGTGCCATGCATGTCTGACTCTGCATTTCAACACTGGTTATCCGTACATGTCAGCGGCCGGCACCCGGTAGGCTGGCTTCCTTGTGCCTTCTTCAGTCACAAATCGAACTTGTCTTCCTGGAACGCTCTGAACACGAAATCCCTGAAGCGTCTCGAGTACTGCTTCGGATCGACCGCCGAGATGGACGTCGGGTCGTACTGAAAGGACTTGTACGCGTGCTCCAGCTTCTTGCTGATGTCGTAGTCCTGGAGTATGTCGATGATCCCAAAATACAGTATGACGTCGTAGAACTCCCCCGTAGGCTCCCCCATGATCTGCACCTCGCAGTCGCCCTTCCTTATCGTCCGTTCAGCTCTCGTCGGCATGTTCGACCCAAGCTTTATCTTGGCTAACCTGTTCAAAAAATAGAGAGATTTTGATATTACATTAACATTAGAAAGCATTAATGCAGCCAAAATTTGCAGCCAGAGTCTCGGTTTACCTGTTTGGATCCGTGTCTCCTCTTGACAATTGAGGCGATGATCCTCTGCTGCAATCGCTATCGAACGAACCTTCAAGTAATACCGGTAACGCACTTCGTAAGGTACATACATGATAACCATGCAAAGAAAAAAAATATTGAAGTAGTTTTCATCTCAACCAACCTCCGGTCAATAGCCTATCCCTAGTGTCCCTAAAATGTACACCAACCAGAAGACTATAGTCCATGATGTTTTCCTGCTCCAGGAACTCACAGTCCCTGTCGACCTGTCTGCTCCAACCAATCCAACGACCTTCACGTTAATACGTACAAGATGTTTAACGGTTTCTCATCGGCTTTAGCATCACTCACTCACCTTTGGAACTCTTGGTACCAATGCTTCTGCAGCCGAAATATGAAGTTGAGATCGAGGTCCTTGAGAGTAGTGTACTCATCGATCTCTGTCTGCGGCTTATCAGTCGTGCGTCCAAGGGATGAACCTTTCAGGTCGAATCGCCTATGGATAGAGTAGTCGGAGCAGAACAGGTTCCCCATTATGACAAAACGGACCTGGTTGATATAGTACAGACAGAAAAAGAGATGATCAGGATTTGGCATTCGGCCATGGTATGTAAACTACAAAGGAGTACCTAAATAATCATCACAGCTAACTAGTTATCTATCTATACCATGATATAAAAATAAATATGTTCTCATTTCTGACCTTCTTCTGGTTAGCTCCGGCTAATTTGACACAGTGAAGACCAAAAAACTTTGTGACTAGAGTGCTCTCGAATGATCTGACATGATTATAATAAGCTCGAAGCATCTTCAGAAATATCTGTATGATATCATGATAACAAACGTTCAGTTGATTAACAGCAAAGCCGCTGATGGCCTATGGAGTCAAGGAAGTGCTTGGAGTAGAAAGACAGCACACAAACCTTCACTTCAGATTTCTTCATCGTCTTTATCATGTACTGGTCATTGCTGGTGAGGTAAAAGAAGCTTCCACTCTTACCAGGAGACGACAGCTCCCGGAGAGCCTGGTCTCCACAAAGAGATAGCATGTAGTCTGCGGCATCGACCTTGAACAACTTGCGCAATGTCCTGCGGTTCAGTTCGGAACCAATCATGTAACACAGCCAATGAGCATGCGTGCATGAGTGACACCATAGTCAAAGTGTAACGTGTGCATTATGGATGGGAGTGACGACGACGACCAACCGGAATACTTGCGGGCAGTAATCCTTCCATTTGAAATCACATGAGCTGTGTGGAGGGGTGTATTTTGAGCCTTCCGGAGGGAACCTTGTCCATACTTTCTCCTTGGGGTCAAAAGCTGATGACTTGAGATCAAGTGTAATTGGACCTTGCTTTCCTACTGCGTGCCTATCATGCAGACAAAGATGAGTGGGGCATAAACATACTTATATAATCCATTTGCATGTTCATGTATTAAAAGGCTCATGGCGTTCTTAACATCACAAGTATGATTACATCTGTACATAGTAAATAAGATACATACTTCTTATCATGCTACTGCACTCCATGCCAGAAGAGTTTGAAATGCTGACTAGTATCCAGCGAAACTAATGCTGCTGAAAACTAGAACGCAGAGAAGCTGGTTCTGTATAGATCTGTTGAACTCTATAGGTTCCCATACAATCTGCTAAGCTCTTATGTCCCAGGTCTCTGTCCTCTCCATACAGTCGCAAGGCTCTTATGTCTCCTTATCTGTGGGCATTACCCTGTGCGTGTGCAATCTGTTCGACTGCTATGCTTTCAACTTTATATGATAGATAAGTGTGGGGTGCTTCGCATTGTAGATAGAAGTGACTTGCCAAGCTTGGGCGTGCCACCAAAGATCATGTGCTAAGCGTTGAAATACATGTTCGCATAATATATATACCACCCATGCCCTTTTGATGCAATAGTAGGGATGTCATCATTTCCAGGAAATTAATTAGCCACCATCATTATCGAGCTCAATCTTAGCAGAAACATGCATGTTCGTTACAAAAACATTGCAAAACATGTCATTAGATACGGCGGGGGCGATACGTCTTGAAATCTCATAGTGACGACTGGAGGGGAGAAAACAAACCATTCATCAATCATCGCTTAGCATTGTTCAAGAACAGCTCCTGCTGTGTTCAGCAATCACATAACATATAGGTTCTCATTTAAAAGGAAAAACTTGCAGCTTTTATACAATATAGGATAGATCTAATCTCCAATGATGATAACAACGAATCCCCAACCAAATACTATAAATCAATAAGATTTATGTCAACGGCATTACATGAGATGAAATGCCCAATAATTTTAGCACACATTGCATCAACCGTGGCCATCAATTACCGGAAAAATGTCTGAAATGAAGAAACGAGATACGGCCGGTTATTAAGGTGGGTACCTACCTGATGCCGAGCTGCAGGTTGAGCATGAGCTCGTAGTTCTTGTGGCCCTTGGCTATGGTCTCGCCCTGCCGCCGCGGCCCGCGCGACCTACCGCCGGCGTAGGGCCCCGTCGCCGGCGACGGCGGCGGCAGCCCCCTCCCATCGCCGGCGTCCTCCACCCTCACCGTCGCGGCGCGCCCCCTCGTCGTCGTCTTCGTCCTCCAAAAGCGTCGCTCTCGCAACCCCTCTCGGCAATGCCGCACGTGTTGTCCCCATCCAGAGACCCGCGCCCCCCCCGCAAAACTGGGTCCTTTCAAAGTTTCTCTCTCCTCCCCCCGCCCCGGAAGTTTTGCTCCGCCACGACGCCGAGCTCGCGCGCCCGCTCGCTGCCCGCCCCGCCGAGCTGTGTGCTCCCCACAACGTGCCGCACCTACAGCCACGCACGTCACGCTCCACAAAGCTCACTAGAGAAGCCTTGATTTTGCATGACTCCAGCCTAAACTGTCTTCATTCGTCTCTCTATTCAACTCCTTAATTTAAACTTCACTATACAAACAATATATCTATAGTGTTATACACGCCCTCATGCGTTATTAAAGTTGTATACAAAATGACATTATGCATGTTAATAAAATGGTACAACCATCACATATTATTATTCATTTATTGTATGGTGTAATTATTATTCATTTAGGGTTTTTTGGTAACACGATATTTTTTCTAGTTCCAAGATAATACGTGGTATTTAAACATATCATGCTATTTTAGACTAAAATAGAGCACATCTAGACATGATGTATTTTAAACCATGGTTTCTAAACAAAAGTTTTTCGCTGGCGTGCGGAAAGCGACAGCCATAACCTTGCCCTTTTTCCTTTACTCTTACGTTGTAACCAAAATAATGTGTCTCTAAATATGTGTTAAATTAGACTGGTATATAATATATCATAGTTGTGTCATGACACTCGATAAACACTATGGCATTATAAACCGTTGTTTTGAAAAACTATGTTCCCAAATAAGCCCTAAATATCACGGTGTGATCACTCCACGAAGCTTATTAAGCAATTTCAAAAACATAAACAATATAGCATGTAGAAATTCTGAGTCGCCCAACTTATATCTTTTATAATCATTCTGTTACAATTTATAATTTGTTTAACTTTTTACACCAAGTTTGATCAGCTCATTTCAAAAAATTAGTAATTAATATTAATTTTTAATGAGTTATCGTTTAAATAAGGCTTTGAATTTTTTAATCTGTCACAAAAAATTGATAAAACGAGCTGGTCAAACTTGATATAAAAAAACCAAACGAATTATAAATTGGGACAGTTTGAATCAAATAATTCAATTTTACAATTTCAACATATCCTACATCCATGTCAAAGTTTTGGAATTTTGTTTAGGTTCGTTTACTAATTGAATTTGAGTGGAGAAAGAGAACAAATGAAAATAATTGTTTCTCCTAACACTTAAAAGCTGTAACATATTGCCCAATTTGAAATTAGATATTTCAAGATCTATGAACCTTGATTTCGTATAAGTTCTTAAAACGGTTTATTCACCACATATATTTTTTGAATTATATGAGATCAAATCTAGATATATATAATTTATTATGAAGATAAAAACGTAATCGTTTAACGAGTTTTGGCAGGACACCCCTCGTGAGTCTGTCATACCAATCAGAGTGACAATAAAATCGACTCGTCAAGTTATAAGTGAGTTGAGCACCATATTTGACACCAAACCATGCACGAACAGTCTGCATCCAGAATGGTTCACAAGATAGTCCGGACGGTCCACGATCAGGTTAACTCACACGAGAATACTTACCCTATGCATTGTTATCTTAACCTATCTACGAGAATATGTTGTATGTCGGCTAGAAACGAGTTCAGACCTCGCTCCCTATAAATATAGTATAAATATATATAAAGGGGAACGACCGATTGAAAACCACAACACAATCCAATCAAACCAATCCATTTACCTTTATCATTATTTACCATTCATGCCTTAGATCTAGGAGTAGCGTAGTAGTCATAGTTTCACAACCTCAATCTTCAACTCTCTTCGACTCTCCGTTGTCTAGAAACGTCTTAGTTGGTCTATCGATCCCAAAATAACTCCAAGAACCTCCCTCCCCAGCAGGGTCCCGCCCAGGAGGTAGGACTTGGTTGTTTCCTTGGTTCTCTTTCTTGAGGAACTCGCCGCTATCTTTTGTGCACGCGCGCACGGTTCGGTGACCTACCA
The DNA here is from genome assembly GCF_902167145.1 of Zea mays. Taxonomy (NCBI): domain Eukaryota; kingdom Viridiplantae; phylum Streptophyta; class Magnoliopsida; order Poales; family Poaceae; genus Zea; species Zea mays. The sequence continues at coordinate 134,383,381 of NC_050104.1, forward strand.
CGAACCGTCTGTCGCCTCACAGAGAGCTTCTCTAAGGTCTTGTTTCCCACGAGCGGGATCTAGGTATCATTGGTGTTTGCTCCAAAAAGGCACCAACAAGGATCTCATATCATGCAGTGCTAGCATAGCAGGCTTGTCGCCAATGAATATGAAACAATAATACTCTCTTTGTTCCAATTTATAATTTGTTTGATTTTTTGTACCAAATTTGACTGACACGTCTTATTCGTTTTTTTGGACAAAATGAAAAATTCAAAGTCATACTCAAAGTATATCATATTCTAAACGATCACAGTAAAAATTTATAATAATTATGAAATTTTTTAATAAGACCTGTCGGTCAAACTTAAAGTAAAAAGAAATGAATTATAAATTGGAATGGATGGAGTATGATTTGGTCATTTCACAAGGTCTATTATAGACCCACAAATAAATCCAACTGTTATCTCTTGGTAAGCTGAAGTTAAAGAGTACCATTACTGCCGGCTAGGTATCAGGTGCTTACATGACATTGACCCAAATTACATGTTCTTTGAGTTCTTTATCTATTCTGGTGTTCTGTGTAGCACCGGATACATACGATAACCTTTAGAACAGATGTGCCAGTTTACACGTTCTATGGTGTCCAATGCGCCATACTTAGGGTGTGCTTGGTTCAGCTTTTTGAACTAAATCTGGTGTCAAAAATCTGAATCTCAACCAAACGAGTACAACATTAGAATAGATTTACGAAAATCTACAAATTCCTCTGATTCAATAGATTACCGCCATATGTTAACAAGATATCACGCTCTTACAAAATCTATAGTTGATAGGTGTTTTAACCATACATATTTTAGATTTACCACAACTGTCAACTCGCAGCAGTTTTCTCACAGCTCACAATCAGAATCCGATTTTCAGGAATCTACGATTGAACCAAATAGATTTTTAGTAGAAGATGACCAACTTATCCATTTTGCAATATGCGGATGACATGAGGCTTTTCTCTTTTTTTTGAAAAGGAAGGAATGTTATTCATTCAAATACAATACATCGAGATGATACAAGTATGAAAGGATCACGATGCCCAAGAGGGGGGTGAATTGGGCTTCTCTAAAAATCAACAACAATTAAACCCTAATCAAGAGCCCAACTTCACCCAACAACTAGTAATAAGATAATACTACTAGAAATACAACAATACTAAGATAATGCTTCAACTACTTGCTAAACAAGTGCACAAGGTAAAATGCTTGAATTAAATACGAAATGTAAAGCAAAGTTTAGAAGACTCCTCCAATTTTTACCGAGGTATCGAAGAGTCGACACTCTTCCCTAGTCCTCGTTGGAGCACCCGCGCAAGGGTATCGCTCCCCCTTGGTCCTCGCAAGAACCAAGTGCTCACTATGAGATGATCCTTTGCCACTCCGGCGCGGTGGATCCCTCACGACCGCTTACAATCTCGAGCCGGGTCACCAACAAGTCCTCCAAGGTGATCACCGTGCTCCCAACGCCACCAAGCCATCTAGGTGATGCCGATCACCAAGAGTAACAAGCCGTAGACTTTCACTTGACCAAGATAAGCCTAATGCATGCGGTGTGTGCTCTAGGTGGCTCTCACTTGCACTAATGAGGTCCTAATGCGGGATTAAGATTTTCTAATCACCTCATTATGCTTTTTGGTGCTTGCAATGCTCTAGCAACGTATGGGTGTTAATGTGGGCAGCAAGACATTCAATATGGTTGGTGGAGGGGGTATAAATAGCCCTCACCCACCAACTAGCCGTTACCAACCCTTCATGCGCATGGGAGCACCGGACAGTCCGGTGCGCCACCGGTGCGTCAACGGTCACTTCCAACGGCTAGTTCTAATAGCTAGCCGTTGGGCACATAGCACACCGAACAGTGAACAGTCATTGTCCGGTGCACACCGGATAGTCCGGTGTGCCGGCTAAAATTCCAATTCCTAACTCGTTGCTCTTGGGTTTCTGCGAGGGGAGAAAGTCTTCTCCGGGCCAGACTGGCCCTACTGTCAGAGGGCGCACCGAACAGTCCAGTGCACACCGGACTGTCCAGTGCCCCTAAGACAGAAACCCTAATTTTTATTTTCTTCTGTTTTTCGAATCCGTTTTTGTTCTAACTCGTGAGTGTGTTATAGAGTGACACCTAGCACTAGATGTGAGTGTGAATATGCACGAACACTAGACTATAACTCTCTTGGTCAAACTACTCATCGACAACCCCACTTTATAGTACGGCTAAAACAAAATAGAAGACCTAACTCTATACCGAGTGTCTACAACTCCTTGACACTCGGAATACAAAGACCTTCATCTTTTGATTCGTTGTTTTAGCCATCGCTTCAAGTTCTCATCTCGGGGATTGTTTTCACCTTTGTAGTACATCTTACTGTAATGCGACCTAACTTACCATTGTCTCTACAAAACACACGTTAGTCACATATAATATTGTGTTGTCATTAATCACTAAAACCAACCAGGGGCCTAGATGCTTTCAATCTCCCCCTTTTTAGTGATTGATGACAACCCTACAAGAGTGTGAGAGTAGTTTGTTTGTTTTTCTGTCAATAGATAAGATGGTTAGTTATACTCAATAATTTTGATAGAAAGAGCGTGTGAAATAATAATAAGTATAGGCGCGTACACGACGTAAGTTTCTTGTTCATATATAAGAATGAAATGAAATCGATGAACAAGAACTGAATGACTGGTGAAAACATCTTAGGTGAAAACACAATACACACAGTCAAAATAAACATCGAGAGCATATTATAGAGTTTGTGAGTTAAGCGTCATACAAAAGTGGAGCTAGTACAGAGAGTATCAAGCAAATATATTACATCAAAATACAAAAGGCACTCTCAACTAACTCCCTAACTCCCCTAGCTCTCACAACTCTCATAGCAATAAGAGAATACTACTAGAAATACAACAATACTAAGACAATGCTTCAACTACTTGCTAAACAAGTGCACAAGGTAAAGTGCTTGAATTAAATACGAAATGTAAAGCAAAGTTTAGAAGACTCCTCCAATTTTCCCGAGGTATCGAAGAGTTGGCACTCTTCCCTAGTCCTCGTTGGAGCACCCGCGCAAGGGTATCACTCCCCCTTGGTCCTTGCAAGAACCAAGTGCTCACTATGAGATGATCCTTTGCCACTCCGGCACGATGGATCCCTCACAACCGCTTACAATCTCGAGCTGGGTCACCAACAAGTCCTCCAAGGTGATCACCGTGCTCCCAACGCCACCAAGCCGTCTAGGTGATGCCGATCACCAAGAGTAACAAGCCGTAGACTTTCACTTGACCAAGAGAAGCCTAATGCATGCGGTGTGTGCTCTAGGTGGCTCTCACTTGCACTAATGAGGTCCTAATGCGAGATTAAGATTTTCTAATCACCTCACTATGCTTTTTGGTGCTTGTAATGCTCTAGCAACGTATGGGTGTTAATGTGGGCAGCAAGACATTCAATATGGTGGGTGGAGGGGGTATAAATAGCCCTCACCCACCAACTAGCCATTACCAACCCTTCATGCGCATGGGAGCACCGGACAGTCCGGTGCGCCACCGGTGCATCAACGGTCACTTCCAACGGCTAGTTCTAACAGCTAGCCGTTGGCAGATGGCACACCGAACAGTGAACAGTAATTGTCCGGTGCACACCGGATAGTCCGGTGTGCCGGCTAAAATTCTAATTCCTAACTCGTTGCTCTTGGGTTTCTTCGAGGGGAGAAGGTCTTCCTCGGGCCAGACTGGCCCTACTGTCAAAGGGCGCACCGGACAGTCCAGTGCACACCGGACTGTCCGGTGCCCCTAAGACAGAAACCCTAATTTTTATTTTCTTCTGTTTTTCGAATCCGTTTTCGTTCTAACTCGTGAGTGTGTTATAGAGTGACACCTAGCACTAGATGTGAGTGTGAATATGCACGAACACTAGACTAGAACTCTCTTGGTCAAACTACTCATCGACAACCCCACTTTATAGTACGGCTAAAACAAAATAGAAGACCAAACTCTATACCGAGTGTCTACAACTCGTTGACACTCGGAATATAAAGACCTTCATCTTTTGATTCGCCGTTTTAGCCATCGCTTCAAGTTCTCATCTCGGGGATTGTTTTCACCTTTGTAGTACATCTTACTGTAATGCGACCTAACTTACCATTGTCTCTACAAAACACACGTTAGTCACATATAATATTGTGTTGTCATTAATCACTAAAACCAACCAGGGGCCTAGATGCTTTCAATCTCCCCCTTTTTGGTGATTGATGACAACCCTACAAGAGTGTGATAGTAGTTTGTTTGTTTTTCTGTCAATAGAGAAGATGGTTAGTTATACTCAATAATTTTGATAGAAAGAGCGTGTGAAATAATAATAAGTACAGGCGCGTACACGACGTAAGTTTCTTGTTCATATATAAGAATGAAAGGAAATCGATGAACAAGAACTGAATGACTAGTGAAAACATCTTAGGTGAAAACACAATACACACAGTCAAAATAAACATCGAGATCATATTATAGAGTTTGTGAGTTAAGCATCATAGAAAAGTGGAGCTAGTACAGAGAGTATCAAGCAAATATATTACATCAAAATACAAAAGGCACTCTCAACTAACTCCCCAACTCCCCTAGCTCTCACAACTCTCATATCTGTCCTCCTTAGGCGTGAAACACCAAAAGGGTTACCCGAACCTACAGTCCAGTGGAGGAAGGAGGAGGCGGGGGCGCATCCGGTTGTGGTCGAAGCAGAAGTGCAAGCGCAAGCTAGGGGTCAGAGTCAGTCTCGGACTTTGAAGCTGGAGATGGTACTGACTTTGACAGAGGTGGTGCTGCAGGATCTGCTGGAGCAGAAGTGGTCACGGACACCGCCACAACAGCAGTGGTAACAGTAGGCGCTGGTGGCACTGGCGGCTGAGCACTGACGGATCCAACGATCGGCGATGAGAAATCTAGAGTGTCCGGCCGGAGCGGAGAAGGAGAAGGACCAAAAGGAGGTATCGGGGATTCTGCCTGAATCGCTGGCACAACGGCTGCTTGAAGAGCTGGAGGAGGGGTAGACTGAACTGGTGGGAGCTGAACACCGGTATGCTGAAGGATATGAGTCATGAATGCCCGGTGCTCAGCCCTGTCTACTAAGAGCTGCTGCTATAGAGTGTCCTGTCGGTCCTGAATGGTCTGAAACATGGATAGCATCCATTCGGACATCTGCTGGTAGATAGCTTCCTATCGAGCCTGCTCGGCTACCAGATGAGCCTGCTGCTGAGTAAGAGACTGAAGTATCGCAGGCAAAGCAGGATCAATATCAGGAGGGACAATAGCAGCAGCACTGGAACTCCCTGCCTCGTGATCATGTGAGCGAGGAGGCACAGGAGGCGGTGGCAGGATCCCAAAGTCGTCATCATCATCATCAGTTGTACCCTGGGTCTCGAACTGGTGGAACGCCTCATCCTCAGCCTGAATATCTAGCACTGGATCTAGCACTGGGACTGGGTCCTCAGGGGCTGGACGGTAGGAACCAAACTGGAGGCGAGAGGCCTCGAGGGTGCCCTGGAACTGAGGTGGCCTGATTAGCTGCGCGAAGATGTGACAGAGGTAATGCACATACGATAGCTGACGGCGAGCACGGAGACCATCCAAAACTGTATCCTAGATCTCACAGATAAGAAAGTCAACTACATCAAACTCTGAGTGTGAGATCAAGGAACCAAGTAGCCATAACTGAATATGTGTGGTGGCCTCTCTGTATCCCATCCTAGGTAGTAGTGTCCGTCTCATCACCTGATACAGTACTTCGCTGCAGGGGTGAAGTCAGCTGGAGAGTGTCGCGACCCATCTATGAAAGGAGGTCTGAACAGGGCCGCGATGTGAGTAGTGGCTGGTGCAACTCCGCCGTGAGGGCGACGAGGAGGATCTGATGTACCATAGCACAGACTGTGGAGCCGAGTCGACGACTCTGGAAATCCAAAGAGCTGGCGTATCTGGCTGGCATGCAGTGTGACATCCTCTCTCTTGAAACGGAACCTCATCCACTGATGGTCTGGGTCAATCCACATTATAGCATAAAATACTCGGACCCTCTCCTCAATGTATCTGCCACTCGTAGTCAATAGAGAAAGAAGGCCTGGCAGATAGGAGAGATGCACCTCAGAATCGGCACCGGCTGCTAGTAGAAAGGCAGGTAGATCCAAAAGTCGGTGCGCTCGCAGGGCTATCTATGCTGACAACTGTGCCCGGAAGAAGGACTCCTGAGTCCTGGTACTGAAAAGAGCTGCTGCTACAAGGTCCCTCTGAGCTGGCAACCAGGACTCCATGGGTACGTGTCTGAACCTATGTACCCGAGCTGCAGTGGCATGCTGAAGATCAAGTAGTCAAGGATCAGCAGCTAACGATCGCACCTCTATCTCGTCTCACTCCCTGAAGCAAGGTGGTGGAATGGGTGGAGCGGAAATGGGAGCGGGAGGGGGAACAGTGGAAGCTGGAGTGGTGGAGGTGGTGGGTATGGTGGAAGTGGTGGATGGCTCTGGAGCGACAGGAGCTGGTGAAGTGGGAGGTGGAGTAGTAGCTGTGGTGGGTGTAGAGGGAGAGGATGAGCGAGGTCGAGACGCGAGACGACAAACCTTGTAGTTAATCTGGTCAGAGGAGATCTGCAACTGGCCACCCCGCTCTGCCTGCTCTGTCGTTGCTACCGCCGCAAGTGCTGCACAGGCGGCTCTATCCATACACTGCTTCTTCCGACCTTCATGTTGCTCTAGGTACACTGTCTTGCCCTTGACCTGCCTGAAGGGACGAGGAGAGTCCTCATCGTCTCCTCCCCTGGTGCTGACACATTCTTCGTGCACACCATGTTGACCTGAGTGCTGCATAAGAGTGAAAGGCTAAGCACGAGAGATAGCAGTTGATAGAAGTATTAATGAAATGATAGCTACCTGGAAACCTCACGAGAAAGAGAGAATCCAGGCAGCACAGGAGATGGGCACATGGGCAGGCGAGATCACTAAAATGAGAGAAGAGGTGAGCAAGTATAAGTCACATAGTCATAAGTATATGAAATGTGAATAAATACATACAAATAGAGTTATGATACAGAAATGGAGTGATTTAGAGAAACAGAGGTCAAACGACGCAAGAACGACGTTTGAATGATGAAATATGCCATAGGAGGTTTGAAATTTGAAATGTGGCATGAAATGACTTGGAATTGAGCCAATACTTCACGAGTAGGTATATATGAGTGAATATGAGTGAAGTGTGCACTTCGTTTGAATTTTGGCGAAGAAAGTGGATTTGTGGCACTCAGCTCGGAATCGATTGCTATAAATGAGAATCTGTGGAAAATCGGTGTCTGGGATATCGGATTGGCATGAAATTTCGCGAATATGGTACTTGAGGTGTCATGAACGTGCTGGAAAAATCTGGGGTCGATTTGAGCAAATTTAGCTGGTTTGGGCATTTCACCGAACACTTGGTGTGCGGGGTTTTGGAGTTAGGGTGAAATGGCTGTTTAAGAGTATGAAACCCTCCCAAAGGAGCTCAAGACCTGTAGAGGAATGCTATGGGGCACAAGGAACACAACGAACCACTTTGATTCACAAGATTTGCACAGAATTGGATTTGTGCACAAGAGGTGGGAGGTTTGAGTTGAATGCATAGAGAAGGAAGAAAGAGGGGACAAGAAGCTGGGGCTGCTCACCAGAGAGACAAGAGGAAGGAGCAAAGCTTAGGAGGACCTCACCGGAGCAGGGACACCGGAGCTCGCCGCCGGTGGAGAAAAGTGGAGTCTGAGGCTGAAAGTGGAGTCTGGCTCGGGCTCAGGCTGGAATCATTTTTTTTAAAAACGCTTCATGGGCACACCGGACAGTCTACAGTGTCTGTCCGGTGCACATCGGACAGCACACAATAATAGCTGTCCGGTGAACCACTAGACAACGCAGTGCAGAAGGGGATCTGCGCGCGCTCAGCCGGTGCACCGGACAGTGCACAATGCAGTGTCTGGTGCACACCGGACTGTCCGGTGAGCCCAGACAGAGGGAATCTTGAAATTTTCTATCTAATTTTGAACCAAACCAAATCCCAAATTATAAGCACACAAAAGAACACCTGTTGGGACAGATTTTGGTACCCTCATATATTCTCTCATATTTTTCAAAATATTTTGCCACAGGCTAGATAATTTTTAGAGAAAATAGTCAAATGGTGAGATTTGCATTGTGGCTTTGCACTAGGGATTTCATGAATGACTTGAGTTTTGACTACCCCCTAAGTGCAGTGCCACATGCATATCTCAAGAACCAACAATTGCATAGTAAATTGAATTTTAAGTACTAAAAAACTTAAATGCTAAGACTTGTCAAGTTTGAGCCCGAGTTAAGCTTTTTCACTCGCTTTGTTGGTGGTTATCTTAACTAGGTTAGACAAGCCCTAGATGCAATACAAGAAATTTAAATATGCAATGCAGACTTGACAACACCATTTTGAGATTTAAATGAAATTTCTGAGATCAAGAATGTTTAACTCATTCCTCAACATACAAAAACGGGTTTTATCTAGTGGCTTTGTGAAAATATCCGCTAATTGATCTTTCGATCTCACTCCTTCTAAAATAATGTCTTCTTTAGCAACATGATCTCTAAGGAAGTGATGACGGATATCAATGTGCTTGGTGCGAGATTGTTGTACAGGATTATTAGCAATTTTAATAGCACTCTCATTGTCACACAACAAAGGTACCTTTTCTAGAACTACACCATAGTCTAGAAGAGTTTGTTTCATATATACAATCTGTGTGCAACAAGCACCCACGACAATGTATTCTGCTTCGGCGGTTGACAAGGCAACACTATTTTGCTTCTTAGAAGTCCATGAAACTAGTGATCTCCCAAGCAAACGGCATCACCCGGAAGTACTTTTTCTATCAATTTTGCAGCCGGCATAATTCGAATCGGAATAGCAAATTAAATCAAAAGTAGCTCCTTTGGGATACCAAAGGCCAAAGCTTGGGGTGTGCTTGAGATACCTAAGAATTCTTTTAACAGCGCGAAGATGAGCTTTCTTAGGATTTGATTGAAATCTAGCACACATACAGACACTAAATATGATATCGGGCCTAGATGCGGTAAGATACAATAAAATACCAATCATGGGACGATAGAGAGATTGATCAACCGGGTTACCTGCCTCATCTAGGTCGAGATGTCCATTAGTAGGCATGGGTGTCTTGATTGGTTTGCACTCCTCCATATTGAATCTTTTCAACAAGTCTTTGGTATACTTCTCTTGTGAGAGGAAGTTACCATCTTTCATTTGCTTGACTTGAAAGCCGAGGAAATACGTCAGCTCACCAATCATAGACATCTCGAACTCCTTCGACATCGACTCACCAAATTCCTTGCAATGATAATCATTTGTCGAGCCAAAGATTATATCATCAACATAAACTTGACAAATGAAAAAATCACCGTTATGTTTCTTTGTGAATAAAGTTATGTTGACGGTCTTGATCTTGAAGCCCTTTTCGATGAGGAAGTCGCGATGGCGCTCATACCAAGCCCTTGGAGCTTGCTTTAGCCCATATAGCGCCTTGGACAACATGGTTAGTATATCTAGGGTCTTCAAACCCAGGTGGTTGCTCAACATATACAAGTTCATTTATGAATCCATTTAAAAATGCACTTTTTACATCCATTTGATAAAGCTTTATGTCATAGCATGATGCATATGCAAGTAGGATACGGATGGCTTAAAGTCGAGCAACCAGTGCAAAGGTCTCTCCAAAATCTAAGCCTTCAACTTGAGAGAAGCCCTTTGCAACAAATCTTGCCTTGTTTCGCACAATCACACCTTGATCATCTTGTTTGTTTCTGAACACCCATTTTGTTCCAATGATCCTTGCATCTTGTGGAGGCTTCTCCAGGGTCCAAACTTGGTTGCGGGTGAAGTTGTTTAATTCTTCATGCATGGCATTCACCCAGTCCGGATCCTGTAGCGCCTCATCTATACATGTAGGTTCAACACAAGAAACAAAAGAGTGATGTTCAATAAATGAAGCATGTTTATGAGAATGAGTGATAACCCCTTGTGAAGGACTCCCAATGATTTGATCTTGTGGGTGTGCTTGAAGTAGTGATGAGTTTCTCTTGTCAACCACTTGGGAAGAAGGTCTTGGAGCATCAACATCTTCAGCTTGTACCCTTGCTTGTTCATGAGAGACAAATGTATCTTCATTTGCATGCCTCTCATCTTTTTCATCATCATGTGGTACATTTGATGAAGAAGGCATGTCAATATTTTGCACCTCTTCTTCATCTTCTTTTGGTTTGATGGCTCCAATTGGCATGTTCTTCATGGCTTCCCTAAGTGGTTCATCACCTACATCATCAAGATTTTCAAGTGCTCCTTGGGAGCCATTAGTGTCATCAAACTCCACATCATATGTTTCTTCTACCACTCCAGTGGCATGATTGAATACTCGATATGCTTTGGATTTTGATGAATAACCAAGTAGAAAACCTATATCACAACGTCTTTGAAACTTCCCTAGGTGATGGCGTTTCTTGTAGATGTAGCATTTGCACCCAAACACCCGAAAGAAGGAGACATCTAGTTTTTTCCCATTTAGTAGTTCATAGGGAGTCTTCTCAAGTAGCCGGTGAGGAAATAGCCTATTTGATGCATAACATGCAGTGTTGACAGCTTCAGCCCAAAATCTCTCCGATGTGTTATACTCATCAATCATTGTTCTTGTAAGAGTGATCAAGGTCATGTTCTTCCTTTCAACAACTCCATTCTATTGAGGTGTATATGTTGCTGAAACTTCATGCTTGATCCCAATCTCATCACAATATTCATGTATGTTGGTGTTGTCAAATTCTTTTCCGTTGTCACTTCTAATCTTCTTGATTTTGCAATAAAATTCATTTTGAGCCTTCTTGGCAAACTTCTTGAATATAGATGCAACTTCAGACTTATCATGGAGAAAGAACACCAAAGTGTATCTTGAAAAGCCATCAACAATAACTAGACAGTAGAGGTTGCCACCAGCACTAGCATAAGTTGTTGGTCCAAATAGATCCATGTGAAGCAGTTTCAGTGGCCTTGATGTTGACATAAAGGCTTTTGTAGGATGTGTGTTAGCAACTTGCTTTCCAGCTTGACATGCACTACAAGGCTTGTCCTTTTCAAATACATCCTTTAGTCCTCTAACCATGTCTTTCTTTAGTACTTTCTTGAGTGTGCTCATTCCAACATGTGCAAGCCTTCTATGCCATAGCCATCCAAGTAATGCTTTGGTAAAGAGCCAAGTTCTTAAGTTTGCATCTTCAGAGGTGAAATCCACTAAATAGAGATTGTTGTATCTAAATCCTTTGAACACCATTGACTCATCATCCTTTTTTGACACAACAACCTCTGTAGGAGTGAATAAGCATTGGAGGCCAAGATCACAAAGTTGACCCACTGATAGTAAGTTGAAGCTCAAAGGTGCAACTAAGAGAACATTTGAAACTGAAAGATCATTTGAAATAGCCACCTTGCCAAGTCCTTGAACTTTTCCCTTTGAATTATCCCCAAAGTGATTTTATCTTGTCCATCAACATTCTCATCAAGTGAGGTGAACATCTATGGGTTGCCAGTCATATGTTGAGTGCATCCACTGTCAATAACCCAATGACTCCCACCGGTCTTGTAGTTGACCCACATCAATAGATAAATCAAGTTTCAATTTTGAGGGCCCTATTTTGCATAGGACCAGTGACTTTCTCAATCAAAGACTTTGCAACCCAAATTTGTCTAGGTCTACTCTTGCTTGGTGGACCTAGGAATGTAACTTTGACTTTTCCATTTGCTACTTTTCTTAGGACATAATGAGCATTGAAAGCAAATGGTCTTGAGTGCTTTGGCAAGGGAGTTGGTGGTTTGGCTTTGCAGTTGTGGGCAAAATGTCCTTTTCCACACTCAAAGCATTTGGTAGGCTTATGAGTCTATTTTGTCTTGTATTGATTTGTAGCTTTATTTTGCACAAAAGAATTATATCCAATACCACTTTTGTTGTTTTTCATGACAGTGTTCATGAGCAATTCATTTTGAAGGTATTAGCCTTTGTTGAACTTTTGCACACTTGTGGCAAGATGTTCATTTTCATTCTTAAGTTTCATGACCTCATTTCTAAGCCTTTCATTGTCCACTGCCAACTCATTGTTAAAGTCATTGCTCTCTATGGCAACCTTTCCTCTAGTAGTTGCATCAGTCAAATATCTCTTCAATTTCTGGTTGTCTAATGTCAATACTTCAACTTTTTCAGTCAATTCATCATGAAGACTAGTTTGATCATCTTGGCTCAAATCATCACATGAGGTTGCTACATCAATCTGAACAGCAGGGTTAATAGCCTCATGTGTATTGCAAGATAAAAGCTCATTTGCAACAAGAAGATTTTCATTGTCAATTTTAATTTTTGTATAGTCTTCCTTAATTTTTACAAGTCTATCATTTAACTCCCTATTTGCTTCATTTAATTTGTCACACTTATCCTTAGCATCTTTTAGGGAGGATTCAAGCTCATTTACAGTGGACGACATAGTTTTGTTTTCTTTTTTCATCTCATCACTAGCTTTTACAACTATGTCATATTTGGCAGTTAAAAATTCATTTTCATCTTTTAACTTATCACGTTTAGCCTTTGACTTCCTAATGATTTGAGTGTATTCCTTAAGCAAGTCAGCTAATTCATCATAGCAAGGTGAAGCAAATTCATCATCACTATCACTGTCATCAATAATATCATTATCAATTTGTACCTTCTATTCACCTTTAGCCATGAGGCATAGGTAAGAAGTGGATGAGGGTGATGGTGGTGGTGAAGAGAAGTCCCTAGAGATAGCAACAACTTTTTCATCATTTTTTTCTTCACTTGATGAAGACCCGCTTGAGGACTCAATGTCAGTGAGCCAGTCACCAACAATGTATGTCTTTCCATTTTTCTTTTTATGGAATCTTTTGTACTTCCCATCCTTTCTATTGAAGAATTTCTTTTCCTTTTTCTCGTCATCACTATCATCATCTTTCTTGCCCTTGAACTTGTTCTTCTTGGGCTTGTTGCATTGATGAACAAGATGACCAAGCTCTCCATAATTGTAGCAGTCCATTTTAGAGATGGGCTTTCTTTTACTGGAGAAGAACTTCTTCTTTCTTGAGTCAAACTTGATGCCTTCTCTATTGAGCTTTTTCAACATTTTGGTGGTCTTTCTCACCATAAAAGCAATGTTAGCATCAAGATCATCATCACTTGATGATTCCTCCTCAATTTGCACTTTAGCTTTTCCTTTCTTTTCTTGATTGGCTTTGAGAGCCAAGTCTTTTCTCTTGGAAGATGACTCATCCTTGTCATTTATGTGCATGTACATTTCATGAGCATTGATCTTTCCCAATATTTGTGTAGGAGTAGCAACTGAAAGATCCATCTGATGTAGCATTGTGACAATGTGTCCATATTTGTCAATTGGAAGGACACTGAGAATCTTCCTCACAACATCCGGTTGTGAAATTTGGGTGAGCCCCAAGCCAATTACTTCCTCTACAAGAATGTTAAGACGTGAGTACATAGCATTGACATTTTCATTTGCAAGCTTCTTAAAAGAATTTAATTTTCTCATTGCAATATGATATCTCTCCTCACGCTCACTTCTAGTCCCTTCATGTAGAGCACATATATCCATCCACAAATCATGAGCATTTTTATAGTTTCTAACTCTATTAAAGACACCTTTGCAAAGGCCTCTAAAAAGAGTGTTTTTGGCCTTAGCATTCCATTTTTCATAATTAAACTCTTCTCCTACAAGATTTGCAGGATCTCTTGGTTCAGGAAACCCTTGTGTGGCGGCTTTGTAGACACCAATGTCTATAGCCTCTAAATAAGCTTCCATACAAATTTTCCAATATGGAAAATTGTCACCATCAAAAACGGGAGGAGGTCCATCCCCGTCGGACATCGCTACTCTAGCGGTTAAGCTAATATAAGAGCAACAAGTCTCTGATACCAATTGAAAGGATCACGATGCCCAAGAGGGGGGTGAATTGGGCTTCTCTAAAAATCAACAACAATTAAACCCTAATCAAGAGCCCAACTTCACCCAACAACTAGTAATAAGAGAATACTACTAGAAATACAACAATACTAAGACAATGCTTCAACTACTTGTTAAACAAGTGCACAAGGTAAAATGCTTGAATTAAATACAAAATGTGAAGCAAAGTTTAGAAGACTCCTCCAATTTTTTCTGAGGTATCGAAGAGTCGGCACTCTTCCCTAGTCCTCGTTGGAGCACCCGCGCAAGGGTATCGCTCCCCCTTGGTCCTCGCAAGAACCAAGTGCTCACTATGAGATGATCCTTTGCCACTCCGGCGTGGTGGATCCCTCACGACCACTTACAATCTCAAGTCGGCTCACCAACAAGTCCTCAAAGGTGATCATCGTGCTCCTAACGCCACTAAGCCGTCTAGGTGATGCCGATCACCAAGAGTAATAAGTCGTAGACTTTCACTTGACCAAGAGAAGCCTAATGCATACGATGTGTGCTCTAGGTGGCTCTCACTTGCACTAATGAGGTCCTAATGCAGGATTAAGATTTTCTAATCACCTCACTATGCTTTTTGGTGCTTGCAATGCTCTAGCAATGTATGTGTGTTAATGTGGGCATCAAGACATTCAATATGGTGGGTGGAGGGGGTATAAATAGCCTTCACCCACTAACTAGCCGTTACCGACCCTTCTTATGCATGGGCGCACCAGACAGTCCGGTGCGCCAACGGTGCGCCACCGGTGCGCCACCGGTCACTTCCAACGGCTAGTTCTAACAGCTAGCTGTTGGGCAGATGGCACACCGGACAGTGAACAATCACTGTCCGTTGCACACCGGATAGTCCGGTGTGCCGGCTAAAATTCCAATTCCCAACTCGTTGCCCTCGGGTTTCTGCGAGGGGAGAAGGTCTTCCCCGGGCCAGACTGGCCCCATTGTCAGAGGGCGCACCGGATAGTCCGGTGCACACCGGACAGTTCGGTGTCCCTAAGACAGAAACCCTAATTCTTATTTTCTTCTGTTTTTCAAATCCGTTTTCGTTCTAACTCGTGAGTGTGTTATAGAGTGACACCTAGCACTAGATGTGAGTGTGAATATGCACCAACACTACAGTAGAACTCTCTTGGTCAAACTACTCATCGACAACCGCTCTTTATAGTACAGCTAAAACAAAATAGAAGACCTAACTCTATACCGAGTGTCCGCAACTCCTTGACACTCGGAATACGAAGACATTCATCTTTTGATTCGTCGTTTCAGTCGTCGCTTCAAGTTCTCATCTCGGGGATTGTTTTCACATTTGTAGTACATCTTACTGTAATGCGACCTAACTTACCATTGTCTCTGCAAAACACACGTTAGTCACATATAATATTACGTTGTCATTAATCACTAAAATCAACTAGTGACCTAGATGCTTTCAAAGTCCTTGAAAGTCACTTTCGGCCTCTGCCCGCAAGAGCACACAACCAAAAAGGAAACCGAACACACGCACACACTAGTGACTATCTTAGACCATGATATTGATCAAGCAACGAATATGAAGTTATTACTTTGTACCGTACCTTTGAGAAATTAAATTGTCGGGGTCATAACATAGAGTTCTACAAAAGTGGAATATTGTGTTTTGAGAGCAAGCTAAAAAAATTTAACCACAACACTCACAATTATTAGGCTGCACATTAGGCATGTACCTAGGTTTATCTATGCACTATAGGAACCTTAATTACGAAGACTTGAAAGGTATATATTATAGAGAGAATTAAAAAGTTATTGTCTAGTTAGGAAGGAAAATTTAAATACTCCCTATGAGAGGAGTACTAGCGCTTATTAACTATGTTATATCTAGTTTATATAGCAATGTTTATGTTTTGTTTCTAGGTACCTAGAGGTGTTCTTAATTAAGAAAAATTAAGTACTATATAGGTCAAGATTTTTCTAACGGTGTGATTAGCACAAAAAGAAGTATAGATTAGCATAATGGTCTATTATTTACCAACCGAAGGAGTGTATAGAGGTTTAGGCATCTAAAACCTAGACTATAAAAACAAGTGTTTACTCAGTATAAATAATTGTTAAAACTTTTAAATGAGGACGACGATGGTTTGTGTCGAAATTGCTTAGGAATAGTTGTGTCGTTAAACAATAGAACTATATCACACGGGAGATATTAGAGATGGTTTTTGGTAGTCTTTGAATGATAAGAGTGAGAGAGAGAAAAAAAGGATTTCATTACTGAACATATAATATAGTAGGTCATCATCTATACGTGCATGCTTTTGATCGAGAAATAAAAATAGGTAATACGTTGGATATACTCTTAGCTAACTACGACTAGCATATATATACAGTACTAGTGTTGGACCGATCAAATAGCCCACGCAACCACATGTACGTATCATTAGACTACTTATCAAGAACCGTACTTGGACCAGCTACTACTGTAGATTATGACAAGCTGCAGGTCAGTTTATAAACTATAATTCATACGTCTGGTGACAGACAGGAGTACGTCTAAAAAAAAGATACGCGCGTGGCGACAGTTGAACCACGTACGTCTAGGTAGTGTATAAATTAGGATTGGAGTATGCATGTTCTATTTATGATACCGGCCGGCATCATATATATGATGCATCCAATTATGCATGCAATCCGGACTTTTCAAAAGAGACTTAGGTCTACGCTGTTTTAGACGACTCGTGCTCGATCCACACATAAAATATCCAGGAATTTGCGAGAGCTAGCATGTATCATCATCCAGCAGCGCAAACTAAAAAGTCTAACACGCTTACGCACCATTTAATGTCGAATTAATTATTATACGTTTGTTGAACGCATGGATATCGACGACAAAGCCATAAAAACATTGGAGTTGATGCATGGAAATGTCGCTGATATACAGTTGACTAGCTAGATCGATCGACCTGCGTGGGTGCCTGGGTGGATAGAAACTATCAGCTACGTCGATGAACAACCCTAGCGAGATAGCTGCTGGTTAGGTGCTTCGGTCACTACCGGAATCGAGCGCTTCTGAAAAACACTCGACAAAGTGTTTGCTGAGTGTGACACTCGGCAAGAGAACTCGGTGAACAGTACATCGGCAACGACTTCTTTGCCGAGTACTTTTTATTGGTCTTTGCCGAGTGTCACTCGGTACTTGGCAAAGAAAAGTCGCCGTCACGACGGCTTGTAAGGAAGACGACGCTTTTGCCGAGTGTCTACTGGCCTACACTCGTCAAAAGAGCCACTAGCGGGACCCTTTGTCAGTTTCTTTGCCGAGTGTGCTAGGAGGCACTCGGCAAAGCTTGCTTCTTTGCCGAGTGACAGGGTCACAACACTCGACAAAAAAGCTTTATCGGTGCCCTGGTGTTCCTTCTCTGCCGAGTGCTACAACACTGACACTCGACAAAGAACCTCTTTGCCGAGTGTTACACTCGGCAAAGTGACCAATACACATCTTTTTAATTTATTTTTTCTATTCCATCCAAACAAACAAAAGATAAAATTTGAGAATGTTTCGAGAAAGTTGTGAGGCAGTATGTGTAGAAACCTAAGTGACCTACATTGAACTCTATGATTTCATATGTAGGTCACTTAGGTTTCTATACATAGTGTGTCACAACTTTCTCGAAACATTCTCAAATTTTTATCACAGGCTCTATTTATGATATCATGATATGTGGACAAGTTTCATTATTTTCTGACTTTGTTTGTGTTTTATACAATTTTTAAACAAATGGATGGCAAATTCACGGTCATGTTTAGTGAGCATAGTGCTCGAAGATTTCGATCTGCTCCTGAAATCGGTCGTAACTTGTGCTAAATAACATGCATATCATTTTTGCATGCACGGTTTTCCATGTTTCGAGTGGCTTGCAGTTTAAATGTGAATTTTCCAAAGAAATTCAAATAAACGAACTAAATTTAATAGTTATAGAAAACACTTTTATAATTGTGCCAAAATGGTACATCTAGGTCTACATAGTGTAGGGACATACCACAAAAAGTTGATAGGGCCATTGAGGAAGGCACTTTTCACGTCCATTTGATAAAGCTTAAAGCCATGGTAAGTAGCATAGGCAAGTAATATACGAATTGACTCAAGCCAAGCTACGGGTGCATAGGTTTCATCGAAATCCAAACCTTCTCGACTTGTGAGTATCCTTTTGCAACAAGTCGGGCTTTGTTCCTTGTCACCACACCATGCTCATCTTGCTTGTTACGGAATACCCACTTGGTACCTACAACATTTTGGTTAGGACGTGGAACTAAATGTCATACCTCATTCCTCGTGAAGTTGTTGAGCTCCTCTTATATAGCCACCACCCAATCCAGATCTCTTAGTGCATCCTTCACCATGTATGGCTCAATAGATGACACAAAAGAGTAATGTTCACAAAAGTGTGCAACTCGAGATCTAGTGGTTATCCCCTTTTGAATGTCACCAAGAATGGAGTTGACGGGGTGATCTCTTTGAATTGCTTGGTGGACTCTTAGGTGTGGCTGTCTTTGATCCCGAATCTCTTGATCATCTTCCTTGTCTTGATCATTTTCATCTCCCCCTTGATCAATGTCCTCCTCTTGAGGTGGCTCATTGTCTTGATCTTCATCCTCTTCTTCTTGAGCCTCGTCCTCATCTTGAGTTTGTGGAGATGCTTGCATGGAAGATGATGGTTGATCTTGTGCTTGTGGAGGCTCTTCGGATTCTTTTGGACACACGTCACCAATGGACATGTTCCTTAGCGCGATGCATGGAGCCTCTTCATCATCTAGTTCATCAAGATCAACTTGCTCCACTTGGGAGCCATTAGACTCATCAAACACAATGTCACAAGAAACTTCAACTAATCCAGTGGATTTGTTGAAGACTCTATATGCCCTTGTGTTTGAGTCATAAATAAGTAAAATGTCTTCTACAACTTTAGGAGCAAATTTAGAACTTCTACCTCTTTTAATAAGAATAAAGCATTTGCTCCCAAAAACTCTAAAGTATGAAACATTGGGCTTTTTACTAGTGAGGAGTTCATAAGATGTCTTCTTGAGGATTCAATGAAGATATAACCGATTGATGGAGTAGCAGGCAGTGTTAATCGCCTCGGCCCAAAACCGGTCCGATGTCTTGTATTCATCAAGAATGGTCCTTGCCATGTCCAGTAGAGTTCTATTCTTCCTCTCCACTACACCATTTTGCTGAGGTGTGTAGGGAGAAGAGAACTCATGCTTGATGCCCTACTCCTCAAGAAATCCTTCAATTTGAGAGTTCTTGAATGGGCACTGAGGTCTCTACAGTGACCCATACATTGGAAGGACGGGACAACATGCCATACCGAGCGTGTGCCTACACATGCTGGAGGGTGATGAAGGGCCCATGATGACAGGAGAAGACACACCACGTACGACCACACTTTGAGACTGATCTGTGGAACCCAATACGAAGACGTCAGCGATGGACTCGCTACAAGAGCCAGGGCAGCAGAAAAGGAAAAATAGTAACTCGAAGAATCGCCCTTGAGTACAATGACTCGGCATTAAAACAGGTGAACTCATGCCTGGCACGGAATTCCATCAAGGACTGTCCCTAAAAATGCACATAATTGTGTAACCGTCCAAGCAATCCTCATGGATTACTCAAGGGCTAAATCTAACAGAAACGCACGGGCGCACCGAGAAATCCAACACCGCAAAAGAAAGCCTCTACGCGACCACAAATTGTCGCACAAAGGCTCAGGGGCTACTATCGGGTACCCAGGAACGAGGTACTCAGAGCAAGCCCATAATCTCTGATTCTGGCCAGCATGCCAGGACTCCGCCAAGCAAGTGTGTGAGGCAGAATGGACAACCAAGTCTTCGTCGGGCAAGGACTATAAATGCAGGACGACCAAGTCCCTGCCAAGTAAGTCTACAAGGCAGAACAAACGACCAAGTCCCCACTGAGCAAGTCTGTGAGGCGGAATGGATGACCAAGTCCCCACTGAGCAAGTCTGCGAGGCAGAAGGAACGACCAAGTCTCCACCAAGCAAGTCTATGAGGTGGAACGACCGACCAAAGTATCCGCTAAGCAAGGCTTGCAAAGGCGGGACGACTAAGTCCCCACCGAGCAAGTCTACGAGGCGGCACAGCCAACCAGGTCCCCACCGAGCAAGTCAGCGAGGCAGAATGGCTGACCCGGTCCCCACCGAGGTGAGCCCAAGTTTTGGACCAGAGCCGCGAGCATACATCGACCAGGCAGGGCACGTCACCAGGAGCCCACACATTAGTCGTCACCACGAATGTACACCCCTTATAATATGAGCACACCACGTTGTCTGATCGGACGAGACAACCCCAGTCAGAGGCGACCTCCGCACCAAAGTCTCCACAGTAGCCAGTATGTCGGAAGCAACAGGACAACACCAAACCAGATGGGCAAATTGAAAGGGAAATAGGCTTACACCTTTTCCTAATTGATTTTGGTGGTTGAATTGCCCAACACAAATAATTGGACTAACTAGTTTGCTCTAGACTATAAGTTTTACACGTGCCAAAGGTTCACAATAAACCAATAAAAAGATCAAGAAAGGGTTCAAACAAGGAGAGCAAAAGACAACCAAAGTGTGCCCTGGTCTGGCGCACCGGACTGTCCGGTGTGCCACCGGACAGTGTCCGGTGCACTAGGGAACCCAACTCCGAACTGCTCACCTTCGGAAATTCTAGGAGCCGCTCCGCTATAATTCACCGGACTGTCCGGTGTAGCACCGGACTGTCCGGTGTGCCAGCGGAGCAACAGCTACTTCGCGCCAACGGTCGTCTGCAAGGGCATTAAATGCGCTACAGTACGAGTAGAAGTCAGGCATGCGCCAGAAGGCGCACCGGACAGTCTACAGGACCTGTCCGGTGCACCACCGGACTGTCCGGTGCGCCATGCGACAGCAGCCTCCACCAAACGGCTAGTTTGGTGGTTGGGGCTATAAATACCCCCAACCACCCACCATTCATTGCATCCAAGTTTTCAGCCTTCAAACACCTTACAAGAGCTATAGCATTCAATACAAGACACAATCAAAGAGATTAAATCCTCTCCCAAGTCCAAAGATCATTCCAATCAAATAGTGACTAGTGAGAGAGAGACTTGTGTTCATTTGAGCTCTTGCGCTTGGATTGCTTTTCTTCTTCCTTCTTTCTTGTGTTCAAATCAATTGTAACCAAGACAAGAGACACCAATTGTGTGGTGGTCCTTGTGGGGACTTAGTGTCTCGTTTGATTGAGAAGAGAAGCTCACTCGGTCTAAGTGACCGTTTGAGAGAGGGAAAGGGTTGAAAGAGACCCGGTCTTTGTGACCACCTCAACAGGGAGTAGGTTTGCAAGAACCGAACCTCGGTAAAACAAATCACCATGTCATCCGCCTTATTCGCTTGTGATTTGTTTTCACCCTCTCTTTCGGACTCGTTTATATTTCTAACGCTAACCCCGACTTGTAGTTGTGCTTAAAGTTTATAAATTTCAGATTTGCCCTATTCACCCCCCCTCTAGGCGACTTTTAATTGGTATCAGAGCCCGGTACTTCATTAGATCCTAACCGCTCGAAGTGATGTCGGGAGATCACGCCAAGAAGGAGATGGTGACTGGCAAGAAGCCCGCCACAAGCCATGGGAAGGCTCCATCTGGTGAGTCCGGCAACAAAGTGAAGGGATCCCCTTCACACGACAAGTCACGTCGGAGCGGTGACAAAAAGAAGATGATGAAGAAGGTGGTCTACTACGAGACCGACTCTTCATCTCCATCCACCTCCGGCTCCGACACACCGTCTGTAACTTCTAAGCGCCATGAGCCCAAGAAGTTTAGTAAGATTCCCTTACGTTATCCTCGCATTTCCAAACGCACCCCTTTACTTTCCGTCCCACTAGGCAAACCACCGGTTTTTGACAGTGAAGATTATTGTATGTGGAGTGATAAAATGAGGCACCATCTAACCTCACTCCACGCTAGCATTTGGGACATTGTTGAGTTTGGTGCACATGAACCGTCCGTGGGGGAAGAAGGCTATGATTCGGACGAAGTTGCCCAAATCCGGCACTTCAACTCCCAAGCCACCACTATACTCCTCACCTCTCTAAGTCGACAGGAGTATAACAAGGTGCAAGGGTTGAAGAGCGCCAAAGAGATTTGGGATGTACTCAAGACCGCGCACGAAGGAGACGAGGTGACCAACATCACCAAGAGGGAAACGATCGAGGGGGAGCTCGGTCGCTTCATGCTTCACCAAGGAGAGGATCCACAAGCCATGTACAACCGGCTCAAGACCTTGGTGAACCAAGTGCGCAACCTCGGGAGCACCAAGTGGGATGACCATGAAATGGTCAAGGTTATTCTTAGATCACTCGTATTTCTTAATCCCACTCAAGTTCAATTAATTCGTGGTGATCCTAGATATAAGCTAATGTCTCCCGACGAAGTAATAGGTAAATTTGTGAGCTTTGAGTTGATGATCAAAGGCTCCAAGAAAATCATTGAGCAAGGCGCCTCCTTCACACCCGATGTGCAACCCGTTGCTTTCAAGGCAACGGAGGAGAAGAAAGAAGACTCTACACCTAGTAGGGTCCCCATTGACGCCTCCAAGCTCGACAACGAGGAGATGGCGCTCATCATCAAGAGCTTTCGCCAAATCCTCAAGCAAAGGAGGGGGAAGGACTACAAGCCCCGCTCCAAAAAAGTTTGCTACAAGTGTGGTAAGCCCGATCATTTTATTGCAAAATGTCCATTATCAAGTGATAGTGACAGGGGCGACGACAAGGGAAAGAGAAGAGAAAAGAAGAGGTACTACAAGAAAAAGGGCGACGATGCCCATGTTTGTCGGGAGTGGGACTCCGACGAGAGCTCCACCGACTCCTCCTTCGACGAGGACGCCACAAACATCGCCATCACCAAAGGACTTCTCTTCCCCAACTTCGGCCACAAATGCCTCATGGCAAAGGACGACAAGAAGAAGAAGGTAAAATCTAGATCCTCCACTAAGTATGCAACATCTAGTGATGAGGCTAATTCTAGTGATGATGAGGATGATTTATTAACACTTTTTGCCAACCTAAACATGCAACAAAAGGAGAAATTAAATGAATTAATTAGTGTTGTTCATGATAAGGATGAACTCTTAGATAGTCAAGAGGACTTCCTAATTAAAGAAAACAAAAAGCATATTAAGGTTAAAAATGCTTATGCTCTAGAGGTAGAAAAATGTGAAAAATTAACTAGTGAGCTAAGCACTTGCCATGATATTATTTCCAACCTTAGAAATGAGAATGCTAAATTAATTGCTAAGGTTGAGAATTTAAATGCTTGTGATGATTCTCTTGTTAGTATTAGAAATAACAATGCTAGTTTGATTACAAAGATTGACAAGTTAAATGCATCACTCTCTAGCCTTAAAATTGAGAATGAAAAATTGATTGCTAAGGCTAAAGATTTAAATGTTTGCAATATCTCCATTTCCAATCTTAGAGATGAAAATGCCATATTACATGCTAAGATTGTTGAACTAAATTCTTGCAAACCCTCTACATCTACCGTTGAGCATATTACTATTTGCACTAGATGTAGAGATATTAACATTGATGCTATTCATGATCACATGGCTATGATTAAACAACAAAATGATCATATAGCTAAATTATATGCTAAAATTGCCGAGCATGACTTAGAAAATGAAAATTTTAAATTTGCTAGAAGCATGCTCTATAGTGGGAGACGCCCTGGCATTAAGGATGGCATTGGCTTCCAACAGGAAGGCAATGTCAAACTCAATGCCCCTCCTAAAAGATTATCTAACTTCGTTAAGGGCAAGGCTCCCAGGCCTCAGAATAACGAGGGTTACATTTTGTACCCTGTCGGTTATCCCGAGCACAAAATTAGGAGAATTCACTCTAGAAAGTCTCACTCTGGCTCTAATCATGCTTTTATGTATAAGAGTGAGGCATCTAGCTCTAGGCAATCAACCCGTGCTAAATTGCCTAAGAGGAAAACTCCTATTGCATCAAATGAACCTAACATTTCATTTAAGACTTTTGATGCATCATATGTGCTAACTAACAAATCAGGCAAAATAGTTGCCAAATATGTTGGGGGCAAACACAAGGGATCAAAGACTTGTGTTTGGGTACCCAAGGTGCTTGTTTCTAATGTCAAAGAACCCAAGACCGTTTGGGCACCTAAGAACAAGGCCTAAAATTGTTTTGTATGTTTATGCATCCGGGGGCTCAAGTTGGATCATCGATAGCGGTGCACAAACCACATGACAGGGGAGAAGAAGATGTTCTCCTCCTATGAGAAAACCAAGATCCCCAAAGAGCGATCACATTCGGGGATGGAAATCAAGGTTTGGTCAAAGGATTGGGTAAAATTGCTATATCTCCTGACCATTCTATTTCCAATGTTTTTCTTGTAGATTCTTTAGGTTACAATTTGCTTTCTGTTTCTCAATTATGCAAAATGGGCTACAACTGTCTTTTTACGGATATAGGTGTTACTGTCTTTAGAAGAAGTGATGATTCAATAGCATTTAAGGGAGTGTTAGAGGGTCAGCTATACTTAGTAGATTTTGATAGAGCTGAACTCGACACTTGCTTAATTGCTAAGACTAACATGGGTTGGCTCTGGCACCGCCGACTAGCTCATGTTGGGATGAAGAATCTTCATAAGCTTCTAAAGGGAGAGCACATTTTGGGACTAACCAATGTTCATTTTGAGAAAGACAGGGTTTGTAGCGCATGTCAAGCAGGGAAGCAAGTTGGTGTTCATCATCCACACAAGAACATCATGACGACCGACAGGCTGCTCGAGCTACTCCACATGGATCTATTCGGCCCGATTGCTTACATAAGCATTGGTGGGAGTAAGTATTGTCTTGTAATTGTGGATGATTATTCTCACTTCACTTGGGTGCTCTTTTTGCAGGAAAAATCACAAACCCAAGAGACTTTAAAGGGATTCTTGAGACGGGCTCAAAATGAGTTCGGCTTAAGGATCAAAAAGATTAGAAGCGACAACGGGACGGAG
Organism: Zea mays; assembly: GCF_902167145.1. Taxonomy (NCBI): domain Eukaryota; kingdom Viridiplantae; phylum Streptophyta; class Magnoliopsida; order Poales; family Poaceae; genus Zea; species Zea mays. The sequence goes on from NC_050104.1 coordinate 134,408,486, forward strand.
TTCAAGAACTCACAAATCGAAAGCTTTCTTGAGGAGGAGGGCATCAAGCATGAGTTCTCTTCTCCCTACACGCCACAACAAAATGGTGTAGTGGAGAGGAAGAATAGAACTCTATTGGACATGGCAAGGACCATGCTTGATGAGTACAAAACTTCGGATCAGTTTTGGGCCGAGGCGGTTAACACCGCTTGCTACGCCATCAACCGGTTATATCTACATCGAATCCTCAAGAAGACATCATATGAACTCCTCACCGGTAAAAAGCCCAATGTTTCATATTTTAGAGTCTTTGGTAGCAAATGCTTTATTCTTGTTAAAAGAGGTAGAAAATCTAAATTTGCTCCTAAGGTTGTAGAAGGCTTTTTACTTGGTTATGATTCAAACACAAGGGCATATAGAGTCTTTAGCAAGTCCACTGGACTAGTTGAAGTTTCTTGTGACATTGTGTTTGATGAAACTAACGGCTCTCAAGTAGAGCAAGTTGATCTTGATGAACTAGATGATGAAGAGGCTATGTGCATCGCACTAAGGAACATGTCCATTGGGGATGTGTGTCCTAAGGAATCCGAAGAGCCTCCACATGTACAAGATCAACCATCTTCCTCCATGCAAACATCTCCACCAACTCAAGATGAGGATCAAGCTCAAGATGATGATGATGAAGATCAAGAAGAGACACCTCAAGAGGAGGACAATGATCAAGGGGGAGATGCTAATGATCAAGACAAGGAAGATGATGAGGGTCCAAGACCGCCACACCCAAGAGTCCACCAAGCAATCCAACGAGATCACCCGTGAACACCATCCTCGGCGATATTCAAAAGGGGGTAACCACTCGATCTCGTGTTGCTCATTTTTGTGAACATTACTCATTTGTTTCCTCTATTGAGCCACACAGGGTAGAGGAAGCACTTCAAGATTCGGATTGGGTGCTGGCGATGCAAGAGGAGCTCAACAACTTCACGAGAAATGAGGTATGGCATTTAGTTCCACGTCCTAACCAAAATGTTGTAGGAACCAAGTGGGTCTTCCGCAACAAACAAGATGAGCATGGTGTGGTGACAAGGAACAAAGCCTGACTTGTGGCCAAGGGATATTCACAAGTCGAAGGTTTGGATTTCGGTGAAACCTATGCACCCGTAGCTAGGCTTGAGTCAATTCACATATTACTTGCCTATGCTACTTACCATGGCTTCAAGCTTTATCAAATGGACGTGAAGAGTGCCTTCCTCAATGGACCAATCAAGGAGGAGGTCTATGTTGAGCAACCTCCCGGCTTTGAAGATAGTGAGTACCCTAACCATGTCTATAGACTCTCTAAGGCGCTTTATGGGCTCAAGCAAGCCCCAAGAGCATGGTATGAATGCCTAAGAGATTTTCTTATCGCTAATGGCTTCAAAGTCGGAAAAGCCAATCCTACTCTCTTTACTAAAACACTTGCAAATGATTTGTTTGTATTCCAAATTTATGTTGATGATATCATATTTGGGTCTACTAACGAATCTACATGTGAAGAGTTTAGTAGGATCATGACACAAAAATTCGAGATGTCTATGATGGGGGAGTTGAAATATTTCTTAGGATTTCAAGTCAAGCAACTCCAAGAGGGCACCTTCATTAGCCAAACGAAGTACATTCAAGGCATACTCACAAAGTTTGGGATGAAGGACACCAAGCCCATCAAGACACCCATGGGAACTAATGGGCATCTCGACCTCGACACGGGAGGTAAATCCGTAGATCAAAAGGTATACCGGTCGATGATAGGTTCTTTACTCTATTTATGTGCATCTCGACCGGATATTATGCTTTCCGTATGCATGTGTGCAAGATTCCAAGCCGATCCTAAGGAAGTTCACCTTAGGGCCGTAAAACGAATCTTGAGATATTTAGTTTATACTCCTAAGTTTGGCCTTTGGTACCTCAGGGGATCCACTTTTGATTTAATTGGTTATTCCGATGCTGATTGGGCAGGGTGTAAAATTAATAGAAAGAGCACATCAGGGACTTGCCAGTTCTTGGGAAGATCTCTGGTGTCTTGGGCTTCAAAGAATCAAAATTCTGTGGCTCTTTCTACCGCCGAAGCCGAGTATATTGCCACAGGCCATTGTTGCCTGCAATTGCTTTGGATGAGGCAAACCCTCAGGGACTATGGTTACAAATTAACCAAAGTTCCTCTTCTATGTGATAATGAGAGTGCAATCCGCATGGCGGATAATCCCGTTGATCATAGTCGTACTAAACACATAGCCATTCGGTATCGCTTTTTAAGGGATCACCAACAAAAGAGGGATATTGAGATTGCATATGTTAACACCAAAGAACAATTAGCCGATATCTTTACCAAGCCATTAGATGAGCAAACTTTTACCAAACTTAGGCATGAGCTAAATATTCTTGATTCTAGGAATTTTGATCGATGCTTTGTACACATAGCTCATTTATATACCTTTGATCATATCTCTTTCTTCGCTATGACTAATGTGATTTTCAAGTGTATTTCAAACTAAGTCATAGATTGAAAGGGAAATGGAGTCTTCGGCAAAGACAAGGCTTCCACTCCACTCCATCGAATTATTCATCTTCGTCGTTGCTCCGCACCGCTCTCCAACTTTGGTATAATCTTCACTCATATGTTATTTACCATATAGGGGAGAAAGTGAAAGGGCTCTAATGATTCCGTTTTTGGCGATTCATGCCAAAGGGGGAGAAAGTATTAGCCCAAAGCAAAAGGACCGCACCACCACCAACTTCAAAAATCTAGTCTTTCAATTTATATTTAAAGTAGTGTTTTCAAATTGGTATCGTATTATTGATATAATTTCAAATTGGTACACCCTCTTTAAAGCTAATATCTAAAACCATCTTGAACACTAAGAGGAGGATTTCATTAAGGAGGAGTTTTGTTTAGTCAAAGGAAAAACATTTAAAACAGGGAGAGAAAATTTCAAAACTTGAAAATGCTTCTCAAAATCCTATCCATATACCTTTGACTACTTGCAAAAAGACTTTAAAAAGAATTTACAAAATAATTTGCAAAAACAAAACAAGTGGTGCAAGCGTGGTCCAAAATTTTAAATTAGAAGAAAGTCATTCATGCATATCTAGCAGAAATGATTATTGGTTTCATTCCAAGCAACCTTTGCACTTACATTATGCAAACTAGTTCAATTCTGCACTTTTATATTTGCTTTGGTTTGTGTTGGCATCAATCACCAAAAAGGGGGAGATTGAAAGGGAAATAGGCTTACACCTTTTCCTAATTGATTTTGGTGGTTGAATTGCCCAACACAAATAATTGGACTAACTAGTTTGCTCTAGACTATAAGTTTTACAGGTGCCAAAGGTTCACAATAAACCAATAAAAAGACCAAGAAAGGGTTCAAACAAAGAGAGCAAAAGACAACCGAAGTGTGCCCTGGTCTGGCGAACCGGACTGTCCGGTGTGCCACCGGACAGTGTCCGGTGCACCAGGGAACCCAACTCCGAACTGCTCACCTTCGGGAATTCTGGGAGCCGCTCCGCTATAATTCACCGGACTGTCCGGTGTGCCAGTGGAGCAACGGCTACTTCGCGCCAACGGTCATTTGCAAGGGCATTAAATGCGCTACAGTGCACGCAGAAGTCAGGCACGCGCCAGAAGGCGCACCGGACAGTCTACAGGACTTGTCCGGTGCACCACCGGACTGTCCGGTGCGCCATGCGACAGCAGCCTCCACCAAACGGCTAGTTTGGTCGTTGGGGCTATAAATACCCCCAACCACCCACCATTCATTGCATCCAAGTTTTCAGCCTTCAAACACCTTACAAGAGCTATAGCATTCAATACAAGACACAATCAAAGAGATCAAATCCTCTCCCAAGTCCAAAGATCATTCCAATCAAATAGTGACTAGTGAGAGAGAGACTTGTGTTCATTTGAGCTCTTGCGCTTGGATTGCTTTTCTTCTTCCTTCTTTCTTGTGTTCAACTCAATTGTAACCAAGACAAGAGACACCAATTGTGTGGTGGTCCTTGTGGGGACTTAGTGTCCCGTTTGATTGAGAAGAGAAGCTCACTCGGTCTAAGTGACCGTTTGAGAGAGGGAAAGGGTTGAAAGTGACCCGGTCTTTGTGACCACCTCAACGGGAAGTAGGTTTGCAAGAACCGGACCTCGGTAAAACAAATCACAGTGTCATCTGCCTTATTCGCTTGTGATTTGTTTTCACCCTCTCTTTCGGACTCGTTTATATTTCTAACGCTAACCCCGACTTGTAGTTGTGCTTAAAGTTTGTAAATTTCAGATTTGCCCTATTCACCCCCCTCTAGGCGACTTTCACAAATCCACACGCATGGAAGGACGACGTAGGGCCCACGATGACAAGAGAAAGCAGTGTTGTATAGATCAGGCCCAGAGGCTGAACCGTGGGACCCAACACATGTCATCGTGGGGACATCAGCCACGAACCCGCCACAGGAACAGGGGAGATGGGCGACACCATACCTCAACTAGTTACCAAATATTCAAATCAGTGGTATGGTATAAATTATAAAGACACCTTTATCTGGCAATTAAGCTAGACATTATGAGTGTTGTATTATCAGCTATTGTTTCTAGGAGTTAGGCACTAAGGCAACTAGATGTGCATACCGCTTTTCTTCATGGGATACTTGAGGAGCAGGTATATATGTTAGGGGGCGCGCCGGACAGTCCGGTGCCTCTAAGACAGAAACCCTAACTTCCTTTCCTTTGGTTTTTCTAAACTGTTTTCGTTCTAACTTGTGAGTGTGTTATAGAGTGACACCTAGCACTAGATGTGAGTGTGAATATGCACAACACTACACTAGAAATCTCTTGGTCAAACTACTCATCCACAACCCCTCTTTATAGTACGGCTAAAATAAAAATAGAAGACCTAATTCTATACCAAGTGTCTGCAACTCCTTCGACACTTGGAATATGAAGACATTCATCTTTTGATTCGTCTCTTCAACCGTCGCTTCAAGTTCTCATCTCAGGGATTGTTCTCACCGTTGTAGCACAACTTTCTGTAATGCGACCTAACTTACCATTTGCTCTGCAAAAACACACGTTAGTCACATATAATCTTATGCTGTCATTAATCACTAAAACCAACCATATAGATGCTTTCAATGTAATTCCACACGTGAAACATCAGGGCGATTTGCCGATTATTTTGTCAAAGGCAACAATCAGTCCAGTTGCCCCTATGATGCCCTCTGTCCATGACATTTCTCTCCTCGCCTGATTTGGTAGATTGCCATGCATCATCATGTCTTGGACTCCTAGACTTCGACGTCGAGTCTCCCACACGATCAACGCCTAAATCGTTTGTGTGCATATAAGAGTTGCTACCATTTGAAGGGTCATCACCAACCAATAATTCACAACAACAACATCAGCACCAGACTTGCCTTCGTAGTGTTATTCGCAAAAAAAGTGCATACATGTAGTATTATATAATATGGTTTTCTCACATTTACAGACGAACCTCATGATCTTTAAGAAACCCTAAAATATGATAAATAGAAGGCAACAATGGACACTATGTATGCAATGCTCATCAAGAACTAGAAATGGTATCTTGTTCCTCCACAAAAAGGTAAATATGTTATTGACTATAAATAGGTACACAAAATTAAAAGAAAGCAAGACGACAATCTTGATAGGTACAAAGCTCGATCAACTAGTTACCAAATATTCAAATCAGCGGTATGGTATAAATTATAAAGACGCATTTATCTGGTAATTAAGCTAGACATTATGAGTGTTGTGCTATCAGTTATTGTTTCTAGGAGTTAGGCACTAAAGCAACTAGATGTGCATACCGCTTTTCTTCATGGGATACTTGAGGAGCAGGTATATATGAAGCAGCCTCGAGGATATAAGGACTCAAAATCACTCCATTATATATGCAAGATAGATAAGGTGATCTATAGTCTCAAATAGCACCAAGAGCTAGCTAGGTACTCATGCTTGAGTAAGAAACTCTAGAATCTTGAATTTGAAAGCTCGAAAGTTGATAAATCATTGTTCTTTTACAAATGAGGAGATGTTATCATATTTAGGCTAATTTATATGGATTATATTATAATGGTGAGTTCCAAATAGTAAGTTGTATATATATGCTCTCGTACATGACTTATGTAAAGATTTTATGTTGAAAGACATAGGAGACACTATTTTCTTAGTATTGAGGTGAGAAGGATTACCAAAGGCATTGTGCCTACACAAGAAAATGTGTCTAGTCTTCTCAAAAGTGTTAGGATGGTTGATTGCAAATCAGTCAGTCAACAAGTGGAAAGCTTACTGTTTCAAGAAGGGAAGCTATTAGGGTCTAATGATGCAATAAGTTATAGGAGTGTGGTAGGAGCCTCACAATCCTTCACATTGATAAGATATGATATAGCCTTCTCGATCAATAAGGTCTGTCAGTTTTTACATTGTGAGATTGATTGCCATTTTATATGAGAAAGTGTTACAAAAGAAGCTTTTTGAGAAGTCATGTGCAACCCTTTCTCTGATGCACATATTTTGTGAGAGAAAGTTTTTACGCGTCGAAACAACTTCGGTCGACTCCCGATCCCACGCATGTGTTCCTCATTGGAAATATTGATAAATCTTTTTGTTTCCTTTTCAATATTCATTCCTCTTCCGTGTCAAGTAAACCAAGGACGTACGACAGCTCGTTTTCCGTCTGAACAAAAACTTGGTCCACCCGCCATGCATGTGAAGACGACTCCGACGTGTCTCTCGTGAGCTCACTGATCGTGATGCTTCACCAAACAACCGATTGCGGAGTAATTAGTTTTGACTAGGCCTGATCAAACTCTTAAGAGAAGCACGGACGACCATTGATTATTTCACCTCTTCATCAATAAAAACTAATCTTGAAGATTATGAGTAATTAAGATAGCTTGCATCTCCTTTGCTTCCAGGTCGTTTAACTAGTCGTGTGGAGTGACAATTAATGTTGGACAAATACCAGCAACTTGCTTTACTAGGTATACGAAATAATACTCCGTAGACGTGAGCAAGGAATTTTTAGGAAAAATACATGGACTCTAGCTTATGATTTGTCAGAGAAAAGAATTAGCCTCCACACGTGTTGGGGACCTTCGGCTTCCGAAGGTCTTAAAAACATGATTTAACAATATTTCTGGAGTATAGTACATGAGCAGGTACCTTCGAACTTGGACCCTTCGGACTTGAGTCAAAATCACAGTGTGAAGAAACACAAGGGATACGAAGGATGGAACAAAGCTGAAGCTGTGCACAAGGGAGCTTCGGCATGATAACAGGAAAGGAAACCGACTTAAATGGGAAAAGACTATCTAGACCCCGATGGATTACTATAGAGTTATTAGCAAATGTAAAGAGCATGAGTGTAATTTTACATGGGCTGCGTCCCGTGCTTATAAATAGATGAACAGTGCTTCTGTACTGTTCACGCTGACTGGGCATTTGCTTTTGCGTCACGCTTGTACTTTTACCTTCTTTCAAGCCGAAGGTATTTTTGTAACTTGTTATTATTTTTATTTTTCCTTAATAATAAAATAGAAATGAGTTGATGGTAATAAATAACTGTTGATATTGTCTTTTATATCCCACATGTTTCTTTCCTTGTTTATATGTTGCTTTGACGAAAGTACGTCCTTCACAACCTTCGTCCGAAAATCATTATCTCTCAAGGAAAATAATGCTTCGAAGGACGAAGGACTTTAACGTTTAACATTCTCTGTTTTGCCTTGTTCTTGACTCATAGCATTTGAGAACAAGTTCCCAACATTGGCGCCCACCTCCGGTTAACCCTTTTTCGACCACTTTCGGCAAGCATCGACCTTCGTCATGCCGCCAAAGAAAGCTTCAGCAACAGGGGCTGCCGCTCTGCAGCCACTGGACCCAAACCAGGAGACCCTTTCTCTTCGGGAGGCCCGAAGCCAGAAGAGGAAAGCCACCAGTCCAACGCCTCAGGAGGACGACTTGGACCAAGAGATCAGGAATATGGAGATGCTTCATCAACAAGTGCAAAGGAAGAAGGAAAAGATGGCTCGGCTAGCTGACCTACAAAGGCAGATAGACGAAGCCTCTGAAGAAGTTCGTCATCTTGCTCAAGATGAGCAAAACCGAAGGCCCCAGCACAGAGAGCTTCACCAAGAGGGCTTCGTCAACGAAGATGACTGGTACGAGGATTTCTATCATGGAAATTTTGCCTTTGATGATGCTTCTCCTCTGTCAGCAGAACTGCAGGCTACACCTTGGCCCCCGTCTTACAAACCACCTTAGCTCCCCATGTATGACGGACACTCAGATCCGAAGCAATTTCTGATGAGCTACGAAGCAACCATATCTTCATATGATGGCAACACTGCAGTCATGGCGAAATCCTTCGTCATGGCAGTCAAAAATGTTGCACAAACCTGGTACTCCTCTCTTCGGCCAGGAACAATCACATCATGGCAGAAGCTGAAGGACATGCTGATCACTAGTTTCCAAGGGTTTCAGACGAAGCCAGTTACTGCACAAGCTTTGTTCCAGTGCACGCAGGATCACGAGGAATACCTTCAGGCGTATGTTCGAAGGTTCTTGCGTTTGAGGGCACAAGCGCCAATAGTGCCCAATGAGATTGTCATTGAGGCCATGATCAAGGGGCTTCGGCCAGGACCTTCGGCCCAATACTTTGCTAGGAAACGCCCTCAGACCTTGGAAAATTGCTTCAGAAGATGGATGAATACATCCGCACTGATAATGACTTTCGTCAAAGAAGGGAGGAAGCTTATAGGTTCTCCGAAATAACCAGGGGCTTCGGAGAGAGAGTCCACCCTAGGCATGTCAGATCAATTCATTCCACTCAAAATGACGACAGGGGAAGTCAGCAACAAAGGCCGCAATATTCCTCCCAGGCTTCGGGGCAGCAACAGAGCTATCCTCGGCCCCCAGCTCCAAGGGGCAGAGGCGTCAGGGGCTTCGGAGGAAGGTTTGGGGATCAGCCCAGGAAAATTTATTGCCTATTCTGCGGTGAGGACAAGGGCCATACCACCAGGATGTGCCATGTCACCATCCAGAAACAAAAAGAGATAGCAGAAGCTATAGCCCAACAGAGCCAGCCGAAGCAAGTTATGCATACTGCTTCGTACCACTCACAGTACATTCTAGAGTATGTGGGTAACCATTCTGCAGCCTCTGTTGCTTCGGCAAGCCAATCTTAGGCATCTTGGCAACAGCTTCCACCTCCACCACCAATACAACGAGGCCAGCAGCCAGAAGGGAGCCAGCACACTCATCAGCAACGAGACTTCAGAGAGGAGTCCGAAGCTCGCATAGTCAACAGTACTGTACTAGAGTCGAAGCACATCTACTAGAAGATATCCTGCTGCTGAAATAGTTCTTGCATTCGTTATCATTTTTCTTTTTAATAAGGAACAATCATTGAAAGCCTAAGTTTTTCTTGTCGTTTTCAATTTCTTGTAACAGCTTCGTTTTTGTCATAGTGAAAATATATCTTATACACAGATTTACGGAATCCAAAAAGTTGTCGAAGCATGAAAACTCGTTCCTAAGAGCTCGTGGCTACAGAAAGTATCTCCGAAGCTACAAAAAAGTCGTTCTACGGAACGCAGTGTAAGTTTGCTGAAGTTACAAAAAGTCGTTCCTAAGGGAGCGCAGCGTAAGTTTTCTGCTCAAAAGTCGTTCCAAAGGGAATGCAGAGCTTACAGCGAAAAATAAACGCTGATTCCGCCGAAGTATAAGGCGAAGCACGAAAAGTCAACGCGAATACCGCCGAAGTAAAAGGCGAAGAAGCTCCTAAGGGAGGCTTACAGCGAAAAGTCAACGCTGATACACCGAAAAATAAGCGGTGAAGCCGAAAAATAAACGGCAAAAAGATTGTGTGCTTTACTGTGGGAATGTGTGTGTATCTTCGGCACAAATATCATCTTGCATAGCATAACATAATCACATCATTTGCATGGCATAACATCATACATCATATTGCATCAATGGCACAAGAAGGGGATACAATGTTGATCTTCGGAGATTGTTTCGAAGAAGCAGCGCCAAGGCACAAAATAAGTTTTGAAGAAGTATAGCTTCATCAACTCTAATATGAAAAGGAGATCTATTGCTTACGAAGCATTACGTTTTTATGGAGATCGGATGTTTTTACAAAATATGGATATCCTTCACGAAGCATGAAAAGAAGGGAAGGTGTTTTTTCGCCGAAGGCTCAAAACGGTATGTATGTAAAGTTTCATGCATCGTAAAGAATTGAGTTACAAGCAGCTTATATATTACATTAAAAATTATAAATACTACACACTTTGTTCAGCAAATATTACATTCCAAATGTTTCTACAATAGCAGCTATTCTTCTTTTAAAACTACTTCCGCAGCTTCGTTTAACAGTTGAGAAATAGCTTCATTCAAAATAGCTTCGGCCATTTTAGTGATTTCTTCCTCTCTCTTTGCTTATGGGTCGGCCGTTGGCTCGAAGGGCTCTGGGGGAGGAGATAGCTCAGCTGCGATACAAAACATAAATAAGTTTAAAGTCACAGAAATAAAACACAAAGTCAAAAGCAATTAAACAATACCTATCCGCCTTTCAAGTTCCGCAGCTTTCTCAGCTGCCTTCATCGCTTCTCTAGCATCATGAGTATCTTTTTCACTTTTCTTTATAATTTCGTGAGCTATCCCTTGGCCACCATTTTCCTAGATGTCGGTGAAAAACTTTCCGCCAACCAAGCTTGCCTCGGCCGAGGGGTCTTTTGTATCTTCAATACAGAACGCAGCTTCGGCTTGGGCCAGAATCTTCACATGTTCGCATCCTGCCTTCTCTAAGATAGCCGCAATTCCCCTGGCACCTGAGAAGGCGCAGACATCCCCGCGGCCACTCAAAACTTCCTTAAAGGCTTCGGCTTCGCCGTTGATCCATTCGATTGGACCTTCGGGATCGCCTAGTACGAAGTTGTCCTCATTTGAGTATGCGCCAATATTGGCGAAGCTGGTTTTTATCTTTTGTACACATGCCACAGATTTTTCATAGCATCTTTCTTTTGAAGAACGAAGCTCCACAACTGTTTTTTCCCAGTAATTTTTCCAGTAGTCACTGGCGTCTCGGTCAGCTTCGACAATTGCACATTTTAATTTTTCTTCTGTCAGCTGTTTCCGAAGATCTTCAATTTCGCATTTCTGGGTCTCAAATTGGGATTTTGAAGTAGCCTCGTCTTCTTTTATCTTGTTTATAAATGAGTTTAATATTTTGTCTTTTTCAAGACCTTCGTTCCTTAGCTCAATTACTTCAGAACGAAGGTTATTCAAGGTCATGGCACATCCCTCGTCTTCAGCGCTTTTTTGCGCCCTGAGGGCGTTGCTAAGAATAAGGCCCTGCAAAAGGAGTGTGGTATTAAGTATAAGCAAACGAAATTTTTTTGTTTTTAAGTACAAAAATCTTATTCTCTCACCTTTAAGTTGTTGTATGCTAAGCTATCGGCCAATTCATCTTTTGATAACACTGAGAACCCATCTTCTAGCGTCGGGAATCCGAAGCTTCTTCCCATCTCCCGGCAGACAGAGATCTCCTTGCTGTCTGGGAGACAATACAAGAAGTCTTCTTCTCCACTGCCGTTGAATATCGACGCCCCTTTTGGATATTTTAATTTCTGGGCATAATGATGAGCTTCTCGCTTTTCCTCTTCATATAGCCTTTTTCCCGAAGCATGTCGTACAATATAATCAGGTACTCTGGAAGATGCTTCGGGAGTTGAAGAGAGAGTTTTTTCAGGCAGAATTTGCTTTATAGCCTCTTTTTTCGTTTCTCCTCCGGTTTCCAAGGATTTCTCCTTGGCGGGCTCTGAAGGCCCAGCTTCGGCCTCGGTCTGGCTCTTTGCAGCTTCGTCTTCGGATGGTTTTGCCTCAATTTGCGTTTTCGGAGCTTCGGCAGGTTTCTTCGGAGTGGTACTTGAAGACTTTATCGTCTCTAGAACATCTAGTACATTGACCATCCTTTTTCTCTTCGGAGTCGCCGTGAGGTCTTTTTGTGCCTTCGGCACTGTCATTCCTGCCGAAGGGCTTGTAACTTCTACTATATTTGTTTTCGCGGCCTCTATTTCTTTAATATTATCAGCCTTTGGCATCATAGCCGGCTCTTCATTCTTCTATGTAAGAGCAGGTCCTTTGGCTTCAGTAGTCGTAGAGGTCTCACTGACAAACTCGGGCACTGTGGCCGGTTCAATAAAGCGTGGTCGGTGAGTAAGGACCTTCACCTTTTTCCTCTTCGGCGCAGGCTCGCTTGGAGCAGCTGAAGCATCATCCTTACCGGAAGTTGCACCTTTTCTTTTTTGCCCCCGTAGTGGGTAGCGGTAGTCAGGATACATAAACCCAATAGCATCAGAAACTCTGTTGAGCCTCTTCTTTTTCCGGCCTCCGAAGGTCGTAGATAGCGCGTTATCTTGTGCCTTTGAATATGGTCCAAGCAATTCGTCGCTTGTAGCTTCGATGCAGTTCAGCCAATCATCATCTGGCTCAATAAACTTACCCTCGTATCTGAAGGTGTATTTCAACCTAACCAGTCCACCTTCGTTAGACTTGCTGATAGTTTCCTTTGGCATTTCCCATTGCTCTACAAGCGGCCACACTCTGAAGGCTATGTGCTCCTGGACTAAATCCCTCGTCCCGATGAAAGAACAGACTATGCCGAAGGCCTTTTGGCATTCTTCGGCTGCTTCATTAATTTCCACCTTCGGTTTCCGAAGGCCGAAGCGCTGCCAGATAGGACGCATGATAATATCTTTAATGTCTTCTCATGCCTTTAAATCGTTTTTCACGTAAAACCATTCCTTCATCCAGTCCCCAGGCCATCTTTTTCGAAAGGTTGGCACGGGGCAGCTCGAGCCAGAGCGAGCGACGAAGCTATAGCAGCCAAAATTGTTATGATATTGCTCTTTGCCCTAGGGTTTCGTCTCATATAACAGTTCATGCATACTGCAGAAACTTTTTGCATTTGGCTCCAAGCCCTGGCTCCTCATGGCCCAGACGAAGATTCCCATTCTTATGATTGCTTCAGAAGTAATTTGATGAAGGTAGACCTGATAGATCTTTAAAACCTCAACCACAAATTTGCTTAAGGGGAACCGAAGCCCAGCTTTAAAAAAGCTTCAGAAGATCACAACTTCATTCTTTTCGGGAGTAGGCACAGTCTTCTCTCCGTCATCTGCCCTCACAGTAGACATGTCTCGAAAATATCTTCCCCCATGTTATCGAGATGACTCTGTTTAATACTCGATTTTCCGAAGACTGTGTGACTTGGTCGCCACGGTCGATCTTCGGAGTCTTCACCCCCACTCTCCACGTCATAACTGTCACTATCACCGCTGTCTTCAGATAAACCTTCTAAAATCTCCCTAGTAATCTTCTCTATATTAGTCTTTGCTATTGATTCAAGAAACCCAAGATTCTTCTCCTCAGAAAGGCTCAGCTTTGTTTCGGCGGCAGCTTTGTTATCTTGAGACATCTTCGAAAATGTTGAAAACATGCTCTTAAGGCCGAAGCTAAAAATTCTAAAAAGCCAAGCAAGCGTTGGTATGCAATAACTAAAAATTGTGAAAGCAAGAGCAGATGGCAAGAAAGCGTGCCAAATGTGCTCGCGCTGTGCTCTTATTTATACGCCCAGTGCGTTGCAAGTGGGAGGGCCCCGCTTGTCATTGACTGATGCTATTCTAGCAAAGGGAAGGTGTTTTTTCGGACCTTCGGCTTAAGGCCTTCGTCCATATCGCAATCTGAATTTATTATTCTAACAAATTAATATTGCGAGGGGCTACTATTGGGGACCTTCGGCTTCCGAAGGTCCTCAAAAACATGATTTAATAATGTTTCTGGAGTATAGTATATGAGCAGGTACCTTCGAACTTGGACCCTTTGGACTTGAGTCAAAATCACAGTGTGAAGAAGCACAAGGGATACGAAGGATGGAACAATTAAAGCTGAAGCTGTGCGCAAGGGAGCTTCGGCATGATAACAGGAAAGGAAACCGACTTAAAGGGGAAAAGGCTATCTAGACCCCGATGGATTACTATAGAGTTATTAGCAAATGTAAAGGGCATGAGTGTAATTTTACATGGGCTGCGTCTCGTGCTTATAAATAGATGAACAGTGCTCCCATACTGTTCACGCTGACTGGGCATTTGCTTTTGCGTCACGCTTGTACTTTTACCTTCTTTCAAGCCGAAGGTATTTTTGTAACTTGTTATTATTTTTATTTTTCCTTAATAATAAAATAGAAATGAGTTGATGGTAATAAATAACTGTTGGTACTGTCCTTTATATCCCACATGTTTCTTTCCTTGTTTATATGTTGCTTTGACGAAAGTACGTCCTTCACAACCTTCGTCCGAAAATCATTATCTCTCAAGGGAAATAATGCTTCGAAGGACAAAGGACTTTAACATTTAACATTCTCTGTGTTGCCTTGTTCTTGACTCATAGCATTTGAGAACAAGTTCCCAACAACACGTGCTAATTTTTAATGTCTAAAAAAATACTCCTACCACGTAGATGAGTGAAAAAAATAAGGCCAACTATCCTCATACATGTTAAAAAAATTACTCTCGACTAACATTATGCAAAAAAGAATAATCCGGAATTAATATATGAGCCCATGTACTTTTGATTTTTCGTATTACGTACCCACTACCCACCCACAGGCCATGCAATTTTACTAAAGAAAACAAAGCCAAGTTGAACGTATTGCATTATATATGTGTATCCATTTAGAGTTGAAGTTACGCTGCAAAAGTGATCTGTTCATGTCAAATGCAGTTCAATATCAATTTATTCATATCAGAGGTGCCTAAGAGGAGGGTGACTAGATCCATGGGGTGGTGAACTCGTCAGACATCCACGACAAAAGGAGGTGTTTACGAGGGTAGAGATCTTCACTTGTTGGTTTCAAGTCATATTCACCTAGTAAAAGGAGGCGCAACACTCACACCAGGTAACCCTAATCCACTATCCTCTAATGCAACATAGAAATGTGTTCTTTGGATTCGTGAATGTTGTGGTAGTTGTTATGGTATGCTTCATAAAGGAATATGAGCATATTTTATAGTCTGCTTCAAGGTAATCCTTCATAGCAAGTTACTTTATGATGATGAAGTTGTAATAAATCCATTGAGTGATTGGTTCATTATGCAAGTATTGGAAGGTTCTTTTTGGCATTAGATGGACCTTTTAAAAGTTGTTCTTGTTTTTTGACTTCAATGAAACCATAAAATAATTATTGCAACCAAACACATAATGGGCAAAAGTGTCACACCCGGTTTTAGAAGGCAAACTGAATGCGAACCATGTACGTGCCAGGATCAGAACTCACATACACAGTGATTACATAAATGAACATCATTGCACAGTGCTCGAATTATAACATAAAGAGGTATTAACTTATTACATCACAATGTCAAAGACATCCACATAGTCATCAACTTAAAGAGTCATCAAAGTGCTAAAGAAAAATGTAGTAAAGATAAGGCCTTCACATGGGGGGTTACCACTAATCCAGATCTAAAACTCCTCGAAGTCCTAAAACTTCTAGAAGTCTCCCATGTTGCCTTCATCTTCTCCTAAGTAGTGGTTGCAGTGCGGACAACCTTGTGTTTTGTGTTTAAGCAAGGGTGAGTACAAATCAACGTACTCAACCAATGTCACGTTTAGCTAAAGTGGACTAGCTTTACGTTGAGTTAGGCTAAAAGAAGGTTGAATTTACTTAGTCAAGTTTAATCATTAATATAAGCCAAGTTTTATCATAAAAACCAAGTTATTATCCCAAAAGGTACCTCCTCAAAGAGGGGATACTAGAGATTCTATAGTTATAGTTATAGTTATCATCATTAAGGTCATCATCATAAATGTATCCAGTGCATCTCTAATCAAAGAAGCTCCCAAAGCTGCTCATAAACGTGAGAACTGCTGATATACCAGTTTCTAACCCTCTGCAGAGGTCGCACACTTTACCCACGAGCCGTGATTCCCTTCTTGCCTCGACTTGCAAGACCCGATCTTCACTACCGAGGTGAATGGCTAAGGATTCATTACGTAGCTATTACAAAGATTCCCCTGGTGTATAGTCATCTATTAGGTTTCGACAATCGTATAAACACAGTACCTCTTCCTTAAGGGGTGACTAACAAAACCAAAATGAATGAACCCCAACACCCACCCTTAGTAGAGCAACCACCATGCCCTAGCCCCATTGATGGCACAATGACGAAGCAAACTACACCCTAAATTCCTCTAATTAATCAGCTAAGGGCGTCCCATACCACCCTCATGGTTGCACTATTTTTCCGGGTGGTCATCCAATGAACAGGTCCTTGTGGAAAGGTACTCGGAAAATAGCCCAAGCCCCATTTAGTGTAACAAGCTTATAAACATATCCAGAAATAAAACAACATATCATAAAGTAGTCTCATCATGTTCATTGATTAAAGAAGAGCTCTAACATAGAACTACTCATAAACAACCTAACTCAAATAGGTAATCAAGGATAGGATGAATAAAACTAGTCAATCTTTAGGTATTGATTATGTAATGTGGAGAAATGAATTATGATATGAATATGATATAAATGGGTCAGAGGACACTTTCCTTCACCAATCGGCTGCCGCTTAGGGTCTTCTCCTGCAACTTCCTCGGACTCCGCAAACAGACTGTTATCTATGCGAGTGCAGACATACATTCAACGTTCTTAAAATGGCAAGAAACAATACACCATACAATAATATAAATCAATTAAATATGCAACGCGACATAGAGCCCGCATCTACGAATACGCGAGAAAAGAAGAATGCGACGTCTAAGGCTACGGTCGAGAGGCATCGCGTTTACACTAATCGAATATGAGTTATATTATTTAATTTGATATAATCGTATTAATTGACACCTATTAAAAGCACAAATAAAATCATTAATTGGTTCCAATTAGTTGTGTACTCGAATAGCTGTCGTTTAAATACGTAGCTTAATTAACGTGAGCTATTAAGTGAAAAGAATTATTGATGTGCGACAAAGCGTGCGGCATACTAACGATGTGTGCGACGCGCGCAAAACAGCGCATGCGACGGCGCAACACAAGAGAAAGACATGACGATGGGGCTATGCATATGTAGGGGTAGACAAGGGTAGATGGATGTCGTCGGAGTGCCGACAACGTGCTGCGCGCACGCGAAAGCGAGTGCGCGCTACGGGGACGAGACTTGGGCTATTGCGCTGCGCTTTGGCGAATCGCATCGCTCGGGGGCCATGCGTAGCGGTGCTTGCCGACGGTTAGCCGAACAACGATGGCTCTCTGTGGCGGTCGGACGGGAGATTTTCTAGTGGGCTGGTCACGCAAGGGGTCCTCGGCCGAGGTGGGGGTAGACAAATGGTCGGAGCGGGCTAAATGGACGTTGGTAGGGTCGGGCTAGGCGACTCGGCCGCGCTGGCCGGCCACAATCGAACGGGCGAGGGGCATTGGTGGCCAGGGACGTGGGGGTGGGGCTAGGTGCGTGGGGCGCCACGGGCAGTTCGACTGCGAGCGCGCAGGGAGCAGGGGGCTCGCCGCGCGGCCACAGTGATCGTCGGCCACGATGAGGAAGCAAGAGGGCGAGAGGGCGGAGAGAAAGGGAGGGCTGGCTTGCGCTAAATTCAGGGTGTTACAAAAATCGATCATGCTTTACTTCCAACCATTTCAGTTACAGTTAGATTGCTACATTAGTAAAATTAATGAATGGCATAACAATTATATCAATGTTGTATTATATATGTGACAAGTATGTACAATATGTAGTACATAACCACTCTCATAGACCATTTTATTATTATTGTCCTAATATTATCGAAGCATCTATTTGTATTACACTGTAGCGGGCTCAATGACATTATATTTAATATGAAATCTCCAATAATACTTTCTATTGTCAATAAGCAGCATGTCCTTCTACTTTTAGTTATTGATCCATTGCAAATAATTTTGTTGTATTGGTTTAGTAATGGAAGGTTGCACATGTGCTTAGTTGTGTTTGCTTGTACTGTGTTAAATGCTCTATATATTTGCCGCTTCCAACTGCCTTTCTTTGTACTAGAATTATATCAACACGGTTGATTGAACATTTCCTGCTTCTAGATGTTAGTTGCTGAACGCTCTCCAAATGCTCTCTTATTGGATGTGTAGGTAGGAGATTGGCTTTTTGTACTTCTCTTGGTAGGCTTCTATATGTTGTCACTCGTAACCCTAAACAACATGCTCACCGATGGAGTCAAAGTTTGTGCTGGTGTAGGCATCTCATGTGGGGCATAGCAAACTTTCAAAGGCCAACTCCGCCAGGTTTCTCTCATCTGTTCTGAACTTCCCTGCAACGCTGGATGAACTGGTCCACCATTTCACTCCGATGATGGAGGAGGACGGTGAGAGGTCGGAGATCGACACCTCACTAGAGCCGAAGAAAAAGTGGGCATGGAATTGCTAGCTAGCTCCTCGAGCTACTTCCACATGAGATGATACACACTTTAAGGGCTAGTTTGGGAACATAATTTCCCAAAGATTTTCAATTTTTCCAAAGGTAAATGAACTAATTTCTCTTGGTAAAATGAAATTCCCTTAAAAAAATAGGTTCCCAAACTAGCCCTAAGTATTGAGAGAAACATTATAAGGGTGTTATAATCTTGCGCCACCCCCTCCAATTTGGCAAAATACCATAGCATTGCGATGGCTTAGAGCAGACATAGAAGGGGATCTGAATCTGATCAGAAAGAAGGAGCAGATGCAGACGGAGGCGCCCACCGTCATTACGGGTGGTAATGGATCACGATCCAAATTTTGTTTCATAAAAAGTTAGTGCTCTTAAAGAATGTTAGTTCAAAAATGAATAGGAATAGAGCTCGATCCTTATCCGATTTAATTCTTAAAATTTGTAATGTAAAATCTAGAGCTCATTACTACCCTAACTGTCATGCATGTATCTTGTTTTAATGGCGGTCTGGCGGATCATAGGGATTACGCCTTTAATCATCAGTTCTGTGCTTCATGCGTCGTACGTCACGTAACGTGTAGGTCTGTTACTCTTCCCCACTTCTTGCCTACCAGTAGGTCGTTACACCATAGATAGACCGTTACACCATAGATGGACCGTGATAAACCACTCAAGCTCACCATGACAGTAGGTCACACGCAGCGCAACGCTCCTACATAGTACCACAACGCTAGCTAAAGGACGATGAGCGACCGAGCGAGCTATAAAAAAAAGTGGTCGGACTTCTTTTTAACTTATAACTTTCTCGACTTTTTACTAAGATAAAATATAGTATTTATTCTTATCAGTTTAATATTTGATATAGAGAACATATGTTTACTTTAATATCAAATTTATTTTTTAGGATATTAAATATAATCGTGTGTCATCGTAAAAGCACGAGTATTATAATAGTATATATCTAATAATGTAGTTTTTGGCCTAGAATAACTCAAACTAAGAGAACCCAAAACGGGTATAAATTAAATAACTCTGATAAAAATAAATAAATGTTATTCCGAACAAATTTCTCACTACCGGAATCCAAGGCTTTGCCGAGTGTTGCAATCTTTGCCGAGTGCCTTTTGTCGGGCACTCGGCAAAGAAGGCTTTGCCGAGTGCCGCACTCGGTAAAGCTATACTCTCGGCAACGAGGCTCTTTACCGAGCGCTGGACACTCGGCACAGGACGACACTCGGCAAAGGGGGCTCTCGGCAAAGGGCCGTCAACGGCCGTCCCAAAGCTGACGGTCGTCAGTCTTTGCCGAGAGCCAGCGGCTGGCACTCGGCAAAGAGTATTCTTTGCCGAGTGTCACACATCTAGCACTCGGCAAAGACCTCTTTGCCGAGTGTCATCCCTAGACACTCGACAAAGTACTTTTTAATTTTTTTGATTTTGTCTTCCAAACTTTTTGTGGTATGTTCCTACACTATGTAGACCTACATGTATCATTTGTGGACAATTATAACAGAGATTCAATCGTTAGTAGATTTAGTTCGTTTATTTGAATTTCTTCGGAAAATTCAAATTTGAACTGCAGGTCACTCGAAACTTGGAAAACCGTGCATGAAAAAATGATATTAATGGTACTTAGCATAAGTTACGACCGATTTCAGAAGCGTACCGGAAACTTCGAGCAACATGCTCACTAAACATGGCCGTGAACTTGGCATCCACGTGTTTAAAAATTGTATAAAACACAAACAAAGTCAGAAAATCATGAAACTTGTCCCCGTGTCATGATATCATATGTATATGCTGTGATAAAAATTTTAGAGTATTTGAAGAAAGTTGTGAGACACTATGTGTAGAAACCTAAGAGGACTACACATGAAATCATAGAGTTTCAATGTGGATCTCTTAGGTTTCTACACATAGTGTCTCACAACTTTCTCCAAACAGTCTAAAATTTTTATCACAGCCTGTACATATGATATCATGACACGTGGACAAGTTTCATAATTTTCTGACTTTGTTTGTGTTTTATACAATTTTTAAACATGTGGATGCCAAGTTCACGACCATGTTTAGTGAGCATGTTGCTCGAAGTTTCCGTACGCTTCTGAAATTGGTCGTAACTTATGCTAAGTAACATGAATATCATTTTTTCATGCATGGTTTTCCAAGTTTCGAGTGACCTGCAGTTCAAATTTGAATTTTCCGAAGAAATTCAAATAAACGAACTAAATCTACTAACAATTGAAACTCTGTTATAATTGTCCACAAATGATACATGTAGGTCTACATAGTGTAGGAACATACCACAAAAAGTTTGGGAGACAAAACAAAAAAAATTAAAAAGTACTTTGCCGAGTGTCAGTAGGTTGACACTCGGCAGAAGAGGCTTTGCCGAGTGCCCACTTGGTGACACTCGGCAAAGAAGTGTACGTTAGACTTTGCCGAGTGTCAGCTCGTCGGCACTCGGCAAAGGCGCCTTTACCGAGTGTCCCCGATCTGGCACTCGGCAAAGCTTATTTAAAAATAAAAAAAAATCTTTGCCGAGTGCCAGATCACGGGCACTCGGCAAAGCGCGTTTACATAGCGCTGGTTTCTTCTTCTTTCTCTCTCACTCTCTCACTCACTCATCGCGCCGCCGCCACCGTAAATCGCCGACGCGACCCCGCCGCCGCGACGCCGCCGCGCCCTCGCCCGCCCACGGCGCGCCCGCCCACGCCGCGCGCTCACACTCGCCCGCGTCCACGCCGTCGCGCCCACGCCCATGCCCACGCCGCGCTCGCCGCGCTCGCCCCGCCCACGCCCTCGCCGCGAGGCCCTTGCCGTCGCAGCCGCGACCGCGCCGTGCCCTCGTCGTGCCCCCGTCGTGTCCCCGCCGTGCTTTCCCTCGTCGTGCCCTCACCGTGCCCCCATTGCGTCCACGCCGTGCGTGCCCTCGTCGTGCCCTCGTCGTGCCCTTGCCGTGCCCCCGCCGCCTCGCCCCGCGACCCGCCGACTCGTCCGCGACCCGTCGATTCGTCTGCGACCCGTCGTCCCGCCCGTTGGGTATGATTAGGTTTAATATTGTGTTGATTAGATTAATATTTAGTTTTCTTGTGTTAAATTTATGTACGTGTATGATTAGGTTAATATTGAGTATTGATGATTGCCGGCCATCGTGCCGTTGAATTATGTGTGGATGTCAGCCATCGTGCTGAAAATTTAATTTGCAGGATTTCGAAACCTCCCCGTGCAGGGGAGGTGCTGCCGAAATTTCCTGTTATAGGATGGAGGACCGTGAGTGGATGTACACTGGCCGTAGAGGAAGAAACGATGTCACCACTAAATGGATTAGAAAGACCGATGATTTCGTGGAACGGGCATACGGCGAAGCTGCTAAAGGAGCGAGTCTAGTCTCATGCCCGTGCAGCAATTGTGACAACCGGAAAAGAAAACCAAAGAAGACCATGGTAGAACATATTTGGAAGAATGGATTTATGCCGGGCTATACTCGGTGGATATTTCATGGTGAAGCGCATCGTACGAGAGAGGAGGTGCTGAGACAACGTGTCGAGGATTATGACGCGGATGCGGGGGTAGCGGATATGTTGAACGACTATCAGGAGGCACAGTACACGGGAAGATGTATGGATGACGAGCCAGAGCCGACTGCAAAGGCGTTCTACGACATGTTCGACGCGGCACAGAAGCCCCTTCACGGCCAGACAAAGGTTTCTCAACTGCCATTGGGCGTGTAATGGCGTTCAAGTCGCAGTACAACATGAGTAGAGACGCATTCGATGGCTTGTTGACGGTTATTGGGAGTCTGCTTCCGGATGATCACGTTCTGCCAAAGAGCATGTACGAGGCACAGAAACTACTTCGTGCACTCAAGATGACGTATGAGCAGATTCATGCTTGTCCGAAGGGCTGCGTGCTATTTAGGAAAGAATACGCGGAGGCAAAGTATTGTCCCAAGTGTAATTCGTCTAGGTTTATGGAGGTAAACTCTGGTGATGGACAGAAGAGGCAGCTCGACATCCCCTTGACAATCCTACGACACCTTCCGTTCATACCGAGGATCCAGCGTCTGTACATGACAGAGGAATCCGCGAAACAGATGACATGGCACAAAAATGGAAAACGATACAATCCTGACAAGATGGTGCACGCATCAGATGGTGAAGCATGGAAACACTTTGATGACATTCACCGTGACAAAGCCGAAGAGGCTCATAATGTACGTGTTGTGTTGGCCACAGATGGGTTCAATCCCTATGGAATGAGCGCTGCCCCGTACACATGTTGGCCCGTGTTTGTTATCCCAATCAATCTCCCCCCTGGTGTGTGCTTTCAAAGGCAGAATATATTCGTGTCGTTGATAATTCCCGGACACCCGGGGAACAAAATGGGCGTGTACATGGAGCCTTTGATCGATGAATTGGTACGTGCCTGGGAGGAAGGGGTATGGACGTTTGACCGAGCTACGAAGACAAACTTCAGAATGCATGTTTGGTACCAGTACTCCATGCATGACTTACCGGCCTATGGGCTATTCTGTGCCTGGTGTGTTCACGGTAAGTTCCCATGCCCAGTTTGCAAGGAAGCTCTCAGGTTCATTTGGTTGAAAAAGGGTGGCAAATATTCGTCCTTCGATAAACATCGACAATTTCTTCATGCTGACCATCCATTCCGCCTAGACATCAAGAACTTTACGAAAGGTGTCGTAGTGACAGACCGCCCACTTGCAACGATGACTGGTGCCGAAATTCGTCAACAGATAGATGGGCTCGTGGCCAATACAGAAGGTGGTTTTGTGGGATATGGTGAGCAGCATATGTGGACACATAAGTCTGGCTTGACTCGGCTCCCCTATTATGACGACCTGCTCCTTCCACACAACATTGTTTGTGTTTAATACTTGTGTTGAACACTTATGTTTGTGATGGATATTTATGTTTGTGGTGACGGTTTTATGTTTGTGTTGGCTATTTATGTCTGTGATAATATCTGTGATGTATATATGTGATATATATGTGATATCTTCTGTTTGTGTGGATGGAAAACAAAAAACAAATAAAAAAGGTATATACTGGTTACTTTGCCGAGTGTCTGGGTCATAACACTCGGCAAAGAGCACAGACCTGGGCACCGGCTTAGGGTCTTTGCCGAGTGCCACTTGGGACACTCGGCAAAGAGCCTGACATGGGGACCCTCCCTGGCGGTCTCTTTGCCGAGTGTCCCAACTGGCACTCGGCAAAGAAGGCGGCTTTGCTGAGTGCTGCCAGGAAGACACTCGGCACAGATATCTTCGTTGCCGAGTGTCACGTTGACACTCGGCAAAGCCGCCGTCTCCGTCACCCGGCGCCGTAACGGTCGCTTTTCTTTGCCGAGTGCCCGAGAAAAAGTACTCGGCAAAGAAGTCTTTGCCGATGCACTGTTTGCCGAGCCTTCTTTGCCGAGTGTTACACTCGGCAAAGCCTTTGCCGAGTGTTTTTAAGGCTTCGCCGAGTGCTTCAGGCACTCGGCGAAGCGATTGATTCCGATAGTGTCTAGAGCTTAATTACAAAGTTTGGTAATTCGATCTGGAAATCCATGTGTGTGAAGAATATATAATTTTTTGTTCCGGGGATGCATGCATGTGTCACAGGCATATTCATTCCTTTTTCCATCACGGTGGTATTATATCGTAATGGGAGAAACATTATATTATGCCCCACATCAAGATCGGAGATCGGTGACTCATAAATGCACGATATTCTATATATACATGTATATAACAATAAGTCAAAAATTCTTATTTTTCGTCTCTCTTAATTATTTTTGTGAATGTGAAAATTGACTCTTTTTTGTTTTTAAAATTTTCCTGTTTTATATACGACATATACAAGATTTGTTTGAAGTGACAAGCATATATATATAAACATTTAAGTTGCATTGAGAAAAATTTTCTTGTTTCCTGTGTTTTTATGTAAAAATGAACTAATTTCTGTGAAATTCACGAAGTAACATGCATCTATGGGGTGTTTGGGATGACTCTAGTTTCCAGCTCCAGTATAGAGCTGTAATTTATAATATCAATTTAAATAGTTTTAAAAATATTTTTAATCTAAATAATAAACAAAATGACTTATCTAAATGTCTTCTAAAGGTTTACAGATCCAACTCCACGATTTTTAGAGCACCTAATGATCCGCTCCACCAACTTCATCAAATTTCTTGGAGCCACCAACTTCACCAAATTTTCTACAGCCGGAGATATCCAAACAGTGCCTATATAATCGGCCGGGTTCACTAATGGTCATAGACTCATCTAATATCTTTTACGTGCAGATGTCACATGGCAAAAAAAATAGCCCTATGAAACTACATATCTACATGTGGCCAGTAGGAGCCTAGGACACAATAATCACACAAGTGCGATTCAGAACTGCAAAGAAATTAAATTTGAACGATAACATCAAACAAAATCCGATCGAACTCAAGTGCTAACACGTCTCTGTCTTAAAACGTGTTGGGTTTTGTCGAATATCTGTGCCAAGTCTACCCGATTCATACTAGCTATAGCGACGGTCTTCTCATTCCCTGGCCTCTGATTGGTGAGCGGCTGCGCTGCTAACAAGTTTTTTTTTTTTTTGACTTGAACATTGAACAATGAACATACAGCATGGTCATGCATGAAAGTCCCTGCTACTATAAAACAATAGTTTGAACGGTCGTCGTGCATATATTACATGTAGGTCTATTCTCCTCTCTCTACTATAGATAGATCGTAAAAACCATCGAAATCTCTATTAGTGAACCGTTATTCTATGGATAGGTTATGAGAATCCATGTAAACCCAACACGACATGAAATAACACGTGGTAGTATAACGCTCTCACGTAGTATCACTCTGCTAAATAAAGGAGGACGGGCAAACAAACTAGCTATAAAAAAGGATCGGATTCATTTTCAACCCATACCCTTTTTAACCAAGAAGACATATATGCTATCAGCGAGGCAGCATGCCATGACCGCCACTACCTACGGTGCACCCGATGTGGAAGGAAGAAGCAGTGTTCCGCTTCTGTGTTAGTTCTGAAACAAATTGCACGGAAGAAGTCATGGCCGACTTTGGATGAGGAAAACTAGCTCGATCGAATTTGGTTTTGAAACAAATTGCACACGGCAAGTCATATAGGAAGAAAACGTATTGAGGTCGGCGCTATATGCTTAGCTATATGAACCGCGATATGCGGCAACTTGGCAAGAAATGTCAACTCGCCTCATCTTAATTTATATATAAACCGCAGTTAATTGCGCATATATATATAGACTAGCAAATAAGTCAGAGTGATTCACCCTAATACGGCATGTAATTGGTAGCTGAATTTTTTGTATTTTAGCCTTTTTAGAGTTTTGAATGACTTAATCTCATTTTTAGACCTTTTGCTCGGACTCAGTGTCACATATCTTGATGTCGAGATACGTACTCCACATAAATGACGTATGTATATACTGACCAGCAAATAATAATTCGTACGTATATATACTACTACTAGTAGTAGAATGCTCACAACTGCCTGCCTGAAAACCAGACACATCTCGGATCGCATTAAGAGCTGGATGGAACCGGCGGAAGGCCCACCACCAGTCGGCAGTCGCGTTAAAAAGGGTTTCCTTGGACCTTTTCTCGCGCGAAAACAAAGCAATAAACGAGAGGCACGCGGCGCCGCCGTCGACTTTGACCGCCGACAAGCTATCCTCTGCCGCTGCTATGCTAGAGACCCATCATCCCTGCAGGCACTGCCCTAGCTCTCACGTACATGGGTCAAACCTACTCCTCCCGGCATGTCCACACGCCGCCGATCCGATCGATATATGCAGCCACCAGCCCAGCAGCCGAACGAGTGCTGCTGCCTCTAAGTACGTACTGTACACACCCAGGAAACTAAAGACCTCCAGGAGTAGTCGTCGTCCTCCGATCCGATCCTATTCCTTTCATCGATCGATCTTCTAGCTACGAGTGTACCAACCTACCATGGGCAATAATGGCTGCCTCCTGCTCGCGCCGCGCTGCTTCCTGCTGTCGTGTCGGCGGCGGAAGGCGCGGCTGGTGCTGTGGGGCGGGGAGACCCGGGCGGCCCGGCACGGCAAGCTGGCGGGGCAGGTGATGATGGACGTGGCGGGCACCGTGGTGTGCCGCGCCGACGCCTTCTACCTGGGGCGCCCGGCGCCCGTGCTGGCCATCGAGGACAGGCTCCTGGGCGGCGCCACCTACCTGGTGCTCCCCGTGGACCGCCTCCCGCAGGGCTACGACGCGCTGACCGCCGCGTCCCTGGCCGCGCTCTCCTACGGCAGCAGGCGGCCCGGAGGCGGGTCCGGCTCGGCGTCGTCGCCGTCCATCGCGGGAGGCGCCCGGAGCCCCTTCGAGTACGTCAAGGGCGACGACGGGCGCACCGTCATCAAGGTCACGCCCGAGTTCCTCGTCGGGGCCATCACGGCGGCGGACACCAAGGAAGCCGGCGAGGCGTGCGCCGGCGGGGCGCTGTGCAGCACGCCCGAGCTGCGGAAGCACTACGAGCAGCTGGTGGGCGCCGCCAGGGGCCGCGCGTGGTCGCCGCGCCTCGACACCATCAAGGAGCGCAAGGGCAGGAGGGCCCTCGCCCTCGCCGCGGTCGTCAGCCCCGGCAGGCTGTCGCCGGTGGCCGTCACCAGGCTCCTCGGCCTGGACGCCGCCAAAGCAGAAACCACCACCAGATAGCGATCGATCTCTGATCCAGCGCTAGCTCAACTGCATGCGCATGCAAAAGGGACCTGATCTCGGATGGAAATGCATGGATCGGAGGAAGCAATCGATTCTTGGATGTCTCTATCTGGATCGATAGACGATAGTCCAGTCCAGTCCAGTCGAGTGCGCGCGCGTAGAACCGGGTTAGTTTCTGTAATTACTCCTCTCTTTCGAATCATGATGAGTCGTCGTTCTAATTTTTTTTAGATTTCTACTATATACGTAAAAAGATCTTATCTAGAAAAGAAAAGTTAGAACGTGTTACCATCAGCGAACGAAGAGAGTATTATGTGTAAATCTTGTATTTGTTTGTACAGTAAGAGAAAATTGAACTCTACATAGATTATCTCGATCTGAGTGAAATGAAATATAGCTAGGGCAGCTAGCTAGCATGGATGAGATTGCTAACGATTATATATACCCTGAACCCACGGATAGAGATGGTAATTGGTTTAAGCATCTCCAACAGGCAACAGCTATCAATTAATAATTTTAAAATAATAATTTAGGAATAAAGGTAAAAAAGCATAGTCCAACAACTCTTAATCTATGCTCTAAATTTATTTGGTGCATCAAAACCAAATCCTGGTGGTATAAATTTGGGGTCGAGCTAGCGCCCCCGTATATGTGATTTTGTTCATTTCTCGCATCCAGAAGCGCTATTCTTAAAGCTGCATTGGGATATTTTTTAGGAGTTGTCAGAGGTAAATGTGTTTTTTGAGCTTATAGACTTTTGGGATGAGTCTAATATTGGGTGTACAATTATTAGGAGGTGTTAGATATGCTCCAATGGGATCTAGATTTTACACCATATATAAAATTTAAGGATCAAATCGGATTAAAATCAAACTCTGCCCCTATACATTTTTAACTAAAATTAACTAAAGATTCTAACTTATTACAAAGAAATATTTAGATCGTGATCTATTACCACCTCGCTAACCGCGGACTGTTGCTGCGAGAGGTAGAAGAACAGCGCCCGGGCGCTAGAGCGCTTATAGCACAGCCGTTATGTATTTGCTCATATATATATAACTAATGTCTAAAACTTTGGATTTTGAATCGTTGCTGGAAACAAAACTAGTGTGGTTGGATGGATTAAGGGGGGCAATGAACGAACTGAAAGCGCGCACCGTTGCACGTTCGTTCAATACTGTAGCACATATGTTGTCAAAAGAAAGTAGTGTAGCACGTGCAGGGAATACAAGCTAGGAAGAGCACATATGTTGTAAAAAAACGGTAGTACAACTTTTTAAGATCTACAACTTGAGTTTAGTAGGTTGTTTCTTCATCTGAGGTCATTTGAAAAAAAATGAATTTTAAATGTAAGAAATTTCAAACACAATTTTTCATATATAGATGAGTTCAAATGGAAAAGGTTGTTAAGTATAAATCTGCAAAAAAAAAATTGACATATACAACTTTTGTTTTGGCTGCGAGATCATCGTTTGAAATTTTTTGACATGAAAAAAAGTTGTCAACTATAAAGTTGTACAACTTTTTTAGATCTAGGCCTCTTGTTTCGGTTGCTTTTTATCCTAGACTATTTGAAAACAAATCGAACATACTATCTACCTCCTCTTTATAGAGATGGCTAGGAATTTATTTCCATGGACCACTGCAAATAGAGTCACCTCTAAAAAAAATTAGAAGTATTTATAAAGGCGGCTCGAAACCACAACCGTCTCTACTAATGCAGTTGCATTGTGGTTCGTTTTTTTTTTGTTCCACTACAGAGACAACTGGATACTGACCCGTCTCTATAGTAAAATACCTTTAAAAATCGTTTGTTAATAGTATTTATTTGTTTAGTTTGTAGAATAAAAATGGACGATGTATCGCCACATCATTTCTCATAAATCAATAATTACTAGTCAGATGCTCATGCATTGCTATAGTTTATATATATCACATGGCTTGATTTTTTTTAATAAAATACAAAAATATATTTGTTTGTTAGTTATATTGGTGTAAATGTAGAATCAATGAAGCGAGGGAGGGTAGGATGACACACAAACCCTAGAAACTGGGGCTTTCTTTAGAATTAATACTTTGCGAGGGGTGTGTAGCGTGCTATTGGGATAAAATGGTTTTACGAGGTAAAATCTCAAAGCTAGCTAGAGTGACATTATTTTTCTTGAATGTAAAGGTAGGCGCTCTACTGTTCAAAACAAAGGTCCATGTCACAACAGAAATATACACGCTGTCTCTAGAAAATAAGGTGGGGTTACACGACACGAGAGAACAAAGCACTACCAAGGTACGTAGTAGAGTATAGCATTGATCTTTTTTTCCTCGAAACGTGTATACGGGCCTCCTCGGGCGATACTTGTAGGCTGCGCGGGGACCTCTTGTAGCGGTGGAGGGATAGAGGGTGAAGGACTACGGGTTAATTAAAGTAAATTTGAGAAGTGTCTTTGAAACTGCGACCGTGAAACTTTTGAACTATAGAAAGTGGTGTTTTA
The DNA here is from genome assembly GCF_902167145.1 of Zea mays. Classification (NCBI taxonomy): domain Eukaryota; kingdom Viridiplantae; phylum Streptophyta; class Magnoliopsida; order Poales; family Poaceae; genus Zea; species Zea mays. Next base: position 134,438,195 of record NC_050104.1, read on the forward strand.
TAATATTACTAGTTAGTTGCTCGTGCATTGTGATGGTAAATAAACACCGCTGATAAAATCATTAGTAGTAATTAATTTTGGATAACTTCATGAGATGTGCTCTCCCGACAGGAGAAAAAGCAGGAAATATACATTCATTTTTTATTCATCAATCAGAACAAAGTAAAAGAAGCAACTAAACACCATATATGTTCACATATCAAACTCATATATTGTCTAATAGCTACACCTGTGGTCAACAAGATGTTATTAATTAATTACGAGATTTTCTATGGATACGCGATGTGCCAATATTAATACGCCATTTTTTCCCTAAAAACAATGATATAGGGATATGCTATTTTGTAAATATTAGTAAAGATTTATAAATAGTTTATATTGGATAATTATTGATAATAGTTGTTTTTTGATATTCTGCATCGTGCCTCTGACATAGTAGTCGACGGCCTGCTGCAGGGGTAGGCCCATGTACTCCATGACAGGGGCCATGTCCCACTTGAGCGTGCCAGACATGGCGCACGCGCCGCATATGTATGTACCGAACCTGATCAGCAGTGAATCCCCAATATGCCCGAGCATCTTGCTCATCAACCGTCTGTGGACATGGCCGCCGCACACCCCAACGTCTCCGATACGTACACACTGATGGGCAACCCGTTCATCACCATGCCCGCCTTGTGTACGTTGTCGTTGTCCACGCTGTTCGCGCTACACTTGTCCATTTGTGCTGCATTTGTCCATCCCCATCAGTGGGATGAGGTAGTCCAACTGCGCGAGCGCGAAAAGTAGGAAAAAAGAACAACCATGGTTGATGAGCAAGATGAGGAGTAAAAAAATGATGGACAACCTCTTTACTCGGCCAAACACCCTATTGATGCATTTAAGGGGAACATGTTATATAAATAATAAATGTAGAAAAGGGAAGAAAAAAAGGAAAATCACAGCTTGCTCCCGTATTCTTTTACTTTTATACCCTCCTTTTTCTTACTAAATTTTGGGTTACGTTCACGCACATGGGCAGTTGGGCTTCCACCGACCACCGTATTGGGATTTTTTTTCTCCCAGAGAAGTTCCCTCTCTCTGTTCCCAACGCGATCAGCTCAGCTCTTCTTCCACTCCTCGGCGGCGCGGTCGGTGCTCGTGAGGTAGGCCTTCTTCCTCCTCCCGGCGCGTGCGCAAGTGCACACGATTGCGAAGCAGGCTGCGTACACGACGTACACGCGCTAGTTGGCGCGGGGCGCGGCCTCTGCCGCGGCGTGGTGGAAGACGGCGGCGTAGTAGTGCACACCGACGGCGAGGCCGACCACCATCTCCGCGAGCCCGAGGGCCTTAGCGGCGTCCCCGTTGCCGTCGTCCTCGGGGGAGGCGGTGCCCGAGAAGACGGCGACGAGGTCCACCATATGGAGCACGAGGTAGGCCATGAAGTCGAGTGACTGTGCGGCCTGCGTCCAGGCGTAGGCGGCGGGGGAGGCCGCGTGGACGAAGCGCAGCGGCTCCAGCCCCGTGGCGGCCGCGGTGAGCGTGAGCGTCGCAAAGTAGATGGCGAGGTACGCCTGCGCCAGCAGCAGCGCGCGGTGGAGGAGCGGTAGTGTCGGCGTTTCGAGAGAGGGGGGTCCCTAAGCCGACGAGTGAGTGTGCTGCGTGCCCCAGCCCAGATGGGTCGAGCGCGTGGGCGAGCGCGAAGGGGGGAGAGGCGAGGTGGCCGGAGTCAGGCGTGAGAGAGGTGGAAGTCCCGCGGCCTTCGTGTTCATCCCGCGCCCAGGTCGGGTGCGCTTGCAGTAGGGGGGTTACAAGCGTCCACGCGGGTGAGGGAAGCGAGCGGCCCCAAGAGAGCGCCTGTCCCGTCCTCGGTCCCACGCGGCCAACCTTCTCTAAGAAGGCCCTGGTCCTCCCTTTTATAGTCGTAAGGAGAGGATCCAGGTGTACAATGGGGGGTGTAGCAGAGTGCTACGTGTCTAGCGGAAAGAGAGCTAGCGCCCTAGGTACATGCCAATGTGGCAGCCGGAGAGGTCTTGGCACCTTGCTGGCGTGATGTCGTGGCTGTCGGAGGAGCGACGGAGCCTGACGGAGGGACAGCTGTTGGAGCGGTCGATTCCTTGCTAACGTCGCCCTGCTTCCGTAAGAGAGCTGAGGGCCGCCGTCGTCACAGAGCTCGTGGAGCGCCATCATTGCCCATCCGGCGGAGCTGGCCGGATGGGACGCCGGTCTTGTTCTCCGTGACCCGAGTCGATTCGGGGTAGGATGATGATGGCGCTTCCTGTTGACGTGGCAGGCCTGTGCCCTAGGCAGGGCGGCGTGGGGGCTCCTCCGAAGCCGAGGTCGAATCTGTCTTCCGTTGCCGAGGCCGAGCCCGAGCCCCTGGGTCGGGCGAGGCGGAGATCTTTTAGCCGAGGCCAGGGCGGAGTCCGAGCCCTGGGGTCGGGCGAGGCGGAGTTTCGTCGTCTTCCGGGTCTTAGCCCGAGTCCGAGCCCTGGGGTCGGGCGGAGCAGAGTTCGTCGTCTTCCGGGTCTTAGCCCGAGTCCGAGCCCTGGGGTCGGGCGGAGCGGAGTTCGCCGTCTTCCGGGTCTTAGCCCGAGTCCGAGCCCTGGGGTCGGGCGGAGCGGAGTTCGCCGTCTTCCGGGTCTTAGCCCGAGTCCGAGCCCTGGGGTCGAGCGGAGCGGAGTTCGCTATGGCGCCTTTGTCAAGGCCTGACTGCCTGTCAGACTCACTCTGTCGAGTGGCACTGCAGTCGGAGTGGCGCAGGCGGCGCTGTCCTTCTGTCAGACTGGTCAGTGGAGCGGTGGAGTGACGGCGGTCACTTCGGCTCTGCCGGGGGGCGCGTGTCAGGATAAAGGTGTCAGGCCACCTTTGCGTTAAATGCTCCTGCAACTTGGTCAGTCGGTGTGGCGATTTAGTCAGGGTTGCTTCTGAGCGAAGCCAAGGCCTCGGGCGAGCCGGAGGTGTGTCCGCCGTAAAAAGGGGGGGGGGGCCTCGGGCGAGACAGAAGTCTCTCGAGGCCGGCTGCCCTTGGCCGAGGCTAGGCTCGGGTGAAGCGTGATCGAGTCACTCGTGTGGACTGATCCCTGACTTAATCGTACCCATCAGGCCTTTGCAGCTTTATGCTGATGGGGGTTACCAGCTGAGAATTAGGCGTCTTGAGGGTACCCCTAATTATGGTCCCCGATAGTAGCCCCCGAGCCTCGAAGGGAGTGTTAGCACTCGCTTGGAGGCTTTCGTCGCACTTTTTTGCAAGGGGACCAGCCTTTCTCGGTTGCATTTCGTTCCGGTAGGTGCGCGCGAGCGCACCCGCCGGGTGTAGCCCCCGAGGCCTCGGAGGAGTGGTTACACTCCTTCGAGGTCTTAATGCCTTGCGTAATGCTTCGGCTGGTCTGGTTGTTCCCTCATGCGAACTGGCCGTAGCCCGGGTGCACGGTCGGGGCCCAAGCTCTCGGGCTGGTATGTTGACGCTGTCAAAGGTTTGGCCGGAGCCGGGTTTGCGAGAGCAGCCCCCGAGCCTCCGCACAGGGCGAGAGGACGATCAGGGACAGACTCGACTTTTTACATACGCCCCTACGTCGCCTTTCCGCAAGGAGGAGGGGGGAGTGCGCCATGTTACCCTCGATGGGCACCGAACATGGTGTCTCCGGTGAGCTGCAAGCGGGTAATCCGAGTGGACGTCCGTGCCCCGTTCGTTGGGCGTCGGCTAGGGGCCCAGAGGCACGCCCAAAAGTACCTGCGGGTGATTTGCCGGACCCGGTCCCCTGGCGACGGGGTCCGAGGGCTCGATGCCTCCCTCCGATGGGATTCCGTTACAAGATCGTTCCCGCTGGTCTCGGAAATGTCCTAGGGTACCTCGGGAGCGCAGCCCGAGCCTCGGTTATGTATCGAGCGTACCCCTGGTCATCCCTCGCTCGGTGTCTGAGGCGACTGTGAACCCTTCGGGGGCCAGCCTTCGAACCCTTGATCAGTAATGGGCGCGGAGCCCGAGTAGCCTGAGGCGGCCATGGAACCCTTCGGGGGGCTGGCCTTCGAACCCCTGACCAGTAGTGGGTGTCGGGCCCACGCGATCTGAGGCGACTGTTGAACCCTTCGGAGGGCCAGTCTTCGAACCCCTGATCAGTAGGGGGGCTCGGAGCCCGGTTCCTTCGCGGAGAAGGATCCTTTTCGGGGTATCCCCCTTTCCCGGTCCCTGTTGCAAGAGATAGAGAAAGAGGAAAAAGGAAAAGGATACGAAATCGAACGACGTGGCGTACCTCTTTTTGACGCGGTTATTACGGCGAAGGCGAAGCGTCGCGCGCTTCTCCCGCCAGAGGCGCCGCGTGTCCCGCCGCGAAGTTAATGCGACAGAGCGAGTGGTTGGCGGGGCGGCCGTTGTGCGTGCGCGAGCCGTTCGAGGAACGGGTCATGGGTGCACCGTCATCAGGCCGTGGGAGGAGGCACTCTTGCTGTCCCCGGACGGGACGTGAGCCTGGCTGGCGACGTGACTGCTGCGCCCGCCCGCCTGCCACCGCCATTACTGCCGGCCCACTTTCGGCCGCTTTGACCAACACGCCAGGCTGGCGCCGCTGGGTCGTGCGCTGGTTGCCTTGAGTCGCGGCACAGGCTCCGCAACCGAAGAGGCGCGACGGTGGCACAAGTGGCGGTGCGGTTGCTTGCATGCAGCAACTGGCGCGCCGGTTGCTTGACGCGTGGGCCTGGGCTTCCAAGCTGGCGTGTCAGAAGTCGGAGAAGCGCGTCCACCTGGCGCGGTTGCATGCCGCCTGCATGGCTGTCCGCCCCTTCTGCCCGTTGGTCTGGGCAAAAGTGGGGGGTCGCTTGTAACCGCTGGGCGGTCGTGCGCACCACGCGCGGCGGTTTGGCTTCTTCTGCCCTGAGCCGGTTTGCATGACATGCGGGACCCAGCCCCCGAGTCGCAGGGGAGGGCCTTGGAGCGTGTTGGAGAAGACTCAGCCCGTGGCGTCTGGGGGCGCACGTAGGGAGAGTTGCCTTTAAAAGGAGGGAGACTCCTTTCAGAAGGCAACCATGTCTTCTTCCTCCCTTATGCGTCGTGTCTTTCCATCTTCCAAGCCCCCGGATGGGGGGTATCCGTCGCCTTTCCGCCTCCTCGTTGGAGGAACGCAACCCCATGGGAATTGGTACCTCTCAGCCATCGTTCGGCTTCAAGGATTTTCATCAGCCGGCCCGGCCGCACCCCTACGCCGGCGATCACCCAGGATGGTGACCACCAGTTTCTGGGTGGGGAAGAGCAAGTCGGGCTGCGATCTTGGTCCCACCCTCAGCTTCAAGGATGTTCATCATCCTCGCTGGGGTGGGGGCCACGCTGAGCCGGCGCTCTACCTCCCGCGCGGGTCTGTGGGTCACCCTTTTCCGCGGCGTTCGGGGGTGGAGGCGCTCGCTGGCCCTGCGGGCGGCGCGGACTTAGACAACGTGGGGCTGATCGACGGCGGGCGTCGTCACCTCCAGCGTGTCGGAGTCGTCGGCCGGGCTTCCGGCGGCCCCTCCTGCCGGAGGGCGGCCGCCGCGCCGTGTGCACGGGAGGACCACCCACGATGCCGCGCGCTGCTAGGGCGGCGTTCGTGTTCTGGGGTGGCCCTGCTTTTGCACTGGGACGGCGCCCTCGCGCAGAGGCCGGTGCCCCACTCGTCTGGGAGGATTTGAGTGGGGATCTGCCGGGGGGCTGGCGTCCCCTGCCATCGGCGCCGAGGCGGAGGCGGCTCGAGAAGTCCTCGTCGCCGACGGGATCACTGCCACCATCCGCGCCCCGGGCCACTGCGCCGGCGTACTTGTCCTCGCCCCTCGAGCGTCGGCGGGGGCGAGGGCAAGATCGCAGCAGCGCCGGCCCACTGTCGCCGTAGTCAGAACGGGCGGCGGCGAGCCGCTCGTCAGTCTTCTGTTGCTCCACAGGCCTTCCCCATGGAGTGGGGTCGTTCGTACCTGCGGAGGGGGAACCGGAGTTCCGTTCGTAATGGCACTTCGAATGCCAGTGTTTTTTGTTCATTGTGGCTGTCGAGGCCTGAACATGTATGTAATTTTGGCACGGAGCCGTGTTTTTTCCTCATTTTCGAGCACTAAGTCTCGCCTGTTGATTATCTGAACCACTTTACCAAGCATGAGTCGCCCCGTGTCAAGGTGACGAGTGAGGTATCCGTATCCCGGAGGCGTAGGAATCCCTCGGCCCGATCGGCCTTGTTGTCTGGGGCTCCTCTAGCTTAGTTAAAGAGACCCCTCGGTCGCTCTTCGATGAGCCGAGGCCAGGGGTAGCGATATCAGTATGAACAGAGGCGGAGTTGGCTCGAGAATGGGAACCTGGTTGGCCGGAGCCTAGCCGTGTTGTCCGTCAGCGGAGCCGACGCCAAAGTCGATCAGTCGAGGCCTCGGGTTGGGCTGGCGCCCTTGGAAGCCGATTGGCCGAGGCCCCAGGGGTAACCGGCCGAGCCGCCTGCTCGGGCCGGATTCCCGGAGAAGTCCCTGGACCGCGTCGCCGTCCGAGGCTGGGTCAGACTTTGCTGAAGACGTCGTCGATGCCGAGGGTGCTACGGCTCCCTTCAGCGTGAAGACCCGAGCCTGCAGGATCAGATCGTCTTGTAGCGTGTGCCTTCTGCGGCCGCCGAGGCCAGAAAACACACCCTCGCCGTGCTTGCGAAGCTGCGTCTTTTTTCCTCTTGTTTCGAGCATCTGGACTCTCTGTCGGTAACAGGGATGTTTGTGTGAGCGAGAGTTGCTTCTCGCGGAAGGGACGAGTGAGGTATCCATATCCCAGAGGCGTGGGAATCCCTCGGCTCGGTCGGCCTTGCCGCTTACGCGTACTTTCACCCGTTCATGAGGCCCTGTCCCCGACTTAGCCGAGAAAGCTTGAAGGACTGCTTCGGCAGGAGAGCTTCCGAACGTGAAGACTTGTTCGGTCCACGGAGTCGCTTTATCCGAACGCGAGTTACTTATCGCAGAAGGTGATGAGTGAGGTATCCGTATCCCGGAGGCGTAGGAGTCCCTCGGCTCGGTCAGCCTTGGCTGCTTACGTGTACTCCGTCGTTTCCAGGATCCGCTTTCCGAAGTAGTCAAGAAACACGAAAGAAATCCTGCTAAAAAGAGATCCTTTTTCGAGGAAAAATTCGACGCAGAGGGGGTCTCCCCCCTTTTTAGCCCCCGAGGGAGGGTCGGGCTTTGCCGAGGCTAGGCCGACCCTTCCTTGACGACTAAACTTTGCGTAGGTGCGAGGTATATGAACAACTTGGAAACATCTTAAGGGTTGAAGCGACGTAGTTGTTTGATGTTCCAAGCGTTGCCGTAGATCTCGCCTTGATTGTTGGCCAGCTTGTATGTTCCGGGCTTCAGAACTTTGGCGATGACGAATGGCCCTTCCCAGGGGGGCGTGAGCTTGTGCCTCCCTCGGGCGTCTTGCCGCAGCCGAAGCACCAGATCGCCCTCCTGGAGGTCTCGGGACCGGACCCCTCGGGCGTGGTAGCGTCGCAGGGACTGCTGGTACCGCGCCGAGTGTAGTAAGGCCCTGTCCCGAGCCTCCTCCAGCTGGTCCAGCGATTCTTCTCGGCTAGCTTGGTTGCTTTGATCGGTGTAGGCCCTCGTCCTCGGGGAGCCGTATTCCAGGTCAGTGGGCAAGATAACTTCAGCCCCGTAGACCAGGAAAAACGGCGTGAAACCCGTGGCACGACTCGGCGTCGTCCTTAGGCTCCAGACCACCGAGGGGAGTTCCTTCATCCACCGCTTGCCAAACTTGTTGAGGTCGTTGTAGATCCGAGGCTTGAGCCCTTGTAGAATCATGCCGTTGGCACGCTCTACTTGCCCATTCGACATGGGATGAGCCACGGCGGCCCAGTCCACCCGGATATGGTGATCCTCGCAAAAATCCAAGAATTTTTTGCCGGTGAACTGGGTACCGTTGTCGGTGATGATGGAGTTTGGGACCCCGAAGCGATGGATGATGTTGGTGAAGAACGCCACCGCCTGCTCGGACCTGATGCTGTTCAGAGGTCGGACCTCGATCCACTTGGAGAATTTGTCGATGGCGACCAGCAGGTGCGTGTAGCCCCCGGGCGCCTTCTGCAAGGGACCGACGAGGTCCAGACCCCATACAGCGAAGGGCCAGGTGATGGGTATCGTCTGCAGAGCCTGAGCGGGCAGGTGGGTCTGCTTCGCATAGAATTGGCACCCTTCTCAGGTGCGGACAATTCTAGTGGCGTCAACCACCGCCGTTGGCCAGTAGAAGCCTTGCCGGAAAGCATTCCCGACAAGGGCTCGGGGCGCTGCGTGATGGCCGCAAGCCCCCGAGTGTATTTCTTGCAGCAATTCCCGACCCTCGGCGATGGAGATGCATCGCTGGAGGATGCCCGAGGGGCTGCGATGGTAGAGCTCCTCTTCATTGCCCAGCAAGACGAACGACTTGGCGCGTCGCGCTACCCACCGAGCCTCGACTTGGTCGAGGGGTAGCTCTCCTCGACGGAGATATTGCAGGTACGGGGCCTGCCAATCTCGATCAGGCGTGGCCCCGCTCTGCTCTTCCTCGACGTCCAGTGTCTCGCCCTCGGGGGCCGAGGGTACCTCGGGCTGAGCCGAGGGTACCTCGGGCTGAGCCGAGGGTGCCTCGGGCCGAGCCGAGGGCGCCTCGGCCTGAGCCGAGGGTGCCTCGGGCTCGGGCGCGTCGTCGATCTTGACAGAGGGTCGATGCAGATCCCGGGAGAAGACGTCCGAGGGGACCGTCGTTCGCCCCGAGGCTATTTTAGTCAGCTCGTCTGCGGTTTCGTTGTAGCGCCGAGCGATGTGGTTGAGCTCGAGCCCGAAGAACTTGTCTTCCAGGCGCCGAACCTCGTCGCAGTAGGCCTCCATCTTCGGGTCGTGGCAGTGGGAGTTCTTCAGGACTTGGTCGATGACGAGCTGCGAATCACCGCGGGCGTCGAGGCGTCTCACCCCTAGCTCGATGGCGATCCGCAACCCGTTGACCAGAGCTTCGTACTCGGCCACATTGTTGGACACCGAGAAATGGAGGCGCAGCACGTAGCGCAGGTGCTTTCCAAGGGGTGAGATGAAGAGCAGGCCCACGCTGGCTCCTGTCTTCATCAGCGATCCGTCGAAAAACATGGTCCAGAGCTCCGGTTGGATCGGAGCCGTCGGCAACTGGGTGTCGACCCATTCGGCCACGAAGTCCGCCAACACCTGGGACTTGATGGCCTTCCGAGGGGCGAACGAGATCGTTTCGCCCATGATTTCCACCGCCCACTTTGCGATCCTGCCCGAGGCCTCTCGGCACTGGATGATCTCCCCCAGGGGGAAGGATGACACCACAGTTACCGGATGAGACTCGAAGTAGTGTCGTAACTTCCGCCTTGTCAGGACCACAGCATACAGCAGCTTTTGAACTTGTGGGTAGCGGATCTTGGTCTCGGACAGCACTTCGCTGACGAAGTAGACCGGCCTCTGAACGGGCAATGCATGGCCTTCCTCTTGCCTCTCGACCACAATCGCGGCGCTAACCACCTGAGTGGTCGCGGCGACGTAGACCAAGAGGGCTTCTCCATCCGCCGGGGGCACCAAGACAGGCGCCTTTGTAAGGAGCGCCTTCAGGTTCCCGAGGGCTTCCTCAGCCTCAGGGGTCCAAGCGAGACACTCGGCCTTCCTTAAGAGGCGGTACAGAGGCAGACCTCTTTCGCCGAGGCGTGAGATGAAGCGGCTCAGGGCCGCGAGGCATCCCATGACCCTCTGTACACCTTTTAAGTCCTTGATGGGTCCCATGCTGGTGATGGCCGCGATCTTCTCCGGGTTGGCTTCAATGCCTCGCTCGGAGACGATGAACCCTAGGAGCATGCCTCGGGGCACCCCGAAGACACACTTCTCAGGATTGAGCTTGACTCCTTTCGCCTTGAGACATCGGAATGTCACTTCAAGGTCGGAGAGGAGGTCGGAAGCCTTCCTTGTCTTGACTACGATGTCATCGACGTAGGCCTCGACTGTGCGACCGATGTGTTCGCCGAACACATGGTTCATGCACCGCTGGTACGTCGCGCCCGCATTCCTCAAACCGAACGGCATGGTGACATAGCAGTACATGCCGAACGGCGTGATGAAAGAAGTCGCGAGCTGGTCGGACTCTTTCATCCGGATCTGGTGATACCCTGAGTAGGCATCGAGGAAGGACAGGGTTTCGCACCCAGCGGTGGAATCCACGATTTGATCGATGCGAGGCAGAGGGTAGGGAACCTTCGGACATGCTTTGTTGAGACCAGTGTAGTCTACACACATCCGCCATTTCCCCCCTTTCTTCCTCACAAGCACAGGGTTGGCAAGCCATTCGGGATGGAATACCTCTTTGATGAACCCTGCTGCCATGAGCTTGTGGATCTCTTCGCCAATCACTCTGCGCTTCTCCTCGTCGAATCGGCGCAGAGGCTGCCTGACGGGTCGGGCTCCGGCCCGAATATCCAGCGAGTGCTCGGCGACATCCCTCGGTATGCCGGGCATGTTCGAGGGACTCCACGCAAAGACGTCGGCGTTTGCGCGGAGAAAGTCGACGAGCACTGCTTCCTATTTGGGGTCGAGCCCGGAACCGATCCGGATCTGCTTGGTGGTGTCGCCACTGGGGTCAAGAGAGACGACCTTAACCGTCTCCGCTGGCTCGAAGTTGCCGGCATGGCGCTTCACGTCTGGAACCTCCTTGGAGAGGTTCTCCAGGTCGGCGATGAGGGCCTCGGACTCGGCGAGGGCCTCGACGTACTCCACGCACTCCACGTCGCATTCGAACGCGTGTTTGTACGTGGGGCCGACGGTGATGACCCCGTTGGGGCCCGGCATCTTGAGCTTCAGGTAGGTGTAGTTGGGGACGGCCATGAACTTCGCGTAGCATGGCCTCCCTAGTACGGCGTGGTAGGTTCCTCGGAACCCGACCACCTCGAACGTCAGGGTCTCCCTTCGGAAGTTGGAGGGCGTCCCGAAGCAGACGGGGAGGTCGAGTCGCCCGAGGGGCTGGACGCGCTTCCCAGGGATGATCCCGTGGAAGGGCGCAGCGCCTGCTCGGACGGAGGACAGATCGACGCGCAGGAGCTTGAGGGTCTCGGCGTAGATGATGTTGAGGCAGCTGCCCCCATCCATCAGGACCTTGGTGAGCCTGACATTGCCGACAACGGGGTCGACGACGAGCGGGTATTTCCCCGAGCTTGGCACATGGTCGGGGTGGTCGGCCTGGTCGAAGGTGATGGGCTTGTCGGACCAGTCTAGGTAGACTGGCGCCGCCACCTTCACCGAGCAGACCTCCCGGCGCTCTTGCTTGCGATGCCGAGCCGAGGCATTCGCCGCATGCCCTCCATAGATCATGAAGCAGTCGCGGACCTCGGGGAACTCTCCTGCTTGGTGATCTTCGTTCTTGTCGTCGTCGCGGGCCCTGCCACCCTCGGCGGGTGGCCCGGCCCTGTGGAAGTGACACCGAAGCATAACACACTTCTCGAGGGTGTGCTTGACGGGCCCCTGATGGTAGGGGCACGGCTCCTTGAGCATCTTGTCGAAGATGTTTGCACCTCCGGGGGGCTTCCGAGGGTTCTTGTCCTCGGCGGCGGCGACAAGGTCCGCGTCAGCGGCGTCGCGTTTCGATTGCGACTTCTTCTTGCCTTTCTTCTTGGCGCCGCGCGGAGCAGACGCCTCGGGAGCCTCTTCCGATGGGCGGCCCTGGGGCTGCTTGTCCTTTCGGAAGATAGCCTCGACCGCCTCCTGGCCAGAGGCGAACTTGGTGGCGATGTCCATCAGCTCGCTCGCCCTGGTGGGGGTCTTGCGACCCAGCTTGCTCACCAGGTCGCGGCAAGTGGTGCCGGCGAGGAACGCGCCGATGACATCCGAGTCGGTGATGTTGGGCAGCTCGGTGCGCTGCTTCGAGAATCGCCGGATGTAGTTGAAAGGGAAATTTGCCTTTGGGCCATTTCTAAGTATTTTGGTGATTGAGTGCCAACTCAAGTGCTTTAATGTGAATATATGTCCATGGATGAACAAGGTGCAAATCACAAGTAAAGGTATGTTTCTAAGCCTTAGTACATTGGTTTTGTGTACTAATATATTTGTCTAAGTGTTAGAAACAGAGAGAAGAAGAAAAGGAGAATGTTGGCTGTGTACAGCCAACAGGCTGGTTCGGTCTGGGGCACCGGACTGTCCGGTGGTGCACCGGACAGTGTCCGGTGCGCCAGGCTGCCTCGGGCGAAGAGGCCGCTCTCGGGAATTTGCCGACGGCGTACGGCTATAATTCACCGGACTGTCCGGTGTGCACCGGACTGTCCGGTGAGCCAACGGTCGGCCGAGCCAACGGTCGGCCGCGGAATCTGCGCGCGACACGTGGTCTGGCCAACGGTCGGAAGAAGGCACCGGGCTGTCCGGTGCGCCAGATCTGCAACGGTCGGCAACGGTCGGCTGCGCCTGTTAAGGAAAGAAATCGGGCACCGGACAGTGTCCGGTGTGCACCGGACTGTCCGGTGCGCCCGACGACAGAAGGCAAGGATGGCCTTCCAGATTTGTTCTCAACGGCTCCTAGCTGCCTTGGGGCTATAAAAGGGACCCCTAGGCGCATGGAGGAAAGAACCAAGCATTCCTTGAGCACTCTTGATCACTCACACATCAATCTTGCGCACTTGTTCGACATTCTAGTGATTTGAGCTCCGTTCTAGTGTGCTAGTCTCTTGAGCTCAAAGTCTGGGTCTTGTGTGTGCGTATTCGCTGTGATCTTTGTGTGTGAGTTGCTAATCCCTCCCTTGCTCCGTGATTCTCTGTGAACATCTTTTGTAAGGGCGAGAGGCTCCAAGTTGTGGAGATTCCTCGCAAACGGGATTGAGAAAAGAAAAGCAAGAACACCGTGGTATTCAAGTTGATCATTGGATCACTTGAGAGGAGTTGAGTGCAACTCTCGTCCGTTGGGACGCCACAACGTGGAGTAGGCAAGTTTTTGTCTTGGCCGAACCACGGGATAACCACCGTGTCATCTCTGTGATTGATTTCCTGTGGTTATTATGTTTTGACTCCTCTCTAGCCACTTGGCCATACTTGAGCTAACACTTAACAAGTTTTTGTGGCTTAAGTTTTGAAGTTTTACAGGATCACCTATTCACCCCCCCTCTAGGTGCTCTCAATTGGTATTGGAGCCGTTCTCTTCAAGAAAAAGACTAACCGCCCGAAGAGATGGATCCTAAGGGGAAGGGAATCATGATCAACGACAAGGAGAAGGAGTCCTTCGTCAACGAGCCAAAGGATGACAAGTCCAACGACTCGGGCTCAGGCCATAGACGAAAGGAAGGGAAGAAGAAGAAGACAAGGCGCATCAAGGAAATCGTCTACTACAACGACAGCGACGAATCTTCCTCTTCCCAAAAGGACAACGACTACGAGCAAAGGAAACCGGTTAATTCTAACTTTTCTTTTGACTACTCTCGTATTCCGCAAAGTTCAAATTCACATTTGCTTTCCATTCCACTCGGCAAGCCCCCACACTTTGATGGGGAGGACTACGGATTTTGGAGCCACAAAATGCGTAGTCACCTATTCTCTCTCCATCCTAGTATATGGGAGATTGTAGATAGTGGAATGCACTTTAATAGTTCGGATAGCCCTATATTCATTAATGAGCAAATCCATAAGAATGCACAAGCTACTACTGTTCTTCTAGCTTCATTGTGCAGGGATGAATATAACAAAGTGAGTGGCTTGGATAACGCCAAGCAAATCTGGGATACCCTCAAGATCTCTCATGAGGGAAATGACGCTACCTTGCTCACCAAAATGGAGTTGGTGGAGGGCGAGCTTGGACGGTTCGCGATGATAAGGGGCGAGGAGCCAACTCAAACATACAACCGGCTCAAGACCCTTATCAACAAAATAAGGAGCTACGGAAGCACGCGATGGACGGACCACGACGTCGTCCGACTAATGCTAAGGTCCTTTACCGTTCTTGATCCTCATTTGGTGAATAACATTCGTGAGAATCCCAGGTACACCAAAATGTTGCCCGAAGAAGTCTTAGGAAAATTCGTCAGCGGGCGAATGATGATCAAGGAGGCAAGGTACGTGGACGACGCCTTGAATGGACCGATCAACGAACCACAACCTTTTGCTCTCAAAGCAACAAGAAGCAAGGAGGCGCTACCCAGCAAGGTGGCACAAATTGAGGCGGTCGGACTTAATGATGAAGAGATGGCTCTCATCATCAAACGCTTCAAGACGGTGCTAAAGGGTCACAAGGGGCAGCCAAGCAAGACCAAGACAAAGGGGAAGCGCTCATGCTTCAAGTGCGGTAAGATTGGTCATTTTATCGCTAACTGCCCCGATAATGATAGTGACCAGGAAAAGGGAAACAAGAGGGAAAAGAAGAAGCATTACAAGAAGGCAAAGGGGGAGGCGCATCTAGGCAAGGAGTGGGACTCGGATTGCTCCTCTTCCGACTCCGACAATGAGGGACTCGCCGCCACCGCCTTCAACAAATCAACCCTCTTCCCAAACGAGCGTCACACATGCCTTATGGCAAGGGAGAAGAAGGTATGTACTCGCAACTCTACCTATGCTTCTTCAAGTGAGGACGAATCTAGTGATGAGGATGAAGTAGATTATTCATGTTTGTTTAAGGGCTTAGATAGATCTAAGATAGACAAAATTAATGAATTAATTGATGCCTTGAATGAAAAGAATATACTTTTAGAAAAGCAAGAGGATTTGTTGTATGAAGAACATGATAAGTTTGTAGAGGCTCAAAAATCCCTTGCATTAGAAATTAAGAGGAATGAAATGCTTGCTTGTGAAGTGTCAACATGCCATGATTCTATTTCTAACTTAAAGAGCATAAACGATGATTTAAATGCTAAACTAGTAGAAGCAAATAAATCCAACTCTTGTGTTGAACATGTTGAAATTTGCACTAGGTGTAAGGATGTTGATATTAATGCTTGTAGTGAACATCTAGTTTCAATTTCCAAGCTAAATGATGAATTGGCTAGTCTTAATGCTCAACTTAAGACTAGCAAGAATGATTTCCATAAACTAAAATTTGCAAGGGATGCCTACACAATTGGTAGACACCCCTCAATTAAGGATGGACTTGGCTTCAAGAGGGAAGCCAAGAACTTAACAAGCCATAAGGCTCCCATTCTCGCCAAGGAGAAAGGGAAGGCCCCTATGGCTAGTAGTGTGCAAAAGAACCAAGCTTTTATGTATCATGATAGGAGACAAACTAGAAATGCTTATAGGAGTTACAATGCATGTGATGCTTTTGGTTCTCATGCCATGTTTGCTTCTAGCTCTTCCTATGTGCATAATGGAAAAGTAAGTAGGAGAAATGTTGCTCATCATATGCCTAGAAAGAATGTTATTCATGCTCCTAGGAAAGTAGTGAATGAACCTTCTACAATTTATTGTGCTTTAAATGCTTCCTTTGCTATTTGTAGAAAGGATAAGAAAATTGTTGCTAGGAAGTTAGGGGCAAAATGCAAGGGAGACAAAACTTGCATTTGGGTCCCTAAGGATATTTGCACTAACCTTGTAGGACCCAACATGAGTTGGGTACCTAAGTTCCAAGCCTAAATTTGCCTTGCAGGTTTATGCATCCGGGGGTTCAAGCTGGATTATCGACAGCGGATGCACAAACCATATGACGGGGGAGAAGAAGATGTTCACCTCCTACGTCAAGAATAAGGATTCCCAAGATTCAATTGTATTCGGTGATGGGAATCAAGGCAAGGTAAAAGGGTTAGGTAAAATTGCAATTTCTAATGAGCACTCTATCTCTAATGTGTTTTTAGTAGAGTCTCTAGGATATAATTTGCTATCAGTTAGTCAATTGTGCAATATGGGATATAACTGTCAATTTACTAATGTAGATGTGTCTGTCTTTAGGAGAAGTGATGGTTCACTAGCTTTTAAGGGTGTATTAGACGGCAAACTTTATTTAGTTGATTTTGCAAAAGAAGAGGCCGGTCTAGATGCATGCTTAATAGCTAAGACTAGCATGGGCTGGCTGTGGCATCGCCGCTTAGCACATGTAGGGATGAAGAACCTTCACAAGCTTCTAAAAGGAGAACACGTGATAGGTTTGACTAACGTTCAATTTGAAAAAGATAGACCTTGTGCAGCTTGTCAAGCAGGTAAACAAGTGGGAGGAGCACATCATAGCAAGAACGTGATGACCACCTCAAGACCCCTGGAGCTGCTGCATATGGACCTCTTCGGACCCGTCGCCTATCTGAGCATAGGAGGGAGTAAGTATGGTCTAGTTATTGTTGATGACTTTTCCCGCTTCACTTGGGTGTTCTTTTTGCAGGATAAGTCTGAAACCCAAGGGACCCTCAAGCGCTTCCTCAGGAGAGCTCAAAATGAGTTTGAGCTCAAGGTGAAGAAGATAAGGAGCGACAACGGGTCCGAGTTCAAGAACCTTCAAGTGGAGGAGTTCCTTGAAGAGGAAGGGATCAAGCACGAGTTCTCCTCTCCCTACACACCACAGCAAAATGGTGTGGTAGAGAGGAAGAACAGGACGCTCATCGACATGGCGAGGACGATGCTAGGAGAGTTCAAGACCCCCGAGTGCTTTTGGACGGAAGCCGTGAACACGGCTTGCCACGCCATCAACAGGGTCTACCTTCATCGCCTCCTCAAGAAGACGTCGTATGAGCTACTAACCGGTAACAAACCCAATGTATCTTACTTTCGTGTATTTGGGAGCAAGTGCTACATTCTAGTGAAGAAAGGTAGAAATTCTAAGTTTGCTCCCAAAGCTGTAGAAGGGTTTTTGTTAGGTTATGACTCAAATACAAAGGCGTATAGAGTCTTCAACAAATCATCGGGTTTGGTTGAAGTCTCTAGCGACGTTGTATTTGATGAAACTAATGGCTCTCCAAGAGAGCAAGTTGTTGATCTTGATGATGTAGATGAAGAAGATGTTCCAACGGCCGCTATGCGCACCATGGCGATTGGTGATGTGCGACCACAGGAACACTTGGAGCAAGATCAACCTTCTTCCTCAACCGTGGTGCATCCCCCAACACAAGATGACGAACAGGTACCTCAAGTGGAGGCGTGTGATCAAGGGGGAGCACAAGTTGATAATGTAATGGAGGAAGAAGCGCAACCGGCACCTCCAACCCAAGTTCGAGCGATGATTCAAAGGGATCATCCCGTCGACCAAATTCTGGGTGACATTAGCAAGGGAGTAACTACTCGGTCTCGATTAGTTAATTTTTGTGAGCATTACTCCTTTGTCTCTTCTATTGAGCCTTTCAGGGTAGAGGAGGCCTTGCTAGATCCGGACTGGGTGTTGGCCATGCAGGAGGAGCTCAACAACTTCAAGAGGAATGAAGTTTGGACACTGGTGCCTCGTCCTAAGCAAAATGTTGTGGGAACCAAGTGGGTGTTCCGCAACAAACAAGACGAGCACGGAGTGGTGACGAGAAACAAGGCTCGACTTGTGGCAAAAGGTTATGCCCAAGTCGCAGGTTTGGATTTCGAGGAGACTTTTGCTCCTGTGGCTAGGCTAGAATCAATTCGTATCTTGCTAGCATATGCCGCTCATCACTCTTTCAGGTTGTACCAAATGGATGTGAAGAGCGCTTTCCTCAACGGGCCAATCAAGGAGGAGGTGTACGTAGAGCAACCCCCTGGCTTCGAGGATGAACGGTACCCCGACCATGTGTGTAAGCTCTCTAAGGCGCTCTATGGACTTAAGCAAGCCCCAAGAGCATGGTATGAATGCCTTAGAGACTTTTTAATTGTTAATGCTTTCAAGGTTGGGAAAGCCGATCCAACTCTTTTTACAAAGACATGTGATGGTGATTTGTTTGTGTGCCAAATTTATGTCGATGACATAATATTTGGTTCTACTAACCAAAAGTCTTGTGAAGAGTTTAGCAGGGTGATGACGCAGAAATTCGAGATGTCGATGATGGGAGAGTTGAACTACTTCCTTGGGTTCCAAGTGAAGCAACTCAAGGACGGCACCTTCATCTCCCAATCGAAGTACACGCAAGATCTGCTAAAGCGGTTTGGGATGAAGGATGCCAAGCCCGCAAAGACTCCGATGGGAACCGACGGGCACACCGACCTCACCAAAGGAGGTAAGTCCGTTGATCAAAAAGCATACCGGTCAATGATAGGGTCATTACTTTATTTATGTGCTAGTAGACCGGATATTATGCTGAGTGTATGCATGTGTGCTAGATTTCAATCCGATCCTAAGGAGTGTCACTTAGTGGCGGTGAAGCGAATTCTGAGATATTTAGTTGCTACGCCTTGCTTTGGGCTCTGGTATCCAAAGGGGTCTACCTTTGACTTGGTTGGATACTCAGATTCCGACTATGCTGGATGTAAGGTCGATAGGAAGAGTACATCAGGGACGTGCCAATTCTTAGGAAGGTCCCTGGTGTCGTGGAACTCTAAGAAACAAACTTCCGTTGCCCTATCCACCGCTGAGGCCGAGTATGTTGCCGCAGGACAGTGTTGCGCGCAACTACTTTGGATGAGGCAAACCCTCAGGGACTTTGGCTACAATCTGAGCAAAGTCCCACTCCTATGTGATAATGAGAGTGCTATCCGCATGGCGGAAAATCCTGTTGAGCACAGCCGCACAAAGCACATAGACATCCGGCATCACTTTTTGAGAGACCACCAGCAAAAGGGAGATATCGAAGTGTTTCATGTTAGCACCGAGAACCAGCTAGCCGATATCTTTACCAAGCCTCTAGATGAGAAGACTTTTTGCAGGCTGCGTAGTGAGCTAAATGTCTTAGATTCGCGGAACTTGGATTGAATTGTAGCATACATGTGTTTATGCCTTTGATCATGTTCATTCTGCATTTTGTTGCTTATTGTGGTGCTCAAGTTGTACAAACACTCCCTGGACCTCACAAGTCTGTTGCAAAGTGATGCACATGCTTAGGGGGAGATGTGTTACAACTTGACCCTTTGAGACTAACCATATGCTTGAGTTTGCTTGATTTAGTCTCGAAGGAGAATTGAAAGGGAAAAGGTGGACTTGGACAATGAAAGACTTCCACTGCACTCCGATGAGAGTGTAACTTATTCCAAGTTCATCTCATGAACTCTTATTGCCATCTGCTCTTAATTGAAGATTTTGGTGAGGCAATGGGGTTATTGGGCCAAGATTGATCCCGTTTTGGTGCTTGATGCCAAAGGGGGAGAAAATAAAAGCCAAAGCAATAAATGGATCAGCTACCACTTGAGAAATTTTGAAAATAGTGAAATAGAGCTTTTTGTTTTGTCAAAACTCTCTTATTGTCTCTTTTGTCAAAAGTTGGCTTCTTGTGGGGAGAAGTATTAATTATGGGAAATAGGGGGAGTTTTTGAAATCTTTGATCAATCTCTTTTGGAATGACTCTCTTTATGCTTCAACATGTGTGTTTGACTTAGAAATAGAGATTTGAGTTTGATTTGCAAAAACAAACCAAGTGGTGGCAAAGGATGATCCATATATGCCAAAAATGAATCAAAATTGATTTGAGTTCTATTTGAAGTGATTTTGCACTTGTTCTAGTTACTTTATGTTGTGTTGGCATAAATCACCAAAAAGGGGGAGATTGAAAGGGAAATGTGCCTTTGGGCCATTTCTAAGTATTTTGGTGATTGAGTGCCAACTCAAGTGCTTTAATGTGAATATATGTCCATGGATGAACAAGGTGCAAATCACAAGTAAAGGTATGTTTCTAAGCCTTAGTACATTGGTTTTGTGTACTAATATATTTGTCTAAGTGTTAGAAACAGAGAGAAGAAGAAAAGGAGAATGTTGGCTGTGTACAGCCAACAGGCTGGTTCGGTCTGGGGCACCGGACTGTCCGGTGGTGCACCGGACAGTGTCCGGTGCGCCAGGCTGCCTCGGGCGAAGAGGCCGCTCTCGGGAATTTGCCGACGGCGTACGGCTATAATTCACCGGACTGTCCGGTGTGCACCGGACTGTCCAGTGAGCCAACGGTCGGCCGAGCCAACGGTCGGCCGCGGAATCTGCGCGCGACACGTGGTCTGGCCAACGGTCGGAAGAAGGCACCGGACTGTCCGGTGCGCCAGATCTGCAACGGTCGGCAACGGTCGGCTGCGCCTGTTAAGGAAAGAAATCGGGCACCGGACAGTGTCCGGTGTGCACCGGACTGTCCGGTGCGCCCGACGACAGAAGGCAAGGATGGCCTTCCAGATTTGTTCTCAACGGCTCCTAGCTGCCTTGGGGCTATAAAAGGGACCCCTAGGCGCATGGAGGAAAGAACCAAGCATTCCTTGAGCACTCTTGATCACTCACACATCAATCTTGCGCATTGTTCGACATTCTAGTGATTTGAGCTCCGTTCTAGTGTGCTAGTCTCTTGAGCTCAAAGTCTGGGTCTTGTGTGTGCGTATTCGCTGTGATCTTTGTGTGTGAGTTGCTAATCCCTCCCTTGCTCCGTGATTCTCTGTGAACATATTTTGTAAGGGTGAGAGGCTCCAAGTTGTGGAGATTCCTCGCAAACGGGATTGAGAAAAGAAAAGCAAGAACACTGTGGTATTCAAGTTGATCATTGGATCACTTGAGAGGAGTTGAGTGCAACTCTCGTCCGTTGGGACGCCACAACATGGAGTAGGCAAGTTTTTGTACTTGGCCGAACCACGGGATAACCACCGTGTCATCTCTGTGATTGATTTCCTGTGGTTATTATGTTTTGACTCCTCTCTAGCCACTTGGCCATACTTGTGCTAACACTTAACAAGTTTTTGTGGCTTAAGTTTTGAAGTTTTACAGGATCACCTATTCACCCCCCCCCCCCTCTAGGTGCTCTCAGTAGTCCCGGAGCGACTCCCCCGGCTGTTGCCGGCAGCCTCGAAGGTCCCAGGAATTCCCGGGGCGCACGTATGTGCCCTGGAAATTGCCAGCGAAGGCTTGGACCAAGTCGTCCCAGTTGGAGATCTGCCCCGGAGGCAGGTGCTCCAACCAGGCGCGAGCAGTGTCGGAGAGGAACAGGGGGAGGTTACGGATGATGAGGTTGTCGTCGTCCGTCCCACCCAGTTGGCAGGCAAGGCGGTAGTCCGCGAGCCACAGTTCCGGTCTCGTTTCCCCCGAGTACTTCGTGATAGTAGTCGGGGGTCGGAACCGGGTCGGGAATGGCGCCCGTCGGATGGCCCGACTGAAGGCCTGCGGACCGGGTGGTTCGGGCGAGGGACTCCGATCCTCCCCGCTGTCGTAGCGCCCCCCACGCCTGGGGTGGTAGCCTCGGCGCACCCTTTCGTCGAGGTGGGCCCGACGATCGCGTCGATGGTGCTCGTTGCCGAGGTGGCCCGGGGCCGCAGGCGCGGTGTTACGCGTGCGCCCGGTGTAGACCGAGGCTTCCCGCATGAATCGGGAAGTCGCGGCATGAGGTTCCGAGGGATATCCCTGCCTTCGGGAGGCAGTGCTCTCGGCCCGTCGGGCCGCAGCGCCTTCCAGGAGATTCTTGAGCTCTCCCTGGATTCGCCGACCCTCGGTGGTTGATGGCTCCGGCATCGCGCGGAGGAGCATCGCTGCGGCTGCCAGGTTCTGACCAACCCCGCTGGATGCGGGCGGCGGCCTGACCCTGACATCGTTGGCGACGCGGTGCTGGAGACCTTGGGGCAGGTGACGTATTTCTCCGGCCAGGGGTTGGCCCGCCCATACCTACCCGACGTCCCGACGGATCGGCTCAAGCGCTCCTGTTCCCTCGTTGAGCCTGGCCTGCGCCTCGCGGACTTGCTCGAGTTGTGGGTCGTAACCCCCCGCCGGAGCGGGGACCACAGCTAGCTCCCGTGGGATGTCGGCGCGAGGCACCGGCCTAGGAAGATCACCGTCCTCCGGCATGCCGAGATGGTTGCCTTCGGAGGGATCCCCTAGCTCGATGTGGAAACATTCGCGGCTTGGGCCGCAGCTCTCGTCGCCAAGGCTGCGGCTTCCGTCGGAACAGTCGGAGAGGCAGTAGTCACATGCGTTCATGAAGTCCCGCATGGCACTGGGGTTGCCAAGTCCGGAGAAATCCCAACAGATGCTGGGATCGTCATCTTCCTCGGACCCAGAGGGCCCGTAGGTCGAGACGTCCGTCAGCCGGTCCCAAGGCGACCGCATACGAAACCCCAGTGGGGTTGCACTCGCCTCAATGAGAGCGCCCGCCAAAGCGAGGTCGTTTGGCGGGTTGAGGCCGAGTCGAAATGACGTAAGATGGGAGTTAGTCGGTACCTTTTGGTCGACGAGGAGCGACGTAGTCACATCGGGGACTGGTTGCACCGTCATCTCAGGTACGAGGGCGACGTCCTGCAGGCTTTCCGCGAGCGCGCCGGCGTCGTCTTCTTGCTCGGGGTCAGCGTGTCGCGGGGGGATGACGCTTGCCTTCGTCTCGAACGCGAGGTCGACGTCCGGCGTGCCTTCCGTCGGGGCGTCGGGGGCGTCGATTCGCTCGACGGCCAACGAAGCGCGGCCTCCCGCTTGGCCTTGATGGCCCCGCCTCCTCCTCCATTGGCGGGGGAGAGAACGGAGCGAGCTCGAATGTTGTTCTTCCACCACGCGGGGAAGGTGTCGTCGATTCCGCCGCCAGCGGGCGGGTTGTCGGCCGCCATTGTCGTTGTCGCGCGGCGGTGGAAGAAGTATCATGTTGTAGCTGCCGTCGAAGGACATGAACTCAAGAGTCCCGAAACGAAGCACCGCCCCGGGCCGGAGAGGTTGCTGGAGACTGCCCATCTGGAGCTTGACGGGGAGCTGTTCGTCAGCACGCAGCAGGCCCCTACCTGGCGCGCCAACTGTCGGCGTTTCGAGACAGGGGGGTCCCTAAGCCGACGAGTGAGTGTGCTGCGTGCCCCAGCCCAGATGGGTCGAGCGCGTGGGCGAGCGCGAAGGGGGGAGAGGCGAGGTGGCCGGAGTCGGGCGTGAGAGAGGTGGAAGTCCCGCGGCCTTCGTGTTCGTCCCGCGCCCAGGTCGGGTGCGCTTGCAGTAGGGGGGGTTACAAGCGTCCACGCGGGTGAGGGAAGCGAGCGGCCCCAAGAGAGCGCCTGTCCCGTCCTCGGTCCCGCGCGGCCAACCTTCTCTAAGAAGGCCCTGGTCCTCCCTTTTATAGTCGTAAGGAGAGGATCCAGGTGTACAATGGGGGGTGTAGCAGAGTGCTACGTGTCTAGCGGAAAGAGAGCTAGCGCCCTAGGTACATGCCAATGTGGCAGCCGGAGAGGTCTTGGCACCTTGCTGGCGTGATGCCGTGGCTGTCGGAGGAGCGACGGAGCCTGACGGAGGGACAGCTGTTGGAGCGGTCGAGTCCTTGCTGACGTCGCCCTGCTTCCGTAAGAGAGCTGAGGGCCGCCGTCGTCACAGAGCTCGTGGAGCGCCATCATTGCCCATCCGGCGGAGCTGGCCGGATGGGACGCCGGTCTTGTTCTCCGTGACCCGAGTCGATTCGGGGTAGGATGATGATGGCGCTTCCTGTTGACGTGGCAGGCCTGTGCCCTAGGCAAGGCGGCGTGGGGGCTCCTCCGAAGCCGAGGTCGAATCTGTCTTCCGTTGCCGAGGCCGAGCCCGAGCCCCTGGGTCGGGCGAGGCGGAGATCTTTTAGCCGAGGCCAGGGCGGAGTCCGAGCCCTGGGGTCGGGCGAGGCGGAGTTTCGTCGTCTTCCGGGTCTTAGCCCGAGTCCGAGCCCTGGGGTCGGGCGGAGCGGAGTTCGTCGTCTTCCGGGTCTTAGCCCGAGTCCGAGCCCTGGGGTCGGGCGGAGCGGAGTTCGCCGTCTTCCGGGTCTTAGCCCGAGTCCGAGCCCTGGGGTCGGGCGGAGCGGAGTTCGCCGTCTTCCGGGTCTTAGCCCGAGTCCGAGCCCTGGGGTCGGGCGGAGCGGAGTTCGCCGTCTTCCGGGTCTTAGCCCGAGTCCGAGCCCTGGGGTCGGGCGGAGCGGAGTTCGCTATGGCGCCTTTGGCAAGGCCTGACAGCCTGTCAGACTCACTCTGTCGAGTGGCACTGCAGTCGGAGTGGCGCAGGCGGCGCTGTCCTTCTGTCAGACTGGTCAGTGGAGCGGTGGAGTGACGGCGGTCACTTCGGCTCTGCCGGGGGGCGCGTGTCAGGATAAAGGTGTCAGGCCACCTTTGCGTTAAATGCTCCTGCAACTTGGTCAGTCGGTGTGGCGATTTAGTCAGGTTGCTTCTGAGCGAAGCCAAGGCCTCGGGCGAGCCGGAGGTGTGTCCGCCGTAAAAAGGGGGGGCCTCGGGCGAGACGGAATTCTCTCGAGGCCGGCTGCCCTTGGCCGAGGCTAGGCTCGGGTGAAGCGTGATCGAGTCACTCGTGTGGACTGATCCCTGACTTAATCGTACCCATCAGGCCTTTGCAGCTTTATGCTGATGGGGGTTACCAGCTGAGAATTAGGCGTCTTGAGGGTACCCCTAATTATAGTCCCCGACAGGTAGGTATGGGCCCATGCGCCGCACCAGCGCGGTGAGCCGGAAGAGCGGCAACACTAGCAGCACCACCACTGATGTCGCGGAGGCGGCCACCGTCGCCGAGGATCGGGCGCACGCCGTTGGCGATCCCGGCGTTCATCGCGGACAGGTACGCCTTGGAGTGCTGCGAGAGGCGCTCCAGGTTTGGCATCAACGTCTCCTGCAGTCGACTGGGCAGGTCCCGGAACTCGGAGATGAGGTCGCCGGTGCTTTCCTCTGCTTGCTTGGTCAACACCACGTCCTCCTCAACCTCCACCTCCGTCGCCGACTCCTCCTTGCTGACGACGGTCGCATTGGCTTTTGCCTTGGCGTCGGCAAGCACCAGCGCCTTCTTGCCTGATTTGGTCAGCTTGGCACCGGCATCCGCGGTCGAATTGGCCGCCAACGGTTTCTTCGCCTTTCGAGCCGCGACGACAGCCTCAGATTTGGCGCCTGTCTTGGAAACTTTGGTGGACTTTGACAAATCGGCGCCCTTGCCCTTGGTAGAACCATGCACCGTGAATACCTACACTATAGTTTTAAGTAGCAGTAGAGAATAGAGATAGAAAGCTATAGAGTTTATTTTATTAAATTTGAACAATCAACGTATAATAGACTGTCATGTGTTTATGATGGAATGGTTCCTCGATCGAAACCAAACAAGCTACCAGTTGGCTGTGCCGGTTCAAATTCTGTCGCCCCCAATGCATGTCTCGGTGACGTGCGGGCCCATTGTATATATGTGGCTCCGGCGCCGTAAAACGGCAAGTAACGTGTGCTGGTGACGAAGATATAGAGAGAGACAAAAAAAAACAACCCGGTCGTTCCATGCTTAGTCAGCGCAGTGGTTTGATTTGGTTGAATGAAGCACGTGTCTATATAAATTATTATTACGGCTGGTGCCGTGCTTAATTAGGTCGCCATATATATGTAGCTGCGCCGTATTTTACAGATACGGTGTATCCGAATTAGCTAGTGAGTCTCGTGTGGATCGGAGCCACACGACCGGTCGACGAGGACAATATTGTTAATTTGGGAGTTTCAGTTTAATTTGATATCCAAATGATGTCCAAACAGAGATGACATAGTCCCACCACTATTTTTTTATATAACTAGCTACGAGTGTGGGCGTAGCGTAAGTCAGCCGTGCTGGTGCATCCATGCATATGCTCTCCTTGTATATTCTCCTCGTTCTTTTTTATTTATCACAATTTAGTTAAAAAAAATTAGCAAACGACAAATGTTTGAGAATGGAGGTAGTACATTATTATTATACATAGCTTGCAAACCGATGATCTGTGTTCGATCCCAGCGCCGACACGGGAAGGCCCCTCCGTTGACCGGTGTAGCGAAACAAAATATAAAGTCAAATGGAACTAGTAGACAGTACATATATAAAACCATGCATATTGTTTCGAAAGATCTAATAAGTAAAGACAAGGTCGATAGGGGTAGTTGTTTCCGGTGGCCAAAGCCATCCGGTCAGCAGCGAAGGTTACAATTTGCTTACATCATGTATCTCACTATCACTATAGATAGACATGTCATCTACCCAGACTACCACTAAAAAAGAATTGTTTTTTTCTTTCTGAATTAAATTTAATATAGAACAGTAAGCACCATGCCAAAGGACCAATTAGTCTAACACTAACTCTTAGGGGCTAGCTGTTTAGTTTCCAAGCACTAATTTTTAGTCCCTGCATGTTATTTTATTTCAGAAAAACAAACCCCCCTTATCTTATAGACCGTTTGGAACTCGATAATTTTACATAAATTATTTAGGAATTTCATTAAGTATCAGTTCAGTTTAAAAAATATCGTAGAAAGAGAAAATTTTCTCCATTCCATACGGAGCCTTAACAGCTAGCGTCATCGTAAATAATTGAATTTGGTTCCTGGTGTGTGTCGTCTGGGCGGCAACGATCGATCGGATCGAGACACGTCTGCTCGTTCGTTGCCCTTGTCTCTTCGCTACCAGTTCTTGCTTCTTTTTTTCCCTGCGTTTCCTATTCTGACGCGCTCCAACGCACGTTGTTATATTATATTATACATGAAGCGATACTATAACACGTGCGTCACGCGTGCATATGGAGCTAGGTCGTCGTACGTATATATGCGCACGTTTGTCTATATGGAGATAAAATTGTTGGTTTAGTTTTAATTCGTACTAGTTTCTATTTATTTTATAGTGTTTTGTCTCTATATATAGATTGTAGTAGCTACAGCAGTCATCAGTAAACTGAAGCAGCACGTGCTCTATGGATTATATCAGTTGGCTTTAATCCGAAGCGAAATACGAAAATACGTTATGCCGCCAGTCACTGGTAAACTAAAGCAGCACGTGCTCTTTGTTTCTGCTGCTGCCCCGCCCGGTACATATACATGTGTGTGTATATATCCTACTCGATCTACGTAGTTTCGGTTTTTGCTAATGTCCAAAACGTCATGCATTCACCGATATCGAGAGAAATGGTCCTTTTGGCGCGTCCCAAGTGTTCACAAAGTCCCGTTTTTCTTCCATCCTGTCAGGGGCGTCTCCATAAATCTAGGGCCCAGGAGCGAAATACTTAGGCCTTGTTCGGTTAATCCTGTTACGTATGGATTGGACGGGATTGAAAAAAAAATATGAAGAAATTTGACTTGCTTGGGATTTAAACCCACCCAATCCCACTCAATCCACATGGATTGAGACCTAACCGAACAAGCCCTTACATGGTGCCTACACAAGGAGGAAACCGTAGTAACGAGCACTTTGCTAGTGTTTTTTTTTACATCAAGGTGGCTAGACAATGATTTTTGCTAACCGCGACATAAGTTGACTTATATAGCCAAACCAACCGTGAGAGGATAAATTGGGATACATATATTTTTGTACAAATATCTGGTACTTTTTCCTGAAAAACCCTACTCTCTTTCCATCCCAAAATATTGCTCGTTTTAGCTCTTTATTTTTTTCCATATTCAAATGTTTGACAATAAATCTAGAGACATTTATATACAACACATATATTGAATATTGTATGAATCCATTAACACTCTAAAATAAATACTATTTTGAGATGGAGGGGTATTAAAATACTAGGGTTTAATTTAACCTTTAAAACTCATAAGAAATTCTTTTAGCTTGAAAAATACGAATCTGGCTTTAGTTTTCCCCCAAAAATCATGCTCTATTTTATGATGCATAGTTTGTAATCTATATAAATCTCCCCTTTTTGTTGCTTTTTACAAGTAGATACTCTAGTCATTTGTTACGGTTAGTCTACGTTGAAGACCCGGACTATGTAAACCTTCAAGAAATTTTGACCAGAACACAAGCGACACCCCCGGTCCATCTTGTCTATGCTAATTAACGGGATTATATATAGATTAACTACGAGATGGTTATATGATACTAGTATGAAAATTGTATTGTCATCAAAATCGTTTGGCCATGTTGTACATAGTTCATAAGTATCAGGAAATTATAATAGATAAAGAAAACACCAAATGGAAGCCCAGAAGATTCAAATGAGTCCAACCTATGTATTTGAAGATAGACGGGGGAGAATCTAGAATTTTTCTCATGCCCTAGGTCGAAACTACTAAATTTTTTCTCTTACTTTTATCTTAGCTATTTTAAACTAAATCAAATAGAAACTTATATGAAGTTAATTGGATCATGCCATGGACTGGGTGTCCCGGGATGTAGGTCCGCCGTCGAAGACAACATGTGTTTTTTTAAAAAAAATCTGAAATATATTTATTTTTTTTAAGTAAAACCAAATTTTTTTGTTTTTTATTAAATCAGATTTGATGGTTTTTTTATATGTAAGTCTTGAAAAACAATGGATAATTTTTTTTGAGAAAAAAATAGCTTGCTGTAATTATCAGTGTAGTCTGATTTGATGCATAGCGGTTTTAAATGGATAAATGTTTGGTTTGTTGCTCGCATAACTTTGTGTAACAAGGCAACACTCAAACAATCCAATAATCCAGACCCGCGGTTTGGGCAGCAAGCAAACATGCATGCATGAGAGAGAGACCCACGAGCCCTCACGAACCAAAGGGGAGGCCTGGCGAAGCATATACATGGTGGCCCGTGTGGCTGAGAACGGCCTGCTTCGCTACTCAAAACAACTCTCCATGGAAAGGAATATTTTATAATAAAGTTAACGATGTTTGAAACCAACTCTCCCTTAATTCTTTGCTGCTCAAACAATTCCCCGTGGAAAGAAATATCGTATAATTTAACGATATTTTTTTCAAGAAAGGTCGGGGAGGGGGGGGGGGTGTAAATTAACCGAAGACTGCTAGCACTCAAGGAGAGTGTTAGCCAGACGTAGAAGAAAGGTTAGTTACATGCATGCACCAATGCTCGACGAAATACATATTTGCCATAAGATTGTACCCATGATTTCACCGCGGGGGACAGCAGTCGGCGGAGTGATCAAAGAGAACCGGGGGGGGGGGGGGGGGGGGGGGGGGAAGAAAATATGAAGCCTGCCCTCCGAAGCAGACCGAGTTGGGAGAATCTTCTTTTTCAACAGCCTTATCTATATATATGTCTTCAAACATGCTTATATGTCTTCGAAGGTACTCATATGACAAGTTCACGTGTGTTCGTAGAGGTGAGTACTCGTATGTATATTGTCTTATCTAAAAAAACTCAAGCCAAACGAACAGATACCAGTGAGCAAACAGAAACAGATAAGATCATCCCGATTTAGGGACAACCAGGTCTCAGGCACCAACATCATGGCTCCAAAGATAGTGTTTGGTTGCAGGCTGGAACAGCCGGGGACAGCCATGTTTCCGAAATCCTTTCTCGTCCGTCCAATTCTAACGGACAACGGAATGGCATTGAGATGGTCTTGTAAGGAATCGTCTCATTCTATCTCGTCATTAGGACCAACACACCCCTAAAGCTATATTCGGTTCTACCTCAATTCAAAAGAGCGAACATCGCTGCCCCAAAGCCAAGCATCACAGCCTGCGTCTCTAGCTCCCCATATATCATTTCTACGATCGTCACCAAAATGCACAGCTTCTTCGGGCTACACACCTATGAACTCACAGGCCTTCAAAAATATTATTGGATTTGGCTTCTCTGCTGCAACCTGATACAGTACACAGAAACAAGAAATTTCAACATGGAAAGTTGCTTGGAAACAATGGTATTGTGATTATATGGCAATAAAATTTTGAACTGAATATCCACATTTTTTGTATAGGAAAAGAACCATTACATCACTAGGTCACCGTAGCAGAAGGTAATAATAGTACATAATACAAACATGATAACATGGAATGCAAAAGGTACAGGATTTCTACAACTAAGCCATCTGTTTCTAACATGAGTAGAAGAAATGACAGGACAGGTAAACAAACCTCTGCAGAGACTGCAACTGCATCAAACCAGTGGTCACATTTCAAGGCCTGCAGAAGTGGCCGTAGACGGGTATCAAAATTGGAGACCACTGCAGTTTTAACACCAGCTTTCCTCAAAGCTTTGAATACATTTTCAGCATCAGGGTCACAAAGCTTCGAGGCCTAGCAAGCATAATAATCTTCTCGTTAGTCGAGTTGAAGTCAGAGACAACGAAAGAATGTTGTTTTGCTCACTGCACAGTTAACTTAACCTTTTCTGTCATAAAGTATTGATAAAGTTCCTCAAAGTATTGTGCATCTGAACATCCTGCAGAAGAAGTGACTATGTGCTGCCAAAAGGTTCTCCCATCATCCACATACCTGGTCAATGTTGGTACAGTACCTTACTCTTGAAATAGATCAATGATAACATATAGAATGCATTCTAGAAAAAAAGATACTTGAGAGATATCAGGAGTATATAAAGTACTAAAGCACAACATGGATAACAATAATAAGGAATGGGTTCACGGAGATAACATAAACAAAAAGAGTAAAAAAAAATAGCATGATCTGTGGATGGTTTCTGTTTTAAAATACAAGGGTACTTCCATAAGTGATAAAAAAAAGAATAAATGAGCACAATACGAAAACTGTACCACGTTTTCACAAATCAAGTGTGATTTGTGAATAAAACCAATCAACTCCCTAATATCCATAGGAGTGGCTTTCAACTTTTTTGTTTAAGTATCAAATATGATGTTGGTATTTTCTTATGTTATCAACCACATTATTATAAATAGGAATAAATTTTTTGTAAATTATTTTATGCATTATTTGCTCTCTACAACAAAACAGATGAATAATTGAAATAAATTTAAGGTTTATCTGTATCTTTATAAGCTTAATACTAAAAAACAGGAACACAAGTTTGTATAGCAGGTTCTATATCATATTTATTCGCGATCAAAGAAAAACGACCAAAAATTTGATATCAGAAAGGGAAATATGCCTTGTGCCATTTCTCTAAATATTTTGATGATTAATGACCAAACACAACAAATGTGAACTAACATATTTGATAAGTGTGTATATTCAGGAATTTAATTTAGATAGACATAAATTAAGTTGGATAATTGAAATAAATAAAGTTACATGACTTAGACATGGTTGATTGTCATTAAGAATATTTATCTAAGTCATGGGAGCACTCTTCAAAAAGATCAAATCAATTTGGAGAGAAAATACATAAGAAAAACCAAGGTGCAACTATCTGGGGCGCATTGGACCAGTCTGGTGTGCCACAGAACCACTTTTCTAGAGACCTGCAGAAAAGCTCTTGCGGCCTGGCACACCGAACCGGTCCGGTGGTGTGCCAGACTTCCTCTCTAGGGAAGGGCCCCCTCTCGTGAAAATTATAAAAGGTACACCAGCCTAGTACGGTGTGCATCGAACCACACGAGTCCAACGACTACCTCGGATCCAACAGGTGGCGCAACGGCTTGCTGACATAGTATTGGGTCTGGTGGTGCACCAGACTAGTCTAGTGCCAACGTCAGATGGAAGGCGAAGTTAGGATCCCGGAGATTGGGTTACAAGATTCGGTCCGGTGCGCCCACATAGAGCGGATCTGAGCTGCTTCTTCCAACAGCTATTTGGTTTTTTGGGGCTATAAATAGACCCTCAAACCAGCCCCATCAACACACCAATTCACTCAAGAGCAAGTGCTTTAATTTCTAGCATTAGAGAAACACACCAAATTGATCCCAGCGTCTGTATTCGCAAGAAATAGCTCCGCTTCAGTTTTGTGCTTGCTTTCTTCGATCTTTTTGTATTGTGATTGCGTTCTCGTGTGTGTTTCTTCCTCCCTCTTGTTCCATTGGAGTTCTAGCCTTCAGCTTGTGCAAGGCTAGCAAGACACTTCGATATGTCGAGATCCATGTGAGGAGATAATTATACGAGAAAATTGTGGCCTCAACTTTGATCTCTAGATCACTTGAGAAGGTTGTGTGCAACCTTTGTCCTTTGAGACACCACAGTAGGATATAGGCTCTTCAGAGTTGAACCCCGGTCAAACAAATTGCTACATCTTGTACTCTTCGCTTTCTGCAATTTGTTTTTCCTCTCTCTCACCCCAAGTTCCTGCTATTATCTTCACTTGTGATATTGCTCTCATATTTATTTTGTAATCAAGAAAGAGCATCAAGTGCAATAACTTCACTCTCTCCCTACTCCATTTGTTCTAGATTTTGAAGTAACACTGATTGTTTTAAGTTGAGAAATTTTAGGAGCTGCATATTCACCCCCTTTAGGCAACTATCAATATCCAAATAAATATGTGTTTTCGACTATTTTAACCCCTAGCCGGCTCCTTGCAGTGTTCAATGTTTATTTGTTGAATGATGAATGCAATGTGAATCTAGGGTAGTGCTGTTAACAGGACAATTGTTGTATGCCTCCAAGGGAGTATATTTTGCCACTGCCTCGTATTCAAGTTGGTTGTATCCATAACAGCACGCCAACATGCCAGTTTTGAGTATTCTATCATAAATCGCTATATACTCCACTTTGTTCACTCCCACAGAGATGACGCTTGCCTACATTTCTACTGGATAAGAGTAAATTATGGTATCTTGCGATTTATCTCAGTATGTGGGGTTGGATGGATGCTATATTTCCATAGTCAACTTTTGGGATTTATTTTCATGATTCTTTATGCGGCCTTATTTGTTCTGGATCAGTGGCCAACTAGTCAGTAATTACATGACTTAGTTTATCAGTTCAATCAATCAATAAGTTGTGTCAACTTGGGACATTGTTGAACCATGTGTATTGATTGTTGGCAAAGAATTTGTGAGATATTAAGTCCAATGATAATACATATATTGTTCATTTTTTAATCATCGTGCACTAGCATTTTATCGAATACTTTGCTTGGCATGGCATATGGCATGGCATAGCACTGACATTGTACCTCTACTATATAAAGGATCAGTTTTCACGCTCCCTATCCTCCCACGTAAATGGTAAAATACTAAAATTATACATAAACAGAGATTTGAACCATAAATCAGTTGCCAAACACTCCCAATTTCAACCAGTTTCGCTCTTGAAAAACGTGGAATTTACCCTAACTCCACTAATTTGATGGAGCAGCCAAAGAGGGGCTACACAAATTCATGTTTTTAGTCCTTGTGGAGTTAGTATGAAATTAACCACTATGTCACTCGTTACACAACGTCGTTTTGTTTTATTTTCTTACACTCTTTCGGTCTTTTCCCATTCAAGGCCATTTTTTAAGTTGGAGTTCCATGATTGGATTGGTGAAACATAGTTAAAAATAGTGAGGTGGAGGTAGAGCAAGGTGGAACGCGTTAAGTTTCGTCGCAGCAGCGGTGCGTCAGGTCGCTAACGGCTTCCTTTCTTTGCTTAGCACCCAACGCTACCCTCTTGGTCCAATCCAACCCATCCATCTACTAGCCTCTCATAGGTTCTGGCACGCCGAAAACTCCGTATAAAACACACACCGCCCTCCTACGGATCAAACCACCCCTCGGAAAACCCCAAAAAAGCGTCAGAAAAAGAAGAGAGAGCTGGGGGATGGACACGCACGTCGGCAAATTAATCGACTCGGTGGGCTCCATCTTCCGCGGCAGCGACGTCCTGCCCTGGTGCGATCCCGACATCATCGCCGTAAGCCTCTCCTTCCCCTCCTCTTCTCGCCGAGATAACTGCGGCCTCCGCTGCCGGCTGCCTCCCAGGGAGGCCTGTTGATGAATGCCGCCAATCCGACCGTTTCCTTCTTCCGCCTTCTTGTCGCTCTGGTGGGATGCGCACGAGAGGCCCACGAATCGGCACGGGGTTCGCTGAGTCGTTGCTGCGCTGGGAATTGTGTCGCAGGTTCCTTGTAGTCACGGGGAATTCACTAGCTCACCTTGCCGGTCGGTTGAACCAACAATGGATCACCTCCCATTCCACCGTGGCGCTACTGCGGTCATTAAGCAAAACAAACCAATTATCCGATTGCATCCCGTTATCTGGTCAAACCGTGTTTGATCACGCTCACGCACGCCTAATCGTAATCGTTGCCACACGTTCTTTATGATCAATTCCTTTTTATCAGGGTTTCGAGAGTGAGGTTGCTGAGGCTGCAAATGAAGAACAGAAAACCGAGAGCCTGATGAGGCTCTCCTGGGCGCTTGTTCACTCTAGACAGCCTGAAGATGTCAACCGGGGCATCGGAATGCTTGAAGGTGATATGTATATCCTGTTTGTCTCCAGCAGCATCAATAGTTGGACTTTTCTTTCAATAACAAAAATTATGGCTTGAGAAACATTGTCGGGGCTCTTCTTCTGCCCCTCTCAAAATACATAAATATAATATGGCCCGATAAATTTACTCAGTATTTGATTGTTATTTCCACGAAAAAGTGTGATTGAGTTGGACCTCACGTTTTGATTAGCGATTGACTTGGACCTCATCTTTTAACTAGTGTGCTTATGAACTTAGAACTTGCCATCATCGTTAGCATGTTGAGAAAGGTGTGGTGGTACAAGGAAATGACTACATGCCATAAGGCGTGCCTTGTTTGACTTCCTACTCCCACTTCTCTGAAGAAACCCAGTTAACACTTTCATGAATGTGGGGTTACATTGCTGATGTTGAAACCTGTTAAATTTAGAGGACCTAGAGTACAGCATAGTTAAAAAGAATGAAAACCGCTCTTCTTTTCAATCTAGACCAGTCCCATCCTAGGCTACTTGACATCGAACCTTTCACAATTAACTTAATTAACTTCAATAAGTCAATATTGTTCACTGAAGCGTATTTCTTTGCCGTTGTCCCCATAGCTCATGATGTTATCTGTTGCCAGCTTCATTGGACAGGTCTAGCAGCCCAGAGGAAACAAGGGAGAAGCTCTACTTGTTAGCTGTTGGTCGTTACAGAACTGGGGATTATACAAGAAGCCGACAGCTTTTGGAAAGATGCTTAGAGGTTTGATCAGGAAATGTGTTATCTGTTGTTATTCCTCTGATGTGACCTTCCGGTTTTGTTTTAGTCTCAGGCCTTAGTCCTGTACTGTCAAGCAAGGCACCCCTGAATTTGATTGCCTGCATGTTGAACAAAACATTTCATGTTTTCTTCAGATCCAACATGACTGGAGACAAGCCATAACTTTGCAAAGGCTCGTTGAAGAAAAAACCAAAAGAGGTTGGTATACTATTTATGCTTCCCATTTTCAGTGTACGCAGATCATAAAATGAATGTCCATGGATTTTTCATCTCCTACTAATATCCACTATCAAGGTAGGAAAATGAATTGCCAATAGCTTATCATGTGCAACTATAATGCCAACAGGATGGCCCTGTTTGTTTCCACTTATAATCACCATACCTCAGGTTTTTTTTTTCAACTCCTGATTTTGCTAGTTCAAAGTTTTGAAGCGGTGGCGAACAGAAGCAGAAACAATCGAGGCATTTGGTCGGATTCTTGCTTTTTCCCCCCATCGAGATTCCGACTATAAGCACTTAAGCACAAACAAACAATGCTGATGTCTAGTAATTTTTCATGTCCTAAAGTAAATATCCGAATATAAGCAGAAACAAACAGGGCTGGTGTCCCTCCACAATCAGGTCTGGACCTAAAAAGTAGGGACGAAGACATCATGTCTCAACAAAATTGTATCTACCATATTTCACATATTAGAAACGAATAATAGTACAAACCTCTAATCATTCCAATGCACTGTTTCTGGTTTGTCTAACTTGGGTAACATTACTTACTTGATGGTTAAATGCAGATGGTATGATTGGCATGGCTATCATCACAGGCGCCTTTGGAGTTGTGGGTCTTGTTGCTGGTGGTATAATTGCTGCGGCTTCTTCGTCATCCAGGAAGAGATGAGGATATCTTCTCTGTTGAAGTGAATAAGAAAAAGGCGGGCAAAAGCTTGGTGGTGGGTGACAGTGCTCATCATTTTTTGCTCCGTGTGAAGGGGTGCTCACTTGTCTTTTTTCGCGTGAGAGACCAACTTTGTATTGCGTCCAAACGAGAGATATATGTATTGTTAAACAGTAGAGGTCGAGGCTGCCGAACATTCTGTTTTTACTACCAACCTTGTATTGCGTTCAAATGAGATATATGTGTTGTATAACATGTTTTTTTCAATGCACGGAGGAGTTCCTTGGATACTCTCAAGAAGAGGTCGGGCAGCCTGAGCACCCAGCCAGCTCGGTTCCCTGCAGACACAACATGCTGTGAGCTTTGTCATCCGCTAGTTCGTGTTTATGAACTAAAACACGACAAATAAAAAAGAACGGAGAAAATATAAGACTATCTCTAACATGCTGCTCTGGTGATTGATTGAGTTGGCGCCGTTGCCTTTAGGATTGGATAAAGCTGCGACAACCTTATTCAGTTCTATGTGATGTTATATACACATATAAGAGTAGAACAAACCAATTACAAAGCTGAATTACCCAGATTGCACACGCACAGGTTCAACAGCTGCCATATTCTTCGATTTTACAAAGCTCGGATGCTGAGAACCTGACAGCTGACAGATTCAAGAGCTGACATATTCTTCGACGCAATGGCTTTCTAGACATGTGCATGCTCCGAGGAGACATCCAGGGTTTGGAATATTGTGGCAGCCGAATTGGCTATATGATCTATTGGTTTCAGAGAACCTATCCATCTGCATGACATTGATCCTACCACTAATATCCTTGACGACCAAAGGAGAGGGCAATTCCATGTATACCATCGAAAAATATACTTATTCTTTATGTGCTATTTGTCCTATACGTCATACATATAAAAAAATTATCT
Source organism: Zea mays (assembly GCF_902167145.1). Classification (NCBI taxonomy): domain Eukaryota; kingdom Viridiplantae; phylum Streptophyta; class Magnoliopsida; order Poales; family Poaceae; genus Zea; species Zea mays. The sequence continues at coordinate 134,474,731 of NC_050104.1, forward strand.
ATATAACATTCAGTGACACATATGGAATGAGTATAAAATTATCTATATGAGTATAAAATTTAATGATATACAGGGAATTTTTCCAATGAAGATCCCCAAGAAATCCAGCAAGCAAGGACTGTCTGAGTCCTCATGGCTCACAACAAGCTTCCAAGTATCCTTTTGACTTTTGAGCATCATATCTTTATCTTAGAATTGCGAGAAGAGGTCGCTCCGGAGCATACAGATTGCCATATATCTATACATTGGAGTTAAGGAAAAAGGAAAAAAATAATAGAAATAACTAAAACAATTTAGAAGAATAAGATCATTTATAAATACTATTAGAGAGAAGGTTAAGTTGTGAGTACTATAATAGAGAAACCTGTTGAAAGGAGTACTAAAATAGCAAAAAACTCAACGAATTATAGATTGGAAAAGAAACAGTAATTATGAATTGAATTTGGCACGAATTTATAAGTTCCGTTCAAGTTACCACGAGTTTGAGAAATTTCCCGAGACCCATATAGAGGGTGTTTGGTTTCTAGGGACTAATGTTTAGCCCTTCATTTTATTCTTTTTTAGTTTATAAATTGCTAAATATAGAAACTAAAATAAAGTTTTAGTTTTTATATCTGGCAATTTTAGAACTAAAATGGAATAAAATGTATGGACTAAACATTAGTCCCTAGAAACCAAACACCCCCGTAGTACCTCCTTTTTCATGCAATCATGACGTACCCATGAGGCCCGAACAGTATTCTCTGCGTGGTGGGTCTGGGCCGAGGCCTTGACTCCTTGAGCCCAGTGCCCAGACGGCTTGCGCTTGGCCTCACCTCCTCTTCTCGTCGAGCGGATAACAGAACCGATGTGCAAGCTCCGGCCGGAGCGTCAGGATAAGAACCGCGCGCCGGCAGGCAGCTGCTCCTGCGACTGCGAGCGCCCGTCCAATGGCGTCCCTCTCCCCTTCCCTCCACCTCCCTTGGTACGCTACGGTCGCTCCTTCCTGCACATCCCATCTCCTTCCTCTCAATAGTCAATACCCCTCCCTCGCCACCTCAGAGACGGGCTCTCCACCTAAACCGCTGCGGTTTTCTTCTCTGACATCCTTTTCGGAGGCGCACCAATTGCGGACGGCGTCGGTTCCATGTGTGCCGGATGGTCTTACCGGGTTTACTGTGTCCAGGAGGCGGCGTTTTCTTGGTTACTGTCGTGCTACTCCGCAGTCAAATCAAAATTCTGTTAAATGCAGCCAGCAGGCAGCAGCATCCTCCTGCATTTCAGTAACCGTAGGAACTAGAAAGTCCACATCTATCTTCGGTGGGCAATACTGTATCTCAAGTGGGATACCAATTTGGTTTGGATGAGTTAAATGCTCCGTCTTAGAGAAACGGCTTAGTGTGGTCTTAATGACAAATACGAAATACCAGTAAGTTGCCCCTCTTAGCACTGTTCTAGGGCATAACCTCATGACCATGATAGCATACCTTGGGTTTGTAGTTACAAAGTTCAGGGCGTGTTTTGAAGCAAAGTATTTCAAAACCATGGGTTTGGAATACTACAGTTTTAAGATATCATGACATAACCATAGTATTTTTTACATCGCTCTTAGTCATACGTTTGGAGACAAAGTATCTCAAACAATGTTATTTAATATACATGTACAATATTAGTCATAGACGAAAACTATGGGTTAGAGTGGAGTTTCAAACACTCCAAAAATACTATGGTATCTACAAAACCATGGTATTCAAAACATAGTTTTTTACAAGACAACATATCTAGTGCACATGGAACATTGGTGCACATCGTGCACATATTAAATCATCACCACTCATTTTAAATCTAACGTCTCTAGTTGTTTGGTACATTTTACTAAGGACACCCTTCAACGTGGTAGTGTGTAGTGGTGGAAGGTGTTATTTGTAAATTAAATAATTAACTAGAGACGTTAGATCTAAAATGAGTGGTGATGATTTAATATGTGCACCATGTGCACCAGTCTTCCATGTGCACCAGATATGTCCCCTTTTTTTTTACAATGCAGCCAAACATCCCTTGGCAAAAAATACTATGGTATTCTCCAATACCATGGTTTTACCTCAAAACTCCAAACATACTTTGCTTCCAAAGTCCAAACACCCCCCTCAAATTGTGACAGCACCATTCAGCAACCAGTTTTGTGATATTTGGTAGCTTTTGCTGTTTTGTCTTTGGAGGTTTAGACTTTACTCTTTAGACCCCACCGGCCCATCTTTCTAGTTGGCAGCAAATTTTATTCTGAGCCTTCATGTTTAAAAATTAAAATCCGTTTTGATGTAATAAAGCGTTTGAAGCAAATCTATGCATTATACATGGGTAATGTTTGCCTCAGTTATTCCTTCCATAGATCCTACTCATATGAGACCCACCAGCACTGGATCTGTCCTTTTTTATTGTTTATCAGGAAGGCTTGTTTTTTCTTCTAATGTTCAATATGCAAATTTTATTGGAGTTCTTACTTTCTTTGAAATGAAGCAGCAATTCAAGAACTGGCTTCCTTGGAAAGACACGTGGGATTCGTCCTTGTGTTTTCCCTGCTGGAAGAGTTGGATTTGTCAGAACAGTAGTGGAATGCAAGGAATCTAGAATTGGAAAGCAGCCCATCGAAGTTCCATCAAATGTTACTCTCACATTAGAAGAGCAGTTTGTCAAAGCTAAGGGTCCGCTGGGGGAGTTATCTCTGAGCTTTCCAGGTGACTTGAAGATCGTGAAAGAAGAATCCGGTAACCTGAGAGTTTATAAGACTGCAGAGACCAAGAGGGCGAACCAGATGCACGGACTTTTCAGGTAAACAATTGGAAGCTACAATATGAGTGTGCCCATATTATTTTTTACTGATTTGCTTCTCATAATGTGGTTCACTGTTTCACTACACCTATTCCTTGTTTTATATTTCTTCTCCTGATATTCCTAAAAATTAGTTGCCAGCTTCTGAACTCTCTGCTCTTGTCAACACTCTTAAGCCCCCTTTGGAACACATGAATTTCACAGGAATTGCATAGGATTTTTTACAGGAATCAGTTCATTTTCACAAGAAAAAAATTTATGCTATCAGTCTACCACTTTGTACAGTCAAGGGCAGTATTGATTCCCATGGGTACTTTCACTGTGATAGTAACAGTGCCTTGAATAAGCTGTATCACACTTGCTAGTTGCTATTTTCATATGCGAGTAGATAAACTGTCCTATGATCCTGCTACCTTCCACTACTGTTAGATGCATAGATGGACATGTATTTTCCCTCTACTTTGAGGGGTTATTGGCTTATGCGCACTTCTATATTTGCCCCTTTTGGGCCTTGGAATAGAGTTCAGTGGGCCACTCTAACAAGAACGGCAAGGATTCAGATTCTAGATAGCATTATTCTGCTTCATGTATTTATTTTTTCCTCTGACCTCTTATCTCACCAATGACCAGTAAATATGATGACCTTGTTTTGTTTGAGACCTGAGAAACAACACTTCTGTCATTTAGTGTTCAACAAAATCCACCAATCAGTCTACATTGATATAAAATAGCCACAGTTCTAGTAGCACTGACAAAGATTTGCAAAATGAATGCAAATCTTCTTGCATGTACCAAGGAAATAGGCTATGTTATTGCTCGTTTCTGGTGTCCAGGAACAGGAACTGTAAAATCTGTGTTATCAATAACAAACATTATCAAGTGTCTGTATCACTTCCTCTATGGTTTACCGTGGAACTAATTGGGAATAGTTGAGACACACATGCTAGTATTTTATGCAAAACCAATGATTGACCATTAAGGTGTGAAAATTTACCATATTCTCTGTGTCACTACCTATGTTTTTTCACTTCGTGCTTCTGCTAAATCCTTTGCTATTTCACTCACAGTATGTACATTTTCTTTGCTTAAGGATCAATGATCTCTCTATTCTTCACTGAATAATAATGGTTGATGTGTTCTGAACTGATTATAGCTTGGTTAGAGAAATCAGGCTATGGATTTTTTTATCCTGTCCTTCCATGTCTTCTTCTAAATACCCTGGTGCAAATATCCAACGCAGAACGTTGACAGACAACATCATCGTCGGTGTGTCAAAAGGATTCGACAAGAAGCTTCAGTTAGTAGGTGTCGGGTACCGTGCGGCGGTGGAGGGCAACGATCTCGTGATGAACCTGGGATTCTCCCACCCTGTTCGGATGGCCATTCCCGAAGGCCTGGCGGTCAAGGTGGAAGAGAACACAAGGATCATCGTGAGCGGCTACGACAAGAGCGCGATCGGTCAGTTCGCTGCTACCATAAAGAAGTGGAGGCCACCTGAGCCATACAAGGGGAAGGGTATCAGATACATGGATGAAGTTGTCAGAAGGAAGGAAGGAAAAGCTGGGAAGAAGAAATAGAAGTGTTTGTTTTTTGTTTGTCCTTTCCATGCTTCATTTCATTTTCCCGCTGTAACGGTCCTCGTCTGCTATGACCGAACCCGAGAAAAAAAGTATTGTTCTGTGGCTGTGCTGATCATGCCATATTTATGTGCACCTTGAGCATCCCAGTATCCCACTGTAATGGTTTCCATGTACACCAAGCGGAGCCGTTTGACCCCCGTTTGGTTGGTGAAGACGCAAAACTGCTCGATGAGCGCTACCGCTACCAGACGGCCCCTGTAGCATTGAATCTCTGTGACAGTTTAACAGGTTGCGATTATTCATCGCCGAAGGCCAAAGCCTCGTTTGATCAGGATGTTCTGGCACAAAGCTTCGTTTCGATTAGGATGCGTACGGGTCTGTTCCAGATTTTGCTAGCCGGGATGAAGTTCGCAAAGAGGGAAAAAAATGCGCACGCCAGGTGCAGTGCAGAGGACAGAGGAGGGAGGACCGGAGGAGGGTCACCGCAGATAGACCTTGAGGTCGCGCGTCTCGGGCCACTCACCCGCACTGGCCCCACCGGGCGGCAGACGCCTGGCTGGGCTGCGGCCAAGTGGCCACCTCCTCGCGTCCGGCCTGGCGTCCCCATGCACGCCCGGCCTCGCCTTCCCTTCCCCGATATCTCTTCGTCTCGCCGCCGCCGCGCGCGCACTCTCGTGTGACGTGTCCCAGCAGTCCGTCCAGTCCCTGGCTTCTCTCCCCCTTGTTGTTCTTGGCTCCGCGATGGCGGTGGGTTGCTTCAACCCCGTGCTCTCGCCGCTTGTTCCTTCGCCGCCGGGTAGGCGCGTCCGAGCGGCGCTGCGGTGCCGGTGGCATCGTCACCCGCTGACCGCGGTCTCCCTCCGGCGGCTCCCGTGCGGCGCGGCAGCTGGTCGTGGCACGCGGCGGCTCGCGGCGGCGGCAGAGTCGCAGGCCGTGCAGGAGCAGCCGGCGCGGGCGGAAGAGGCCGGCGGGGCGGGTGCCGCTGAGGCGTCCTCCAAGCTGGTTCTGGTCGTTGGCGGAACCGGCGGCGTGGGTGAGATACCAAGACCCCTACTCCCCGTTCTACAAATCGCCTAGCATTTCCCCTGTCAAAAGTAAGATCGCGTGGCCAATTTCAGCTCCTAGAGAGCAAAGCTGCAGAGCTCACTTGTCTCTGAGTTTGACAATATCTTAGTGCCAATTACTGGGTTTGAAACATGCGAGATAGTAAACATCGGAGGACGAAGGATAACATGTTTATGTTGCATTGCAATCTTACGCCTTCTCCAACTTGTGTTGCCGTGTCCTGCGGCAGCACTTCGTAGCTTACTTGCTAGATCATTTGACAAGATATTGACTGGGTGGTGAGTGCATCCTTTCAGGGCAGTTGGTTGTAGCATCATTGCTGAGCAGGAACATCAAGTCAAGGTTGCTCCTAAGAGATCCAGAAAAGGCGTCGTCCCTGTTTGGCAAGCAGGATGAGAGTGTACTACAGGTACGTCTGGATATTCAGCATTCCATCCCCCTCCCACAGTCCTACCCACCCCAGTTGTCTCCTGCTTATTTGAGTTCATCTTTCATGTCAGGTTTACAAAGCGGACACAAGAAACCCTAATGATTTGGATCCACAGATGTTTGAGGTTGGTCCCGTTTGTTTCTCTGAATTCATACAGTTTATCTATCTATGGGCTATCTATTTCTGCAATGATTGAATAAATCAAAATATAGGGGGTCTCTTTTATAGGGAGTTACGCATGTGATATGTTGTACTGGAACTACAGCATTTCCGTCTAAGCGCTGGGATGGAGATAACACTCCAGAACGTGTAGGTATGTACTGCCTGATATTCTGCAGTTGAAGTTAAACTTTCACCCAAGATGATGCAGTTAATGTTCAAAAAGAACATGCACTTCAATTTGTACTTGAATAATTCAGACAAAAGGATTTTCTGCAAGGATAATCTTGATGGAGCTTAGGACCTTCCAATTCCAAACTGAAGCAAATAAAAGGTTGAATGTAACTGTGACAGAGGCCCAATAAGTTATTTATTGGTTTGAATTCTGAACATCCGTTTATGTGTTTATTATGTCCATTCTATGGTCAAATCGTGCACACATGTATGCTTTGTCATTTTAAGTCCATGCATGCCAATGACTATTGCTATATTTATGTTTATCACATATCCAAACTAACAATGTCAGTTATGGGTGAGACAGTATCTCAGTTCACTGATCACACATTTTTCTTGTGACAGATTGGGATGGCATCAGAAATCTTGTCAGTGCCTTGCCACAGACAGTCAAGAGACTGGTTCTTGTGTCATCCATTGGTGTTACAAAATACAATGAGATACCATGGAGGTATATACCTTATGATTCTGATGATGAAGAATTTTGGTATTTGCCGTTGAACTTCATGACATCATAGTATGATAGTAATGCTAAATGTTTATGATCCTTTAAACAATATGTAAGACATGTTTTACGTGTAAAGCCAAGTTTTATAAACAGCTTATTTAGCAATTACTTATCGTCTGTGTACTTGCCTTTCACCTTGATACTAGTATTTTGCATTGAGTCTTATGTTACCATAATTTTAAACTTGCTTTTCCACTGAATCTTACGTTACCATAACTTTAAACATGTTGGCTTTGTCCTTAAGCAATCATGCTATGTATTTTTCAGCATCATGAATCTCTTTGGTGTGCTTAAGTACAAGAAGATGGGAGAAGACTTTGTCTGCAATTCAGGGATACCATTCACGATTATTAGGTTTGTTTACAGATAAAGTGTTTCAGTGGGTACACGTGGATATATTATTCTGACATGGTACAAGCTGTTTGCAGGGCTGGAAGATTGACAGACGGGCCCTACACTTCGTATGATCTTAATACACTTCTTAAAGCTACAGCTGGAGAGCGACGAGCAGTAGTCATAGGCAAAGGTTATTTCTTTTGTTATCACACGCATTTTATGATGAACATTTTGTTTTTGATAAGATCTTTGCTTCTTCTAACACTTCCTCATATCCTACTAGGTGACAAGCTTGTGGGGGAAGTTAGCAGACTTGTGGTAGCAGAAGCTTGTATCCAAGCTTTAGATATTGAATCCACTGAAGGACAAATATATGAGATTAACTCAGTTAAGGTACTCATGTTTTTTCTATAATGGGTACAATTAGTTATTGGAATTAGCTAATTATCATCAGAGCTCAACCAAGTTATTATGTGATTAAATCCCAGAAAATTCACAGTCTCTTTTTATTTTCTCGAACACACGAGAGAGTTGTGTACTTGTGTATCATTTCATTATTAGAGGGAAGAAGTTGTTACTAGCATTAGCATATAGCCCCTAGCTGCCTTATGATTACAACATGCACCACTAACCAATTGAGAAAACGAAGTCCCAACAACCTAAAACCTATTCTTTCAGCAGAAATGACTGTAGCTCCCTTCATCCCTTGCCCCTGCTGCCTGCTGCTGCTGTACACCAGTGATCTTTCATTAAACACATTTTGCAACACTTCTTTTGGTTCCGGACTCTGGAGATACAACAATTTTGAATTATTGAAGGCACAACCTTCTGGTGTTTCCACAACTCCCAAGCAACCAATTGGACCAGGCTGCTGAATCCTTCTCGGATGTCTTTTATTCAGCCTTTCTAGAGCACCAGACCACGAGCTCAGACATGTGTCACTCATTTTTTTGCAAATTTCTAAATGAACTAGCTATCTAATTTTGCAAAATTTGAGTGGCATATTTGAAGAAAACCCATGTGGCATCGCTGCTTGGAGTCTAAGTCTAGAGTGGTTAGCCTTTTAGGCAGCTAAAGTATTGAACCTGTGGATCACAGGCTTATTGCATGGTGTGATTTTTAACCGTTACGGCGTTACCTGCATTATTCCCTTTTGAAACTTTAAATTTTTGCTTACCTTCAAAAAATAGGCACGGAAGCTTCGCATCTTGTCATGGTATTATGGATGGTAATGGGCTCTAAATTTTACACTATAAAACTTAAGGATCGGACCCTATTTATATTTATTTTTGAACTAAAATTAGTTAAGGCTCAAATAAATTGTGAAGAGACATTTGGATCATGATGCAATACCGCCCTTACATGGCATGCATTATTGTGAATTACGGCATAAAATATAAATATGGGTGCTGACACCGGCCAGAGTTACATATCAAGATGGAACTCCTCAGACGTGCATTTTTGTTTTTTTATCTGGTTATCTAACTGAAATCTGTGTATATTCTACTGATATGCACACAATGTTAAATTCAGGGTGAAGGGCCCGGAACTGACCCAGAGAAATGGGAGGAGCTATTCAGATCTGCTCGGTCAGACTAGTGGCATTCTGCAAAGCGTAGTAACGTAATGTAGGAATATGCATCGTAATACAATGTAATCCATAGAGTGCAGCCCTAATTCAATAGTCACTGAACAGTAGCGATCATGTAGAGAATATTTGGTTTGTGTACATAGTATGAGCATTCATATATGACGATTATACCTCCTAAAAGTGATAGTTTTTGTTGGAAAGTAAAATGTTCAGTGTTATCCTTATCCACTTTCAGACTTGATTTTATTTTCTTTTTCTCGGAATGCAATCATAATTTGATTGTTCATTTCAATATATATCCTTATTTTTCAAATATGTAGATCAATTAGAATTTGTGCCGAATAATTCAATTTCGGTTATCCTTGTTCCTGGAATGGAAAGAAGAGAGGAGACTGTGGGTTATCCTTCCGTGAATGAAAAGGAGGGAGAAAACGGCGGAAACAAGACGTGTGGGGTGAGTTAATCCTAATCATAATTTTGAACTGATGCCTTTTCTTTAGGCCTAGTTTGGAAACACCATTTTTCTAAGAAAAAATAAACTAATTTTTCTTGTGAAAATAAAAATCCAGTGAAAAAATAGAGTTCTCAAACTAGCCCCCTGAAGAGATCTGAAGCCAGATTTTTATTAAAAAGTCCCTGAGACACAGCTGTTCGTCCTCGTGATCCGCGCACCAGCCTTGCCAGAGTCCAGACACAGCTGCCGCCTACCTCATCTGATGATGCGTGTCCACCGCCGATGTCACGGCGCTGCAGGTCACAAACAGGGTCCCAGCGCACGAAGCTGGCGGTGTTCACGGCGCCTTGTGCAGTATGCGATTGGTAGTAGCTGTTGTTGCGGCAGCAGGAGAACCAGGGCACAGGGAAATGAAATCGTCGGATGACACTTTCAGTTCACACGCCCTATATTCTTTAGAGCATCTCCAACAATGCCTCAAACTAATGCCTCAAATCGAAATATAGGCCTCTACACAGGAAAAATCACTCCAACAGTGTCTCAATTCAACAAATTTTGTCAAAAAACTATAGGACACTCTCTCAAGTGTCTCAAATATACTACACCGTAGTGGGCTGCCCTATAATCTAGATTTGGGGCTTTACTGTTGGAGCGGGGTGTTTTGTTGGTGCCCTAAATTCTATAAAATTTACTTATTTTTAAATTATAAGGCATTTTTATAGGTCACTTTGTTGGAGATGCTCTTACACTGACAAAGGTTAACTGGTCGGCGGCGCCCACAGGTTTCCTCGACCACTGTCCACTAATCTTATACAGGGTTTTCAATTTCGGCATTTAAAATATTTCGGGCCACACCCAAAATTTACGAGATTTGGTTGAATTTTCAACATCTTTTTAAAGACTTGTACATAAAGTATATTTTTTTCTAAAAAAATAGATCTAAACAAATATTAGCATGATTTATGATTACATATCTTTTGAGTAGAAGAATATGCAACATAAAATAGAATATGTGTCCAGAGTTATATAGCCCATTTAATGGTGTATTATATAATTTTAAATTTTACTTTCACCATGAGCAAAATTACCGAAATTCGTGAAATTTTAAACCTAACTACAGTCAATTTCGTATCTAGGCTAGACCTACACCTAACTTCGACGACTCTAATTGGCACGACAATACATATCGTAGTGAAGACGCTAGGCCACTATGCCTTTACGGGCTTTGCCTCTTTAGCCTGGATGTACAGATATACGCTAGGTACCATGAGTGTTGAATAAAAAATCTAATGTACATCCTACATCCTCTTACTAATCATGTATTAAGGTATGATTTTTTTACGGTGAAATGTATTGAGGTATGTTGATGATACATAAGATTACAAACTCTAGCACAGAAGACATCTAGAGGACGAGGATGTTCTGGAGAGCTAGACCAACTCTATCCACGGTCGTCCCTTTTATATCCCAAGGTAGAGGTTAAGCTTACACATGTGTGTCATTTATGAACCCTATTTGTGATCGAGTTAACTGCCTCTGACCTATCATAACTATGTATAATAGCTAAGGGTAAGTAGTGGCGGACACAGGACCAAAATTCATGAGGGACAAAAAAAACTGCATGACAAAATCCCTAAATCAAGTAAAACCGTAAAAACTACTTTTGCATTGAATTCAAGCTTTATATCAATACACGGTAGAAGTTTAAAGAAGCAAACTATATGAACAAAATAAGGAAACATACTGCTAAGTTCTTGTTGTCATAATCAAAGTCGTGCGTACCTTATCGAATGTCTATCTTCTCCAAGGGTGGGACGCTGGGTAAGGGACAGGTCACACGATGTCTCTTAACTAGTTCACCAAGCTCATCGGTCGGTGAGATAAATCACATCGTCGCGATAAGCGAGATCAGGACTACTAGATGGTCCAGCGTCGCGACGATGACAAGTAGGACAGGGACGTCGGCAAGGGAGCATCCGAACAGACTGGCTTGAGCAGTGTCGTGATGAATGAGGATTGATGGATAGATGCGAGGACAGGAGGAGGACAAGAGTCGAAAGGACTAGACCGATCCGACAGTAGCCCCAGAACAGAAATGTTTTAGCCCATCCAAAACTTTATTTTTTCTACACTTAACAATAGATGTACATTAGGTATAGAGACATTATAGAAAATTGAGGGGGCCATGGCCTAATTTGCCCCCCTTTGAATTCGCCTCTGGGTGGAGGAGAGGTGATTTCTTCGTACGATAGGAAGTACATATTGCATGCATTAGTAGTGGAGAAACTAACACATTAGATGGAGAAAACAATTCACAAGGAGGGGCATTAGATCTCCAATCATCATGCTTGAGACAGTTGCCTCGTATGACTTGTAGATTTGGTATGTATTTTGGCTAGCGGGGTCGAACAACGATGTCAACATGCTCAATCAGTTGTGATTGTTCACTAACATGTTCAAAGAAGAAGCATCAAATGTGAACTTCATGGTGAATAGACATGGGTACAACCAAGGGTACTACCTCGTTAATGGTATATACCCTCAATGGCTAGTGTTTGTGAAGACCATTTCCCTCACACTAGAGCTAAAAAAAATCTTTAGGCTTCCGAGTTGACTCGAGCTTAAAGCGGCTTGGCTCATCTCTAAACAGCTCGCGAGCCTCAGACAAACTGAGCTGAGCTAGTTTTTTCCCTCACCAGGCAGGCGAGATGAGACGAGCTAGTTCTCTTAGGTTCACGAGCTGGATCGTGAGCTTGGGCTAGTAGCCAACTCACAAAGATTGGTAGTATTTTTTATAATACGATTCATCGAGTTGGATGTTGACACTCGGTGGAGGACTAGTGGCTCGTGGGTCGACTCAAGCCAACTCGTGAGCCTTGACTGAGCTAAGTCGAGCCTCTTAATGGAGACTGGAGCTCATGACATGGCCGAACCGAGTCAGGCTCTGCTCGCTCTACTATCACGCCGCACCGAGACTAGCTTGGCTTAGCTCATTTCCAGACTTACCTACCACACACTCTAAAGCAACGAATATTTTGCATGCCATGAGAACGCATAGAAAGACATAGAGAGAACATTCAAGGTCCTCAAGGCTCGCTTATATATTCTCGCTACCATATGTGTCGGCGTTTCGAGACCGAGGGGTCCCTGGGCCGACGAGTGAGAATGTCGCCACGTGCCCCAGCCCAGATGGATCGGCGCGAGGCCGAGCGCGAAGGGGGGAAGGAGGCGTGAGAGAGGTGGAAATCCCGCGGCCTTCGTGTTCGTCCCGCGCCCAGGTCGGGTGCGCTTGCAGTAGGGGGTTACAAGCGTTCCACGCGGGAGGGAGCGAGCGGCCTCATGCGAGCGCCAGTCCCGTCCTCTTCCCCGCGCGGCCAACCCTCTGTAAGAGGGCCCTGGTCCTTCCTTTTATAGGCGTAAGGAGAGGATCCAGGTGTACAATGGGGGGTGTAGCAGAGTGCTACGTGTCTAGCGGAGGAGAGCTAGCGCCCTAAGTACATGCCAACGTGGCAGCCGGAGAGGTTTTGGCACCCGGTTCATGTGGTGTCGTGGTCGTCGGAGGAGCGCTGGAGCCTGTCGGAAGGACAGCTGTCGGGGCTGTTGAGTCCTTGCTAACGTCCTCTTGCTTCCGTAAGGGGGCTGAGAGTCGCCGTCGTCATAGAGCGTGCGGGGTGCCATCATTACTTGTCTGGCGGAGCGAGCCAGATGGGACACCGGTCTTGTTCCCCGTAGCCTGAGTCAGCTTGGGGTAGGGTAATGATGGCGCCTCCTGCTGACGTGGTCGGTCCGTGCCCTAGGTTGGGTGATGTGGAGGCTCCTCCGAGGTCGAGGTCGAGTCTGTCTTCCATGGCCGAGGTCGAGTCCGAGCCCCTGGGTCGGGCGAGGCGGAGACCGTCGGCTGAAGCCAGGGCTGAGTCCGAGCCCTGGGGTCGAGCGAACCGGAGTTCGTCGTCTTCTGGGGCCGAGCCCGAGTCCGAGCCCTGGGGTCGGGCGGATCAGAGTTCGTCGTCTTCCGGGACTGAGCCCGAGTCCGAGCCCTGGGGTCGGGCGGATCGGAGTTCGCCGCCTTCCGGGACTGAGCCCGAGTCCGAGCCTTGGGTCGGGCAGAGCGGAGTTCGCCGTCTTCTGGGGCTGAGCCCGAGTCCGAGCCCTGGGGTCGGGCGGATCGGAGTTCACCGTCTTCCGGGGCTGAGCCCGAGTCCGAGCCCTGGGTCGGGCGGAGCGGAGTTTCCTATGGTGCCTGAGGCCGGGCCTGACTGCCTGTCAACCTCACTCTGTCGAGCGGCACAGCAGTCGGAGCGGCGCAGGCGGCGCTGTCCTTCTGTCAGGCCGGTCAGTGGAGCGGCGAAGTGACTGCGGTCACTTCGGCTCTATCGATTGGAGGACGCGCGTCAGGATAAAGGTGTCAGGCCACCTTTGCATTAAATGCCCCTGCGATTTGGTCGGTTGGCGTGGCGATTCGGCCAGGGTTGCTTCTTGGCGAAGACTGGGCCTCGGGCGAGCCGGAAGTATGTTCGTCGCTGGAGGGGGGGCTCGGGCGAGACGGAGATCCTCCGGGGTCGGCTGCCCTTGCCCGAGGCTGGGCTCGGGCGAGGCGTGATCGAGTCCCTCGAATGGACCGATCCCTGACTTAGTCGCACCCATCAGGCCTTTGCAGCTTTGTGCTGATGGGGGTTACCAGCTGAGAATTAGGAGTCTTGAGGGTACCCCTAATTATGGTCCCCGACAGTAGCCCCCGAGCCTCGAAGGGAGTGTTAATACTCGCTTGGAGGCTTTCGTCGCACTTTTTTGCAAGGGGACCAGCCTTTCTCGGTTGTGTTTCGTTCCGGTGGGTGCGCGCGAGCGCACCCGCCGGGTGTAGCCCCCGAGGCCTCGGAGGAGTGGTTTGACTCCTCCGAGGTCTTAATGCCTCGCGCAATGCTTCGGCTGGTCTGGTTGTTCCCTCATGCGAGCTGGCCGTAGCCCGAGTGCACGGTCGGGTCCCAAGTTCTCGGGCTGGTATGTTGACGCCGTCAACGGTTTGGCCGGAGCCGGGTTTGCGAGAGCAGCCCCCGAGCCTCTGCACAGGGCGAGAGGACGGTCAGGGACAGACTCGACTTTTTTACATACGCCCCTGCGTCGCCTTTCCGCAAGGAGGAGGGGGGGGAAAGCGCCATGTTGTCCTCGGAGGGCACCGAACATGGTGTCTCCGGTGAGCTGCTGGCGGGTAATCCGAGCGGACGTCCGTGCCCCATTTGTTAGGGGTCGGCTAGAGGCCCAGAGGCGCGCCCAAAAGTACCTGCGGGTGATCTGCCGGACCCGGTCCCCTGTCGACGGGGTCCGAGGGCTCGATGCCTCCCTCTGATGGGATTCTGTTACAAGATCGTTCCCGCTGGTCTCGGAAATGTCCTAGGGTACCTCGGGAGCGTAGCCCGAGCCTCGGTTATGTATCGAACGTACCCAAGGTCATCCCTCGCTCTATGTCTGAGGCGACTGTGAACCCTTCGAGGGCCAGCCTTCGAACCCCTGATCAGTAGTGGGCGCGGAGCCCGAGTGGCCTGAGGCAGCCGTTGAACCCTTCCGAGGGGCCGACCTTTGAACCTCTGACCAGTAGTGGGTGTGGAGCCCACTCGCTCTGAGGCGACTGTTGAACCCCTCCGAGGGGCCAGCCTTCGAACCTCTGATCAGTAGGGAGGCTCGGAGCCTGTTTCCTTCACGGAGAAGGGTCCTTTTCGGGGTATCCCCCTTTCCCGGTCCCTGTTGTAAGAGAGAGAAAGAGGAAAAGGAAAAGGATACGAAATCGAATGACGTGGCGTACCTTTTTTGACGCGGCCATTATGGCGAAGGCGAAGCGTCGCTCGCTTCCCCCGCCAGAGGCGCCGCCTGTCCCACCGTGGAGTTAATGCGACGGGGCGAGCGGTTCGCGGGGCGGCCATTGCGCGTGTGCGAGCCGTTCGAGGAACGGCCGTTTCGCTTTTGGTTTTTGAATCCCGTGGTGGGTCCGGGCGAGACGTTGAACGGGTCTTGCCTTGGTCTTTATATATCCGGGGGAGGGTCTGGCGATGGTTCTTTGCTCCGCTTCTCGCCTCCTCCTTAGGTTTTCGCAACCTGAGAGGTTTAGCCGGAGAAAAGGAAACCGCCCACCCAGTCCTTTCCGCCGCCACCCCTTTTGCTCTGTGATGGCCGACCGGGTGACCATCATCCCGCCGCGCGATCCATGGCCCTTCTCCACAGTCACGGCGGATGACCTGGAGGATCTTGTTGCCGAGGGTTTACTTCGCCCTCTTTCTGATGAGAGGCAGCCGGAGTGGATTCCTCCTGCGAGCGGAGCCGCCCCGTCCCCGCCGTCGGGGTACGTCGTGAGCTTCATCTCCATCCACGAGCGGGGGTTCGGTGTGCCAGCGAGCCGCTTCATGCGGACGATCATGTACAACTATGAGGTGGAGTTGCACAACCTCAGCCCAACTCCATCTCGCAAGCCGCCATCTTCGTGGCGGTGTGCGAAGGATACTTGGGGATCGCCCCCCACTGGGACTTGTGGACTCATCTCTTTTCCGCGGAGCTTTTTGCTTCGCCGACGGGGGAGAGGAGGGTCCGCGCGGCGGTGCGGGCCGGCGGTTGCATCCTCCAGCTGAGGCAGTCGCGGGCGTCGCTGTACATTCCCGCCATCCTTGCGTCCTCGAATAAAGGGTGGCAGCGCCGGTGGTTCTACCTCCAGAATGATGGCGAGATGCTCCCGCCGTTTTCCCAGCGAGTGGTCACCGCCACCGCCGATACTTGGCGCTACGGGACCCCGCACGATAGACAGAAGAACCTCGAGCCCCTTCTCAAGGCCCTGGAGGCGTTGCGGAAAGGAGGACTCACCGCCGTGGGAGTGATAGCCGCCATTCACCGCCGTAGGGTGCTTCCCTTGGCGGAGCGGCGGTTGCCGCTCTCGGAGATGACGCCGGAGGCTGACTTGGAGGGCTCGCGGATGTCCTCGGATCCTCATCCCATCGACGTTCTCCACGGGCGGGTGGCCGTCACGTTGGGAAAACCGGACGCCAGCGCCTTCTCTCAGCCCCTGATGTGCCCCGGCCAAGGGTGCGTGACCCTGGTGAGTGTCCGCTCCTTCCTTCTCCTTGCGTTGGGTTGCCCTTGGTCCTTACAGTCGGGATTTCCATCCGTCTCTAGGAGGTAGGGTGGCACAAGCCTTCCCGGCCACGGGTCCCGGAGGACGCGGTGGACCGAGCAGCGCGGCGGGTTGCCGCGGAGGAGAAGAAGAAAAAGAAGGACGCGGAGAAGTGAGAGCACCTAGAGGGGGGGTGAATAGGTGATCCTGTAACACTTAAAACTTAGGCCACAAAAACTTGGTTAAGTGTTAGCACAATAACCGCCAAGTGGCTAGAGAGGAATCTTCAACAAAACACAATAACCAACAAGATCAATCACAGAGATGGCACGGTGGTTATCCCGTGGTTCGGCCAAGACCAACGCTTGCCTACTCCACGTTGTGGCATCCCAACGGACGAGGGTTGCAATCAACCCCTCTCAAGCGGTCCAAAGACCCACTTGAATACCACGGTGTTTTGCTTGCTTTTCTCAATCCCGTTTGCGAGGAATCTCCACAACTTGGAGCCTCTCGCCCTTACACTTGAAATTCACAAAGAAGCACAGAGCAAGGGAGGGATTAGCAACACACTCAAGACAAGAAATCACAGTAACACCACGCACACAAGTCGCAACGAGAGCTCACAACACAACTCAATGAGTTCACCACTCAACTAGAGCTCTAATTGCTATCGCAAAGAATCAAAGGCGCGGAATCGATGTCTTGGTGCTTAGGAATGTTGTAGGAATGCTTGGTGTGCTCCTCCATGCGCCTAGGGGTCCCTTTTATAGCCCCAAGGCAGCTAGGAGCCGTTGAGAGCAATCTAGGAAGGCTGATCTTGCCTTTTGTCGACTGGAGCACCGGACAGTCCGGTGCACACCGGACAGTGTCCGGTGCCCGATTTCCTTCCAAATATGGCGCAGTCGACCGTTGGCAGCCTGAGAGCCGTTGGCGCACCGGACATGTCCGGTGCACACCGGACAGTCCGGTGCCCCTTCTAGCCGTTGGCTCGGCCACGTGTCCCGCGCAGATCGCGCGGCCGACCGTTGGCCCGGCCGACCGTTGGCTCACCGGACAGTCCGGTGCACACCGGAAAGTCCGGTGAATTATAGTCGTACGCCGTTGATGAATTCCCGAGAGCGACGAGTTCGCCTGTGAACGGCCTACCGGACAGTCCGGTGCCCCTTCTAGTCGTTGGCTCGGCCACGTGTCCCGCGCAGATCGCGCGGCCGACCGTTGGCCCGGCCGACCGTTGGCTCACCGGACAGTCCGGTGCACACCGGAAAGTCCGGTGAATTATAGCCGTACGCCGTTGATGAATTCCCGAGAGCGACGAGTTCGCCTGTGAACGGCCTACCGGACAGTCCGGTGCATCATCGGACAGTCCGGTGAATTATAGCCGTACACCGCCGTCGAAGTCCCGAAAGCAGCCACTTTGCTCGAGCCAGCCTGGCGCACCGGACACTGTCCAGTGCACCACCGGACAGTCCGGTGCTCCCAGACTGAGCAGATTCTTGGCTGCTCGAGCCAAGGCATTTTCAATTGGATTTTTCCTGTTTCCAGCACTTAGACACAATACATTAGTCCATAAAACAATGTACTAAGTCTGAGAAACATACCTTTATTCTTGATTTGTACTTTGTCCACCTTTTTACACTTAGGCACTTGTGTTGGACACTAAATCACCAAAATACTTAGAAATGGCCCAAGGGCACATTTCCCTTTCAATCTCCCCCTTTTTGGTGATTTATGCCAACACAACATAAAGCAAGTAGAACAAGTACAAAATCAATTCAAATTAGAACTCAAAATTGTTTTGATTCAATTTGACATATATGGATCACTCTATGCCACCACTTGGTTTGTTTTTGCAAATCAAACTCAAATTTCTATCTCTAAGTCAAACACACATGTTAAGACATAAAGAGAGTCATTCCAAGAGAAATTGATTCAAGATTTCAAAAACTCCCCTTTTTCCCATAATCAATACTTCTCCCCACAAGAAGCCAACTTTTGACAAGAGAGACACTAAAAGAGTTTTGACAAACCAAAAGCTCTATTCTACTATTTTCAAAATTTCTTTTTCAAAATTTCTCAAGTGGTAGCTGATCCATTTATCGCTTTGGCCTTTATTTTCTCCCCCTTTGGCATCAAGCACCAAAACGGGATCAATCTTGGCCCTTTAACCCCATTGCCTCACCAAAATCTTCAAATAAGAACACAAAGGCAATAAGAGTACATGAGATGAACTTGGAATAAGTTACCCTCTCATCGGAGTGCAGTGGAAGTCTTTCATGGTCCAAGTCCACCTTTTCCCTTTCAAACCTCCTTTGATACTAAAACAAGCAAACTCAAGCATATGGTTAGTCTCAAAGGGTCAAGTTGTAGCACAACTCCCCCTAAATATGTGCATCACTTGCAAAAAGGACTTGTGAGGTCCAGGGAGTGTTTGTACAACTTGAGCACCACAATAAGCAACAAAATGCAGAATAAACATGATCAAGGGCATAAACACATGTATGCTACAATTCAATCCAAGTTCCGCAAATCTAAGACATTTAGCTCACTATGCAGCCTGCAAAAGGTCTTCTCATCTAGAGGCTTGGTAAAGATATCGGCTAGCTGGTTCTCGGTGCTAACATGAAACACTTCGATATCTCCCTTTTGCTGGTGGTCTCTCAAAAAGTGATGCCGGATGTCAATGTGCTTTGTGCGGCTGTGCTCAACAGGATTTTCCGCTATTCGGATAGCACTCTCATTATCACACAGGAGTGGGACTTTGCTCAGATTGTAGCCAAAGTCCCTGAGGGTTTGCCTCATCCAAAGTAGTTGCGCGCAACACTGTCCTGCGGCAACATACTCGGCCTCAGCGGTGGATAGGGCAACAGAAGTTTGTTTCTTAGAATTCCATGACACCAGGGACCTTCCTAAGAATTGGCACGTCCCCGATGTACTCTTCCTATCGACCTTACATCCAGCATAGTCGGAATCTGAGTACCCAATCAAGTCAAAGTTAGACCCCTTTGGATACCAGATCCCGAAGCAAGGCGTAGCGACTAAATATCGAAGAATTCGCTTCACAGCCACTAAGTGACACTCCTTAGGATCGGATTGAAATCTAGCACACATGCATACGCTAAGCATAATATCCGGTCTACTAGCACATAAATAAAGCAAAGAACCTATCATGGACCGGTATGCTTTTTGATCAACGGACTTACCTCCTTTGTTGAGGTCGATGTGTCCGTCAGTTCCCATCGGCGTCTTTGCGGGCTTGGCGTCCTTCATCCCAAACCGCTTTAGCAAGTCTTGCGTGTACTTCGTTTGGGAGATGAAAGTGCCGTCCTTGAGTTGCTTCACTTGGAACCCAAGGAAGTAGTTCAACTCGCCCATCATCGACATCTCGAATTTCTGCGTCATAACCCTGCTAAACTCTTCACAAGACTTTTGATTAGTAGAACCAAATATTATGTCATCAACATAAATTTGGCACACAAAAAGATCACCATCGCAAGTCTTGGTAAAAAGAGTTGGATCGGCTTTCCCAACCTTGAAAGCATTAGCAATTAAAAAGTCTCTAAGGCATTCATACCATGCTCTTGGGGCTTGCTTAAGTCCATAGAGCGCCTTAGAGAGCTTACACACGTGGTCGGGATACCGTTCATCCTCGAAGCCAGGGGGTTGCTCCACGTACACCTCCTCCTTGATCGACCCGTTGAGGAAAGCGCTCTTCACATCCATTTGGTACAACCTGAAAGAATGGTGAGCGGCATATGCTAGCAAGATACAAATTGATTCTAGCCTAGCCACAGGAGCAAAAGTCTCCTCAAAGTCCAAACATGCGACTTGGGCATAACCTTTTGCCACAAGTCGAGCCTTGTTCCTCGTCACCACCCCGTGCTCGTCCTGTTTGTTGCGTAACACCCACTTGGTTCCCACAACATTTTGCTTGGGACGAGGCACTAGTGTCCAAACTTCATTGCGCTTGAAGTTGTTGAGTTCCTCCTGCATGGCCAACACCCAGTCCGGATCTAGCAAGGCCTCTTCTACCCTGAAAGGCTCAATAGAAGAGACAAAGGAGTAATGCTCACAGAAATTAACTAATCTTGAACGAGTAGTTACTCCCTTGCTAATATCACCCAATATTTGGTCGACGGGATGATCCCTTTGGATCGTCGCTCGAACTTGGGTTGGAGGTGCCTGAGGTGCTTCTTCCTCTTCAACTTGATCATCCTGTGCTCCCCTTGATCATGCGCCTCCACTTGAGGTACCTGTTCGTCATCTTGGGTTGGGGGATGCACCATAGTTGAGGAAGATGGTTGATCTTGCTCCAATTGTTCCTGAGGCCGTACATCTCCAATCGCCATGGTGCGTATCGCGGCCGTTGGAACGTCTTCTTCATCTACATCATCAAGATCAACAACTTGCTCTCTTGGAGAGCCATTAGTCTCATCAAATACAACGTCGCTAGAGACTTCAACCAAACCCGATGATTTGTTGAAGACCCTATACGCCTTTGTATTTGAATCATAACCTAATAAAAAACCTTCTACAGCTTTGGGAGCAAATTTAGAAGTTCTACCTTTCTTCACAAGAATATAACACTTGCTCCCAAATACACGAAAATAAGACACATTGGGTTTGTTACCAGTTAGCAGCTCATATGAAGTCTTCTTGAGGAGGCGGTGAAGGTAGACCGTGTTGATGGCATGGCAAGCCGTGTTCACGGCTTCCGACCAAAAGCGCTCGGGGGTCTTGAACTCTCTAAGCATAGTCCTCGCCATATCAATGAGCGTCCTGTTCTTCCTCTCTACCACACCATTTTGCTGAGGTGTGTAAGGAGCGGAGAACTCGTGCTTGATCCCTTCCTCCTCAAGGAACTCCTCCACTTGAAGATTCTTGAATTCGGACCCGTTGTCGCTCCTTATCTTCTTCACCTTGAGCTCATACTCATTTTGAGCTCTCCTGAGGAAGCGCTTGAGGGTCCCTTGGGTTTCAGACTTATCCTGCAAAAAGAACACCCAAGTGAAGCGGGAAAAGTCATCAACAATAACTAGACCATACTTACTTCCTCCTATGCTCAGATAGGCGACGGGTCCAAAGAGGTCCATATGCAGCAGCTCCAGAGGTCTTGAAGTGGTCATCACATTCTTGCTGTGATGTGCTCCTCCCACTTGTTTACCTGCTTGACAAGCTGCACAAGGTCTATCTTTTTCGAAATGTACATTGGTTAGACCTATCACATGTTCTCCCTTTAGAAGCTTATGGAGGTTCTTCATCCCCACATGTGCTAAGCGGCGATGCCACAACCAGCCCATGCAAGTCTTAGCCATTAAGCATGCATCTAGACCGGCCTCCTCTTTTGCAAAATCAACTAAATAAAGTTTGTCGTCTAGTACACCCTTAAAAGCTAGTGAACCATCACATCTTCTAAAGACAGACACATCTACATTTGTAAATAGACAATTATATCCCATATTACATAATTGATTGACAGATAGTAAATTATATCCAAGAGACTCAACTAAAAACACATTAGAGATAGAGTGCTCATTTGATATTGCAATCTTGCCTAAACCTTTCACCTTGCCTTGGTTCCCATCACCGAATATGATTGAATCTTGGGAATCCTTATTCTTGACGTAGGAGGTGAACAACTTCTTCTCCCCCGTCATATGGTTTGTGCATCCGCTGTCGATAATCCAGCTTGAACCCCCGGATGCATAAACCTGCAAGGCAAATTTAGGCTTGGGTCTTAGGTACCCAACTCTTGTTGGGTCCTACAAGGTTAGTCACAATTTCCTTAGGGACCCAAATGCAAGTTTTATCACCCTTGCATTTTGCCCCTAATTTCCTAGCAACTATCTTCCTATCCTTTCTACAAATAGCAAAGGAAGCATTTAAAGCATGATAAATTGTAGAGGGACCATTCATAACTTTTCTAGGAATATGAACAATATTCTTTCTAGGCACATGATGAATATTTTTCCTAGGCATATCTCTACCATGCATATAGGAAGAACTGGAAGCATACATAGCATAAGAATCATATGCATGTGAATCAAAAGCATTGCAACTCCTATGAGACTGTCTTCTATCATTGTACATAAAAGCATGGTTCTTTTTAGTACTACTTGCCATAGGGGCCTTCCCTTTCTCCTTGGCGGAGATGGGAGCCTTATGGCTTGTTAAGTTCTTGGCTTCCCTCTTGAAGCCAAGCCCATCCTTAATTGAGGGGTGTCTACCAATCGTGTAGGCATCCCTAGCAAATTTTAGTTTATCAAAATCACTTTTGCTAGCCTTAAGTTGGGCATTAAGACTAGCCATTTCATCATTTAACTTTGCAATAGAAGCTATGTGTTCACTACAAGCATCAATATCAAAATCTTTACATCTATTGCAAATAACAACATTTTCTACACAAGTTGTTGATTTACTAGCTATTTCTAACTTAGCATTCAAATCATCATTAATGCTCTTTAAGCTAGAAATCGTCTCATGGCAAGAAGATAATTCACAAGAAAGCATTTCATTTCTCTTAACTTCTAAGGCATGAGATTTTTGTGCTTCTACAAATTTGTCATGTTCTTCATTCAACAAGTCCTCTTGTTTTTCTAAAAGCCTATTCTTATCATTCAAGGCATCAATCAATTCATTAATTTTATCTACCTTGGTTCTATCTAGGCCCTTAAACAAACATGAATAATCTATTTCATCCTCATCACTAGATTCGTCCTCACTTGAAGAAGCATAAGTAGAGTTTCGAGTACATACCTTCTTCTCCCTTGCCATAAGGCATGTGTGACGCTCGTTGGGGAAGAGGGATGACTTGTTGAAGGCGGTGGCGGCGAGTCCTTCATTGTCGGAGTCGGACGAGGAGCAATCCGAATCCCACTCCTTGCCAAGATGTGCCTCGCCCTTTGCCTTCTTATAGTTCTTCTTCTTCTCCCTCTTGTTCCCTTGATCCTGATCACTATCATTGTCGGGATAGTTAGCAATAAAATGACCAAGCTTACCACATTTGAAGCATGAGCGCTTCCCCTTTGTCTTGGTCTTGCTTGGCTGCCCCTTGCGACCCTTTAGCGCCGTCTTGAATCTCTTGATGATGAGAGCCATCTCTTCATCATTAAGTCCGGTCGCCTCAATTTGTGCCACCTTGCTAGGTAGCGCCTCCTTGCTTCTTGTTTCCTTGAGAGCAAGGGGTTGAGGCTCGTTGATTGGACCATTCAATGTGTCGTCCACGTACCTCGCCTCCTTGATCATCATTCGCCCGCTTACGAATTTTCCAAGGACTTCTTCGGGCGACATTTTGGTGTACCTGGGATTCTCATGAATATTATTCACCAAATGAGGATCAAGAACGGTAAAGGACCTTAGCATCAGTCGGACGACGTCGTGGTCCGTCCATCGCGTGCTTCCGTAGCTTCTTGTTTTGTTGATAAGGGTCTTGAGCCGGTTGTATGTTTGGGTTGGCTCCTCGCCCCTTATCATTACGAACCATCCAAGCTCGCCTTCCACCAACTCCATCTTGGTGAGCAAGGTGACGTCGTTCCCCTCATGAGAGATTTTGAGGGGGTCCCATATTTGCTTGGCGTTATCCGAGCCGCTCACTTTGTGGTATTCATCCCTGCACAATGAAGCTAGAAGAACGGTAGTAGCTTGTGCATTCTTATGAATTTGCTCATTAATGAACATGGGACTATCCGTACTATCAAAGTGCATTCCACTCTCTACAATCTCCCATATACTAGGATGGAGAGAGAATAGGTGACTACGCATTTTGTGGCTCCAAAATCCGTAGTCCTCCCCATCAAAGTGTGGAGGCTTGCCGAGAGGAATGGAGAGCAAATGTGAATTTCAACTTTGCGGAATACGAGAGTAGTCAAAAGAAAAGTTCGAATTAACCGGTTTTCTTCTCTCGTAGTCGTTGTGGTCGTCGTCCTTTTGGGAAGAAGTAGACTCATCGCTGTCGTCGTAGTAGACGATCTCCTTGATGCGCCTCGTCTTCTTCTTCTTCCCATCTTTCCGTCTATGGCCCGAGCCCGAGTCGGTAGGCTTGTCATCCTTCGGCTCGTTGACGAAAGATTCCTTCTCTTTATCGTTGATCACGATACCCTTCCCCTTAGGATCCATCTCTTCGGGCGGTTAGTCCCTTTGTGAAGATAACAGCTCTGATACCAATTGAGAGCACCTAGAGGGGGGGGTGAATAGGTGATCCTGTAACACTTAAAACTTAGGCCACAAAAACTTGGTTAAGTGTTAGCACAATAACCGCCAAGTGGCTAGAGAGGAATCTTCAACAAAACACAATAACCAACAAGATCAATCACAGAGATGGCACGGTGGTTATCCCGTGGTTCGGCCAAGACCAACGCTTGCCTACTCCACGTTGTGGCGTCCCAACGGACGAGGGTTGCAATCAACCCCTCTCAAGCGGTCCAAAGACCCACTTGAATACCACGGTGTTTTGCTTGCTTTTCTCAATCCCGTTTGCGAGGAATCTCCACAACTTGGAGCCTCTCGCCCTTACACTTGAAATTCACAAAGAAGCACAGAGCAAGGGAGGGATTAGCAACACACTCAAGACAAGAAATCACAGTAACACCACGCACACAAGTCGCAACGAGAGCTCACAACACAACTCAATGAGTTCACCACTCAACTAGAGCTCTAATTGCTATCGCAAAGAATCAAAGGCGTGGAATCGATGTCTTGGTGCTTAGGAATGTTGTAGGAATGCTTGGTGTGCTCCTCCATGCACCTAGGGGTCCCTTTTATAGCCCCAAGGCAGCTAGGAGCCGTTGAGAGCAATCTAGGAAGGTTGATCTTGCCTTCTGTCGACTGGAGCACCGGACAGTCCGGTGCACACCGGACAGTGTCCGGTGCCCGATTTCCTTCCAAATATGGCGTAGTCGACCGTTGGCAGCCTGAGAGCCGTTGGCGCACCGGACATGTCCGATGCACACCGGACAGTCCGGTGCCCCCTTCTAGCTATTGGCTCGGCCACGTGTCCCGCGCAGATCGCGCGGCCGACCGTTGGCCCGGCCGACCATTGGCTCACCGGACAGTCCGGTGCACACCGGACAGTCCGGTGAATTATAGTCGTACGCCGTTGATGAATTCCCGAGAACGACGAGTTCGCCTGTGAACGGCCCACCGGACAGTCCGGTGAATTATAGCCGTACACCGCCGTCGAAGTCCCGAGAGCAGCCACTTTGCTCGAGCCAGCCTGGCGCACCGGACACTGTCCGGTGCACCACCGGACAGTCCGGTGCTCCCAGACCGAGCAGATTCTTGGCTGCTCGAGCCAAGGCATTTTCAATTGGATTTTTCCTGTTTCCAGCACTTAAACACAATACATTAGTCCATAAAACAATGTACTAAGTCTGAGAAACATACCTTTATTCTTGATTTGTACTTTGTCCACCTTTTTACACTTAGGCACTTGTGTTGGACACTAAATCACCAAAATACTTAGAAATGGCCCAAGGGCACATTTCCCTTTCAAGAAGGCCCGGGCTCGCGAGCGGACGCGGGCCCGAGACGCCTTGGAAAAGCTCCGTCGTCGGCAGGAGAGGGAAGGACTCCCGAGGGAGCCGTCGCCGGAAACGCCTGACGACGACGACGATGACGAAGATGATGACGAGGATGACGACATGGCTGCCCACCTCGGCTTCAGCCCGGGTTTGAGGCTAGGCCAGGAGTCGTCAAGCCAGCCCCCGAGTGGGCTGGCGCCGTTAGTTCCCGGAGTCGGGATGCCGAGGTCCCGGCCCGAAGAGCAGGTGCGGACCGAGAGGGTACTTGACCCCTCGGCCGGGGAAGTTGAGGTGACCCCGGGGAGTCAGGCCGAGGCGTCTGTTCCCCGAGAGCCGTCGCCCACGCCGGCAGCGTAGGAGAGTGACCCTCAGGTCGCCGTGGCAGCGCCTGGGCAGTCCGTCTCTCGGGCGTCCAAGGTGCCCAAGGCGAGGGTGGTGCCGAAGCTGGCGGCGAGGCGGGCCTCGGCGGTGCCTTCGGGGGTCGAGATCCGAGAGACCTCTCCTCAGGCACGGTTGATCATGGCCCGAAGCGGGTAAGTATCTTGGAACGTCTTCGTCCTGGCTTCTCATTCGTATGTCCCGACCGCGACCTTTCTTTCCTTCTCAGCAAGCGAAGCCACGGCCTAACCGACCTGGCTCCCCGGAAGGCCCTTAAGACGACATCGGATTCCGCAGCTGGTGCCGCGTCGGGCCTCGCTATTCAGCTAACCTTCTCGCAAGGCGCTCCACAGCGGGGGGCTCAGGCAGCACCAGTCGCCGTGGAGCGAGTTCCCGAGGCCGGCTCTTCTGCCGAGGCGGCCATCGTGCTGGAGGAGGCGGCTGGCGCGGACGTGGCCTCGGGCCCACCAGACATGCCGCCGGTGCTGGCGCCTGCTGCTACTGAAGCCGCTGTCGTCCCAGTCGGGGAGCAACCTGTTGCTGCTGACGCTGAGATGGCCGAGGCGTCGGCGCTCGGTGCCTCAGAGGAGGGGGCGTGGAAACGCGATCCGTCCCGCCGAGCGGCAGCCTCGTCCCTGCGCGGCGGAGCTCCGAGGGGCGGCGCCAGTTGCTTCGGTTCCGGACCCGTGAGGCTTTGGATCCCTTCTTCGTTCTTGACGATGAGCGGGAGGAGCAGTCTTGAGACGAGCTCCGCGAGTGTGCCGAAGCAACGGTGGGGTCGCTCTGGTCGTCGCTGGAGGTCTTCTGCAGGGACGTCCCCAAAATCCTCCAGATAATGGTTTTAGGCATACCTTCTTTGTGACCAAGGCGTCTTTTGTGATGTCCCGCTCCCTTCCCTCAGGATCTGACGGATCTGAGCGCCGCCAAGTCGTCGTTCATCCACCATGAGGTCGACATCTAGGGCTCGCTGCGATCCCTGAGGACCTCGCTCGCCGGGGCTACTGCGCGCCTCTCCCAGTAGGGCGCCGAGGTGGCGGACCTTCGGCTGCTTTGCGCAGATCTGAGAGCAGAGGCGGCAGCGGCACGCGCAGAGGTGCAACGACGACAGTCGGAGTTCGACCAGGTCGCCAATGAGCGAGACCAATCTCGGGGCCGGGCTGCCGAGGCCGAAAGCCGGGTTGGTGCCCTTGCAGCAGACCTAGCCGTAGCCCAGGCCGCAGCCTCGGAGCAGCGTGCCCGAGCCGGAGGTATGTCTTGGCCATTTTCGGTTTTCGTTTCAGCTTGTCTCCTTCGCTTGTGTTTGAGGCCTTGCGTTCTGGCTATTCGTAGAGCTCGAGTCTGCCCTTGGTGAGTCCACCAGGGCGCTTGCCGGGGTGGCTGAGCAGAGGGAGGCCGACCACACGGCCATGTCCGAGGCTATCTCGGACTTCTGCCGGGTCTTTGGCTTCGGCAACGTCCCCTCAGGAAGCTCCCCTCAAAGTCGCCTGCAGGCCTTGGGTGATCACGTGCGCGGCAGACTCCGCGAGGCACTACACCACGGCGTCAGGCGGGCCTTCGCCGTGCTTGCTTCCCACTACGTTGTGGATCTGGAGCGGGTCAGCGAGGGGTATTGCCTCCCTGACAAAGATGAAGCCGCCCTGGCTGAAGTCCAGAGGCTCGACGCGGCCGCCGCGGGCCCGAGCGCAGTGCTGGCGACCACCTTCGAGGCAGAGATCCTCCCGCCCACACCGTCGTCTGAAGCCGGGGTGGACTTTGCCGAGGGCGAGGACGAAGCCGAAGGCGCGGCTCCTTCCCCGGGCGGCGCCTAACTCTGTCGGAGTAGTTTCCTTTGAAAGCACGTGTGTCTTTTGCGGCCGCTGAGGCCTGAACACTTTATTATCGTAGTATAAAGTCGTGCCCCTTTTCCTTTTCATTTTGCGTGTCTGGCTCCGCTCGTCAGCAGTAGGGTGGCTTGCCCGAGTAGGAGTCATTTTTCGTGGTAGGTGCCGAGTGAGGTATCTGTAACCCAGAGGCGTAGGAATCCCTCGGCTCAGTCAACCTTGCCACTTACATGCACCCGCGTTCGCTTCTCGGGGTCCTGCTACCAACATAGCCGGGAGAAAGCCTTTTTGATTGAAAATTTTGACATGGAGGGGGTTCCCCCCTTTTTTAGCCCCCGAGGGAGGGTTGGGCTTTGCCGAGGCAAGGCCGACCCTTCCTTGATGACCAAATTTTGCGTGGGAACGAGGTATACGAACAACTCGAAAACATCTTAAGGGTAGAAGCGACGTAGCTGTTGGATGTTCCAAGTGTTGGTGTAGACCTCGCCTTGACTGTCGGCCAGCTTGTTCGTTCCGGGCTTCAGAACTTTGGCAATGACGAACAGCCCTTCCCAATGGTTTGTGTAGCCCCCGGGTGCCTTCTGCAAGGGGCCGACGAGGTCCAGACCCCACACAGCAAAAAGCCAGGTGATGGGTTTCGTCTGCAGAGCCTGAGCGGGCAGGCGAGTCTGCCTCGCGTAGAACTGACACCCTTCACAGGTGCAGACAATTCTAGTGGCGTCGGCCACCACCGTCGGCCAGTATAGAAACCTTGTCAGAAGGCGTTTCCGACGAGGGCTCGAGGTGCTGCGTGATGGCCACAAGCCCCCGAGTGTATCTCTCGTAGGAGCTCCTGGCCTTCGGCGATGGAAATGCATCGCTGGAGGATGCCTGAGGGGCTGCGGTGGCAGAGCTCCTTCCCATCTCCCAGCAAGACGAACGACTTGGCGCATCACGCCAACCGCCGAGCTTCGGCTCGGTCGAGGGGTAGCTCTCCTCGGTGGAGATATTGCAGGTACGGGGTCTACCAGTTTCGATTAGGCGTGACCCCGCTTCGCTCCTCCTCGACGCGCAGTGCCTCACCCTCGGGGGCCGAGGGTACCTCGGGCTGAACCGAGGATGCCTCGGGCCGAGCTGAGGGTGCCTCGGGTTGGGCCGAGGGTGCCTCGGACTGAGCCGAGGGTGCCTCGGACTGAGCCGAGGGTACCTCGGGCTGATCCGAGGGTGCCTCGGGCTCGGACGTGTCGTCGATCTTGACGGAGGGTTGATGCAGGTCTCGGGAGAAGACGTCTGGGGGAACCGTTGTCCGCCCCGAGGCTATTTTAGCCAGCTCGTCCACAGTCTCGTTGTAGCGCCGGGCGATGTGGTTGAGCTCGAGTCCGTAGAACTTGTCTTCCAGGCGCCGAACCTCATCGCAGTAGGCCTCCATCTTCGGGTCGCGGCAGTGGGAGTTCTTCATGACTTGATCGATGACGAGCTGTGAGTCACCGCGAGCGTCGAGGCGTCAGACCCCTAGCTCGATGGCGATGCGCAACCCGTTGACCAGAGCCTCATACTCAGCCACATTGTTAGACGCCGGGAAGTGGAGGCGTAGCACATAGCGTAGATGCTTTCCGAGGGGCGAGATGAAGAGCAGGCCTGCGCCCGCTCCTGTCTTCATCAGCGACCCGTCGAAGAACATGGTCCGGAGTTCCGGCTGGATCAGAACTGTTGGGAGCTGGGTGTCGACCCATTTAGCCACGAAGTCCGCCAAGACCTGGGACTTGATGGCCTTCCGAGGGGCGAACGAGATTGTTTCGCCCATGATTTCCACTGCCCACTTCGCGATTCTACCCAAGGCCTCTCGGCACTGGATGATCTCCCCCAGGGGGAAGGATGACACCACAGTTACCGGATGAGACTCGAAGTAGTGTCGCAACTTCCGCCGCGTCAGGATCACCGTGTACAGCAGCTTCTGAATTTGTGGGTAGCGGATCTTGGTTTTGGACAGTACCTCGCTGATGAAGTAGACTGGCCTCTGAACGGGCAATGCATGCCCCTCTTCTCGTCTCTCAACCACAATCGCGACGCTAACCACCTGAGTGGTCGCGGCGACGTAGATCAAGAGGGCTTCTCCGGCAGCGGGGGGCACCAAGATAGGCGCGTTCGTGAGGAGCGCCTTCAGGTTCCCGAGGGCTTCCTCGGCCTCGAGGGTCCAAGTGAAGCACTCGACCTTCCTTAAGAGGCGGTACAGAGGCAGACCTCTTTCGCCGAGGCGTGAGATGAAGCGGCTCAGAGCCGCAAGGCATCCCATGACTCTTTGTACGCCTTTCAAGTCCTTGATGGGCCCCATGCTGGTGATGGCTGTGATCTTCTCCGGGTTGGCTTCGATGCCCCGCTCGGAGACGATGAACCCCAAGAGCATGCCTCGGGGAACCCCAAAGACACACTTCTCGGGATTAAGCTTCACTCCTTTCGCCTTGAGACATCGGAATGTCACTTCAAGGTCGGAAAGGATGTCGGAGGCTTTCCTCGTCTTGACTATGATGTCATCGACGTAGGCCTCGACCGTCCGGCCAATATGTTCGCTGAACACATGGTTCATGCACCGCTGGTACATCGCACCCGCATTCCTCAAGCCGAACGACATGGTGACATAGCAGTACATGCCGAAGGGTGTGATGAAAGAAGTCGCGAGCTGGTCAGACTCTTTCATCCTGATTTGGTGATACCCTGAGTAGGCATCGAGGAAAGACAGGGTTTCGCACCCAGCAGTGGAATCCACGATTTGATCGATGCGAGACAGAGGGTAGGGAACCTTCGGACATGCTTTGTTTAGACCAGTGTAGTCTACACACATCCGCCATTTCCCTCCTTTCTTTCTCACAAGCACAGGGTTGGCAAGCCATTCGGGATGGAATACCTCTTTGATGAACCCTGCCGCCATTAGCTTGTGGATCTCCTCGCTTATGGCTCTGCGCTTTTCCTCGTCGAATCGGCGCAGAGGCTGCTTCACGGGTCGGGCTCCAGCTCGGATATCCAGCGAGTGCTCGGCGACATCCCTCGGTATGCCGAGCATGTCTGAGGGACTCCATGCGAAAATGTCAGCGTTCGCGCGGAGAAAGTCGACGAGCACTGCTTCCTATTTGGGATCGAGCCTGGAGCCGATCCAGATCTGCTTGGAGGCGTCGCTGCTGGGGTCGAGGGGGATGGACTTAACCATCTCCGCTGGCTCGAAGTTGCCGGCGTGACGCTTCACGTCTGGCACCTCCTTAGAGAGGCTCTCCAGGTCGGCGATGAGGGCCTCGGATTCGGCGAGGGCCTCGGTGTACTCCACGTCGCATTCGAACGTGTGTTTGTACGTGGGGCCGACGGTGATGACCCCATTGGGGCCCGACATCTTGAGCTTGAGGTAGGTGTAATTGGGGACGGCCATGAACTTCGCGTAGCATGGCCTCCCCAATACTGCGTGGTAGGTTCCTCGGAACCCGACCACCTCGAATGTGAGGGTCTCCCTTCGGAAGTTGGAGGGTGTTCCGAAGCAGACGGGAAGGTCGAGTTGTCCGAGGGGCTGGACGCGCTTCCCGGGGATGACCCCGTGGAAAGGCGCAGCGCCTGCCCGGACCGAGGATAGATCAACACGCAGGAGCCCGAGGGTCTTGGCGTAGATGATGTTGAGGCTGCTGCCTCCGTCCATGAGGACCTTGGTGAGCCTGACGTCGCCGATGACGGGGTCGACAACGAGCGGGTATTTCCCCGGGCTCGGCACGTGGTCGGGGTGGTCGGCTTGGTCGAAGGTGATGGGCTTGTCGGACCAGTCTAGGCATACTGGCGCCGCCACCTTCACCGAACAGACCTCCCGACGCTCTTGCTTGCGGTGCCGAACCGAGGCGTTTACCGCTTGCCCACCGTAGATCATAAAGCAGTCGCGGACCTCGGGGAACTCTCCTGCCTGGTGATCCTCCTTCTTGTCGTCGTCGCGAGCCCGACCACCCTCCGCGGGTGGCCCGGCCCTGTGGAAGTGGCGCCGAAGCATAGCGCACTCCTCAAGGGTGTGCTTGACGGGCCCCTGATGATAGGGGCACGGCTCCTTGAGCATCTTGTCGAAGAGGTTGGCACCTCTGGGGGTTTCCGAGGGTTCTTGTACTCGGCGGCGGCGACAAGGTCCGCGTCAGTGGCGTCGCGTTTCGCTTGCGACTTCTTCTTGCCCTTCTTCTTGGCGCCGCGCTGAGTTGACGCCTCGGGGGCATCCTCCGGTGGGCGGCCCTGGGGCTGCTTGTCCTTCCGGAAGATAGCCTCAACCGCCTCCTGGCCAGAGGCGAACTTGGTGGCGATGTCCATCAGCTCGCTCGCCCTGGTGGGGGTCTTGCGACCCAGCTTGCTCACCAGGTCGTGGCAGGTGGTGCCGGCGAGGAACGCGCCGATGACATTCGAATCGGTGATGTTGGGCAGCTCGGTGCGCTGCTTCGAGAATCGCCGGATGTAGTCCCGGAGGGACTCTCCCGGCTGTTGTCGGCAGCTTTGGAGGTCCCAGGAGTTTCCGGGGGTGCACGTACGTGCCCTGGAAATTGCCGGCAAAGGCTTGGACCAGGTCGTCCCAGTTGGAGATCTGCCCCGGAGGCAGGTGCTCCAACCAGGCGCGAGCGGTGTCGGAGAGGAACAAGGGGAGGTTACGGATGATGAGGTTGTCATCGTCCGTTCCACCCAGTTGGCAGGCCAGCCGGTAGTCCGCGAGCCACAGTTCCGGTCTCGTCTCCCCCGAGTACTTTGTGATAGTAGTTGGGGTTCGGAACCGGGTCGGGAACGACGCTCGTCGTATGGCGCGGCTGAAAGCCTGCGGACTGGGTGGTTCGGGCGAGGGACTCCGATCCTCCCTGCTATCATAGCGTCCCCCACGCCTGGGGTGGTAGCCTCGGCACACCCTCTCGTCGAGGTGGGCCCGACGGTCGCGGTAATGGTGCTCGTTGCCGAGGTGACCCGGGGCCGCAGGCGCCGTGTTGCGCGTGCGCCCGGTGTGGACCGAGGCTTCCCGCATGAATCGGGAAGTCGCGGCGCGATGTTCCGAGGGGTACCCCTGCCTTCGGGAGGCGGAGCTCTCGGCCCGTCGGACCGTGACGCCCTCCAGGAGATTCTTGAGCTCTCCCTGGATTCGCCGCCCCTCGGTGGTTGATGGCTCTGGCATTGCGCGGAGAAGCATTGCTGCTGCAGCCAGGTTTTGGCCGACCCCACTGGAAGCGGGTGGCGGCCTCATCCTGACATCGTCGGCGATGCGGTGCTGGAAGCCCTAGGGTAGATGACGCCCTTCTCCGGCCGGAGGTTGGCCCGCCCATTCCTGCCCGACGTCCCGGCGGATCGGCTCAAGTGCTCCTGCCCCCTCGTCGAGCCTGGCCGGCACCCCGTGGATTTGCTCGAGCTGTGGGTCATGACCCCCCCGCCGGAACGGGGACCACAGCTAGCTCCCGTAGGATGTCAACGCGTGGCACAGGCCTAGGGGGATCGCCGTTCTCCGGCATACCAAGATGGTTGCCTTCGGAGGGACCCCCTAGATCGACGTGGAAGCATTCACGACTTGGGCCGCAGTCCTCGTCGCCGAGGCTGCGGCTAGGTTTTCTCTCCTAAACTCACTGGTCAAGACCGGTTGAACTGGTCCTGAGGGGCAGTTCAGCTGGTCTCTGACCCCTCTGACCTCTGATCTGCAGTCTGCCAGTCAGACTGGCAAACAGGTCGCCAGAGCTATCAGGGGCGGTTCAACCGCCCCCCCTGGGCGGTTCAACCGGTCTGGTCAACCCTGGTCAGCCTGCAGGTCAGTCTGCCAGTCAGTCTGACAGTCAGACTGGCAGACAGTCTGCCTGACCTGCCAGGGGCGGTTCAACCGCCCTAGGGGGCGGTTCAACCGGTCTCAAACAGCAAAATCGGCCCCAACGGCTAGTTTTGAGCTCCAACTATATATACTCCCTCCTACCTCTCTCCCCACAGCAGTGAGCACGATTTGAACTCCATTTCCAACTTGAGAAACACCTCCCTCTCTCTCACACACATCTCTTGCCTCTCCCATTTCAAATCTTTGGAGAGAAATCTTTGAGTGAGCTTGAGAGCTGCGGTTTTGTGCTTCATCTCTAAATCTCTCTTGCTCTTCTTCTTGATTCGAGCTTTGGTACTACATTGAGTTCTTTGTGGATTCATTACTCTTGGAGCTTCTAGCTCCTAGACGACTAGGTGTCTCTTGTGAGTCTCCAAATCTTGTGGAAGACCACAAGAAAGTTTGTATTACCCGCTCGTTTGAGCAAAGATTATTGTGTGGGTTTGACCTTTGTGGTCGGCAAAGGGAGGATTAGGGTTGAAAGAGACCCGGCTCTTTGTGGGCGCCTCAACGAGGAAGTAGGGCACCTTTTGTGGTGTGACCGAACCTCGGGATAAATCTTGTGTCTCTTGTGTTCTTGCTCATTGTGTTTGTTTGTGTTCTTCGTTCTCTCACCATTGCGTGGAAGATTTGTTTATATCTTTTTGGTGTGTGGATTTTGAGAAGTGCCATTCTCAGATCTACTACTTTGAACCCTGTGGATCATTTAGAACATCTCATTTCCAAAGTTAACTAGGTGAATTTCGAGATCAATTCAGTTTTACCCAGTTTGCTTCTAGTTTTTGTTGAAAAAGTTTTAACTTGCCTATTCACCCCCCCCCTCTAGGCAACTTTCAATTGGTATCGGAGCCTAATCCTCATTCTAATGCTTAACCGCGTGAGGAAAGATCATGTCGGGGGGACTAAGAAACGAAAGTGCTTCTAAGCTTGAAAAAGTTGAGGTTGCCTCGACTTTATCTTTTGGTGCAGATATTGATCCTAGGGCAATAGATCTTGCCATGAAAATCGCCGAAAGGATGTTCCTCAAAATGAAGGAAGATGAGGCGAAGAACAAGATTGAAGAAGAAGAAAATGATCGATGGAGACCAAACGACGAATCCACCTCTTCACAAGGTTCGTCTTTCAAATCCACTTCTCATATGTGCTTTATTGCTAATGGGAGTGACAGTGAAAGCGAAAGTGAGGATGAGGAGGAGCAAGAAAGTGATAGTGAAGATGAGGATGATCTTCAACAATTCTTCGCTCAGCTAAGCAAGAAACATCGGATGAGCTTGCTTAAACTCATGAAAAGAGTGGAAGAACAAAAAGAAATGCTTCATAATCAAGAAGACTTCCTCATCAGAAAAATTGAAGACTTAGAGAAGTTGACCAATGAGCATGAGAAGCTAAAGTGCTCTCATGATGATTTGGTCCAAAGGTATGAAGACATTTCAATTGAGCAAATTAAAGTTGTTAATCATTCATCATATATTGCTCAATTAGAAAGTAAAAATGCTATGCTCAAGAACACAATAGAAAAGCTAAATATTGAAAATCTAGCTTTGCAAGAAAAACATGATATGCTTGTGTGCTCTCATAATAAATTGATGGATTCACATATCATGTTAGAAATGGCTCATGAGGTTGTGTTAACTAATTTGAAATCATACCAACCTCACACATGCACATGTACTCAAGTAGAAACTATATTATCATGTGCTAACAAATGTTGCTCTCAAGAAAGCCAATCTTCCATTGAGCTAGAAATTTCAGGAATTAGTGATATTTCTATCACACAAGAGAATAAAGAGCTCAAGGAAGAAGTTGGAATGCTAAGAAGGAGCTTAACTCTTTTGAAGGGAAAGTGTCATGCTCAACCTTCTCAAGATAACCGTGATAATATGGTGAAAAAGCTTGAGAAGGGGACAACCGCAGCATGCACAAAACCCCTTCAAAAGAATACCAAGCTTTCCAAGAAGGGCATGAGCAAAATCCATGGTGAGAAAATTAATGCTCATATGATTTGCTCTAACAATGTACCTACGTGCTTCAACAAAGAAAGATCAAAGAGAAGCGATAGGAGGTGCTATGGATGCAAGGAGAAGGGCCATGAAATTGATTCATGCCCCCACATGAAGAATCAAGACCTTGCACGATCAAGAAAGATGACCATCAAAAGGGATGATAGCAAAAGGCAAATGCATTGCAAGGACAAGCATCACATTTGCTACAATTGCCGTGAAAAAGGTCATCTATTCAAGGTTTGTCCAAAGGATAAAACTCCTAAGCCTAACTTGTCAATACATTCAAATATGCTTAGGAGACCCAAATTTGACTCTTGTGCTAGAAAGGTGATGAGTTCACCACATTCTAGGACCAAGGCTATTTGGGTGCCTAAGTCCTTATTGGCTAACCTTGATGGACCCATCCAAAGATGGGTACCAAAATGTACTTGATAAGTTTTGCAGGTACCCACAGATGATATGAAGCTTTGGGGTGCTTGAGCGGTTTAACTCAATTCTTATCTCAAGCTATCAATCTTACATTGTATATCCTTTAAGATTGACCCAAAGATGAATTGAGTTGTTATATCACTAACTTCATATTCATCTCTAGCAAGAACTTGTGTTGTAGGGAATAAGGATTAACCTTTGTAGGAATCAAGCAAAAGGCCCACAACCAAGTGATATCCAAAGGATGGTAACAATTAATTCTTAAGTGCACATTGCTTTTAATTGGTATATTCCTTTGTGTCTTTTGTAGCCACATAGGAAAAATGAAGCACTTGAGAATGAACTTAAAAGATTTTACCTTGCTTTGGAAACGATCTAATTATATAGTAGATTGCAAGTTCATATTTTTATATTGTGACAATCTACATGCTTTAAATTGATTGTATGTATATTGTGGCATATTTCAAGTTAATCATCATATTATTGCCATGACCTAGACATAAAGAGTATTATCCCATGTTCTTAAATGAATAGAGTGCTAAGTAAGAAATTCAAATTCTTATAGCACTTACCAAATGGGGAATTCTCTATATGACTAGAGTTGTGAGACTAATGTTTTTATCTAAGTGATTTATGTAGTTTCACAACATGAGAATGTGTTTCTCAAATGGAGTGTGCCATTCAATCTATGCGTACATTTTAAAATTTGAAATGAGGTTTATTGTGAAAAAAATTATTTTAAAATTCTTTCCAAGCTCAACTGGTTTGACCAGCTGAACTTTCTAGTTCAGCTGGGGAGACCAGCTGAACTTCTGAGTGAACTTCAGCTCGGCTGGTATTCACCAGGAAACCCCCTGGCTGAAACCGATTGAACCGGTGTCCAGGACTGGTTGAACCGGTCTGGTGCAGTCTGAGCCGCTGGCGCCCATCAGTCTGACCGTTTGACTGACCGCGTCAGCCCCCCTTTTTCAGACGCCTTTTCAGACTGCGCTAGTACCTTTTTTCAGGCGTCAGGTCACCTTTTGCAGCACTTTTTCAGTCATTTTTTTGTTGCGTCAGGTCACCTTTTCAGAAACCTGTGCGGTACCTTTTCAGCTTTATTTTTGCAGACTTTTACTGTTTCATTTGGTATGTGACCAATAATTGTTCCTTTCAAGTGGCATTCTTTCAATTGGTAATAATCTATTTTATGAAGAAAAAAACGTCAATATGAAAGTTAAATTCTTTTTGGCTTAAATTTGTAAATTGGTGCATAATATTAATTCACTCATCCATGTGCATTAATTTAAAAGGAATTTAATTTATGCCTTTATGTCTCATAAATGATGGTTTGTTTGCCATTCATATATAGATATCATCATTCATTAAATACTTCCTTGGACTACTAATACCTCTTTTCAAAAGTGTTTTATCAACTAGTTTTAAAAGGAAAAGAGATAACAAGCTAAAGAAGGAAGTCTCCACGAATGAAGACAAGAAGAATACTTAGATCACACCATCTCATATAGCAAGACCTTTCAATTGGTATAACAAATGGTATGTTTTATATGGTGGTAAGTATTCTTAGGCATAAGTTAATTCATTGCAAATTTGTCATGCCTTGACCATGATATGTAATATACTCCTCATTAGACTCTTAACTGAACTGAAAGTGCATGTGGCAAGTCATTCAAATACTTGATGCACATATCTAGTGGGAGAACATTATATATCTTGTGTCATAGAGAATAAGTTTCACTTGAGTAAGCTATACTAAGACAATCCAAAATGGTAAATTTGTATCTCATTCATATGGATTGTAATCTTTGTTTTCTAAATAGCTACTCTTGATGCAGTTTAAAATTCCCTTGTCATTAATTCTAAAAGTGCATAAGAATCTTTTTGATTGATATTCATCACATACATATGCACTAACATGGATATGTTCTTGAACTGTAAAAGGTACAATTAGTGATCCATACTCTCTAAATTTTGGAAACCCATATTTTGATATCTTAGAAATCTACTTCAATCGGTATCCATATGCTACACATTGAATTGGATCACTAAGTTGTAAATTCCATGCATAACTTGTCTTTATGATATGAATGCTTGTGCGACTAACCTTGATAAGCTAGGTGCACCCAAAGTCAAGGTAGGTTCATCATCAAGAAGGCAACACAACGATGTATTAAGAAAAAGGAGAAAAGGCTCCTATTCTTAACTCTAGTTTTTATCTATGTGATTAAATATTAACTTGAAACCATGTAAGATGGTTGTCAAGTATATGTGGGTGCCTACACAAAGAGAAAGGTCACAATAAGGATTGTGTGGGTACTCAAGGCTCTTCCTACTAATCTCAAAGGACCCAATTCAAATTGGGTACCAAGATATGAAGCTTAAACTTGTTTTGCAGGATCACGCCTTCAATGGATCAAGTTGGATCCTCGATAATGAATGTATAAATCATCTTTGGAGATAGTAGCTAGGGTGGTAACAACTGAATCTCAAGTGCATATTATTTTCAAATCTTATCTTTTTGTGACTTGTGTAGCCACTAAGGAAAAAGAAGCACTTGAGGATATACATCAGATGTTGATTATGAAATAAAGATCTAATTGGAAGTTGAATGAATATTATCATATGGTGAACAATCCAAAATTATGTGACGTATTCTCTATCTAGTTAATTTGGATTTGATTCTTCTATATTAGACACTCACCATAATATGGATTAAGTCATCCCTTTAGACTTCATTGAATAACCATGCATATTATCCATGTCATTCAAAATATATTGTGCATGAGGGTTCAAGGAAATTTAGTCCATATTATGATGTTTCTCTATTTTAGCAACACGCTTGTCTTCCACATATAAAGGGTTGCTAAATAAGAAACTAGTGCTTGTGCTACTAATGTCATCTCTTGTGTTGAGTTTATCCATAGAAAATCTATGTTAAGAGAAGGTGCTTGTTTTAAATTGGACAAATCACAAGCTTAAAGGATACTATTCAACTAAAGTAAGAATAAGTTGATAAGAGGCCAAGGTATGAAAACTTCCACTCCTTCAGTTGTTTTAGTATTCTATCCTTAGTGGGATGTACCATAGTATAGGTTAAATTCCTTGCAATATAAAATGTTCAATAGTGCATATAACTTTGACATCAATTATATGTGTGCACTAATTTAAAGGAATTTAGTCTATCCTTTTGGGTTTCAATAATGATGATTCATTTGCCATCCACATATAAGGATCATCATTTGTGAAACCCTCTCTTGTGTTTTTAATACTCTCTTTTCTAAGTGTTACAACGAGGTCCTTCCAAGAGCTTTCAAGATGGATGCAAAATCTACAAAAAAAATGAATGAAGTTCAAGATCACTTGGTTGGATGAAATCACAAAGAGAAAAGAGAACACAGTGAATCAAGAAGGGAGTTATATTTTTTTTGTCAACCAAATAATGAAGATGTAGTGACATATTTATATGATATCCTTCATTATGAGGTTGAGGTTCATATTAGCATGCTTTACCCTCCAAGATTTCAATTGATATACTTTTAGTTCTTAAACTTTTAATTGGTTTAATTTTCATCATCTATGTAAAGCATGTTATGTTAAACCAAGATATAGTGCAAACATCTCCTTTAACCTCGTATTGTTAATGTGCATAAGTGTACTTTGTGTACTCTTGCATGCACAAATTGATGAAGAGTTTAGCCTATATCTTGTGAGACTAATGATTTCTTTCAAGTTCATGATTGTGTAGTCTCACGCCTTGGAGAACATCAAATGAGGATGAGTGGTTCCAAGGAAATGATCAAATATTTACCACATGTCACCCCATGGATTAGTTCTATTGGGGATCGATATGTGTTCTCTAGCATAAATTCAATTGTTTCAAATATATTATGCCTTGACCAAGATATATGATGAACTCCTCTAAGAATCTTAATTGAATCAAGTGCATGTTACAAGTAATTCAAGTACTTGATGCATACATTTAGGGGGAGCTCATTCTATATCTTGTGTCCTTAAAGACTAACATTTTATTTTAGTGAACTTGTGTAGTTCTTTGAAGAGAATGAGTTTCTCTTGATCGTTTAAAGAGGATAAGTTTCTCTTTGAAATATCAAGCCTATCAAAATCTAAGATAGAAATTCATGATTATAATGAAGACCATATGGCATGGAACAAAGTCTCAAATTAGAAAGGAATCTTCAAGCAAAGACAATCGCTTCCACTGCAAAATTTGATGGGTATTAAAGATTCTTTGCTCCAATAAATATATCTTTTATACATTCCACAAGGGAATGAGTTTCTCTTTTATATGCTACTCCAACATCATCTAAAATTGGTAAACATGTATCACATGCTTCTGGATTGCAAATGTCTAAAGTAGCATAGCTTATAAATTCTCTTGTCTAGAACTTAATTGATTAAATAGTGCACATGTTCCTTATGTTGTATAATTATATTCAATTGATACTCCTTTTATGCCAATGGTACTTTAAGTTGCAAATAAGTACTCTCAACAGGTATCAATTGAATTCATATATATGTGTGCACTAAAACTTGAGGAGAACTTAGTGTAATATGCTATTAGTGATCTATTTATCTATCAAATTGTATCAATTGGTGTTTTTCAATTGATATTTTTCATACATGATCACTAGTTGCATAATCCATACTTGTGCAATTTTCATGTTGCCTCTTGTTGTGATAAGAAAATGCTAGGTGACATCTAGACTCCAGGTATCAAGATTTATCTTTCAGTTAGTATGACAATCTTCATTTGATATCTTGGACCTATGTCACAATTATGCCAACAAGAGCTTGCAAATGAATTCTAAATCCAACACAAGTCTGGAAACCCCTTGAAAAGGTAAAACGCAAAGGTACATCACTTATGACACTTATCCATTACCTTTGTGCCATATAAGGACCCCTTTCATGATAGTGTGTTCACATCTCGCTTAATCATAATTTCTATCCTTTATATTCTTTGTATCCTTTTTGGAGATTTATGACAAAGGGGGAGAAATTATGCATTAAAGCTTACCTTTAGTCTTATGTAACTAAGTGTTAGAAGACTTTTAAAAAGGGGAGAAATAATTAACAAAAAGGGAAGTCATAAGAAAAACATAAGATGAAGAAAGTTGATAAGTGCATTCCATGTCATGAGCATCACGTTTATTTTATGACACACTGCACCCTATGAATAGTATGATATAAGTTGTCTATACTTTGACCTAAATATGTGCTTTTGGCATTTGAGTACAAAAGTGTTATTTTCTGAAATGCACATATTTAGGGGGAGGAAACTATATCATAGGATTTAAAATCTTATTTATCAAATCTTATGTAAGCTTTAAATGTGTTGTCATCAATCACCAAAAAGGGGGAGATTGAAAGTGCATTCATCCCTTTTGTGAGTTTTGGTGATTTGGATAACAACACATTTAAAGGTCTAACAAGTTTGCTAAGTGTTGAACAGGGAATTTAGTATGATGAACACACTTGAATAGTGTATAATGATCAGTGAACAAGGTTCAACACAAGGTCAAATAACCAGTGAGACAATGCAAATGGATATAATATGGTCTCTATATTGGTTTGAATATATGGACAAGTCCTGAGAAATCACTATGCATAAATATGATCAGAATAGAGGTTGAAGTGATTAAGAGGATTGGTCAAGCCAAAGTGAATAAGATATGAGGAATCGTGAATTGGCTTGACCATATTACTATCAGTCCATATATGCTTCTATGAGAATCAAACTAAAGCTTGATTAATCTTAACAGTTATATCTAGAAGACATTCAAGCAAGGTTCACAATATTGAAGAAATGATTCTCTTAATGGATGCTCAATAGGATGTGACTCAAGAATGGCTTGATAGGGTGAAGATAGCAAGGAAAGGGCTTCGAGGAACTAAGCGAAGGTGAAGGCCAAGCGACGGCTTGTAGACCGAGGTACCATGGCTAAGGTGAAGAAGAGAGTACTTGCACTAAGTCGATGAACTAATCAGCTATGAAGAGTTACAACATGTTGATGCATCAGTAAGGTGACTTGAAGCCATGATTTGAACTCATATAAGGTGATATGGTACAAGTCACACGGTTTGATTTGAGTTTGCTTCAAAAGGTGAGACAAAGATGTTTGTGATCCTTATGAAGCAATGCCATGGAGAAATCACACATGAGACACCAATGACTCAAGGAGTTTACTTCATTTTATTTTATTTAACTTGAGTATAGGAATCGTCGTACTATAAAGGGGGATCCAAAAAAAAGGTTGGTGTTTGCCAAAGCTCAAACCTCTCTATTCAAAAGCTATTTTTGAAAAGCAAAAATCTCTTTAACATTCTATGGTTGACCATGGTTAGGTTTGAGAAACCTAGAGTGTTCTTGCTGAAAAGCAGCTGAACTTCTTCAACTGCAGCTGAGCTTTCCAGCTGAACTTAACTTCAGCTGAGTTGAGCTTCTTCAGCTGCAGCTGAGCTTTTCAGTTGAGCTGAACTTCAGCTGAGTTGAGCTTTCTCAACTTCAGCTGAACTCAACTTCAGCTGTGAACCTCTTTGACCATACACCAGCTGAACTTGCCTCCGGGAAGTTGAGCTGGGGTTTTCTCTCCTAAACTCACTGGTCAAGACCGGTTGAACTGGTCCTGAGGGGCAGTTCAGCTGGTCTCTGACCCCTCTGACCTCTAATCTGCAGTCTGCCAGTCAGACTGGCAAACAGGTCGCCAGAGCTGTCAGGGGCGGTTCAACCGCCCCCCCTGGGCGGTTCAACCGG
The DNA here is from genome assembly GCF_902167145.1 of Zea mays. Taxonomy (NCBI): domain Eukaryota; kingdom Viridiplantae; phylum Streptophyta; class Magnoliopsida; order Poales; family Poaceae; genus Zea; species Zea mays. The sequence goes on from NC_050104.1 coordinate 134,517,724, forward strand.
TCTGGTCAACCCTGGTCAGCCTGCAGGTCAGTCTGCCAGTCAGTCTGACAGTCAGACTGGCAGACAGTCTGCCTGACCTGCCAGGGGCGGTTCAACCGCCCTAGGGGGCGGTTCAACCGGTCTCAAACAGCAAAATCGGCCCCAACGGCTAGTTTTGAGCTCCAACTATATATACTCCCTCTTACCTCTCTCCCCACAGCAGTGAGCACGATTTGAACTCCATTTCCAACTTGAGAAACACCTCCCTCTCTCTCACACACATCTCTTGCCTCTCCCATTTCAAATCTTTGGAGAGAAATCTTTGAGTGAGCTTGAGAGCTGCGGTTTTGTGCTTCATCTCTAAATCTCTCTTGCTCTTCTTCTTGATTCGAGCTTTGGTACTACATTGAGTTCTTTGTGGATTCATTACTCTTGGAGCTTCTAGCTCCTAGACGACTAGGTGTCTCTTGTGAGTCTCCAAATCTTGTGGAAGACCACAAGAAAGTTTGTATTACCCGCTCGTTTGAGCAAAGATTATTGTGTGGGCTTGACCTTTGTGGTCGGCAAAGGGAGGATTAGGGTTGAAAGAGACCCGGCTCTTTGTGGGCGCCTCAACGAGGAAGTAGGGCACCTTTTGTGGTGTGACCGAACCTCGGGATAAATCTTGTGTCTCTTGTGTTCTTGCTCATTGTGTTTGTTTGTGTTCTTCGTTCTCTCACCATTGCGTGGAAGATTTGTTTATATCTTTTTGGTGTGTGGATTTTGAGAAGTGCCATTCTCAGATCTACTACTTTGAACCCTGTGGATCATTTAGAACATCTCATTTCCAAAGTTAACTGGGTGAATTTCGAGATCAATTCAGTTTTACCCAGTTTGCTTCTAGTTTTTGTTGAAAAAGTTTTAACTTGCCTATTCACCCCCCCTCTAGGCAACTTTCAGCTACCGTCGGAACAGTCGGAAAGGCAGTAGTCGCATGCGGTCATGAAGTCCCGCATGGCACTGGGGTTACCAAGTCCGGAGAAATCCCAACAGAAGTCGGGCTCGTCATCTTCCTCGGACCCCGAGGGCCCGTAGGTCGAGACGTCCGTTAGCCAGTCCCAAGGGTGACCGCACACGAAACCCCAGAGGGTTTGGACTCGCCTCTACGAGAGCGTCCGCCAAAGCGAAGTCTCTTGGCGGGTCGAGGCTGAATCCAAAGGGCGTGAGATGGGAACCGGTGGGTACCTCTTGGTCGACGGGCGGTGACGAAGTCACGTCAGGGACTGACTGCACCGTCGTCTCAGGTACGAGGGTGATGCCCAGCAAGCCTTTCACGAGCGTGCTGGCGTCGTCCGTTTGCTTGGAATTGGCGTGTTGCGGGGAGACGGCGCTCGTCTTCGTCTCAAACGCGAGGTCGATGCCCGACGCGTCCCCCGTTGGGGCGCCGGCGCCGTCGACTCGCTCGACAGCCGACGAGGTGCCGCCTCCTGCTTGGCCTTGGTTGCCCCGCCTCCTCCTCCGTCGGCGGGGGAGAGGGCGGGGTGAGCTCGAATGTCGTTCTTCCACCACGCGGGGAAGACGTCGCCGATTCCGCCGCCGGCGGGCGGGCTGTCGGCCGCCATTGTTACTGTCGCACGACGGGGGAAGGAGCATCATGTCGTAGTTGCCGTCTGAAAGGGAATTAGGGTTTCACCTAGTCCCTAATTAATTTTGGTGGTTGAATTGCCCAACACAAATAATTGGACTAACTAGTTTGCTCTAGTGTATAAGTTATACAGGTGCCAAAGGTTCACACTTAGCCAATAAAAAGACAAAGTATTGAGTTCGACAAAAGAGCAAAGGGACAACCGAAGTCACCTCTGGTCTGGCGCACCGGACTGTCCGGTGTGCCACCGGACAGTGTCCGGTGCACCAGAGGACTCCAACTCAAACTCGTCACCTTCTGGAATATCCAGAGGCGCTTCGCTATAATTCACCGGACTGTCCGGTGCTCCAAGGAACGGCGCCTCAGGAACTCGCCAGCTTCGGGAATTCGCAACGGCTAGTCCGCTATAATTCACCGGACATGTCCGGTGTACACCGGACTGTCCGGTGTGACAACGGAGCAACGGATATTTCGGCGCCAAGGGCTACCTGCAGCGCATTGAATGCGCGCCAGCGCGCGCAGAAGTCAGGCACGCCCATACTGGCGCACCAGACACTCTACAGTACATGTCCGGTGCGCCACCGGACATCCAGGCGGGCCCAGAAGACAGAGCTCCAACAGTCGGAACCCAACGGCTTTGGTGACGTGGCTGGCGCACCGAACATGTCCGGTGTGCACCGGACTGTCCGGTGCACCATACGACAGTCAGCCCCACCAAACGGCTAGTTTGGTGGTTGGGGCTATAAATACCCCCAACCACCCACCATTCATTGCATCCAAGTTTTCACACTTCCAACCACCTACAAGAGCTAGGCATTCAATTCTAGACACACTCAAGAGATCAAATCCTCTCCCAAATTCCATACAAAGCTTTAGTGACTAGTGAGAGAGATTTGCTTGTGTTCTTTCGAGCTCTTGCGCTTGGATTGCTTTCTTCTTTCTTGATTCTTTATTACGATCAAACTCACTTGTAATTGAGGCAAGAGACACCAATCTTGTGGTGGTCCTTGTAGGAACTTTGTGTTCCAAGTGATTGAGAAGAGAAAGCTCACTCGGTCCGAGTGACCGTTTGAGAGAGGGAAAGGGTTGAAAGAGACCCGGTCTTTGTGACCACCTCAACGGGAAGTAGGTTTGCAAGAACCGAACCTCGGTAAAACAAATCCGCGTGTCACACCTCTTATTTGCTTGCGATTTGTTTTGCACCCTCTCTCGCGGACTCGATTATATTTCTAACGCTAACCCAGCTTGTAGTTGTGATTATTTTTGAGAATTTCAGTTTCGCCCTATTCACCCCCCTCTAGGCGACTATCAATTGGTATCAGAGGACGGTGCTTCATTAGAGCCTAACCGCTCAAAATGATGTCGGGAGATCACGCCAAGAAGGAGATGGAGACCGGAGAAAAGCCCACTACAAGCCACGGGAAGACTTCATCGGAAGAGTCTCGCAACAAGAGGAAGGAGAAGAAAGACTCCTCCAAAGGTAAGGAGAAGAAGTCTTCTTCACACCACAAAGAGAAGAAGGAGAAATCCTCTTCCCACAAGCCGCATCGGAGTGGGGACAAGAAAAAGAAGATGAGGAAGGTGGTCTACTACGAGACCGATTCTTCATCGACATCCACCTCCGGCTCCGACGTGGCATCCGTCACTTCTAAGCGCCAAGAGCGCAAGAAGTATAGTAAGATTCCCCTACGCTACCCTCGCATTTCTAAACATACACCTTTACTTTCCGTCCCATTAGGCAAACCACCAACTTTTGATGGTGAAGATTATGCTAGGTGGAGTGATTTAATGCGATTTCATCTAACCTCGCTCCACAAAAGTATATGGGATGTTGTTGAGTTTGGTGCACAGGTACCATCCGTAGGGGATGAAGATTATGATGAGGATGAAGTGGCCCAAATCGAGCACTTCAACTCCCAAGCCACAACCATACTTCTCGCCTCTCTAAGTAGAGAGGAATATAACAAGGTGCAAGGGTTGAAGAGTGCGAAGGAGATTTGGGACTTACTCAAGACCGCGCACGAGGGTGATGAACTCACCAAGATCACCAAGCGGGAAACGATCGAGGGGGAGCTCGGTCGCTTCCGTCTTCGCCAAGGGGAGGAGCCACAAGATATGTACAACCGGCTCAAAACCTTGGTGAATCAAGTGCGCAACCTCGGGAGCAAAAAGTGGGATGACCACGAGGTGGTTAAGGTTATTTTAAGATCTCTTATTTTCCTTAACCCTACTCAAGTTCAATTAATTTGTGGCAACCCAAGATATACACTAATGACTCCCGAGGAAGTAATCAAGAAATTTGTGAGCTTTGAATTCATGATCAAGGGCTCACGGAAGATCAACGAGCTTGACGGCCCCTCCACGTCCGAAGCTCAACCGGTTGCATTCAAGGCCACAGAGGAGAAGAAGGAGGAGTCTACACCAAGTAGACAACCAATTGACGCCTCCAAGCTCGACAATGAGGAGATGGCGCTTGTCATCAAAAGCTTTCGCCAAATCCTCAAGCAAAGGAGGGGGAAGGATTACAAGCCCCGCTCCAAGAAGGTTTGCTACAAGTGTGGTAAGCCCGGTCACTTTATAGCTAAATGTCCTATTTCTAGTGACAGTGACAGGGGTGATGACAAGAAAGGGAGAAGAAAGGAGAAGAAGAGATACTACAAGAAGAGGGGCGGCGATGCCCATGTTTGTCGGGAATGGGACTCCGACGAAAGCTCTAGCGACTTCTCCGACGACGAGGACGCCGCCAACATCGCCGTCACCAAGGGCCTTCTCTTCCCCAACGTCGGCCACAAGTGCCTCATGGCAAAGGACGGCAAAAAGAAGGTTAAATCTAAATCCTCCACTAGATATGAATCCTCTAGTGATGAAAATGCTAGTGATGAGGAAGATAACTTGCGCACTCTTTTTGCCAACTTAAACATGCAACAAAAAGAGAAATTAAATGAATTAATTAGTGCTATCCATGGAAAGGATGATCTCTTGGACTCCCAAGAGGACTTCCTTATTAAAGAAAATAAGAAGCATGTTAAAGTTAAAAATGCTTATGCTCTAGAAGTTGAGAAATGTGAAAAATTATCTAGTGAGCTAAGCACTTGCCATGAGACAATAGATAACCTTAGAAATGAAAATGCTAGTTTAAATGCTAAGGTTGATTCTCATATTTGTGATGTTTCAATTCCCAATCCTAGAGATAATAATGATGATTTGCTTGCTAGAATTGAAGAACTAAATATTTCTCTTGCTAGCCTTAGGATTGAAAATGAGAAATTAACTGCTAGGGCTAAAGATTTTGATATTTGCAATGCCACTATTTCCGACCTTAGAACTAAGAATGATATTTTGCATGCTAAGGTTGTAGAATTAAAATCTTGCAAACCCTCTACGTCTACCATTGAGCACACTTCTATTTGTATTAGATGTAGAGATGTTGATGTTAATGCTATTCATGATCACATGGCTTTAATTAAACAACAAAATGATCATATAGCAAAATTAGATGCTAAAATTGCCGAGCATAACTTAGAAAATGAAAAATTTAAATTTGCTAGAAGTATGCTCTATAGTGGGAGACGCCCTGGCATCAAGGATGGCATTGGCTTCCAACGGGGAGGCAATGTCAAACTTAGTGCCCCTCCTAAGAAATTGTCCAACTTTGTTAAGGGCAAGACTCCCATGCCTCAGGATAACGAGGGTTACATTTTATACCCTGCCGGTTATCCCGAGGACAAAATTAGGAGAATTCATTCTAGGAAGTCTCACTCTGGCCCTAACCATGCTTTTATGTATAAGGGTGAGACATCTAGCTCTAGGCAACCAACCCGTGCTAAGTTGCCTAAAAAGAAAACTCCTAGTGCATCAAATGAACATAGCTTTTCATTTAAAACCTTTGATGCATCATATGTTTTGACTAACAAATCCGGCAAGGTAGTTGCCAAGTTTGTTGGGGGCAAACACAAAGGATCAAAGACTTGTGTTTGGGTACCCAAAGTTCTTGTTTCTAATGCCAAAGGACCCAAAACCGTTTGGGTACCTAAAGTCAAGAACTAAACTTGTTTTGTAGGTTTATGCATCCGGGGGCTCAAGCTGGATCATCGACAGCGGATGCACAAACCACATGACAGGGGAGAAGAAGATGTTCTCCTCCTACGAGAAAAACCAAGATCCCTAACGAGCTATTACATTCAGGGATGGGAATCAAGGTTTGGTCAAGGGTTTGGGTAAAATTGCAATATCACCTGACCATTCTATTTCCAATGTTTTTCTTGTAGATTCATTAGATTACAATTTGCTTTCCGTATCTCAATTATGCAAAATGGGCTACAACTGTCTCTTTACTGATATAGGTGTCACTGTCTTTAGAAGAAGTGATGATTCAATAGCATTTAAGGGTGTGTTAGAGGGTCAGCTATACTTGGTAGATTTTGATAGAGCTGAACTCGACACATGCTTAATTGCTAAGACTAACATGGGTTGGCTCTGACATCGCCGACTAGCCCACGTTGGGATGAAGAATCTTCATAAGCTTCTAAAGGGAGAGCACATTTTAGGACTAACAAATGTTCATTTTGAGAAAGACAAGATTTGTAGCGCATGCCAAGCAGGAAAGCAAGTTGGTGCTCATCATCCACACAAGAACATCATGACGACCGACAGGCCGCTTGAGCTGCTCCACATGGATCTATTCGGCCTGATTGCTTACATAAGCATCGGCGGGAGTAAGTATTGTCTTGTAATAGTGGATGATTATTCTCGCTTCACTTGGGTATTCTTTTTGCAGGAAAAATCTCAAACCCAAGAGACCTTAAAGGGATTCTTGAGACGGGCTCAAAATGAGTTCGGCTTAAGGATCAAGAAAATTAGAAGCGACAATGGGACGGAGTTCAAGAACTCTCAAATTGAAGGCTTCCTTGAGGAGGAGGGCATCAAGCATGAGTTCTCTTCTCCCTACACCCCACAACAAAATGGTGTAGTGGAGAGGAAGAATAGAACTCTATTGGACATGGCAAGAACCATGCTTGATGAGTACAAGACTTCGGATCGGTTTTGGGCCGAGGCGGTCAACACCGCTTGCTACGCCATCAACCGGTTATATCTACACCGAATCCTCAAGAAGACACCCTATGAACTCCTAACCGGTAAAAAGCCCAACATTTCATATTTTAGAGTCTTTGGTAGCAAATGCTTTATTCTTGTTAAAAGAGGTAGAAAATCTAAATTTGCTCCTAAGACTGTAGAAGGCTTTTTACTAGGATATGATTCAAACACAAGGGCATATAGAGTCTTTAACAAGTCCTCCGGACAAGTTGAAGTTTCTTGTGACGTTGTGTTTGATGAGACTAACGGCTCTCAAGTAGAGCAAGTTGATCTTGATGAGATAGGTATTGAAGAGGCTCCGTGCATCGCGCTAAGGAACATGTCCATTGGGGATGTGTGTCCTAAGGAATCCGAGAAGTCTCCAAATACACAAGATCAACCATCCTCCTCCACGCAAGCATCCCCACCGACTCAAAATGAGGATGAAGCTCAAGTTGATGAAGTAGAAGATCAAGCAAATGAGCCACCTCAAAATGACGGCAATGATCAAGGGGGAGATGCAAATGATCAAGACAAGGAGGATGAAGAACAAAGGCCGCCACACCCAAGAGTCCACCAAGCAATCCAACGAGATCACCCCGTCGACACCATCCTCGGCGACATTCATAAGGGGGTAACCACTAGATCTCGTGTTGCACATTTTTGTGAGCATTACTCTTTTGTTTCCTCTATTGAGCCACACAGGGTAGAGGAAGCACTACAAGATTCGGATTGGGTGGTGGCGATGCAAGAGGAGCTCAACAACTTCACTAGGAATGAGGTATGGCATTTAGTTCCACGTCCTAATCAAAATGTTGTAGGAACCAAATGGGTCTTCCGCAACAAGCAAGATGAGCATGGTGTGGTGACAAGGAACAAAGCTCGACTTGTGGCCAAGGGATATTCCCAAGTCGAAGGTTTGGATTTTGGTGAAACCTATGCACCCGTAGCTAGGCTTGAGTCAATTCGCATATTATTAGCCTATGCTACTTACCATGGCTTTAAGCTTTATCAAATGGACGTGAAAAGTGCCTTCCTCAATGGACCAATCAAGGAAGAGGTCTATGTTGAGCAACCTCCCAGCTTTGAAGATAGTGAGTACCCTAACCATGTGTATAAACTCTCTAAGGCGCTTTATGGGCTCAAGCAAGCCCCAAGAGCATGGTATGAATGCCTTAGGGATTTCCTTATCACTAATGGATTCAAAGTCGGAAAGGCCGATCCTACTCTATTCACTAAAACTCTTGAAAATGACTTGTTTGTATGCCAAATTTATGTTGATGATATTATATTTGGGTCTACTAACGAGTCTACATGTGAAGAATTTAGTAGGATCATGACACAAAAGTTCGAGATGTCTATGATGGGGGAGTTGAAGTATTTCTTAGGATTTCAAGTGAAGCAACTCCAAGAAGGCACCTTCCTAAGCCAAACGAAGTATACTCAAGACATTCTAAGCAAGTTTAGAATGAAGGATGCCAAACCCATCAAGACACCCATGGGAACCAATGGGCATCTCGACCTCGACGAGGGAGGTAAATCCATCGATCAAAAGGTATACCGGTCGATGATAGGTTCTTTGCTATATTTATATGCATCTCGACCGGATATTATGCTTTCCGTATGCATGTGTGCAAGATTCCAAGCCGACCCTAAGGAAGCTCACCTTACGGCCGTAAAACGAATCTTGAGATATTTAGTTTATACTCCTAAGTTTGGGCTTTGGTATCCTAGGGGATCCACATTTGATTTAATTGGTTATTCGGATGCCGATTGGGCAGGGTGCAAAATCAATAGAAAGAGCACATCGGGGACTTGCCAGTTCTTGGGAAGATCCTTGGTGTCTTGGGCTTCAAAGAAGCAAAATTCGGTAACTCTTTCTACCGCCGAAGCCGAGTACATTGCTGCAGGCCATTGTTGCGCGCAACTACTTTGGATGAGGCAAACCCTTAGGGACTATGGTTACAAATTAACCAAAGTTCCTCTTCTATGTGATAATGAGAGTGCAATCAAAATGACGGATAATCCCGTCGAGCATAGCCGCACTAAACACATAGCCATTCGGTATCACTTTTTAAGGGATCACCAACAAAAGGGAGATATCGAGATTTCTTACATTAATACTAAAGATCAATTAGCCGATATCTTTACCAAGCCACTTGATGAACAAACTTTTAACAAACTTAGGCATGAGCTAAATATTCTTGATTCTAGGAACTTCCTTTGTTAATTTGCACATATAGCTAATTTATATACCTTTGATCATGTCTCTTTCATGTGCTATGACTAATGTGTTTTTAAGTGAATTTCAAACCAAGTCATAGGTATATTGAAAGGGAATTGGAGTCTTCAGCGAAGACAAAGGCTTCCACTCCGTAACTCATCCTTCGTCGTCGCTCCGCGCATCTCTCCATCTTTTGGGGGAGAGTTCAAAGCAAAAAGACTTCGTCTTTGGTATCATCTTCACTCATTTACTTATGACCAAAGGGGTAGAGAGCATTACACAGGGCTCTAATAATTCCGTTTTTGGCGATTCATGCCAAAGGGGGAGAGAGTGAGCCCAAAGCAAAAGGACCGCACCACCACCTAATTTTCAAAAGAGTTTTTCAATTGGTATGATTCTCAAATTGATAACTTTCAATTTGGTATCCTATTGTGTTCAAAAAGAAAAAAATAGTATTTTCAAAATCTATATCAAAACCCTCTTGAACACTAAGAGGAGGATTTCATCTAGGGGGAGTTTTGTTTAGTCAAAGGAAAAAGCATTTGAAACAGGGGGAGAAAATTTCAAATCTTGAAAATGCTTTGCAAAATCTCATTCATTTACCTTTGACTATTTTGCAAAAGAACCTTGAAAAGGATTTACAAAGGAATGTGGTGCAAGCGTGGTCCAAAATGTTAAAAATGAAGAAACAATCCATGCATATCTTATAAGTATTTATATTGGCTCCATTCCAAGCAACCTTTGCACTTACATTATGCAAACTAGTTCAATTATGTACTTCCATATTTGCTTTGGTTTGTGTTGGCATCAATCACCAAAAAGGGGAGATTGAAAGGGAATTAGGGTTTCACCTAGTCCCTAATTAATTTTGGTGGTTGAATTGCCCAACACAAATAATTGGACTAACTAGTTTGCTCTAGTGTATAAGTTATACAGGTGCCAAAGGTTCACACTTAGCCAATAAAAAGACAAAGTATTGAGTTCGACAAAAGAGCAAAGGGACAACCGAAGGCACCTCTGGTCTGGCGCACCGGACTGTCCGGTGTGCCACCGGACAGTGTCCGGTGCACCAGAGGACTCCAACTCAAACTCGTCACCTTCTGGAATATCCAGAGGCGCTTCGCTATAATTCACCGGACTGTCCGGTGTACACCGGACAGTGTCCGGTGCTCCAAGGAACGGCGCCTCAGGAACTCGCCAGCTTCGGGAATTCGCAACGGCTAGTCCGCTATAATTCACCGGACATGTCCGGTGTACACCGGACTGTCCGGTGTGACAACGGAGCAACAGATATTTCGGCGCCAACGGCTACCTGCAGCGCATTGAATGCGCGCCAGCGCGCGCAGAAGTCAGGCACGCCCATACTGGCGCACCGGACACTCTACAGTACATGTCCGGTGCGCCACCGGACATCCAGGCGGGCCCAGAAGACAGAGCTCCAACGGTCGGAACCCAACGGCTTTGGTGACGTGGCTGGCGCACCGAACATGTCCGGTGTGCACCGGACTGTCCGGTGCACCATACGACAGTCAGCCCCACCAAACGGCTAGTTTGGTGGTTGGGGCTATAAATACCCCCAACCACCCACCATTCATTGCATCCAAGTTTTCACACTTCCAACCACTTATAAGAGCTAGGCATTCAATTCTAGACACACTCAAGAGATCAAATCCTCTCCCAAATTCCACACAAAGCTTTAGTGACTAGTGAGAGAGATTTGCTTGTGTTCTTTCGAGCTCTTGCGCTTGGATTGCTTTCTTCTTTCTTGATTCTTTATTACGATCAAACTCACTTGTAATTGAGGAAAGAGACACCAATCTTGTGGTGGTCCTTGTAGGAACTTTGTGTTCCAAGTGATTGAGAAGAGAAAGCTCACTCGGTCCGAGTGACCGTTTGAGAGAGGGAAAGGGTTGAAAGAGACCCGGTCTTTGTGACCACCTCAACGGGGAGTAGGTTTGCAAGAACCGAACCTCGGTAAAACAAATCCGCGTGTCACACCTCTTATTTGCTTGCGATTTGTTTTGCACCCTCTCTCGCGGACTCGATTATATTTCTAACGCTAACCCAGCTTGTAGTTGTGATTATTTTTGAGAATTTCAGTTTCGCCCTATTCACCCCCCTCTAGGCGACTATCACCGTCGAGGGACATGAACTCAAGACTCCCGAAACGGAGCACCGTCCCGGGCTGGAAAGGTTGCTGGAGACTGCTCATCTGGAGCTTGACGGGAAGCTGTTCGTCAACACGCAGCAGGCCCCTACCTGGCGTGCCAACTGTCGGCGTTTCGAGACCGGGGGGTCCCTGGGCCGACGAGTGAGAATGTCGCCGCGTGCCCCAGCCCAGATGGGTCGGCGCGAGGCCGAGCGCGAAGGGGGGAAGGAGGCATGAGAGAGGTGGAAATCCCGCAGCCTTCATGTTCGTCCCGCGCCCAGGTCGGGTGCGCTTGCAGTAGGGGGTTACAAGCGTTCCACGCGGGAGGGAGCGAGCGGCCTCACGCGAGCGCCAGTCCCGTCCTCTTCCCCGCGCGGCCAACCCTCTGTAAGAGGGCCCTGGTCCTTCCTTTTATAGGCGTAAGGAGAGGATCCAGGTGTACAATGGGGGGTGTAGCAGAGTGCTACGTGTCTAGCGGAGGAGAGCTAGCGCCCTAAGTACATGCCATCGTGGCAGCCGGAGAGGTTTTGGCACCCGGTTCGTGTGGTGTCGTGGCCATCGGAGGAGCGCTGGAGCCTGGCGGAAGGACAGCTATCGGGGCTGTTGAGTCCTTGCTGACGTCCTCTTGCTTCCGTAAGGGGGCTGAGAGCCGCCGTCATCATAGAGCGTGCGGGGTGCCATCATTACTTGTCTGGCGGAGCGAGCCAGATGGGACGCCGGTCTTGTTCCCCGTAGCCTGAGTCAGCTTGGGGTAGGGTAATGATGGCGCCTCCTACTGACGTGGTCGGTCCGCGCCCTAGGTTGGGTGATGTGGAGGCTCCTCCGAGGTCGAGGTCGAGTCTGTCTTCCGTGGCCGAGGTCGAGTCCGAGCCCCCGGGTCGGGCGAGGCGGAGACCGTCGGCTGAAGCCAGGGCTGAGTCCGAGCCCTAGGGTCGGGTGAACCGGAGTTCGTCGTCTTCTGGGGCTGAGCTCGAGTCCGAGCCCTGGGGTCGGGCGGATCGGAGTTCGCCGTCTTCCGGGACTGAGCCCGAGTTCGAGCCCTGGGTCGGGCGGAGTGGAGTTCGCCGTCTTCCGGGGCTGAGCCCGAGTCCGAGCCCTGGGGTCGGGCGGATCGGAGTTCGCCGTCTTCCGGGGCTGAGCCCGAGTCCGAGCCCTGGGTCGGGCGGAGCGGAGTTTCCTATGGTGCCTGAGGCCGGGCCTGACTGCCTGTCAACCTCACTCTGTCGAGCGGCACAGCAGTCGGAGCGGCGCAGGCGGCGCTGTCCTTCTGTCAGGCCGGTCAGTGGAGCGGCGAAGTGACTGCGGTCACTTCGGCTCTGTCGACTGGAGGACGCGCGTCAGGATAAAGGTGTCAGGACACCTTTGCATTAAATGCCCCTGCGATTTGGTCGGTTGGCGTGGCGATTCGGCCAGAGTTGCTTCTTGGCGAAGACTGGGCCTCGGGCGAGCCGGAAGTATGTTCGTCGCTGGAGGGGGGCCTCGGGCGAGACGGAGATCCTCCGGGGTCGGCTGCCCTTGCCCGAGGCTGGGCTCGAGCGAGGCGTGATCGAGTCCCTCGAATGGACCGATCCCTGACTTAGTCGCATCCATCAGGCCTTTGTAGCTTTGTGCTGATGGGGATTACCAGCTGAGAATTAGGAGTCTTGAGGGTACCCCTAATTATGGTCCCCAACAATATGTCATTCTTTTTACACCAAGTACTCAATGTAATCATGCGTGCATGTATCGTTCTACACAACATAATAATTGAGGATGAGCATAAATGATCGTACGATATAGATGGCTACTAGATAGTCGAGTCTTTCGATGCAACTCTAACAATTACCCTTGAAGCATCAAACTTTGCGGTCATCCTTCAGCCTAAGATTGCAATCCATTATAGTCTGGTGCATGATCAACTCTAAGATAATTTAATGAAGCATATTTGAGATCTCTACCACGAGAATTAGTTTTTTTTGAAGTAATGCAATTTAATTTTTTTATAAATTATATAATTTTTATTTGCTTAATTATGTGCCTGACATGTTTTTTAATAATACACTGTTACATTTCAAATATAAATCTATAAAAGAAAAGTTGATATAATACTGAGGTGGTTGTAGTATGACATTAAATGCTATAGTCTAACAATAAGGTGTCGTTTGGTTCGCAAAATGTAACGTAAATAGTAATGATAACGATTCGTACTCGAATACTAGCGGTAACAAAATTGAATAAGACGGTATCTATTTGTAGTGTAGTATCGATTACAGTTGAACTTAAACAAACATGATTTAACGTTATCAGTTACCCATTACGTTACCAATATGTGAACCAAACGACATCTAAAAGTTATACCCTAAAGTGCCTCGTTTGATAGCTTATGTGATGAGGGTAAGGGCTAAAAGTAGGGTTGGATGAAATACTCGTGACTCGTTGGCTCTCTCGGTTCATGGGTGGCTCGGCTTGTTTGAATTTTTTCACGAGCTGAACTGACATCCTAGCTCAATTCTTTAACGAGCCAGCTCGCGAGCTAAACGAGCTACCACGTTTCAACAAAACAAAATATATGCATATCATTTACGTAATAATTGATGAAAATGTTATATGTATGTGTGATGTCTACGGATTATGAGTTAAACTAATGATCGATGAATTATGTCTATGTGTTAAATTGGTCTATGCAAATATAACTGTGGGTTAAACTGATGAACATGCGTGTGAATCATGAATTGATGAGTGATGAGTTATGTTACTTTTGTGTTACATTGATGTGGTATGTGAAACTATGAGTATAATTACTATTTTCTATTGTTAAATTAGTTTAAAATTAACTAAAATTGTTTAGTATATACATATTGTTTTGTCTACTCTAGCTCGCGAGTTAAACGAGCTAGTTCGAGCTCGTAAACGAACCGAGCTGACTTTGTGGCTCGTTAGCTTAACGAGCCAATTCAAACTCGGGTGAGCCAAACCGAATTGGCTCGATATCCAGCTCTAGCTAGAAGTAGGGTCGGACGAAATGCTCGTGGCTCGTCGGCTCGCTTAGTTCGTGGCCGGCTTGGCTCGGATCAGTTCGTTTGAATTTTTTCACGAGCGAAGCTAGCATCCTAGCTCGGTTCGTTAACGAGACAGCTCAGATTGTTAACGAGCCAGCTCGATTTGTTAACGAACCAGCTCGTGAGCTAAACGAGCTATCACATTTCAGCAAACCAAAACTACATGCATATCATTTGCGTAATAATTAATGAACATGTTATATGTATGTGTGGTTTCTATGGCCTATGAGTTAAACTAGTGATTGATGAATTGTGTCTACGTGTTAAATTAGTCTATGCGAACATAAGCGCAGATTAAACTAATAAATATGTGTGGATAATGAATTGATAAGTGTTGAGTTGTATTAATCTGGTGTTACATTGATGTGGTTTGTGAAACTATGAATATAATTATTAAATTAGTTTAAAATTAACTAGAAATTGATTATTATGTATATATTATTCTGGCTCGTGAGCTAAACGAGCCAGCTCGAGCTCGTAAATAAGTCGAGCCGAGCTAACTCTATGACTCTTTAATTTAACAAGCCGAACCAAGTAAGCTAGCTAGCTTAATGAGTCAACTCGAGCATGAACAAGCACAGCCGAGCTGGCCGGATATCCAGCCCGAGCTAAAAGAATTGCACAAGCCTTTAGCAGGTAGCCGATCAAATCTCCACCGTCCTCATCGTTGTTAACGAGAAAAATGGTCTTCTAAAGTCTAAACATCGTGCTTTACATTTTTGCTATCCATAACAAAATACGACGTAAAACATTTTATATTTAGATCTTGTTTGAAACAGCTCCAACTTCAAAAAAAAAAATAAAATAAATAAATAGTAAAGTTAGTGGAGTAGATCATTAGATGTCCAAAAAATTATGGATCTAAGCTATAAACTTTTAAAGACATTTAGATAAGTCATTTTATTTATTATTAAGATTAAAAATATACTTAAAACTATTTAAATTGACATTATAAATTAATAATGATTAATGTCCACACTAGAGCAATCCCAAACATCCCTTTAATTTCAATATCATTTAAATATTTTTTGTTATGTCCCCTTACCAAAGATAAAAATATCTAAAA
Source organism: Zea mays (assembly GCF_902167145.1). Taxonomy (NCBI): domain Eukaryota; kingdom Viridiplantae; phylum Streptophyta; class Magnoliopsida; order Poales; family Poaceae; genus Zea; species Zea mays. Next base: position 134,532,877 of record NC_050104.1, read on the forward strand.
TAACATTGCAACTAAATATAACATATTCTGAAATATTTGTTTTTGCGAAATCAATGTTATCAATGGCCAAAAGTATAAAGCGTATTGTATTTACAGAAATCCAATTTTATCGTCGTCGACGTCGATCCCTCTCTCGTTCTCTCAACAAATCGACGAAGTCCCTGAACTCATTTCCAGCCTCTCCGCGCCCCAACCACCGCCACCGCGTGCGAGATCACAAGCCTCCACACCGTGACCACCGGCGCCGCTGCGGCGTCCTGAGCAGGCGGCGAGCCTCGTGCACAGGGCAGGCTCGGCTCGCCGGGGCGGACGAGATGAGCGGGCACGACTCCAAGTACTTCTCTACCACCAAGAAGGGGGAGATCCCCGAGCTGAAGGAGGAGCTCAACTCCCAGTACAAGGTCTGCGCCCTCACTCGCTTTACCTTGTTCTCTTCCTGTGCTCTGCCGCGCCTGTCGATTGGTTCCTGCGCGTGGATCCAGATCCGGGCGCGACGTTAGGGCTGCAGACGCGTCTGCTTCTAGATCTGCGGGTCTCGGCTGCTTTCCTGTTGGGTTTGGTCGTGTTGAGGGTGCGATTTTGCGCCGGAAGTGCACATTTCGGTGTTATGTTGGTTACGAATGAGCTGGAATGTGCAGAATTCAGTGCTGGATCGCGCTGTTTAAGCTGCGTTAGACATTTCTGGGCTGAAACGGGTTTGAATTGGAGCACTTGAATGGATTGAACTTTGGTGCTTCTGAAACTTGGACTCTGAGAACTTTGAATAATCTGATTGTTTCATTATATGCCAATATGAATTAGCAGGGGTCAAGCCGTTGACCATTGATTAATTCCTTTCAATTAGTGCAGAAGATGAGAAATGCGTGCTTATGGAATTCAATGCAGTTCATTAGCTCTGTGTTCAGCTATATTATTTTATACCCATATATACATGATCACCAAGGACAGGCCTGACACAGTGGTAAAGACTTTCCAATGAGTCAAAGGTCCTGGATTCTACGCAGCCTCTCTGCAAACACATGCAAGAGAGGCACACACAATAAGCTGTCACTTTGTCATGAGATCAGTTGATTTATGATAAATAATAAAATTCATGTTTCCAAATTCCAATTTATGTACACTTAGGCTGTATTGGTACATTTTTTTTTGTTGAGGGGGGCACAAGTGTATTATACTATGTAATGTGGTAGTTGGACCATATACACTTGGTCAAATTAAGTACTATGTAACTGTAGTGATGTTAAGATTATAGTTGTTGCTGCAAAAGGAAACCAATTTAGGACTATAAGCTACATTTCTGTGTTTCCATATTTCCTGATGTCTGAACTTTTTCCGAAATGTGGCTTGCAGGACAAGAGAAAAGATGCTGTCAAGAAAGTGATTGCTGCTATGACTGTAGGAAAAGATGTCTCATCATTGTTCACTGATGTTGTGAACTGCATGCAGACTGAGAACTTGGAGCTCAAGAAACTAGTATATTTGTATCTCATCAACTATGCTAAAAGTCAACCTGATCTTGCCATTCTTGCTGTGAACACATTTGTTAAGGTTAGAAATTCTTTTTCGTAAACGCGTAGGAGAACTGCGCACCAATATATTAAGAAGAATATAGAAAAGGTCAAAAATAGACCACAACAAGAAAAACCACCTTACGGTGGCAAAAAAACCCGGAAATATACAAAAGGGTCCATCTAAAAAAGAAAAGAAAGATCAAGAAGCAGCCAACACTAAGGCCAAAGGGCACACAGCCCCCCAGCACCCGCAAGGCACCATCGATGAGTGTCGTATTTGATGTTTGGAATAATCTAATTGGTGCTACGGGAGGTGCCCTCAAACACACATTCATTCCTTTGCTTCCAAAGCCACCAAGACAACTAGAGAATTGATCCCCTTGCGTAGCACAGCAGGTACCTTGCTTTCCAGATTAGCCCACCAGTCTTGAAAAACAGTATGAGGGGTGCTAGGAGCCAATAGCTGCAGATTTACTAAGCTGAAGATCCTGAACCACACTTCGCTGGCGAAGACACAAGTTACTAAGAAATTCTAGCAATACTTGCAATTAACATTTATGGTTTGTGCAGAAAAAGATGCAAAATATATGACCTATAGATATCATATAATCAGAGACATGAAACTTCTGCAGGATTCACAAGACCCAAACCCATTGATTCGTGCTTTGGCTGTTAGGACAATGGGTTGTATCCGTGTGGACAAAATCACAGAGTATCTCTGTGATCCACTTCAAAGATGTCTCAAGGTCTTTCTTCGTTCTTCAAGAACGTTATTCAATCAAGCTGATCCCTCTTCCATCTAATGATCTAAATGACAATATATGTAAATTGTTCCTCAGGATGATGATCCCTATGTACGGAAGACTGCAGCTATTTGTGTTGCTAAACTTTATGATATAAATGCTGAGCTAGTAGAGGATAGAGGATTTCTGGAGGCCCTTAAGGATTTAATATCTGACAATAATCCTATGGTTGTTGCAAATGCTGTTGCTGCTCTGGCAGAGATTCAAGATAGTAGTGTTCGTCCAATCTTTGAAATCACCAGCCATACACTGTCAAAGCTTCTGACAGCTCTGAATGAATGCACAGAGTACGCCACACTCCTTGGCTATATTTAGTTTTGAATATCTTGGTAATTTACCAAAATCAAGCACTTCAACATTTGGTAATTATGCAGGTGGGGTCAAGTTTTCATTTTGGATTCTTTGTCAAGATACAAAGCAGCAGATGCCAGGGAAGCTGAAAACATAGTGGAACGAGTTACACCCCGTCTCCAACATGCAAATTGTGCGGTTGTTCTTTCTGCTGTCAAGGTAGGTTATTACCTGATTCACATCTACCGGGATATCATAAGGACTAGGCCTTGTGCAGTTTTGTTTATGTGCTTGTTCAGTAACTGTAACTTACCACGACTACTGTCTTGCAAGGTCTATATAGATGAACTTCTCAGTCATCAGTCATCACTGCATTGTAGCATGGACTGTAGACATCAATTTATATTATGATGAACTGCTGGAACCACTGGACATTGCAATTTATTTTTTGTTGCTTGACCTTTCAAGTGAATAGGACTACTGTTACTGTCATTAAATTATTTTTTTATAAGAACTATGAAAAATCAAAACGTCGTATAAGGTAGAACGGATGAAGTAGCTACTAACAAAGCACCATTTCCATTTTTATTTTATTTTTTTGAAATACTTTTGTTGACTCTTTCTTTTTAGTTTCTTAGCCTATTTGTTATTCTGTTCTGTCCCAGATGAGAACTTCTGTTAATGTTTTTTTCCTTATGTGATTTTAGATAATCCTTCTACAAATGGAGCTCATTACGAGCACGGATGTAGTCAGGAATCTCTGTAAGAAAATGGCTCCCCCTCTTGTTACTCTTTTGTCAGCAGAGCCTGAAATTCAGTATGTAGCCTTGAGGAACATTAATCTGATAGTTCAAAAGAGGCCTACAATACTCGCTCATGAGATTAAGGTGACAATTTTTAGCTCTTATTCATCAATCATGTCAGTGTGTTCCTCTAACTCAATAGTGCATTTGTCTATAGGTTTTCTTTTGCAAGTACAATGACCCTATATATGTTAAGATGGAAAAACTGGAGATTATGATAAAGCTTGCCTCGGATCGAAATATAGATCAGGTACATAATCAAATATTTTTTGTTGTATGCTGCTGTTGATTCTAGCTTATGTTTTATTGATGTCAAAGATCATTTTCAGCTACAGTTTTGGTTTATTATTTTTATTTGTGGCCTCATACAATAGAGAAGTGCAGAAATCAACAAAGGAAGCATTCCAGGGACGATTTCAATACGAGTTTGAAATTCAATTGCTAGATTTCTTGAACATGTTTATCTTATGAGAGACTTGAGAGTTCTGTTGGTACTGGTGTGACTTCTCTCTGTTCAAGAGTTGACCGAGCTTTTTGTAGGTGCTCTTGGAATTCAAAGAATATGCCACAGAGGTTGATGTTGACTTTGTGCGGAAAGCCGTTCGTGCGATTGGGAGATGTGCAATTAAATTGGAGAGAGCTGCTGAAAGGTGCATCAGCGTTTTGCTTGAGCTGATTAAGATAAAAGTTAATTATGTTGTTCAGGAAGCTATAATTGTTATCAAAGACATCTTCAGACGCTACCCTAACACGTGAGTTGTTTCTCAATTAATTTGGGGTATATTTTCAGACTATCAATATATAAAAACACCCTTCCTGTTCTGCACGAGAAATGGTGTTTGTATATGACTGTTTTGTTTTACTGAATTTCACAGGTATGAGTCTATCATCGCTACACTTTGTGAAAGTCTGGACACTTTAGATGAACCAGAGGCTAAGGTGTTAGTCAATGCACACATCCTAGTAATTTATTGTATTTTTGTTGGGATACTTATTTTTGTTCACTTATGTGTCTTAATTTCTCTAGGCATCCATGATTTGGATAATTGGAGAATATGCCGAAAGAATTGACAATGCTGATGAACTTCTTGAGAGTTTCTTGGAAACATTTCCTGAAGAACCAGCATTAGTTCAACTGCAGCTGCTAACCGCTACTGTTAAATTGTTTCTTAAGAAGCCAACTGAGGGGCCACAACAGATGATACAGGTTGCCATTTCAGATGCTTATTTATTTACTTATCTTTGCAATGTTGTTTAGACTTTAGACTTGCTTCAAGCCTTCAAGATGTCTGAATATTTACATATTCGGTATCATGAATTCTCAGTCTTGCATTGATGATGTTGATGTCTTGAGAGCACTGTTAATAATGGTGATTGTTGTTGCAAGTAGTTGCTTCCTCCCATAATTCCTTGCTTCTAAATGTTGGTTCATCCTTGATATCATGATCAATAATCTTGTTCAACGTCAGTTCACTGCTAATTTGGAGCTATTGCCTGTAGGCTGTTCTCAATAATGCCACAGTTGAAACAGATAATCCTGATTTGAGGGACAGAGCTTATATATACTGGCGACTTCTGTCTACTGATCCTGAGGTATTACATGTTAGATTACCTGTCTAGGGTTTGGGGCCTTCCCCATGTAATTACTATCTCAACCCTTTGTAATGGGCCAGGCCCAATTACCTAAGTCTATTAATACTACACCCAACCCTGATTAGGGTTAGGGCTTCCATTCCAACTTTACATATTTGAGTTTTTAAACTGATGATTTATTAAATATCCACCCAACGACTGAGCTATGTTTGGTTTTCTGCAGGCTGCGAAAGATGTAGTTTTGGCAGAGAAACCTGTGATCAGTGATGACTCCAACCAGCTTGACTCATCACTTCTTGATGAGCTGCTAGCAAACATTTCTACCCTTTCATCAGTTTATCATAAGCCCCCAGAATCATTTGTCAGCCGTGTCAAGGCAGCTCCTAGGGCTGATGATGATGAGTTTGCTGATACAGCTGAAACAGGGTATTCGGAGTCCCCATCCCAGGGAGTTGATGGGGCGTCGCCTTCCTCTAGTGCTGGTACTTCTTCTAATGTACCCGTGAAACAGCCGGCGGCAGCATCCCCACCTGGTCCAGTGGTAATGCCAGACCTTTTAGGTGATTTAATGGGTATGGATAATGCTATTGTCCCTGTTGATGAACCTGCAGCACCTTCTGGGTAAGTAAAGTTTTAATGGTTATTCTATTTCTAACCTGGTACTTATCAATTTTGTGTATCGTGTACAACTACTGACCATATTGATATATCATTCTTTACTTTTGCAGCCCTCCGCTACCTGTCTTACTGCCTTCGAATACAGGTCAAGGGCTGCAGATTAGTGCACAACTAACACGGCGTGATGGCCAGATATACTATGATATATCTTTCGAGAATGGCACCCAGGGTGTCCTAGATGGATTTATGATTCAGTTTAACAAGAACACATTTGGTCTTGCTGCTGGTGAAGCACTTCAGGTTTCAGTGATTATATTCAATAAGTTACACCGACAACTTTTTTTGTTTGAGTTTCATGGACTGAGCTTGATGTTTTTCTGTGGTTAAGGTTACTCCACTGCAACCAGGCCAATCAACAAGGACACTTTTACAAATGAACACGTTCCAGAATATCAGCCCTGGTGCACCAAACTCGCTATTACAAGTTGCTGTGAAAAATAATCAGCAGCCAGTGTGGTACTTCAATGACAAAATTCCACTGCATGTTTTCTTTGGTGAAGATGGAAAAATGGAACGAGCTAGTTTTCTTGAGGTAAAAAGCGCGATCAAGTCTGTATGGTTTTGCTGTTTCTTTTTTCTTGTTTGGGCAATCAAAGCGAGTGATGGTGCATTGCCCATAGTACTACTTGATTTAAGTCACCCATGTTTCGTTCTTCCATACGAAATTTGAAGTCATTTTATCTGACTGCAGGCCTGGAAATCTTTACCTGATGACAATGAATTTACAAAAGAATTCCCGGGCTCTGTAATCAGCAGTATAGATGCTACAGTTGAGCGCCTTGCAGCATCAAATGTGTTCTTTATAGCCAAGCGGAAAAATGCAAACATGGATGTTCTGTATCTGTCCGCGAAGATGCCCCGCGGAATCCCCTTTCTTATAGAGGTTACAGCTGCGGTTGGTGTTCCTGGTGTGAAATGTGCAGTCAAAACTCCAAATAGAGAGATGGTTCCTCTCTTCTTTGAAGCTATGGAGGCTCTCACCAAGTGACGCCAAAGTTAATGGATATGTGGTTCTACAAAAATTTATCAGTCGATGAGCTGCTATAGGTGTTTGGATGCGGCATTTTTTTTTTCACGGAAGCTTGTGTGAATTGTAGTTTTTGTATTAGATTACAGTATTTAAACTGATAGTTCCTGGTTCCAAAGTTTTTCGCCAGAAATACTGGAGATGTTCTTGCCTCACATAATCTGTACATCTTACCCTGTTGGACCTGGAAATTTTCATCTTGTTATGCATAGCATATGAAATATGACTAGTTTTCTACACGGCTAATGTAAACTGATACTACCTCCGTTGACAAATATTTGTTGCCCGCTAGTTTATTTTTGAACTAAACGGCGAAAAACAAAAAAGAACGAAGGGAGTATAATATTGTTTTGCTTCACCCTTGACTGATTACTGCTGCCTTTTCTGTACTGACCAATTAAGAGTGTTGGGTAAGAATGCAAATGCCACTCAATTCTAGGTTTAGCATTAATTAAACATCATAGTAACGTCTCTCTGTATATCTTACCTAATCGATAGAAATAGAGATTATAGATAGAGATTTTGATGAAAAAAAAACTGCTATAGAAATTATGGTGCTTCTAAACATGCTAGTTTACCTAGTTTTTAAGGAACTGGTATAGAAATTATAGTGCTATTAAACATGTTAGTTTATACTTCAGTTTCTAGGAATCCAGAAACTAAGAAGCTGACTTCATCTATTAAAATCAGTCTTTGTACGCATGCCCTTGTTTGATAAAAAATATGGTGTTTGTCACCGCTCTATCCCCTCGGTACTAGCTTTGCCCGATCTAAATGTTTAATTATTATTTAAAATTTTAATGAAAATATGAGTTTAATCTATATTTAAAATTGACAGAAAATAAAAAAGGAATAATTGAACCAATTACTTTTAAAATAGAGTAGCGGTAAATTTGTTTTTTTATAAAACAAAGCTAGAAACCAGCTTCTAAGACTGTCCGCAGCGCATGCCGCACGGTGCCCCCTCCCACCCCTAGCACCGTAAACGCGTAGGGGGCCTCTACGCGTGCAGCGCTGGCCTCCAAATGGCCCCCTACGCGTTGCAGCGCTAGGGGATGCCGCGCCGCTCCGGAGTACTGTAGCGCCCCTTGCACAGTGCTCCCCTATTTAATAGTTAAAAAAATAGTAATAAAAGATGAAAAGAGTTAGATAATGATATTTTATAGTTGTAGTGGGTATATGAGGATAATATAGGGGAAACCGCTGCGGGAGATGAAAATTTAGGGGGTAAAATGTTGATGATGTGACCCAAAAAAATGATATAGGTGGAAAAATTTAGAGGTCACCGCTGCGGACAGTCTAAGAAATCAGGCCCAAACACGTACATCTAGTTTATTATTATTTTTTCATAGAACAATTCTAGAATTTGGAGATAGAAACCAGTGTCTTAAAAATTATGATGCTTTTAAAAAGATCCTAAATCTCTAAATATAATAATTATAATTGTTTTACGTTCGGAATTTCGTGGGATAAGAATGAATTTGACCCTCTAAAATGTGCCAAAAAACAAAGAAATTGTTAGTACGGAAACATATAGAGAAATTCAAATGATGATTCCGATAGCAGCTGATCCGAATACGAAAACTGATGAGAAAAAACAGCTCCAGCATTGAAACTACGCAAACACATTACCCATCGCTGCGAAGCTCAAAAGAAAGTAAGAAACCCATCGCTGCTGCTGTTTGTCAGTTTGTGTAGCCGTGCGTGCGTCATCACTCACCACCATCCGGTGCGCATCCGAGGCGGCATCCCGCTTGGCGGCGTTGGCTGCTGCTGTCTAGCCGTCGCCGAACGCAACCCCTGGTCGAGCACGACGGCGCGCGTGACACGAGACACTGGTGCGCCGCCGTCCAGCGCCCGCTGGTACGCGTCGTCACTGTCCACGTCGCCCCCGTCGAACGCGAGGCGCACGAGGCGTTGCACGTCCCGCGGCGTCAGCTCGTGTTGATCTGCGAGCTCGGGGCCGTCGGAGCGCGCCTGGAATCCCGATAACAGCAGCGTCCCGTCGCTCGGCCCGCCCTCCCGAGCGAGGGCGCCATCGTACGGCCGCGCCGAGAACTGGGCGCCGTCTTCGTCGTCGCTGATGAGGGCGGCCGGGTCCTGGTCATACTGGCAGTCACTGCCGCTGCGCCAGCCGTGCGCCCAGGATTCCTCGTCGAGCTCCAGGTCGCTCCCAGTCTCCTCGCTGTCCGTCTTGAACGAGTTGACGAACTCGACGCCGCTGAGCTGAGCCCCCTCTTCCGCATACCTCGCCCGGACGCGCGCGGTCGCGTCCCTCGCCGACGTTGCGACCTCCGGTCGCAGCGTCGGGTGCTCGAGCCTGGCCACCAGGTCCTCGAACGCGCGGTCGACCGCCGCCGCGCACAGCTCGCCGACGGCGACGCGGCACACCACGTCCTCTATTTTGTCGACCTCGTTGGCGTCGCCTCCCGCACCGCCGCTGCGGTACCTCTGCTCGACGATGAGCCGGAAAGTGGCCGTTGCCTCTGACGACGCGGCCGCGGGGATTACGGCCAGGGATATCGTCTTGCCGTCTTGCGCGAGCAGCACGAGCTTCTCCGACGACATCGTGTCGTAGACTCGTAGCTCGCGACTGGCGAGTGGCGACAGCCTAGCGCTCTAGCTTAGACGGCCGCCATCCGATGATCCGCATTCGGTTCAAATTCTCTGTTCCACCTCAGCCTGTTTATATTGCTCTCCGATGCCAACTGGGTTAATGTTTAGGGCTTGCCGGCTGTGATCTGATTGGAGATTTGGGTTCAGGTCTTCAGGGTAACAGATTGGAATACTGTATCGCGTTATTTTCGTCAGCTTGCATGCTGATTTCAGAGTTCAGACTCAAACCGTTGACTCGAAAACGGACGGCTAATACAAGTATATATATAGAGAGAGAGAGGAATACTTGTAAGAAATATGGTCCTAGCGTCAGTTTATTGACGGTTGATGACAACATAGACACTTTGACCCAACAACCACAACCTTATGCTAGTTGTGAATAAGTACATAAAGCCATACCTTCGGTCATGGCACATTGTCAGGGATGTCCTTCTCTAGCGGCAGTCATACTTGTTATGAAAGTAGGTATGTTATGTCATATCATTGGACAATGGTGTCTATACCATTGGACACAACATAGGTAGTAACAATTGTGGCAATTTGTACTTGACAATATTTTATAGTACACTAGTGAAAAGAATGATGACGTCTAAGAGAGGGATGAATTAGGACAACTATGTTTCACACCAATCTATGGCCTTAATTTTTTTATTTAATCAAAACCTTTGAGAATAACCAAGCATTCATATGTGTAGCTAAGGTTTTTGTATAAGTGTTGCTATCTGTAGCAACCTTGGTTCTAGACCTATCCACTAGTCTATAACTAAGCTAATAAGAAAAGAACACAACAAAATGTAATAGTGTAAATACGAAAGCTTAAGTGTAATAGAGATACAAACTCCCAATGTTGCGCCAATATTTTTACCAAGTTATTAAAAAAGCACACAAGCTTCTTACTAATTCTCGTTGGAGCCCATACGAGAGCCAAGCTCTTTGTTTTAGGTAACTCTGTAGATAGCCACAAGCCTTTTCCACGCATAAGTGATGCTCCACTTTTGACCTCTCTTGGATGCACCCCACCATCTACATTATCGAGATTCTAGCTAAAATGCTATGGGTCTCGTTCCCTATGGTACTTGGTAGCGACCACACCACAAAATGCAGTTGGTGTTATCTTGCAAGATATAACCCCCGATACAATACAATGATGCGGGCAAGCGCCAAGGGTTGAGATTGTCTAATCTCATCTCTAACAACTAGGAATTAACCTAGAGCAAGCACTATAATAACGATCTAACTAACCTAAGCACTTCACACATCACATATGTTGTCCTTTCATTCTCTACCAATGTTTCATTTCTCACTTGCTTTCCTTTCATTGTAGGCCAAGTAAGCAGCGTAAAAATACCGCCAAAGGATGGTTTCCAAAGAAAGTGGAGACTTCAAGTAATCCAGTTCCATCTCTAAGTGTTGGCCAAGGGAGCCCAAGTGATGTAGCTAACGAGCTGGTGTGTTTTGACTCTGTACCTAGTGATTTGGTTGTTGCCTTGTTGGTTCTACTGAGTTGGTTGGTGGCCCAACTAATTTCAGTATTTCTTCAATGCCGGCACCCATGACAACTCAAGATGACAAATTGACAACTACTCGAAGGAAGCTCACTCCAAAGAAGAAAACGAAGGGCTGATTTCGGTGTTTGTTCTATGTTCCATGTAAACTTTGTTGGACATGGACTGCATGTGATGTAAACTAAGTTGGATGTGGACTATGTTCAATGTAAGCTTCCTAAGGCCTTATTCGTTTGTGTCGGATTGTACCCGCAATCGTTTCAGCTAATCAAAGTTTATATAAATTAGAGAAGCAATCCGGTTATGAATCGTTCTGACACACCAATCCCAAACAACCGAATGACACCTAAAGAAGGTTCCCATTCACCTTATTTTATCCCGTACACTTGTTATGATGAAGCAATGTTGGCTACTGTTGGTTCCTGTCTACTTGCTGGCATGCTATTTTCAAGTGTAGACAGTTTGCAGTACATCTTTTTTTTTTCTTCTCAAATGGGATTCAGTCCGTGCACTAGTAGTACATGCCGGTGATATCGCTATTGTGTCCGATATCAAAGTTGTCTCTAAATGTAGATCTTTTTCATTATTATATCCTTGTTCTGAAACTTGTTCTTGATGCTCCCTGCTCTCCCTCCTTAGCTTTGAAAACCTCGCTTCTGTCGAGTCCAACAAACTCTGAAATAACCTGGAGAATGTCTGGCCACTCTCAAAACTGCAAATGGCAGGCTTGGCTTTACCCTATGATGCTAATCCATGTTGGTGCAGGTGGGTAGACAAGAACACAGATGGATCAATCAGCGTCTGGAGCGACGCGGCTGTGCGCCTGGCCCTCCGTCGCGGTCTGTTACCTATATCTCCGCAAAGGCACATGGATAAATTTTTTCAAGGCTGAAGCAGTTATTAGTTGCAATCTCCAGCATAACAAATTCGCGAATCCGACTCTCGAGCGTACCTACCATGGATCCAAAAATCTTAGGGATACCCATGGCCTAAACTTGTTGCTGAATCCCCGCTGCCTCCACGGCGTCCATGCCCTAGCTATTTGATGCTTGCTTCAGCCCAGGGTTTTCCTCCGAATCCCCCTTCTCCAGCCTCAGCTCCCCTCTCCAATCGCAGTTGCAGTTGCGGCTGGGCTAGGCTTTCGTCAGCAGCACTTTCCTCCCCTCGGCTCTTGACAGATCGAACTGCTTCCATCAGCAATTCAATCGGGAGATGGCCACCACTCAGTTCGCCATGGTTGAGGAGCTGGCCTCGCTCATCAAGGACAACCTGCACAGCAAGCATCTCATCCTCTCCACCGAGGAGTCCCTCGTCGCAGCCCTCCAGGAGCTGCACTGCCGTGAAGAGGACGACGGCGCGGCGGATACGATAGAGCTCCAGCCTGCCGGGGCCTACCACCGCCTTCTCTTGCATCGCCTTGCTGAAATTTATGGGTAAACAAACACCTGCTAGCTTAATCGGGGTGATGTTGTGTGCGCGCGCTGTCTAACAGCTAATCTGCCTGCTTGTGCCTAGGTTCGCGCATGAATCGGCCGGTGAAGGCGAGGATCGACATTTGGTCCTCCAGCGCTGCCCCGAAACAGCCATGTAGGTTGCCAAGCTTGCTTCAAATAAAATCTCTCACCATGTCATGTCTTCTCGACTTGTTTGTTGCCCATCGTCTTTATTATGCATTTGCTTTTCTATTTTATAGACCACATATTCTGAGTTTCTGACATTAGATCAGAACCCCCATTGTACCACGATATTAGTATGTTTCAAGTATCGTTCAACCAGGGTTTGATGCTTGGACCAATGCAGGATAAATCGAATTACAGCCAATTCATCTACAAACTCAGACACAACTTTCCAGTTGTGTATCGATATATATAATCCCTTGTAGTATGATATTCTGTTTGGATGTATGAATAGATATGGTCACTTCCTTCCTCTATATCTGAGCATCCAGTTGTACCCTAACTCATTCTGTTCCTGAAAAAAAAGTTCTGTCATTTGGGCCTATGGACACCATACTATTGTGAGCTAATTCAACTATACCTTCTATACTCAGCATCTTGTTGCTTTCTTTATGTTGGATTTACCTTTCGTTGCTTCTCCCACCTGTTATTTTCCTTTTATATTATCTTTATCGCAAAAACTATGTTATATCTTACTGATCTAGTAAATCCTTAGTTGTCTTTTCCCTTTATGTTGAATTAGTTTTGTCGTTTGTTGCAGCCCATCTGTTCTTGTTAGTGATATGATATGGAAGTTTGATAACAGCGATGATTTCATGTCTGTTGTGCTAACCCGAAATGATACAGGTGAGACACTTTTTATGCCCATTTGTAATAAAAAGATGGGTATTTTACCTGCCTTATCATGTGCATCTAGTATTTGGATTTGCGTGTCATAATCTATCTATAAAAGGAGCTGTAAACAAGCAATGTATATATTTGTGAGCAATATTTTGCAATAGGAGATGTAAAAAAGCTGGTTGAAGGAGTAGATCTGCACCCATGTTCTTGCGGGCTTTACATGGGTGGTTAGCCAATACATCTGTATTATCTGGCTTCATATGCAACATATGTATTTTTCACTGTTTGTATGGGCATATGTTGATACTTCAGAGGACATACTTGTTTCAATGGTTATTGTTGTCCCCAGAAACTCTAAATACATCATCACATTGTAATGCTATTATAACCACTATTATGCATATCATTGTAAAGGTCTCATGTACTCACTGAAACAAGTTTCCATTCTTCTACCAGATTTTCAAAAACCTCAGAAGGCAGATATTGTCCAAAAAGACATTTCTGTTAAAAGCTCGCGTCTGAAAGACAATACAGGTATGCAGAATATGAACTCTGCCTTTCAGCCAGAAAACTTGTTACAAATAGGAATCAAGTAAATATTATTTGCATGGATCTCAACATATAATTTTTACATAAAAGCATGTGGGTTTGAAAAAAAAAATAAAAGTACAACCTGTAACTAGTTAGCCCTTATCTTTCAGACTCGAAACCTCTGAGGCAGCCAGCAGTACATCCTGCAGCATCATTAAAGGAGAGGGAAGCTGCTTATCGAGCTGCTCGTGAGCGGATCTTCTCTGTGGATGATGCCAAGGGAAACGATAGGTCATACGTGAAATGTCGGCAGGTTCCTGTTGTTGCTCAACGGATGATTGCCCATGCACTCGGTCAAAAGGTTCAAAATACCACAGAGGCAGTTGCCTCCACAGAAAGCAGAGGAAAACATAAACAGCTGCCAAATGGGAAAAGTATTCCGACACATAGCAGGAACAACTTCTGCCCAGTTACACCAGATAACAAAGAAGCGGTTCGAAATGGTAGGCCAAACTCAGCTGGTTGTAACTCGTATCAAACTCCATCAAGCCAAAGACGCCACACAACTAATACTAGAGCTGTTACTGCTGAAGGCTTGAAGAAAGAACAGACTGGAGCAGCTAAAAGAATGTTTGCACATGCACTGGGTCTGTCTGCAGCTCGAGGAAGTAATGGTGCGCTGCCCAAACCGAAGTAAAGATGTGGATTTGAGAACGGGTAAGTGGAGAAGGTTGCCCAGTGCAAGCTCAAGCTCCTGCCGTGGGATGAACCTGCAACGGTTGGTGCTCTTCTGTGCCATCTACTACTGTGGAGCGATTTTTGTGGTGCTGTAGGAGATGAAAGCGGTTATTGGTTGGATGTTAATTGTTGGACTTGGACCCAGAGAGGATATGTGGCCCGGCGCTGGTTCGAAAATTCAAGCTCAGATGGGGAAAGATGTTGCTGGATACGCATTACATGCCAAGCCAAGTGGAAGAGAAACGCCCCTCCTGTCACTCGTATGGTAATATCGCTCTAAGGTTGCTGCAATTTGTTTACTCTAGTACGTTATTTAGAGAGGCACATCCTGTGCCGTTACTTTTTTCCTTTGACTATACTTATATAAGGACGACTTGCTGGATTTGTGGTCTTGATTTAATTTGTACTCTTAGGGCTTGTTTAGCAGCAAGTGTAATGGACGAAATTGAGAAGTTTAAAATCTCTTACTATTTAATTTTGATTGGTCCCCTCAATGAGCCCTGGGTTTGTTTGGAAGCAGAGCAATAGAATTGGAGGAGCTAAAATGAATAGTAAAGGCTGATTTGGTGACAAGGGGATCCTGTGAGGATCGGAGGATTGAGGGAGAAATAAACTAATTTTCTCTTTAATCTCCTGTGATCCCTGTTCACCAAATCAACTCTAAGAAGATTTGAGCCCCTCTAATCCACTTGCTCCCAAACACGCCCTGGTAAATGTTTGTATTTGAATTACATAACTTAGTCGTTGAAATAAGAGTCTGTTTGTTTAGGATTATAATATGACCAGATTATATAATTGATCAAATTTTGAACAAAATGTTAGTTTAAAATTTATTATATTATATAATCTAGATAGATTATAAACCCAAACAAACACCCCCTAACTATGCGTACGTAAGCATGGGGTTTCACCAGTGTTTGGTGCAGCTACGTTGCTTAACTTGTTGTCAGAACCGAAGCTGCGCCAAACGAGCCGAGCTTGCCAAACATTAAGCTGCAGGCAGATCGAAAGCATTTAACTGATCTGTTATTTTTACTTGCAAATGTTTTTTTTGGTTGCACGGAACACAAAACATTGTAAAATCAGACTTCTTAAGTTCGCAGGACTCGGATCGTATTAAGAAGATAGCCACCTAGTATTGTATTAAGAAGAACTTCTCACACAGGTCGAGAAAACCTCTGAACTCCTGCCTCATCCATACACAGCGGCATCGAAACCCATGTGAGAACGACCGCAACCAGGACTGAGCCTTAAACCTGTACTTTGACGTAGGACAGACGAGCGGATTTTTTTAACCACACCCTGCGCTCCCACGAGAAGTCGAACTCAAGACCTGAGAAATGCTACTCAGACCACCTAACCAACTCGGTAGAGGCCCTTTCACCATGCCATATAAAAGAAGTAAATGATTAGAAAGCACCATATCTGAAGATCCTAAATGTACTATTTTCAATAAAGTTTACAAGATGGTACTCTCGCTATTTATCGCACAACAAAAAAAATAATGCTAGCGAAACAATATACAATAGCAAAATACGAAAGGGTCTCTAGCTTGATTAGTTATGTGGTCTGAGTAGCACTCAGGTCATAGATTTGACTCCATATATGAGCGAATTTCAGCCCGTGTTTAAAATAAATTCCCTCGCCAAAGCACAAGTCTAAAGACCTAGCCCCGGTTGCGGTCTCACATAGGCCACTGTGTATGGATGAGGAAGAGGTTCAAAGGTTTTCTCGACCAGCGTAAAAATATATTCTTAATATAATGGCGTTTACAGTCTTACCCAGTAGGTTGAATTCTTTTTTTTTAATGTACAATAATTAAGTGAACGGTCAGAAATGACAATTCCAATTATGAATAACCCAACTTGATTTTCAGAATCCGGGGGGTGGGGGGACTGATTACTCCTAAAAAAAGTTTCTGAATGTATACTAGATATATGTGCACAAGGACAAAGAAATCTATGTAATATCTTACCTTCACTAATATCCAAACTAGTAACCTTTGACTCGTGGCCCACCAAACTTTTGATTGCTTTGTAATCCCGAGCTGACCACAGCTGAAAATATGGAATGCATTTGATAGCAATATGATTGCTGTCTATATTGATTGATGAAGAGGGAGTACAGACGCATATAGAGATGGACAAACGGGCCGCCCGGCCCGGCCCGGCCCGACCAAAAACCGGGTCGGGCCTGCTGTGCCAGCGGGCTTAAACGGGCCGGGCCGGCCCGTTTAGTACGAAAAAACGGGCCGAAAAGCGGGCTAAACGGGCCGGTAAACACGTTTTAGTGTAAAAAAACCGGGCTTAACGGGCTTAGAGGTAAACGGGCCGTGCCGGGCTAGCCCGCCGTGCCTAGTTTCCTGTCCAAGCTCGCCCGCTTATTCTACCGTGCCGGGTTCGGACCGGGCCCAAAAAGCGGGCTTCGTGCCGGGCTCACGGGCCTCGTGCTTTTTGGCCATCTATAGGCGCATATATTTATAGAGGGACAGAGGGGTAGGGGATCTCAGGTTTATAGAAACAATACCCTGAGATCTCCTTGAATGGAAGAAAACTATCTCTGCCCCCTAAATGGGAGGATTGTATCTATATCTTCCTATATGCGGCTGTAGCTTCCTATATGCGGCAGTGCTAGTAAGACAAGTATGCCTACACTTGTATGGAAGGGGATCCTGCGCCTATATGGCAGGAAACACATGTCTGAAATATCAGCTAACACGCCCCCGCAGTCTGATCATCGGTACCACAAACGTTCAGGCTGGATCTGAACTCCGTGATGACTGTAGAGGGAAGCCCTTTGGTGAAGATGTCTGCATACTGGGAGGTAGTAGGCACATGGAGAACGCGGACATCACCGAGAGCCACCTGATCCCGAACAAAGTGCAAATCAATCTCAATGTGCTTGGTTAGCTGATGCTGGACAGGGTTTGAAGACATGTAGACCGCACTGATGTTGTCACAATAGACCAACGTGGCACGACGTAACGGGTGACGAAGTTCGGCCAGAAGCTGACGAAGCCAAGTGGATTTAGCAACAGTGTTGGCGACGGCCCGGTACTCGGCTTCAGCACTGGAGCGGGACACAGTCATCTGTCGTTTGGAGGACCAAGAAATAAGGTTATCACCAAGAAAAACTGCAAAGCCTGAAGTGGATCGGCGTGTGTTAGGACATCCAGCCTAGTCGGCATCAGAGTATGCAATTAACTCAGCCTGAGAAGAAGGGCGCAACTGAAGACCCAAATGCAGAGTGCCACGAACATAACGGAGAATGCGCTTCAAGGCGGCAAGGTGAGGCTCGCGAGGATCATGCATGTGAAGACAAATCTGTTGCACAACATAGGCTATGTTTGGTCGGGTAAAAGTGAGGTAATGTAGAGCTCCAGCTAAGCTGCGGAAATCCGATGGATTAGAAACAGGAGCACCAGTAGCTACAGAAACCTTTGGGTTTGTGTCGACAGGTGTAGAACAGGGCTTGCAATCTGCCATACCAGCCCGATCCAGAATATCCAGCATATATTGACGTTGCGAAAGGAAGAGGCCTCCATCTCGTCGTTGAACTTGCATCCCCAGAAAGTGATGTAGGTCACCCAAATCTTTCATAGCAAACTCCAACTGTAAGGCCTGAATGATGTGTCGAAGGAGAACAGTAGAGGATGCTGTGAGTATAATGTCGTCGACATAGAGTAACAAATAAGATGTGTCAGTTCCTCTATGGTAGACAAACAGAGATGTGTCACTCTTGACCTCGATGAATCCCAGGGAGAGCAGATGAGTGGCAAACCGACTATGCCAGGCACGTGGTGCTTGTTTCAGTCCGTAGAGGGATGTATTGAGTCTGCAAACATGTTGTGGGCTGGCTGAATCCTCAAAACCTGAGGGTTGGCTACAATAAACAGTCTCAGAAAGAGTCCCGTGAAGGAAAGCATTCTTGACATCAAGTTGATGAATCAGCCAGTTGCTGGAGACAGCCAAAGATAAGACAGTTCGCACAGTAGCAGGCTTCACGATGGGGCTGAAAGTCTCATCAAAATCAATGCCGGGTCGTTGCGTAAATCCACGGAGAACCCAGCGAGCCTTGTACCTTTCAAGAGAGCCATCAGCATTAAATTTGTGCTTGAAAATCCACTTGCCGGTCACAATGTTTGCACCATGGGGTCGAGGTACCAGATCCCATGTGTGATTCTGCAAGAGTGCTGCATACTCATCTTCCATGGCAGCTCGCCAATTAGGATCAGCAAGAGCGCCACGAAAGGTCTTCGGAATTGGAGATAGGGGGCGACGTGGAACAGTGCTGGCACCCGGAAGCCAGCCTTAGCGCGTGTGACCATGCGATGATGGTTAAGCACTGGGGAGACAGCCACCGCTCTGGGTGGGGGACAACGATGCGATGCGTTCGTAGGAGATGGAGATGAAGCAGCGACACTGCCAGTCGAGATGGCAGAACCGTCCAGACCAGCCGGGGTGGTTGTAGTGGCCAGGTCCTGCACTGGGGGTGTGGACGACGCGTGAAGACTTGGCCAAACCGGCGTGGTGCAGTAGTGTCGGGTGCACCACCAGCAGCATTGGGTGGAGCAGCGCCTGCTGCTGGGAGCAGCAGCGCCGGGAGCTGTAGGCGCGCCAGGAACAGCTTGGGCGCTAGGAGCAGCAGCGCCTGTAGGTTTGCTGGGAGCAGCAACATTCTCCGGTATGAGTCCTGAAAGAATCAGAGGTGGTGGGCCTATAGGTGGCGGCACCGGGTTAGTGGTAATTGTATCTAGGAAGTCAAAATCTTGGGAGGAGGCAGTGGGTTGCTGTTCAGCAAAGGGAAAAGTGGACTCATCGAAAACAACGTGGCGGGAAAGGATGACACGGTTGGATAGGAGGTCAAGACACCGGTACCCTTTGTGATGTGACGAGTAGCCAAGAAAAACACACTTAGCGGAACGGGGATCAAGTTTGTGGCTAGTGGTGGCAGATAGGTTGGGATAGCAGGTGCAACCGAACACGCGAAGATGTTCATAGGAGGGTATGGTTTTGAAGAGGGCAAAGTGAGGAGTGGAAAAATGAAGGGTCTTGGTGGGTAGAATGTTGAGAAGAAGTGTTGCCGTGTGGAGTGCTTCAACCCAGAAGGTTGGTGGGATGCTGGCCTGAAAGAGAAGGGAGCGAATGGTGTTATTGGTAGTACGGATGATGCGCTCAGCTTTACCGTTCTGAGATGAGGTGTAGGGGCAGGACATGTGTAGGAGGACACCGTGGGTGAGGAAGAATGTTCGAGAATTGGAGTTATCAAACTCGCGCCCGTTGTCACATTGCACGGCTTTAATCGTGACACCAAACTGTGTTTTCACATAGGCGAAAAACTGAGTGAGAGTCGGGAAAGCATCGGACTTTAGTCGTAAAGGGAAAGTCCATAAGTAATGGGAGCAATCATCAAGAACGACTAAGTAATATTTGAAACCCGAGACACTTAAAATAGGGGATGTCCACAAGTCACAGTGAATAAGATCAAAATTGTTGACCGCACGAGAAGTAGACGTACGGAACGAAAGGCGAACATGACGACTCAACTGACAAGCATGGCATAAAGGAGAGCTAGCATCTTTATTACACATGGGAACGATTGATGCGAGCTTGGAGAGGGACTCATGGCCAGGGTGACCGAGACGGCGATGCCAAAGTGACAGAGTGGAGCTGGCGATGAAGCTGTGTGCGGCAGGGAGGCACAGGGGGTATAGAGGCCCGGAGCTATTGCACCTGACGATCACGTTCCGAGATAGTAGATCCTTCACAGAGCAACAAGAGGGATCAAATTCAATGGAACAGTTATTATCGGTAGTAAACTGGCGAACGGAAATTAGGTTCTTAATGAGTTTGGGTGACACAAGAACATTGTTGAGATGTAGAGAACCATGTAAAGTAGTGGAGCCAGTGGAAATGACATGAAGAAGTGAGCCGTCACCGAAAATAATGGAGGAAGGTGCAGTAAGAGAGGGAGTTGAAGTATTGGATAGGGTACCGGCGTTGGAGGTCATGTGGGAGGTAGCACCGGTGTCGAAGTACCAGTCAGTCTGCTGAGGCAGAGTCAAGGACACAGTACTGAAAGCGGATGCAAGGGACTGAGCGTCCCAAGAGGGAGTGGCCGACTGTGCCAGCATGCCGTAGGGAGACTGGGGGGCGCTTCCCTGCAGAGGGTCGGTCTGTAGAGTGTGCTGCAATGGGGCGTCTCCCTGTCCTTGAAGAGCACCATGAACGTATTGCTGGGTCTGATGGGCCAGCAGCGCCTGGTGAGGAGCGATGGAGACTGGAGCAGCGTAGAAAGCCTGCTGTTGCTGGGCCGTCGGAGGCAGCAGGGCCTGGTGCTGCGCCAGGAGACCTTGCTGCTGCTGTGGGGTCGGCGTCCGTGGGCCGGGCCACATCTGGATGGCCCCAGTCCAAGGATTTTGGATGGAGGGCCACAGACCGGAGGCACCCCCGTGCTGGCCGCCGGGACTAGTGCCTGGGAATCGAAGGATACCCTGGCGCCCGTGGCCACCCCTCTTGCTGCGACGGTTGGGGTGGCGTGGGGCCGAAGGCGCCTTGTTGGAAGCAGCAGGAGCCTTGTTGGAGGTCGTCGAAGCCCCGCCTTGTGGAGGTTTGGTGGAGGTAAGCAGGGCGGCAGATGGAGAAGACGCACGATGAGCCATCGTGAGTTCCTCCAACAGAAGAGTGGCCCGGACATCGTGGAACGTCGGAAAGGGGCGACCGAGGTGAAGATGACGTCCGATGTCGGAGAAACGGTCGCTGAGGCCACGCAGAACGTTGAGGACCAACGTCCGGTCGGATACTGGTTCGCCAAGATCACCGAGGGCATCTGCCATGGTTTTGAAACGACGACAATAATCGGAGACAGGTAGATCACCTTGGACGAAGTGCCGGAACTGAGCGTCGAGGTGGAGGGCGCAGGTTTCCCGATTCCCGAGAAACTGGTTCTCGAGAGTCAGCCAAGTGGTGTGGGCAGTGGCGCCGCGTTCCATGGCCATTTCAGCAAGGTCCGGGGAGATGGAGCCGGAGATCTAGGACTTGACAACGCAGTCCATGCGTGCCCAGTCAGGGAAGTGAGGCGCGGGAGTGTCGTCGAGGATGTGGCTGTCCAGGGAGTATTTGACAGTGACGAGAAGGAACTCATCACGCCAGCGGGTGTAGTTGTTGTTGGCGAGGTCGAGGACGACGTGAACGAGACTCCGGATGTTTTGCACAGCGACGACCTGGGAGTGGAGGTTGACGATCGCAGCAGCCTCGTGAAGGAGGATGGCATCGTGGAGGCCCTTGTCAGCACCACCTGCTGGATCAGAGAGGTGGGACTGATTGTCGTCGACAGGACTGCCATCGGCGGCAGTCTGAGCAGCGAGGGCGCGTGCATGTGCTGCGCGCTCGAGAGCAGCGCGAACACGTTCGGCGGCAACATCGCGCTCCTGGGCCGTGGTGGCCGCCTCCTGCTCTGCCTGAAGGGCTTGGGCGAGTGCAGCATCACGCCTGGCAGCAGCCTGGAGGCGGGCTTCATGCTCGGCTGCGACCTGGGTCACGGCGTCGTCGAGGAGAGGTGGCTGTTCCAGACCAGCCATGGTCAGGGGAGGGCGCTGCCTGGATGGCGCGCAGAGGGGAGGTGAGGGCGCAGCCAAGACGTGGCGCGCAAGGAGGAGGGAGGCGGCGCAGCTAGAGGACTGCGCCTAGGGCAGCGGAAGAAGGATATGAACTTGAACTCGTGATACCATGATAGCAATATGATTGATGTCTATATTGATTGATGAAGAGGGAGTAGGCGCACATATTTATAGAGGGACAGAGGGGTAGGAGATCTCAGGTTTATAGAAACAATACCCTGAGATCTCCTTGAATGGAAGAAAACTATCTCTACCCCCTAAATGGGAGGATTGTATCTATATCTTCCTATATGCGGCTGTAGCTTCCTATATGCGGCAGTGCTAGTAAGGCAAATATGCCTACACTTGTATGGAAGGGGATCCTACGCCTATATGGCAGGAAACACATGTCTGAAATATTAGCTAACAGCATTAGAGATTAATTGGCAAATGAAGGAATAAGGAAAAGTGGAAAACAAATTCAATAAATTACATATTTTTACCGTTGCTTTGGTGTCATAGGAAGAAGTCGCTAAATAATACCCTTCTTGGGGTTCCAATTTCACATGTGAAATAAGACTCTTATGAGCTGGTATAGAATACAACATTTACTTTTTCCTCAAATCCCATATTCGACAGAAATTATCTTCACTTCCCGTTGCAACCAGATAACCATTAGGAGAGAAGTTGACTCCTAGAACCCGAAATAGAAAATAAAATTAAGTCATATACAAATGAGGTGTTCACAATACAGTTACAGCTCCACAACGCCATATGTATAACCCCATACGAAGTTTTGTGAAGGTACTTCTAAAGTTCCATGATGCAGAAGAAAAAAGAAATAGCCTACAGGTTTCACATGCCCCATATAGGTAAAGAACAATCTTCCTGATCTCAGATCCCATACTCGAGCATATGCATCAAGACCGCAAGATGCTGCCAAAGAACCATCAGGGTGAAAGCTAACACCATATACACTTCTGCTGTGCCCCGGCCTCTTGGAGTAGCAGTTCCTTTCCAGTATTGATGTCCCACGATCTCCAAGTCTTGTCAAAGCTAGCTGTACCAAGGTACTTTCCAGATGGATGAAAAGCAAGGCGACCAAGACGATCAAGGTGACCATCAAAAGACATCAAAAGTGACCCATCTGGTTCCCATAATTTTGCAGTTCTATCAGCTGAAGCCTATGTTGCCCTGATACGGGAATACGGATATGTTGCCCTGATACGAGGATATGGATGCGCGATACGTCGATACCCCGATACGTCATTTCTCAAAAAATACTGATACGACGATACACAATATATATTATAAATAAAATTAAATGTTGAAATGTCTGAAATAGACCACCGCCGATCAGTTCAGTTTAAGGGCATTAGAAGTTAATGTTCAACAACTTTGACTAAAGTAATCATCTACTTCCTCTTCCAGAATTTATCTAGACTCAAATCAATGAATCCAGCATGCCAAAAACATGTGTAACGATACGCTATACCAGCAGACTCGCAAATAATCACTAGTTCACCACACAAGTTCTAAGTTCTAATTCTAACAGACCAGACATGAAACAACAACTAGATTCCATTCTGCATCTTCGGTCAAACCCAATGCCTCAAGATCTTCAAACAATCTTTCTTCAAGTTATGGCTCATCCAGTATCGATCAGCTTGCTCAAGAAAATCAGCACCACCCTCAAAATCAGCTTCGAAAGTGTCAGCTCCAACATCCCACATTGCTAATGGACCACAACGGTATTCATCAGATTTTCTAGAAAGAAGACGCGAGTTTTGGTGTGTGAAAACTAAATCCTCAGCACGCCCAGGATTTAGCCTACAATTTAAATTGCAGATTTGTATTAGGAATCCAAATTCATACATGTGTGACCAACTGATCATAATGAATATGACAAATAAAATGAAATAAAATTGAACCTGTTTCTCAATGAACTATGGATCAGCCCATATGTACTCCAATTTCTTTCAGCACAGGAAGATGATGCTGGCTGTCCAAGTAATTTAAGTGCCAACTTCTTTAATTCTGGAGCAGAATGGCCATGAATTCCCCACCACATTTTTGGTTCCATATAACTTCTATCCTCAAGTGAGTCAAATGAATTGAATCCAGGTCCAAACAAAGAGAAATTAGCATACTGCAACTTAATCTTTTTTAATTCTGCACCAGAAAAATACCTCCTGAAACAAGTATTTCTCATCTCTGAAATTTCCTCATCATTATGAGGAGCCTGTCGGTTGAGGACCTCATTGATCCATGCATCAGTGTAATACTTTGAATTTAGTAAGTGTGCCAAGCAGTGCAAGGGCGTGTTGCTTTTTGTCCATCGACTCACCAAGATGTCATGCACAGCTGAGTAAAAGATAGATTCTTCATGTGTCTCTTTCATTTCATGACGATAGATCACACTCTTCACCTTCTCTATCATTGTGTCCCACATCTCATATATCAAATGGAGGCATGGCTTGTCAGTATCTGTCGCTCGTATCATTGTATAGATAGGCTCAGTGAAACTAAGGAAATAGCGCACTTTATCCCACCACAGATCATTCACAATCTTCTTTACAAATTGAGCCTGACGTGGATTATCTTCCCTATAGGCACTCCACTTTTCACTCACAACCATCACTGAAAGAGCATCTTTTATAGCAATAAATCTCTTCAACATCACAATAGCAGAGGAAAATCTTGTGTCAGCAATGGCAAGGAATTTCAGATTGCTTTGCTCATTGAACATAGACAACCTCATGGAGTGATTCATGATGAAATTTTTAATCATGCTGGCATCTCCAATGACTTCGCTAATCCACTGGAATTCAGTATAAAGCACATTTTCAATTTCCCTAGAAGCACATATGTTCTTCAAAGCAAGATTCAAAGTATGCACAACACAAGGGGTCTAAAAAATATGAGGGTGCTTCTGCTCAACTATGATGCCAGCAGCTCTGCAATTGGCAGCGTTGTCAGTGATCACTTGCACAACATTTTGTGCCCCAACCTCATCAATTACTGCTAACATCTTCTCTGCAATATACTCCTTGGTCTTGGATATTCCTTCAGTGTTGATCGCTCTAAGAAACATTGGACCATCTTCTGTAACAACCAAGAAATTCAAGAGTGGGCGTCTTTGAGCATCTGACCATCCATCTGAAACAATACTCACACCTTTAGAGCTCCAAGTTTCCTTCACGGGCTACAACATTCTCTCCACATGTGTCCTCTCTTGCACAAGAAGAGCTGTTCTCAACTTGTTGTAGCTTGGAGGGACATAACCTCCAATTGGGTTATTGGTAGCAAACATGAAAGCCTTTCTAAAATATGGGTTACGTGCAAGATTAAAAGGCAGACTACCAGTGTAAAACATTCTAGCTATTAGTTCATCAAGATGTCTTCGAACACCCAAATTGAAGCTAGATTCAATAGCTGAAACACCCCTCCTTTTCCTCTTCTCATTGCCCTCAACTGGAAGTCGGGTATCTCTAGGCATGGTTCTATCAGCAACAACACTGGCTGCAGCAACTTCAGCTTTCAATTGTTCAAGAACATGTACTGTCACCACTCGACAAAACTTCACCCAAAACCAGGAATTTTCAACATATGTGCTTTAACTCTAGAATATCTTCCATTATAAACATGGTTACAGAGTCTACACCTAATCCTCGTGTTGCCCTCCCAAACCCTTTCCAGTTCTTTCAAGTATCTCGGCATACCTCCACAATGGTTTTTTCTCATCATCACCATACAAGCAGCAGCCAAGACTTGTTTTGCGATGGCAGTGTTATTTGCGACTGGAAAACTTCCTTCGCTGCTGCTAGCATCAGTAGATGCACTCGTTGCCATGAGATCTAACAAGAACAGAGAATGGGACAAGTACCAGTCAGAGAGTCAGGCAGCCACAGAATTACAGAACTCGCCGCCGGCCATGGAATCTAAGAAGAACGAGACGAGTTTGAGACTTTGAGAAGCAAGACAGGGCAGATGGCAGATCACGTCCACAAACCTCACGACGGCAGACGGGCTGGCTGATGGCAGAAAACACGACCACAGAACTGGAGGCGGCGGACGACCTGATGGCCACGGATCGGCGACGGCTGGCGGCGCGCAGGAGAAGCGGAGGTCTCCAATCAGTGGTGGCGTGCAGGTCTCCAAGGATCGGCGCGCAGGACTGGAGGTCTCAGGTCTCCAAGCGGAGGTATCCCGTGCGACGCGCAGGAGAAGTTAGGGATATAAGGTATCCCGCATGTGTTGGAGAGGTGTCCCGTCATTTTTTATTTATTTAAATTCACAGAAATTTTGGATACTCTCCGGATACATATCCAGAAGTATTCGAAGAGTATCCATATCTGATACAGTATTCAACAAGTTTTGTGAAGTATCCGCGCATCATAGGCCGCGCATCATAGGCTGAAGCTGTTGCTAAGAAGCCATCAGCAGGAGAGAAGGCAACATCAGTCGCACGCTCTTTGTGACCTTTTAGGGTTGCAACCCTAGTTATTTGTGGCATGCTCCATACTTTGATTGTTCCACTCCAGGAACTACACGGTGCAGATAAGCAAATGGTTATTTCCTGAAAAGAAATCAAGAGTGAAAGAACATAATCTTCCATATAAAGCTGAAAACAAGTGTAAACATTTAATAAGCAACTAGTTGCACTATTGGTAACATAGATACGTTGTTTAACTTCAGTTAACAATCTTATTTATTGTGCACACAAACTGCTAACTAATTTCAATTAACGACTCAAGGTGAATATGGCTGAAGATGGTCTTTATTGCTGTTATTTTGATAATCCTGAATAAAGCCAATGTATAGAGTCTAACTTCAGCTTTATGTTCTACCAAAGTTTGTCAGGATAAAGCAGGGATTATGCGCACTCGGAAGGGATACAAGTTCCAACCAATCACATATGAGAAGATTTTTTTTCTCGAAAAGCACAGGAGAACTGTGCTCCATAATATATTAAAAAGAGAGGACAAGGGTCTAAAGAAAGCCACACACTGGCATACACAAAAGGATCTATAAACACACTCAATACTACAACAGCATATATGCTGGCAGCCAAAAAGGATAGACCTTTGGCTCCCGCAAACTCCCATCTCTTTCTTTCCTCTTCTGTTTGCTCAAGGAGAAGAGAGAGGTTTGGAGCTTCACCATCAAACACCGCTCTATTTCGGTGCTTCCAGATCGTATGAGAAGATGGGACTAATAATATGTTGGACATCCCCTATCCACTAGAGTAAGAAACAAATCCGATCCTGATTTCCTAGCAGCCCAGTGATCTTAGACACTAAAACTTTAAATTACAGCTGACTTAGTTAATTCCCAAGTGATATGCTTAGTCTATCATTGTCGAAGGGGTATAGTGCGCATGTGCACATTTTAAATGTGAGACATACATCTCCTATCAATGGCAGCAGTTAATTTTAAAAAGAACCCCTTCCACCAAAATTTTATGACTAACTCCACAAAGTTGCCACCGTTAGATGCTAGATGGATGTCCTAAATTTAAAATGTGTACGTGAGAACTGTATCCCTTTGAGCACCAGCTATGTTGCCCACGTAAAAGTTTTTTCTATATTTGATATACCTTATGATATGCTTAGTCAAAATGATTAAAAGTATTGCCAGACCCAGAATTAGCTACGGAAATCACATAATAATAAGATCAAAGTCGGAAACAGTTTTCTGCATCCTTGCCTCGCAACATTTGTTTGAGACATATAGAAGAACAAAGCACATGTAATTCCGTATGATTAAGAGGAAACACCTTGTGGCGAGCATGGATGCATCACGAGAGAAGGAACAACCAGTGAGCGGGTGAAAGTCGCCTAGAGGGGGGGTGGATAGACGAAACCTGAAAGTTAAAACTTTATCCCCCAACTAGATCCCTTGATTAGTGGTTAGAACAAGATAGATAATTATCGAAGTATAAAAACTAAGTCCTTGCTTGTAAAGAGTATTGCTTTCAAATAATGCGGAATTGATAAATCAATACTACTAATAAGTCTATGAGAATAAAGCAAGAGGGCTTAGGCAAGAAGAGCAATAACACAAGTTCTCTCTTGCAATGTGTTGCTTTACTAAATGAGAATTTAACTTAAAGCAACACCAAATAGAATTAGCAAAGAGTAGTGCAAGAGAAACTTAGAAAAGGGAAAGGACAAACAAATCACAAGCAATAAGCACACGAGACACGGGTGATTTGTTTTACCGAGGTTCGGCCCTCGAAGGCCTAGTCCCCGTTGAGGAGTCCACTAAGGACGGGTCTTTTTCAACCCTTTCCCTCTCTCCACCGATCACCCAAGGATCGGCGAGCTCTTCTTCTTCTCAAGGATCACTCTTGATCCCGCAAGGACCACCACACTCTTTTGGTGTCTCTTGCTAGCTTTTACAAGCCTCCAAAACTTTGGAGGAAGTTCAATGGGAGTCAAAACTCCACGCGCAAATGAACACAAAGATGTAGCACACACTATCTCTCAATGAATCTCACAAGGCACTAGTGCTAAACTCAAATGAGTAGCTCTCAATTGCTTGCTCTCTCTTTTGTGGCACTTGTGTTGGTTGTAGCGGTCTAAATCTTGTGTATAGGATGGATCAATGAATATATGTGGTTGGGAGGGCTTGAGTATGTCAACTAGATGACTTGGAATGTTGCTTGGGCTCCCACACTTTGAAGTGGCCGGTTGGGGTGGTATTTATAGCCCCCAACCACCCATATAGCCGTTGGGGCGCATCTGCCAGAAATTGCACTGGCGGACGGTCCGCGACTAGGGCCCGGACGGTCCGTGACCCTCCAACGGTCGATTCTGACATCTTCAACGGATACTTCTGACAGATCAACGGTTAGATCAACGACTATCTGCCTCGGTGACACCACGCGGACAGTCCGCCCTTGGTTCCGGACGGTCCGCGCCAGCTGTATAATTCCTTTTGCTCAACTTGTCACATTCGGGCTGAACCAGGTCTTCACCTGCGGACTGTCCGTGAATTATAGCCGGACGGTCCGCGCGTTGTAGCTGGACGGTCCACGGTTTAGTCGGACTATCCATGATTTATAGTTCCTGGTCGAAGTCAAAGTGGTGTCGCGGATGGTCCGCCGCAAGGGCCCGGACGGTCCGCGCTTGGTCTGATTTTCCAAAAAGCTTCTCCTGTCCGGAATAATCTACGGTATTCCGGACAGTCGATTTAGTATAGTTGTAGATGAACCTTTAGCACCTGTAGAACATATAATCTAGAGCAAACTAGTTAGTCCAATTATTTGTGTTGGGCAATTCAACCACCAAAATCAATTAGGAAAAAGGTGTAACCCTAATTCCCTTTCAATCTCCCCCCTTTTGGTGATTGATGCCAACACAAACCAAAGCAAATATATAGGTGCATAATTGAACTAGTTTGCATAATTGTAAGCGCAAAGGTTACTTAGAATTGAGCCAATATACTTTTAATTTTTTAGACCATGCTTGCACCAATTGTTTTGTTTTTGCAAACTCTTTTGGAAATTCTTTTCAAAGTGTTTTGCAAAATAGTCAAAGGATAAATGAATAAGATTTTGAGAAGCATTTTCAAGATTTGAAGTTTTCTCCCCCTGTTTCAAATGCTTTTCCTTTGACTAAACAAAACTCCCCCTTAATAAAATCATCCTCTTAGTGTTCAAGAGGGTTTTAAGATATCAATTTTGAAAATACTACTTTCTCCCCCTTTTGAACACAATAAGATACCAATTTGAAATTTACCAATTGAAAATCATTAGCTTTTCTTTAAAATTAGGTGGTGGTGCGGTCCTTTTGCTTTGGGCTTACACTTTCTCCCCTTTGGCAAATAAAACATGAGTGAAGATTATACCAAAGATGGAGAGATGGCGGGATACCGGCAAAGAGTGGATAACACCAATGGAGTTGAGTGGAAGCGATGTCTTTGCCGAATACTCCATTTCCTTTCAATCTAAGACTTAATACATGAGATGCTCATGAAAACATATTAGTCTTAGCCTTGGCACAAAGAGAGATAAGAGATATGAAAATGTACCAAAAGAAAGAGATATGATTAAAAGGATATGTCAATTAAGCTTAAACAATTCTATATAATATAGATTGCTCCCCCTGAATATGTGCTTTGAGAGGAATACAGATTTTGGTCTTAAACGCCAAGTGCACATAATTAGGTTAATGAGATCATATCTATATCATAAAGAGTGTGAAGTGCATTGTGTCATAGTATAGGTGTGATGCTCAAATGCTCACGACAATTGATGCACTTATGAAAGCATGTTATCTTAAGCGATTACCCTTAAGGATTTCAAAGAGGCTTAAGGATCATCCACCTTTGGAACAAAGGCAGCTTATCCTCGTTACAAGGTTAAGCTTTAAGCTCTTTGACAATAAAATTACTTCTCCCAGATTGAACAAAGATGTAAGAATGAATGTTTGAGAAGTTAAACTAAGTATGAAGCAGGGTTTAATGCATGAACATGCTTTCTCTTCCTTTTATACAAGATATACAAGGAATGTAGGAAGATTTAGGTACATGTATGAATGAGATTGAGGAGTTTTACCCTTTTGTACCTTTACTTAGTGATGCTCTCTTCATTGTGCTTTGTCCTTAGTCTTATTGAATTTTCCTAAGACCTGTACTCAAGACAATATATGGAAATATTTTGCACAAGAGAGAGTTCTACAACTAGTGATCTTATTCTAAGTCATTGTTTTTAGATATCAAGTAGATCACAGATTACATAAATGTATCATGAATTCTCCTTTTAACTTAGTGCATATCAAGATAGATGTCGATTGAAATCAAATTGAAATTGCATGAAGCACTAAGAAGCATAAGTGATAATTGAAGTTATTCAATGATCATACAACAGATGCGATCAAAAGAACAACATAGGCATTAGATTTTCAAACATGCTCATAAATAGGAGAATTCGATAAATATGCTACTTTAACATTGAAAGCTACAATCCTTGATAAAGGTGACATTATTTTACCAAGTTGGATTGAAATGAAGCAGCATGCCTTATGAGAAACTTGTTCTCATACAAAAGACTATATGAGATTACTAAGATAACGAGCTAGTCTCAAAATAATCAAGATATAGAAATAGGCTCCCCCTAGAGATATGCATCAAGAATGAAGGAAATGGGTGGATGCACTCACTTTTAAAGGCAAATAGGGAGAAGCACTATTTATCTCGATCAAGGCTTAAAAGATTTGCAATAAACAATTTTTGCCTAGTATTCTCATAATGAAAAGTTTTTTTGAATGCTTACAACCACATCATTGAATGTTTTGAAGATCTCATATCCAAGTAGGTGTTGTTGCTCTTGATGTCTTCCTTTTTCATTTGAGTGTCCTCCCTTTATAGTTGACTCTTTTTCCTTCCAAACTTATTGAAAATACTCAATAGAGATGTTAATAGCACAAGGGAGTAAAAGATGAATGATGATTTCTTAAGAGAGAAAGTAAAGGTAGTTCATCATCCATAGATCACACAGACATGAAGTAAAATCCTTGACATTAGTGCACATTACTTGAAAAGAGGAACATGCACTATTTAGACATTTGATCAAGCATAGGAATTTACTTCTTCATATTGAATTTATTAATCATTACTTAAAAGCAAGTCAATATGAGAACATATATATAGCAAAGGTATGAAATAGATTCTAATGGATAAGTGCATTAATGAAAATGAGATTGAATGCACATCTTAGCCAATTTAAGTTTACTAAAGAATCTATTTCTTCACAAAGATATACTTAGAGTTAGAGTGAACAATCATTGATGGGAACTAAATTAAAGAGATGAGTTCCCATACCTTTGCTTTGACCTTTCTTCCTTTTGGGTGAAGAGTACCCTTTGAGGCTTGTGGCTTTAACCTTGCACTTACTCTCTTATAAGTAGGCTCAAGAGAAATGTTAATAGCAACACAAGCACTAGTTTCCCTTTTTGTAATTATTTTTGATAAGGAATGAAGAGTGAATTACTAAAGCATGGAAACTTTATAATATGAACTAGAGTATTCCTTGAAGTATGCTTAGTTTTAACTTATGGAACAAGCATAGTAAGTTCTTAAGAATTACAGGAATAAATCTAATTCATAACATGGAGAGCGATAAATGTAGAAGAATCATATCCAATATAAGCAAGAAGCATAACAACATAAGTCATTGGATTGACTTTCCTTTTTATGTTAAATTACGCATTTCCAAAGAGAAAACATATTCTAGTTATAGAGAGAATCTTCCTTTTGTAGGTGTCGTAGGGATTTGAATTCCTATTGTGACACCCTATTCCTTTAAGAACTTGGAATATCTCTTTATATCTAGAATCATGGTAATAATAAGATAATAAGTGTAAAACATGCCATGGATTTCTTAATAATTTAAAACATGTAGATTGCCATAGTATAGAAATGATGAATGTACAATCTACCATATGGGAGGAATATCTTCAAAGAATGGTGACATAATTTTAAGAACATTTTAAGTGCTTCCTTTTCTATGTAACTACACAAGACACATAAGAAATGATAATTTAAGATATTTGCACTTAAAAGCATAATTGTTACCATCCTTTGGCTTTCCTCCATGTTGTAGGTCTTGACTTTTCGACATGGGATTAGTTCTTTGTTTCCTACAACATCAATATCTTCCCGAGATGATATGAGTTTTAGACATAATAATTTGAAATAACCTTGGGTCAATCTTGGATATGTAGATCATTGTAGATTGATAGCTTGAGTTAATGTGAATTGACTTGACTCTCTCAAGCACCCAAAGTTTCATATCATCTCCTTCTCCTGCAAAGCTTGTCAAGCATGTTTTGGTACCCATCGCTTGATGGATCCATTATGATTAGTCAACAAAGATCTAGGAACCCAAATGTCCTTTGTGCTAGCGCTTGGCAAATTCATTGCCTTTTTAGCACAAGTTGCAATTTTGGGTTGCCTAGTTATATATGAATCAAATGACAAGCTATGAGTGGAGGAGTTACCAATGAGACAATCCTTGCATTGATGTCCCTTTTCCCGGCATGTGTAGCATAGGCGTTTTCCAAGTTTTGAAGATTTCTTCTTTCCTTGTTTGTTGCTTGCTACATGGTTAGTAAAAACTTTCTTTTCTAACCCTATGCCCTTTTGTTTTAAATGGGGACAAGATTTAATAAAGTGTCCCTTCTTTGAACATTTAAAACAAAGTTTATCATCCTTGTTAATAATCAAGCCATTTTTAATATAGGGACATGATCTAATCAAGTGCCCCTCTTCAAAGCATTCACTACACTTCTTGATTCTATTTGTATGAAGTGTAACTTGATTATTACCTTGGATGTTACCTTTTATGGAGGCATGGTTGAGGCTTTTAGAAGAGGTATTGATTTTCTTCTTTTGCTTCCTCCTCTTAGCAATCCTCAAGTCCTTGACATTTTCTTTAAGGGATTTAGTGCATGCCTCGGTTGTTCCCGTCTCAAGCTTCTTCACCATGTGATCATGGTTATCTTGAGAAGGTTGAGCAATGCATTTCCCTTTTAGTTGAGTCAAGCTCATTTTTAGCCTCTCATTTTCTTCTTTGAGCTTTTGATATGTATCATCGTTTGCTCCTGCAAATTCTAGCTCAAAGGAAGATTTGCTTGTCGACGGACAACAAGCATTAGCACATGGTAATATAGTTTCAATTTGAATACATGTGTAAAAGTGAGGTTGTTGGGATTTTAAGTTTTCTATCACAACCTCATGAGCAATATCTAATATGATATGATCATCCATAAGATTTTCATGAGAGCATAGGAGCATATCATATTTTTCTTGAAAAGCTAGATTTTCAACTTTTAGCTTTTCTACCTGGTCCTTAAGCAAGGTATTCCTATTTACTAATTGAGCGATACAATGTAAAGCGTTATCTTGCTCAATTGAAATAGTTTCATACCTTTGGACCAAATCAACATGAGAGCATTTTAGCTCCTCATGTTCTTTAGTCAACTCGTCAAAGTGTAGCATTTTCATGGAGAGAACATCTTCTATCCTTTGACGAGCTTCGCTTTGCTCTCTCGCTCTTTCTAGAAGTTTGAGCATGACCGCCTTATCCTCTTGGCTTAGGCGAGCGTAGAGTTGCATGAAGCTTCTTTCTTCCTCCCCATCCTTGTTTGTGCTTCCGCTATCATTTTCATTAGCCACACAACACATGTGGGAATCGAAATGGGAAGACAAACCTTTTGGAGAGGTGGATTCATCGTTTGGTCTCCATCGATCATTTTCTTCTTCTTCCTTGCAATGATTAGTATCACAAATACCAAAGGAAGTAGAAGCACAAAATGAACTATCATGTTTGGACTTATCAAATTTAGTTTTAATTCTAGTCCAAATATCATGCACACCACAAATAGGTTTATCATATTTTATTATGAAAGCATGATAATCTTCTTTGCTAAGGGATTTACTTAAGATGTCATAAGCTAGATAGTTTAAGCGAATACATCTTAAATCTTCTTCGGAGGCATTTTCCCTAGCATAGTTAGGAGGAATAATACTCTTGTCTAAAATTTGTTCTAATTGTGGATCTATGATTCTAAAGGCATTTATTACTCTAGTGGACCATGAATCATAATTAGAACAATCGGAAAGTAATATCTCAAGAGTTACCTCCTTGTTCTCCTTCGGAGTTGTCTTCTTGTTCTTTTGGGATCTTCTATGAGCCATCACTTCGAGTTGTTAGACTCAAGATGAAGTGCCTAGCTCTGATACCAATTGAAAGTCGCCTAGAGGGGGGGTGAATAGGCGAAACCTGGAAGTTAAAACTTTATCCCCCAACTAGATCCCTTGATTAGTGGTTAGAACAAGATAGATAATTATCGGAGTATAAAAACTAAGTCCTTGCTTGTAAAGAGTATTGCTTTCAAATAATGCGGAATTGATAAATCAATACTACTAATAAGTCTATGAGAATAAAGCAAGAGGGCTTAGGCAAGAAGAGCAATAACACAAGTTCTCTCTTGCAATGTGTTGTTTTACTAAATGAGAATTTAACTTAAAGCAACACCAAATAGAATTAGCAAAGAGTAGTGCAAGAGAAACTTAGAAAAGGGAAAGGACAAACAAATCATAAGCAATAAGCACACGAGACATGGGTGATTTGTTTTACCGAGGTTCGGCCCTCAAAGGCCTAGTCCCCGTTGAGGAGTCCACTAAGGACGGGTCTTTTTCAACCCTTTCCCTCTCTCCACCGATCACCCAAGGATCGGCGAGCTCTTCTTCTTCTCAAGGATCACTCTCGATCCCGCAAGGACCACCACACTCTTTTGGTGTCTCTTGCTAGCTTTTACAAGCCTCCAAAACTTTGGAGGAAGTTCAATGGGAGTCAAAACTCCACGCGCAAATGAACACAAAGATGTAGCACACACTATCTCTCAATGAATCTCACAAGGCACTAGTGCTAAACTCAAATGAGTAGCTCTCAATTGCTTGCTCTCTCTTTTGTGGCACTTGTGTTGGTTGTTGAAGGCTCTCTTGTGAGTTTTGGTGTTTGGATGACAACTCAATTAAAGGACTAACGAGTGTACTAAGTGTTGAACATGTGCTTAAGGTAAAGCCTACAGGGTTCAACACAAGTGAACAAATGTGATGGTCCAAGAACTGGATTATGGATACATAATGGACATCACAAGTAAGATGGACATTGCATAAAGTGAGACTCGGGTGCGTAGCTCGGAGACAACTGATCAAGCCAAGGACGGAGGCAAGAAGAGCTTCGAGGTACCAAGTGCACGGGAGAAAGTCAAGGAGGCTGAGGAACCCAAAGCCAAGGGTGAAGAAGAAGGCCTGCAAAGTCAAGGGTGATCGAGTTGAGAACAGTTACGGCACATCGAGGATCACTACATAAGGACGTGACTTACAACCAATGAGGTAACAGCTACAGTTATGTGGTGTAAGTCATAAGGCTCAAGACCAAGCTCTAAGAAGGAGATCAAGGTCACTAGAAGGAGAACAAGTGTCAAAACCAGAACGGGAAGCAGCCCAAAAGAGCTAAGTTCACCTTGATCTTTAGTTTGGTTTGTTCCTATGTTTGGAGATGTTCTATG
Source organism: Zea mays (assembly GCF_902167145.1). Taxonomy (NCBI): domain Eukaryota; kingdom Viridiplantae; phylum Streptophyta; class Magnoliopsida; order Poales; family Poaceae; genus Zea; species Zea mays. The sequence continues at coordinate 134,568,951 of NC_050104.1, forward strand.
TGACCTTTGCAGGATGTTGGAGCTAAGAAATGTCAATCTAGATCAAGTCAAGCCGACTTGATGATTTATGAGTCCAACATCAAAGCTCAAGCATGTGAAATGCTATAATGATTAAGAGAAGGTATGTTTCTAGACTTAGTACATTGGTTTTGTGGACTAATATACTTGTCTAAGTGTTAGAAACAGAAAGAAGAATAAAAGAAGAGAGGTGCAAAGGGCTTGGCTATGTACAACCAAGTCAGCTCAGTCTGGCACACCGGACTGTCCGGTGGTGCACCAGACAGTGTCCGGTGCACCAGGCAGAACTCTGGCGAACTGGCCGCTCTCGGGAATTCACCGGCGATGTATGGCTATAATTCACCGGACTATCCGGTGTGCACCGGACTGTCCGGTGAGCCAACGGTCGGCCGGGCCAACGGTCGGCCGCGCGATCTGCGCGGGACACGTGGCCGAGCCAACGGCTAGATGGAGGCACCGGACTGTCCGGTGTGCACCGGACATGTCCGGTGCGCCAACGGCTCCAAGACTCCCAACGGTCGGCTTCGCCACAGAAGGAAAGAAATCGGGCACCGGACAGTGTCCGGTGTGCACCGGACTGTCCGGTGCGCCACCCGACAGAAGGCAAGATTTGCCTTCCTGGATTGCTTCCAACGGCTCCTAGGCTCCTTGTGCCTATAAAAGGGACACCTAGGCGCCTCCAGCTAAGAAGAAGTGTAGCCAACAAGTGTAGACTTCACTCGAATCAATTCTCACTCTCCCTCTTGTGTGTAACTCTATAGTTTGTGTAGAAGGCACAGCTATAAGCCTTAAGAGAGGAGAAGTGCTGCTTAGAGCTAGAGCAAGGTCTTGAGCGTATCGTTACTCTGCCGGGGTGCTGCCAAGAAGTCTGTAAGCAGCCGCGGTTCTGTTGTAACCCCACTCAATAGTGAAAGGCTCTACATGTCATACTGACAGATCTGAGCAAACATAGGAAGGAGTTGAAATAGACTCCAAGCCCAGGTGTGGCTAACTCCAACGAGGACTAGGCAAGCATTTCAGGCTTGGCCGAACCTCGGGATAAATCCTTGCGTCTGCGTGCTCTGTTCTATCCTGACTCTCTGCCTTACTTGTCTTTATATCTGCACTTCAATACTTATCTGTGGTATAAGCTTGATTTGAAGTGCAGGACATTTTGAGACAGGATCTTCCATTCCGCTGCAACCTACTCGAAGAGTCTTCTCACTCCACTACGTACTAAGTCTTCGAGTAGAGTAAGAATTTCTAGTTATAAAGTGATTAATTTTTATTCGCCTATTCACCCCCCCTCTAGGCGACATCCAGATCCTGTTCCTGGGTCAAAGGGAACTTTCAATTGGTATCAGAGCTAGGCCTCTCCAGTGTGGGCTTAGCCGTCCGGAGATAACGATGTCGTCACAAGAGGTAACTATAGAACTTCTTTTAGGCGATGGCTCTAATTACAAATCTTGGTCTGTCTCTATTTATAATGCTTTCATGAGTGTTGATCCTGATTTGAGACAGATCTTTAGGAGAAGTATTTTTCCATCTGATATTAGTAAAAATCCCTCTAATGATGAACTAAGATGTTTTTCTCTCAATCACCGTGCTTGCAGCATCTTAGTTGATTCTCTTTCTAGAGGTGCTTATTTTGCCATCATGAGTAGTGATAATGATTTAATTGTTGATGCTCATGATTTATGGAATAGAATTAAAGTAAAATATTGTGTGGCAAATTGTACTGCTTCTACTCCCTATATTGCTTGTGATACTAACCTTTCAAAGGGAGAAGATCAAGAACGATGGGCACCCAACGATGAATCCACCTCGTCGACAGGTTTGTCTTCCACTAGTTATAAATGTCTTATTGCTAACAATGATAGTGGAGACGAAAGTGATGATGAGGAGGAATATGAGGTTGATAGCGAAGATGAGTCTTCATCACAAGGTACATTTTCCTGTATTACTTCCACTAATAATAATGACAGGGAAAATGAGACCGGTGATGTGGAAGAAGAGGAGATTCGCCGGTTCTACACCCATCTCAACAAAGAAGACAAAGTGCTCTTGGTTAAGTTGTTGAGGAGGAACAAGGAACAAGGCGAGACGCTTCTCAGGCTAGAGGAGACTCTCATCAAAACCAACGACAGCCTGGAGAAGATGACCAAAGAACATGAGGAGCTAAAGTGCTCTCATGATAATTTGGTCCAACGGTATAAATCTATTTTATTTGAGCAAAGAAATAATCATGATGTATTATCTGATGTTGCTCAACTTAAAACTGAGAATTCTATGCTTAAGAGTCAAGTAGAAATGATAAATTTAGAAAAACTTGCTCTAAGCGAAAAATATGATATGCTATCTTATTCTCATAATGAATTAGTTGATGACCATATCATGCTTAATGTTGCTCATGAGGTTGTAATTTCAAACTTCAATTCATGTGAACCTCATTCTCGCACGTGTGCGCATTTAAATTGTATATCATCATGTACTAACCCCTGTTGCTCAAAAGAAAGCCAATCATTGATTGAGCAACAAGTTTTAGGGTCACAAAAGAAATTCTGTGGGAATAAGAAGCAACGACAACTAAGGAGAAGACGCTTAGCTCAACTCTCTCAAGATATCCACGGGCGCGTGGTGAAGAAGCTTGAGAAAGGAAAAACTGCAGCAAGTGTTAAGCTCAATAAGAAGAATGTTCCCAAAGCTATAAATGAAGAAATCAACATGAACGAGGAAAAAGGTAAAAATTCAATTAGTCATGATGTTTTTACTAATCATCTCTCCATGTCCTTCAAGCACAAAAAAGGAAGAGGAAAAAGGAGGTGGTTCAAATGCAAGGAGATAGGCCACCTCATCGCATCCTGTCCGTACAAAGACAAGGATGAAGGGACAAGAAGTTGCTTTGGATGCAACAATAAGGACCACATTATCACTTCATGTCCGGTCATGAAGAATCAAGGGTGTGCATCCTCCAAGATGACCCTCACCAAGGAAAATGACAAACAGCAAGCGTCATGTCAGGTTGAGCGACGCTTCTGCTACAAGTGTGGTGAGCAGGGTCATATATCAAAGGTATGTTATAAAGGTAAGATTCCTAAAGAAGTGAATGTGTGTCAATCTCATTCGCTTAGGAGACCCAAATTATACACTTGTGCTAGATCTATAATGAGATCACCTAGAACTAGCACAAAGGCCATTTGGGTACCAAAGGCACATTTAGATGATCATTATGGACCCATCCCGAGATGGGTACCAAACTGTGCTAACTAGACCATGCATGTGCCTTGAGATGGACTGGAGACCATGGGAGAACTTAAGACGGTTATCTAAAACTCTATACTTAAGCTATTAATTGTTTTGGTATTTATTGACCCAAGGTTGAATTATTGTGAAACACTAATCCCATGTTCATCTCAAGTGAAATAAGGTGTATAGGTCCTGAATCATTATTGGTGAATCAAGTAAAGGACTTTGATGAGAATCTACAACTTGCTCTCCAAAGGATGGTACCCGTATATTTTAAGTACATAATTGCAATTTAGTATTGCTCTTAAGTTGGCTTGTTGTGCTACCTGTCTTTGGAGTAGTTATGTTTTATGATTGCCTGTGTTAAATGAATCATAATGAAGTCTGCTTAATCATGATTGGTGCTATATAGGATATATCTTTTGAATCATTCATGGGTAACTCTTTCATTTGTTATATCCATAACGATTAACTCTCTTGGTGTACATGGATAAACCTGTAACTTTTTGTAAGTCATGCTATGTGCAATTATGACATTTTGTTTAGTTCATGTTCAAATGATTACCCTAGTTTGGTACTGTGTGAATTTCAAATCCATGTCGTCCCCTTTTGAGCTATGAGGTGCATGAGCAAAAGGAGCCCTGAATTGGTGATAACTAGTGCTCTCATAAAGGCAAAGGTATGGAAAATGGAACTGTGCAATTTTATTGATTATCTTGAAATTCCATTGATAGTGATCATAGCTGTGTTCTTGCATTTCATTGGTAATATCGTGGCTTATGCATTAGAATGTTGTTTCTTTTGGTGTACCTAAAGAACCTTCTTAACTATGATGTGCTTAAGACATGATCGTATTGTCTTTCAATTGGTATATGTGCTCCAATGATAGTTAAGTATGAAGCATGTCTAAGTTGCGTGTAAATGTTAGACTTCCTGTGAGTATCCAATTGGCTTGTGTGCCACTGAGGCATGCATTGTTGTATTTAGTCAACCTTTCATTTAGCCTTCAATTGATGTTAAGTGGCTTTTCATTTGATATTCAAATTGGCATCTTTGTGTGATGAAAGTGATAGAGTATGCCTTGACCAAGGTATGTTGTGATCCCCTCTAGTTCTAAGGAAGCTAGAATGTGCAAAGTGCAAGTCATTCAAATACTTGATGCACAACTTGATGGGGAGCACACATAACTTGTGTCTTTTGAGACTAACTGTTTCTTGAGCGATCTTGTATAGTCTCTAGGTGGAAAAGAGAAGATAAGCAAGAAATGGAGCAATCTGGACTTGGGTACCTCTGTAAGTCAAGAAATTGGTATCTCAAGTTGTGAGTAAGTGCATATCTTTAGATTGCTCATGCTCTATAATATCTGGTGATAATAGATGCTTAAATATCATGGAGCCATGATATTAAATGAACTTTGCAATTGGTATCTTTCAATTGGTAGCCGTGATAGTCTACTTCAATTGACATCTTTTGATAATCATTAGAATAGAAGTTTCTTCTTGTGCCCAATACTATAACTTGTTCTAAGTTTGGTGTCTTAGCAACAAGAAAAAGTTAGGAGAATGAATCAGGCACAAGAGTGGAGAAGCTCTCGAGAGATTAAATACTTTCAAGATGGGAAGTACACTACAACATGGTAAAGGTACAAAAGGAAGTATTAATCTTTTTGCATATATGTATCTCACCTAAATGTTGATAGTGCTTATGCTCAATAAGTAAGGGGGAATTTTGATAGTCGTTTTTCCTCCTTGACACCTTGCTGTCCCTTGACATCATCCTATGTTCTTGCTTGAGTAAGGTTTTTGGTGTTTGATGTCAAAGGGGGAGAATTTGTGTATTAAAGCTTATCTCAACCTGAGAGGAAAGCTTATCCTAAGGGGTGATGTGTTAGTTTAAGCTTTGCTGGTGTGTTATTCATATGCTTCCTGCGGTATTATATGTGTTGCATCATATGGACTAGTGTTTCTGCTGCGATAAATTAACTGGCTTCTAGAGTGTAATAGATAGTCATGTGGTTAATGGTGCTTTAAGACTAAAGGTGCTTTAAGATTGCTTTAAATTGGTATCTTAATGATGAATAGTGGTAGGTTGATATTCCTGTGATATATCCACTAATTTGAATGGTGCTTAACTCTGGTTATGTGCATTTGTGTGCTCTAGCATCATGGTTTGATTCTTGACACAATGCATCATAAAAGGTGCTAAGGTGTAGAAATGCTTCGAATTGCCTAAGTATGTGCAAATTGACGTCTGAGACCAAAATTGTGTTTTTGAAGTAAGCACATATTTAGGGGGAGCATTCTATAAACTTAGAATTCAAAATTTGTGCTTCAAATCTTATTCTTATGTAAGCTTTAATTGTGTTGCCATCAATCACCAAAAAGGGGGAGATTGAAGGCTCTCTTGTGAGTTTTGGTGTTTGGATGACAACTCAATTAAAGGACTAACGAGTGTACTAAGTGTTGAACAGGTGCTTAAGGTAAAGCCTACAGGGTTCAACACAAGTGAACAAATGTGATGGTCCAAGAACTGGATTATGGATACATAATGGACATCACAAGTAAGATGGACATTGCATAAAGTGAGACTCGGGTGCGTAGCTCGGAGACAACTGATCAAGCCAAGGACGGAGGCAAGAAGAGCTTCGAGGTACCAAGTGCACGGGAGAAAGTCAAGGAGGCTGAGGAACCCAAAGCCAAGGGTGAAGAAGAAGGCCTGCAAAGTCAAGGGTGATCGAGTTGAGAACAGTTACGGCACATCGAGGATCACTACATAAGGACGTGACTTACAACCAATGAGGTAACAGCTACAGTTATGTGGTGTAAGTCATAAGGCTCAAGACCAAGCTCTAAGAAGGAGATCAAGGTCACTAGAAGGAGAACAAGTGTCAAAACCAGAACTGGAAGCAGCCCAAAAGAGCTAAGTTCACCTTGATCTTTAGTTTGGTTTGTTCCTATGTTTGGAGATGTTCTATGTGACCTTTGCAGGATGTTGGAGCTAAGAAATGTCAATCTAGATCAAGTCAAGCCGACTTGATGATTTATGAGTCCAACATCAAAGCTCAAGCATGTGAAATGCTATAATGATTAAGAGAAGGTATGTTTCTAGACTTAGTACATTGGTTTTGTGGACTAATATACTTGTCTAAGTGTTAGAAACAAAAAGAAGAAGAAAAGAAGAGAGGTGCAAAGGGCTTGGCTATGTACAACCAAGTCAGTTCAGTCTGGCACACCGGACTGTCCGGTGGTGCACCGGACAGTGTCCGGTGCACCAGGCAGAACTCTGGCGAACTGGCCGCTCTCGGGAATTCACCGGCGATGTATGGCTATAATTCACCGGACTGTCCGGTGTGCACCGGACTGTCCGGTGAGCCAACGGTCGGCCGAGCCAACGGTCGGCCGCGCGATCTGCGCGGGACACGTGGCCGAGCCAACGGCTAGATGGAGGCACCGGACTGTCCGGTGTGCACCGGACATGTCCGGTGCGCCAACGGCTCCAAGACTCCCAACGGTCGGCTTCGCCACAGAAGGAAAGAAATCGGGCACCGGACAGTGTCCGGTGTGCACCGGACTGTCCGGTGCGCCACCCGACAGAAGGCAAGATTTGCCTTCCTGGATTGCTTCCAACGGCTCCTAGGCTCCTTGTGCCTATAAAAGGGACACCTAGGCGCCTCCAGCTAAGAAGAAGTGTAGCCAACAAGTGTAGACTTCACTCGAATCAATTCTCACTCTCCCTCTTGTGTGTAACTCTATAGTTTGTGTAGAAGGCACAGCTATAAGCCTTAAGAGAGAGGAGAAGTGCTGCTTAGAGCTAGAGCAAGGTCTTGAGCGTATCGTTACTCTGCCGGGGTGCTGCCAAGAAGTCTGTAAGCAGCCGCGGTTCTGTTGTAACCCCACTCAATAGTGAAAGGCTCTACCTGTCATACTGACAGATCTGAGCAAACATAGGAAGGAGTTGAAATAGACTCCAAGCCCAGGTGTGGCTAACTCCAACGAGGACTAGGCAAGCATTTCAGGCTTGGCCGAACCTCGGGATAAATCCTTGCGTCTGCGTGCTCTGTTCTATCCTGACTCTCTGCCTTACTTGTCTTTATATCTGCACTTCAATACTTATCTGTGGTATAAGCTTGATTTGAAGTGCAGGACATTTTGAGACAGGATCTTCCATTCCGCTGCAACCTACTCGAAGAGTCTTCTCACTCCACTGCGTACTAAGTCTTCGAGTAGAGTAAGAATTTCTAGTTATAAAGTGATTAATTTTTATTCGCCTATTCACCCCCCCCTCTAGGCGACATCCAGATCCTGTTCCCGGGTCAAAGGGAACTTTCAGTTGTAGCGGTCTAAATCTTGTGTATAGGATGGATCAATGAATATATGTGGTTGGGAGGGCTTGAGTATGTCAACTAGATGACTTGGAATGTTGCTTGGGCTCCCACACTTTGAAGTGGCCGGTTGGGGTGGTATTTATAGCCCCCAACCACCCATATAGCCGTTGGGGCGCATCTGCCAGAAATTGCACTGGCGGACGGTCCGCGGCTAGGGCCCGGACGGTCCGCGACCCTCCAACGGTCGATTCTGACATCTTCAATGGATACTTCTGACAGATCAACGGTTAGATCAACGACTATCTGCCTCGGTGACACCACGCGGACAGTCCGCCCTTGGTTCCGGACGGTCCGCGCCAGCTGTATAATTCCTTTTGCTCAACTTGTCACCTTCGGGCTGAACCAGGTCTTCACCTACTGACTGTCCGTGAATTATAGCCGGACGGTCCGCGCGTTGTAGCTGGACGGTCCGCGGTTTAGTCGGACTATCCATGATTTATAGTTCCTGGTCGAAGTCAAAGTGGTGTCGCGGACGGTCCGCCGCAAGGGCCCGGACGGTCCGCGCTTGGTCTGATTTTCCAAAAAGCTTCTCCTGTCCGGAATAATCTACGGTATTCCGGACAGTCGATTTAGTATAGTTGTAGATGAACCTTTAGCACCTGTAGAACATATAATCTAGAGCAAACTAGTTAGTCCAATTATTTGTGTTGGGCAATTCAACCACCAAAATCAATTAGGAAAAAGGTGTAACCCTAATTCCCTTTCAGCGGGCGATCATCTCCAATCTCGCTGCACTCTAGCACAAACTCTCCAGCCTGCTTCACGACGAGTTCGGCCTCCGCCTCTTGGTCCTCATCGGGATCCTCATGGTGGCGCTTGGCCCTCTCGATCCTGGCCTTGGCACGGGGCAGAGAGTAGTGTGCAATGTCGACGCGTGCCTTGAGAAGCTCATGCGTGCCCTCGGTGAAGAAGGGATATTGGATATCCTCCTCCTCCTCGCTTTCGGTTCCGATCCGACACAGCCGCACAGGACACAGATAGACTGTATACTGACCGAGTTCTCCCCTCCAGCACAGGACACAACCATACATGTACATATATATATTATTGTTGATTTTTGTTTTGTTGATTGTTGATTCACTATAATTTTTTGTGCGACACATTTGATATAATTTTACATTAAAATTTTGTTGCGGCACATCCTATATAAAAATCCTAGGTCGTGTAGAGGTTACGAAAGAAGCGGCGGCGGGTGCACGAGACGGAGGGACGGGAATGGGAGTGATTGTCGGGTGGATGGGGACGGGGAGCATAGCCATAGGAGGGGGGCTGGGGTATGGGGCCTGGGGTTCTCCATGGGTTAGTGCTCCCACGAGGAGACGGTTAGTATCGGTTAGGGTTTTCAAGTGGAAGTCGTGGCGGTGGTCAAGAGGCAGGAGACTCTTGTGGTACGAGCTCGTTCGTCTCCACTGGTATGTTCTAGCTAACTCATTAAACTAATGAGATAGCTCGATTTGTTAAGCTAATGAGTCACGTAGTTAATTCGACTCGGTTTATTTATGAGTTCGAGTTGTCTCGTTTAGCTCGCAAGCTAGAGTAGAAAAAACAATATAAATATAATAATCAATTTCTAGTTATTTTTAAACTAATTTAACAATATAAAATAGTAATTATATTCATAGTTTCATAGACCATATCAATGCAACACCAAATTAGCATAACTCAACACTCACCAATTCACAATTCGCACACATGCTCATCAGTTTAATCCTCAGTTATATTCATATAGGCTAGGTCCGCGAGGAGTCGTTGTAATAGTAGGAATATGTCACTTTCTAGATCCTGAACCCTATAGACCCCTTCAATTTTCTCCGCACGTAATCCCCTCAATGCTTAGATCCTTCCCACAACTAGATTCTTTCCATAGCCATATTCTCATAAAAGCTCCTGAGAAAAAAGCTGAACCAAATAGGCACAAAGAGGATAGGGCTAAGTCGGTACTTTGTTGTGTGCCTATTCCGTTTACGTGACTAAAACGGGAAAACGAAAATATCTCAGTAAAAATGGGATTTTGGAAATATGGATGGAAAACAGCAAACTGTTTTTGTTTCCGCTCCACCAACGTACCATCCTATTTTCATCTCGTTCTCGTTTTTCCCACAAATACAAAAACGATTCAGATTAAAATGGAATATAGTATCGGTTGAAACATGATTTTATTCCTCCGTTTTCATCTCTAATTCTCTCTAAATATTTGATTGTATAACACATAGTCATGTTTACTTAAAAAATAATAGATTCCACGATCATCCCTGGTGAGCGGGTTTGATTGTTTTTTCTCCAATTACAACGTGAGCATATCTCTTCTCTTCTCTATCTACTATATAAAGCATTAGTTTTCACGGTTTTCACCATCGTCGTGCATCACACACAAAACATGTAGGTTTGTTCTTCTCCCCTGCTTCTCGTCTAACAAATAAAGAAGCATTAGTTTCCATGCTTTCCACTGCCGTTGTGGGTTACGTGCGAAGCATGTAGGTTTATTTCTCTCCCCGGTTCTTGTCTAACAAATAAGGAGGTATAATGATGATGACACCTGAATAAGCCTTGTCTCGCCAGAGGTAACATTGGCTCATTAATCCCGCTATGAATCACGGTTGCGCATGCGCTACAATCAAGTGTTCCTCGAAGTGTTGTCTATGTGACATTGGTACCGGATCCCTAGCGCCTACCACTAGGACCTCTCCTAACAAACAAGGAGGGATAATGATGGTGACACCTGAATAAGTCTCGTCTCGCCAGAGACGACATTAGCCTATTAATCCCGTTATAAATCACGACTGCGCATGCGCTATAATTAGGTGTTCCTCGATGTGTTTGGTGAGCGTCGGATGGCGAAGCTCCATGATATCGACTTGATGTGGTGTCCATGTGACACTGGTATCGGATCCCTAGTCTAGCACTAGGGCAGCAGGGTCGTAGGATGCCATGGTTGCGAAGCGGCGAAGTTCAATCGCATTGCTGCCATTGCTGAGATCAGCTTCTTCTCCATCTTCAAGGACGCCATCACACGGACGCTCGACATGTTGTTCGTTTGACTTTAATCTAAAATAGCTTCTACTAATACTAATTCTATAGTATTTTGTCTCTGTAAATTACAGTTGTTCGAACAGCGGAAACAACGATACAATTTTTCATAAATCTGAATCAGACGAGCACACGCCACCACTACGACCTTTCCTCGTCAGGCCTGTAGGCTCTGATGGTGCTCTCGCGCCTCTCCCACTGCCTCGTGAGCCTAACGCTTGTCGCCGCGCACTTCGCCACACCTAAAACATTCACCCATGGCAGTGACCCCTTCATCCTCTAGAATCCCGACCGTCGCTTCTTCTCCGCGCCCTCAAACCACAGCCCCAACCCCTCCTCCACGACGTCAGAGCCCAGCCAGGGCACCACATTCGCGCCCGTGTCACCGGATGAGATGAGGCACCAGGAGATCGAGGGCCCCACAATGGAGTGCGACACGTCGCCGCTAGGCGATGAGTCACACGCGGGAGCTCGACGCGCTCCGCCGCACCATGCAGCGGCTCGTTCACGCTCCTCGGAGGTGCACACCTTGTTGCCAATGCGTGGATCTCTTAGGGCTAGTTTGGGAGTCATGAAATGGAGGGGCTAAAATCACCTCCTTATTCAGGTGATTTTAGCCCCTCTAATCCCCTTCGATTTTTGGACTCTCAAAGTAGCCCTTATGGTGCCCCTCCCCTCGGTGTTGTTTTATGCAGCGGCAGTGCAGGGAATGGCGGCGTTCGATAAGCTGAACGAGCTCCATGCCGATATACTATTACTGTTTGTTAATAAATTGGCTACAACCACAATTCTTTATTGTTGCTTCCCTTTTGCTACTGAATTGTATTTTGGATTCATTGGTGATGATTTGGCAAAGCTGTATTACCATCTTTCACTAGAAAGACACTGTACTGTAACTGATTGAATTAATACTCGGATCAGGATAAAATGTGTTCTCTTATCTCTGTGATTAGAGATATATTGTCGTAAATCATGATTATTGTACTAGTCTTTACTATATAATAAAGTACTAGTTTTCACCTTACCAGTCACCCGTCTTCCACTTTTATGTAAAAATAAAAATTTGTGTACAAATAGAAATTTAAAACTTAATTGTTGGTTTTACATTCACACAACACATATTTTAAAGTTCTATTAAAATAAAATTTACCTATAGGTTTTCAGTTTTATTAAAATAAAATTTATCTATATGATATATAAAATTCGTAGCAGCAATGCATGAGTGTCTAATTAGTATATTAAAAAGAACATATTCTACTAGTATCTAATTAGTATATTAAAAAGAACAGATTCCACCGTTCTTCGTGAACGACGTTTGATTGTTTTTTCTCCTATTGCAACACGCGGACATAATGACTTAAAAAAAGAACAGATCCCGGGTTGACAGCTTCCACATTAGTGAAATATGGAAAATGAATAATCAAGACAAGTTTTACTCCTGTATTTTACAGAGTCAGAACCTTCAACAGCAAAGCTTCTTATCTCTGCTGCATATATACTAGTATATATTAAATATTTTATTAAGTACAATATTTAAAATACGATATTTGCTGTCGCACTTGATTTTATACTGTCCACTGTGAGTACTACAAAGCCGAGAATGATGTCTCAAACACTACCCTCAACTCAAGAAAAATACAATGAATAATTCACTCTACCCTCAGGTTATGATAATAGTTGTTGTCTGCAGAGCACTGAATTCATCGTCACAACTAAAAACTTCAGCTCAGACAACACCACATCCGATGAGGAGGGAATGTTGAAACACTATCTATATCTATTCGGATGGCTGCAAAACCATCTTGAGGATCAACGATGTATCGATCAAAACCAGAATTTGTAAAGAACCAACTTGGACATCACTCCAGGGCTCAGGACGACTTCGAAGCATCCCTCTGAATCAACCTTTCACATGGGGCACAGGCTAATCTTTTGGGCTTGTTTCCGCCGATGACGAGTCGGAGGAGGAGTCCGTGTTGTACCCAGGAGCACGCGGTGGCAGCTCTGCCACTTCTAGCTCAGTAGCTGAACAAGAAATCAACGGACAAAAAGTCAGAACCAGGGGTTACTCCTATGAGAACGAGCTCGGAGCTCGTTCCACCTTACAAAATTACGATGGTGGAATCCGGGCTAAAGTGTACCAAAGATACTCCAATCCAAGTTGTCTAGTAGAGTGTTAAGAATCTATCGTGTATTGTAAAAGAATGTACGAACATAGCTTTTGGATCTAGTGCCTGTTAGTAACCTAGCCTCTAAGGCTTGCTTGCAGCACAGATGTAATAAATGACGGGTTTACTATGCAAGCTAGATGCCCAGATATTTATGCATGTATCATAGTAGAATGACCAACAACAGATTTTTAGCCCCCAACCAAGGACGAGGAACACAAGGAAGCCCTTCCATTTTTAGAAACCAGGGTCCTCACAGCAAGTCCTATGCATTTGTGCACATAATGTAGACATCGTATCAACCAGTCAATACTAATATTCATCTCACCTGTAACTTTATGAACCTTAGACTTGTTTAACTTCTTTGTGTGCCGCCGTATAAGCTTCTTCGTTTTTGTTATAGTCAACTGCCGAGCAAATGGAGAGAACTCAATTTCGTTCTCACTCCGTTCACCATGGAAATCATGATCAGCGTCTCCTTTCATTGTCTTCAAAACAAATGCCATAGCTTTCTTTTTCTGTGTACTGAACAAGCCCTTAACGGAGGTTGCAAATCCATCACCAGCTCCATCACTAGGTTTTTTTAGAAATGCTGGAAGTTGATCAGAACTGCCAGCTTCATCACCATCACTGTCACTTAAATTAAAATCAGCGGCACTGATTAAAGCTGTAGATGGTTCTTTTTGGCTGCTAGATTTAGCTTTAAACTTTTTACCCTGTAAAAGAGAAATAAGTAACCTTTAAGTCAAATTAGTGGAAATGTTAATGTTTCTTACAAGATAAATATTTCCATCTAGATTCCTTCTGGAAGTCATAAAAAATAGAACAAGATAACCTTGAACTATAAACACACATTTACATCTAGCTTTGCATTATATGCTATTTTGATTTTTAACATACAAGCATTTGGAATTTGAAATGCTGTTTCAACTTTGAAAGTTTGTGAGTAAATCAAAATTACTTGCCTGCATGCCTGTAACAGACTTCAATACACCCCATACAATATGTTTCTTTACTCGAGAAAACAGTCTTGCCCATGTTCCTGTAAAATCCTCACGATGGAAGGTATCCATAAGTAGCCTTACATCACTAACAGCAAATGGCAATCCTTCATATGTGAGCTGCAGTTCAACCTTGCATACCAAGAATTGTTGTCATCAGACCAAATAGTGAGCACATGACATGAAAAGAGTTATTTTAGGAAACTGGCTATTGTTTTATCATGTCATGTATTACAAGTACCAGGTTGTATAAAAACACTGCATTCAGTGAAGTAAATGCCAACCTGGCTTATTTTTATATTGCGGAAGTCCATCATTTTTTGAGGTCTAGATTGTTTCAACTCATTGGGCTCTACAATTTTCTTATCCTCGCGGGTAGAGCGGACAGGACGTAATAACTTGGAATCCTTAGCAGCATCTTGAGGTTCATATTGGGTATTTGTTTGACCCTCCATTTGTGAAACAAGTTCGTTAGCTACAGACTCAGCAACTGTTTCCTCCCATGTCCTGTCAAATGAAGATGTCCTTCGAAGTTCAGGCTTCTGTGCAAATGTAGTTTCTTTTGATGACTGGTTATTGGGACTGTTTGTCTCTGCAACAGAAGTGTTTTTCTTTCGTCTTGTTCCTGCTGTAGTGGAGACCTTGAAAAGCTCCTATATACAGTAGTAAAATAAGGAACAAAGAGGAAAGCATAATAACATTTGAAACATCAAAGACATCAAATGATCTAACCTGTCGCTTTTGTGGTTGCTGTTCATCTCCAGGGAAAAAATATCCCCACATCATTCTGTACATTGCTTCAGTCAGATAAATTTTTAGTGGATAGATGTCTACCTGCAGTTACAAGAGTAAAAAGGAACCACTTTTATTATTTGACATCCACCAAAAAAAAAAACAAGCCAGTATAGAGCTGCACTATATACTAATGCTTATTTGTACATCATGACCTGCATTTCATTTATCTAACTATGGTAGTGAAAAAAACTAGCAACCACAGGGAAAATATCATTCTAAACTTAAAAATACTATCAGTTCGACGAAAAGATTTCAATTGAACTTACTAAGAAACTCTCGATAACTGGATTCCCACCAGTTGGAGCTCCCTGCCAGGCATTAACACGAAGCATTGCATTCCTGCATTTGAAACGAGTCATGAATCATGATTTTTTCTCAAGCACGCAGTAGAGCTATGTATCGTTATATTAAGAAGAAAAGGGGTAAGAGCCCTTACAACACATTAGCACACACCCTCGAAAAAAATCAGCCACACCTATGCCTTTGTCAAACACTAACAACCATGACCACAACTGCCAAAAACATATAGCTCCTCAAGGACTCGTTCATGCCTTGTCAGACCAAGATGTTATAGAGGGAACTAAACAACACGCGAGGCAGGACTCGGTACATGACCTTGTCAGAGATACTGGTCATCATGGAAAGTCGGAGCTGCTCTTTGCTCCTTGTGATAAGTCCGGCAATGAGGACATGCAGTGGGCACCATTGGTTTGTGTGCTACCTCTGTGTGTAAGTGGTTTGCCAAGGGTTAGTCATTGGGGTTATTGTGTTCTGATTTTGCGGGTTTTCTGTTTATTAATTTGTGCATCCGTAAGGTTTTCAGGCTTGGTTTCCCTTAGAAACTAGGTCAGCTTTATTCGTATTAATTGAAAGGCAGAGTTTCTGCCATTAAGTTCAAGAAACACAAAGTTCCCAAAATTCCTAGGGCAATCCCATTTACCAAACAGGCCCTTAGTGGTTTATGGTTACTGTGTTCTTTGCTCTTTTCTGTTTACTGAACAGCAGTTCACAAACATTTCAAAGTTATTCTTTAGGGAAATATTATGAAGAGGATGTATAGAATTGCAACCTATAGTCCATGAACCTCAGCATCTAAGGCATTATTTTTGTCCCTTCAAACATTTTGCCTATACATACCAGATACCACTACTGGTCAGCCTGAAAATGAATCACCTTATGATCTTAAAGCATCTAGAGTTACATCTACAAAAAAAACATGTTGCCAAACTACTGAACATAGCACATGCATTAAAGGCTTGCCTAGCACATCATTGTGAATTTATAAATAGTAGATGTTTAGGCTTGCCCTAGAACATCATTGTGATATATGATAGACATCCCTGAAAACATTTCCCTAAGAAAAGAAATAGAAAAGATTGTACAAAGCTGCATGTGAGCATCTAAATAGTCATGTACACAACTCAAGAGGGAGAAGATGCTTACTTGCCCCATTCAGCAGGTGGATTCCAGGGTGATACAACAGTATCTGATTTTGCATTAGCAAGTCCATTTTTTAGGACAAACAGCTTGGTTGTCAACTGGGCGATGCCAATATCTTTGTAATCTCGGTCGAATTCAAAAATCTACATGTCAACAAAAAACAAAAGTTAGTTTTCAACAGGAACTATCATCATTCTTGAGCATAATTTGAACAGAGTACTTATATGTGCTATCAGAAATGACAATCAAGAATATATTTGACCAGAAAGCAATCAAGTTTACCATATCGTTTATCTCGGCCTCAGAAAAGGATTTTCCATCTGCTAACATGCTCCACACGATCTTTTTTATCCTCACAGAAATTCTCATGGCAAATGAAGGGCTTTTGTTCTTTTCTTTTTCCATCAACCTCAACTGTGCAGCTTTCTGCATAGCGGTTCTTAGCATAGAATATGCTTCTTTCCTACCATTGCGGACATTCACGAGTCGTTTCTTCAGTTGTTTGACCTACCAGTGGTTAAGTTAGCAATAGTGGTAATTAAGACATAATAATGATATAATCATAACTATATACTAATGTGGATTAAAGCAAGTATTCCCTCATCCCAAAATATGAGTTTCTGGTTTTGTCCTAAGTCAAACTATTCTAAGTTTGGCCAAGTTTATAGAAGTATTAACTTCTACAATATCAAACAAGTAAATTATGAAAATATATTTCAAAAATATCCAATGATGGTCATTTGATATCATAAACATTATTAACTTAGGATAGTTTGACTTGTGAAAAAACAGAAACACTTTTTTTGCACAGAGGAAGTATTAATTGAGGTATGAACTACTAAATGAAGATAGCCGAAGAATACAATCATATAACTGATGTATCTTTTTTATACTAATATGAACTCAACATGGATATAACAATGGTACTTCTGAACTTACCAGCATTAACCTTGAACCAGTAACAATCCATGCAATGTCATTAGCCTTTGGTGACTGACTCTGACCATGAGATGTTTCACCACAGATAGATAAGGCCCGGATATCATCAAGCAGTAGCTTCCGAGCTCTTTCTTTTACCTCAACACCAATCTTAGCTAATACTACCTCCTCAACTCCATCAGGTACAACTGCATCAGATGCTTCTTCAATGTTGTCATCATCATTGTCCAGGGGATAGCTTAGATTACTCTTCGGTTTCCTGACAAATTTACAAGTCCAATTAGTGCAAAGCAATATTACTGAGATAAGAATGATCTGATCAATATAGACTAAAACAACTTTTTAGATACAGACTTTTATTCAAGAACGAGATTGCACATGTTGAAGAGTTAGATCAATCTTACAAAGTGCTACAGAATGCAAACAAATTCAAAGTGCCTAACTTTAGTTAGTGCATGAACTAAGTGAAGTATAATTTAATACTAAAGCATTTATCTACTAGCTTTTTAACTTGAATCACTAAGTCAAAGACAACAAACAAACTGGATACACAGTAGTCCATGAACTTATTTATTAAAGTTTGTCCAAGGTCTGGCTTATAACAAAACAAGCTTCTTAGCACTGGGGCCTGCACAACATGTGGAACAATTGTGTCCTTCAAATGTTGTATGTAGGTGCTATGTGCCCATGTTACTGGAACCAAATGTTAAATGCTTCATTGAGTGCAGGCAGACAAAGACACAAGTACACAACACATACACAAAGGAACACAAGTGCACACAACCCTGAAAGATCAACACTGCAATGCACGGTATAGGTATAGGCAAACTATTAAAGTGTTGAAACACTGCAAACTATGGCCATATGAAGTCCTTGAACCCATCAAAATAGGGGGCTGCATACACTAACTTATTACTGTTTCTGGTAGAATTTATTAGCTACTTTAGCAAGTGACTTATGAGTGTTCAAATAACGTATGTGCTGCTTTCTCTAGCCAGTGTTTTCCACCAAATATCTCCATTAATAGCTATATATACAAATAAACACAGACTAAGCATGTGACCATCTCACTTGTTTACATTTGCTTCTTGGCCTTATATGTCTACAAGATAAATGGTATGTACAAACATGTAAAGAGCTTACAATTTCCATCTTATTGAAGGAAAGTTATTGCAGTATATATGTTTTGCACTGGAAGAAATGTGCCTAATTGATACCTGCTGAGGCACGTGTGATCTACACCCAATATTCAGACAAATGTTTTTTAGGGGGAATATTCAGACAAATGTGATTAAGCATAACACCTGAGATTAGGTAGATTCCATAGTTCAGCTAATCTACCAAGCATATACTGTGTGTGAAGCATTTAAACTAGGATGTAAATAGGAATAATTCAGCAATTCTTTAATCAGCAGAACATTAACTGGCTGCAATATGAAGATAATGCTCCATGGAAACACCATCATATATGCTGCTGATCTTTTAAGGAAAACTTGAACCATGTAGATGTCTTTGTCCAAAAACTTCCAGGCAACGAATGTTCGCTTCTATATATGAATAGCAGAATTGTTGCTTCCTTGAATCGTGCAAGCAATTTTAATGATATTTCCTTTTTCCTTGGTAATATGTACCTCTTCACTGTCTTTCTTCTGTTTATTTTTGTTTTCCAATTAGCCTACCCCAATTTGCTTGGGACTAAAAGGCTATGTTGATGTTGTTGATTTTTGTTTTCCAATTCAGTAGACTAATATTTTATTTAGTAACAACTTAACAAGAAGTTATGTTGTTCTCATATCCCAAAGATTTTCCTTAAAGAAGTTGCTTTACATCATAAAGCAACTTTTTGAAAGAAAAAGAATGTTTTTTTTCTATGGCTAGCTGCGCATAACAGATGCTGGACTGCTGATCGGCTAGCCAAAAGAAACTTGCCACATGCAGCCCTTTGCCTCCTTTGTGACCAAGAACAAGAAACAATCAATCATCTCTTGGTTAGGGGGTGTTTGAATGCACTAAAGCTAATAGTTAGCGACTAAAATTAGCTGGAGACATCCAAACACCCTAGATAATAGTTCAGCTATTAGCTATTTTTAGAAAATTAGCTAATAGTTAACATTTTTTTAGCCAACTAACTATTAGCTCTAGTGCATTCAAACACCCCCTTAATCATGTGTTCTCTAGACAGTTCTGGTTCCTGCTGCTGCAAAGGATTGGGTTGGCTGCTTTGTCTCCTCAGCCTTCGGACATGATTTTTCAAGAATGGTGGAGAGTAGCTGCTGGACAGGTCAATGACACAATCAAAAAAGGACTCAATACATTGATCAATCTAGGCACCTGGACACTTTGGAGACACGGAAACAAATGTATTTTTTATGGCAAATCTCCAAGACTTTTCAGGGCCTTGATCATGGCAGGGGATTAGTTATGGATTTGGAACTCGGCGGGCCAGGGAGATGGACTCAGTGGTTTAGGCCAGTTTCTTGTTGCTGTGGTCGTTTAGATTTGGGTAACAGGCATGAATACATTTATCTAAGTGAGGGTCTCTCTCTCTCTCTCTCTCTGTGTGTGTGTGTGTGTGTTTTCTTGTATTTTTTTAACCTCTCTCCTCTCCTTTTAATGAAATGATGAGTAATCCTCCTGCATGTTTGAGAAAAACATCTTTCATTTTCATTACAATTGGGAAAACATTGGCAGGAATCAGGATGGACATTTTGGGAAGAAAGGAGCGAAAAAGACAATCTGTTAAACTTTAGGACCAACAAGGAGCCACACAACTGGCTCTAGATGTAACTGCCGAAACGCTAAAATGGAAGGACTACGAGATAGGTGATGTTCTCCTTTAAAAAAACCTTAAAAATAGAGAAAGGAGAAAGAAGATAGATGATTTACTTGGGAGTTCTTGCAAAGAGAAGGTTAGTCAATACGTCCATCATAACTTGAAATTGGCGTGATGTCATACCAGCAGTTATGTCTGGTGAGTTAAATGTCAGCTCTTTCAGTGGTTTAACCTGCATACCAAAAACAGTTGATAGATAAACTAGTTCCCTCCACTATAGTTGCAAAAACATGCTCAGGAACATGTTTTAGCAAAATGAAATCATTGACAAGAGAATAGACCTTTAGTTCAGGGGTTCCTCCCTTATGCCTCGTGTAGCGGAAATACATTTGGCATGGCATAAATACCCTTTCAAGTAAAGCACCCGTTCTCTTAACTTCAGATGATCGCCGGTGTATTTTTGGCAACCACTGAATACCAGCACCTGGATCAACATCTGTGGGAGCAACATGAGCCTGAACATGCTCCAACATGACAGAGAGCTCAACACGTGACCAGGTCATTTCTGGCCCAGTCCCACCAGTAGCATCATTACTGGAACCAATTGCTTTCTCAAACATCTCTTGACCAACTTGCACAATTGAATGAAATGAACGAACCATGACCCGCCCACTACCAGCAGCTAGCAGAAACCTACCCTGATATGTTGAGCAGATATCTAATGCAATTAATGGAGGATGAAAGGAACACTCATAAATTTCAGCATCATGTTGCCAACAAATAATTGAAAAAATAGGGCTTGAAAACTAAATTTGGAAATCTTGGGCTCCTCCAAAGTGCAAGACCTTTTTTGGTTAGCCATGCAGAATAAGTGTTGGACAGCTGACAGACTACAAAAAAGAGGTCTTCCTTTTTGTGACCAAGAGAAAGAAACAGTGCAGCATCTGCTGACTAGTTGTGTCTCACCAGGCAGTTTTGGTATAGCTTTCTCTCCCCCTTTGGTATGGGCCAGCTAATTCCCGGGCCAGAGGATATTAATTTTGCTGACTGGTGGAGAAAAATGGGCAATCGAGTGCACAAAAGCTCTAAAAAGGGAGTCAACAGTGCCATTATCTTGGGAGCATGGTGCCTATGGTTACATCGAAACAGAGTTATATTAGATGGAGAATCTCCATCCATGGGCAAGGTGCAGAGATTCCTAGATGAGCTATGTTTATGGGTCCTAGCTGGTGCGAAACACCTTGGAAGCCTAGGTCTTGCTGCTGCTCTTGGCGCAGCAAGCCTGACTTAGTAATTGTTGGTCGACCCTTTGTATCTTTTTCCCTATGGACCCTTTTATTTATGCTTGTTGTTGGCCACCATAGGGTGGTTTTTTTGTACCGGTCCTCTTGGACCTTAATCCCTTTCTTCTTAATATAATGAGACGCAGTCACGCAGCTCTCATGCGTTTTTCGAGGAAAAAACTAAATTTAGCTACAGAATGCCCACTTGCCATCTTAACATTTCTGTAATACATTATCAGCCATCCAAAAAAAATATGAATTGAAAAGTTCATTTAAAATAATCTTCCTTTATAAAAGAAAAGCTCAATCAAACGATAATATTTTGTTATATCGTAGTACTTTGTGTAATATGCAGGGTAAACACCTCTGCCTTGTGGTGCGCTGCTAGAGTTCAATACCTCAGCAGAGAAGCATCCTGTGATCCTGTGTTTGTGTGTGTTGGGGTTGGGGGGCGGGGTTCAAACATACATAATTTTAAGTTTCGAAGTCAAATATGCATCTGGTTTTTTTAGCAGTGAAAAACTGAGTGAATCGTTTTCAATTCAAAGTTGCACCACAATTTGATTTAGCAAACCAGCTGGTTTGGTTTCCAGTCCCCCAGCAGACCAGAAAGATTTAAAGTGGCATAATCACAGGCTTATGAAAATACAAAATCACAAGGAAGATTTGCATTTAACAAACAATCTGATATTATTTAAGATGCCAAATGCTACTTCAAAATAAAATGTAGCAAAGAAGTGCAGTGGCAATTTACTCACATTTGCTTCTTCTGAATGCAAATTGAACTGAGGTTGGACAACGTTAACCATGAAATGCCTGGTACCTTCCTCTTCTGAATCACTATTATTTGAACGCTTAAGTGCTACATCACACAGCAAGGTAATAGAGTGAAAAAATTGAATACTATTTCAATATTTGCTAGTGTTTAACGCATTAATGAGAAGTAAATAATATGATAAGAATGTGCTTGTTGATAATAAATAATAACATCATAGTCATCGACTGAACACGATTATGTCAAGAACTAGAAAACAGAGGATTGTGTTATTGATCATACCATTTTCACTACTTGATGTCAGATCTGGCTTGCCAGATCCATTGGAAGGTGGTGACTCTGAACTCTTGATTTGTTGAGGTTCAGAAGGCTGTGATGTTGAGGATACAGAGCTGAGAGCCCCATCCTTGGACATCTCAGCTTCTTTAATTAACTGTTTCTTCTCGAGAATCTTTGTTTGAGTGTATTGGCGAGAAGGAGATGGTTTTGGAGGCTGAAATGCCTGAGTTAAACCACCAACCCAAGAGAGGACAGCAGCCCGGTTTTCTAAATTCCAGAGAATCTTTAGTCCATAGACAAAAACTCTCTGGCAACTATCAGCAACCACAACATTAAATCCCTCATCATCACTACCTGATTGATCATGATCACTTTCATCCCCCCCATCAAACTCAGACTTGATCAATGGCATTTCAGTTTTTTTTCTGCCATCTTCCTGCCATGCTGATAATCTAGCAGCATCAGCCTTGGGAGTTTGTTTCCGTATTGTGAAATAATCAGAATAAAGAAAGAATCCATCATCTCGGCTTTTCTCGGTTGGACTAGTTTTCTTTTTTCCTTTTTCACAACCAAGACTATCTTTATCTTTTGTCTGCAGAACCTTATTTTCTATCTTAGAATCCATAGAAGTTGATGATTCAGGAATTCTGTTAATAAATACCTTCAACAAGTGCAGGTCTATGCCCTGGTAGACAAGATCAAGAGGTTCGCGCTTGCAATCAAAGGTGAATATCTGCTTCCCACGGCTGAAAGCTATTTCGTACCTAAACTTTGTGAAGTGTAGTGTCAAACCTTTTGCAGGATCATCCGCCTGTAGAGGCATGTTGTTAATTTGTAATTGCATGGCATCAAAACGAATGCACTGTTCTGTCATAACTCTGTCAAGTGGGAGGTTTCCAGACCGTACAAATCTGGGAACTCCAAAACGCGGAAACCTGGAAAACAGTCTTAGTTTATGGGGAGGAAGAAAAACCAAGTTCCACCACTTCATTAGCCACGCCAAATCATGCACCCCCACATTCACAGTTGGAGCAGTTGTATTCAAATTACTCTTCTTTTGGTGTTCTATGGGTTCAGTAGTATAAGGCTTAAGTGAGAAACTCCACTTCAGTGACAGAGAAGTTGAGCGAAATGCATCAAAAACTTTATCCCGTGGTTTTCCCTCTGCAGGAAGAGCAAATATAAAATGATCCATAGGATTACCTGAATCACAACCCCATTCTATTGAAATATCCATGAAAAAGGAGGGGGTTTCAAGGAAAGGTATAGCTGGATGGTGTGGAATTTCCAAGCTGGACTTCTTTGCTAGACTCTCTAAGCTAGTTAGGTACACCCTCAGATACTTCGAAGAAAGACTGACATAACCATCCACATAATGTATTTCCATGAAGTCAGTTATGATTAACAGCTCATCAAGCTTCTCATAAGGACTTGTCGAAGCAGGGAGATGCCACTTTGTCTCATTAAAACACAATTTAAATTTTCCATGAATATAGTTCCTCATATCGTCCCACCAGGGTAAGCTGCGCTCTCTTCTAGGGGGCTCAGGACGCTCAAAATACCACCTCTTTGCTAAATTTGCCCTCCTAAGTGCACAAGTAAAAGCATAGCTCACATCAGCAAAAACTGGCTCATAACCAACTCCAAATGATACTTCCGCCTTTTTAAAATACAGTGGTATGTCAGCATATGTTTTCATTGGTGGGGTATAACCAGTTGCAGAGCGTAGCAGATTTACTCTCCACCATTTGCCAACATAGACATCCTGTCGTGCTTGGGGCTGAAAACAGGTTGCCTGCCACCGGGGGGAAATTCAGTACAACTTAGAATGATGCTTGATCACTATACAGAATTATCCAGATGTTCTGGATAATATCATTTTGTTGAAATATTGAATAGTATGCTCAAACAGAATAAGGAAGAAACTACAAAGATATGCAGTTAGGTGAAGCCATTATTTTTTTCTACCACTACAAGGTTAGTTAACTATTATAGTGGTATTTCACAGAAATAGTTAGCAATTTTAACGCTACTTCATCAGTGAACGGCAAGGAATGCTAACCTGCTGACCCAGCACAAGGCGTCCATCACATTTGCCATTGGTTCCGGAAAAGAGTGGAAATGTGTAATCTCTCAAGTACGCAGATAAGGATCTAGTTTTCAAACTAAAATTGCTACCATACAATCGGGAAAACGGGATGTCATCTTTGTCACAAACTGGATCTAGAGATTTAATAAAACTAATCATTCCTTCATCACCGCCATCGATCTTTGATAAGCTCACATCAACATCTTTTGCACATACTGACATAACTGATGCTCTACGAGTACTCATCTTGAATCCTGACTGGAAGCCACTTGAACAAGCACCTGACCCTTCTGATACTGGCAATTTCTGGCATGCTTGGTAATATGACTGAAATGCTTGTCTATAGATCTCTTCCCGGAGTTTTTCAATGGAGTGTGTGCCAGGAACATATGCATCAACATCAGGGCAACCACTGTTCTTTTCAGAACTATCCAGTTTTGCCTTGGGGGAATCCTTATTTTTACCTGAAGAAAGCTCATCAAGCAGATTCAACCTAACTGTGGACTCACAAAATACATTCTTCATTAAAATCATATGTTCGTCAAGCCATCCTTGCATGGGCTCTTCCTCAATTTCTGCTATCAGGTCACGTACGATGATCCGCACATACCGAAATGCCGTTGATTTTGGTTTGCTCTTTTTGCTGCTGGTGGTACTAGATTTCTTCTCAGGAAACAACACAGATGTTTTTGCTGCAGAAATAAGTTTAAAGGCCCTCAATGTGTCTTCTACAGCATCATCAATAGCTCTCAGTTGCAACCTAAAAGGCAAGCAAATATTAACATCACGGCATTGAATAACCCAATCACATGCAGCTGCAGATTGTAATTTCTTATCAGAATTGCTATCAGAAACAGAAATTGGGATACGAGATAACTGCATCCGACTGCTTTTTAATATCCACGCACCACAAAAGCTGACTGATATTCCCTCAACCAAAACACCTATCTTTGCATTCTCAGAAAATATGTAGCCAACAGTAATCATTGCCTCCACCCCATCAGCAAGTTCACCTGAAATTTTCAGTGATTCCAAATCAATGGCAATCACTGATTCTCGCTTCTTTTGTGCCTTTTCTTGCTGACCATGGTCTGAGGGTGATTCCTTTTTGGAAAGAATATCCATGTTCAATGTTTCATCTTTTACCTCGGTAACAGAATTCTGGAGTTTCATTCTATGCAGAACAGATTTAAGCCGTGTAGCTACTTCAAGCAATTCCAGATAGGGATCAGGTTCCCACCTTACTGCAATGTCAGTCACATTGATGAGAGAGCAGGCTGCAATATCATTTAACCCACCAGAACGCTGGACAAACTTTGCTTTACGCACATCAAAAAGCTTGGTTTCCTCTACAGGTTTATTATCAAGCTGGTCCTCTTTATGCGTCAATCTGAAGTTCTCAAGTTCAACCTGCATGGTGTGCTTTGCCTTATTCAAGGATACACCAAACTGATAGATCTCAAGAGAAGTGGAGAAGTGGACATTCTTATGATCTGGAAGACTGGTAGAATTTACATAAGCCATCCTTGGGGAACCATTAGCTTCGTTGATGATTACAACACGACCACCCTGAGAACCAAAATTTACACGCTTTGGATCAGCAATACTCATATCTTCCAGCCTCATTTCACCATCATACACAATAGAGCACTGTGCAACATTGATTTTGAGAAGCAGTGCTCTTTTGGCTTTCTTGGTAGATTTTTGAGAAGCATTCTCCTGGACAGATCGTTTCTTAGGAGGCAAAATGCTTTTCATAAACACTTTGTATGACATTGCAGTTGCACAGAGTGACTCAAGATAGGAAAAACAGAAGTGCATTCTGATTCCAGATATATTAACAGAGATAGCAGATTTAGCATGGTCCTCATCATTATCTTGGCCTGGATCATTTTGTTCCAAGTCAAGAGTTGAATGGCTAATGTGTAGTAAGGTGCCTGAAGCACCTTCTTTCATTGACTGTTGGTGTTTACTAGGAACAAGAAATTTTAAGTCACCAAGCTTGCCATGCAATTGAGTTCCTCGGTCTATCATCTTACTGGCAGAAACATTAGCTGATTGAAAAATACACTGCATTATCCAGTACAGACAGAACAAGATTAGTATATCAAAACAAGATTGCAATGTCATAATTTGTGATATCATTAGCCACCACATGAAAAATCTGCAAACCATTTAAATGTCTTACTTTTTGTTTTCAAGCAAATACAAAAGGGAGGCCCCTAATGTATTTAAACCGCACTGTCAAGGTTCCAGCCTTGGCCAGCTTTTGGTGGGTCCCTTCTTAGAGATAAATCAAGTGGGATGTCCTTTCACCCTGATCTAGTTTTTTTATGGTATTTAAACATGATAGTTAGAAATCCCTTGGTACCAAGCTTACACAAATCTCATCAAGGAGACTGGAGGGCAATCCTGGTAGTCTGAAAGAGTTGGAAATGTACTCATTGTTGTCACCAGCAATTTCTGATTTAACAAATTCATCATCTACCAAAATTGCATCATAAATTCCAAATTTAGTATAATGACTTTTGAATGCACTAGTCATGTAACAAGCGCACAGCAGTATACACTGATTTAGCCACATGCCCATGTGGCCATGTCGTGAGGACAGTCAGTTTCATGGTCATTTTCATGAACAGTCAACCTAAACCATCAGGGGCTTCACCAGCAGGATGTAGACACAGCAGCCAGAAGCGGCAGCTGCAGGGGATTGGTGGTTATGGGTCAGCAGCCAAGTCAGTGGTGTAGCTAAGCAGGGGCTGAATTCCCTAATTATCCTTGGAGCCTGGACTCTATGGAAGCACAGAGATAGTGGTGTTTTTGATAGACAGGCTCCAAACCTAGATGTGGCTCTCAAAAAAGCTAATCAAAAGAAGGACGTATGGGGGCTAGCAGGGGCTAAGGAGCTCTCCTTTCTAACCGCCCCTTATTCCAGGTCTTTAACTGAGTTTAGATAGCTGCTCTGTTTTTTGTCTAGATTCATGGATCCTTTTGTGTATTGGTGTTTTTGGCAACCATAAGGTGGTTGTGTCAGTTTGTAATGTTTGGTTTGGTCCAGCATGGACTCTTCTTTTTTTCTTAAAATAATGATGTGCAGTTCTCCTGCGTGTTCGAGAGAAAAATATATACTGATTTGAGATCAGTGTTTTCAAGTCATCTGACTAACCACGAATTCATGATTAGTCAGGCTAATCAGTCCCCTGACCTCGATTAGGCACTACAACCCGATTAGGTCGATTAGAAATCAAGTCGTCCAATTAGATTGTGGATGACTAATCTAGAAGGGGATGACATGCAAGTTGGGCTTGGCATCTGTGCACTTCGCACATGGGCCAAGTATTTTTGGCTTAATAGGGTTTTGATATATACATCTCCTAGTAAATCCATTCCCCCCATCCACCGCTAGGGGTGGAAACAAGTCGAGCCGAGCCAAGCTTGGCTCGGCTCGCTACAGCTCGGTCAAGTAACAAGCCGAGCTCGGCTCGGCTCGCTCCTCTGGCGAGCCTGAAAAGTTGGCTCGACTCGACTATTTGGTACTAACACTATATGCTAATCTCAAATAACATAAACTAATCATCTATTTTGTACTAGCGCTATATGCTAATTAGGATTTCATATAACAAATTATTGTTGGGTCGAGCCACGAGCCAGCTCGCGAACCACAACGAGTCGAGCCCAGCTGGCTCGCTCTTTTCACGAGCCACAAAAACAGGATCAGCTCAGGCTCATTCTAAGCGTCGAGTCGGTACGAGCCGAACCGAGCCGGCTCATCGAGCTCGAGCTTTTTTTCATGCCTATCTACCACCTGTACGAGCTTTCACTTTCGAGCAGGAGAATGGAGTCTCACTGCCTCTAATGCTAGTGTTCTCTTCCACCTCCTCCACTACCATCCTACATTGCTCTACTACTGTCGTTGATGCTCTAGTTGTCTGGAATGGATTATGGAGTTCTGGACCAGGTATCAATCTATTGTTACTTGTTGCATACTTTGCTTTCATGGTATCATGATACTTGGTTCTCCCATACCTTCCTTTGCTTGGAGATATTGGAGTCTGCAGGCATGACAAAGTGCAAGCCTTGTAGCACTCCAGTTGATATCCATCCTAAGTTATCGATCACGGCCAGTTCACATATTGAGGATCCTACTAACTTCCGAAGTCTGGTGGTAGTACTCACCTTCACATGGCCTGGCATCTATCTTGTTCAGCAAGTCTGCCTTCATATGCATGATCCTCACAGTCCTCACCTTGCAGCCCTCAAACACATCATGCGCTACCTTCGGGGCACCTTGGACTTATGCCTTTTCCTTCACCCCATGTCCCAGTCAGATCTTGTGGCCTATTCATATGCTGATTGGAAAGGTTGTCCCAACACTTGCAAATCCACTTTAGGCTTATGCAGTCTTCCTTTGTGACAACCTCATATCCTAGTTGTCGATGCTAGTGTTGAAGCCGAATATCACAATGTAGCCAATGTTGTAGCAGAAACCACCTGGATGTGACAGCTCTTACTGGAACTTCACATTCTCCTCCGACATGTCATGTTGGTCTACTATGACAACATCAGTGTTGCTTACATGTTCAGCAATCTGGTTCCACACCAATATACCAAGCATATTGAGATTGCTCTCGCGAACGTGTGGTTGTTGGCGATATCTTGTTATATAGGTTCCATCTTCCCTATAGTATGCCGACATTTTCACCAAAGGGTTGCCACCTTCTGTGTTACAGAATTCAAAACATTCTCAACATCTGAGGAACAGATGTTTCGGGCGTGGGGGTATGGTAGACGACATGCCTTGGACCTTGGGCCTAGGTATAGTCGCCAGGTTATGTGCCTTGGCTCCAAGTCCAGCATGTGTTGTAAATTGACTTGTATTTGGTAAGGTATATCAAAGGACGGCTCTATATCAAGCCCACTCTGCCTCTACACTCACATGTACCATGTATATCTCTGATCAATCTACTATTACTTGTTGCATACTTTGCTTTCAGTAACTAGGGTCGACTAGACGATTTGTAAACAATGTTTTGGATTTGGTTAAGGATGTGATTTTGCAATATAATGTCCAGGATCAACCTTTTGGAAGCCCTTTGGCTCAGGGTATACTCTTGCAATCATCCTATACTACTTTCTTTGTGGTCACCATCAGATTTGCACCATGGAAAAATGTGGAAATCCTAGGCTCCACTATGTTGCAAGTTTTTCATATGGTTGGTTGTTCTTAAGCAATGTTGGACAGGTGATGGGTTGGCAAAGAGAGATATACTTGATCCTCCTCGCTGCCCTCTTTGTAATCAAGTTGATAGACCATGCAACACATTCTTATATCTTTCGTCGTCACTTGGCCAGTTTTGTGTCCATCGTTCTCTAACGAGCTAGTCCTGAGAGGATTTCGTCTAGGGATGGCAATATAACCCGCAGATCAGAAACCCGATGGGTGCGGGTGAGGATTTTGACCCGCGGGTGCAAACCGCACTGGACCCGAAGTTTCGTGGGTGTGAATGTGAGTTTCTATTTCAACCCACGGATGACCCGCACGGCCGCACCCGACCCGAAATTTGGTTCATTCTTTATTTTGCGCAAAAATGATTAAGATACAATAGTAACTATTTTGAATAAGTAACTTAGCTTATGATTCATGAAATGTTTTGTTGCTGCTCAATGTGAGAAGGCTTAAAAATCCGTAGATATAGCTCAATTATTGCATGTACCTAATTGCTTATAGCTGAATTATTGTTTAAAAGTGTACACTGAGTAAAAACCCGCGGGTGACCCGAAACCCGACGGTTTCGGGTGCGGGTTTGGAATTGCACACGCAGGTGCGAACACGGCGGGTTTAAGTAGACTTCACGGGTTGTCATCCCTAATTTCGTTTTCTACTAAGCCTGTTTCTTAATAGAGGCTTGAGAGGGAGTCGTTCGGTCAAGTAGGGGTACCTGGCTTATCCACGAACCCGCAAACAGGCTTAATTTTTGCGGGTTCGCGAACAAGCCTGCTTGTTGTCAAGCAAGTGGACAAACAACAAAGGAAAGGGCTTAATCTACTAGCTATCCTTGTTGCTTGGGAGCTTTGGAAACATGTTTATAATGCTGCTGCTCCAAATGCGAACAAAGTCGTGTGGTCTATCAAGGAGGAACGAACTTTGTGGTGTACAGCAAGAGCTAAGGAGCGTCGTTTTCTATTCTTTGGAACATGCTAGGTGCATAATTCCTTAGTATGTTTTACTAGTCGGGTCATTCTTTCTTTGTTATTTAGTGGTGTGTTTGTTGTGAAGTCTTTTCAAGGTATAGTGTTGTACATTTTGTTCTTTCTTTTATTTTAATGAAATGATATGCAGTTCTCCTGCGTATTTTCGAGGAAAAAATAATGTTGCATTAGGTGGAATCGAATATGTTCAATAGGACTTAGGAATGTTACTATTACATTATCTTATATATAATGTATATGAGAACCCTCTATTAGAAGAAGCCTATTAACAAACCATACTTGTGCAAACATGAATTGGTATCAAGTTTCTGTTTCCTTTACAATTGAGTTCCTTTCCTCACCTACATACCACTCTCTCCATAAGTGCAACTTTCCCCTTCACATTAATGTCATCAATCTCTATGTAGTTTTATGGATGCTAAATAGCATGATTGTTTTAGCAATATGAAGGTGAGTTATAGATAGAACTCACAGCGGAAAACTTGGCACACCGAGGATGGCCTCACTAGGACAGATGTGCTCTATACAACAGGCCGCTATAGACTAGTTACCACATTTGCTTGGCATGCCCTTTTGCGCAAGAAGTATGGATCCAAATTCTCGCTTGGGAACGCTTTGAAGGGTAGACCCGCAATGTATGCAAACTTCGACACCCTAACAGATTAGTGGGAGAACACACTACGGTTGGTGACAAGGGAACAAAAGTGAGCATCCAAGGGTCTAGCTATCTATACCATGTGGGACCTATGAAAAGGAGCTAACCGCAGGATCTTCAATGGGTCCATACCAGTCCCCCAAGTCACTGGAAGGGTCAAAGAAAATCTAGAGCAACATAAAAGAGCTCACCGCTTGCATCCGCCAAAGTCAACTTTGGTGGGACTTTATTTTTCTGGGCTCTGTTTGTTTTTTTATCTCATCTAGCATGTTGTGTTGACCTTTGCCACTTCTATAAGTGAACCCCTATTTCTCTCTTCTTAATTGAAAGGCAGAGCTAGGGGTGGTAATGGATCGTGATCCAAATGATCATTCACAATTTGTTATGGCCCTAAATTAGTTTAGTTCAAAAATAGATAAAAATAGTGCTCGGCCCTAATCCGATCCGATCCTTACATTTTATAGTGTAAAATTTAGAGCTCATTGTCACCTCTAGGCAGAGCTCATGCCACTTTGTTCGGAAAAAAAAATTAGAGAAGTAGAGATAGAACATGCCATTATTAGAATCTAATATGAGTGGTTTTCCTTAATCTGAGCCTTGTGAGTAATGCAATGCAAGCAACAAAACCAACTAAGAACAGAAAAGTACAGCACAGCAGTCATAAGGTACTTAACACTTACATGGTAAAGTGGTACGTCATCAAGACTATGAAGCACAAGAGTCAACTCGGGAACTGACATAGTACATGCCAAAGACAATGCTAATTTTTCTTTGGGTGCCTTCTTTTGCTGAGGATTTTCATGAAGAACAAGAGGCTTCTTTTTATCTGAGTTTATTCTAATCAGAGGCTTAATTCTGCTTACAATGAGGTTACATTGGAATCCACTAATCTTGATATCTACTTCAGCTTGAACTGGTAATGCTGGCTGAGAGAAAAAATGCATAAGCACATTAGCTCCAAAAGGATTTATAAACTAAAAAGACATTGTATCTGTGTATTCAAGGGAAGCCTTATTTGTGTGTAAGGAAAGTATTCTCCAAAAAATGGCAATAAAAGAAGGTAGATGAAGGCCCCTCAAAATTCTCCAAGGGGAATCAAAGGATAAAAAATAGTAGGGTTTGAACTAATAAATAAATAAGATCAAACTGACCTGAGACGGAATGTTAGCTGAAACAACTGTTGAAACTTTTACAACCTCTAATACGGAGGTAGCGCCATCCATTAGAAGCTGCAAAACAATCAGTCATCAAAAAACTTCAGGTCCAGTTTTTCTATAGAAAACAATCATGTTGAAATGACCAAAACTGAAAAAAAAATCCTACAGATATCATAAAAACATACATGAATCTCCGTTACATCAGTTTCCAACCGAATATGTGTTGTGACCTCTCCGAAGTCTTGTGGTTGTAACCTTGTACATCTCAAAGATATGCTACCAATTTCATTGTTGATTGAGAGGCCATGATCTTTAGGCAAAAACTTCAGAACAAGTTTGGACATATTGAAGCTAACCTTCCAAATAAAACTACATTTTAGTGAACAGTAATCCAACAATTAAATTGTTCTAAAAAACCGCAACAACAATTTAAAATGGCAAATATATACAGTAGGAGATAACTTGAAAGTTTTGAATTGGACCCCAGGTAAAGTTAAACCCCTTAATGCCTGGGTTACATGTGCTAGCAAAAAACATTTGAGTTGCAATTTATATGATATTTAACATCACCTCTAACTATTTGTTTCTGATATTTCTTCAGTCCTATAAATTTGCACACTCAACAATGATAACTTGTGTTTAATGAGCAATATCAGTGCCAGTGAAGAATGATTATTTGATGGTTCTATACTTAAAGAAATATGCATCCTGCACATACTGTTTATATATATATATATATATCCAGAATAGATTTAGCTTTGCTAAGCAATATCACTCCAATGCAGCCTCCCTCCAAGTCAATATAAACAACAAAAGTATATGTCCACATATTTTAAAGACAAAATGAACAAGTACGACTATTGTCAAAAGTATAAGCAAGTGTAAACAAGGGCAGACTCAGCGCCGTAGGCTCCCACATGAGTGGGGTCTGAAAAATGGATAAACCGAGGCAAGCCTTTCCCCCCACAGATGCGGAGTTCCCCCCACAGATGCGGAGAGGTTGCTTCAAACTGGTGACCTGGTGACTCAGTGAGACAACTCTCACCACTGCAAGTGTAAACAAGCTAAAAAATAAAAGATGAACTATGCATGCAATATAGCAAAATACTTGTGGATAGATAAATATAGAAACATCATTTGTAGTCTAGGAAAATGAACCAATACAATGGCTGTCAAAAGTATAAATAAGCATAAACAAGCTAAAAAATAAAATATGAACTATGCATGCAGCAGAGAAAAATACTTGTGGATAGATAAATATAGAAACATCAGTTGTACTCTAGGGAGTTCATACAACCTTTTCTGGAAACATACTGATCTTCTTATTTAGTGATGCAAGTTTGCCCCCTTCAGATCTGGCTGCTGATTTATTATCCACAGAAGGTTCATCCTTTTGCTCAGCAACAGTAGAGGCAGATGGTTTCTTTTTTGCTAGTAATTTCTCTTCCAAATTCACAACAATTGGACCAAGCATCAAGTCCAAATTTTTTACTCTAATTGCTTTATCCCTAGAAGACATAGTCAAGAATAGTTCCTATTGTTAACTATTCATTATTTATAAATCTGGTGATGTTTGCAAAGCATTGACTTAGCGTGTTACCTCTGATGAAGATCACATGAGAGTGATATATCCTCAAACAGGAAAGAGCTATGGTCTGAAGTGTCCATGGCTGAACAATATTGTCCACTAACCCACCAATCCAATTTACTAAACACCAATGTGTTGTTTCCAATGCTGTCTGAATCCAGTGCTTGCACAAATAAAGGTATGATATTAACTTGAACATTAAGAACTGGATCCAGTCCTCCAGTTTTAGATATATCAGTCTTGAGGTCCTTGATACCAAGAGCAGCTTTTGGAGCCTGCAGTATTTAGAGACAAGTTTTTGCCAAGTTATCAACGGGCGCATGAGAGAGAGAGAGAGAGGCAAAAGTGAGAACACGTGTTAGAGCTACTCTGACTCATATGTGCCTTTTGTTTAAAAAAATCATAGATTACAAACAAAACAAGAAAGACAAAGATGGCTAAACCTGCATTATAAAGCTCCTAACAACAAAATAAAAATTAGACTATTTGGATATGAATCTATCATATAGAATGTACCAAAGACTGAACCAGAACCAGAGCACACATCTGCTAGCAAGAACTTGGCACAAAAGTCTATCAAGCGACTAAACCTTTGAGAATATGTCAGTATACAACTATGACACCTTATGAGCCTCTTCATTTCCAGCATTTGCTAATAATGACAGGGAAATAATGTTTATGGGATTGCTGGGAGAAAGATGTCATTCACAAAATTGTGAGTGTTCATAACAATATAACTATGATCGATGAAATTTAAGTATCTGTATAGTAGGCAGTACCTTAAGCCTCAGCTCCACTATGGATAATGACAACAGACTGGCCATGCTTGTTATGAGCCTCCATTTTACTTGTCCTTTGGATTTTCCTTTTGCTTTAGCTGTTGTGGTTGAGATCGGTTTGCGAGGGGCGGGTTTCTTCTTGTTAGTGGATTTCACAGGTTGCCTGAGGACAACATCCAAATCAGAGATTTGCAGTTGCAGGATTGGGCCATGGGTTAGTACTGTAAATCCCAGCTGGGTGATCGGTTTCCGCAGGCCAAGTCTAATTTCACCAATGCAGATAGACTCAACAGCGCCCTGAAATGCAGTGCAAACGCGGATGGGTCATATGTCAGGATTGGCATTGCCATTGGCGTGGACCGTGGAGGAATGAGAGGCCACGAAAGCAGGTAGGCGGGGAGGTACCTTCGGTGATGAAATGGTGATGTCCCTCAGGTAATTGAAGCCGTAGGAGCGGCAACCGATGGAGAGCTTGGCCGCGCGTTGGAGTACCCAGGCTACCGCCCTGGCGAAGAAGCTGCGATTGGAGTTCGCAACACACGAACTCTTGAGTGCCATTACCCCATCCCATTCCGAGAATTGAGAACATAACGTATACTCGTAAAGCGTAAAATAACGAACGATTTCATCCGGTGAGGCTTCGTGGAAAGGGGAGGAAGAGGGGAGCGAACGTACATGATAGCGACGCATCCGGCCGCAGCGGCGAGGGCGGCGAGGATGGCGAGCTTGAAGACGGAGAGGAGGAGGCCGTGGCGGAGGACGAGCTCGACGGCTTCCCAGGCGACGACGAACCCCACCAGCAGCTGCACTAGCCCAAGCATCATCTTCGACTCTCCTCCTCGGCCTCTAGCACTCCGTCATGGCATCAAACCCTTCCTTGCAGAAGAATGCGAGGTCGCCACGACGGCGAGCAATCGCGGCGCGCGCTCCGTGCGGGATCCGATTGGTCGAGGTTGTGGAAAGTTGAGGGGAAGCGCGGGGCTGAGCGGAGATGGTGCGGAATCGCGGACTGGAGTAATGGAGAGGAGAGGGTGGCCAGGAGCGGAGTGGGGAAGAGGTGGCGCGCCATTTCCGGGGGAAGCGAAGGGGGTGGCCGGTCCGGGTGGGGAGGAAAAAAGGTGCGGGCGGAGTGGCGCGGCGGTTACCCACGTCCGAGTCAAAATTCCATAAAAAACATACCCGGAACTGGCACGGGCGTACGCCCGTACCGCGCACAGCGCCGCGTCCAAGCCAAGCGCCGCGTGGACGGTGGAACGGTGGATACAGCGGGTCCTCAAGATCCAACATGGGATGGTTATTTACTCTATTGGAGATTGTTCCGTTGCAGGGAATTAAGATTTCTAATTTCTCAAGAAAAATAAACTAATTTTACTTAGAAAAATAAAAATCCCTTTGAAAAATAGGGTTTCCAAAATAGCCATAAGTGAATTTAATCTAGATAGGGATTGAGTGGATCTCACTCAATCCTCTTGGAAATTTAATCCTCTTAGGGTTGATTTGGTGACAAGGGGGTCACGAAAGATTGGAGGGGGTTGGGAAGAAAATAAACTAATTTTCCCCTCAATCCTCTCCAATCCCCCGTGATCACTGGTCACCAAATTAGTATTTATGGTTTAATCCCTGCCTCAAGTCCATTTGTTTAATCCTTGTCAAGTCATATACAAGACAAGATGATATAGAAGTGTCTTTCAACATATAAGTGATGTATTTCATCAGCATACAAGTGATATCTTTCTCTTTCAGCAGCAAAGTTCACGCAAATGTCTAGCGAGCACCATTATTACAGGGTTTAGTACATGATAAAGCATCAAATAGGGGAACTTATAGCATTACAGTCATAAGCTGCAGGTCCACTAACGAACAACAGGTCGTGTGTGTGCATCAAGGGATATGCTTCGCACAATACTATTGTGTGCTCCAACCATGCCAAGTTATCCTTAGAAACCCTGATCACGACCTGCTCAAAGAAGTGACATTTCAGCAGACCATAGTAAGATAAATACTACAAATGTTAAAATATGAATCCTGAAACATCTCCAAAACTGCACTGGAACTACTTACTATCCTAACTCTCCTTCTAGCTTTTGCATACAATTGACTGTTGATCACTAGTAAAACATAACATAAAAACAATAATTTCACCAAATTAAAGTGTCTAATATCAAAGCAACTAAACTAAAGCTAGAAACAGAGACTTTCTGCTCATGAGAGCAACACTGCAATTAGGTGTAACTTTAAATAGTGCACACTACAGGAATATAGAACTAAATATTCAAACAATTGTATCAACAGATTTTCGAGGCATGAAGCAGAGAATGTCATTTGTTCAATCATATATTATTCCAACACTTGTCCATGACGAGAGGAAGAAAAACATCTAAAAAACATAACAGTCATGGGAAATAAGATCATATTTTTTGGCATAATACTTTCCTAGAACATAAACAATTTGCTAGCAGCACAAGTACAGTTAGAACTTATTAATTGCTTGGTAGCTATTCTCAATGTGCATTGAAAGACTGAATTTCTATAGGCAAGTATGTAAAACAAATATTATTATAGCGAGAGACTGGCGCAAGTTGCTGGAAATACTATGAAGATGAAACAACGGTAAAGTGTGCTCTATTTCTATTCATTTTTGAACTAAAATTAATTAAGGGCTCAAGCCAATTGTGGTTGAACATTTAGATCGTGATACATTACCACCCTATCTGTGTGTAATGCAGTCGATCGTTGGCGAAGTTAATCATTAATCCATTGGCTCACCGGACAGTCCGGTGAATTTTAGTGAAATGGCTCTGAGAAAACCCGAGAGCGGACAGTTCGCGGAGGTCTTCAGCCTAGGCACCGGAAAGTGTCTAGTGCGCCATTGAAAGTCGCCTAGAGAGGGGGGTGAATAGGGCGAAACTGAAATTCTCAAAAATAATCACAACTACAAGTCGGGTTAGCGTTAGAAATATAATCGAGTCCGCGAGAGAGGGTGCAAAACAAATCGTAAGCAAATAAGAGGTGTGACACGCGGATTTGTTTTACCGAGGTTCGGTTCTTGCAAACCTACTCCCCGTTGAGGTGGTCACAAAGACCGGGTCTCTTTCAACCCTTTCCCTCTCTCAAACGGTCCCTCGGACCGAGTGAGCTTTCTCTTCTCAATCACTTGGAACACAAAGTTCCCACAAGGACCACCACAAGATTGGTGTCTCTTGCCTCAGTTACAAGTGAGTTTGATCGCAATAAAGAATCAAGAAAGAAGAAAGCAATCCAAGCGCAAGAGCTCGAAAGAACACAAACAAATCTCTCTCTTAGCACTAGGGCGTTGTGTGGAATTTGGGAGAGGATTTGATCTCTTGAGTGTGTCTAGAATTGAATGCCTAGCTCTTGTAAGTGGTTCGAAGTGTGAAAACTTAGATGCAATGAATGGTGGGTGGTTGGGGGTATTTATAGCCCCAACCACCAAACTAGCCGTTTGGTGGGGCTGACTGTCGTATGGTGCACCGGACAGTCCGGTGCACACCGGACATGTCCGGTGCGCCAGCCACGTCACCAAAGCCGTTGGGATTTGACCGTTGGAGCACTGTCTTCTGGGCCCGCCTGGATGTCCAGTGGCGCACCGGACATGTACTGTAGAGTGTTCGGTGCGCCACTACGCGCTTGCCTGACTTCTGCGCGCTCTAGCGCACATTAATTGCTGTTGCAGGTGACCGTTGGCGCGAAGTAGTCGTTGCCCCGTAGTTACACCGGACAGTCCGGTGTACACCGGACATGTCCGGTGAATTATAGCGGAGCAGCCGTTGCGGTTTCCCGAAGCTCGCGAGTTCCTGAGGCGCCGTTCCTTGGAGCACTGGACACTGTCCGGTGTACACCGGACAGTCCGGTGAATTATAGTGGAGCGCCGCTGGATTTTCCCGAAGGTGACGAGTTTGACTTGGAGTCCTCTGGTGCACCGGACAGTCCGGTGCGCCAGACCAGAGGTGCCTTCGGTTGTCCCTTTGCTCTTTTGTTGAACCCAATACTTGGTCTTTTTATTGGCTAAGTGTGAACCTTTGGCACCTGTATAACTTGTATACTAGAGCAAACTAGTTAGTTCAATTATTTGTGTTGGGCAATTCAACCACCAAAATCATTTAGGAAATAGGTGTAAGCCTAATTCCCTTTCAATCTCCCCCTTTTTGGTGATTGATGCCAACACAAACCAAAGCAAGTATAGAAGTGCATAATTGAACTAGTTTGCATAATGTAAGTGCAAAGGTTGCTTGGAATTGAGCCAATATAAATACTTACAAGATATGCATGGATTGTTTCTTTGTTTTTAACATTTTGGACCCCGCTTGCACCACATGTTTTGTTTTTGCAAATCTTTTTGTAAATCCTTTTCAAAGTTCTTTTGTAAATAGTCAAAGGTAAATGAATAAGATTTTGCAAAGCATCTTCAAGATTTGAAATTTTCTCCCCCTGTTTCAAATGCTTTTCCTTTGACTAAACAAAACTCCCCTTTAATGAAATCCTCCTCTTAGTGTTCAAGAGGGTTTTGATATTAAGTTTGAAGAGGTTATACCAATTTGAAATTATATCATTAGTAAGATACTAATTTGAAAATACTCTTTGAAAAACTAAAATTTTTAGAAATTGGTGGTGGTGCGGTCCTTTTGCTTTGGGCTCATACTCTCTCCCCCTTTGGCATGAATCGCCAAAAACAGAATCATTAGAGCCCTAGTAATACTCTCTCCCCCTTTGGTCATAAGTAAATGTTGGGGACCTTCGGCGTCCGAAGGTCCTCAAAAACAGGATTTAACAGTATTCCTGCAGTACAATGTGTAAACAGGTATCCTCGGACTAAAGTCGGCATTGTAGTGGACCGGAATAATACGAAGGTTGACTCAGAGCCGAAGGTGCGAGCAGGAAAGCTTCGGCGCGACAGCAAAGAGTGGAACCGACTTAAAGATGAAAAGGCTATTCAGACCTCAATAGACTACTATAGAGTTATTATCAAATGTAAAGGGCATGAATGTAATTTTATAAGGGCTGTGTCCCGTGTCTATAAATAGGTGAACAGTATCCCCGTACTGTTCACGCTGACTTGGCATTCGCTTTTTGCGTCACGCTTGTACTGTCATTTCCTTCCGATTGAAGGTACATTTGTAGTTCAGTAATATTTTTGTTTATGCTCAATAATAATAAATGATTGTTCATGTTTTCTTTTACATTCTTTATATTTCATCCTTCGTCGTTGTTTGATGAATTGATGAAGGTATGACCTTCATCACCTTCGTCCGCAAGTCATTATATCCTAAGGGAAATAATGCTTCGGAGGACGAAGGATATTAACGATTAACATATTCTATGTTGCCTTGTTCTTAACTCTTAGCATTTGAGAACAAGTCCCCAACATTGGCGCCCACCTCCGGTGAACTCACTTCCATTTCTTGAGCTTTTCAATACCTTCGGCAAGCATCACCTTCGTCATGCCGCCGAAGAAGGCTTCAGCACCAGGGGCTGGCACGCTACAGCCGCTGGACCCCAATCAAGACGTCCTTTCTCTTAGAGAGGCACGAAGCCAGAAGAGGAAGGCTACCAGTCCAACACCTCCGGAGGATGATCTAGATCAGGAGATTCAAAATCTGGAAATCCTTCAGCAGCAGGTTCAACGCAAGAAGGAGAAGATGGCCAGGCTAGCTGAACTGCAGAGGCAGATAGACGAAGCCTCTGAAGAAGTTCGTCATCTTGCTCAGGATGAGCAACACCGAAGGCCTCAGCATCAAGACCTTCATCAGGAGGGCTTTCCCAACGAAGATGACTGGTATGACAATTTCCATCATGGGAATTTTGTTTTTGATGATGCTTCTCCCCTGTCCGCTGAGCTGCAGGCTACACCTTGGCCTCCGTTCTACAAGCCGCCTCAGCTCCCCATATTTGATGGCCACTCAGATCCGAAGCAGTTTTTGATGAGCTACGAAGCAACAGTGTCTTCGTATGGTGGCAATGCTTCAGTCATGGCCAAATCTTTCGTTATGGCTGTCAGAAGTGTTGCTCAAACCTGGTATTCCTCCCTTCGACCAGGAACGATCACTTCATGGCAGAAGCTGAAGGATTTGTTGTTAACCAGCTTTCAAGGATTTCAGACGAAGCCGGTCACTGCTCAGGCTCTGTTCCAGTGCACTCAGGATCACGAAGAATACCTTCAGGCATATGTCCGAAGGTTCTTGCGTTTAAGGGCACAGGCACCAACGGTGCCCAATGAAATTGTCATCGAGGCCATGATCAAGGGGCTTCGGCCAGGTCCGTCAGCTCAGTACTTCGCCAGGAAGCCTCCTCAAACTTTGGAGAAGCTTCTCCAGAAAATGGATGAATACATTCGGGCCGACAATGATTTTCGCCAAAGAAGGGAGGAGGCTTTCAGGTTTTCTGAAATGACCAGGGGCTTCGGAGGGAGGTTCTACCCGAGGCATGTGAGATCAATTCACAATTCTACACAAAATGATGACAGAGGAAGCCAACAGCAAAGGCCACAATGCTCCTCACAGGCTTCTGGACAACAGCAAAGCTCCTTCCGACCTCCAGCTCCAAGAGGCAGAGGCGCCAGGGGCTTCGGAGGAAGATTTGACGACCAACCGAGAAGAATCTTTTGCTTATTCTGCGGTGAGAACAAAGGCCATACTACCAGGATGTGTCACGTTACTATTCAGAAGCAAAAGGAAATAGCTGAAGCAGCAGCACAACAGGCTCAGCCGAAGCAGGTCATGCATACAGCTTCGTATCATTCGCCCTACATCCCAGAATATGTGGGTAATCATCCTGCGGTTTCTGTTGCTTCGGCGAGTCAGCCTCAAGCTTCCTGGCAACAGCCTCCGCCTCCACCTCCGTTGCAACAAGGCCAGCAGCCAGAAGGGAGCCAGTATACTCCACACCAGAGGGACTTCAGAGAGCAGTCCGAAGCTCGTACAGTCAATAGCACTGTGCCAGAGTCAAAGCACATCTATTGACAAATATCCTACCTTAATAGCAATCTTTTTCATTCAGTTTTATTTTCTGTAATAAAGGACATTGTTTAGGTTTCGTGTAATTAGTTTCGTTAATTCCTACAAAAAATATGTTGTTTTCTCCACAGGCTTAAATTGATCGAAATTCAAAGACTTGTGATAATAAGAAGGACCTTCGAACTATCAAAAATTCTTCGAAGCAACAAAAAGTCGTTCTAACGAACGCAGAGTAAGTTTGACGAAGTCACAAAAAGCCGCTCCGAAGGGAGCGCAGTGTAAGTTTTCTGCTCCAAAGTCGTTCCAAAAGGAATGCAGAGCATACAGCGAAAAGTCAACGCTGATACCGCCTAAGTAAAAGGCGAAGAAGCTCCAAAGACGTTCCTAAGGGAATGCAGAGCTTACAGCGAAAAGTCAACGCTGATTCCGCTGAAGTAAAAGGCGAAGAAGCTCCTAAGGGAGGCTTATAGCGAAAAGTCAACGCTGATTCACAAAAAGATTATGTGTTTTATCGCGCAGATATGCGTGTACCTTCGGAATATCACCTTACATAGCATAACATCATCACATCATCTTTGCATAACATAAGCATCATACATCATACTGCATGTGGCATAAGAAAGAAATATGATATCAATCTTCGGGAAAGCGCTTTGAAAAAGGGGCAAATCATGCCAAGTCACAAGGAGCAACAATATTGATTTATGAAGTATAGCCTTGAAGCATGTTTCTACGAAGCTTCAACACTCTTTCAGGATACTTCGGATATTGTTGTGATAAATGGTAATTCTTCTTCACGAAGCATGAAAAGAAGGGAAGGTGTTTTTTTGCCAAAGACTCAAAAACGGTACGTGTGTAAAGTTTCATGCATCGTAAAGAATTGAGTAGCAAAAATAGATATATTACATTCGGGGTTACAAAATGTTACACTATATTACATTTCAGAAGTTTTTTACAAAAATGTTTAATCCTCTCTCAAAACGACTTCTGCAGCCTCATTCAGGAGCCGATTGACGACTTCGTCCATAATATCTTCGGCCATCTTTTTAATTTCGTCGTCCCCCTTCGGCTGGGGGTCCGAAGGCGCTTTAGTCGGATCTGAAGCAGGACACGGCTACATTGCTATTACAAATCGCAAACAGATCTTAAAAGCCTAAAGATTACAACACGATAAAAACTATTATTTAGTACCTAATTGACCTTCGGCTTCTACGCTCTTGCCAGCAGCCTCAGCTACTTCTCTAGCATCGTGAATGCCCTTTTCACTTCTTCGAATAATTTCTCCGGCCATTTCTCGGTCACCATTATCCCAGATATCGGTAAAAAACTTTCCACCAATTATGCTAGCTTCGGCCGAAGGATCTCTTGTATCTTCAAAGGACAAGGCAGCTTCGGACTGTGCTAGAATTTTTACATGTTCGCAGCCCTTCTTCTCTAAGATGGTGGCAATCCCTCTGGCGCCAGAGAAGGCACATATATCTCCTCGGCTATTTAAAATTTCTTCGAAGGCTTCAGCTTCGTGGTCAATCCATTCAATAACACCTTCGGGATTGCCTCTCGGAAAGTTTTCCTCACTTGAGAATGCGCCGACCTTGGCGAAGCTAGCCTTTAATTTCTTAACGCAATCTATAGATTTGTTGTAGCATCTCTTTTTGGACGAACGAAGC
The DNA here is from genome assembly GCF_902167145.1 of Zea mays. Taxonomy (NCBI): domain Eukaryota; kingdom Viridiplantae; phylum Streptophyta; class Magnoliopsida; order Poales; family Poaceae; genus Zea; species Zea mays. The sequence goes on from NC_050104.1 coordinate 134,612,174, forward strand.
TCTTCAACAGTCACTTCTAGGTGATCTGCCCATTGATCGCTCAGTTCAAGCTTTGTCTCTTCAAGTACGCGTTCTTCCTTGGCTCTGGCCAGTTGTTTCCGAAGGTCTTCAATTTCACGCTTCTGAGCTTCAGCTTGACTTTTAAAAGTAGCTTCGTCTTCCTTTATTTTATTTATCAATGAGTATAATATTTTATCTTTTTCAAGACCTTCGTTCCTCAGTTCAATTACTTCGGAACGAAGGTTGCTCAGAGCTATAGTACATCCTTCGTCCTCAGCATCTTTCTGTGCCCTGAGGGCATTGCTGAGTATCAGGCCCTGCAAACAGGAATATGTCTGTGTCAATAGTTTTAAACAAACGAAAAATTTTGAACTAACAAAAAATTCAAGAATTCCATTTGTCGCACCTTTAAACTGTTGTAAGCTAGGCTGTCAGCCAGATCGTTCTTTGACAGCACCGAAAGTCCGTCTTCTAAAGTTGGGAATCCGAAGCTTCTGCTCATCTCCCGACAGACAGAAATTTCCTTGCTGTCGGGGAGACAATACAAGAAATCTTCTTCTCCACTGCCATTAAATATCAACGCCCCCTTTGGATATTTCAACTTTTGGGCATAATGCTGGGCCTCTTGTTCTTCTTTTTCTGATAATTTTTTCCCCGAAGCATGACGAAAAATATAATCACGAATTTTGGGGGATGCTTCGGGGGTAACAACACCAGTTTCTTCAACAAAAGTTGGCTTTGTTATTTTTTCTGCCTCACTTTCCAAGGTTTTTGCCTTTGCGGGCTCTGAGGGCCCAGCTTCGGCTTCGATTTCTTGCTCTGGAGCTGTAGAACCAGAAATTTCAGCTGTTGTTTCAGAAGTAACAGCAGCCTTCTTCGGAGGTGTGCTCGAAGATATGATCGTTTCCAGTACATCTAGCACATTAGCCATTCTTTTTCTCTTCGGAGTTACGGCTGGCACTTTTTCATTTTTTACTGTCCCAATAATTGTTGTAGGACTCAAAACTTCTGATGTTTTGGAGCCCTCAGTTGCTTCCTTTACTTCTTCCATTTTTTCTGTGAATGGCGCTTCGACCTTCTCTTTCGTTTCTGGTAACAATATCTTTGATTGCTCCAATTTTGTCTTCGTTGGCATTTCGGCCGTTTCTGCGACTTCTGGCAGCAAAGTTGGCTCGGCTGGTTTTTCAGCTTCGGTGGCCGAAGAAGTTTCTCCAGTAAATTCAGGCACTGAAGCTGGTTCAATATAGCGCGGCCGATGCGTAAGAACCTTTATCTTCTTCCTTTTCGGTTCTGGCTCGCTAGGAGCAGCTGCAGTTTCTTCTTTTGCAGAGCTTGTGTTTTTTCTCTTCTGCCTTCGAGTGGGATAGCAATAGTCAGGGTAGACGAACCCGATGGCATCAAATACCCGATTCAGCCTCTTCTTTTTTCGGCCTCCGAAGGCTGCTGACATTGCAGTATCTTCGGCCTTCGAGTAGGTCCCAAGCAGCTCATCACTTAAATTATCAATGCTTTTCAACCACTCATCATCTGGCTCAATAAATTTATCTCCAAATTTAAAAGTGTACTTAAATCTGATAAGTCCACCTTCGTCGGCCTCTTTAATGGTTTCTTGTGGCATTTCCCATTTCTCCGCAAGCGGCCACACCCTGAAGGCGATATGCTCTTGTACTAAGTCCCTTGTTCCTATAAAAGAACAGACAATGCCGAAGGCTCTCTGGCATTCTTCGGCAGCTTCATTCATTTCAACCTTCGGCCTGCGAAGGCCGAAGCTTTGCCAAATAGGGCGCATAATTATACCCTTGATGTCTTCTCGTGCTTTCAGATCATTTTTTACATAGAACCATTCTGTCATCCAGCCGCTGGGCCATCTTTTCCGAAAAGTTGGCACGGGGCAGCTTGACCCAGACCGAGAAACAAAATTGTAGCAGCCAAAGTTATTGTGATACTGTTCCTTACCCCAAGGTATTGTCTCGTATGATAATTCGTGCATATTGCAGAAACTTTTTGCATCAGGCTTCAGACCTTGGCTTCGCATGGCCCACACGAAGATATTCAGCCTTATGATTGCCTCGGGGGTAAGTTGGTGAAGATAAACTTCAAAGATCTTCAGCACCTCCACGACGAAGCTGCTCAAGGGCAATCGCAGCCCAGCCTTCAAGAAGCTTCGGAACACTACGACTTCATTCTCTTCGGGGTGTGGACAAGTCTTCTCCCCTTCGTCGGCCCTCACAACGGACAGATCCCGGAAATACCTTCCTCTCATGTTAACAAGATGATTCTCTTTGATAGTTGATTTACCATAAACTGAATGGCTTGGTCGCCTGGGGCGATCTTCGGAGTCTTCGCCACCACTGTCCACATCATAACTTTCACTGTCACCAGTATCTTCAGACAGCCCTTCCAGAATCTCCTTGGTGATTTTTTCTGTGTTGGTCTTCGACATCGCTATAAGAAACCCTAAGTTCTTCTCTTCATCGAGACTCAACTTCATCTCAGCAGCAGCTTTCTTAGCAGCTTCAGACATCTTCGGAAACACTAAAAAACTGTTTTCAAAGCCGAAGCTTCAAAGCTAAAAGCTTAGCAAATCACAGTGCACAAGAGCTAAAAAAATGAATGAGCGAGAGTGGTTGGCCAGAAAGCGTGCAAAATGAGTTTGCGGTATGGCCGTATTTATACGCTCGGTGCGTTGAAAGCTGAAAGACCCCACTTGTCATTGAATGTTGCTATTCTAGCAAAGGGAAGGTGTTTTTTCGGACCTTCGGCGTAAAGCCTTCGTCCATATCGCAATCTAAATTTATTATTTCGAACAAATTAATATTGCGAGGGGCTACTGTTGGGGACCTTCGGCGTCCGAAGGTCCTCAAAAACAGGATTTAACAGTATTCCTGCAGTACAATGTGTAAACAGGTATCCTCGGACTAAAGTCGACATTGTAGTGGACCGGAATAATACGAAGGTTGACTCAGAGCCGAAGGTGCGAGCAGGAAAGCTTCGGCGCGACAGCAAAGAGTGGAACCGACTTAAAGATGAAAAGGCTATTCAGACCTCAATAGACTACTATAGAGTTATTATCAAATGTAAAGGGCATGAATGTAATTTTGTAAGGGCTGTGTCCCGTGTCTATAAATAGGTGAACAGTATCCCCGTACTGTTCACGCTGACTTGGCATTCGCTTTTTGCGTCACGCTTGTACTGTCATTTCCTTCCGATTGAAGGTACACTTGTAGTTCAGTAATATTTTTGTTTATGCTCAATAATAATAAATGATTGTTCATGTTTTCTTTTACATTCTTTATATTTCATCCTTCGTCGTTGTTTGATGAATTGATGAAGGTATGACCTTCATCACCTTCGTCCGCAAGTCATTATATCCTAAGGGAAATAATGCTTCGGAGGACGAAGGATATTAACGATTAACATCTTCTATGTTGCCTTGTTCTTAACTCTTAGCATTTGAGAACAAGTCCCCAACAGTAAATGAGTGAAGATTATACCAAAGTAGGAGTCCTTTTGCTCTCTCCCCTAAAGATGGAGAGTTGCGCGAAGCGACGGCGAAGGATGAGTTGTGGAGTGGAAGCCTTTGTCTTCGCCGAAGACTCTAGTTCCCTTTCAATACACCTATGACTTGGTTTGAAATAGACTTGAAAACACATTAGTCATAGCATATGAAAGAGACATGATCAAAGGTATATAAAGGAGCTATGTGTGCAACTCAGCAAAAGAAGTTCCTAGAATCAAGAATATTTAGCTCATGCCTAAGTTTGTTAAAAGTTTGTTCATCAAGAGGCTTGGTAAAGATATCGGCTAATTGATCTTTAGTATTAATGTAAGAAATCTCGATATCTCCCCTTTGTTGGTGATCCCTTAAAAAGTGATACCGAATGGCTATGTGTTTAGTGCGGCTATGCTCAACGGGATTATCCGCCATGCGGATTGCACTCTCATTATCACATAGAAGAGGGACTTTGGTTAATTTGTAACCATAGTCCCTAAGGGTTTGCCTCATCCAAAGTAGTTGCGCGCAACAATGGCCTGCGACAATGTACTCGGCTTCGGCGGTAGAAAGAGCTACGGAATTTTGCTTCTTTGAAGCCCAAGACACCAAGGATCTTCCCAAGAACTGTCAAGTCCCCGATGTGCTCTTTCTATTGATTTTACACCCCGCCCAATCGACATCCGAATAACCAATTAAATCAAAAGTGGATCCCCTAGGATACTGTTGGGGGCCTTCGGCTTACGAAGGTCCTCAAAAACAGGATTTGACAGTATTTCTGGAGTATAATGTGTGAACATGTATCTTCGGACTCAAGTCGGTATCACAACAGACCAGAATAATACGAAGGTTGATACAGCGCCGAAGGTGTGAGCAGGAAAGCTTCGGCGTGATAGCAAAAAATGAAACCGACTTAAAGATGAAAAGGCTATTCAGACCTCGATAGATTACTATAGAATTATTATCAAATGTAAAGGGCATAAATGTAATTTTGTATGGGCTGTGTCCTGTGCCTATAAATAGGTGAACAGTACCCCCGTACTGTTCACGCTGATCTGGCATTTGCTTTTGCGTCACACCTGTACTTTCATATACTTCCAAGCTGAAGGTACACTTGTAATTCAATGTTATTACTGTTTCCTCACGATAATAATATATAATTGCCTATGTTATCATTTATATTCTTTATAATCCATTCTTCATCATCGTTTGCCATGTTTATGAAGGTATGTCCTTCATAACCTTCGTTCAAAAGTCATTATATCCCAAGGGAAATAATGTTCCGAAGAACGAAGGACATTATAAATTAACATTTTCTGTGTTGCCTTGTTCTTAACTCATAGCATTTGAGAACAAGTCCCCAACATTGGCGCCCACCTCCGGTGAACTCACTTCCACTCTTTGAGTTTTTGAACACCTTCGCTATGGCTCCGAAGAAAGCTTCAGCAGCTGGCACTGCAGCCCTCCAACCGCTGGACCACAATCAGGAGACTGTCTCTCTTCGGGAAGCCCGAAGCCAGAAAAGGAAGGCTGTTAGTCCGACATCTCCAGAGGATGAGATAGATCAAGAAATCAGAGACATGGAGATCCTTCATCAACAGGTGCAAAGGAAGAAGGAAAAGATGGCCAGGCTAGCTGAACTGCAAAGGCAGATAGACGAAGCCTCTGAAGAAGTTCGTCATCTTACCCAGGAGGAGCAACACCGAAGGCCTCAGCACCAAGACCTTCATCAGGAGGGTTTCCTCAATGAAGATGACTGGTATGACAATTTCCATCATGGGAATTTTGTTTTCCATGATGCTTCTCCTCTGTCCGCTGAGCTGCAGGCTACACCTTGGCCTCCGTCCTACAAGCCGCCTCAGCTTCCCGTATTTGATGGTCACTCAGACCCGAAGCAGTTTTTGATGAGCTACGAAGCAACAGTATCTTCATATGGTGGCAATGCTGCGGTCATGGCAAAATCTTTTGTTATGGCTGTCAGGAGTGTTGCTCAAACCTGGTACTCTTCCCTTCGACCAGGAACGATCACTTCGTGGCAAAAGCTGAAGGACTTGTTGTTAACTAGCTTCCAAGGGTTCCAGACGAAGCCGGTCACGGCTCAAGCCCTATTCCAGTGCACCCAGGATCACGAAGAGTACCTTCAGGCGTACGTCCGGAGGTTCTTGCGTTTGAGGGCACAGGCACCAACAGTGCCCAACGAAATTGTCATTGAGGCCATGATCAAGGGGCTTCGGCCAGGACCGTCAGCTCAGTACTTCGCTAGGAAGCCTCCTCAAACTTTGGAGAAGCTGCTCCAGAAGATGGACGAGTACATTCGGGCCGATAATGATTTTCGCCAAAGAAGGGAGGAGGCTTTCAGGTTTTCTGAAATGACCAGGGGCTTCGGAGGGAGGTTCTATCCGAGGCACTGAAAGGGAAATAGGCTTTAAACCTCTTCCTAAATGATTTTGGTGGTTGAATGTCCAACACAAACAATTGGACTAATTAGTTTGCTCTAGATTACATGTTCTACAGGTGCCAAAGATTCAACTCAAAACCAATAAAAAGAACAAGACAGGGTTCAAAAGAAAGGAGCAAAGAGAAACCGAAGTGCTCCCTGGTATGGCGCACCGGACTGTCCGGTGTGCCACCGGACACTGTCTGGTGCACCAGGGAGGATTGTCTTCAAACTCTTCACCTTCGGGTTTCTCAGGCGTAGCCCACTATAATTCACCGGACTGTCCGGTGCACCACCGGACAGTGTCCGGTGCTCCAGAGTGAAGTGGCTCTGAACTGGCCAGCTTCGGGAAAATGGGAGGTCGCTCCGCTAAAATTCACCGGACTGTCCGGTGTACACCGGACTGTCCGGTGTGCCAGCGGAGCAACGGTCATCTGCGCGCAACGGTCGACTCTGCAAAGTGTACAGTTGAATTCAGAGTGTCAGAGCAGAAGTCAGAGGGGCACCGGACTGTCCGGTGCTGCACCGGACTGTCCGGTGCCACATAAGGACAAAGCCTCCAACGGTCGACCAGCTCCAATCTCAACGGATAGGATGACGTGGCTGGCGCACCGGACATGTCCGGTGTGCACCGGACTGTCCGGTGCGCCCATCGCCAGCAGCTTCTCCAACGGCTACAAAATTGGAAGGTGGCTATAAATACCACCCCAACCAGCCACTTCAAGGTGTGGGAGCCCAAGCAACATTCCAAGTCATCTAGTTGACATACTCAAGCCCTCCCAACCACATATATTCATTGATCCATCCTATACACAAGATTTAGTCCACTGCAACCAACACAAGTGCCACAAAAGAGAGAGAGCAAGCAATTGAGAGCTACTCAATTGAGTTTAGCCCTAGCGCCTTGTGAGATTCATTAAGAGATAGTGTGTGCTACATCTTTGTGTTCATTTGTGCGTGGAGTATTGACTCCCATCGAACTTCCTCCAAAGTTTTGGAGGCTTGTAAAAGCTAGCAAGAGACACCAAAGAGTGTGGTGGTCCTTGTGGGATCGAGAGTGATCCTTGAGAAGAAGAAGAGCTCGCCGATCCTTGTGTGATCGGGGGAGAGAGGGAAAGGGTTGAAAAAGACCCGTCCTTAAGTGGACTCCTCAACGGGGACTAGGCCTTCGAGGGCCGAACCTCGGTAAAACAAATCACCCGTGTCCTTTGTGTTTATTACTTGTGATTTGTTTGTTTTCCCTTGCTCTAAGTTTTCTTGCACCATTATTTGCTAATATCATTTGGTGTTGCTTCAAGTTAAATTCCCATTTAGTGAAGCAACACATTGCAAGAAAGAACTTGTCCTAGTGCTCTTCTCATCTAAAGGCTTCTTGCTTTGTTATTCTATAACCTATTAGTTGTATTGATTTATCACTCCCACATTATTTAGCAATACTCTTTCCAAGCAAGAACTTAGTTTATATACTCCTATATTTGTATATCTTGTTCTAACCACTAATCAAGGGATCTAGTTGGGGGATAAAAGTGTTAATTTTCAGGTTCTGCCTATTCACCCCCCCTCTAGGCGACTTTCAATTGGTATCAGAGCTAGGCACTTCATCTTGAGTCTAACAACTCGAAGTGATGGCTCGTAGAAGATCCCAAAAGAACAAGAAGACTCCTCCATCGAACGTAACTCAAAAAGAGGTAACTCTTGAAATATTATTTGATGATTGTTCCAATTATGACTCATGGTCTACTAGTGTGATAAATGCTTTTAGAACCATAGATCCACGATTAGAACAAATTATAGACAAGAGTATTTTTTCCTCTAATTTCAATGGAAAAATTAATTCCGAGAAGGATCAAAGATGTTATCGCTTAAACTATCTAGCTTTTGACATCTTAACTAATTCTATTAGCAAAGAAGATTATCATGCCTTCATATCAAATTATAACGAATCAATCCATGATGCGCATGATATTTGGACTAGAATTAAAAGCAAATTTAATAAGTCCAAACATGATAGTTCATTTTGTGCTTCTACTTCCTTTAGTATTTGTGATACTAACCCTTGCAAGGAAGAAGAAGAAAATGAACGGTGGAGACCAAACGATGAATCCACCTCTCCAAAAGGTTTGTCTTCCCATTTCGATTCCCACATGTGTTGTGTGGCTAATGCAAATGATAGCGGAAGCACAAATGAGGATGAGGAGGAAGAAAGAAGCTTTGTGCAACTCTACGCTCGCCTAAGCCAAGAAGATAAGGCGGTCATGCTCAAGCTTCTAGAAAGAGCGAGAGAGCAAGGCGAAGCTCGTCAAAGGTTAGAAAGTATTCTCTCCATGAAGATGCAATGCTTTGACGAGTTGACTAAAGAACATGAGGAGCTAAAGTGCTCTCATGTTGATTTGGTCCAAAGGTATGAAACTATTTCAATTGAGCAAGATAACGCTTTACATTGTATCGCTCAATTAGTAAATAAGAATACCTTGCTTAAGGACCAAGTGGAAAAGCTAAAAATTGAAAATCTAGCTTTTCAAGAAAAATATGATATGCTCCTATGCTCTCATGAAAATCTTAGAGATGATCATATCATATTAAACATTGCTCATGAGGTTGTGATAGAAAATTTAAAATCCCAACAACCTCACTCATGCACATGTATTCAAATTGATACTATATTACCATGTGCTAATGCTTGTTGTCCGTCGACAAGCAAATCTTCCTTTGAGCTAGAATTTGCAGGAACAAACGATGATTCATATCAAAAGCTCAAGGAAGAAAATGAGAGGCTGAAGATGAGCTTGACACAACTAAAAGGGAAGTGCATTGCTCAACCTTCTCAAGATAACCGTGACCACATGGTGAAGAAGCTTGAGACGGGAACAACCGCGGCATGCACTAAAACCCTTGAGGAAAATGTCAAGGATTTAAGGATTGCCAAGAGGAAGAAGCAAAAGATGAAATTCAATACATCCTCCAAAAGCCTCAACCACGCCTCTACAAAAGGTAACATCCAAGGTAATGATCAAGCCACACTTCACATTAAGAGGTGTAGTGAATGCTTTGAAAAGGGGCACTTGATTAGGTCATGTCCCTACATTAAAAATGGCTTGATTATTAACAAGGATGATAGACTTTGTTTTAAATGCTCTAAGAAGGGACACTTGCTTAGATCTTGTCCCCATTTAAAACAAAAAGGCATAGGGTTAGAAAAGAAAGTTTTTACTAACCATGTAGCAAGCAACAAACAAGGAAAGAAGAAAACTTCAAAACTTGAAAAACGCCTATGCTACACATGCCGAAAGAAGGGACATCAATGCAAGGATTGTCCCATTGGTAACAATTCCACTCCTAGCTTGTCAATTAATTCTCATGTAACTAGGCAACCCAAAATTGCAACTTGTGCTAGAAAGGTAATAAGTTTACCTAGTGCTAACACAAAGAACTTTTGGGTTCCTAGATCTTTGTTGACTAACCGTGATGGACCCATCAAGCGATGGGTACCAAAATATGCTTGACAAGCTTTGCAGAAAGAAGGAGATGATATGAAGTCTTTGGGGTGCTTGAGAGAGTTCATTCAATTCTTATCAACTCAAGCCATCAATCTTCAATAATCTATATACATGATTGACCCAAGATATCATTTGTGAAAAATCAAGGCCTACAACATGGAGGAAAGCCAAAGGATGGTAACACTTATCTTTTAAGTATTTAAAATATCATTTCTTATGTGTCTTGTGTAGTCACATAGAAAAATTGAAGCACTTCAAATGTCTTTAAATTGATATTACCATTCTTTGAAGAATTTCCTCTCATATGGTAGTTTGCACATTCATTATTTCCATACTATGGCAATCTACATGCTTTAATTTATTGCTAGTATGTCATGGCATATCCTTCCTCTAATTATCTTGTTATTGCCATGATTCTAGATATAGAGAGATATTTCATGTTCTTAAAAGAATAAGGTGTCATGTAAGGAATTCAAATCCTTAGGACACTTGTAAAAGGAAAACTCTCTCTATAACTAGAATAGTGAGACTAATGATTTCTATCTAAGTAACCCAAGTAGTCTCACTTGTAGAGAATAAGTTTCTCTTTGGAAGCATGTAATCTAACATGAAAAGAAAAATCAATCCAATGTTTTATGATGTATTTCTACTTGCTCAAATTGGATATGATTCGTTCACATTTATCGCTTTCCAAATCATGAATTAGATTTATTCCTATAATCTCAAAGGATTATTTATGCTTGTTTTATGAGTTAAAATTGAGCATAACATCATCTATGGATAATCTAGTTCATGCTATGGAGTTTCCATGTTTTGGTAATCTAGCTTCTCATTCCTTATCAAAATGATTACAAAAAAAAATGGAAACTAGTGCTTGTGTTGCTACTAAAATTTTTCTTGAGTTCAATTATGAAAATCTACAAGAGAGAAAGTGCACAAGCCTCATGGGTTGAGCTTCACCCAAAGGAAGAAAGGTAAAAGCAAAGGTATGGGAACTCATCTTCTTAAGTTTGGTTCCCATCTCAATGGGTATTTAATCTAAATTATCATATTCTACCCTTGTGAGGAATAGATTCTTTATTGGACCAAAATTAACTAAGTATGCATTCAATATCATTTTCATAAATGCGCTTGTCCATTAGAATCTAATTCATGCCTTTGCTATATCCATTTTCATATTGATGCACTTCTAAGTCATGATAATAAATTCAATATGAAAAAGTAAAATTCCTTTGATTGATCAAAAATGATTAAAAAGGTGCTCATTCCTCTTTTCTGTTAATGTGCACCAACGTTAAGGAATTTACTTCATGTCTATGTGACTCATGGATGATGAATTATGCTTATTTCCTATCTAAAAGAAATCATCCATTACTATATATTCCCTTGTATTACTAACATTCTTCTTGAGTATTTTCAATAAGTTTGAAAGGAAAAAGAAGCCACTGCAAAGGGAGGACTCTCAAATGAAAGAGGAGAACATCAAGAACAACACCACCTACTTCCACGAAACAATCAATGGTGTGGTTGTGAGTATTCTAAATCTTTCATAATGAAAATACTAGGCTCAAGTTGTTTATTACAAATTTAATGAGCCTTGATCAAGATGTATAATGGTTCTCCCTATTTGTCTTCCAAGTAAATACATCCATTCAATTCATTCAAATTCTTGATGCATATCTTTAGAGGGAGCCTCTGTCTATATCTTGATTATGTTGAGACTATTACTTTATCTTAGTAATTTCATGTAGTCTCTTTCATGAGAATAAGTTTCTCATATAGTATGCTACTCCACATCAATCCAACTTGTTAAAATAATGTCGCCTTTATCAAGGATTGTTGCTTTCATTGCTAAAGTAGCATGCTTATTGGATTCTCCCATTTTAAGCTTAATTCATATTCCAATATGTTACTCTCTTGATCACATCCATTGTTTGTTTGATCATAGAATAACATCAAATGACACTTAGTGCCTCATACTCTTTCAAATCGATATCTCTCTTGATATGCACTAGGTTAAAAGGAGAATTCATGATTCATTTATGCAATTTGTGATCCACTTGATATATGTTAACCATGTCTTAGAAAAAGGATCACTAGTTGTAAGAACTCTCTCTTGTGCAAAATATTTTCACACACTGTCATTAAGCATAGGTCTTAAGCAAACAAGACCAAGGACATAAGCACAATGGAGAGAGCGTCTACAAGTAAAGGTACAAAAAGGGTAAAACTAATTCCTATCATTTACATATGTACCTAAATCTTCCTCTTATATACACTCTTTGCATATCTTGTATAAAAGGAAGAGAAAGCATGTCCTTTGCATTTATCCCTGCTTCATACCTAGTTTAACCTCTTAAAATCTCACTCATGCATTATTGCATCTTTGTTAAAACTAGATGAAGTGGTTTTATTGTCAAAGAGCTTAAAGCTTAACCTTTGTAACGAGGATAAGCTACCTTTGTTCCAAAGGTGGATGGTCCTTAAGTCTCTTTGAAATCTTTAAAGGAAAATGCTTAAAATGTTTGCAACATGCTTTCATAAGTGCATAATCTGTCATGAGCATCACACATATACTATGACACAATGCACTTCACTTTCTCTATGATATAGACTTGTTCTCATTAACCTAATTATGTGCACTTGGCATTTAAGGCCAAAATATGTATTCCTCTCAAGGCACATATTTAGGGGGAGAAATCTATATTGTATAGAACTAAGATCATGCTTAATTGACATATCTTTTGATCATATCTCTTTCATTTTGGTACAAATGCATATATCTTATTATTCTCGTACCATAACTACGACTAATATGTTTCCAAGTATATTTCTATACTAAGTCGTAGATTGAAAGGGAAATGGAGTCTTCGGCGAAGACAAGGCTTCCACTCAACTCTATCGGTACTATTTATCCTTCGCCATCACTCCACACTAGCTCTCCACATTGGTATAATCTTTCACTCATATATTATTTGCCAAAGGGGGAGACAACTTATAGTCAGAGGGGCTTATATTTCACTCATATGTATCCGTTTTTGGCGATTCATGCCAAAGGGGGAGAGAATGTTAGCCCAAAGCAAAAGGACCGCACCACCACCTAATTTTAAAATGAGTTTCAAATTTCAAATTGGTATCTTATTGTGTTCAAAAGGGGGAGAAAGTAGTATCTTAAAACCCTCTTGAACACTAAGAGGATTTAATCTAGGGGGAGTTTTGTTTAGTCAAAGGAAAAGCATTTGAAACAGGGGGGGAAATTTTCAAATCTTATGATTCATTTACCTTTGACTATTTACAAAAGACCTTGAAAAAGAATTTCCAAAACATTTGCAAAAACAAAACTTGAGGTGCAAGCATGGTCCAAAATGTTAAAAATAAAGAAAAGCATCCATGCATATCTTATGAAATGAATATTGGTTTAATTCCAAGCAATCTTTGCACCTATCTTATGTGATAGTCGCCTAGAGGGGGGTGAATAGGGCGAAACTGAAATTTACAAAAATAAACACAACTACAAGCCGGGTTAGCGTTAGAAATGTAAACGAGTCCACGAGAGAGGGTGCAAAACAAATCGCAAGCAAATGAAGAGTGTGACACGCGGATTTGTTTTACCGAGGTTCGGTTCTCGCAAACCTACTCCCCGTTGAGGAGGCCACAAAGGCCGGGTCTCTTTCAACCCTTCCCTCTCTCAAACGATCCCTCGGACCGAGTGAGCTTCTCTTCTCAAATCAAAGCCGGGAATAAAACTTCCTCGCAAGGGCCACCACACAATTGGTGCCTCTTGCCTTGATTACAATTGAGTGTTGAACACAAGAGCAAGTGAGAAAGAAAAGAAGCAATCCAAGCGCAAGAGCTCAAAAGAATACGACAAATCTCTCTCGCTAATCACTAAAGCCTTTTGTGGAATTGGAGAGGATTTGATCTCTTTGGTGTGTCTAGAATTGAATGCCTAGCTCTTGTAAGTGGTTGAGAAGTGGAAAACTTGGATGCTATGAATGGTGGGGTGGTTGGGGTATTTATAGCCCCAACCACCAACTTGACCGTTGGTGGAGGCCGTCTGTTCGATGGCGCACCGGATAGTCCGGTGCACACCGGACAGTCCGGTGCCCCAGCCACGTCATCAGTTCCGTTGGAAATTGACCGTTGGAGTTCTGACTTCTGGGCCCGCCTTGATGTCCGGTGGCGCACCGGACATGCACTGTAGAGTGTCCGGTGCGCCTGCTCCCGCGTGCCTGACGACTGTGCGCTTCTGGCGCGCATTAAATGCGCCTGCAGGTGACCGTTGGCGCGAAGTAGCCGTTGCCCCGAGGTTGCACTGGACAGTCCGGTGTACACCGGACAGTCCGGTGAATTTTAGCGGAGCAGCTGAAGTGAAAACCCGAGGCTGGCGAGTTCCAGAGGCCGCCCTTCCTTGGAGCACCGGACATGTCAGGTGTACACCGGACATGTCCGGTGTACACCGGACAGTCCGGTGAATTATAGCGGAGTTGCCTCTGGAAATTCCCGAAGGTGGCGAGTTTGTGTTGAAGTCCTCTGGTGCACCGGACACTGTCCGGTGTACACCGGACAGTCCGGTGCCCCCAGACCAGAGGTGCCTTCGGTTGCCTTTAGCTCTCTATTTGAACCCAACTTTGGTCTTTTTAATTGGCTTGATGTGAACCTTTTGCACCTGTATAACTTATACACTAGAACAAACTAGTTAGTCCAATTATTTGTGTTGGGCAATTCAACCACCAAAATTATATAGGAACTAGGTGTAAGCCTAATTCCCTTTCAATCTCCCCCTTTTTGGTGATTGATGCCAACACAAACCAAAGCAAATATAGAAGTGCATAATTGAACTAGTTTGTATGATGTAAGTGTAAAGGTTGCTTGGAATTGAGCCAATATAAATACTTACAAGATATGCATGGATTGTTTCTTCATTTTTAACATTTTGGACCACGTTTGCACCACATGTTTTGTTTTTGCAAAAATCTTTTGCAAATAGTCAAAGGTAAATGAATAAGAGTTTGCAAGGCATTTTCAAGTTTTGAAATTTTCTCCCCCTGTTTCAAATGTCTTTCCTTTGACTAAACAAAACTCCCCCTAAATGAAATCATCCTCTTAGTGTTCAAGAGGGTTTTGATGATTCCAATTGAAAAACTATTTTCTCCCCCTTTTGAACTCAATAAGATACCAATTGAAAAATACTCTTGGAAAACACTAAGTTTTTGAAATTGGTGGTGGTGCGGTCCTTTTGCTTTGGGCTCAACCTTTCTCCCCCTTTGGCATGAATCGCCAAAAACGGAATCATTAGAGCCCTTCGATGTATTTTCTCCTCCTTTGGTCATAAAATAAATGAATGAAGAGTATACCAAAGTTGGAGAGATTCTCGGAGTGACGGCGAAGGATGAGTAGTGGAGTGGAGTGGAAGCCTTTGTCTTCGCCGAAGACTCTAATTCCCTTTCAATATACCTATGACTTGGTTTGAAATACTCTTGAAAACACATTAGTCATAGCATATACAAAAGAGATATGATCAAAGGTATACTTGTGTGCTATGTGTGCAAACTAGCAAAAGAAATTTCTAGAATCAAGAATATTGAGCTCATGCCTAAGTTTGGTAAAAGTTTGTTCATCAAGTGGCTTGGTAAAGATATCGGCTAATTGATCTTTAGTGTTAATGTATGAAATCTCGATATCCCCCTTTTGTTGGTGATCCCTAAGAAAATGATACCGAATGGCTATGTGCTTAGTGCGGCTATGCTCGACGGGATTGTCGGCCATTTTAATTGCACTCTCATTATCACATAGCAAAGGGACTTTGGTTAATTTGTAACCGTAGTCCCGCAGGGTTTGCCTCATCCAAAGCAATTGCGCGCAACAATGACCTGTGGCAATGTACTCGGCTTCGGCGGTTGAAAGAGCGACCGAATTTTGCTTCTTTGAAGCCCAAGACACCAAGGATCTTCCCAAGAACTGGCAAGTCCCCGATGTGCTCTTTCTATTAATCTTACACCCCGCCCAATCGGCATCCGAATAACCAATTAAATCAAAAGTGGATCCCCGAGGGTACCAAAGCCCAAACTTAGGTGTATAAGCCAAATATCTCAAGATTCGTTTTACGGCCGTAAGGTGTGATTCCTTAGGGTCGGCTTGGAATCTTGCACACATGCAAACGGAAAGCATAATGTCCGGTCGAGATGCACATAAATAAAGCAATGAACCAATCATCGACCGGTATACCTTTTGATCCACGGACTTACCTCCCGTGTCGAGGTCGAGATGCCCATTGGTTCCCATGGGTGTCTTGATGGGCTTGGCATCCTTCATCCCAAACTTGTTCAGAATGTCTTGAGTGTACTTTGTTTGGCTAATGAAGGTGCCCTCTTGGAGTTGCTTTACTTGGAATCCTAAGAAATATTTTAACTCCCCCATCATAGACATCTCGAATTTCTGTGTCATAATCCTACTAAACTCTTCACATGTAGACTCGTTAGTAGACCCAAATATAATATCATCAACATAAATTTGGCATACAAACAAGTCATTTTCAAGAGTTTTAGTAAAGAGTGTGGGATTGGCTTTTCCGACTTTGAAGCCATTAGCAATAAGAAAATCTCTAAGGCATTCATACCATGCTCTTGGGGCTTGCTTGAGCCCATAAAGCGCCTTAGAGAGCTTATAGACATGGTTAGGATACTCACTGTCTTCAAAGCCGGGAGGTTGCTCAACATAGACCTCTTCCTTGATTGGTCCATTGAGGAAGGCACTTTTCACGTCCATTTGATAAAGCTTAAAGCCATGGTAAGTAGCATAGGCTAATAATATGTGAATTGACTCAAGCCTAGCTACGGGTGCATAGGTTTCACCGAAATCCAAACCTTCGACTTGGGAGTATCCCTTGGCCACAAGTCGAGCTTTGTTCCTTGTCACCACGCCATGCTCATCTTGCTTGTTGCGGAAGACCCATTTGGTTCCTACAACATTTTGATTAGGACGTGGAACCAAATGCCATACCTCATTCCTAGTGAAGTTGTTGAGCTCCTCTTGCATTGCCACCACCCAATCCGAATCTTGTAGTGCTTCCTCTACCCTGTGTGGCTCAATAGAGGAAACAAAAGAGTAATGTTCACAAAAATGTGCAATACGAGATCTAGTGGTTACCCCCTTATGAATGTCGCCGAGGATGGTGTCGACGGGGTGATCTCGTTGGATTGCTTGGTGGACTCTTGGGTGTGGCGGCCTTTGCTCTTCATCCTCCTTGTCTTGATCATTTGCATCTCCCCCTTGATCATTGCCGTCATCTTGAGGTGGCTCATTTGCTTGATCTTCTACTTCATCAACTTGAACTTCATCCTCATTTTGAGTCGGTGGAGATGCTAGCGTGGAGGAGGATGGTTGATCTTGTGTATGTGGAGGCTCTTCGGATTCCTTAGGACACACATCCCCAATGGACATGTTTCTTAGCGCTATGCATGGAGCCTGTTCTTCACCTATCTCATCAAGATCAACTTGCTCTACTTGAGAGCCGTTAGTTTCATCAAACACAACGTCACAAGAAACTTCAACTAGTCCTGAGGACTTGTTAAAGACTCTATATGCCCTTGTGTTTGAATCATATCCTAGTAAAAAGCCTTCTACAGTTTTAGGAGCAAATTTAGATTTTCTACCTCTCTTAACAAGAATAAAGCATTTGCTACCAAAAACTCTAAAATATGAAATGTTGGGCTTTTTACCGGTTAGGAGTTCATAGGATGTCTTCTTGAGGATTCGGTGAAGGTATAACCGGTTGATGGCGTAGCAAGCGGTGTTGACCGCTTCGGCCCAAAACCGATCCGGTGTCTTGTACTCATCAAGCATGGTTCTTGCCATGTCCAATAGAGTTCGATTCTTCCTCTCCACTACACCATTTTGTTGTGGAGTGTAGGGAGAAGAGAACTCATGCTTGATGCCCTCCTCCTCAAGGAAGCCTTCAATTTGAGAGTTCTTGAACTCCGTCCCATTATCGCTTCTAATTTTCTTGATCCTTAAGCCGAACTCATTTTGAGCCCGTCTTAAGAATCCCTTTAAGGTTGAAAGGATCACGATGCCCAAGAGGGGGGGTGAATTGGGCTTTTCTAAAAATCAACACTAATTAAAAACCTAAGCAAGAGCTAAACAAGAGCCCAACTTCACCCCAACAACTAGCACTAAGAATATAATACTAGAAATGTAACAAAGCTAAGATAATACTTCAAATACTTGCTAAACAAATACACAATGTAAAGTGCTTGAATTAAGTGCAGAATGTAAAGCAAAGTTTAGAAGACTCCTCCAATTTTTTCCCGAGGTATCGAAGAGTCGGCACTCTCCACTAGTCCTCGTTGGAGCACCCGCGCAAGGGTATCGCTCCCCCTTGGTCCTCGCAAGAACCAAGTGCTCACTACGAGATGATCCTTTGCCACTCCGGCGCGGTGGATCCCTCGAGACCGCTTACAAACTTGAGTCGGGTCACCAACAAGATCTCCACGGTGATCACCGAGCTCCCAACGCCACCAAGCCGTCTAGGTGATGCCGATCACCAAGAGTAACAAGCCGTAGACTTTCGCTTGACCAAGAGAAGCCTAATGCAAGTGGTGTGTGCTCTAGGTGGCTCTCACTAGCGCTAATGAGGAACAAGCGCGAATTATGATTCTCTAATCTCCTCACTAGGCTTTTGGTGCTTGCAATGCTCTACCAAAGTGCTGGAATAAATGTGGAGTGCAACACTTGAATATGGTGGGTGGAGGGGGTATAAATAGCCCTCACCCACCAACTAGCCGTTACAGGCACTTTACTGCGCGATGGCGCACCGGACAGTCCGGTGCGCCACCGGTGCGCCAACGGTGCGCCACCGGTGCGCCAACGGTCGTTTCCAACGGCTAGTTCTGACAGAGAGCCGTTGGACTCATGGCGCACCGGACAGTGAACAGTCCACTGTCCGGTGCACACCGGACAGTCCGGTGCGGTGTCCGGTGCACCACTAAAATTCAACTCTGAACGCTGCGCTCTCGGGTTTCTGCGAAGGGAAAAATACTGCCGTGGACCAGCCTGGCCCCACCTGGCAGAGGGTGCACCGGACAGTCCGGTGCACACCGGACAGTCCGGTGCCCCTAAGCTAGAAACCCTAAGTCTTGTTTTTCAGCTGATTTTCAAATCGGTTTTCGCTCTAACTTGTGTGTGAGTTCTAGAGTGACACCTAACACTGTATATGAGTGTGATTGAGCACGAACACTACACTAGAACTCTCTTGGTCAAACTACTCATCGACAACCCCTCTTTATAGTACGGCTAAAAGAGAATAAAAGACCTAACTAAATCGCGAGTGTCCACATCTCCTTGACACTCGGACTCCGTAGACCTTCACCTTTTGTTCCGTCGTTTTAGCCGTCGCTTCGAGTTCTTATCTCCGGGATTGTTTTCACCGTTGTAGTACTTCTACCTGTCATGCGACCTAACTTACCATTTGTCTCTGCA
Organism: Zea mays; assembly: GCF_902167145.1. Classification (NCBI taxonomy): domain Eukaryota; kingdom Viridiplantae; phylum Streptophyta; class Magnoliopsida; order Poales; family Poaceae; genus Zea; species Zea mays. The sequence continues at coordinate 134,631,081 of NC_050104.1, forward strand.
AAACACACGTTAGTCACATATAATATTACGTTGTCATTAATCACTAAAACCAACCAGGGGCCTAGATGCTTTCAATCTCCCCCTTTTTGGTGATTGATGACAACCCTACAAGTTTTGTGAGAGTAGTTTGTTTTGAAGATTCTGTCAATAGAAAGAATGGTTAATTATACTCAGTAATCTTTGACAGAAAGAATGTGTATCATAATAATAAGAGTGAGCGCATACACATCATAAGTTTCTTATTCATATAAAAGAGAAGGTAAATTAATGAAACAAGAGCTAGAAGACTGGTGATATGATATAAGGTGAAAACATAATACACACAGTCAATCATACGCAACGAGAGTATATGACGAGTTTGTGAGCCAAAAAAACATCAAGCTAGAACAGAGAGTAGCAGACACATATATTACATCAAAATGACTCTGACTCTCTACTAACTCTCTAACTCCCCCTAGCTCTCACAACTCATATCTCTCCCCCTTTGGCGTCAAACACCAAAAGGGACCTGAACCTAAACATCTGAAGCAGGAGGAGGTGGCGGGGGCGCATCCGGTCGAGGTCGAGGTAGCAGAGCGAACGCCGACGGAGGGTCAGAGTCAGTCTCGGATCCAGGATCTGCGGTAGGCCGCGCTGCAGGAGCTACCGAAACAGAAGCGGTCACAGATACTGCCACAGCGGTAGTGGTAACAGTAGATGCTGGTGGCACTAACGGCTGCGGACAGATAGAGCTGAGAGCCGAAGAGGTGAACGCCAAAGTGACCGGCCGGAGCGGAGAGGTACCAGCAGGGGGTCCAGACAAGATCGAAGGCACCACTGGAGCGTGAAGCGGAGGAGGCGGAGCAGACTGAACTGGAGGTGCTGAGATACCAGAATGCTGGAGCATGAGAGCCATGAATGCCCTATTCTCTGCCCTATCCTGAATAAGCTGCTGCTGAAGAGCATCCTGCCTGTCCTGCATGCTTTGAAACATCGAGAGCATCCTGTCGGATAAATGGGCCTGCTCGGCTGCCAGGAGAGCCTGCTGCTGGGTGAGAGTCTGCTGCTGCTGGGTGAGAGTCTGAAGAATCGAAGCAAGGGCAGGGTCCATAGCCTGAGGATGAGGAGGGGCAGCACTAGAACTCCCAGCCTCATGATCATGTGAGCGTGGAGGCATAGGAGGCGGAGGCAGAGGAGGAACCCCAAAATCATCATCATCATCATCATCATCATCAGCTGCTGTACCCTGAGTGTCAAACTGTCGTAGAGCTGCATCCTCGGCCTGAGAGTCATACACAGAAGCAGAAGCTGGCACTGGAATCTCAGGAGCAGGGCGGTAAGATCCAAACACAAGGCGTGAGGCCTCAAGAGTGCTCTGAAATCGAGGTGGCTGAATCAGCTGCGCAAAGATGTGGCATAAGTAGTGAGCATAAGGTAACTGCCGACGAGCACGAATCCCATCCAGAACAGTGTCCTCGATCTCACAGATCAGGAAGTCCACAACATCAAACTCAGAGTGGGATACCAGGGCACCAAGGAGCCAAAGCTGAATATGAGTGGTAGCCTCCCTGTATCCCATCCTCGGCAGGAGTGTCCGTCTGACGAGCTCATATAAGTACTTCGCTGCTGTAGTAAAGTCTGCTGGTGAACGTCGCGACCCATCTGTGAAAGGTGGGCGGAACAGAGCCGCGACGTGAGCTGTCCCTGGAGCAACACCGCCGTGAGGGCGACGAGGAGGATCTGAAGTGCCGTAGCAGAGGCTGTGAAGGCGAGTCGTCGACTCAGGGAATCCAAATAGCTGTCGGATCTGACTGGCAGTGATCGTGACATCCTCGCGCTCAAAGCGGAACCTCATCCAATGATGATCCGGGTCAATCCAAACAGAGGCGTAGAAGACGCGGACCCACTCCTCAACATATCTGCCGCTGATAGTCAGAAGGGACAGGAGGCCAGGCAGATAGGTGAGATGCGCCTCAGACTCAGCACCGGCTGCAAGCAGAAAAGCTGGAAGATCCAAGAGGCGGTGCACTCGCAGCGCTATCTGAGCAGACATCTGAGCCCTGAAGAATGACTCCTGAATCCGTGTGCTGAAAAGAACACCTGCTGCTGGGTCTCTCTGAGCTGGCAGCCAAGACTCCACGGGTACGTACCTGAACCGACGTACCCGTGCTGCAGTAGCACGCTGAAGATCAAACAGACGAGGATCCGAAACCAGAGGACGGGCCTCAGTCTCATCACGCTCCCGAAAGCGAGGAGGAGGGACAGGAGGAGCTGAAGCGGGAGCGGGAGCAGGGGAAGCAGTGGAAGCTGGCGTAGTGGAGGTAGTGGGTATGGCTGTGGAGGTGGATGGAGCAATAGGAGTGACGGGAGCAGGCAGAGTGGGTGGCGGAGTGGAAGCGGAGGTATGAGTGGAGGAGCGAGACCGGGAGGTGAGACGACGAGCACAGAATGCAATCTGATCGGATGGAACATGCGGCTGATCTCCAAGTGCGGCCTGCGCAGCGGCTGCGGCAGCTGCTGCCGCTGCACGGGCCTCTCTGTCCGTACGCCGCTTCTTGCGGCCTTCCTGCTGCTCCAAATAGACAGTCTTGCCCTTCACCTGCCTGAAGGGGCGACGAGGGTCCTCGTCATCGCCACCCCCTGACGCCGACGCATTCTTCGTGCGCGGCATCCTGAACTAATGTCTGCAAATGAGATAGAGAGACTAAGCATAGAGCAAAAGTGACCGATAGATTTAGTAAAGAGTGAGATGTCTACCTGGAAAGCTCACACGAGAGGTGACGATCCAGGCAGGACGGGAGACGACACACAGTCACACAAGGTCACTGAAATGACAGAAGAGGTGAGCACGTATTAGTCACATAGTCATAATCATATGAAATGTGAATAAATACATACACAGAGAGATATGGCACGATACGGGACGATCAAGAAGTCAAATGATGTGAAAACGATGTTTGACTGATAAAAAGTGCCATAGAAGGTTTGGAATTCGAATTAAGGCACGGAACGATATGGGATGGAGCCGATACTTCACGAATAGGTTTATATAGGTAAATATGAGGGAAGTGTGTGCTTGGTTTGAATTTAGGCGAAGAAAAAGAAATTAGGGCACTCGGCTCAGAAACGATCGCTCAAAACGGGAATTTTGGTGAAATTTAAGCCTAGGATCTCGGATTGGCGTGAAATTTGGCAAGTAGGTTACTGGAAGCGTTGTGAAGGTGCCTGAAAAATTTGGGTTCAATTGGAGCAAGTTTGGCTGGTTTGGGCATTTCACCGAGCATGTGGCATGCGGGGAGCTAGGGTTTTGGTGAAACGGCCATTTGAGGTGGGAATGCCCTCCCGAAGGAGCTAAAAACTTGCAGGGATACACAATAGAGATATTTGAACTCATTTCACCAGAGGGATTTGCAGGATTTGACAGGAAAATGAGAGAAGGTCAATGGGGGAAATAGAGTGCCACACTGCTGCAGACAGAGCACAGAGAGGGAGAGGAAACAGGGGAGGAAGAGGAGAGCCTGCTCACCGAGAGGGAGAGGACGGTCGCCGGAGGGTCGCCGCCGGTGAGGGGAGATCGCCGGGAGGGGAGAAATCGCCAAGAACAGAGAGCAGCTGGCGGCCGGCTGGGAAATAAAAGAGGTCTCTGGCTCGGTCGGGCTGGAGGCCGTTTTTTTAAAACGTGAGATGGGCGCACCGGACAGTCTACAGTGCCTGTCCGGTGCACACCGGACAGCGCACAGTAGCCGTCCGGTGAACCACCGGACAGCGCACAGGAAAAGGAATTTTAGCGCGCGGCTGCCGGTGCACCGGACATTGCACAGTGCAGTGTCCGGTGCACACCGGACTGTCCGGTGAGCCCAGACAGAGGGGAGTTTGGAAAATTTTGAATTTTTCTATCTAACTCCTAACCAAACCAAATCCCAACTTATAATCACTCAAAATAACACTTGTTGGGGCAGGTATTGGCACCCTCATATACTTTTCAAAATATTTTGCCATAGGCTAGATAATTTTTAGAGAAAATAGGCAAATGGTGAAATTTGCATTTTGGTTTGCACTCGGGGTTTTCATGAGTGATTTGAGTTTTGAATACTCCCCCTAAGTGCAGTACCTCATGCATATTTCAAGAACCAATAATTGCATGAAAAGTAAGAATTTAAGTGCTAAAAGCTTAAAACCTAAGACTTGTCAGGTTTGACCCGAGTTAAGCTTTTTCACTCGCTTTGTTGGCGGTTATCTCAACTAGGTTAGACAAGTCCTAGATGCAATACAAGGAATATAAATATGCAATGCAAGTGACAACACCATTTGACATTTTACATAAAATTTCTGAGATCAAGAATGTTTAGTTCATTTCTCAACATGCAAAAGCGGGTCTTATCAAGTGGCTTAGTGAAAATATCTGCTAATTGATCTTCCGACCTCACTCCTTCTAAAATGATATCTCCTTTAGCAACATGATCTCTAAGGAAGTGATGACGGATATCAATGTGCTTGGTGCGAGAGTGTTGTACAGGATTATTAGCAATTTTAACAGCACTCTCATTATCACACAACAAAGGTACCTTTTCTAGAACTACGCCATAGTCTAGAAGAGTTTGTTTCATATATAAAATCTGTGTGCAACAAGCACCTGCGGCAATGTATTCCGCTTCGGCAGTTGACAAGGCAACACTATTTTGCTTTTTGGATGTCCATGAAACTAGTGATCTACCAAGCAGATGGCATCCCCCAGAAGTACTTTTCCTATCAATTTTGCAACCGGCATAATCCGAATCGGAATAGCCAATTAAATCAAAAGTAGCTCCTTTGGGATACCACAGACCAACGCTTGTGGTGTGCCTGAGATACCTAAGAATTCTCTTAACAGCGCGAAGATGAGCTTTCTTTGGATTAGATTGGAATCTAGCACACATGCAAACACTGAACATAATATCGGGCCTAGATGCGGTAAGGTACAATAAACTACCAATCATAGAACGGTAGAGAGTTTGATTAACCGGGTTACCTCCCTCATCTAAGTCGAGATGTCCATTTGTAGGCATGGGAGTCTTGATTGGTTTGCATTTCTCCATGTTGAACCTTTTCAACAAGTCTTTGGTATACTTCTCTTGTGAGAGAAAGTTACCATCTTTCATTTGCTTGACTTGAAAGCCGAGGAAGTATGTTAGCTCACCAATCATTGACATCTCGAACTCCTTCGACATCAACTCACCAAATTCCTTGCAATGATAGTCATTTGTCGAGCCAAAGATTATATCATCAACATATACTTGACAAATGAAAATATCACCGTTATGTTTCTTTGTGAAGAGAGTTGTGTCGACGGTCCCGATTTTGAAGCCCTTTTCGATGAGGAAGTCGCGAAGACGCTCATACCAAGCCCTTGGAGCTTGCTTTAGCCCATAAAGCGCCTTGGACAACCTGTAAGCATGGTTAGGATATCTAGGGTCTTCAAATCCAGGCGGTTGCTCAACATATACAAGTTCATTTATGAAGCCATTTAAAAATGCACTTTTTACATCCATTTGATAAAGTTTTATATCATAGCATGATGCATATGCAAGTAGGATACGGATGGCTTCTAGTCGAGCAACCGGTGCAAAGGTCTCTCCAAAATCTAAGCCTTCAACTTGAGAGAATCCCTTTGCGACAAGTCTTGCCTTGTTTCTTACAATCACACCTTGATCATCTTGTTTGTTTCTGAACACCCACTTTGTTCCAATGATTCTTGCATCTTGTGGGGGCTTCTCCAGGGTCCAAACTTCGTTACGGGTGAAGTTGTTAAGTTCTTCATGCATGACATTCACCCAGTCCGGATCCTGTAGCGCCTCATCTATACAAGTAGGCTCAACACAAGAAACAAAAGAGTGATGTTCAATAAAATTAGCATGTTTATGTGATCGAGTAATAACCCCTTGTGAAGGACTCCCGATGATTTGGTTTTGAGGATGAGCTTGAAGTAGTGATGAGTTTCTCCTGTCAACCACTTGGGAAGAAGATCCTGGAGCATCAACATCTTCGGCTTGTACTCTTGCTTGTTCATGAGAGACAAATGTATCTTCATTTGCATGCCTCTCATCTTTTTCATCATCTTGTGGTACATTTGATGAAGAAGGCATGTCAATGATTTGCACCTCTTCTTCATCTTCTTTTGGTTTGATAGCTCCAATAGGCATGTTCTTCATTGCTTCCCTAAGTGGCTCATCACCTACATCATCAAGATTTTCAAGTGCTCCTTGGGAGCCATTAGTCTCATCAAATTCCACATCATATGTTTCTTCTACCACGCCAGTGGCATGGTTGAATACTCGATATGCTTTGGACTTTAATGAATAACCCAAGAGAAAACCAATATCACAACGTCTTTGAAACTTCCCTAGGTGATGGCGTTTCTTGTAGATGTAGCATTTGCACCCAAATACCCGGAAGAAAGAGACGTCTGGCTTTTTCCCATTTAGCAGTTCATAAGGAGTCTTCGCAAGTAGCCGGTGAGGAAATAGCCTGTTTGATGCATAACAAGCAGTGTTGACAGCTTCGGCCCAAAACCTCTCCGGTGTGTTATACTCATCAATCATTGTTCTTGCAAGGGTGATCAAGGTCCTATTTTTCCTTTCAACAACTCCATTTTGTTGAGGTGTATATGTGGCAGATACTTCATGCTTGATCCCAATTTCATCACAGTACTCATGAATGTTGGTGTTGTCAAATTCCTTGCCATTGTCACTTCTAATCTTCTTAATCTTGCAATCAAATTCATTTTGTGCTTTCTTGGCAAACTTCTTAAATATAGATGCAACTTCAGATTTGTCATGGAGAAAGAACACCCAAGTGTATCTTGAGAAGTCATCAACAATCACTAGACAGTAGAGGTTGCCACCGGCACTGACATAATTTGTAGGTCCAAATAAATCCATATGAAGTAGTTCCAGTGGCCTTGATGTTGACATGAAAGCTTTAGTGGGATGTGTATTAGCAACCTGCTTTCCAGCTTGACATGCACTGCATGGCTTGTCTTTTTCAAATACCACATCCTTTAATCCTCTAACCATATCCTTTTTTTAATACTTTCTTGAGAGTGCTCATTCCAACATGTGCAAGCCTCCTATGCCAAAGCCATCCAAGAGAAGCTTTGGTGAAGAGACAAGTTCTTAAGTCTGCATCTTCTGAAGTGAAATCCACTAAGTAGAGGTTGTTGTATCTAAATCCCTTGAATACCATTGATTCATCATCTATTTTTGTTACAATAACCTCTGATGGAGTGAATAAGCATTGAAGTCCAAGATCACAGAGTTGTCCCACTGATAATAAATTGAAGCTCAAGGGTGCAACTAAGAGAACATTTGATATTGATAAGTCATTTGAGATTGCCACCTTGCCAAGTCCTTGCACTTTTCCTTTTGAGTTGTCTCCAAATGTGATTTTATCTTGACCATCAACATTCTCATCTAGTGAGGTGAACATCCGTGGGTTGCCTGTCATATGTTGTGTGCATCCACTGTCAATAACCCAATGGCTCCCACCGGTCTTGTAGTTCACCTACATTCACAGACAATTCAAGCTTGAGTTTTGAGGGCCCTATATTGCATAGGACCAGTGACTCTCTCAATTAAGGACTTTGCCACCCAGATTTGTCTAGGTCTACTCTTATTTGGTGGACCTAGGAATGTAACCTTAATCTTTCCATTTGCCACCTTTCTTAGAACATAGTGAGCATTGAAAGCAAATGGTCTTGAGTGCTTAGGCAAGGGAGTTGGTGGTTTAGCTTTGCAGTTGTGGGCAAAATGACCTTCATTTCCACACTCAAAGCATTTGATAGGCTTGTGAGTCTGCTTTGGCTTGTATTGAGTGATAGCTTTCTTTTGCACAAAAGCATTGTATCCAATACCACTCTTGTTATTTTTCATAACAGTGTTCATAAGCAGCTCATTTTGGAGGTATTGACCCTTGTTGAACTTTTGCACACTTGTTGCAAGATGTTCATTTTCACTTTTTAGTTTCTTGACCTCATTCTTAAGCCTTTGGTTATCCACTGCCAACTCATTGTTGAAATCATTGTTCTCAATAGCAACTTTTCCTCTAGTAGTTGCATCAGTCAAGTAATTCTTCAATTTTTGGTTGTCTAAAGTCAGGACTTCAACTTTTTCAGTCAATTCAGCATGTAGACTAGTTTGCTCTTCTTGAATCAAATCATCACATGAGGTTGCTACATCAAGCTTAACAACAGGGTTAATAGCCTCATGTGTTTTGCAAGATAAAAGTTCATTTTCAACAAGAAGATTGTCATGATCAAATTTAATTTGAGTATAGTCTTCCTTGATCTTTACTAGTCTAGTTTGCAACTCCCTATTAGCTTCATTTAATTTGTCATATTTTTCCTTAGCATCTTTTAGGGAGTTTGTGAGCTCATTTACAGTTGATAACATAGTTTTATTTTCTTCTTTTATTTCATCACTAGCCTTTATAACTATGTCATACTTGGCATTTAAAGATTCATTTTCATTTTTCAACCTATCACATTTAGCTTTTGACTTTCTAATGATTTGAGTATATTCTTTAAGTAAGTCAGCTAACTCATCATATGAAGGTGAAGCAAATTCTTCATCACTATCACTATCACTATCATTATCAATATTAATATCATTTTGTACCTTTCGTTCACCCCTAGCCATGAGGCATAGGTGAGAAGTGGATGATGGCGATGGTGGTGGTGAAGAGAAGTCCCCGGCGATGGCCGCAACTTTTTCATCATTCTCTTCTTCACTTGAAGAAGACCCACTTGATGATTCGATGTCGGTGAGCCAGTCGCCAACAATATATGCCTTTCCATTCTTCTTCTTGTGGAACCTCTTTTGCTTCCCATCCTTCCTCTTGAAGAATTTCTTTTCCTTCTTTTCATCATCGCTGTCATCTTCCTTCTTGCCCTTGAACTTGTTCTTCTTGGGCTTGTTGCATTGATGAGCAAGATGACCAAGCTCACCACAGTTGTAGCAGTCCATCTCAGAAATGGGCTTTCTTTTGTTGGAAAAGAACTTCTTCTTTCTTGAATCAAATTTGATGCCCTCTCTATTTAGCTTCTTCAACATCAAGGCAATGTTTGCATCAAGGTCATCATCACTTGAGGATTCTTCCTCAACTTGTATTTTTGCTTTTCCTTTTCTTTCATGATTTGCTTTGAGAGCCAAATCCTTTCTTTTGGAAGATGATTCTTCTTTGTCGTTGATGTGCATGTACATTTCATGGGCATTTATCTTTCCCAAAATTTGTGTAGGTGTGGTAACTGAAAGATCCATTTGATGTAGCACAGTGACAATGTGTCCATATTTGTCTATTGGGAGGACACTGAGAATCTTCCTCACAACATCCGGTTGTGAGATTTGAGTAAGCCCCAATCCATTGACTTCCTCTACAAGAATATTAAGTCGTGAGTACATAGCATTTGCATTTTCATTTGTAAGCATTTCAAAGGAATTTAACTTTCGCATGGCTATGTGATATCTTTCCTCACGTTCACTTCTAGTTCCTTCATGTAGAGCACAAATGTCCATCCACAAATCATGAGCATTTTTATGATTCCTTACTCTATTGAACACATCTTTGCAAAGGCCTCTAAAAAGGGTGTTTTTGGCCTTAGCATTCCATTTCTCATAATTGAACTCATCACCTACAAGATTTGTGGGATCTCTAGGTTCGGGGAACCCTTGTGTGGCGGCTTTATAGACACCAATGTCTATAGCCTCTAAGTATGCTTCCATACGAATTTTCCAATAAGGAAAATCGTCACCATCAAAAACGGGAGGAGGTCCATCCCCACCGGACATCGTAACTCTAGCGGTTAAGCTAATTTATGAGCAACAAGGCTCTGATACCAATTGAAAGGATCACGATGCCCAAGAGGGGGGGTGAATTGGGCTTTTCTAAAAATCAACACTAATTAAAAACCTAAGCAAGAGCTAAACAAGAGCCCAACTTCACCCCAACAACTAGCACTAAGAATATAATACTAGAAATGTAACAAAGCTAAGATAATACTTCAAATACTTGCTAAACAAATACACAATGTAAAGTGCTTGAATTAAGTGCAGAATGTAAAGCAAAGTTTAGAAGACTACTCCAATTTTTTCCCGAGGTATCGAAGAGTCGGCACTCTCCACTAGTCCTCGTTGGAGCACCCGCGCAAGGGTATCGCTCCCCCTTGGTCCTCGCAAGAACCAAGTGCTCACTACGAGATGATCCTTTGCCACTCCGGCGCGGTGGATCCCTCGAGACCGCTTACAAACTTGAGTCGGGTCACCAACAAGATCTCCACGGTGATCACCGAGCTCCCAACGCCACCAAGCCGTCTAGGTGATGCCGATCACCAAGAGTAACAAGCCGTAGACTTTCGCTTGACCAAGAGAAGCCTAATGCAAGTGGTGTGTGCTCTAGGTGGCTCTCACTAGCGCTAATGAGGAACAAGCGCGGATTATGATTCTCTAATCTCCTCACTAGGCTTTTGGTGCTTGCAATGCTCTACCAAAGTGCTGGAATAAATGTGGAGTGCAACACTTGAATATGGTGGGTGGAGGGGGTATAAATAGCCCTCACCCACCAACTAGCCGTTACAGGCACTTTACTGCGCGATGGCGCACCGGACAGTCCGGTGCGCCGCCGGTGCGCCAACGGTCGTTTCCAACGGCTAGTTCTGACAGAGAGCCGTTGGACTCATGGCGCACCGGACAGTGAACAGTTTACTGTCCGGTGCACACCGGACAGTCCGGTGCGGTGTCCGGTGCACCACTAAAATTCAACTCTGAACGCTGCGCTCTCGGGTTTCTGCGAAGGGAAAAATACTGCCGTGGACCAGCCTGGCCCCACCTGGCAGAGGGTGCACCGGACAGTCCGGTGCACACCGGACAGTCCGGTGCCCCTAAGCCAGAAACCCTAAGTCTTGTTTTTCAGCTGATTTTCAAATCGGTTTTCGCTCTAACTTGTGTGTGAGTTCTAGAGTGACACCTAGCACTGTATATGAGTGTGATTGAGCACGAACACTACACTAGAACTCTCTTGGTCAAACTACTCATCGACAACCCCTCTTTATAGTACGGCTAAAAGAGAATAAAAGACCTAACTAAATCGCGAGTGTCCACATCTCCTTGACACTCGGACTCCGTAGACCTTCACCTTTTGTTCCGTCGTTTTAGCCGTCGCTTCGAGTTCTTATCTCCGGGATTGTTTTCACCGTTGTAGTACTTCTACCTGTCATGCGACCTAACTTACCATTTGTCTCTGCAAAACACACGTTAGTCACATATAATATTACGTTGTCATTAATCACTAAAACCAACCAGGGGCCTAGATGCTTTCAAAGGTTTCTTGGGTATGAGATTTGTCCTGCAAAAAGAACACCCAAGTGAAGCGAGAATAATCATCCACTATTACAAGACAATACTTACTCCCGCCGATGCTTATGTAAGCAATCGGGCCGAATAGATCCATGTGGAGTAGCTCAAGCGGCCTGTCGGTCGTCATGATGTTCTTGTGTGGATGTTGGGTTCCAACTTGCTTCCCGGCTTGACATGCGCTACAAATCCTGTCTTTCTCAAAATGAACATTTGTTAATCCTAAAATGTGTTCTCCCTTTAGAAGCTTATGAAGATTCTTCATTCCAACATGGGCTAGTCGGCGGTGCCAGAGCCAACCCAAGTTAGTCTTAGCAATTAAGCAAGTGTCGAGTTCAGCTCTATCAAAATCTACCAAGTATAGCTGACCCTCTAACACTCCCTTAAATGCTATTGAATCATCACTTCTTCTAAAGACAGTGACACCTACATCAGTGAATAGACAGTTGTAGCCCATTTGACATAATTGGGATACGGAAAGCAAATTGTAATCTAACGAATCAACAAGAAAACATTTGAAATGGAATGGTCAGGAGATATAGCAATTTTACCCAAACCTTTGACCAAACCTTGATTTCCATCCCCGAATGTGATAGCTCGTTGGGGATCTTGGTTTTTCTCATATGAGGAGAACATCCTTTTCTCCCCTGTCATGTGGTTTGTGCACCCGCTGTCGAGTATCCAACTTGAGCCCCCGGATGCATAAACCTACAAAACAATTTTAGTTCTTGACTTTAGGTACCCAAACAGTTTTGGGTCCTTTGGCATTAGAAACAAGAACTTTGGGTACCCAAACACAAGTCTTGGAGCCCTTGTGTTTGCCCCCAACAAATTTGGCAACCACCTTGCCGGATTTATTAGTCAAAACATAAGATGCATCAAAAGTTTTAAATGAAATGTCATGATCATTTGATGCATTAGGAGTCTTCTTCTTAGGCAACTTAGCACGGGTTGGTTGCCTAGAACTAGATGTCTCACCCTTATACATAAAAGCATGATTAGGGCCAGAGTGAGACTTCCTAGAATGAGTTCTCCTAATTTTGCTCTCAGGATATCCGGCAGGGTACAAAATGTAACCCTCGTTATCCTGAGGCATGGGAGCCTTGCCCTTAACAAAGTTGGATAAGTTCTTTGGAGGGGCATTAAGTTTGACATTGTCTCCCCTTTCGAAGCCAATGCCATCCTTGATGCCAGGGCGTCTCCCATTATAGAGCATACTTCTAGCAAACTTAAATTTTTCATTTTCTAAGTTATGCTCGGCAATTTTAGCATCTAATAATGCTATATGATCATTTTGTTGTTTAATCAAAGTCATGTGATCATGAATAGCGTCAATATCAACATCTCTACATCTAGTACAAATGGAAACATGCTCAACACTAGATGTAGAGGGTTTGCATGAATTAAGTTCAATGATCTTAGCACGCAAGATCTCATTATTATTTCTAAGATCGGAAATTGTAATATTGTAAACATCTAGTTCTTTAGCCTTAGCAATTAAATTTTCATTTTCTACTCTAAGGCTAGCAAGAGAAATATTTAATTCTTCAATCCTAGCAAGCAAATCATTATTATTATCTCTAGGATTGGGAATTGAAACATCACAAACATGAGAATCAACCTTAGCATTTAATCTAGCATTTTCATGTCTAAGGTTGTCAATCATCTCATGGCAAGTGCTTAGCTCACTGGATAGTTTTTGACATTTTTCTACTTCTAGAGCGTAAGCATTTTTAACCTTAACATGCTTTTTATTTTCCTTGATTAGGAAGTCCTCTTGGGAGTCCAAGAGGTCATCCTTTTCATGGATGGCACTAATTAGCTCATTTAGTTTTTCCTTTTGTTCCATGTTAAGGTTGGCAAAAAGAACGCGCAAGTTATCCTCCTCATTGCTAGCATCATCCTCATCACTAGAGGTTTCACATTTAGTGGAGGATCTTGATTTTACCTTCTTCCTTTTGCCGTCCTTTGCCATGAGGCACTTGTGGCCGACGTTTGGGAAGAGGAGTCCCTTGGTGACGGCGATGTTGGCGGCGTCCTCGTCGGAGGAGGAGTCGGTGGAGCTCTCGTCGGAGTCCCACTCGCGGCACACGTGGGCATCGCCGCCCCTCTTCTTGTGGTACCTCTTCTTTTCTTTCCTCTTTCCCTTCTTGTCGTTATCCCTGTCACTGTCACTTGATAATGGACATTTAGCGATAAAGTGACCGGGCTTACCACACTTGTAGCAAACCTTCTTGGAACGGGATTTGTAATCCTTCCCCTTCCGTTGCTTGAGGATTTGGCGAAAGCTTTTGATGATTAAAGCCATCTCCTCATTGTCGAGCTTGGAGGCGTCAATTGGTTGTCTACTCGGTGTAGACTCCTCCTTCTTCTCCTCCGTCGCCTTGAATGCCACCGGTTGTGCTTCGGACGTGGAGGTTTCATCAAGCTCATTGATCTTCTTGGAGCCCTTGATCATACATTCAAAGCTCACAAAATTCCCGATAACTTCCTCGGGGGTCATTTGAGTATATCTAGGATTACCACGAATTAATTGAACTTGAGTGGGGTTAAGGAAAATGAGTGATCTAAGAATAACCTTAACCACCTCGTGGTCATCCCACTTCTTGCTCCCGAGGTTGCGCACTTGGTTCACCAAAGTCTTGAGCCGGTTGTACATGTCTTGTGGCTCTTCCCCTTGGCAAAGTCGAAAGCGACCGAGCTCCCCCTCGATCGTTTCTCGCTTGGTGATCTTTGTTAGTTCATCACCCTCGTGCGCGGTCTTGAGGAGGTCCCAAATTTCCTTTGCATTCTTCAACCCTTGCACCTTGTTGTATTCCTCTCTATTTAGAGAGGCCAAGAGTATGGTTGTGGCTTGGGAGTTGAAGTGCTCGATTTGGGCCACTTCGTCCGTATCATAATCCTCATCCCCTACAGAAGGTACCTGTGCTCCAAACTCAACAACATTTCATATACTTTTGTGGAGTGAGGTTAGATGAAATTTCATTAAATCACTCCACCTAGCATAATCTTCGCCATCAAAAGTTGGCGGTTTGCCTAATGGAACGGAAAGCAATGGAGTATGTCTAGATGTACGGGGATAGTGTAAGGGAATCTTACTAAACTTCTTGCGCTCTTGGCGCTTAGAAGTTACGGACGGCGCATCGGAGTCGGAGGTAGATGTTGATGAAGTGTCGGTCTCGTAGTAGACCACCTTCCTCATCCTTTTGTGCTTGTCTCCTTTCCGATGCGACTTGTGGGAAGAAGATTTCTCCTTCTTCTCCTTGTGGTGTGAGGAAGAAGATCTTTTCTCCTTCCGTTTGGAGGAGTCCTTCTTCTTCTCCTTCCTCTTGGTGCGGGACTCTTCCGATGAAGTGCTCCCTTGGCTTGTAGTGGGCTTGTCGCCGGTCTCCATCTCCTTCTTGGCGTGATCTCCCGACATCACTTCGAGCTGTTAGGCTCTAATGAAGCACCGGGCTCTGATACCAATTGATAGTCGCCTAGAGGGGGGGGTGAATAGGGCGAAACTGAAATTTACAAAAATAAACACAACTACAAGCCGGGTTAGCGTTAGAAATGTAAACGAGTCCACGAGAGAGGGTGCAAAACAAATCGCAAGCAAATGAAGAGTGTGACACGCGGATTTGTTTTACCGAGGTTCGGTTCTCGCAAACCTACTCCCCGTTGAGGAGGCCACAAAGGCCGGGTCTCTTTCAACCCTTCCCTCTCTCAAACGATCCCTCGGACCGAGTGAGCTTCTCTTCTCAAATCAAAGCCGGGAATAAAACTTCCCCGCAAGGGCCACCACACAATTGGTGCCTCTTGACTTGATTACAATTGAGTGTTGAACACAAGAGCAAGTGAGAAAGAAAAGAAGCAATCCAAGCGCAAGAGCTCAAAAGAATACGGCAAATCTCTCTCGCTAATCACTAAAGCCTTTTGTGGAATTGGAGAGGATTTGATCTCTTTGGTGTGTCTAGAATTGAATGCCTAGCTCTTGTAAGTGGTTGAGAAGTGGAAAACTTGGATGCTATGAATGGTGGGGTGGTTGGGGTATTTATAGCCCCAACCACCAACTTGACCGTTGGTGGAGGCCGTCTGTTCGATGGCGCACCGGACAGTCCGGTGCACAACGGACAGTCCGGTGCCCCAGCCACGTCATCAGTTCCGTTGGAAATTGACCGTTGGAGTTCTGACTTCTGGGCCCGCCTTGATGTCCGGTGGCGCACCGGACATGCACTGTAGAGTGTCCGGTGCGCCTGCTCCCGCGTGCCTGACGACTGTGCGCTTCTGGCGCGCATTAAATGCGCCTGCAGGTGACCGTTGGCGCGAAGTAGCCGTTGCCCCGAGGTTGCACCGGACAGTCCGGTGTACACCGGACAGTCCGGTGAATTTTAGCGGAGCAGCTGAAGTGAAAACCCGAGGCTGGCGAGTTCCAGAGGCCGCCCTTCCTTGGAGCACCGGACATGTCCGGTGTACACCGGACAGTCCGGTGAATTATAGCGGAGTTGCCTCTGGAAATTCCCGAAGGTGGCGAGTTTGTGTTGAAGTCCTCTGGTGCACCGGACATGTCCGGTGGTGCACCGGACACTGTCCGGTGTACACTGGACAGTCCGGTGCCCCCAGACCAGAGGTGCCTTCGGTTGCCTTTAGCTCTCTATTTGAACCCAACTTTGGTCTTTTTAATTGGCTTGATGTGAACCTTTTGCACCTGTATAACTTATACACTAGAACAAACTAGTTAGTCCAATTATTTGTGTTGGGCAATTCAACCACAAAAATTATATAGGATCACGAACAGTGCCCAACAGTACCCTAAACCCAGGATCACGAAGAGTACCTTCAGGCGTACGTCCGGAGGTTCTTGCTTTTGAGGGCACAGGCACCAACAGTGCCCAACGAAATTGTCATTGAGGCCATGATCAAGGGGCTTCGGCCAGGACCGTCAGCTCAGTACTTCGCTAGGAAGCCTCCTCAAACTTTGGAGAAGCTGCTCCAGAAGATGGACGAGTACATTCGGGCCGATAATGATTTTCGCCAAAGAAGGGAGGAGGCTTTCAGGTTTTCTGAAATGACCAGGGGCTTCGGAGGGAGGTTCTATCCGAGGCACTGAAAGGGAAATAGGCTTTAAACCTCTTCCTAAATGATTTTGGTGGTTGAATGTCCAACACAAACAATTGGACTAATTAGTTTGCTCTAGATTACATGTTCTACAGGTGCCAAAGATTCAACTCAAAACCAATAAAAAGAACAAGACAGGGTTCAAAAGAAAGGAGCAAAGAGAAACCGAAGTGCTCCCTGGTATGGCGCACCGGACTGTCCGGTGTGCCACCGGACACTGTCCGGTGCACCAGGGAGGATTGTCTTCAAACTCTTCACCTTCGGGTTTCTCAGGCGCAGCCCACTATAATTCACCGGACTGTCCGGTACACCACCGGACAGTGTCCGGTGCTCCAGAGTGAAGTGGCTCTGAACTGGCCAGCTTCGGGAAAATGGGAGGTCGCTCCGCTAAAATTCACCGGACTGTCCGGTGTACACCGGACTGTCCGGTGTGCCAGCGGAGCAACGGTCATCTGCGCGCAACGGTCGACTCTGCAAAGTGTACAGTTGAATTCAGAGTGTCAGAGCAGAAGTCAGAGGGGCACCGGACTGTCCGGTGCTGCACCGGACTGTCCGGTGCCACATAAGGACAAAGCCTCCAACGGTCGACCAGCTCCAATCTCAACGGATAGGATGACGTGGCTGGCGCACCGGACATGTCCGGTGTGCACCGGACTGTCCGGTGCGCCCATCGCCAGCAGCTTCTCCAACGGCTACAAAATTGGAAGGTGGCTATAAATACCACCCCAACCAGCCACTTCAAGGTGTGGGAGCCCAAGCAACATTCCAAGTCATCTAGTTGACATACTCAAGCCCTCCCAACCACATATATTCATTGATCCATCCTATACACAAGATTTAGTCCACTGCAACCAACACAAGTGCCACAAAAGAGAGAGAGCAAGCAATTGAGAGCTACTCAATTGAGTTTAGCCCTAGCGCCTTGTGAGATTCATTAAGAGATAGTGTGTGCTACATCTTTGTGTTCATTTGTGCGTGGAGTATTGACTCCCATCGAACTTCCTCCAAAGTTTTGGAGGCTTGTAAAAGCTAGCAAGAGACACCAAAGAGTGTGGTGGTCCTTGTGGGATCGAGAGTGATCCTTGAGAAGAAGAAGAGCTCACCGATCCTTGTGTGATCGGGGGAGAGAGGGAAAGGGTTGAAAAAGACCCGTCCTTAAGTGGACTCCTCAACGGGGACTAGGCCTTCGAGGGCCGAACCTCGGTAAAACAAATCACCCGTGTCCTTTGTGTTTATTACTTGTGATTTGTTTGTTTTCCCTTGCTCTAAGTTTTCTTGCACCATTATTTGCTAATATCATTTGGTGTTGCTTCAAGTTAAATTCCCATTTAGTGAAGCAACACATTGCAAGAAAGAACTTGTCCTAGTGCTCTTCTCATCTAAAGGCTTCTTGCTTTGTTATTCTATAACCTATTAGTTGTATTGATTTATCACTCCCGCATTATTTAGTAATACTCTTTCCAAGCAAGAACTTAGTTTATATACTCCTATATTTGTATATCTTGTTCTAACCACTAATCAAGGGATCTAGTTGGGGGATAAAAGTGTTAATTTTCAGGTTCTGCCTATTCACCCCCCCTCTAGGCGACTTTCAGGCACGTTAGATCAATTCATAACTCTACCCAAAATGATGATAGAGGGAGCCAACAGCAAAGGCCACAATGTTCCTCACAGGCTTCGGGGCAACAGCAAGGCTCCTTCCGACCACCAGCTCCGAGGGGCAGAGGTGCCAGGGGCTTCGGCGGAAGATTTGGCGATCAGCCAAGAAGAATTTTTTGCTTGTTCTGTGGTGAGAACAAAGGCCATACCACCAGGATGTGCCATGTTACCATTCAGAAGCAAAAGGAAATAGCCGAAGCTGCAGCACAACAGACTCAGCCGAAGCAGGTCATGCACACTGCTTCGTATCATTCGCCTTACATCCCAGAGTATGTAGGCAATCACCCTGCAGCTTCTGTTGCTTCGGCAAGCCAACCTCAAGCTTCCTGGCAGCAGCCTCCGCCTCCACCACCGTTGCAACAAGGCCAGCAGCCAGAAGGGAGCCAATATGCTCCACACCAAAGGGACTTCAGAGAACAGTCCGAAGCTCGCACAGTCAACAACACTGTGCCAGAGTCAAAGCACATCTATTGACAAATATCCTACCTTAATAGCAGTCTTTTTCATTTCAGTTTTATTTTCTGTAATAAAGGACATTGTTTAGGTTTCATGTAAATAGTTTCGTTGATTCCCACAAGGAAAATATATTTTCTTCACAGGCTTAAGTTGTTGAAGTTTAAAGATTTGTGATAACAAAGAGGACCTTCGAATTATCGGAAATTCTTCGAAACAACAAAAAGTCGTTCTAAGGAACGCAGAGTAAGTTTGCCGAAGTCACAAAAAGTCGTTCCAAAGGGAGCGCAGTGTAAGTTTTCTGCTCCAAAGACGTTCCAAAGGGAATGCAGAGCATACAGCGAAAAGTCAACGCTGATACCGCCTAAGTAAAAGGCGAAGCGCGAAAAGTCAACGCGAGTACCGCTGAAAGTAAAAGGCGAAGAAGCTCCTAAGGGAGGCTTACAGCGAAAAATAAACGCTGATTCCGTTGAAGTAAAAAGCGAAGAAGCTCCTAAGGGAGGCTTATAAGACAATGCTGAGACTATGTGTTTTATCGCAGGAATGTGTGTGTATCTTCGAAATAAACACCATCTTACACAGCATAACATCATCGCATCATTTCGCATAGCATAAGCATCATACATCATGCTGCATATGGCACAAGAAGGGGACATGACATCGATCTTCAGAAAAATGTTTTGAAAGGGGGAAAATCATGCTAATTTGCAAGCAGATACACTATTGATCTTCGGAAATATAGCTTCGGAGAACATCTTCACGAAGCTTGGATATTATTCATCAGAACACTACGAATATTGTTGTGACAAATGAAAATCATTCTTCACGAAGCATGAAAAGAAGGGAAGGTGTTTTTTCGTCAAAGACGCAAAAACGGTACGTATGTAAAATTTCATGCATCGTAAAGAATTAAACAATAAAAGCAGGTATATTACATTCAGGACTACAAGATGTCACATTTTACATTTCAGAAGTTTTTCACAATAGTATTTAATCTTCTCTCAGAACAACTTCTGCAGCCTCATTCAGGAGCCGATTGACAACTTCGTCCATAATAGCTTCAGCCATCTTTTTAATTTCGTCGTCTCCTTTCGGCTGAGAGCCCGGAGACGCTTTAGCAGGATCTGAAGGAGGACAGGATACGACTACATTGCTATTACTAACTAAAAATGAAGTTTAAAACCCAAAAATTACAACACAATAAAAACCATTAGTTAATACCTAGTTGCCCTTCGGGCTCTGCGCTCTTCTCAGCAGCCTCAGCTATTTCTCTAGCATCGTGAATGCCCTTTTCGCTTTTTCGAATAATTTCTCGAGCCATTTCCCGGCCACCATTATCCCAGACGTCGGTGAAAAATTTTCCACCAACCATGCTAGCTTCAGCCGATGGATCTCTTGCATCTTCGAAGGACAAGCTAGCTTCGGATTGTGCTAAAATCTTTACATGATTGCAGCCCTTCTTCTCCAAAATAGTGGCAATCCCCCTGGCCCCCGAGAAAGCACATATGTCTCCGCGGCTATTTAAAATTTCTTCGAAGGCTTCAGCTTCCTGATTAATCCATTCAAGGGGACCTTTGGGGTTGCCTCTTGTAAAGTTTTCTTCGTTCAAAAATGCGCCGACACTGGCGAAGCTAGCTTTCAACTTCTTGACACATTCTATAGATTTGTTATAACATCTTTTCTTAGATGAACGAAGCTCTTCAACAGTTCCCTCTAAATGATTTGCCCATTGGTCGCTGAGTTCTCGCTTCGTTTCTTCAAGCATGCGTTCCTCTTTGGCTCTAGCCAGTTGTTTTCGAAGATCTTCAATTTCGCGCTTCTGAGCTTCAGCTTGACCTTTAAAAGTAGTTTCGTCTTCCTTTATTCTATTTATTAATGAATGTAATATCTTATCTTTTTCGAGACCTTCGTTCCTCAGTTCAATTACTTCGGAACGAAGGTTGCTCAGGGCTATGGCACACCCTTCGTCTTCAGCATCTTTTTGGGCCCTGAGGGCATTGCTAAGTATCAGGCCCTGCAAAGAAGAATAAGTGTATGTCATTAGATTTAAGCAAACGAAAAATTTTGGTCTCAGCAAAAAATACAAAGATCCCATTTGTTGCACCTTTAAGCTATTATATGCCAGGCTGTCGGCCAGATCATTCTTCGACAGCACCGAGAGCCCGTCTTCTAATGTTGGGAATCCGAAGCTCTTGCTCATCTCCCGACAGACAGAAATTTCCTTGCTGTCAGGGAGACAATACAAAAAGTCTTCTTCTCCACTGCCATTGAATATTAGCGTCCCCTTTGGATTATTCAGTTTTTGGGCGTAGCGTTGGGCCTCTTGCTTTTCTTCAACAAAAGTTGGCTTTGTTATTTTTTCTTCCTCGGTTTCCAAGGATTTAATCTTCGTAGGCTCTGAGGACCCAACTTCGGCTTCAGTTTCTTCCTCGGGAACTTTAATATCAGAAATTTCAGTTTTCGCTTCGGGAATGGCAATAGTTTTCTTCGGAGGTGTGCTTGAAGATTTAATTGTTTCCAGAACATCTAGCACATTAGCCATTCTCTTTCTCTTCGGAGTCACTGCTGGCACCTTTTGATTTTTTACTGTCTCAACATTTGCTGCAGGACTCAAAACTTCTGATGTTTTTTCCTCAGTTGGTTTTTTCACTTCTTCCATTTTTTCTGTGGATGGCGCTTCGGCCATCTCTTTTGTTTCTGGTAACAAAATCTTCGGTTCTTCTAATTCTATCCTTGTTGGCGTTTCGGCCATTTCTATGGCTTCTGGCAGCAAGGTCAGTTTGGTTGGCTTTTCAGCTTCGGTGGCCGAAGAAGTTTCTCTGGTGAACTCAGGCACCGAAGCTGGTTCAATATAGCGCGGCCGATGTGTAAGGACCTTTATCCTCTTTCTTTTCGGCTCGGGCTCGCTAGGAGCAGTTGCAGCTTCTTCTTTCGCAGAGGTTGTGTTTTTTCTTTTCTGCCCTCGAATGGGATAACGATAGTCAGGGTAGACGAACCCGATTGCATCAAACACCCGATTCAGCCTCTTCTTTTTTCGGCCTCCGAAGGCTGCTGACAGTGCAGTATCTTCGGCCTTCGAATAAGCCCCAAGCAATTCATCACTTAAATTTTCAATACTTTTTAACCAGTCGTCATCTGGCTCAACGAATTTATCTCCGAACTTAAAAGTATATTTCAGCCTCATAAGACCACCTTCGTCGGTTTCTTTTATGGTTTCTTGCGGCATTTCCCATTTCTCCGCGAGCGGCCATACCCTGAAGGCAATATGCTCTTGTACTAAATCTCTCGTCCCAATAAAAGAACAGATAACGCCGAAGGCTCTCTGGCATTCTTCGGCAGCTTCATTCATTTCAACCTTCGGCCTCCGAAGGCTGAAGCTTTGCCAAATAGGGCGCATAATTATACCTTTGATATCTTCTCGTACTGTCAGGTCATTCTTCACATAAAACCATTCTGTCATCTAGTCGTCGGGCCATCTCTTCCGAAAGGTTGGCACGGGGCAACTTGACCCGGATCGAGAAACGAAACTGTAGCAGCCAAAATTATTATGGTACTGTTCTTTACCCCAAGGTTTTGTTTCGTATGATAATTCGTGTATGTTGCAGAAACTTTTTGCATCAGGCTTCAGACCTTGGCTTCTCACGGCCCACACGAAGATATTCAGCCTTATGATTGCCTCGGGGGTAAGTTGGTGAAGATAGACTTCGAATATTTTCTGCACCTCTACAACAAACTTGCTCAGGGGAAATCGTAGTCCAGCTTTCAAAAAGCTTCGGTACACTACGACTTCATTCTCTTCAGGGTGTGGACAAGTTTTTTCCCCTTCGTCGGCCCTCACAATGGACAAATCCCGGAAATACCTTCCTCTCATGTTAACAAGATGATTTTCTTTGATAGTTGATTTGCCGAAAACCGCATGGCTTGGTCGCCAAGGGCGATCTTCGGAGTCTTCACCACCACTGTCCACATCATAACTGTCGCTGTCACCAGTATCTTCAGACAAACCTTCCAGAATCTCCTTGGTGATTTTTTCTGTATTCGTCTTCGACATCGCTATAAGAAACCCCAAGTTCTTCTCTTCGTCGAGACCCAGCTTCATCTCAGCAGCAGCTTTCTTCTCTTCAGACATCTTCGGAAACGCTAAAAAACTGTTTTCAAAGCCGAAGCTTTAAAACTAACCGCTCAGCAAATTTTAGTGCGCAAGAGCTAAAAATTGAGTGAGCGGGAGCAGATGGCAAGAGAGCGTGCCAAATGAGTTTGCGGTATGACTATATTTATACGCCCAGTGCGTTGAAAATTGGAAGACCCCACTTGTCAGAGAATGTTGCTATTCTAGCAAAGGGAAGGTGTTTTTTCGGACCTTCGGCGTAAAGCCTTCGTCCATGTCGCAATCTAAATTTATTGTTTTAAACAAATTAATATTGCGAGGGGCTACTGTTGGGGGCCTTCGGCTTACGAAGGTCCTCAAAAACAGGATTTGACAGTATTTCTGGAGTATAATGTGTGAACAGGTATCTTCGGACTCAAGTCGGTATCAGAGCAGACCAGAATAATACGAAGGTTGATACAACGCCGAAGGTGTGAGCAGGAAAGCTTCGGCGTGATAGCAAAAAATGAAACCGACTTAAAGATGAAAAGGCTATTCAGACCTCGATAGATTACTATAGAATTATTATCAAATGTAAAGGGCATAAATGTAATTTTGTATGGGCTGTGTCCTGTGCCTATAAATAGGTGAACAGTACCCCCGTACTGTTCACGCTGATGTGGCATTTGCTTTTGCGTCACACCTGTACTTTCATATACTTCCAAGCTGAAGGTACACTTGTAATTCAATGTTATTACTGTTTCCTCACGATAATAATATATAATTGCCTATGTTATCATTTATATTCTTTATAATCCATTCTTCATCATCGTTTGCCATGTTTATGAAGGTATGTCCTTCATAACCTTCGTTCAAAAGTCATTATATCCCAAGGGAAATAATGTTCCGAAGAACGAAGGACATTATAAATTAACATTTTCTGTGTTGCCTTGTTCTTAACTCATAGCATTTGAGAACAAGTCCCCAACAGATACCAAAGCCCAAACTTAGGAGTATAAACCAAATATCTCAAGATTCGTTTTACGGCCGTAAGGTGAGCTTCCTTAGGGTCGGCTTGGAATCTTGCACACATGCATACGGAAAGCATAATATCCGGTCGAGATGCACATAGATATAGCAAAGAACCTATCATCGACCGGTATACCTTTTGATCGACGGATTTACCTCCCTCGTCGAGGTCGAGATGCCCATTGGTTCCCATGGGTGTCTTGATGGGTTTGGCATCCTTCATTCCAAACTTGCTTAGAAGATCTTGGGTGTACTTCGTTTGGCTTAGGAAGGTGCCTTCTTGGAGTTGCTTCACTTGAAATCCTAAGAAATATTTCAACTCCCCCATCATAGACATCTCGAACTTGTGTCATGATCCTACTAAATTCTTCACATGTAGACTCGTTAGTAGACCCAAATATAAAATCATCAACGTAAATTTGGCATACGAACAAGTCACTTTCAAGAGTTTTAGTAAAGAGTGTAGGATCGGCCTTTCCGACTTTGAATCCATTAGTGATAAGAAAATCCCTAAGGCATTCATACCATGCTCTTGGGGCTTGCTTGAGCCCATAAAGCGCCTTAGAGAGTTTATAGACATGGTTAGGGTACTTACTATCTTCAAAGTCGGGAGGTTGCTCAACATAGACCTCTTCCTTAATTGGTCCATTGAGGAAGGCACTTTTCACGTCCATTTGATAAAGCTTAAAGCCATGGTAAATAGCATAGGCCAATAATATACGAATTGACTCAAGCCTAGCTACAGGTGCATAGGTTTCACCAAAATCCAAACCTTCGACTTGGGAGTATCCCTTGGCCACAAGTCGAGCTTTGTTCCTTGTCACCACACCATGCTCATCTTGCTTGTTGCGGAAAACCCACTTGGTTCCTACAACATTTTGGTTAGGACGTGGAACTAAGTGCCATACCTCATTCCTGGTGAAGTTGTTGAGCTCCTCTTGCATCGCCACCACCCAATCCGAATCTTGAAGTGCTTCCTCTACCCTGTGTGGTTCAATAGAGGAAACAAAAGAGTAATGCTCACAAAAATGTGCAACACGAGATCTAGTGGTTACCCCCTTATGAATGTCGTCGAGGATGGTGTCGACAGGGTGATCTTGTTGGATTGCTTGGTGGACTCTTGGGTGTGGCGGCCTTTTTCTTCATCCTCCTTGTCTTGATCATTTGCATCTCCCCCTTGATCATTGCCATTATCTTGAGGTGGCTCATTTGCTTTATCTTCTACTTCATCAACTTGAGCTTCATCCTCATTTTGAGTCGGTGGAGATGCTTGCGTGGAGGAGGATGGTTGATCTTGTGCATTTGGAGGCTCTTCGGGTTTCTTAGGACACACATCCCCAATGGACATGTTCCTTAGCGCGATGCACAGAGCCTCTTCAATACCTATCTCATCAAGATCAACTTGCTCTATTTTAGAGCCGTTAGTCTCATCAAACACAACGTCACAAGAAACTTCAACTTGTCCGGAGGACTTGTTAAAGACTCTATATGCCCTTGTGTTTGAATCATATCCTAGTAAAAAGCCTTCTACTGTCTTAGGAGCAAATTTAGATTTTTCTTCCTCTTTTAACAAGAATAAAGCATTTGCTACCAAAGACTCTAAAATATGAAATATTGGGCTTTTTACCGGTTAGGAGTTCGTATGATGCCTTCTTGAGGATTCGGTGTAGATACAACCGGTTGATGGCGTAGCAGGCGGTGTTGACCGCCTCGGCCCAAAATCGATCCGAAGTCTTGTACTCATCAAGCATGGTTCTTGCCATGTCCAATAGAGTTCTATTCTTTCTCTCCACTACACCATTTTGTTGTGGCGTGTAGGGAGAGGAGAACTCATGCTTGATGCCCTCCTCCTCAAGGAAACCTTCAATTTGAGAGTTCTTGAACTCCGTCCCGTTGTCGCTCCTTATTTTCTTGATCCTTAAGCCGAACTCATTTTGAGCCCGTCTCAAGAATCCCTTTAAGGTCTCTTGGGTTTGAGATTTTTCCTGCAAAAAGAACACCCAAGTGAAGCGAGAATAATCATCCACAATTACTAGACAGTACTTACTCCCGCCGATGCTTATGTAAGCGATCGGGCCGAATAGGTCCAAGTGTAGGAGCTCCAGTGGCCTGTCGGTCGTCATGATGTTCTTGTGTGGATGGTGGGCTCCAACTTGCTTTCCTGCTTGGCATGCGCTACAAACCTTGTCTTTCTCAAAATGAACATTGGTTAATCCTAAAATGTGCTCTCCCTTTAGAAGCTTATGAAGATTCTTCATCCCAACATGTGCTAGTCGGCGATGCCAGAGCCAGCCCATGTTAGTCTTAGCAATTAAGCAAGTGTCGAGTTCAGCTCTATCAAAATCTACCAAGTATAGCTGACCCTCTAACACTCCCTTAAATGCTATTGAATCATCACTTCTTCTAAAGACAGTGACACCTACATCAGTGAAAAGACAGTTGTAACCCATTTTGCATAATTGAGATACAGAAAGCAAATTGTAATCTAATGAATCTACAAGAAAAACATTGGAAATAGAATGGTCAGGAGATATAGCTATTTTACCCAATCCTTTGACCAAACCTTGGTTTTCATCCCCAAATGTGATAGCTCGTTGGGGATCCTGGTTTTTCTCATAGGAGGAGAACATCTTCTCCCCAGTCATGTGGTTTGTGCACCCGCTATCGATGATCCAACTTGAGCCCCCGGATGCATAAACCTACAAAACAAGTTTAGTTCTTGACTTTAGGTACCCAAACAGTTTTGGGTCCTTTGGCATTAGAAACTAGAACTTTGGGTACCCAAACACAAGTCTTGGAGCCCTTGTATTTGTCCCCAACAAATTTGGCAACTACCTTGCCGGATTTGTTAGTTAAAACATATGATGCATCAAAAGTTTTGAATGAAATGTCATGATCATTTGATGCATTAGGAGTTTTCTTCTTAGGCAACTTAGCACGGGTTGGTTGCCTTGAACTAGATGTCTCACCCTTATACATAAAAGCATGATTTGGCCCAGAGTGAGACTTCCTAGAGTGAATTCTCCTAATCTTGCTCTCGGGATAACCGGCAGGGTACAAAATGTAACCCTCGTTATCCTGAGGCATGGGAGCCTTGCCCTTAACAAAATTAGACAATCTTTTAGGAGGGGCACTAATTTTGACCTTGTCTCCCCTTTGGAAGCCAATGCCATCCTTGATGCCAGGGCGTCTCCCATTATAAAGCATACTACAAGCAAATTTAAATTTTTCATTCTCTAAGTTATGCTCGGCAATTTTAGCATCTAATTTTGCTATATGATCATTTTGTTGTTTAATTAAAGACATGTGATCATAAATAGCATTGATATCAACATCTCTACATCTAGTACAAATAGATACATGCTCAACGATAGATGTAGAGGGTTTGCAAGATTTTAATTCTACAACCTTAGCATGTAATATATCGTTTTCATTTCTAAGGTTAGAAATAGTAACATTGCAAACATCAAAATCTTTAGCCTTAGCAAGCAATTTTTCATTTTCAACTTTAAGGCTAGCAAGTGAAATGTTCAATTCTTCAATTTTAGCAAGCAAATCATCATTGTCATTTCTATGATTGGGAATTGAAACATCACAAGCATTTGAATCAACCTTAGCAATTAATTTAGCATTTTCATTTCTAAGGTTGTTAATAGTTTCATGGCAAGTGCTTAGTTCACTAGATAGTTTTTCACATTTTTCTATTTCAAGAGCATAAGCATTTTTAACCTTAACATGCTTCTTATTTTCTTTAATTAGGAAGTCCTCTTGGGAATCCAAAAGGTCATCCTTCTCATGAATGACACTAATTAATTCATTTAACTTTTCCTTTTGTTCCATGTTAAAGTTGGCAAAAAGGGTACGCAAGTTATCTTCCTCATCACTAGCATTATCATCACTAGAAGATTCATATTTAGTGGAGGATTTTGATTTAACCTTCTTCTTTTTGTCGTCCTTTGCCATGAGGCACTTGTGGCCGACGTTGGGGAAGAGAAGGCCTTTGGTGACGGTGATGTTGGCGGCGTCCTCGTCGGAGGAGGAGTCGGTGGAGCTCTTGTCGGAGTCCCACTCCCGGCAAACATGGGCATCACCGCCCTTCTTCTTGTAGTACCTCTTCTTTTCTCTCCTCTTGCCCTTCTTGTCGTCGCCCCTGTCACTGTCACTAGATATTGGACATTTTGCAATAAAATGACCGGGCTTACCACATTTGTAGCACACTTTCTTGGAGCGGGGCTTGTAATCTTTCCCCCTCCTTTGCTTGAGGATTTGACGGAAGCTCTTGATGATGAGCGCCATCTCCTCGTTGTCGAGCTTGGAGGCATCGATGGGTTGTCTACTTGATGTAGACTCTTCCTTCTTCTCCTCCGTCGCCTTGAACGCGATCGGTTGTGCTTCGGGTGTGGAGGAGGTGCCTTGCTCGATGATTTTCTTTGAGCCTTTAATCATTAGCTCAAAGCTCACAAATTTTCCTATAACTTCCTCGGGAGACATTAGCTTATATCTAGGATCACCTCGAATTAATTGAACTTGTGTAGGGTTAAGAAATACGAGGGATCTAAGAATAACCTTGACCATCTCATGGTCATCCCATTTTTCGCTCCCGAGGTTGCGCACTTGATTCACCAAGGTCTTCAAACGGTTGTACATGGCTTGTGGATCCTCCCCTTGGTGAAGCATGAAGCGACTGAGCTCCCCCTCGATCGTTTCCCGCTTGGTGATCTTTGTCACCTCGTCTTCTTCGTGCGCGGTCTTGAGTACGTCCCAAATTTCCTTCGCACTTTTTAACCCTTGCACCTGATTATACTACTCTCGACTTAGAGAGGCGAGGAGTATAGTAGTGGCTTAGGAGTTAAAGTGGTGAATTTGGGCCGCCTCGTCCGAGTCGTAGTCTTCATCCCCTACGGATGGTACCTGTACACCAAACTCAACAACATTTCATATGCTTGTGTGGAGTGAGGTTAGATGATGCCTCATTTTGTCACTCCACATGTTATAATCTTCACCGTCAAAAACCGGTGGTTTGCCTAATGGAACGGAGAGCAAAGGAGTACGTTTTGAAACATGGGGATAGCGTAGAGGAATCTTACTATACTTCTTGCGCTCTTGGCGCTTAGAAGTAACAGACGGTGCATCGGAGTCGGAGGTCGATGGTGATGAAGAGTCGGTCTCGTAGTAGACCACTTTCCTCATCCTCTTGTGTTTGTCGCCTCTCCGATCCGACTTATGGGAAGAGGATTTCTTCTCCTTCCCCTTCCCTTTGTTGGAGGAGTTTTTCTTCTCCTTCCTCTTGTTGCGGGACTCTTCCGATGAAGTCGACTCGTGGCTTGTAGCGGGCTTGTCGCCGGTCTCCATCTCCCTCTTGGCGAGTTCTCCCGACATCACTTCGAGCGGTTAGGCTCTAATCAAGCACCGGGCTCCGATACCAATTGAAAGTCGCCTAGAGGGGGGGTGAATAGGGCGAAACTGAAATTCTCAAAAATAATCACAAATACAAGCCGGGTTAGCGTTAGAAATATAATCGAGTCCGCGAGAGAGGGTGCAAAACAAATCGTAAGCAAATAAGAGGTGTGACACGCGGATTTGTTTTATCGAGGTTCGGTTCTTGCAAACCTACTCCCCGTTGAGGTGGTCACAAAGACCGGGTCTCTTTCAACCCTTTCCCTCTCTCAAACGGTCCCTCAGACCGAGTGAGCTTTCTCTTCTCAATCACTTGGAACACAAAGTTCCCACAAGGACCACCACAAGATTGGTGTCTCTTGCCTCAGTTACAAGTGAGTTTGATCGCAATAAAGAATCAAGAAAGAAGAAAGCAATCCAAGCGCAAGAGCTCGAAAGAACACAAGCAAATCTCTCTCTCTTAGCACTAGGGCGTTATGTGGAATTTGGGAGAGGATTTGATCTCTTGAGTGTGTCTAGAATTGAATGCCTAGCTCTTGTAAGTGGTTCGAAGTGTGAAAACTTGGATGCAATGAATGGTGGGTGGTTGGGGGTATTTATAGCCCCAACCACCAAACTAGCCGTTTGGTGGGGCTGACTGTCGTATGGTGCACCGGACAGTCCGGTGCGCCAGCCACGTCACCAAAGCCGTTGGGATTCGATCGTTGGAGCACTGTCTTCTGGGCCCGCCTGGATGTCCAGTGGCGCACCGGACATGTACTGTAGAGTGTCCGGTGCGCCACTACGCGCTTGCCTGACTTCTGCGCGCTCTGGCGCGCATTAATTGCTGTTGCAGGTGACCGTTGGCGCGAAGTAGCCGTTGCCCCGCAGTTACACCGGACAGTCCGGTGTACACCGGACATGTCCGGTGAATTATAGCGGAGCAGCCGTTGCGGTTTCCCGAAGCTGGCGAGTTCCTGAGGCGCCGTTCCTTGGAGCACCGGACACTGTCCGGTGTACACCGGACAGTCCGGTGAATTATAGTGGAGCGCCGCTGGATTTTCCCGAAGGTGACGAGTTTGACTTGGAGTCCTCTGGTGCACCGGACACTGTCCGGTGGCACACCGGACAGTCCGGTGCGCCAGACCAGAGGTGCCTTCGGTTGTCCCTTTGCTCTTTTGTTGAACCCAATACTTGGTCTTTTTATTGGCTAAGTGTGAACCTTTGGCACCTGTATAACTTGTATACTAGAGCAAACTAGTTAGTCTAATTATTTGTGTTGGGCAATTCAACCACCAAAATCATTTAGGAAATAGGTGTAAGCCTAATTCCCTTTCAGCCATAGGCTGCACCAAATCTTGTATGCTCCAAACTTTGTAGAATTCCCTCAAGCCATTTTCTTTGCATGTTTATGTTGAACTTTATGCACCTGAGAAAAACATTCAATAGGTAAACTAGTTAGTCTATATGGTTTGTGATGGACGTCAAACAATAAAATCGGTTATAGGAAATGTTGAGGCTATTTCCCTTTCACCTCCTCTAGCCAGGGGAGCAAGCGTGACCTCGCTCCTCCTTGCTGGAGGAAGCGATAGTCGGCGTCAGATGGTTGTCTAGGCGGGAGGAGCACCATGTTATAGCTGAATCCAACGATCATGAACTCGAAACTCCCGAACTAGATCACCATGTCTAGACGTCTCTCCTCTAGCCAGGGGAGCAAATGTGGTTGTGCTCCCCCTGGCTGAGGAAAACGGTAGACGGCATCGGAGGGATATCTGGATGGGAGGAGCATCATGTCATAACCAAAGTCAATGGGCATGAACTCGAGACTCCCGAACCAGATCGTCGTGACAAGGTGCCAAGGGTGCTGAGGATTGGCTATATGGAGTCTTGGTGGGAATGTGGTGTCTGCACACAGCGAGCTCCTACTTGGCGCGTCAACTGTCAGTGTTTTGACCAAGGGGGTCCTCAACCGACTCGTGAATTAGTGTTGTGTGCCCTGGCCTAGATGGGTGATGCAAGAAAACACAAGTCTTTATCTTTGTTCGAGCAAGAGAAGGTCATACTTCCAGTAGAGGGGATGAGACTTATATTACTTGCATCTAAGTGCTTGCAGTAGAGAATTCAAGCTGGCCGAGAGAGGGAAAGGAACCCAAGTCCCTGGGGCTGATTGAGGCAAGTGTCAATATCCGCGTGAAGGTGAAAACCGTGAAGTCTTCCTCTCCACGCCTGAAGCTCTGGGCTCCTGTATTTATAGCCTCAAGGAGGGCTACAAGGAGCGTCGGGGCTTGTCGCATATGGTAGAGGCGGCCGAGCTCGGACGAGGCGGAGTTTCCTCCCGAGGGTCAGACCGTGCTTTGTCGTACGCGTGTCCCATCCGGAGTTGTTTGAACTCAGCAGACGACATGGGGGAGCAGTAGCTGTTATTCCCAGGCATGCGTCATCGTAGTCGATGAAAGTGAACGACACCGCGGTCCTGTCACTCCTGTTTGACTGCGGTATCACGTGGGGGTAGATATTCGCATTGAATGCTCATGTCTCCGTGGTTCCCACGACCTTTGACTGAGGGCAGGCTCGGGGTTGTCCTCCTGCCCGAGAAGGGTTCGAACGAGGCAGAAACAATTGTTCCATGGAGAGGGGACATCGGACAGGACGAGGGTTTTCCCAAGTGTTGCCCTCGCGACCGAGTTTTGAGCAAGGCGAATCGTGACTCATACTTTCGTGACCTCGAGGGATGTGTCTTACGATAGTTTAGCTGTTAAGCGTGTTTAGGGGCATAACCTAGATACCCTAATTACGATATCCGACAAATAAATCAATTTTATATTTTTATTAGTGAATCTAGCTCACAGAAAGGTGAACCAAAAAAGATCCTTAAGGGTTTGTTCGGTTAGCTCTCAATCCATGTGGATTGAGTGGGGTTGGATGGGTTTTAATCCCAAACAAGTCAAACTTCTTCTCAATTTTTTCCAATCTCATCCAATCCATGTGTATTAGGAATAACCGAACAAGCCCTAAGAGGTACGAGTTGATACATATTCGGATATTGTATCTGTCCAAAACATAGTCACCCGTTTTTGCAGATATAGCATGACAAAGGAGGACAGGAGCTACTATTGGATATGAGCATAATATCAGCAATTGGTCGAGACAAGGCAAACATGGCAGAGAGATTAGCCGAAAGGAGCAGAAACTGTCTACGTAATATTGACCAACAAGACTGGCAACAGACATGTAGCACAACCCAACAACTGAGCATCGATATCACAAATTTGTTCCCTAACAATTTGTTTGCGGAACAAATGATCATCAATATATTACCAAACAAACTGCAGATCAGGTGATGCGAGATTAACCACAGGTCCACAGCCAGTGACAGCATAATTCTTCCTACAGAGGGTTCACAAAACACTACTTCATTCCCTTGCCCTTCCTTTTACCCTTTGCAGCACCCCGCTTCTTGTCACCCCTTTTCGCTCTAGCCTTGCTCTTGAACGTTCTCTTCGGTGGCTTCCTCTTCACACCTAAACTGCTGTTCTTCTTGGCAAAAGAGCTAGGATTCTTGCTGGTGAGGCTCGTCGCCACGGGGCCGACAGTTTTCGGGACAATGTCATCTTCTTCAGGAGTAATTTCACTGGTGGTGACTACAGTTCTGGTCCCATCATCTTCGTAGGTTTTGATTTCTGGAAGCACAATCAGAGAATGAGGTTTGACTTCTACAAACATCAGTGTGTGACATAGTGGTATGGCGGGTAGTAACTGTTACAAATTTAGTTCATGTACCCACCAGACAAAGGTTTGTCATTTTCCATATCCTCACCATCATCGCCGATATCTTCGTTTTCTAATCCAGCACCATCATTTTTATCCGATGTCAGTACTCTACCA
The DNA here is from genome assembly GCF_902167145.1 of Zea mays. Classification (NCBI taxonomy): domain Eukaryota; kingdom Viridiplantae; phylum Streptophyta; class Magnoliopsida; order Poales; family Poaceae; genus Zea; species Zea mays. Next base: position 134,664,030 of record NC_050104.1, read on the forward strand.
TACAGAGCAATCTCCTTCTCTTCTTTCCTCTGTAACAAAACAACAGCACTGAGAAAGACCTAATGGCAACAACCAAGAAGTGTGTGTGCACATGTAATTACAGAAACACAAGCCACATAAGATTGACATTAAACTGTTCATAGATATCCCTAGCACCTTCACAAGGATATCTGTAATCCTTAGGTAGCATTTGGTTATTAGATTGGGGCCAGAATTGGTTCCAAGTAACTATCCCAACCATTCACTTGCCAACCAAACAAGAGCATTAAATTGGTGCCCCCATTTCAATTTCCACATGGATTTGGTTTTGGGACTTGTCAATTTAGTTCTAGCAATTCAGGGAACCAAAAATTGTCCAACCAACTGAAATCATTAGGTAGCATCTGGTGCTTAGATCGGGGGGCTGGAACTGGGTCCAAGCAACTATCGCAGTCATCCATTTGCCAATCAAACAAAAGCATCAAATATGTGTCCTGTTTCTACTTCCATATGGATTTGTATTTGAGACTCAGTTCAATTCGGTTCTAACAATTTGGAGAACCAAACAAGCCCTTTGGGTTGTCTCATCACCAAAAAGGAGGGGGAATCAGCTTTAAGAACTGCATTATGAGCTGCGATATGCAAGCATCTTCCATTGAACTTGCCCATCGCTCCATTGGAGTATATATTAGCAGCCTCCTTAGTTACTACTCCACTACCGATGCATATCAACTGTCAATTACTAGAAACTTTCTACATTTCAATATGAACAGCACACCCTCTTTTGGATTTCTTTCTTCCTATTTTCTCCTAGTATTGGGCCCGTGAGCGTTGACATAATAATGGTATACATTATACTGTCCTAGATGAATAATTGTCTACGCAGATGCTACAATCTCTAGGACAAATAGCAAGTGATTAGAAAGAGAAAAATCAACTGTCAATACATTTTCCGCTAGGACAAGTGAGCAGTTTGTCTTTCATCAACGCTACAATAAGTAGCCACAATTCATTTAAAAAATCTGAACCAGGATATCCTTCATGAACCACAGCGTTGCATAATAGAAATTAAACAGCTTAAGTATGTGTTTCAGAGAGAGAAGTGTTTGTTACCCTCTTGCGGTCTTGTATTTTCTTCTTCCTCTCCTTCTCCTGCAAAATCTTCTGCGCCTCCTTTCTTCTCTTTTTCTTCCGCTTGTGGAACCCAGTCACGAAATCCCTGTCAAACGAAGATCCCGGTCACGAATTCGTCAAATCCCTTGAACCACAGTACCACAAATATGTAGTGCGTCGATTGACACAATTCGCAACAAAAATAACCGGTATAGTCATGTTTTGCAATAGGAATTTTGCAGCGTCGACAACGGGGAGAAGGCAAAGAAGGTAGCCGCACCTGAGCGCTTTCTTGTCGAGGGTAACAGACAGCGCCTTGTTCTTCAGGGACCGCTTATTGATATGCTTTGGCACCATAACCGTCGGCATCTGCCCCACCACGACGTCCTCCTCCGACTCCGAAGCCGACATCTCCTCCCCGTAATCCTCCTCTTCTACCGCCTCCTCCTCCCATGCCATGCCTACGGAGATCAAGCGCTCTCTCTCCCTCTCTCTCTGAAGGCAGGACGCGCCGCCGCTATGCAGGTTGAACAGGAAGGACAACTAGGTCTAGGTTTGGGAGGTCACGTGGAGCCGTGGAGGCTGCGCGACTGTTTGCTCCGGTGTTTGAATATATAGACTTTTGCATTGGATAATGTATCAATTCTCCAATATCTTCTACTAGTACAACCCTCTCGTGAAATCCTCTCTTGAGCTGCAAACTAATTAATATTAAATTGAGCATATGGTTCACTTACCAAATATTAAACTAATAAAAATAAATGTTACACTTTATCTTAACCAAAAAATCAAGAAATATATGAGTTGAAAATGAGTCTAATCTTTTTTCATAGATCGTTCGATCACTCGTCCTCCTTTGGATAGTGAGATGATATTATATGTGAGCGTTATAGATGAGCAAACTGGCTGCCCGGCACGGCCCGGGCCCGGCCTAGGCAAGGCCCGATTAGGCACGGCACGACCAGGCCCACGGGTCTACCGGGTTGGGCCTGCACAATCCTGTGTGCCTTACAAGAGGCTCAAGCACGGCCCTTCGGGTCGTTTTTCGGGTCGGGCCAGCCCGAAAAGCCCTGGGCCAAAACAGTGTCGGGCCAGCCCAAAGCCCGATAACAGAAAAATACAGAAAAAAATATAATTTGCACAAAAAATATACACAAATATTGAGCTATTAGTGCAATGCCGCCTCATTAAAATCCTTTCTAGGTAAAACTCACACCTCGTGAGAAACCCTAGAAAGGAGAAAAGAGTACGGCCAGCTCAGTTTATAATTCAAATGTTCAAAGTTATTACAATTTACAAGCCAAAGTGTCAGGACAGATCAGAAATCAGAAACACTTTACATCCAACCAAAGTCTCAACTCTCAACCCACAAGATCAAGCCAAAGTGTCTGTAGCACCAGCACCTTCATCCAGCCAGAGGTCCTTGAAGGACTCCTCTAATTCATTGTCCACCACAACATGTTATGCCCGCTGTTGGCCTAGCTCCCAATCTTTGATGCACACCAACATCTCCACCGTCTCTGAGTTCAAGTGCCGGCGTCGATCCTCAAGAATCCTGCCAGACAAACTGAAAGTAGACTCCGAAGAAGTAGTTGAGGCAGGAACAGACATAATGTCTCTAGCCATAATTGAAAGAATTGGATAGGTTAGTTTATGCCCATGCCACCAATTTAAGATGTCAAAATCATCCTCATAGGCAGCCACATTGTCACTGTCAAGGTAAACAGTTCGCTCACAAATACCCACACCAGGTCCACTACTACCTGAAGAACCTGATGCAGTTGAGGATCTAGAAGCACATGTTCCTCCAAAAAATTTTACCCCATGCCTGTTTTCTCTTACCTGTCATACCTGATTGATGTGTGGTTCTGGATGGCCTAGCAGCACCAAACTTAGTTTCATACTTGGCATATAGCTTATACAACTCAGTCTTAACATCAGCAAAATAAGTACTGTAATTATAATTGTTAGATTGAGAAAGCAGTTCAAGAACATTATACAAACCCCTCATTTTAGCTCTAGGGTCTATAACAAATGCAAAGGAATATAACATTGGTATAGACTTCCAGTACTTCATGAACTTAGCTTTCATTGGAACAACAACATCACTTAGATTAGTATCATGTTCATGTTCATGCAGGTGGCTAGCAAATTCAAGTATGTGATGGATTACCAAAGGACTGGTGGGGTAATAAACACCAGACAAGACAACAGTTGATTCATAAAACAGCTCAAGGAACTCCAAAACCTTTTCAGCTACATACCAATGTGGAAGCACACTATAAGCAATAGGTGACAATGTGAGCATGGCGGTTGAATTAGAAGAAGCATTATCTAAGGTAATAGAGAACACTTTATCAATCATGCCAAAGTATTGAATCACACAAGCAATGCGTTCAGCAATGTTAACACCATTATGAGACACTTGGATCAATTTAAAGCCTATCACACACTTCTTTAACTCCCAATCGGCATTAACAAAATGAGCAACAACAGTAATGTAGTCTTCCTCGTTGATGGTTCTAGGGTACCGACCGTTGTCGTCGTCGTCATCCATAACCCACTTCTTGAAAGGGAAATGTGCCTTTGGGCAATTTCTATAAGTATTTTGGTGATTAGATGCCCAACACATTATTTGAGTACTAATGTGCTGAATGTGTGAAAGGTGCAAATCAAAGTAAAAGGTACGTTTCTAGACTTAGTACATTGTTTTTGTGAACTAACATTGTTTGTCTAAGTGCTAGAAACAGTGCCGAAAAGAGAGGAATCAGATTGCAAAAGACTTGGCTGTGAGCAGCCAAACTTCAGCTTGGACTGGCACACCGGACTGTCCGGTGGTGCACTAGACAGTGTTCGGTGCGCCAGGCTAGTCTCCGGTGAAAAGGCCGCTCTTGGGAGTTGACGACGGTGTACGACTATAATTCACCAGACTGTCCGGTGGTGCACTGGACTGTCCGGTGAGTCATCCGCGGCGAACTCGTCGCTCTCAGGACACGGAAAAGGCGACGTGGCTATAATTCACCGGACTGTCTGGTGGTGCGCCGGACTCGGTGAGCCAACGGTCGCCAGCGCCAACGGTCGACCGCGAAATCTGCGGGCGACGCGTGGCAGCTCCAACGGTCGGCAGGGGGCACCGGACTGTGTCCGGTGCGCCAACGGGCCCGGAGCTGCAACGGTCGACTGTGCCCGATTTGAAAGGAAATCGCGCACCGGACAGGCTACAGTGGCTGTCCGGTGGCGCACCGGACTGTCCGGTGCGCCACCCGACAGAAGGCAAGATTTGCCTTCCAAGTTGGTCTTCAACGGCTCCTAGCTGCCTTGGGGCTATAAAAGGGACCCCTAGGCGCATGGAGGAGTACACCTAAGCATTCACTAAGCATTCTAAGACTCCCACACTCCGCCTCCGCGCATTTGATCGATTGTGTTAGTGATTTGAGCTGCGTTCGAGTTGTGAACTCTCTGTGCTACGTTTCGAGCTCAAGTCTTGGCTTGTGTGCGTGTGTGTGCTGCAGATTTGTGTCTTGTTGTGTTGCTCTCCCAACCTTACTCTGCGCTTTCTTTGTGATCTCTATTGTAAGGGCGAGAGACTCCAAGTTGTGGAGATTCCTCGCAAATGGGAAAATACACTAAAGGAAAAGACCGTGGTATTCAAGTTGATCATCGGATCACTTGAAAGGGGTTGAGTGCAACCCTCGTCCATTGGGACGCCGTAACGTGGAAGTAGGCAAGTGTTACTTGGCCGAACCACGGGATAAAATCGCGTGTCTCTTGTGATTGTTTTCTCTGTGATTGTTTTGTCCACAAGAACTCGCCTCAAAACTACTTAGTCACACTAACACTTCTATAACTAAGTTTTGTGGCTATTTAGTGTTTGATTTTACAGGATCACCTATTCACCCCCCCTCTAGGTGCTCTCAATTGGTATCAGAGTCGTACTCTTCACTTAAGGGACTAACCGCCCGAAGAGATGGATCCTAAGGGAAAGCGGATGGTGGTCAACGACAAGGAAAAGGAGTCTGTCTTCAACGAGCCAAGAGATGACAAGCCTACCGACTCAGGCTCGAGTCACAAGAAAAGAGACGGTGAAAGGGAAATGTGCCCTTGGGCCATTTCTAAGTATTTTGGTGATTTAGTGTCCAACACACGTGCCTAAGTGTAAAAAGGTGGACAAAGTACAAATCAAGGATAAAGGTATGTTTCTCAGACTTAGTACATTGTTTTATGGACTAATGTATTGTGTCTAAGTGCTGGAAACAGGAAAAATCCAATTGAAAATGTCTTGGCTCGAGCAGCCAAGACTCTGCTCAGTCTGGGAACACCGGACTGTCCGGTGGTGCACCAGACAGTGTCTGGTGCGCCAGGCTGGCTCGAGCGAAGTGGCCGCTCTCGGGAATTCACCGGCGACGTACGGCTATAATTCACCGGACTGTCCAGTGAGCCAACGGTCGGCCGGGCCAACGGTCGGCCGCGCAATCTGCGCGGGACACGTGGCCGAGCCAACGGCTAGAAGGGGGCATCGGACTGTCCGATGTGCACCGGACATGTTCGGTGCGCCAACGGCTCTCAGACTGCCAACGGTCGACTGCGCCATTTTTGGAAGGAAATCGGGCACCGGACATTGTCCGGTGTGCACCGGACTGTCCGGTGCGCCAGTCGACAGAAGGCAAGATCAGCCTTCCTAGAATGCTCTCAACGGCTCCTAGCTGCCTTGGGGCTATAAAAGGGACCCCTAGGTGCATGGAGAAGTACACCAAGCATTCCTACAACATTCCTAAGCACCAAGACCTCAATTCCGCGCATTTGTTTCATTGTGATAGCATATAGAGCTCTAGTGGAGTTGTGAACTCATTGAGTTGTGTTGCGAGCTCTTGTTGCGACTTGTGTGCGTGTTGACACTCTGATTCTTGTGTCTTGTGTGCGTTGCTAATCCTCCCTTGCTCTGTGCTTCTTTGTGAACTTCAAGTGTAAGGGCGAGAGGCTCCAAGTTGTGGAGATTCCTCGCAAACGAGATTGAGAAAAGCAAGCAAAACACCGTGGTATTCAAGTGGGTCTTTGGACCGCTTGAGAGGGGTTGATTGCAACCCTCGTCCGTTGGGACGCCACAACGTGGAGTAGGCAAGCGTTGGTCTTGGCCGAACCACGGGATAACCACCGTGCCATCTCTGTGATTGATTTCTTGTGGTTATTGTGTTTGGTTGAGACTCCTCTCTAGCCACTTGGCATTTACTATGCTAACGCTTAACCAAGTTTTTGTGGCTTAAGTTTTCAAGTTTTACAGGATCACCTATTCACCCCCTTTAGGTGCTCTCAATTGGTATCGGAGCCGTTCTCTTCACAAAGGGACTAATCGCCCGAAGAGATGGATCCTAATGGGAAGGGAATCGTGATCAACGACAAAGAGAAGGAGTCCTTCGTCAACGAGCCTAAGGATGATAAGCCTACCGACTCAGGCTCGGGCCATAGACGCAAAGATGGAAGGAAGAAGAAGTCGAGACGCATCAAGGAGATCGTCTACTACGACGACAGTGATGAATCCACTTCTTCTCATAAGGACAACGACGACAATGACTACGACAAATGAAAGACGGTTAACTCAAACTTTTCTTTCGATTATTCGCGTATTCCTCAAAGTTCAAATTCACATTTGCTCTCCATTCCTCTCGGCAAGCCTCCACACTTTGATGGGGAGGACTACGGATTTTGGAGCCACAAAATGCGTAGTCACCTATTCTCTCTCCATCCAAGCATATGGGAGATTGTTGAAAATGGAATGAAGTTTGATAGCTCGGATAGTCCTATTTTTATTAATGAACAGATTCATAGAAATGCACAAGCCACTACTGTGTTGTTAGCATCCTTGTGCAGGGACGAATACCATAAAGTGAGCGGCTTGGACAATGCCAAGCAGATCTGGGACACCCTCAAGATTTCTCATGAGGGGAACGACGTCACCTTGCTCACCAAGATGGAGTTGGTGGAGGGAGAGCTTGGACGATTCGCGATGATAAGGGGCGAGGAGCCAACCCAAACATACAACCGGCTCAAGACCCTTATCAACAAAATAAGGAGCTACGGAAGCACGCGATGGACGGACCACGACGTCGTCCGATTGATGCTAAGGTCCTTTACCGTTCTTGATCCTCATTTGGTGAATAATATTCGTGAGAATCCCAGGTACACCAAAATGTCGCCCGAAGAAGTCCTTGGAAAATTCGTAAGCGGGCGAATGATGATCAAGGAGGCAAGATACGTGGACGACGCATTGAATGGTCCGATCAACGAGCCTCAACCCCTTGCTCTCAAGGCAACAAGAAGCAAGGAGGCACTACCTAGCAAGGTGACACAAATTGAGGCGGCCGGACTTAATGATGAAGAGATGGCCCTCATCATCAAAAGATTCAAGACGGCGCTAAAGGGTCGCAAGGGGCAGCCAAGCAAGACCAAGACAAAGGGGAAGCGCTCATGCTTCAAATGTGGTAAACTTGGTCATTTTATTGCTAACTGTCCCGACAATGATAGTGATCAGGATCAAGGGAACAAGAGGGAGAAGAAGAAGAACTATAAGAAGGCAAAGGGCGAGGCACATCTTGGCAAGGAGTGGGATTCGGATTGCTCCTCGTCCGACTCCGACAATGAAGGACTCGCCGCCACCGCCTTCAACAAGTCATCCCTCTTCCCCAACGAGCGTCACACATGCCTTATGGCAAGGGAGAAGAAGGTATGTACTCGAAACTCTACTTATGCTTCTTCAAGTGAGGACGAATCTAGTGATGAGGATGAAATAGATTATTCATGTTTATTTAAGGGCCTAGATAGAACCAAGGTAGATAAAATTAATGAATTGATTGATGCCTTGAATGATAAGAATAGGCTTTTAGAAAAACAAGAGGACTTGTTGTATGAAGAACATGACAAATTTGTAGAAGCACAAAAATCTCATGCCTTAGAAGTTAAGAGAAATGAAATGCTTTCTTGTGAATTATCTTCTTGCCATGAGACAATTTCTAGCTTAAGAAGCATTAATGATGATTTGAATGCTAAGTTAGAAATAGCTAGTAAATCAACAACGTGTGTAGAAAATGTTGTTATTTGCAATAGATGTAAAGATTTTGATATTGATGCTTGTAGTGAACACATAGCTTCTATTGCAAAGTTAAATGATGAAATGGCTAGTCTTAATACCCAACTTAAGGCTAGCAAAAGTGATTTTGATAAACTAAAATTTGCTAGGGATGCCTACACGATTGGTAGACACCCCTCAATTAAGGATGGGCTTGGCTTCAAGAGGGAAGCCAAGAACTTAACAAGCCATAAGACTCCCATCTCCGCCAAGGAGAAAGGGAAGGCCCCTATGGCAAGTAGTACTAAAAAGAACCATGCTTTTATGTACAATGATAGAAGACAGTCTCATAGGAGTTGTAATGCTTTTGATTCACATGCCTATGATTCTTATGCTATGTTTGCTCCCAGTTCTTCCTATATGCATGGTAGAGATATGCCTAGGAAAAATATTCATCATGTGCCTAGAAAGAATATTGTTCATGTTCCTAGAAAAGTTATGAATGGTCCCTCTACAATTTATCATGCTTTAAATGCTTCCTTTGCTATTTGTAGAAAGGATAGGAAGATAGTTGCTAGGAAATTAGGGGCAAAATGCAAGGGTGATAAAACTTGCATTTGGGTCCCTAAGACAATTGTGACTAACCTTGTAGGACCCAACAAGAGTTGGGTACCTAAGACCCAAGCCTAAATTTGCCTTGCAGGTTTATGCATCCGGGGGTTCAAGCTGGATTATCGACAGCGGATGCACAAACCATATGACGGGGGAGAAGAAGATGTTCACCTCCTACGTCAAGAATAAGGATTCCCAAGATTCAATCATATTCGGTGATGAGAACCAAGGCAAGGTGAAAGGCTTAGGCAAGATTGCAATATCAAATGAACACTCTATCTCTAATGTGTTTTTAGTTGAGTCTCTTGGATATAATTTACTATCTGTTAGTCAATTATGTAATATGGGATATAATTGTCTATTTACAAATATAGATGTGTCTGTCTTTAGAAGATGTGATGGTTCACTAGCTTTTAAGGGTGTACTAGACGGCAAACTTTATTTGGTTGATTTTGCAAAAGAAGAGGCCGGTCTAGATGCATGCTTAATTGCTAAGACGAGCATGGGCTGGCTGTGGCATCGTCGCTTAGCACATGTGGGGATGAAGAACCTTCACAAGCTTCTAAAGGGAGAACACGTGATAGGTTTGACTAACGTGCAATTCGAAAAAGATAGACCTTGTGCAGCTTGTCAAGCAGGTAAACAAGTGGGAGGAGCACATCACAGCAAGAATGTGATGACCACTTCAAGACCTCTGGAGCTGCTGCATATGGACCTCTTCGGACCCGTCGCCTATCTGAGCATAGGAGGAAGTAAGTATGGTCTAGTTATTGTTGATGACTTTTCCCGCTTCACTTGGGTGTTCTTTTTGCAGGATAAGTCTGAAACCCAAGGGACCCTCAAGCGCTTCCTAAGGAGAGCTCAAAATGAGTTTGAGCTCAAGGTGAAGAAGATAAGAAGCGACAATGGGTCTGAGTTCAAGAACCTTCAAGTGGAGGAGTTTCTTGAGGAGGAGGGGATCAAGCACGAGTTCTCTGCTCCCTACACACCTCAGCAAAATGGTGTGGTAGAGAGGAAGAACAGGACGCTCATTGATATGGCGAGGACTATGCTTGGAGAGTTCAAGACCCCCGAGCGTTTTTGGTCGGAAGCCGTGAACACAGCTTGCCACGCCATCAACAGGGTCTACCTTCACCGCCTCCTCAAAAAGACTTCATATGAGCTGCTAACTGGTAACAAACCCAATGTGTCTTATTTTCGTGTATTTGGGAGCAAGTGTTATATTCTTGTGAAGAGAGGTAGAACTTCTAAATTTGCTCCCAAAGCTGTAGAAGGGTTTTTATTAGGTTATGACTCAAATACAAAGGCGTATAGGGTCTTCAACAAATCGTCGGGTTTGGTTGAAGTCTCTAGCGACGTTGTATTTGATGAGACTAATGGCTCTCCAAGAGAGCAAGTTGTTGATCTTGATGATGTAGATGAAGAAGATGTTCCAACGGCCGCGATACGCACCATGGCGATTGGAGATGTGTGGCCTCAGGAACAATTGGAGCAAGATCAACCGTCTTCCTCAACTATGGTGCATCCCCCAACCCAAGATGACGAACATGTACCTCAAGTGGAGGCGCATGATCAAGGGGAGCACAGGATGATCAATTTGAAGAGGAAGAAGCACCTCAGGCACCTCCAACCCAAGTTCGAGCGACGATCCAAAGGGATCATCCCATCGACCAAATATTGGGTGATATTAGCAAGGGAGTAACTACTCGTTCAAGATTAGTTAATTTCTGTGAGCATTATTCCTTTGTCTCTTCTATTGAGCCTTTCAGGGTAGAAGAGGCCTTGCTAGATCCGGACTGGGTGTTGGCCATGCAGGAGGAACTCAACAATTTCAAGCGCAATGAAGTTTGGACACTGGTGCCTCGTCCCAAGCAAAATGTTGTGGGAACCAAATGGGTGTTTCGCAACAAACAGGACGAGCACGGGGTGGTGACGAGGAATAAGGCTCGACTTGTGGCAAAAGGTTATGCCCAAGTCGCAGGTTTGGACTTTGAGGAGACGTTCGCTCCTGTGGCTAGGCTAGAATCAATTCGTATTTTGCTAGCATATGCCGCTCACCATTCTTTCAGGTTGTACCAAATGGATGTGAAGAGCGCTTTCCTCAACGGGCCGATCAAGGAGGAGGTGTACGTGGAGCAACCCCCTGGCTTCGAGGATGAACGGTACCCCGACCACGTGTGTAAGCTCTCTAAGGCGCTCTATGGACTTAAGCAAGCCCCAAGAGCATGGTATGAATGCCTTAGAGACTTCTTAATTGCTAATGCTTTCAGGGTTGGGAAAGCAGATCCAACTCTTTTCACTAAGACTTGCGATGGTGATCTTTTTGTGTGCCAAATTTATGTCGATGACATAATATTTGGTTCTACTAACCAAAAGTCTTGTGAAGAGTTTAGCAGGGTGATGACGCAGAAATTCGAGATGTCGATGATGGGTGAGTTGAACTACTTCCTTGGGTTCCAAGTGAAGCAACTCAAGGACGGCACCTTCATCTCCCAAACGAAGTACACGCAAGACTTGCTAAAGCGGTTTGGGATGAAGGACGCCAAGCCCGCAAAGACGCCGATGGGAACTGACGGACACACCGACCTCAACAAAGGAGGTAAGTCCGTTGATCAAAAAGCATACCGGTCCATGATAGGTTCTTTGCTTTATTTATGTGCTAGTAGACCGGATATTATGCTTAGCGTATGCATGTGTGCTAGATTTCAATCCGATCCTAAGGAGTGTCACTTAGTGGCTGTGAAGCGAATTCTTCGATATTTAGTCGCTACGCCTTGCTTCGGGATCTGGTATCCAAAGGGGTCTAACTTTGACTTGATTGGATACTCAGATTCCGACTATGCTGGATGTAAGGTCGATAGGAAGAGTACATCGGGGACGTGCCAATTCTTAGGAAGGTCCTTGGTGTCGTGGAACTCTAAGAAACAAACTTCCGTTGCCCTATCCACCGCTGAGGCCGAGTATGTTGCCACAGGACAGTGTTGCGCGCAACTACTTTGGATGAGGCAAACCCTCAGGGACTTTGGCTACAATCTGAGCAAAGTCCCACTCCTATGTGACAATGAGAGTGCTATCCGAATAGCGGAAAATCCTGTTGAGCACAGCCGCACAAAGCACATTGACATCCGGCATCACTTTTTGAGAGACCACCAGCAAAAGGGAGATATCGAAGTGTTTCATGTTAGCACCGAGAACCAGCTAGCCGATATCTTCACTAAGCCTTTAGATGAAAAGACCTTTTGCAGGCTGCGTAGTGAGCTAAATGTCCTAGATTCATGGAACTTGGATTGATTTATAGCATACATGTATTTATGCCTTTGATCATGTTCTTTATGCATTTTGTTGCTTACTTGTGGTGCTCAAGTTGTACAAACACTCCCTGGACCTCACAAGTCCTTTTTGCAAGTGATGCACATATTTAGGGGGAGCTGTGCTACAACTTGACCCTTTGAGACTAACCGTTTGCTTGAGTTTGCTTGATTTAGTCTCAAAGGAGGTTTGAAAGGGAAAGGTGGACTTGGACCATGAAAGACTTCCACTGCACTCCGATGAGAGGGTAACTTATTCCAAGTTCATCTCATGTACTCTTATTGCCTTTGTATTCTCATTTGAAGATTTTGGTGAGGCAATGGGGTTAAAGGGCCAAGATTGATCCCGTTTTGGTGCTTGATGCCAAAGGGGGAGAAAATAAAGGCCAAAGCGATAAATGGATCAGCTACCACTTGAGAGATTTTGAAAATAGTAAAATAGAGCTTTTGGTTTGTCAAAACTCTTTTATTGTCTCTCTTGTCAAAAGTTGGCTTCTTGTGGGCAGAAATGTTGATTATGGGAAAAAGGGGGAGTTTTTTGAAATCTTGAATCAATTTCTCTTGTAATGACTCTCTTTATGTTTTAACAAGTATGTTTGACTTAGAGATAGAAATTTGGGTTTGATTTGCAAAAACAAATCAAGTGGTGGCAAATGATGATCCATATATGTCAAAATTGAATCAAAACAATTTTGAGTTCTTATTTGAATTGATTTTGTACTTGTTCTACTTGCTTTATGTTGTGTTGGCATAAATCACCAAAAAGGGGGAGATTGAAAGGGAAATGTGCCCTTGGGCCATTTCTAAGTATTTTGGTGATTTAGTGTCCAAGACAAGTGCCTAAGTATAAAAAGGTGGACAAAGTACAAATCAAGGATAAAGGTATGTTTCTCAGACTTAGTACATTGTTTTATGGACTAATGTATTGTGTCTAAGTGCTAGAAACAGGAAAAATCCAATTGAAAATGTCTTGGCTCGAGAAGCCAAGACTCTGCTCAGTCTGGGAACACCGGACTGTCCGGTGGTGCACCGGACAGTGTTCGGTGCGCCAGGCTGGCTCGAGCGAAGTGGCCGCTCTCGGGAATTCACCGGCGACGTACGACTATAATTCACCGGACTGTCCGGTATGCACCGGACTGTCCGGTGAGCCAACGGTCGGTCGCGCAATCTGCGCGGGACACGTGGCCGAGCCAACGGCTAGAAGGGGCATCGGACTGTCCGGTGTGCACCGGACATGTCCGGTGCGCCAATGGCTCTCAGACTGCCAACGGTCGACTGCGCCATTTTTGGAAGGAAATCGGGCACCGGACATTGTCCGGTGTGCACCGGACTGTCCGGTGCGCCAGTCGACAGAAGGCAAGATCAGCCTTCCTAGAATGCTCTCAACGGCTCCTAGCTGCCTTGGGGCTATAAAAGGGACCCCTAGGCGCATGGAGAAGTACACCAAGCATTCCTACAACATTCCTAAGCACCAAGACCTCAATTCCGCGCATTTGTTTCATTGTGATAGCATATAGAGCTCTAGTGGAGTTGTGAACTCATTGAGTTGTGTTGCGAGCTCTTGTTGCGACTTGTGTGCGTGTTGACACTCTGATTCTTGTGTCTTGTGTGCGTTGCTAATCCTCCCTTGCTCTGTGCTTCTTTGTGAACTTCAAGTGTAAGGGCGAGAGGCTCCAAGTTGTGGAGATTCCTCGCAAACGGGATTGAGAAAAGCGAGCAAAACACCGTGGTATTCAAGTGGGTCTTTGGACCGCTTGAGAGGGGTTGATTGCAACCATCGTCCGTTGGGACGCCACAACGTGGAGTAGGCAAGCGTTGGTCTTGGCCGAACCACGGGATAACCACCGTGCCATCTCTGTGATTGATTTCTTGTGGTTATTGTGTTTTGTTGAGACTCCTCTCTAGCCACTTGGCATTTACTGTGCTAACGCTTAACCAAGTTTTTGTGGCTTAAGTTTTCAAGTTTTACAGGATCACCTATTCACCCCCCTCTAGGTGCTCTCAGACGGGAAGAAGAAGAGGCGCATCAAGAAGATCATCTACTACGACAGCTGCCTCGTCTTCTTCACCACACGACGACGACGATGACTCCTCGTCAAAGAAGAAAATGGTTAATCAAAACTATTCATTTGATTATTCCCGTATTCCGTGCAATTCTAATGCTCATTTGCTATCAATTCCACTTGGGAACCCCCCCGCTTTGATGGAGAAGACTATTCTTTCTGGAGTCATAAAATGTGTAGTCATTTATTTTCTCTCCATCCTAGCATCTGGGCAATTGTTGAAAACAGAATGCACTTTGATAGTACTAACAATGCTGTTTTTATAAATGAGCAAATTCATAAGAATGTCAAAGCTACTACTGTGTTGCTAGCATCTCTTTGCAGGGATGAGTACAATAAGGTAAGTGGCTTGGACAATGCCAAGCAAATCTGGGACACCCTCAAGATATCTCATGAGGGAAACGATGCCACCATGATCACCAAAATGGAGTTGGTGGAAGGCGAGCTAGGAAGATTCACTATGATCAGGGGAGAGGAGCCAACACAAACCTACAATAGGCTCAAGACCCTAGTCAACAATATTCGAAGCTATGGAAACACAAGATGGACGGATCATGACGTCGTCCGACTCATGCTAAGGTCATTTACTGTAATTGACCCTCATCTTGTAAATCTTATTCGTGAAAATCCCAGGTACACCAAAATGACGCCCGAAGAGATCCTCGGAAAATTCGTGAGCGGGCGCATGATGGTAAAGGAGGCTCGATATGTGGACGATGCACTCAATGGTCCACTACCCGTCTATGAGCCACAGCCCGTTGCTCTCAAAGCAACCAGCAACATGGAGACGCTACCAAGCAAGATGGCACAAGTAGAAGCTGTCGGGCTAAATGAAGATGAAATGGCGCTTATCATCAAGCGCTTCAAGACCGTACTTAAAGGACGCAAGGAGTACCCCAACAAGAATAAAACAAGGGGAAAGCGTTCAAGCTTCAAATGCGGTAAGACTGGTCACTTTATTGCCCAATGTCCCGATAATGATAATGACCAGGGACAAGAAAAAGGCGGGAAGAGGGAGAAAAAGAAAAACTACAGGAAGGCAAAGGGCGAGGCGCACCTTGGAAAGGAATGGGATTCAGACTACTCCTCTTCCGACTCCAATGGTGAAGGATTAGCTGCCTCAGCTTTCAACAAATCTTCACTCTTCCCCAACGAACGCCATACATGTCTCATGGCCAAGGAGAAGAAGGTAAGTATTCGAGATACACCTAAGTATTCTTCTTCTAGTGATGAGGATTCTTCCGATGATGAAGTAGATTACTCTGGCTTATTTAAAGGTTTAGATAGAGCCAAAGTTGAGAAAATTAATGAATTAATTGATGCTCTAAATGAAAAAGATAGACTGCTAGAAAAGCAAGAGGATATTTTGTATGAGGAACATGATAAATTTGTTGGTGTACAAAAATCTCTTGCTTTAGAAACTAAGAGAAATGAAATGTTGTCTTCTGAGTTATCTGCTTGCCATGAAACTGTCTCTAGTTTAAAGAATTTAAATGATGAATTAAAAGCAAAGCTAGAAGAAGTAAATAAAGCTAGTTCATGTGTAGAGTATGTTGTTATTTGTAATAGATGTAAGGACTTTGATGTTCAACTTATTTCTATTGCTCAATTAAACGATGAGGTGGCAAGTCTTAATGCTCAACTTAAGACTTGCAAGGTTGATTTTGATAAGTTAAAATTTGTTAGGGATGCCTACACCGTTGGTAGGCACGCCTCAATTAAGGATGGGCTTGGTTTTCAAAAGGAAGCCAAGAACTTAACAAGTCAAAGGACTCCTGTTCTCAACAAGGAGAAAGGGAAGGCCCCTATGGCTAGTAGTCCTCAAAGGAACCATGTCTTTATTTATGATAGGAAAATTGCTAGTCGCACTCATTACAATAGGAGTTATGATCATGCTGCTTATAACTCACATGCTATGTTTGCCTCTAGTTCTACTTTTGTTCATGGTAGAAGTAGGCCTAGGAGAAATCATGCTGTGTCTCAAACTCCTAGAAAAATGTGCAATGGACCTTCTACTATTTACCATGCTTGTAATGCTTCTTTTGTTCTTTCATGTAGAAATGCAAAAGTAGTTGCTAAGAAGTTGGGATCCAAATGCAAGGGAGATAAAACTTGCATATGGGTTCCAAAAGTTATTTTGACTAACCTTGTAGGACCCAACAAGAGTTGGGTACCTAAAACCCAAGCTTAAATTGCCTTGCAGGTTTATGCATCCGGGGGCTCTAGCTGGATAATCGACAGCGGATGCACAAACCACATGACGGGGGAGAACAAGATGTTCACCTCCTACGTCAAGAACAAGGATTCCTAGGATACGATTATTTTTGGAGATGGGAACCAAGGCAAGGTTAAAGGATTAGGGAAGATAGCCATTACATTCGAGCATTCTATCTCCAATGTGTTTTTAGTTGAATCGCTTGGGTACAACTTACTGTCTGTGAGTCAATTATGTAACATGAGGTATAATTGTTTATTCACAAATATAGATGTATCTGTCTTTAGAAGGAGTGATGGTTCATTAGCATTTAAGGGTGTATTAAACGGCAAACTCTATTTAGTAGATTTTTTGAAAGAGAATGCCGATCCAGATGCATGTTTAATGGCTAAGACTAATATGGGCTGGCTTTGGCATCGCCGTCTAGCACATGTTGGGATGAAGAACCTTCATAAGCTTCTAAAGGGAGATCATGTGTTAGGACTAACTGATGTCTGTTTTGAGAAAGACAGACATTGTGCAGCATGTCAGGCAGGGAAATAGGTGGGAAGCACTCATCACAGCAAGAATGTGATGACGACATCAAGACCACTGGAGCTTCTCCACATGGACCTCTTTGGACCCGTTGCCTACCTTAGCATTGGGGGAAGTAAGTATGGTCTTGTAATTGTTGATGACTTTTCCCGCTTCACTTGGGTGTTCTTTTTGCAGGATAAATCAGAAACCCAAGGGACCCTAAAGCGCTTTCTAAGGAGGGCTCAAAATGAATTTGAGCTGAAGGTGAAAAAGATAAGAAGCGACAACAGATCCGAGTTCAAGAATCTGCAAGTTGAGGAGTATCTTGAGGAGGAAGGCATAAAGCACGATTTCTCCGCTCCCTACACACCACAGCAAAACGGTGTAGTAGAGAGGAAGAACATGACGCTTATCGACATGGCGAGAACGATCTTGGAGAGTTCAAGACGCCCAAGCGGTTTTGGTCAGAAGCTGTGAACACAACCTGCCACGCCATAAATCGGCTCTATCTGCATCGCCTTCTTAAGAAGACCTTCTACAAACTCCTAACCGGTAACAAACCGAATGTCTCTTACTTTCGTGTATTTGGGAGCAAATGCTACATTCTGGTGAAGAAAGGTATGAGAGCACCTAGAGGGGGGTGAATAGGTGATCCTGTAAAAACTTGAAACTTAATCCACAAAACTTGATTAGGAGTTAGCACGAATAAGCCAAGTGGCTAGAGAGGAGAACTTGCACAACACGATAACCACAAAGATATCAACACAGAGATGGCACGGTGGTTTATCCCGTGGTTCGGCCAAGTCCAACACTTGCCTACTCCACGTTGTGGCGTCCCAACGGACGAGGGTTGCAATCAACCCCTCTCAAGCGGTCCAAAGACCCACTTGAATACCACGGTGTTTTGCTTTGCTTTACTATATCCTGTTTGTGAGGAATCTCCGCAACTTGGAGCATCTCGCCCTTACACTTTGATGTTCACAAAGAAGCACGGAGTAAGGGAGGGATGAGCAACGCACACAAGACACGAAATCAGAGTATCAACACGCACGCAAGTCGCAACAAGAGCTCACAACACAACCCGGCTAGTTCACAACTCAAATGAAGCTCTAGTTGCTATCACAAAGAATCAAATGCGCGGAATCGAAGTCTTGGTGCTTAGGAATGCTTAGAGAATGCTTGGTGTCATCCTCCATGCGCCTAGGGGTCCCTTTTATAGCCCCAAGGCAGCTAGGAGCCGTTAAGTGCATTCCAGGAAGGCAATTCTTGCCTTCTGTCGCCTGGCGCACCGGACAGTCCGGTGCACCACCGGACACTGTCCGGTGCGGATTTCTTTCCTTCTTTGGTGAAGCCGATCGTTGGCGCTTTGGAGCCGTTGGCGCACCGGACACTGTCCGGTGCACACCGGACAGTCCGGTGCCCCCTTCTGACCGTTGGCTCGGCCACGTGTCTCGTGCGGATCGCGCGGCCGACCGTTGGCTCACCGGACAGTCCGGTGCACACCGGACAGTCCGGTGAATTTTAGCCGTACGCCGTTAATCACTTCCCGAGAGCAGCAAGTTCGCCTGAGTCAGCCTGGCGCACCGGACACTGTCCGGTGCACCACCGGACAGTCCGGTGCACCCAGATAGAGCTGACTTTGGCTGAACAAAGCCATCCTTAGTTTCAACTTGATTTTTCCTGTTTCCAGCACTTAGACACAATATATTAGTCTCTAAAACAATGTACTAAGTCTGAGAAACATACCTTTATACTTGATTTGTACTTTGTCCACCATTTAACACTTAGGCACTTGTGTTGGACACTAAATCACCAAAATACTTAGAAATGGCCCAAGGACACATTTCCCTTTCAATCTCCCCCTTTTTGGTGATTTATGCCAACATAACATAAAGCAAGTAGAACAAGTGCAAAAATCACTTCAAATGAGAACTCAAAATTGTTTTGATTCAAATTTGACATATATGGATCATTCTTTGCCACCACTTGGTTTGTTTTTGCAAATCAAACTCAATTTCCTATCTCTAAGTCAAACACACTTGTTGAAACATAAAGAGAGATATTTCAAGAGAAATTTATCAAAGAGTTCAAAAACTCCCCCTTTTCCCATAATTAAGCCTTCTCCCCACAAGAGACCAACTTTGGACAACAAGAGACAAACAAGAGTATTTTGACAAACAAAAACTCTAACTCTACTATTTTCAAAATTCTCAAGTGGTAGCTAGCTGATCCATTTCTTGCTTTGGCCTTATTTTCTCCCCCTTTGGCATCAAGCACCAAAACGGGATCAATGTTGGCCCTTTAACCTCATTGCCTCACCAAAATCTTCAACTAAGAGTAAAAAGGCAATAAGAGTACAAAGATCAACTTGGAAAAGTTACTCTTTCATCAGAGTGCAGTGGAAGTCTTGCATGGTCCAAGTCCACCTTTTCCTTTCAATCCATCTTTAAGACTAAATCAAGCAAACTCAAGCACATGGTTAGTCTCAAAGGGTCAAGTTGTAGCACATCTCCCCCTAAATGTGTGCATCACTTGCAAAAGGACTTGTGAGGTCCGGGGAGTGTTTGTACAACTTGAGCACCATAAATAAACAACAAAATGCTTAAGGAACATGATCAAGGCATAAAACGCATGTGCGCTATGAATCAATCCAAGTTCCGTGAATCTAAGACATTTAGCTCACTACGCAACTTGCAAAAGGTCTGCTCATCTAAAGGCTTGGTAAAGATATCGGCGAGCTGGTTCTCGGAGCTAACATGAAACACTTCGATATCTCCCTTTTGCTGGTGGTCTCTCAAAAAGTGATGCCGGATGTCTATGTGCTTTGTGCGGCTGTGTTCAACAGGATTATTCGCCATGCGGATAGCACTCTCATTATCACATAGGAGTGGGACTTTGCTCAGATTATAGCCAAAGTCCCTGAGGGTTTGCCTCATCCAAAGTAGTTGCGCTGAGAGCACCTAGAGGGGGGGGGGTGAATAGGTGATCCTGTAAAACTTTAAACTTAAGCCACAAAAAAAACTTGGTTAGGCGTTAGCACAATAATCGCCAAGTGGCTAGAGAGGAGTCTCAACAAAACACAATAACCACAAGAGATCAATCACAGAGATGGCACAGTGGTTTATCCCGTGGTTCGGCCAAGACCAACGCTTGCCTACTCCACGTTGTGGCGTCCCAACGGACGAGGGTTGCAATCAACCCCTCTCAAGCGGTCCAAAGACCCACTTGAATACCACAGTGTTTTGCTTGCTTTACTATATCCCGTTTGCGAGGAATCTCCACACTTTGGAGCCTCTCGCCCTTACACTTAATGATCACAAAGAAGCACGAAATAAGGGAGGGATGAGCAACTCACACAAGACACAAAGATCACAGCGAGTACGCACACACAAGACCCAGACTTAAGCTCAAAAGACTAGCACACTAGAACGGAGCTCAAATCACTAGAATGTCGAACAAGTGCGTAAGAATGGAGTATGAGTGATCAAGAGTGCTCAAGGAATGCTTGGTGTACTCCTCCATGCGCCTAGGGGTCCCTTTTATAGCCCCAAGGCAGCTAGGAGCCGTTGAGAGCAATCTGGGAAGGCATTTCTTGCCTTTTGTCGCCTGGCGCACCGGACAGTCTGGTGCACACCGGACACTGTCCGGTGCAGATTTTTTCCTTCTGTGGCGTAGTCAACCGTTGGCGCCTGGGAGCCGTTGTCGCACCGGACACTGTCCGGTGCACACCGGACAGTCCGGTGCCCCCTCCCGACCGTTGGCTCGGCCACATGTCTCGCGCAGATCGCGCAGCCGACCGTTGGCCTGGCCGATCGTTGGCTCACCGGACAGTCCGGTGCACACCGGACAGTCCGGTGAATTATAGCCGTGCGCCGTCAATTCATTCCCGAGAGCGGCAAGTTCGCCTGAGCCAGCCTGGCGCACTGGACACTGTCCGGTGCACCACCGGACAGTCCGGTGTACCTAGACTGCGCTGACCTTAGCTGAACTTAGCCATTTCTGCTCCAATTCAATCTTTCCTGTTTCCAGCACTTAGACATGCTACATTAGTCCATAAAACAATGTACTAAGTCTAGAAATATACCTTTTGACATGATTTGCACTTTGTCCACCACTTTGCATAGATTAACACAAAAGCACTTGTGTTGGCACTCAATCACCAAAATACTTAGAAATGGCCCAAGGGCACATTTCCCTTTCAATCTCCCCCTTTTTGGTGATTTATGCCAACACAACATAAAGCAACTAGAACAAGTGCAATATCAATGCAAATGAGAACTCAAAATTGTTTTGATTCATATTTGGCATATATGGATCACTCTTTGCCACCACTTGGTTTGTTTTTGCAAATCAAACTCAAATTTCTATCTCTGCGTCAAACACACTTGTTAATACACAAAGAGAGTCATTCCAAGAGAAATTGATTCAAGATTTCAAAAACTCCCCCTTTTTCCCATAATCAACACTTCTCCCCACAAGAAACCAACTTTTGACAAGAGAGACAATAAAAGAGTTTTGACAAACCAAAAACTCTATTCTACTATTTTCAAAAACTCTCAAGTGGTAGCTGATCCATTTATTGCTTTGGCCTTTGTTTTCTCCCCCTTTGGCATCAAGCACCAAAACGGGATCAATCTTGGCCCTTTAACCCCATTGCCTCACCAAAATCTTCAATTAAGAGTAAAAAGGCAATAAGAGCACTAAGATGAACTTGGAAAAAGTTACTCTTTCATCGGAGTGCAGTGGAAGTCTTTCATGGTCCAAGTTCATCTTTCCCTTTCAAACCTCCTTTGAGACTAAAACAAGCAAACTCAAGCACACGGTTAGTCTCAAGGGGTCAAGTTGTAGCACAGCTCCCCCTAAATATGTGCATCACTTGCAAACAGGACTTGTGAGGTCCAGGGAGTGTTTGTACAACTTGAGCACCACAAGTAAGCAACAAAATGCATAAGGAACATGATCAAAGGCATAAACAAATGTATGCTATAAATCAATCCAAGTTCCGCGAATCTAAGACATTTAGCTCACTACGCAACTTGCAAAAGGTCTGCTCATCTAAAGGCTTGGTAAAGATATCGACTAGCTGGTTCTCGGAGCTAACATGAAACACTTTGATATCTCCCTTTTGCTGGTGGTCTCTCAAAAAGTGATGCCTGATGTCAATGTGCTTTGTGCGGCTGTGTTCAACAGGATTATCCGCCATGCGGATAGCACTCTCATTATCACATAGGAGTGGGACTTTGCTCAAATTGTAGCCAAAATCCCTGAGGGTTTGCCTCATCCAAAGTAGTTGCGCGCAACACTGTCCTGCGGCAACGTACTCGGCCTCAGCGGTGGATAGGGCAACTGAGGTTTGTTTCTTAGAACTCCATGACACCAGGGACCTTCCTAAGAATTGGCGCGTCCCTGATGTACTCTTCCTATTGACCTTACATCCAGCATAGTCGGAGTCTGAATATCCAATCAAGTCAAAGGTAGACCCCTTTGGATACCAGATCCCGAAACAAGGCGTAGCGACTAAATATCTAAGAATTCGCTTCACAGCCACTAAGTGACACTCCTTAGGATCGGATTGAAATCTAGCACACATGCATACACTAAGCATAATATCCGGTCTACTAGCACATAAATAAAGTAAAGACCCTATCATAGACCGGTATGCCTTTTGATCAACGGACTTGCCTCCTTTGTTGAGGTCGGTGTGTCCGTTGGTTCCCATCGGAGTCTTTGCGGGCTTGGCGTCCTTCATCCCAAACCTCTTGATCAAATCTTGTGTGTACTTCGTTTGGGAGATGAAGGTTCCATCCTTGAGTTGCCTCACTTGGAACCCAAGGAAGTAGCTTAACTCGCCCATCATCGACATCTCGAATTTCTAAGTCATCACCCTGCTAAACTCTTCACAAGACTTTTGGTTAGTAGAACCAAATATTATGTCATCGACATAAATTTGGCACACAAAAAGATCACCATCACAAGTCTTAGTAAAAAGAGTTGGATCGGCTTTCCCAACCTTGAAAGCATTGGCAATTAAAAAGTCTCTAAGGCATTCATACCATGCTCTTGGGGCTTGCTTAAGTCCATAGAGCGTCTTAGAGAGCTTACACACGTGGTCGGGGTACCGTTCATCCTCGAAGCCAGGGGGTTGCTCCACGTACACCTCCTCCTTGATTGGCCCGTTAAGGAAAGCGCTCTTCACATCCATTTGGAACAACCTGAAGGAATGGTGAGCGGCATATGCTAGCAAGATACGAATGGACTCTAGCCTAGCCACAGGAGCAAAAGTCTCCTCAAAGTCCAAACCTGCGACTTGGGCATAACCTTTTGCCACAAGTCGTGCCTTGTTCCTTGTCACCACTCCGTGCTCGTCTTGTTTGTTGCGGAACACCCACTTGGTTCCCACAACATTTTGCTTAGGACGAGGCACCAGTGTCCAAACTTCATTTCTCTTGAAGTTGTTGAGCTCCTCTTGCATGGCCAACACCCAGTCCGGATCTAGCAAGGCCTCTTCTACCCTGAAAGGCTCAATAGAAGAGACAAAGGAGTAATGCTCACAAAAATTAACTAATCGAGATCGAGTAGTTACTCCCTTGCTAATATCACCCAAAATTTGGTCGACGGGATGATCCCTTTGAATCATTACTCAAACTTGGGTTGGAGGTGCTGGTTGTGCTTCTTCCTCCATCACATGATCATCTTGTGCTCCCCCTTGATCACACGCCTCTTTTTCATCATTTTGAGTTGGGGGTTGTACCATCGTTGAGGAAGAAGGTTGATCTTGCTCATCTTGTTCCTGTGGCCGCACATCTCCAATCGCCATGGTGCGTATTGCGGTCGTTGGAACTTCTTCTTCATCTACATCATCAAAATCAACAACTTGCTCTCTTGGAGAGCCATTAGTCTCATCAAATACAACGTCGCTAGAGACTTCAACCAAACCCGATGATTTGTTGAAGACTCTATACACCTTTGTATTTGAGTCATAACCTAACAAAAACCCTTCTACGGCTTTGGGAGCAAACTTGGAATTCCTGCCCTTCTTCACTAGAATGTAGCATTTACTCCCAAAAACTCGATTGGGTTTGTTACCGGTTAGCAGCTCATACGACATCTTCTTGAGAAGGCGATGAAGGTAGACCCTGTTGATGGCGTGGCAAGCCATGTTCACGGCTTCCGACCAAAAACGCTCGGGGGTCTTGAACTCTCCAAGCATCGTCCTCGCCATGTCTATAAGCGTCCTGTTCTTCCTCTCTACCACACCATTTTGCTATGGTGTGTAGGGAGCGGAGAACTCATGCTTGATCCCTTCCTCCTCAAGGTACTCCTCCACTTGAAGGTTCTTGAACTCGGACCCATTATCGCTCCTTATCTTTTTCACCTTGAGCTCAAACTCGTTTTGAGCTCTCCTTAGGAAGCGCTTGAGGGTCCCTTGAGTTTCAGATTTATCCTACAAAAAGAATACCCAAGTGAAGCGGGAAAAGTCATCAACTATAACAAGACCATACTTACTTCCTCCTATACTTAGATAGGCGACGGGTCCGAAGAGGTCCATGTGAAGCATCTCCAAAGGTCTTGATGTGGTCATCACATTTTTAGTGTGATGTGCTCCTCCCACTTGTTTACCTGCTTGACAAGCTGCACAGGGTCTATCTTTTTCGAATTGCACATTAGTTAAACCTATCACGTGTTCTCCCTTTAGAAGCTTGTGAAGGTTCTTCATCCCCACATGTGCTAAGCGGCGATGCCACAGCCAGCTCATGCTAGTCTTAGCAATTAAGCATGCATCTAGACCGGCCTCTTCTTTTGCAAAATCAACTAAGTAAAGTTTGCCGTCTAATACACCCTTAAAAGCTAGTGAACCATCACTTCTTCTAAAGACAGACACATCTACATTTGTGAATAGACAATTATATCCCATATTGCATAATTGACTAACAGATAACAAATTATATCCAAGCGACTCAACTAAAAACACATTAGAAATAGAGTGCTCGGATGAAATAGCAATTTTACCTAACCCTTTTACGTTGCCTTGGTTCCCATCACCGAATATTATTGAATCTTGGGGATCCTTGTTCTTGACGTAGGAAAAGAACATCCTCTTTTCCCCTGTCATGTGGTTTGTGCATCCGCTGTCGATGATCCAACTTGTACCCCCGGATGCATAAACCTGCAAGGCAAATTTAGGCTTGGGTCTTAGGTACCCAACTCTTGTTGGGTCCTACAAGGTTAGTCACAATTGTCTTAGGGACCCAAATGCAAGTTTTATCTCCCTTGCATTTTGCCCCTAATTTCCTAGCAATCACCTTTCTATCCTTTCTACAAATTGCAAATGAAGCATTACAAGCATGATAAATTGTAGAAGGTTCATTAATTATTTTCCTAGAAACATGAGCAACATTTCTTCTAGGCATGTGATTAATAACATTTTTCCTAGCCAAATTTCTATCATGCATAATAGAAGAACTAGAAGCAACCATGGCATTTGAATTGTAAGCATTACAACTCCTATCATCATGAACATTTCTAGAAAATTTCCTATCATGGTACATGAAGTCATGGTTCTTTTTAGCATTACTAGCCATAGGGGCCTTCCCTTTCTCCTTGGTGGGGATGGGAGCCTTATGGCTTGTTAAGTTCTTGGCTTCTCTCTTGAAGCCAAGTCCATCCTTAATTGAGGGGTGTCTACCAATCGTGTAGGCATCCCTTGCAAATTTTAACTTATCAAATTCGCTTTTGCTAGTCTTAAGTTGGGCATTAAGACTAGCTACTTCATCATTCAATTTAGGAATTGTAACAAGGTGTTTACTACAAGCATCAATGTCAAAATCCTTACACCTATTACAAATTGTAACATGTTCTACACAAGAGTTAGATTTACTAGCTATCTCTAACTTAGCATTCAAATCATCATTTATGCTCTTTAAGTTAGAAATAGAATCATGGCATGTAGACAACTCACAAGCAAGCATTTAATTTCTCTTAATTTCTAATGCAAGGGATTTTTGTGCCTCTACAAACTTATCATGTTCTTCATACAAAAGATCCTCTTGCTTTTCTAGTAGCCTATTCTTATCATTCAGAGCATCAATCAATTCATTAATCTTGTCAATCTTAGATCTATCTAAGCCCTTAAATAAGCATGAATAGTCTATTTCATCATCATCACTAGACTCATCCTCACTAGAAGAAGCATAAGTAGAATTTCGAGTACTTACTTTCTTCTCTTTAGCCATGAGACATGTGTGATGCTCGTTAGGAAAGAGGGATGACTTGTTGAAGGCGGTGGCGGCGAGTCCTTCGTTGTCGGAGTCGGATGTGGAGCAATCCGAATCCCACTCCTTTCCAATATGTGCCTCACCCTTTGCCTTCTTGTAATTCTTCTTCTTTTCCCATTTTCCACTCTTCTTTTCCTGGTCACTATCATTATCGGGACAATTAGCGATAAAGTGACCAATCTTACCACATTTGAAGCATGAGCGCTTCCCCTTCGTCTTGGTCTTGTTGGAATGCTCCTTGCGACCCCTTAGCGCCGTCTTGAAGCGCTTGATGATGAGGGCCATTTCTTCATCATTAAGCCCGACCGCCTCAATTTGCACCACCTTGCTCGGTAGCGCCTCCTTGCTTCTCGTTGCTTTGAGAGCGATAGTTTTAGGCTCTTGGATTGGGCCATTCAATGCATCATCCATGTATCTAGCCTCCTTGATCATCATTCGCCCGCTTACGAACTTTCCAAGTATCTCCTCGGGCGTCATCTTGGTGTACCTAGGATTCTCACGAATATTGTTCACAAGATGAGGATCAAGAACAGTAAATGACCTTAGCATTAGGCGGACGATGTCGTGGTCCGTCCATCGCGTGCTTCCATAGCTCCTTATCTTGTTGACAAGGGTCTTGAGCCGGTTGTATGTTTGGGTTGGCTCCTCCCCCCTTATCATAGCGAATCTCCCAAGTTCGCCCTCCACCAACTCCATCTTGGTGAGCATGGTGACGTCGTTCCCCTCATGTGAGATCATGAGGGTGTCCCAAATCTTCTTGGCGTTATCCAAGCCGCTCACTTTATGGTATTCATCCCTGCACAATGATGCTAGAAGAACAGTAGTAGCTTGTGCATTTTTGTGAATTTGCTCATTGATAAACATGGGACTATCACTACTATCAAAATGCATTCCATTCTCGACTATCTCCCATATGCTTGGATGGAGAGAGAACAAATGACTACGCATTTTGTGACTCCAAAATCAGTAGTCCTCTCCATCAAAGTGAGGAGGTTTGCCAAGTGGAATGGAGAGTAAATGAGCATTTGTGCTTTGCGGAATACGAGAATAATCAAAAGAAAAGTTTGAATTGACCGTTTTCTTTTTCTCGTAGTCGTCATCGTCCTTTTGGGAAGAAGTGGATTCGTCGCTGTCGTCGTAGTAGATGATCTCCTTTATGCGCCTTGTCTTCTTCTTCTTCCCGTCTCTTCTTTTGTGGCTTGAGCCCAAGTTCGTAGGCTTGTCATCTTTCGACTCATTGAAGATAGACTCCTTCTCGTTATTGTTGACCATCATCCCCTTTCCCTTAGGATCCATCTCTTTGGGCGATTAGTCCCTTCTTGAAGAGAATGGCTCTGATACCAATTGAGAGCACCTAGAGGGGGGGGGGGTGAATAGGTGATCCTGTAAAACTTTAAACTTAAGCCACAAAAAAACTTGGTTAGGCGTTAGCACAATAATCGCCAAGTGGCTAGAGAGGAGTCTCAACAAAACACAATAACAACAAGAGATCAATCACAGAGATGGCACAGTGGTTTATCCCGTGGTTCGGCCAAGACCAACGCTTGCCTACTCCACGTTGTGGCGTCCCAACGGACGAGGGTTGCAATCAACCCCTCTCAAGCGGTCCAAAGACCCACTTGAATACCACGGTGTTTTGCTTGCTTTACTATATCCCGTTTGCGAGGAATCTCCACACTTTGGAGCCTCTCGCCCTTACACTTAATGATCACAAAGAAGCACGAAATAAGGGAGGGATGAGCAACTCACACAAGACACAAAGATCACAGCGAGTACGCACACACAAGACCCAGACTTAAGCTCAAAAGTCTAGCACACTAGAACGGAGCTCAAATCACTAGAATGTCGAACAAGTGCGTAAGAATGGAGTATGAGTGATCAAGAGTGCTCAAGGAATGCTTGGTGTACTCCTCCATGCGCCTAGGGGTCCCTTTTATAGCCCCAAGGCAGCTAGGAGCCGTTGAGAGCAATCTGGGAAGGCATTTCTTGCCTTCTGTCGCCTGGCGCACCGGACAGTCCAGTGCACACCGGACACTGTCCGGTGCGGATTTCTTTCCTTCTGTGGCGTAGTCGACCGTTGGCGCCTGGGAGCCGTTGGTGCACCGGACACTGTCTGGTGCCCCCTCCCGACCGTTGGCTCGGCCACATGTCTCGCGCAGATCGCGCAGCCGACCGTTGGCCTGGCCGACCGTTGGCTCACCGGACAGTCCGGTGAATTATAGCAGTACGCCGTCAATTCATTCCCGAGAGCGGCAAGTTCGCCTGAGCCAGCCTGGCACATCGGACACTGTCCGGTGCACCACCGGACAGTCCGGTGTACCCAGACTGCGCTGACCTTAGCTGAACTTAGCCATCTCTGCTCCAATTCAATCTTTCCTGTTTCCAGCACTTAGACATGCTACATTAGTCCATAAAACAATGTACTAAGTCTAGAAATATAGCTTTTGACATGATTTGCACTTTGTCCACCACTTTGCATAGATTAACACAGAAGCACTTGCGTTGGCACTCAATCACCAAAATACTTAGAAATGGCCCAAGGGCACATTTCCCTTTCATGCGCGCAACACTGTCCTGCGGCAACGTACTCGGCCTCAGCGGTGGATAGGGCAACGGAAGTTTGTTTCTTAGAACTCCATGACACCAGGGACCTTCCTAAGAATTGGCACGTCCCCGATGTACTCTTCCTATCGACCATACATCCAGCATAATCGGAGTCTGAGTATCCAATCAAGTCAAAGGTAGACCCCTTTGGATACCAGATCCCAAAGCAAGGCGTAGCGACTAAATATCTAAGAATTCGCTTCACCGCCACTAGGTGACATTCCCTTGGATCGGATTGAAATCTAGCACACATGCATACGCTAAGCATAATATCCAGTCTACTAGCACATTCCCTTGGATCGGATTGAAATCTAGCACACATACATAAATAGACCGGTATGCCTTTTGATCAACGGACTTACCTCCTTTGTTGAGGTCGGTGTGTCTGTTGGTTCCCATTAGAGTCTTTGCGGGCTTGGCGTCCTTCATCCCAAACCACTTGATCAAGTCTTGTGTGTACTTCGTTTGGGAGATGAAGGTCCCATCCTTGAGTTGCCTCACTTGGAACCCAAGGAAATAGCTTAGCTCGCCCATCATCGACATCTCAAACTTTTGAGTCATCACCCTGATAAACTCTTCACAAGACTTTTGGTTAGTAGAACCAAATATTATGTCATCGACAAAAATTTGGCACACAAAAAGATCACCATCACAAGTCTTAGTAAAAAGAGTTGGATCGGCTTTCCCAACCTTGAAAGCATTAGCACTTAAAAAGTCTCTAAGGCATTCATACCAGGCTCTTGGGGCTTGCTTAAGTCCATAGAGCGCCTTAGAGAGCTTACACACGTGGTCGGGGTACCGTTCATCCTCGAAGCCAGGGGGTTGCTCCACGTACACCTCCTCCTTGATTGGCCCGTTGAGGAAAGCGCTTTTTCACATCCATTTGGAACAACCTGAAAGAATGGTGAGCGGCATATGCTAGCAAAATACGAATGGACTCTAGCCTAGCCACAGGAGCAAAAGTCTCCTCAAAGTCCAAACCTGCGACTTGGGCATAACCTTTTGCCACAAGTCGTGCCTTGTTCCTTGTCACCACCCCGTGCTCGTCTTGTTTGTTGCGGAACACCCACTTGGTTCCCACAACATTTTGCTTGGGACGAGGCACCAGTGTCCAAACTTCATTTCTTTTGAAGTTGTTGAGCTCCTCTTGCATGGCCAACACCCAGTCCGGATCTAGCAAGGCCTCTTCTATCCTGAAAGGCTCAATAGAAGAGACAAAAGAGTAATGCTCACAGAAATTAACTAATCTAGAACGAGTAGTTACTCCCTTGCTAATGTCACCCAAAATCTGGTCGACGGGATGATCCCTTTGAATCATCGCTCAAACTTGGGTTGGAGGTGCCGGTTGTGCTTCTTCCTCCATTACATGATCATCTTGTGCTCCCCCTTGATCACATGCCTCCTCTTGATGAACCTGTTCATCTTCTTGAGTTGGGGGATGCACCATTGTTTGAGGAAGAAGGTTGATCTTGCTCCTTTTGTTCCATTGGCCTCACATCTCCAATTGCCATGGTGCGCATTGCGGCCGTTGGAACGTCTTCTTCATTTACATCATCAAGATCAACAACTTGCTCTCTTGGAGAGCCATTAGTCTCATCAAATACAACGTCGCTAGAGACTTCAACCAAACCTGATGATTTGTTTAAGACCCTATACGCCTTTGTATTTGAGTCATAACCTAACAAAAACCCTTCTACCGCTTTGGGAGCAAATTTGGAATTCCTACTCTTCTTCACTAGAATGTAGCATTTACTCCCAAAAACTCAGAAATACGAAACATTGGGTTTGTTACCGGTTAGTAGCTCATACGAAGTCTTCTTGAGGAGGCGATGAAGGTAGACCCGGTTGATGGCGTGGCAAGCCGTGTTCACGGCTTCCGACCAGAAGTACTCGGGGGTCTTGGGTTCTCCAAGCATCGCCCTCGCCATGTCTATAAGCGTCCTGTTCTTCCTCTCTACCACACCATTTTGTTGTGGTGTGTAGGGAGCGGAGAACTCGTGCTTGATTCCTTCCTCCTCAAGATACTCCTCCACTTGAAGGTTCTTGAATTCAGACCCATTGTCGCTCCTTATTTTCTTCACCTTGAGCTCAAACTCGTTTTGAGCTCTCCTTAGGAAGCGCTTGAGGGTCCCTTGGGTTTCAGATTTATCCTGCAAAAAGAATACCCAAGTGAAGCGGGAAAAATCATCAACTATAACAAGACCATACTTACTTCCTCCTATGCTTAGATAGGTGACGGGTCCGAAGAGGTCCATATGAAGTAACTCCAGGGGTCTTGATGTTGTCATCACATTTTTGGCATGATGAGAGCTTCCCACCTGTTTCCCTGCTTGACAAGCTGCACAAGGTCTATCTTTTTCGAAGGTAACATTGGTTAGACCTATCATGTGTTCTCCCTTTAGAAGCTTGTGAAGGTTCTTCATTCCCACATGTGCCAAGCGGCGATGCCACAACCAGCCCATGCAAGTCTTAGCAATTAAGCATGCATCTAGACCGGCCTCCTCTTTTGCAAAATCAACTAAATAGAGTTTGCCATCTAATAAACCCTTAAAAGCTAGTGAACCATCACTTCTTCTAAAGACAGACACATCTACATTTGTGAATAGACAATTATATCCCATATTGCATAATTGACTAACAGATAACAAATTATATCCAAGCGACTTAACTAAAAACACATTAGAAATAGAGTGCTCGGATGAAATAGCAATTTTCCCTAACCCTTTCACCTTGCCTTGATTCCCATCACCGAATATTATTGAATCTTGGGAATCCTTGTTCTTGACGTAGGAGGTAAACATCTTCTTCTCCCCCGTCATGTGGTTTGTGCATCCGCTGTCGATAATCCAGCTTGATCCCCCGGATGCATAAACCTGCAAGGCAAATTTAGGCTTGGGTCTTAGGTACCCAACTCTTGTTGGGTCCTACAAGGTTAGTGACAATATCCTTATGGACCCAAATGCAAGTTTTATCACCCTTGCATTTTGCCCCTAGTTTCCTAGCAATCACTTTTCTATCCTTTCTACAAATTGCAAATGAAGCATTGCAAGCATGATAAATTGTAGAAGGTTCATTTATTATTTTCCTAGAAACATGAACAACATTTCTTCTAGGCATGTGATTAATAACATTTCTCCTAGCTAAATTTCTATCATGCATAATAGAAGAACTAGAAGCAACCATAGCATGAGAATCAAAAGCATCATAACTTCTATAAACATTTCTAGAATGTCTCTTATCATGATACATGAAGGCATGGTTCTTTTGAGCACTACTAGCCATAGGGGCCTTCCCTTTTTCCTTGGTGGAGATGGAAGCCTTATGGCTTGTTAAGTTCTTGACTTCCCTCTTGAAGCCAAGACCATCCTTAATTGAGGGGTGTCTACCAATCGTGTAGGCATCCCTTGCAAATTTTAGCTTGTCAAATTTACTCTTGCTAGTCTTAAGTTGGGCATTAAGATTAGCCACTTCATCATTTAATTTTGAAATGCAAGCTAGGTGTTCACTACAAGTATCAATATTAATATCTTTGCACCTATTGCAAATTATAACATGTTCTACATAAGAGTTAGATTTATTTGCTACTACTAGTTTAGCACTTAAATCATCATTAACACCTTTTAAAGTAGAAATGGTTTTATAACAAGTAGATAGTTCACAAGAAAGCATTTCATTTCTTTTAACTTCTAGAGCAAGAGAATTTTGTGCACTAACAAATTTATCATGCTCTTCATACAAAAGATCCTCTTGCTTTTCTAATAACCTATTCTTATCATTCAAGGCATCAATTAATTCATTAATTTTATCAACCTTGGTTCTATCTAGGCCCTTGAATAGACATGAATAATCTATTTCATCATCATCACTAGACTCATCCTCACTTGAAGAAGCATAAGTACTAATATTACGAGTGCTTACCTTCTTTTCCCTTGCCATGAGGCAAGTGTGATGCTCGTTGGGGAAGAGGGATGACTTGTTGAAGGCAGTGGCGGCGAGTCCTTCATTGCCGGAGTCTGACGAGGAGCAATCCGAATCCTACTCCTTTCCAAGATGTGCCTCGCCCTTCGCCTTCTTGTAGTTTTCTTCTTTTCCCACTTTCCACTCTTCTTTTCCTGGTCGCTATCATTATCGGGACAGTTAGCGATAAAATGACCAATCTTACCACATTTGAAGCAGGAGCGCTTCCCCTTCGTCTTGTTCTTGTTGGGATGCTCCTTGCGACCCTTTAGCGCCGTCTTGAATCGCTTGATGATGAGGGCCATCTCTTCATCATTAAGCCCGGCCGCCTCAACTTGCGCCACCTTGCTAGGTAGTGCCTCCTTGCTCCTTGTTGCCTTGAGAGCAATAGTTTGAGGCTCTTGGATTGGGTCATTTAATGCATCATCGACGTATCTAGCCTCCTTGATCATCATCTGCCCGCTTACGAACTTTCCAAGGATCTCCTCGGGCGTCATCTTCGTGTACCTAGGATTCTCACGAATGTTGTTCACAAGATGTGGATCAAGGACGATAAAGGACCATAGCATTAGGCGGACAACGTCGTGGTCCGTCCATCGCGTGCTTCCGTAGCTCCTTATCTTGTTGACGAGGGTCTTGAGCCTGTTGTACGTCTGTGTTGGCTCCTCCCCTCTAATCATCACGAATCTCCCGAGTTCGCCTTCCACCAACTCCATTTTGGTGAGCATGGTGACGTCGTTCCCCTCATGTGAGATCTTGAGGGTGTCCCAGATCAGCTTGGCACTATCCAAGCCGCTCACTTTATGGTACTCGTCCCTGCACAATGAGGCTAACAACACAGTAGTAGCTTGTGCATTTTTATG
The DNA here is from genome assembly GCF_902167145.1 of Zea mays. Lineage (NCBI taxonomy): Eukaryota > Viridiplantae > Streptophyta > Magnoliopsida > Poales > Poaceae > Zea > Zea mays. The sequence continues at coordinate 134,697,595 of NC_050104.1, forward strand.
AATCTGTTCATTTATAAATAAAGGACTATCCGAGCTATCAAATTTCATTCCACTCTCTACTATCTCCCATATACTAGGATGGAGAGAGAACAGGTGACTACACATTTTGTGACTCCAAAATCCGTAGTCCTCTCCATCAAAATGAGGAGGTTTACCAAGTGGAATGGAAAGCAAATGTGCATTTGAACTATGTGGAATACGAGAATAATCGAAAGAGAAGTTTGAGTTAACCGTCTTCTTTTTCTCGTAGTTGTTGTCGTCATCCTTTTGGGAAGAAGAGGGCTCGTCGCTGTCGTCGTAGTAGACGATCTCCTTGATGCGCCTTGTCTTCTTCTTCTTTCCATCTTTTTGTTTGTGGCCCGAGCCCGAGTCGGTATGCTTGTCATCTTTTGGCTCGTTGACGAAGGACTCCTTCTCCTTATCATTGATCACAATCCCCTTGCCCTTAGGATCCATCTCTTCGGGCGATTAGTCCCTTTCTTGAAGAGAACGGCTCTGATACCAATTGAGAGCACCTAGAGGGGGGTGAATAGGTGATCCTGTAAAAACTTGAAACTTAATCCACAAAACTTGATTAGGAGTTAGCACGAATAAGCCAAGTGGCTAGAGAGGAGAACTTGCACAACACGATAACCACAAAGATATCAACACAGAGATGGCACAGTGGTTTATCCCGTGGTTCGGCCAAGTCCAACACTTGCCTACTCCACGTTGTGGCATCCCAACGGACGAGGGTTGCAATCAACCCCTCTCAAGCGGTCCAAAGACCCACTTGAATACCACGGTGTTTTGCTTTGCTTTAGTATATCCTGTTTGCGAGGAATCTCCACAACTTGGAGCCTCTCGCCCTTACACTTTGATGTTCACAAAGAAGCACAGAGTAAGGGAGGGATGAGCAACGCACACAAGACACGAAATCAGAGTATCAACACGCACGCAAGTCACAACAAGAGCTCACAACACAACCCGGCTAGTTCACAACTCAAATGAAGCTCTAGTTGCTATCACAAAGAATCAAATGCGCGGAATCGAAGTCTTAGTGCTTAGGAATGCTTAGAGAATGCTTGGTGTCATCCTCCATGCGCCTAGGGGTCCCTTTATAGCCCCAAGGTAGCTAGGAGCCGTTAAGTGCATTCCAGGAAGGCAATTCTTGCCTTCTGTCGCCTGGCGCACCGGACAGTTCGGTGCATCACCGGACACTGTCCGGTGCGGATTTCTTTCCTTCTTTGGTGAAGCCGACCGTTGGCGCTTTGGAGCCGTTGGCGCACCGGACACTGTCCGGTGCACACTGTACAGTCCGGTGCCCCCTTCTGACCATTGGCTCGGCCACGTGTCTCGCGCGGATCGCGCGGCCGACCGTTGGCCCGGCCGACCGTTGGCTCACCGGACAGTCCGGTGCACACCGGACAGTCCGGTGAATTATAGCCGTACGCCGTTAATCACTTCCCGAGGAGCAGCAAGTTCACCTGAGTCAGCCTGGCGCACCGGACACTGTCCGGTGCACCACCGGACAGTCCGGTGCACCCAGACAGAGCTGACTTTGGCTGAACAAAGTCATCCTTAGTTTCAACTTGATTTTTCCTGTTTCCAGCACTTAGACACAATATAATAGTCTCTAAAACAATGTACTAAGTCTGAGAAACATACCTTTATACTTGATTTGTACTTTGTCCACCATTTAACACTTAGGCACTTGTGTTGGACACTAAATCACCAAAATACTTAGAAATGGCCCAAGGGCACATTTCCCTTTCAAGGTAGACATTCTAAATTTGCTCCCAAGGTAGTAGAAGGGTTTTTACTAGGGTATGAATCAAATACAAAGGCGTATAGGGTCTTCAACAAATCATCGGGATTGGTTGGAGTCTCTAGCGACATTGTATTTGATGAGACTAATGGCTCTCCAAGAGAGCAAGTTGATCTTGATGACATAGATGAAGAAGAAGTTCCAACGACCGCAATGCGCAGGATGGCGATAGGTGATGTGCGACCACAGGAACAACAGGAGCAAGATCAGCCATCTTCCTCAACAATGGTGCATCCCCCAACTCAAGATGATGAACAGGTACATCAAGAAGAAGGGCATGATCAAGGAGGAGCACAGGGAGATCAAGTGATGGAGGAAGAAGCACCACAGGCCCCTCCAACCCAAGTCCGAGCAACGATCCAAAGACATCACCCCGTTGATCAAATCTTGGTTGACATTAGCAAGGGAGTAACCACTCGCTCATGTTTAGCTAATTTTTGTGAGCATTACTCGTTTGTCTCTTCTATTGAGCCTTTCAGGGTAGAAGAGGCCTTGCAGGATCCGAACTGGGTGTTGGCCATGCAGGAAGAGCTCAACAACTTCAAGAGAAATGAAGTCTGGAGTCTGGTGCCACGTCCAAAGCAAAATGTTGTGGGAACCAAGTGGGTGTTCCGCAACAAGCAAGATGAGCACGGGGTGGTGACAAGAAACAAGGCTCGACTTGTGGCAAAAGGTTATGCCCAAGTCGCAGGTTTGGATTTCGAGGAGACTTTTGCTCCTGTGGCTAGGCTAGAGTCTATTTGAATATTATTAGCCTATGTTGCTCACCACTCTTTCAGGTTGTTTCAAATGGATGTGAAGAGCGCTTTCCTCAACAGGCTAATCAAGGAGGAGGTATACGTGGAACAACCCCCTGGCTTTGAGGATGACAGGTATCCCGACCATGTATATAAGCTCTCTAAGGCACTCTATGGACTTAAGCAAGCCCCAAGAGCATGGTATGAATGCCTTAGAGATTTCTTAGTTGCTAATGCTTTCAAGGTTGGGAAAGCTGATCCCACTCTTTTTACAAAGACTTGTGATGGAGATCTCTTCGTGTGCCAAATTTATGTCGACGACCTAATATTTGGTTCTCCTAATCAAAAGTCTTGTGAGGAGTTTAGCAGGGTGATGACACAAAAAATCGAGATGTCGATGATGGGCGAGTTGACATACTTCCTTGGGTTCCAAGTGAAACAACTCAAGGATGGTACCTTCATCTCCCAAACGAAGTACACTCAAGATCTTCTCAAGAGGTTTGGGATGAAGGACGCCAAGCCCGCAAAGACACCTATGGGAACCGACAGGCATGTTGACCTCAACAAAGGAGGTAAGTCCGTTGATCAAAAGGCATACCGGTCCATGATAGGTTCATTGCTTTATTTTTGTGCTAGTAGACCGGACATTATGCTAAGTGTATGCATGTGTGCTAGATATCAATCCGATCCCAAGGAATGTCACCTTGTGGCCGTTAAGCGAATTCTTAGATATTTAGTTTCTACACCTTGCTTCGGGATCTGTTATTGTAACATCCCAAAATTTAACCCGAGGTTTGGAACCCTAATCCCCTAACCCCCCCCCCCCCCCCCCTTAATCACTCCTTAGACTCCACCTCATAGGACATCTCATCATATGCATACACTTTGATTGTTAGAAGCACCTCACATAGATTATTTTTAGCACCTAAGATTATTTAGCTAATTATTTATTCAAAAGAAAAGGAGATAAAAGAAATAGAAATAGAAATAGAAAATAGAAATAAGAAATAGAAAATAGAAAATAAAAAGGAAAAACCTTCCCCCCTCGGTTGGGCCGTTTTCGGCCCAACTCCCTCCCGCGTGCCTCGCCCCCCGGCCCACGCGGCCCGTCTCCCTCCCGCGCACCACGCCGCTCCCCGCTGACCGGTTGGCCCCAACCATCAGTTGCGCCTCCCCTCTCCCTCTCCCCTCGCTCTCCCGCTGCCGGCTCGGCCCCACCCGTCAGCCCGCACTCCCCTCGCTCTCTCGTGATCTCTCTCCCTGGCAAGTGGGCCCCGCCCGTCAGCGCCTTCCTCGTGCCCGTGACCGGGCTAGCGACGCGATCGCCGCCGGCCACTGCCCGCCCCGCTGCCTCGCTGAAAGGGAAATAGGCTCACACCTTTTTCTAAATGATTTTGGTGGTTGAATTGCCCAACACAAATTATTGAACTAACTAGTTTGCTCTAGATTATAAGTTCTACAGGTGCCAAAGGTTCAACACAAACCAATAAAAAGTCCAAGAAAGGGTTCAAATAAAAAGAGCAAAAGACAACCGAAGGCTGCCGTGGTCTGGCGCACCGGACTGTCCGGTGTGCCACCAGACAGTGTCTGGTGCACCACCGGACAGTGTCCGGTGCACCAGGGAGAATCACTCCGAACTTGCCACCTTCAGGAATTTGGGAAGCCACTCCGCTATAATTCACCGGACTGTCCGGTGTGCCAGCGGAGCAACGACTAAATGCGCCAACGGTCGTCTGCAAAAGTCTACAGTGAACAGTGCAACTGCGCGCGTAGAGTTAGAGCAGGCGCCAGAAGGCGCACCAGACAGTGAACAATGACTGTCCGGTGCACCACCGGACTGTCCGGTGGCCCACATGTCAGAAGCTCCAACGGTCGAACCCTAACGGTTGGGTGACGTGGCTGGCGCACCGGACAGTGTCCGGTGCGCCCGTCGACAGCAGAGTTCCCCAACGGCCATTTTGGTGGTTGGGGCTATAAATATCCCCAACCACCACTCTTCAAAGAACCCAAGCATTTACTACTCCTCATTCAATACAAGAGCAATACACAACACTTCAAGACACAAATCAAAGCCACCGATCTAATCAAAGTCCACAATTCAACTCTAGTTTTTAGGACTTGTGAGAAGATCGACTTGTGTTCTTTTGTTATTCTTGTTGCTTGGTTGGCTTTCTTCTTTCTCTCATTCTTACTCTCAAAGCCTTGTAAGCAAAGCAAGAGACACCAATTGTGTGGTGGTCCTTGCGGGGTCTAAGTGATAGTCGCCTAGAGGGGGGGTGAATAGGGCGAAACTGAAATTTACAAATATAAACACAACTACAAGCCGGGTTAGCGTTAGTAATAAAGAAACGAGTCCGCTAGAGAGGGTGCAAAACAAATCCCAAGCGAATAAGCAAGTGAGACACGGAGATTTGTTTTACCGAGGTTCGGTTCTTGCAAACCTACTCCCCGTTGAGGAGGCCACAAAGGCCGGGTCTCTTTCAACCCTTCCCTCTCTCAAACGGTCCCTCGGACCGAGTGAGCTTCTCTTCTCAAAACAAAGCCGGGAACAAAACTTCCCCGCAAGGGCCACCACACAATTGGTGCCTCTTGCCTTGATTACAATGGAGTTGTGATCTCAAGAACAAGTGAGAAAGAAAAGAAGCAATCCAAGCGCAAGAGCTCAAAAGAACACGACAAATCTCTCTCGCTAATCACTAAAGCCTTGTGTGGAATTGGAGAGGATTTGATCTCTTTGTATGTGTCTAGAATTGAATGCCTAGCTCTTGTAAGTGGTTGAGAAGTGGGAAAACTTGGATGCAATGAATGGTGGGGTGGTTGGGGTATTTATAGCCTCAACCACCAAATGTGGCCGTTGGGAATCCTGTCTGTTCGATGGCGCACCGGACAGTCCGGTGCCCCCTGCCACGTCATCACTGCCGTTGGATTCTGACCGTTGGAGCTTCTGACTTGTGGGCCCGCCTGGGTGTCCGGTGCACACCGGACAGGTACTGTTTGCTGTCCGGTGTGCCAGCATGGGCGATTCTGACTTCTGCGCGCGCAGAGCGCGCATTAAATGCGCGGCAGAGAGCCGTTGGCGCGGAGATGACCGTTGCTCCGGAGTTGCACCGGACAGTCCGGTGCACACCGGACAGTCCGGTGAATTATAGCGGACGAGCCGTTGGAGTTTCCCGAAGCTGGCGAGTTCCTGAGGCCGACCACCTTTGGCGCACCGGACACTGTCCGGTGTACACCGGACAGTCCGGTGAATTATAGCGGAGTCGCCTCGGAAATTCCCGAAGGTGGCGAGTTTGAGTCTGAGTCCCCTGGTGCACCGGACAGGTACTGTTCACTGTCCGGTGGCACACCGGACAGTCCGGTGCGCCAGACCAGGGGTGCCTTCGGTTGCCCCTTTGCTCCTTTGTTGAATCCAAAACTTGGTCTTTTTATTGGCTGAGAGTGAACCTTTCTACACCTGTATAATCTATACACTTGGGCAAACAAGTTAGTCCAAAGATTTGTGTTGGGCAATTCAACCACCAAAATTATATAGGAACTAGGTGTAAGCCTAATTCCCTTTCAATCTCCCCCTTTTTGGTGATTGATGCCAACACAAACCAAAGCAAATATAGAAGTGCATACTTGAACTAGTTTGCATAATGTAAGTGTAAAGGTTGCTTGGAATTGAGCCAATAAAACTACTTACAAGATATGTATGGAATGTTTCTTTCTTATTTAACATTTTGGACCACGTTTGCACCACGAGTTTTGTTTTTGCAAAAATCTTTTGTAAATCCTTTTCAAGGTTCTCTTGCAAATAGTCAAAGGTAAATGAATAAGATTTGCAAAGCATTCTCAAGATATGAAATTTTCTCCCCCTGTTTCAAATGCTTCTCCTTTGACTTAACCAAAACTCCCCCTAAATTAAATCCTCCTCTTAGTGTTCAAGAGTGTTTTGATGTACATTTTGAAAAGCTAATTTTCTTTTCCTTTTGAACACAATAGGATACTAATTGAAAAATACTTTTGGAAAGCACTAAGTTTTTTTTGAATTTGGTGGTGGTGCGGTCCTTTTGCTTTGGGCTTATTTCTCCCCCTTTTTGGCATGAATCGCCAAAAACGGAATCATTAGAGCCCTCGAAGTGCTATCTTCCCCTTTGGTCATAAATAAATGAGTTAAGACTATACCAAAGGCGAGGTCCTTTTCCCGGATGCTCATTTCTCCCCAAGGAATAGAGAGTTGCTTGGAGTGATGGCGAAGTATGAGTTACGGAGTGGAAGCCTTTGTCTTCGCCGAAGACTCCAATTCCCTTTCAATATACCTATGACTTGGTTTGAAATAAACTTGACAACACATTAGTCATAGCATATAAAAGAGACATGATCAAAGATATATAAAAGAGCAATGTGTGCAATTTTAACAAAAGAAGTTCCTAGAATCAAGAATATTGAGCTCATGCCTAAGTTTGTTAAAAGATTGTTCATCAAGAGGCTTGGTAAAGATATCGGCTAATTGATCTTTAGTATTAATGTATGAAATCTCGATATCTCCCTTTTGTTGGTGATCCCTCAAAAAGTGATACCGAATGGCTATGTGTTTAGTGCGGCTATGCTCGACGGGATTGTCGGCCATTTTGATTGCACTCTCATTATCACATAGCAAGGGAACTTTGGTCAATTTGTAACCATAGTCCCGCAGGGTTTGCCTCATCCAAAGCAATTGCGCGCAACAATGGCCTGCGGCAATGTACTCGGCTTCGGCGGTGGAAAGAGCGACCGAATTTTGCTTCTTTGAAGCCCAAGACACCAAGGATCTTCCCAAGAACTGGCAAGTCCCCGATGTGCTCTTCCTATTGATTTTGCACCCTGCCCAATCGACATCCGAATAACCAATCAGATCAAATGTGGATCCCCTAGGATACCAAAGCCCAAACTTAGGAGTATAAGCCAAATATCTCAAGATTCGTTTCACGGCCATAAGGTGAGCTTCCTTAGGGTCGGCTTGGAATCTTGCACACATGCATACGGAAAGCATAATATCCGGTCGAGATGCACATAAGTAGAGTAAAGAACCTATCATCGACCGGTATACCTTTTGATCCACGGACTTACCTCCCGTGTCGAGGTCGAGATGCCCATTGGTTCCCATGGGTGTCTTGATGGGCTTGGCATCCTTCATCCCAAACTTGTTTAGAATGTCTTGAGTATACTTCGTTTGGCTAATGAAGGTGCCCTCTTGGAGTTGCTTCACTTGGAATCCTAAGAAATACTTCAACTCCCCCATCATAGACATCTCGAATTTCTGTGTCATGATCCTACTAAACTCTTCACATGTAGACTCGTTAGTAGACCCAAATATAATATCATCAACATAAATTTGGCATACAAACAAGTCATTTTCAAGAGTTTTAGTAAAGAGTGTAGGATCGGCTTTACCGACTTTGAAGCCATTAGCAATAAGGAAATCTCTAAGGCATTCATACCATGCTCTTGGGGCTTGCTTGAGCCCATAAAGCGCCTTAGAAAGCCTATAGACATGGTTAGGGTACTCACTGTCTTCAAAGCCGGGAGGTTGCTCAACATAGACTTCTTCCTTGATTGGTCCGTTGAGGAAGGCACTTTTCACGTCCATTTGATAAAGCTTAAAGCCATGGTAAGTAGCATAGGCTAATAATATGCGAATTGACTCAAGCCTAGCTACGGGTGCATAGGTTTCACCAAAATCCAAACCTTCGACTTGGGAGTATCCCTTGGCCACAAGTCGAGCTTTGTTCCTTGTCACCACACCATGCTCATCTTGCTTGTTGCGGAAGACCCATTTGGTTCCTACAACATTTTGATTAGGACGTGGAACTAAATGCCATACCTCATTCCTAGTGAAGTTGTTGAGCTCCTCTTGCATCGCCACCACCCAATCCGAATCTTGAAGTGCTTCCTCTACCCTATGTGGCTCAATAGAGGAAACAAACGAGTAATGTTCACAAAAATGTGCAACACGAGATCGAGTGGTTACCCCCTTATGAATGTCGCCGAGGATGGTGTCGACGGGGTGATCTCGTTGGATTGCTTGGTGGACTCTTGGGTGTGGCGGCCTTGGTTCTTGCTCATCCTCCTTTTCTTGATTATTTACATCTCCCCCTTGATCATTGCCATCATCTTGAGGTGGCTCATTTGATTGATCTTCTTCTTCATCGACTTGAGCCTCTTCCTCATCTTGAGTTGGTGGAGATGCTTGCATGGAGGAGGATGGTTGATCTTGTGCATTTGGAGGCTCTTCGGATTCCTTAGGACACACATCCCCAATGGACATGTTCCTTAATGCGATGCACGGAGCCTGTTCTTCACCTATCTCATCAAGATCAACTTGCTCTACTTGAGAGCCGTTAGTTTCATCAAACACAACGTCACATGAGACTTCAACCAGTCCAGTGGACTTGTTAAAGACCCTATATGCCCTTGTGTTTGAGTCATAACCAAGTAAAAAGCCTTCTACAGTTTTAGGAGCAAACTTAGATTTTCTACCTCTTTTAACAAGAATAAAGCATTTGCTACCAAAAACTCTAAAGTATGAAATGTTGGGCTTTTTACCGGTTAGGAGTTCATATGATGTCTTCTTGAGGATTCGGTGAAGATATAATCGGTTGATGGCGTAGCAAGCGGTGTTGACTGCCTCCGCCCAAAACCGATCCGAAGTCTTGTACTCATCAAGCATGGTCCTTGCCATGTCCAATAGAGTTCTATTCTTCCTCTCCACTACACCATTTTGTTGTGGCGTGTAGGGAGAAGAGAACTCATGCTTGATGCCCTCCTCCTCAAGAAAGCCTTCAATTTGAGAATTCTTGAACTCCGTCCCGTTATCGCTTCTAATTTTCTTGATCCTTAAGCCGAACTCATTTTGAGCCCGTCTCAAGAATCCCTTTAGAGTCTCTTGGGTTTGAGATTTTTCCTGCAAAAAGAATACCCAAGTGAAGCGAGAATAATCATCCACAATAACTAGACAGTACTTACTCCCGCCGATGCTTATGTAAGCGATCGGGCCGAATAGATCCATGTGTAGGAGCTCTAGTGGCCTGTCGGTCGTCATTATGTTCTTATGCAGATGATGAGAGCCAACTTGCTTTCCTGCTTGGCATGCACTACAAACCCTGTCTTTCTCAAAATGAACATTTGTTAGTCCCAAAATGTGTTCTCCCTTTAGAAGCTTATGAAGATTCTTCATCCCAACATGGGCTAGTCGGCGGTGCCAGAGCCAACCCATGTTAGTCTTAGCAATTAAGCATGTGTCGAGCTCAGCTCTATCAAAATCTACTAAGTATAGCTGACCCTCTAACACACCCTTAAATGCTATTGAATCATCACTTCTTCTAAAGACAGTGACACCTATATCAGTAAAAAGACAGTTGTAGCCCATTTGACATAATTGAGATACAGAAAGCAAATTGTAATCTAAAGAATCTACAAGAAAAACATTGGAAATAGAATGGTCAGGAGATATAGCAATTTTACCCAATCCTTTGACCAAACCTTGATTTCCATCCCCGAAAGTGATAGCTCGTTGGGGATCTTGGTTTTTCTCATATGAGGAGAACATCCTTTTCTCCCCGGTCATGTGGTTTGTGCACCCGCTGTCGAGTATCCAACTTGAGCCCCCGGATGCATAAACCTACAAAACAAATTTAGTTCTTGACTTTAGGTACCCAAACTGTTTTGGGTCCTTTAGCATTAGAAACAAGAACTTTGGGTACCCAAACACAAGTCTTTGATCCCTTGTGTTTGCCCCCAACAAATTTGGCAACTACCTTGCCGGATTTGCTTGTAAGCACATAAGATGCATCAAAAGTTTTAAAGGAAATGTTTTGATCATTTGATGCACTAGGAGTTTTCTTTCTAGGCAACTTAGCATGGGTTGGTTGCCTAGAGCTAGATGTCTCACCCTTATACATGAATGCATGATTAGGGCCAGAGTGAGACTTCCTAGAATGAATTCTCCTAATTTTGCTCTCGGGATAACCGGCAGGGTATAAAATGTAACCCTCGTTATCCTGAGGCATGGGAGCCTTGCCCTTAACAAAGTTGGACAATCTCTTAGGAGGGGCACTAATTTTGACATTGTCTCCCCTTTGGAAGCCAATGCCATCCTTAATGCCAGGGCGTCTCCCATTATAAAGCATGCTACGAGCAAATTTAAATTTCTCATTTTCTAAGTTGTGCTCGGCAATTTTATCATCAAGTTTAGCTATATGATCATTTTGTTGCTTAATTAAGATCATGTGATCATGAATAGCATTAACATCAATATCTCTACATCTAGTACAAATAGATACATGCTCAACAATAGATGTAGAGGGTTTGCAAGATTTTAATTCTACAACCTTAGCATGCAACATATCATTTTTAGCTCTAAGGTCGGAAAGTGTAATATTGCAAACGTCTAGTTCTTTAGCCTTAGTAATCAATTTTTCATTTTCTACTCTAAGGCTAGCAAGGGATATATTCAAATCATCAATCTTAGCAAGCAAATCAACATTATCATCTCTAAGATTGGGAATTGAAACATTACAAACATGAGAATCAACCTTAGCATTTAAACTAGCATTTTCATTCCTAAGGTTGTCAATAATCTCACGGCATGTGCTTAGCTCACTAGACAATTTTTCACATTTTTCTACTTCTAGAGCATAAGCCTTTTTTAACCTTAACATGTTTCTTGTTTTCTTTAATTAGACAATCCTCTTGGGAGTCCAAAAGGTCATCCTTTTCATGAATAGCACTAATCAATTCATTTAGTTTTTCTTTTTGCTCCATGTTAAGATTGGCAAAGAGAATACGCAAATTATCCTCCTCATCACTAGCATTATCATCACTAGACGATTCATATTTAGTGGAGGAGTTGGATTTAACCTTCTTCTTTTTGCCGTCCTTTGCCATGAGGCACTTGTGGCCGACGTTGGGGAAGAGAAGTCCCTTGGTGACGGCGATGTTGGCGGCGTCCTCGTCGTCGGAGGAGTCGCTTGAGCTCTCGTCGGAGTCCCACTCGCGACAAACATGGGCATCGCCGCCCTTCTTCCTGTAGTACCTCTTCTTCTCCTTTCTTCTCCCCTTCTTGTCGTCGCCTCGGTCACTGTCACTAGACATAGGACATTTAGCAATAAAATGACCGGGCTTACCACATTTGTAGCAAACCTTCTTGGAGCGGGACTTGTAGTCTTTCCCCCTCCTTTGTTTGAGGATTTGGCGGAAGCTCTTGATGACGAGCGCCATCTCCTCATTGTCAAGCTTGGAGGCGTCTATTGGTTGTCGACTTGGTGTAGACTCCTCCTTCTTTTCTTCCGTCGCCTTGAATGCAACGGGTTGAGCTTCGGATGGGTCGCCAAGCTCGTTGATTTTCCTCGAGCCTTCTATCATGCACTCAAAACTTACGAAATGCCCGATAACTTCCTCGGGGGTCATTTTAGTATATCTAGGATTACCACGAATCAATTGAACTTGAGTGGGATTTAGAAAAATGAGAGATCTTAAAATAACATTTACCACTTCGTGGTCGTCCCACTTCTTGCTCCCGAGGTTGCGCACTTGGTTTACCAAAGTCTTGAGCCGGTTGTACATGTGTTGTGGCTCCTCCCCTTTGTGAAGCCGGAACCGACCGAGCTCCCCCTCGATCGTTTCCCGCTTGGTGATCTTGGTGAGCTCGTCTCCCTCGTGCGCGGTTTTGAGTACATCCCAAACCTCCTTGGCGTTCTTCAACCCTTGTACTTTGTTATATTCCTCTTTACTTAGTGAGGCGAGGAGAATTGTTGTGGCTTGTGAGTTGAAGTGCTCGATTTGGGCTACCTCATCCTCATCATAGTTCTCATCCCCTACGGATGGTACCTGTGCACCAAACTCAACAACATCCCATATGCTTTTGTGGAGTGAGATTAGATGAAATCGCATTAAATCGCTCCACCTAGCGTAATCTTCACCATCAAAAGTTGGTGGTTTGCCTAATGGGACGGAAAGTAAAGGTGTATGTTTGGAAATGCGAGGGTAGCGTAGGGGGATCTTACTATACTTCTTGCGCTCTTGGCGCTTAGAAGTGACGGATGCCGTGTCGGAACCGGAGGTGGATGGTGATGAAGTGTCGGTCTCGTAGTAGACCACCTTCCTCATCCTCTTGTGCTTGTCACCGCTCCGATGCGGCTTGTGGGAAGAAGATTTTTCTTTCTTCTCTTTGTGATGAGAAGAAGATTTCTTCTCCTTCCCTTTGTTGGAGGAGATCTTCTTCTTCTCCTTCCTCTTGGTGCGGGACTCTTCCGATGAAGTGCTCCCTTGGCTTGTAGTGGGCTTTTCGCCGGTCTCCATCTCCTTCTTGGCGTGATCTCCCGACATCACTTCGAGCGGTTAGGCTCTAATGAAGCACCGGGCTTTGATACCAATTGATAGTCGCCTAGAGGGGGGGTGAATAGGGCGAAACTGAAATTTACAAATATAAACACAACTACAAGCCGGGTTAGCGTTAGTAATAAAGAAACGAGTCTGCTAGAGAGGGTGCAAAACAAATCCCAAGCGAATAAGCAAGTGAGACACGGAGATTTGTTTTACCGAGGTTCGGTTCTTGCAAACCTACTCCCCGTTGAGGAGGCCACAAAGGCCGGGTCTCTTTCAACCCTTCCCTCTCTCAAACGGTCCCTCGGACCGAGTGAGCTTCTCTTCTCAAAACAAAGCCAGGAACAAAACTTCCCCGCAAGGGCCACCACACAATTGGTGCCTCTTGCCTTGATTACAATGGAGTTGTGATCTCAAGAACAAGTGAGAAAGAAAAGAAGCAATCCAAGCGCAAGAGCTCAAAAGAACACGGCAAATCTCTCTCGCTAATCACTAAAGCCTTGTGTGGAATTGGAGAGGATTTGATCTCTTTGTATGTGTCTAGAATTGAATGCCTAGCTCTTGTAAGTGGTTGAGAAGTGGGAAAACTTGGATGCAATGAATGGTGGGGTGGTTGGGGTATTTATAGCCTCAACCACCAAATGTGGCCGTTGGGAATCCTGTCTGTTCGATGGCGCACCGGACAGTCCGGTGTACACCGGACAGTCCGGTGCCCCCTGCCACGTCATCACTGCCGTTGGATTCTGACCGTTGGAGCTTCTGACTTGTGGGCCCGCCTGGGTGTCCGGTGTGCCAGCATGGGCGATTCTGACTTCTGCGCGCGCAGAGCGCGCATTAAATGCGCGGCAGAGAGCCGTTGGCGCGGAGATGACCGTTGCTCCGGAGTTGCACCGGACAGTCCGGTGCACACCGGACAGTCCGGTGAATTATAGCGGACGAGCCGTTGGAGTTTCCCGAAGCTGGCGAGTTCCTGAGGCCGACCACCTTTGGCGCACCGGACACTGTCCGGTGTACACCGGACAGTCCGGTGAATTATAGCGGAGTCGCCTCGGAAATTCCCGAAGGTGGCGAGTTTGAGTCTGAGTCCCCTGGTGCACCGGACAGGTACTGTTCACTGTCCGGTGGCACACCGGACAGTCCGGTGCGCCAGACCAGGGGTGCCTTCGGTTGCCCCTTTGCTCCTTTGTTGAATCCAAAACTTGGTCTTTTTATTGGCTGAGAGTGAACCTTTCTACACCTGTATAATCTATACACTTGGGCAAACAAGTTAGTCCAAAGATTTGTGTTGGGCAATTCAACCACCAAAATTATATAGGAACTAGGTGTAAGCCTAATTCCCTTTCACTAAGTGACCCGGAAATCAAGGAAGGAAGCTCACTCGGTCTAAGTGACCGTTTGAGAGAGGGAAAGGGTTGAAAGAGACCTGGTCTTTGTGACCACCTCAACGGGGAGTAGGTTTGCAAGAACCGAACCTCGGTAAAACAAATCATCGTGTCATCCGCTCTTATTTGCTTGTGATTTGTTTTCACCCTCTCTTTCGGACTCGATTATTTTTCTAACGCTAACCTCGGCTTGTAGTTGTGCTTAAACTTTATAAATTTCAGATTTGCCTATTCACCCCCTCTAGGCGACTTTCAATTGGTATCGAAGCCCAGTACTTCATTAGAGCCTAATCGCTCGAAGTGGTGTCGGGAGCTCATGCCAAGAAGGAGATGGTGACCGGCGAGAAGCCCGCCACAAGCCACGAGAAAGCTCTATCGGGGGAGTCCAGCAACAAGAAGAGGGAGGAATCACCTCCCCGCGTCAAGTCGCACCGGAGTGGCAACAACAAGAAGAAAATGAAGAAAGTGGTCTACTACGAGACCGATTCTTCGTCGCCTTCCACCTCCGGCTCCGACACGCCGTCCATCACTTCTAAGCACCATGAGCGCAAGAAGTTTAGTAAGATCCCCTTACACTATCCTCGCATTTCTAAACACACTCCTTTACTTTCCGTCCCACTAGGCAAACCACCGGTTTTTTACGGTGAAGATTACTGTATGTGGAGTGATAAAATGAGGCACCATCTAACCTCACTCCACGCTAGCATTTGGGACATTGTTGAGTTTGGTGCACAGGAACCATCCGTAGGGGATGAAGGCTATGACTCGGACGAGGTAGCCCAAATCCGGTATTTCAACTCCCAAGCCACTACTATACTCCTCACCTCTCTAAGTCGAGAGGAGTATAATAAGGTACAAGGGTTGAAAAGTGCCAAAGAAATTTGGGATGTGCTCAAGACCGCGCACGAAGGAGACAAGGTGACCAAGATCACCAAGAGGGAAACGATCGAGGGGGAGCTCGGTCGCTTCATGCTCAACCAAGGGGAGGAGCCACAAGCGATGTACAACCGGCTCAAGACCTTGGTGAACCAAGTGCGCAACCTCAGGAGCACCAAATGGGATGACCATGAAATGGTCTAGGTTATTCTAAGATCACTTGTATTTCTTAATCCTACACAAGTTCAATTAATTCGTGGTGATCCTAGATACAAGCTAATGTCTCCCGAGGAGGTTATAGGAAAATTTGTGAGCTTTGAATTGATGATCAAAGGCTCCAAGAAAATCATCGAGCAAGGCGCCTCCTCCACACCCAAGATGCAACCCGTCACATTCAAGGCGACGGAGGAAAAGAAAGAAGAGTCTACATCAAGTAGACTCTCCATTGACGCCTCCAAGCTCGACAACGAGGAGATGGCGCTCATCATCAAGAGCTTCCGCCAAATTCTCAAGCAAAGGAGGGGGAAGGATTACAAACCCTGCTCCAAGAAGGTTTGCTACAAATGTGGTAAGCCTAGTCATTTTATCGCTAAATGTCCTTTATCCAGTGATAGTGATAGGGATAACGACAAGAGAGGAAAGAAGAAGGAAAAGAAGAAGTACTACAAGAAGAAGGACGGCGATGCCCATGTTTGTCGGGAGTGGGACTCCGACGAGAGCTCCACCGACTCCTCCTCCGACGAGGACGCCGCCAACATCGCCGTCAACAAGGGTCTTCTCTTCCCCAACGTCGGCCACAAGTGCCTCATGGCAAGGGACGACAAAAAGAAGGTAAAATCTAGAGCCTCTACTAAATATGCAACATCTAGTGATGAGGAGAACTCTAGTGATGATGAGGATAATTTACTTGCCTTTTTTGCCAACCTCAACATGCAACAAAAGGAAAAATTAAATGAATTAATAGCTGCTATTCATGAGAAGGATGAACTCTTGGATAGCCAAGAGGACTTTCTAATTAAAGAAAACAAGAAGCATGTTAAGGTTAAAAATGCTTATGCTCAGGAAGTAAAAAAGTGTGAAAAATTAACTAGTGAGCTAAGCACTTGCCATGATATCATTTCCAACCTTAGAGATGAGAACGCTAAATTAATTGCTAAGGTTGAGAAGTTAGATAGTTGTGATGATTCAATTGTTAGTCGTATAAATGATAATGCTAATTTGATTGCTAAGATTGACAAATTGAATGCATCACTCTCTAGCCTTAAAATTGAGAATGAAAAATTAATTGCTAAGGCTAAAGATTTAAATGTTTGCAATGATGTTATTTCCAATCTTAGAAATGAAAATGTCATGTTACATGCTAAGATTGATGAATTAAATGTTTGCAAACCCTCTACATCTACCATTGAGCATGTTACTATTTGTACTAAATGTAGATATATTAATGTTGATGCTATTCATGATCATCTAGCTTTAATTAAACAACAAAATGATCACATAGCTCAACTTAGTGCTAAGATTAATGAGCATGACCTAGAAAATAAAAAATTTAAATTTGCTAGAAGCATGCTCTATAGTGGGAGACGCCCTGGGATTAAGGATGGCATTGGCTTCCAAAAGGGAGACAATGTCAAGCTTAATGCCCCTAAGAAATTATCAAACTATGTTAAGGGCAAGGCTCCCATGGCTCAGGATAACGAGGGTTACATTTTATACCCTGCCGGTTATCCCGAGCACAAAATTAGGAGAATTCATTCTAGTAAGTCTCACTCTAGCTCTCATCATGCTTTTATGTATAAGAGTGAGGCATCTAGTTCTAGGCAATCCACTCATGTTAAATTGCCTAAGAAGAAAACTCCTATTGCATCAAATGAACCTAATATTTCATTTAAGACTTTTGATGCATCATATGTTTTAACTAACAAATCAGGCAAAATAGTTGTCAAATATGTTGGGGCCAAACACAAGGGCTCAAAGACTTGTGTTTGGGTACCCAAGGTGCTTGTTTCTAATGTCAAAGGACCCAAGACCGTTTGGGTACCTAAGAACAAGGCCTAAATTTGTTTTGTAGGTTTATGCATCCGGGGGCTCAAGTTGGATCATTGATAGCGGGTGCACAAACCATATGACTGGGGAGAAAATGATGTTCTCCTCCTATGAGAAAAACCATGATCCCCAAAGAGCTATCACATTCGGGGATGGAAATCAAGGTTTGGTCAAAGGACTTGGTAAAATTGCTATATCATCTGACCATTCTATTTCTAATGTTTTTCTTGTAGATTCTTTAGATTACAATTTGCTTTCAGTTTCTCAATTATGCAAAATGGGCTACAATTGTCTTTTTACGGATATAGATGTTACTGTCTTTAGAAGAAGTGATGATTCGGTAGCATTTAAGGGAGTGTTAGAGGGTCAGCTATACTTAGTTGATTATAATAGAGCTGAACTCGACACTTGCTTAATTGCTAAGACTAACATGGGTTGGCTTTGGCGTCGCCGACTAGCCCACGTTGGAATGAAGAATCTTCATAAGCTTCTAAAGGGAGAGCACATTTTGGGACTAACAAATATTCATTTTGAGAAAGACAGGGTTTGTAGAGCATGTCAAGCAGGGAAGCAAGTTGGTGTTCATCATCCACACAAGAACATCATGACGACTGACAGGCCGCTTGAGCTACTCCACATGGATTTATTCGGACCGATAGCTTACATAAGCATCGGCAGGAGTAAGTACTGTCTAGTTATTGTGGATGATTATTCTCGCTTCACTCGGGTGTTCTTTTTGCAGGAAAAATCTCAAACCCAAGAGACCTTAAAAGGATTCTTGAGACGGGCTCAAAATGAGTTCGGCTTAAGGATCAAAAAGATTAGAAGCGACAATGGGACGGAGTTCAAGAACTCACAAATAGAAAGATTTCTTGAGTGTGAGGGCATCAAGCATGAGTTCTCTTCTCCCTACATGCCACAACAAAATGGTGTAGTGGAGAGGAAGAATAGAACTCTACTTGACATGGCGAGGACCATGCTTGATAAGTACAAGACTTCAGACCGGTTTTGGGCGGAAGCAATCAACACCGCTTGCTACGCCATCAACTGTCTCTACCTTCACCGAATCCTCAAGAAGACATCATATGAACTCCTCACTGGTAGAAAGCCCAATGTTTCATATTTTAGAGTCTTTGGTAGCAAATGTTTTATTCTTATTAAAAGAGGTAGAAAATCTAAATTTGCTCCTAAGGCTGTAGAAGGCTTTTTACTTGGTTATGATTCAAACACAAGGGCATATAGAGTCTTTAACAAGTCCACTGGACTAGTTGAAGTTTCTTGTGACATTGTGTTTGATGAGACAAACGGTTCTCAAGTAGAGCAAGTTGATCTTGATGAGCTAGATGATGAAGAGGCTCCATGCATCGCACTAAGGAACATGTCCATTGGGGATGTGTGTCCTAAGGAATCCGAAGAGCCTCCACATGCACAAGATCAACCATCTTCCTCCATGCAAGCATCTCCACCAACCCAAGATGAGAATCAAGCTCAAGATGATGAAAATGAAGATCAAGAGGAGCCATCTCAAGAGGAGGACAATGATCAAGGGGGAGATGCTAATGATCAAGACAAGAAAGATGATGAGGGTCCAAGACCGCCACACCCAAGAGTCCACCAAGCAATACAACGAGATCACCCCGTGAACACCATCCTCGACGATATTCAAAAGGGGGTATCCACTTGATCTTGTGTTGCTCATTTTTATGAACATTACTCCTTTGTGTCTTCTATTGAGCCATACAGGGTAGAAGACGCATTAAGGGATTCAGATTGGGTATTGACAATGCAAGAGGAACTCAACAACTTCATGAGGAATGAGGTATGACATCTTGTTCCACGTCCTAATCAAAATGTTGTAGGAACCAAATGGGTCTTCCGCAACAAGCAAGATGAGCATGGTGTGGTGACAAGGAACAAAGCCCGACTTGTGGCCAAGGGATATTCACAAGTCGAAGGTTTGGATTTCGGTGAAACCTATGCACCCGTAGCTAGGCTTGAGTCAATTCGTATATTACTTGACTATGCTACTTACCATGGCTTTAAGCTTTACCAAATGGACGTGAAGAGTGCCTTCCTCAATGGACCAATCAAGGAGGATGTCTATGTTGAGCAACCTCCCGGCTTTGAAGATAGTGAGTACCCTAACCATGTGTATAAACTCTCTTAGGCGCTTTATGGGCTCAAGCAAGCCCCAAGAGCATGGTATGAATGCCTAAGAGATTTCCTTATCGCTAATGGCTTCAAAGTCGGAAAAGTCGATCCTACTCTCTTTACTAAAACCATTGCAAATGATTTGTTTGTATGCCAGATTTATGTTGATGATATTATATTTGGGTCTACTAACAAATCTACTTGTGAAGAGTTTAGTAGGATAATGGTTCAAAAATTCGAGATGTCTATGATGGGGGAGTTGAAGTATTTTGTAGGATTTCAAGTCAAGCAACTCTAAGAGGGCACCTTCATTAGCCAAATGAAGTACATTCAAGACATACTCACCAAGTTTGGGATGAAGGATGCCAAGCCCATCAAGACACCCATGGGAACCAATGGGCATCTCGACATCGACATGGGAGGTAAATCCGTAGATCAAAAGGTATATCGGTCGATGATAGGATCTTTACTCTATTTATGTGCATCTCGACCGGATATTATGCTTTTCGTATGCATGTGTGCAAGATTCCAAGCCGATCCTAAGGAAGTTCACCTTAGGGCCGTGAAACGAATCTTCAGATATTTAGTTCATACACCTAAGTTTGGTCTTTGGTACCCCAGGTGATCCACTTTTGATTTAATTGGATATTCAGATGCTGATTGGGCAGGGTGTAAGATTGATGGAAAGAGCACATCAGGGACTTGCCAGTTCTTGGGAAGATCTCTGGTGTCTTGGGCTTCTAAGAAACAAAATTCTGTAGCTCTTTCTACCACCGAAGCCGAGTACATTGCCGCAGGCCATTGTTGCGCGCAACTGCTTTGGATGAGGCAAACCCTTAGGGACTATGGTTACAAATTAACCAAAGTTCCTCTCCTATGTGATAATGAGAGTGCAATCCGCATGGCGGATAATCCCGTTGAGCACAACCGCACCAAGCACATAGCCATTCAGTATCACTTTATGAGGGATCACCAACAAAGGGGGGATATCGAGATTGCATATGTTAGCACCAAAGAACAATTAGCCGATATCTTTACCAAGCCATTAGATGAGAAAACTTTTACCAAACTTAGGCATGAGCTAAACATTCTTGATTCTAGGAATTTTGATTGATATTTTGCACACATAGCTCATTTATATACCTTTGATCATATCTCTTTCATGTGCTATGACTAATGTGGTTTTCAAGTGTATTTCATGCTAAGTCATAGATTGAAAGGGAAATGGAGTTCTTCGGCGAAGACAAAGGCTTCCACTCCACTCCATCGCATTACTCATCCTTCGTTGTCACTCCGCTCCGCTCTCCACTTTGGTATAATCTTCACTCTTATATTATTATTATTTGCAAAAGGGGGACAGAAAGTAAAAGGGCTTATATTTCACTCACAAGTATCCATTTTTGGCGATTCATGCCAAAGGGGGGGGGGAAGTATTAGCCCAAAGCAAAAGGACCGCACCACCACCAATTTCAAAAATTATGTTATTTCAATTGGTATTAAAAGAAAATTTTCAATTGGTATCTTATTTTTGATATAATTTCAAAGTGGTATGACCCCTTTCAAAACTTATATCTAAAACCCTCTTGAACACTAAGAGGAGAATTTCATTGAGGGGGAGTTTTGTTTAGTCAAAGGAAAAACATTTGAAATAGGGGGAGAAAATTTCAAACTTGAAAATGTTTCTCGAAATCTTATTCATATACCTTTGACTATTTGCAAAAGACTTTAAAAAGAATTTCCAAAAGAGTTTGCAAAAACAAAACAAGTGGTGTAAGCGTGGTCCAAAATGTTAATATAGAAGAAAACATCCATGCATATCCTATGAATATATAAATTGTTTTAATTCCAAGTAACCTTTGCACTTACCTTATGCAAACTAATTCAACTCTGCACTTATATATTTGCTTTGGTTTGTGTTGGCATCATTCACCAAAAAGGGGGAGATTGAAAGGGAAATAAGCTCACACTGTTTTCTAAATGATTTTGGTGGTTGAATTGCCCAACACAAATTATTGAACTAACTAGTTTGCTCTAGATTATAAGTTCTACAGGTGCCAAAGGTTCAACACAAACCAATAAAAAGTCCAAGAAAGGGTTCAAATAAAAAGAGCAAAAGACAACCGAAGGCTGCCCTGTTCTGGCGCACCGGGCTGTCCGGTGTGCCACCGGACAGTGTCCGGTGTACCAGGGAGAATCACTTTGAACTTGCCACCTTCAAGAATTTGGGAAGCCACTCCGCTATAATTCACCGGACTGTTCGGTGTAGCACCGGACTGTCCGGTGTGCCAGCGGAGCAACGGCTAAATGCGCCAATGGTCGTCTGCAAAAGTCTACAGTGAACAGTGCAACTGCACGCGCAGAGTCAGAGCAGGCGCCAGAAGGCGCACTGGATAGTGAACAGTGATTGTCCGGTGCACCACTGGACTGTCCGGTGGCCCACATGTCAGAAGCTCCAACGGTCGAACCCTAACGGTTGGGTGACGTGGCTGGCGCACCGGACTGTCCGATGCGCCCGTCGACAGTAGAGTTCCCCAACGGCCATTTTGGTGGTTGGGGCTATAAATACCCTCAACCACCACTCTTCAAATAACCCAAGCATTCACTACTCCTCATTCAATACAAGAGCAATACTCAACACTTCAAGATACAAATCAAAGCCACCGATCGAATCAAAGTCCATGATTCAACTCTAGTTTTTAGGACTTGTGAGAAAATCGACTTGTGTTCTTTTGTTGTTCTTGTTGCTTGGTTGGCTTTCTTCTTTCTCTCATTCTTACTCTCAAAGCCTTGTAAGCAAAGCAAGAGACACTAATTGTGTGGTGGTCCTTGCGGGGTCTAAGTGACCCGGGAAATCAAGGAAGGAAGCTCACTCGGTCTAAGTGACCGTTTGAGAGAGGGAAAGGGTTGAAAGAGACCCGGTCTTTGTGACCACCTCAACGGGGAGTATGTTTGCAAGAACCGAACCTCGGTAAAACAAATCACCGTGTCATCCGCTTTTATTTGCTTGTGATTTGTTTTCACCCTCTCTTTCGGACTCGATTATTTTTCTAACGCTAACCCCGGCTTGTAGTTGAGCTTAAACTTTATAAATTTCAGATTTGCCTATTCACCCCCCCTCTAGGCGACTTTCACTCGCCATTATCGCACTCACCAGCTCGGTTTGGTGCCTTGCGTCTGCCCGAGCCATCCCGTCGCCCCGTCTGCCCGAGCCATCCCGTTGTCACCACTGTGCGCCACCATCTCTGCCGTGGCGAGCTCGCCGGGGCACGCCACCTCTCGCCCCCTTCCCCGCCCCGGGCGCCTATAAAAGGACCGCCCTGAGCTCCCCAATTCCTCACCCCGGCCTCGGCCATCTCTTCCCCCTTCCCCGAGCTCAATTGAGCCAGCGCCGCCGACATCTCCATCTCCAGTGAGCTTCCCCCCTTCCCCTCTCTGTTGAGTTCTAGTCAAATTAGTGTAACTCTTGAGCTCCGCCACTTCATCGCGAGCACGACACACCTTTTCCCCTCGCCTATTACACCCGTTGGCCTCGCTGGCGACCTCACCGCCGCGAGCGTCCGCCACCTCGCCGTGGACCGGCCATCCCGAGCGTCCAACGACCAAATTAGCCCCACCACTAGGGATGGATTCGGATATTTATTCGAATGTCAAATTTTTGGTCTTCTTTCTTCGATTATGAACAAATAACATATATAATTTGCTATATAAATTTATATTCTTGTTTTTAGCATTGAGGCTATTAATCTTCACAAAAAATAAACATTAAATTCATTCTATATATTTTTAAATAATTGATATAAAATTCGGATGTCTATTCGAATACAGATTCAGATGTTTTTTCACCTTTTTTGTTGTAGGAAGAAAATAATATATATAAAAAATTATATAAACATTTATTTAAATACTTCATAATATTCTTAATAACATTGACAAAAATTAGCTTTAAATTCTATGTATATCTATGCTAAAATATTAGATTTGTGATACAAGTCGGATGTTTTAGGAACATCCCTACCCACCACCATGATCCCCTACCTCTGCTCGTACCTCGCCACCATCCCGTCGTCACAGAACCGGACCACCGGCGAGGAACCGCCGTCGGGATCACCGACGACCGGTTCTCACCGCCGCGGACCGCCCCCTGACGCCGTTACCCCCCCCTCTCGCTGGCGCGTGGGCCCGCGCCCACGGCGCCTGCCCGCGTCGTTCCGCTCCTCCGTGGGCCGGCTAGGCCGCCTGCCCGCGCTCGCTGGCCCAAAATCCCCCCGGCCCATTTAGCATGGAATTCCTTTTCTTTTTCCTTTTTCCATTTCGTTTTCCTATTTTCATATATATATATACATATATTGATATTTTATGCACCAAAAATAGTATAAATAAATTATAGGGCATAAAATAATAATGTCTAACAATTGGCACACCCCACCAAGTCACCATGATTGATGTATTGTTCCTTATCTATGTTTGCTAGCGGAAGAGGGATCCGATCCTCCGAAATTTGTAGCTCCAGGGCAGGAACCCGACCCCTCCAAAATAGATCTTTTGTGCCAGGAAAGCTTCGACGAAGGCAAGTCCATTCTTCCCTTGATGCATAAATTACCTATTCTTTCTACCACTACCTAAGCCGGGATTAAGGGATGGATCTTTTGCATTGTGAGCAGAGAGATAGCCCGCAGTAACAAACATCTTTTGAGTACAAAATGTGGGATGGGAAAAGGGCAATGTTTTTACTAAGCGATGATTTCAAAAAGTGTATGATGAAGGGTATTCACCCTCATCACCTTGTGAGTGGGATGATCAGGGACTCCCTGGTTTAGGGGAGGGCCTAAGGTGATGGCTCAGCTGGTTTAGGTGTGAGCAGAAGGATTATCCCCTCATATAAGGACCGGTTTGTCATCCTTCGCTACCTGCACTCATGACAAGTACAACCACTCGAGACTGTATGGGCAGTCACTCAATCTGAACTCGTACGGTTCAAACCCCAGGGTTATGAAGGCTGGGGAGCACCAGAAGGATAAGGAGGGGGAATGTTTTGTCCGATTTGGACATGGCGGTGGCCTCACTCCTTCTGATATAACCGTTAAGGTGGGGACGTGCGAGGAAAGAAAGAGATTCGACATTCGGGTCTCACGACGGTGAGATCGCAGAAACCGGACTAGTGGGTAAAGTGTACCCCTCTGCGCAGAGTTCAAACCTATTCGAATAGTCCGTGTCCACTGGATTGGACGAGTCTGTTGTGGTATGACAATTAGTGTTTTACAACCTCCGTGAACAGGAAAATGTGTGTGTGAGTATGTTTTTGGAAATGAAAACGATGCCACGGGAGCGGGAAGCTCAGTGGTGGTTGAGTGTGAAAAAGTGTTGTTTCCTTCTTTGGGAAAAACCATCAAAGTATTGCCTTTCTCTGAGAAAAAAAAGAGTGACTTCAACTCCACCATATAAAGCATGTATTATATAGGTCCCTTTCTCTTTACGGGAGCGGGATGGGCTTGCGGAATACCTAGTGTATTCACCCAGATTTATTTATGTTTTTCAGTAGCCAAAGACTTCTTTTCTGCTATGCTTGATTGAGGGGGCTGTGTCGGCACCCAGTTCTGTCTGTGGCTTGGGCTAGTTTATCTTCTACTGCGCTTTGTATTTCTGGATCTCTCTCGAGCTTGTACTCTGGTATTGTAATAACTTTTATTCGAACTCTGTACTATTTGAAGTAAGGAATGCGGTTACTAGCCTCCTGGGACTAGTAATTGTATCACATTTGAGTCCCAAAGGATCGGGACGCTTCAGGTATCCAAAGGGGTCTACCTTTGACTTGATTGGATACTCAAACTCTGATTATGCCGGGTGCAAGGTTGATAGGAAGAGCACATCGGGGACGTGCCAATTTCTAGGAAGGTCCCTGGTGTCCTGGAGTTCTAAGAAACAAACATCTGTTGTCCTATCCACCGCTGAGGCTGAGTATGTTGCCACAGGACAGTGTTGCGCGCAACTACTTTGGATGAGGCAAACCCTCTAGGACTTTGGCTACAATCTGAGCAAAGTCCCACTCCTATGTGACAATGAGAGTGCAATCCGCATGGCGGATAATCCTGTTGAACACAGCTGCACTAAGCACATAGACATTCGGCATCACTTCCTGAGAGACCACCAGCAAAAGGGAGATATCGAAGTGTACCATATTAGCACCGAGAACCAGCTAGCCGATATCTTCACTAAGCCTTTAGATGAGAAAAGGTTTTGCAGGTTGCATAGTGAGCTAAATGTCTTAGATTCACGTAACTTGGATTGATCTATAGCATACATGTGTTCTATGCCTTTGATCATGTTACTTTATGCATTTAAATCCATTATTGTTTATTTGTGGTGATCAAGTTGTACACGTGATCCCCGGACCTCACAAGTCCATATGCAAGTGATGCACATATTAAGGGGGAGATGTGCTACAACTTGACCTTTTGAGACTAACCTGGTTGTTTGAGTATACTTGATATAGTCTAAAAGGTGCATTGAAAGGGAAATGTGAACTTGGACGATGCAAAGACTTCAACTGCACTCCGGTATTAGTGTAATTAATTCCAAGTTCATTCTTATGCTCTAATTGCCTTTTCGCTCTGAATTGACTTTTTTGGTGAGGCAATGGGGTTAAAGGGCCACCAATGATCCCGTTTTTGGTGCTTCATGCCAAAGGGGGAGAAATTAAGGCCAAAGCAAATGGATCAGCCAACCACTTGTGATTTTTGAAAATAATAGAGTTAGAATTTTTTTGATTTGTTCAAAATACTCTTATTGCAAAATTTGGTCTCTTGTGGGGGAGAATTTTGATTATGGGAAAAAGGGGGAGTTTTTGGCACTTGATCAATTTTACTCTTGGAATAACTCTATATGTGCCCAAACAAGTGTGTTTGACCTAGAGATAGGAAAAAGAATTTGATTTGCAAAAACAAACCAAGTGGTGGCAAAGAGTGATCTGAATATGCCAAATCATAAGCAAAAACAATTTGGTCTTCAATTTGAATCGATATTGCACGTCTTTTGTTGCTTTTTGATGTGTTGGCATAAATCACCAAAAAGGGGGAGATTGAAAGGGAAATGTGCCTTTGGGCAATTTCTGTAAGTATTTTGGTGATTAGATGCCCAACACATTATTTGAGTACTAATGTGCTAAATGTGTGAAAGGTGCAAATCAAAGTAAAAGGTACGTTTCTAGACTTATAACATTGTTTTTGTGAACTAACATTGTTTGTCTAAGTGCTAGAAACAGTGCCGAAAAGAGAGGAATCGGATTGCAAAAGACTTGGCTGTGAGCAGCCAAACTTCAGCTCGGACTGGCACACCGCACTGTCCGGTGGTGCACCAGACAGTGTCCGGTGCGCCAGGCTGGTCTCCGATGAAAAGGCCGCTCTCGGGAGTTGACGACGGTGTACGGCTATAATTCACCGGACTATCCGATGGTGCACCGGACTGTCCGGTGAGTCATCCGCGGCGAACTCGTCACTCTCGAGAAATGGAAAAGGCGACATGGCTATAATTCACCGGATTGTCCGGTGAGCCAACGGTCGCCAGCGCCAACGGTCGGCCGCGAAATCTGCAGGCGACGAGTGGTAGCTCCAACGGTCGGCAGGGGGCACCGGACTGTCCGGTGTGCACCGGACAGTGTCCGGTGTGCCAACGGGCTCGGAGCTGCAACGGTCAACTGTGCCCGATTTGGAAGGAAATCGTGCACCAGACAGGCTACAGTGGCTGTCCGATGGCGCACCGGACTGTCCGGTGCTTGGCCTTCCAAGTTGGTCTTCAACAGCTCCTAGCTGCCTTGGGGCTATAAAAGGGACCCTAGGCGCATGGAGAAGTACACCTAAGCATTCACTAAGCATTCTAAGACTCCCACACTCCGCCTCCACGCATTTGATCAATTGTGTTAGTGATTTGAGCTCCGTTCGAGTTGTGAACTCTCTGTGCTACGTTTCGAGCTCAAGTCTTGGCTTGTGTGCGTGTGTGTGTTGCCGATTTGTGTCTTGTGTGTTGCTCTCCCAACCTTACTCTGCGCTTTCTTTGTGATCTCTATTGTAAGGGCGAGAGACTCCAAGTTGTGGAGATTCCTCGCAAATGGGAAAATACACTAAAGGAAAAGACCGTGGTATTCAAGTTGATCATCGAATCACTTGAAAGGGGTTGAGTGCAACCCTCATCCATTGGGACGCCATGACGTGGAAGTAGGCAAGTGTTACTTGGCCGAACCACGGGATAAAATCGCGTGTCTCTTGTGATTGCTTTCTCTGTGATTGTTTTGTCCACAAGAACTCGCCTCAAAACTACTTAGTCGCACTAACACTTCTATAACTAAGTTTTGTGGCTATTTAGTGTTTAATTTTACAGGATCACCTATTCACCCCCCTCTAGGTGCTCTCACTTCTATCTCGGCATCGTACCTCGATAGCACAGGCGGCACTAGCACGACCACGTAGTCGGCCGGCGACCTACCAAAGTCCACAAGCAAGCAGCGAAGAGGAGATTAGTGTTAGAGAATGCCGACTCGGGAGTGGGGACTGGTGAGGAAGAGTGACATACCTGCCAAGCCGAAGACGAGGGTTAAGTGCACGACGACGGACGACGCGAGAGGGAGAGCCGGAGAAGAGGAGATTAGGGTTAGGGTTAGGGTTAGGGATTGTGATGGCCGACTAGAGAGGGAGAGTCGGAGAGGGACTTATCTGCCAAGCCACAGCCCGGAGCCGGAGACGATGACACGGGACGGGGGGAGGGAGAGCCGAAGTCCGAAGAGTGGAGATTAGGGTTAGGGATTTCTGATTAGGGTTAGGGATTTCACCGATGGAGAGCCGGAGTCTGGAGAGGGGCGCCGCACGGAAGGGGGCCAGTGACGAAGATCCGGTAGAGACTACAGCGACGGCCGACGGTGAGGCGGTGAGCAGCAGGCGGAGCGAGGAGCGACGGAGAGGCCGAGAGGCGAGACCGCGAGAGGGACTGAGAGAGCGGACAGCGGAGACGGAGAGTGGCCGAGTGGCCAATGGGAGAGGGAGGCCGGGCTTATGCCCCGCTCCCCGTTACCGGGCCGGTCCGTGCCTGCCGTTTTCTGGCGGGCCGGGCCGTGCCGCCCGGCGGGCACAGCCGGCGGCCCAGGCACGGCCTGGTTAGTTGGTCCGGGCCAGCCCGGGCACGAATCCAGTCGGGCTGTGCCGTGCTTGGGCCGGGCCAAAAAACCGGGCCTCGTGCCAAGCTATCGTGCTCTGGGCTACATGCTCATCTATAGTGAGCGTTGAGTTGCATGTGGATTACTGTCGTGTTCGCTTGGGTGAATTCTCACGGAACATCTATGTGTAACGGCTCATTGGTAAGCGGGAAGCGGAAAAGAGGAACAGACCTATGCGTTTTGCACGTGACGCACGACGCACAAATTGGTGTTTTAAAAGTGTAGAGATTTATATCTATATTTATTATACCACTATATAATCCACCAGTTTAAACTTTGCGAAATTCACCCAACTAAATCACCCCACATCTATAACATCCACTAAATTCATCAAACAAATTGCATCCGGACTTAACACACCATCAAAACCAACGGTTCAAATCGTTGGATAATTCCTCTCCTACTCACTCAAATTCAATGGACAATAACATTTGAATCATCACTCATCTCTCATCTCTTGCCCTCCCCCTCCCTCGTGACCCCCGCCCCTCCCCTCACGTCATCGTTGCCGTCGTCAACCCCTCCCCTCACACAGTCATTGTCGTCAACCCCTCCCATTCCTGTAATTGTACAGTTAGCGTGGGATGTATGCTAGTTATAAAAGATGAAAGAGATTGTGGGATTTTGCTTGAGATAACATCGCATGCCTCAAATCTGTTGAAACCAAACAGGGCATATGTTTCTCGTCCTTACCGCCAACTATCAACCACACTATTGACCTATAATAACGACTATTGCTAGACTATAACATTGTGGTGTATGATTTTTGTTGTCAATCTACAACTGACTCAGAGTATGTTTAGTTCAGTTGTAGATTTCGAAAAATTAGATTATAACTTTGAGTCGTGGAAAACTGATGCGAGCTAACGGTTATGGGAAAGCTAAAATATATTTGGTTGAAACAATTGTCAACTATATATTCTATAAGAACATGATAGTTGTTAATATGGATGACAATAATATAAAAAACTAAGGTAGAAGGGATTCTAGATTGAACTAAAATAATCTATATATTTTTAGAAATCTATTTTGTTGTTATACTTGTTTGTTTGAGGTTTCAGATTTTTTGCAACGAACCTAGTTCACAAAGTTGAACCAAACACACCCTCAATGTCATGTCAATTTTTCTCATTTAAAATGAAAACTACTTATTAAAAATTATAAACATGTAATTAAACAAATAAAAATTGCATAACTCATAAAAAGAATTTAAAATTATGTTACATGAAAAAATATAACTCATACAAAATAGTTAAAATATATTACTTAAGAAAAACAAAATTATATAATTCATAATTTATAAAATATAATTTGGTGGGGGAAATTGTTTTGGTTGAGTGCGTCAGTTCTAAGAGTAAAGTAGGAAGAATGATCACCCAACATTTGTAAGGATTTGAAGAAAAAACTCACACATATGTGGTACGTTTGACAAAAGTAGAGTGGATGGTAGACACGCAGGTCATTGAAGTGGTCTTACATCAACCAGGCATGGACGAGTTACAATCTCACTCGATGTAGCTTTGATGATATGTCCTTTGCCTCCTCCTCGTCGAAGGCCTAGAAGCAAGCTTTGTCACTGCATCCATCATAGTTTGATGTAGCATATCGAGTACCTTGTCTTCGGTCATCTCAACGTCTGAGCTCGACGAAAACATCACATCAATGATGTAATGGAGTGAAAAGAGAGTGGGATGGGTGAATTGTAGGATGTAAAGAGCAATTCGAAGAGTGCGGGGCGTGAATGAACCCCCTCTATTTATAGACTGGATTCCAATATTTCTTAAGAATGGATTTTTGAAATTTTGAAATTCAAAATAGAGCAAACCAATCAGAGAGTGTCACATGGTAACAGGCGATCGATACCAACAGGACCGAGTCTCGAGCGCGCAGACTGGTACCAACCTGTATGGTTCCAACATGGTCAATATCAGCCACGTCACCTGGTCAGCATCCCAACCGATCGTCCAACCTAAACAACCGACATTATACTGGACCGGTCGGTTCTGACCACCCAAGCCGCTAAGTCATCGATTAGTACCAGCTCGAGTTGGACCTAAACTAAGGTTGGTTCTTTCGCATCACTTGTCGACCGTGCTATCGATTATCATCACCTCTTATCTACCATAGCGCTCGAGTGCAAACTTTAAATTGAAATATTACATTCGAGTACATAGTTAAGCAACTAAAATTTACTTAATTCATACAAAATAGTTCATAAAACAACCAATATACTACTAATATTCTTCATCATTCTATCTTCCACCTATTATGTATCTTTTTGTGTCTTCATCCATACCAGTGGTGGAGCGATCCAACAATTTGTTGAATTACCCAAATAATTTAGTTTGAGTCAAACTCTGGCTATCCCTGTACACATCTACTTTAATATTCTTTTCTCTGTGATAAGGACTCACTGCAACTTGTTTTTGGGCCCTTCCTTTTCTTCCATTGAGTTATAGCCCTATCGTGACCATTATAGCATGGTGCATCCATTGGAGGATATGAATATGGTGCAGCGGTGGGAGCTAGACGATACACATGGATACAAGTACGGAGATGGAGCAAGCGGTATACCGGTGGAAAGTAGATGGTATGGATATGGAGACATTGGTGCACTGGTGGGAGGTGGAGGGTATGAAAGTGTAGCATTAGATGCAACTAAACAAGAATGAAGAAGACAATGCACTGGTTAGAGGTGGAGGGTAGTGGAAGGCAAGTGAAGCTCTATACTGGTATGAATATGAGGGAGGGAAAAGTGACCTTGGAACGGACAATTGTGTGTTCTTTGGAAGGAATGTGTACACATAAGAGGTGGTTGAATTAGGACTCCTATGTCCACTATAATCTAGGCCTCTAATTTTATATTTTAAATAAAATCTATGCGAACAACCAAGCAATCTAGTACAACTAAGGTTTGTCTAAGTGTTGCTATCTCTACAGTAAAACGAAGTTATGTAACATAGGTTTAGTCCTGCCAACTAACCTATAATCTAACTAGAAAAGGTAAAGCACACAACCAAAGGAAACAATATAAATGTGGAAGCTTAAATACTATAGAGATGGAAACTTCTGTTAATGCGCCGAAATTTTACCGAGGTATAAGGACCACGTAAGGTTCTTACTAATTCTCGTTGGTAACACTATGTAAAGGGAAACCACGTGAGGGCC
Source organism: Zea mays (assembly GCF_902167145.1). NCBI lineage: Eukaryota > Viridiplantae > Streptophyta > Magnoliopsida > Poales > Poaceae > Zea > Zea mays. Next base: position 134,729,305 of record NC_050104.1, read on the forward strand.
AAACACCCAGTCAGGTAACTCCTTAATTAGCCACGGACCTTCTGACCTTCTCCACACACAAGTGGGGCTTCGCTTCTCGACTCATTCAGATGCCCCCAGTTGGGTGTCTAAGAACTATGGAACCAAGTATTAATTTCTTAGCAATGTGTACGAGCTCCCACACATAGAAATGATCGGTTGGGGTGGTATTTATAGCCCACACCATTCAAAAGGGTCGTTGGAAATTGGAAAACTTTTCTGTGTACCACCAGACATGTCTGGTGCGCCATTGATGTGTCACCGGACACGTTCGCCCTTCTAGCCAGCTAGCCATTGCAGACTAACCGTTGACGATAGTTGAGCCTCTGCGTTGTGTACCTAGTGTTCTACTAGTGCTACATCGAACATGTCTGGTGTCGTATACCTGACTCGGTTGTATTTTGCAACCTCTCCGAGTGCCACATTCAGTGTGGAGACAGGTGCTACACCGAATATGTCTAGTGCCCTACAACTTCTAAGGCCGCTCTGCATAGCTCTCTACGTGCCCTATCTGCTACGTTTTGTCGGGTTCGGTTGTACACTCTGGTGTCCGGTGCACTCAATCTTCATCACATTCTTTAGCCCAGACAACACACCTATTGACATATCCCATATGACATCTCGTGTGCTACGGGACATTTCCGGTGCACTTTTGTGCAACCTGTTTTCTTCAAGTCTTCGCGATTCTTCACTTGGACTTCTCCTGTCTTGTGACTTATACTCTTACATGATCTTGACAAGTCTTCAAGGAGCCTTCTAATGTCTTATTTGGGGTGTTCATTTATTTGATTACCTTGTTGCCTTAGTCCAAGTCCACGCTACATACTTTTAGCTATAAACATAAACACTATCAAACACACTAGTTCAAATGGTTGTGTTGATTGTAAAACACCAAAAACATTAAGCGAATGGGGCATGCGTGATGCATTACGCATTAGAGAATACCCGTTGAATTCCTCCAACCCTGCGGCTGGTGACCCATGATTGCAGGAGGTCGCCGAAGGTTTAAAAGTTCGGTGACCAACCCGCCATTGTTGAAGAGAATACAAGGACGAAGGTGTGTGCAATAAGCTCAAAGCGTGAGAAATAAGCTCCAAACATCAACCACTATTTATAGATGGGCTGGGGACAAAATTTGAATTCCTTTGGATTTTTTTTGAAAATTTTGGAGCTCCGATGATCAAAAGCATCTAGTTTATGTGGCGCTAACTGGACGCCATGTGTGGGTGATAGAACCCGTCCGACGCCACAATAGCAGGCAATATCGCCTACTCCTGTTAAGCGAGAACATTATCACCCGCTCGGGCCACCGGGTCAGCGAGTGGACGAAATTGTCTAGATGGACGGTACCGCCTGGGCAGACCGCCATTGGAACCAAACTAAAGCTATCTCCACACAAAAAGGCCATGCAAATAAAAAAAGGTCTATTGTATGACACTGTAGCACAATACACGTGTCTCCAACAAACCATACATTCACGAGAGTCTAAATGCACATGATGAAAGAGATTATACAATTTGTACACCCTCTGTCCTCCAATGCATTACTGTGGGAAAAAGTGAGAAATGTGTTGATATTGTTTACAGGCATTTTTAATTCACTGCCTAAGTTATCGCATTTTGACTAACTTATTCGGACACCAACCAAACAGGCGCCTTGCACACAAATAAAATTTTGCACGCCACACCCCTACACCGATGCAAGTAGCTAAATAACTCTCCGAAAATGCATTTCCTCGCCGCGTCCTTTTCGGGAATCATCAGCCGTCCCTGTCCCTCGCAAGTGGCAAGCAAAAGCAAACTATACCCCGGCTGAACGAAGCGGCAATCAAGGAAAGGAACTGATATTCACTTAAAGAAATAGGAGAACATATCTGATATACATGAAAATTTAGTGTATATGTTATTTATATTAAATCAATATCATTTATCTTACATCTAACGTCTCTAAATATTTGATATATTTTGCTAAGGACACCTTTCGACGTGGTAGGTTGTAATGGTGGAAGGTGTTATTTATAAATTACAATAATCAACTAAAAACTTTAGATCAAAAATAGATAGTTATGATTTAATATGTGCATCATGGTTATGGTGTAGTGGTGAAAGGTGTTTGTCGTCGGGGACCATAATTAGGGGTACCCTCAAGGCTCCTAATTCTCAGCTGGTAACCCCCATCAGCATAAAGCTGCTAAGGCCTGATAGGTGCGATTAAGTCAGGGATCAGTCCGTTCGAGCGACTCGATCACGCCTCGCCCGAGCCTAGCCTCGGACAAGGGCAGCCGACCCCGGAGGATTTCCGTCTCGCCCGAGGCCCCCCTCCGACGGCGAACATATTTCCGGCTTGCCCGAGGCCCTGCCTTCGCTAAGAAGCAACCCTGACCAAATCGCCGCACCGACCGACCAAATCGCAGGAGCATTTAATGCAAAGGTGGCCTGACACCCTTATCCTGGCATGCGCCCCCGGCAGAGCCGAAGTGACCGCCGTCACTTCGCCGCTCCACTGACCGGCCTGACAGAAGGACAGCGCCGCCTGCGCCGCGCCGACTGCAGTGCCACTTGACAGAGTGAGGCTGACAGGCAGTCAGGTCCTGCAGAAGGCACCACAGGAAACTCCGCTCCGCCCGACCCAGGGCTCGGACTCGGGCTCAGCCCCGGAAGACGGCGAACTCCGCTCCGCCCGACCCAGGGCTCGGACTCGGGCTAAGTCCCGGAAGACGGCGAACTCCGATGTCATCGACTCAGATGTCATCGGCGCAAGACCCCCACCAGGGCGACCGAGCTGCCCAACATCACCGACTCAGATGTCATCGGCGCGTTCCTTGCCGACACCACCTGCCGCGACCTGGTGAGCAAGTTGGGTCGCAAGACCCCCACCAGGGCGAGCGAGCTGATGGACATCGCCACCAAGTTCGCCTCTGGCCAGGAGGCGGTCGAGGCCATCTTCCGAAAGGACGAGCAGCCCCAGGGCCGCCCGTCGGAAGAGGCCCCCGAGGCGTCTACTCCGCGCGGCGCCAAGAAGAAAGGCAAGAAGAAGTCGCAAGCGAAACGCGACGCCGCCCACGCGGACCTTGTCGCCGCCGCCGAGTACAAGAACCCTCGGAAGCCCCCGGAGGTGCTAACCTCTTTGACAAGATGCTCAAGGAGCCGTGCCCCTACCATCAGGGGCCTGTCAAGCACACCCTCGAGGAGTGCGTCATGCTTCGGCGCCACTTCCACAAGGCCGGGCCACCCGCAGAGGGTGGCAGGGCCCGCGACCACGACAAAAAGGAAGATCACCAAGCAGGAGAGTTCCCCGAGGTCCGCGACTGCTTCATGATCTACGGAGGGCATGCGGCGAATGCCTCGGCTCGGCATCGCAAGCAAGAGCGCTGGGAGGTCTGCTCGGTGAAGGTGGCGGCGCCAGTCTACCTAGACTGGTCCGACAAGCCCATCACCTTCGACCAAGCTGACCACCCCGACCACGTGTCGAGCCCGGGGAAATACCCGCTCGTCGTCGACCCCATCGTCGGCGACGTCAGGCTCACCAAGGTCCTGATGGATGGGGGCAGCTGCCTCAACATCATCTACACCGAGACCCTCAGGCTCCTGCGCGTCGATCTGTCCTCCGTCCGAGCAGGCGCTGCGCCCTTCCACGGGATCATTCCTGGGAAGCGCGTCCAGCCCCTCGGACGGCTCGACCTTCCTGTCTGCTTCGGAACGCCCTCCAACTTCCGAAGGGAGATTTTGACGTTCGAGGTGGTCGGGTTCCGAGGAACCTACCACGCGGTATTGGGGAGGCCATGCTACGCGAAGTTCATGGCCGTCCCCAACTACACCTACCTGAAGCTCAAGATGCCGGGCCCCAACGGGGTCATCACCGTCGGCCCCACGTACAAACACGCGTTCGAATGCGACGTGGGGTGCGTGGAGTACGCCGAGGCCCTCGCCGAGTCCGAGGCCCTCATCGCCGACCTGGAGAACCTCTCCAAAGAGGTGCCAGACGTGAAGCGACATGCCGGCAACTTCGAGCCAGCGGAGACGGTTAAGGCCGTCCCTCTCGACCCCAGTGGCGACACCTCCAAGCAGATCCAGATCGGTTCCGGGCTCGACCCCAAATAGGAAGCAGTGCTCGTCGACTTTCTCCGCGCAAACGCCGACGTCTTTGCGTGGAGTCCCTCGGACATGCCCGGCCTACCGAGGGATGTCGCCGAGCACTCGCTGGATATTCGGGCCGGAGCCCGACCCGTCAGGCAGCCTCTGCGCCGATTCGACGAGGAGAAGCGCAGAGTGATAGGCGAGGAGGTCCACAAGCTAATGGCAGCAGGGTTCATCAAAGAGGTATTCCATCCCGAATGGCTTGCCAACCCTGTGCTTGTGAGAAAGAAAGGGGGGAAATGGCGGATGTGTGTAGACTACACTGGTCTCAACAAAGCATGTCCGAAGGTTCCCTACCCTCTACCTCGCATCGATCAAATCGTGGATTCCGCTGCTAGGTGCGAAACCCTGTCCTTCCTCGATGCCTACTCAGGGTATCACCAAATCCGGATGAAAGAGTCCGACCAGCTCGCGACTTCTTTCATCACGCCCTTCGGCATGTACTGCTATGTCACCATGCCGTTCGGTTTGAGGAATGCGGGCGCGACGTACCAGCGGTGCATGAACCATGTGTTCGGCGAACACATCGGTCGCACAGTCGAGGCCTACGTCGATGACATCGTAGTCAAGACAAGGAAGGATTCCAACCTCCTCTCCGACCTTGAAGTGACATTCCGATGTCTCAAAGCGAAAGGCGTCAAGCTCAATCCCGAGAAGTGTGTCTTCGGGGTGCCCCGGGGCATGCTCTTGGGGTTCATCGTCTCCGAGCGAGGCATCGAAGCCAACCCGGAGAAGATCGCAGCTATCACTAGCATGGGGCCCATCAAGGACTTAAAAGGCGTACGGAGGGTCATGGGATGTCTCGCGGCCCTGAGCCGCTTCATCTCACGCCTCGGCGAAAGAGGTCTGCCTCTGTACCGCCTGTTAAGGAAGGCCGAGTGTTTCGCTTGGACCCCTGAGGCCGAGGAAGCTCTCGAGAACCTGAAGGCGCTTCTTACAAAGGCGCCTATCTTGGTACCCCCAGCTGATGGAGAAGCCCTCTTGGTCTACGTCGCCGCGACCACTCAGGTGGTTGGCGCCGCGATTGTGGTCGAGAGGCAAGAAGAGGGGCATGCATTGCCCGTTCAGAGGCCAGTTTACTTCGTCAGCGAGGTACTGTCCAAAACCAAGATCCGCTACCCACAAGTTCAGAAGCTACTGTATGCAGTGATCCTGACGAGGCGAAAGTTGCGACATTACTTCGAGTCGCATCCGGTAACTGTGGTGTCATCCTTCCCCCTAGGGGAGATCATCCAGTGCCGAGAGGCCTCGGGCAGGATTGCGAAGTGGGCGGTGGAAATCATGGGCGAGACAATCTCGTTCGCCCCTCGGAAGGCCATCAAGTCCCAGGTATTGGCGGACTTCGTAGCCGAATGGGTCGACACCCAGCTGCCGACGGCTCCGATCCAACCGGAGCTCTGGACCATGTTTTTCGACGGGTCGCTGATGAAGACGGGAGCCGGCGCGGGCCTACTCTTCGTCTCACCCCTCGGAAAACACCTACGCTATGTTCTACGCCTCCATTTCCCAGCGTCCAACAATGTGGCTGAGTACGAAGCTCTGATCAACGGATTGCGAATCGCCATCGAGCTAGGGGTCCGACGCCTCGACGCTCGCGGCGACTCGCAGCTCGTCATCGACCAAGTCATGAAGAACTCCCACTGCCGCGACCCGAAGATGGAGGCCTACTGCGATGAGGTTCGGCGCCTGGAAGACAAGTTCTACGGGCTCGAGCTTAACCACATCGCTCGGTGCTACAACGAGACTGCGGACGAGCTGGCAAAAATAGCCTCGGGGCGAACGACGGTTCCCCCGGACGTCTTCTACCAGGATCTGCACCAACCCTCCGTCAAGATCAACGACACGCCCGAGCCGAGGCACCCTCGGTCCAGCCCGAGGCGTCCTCGGTTCAGCCCGAGGTACCCTCGGCCCCCGAGGGCGAGGCGCTGCGCATCGAGGAGGAGCGGAGCGGGGCCACGCCTGATCGAGATTGGCAGACCCCGTACCTGCAATATCTCCGCCAAGGAGAGCTACCCCTCGACCAAGCCGAGGCTCGGCGGGTAGCGTGACGCGCCAAGTCGTTCGTCTTGCTGGGCGATGAGCAGGAGCTCTACCACCGCAGTCCCTCGGGCATCCTCCAGCGATGCATCTCCATCGCCGAAGGTCAGGAACTCCTGCAAGAGATACACTCGGGGGCTTGCGGCCATCACGCAGCGCCTCGAGCCCTCGTCGGGAATGCTTTCCGGCAAGGCTTCTACTGGCCAACGGCGGTGGCTGACGCCATTAGAATTGTCCGCACCTGCGAAGGGTGCCAATTCTATGCGAAGCAGACCCACCTGCCCGCTCAGGCTCTGCAGACGATACCCATCACCTGGCCCTTCGCTGTGTGGGGTCTGGACCTCGTTGGCCCTTTGCAGAAGGCGCCCGGGGGCTACATGCACCTGCTGGTCGCCATCGACAAATTCTCCAAGTGGATCGAGGTCCGACCCCTGAACAGCATCAGGTCCGAGCAGGCGGTGGCGTTCTTCACCAACATCATCCATCGCTTCGGGGTCCCAAACTCCAACATCACCGACAACGGCACCCAGTTCACCGGCAGAAAATTCTTGGATTTTTGCGAGGATCACCACATCCGGGTGGACTGGGCCGCCGTGGCTCATCCCATGTCGAATGGGCAAGTAGAGCGTGCCAACGGCATGATTCTACAAGGGCTCAAGCCTCGGATTTACAACGACCTCAACAAGTTCGGCAAGCGATGGATGAAGGAACTCCCCTCGGTGGTCTGGGGCCTGAGGACAACGCCGAGCCGAGCCACGGGTTTCACGCCGTTCTTCCTGGTCTACGGGGCCGAGGCCGTCTTGCCCACTGACCTGGAATACGGCTCCCCGAGGACGAGGGCCTACGACGATCAAAGCAACCAAGCTAGCCGAGAAGACTCGCTGGACCAGCTGGAAGAGGCTCGGGACAAGGCCTTACTACACTCGGCGCGGTATCAGCAGTCCCTGCGGCGCTACCACGCTCGAGGGGTCCGACCCCGAGACCTCCAGGTGGGCGACCTGGTGCTTCGGCTGCGGCAAGACGCCCGAGGGAGGCACAAGCTCACGCCCCCCCTGGGAGGGGCCATTCGTCATCGCCAAAGTTCTGAAGCCCGGAACGTACAAGCTGGCCAACAGTCAAGGCGAGGTCTACGGCAACGCTTGGAACATCCAACAGCTACGTCGCTTCTACCCTTAAGATGTTTCCAAGTTGTTCATATACCTCGCACCCACGCAAAGTTTAGTCAACAAGGAAGGGTCGGCCTCGCCTCGGCAAAGCCCGACCCTCCCTCGGGGGCTAAAAGGGGGGAAACCCCCTCTACGTCAAAATTTTCCTCGAAAAAGATCTCTTTTACCAGAATATCTTTCGTGCTTTTTGACTACTTCGAAAAGTGGGTCCTGGAAACGACGGAGTACACGTAAGCAGCCAAGGCTGACCGAGCCGAGGGACTCCTACGCCTCCGGGATACGGATACCTCACTCATCACCTTCTGCGATAAGTAACTCGCGTTCGGATAAAGTGGCTCCACGGATCGAACAAGTCTTTACGTTCGGAAGCCCTTCTGCCGAAGCGATCCTTCGAGCCTTCTCGACCGAGTCGGTGACAGGGCCTCACGGACGGGTGAAAGTACGCGTAAGCGGCAAGGCCGACCGAGCCGAGGGACTCCCACGCCTCCGGGATACGGATACCTCACTCATCACCTTCCGCGAGAAGCAACTCTCGCTCGCACAAACATCCCTGTTACCGACAAAAAGTCCAGATACTCGAAACAAGAGGAAAAGAGACGCAGCTTTACAACGCAGCGAGGGTGTGTGTTCTGGCCTCGGCGGCCGCACAAGGCACACGCTACAAGACAATCTGATCCTGCAGGCTCGGGTCTTGACGCTGGAAGGGGGCAGCAACACCCTCGGCATCGACGACACCTTCGGTGAGGCCCGACCTAGCCTCGGACGGCGACGCGGTCCGAGGTTCTCCGCTCCGAAGGACGACGTCATCACCACGCCCGGGCAATCGCTCCCAGGGACTTCTCCGAGAATCCGGCCCGAGCAGGCGGCTCGGCTGGTTACCCCAGGGGCCTCGGCCAACCATCTTCCAAGGGCGCCAGCCCGACCTGAGGCCTCGGCTGATCAACTCCGACGTCGGTCCCGCCAACGGACAACCCGGCTAGGCTCCAGCCAACCAGGTTTCATTCTCGAGCCGACTCCGCCTCTGTTCATACTGATATCGCTACCCCTGGCCTCGGCTCGTCGAAGAGCGGCCGAGGGGTCTCTTTAACTAAGCTAGAGGAGCCTCGGACAGCAAGGCCGACCGAGCCGAGGGACTCCTATGCCTCCGGGATACGGATACCTCACTCGTCACCTTGACACGGGGCGACTCATGCTTGGTGAAGCGGTTCAGATAATCAACAGACGAGTCTTAGCGCTCAAAAATGAGGAAAAACACGGCTCCGTGCCGTAATTACATACATGTTCAGGCCCCGAAAGCCGAAATGAACAAAAAACACCGGCATTCGAAGTGTCGTCATAAACGGAACTCCGGTTCCGTCTCCGCGGGTATGGACAACCACCACGCCGGGGAAGCCCGTGGAGCGACAAGCTCTGGGCGAATCACCAGCAAAACGCGGGTCGCCCCCAAGCATCCCGGCAGATCCTCGCTGCCGTCCTCGCCGCGAATGCGAGGAAGAGGGCGGAACGTTGCATCCTAGCTGGGCGGCAACAGTTCGCCTTCCCCGGCATGGCTGGAGGACGTCTCCGCCGTAGGGCTAAAGGGCGATTGCCACCACCAGAAGCTGGAAGAAGAGGTGGTCCGCCGACCCGCGCAGGAGGTGGAGCCCCGGCTCGCCTCGCTCCCCGCCCCAGCGAGGATGACGAACACCCTCAACACTGAGGGCGGGACCGGGATCACAGCCCGGTTTGCCTCTCCCCATCCAGGAGCTGGAGGTCACCGTCTTGGGTGACCACCAGCGGAGAGGGGCAACCGGGCTGAGTGATGAAAATCCTTGAAGCCGAACGATGGCTGAAAGGTACCAACTCCCACGGAGTTGCGTTCCTCCAACGATGAGGCGAAAAGACGGCGGGTTCCCCCCATCCGGGGGCTTGGAAGGTGGAAAGGCGCGGCGCATAAGGGAGCGAGAAGACATGGTCGCCTTACGAAAGGGGTCGCCCTCCTTTTAAAGGCAACTCTCCCTACGTGCGCCCCCAACCGTCATGGGCTGAGTCTTCTCCAACACGCTCCAAAGCCCTCCCCTGCGGCGCGGGGGCTGGGTCCCGCATGTCATGCAGACCGGCTCCGAGCAGAAGAAGCCAAACCGCCGCGCGTGGTGCACGCAACCGCCCAGCGGTTACAAGTGACCCTCCACTTTTGCCCAGACCAACGGGCGAAAGGGGCGGGCAGCCATGCAGGCGGCATGCAACCGCGCCAAGTGGACGCGCTTCTCCGACTCCCGACACGCCAGCATGGAGGCCCAGACCCACGCGTCGCGCAACCGGCGCGCCGGATGCTGCATGCAAGCAACTGTACCGCCTGTGCCACCACCGCGCCTCCTCGATTGCGGAACCAACACCGCGACTCGAGGCGACCCAACGCGCGACCCAGCAGCGCCAGCCTGACGCGGCGGCCAACACGGCCAAAAGTGGGCCGGCAGTAATGACGGTGGCAGGCGCGCGGGAGCAGCGGTCACGTCGTTAGCCAAGCTCACGTCCCATCCGAGGGCAGCAAGAGAACCCCCTCTCACGGCGTGAAGACAACGCGCCCGTGATCCGTTCCTCGAACGGCTCGCGCACGCGCAACGGCTGCCCCGCCAACTACTCGCCCCGTCGCATTAACTCCGCGGCTGGACAGGCGGCGCTTCTGGCAGGAGCAGCGGGCGACGCTTCGCCTTCGCCGAAACAACCGCGCCAAAAAAAAAGGTACGCCGCGTCGTTCGGTTTCGTATCCTTTTTCCTTTTTTCCTCTTTCTCTATCTCTTGCGACAGGGACCGGGAAAGGGGGATACCCCGAAAGGGATCCTTCCCCATGAAGGAACCAGGCTCCGAGCCTCCTTACTGATCAGGGGTTTGAAGGCTGGCCCCCCGAAGGGTTCAACAGCCGCCTCAGATCGCGTGGGCCCTACACCCACTACTGGTCAGAGGTTCGAAGGCCGGCCCCCCGAAGGGTTCCACGGCTGCCTCAGGCTACTCGGGCTCCGCGCCCATTACTGATCAGGGGTTCGAAGGCTGGCCCCCGAAGGGTTCACAGTCGCCTCAGACGCCGAGCGAGGGATGACCAGGGGTACGTTCGATACATAACCAAGGCTCGGGCTGCGCTCCCGAGGTACCCTAGGACATTTCCGAGACCAGCGGGAGCGATCTTGTAACGGAATCCCATCGGAGGGAGGCATCGAGCCCTCGGACCCCGTCGCCAGGGGACCGGGTCCGGCAGATCACCCGCAGGTACTTTTGGGCGTGCCTCTGGGCCCCTAGCCGACCCCCAACGAACGGGGCACGGACGTCCACTCGGATTACCCGCTTGCAGCTCACCGGAGACACCATGTTCGGTGCCCATCGAGGGTAACATGGCGCTCTCCCCCCCTCCTCCTTGCGGAAAGGTGACGTAGGGGCGTATGTAAAAAAGCCGAGTCTGTCCCTGATCGCCCTCTCGCCCTGTGCGGAGGCTCGGGGGCTGCTCTCGCAAACCCGGCTCAGGCCGAACCGTTGACAGCGTCAACATACCAGCCCGAGAACTTGGGCCCCGACCGTACACCCGAGCTACGGCCTGCTCGCATGAGGGAACAACCAGACCAGCCGAAGCATTACGCAAGGCATTAAGACCTCGAAGGAGTGAAACCACTCCTTCGAGGCCTCGGGGGCTACACCCGGCGGGTGCGCTCGCGCGCACCCACCGGAACAAAATGCAACCGAGAAAGGCTAGTCCCCTTGCAAAAAAGTGCGACGAAAGCCTCCAAGCGAGTGCTAACACTCCCTTCGAGGCTCGGGGGCTACTGTCGGGGACCATAATTAGGGGTACCCTCAAGACGCCTAATTCTCAGCTGGTAACCCCCATCAGCATAAAGCTGTAGAGGCCTGATGGGTGCGATTAAGTCAGGGATCAGTCCATACGAGCGACTCGATCACGCCTCGCCCGAGCCTAGCCTCGGGCAAGGGCAGCCGACCTCGAGGGGTTTCCGTCTCGCCCGAGGCCCCCCTTTTAACGGCGGACACATCTCCGGTTCGCTCGAGGCCTTGCCTTCGCTAAGAAGCAACCCTGACTAAATCGCCGCGCCGACCGACCGAGTCGCAGGAGCATTTAACGCTAAGGTAGCCTGACACCTTTATCCTAACGCGCGCCCCCCGGCAGAGCCGAAGTGACCGCCGTCACTTCGCCGCTCCACTAACCGGTCTGACAGAAGGACAGCGCCGCCTGCGCCACTCCGACTGCAGTGCCACTTGACAGAGTGAGACTGACATGCAGTCAGGCCTTGCCAAAGGCGCCATAGGAAACTCCGCTCCGCCCGACCCAGGGCTCGGATTCGGGCTAAGCCCCGGAAGACGGCGAACTCTGCTCCGCCCGACCCAGGGCTCGGACTCGGGCTAAGCCCCGAAAGACGGCGAACTCCGCTCCGCCCGACCCAGGGCTCGGACTCGGGCTAGGCCCCAGAAGACGGCGAACTCCGCTCCGCCCGACCCAGGGCTCGGACTCAGGCTAAGCCCCAGAAGATGGCGAACTCCGCTCCGCCCGACCCAGGGCTCGGACTCGGGCTAGGCCCCGGAAGACGGCGAACTCCGCTCCGCCCGACCCAGGGCTCAGACTTTGGCTAAGACCCGGAAGACGGCGAACTCCGCTCCGCCCGACCCAGGGCTCGGACTCGGTGTAGGATCTAGGACACCGGCTAGAGGGGGGGGTGAATAGACGGTTTTGACTAAAAACAACAATACTAAGTAAATTTAATCAATACAACAAGAGGAATAAATTTACTAGTGTCAATAAGTAAACAATGTATGAAAGACAACTACGGAGATTGAATACTTGAAGAACAATAAGCAAAACACTAATCAATTGCAAGGCAATAAGTAAATGCTAGAAGGAATAGACACCGAAATTTATCCCGTGGTATCGGTGATTTGCCGATCACCCCTAATCCACGTTGAGGTGGACTTCAAGCTCTCACTTGCTCCTCTATCAAGACACGACTTGATCTTTGAGCCAAGTGGACAAGAAATCACTCAATACCTCGATTCCACTAATGTCACCTTTGCCGCTCTGGCGAGGTAGGCGCGAACCCCTCACAATCAACACCGCGGCTTCTCCACAATCTTCTTGGAGAGCTCGACGGAGACAATCACCCGAGCCGTCTAGGAGGCGGCAACCTCCAAGAGTAACAAGCCAACGACGCTTGCTCGGTGTATCACCTAGTGCCTCAAGAATCACCAAATGATGCAAATGCACTAGGAACCCTCAATCTCTCACTAGAATGCAATCTCAAGCAAAGAGTGTGAGAGAGTGAGTTGGAGGATCACAAATGAGCTCAATGTATGCAAGGAAATGGCCAAGAGAGGTCTCACACACGAGCTACCCTTCTATTTATAGTCCCCCATCTAAAACCAACCGTTATGAGCAAAAGAGGGCAGTTCTGCGCACACGCGGACCGTCCGCGCCCTAGGGCCGGACGGTCCGCCGTACACCATAACGGCTATAATGACCGTTGAAACATGTCAGAGCAGACTCAAAAGGTGGGTCCGGACAGTCCGCCCATCAAGGCCGGACCGTCCGCGACCTGGCAATTTCAAACACCCGAGCCTCGGATCAAACGGAGTTAACACACGCGGACCGTCCGGCTATAAATCCCGGACCGTCCGCGACCTGAGACAGTACTGTCCGGACTGGCCCCCCGGACCGTCCGTAGTACAAATCTATAAAAACACACAGTCCCTGTCCAAAAACGAGTTAGACACATGCGGACCGTCCGCGCCTCACCGGCGGACCGTCCGCCTATAATTCAGGGACTGACCCGAAACCACCTTCCTCTGGTCAGGACTGCGGACGGTCCGGCCCTAAGGCCCGGACGGTCCGCAGTGCAAAAGAACATAGAGTCAATACAAATGGTCAAACCTCGGACCCTCTGGAGGATCGCGGACGGTCCGCCCCCAAGGGCCGGACAGTCCGCGCGACCAAGACTTCTCAAGTTTCAAACAAGCTTTTGAATGAACTTTTAACTCACGAAATGAGAAGCGCTGTTAGTCCTCATGCAAATGCAACTACTTGATGCTCTATGAGGCACTAAGTTTTACACAGATCAAAGTCATTGACCCCTCTTAATAGTATGGCTATCTAGCCTACTAATACGGTCTGTTATCTTCTCTAAACTCCTCAAGACCGGCAAAAGTAAAACCTATATTATACCTTTGCCTTCATCTGATCCCCAACCAATGCGTATGACTCTTCAACATTCTTATTTCTATGTGGTCCAACCCTGCATTCTTATTTCTCCAAGAATCGTTAGTCCACAAGTAGTTGTCATTAATTACCAAAACATTACCAAAGGAGCCTAGATGATTCACAATCTCCCCCTTTTTGGTAATTGATGACAACACCACATAGTATATTAAAGAGAAGTTTAGTTTCTCCAAATCTCTCTCATACCTAAGGTATAAGATAGATCTTGGAGATGAGTTTCATAGGACTTATCTTGATTTGAAGTTCTGTCCAAGAGATAGATAAATCCAAATAAAAACTCAGTATGCAAGAAAGGCTCCCCCTAAGTGTGTGCAGGATTATTTGATGTTGAAGATATAACACACATAATATATTGGAGCTTGATGGAGACTTTCCTACAATCATGGTTATCGAGGCATACAAGAGATGATTCGTAGAGAGAGCGCAGCAATTATAATCACATCTCGATTAACCACACACAGAGTAATTTGAACTAAAACATAGTTCATCCCACAGAATATTACAGATAATAGTCCACAGACATAGAGGTACAGATAATAGTCCACAGACATACGACATAGAGTTAATAGATCAAACCAAATTCCAAATGCATAAGACATAAACTAAAGCGGTCATGAAAAAGGAAAATGCATGCATGGTCTTAGTGTCCACATAGAACCACCAACTCCCCCTGGGGAGACGCCTGACAACTTCTCATCACTTCTCTCCCCCTTTGGCATCAATTGCCACAAAGGAGAGGCCTTACTGATTACTCGGCGGAGGATGCATGTTGTAATAATGAGTGCTGAAGGTGTCAAACAGGGAGGAGAACTGGCCAAAGTCCTGCTGGAGCTGCTGCTGCCTCTGACTTATATCATGCATGTTGTCAGTTGTAGAAAGATTGTCAAACTGACTGGAGAGAGCACCCATGTTATCTTGAAAGCTTTGTTGCATATTATTGAGCCTTGACATGATGGGATCAGTGACATTAGTGTGAATCTGATCACGAAAGTCAGAAAATTCAGAGTTGAGCGCATCCCAGTTGCTGTCAAAGCGAGACTGCATGTCATCGAGGCGGTGATCCACATGTGACATCAACCCCTCAAAGCGAGTATCAATATGAGTCTCCAGCCCTTGCTGCATAGTGTGAAAATAAGGATCAAAATATCCTGGAGCAGGCTCCCAATAGTGCTGAGGCTGAGGAGGAGGTGGAGGAGGAGGCATCTGCTGTTCCTCAACATTAGGAGCTGCTCCACCTTCATAGCCAGGGTCTTCCTCATCATCTGGGAATGGAGTGAGTGGCCTGGTGAGAAACCCTATCTCATTCTTAAAAGGCCTGAAGGGAGTGTGAACAATCTCACATGGGCCCTCAAATCTTGTCTTGGATTTGATAAGAGCCATAATGTATGGAGCATATGCCAAGTTTTGATTCTTGTCCATCTTTAAATCATTAAGCTGCCTCATCATGAAAAGAACAATGTTCATGACTTCACCATTCATGATGTGCTGGATTATGTTCCAGAACTTATCTCGAATTTTACTCTTATCACCACTCTTGGGAAGAATGGTGACTCTGGCAATCTTGTTGATGACAGCAGGATGATGTCTGAGTCCTGCTGTTTCTCCAAATCTCCTGGGTATACCGAGCCTGGCTGGCTCATAAAACTGCACAAAATCCTCAAAATTATCTTCAGTATAAAGATCCACCCCAGCAGAAATGGTGCCATAGTCCAGACAGTTGGCAGCGGCAAAGTCAGCAAAAGAAGCAGAATACCGCTTGAAGCCAGTCATCCAGGTGATAGATTCTTCTGCAACATCAATCTCTGAGGTAGCCAAGAATTGCTTAACTGCCATTTCATTGAAATCGGTGCGCTGCCCCATAAACTGATATAACCCACATGTTTCAAATTTGGGGATGAGACCCTCCATGACTGATTGACTGAGCAAGAAGGACCAATCAATCACCTGATGCTTATGAAAGTTGGTATCCACCAGGGTGCCCCAAAAGACATCAAACTGCAGTTGAGTGTGGAAAAACTGAATATTGGTATCTGATGGCAGAGCATACTGGTTCACAGTTCGTCTAGAGCAGTACTCAGCCATAGAAAATCTCCGCTTGGGATAAGTCCATCCTTGGATATCAATGGGATAATCTGGATGAACATGAAGAAAATCTTCAGCATCCATGGATTCAGTGCCCCCAGCTGAGGATTGGGCCTCTGAATCAGTGGTCGGTGTATAATCATCATCATTGCCACGAGGGCGCTTTGATTTAAAGCGACCTGCAAGTTTCTTGCGGAGACCACCAAAACCACGTGATGAAGACATGTTGAGGGAATGTTGCTGCAAGCTGTCGGACTGTCCGCACGCAACTTCACTTCACGGTCCACGCACACTCGACACAAGAGAGGATATAGCGAGTGGAGAGCAAGAGAGAACAACCGAATAGGCACAACTGGCAAGTCTGCGGGCTCTGTCCCTTTTTCTGCCCTGTCGCGGACGGTCCGCGCTGGGGCGGCGGACGGTCCACGCCCTGATGACCTCAGACAGTCTGCGAGGCTGCTCGGACTGTCCATTGCCTGATGTTGCGGACGGTCCACGGTGAGGCGCGGACGGTCCGCGGCCTGATACTCATTTTGCCAATCTCTGCCCACTTTCTGATTTTGAATTCCGAATCCGAATTGGTGCTCATATATGGACATTTTGACCAATCCAAGAGTTGGTATGCATGCATATACATATGATGTAATGGAGTAATGCAAGATTTTTGAATTAAACTATCTAGAGCAATTAGAAATGAAAAATGCACAAATAATACCAAATAAATAGCATAAAGAGCATACTTAGACCCGAGATGCAAGACAACACATGTGTGATCAACTTCAAGTCACATTTGAGATATCGATCACATTCATTTCACTTCTTAGAGAACAAAATCTTGTTTCATCCAATGGTTTTGTAAAAATGTCTGCTAATTGATCATCGGTGCCAATGGAATAAATAGAGATATCTCCCTTGCCAACATGATCTCTTAAGAAGTGATGCCGTATATCAATATGCTTGGTTCTTGAGTGTTGGACCGGATTGGTAGCCAATTTTACCGCACTCTCATTATCACACATGAGAGGCACATTCTTGAAAATAATTCCATAGTCCAATAAGGTTTGTTTCATCCATAATAGTTGAGCACAACAATTTCCGGCCGATATATATTCCGCCTCGGCGGTAGATAGAGCAACCGAATTTTGTTTCTTAGAAGACCATGAAACAAGAGATCTACCAAGAAATTGACAACAACCGGAGGTGCTTTTTCTATCAACTTTGCACCCCGCATAGTCCGAATCCGAATATCCAATTAATTCAAATTGAGCACCTTTGGGATACCATAGACCAATATTGGGAGTATACTTCAAATATCTTAGAATTCTTTTAGCGGCCTTCAAGTGAATCTCTCTAGGAGAAGCTTGAAATCGAGCACACATGCATACACTAAACATAACATCGGGCCTAGATGCGGTAATATAAAGCAAACTACCAATTATTGAACGATAAAGTTTTTGATCAACTATAGTACCTCCTTCATCTAAGTCTAGATGACCATTTGTTGCCATTGGAGTCTTGATAGGCTTAGCATTTTCTAAACCAAACTTCTTGAGCATGTCCTTCAAATATTTTGATTGACTTATAAAAATTCCATCTTTCAATTGTTTGATTTGAAGGCCAAGAAAGAAGCTCAATTCTCCTATCATAGACATTTCAAATTCCTTTGACATCATTTTTCCGAACTCCTCACAAAATAATTCATTAGTAGATCCAAAAATGATATCATCAACGTAGATTTGACAAACAAATAAATCTTTGCCAATTCTTTTAGTGAATAGAGTAGTGTCAACCTTCCCAATTTTGAAGTCTTTGGAAAGCAAGAAATCCCTAAGCCTTTCATACCAAGCGCGTGGAGCTTGCTTAAGCCCATAGAGAGCTTTAGAAAGCTTGAACACATGGTTAGGTCTTTTGGGGTCCTCAAAACCGGGAGGTTGTTCAACATACACTAGTTCACTAATCTTACCATTTAGAAAGGCACTCTTTACATCCATTTGGTAGAGCTTGATATTGTGTGCACAAGCATAAGCAAGTAGAATCCGGATTGCTTCTAATCTTGCTACGGGAGCAAATGTCTCCCCAAAATCCAATCCTTCAATTTGAGTATATCCTTGTGCAACTAATCTTGCCTTGTTTCTTACTACCACACCATCTTCATTGTGCTTGTTGCGAAACACCCATTTTGTACCAATAACATTGTGGTTCTTTGGTCTTTCAACAAGCTCCCAAACTTCATTTCGAGCGAAGTTATTTAATTCTTCATGCATTGCATTCACCCAATCAACATCAAGTAGAGCTTCATCTACACGGTTAGGTTCCATACAAGATACAAAAGAGAAATGTTCACAAAAAGAAGCTATGCGAGAGCGAGTTTGAACACCCTTACTAATATCACCCACAATTTGATCAACCGGGTGATCCTTCACAATGGAATGATGAATTCTTGATACCGTTTGATAGTTGCTTGTTGAAGCATTAGAAGGAACCGTAGGTCTTGAAGTACCTTGATCATGAGTATCCATGGTTTCATCGAGTTGTTGGCTTTGGTGATCTTTCTCATTTATAGTTGAGGATGAAGGAATGACAACCACACTATCTTCATCATCATCTTCCTTTGGTTTTATTTCACCAATGGCCATTGTTTTCATTGCATTTATCAATTGAGTTCCCCCAACATCATCGAGGTTATCACTCTCATCTTGAGACCCATTCGTTTCATCGAATTCAACATCATATGCTTCCTCAATAATACCATGAGTTTTGTTGAAGACTCTATAAGCCTTACTATTTGATGAATATCCAAGAAGAAAACCCTCATCACATTTCTTCTCAAATTTAGAAAGTCGGCTTCCCTTTCTCAAAATATAACATTTGCAACCGAATACCCTAAAATATGAGATATTTGGCTTTCTACCAATGAGCAATTCATATGGAGTTTTCTTCAAGAGCTTGTGACAATATAGTCTATTTGATGAATGACAAGCGGTATTTATTGCCTCGGCCCAATAAGAATCCGATATATTATATTCCGCTAACATAGACCTTGCCATATCAATAAGAGTTCTATTCTTTCTTTCAACAATACCGTTTTGTTCCGGGGTATATTTGGAAGAGAATTCATGTTTGATACCCTTGTCATCACAATATTGATCAATTCTTGCATTTTTGAATTCCGACCCATTATCACTTCTAACCTTTTTGATGTCAAAGTCAAATTGATTTTGAGCCAATATAGCAAATGACTTGAATGTTTCAAACACATTGGATTTGTCTCGTAAAAAATAAACCCAAGTAAATCTTGAATAGTCATCCACAATCACAAGACAATAAGAATTACCACCAATACTTACAAAAGATGTGGGCCCAAATAAATCCATGTGAAGTAATTCCAAAGGTCGATGAGTGGACATTTGACTTTTATTTGGATGAGTGTTTGCCACTTGCTTACCGGCTTGACAAGAGTTACACAATTTGTTCTTTTCAAACTTCACATCTTTTAAGCCTCGAACTAAGTCATGCTTGGTTAGCCGATTGAGTTGCTTCATCCCAACATGACCAAGTCTTCTATGCCATAACCAACCTAGTGAAGCTTTTGAAAATAAGCAAGTTGTGAGCTTTGCCTCATTAGATGAGAAATCAACAAGATAAAGATTTTCATGTCTAAAACCTTTAAATTTAAGATTGCTACCATCAACACTAGAGATAATAACATCTTCAACTGTGAAATTGCAACAAAATCCTAAATCACATAATTGAGCTACGGAAAGTAAATTAAAATTCAAAGACTCAACCAATAGCACATTTGATATAGAATGATCATTTGAGATAGCAATTTTACCCAAACCTTTAACCTTTCCTTTACGATTATCTCCAAATGTGATACTATCATAATTTGAGCAATCTTCCTCACTCATTTGGGTAAACATCTTCATATCCCCGGTCATGTGTTGAGTACATCCACTATCCAACACCCAATGATTCCCTCCCGCCTTGTAGTTTACCTACAAAAGGAAATCAATCTCTTTTAGGTACCCAAACTTGCTTGGGTCCTTGGATGTTAGTGACCAAGGTCTTTGGCACCCAAATAGCTTTCTTTTTGTTTCCAACAATTGAAGTACCAACAAATTTAGCATGAACACCTTTTGCATTATGAGAAAGAACATAACAATGCTCAAAACAAGTGGAGGATACATGTTTGAACTTGGGACAATTTTTCTTAACATGTCCCTTTTTGTGACACTTGTGACACACTTTGTCACATTCTTTCACAAACAATGTCTTTTGCTTTACAAAAGCATTCTTTCCTTTCTTGGGAACATATCCAAGACCTTCACGGTTAAGAGAGCATCGTTGACTTCCCAATATGAAATCCAATTTCTTCTTACCACCATATGCCTTTTCTAGGTCATGAGTTAGAGTATTTATTCTATCCACTAACACTTCATTCTCAACAATAATTTTTGATTCATCAAGAGCAATATTATCATTGAGAGAAATTTTGCATTTATCACAAATAGAGTTAGTAGGTAGTGGTTCACTTGTAAGACTATCAAGTAAGTCACAAGTGACTCCAACATCCTTAGTGACCACCTCAACTTCATGCACAATAGATGATTTTTGAGCATCCGCAAGCTTCTCACAATTTTCTTTGAGGTCATTGTGAGAGGTCTTGAGCTCCTCAAAAGACACTTGGAGGTTTTTATACAATTCCTTCAAGGCCTTAAATTTTTCTTTTTCTTTGTGCATGTAGTCATCGGCCTCACTTAACATTCTAACAAGATCATCATATGAATAGCCATCATCATCAACATCATCGATATCATCATCATCATTTATATCATTTAAATCGGTGATGATTTTTACCTTAGCATCTCCCTTTGCCATGAGGCAATGGGGGGATGAGAAGAGTGAGGGAGCTTCCTTGATGGCAATTCCGGCATTAAGCTTGGATGAGGTGTCATCATCATCATCATCCGAGCTATCATCCGAGTCCCATTCAACTAAGTAGGCTTTGCCATCTTTCTTCTTGTTATAGTATTTCTTTTTCTTCTTGTCACTTTCATCTTTGCCCTTCTTCTTCTTGCTTGGACAATTCATGGCAATGTGACCGGGTTCCCCACACTCAAAACATTTTCTATCATTGAAAGCATTTCTTCTAGATGTTTGACCTCTTCTAGGTTGACCTCTTTTCATCTTCATGAATTTATTGAATTTCCTTACAAATAAAGCCATGTCACCATCACTCTCACTTTCATTTTCTTCATCATTGCTATCTTCCTTTTCAATTGCCTTTGAGGCCTTGGCTTTGAGAGCAATAGATTCATTTTTCACCTTCTTTGCCAAACTTAAAGCATCGGCTTGTGACTTCTTAAATATATCTTGAGTGAGAATTTCTCCCAATACTTCGGTTGGAGAGGTTGTAGATAGATCACTCCTTACTAGCATTGTCACAATAGTCTCATATTTCTCCGGAAGTGATCTAAGGAACTTGTGTGTGAAATCCACATCCGGTACATTAAAACCAAGTCCTTTGAGTTCATTTACAATCTCATTCAATCGATTGAACATATCGGATACACTCTCATCTTCTTTCATAATAAATTGCTCAAACTTCCCTTTGCACACATATAGTTTGGCACTCTTCACAATTGTAGTTCCTTCATGAATTTCCATTAGTTTTACCCAAATCTCATGAGCGGTTGTGAGATTCTTGATACGATTGAACTCATTTATATCAAGAGCATCATAAAAGACATTCATGGCTTGATCATTTGTGAGGATATTCTCATTATCACTAACGGATGGTTCATCTTCCTTTAATACAACAAATCCATCTCTAACAATTGGCCAAATTTTTCCACCCATTGCTCTAAGATGCATTGACATTCTTATTTTCCAATAATCATAATTGTTTCCATCAAAGTGCGGTGGCTTCCCAATGTGCACATTGTTGTTACTAGCCATTTTGTCCCACTCCGGGATGGTTAGATCCACAAACAATGGAGTCCTCGGCTCCGATACCACTTGTAGGATCTAGGACACCGGCTAGAGGGGGGTGAATAGACGGTTTTGACTAAAAACAACAATACTAAGTAAATTTAATCAATACAACAAGAGGAATAAATTTACTAGTGTCAATAAGTAAACAATGTATGAAAGACAACTACGGAGATTGAATACTTGAAGAACAATAAGCAAAACACTAATCAATTGCAAGGCAATAAGTAAATGCTAGAAGGAATAGACACCGAAATTTATCCCGTGGTATCGGTGATTTGCCGATCACCCCTAATCCACGTTGAGGTGGACTTCAAGCTCTCACTTGCTCCTCTATCAAGACACGACTTGATCTTTGAGCCAAGTGGACAAGAAATCACTCAATACCTCGATTCCACTAATGTCACCTTTGCTGCTCCGGCGAGGTAGGCGCGAACCCCTCACAATCAACACCGCGGCTTCTCCACAATCTTCTTGGAGAGCTCGACGGAGACAATCACCCGAGCCGTCTAGGAGGCGGCAACCTCCAAGAGTAACAAGCCAACGACGCTTGCTCGGTGTATCACCTAGTGCCTCAAGAATCACCAAATGATGCAAATGCACTAGGAACCCTCAATCTCTCACTAGAATGCAATCTCAAGCAAAGAGTGTGAGAGAGTGAGTTGGAGGATCACAAATGAGCTCAATGTATGCAAGGAAATGGCCAAGAGAGGTCTCACACACGAGCTACCCTTCTATTTATAGTCCCCCATCTAAAACCAACCGTTATGAGCAAAAGAGGGCAGTTCTGCGCACACGCGGACCGTCCGCGCCCTAGGGCCGGACGGTCCGCCGTACACCATAACGGCTATAATGACCGTTGAAACATGTCAGAGCAGACTCAAAAGGTGGGTCCGGACAGTCCGCCCATCAAGGCCGGACCGTCCGCGACCTGGCAATTTCAAACACCCGAGCCTCGGATCAAACGGAGTTAACACACGCGGACCGTCCGGCTATAAATCCCGGACCGTCCGCGACCTGAGACAGTACTGTCCGGACTGGTCCCCCGGACCGTCCGTAGTACAAATCTATAAAAACACACAGTCCCTGTCCAAAAACGAGTTAGACACATGCGGACCGTCCGCGCCTCACCGGCGGACCGTCCGCCTATAATTCAGGGACTGACCCGAAACCACCTTCCTCTGGTCAGGACTGCGGACGGTCCGGCCCTAAGGCCCGGACGGTCCGCAGTGCAAAAGAACATAGAGTCAATACAAATGGTCAAACCTCGGACCCTCTGGAGGATCGCGGACGGTCCGCCCCCAAGGGCCGGACAGTCCGCGCGACCAAGACTTCTCAAGTTTCAAACAAGCTTTTGAATGAACTTTTAACTCACGAAATGAGAAGCGCTGTTAGTCCTCATGCAAATGCAACTACTTGATGCTCTATGAGGCACTAAGTTTTACACAGATCAAAGTCATTGACCCCTCTTAATAGTACGGCTATCTAGCCTACTAATCCGGTCTGTTATCTTCTCTAAACTCCTCAAGACCGGCAAAAGTAAAACCTATATTATACCTTTGCCTTCATCTGATCCCCAACCAATGCGTATGACTCTTCAACATTCTTATTTCTATGTGGTCCAACCCTGCATTCTTATTTCTCCAAGAATCGTTAGTCCACAAGTAGTTGTCATTAATTACCAAAACATTACCAAAGGAGCCTAGATGATTCACACTCGGGCTAAGACCCGGAAGACAACGAACTCCGCTCCGCCCGACCTAGGGCTCGGACTCGGGCTAAGACCCGAAAGACGACGAACTCCGCTCCGCCCGACCCAGGGCTCGGGCTCGGGCTAAGACCCGGAAGACGGCAAACTCCGCTCCGCCCGACCCAGGGCTCGGACTCGGGCTAAGACCCGGAAGACGACGAACTCCGCTTTGCCCGACCCCAGGGCTCGGACACCGCCCTGGCCTCTGCCGACAACCTCCGCCTCGCCCGACCCAGGGGCCCGGACTCGGCCTCGGCCATGGAAGACAGACTCGACCCCGGTTTCGGAGGAGCCTCCACGTCGCCCGACCTAGGGCACAGGCCCGCCACGTCAACAGGAAGCGCCATCATCACCCTACCCCGAGCCGACTCGGGCCGCAGAGAACAAGACCGGTGTCCCATCTGGCTAGCTCCGCCAGATAGGCAATGATGGCGCCCCGCTAGCCCTGTGACGACGGTGGCTCTCAGCTCCCTTACGGAAGCAGGGGGACGTCAGCAAGGACCCAACCGCTCCGACAGCTATCCCTCCGCCAGGCTCTATTGCTCCTCCGATAGCCACGACACCACACCAGCAGGGTGCCAAGATCTCTCCGGCTGCCACATTGGCATGTACTTAGGGCGCTAGCTCTCCCCCCGCTAGACACGTAGCACTCTGCTACACCCCCATTGTACACCTGGATCCTCTCCTTACGCCTATAAAAGGAAGGACCAGGGCCTTCTTAGAGAAGGTTGGCCGCGCGGGGACGAGGACGGGACAGGCGCTCTCTTGGGGCCGCTCGCTTCCCTCACCCGCGTGGACGCTTGTAACCCCCTACTGCAAGCGCACCCGACCTGGGCGCGGGACGAACACGAAGGCCGCGGGATTTCCACCTCTCTCACGCCCGTCTCCGGCCACCTCGCTTCCCCCCTTCGCGCTCGCCCACGCGCTCGACCCATCTGGGCTGGGGCACGCGGCACACTCACTCGTCGGCCTGAGGGACCCCCCGGTCTCGGGACGCCGACACTATGTCACCATGCTGTTCGGCTTGAGGAATGCAGGTGCGACGTACCAGCGGTGCATGAACCATGTGTTCGGCGAACACATTGGCCGCACGGTCGAGGCCTACGTCGATGACATCGTAGTCAAGACGAGGAAAGCTTCCGACCTCCTTTCCGACCTTGAAGTGACATTCCGATGTCTCAAGGCGAAAGGCGTCAAGCTCAATCCCGAGAAGTGTGTCTTCGGGGTCCCCCGAGGCATGCTCTTGGGGTTCATCGTCTCCGAGCGGGGCATCGAAGCCAACCCGGAGAAGATCACAGCCATCACCAGTATGGGGCCCATCAAGGACTTAAAAGGCGTACAGAGGGTCATGGGATGTCTCGCGGCTCTAAGCCGCTTCATCTCACGCCTCGGCGAAAGAGGTCAGCCTCTGTACCACCTCTTAAGGAAGGCCGAGTGCTTCACTTGGACCCCTGAGGCCGAGGAAGCTCTCGGGAACCTGAAGGCGCTCCTCACAAAGGCGCCTATCTTGGTGCCTCCAGCTGCCGGAGAAGCCCTCTTGGTCTACGTCGCCGTGACCACTCAGGTGGTTAGCGCCGCGATTGTGGTCGAGAGGCAAGAAGAGGGGCATGCATTGCCCATTCAGAGGCCAGTTTACTTCGTCAGCGAAGTACTGTCCGAAACCAAGATCCGCTACCCACAAGTTCAGAAGCTGCTGTATGCGGTGATTCTGACACGGCGAAAGTTGCGACACTACTTCGAGTCTCATCCGGTAACTGTGGTGTCATCCTTCCCCCTGGGGGAGATCATCCAGTGCCGAGAGGCCTCGGGCAGGATTGCAAAGTGGGCGGTGGAAATCATGGGCGAGACAATCTCGTTCGCCCCTCGGAAGGCCATCAAGTCTCAGGTCTTGGCGGACTTCGTAGCCGAATGGGTCGACACCCAGCTACCGACGGCTCCGATCCAACCGGAGCTCTGGACCATGTTTTTCGACGGGTCGCTGATGAAGACGGGAGCCGGCGTGGGCCTACTCTTCATCTCGCCCCTCGGGAAACACCTAAGCTATGTGCTACGCCTCCATTTCCCGGCGTCCAACAATGTGGTTGAGTATGAGGCTCTGGTCAATGGGTTGCGGATCGCAATCGAGCTAGGGGTCCGGCGCCTCGACGCCCGCGGTGACTCACAGCTCGTCATCGACCAAGTCATGAAGAACTCCCATTGCCGCGACCCGAAGATGGAGGCCTACTGTGATGAGGTTCGGCGCATGGAAGACAAGTTCTACGGGCTCGAGCTCAACCACATCGCTCGGCGCTACAACGAGACTGCGGACGAGCTGGCTAAAATAGCCTCGGGGCGAACAACGGTTCCCCCGGACGTCTTCTCCCGGGATCTACATCAACCCTCCGTCAAGATCGACGACACGCCCGAGCCTGAGGCGCCCTCGACCCAGCCCGAGGTACCCTCGGCACAGCCCGAGGCACCCTCAGCTCGGCCCGAGGCGCCTTCAGTTCAGCCCGAGGTACCCTCGGCCTCCGAGGGTGAGGCGCTGCGCATCGAGGGGGAGCAAAGCGGGGCCACGCCTGATCGAAACTGGCAGACCCCGTACCTGCAATATCTCCAACAAGGAGAGCTACCCCTCGACTGGGCCGAGGCTCGCCGGGTGGCACGACGTGCCAAGTCGTTCGTCTTGCTGGGCGATGAGAAGGAGCTCTACCACCGCAGCCCCTCAGGCATCCTCCAGCGATGCATCTCCATCGCCGAAGGTCAGGAACTCCTGCGGGAGATACACTCGGGGGCTTGCGGCCATCACACAGCACCTCGAGCCCTTGTCGGGAATGCTTTCCGACAAGGATTCTACTGGCCGACGGCGGTGGCCGACGCCACTAGAATCGTCCGCACCTGCGAAGGGTGTCAATTCTATGCGAAGCAGACCCACCTGCCCGCTCAGGCTCTGCAGACGATACCCATCACCTGGCCCTTTGCTATGTGGGGTCTGGACCTCGTCGGCCCCTTGCAGAAGGCGCCCGGGGGCTACACGCACCTGCTGGTCGCCATCGACAAATTCTCCAAGTGGATCGAGGTCCGACCTCTGAACAGCATCAGGTCCGAGCAGGCGGTGGCGTTCTTCACCAACATCATCCATCGCTTCGGGGTCCCGAACTCCATCACCACCGACAACGGCACCCAGTTCACCGGCAGAAAGTTCTTGGACTTCTGCGAGGATCACCACATCCGGGTGGACTGGGCCGCCGTGGCTCATCCCATGTCAAATGGGCAAGTAGAGCGTGCCAACGGCATGATTCTACAAGGGCTCAAGCCTCGGATTTACAACGACCTCAACAAGTTCGGCAAGCGATGGATGAAGGAACTCCCCTCAGTGGTCTGGAGCCTAAGGACAACGCCGAGCCGA
This sequence comes from Zea mays, assembly GCF_902167145.1. Lineage (NCBI taxonomy): Eukaryota > Viridiplantae > Streptophyta > Magnoliopsida > Poales > Poaceae > Zea > Zea mays. The sequence goes on from NC_050104.1 coordinate 134,756,120, forward strand.
GCCACGGGTTTCACGCCGTTCTTCCTAGTCTACGGGGCCGAGGTCGTCTTGCCCACAGACCTGGAATACGGCTCCCTGAGGACGAGGGCCTACAGCGATCAAAGCAACCAAGCCAGCCGAGAAGACTCGCTGGACCAGCTGGAAGAGGCTCGGGACAAGGCCTTACTACACTCGGCGCGGTACCAGCAGTCCCTGCGACGCTACCACGCCCGAGGGGTCCGGTCCCAAGACCTCCAGGTAGGCGACCTGGTGCTTCGGCTGCGACAAGACCCCCGAGGGAGGCACAAGCTCACGCCCCCCTAGGAGGGACCGTTCGTCATCGCCAAGGTTCTGAAGCCCGGAACGTACAAGCTGGCCAACAGCCAAGGCGAGGTCTACGGCAACGCTTGGAACATCCAACAGCTACGTCGCTTCTACCCTTAAAATATTTTCAAGTCGTTCATATACCTCGCACCCACGCAAAGTTTAGTCATCAAGGAAGGGTCGGCCTCGCCTCGGCAAAGCCCGACCCTCCCTCGGGGGCTAAAAGGGGGGGGACCCCCTCTGCGTTGAAATTTTCCTCGAAAAAAAGATCTCTTCTGCCAGAATATCTTTCGTGCTTTCTGACTACTTCGAAAAGTGGATCCTGGAAACGACGGAGTACACGTAAGCAGCCAAGGCTGACCGAGCCGAGGGACTCCTATGCCTCCGGGATACGGATACCTCACTCATCACCTTCTGCGATAAGTAACTCGCGTTCGGATAAAGTGATTCCGTGGACCGAACAAGTCTTCTCGTTCGGAAGCTCTTCTGCCAAAGCGATCCTTCGAGCCTTCTCGACTGAGTCGGTGACAGGGCCTCATGGACGGGTGAAGGTGCGCGTAAGCGGCAAGGCCGACCGAGCCGAGGGACTCCCACGCCTCCGGGATACGGATACCTCACTCATCACCTTCCGCGAGAAGCAACTCTCGCTCGCGCAAACATCCCTGTTACCAACAAAAAAAATCCAGATACTCGAAACAAGAGGAAAAGAGACGCAGCTTTACAACACAGCGAGGGTGTGTGTTCTGGCCTCGGCGGCCGCAGAAGGCACACGCTACAAGACACTCTGATCCTGTAGGCTCGGGTCTTGACGCTGGAAGGGGGCAGTAGCACCCTCGGCATCGACAACACCTTCAGCGAGGTCCGACCTAGCCTCGGACGGCGACGCGGTCCGAGGATCTCCACTCTGAAGGATGACGTCATCGCCACGCCCGGGCAATCGCTGCCAGGGACTTCTCCGGGAATCCGGCCCGAGCAGGCGGCTCGGCCGGTTACCCCTGGGGCCTTGGCCAACCATCTTCCAAGGGCGCCAGCCCGACCCGAGGCCTCGGCTGGTCAACTCCGGCGTCGGTCCCGCTAATGGACAACCCGGCTAGGCTCCGGCCAACCAGGTTTCATTTTCGAGCCAACTCCGCCTCTGTTCATACTGATATCGCTACCCCTAGCCTCGGCTCGTCGAAGAGCGGCCAAGGGGTCCATTTAACTAAGCTAGAGAAGCCTCAGACAACAAGGCCCACCGAGCCGAGGGACTCCTACGCCTCCGGGATACGGATACCTCACTCGTCACCTTGACACGGGGCGACTCATGCTTGGTGAAGCGGTTCAGATAATCAACAGGCGAGTCTTAGTGCTCGAAAATGAGGAAAAAACACGGCTCCGTGCCAAAAATACATACATGTTCAGGCCTCGACAGCCACAATGAACAAAAACACTGGCATTCAAAGTGCCACTACAAACGGAACTCTGGTTCCGTCCCCGCGGGTATGAGCAACCTCGAGCCTGCGGGGCGACGAACACCGGGAGGCCCGCCAGTGACCTCTGCAGCAGCAGCCATGGTCCCGGGTGGACGCGGCCGCCGGAGGGCGCTCGTTCGCGTTCCCGCTCAAGGGACGCGAACCAGCTATTAAAGCCAAAGAGCGAGCCGCTCCCAAGCGCGCCGGCAGATCCTCGCTGCCGTCCCCGCCGCGAATGCGAGGAAGAGGGCGGAATGTTGCATCCTAGCTGGGTAGCAACAGTTCGCCTTCCCCGGCATGGCTGGAGGACGTCTCCGCCGCAGGGCTGGAGGGCGATTGCCACCACCAGAAGCTGGGAGAAGAGGTGGCCCGCCGACCCGCGCAGGAGGTAGAGCCCCGGCTCGCCTCGCTCCCCGCCCCAGCAAGGATGAACAACACCCTCGACGCTGAGGGCGGGATCGAGATCACAGCCCGGCTTGCCTCTCCCCATCCAGGAGCTGGAGGTCACCGTCTTGGGTGACCACCAGCGGAGGGGTGCAACCGGGCTGTGTGATGAAAATCCTTGAAGCCGAACGATGGCTGAAAGGTACCAACTCCCACGGAGTTGCGTTCCTCCAACGATGAGGCGAAAAGACGGCGGGTACCCCCCATCCGGGGGCTTGGAAGGTGGAAAGACACGATGCATAAGGGAGCACGAAGACATGGTCGCCTTCCAAGGGGGTCACCCTCCTTTTAAAGACGACTATCCCTACTCGCGTCCTCAGCCGTCACGGGCTGAGTCTTCTCCAACACGCTCCAAGGCCCTCCCCTGCGGCGCGGGGGGCTGGGTCCCACATGTCATGCAAGCCGGCTCAGAGCAGAAGAAGCCAAACCGCCGCGCGCGGTACACATGACCGCCCAGCGGTTACAAGTGACCCTCCACTTTTGCCCAGACCAACGGGCGAAAGGAGCGGACAGCCATGCGGGCGGCATGCAACCGCGCTACGTGGGCACGCTTCTCTGACTCCCGACACGCCCAGCATGGAGGCCCAGGCCCACGCGTCACGCAACCGGCGCGCCGACTGCTTCATGCATGCAACTGCACCGCCACTTGCGCCACCACCGCGCCTCCTCGATTGCGGAATCAATACCGCGACTCGAGGCGACCCAGCGCACGACCCGGCAGCGCCAGCCTGGCACGGCGGTCAATGCGGCCAAAAGTGGGTCGGCAGTAATGACGGTGGCAGGCGGGCGGGAGCTGCGGTCACGTCGTCAGCCAAGCTCACGTCCCATCCGGGGGCAGCAAGAGAACCCCCTCTCACGGCGTGAAGACAACGCGCCCGTGATCCGTTCCTCGAACGGTTCGCGCACGTGCAATGGCCGCCCCGCCAACCACTCGCCCCGTCGCATTAACTCCGCGGCAGGACAGGCGGCGCCTCTGGTAGGAGAAGCGGGCAACGCTTCGCCTTCGTCGTAATAACCACGCCAAAAAAGGTACGCCGCGTCGTTCGATTTCGTATCCTTTTCCTTTTTTCCTCTTTCTCTCTCTCTCTTGCAACAGGGACCGGGAAAGGGGGATACCCCGAAAAGGATCCTTCCCCGTGAAGGAACCGGGCTCCGAGCCTCCCTACTGATCAGAGGTTCGAAGGCTGGCCCCCCGAAGGGTTCGACAGCCGCCTCAGATCGCGTGGGCCCTACACCCACTACTGGTCAGAGGTTCGAAGGTCGGCCCCCCAAAGGGTTCCACGGCCGCCTCAGGCTACTCGGGCTCCGCGCCCATTACTGATCAGGGGTTCGAAGGCTGGCCCCCGAAGGGTTCACAGCCGCCTCAGACGCCGAGCGAGGGATGACCAGGGGTACGTTCGATACATAACCAAGGCTCGGGCTGCGCTCCCGAGGTACCCTAGGACATTTCCGAGACCAGCGGGAGCGATCTTGTAACGGAATCCCATCGGAGGGAGGCATCGAGCCCTCGGACCCCGTCGCCAGGGGACCGGGTCCGGCAGATCACCCGCAGGTACTTTTGGGCGTGCCTCTGGGCCCCTAGCCGACCCCTAACGAACGGGGCACGGACGTCCACTCGGATTACCCGCTTGCAGCTCACCGGAGACACCATGTTCGGCGCCCATCGAGGGCAACATGGCGCTTTCCCCCCCTCCTCCTTGCGAAAAGGCGACGCAGGGGCGTATGTAAAAAAGCCGAGTCTGTCCCTGATCGCCCTCTCGCCCTGTGCAGAGGCTCTGGGGCTGCTCTCGCAAACCTGGCTCCGGCCGAACCGTTGACAGCGTCAACATACCAGCCCGAGAACTTGGGACCCGACCGTACACCCGGGCTACGGCCAGCTCGCATGAGGGAACAACCAGACTAGCCGAAGCATTACGCGAGGCATTAAGACCTCGAAGGAGTGAAACCACTCCTCCGAGGCCTCGGGGGCTACACCCGGCGGGTGCGCTCGCGCGCACCCACCGGAACAAAATGCAACCGAGAAAGGCTGGTCCCCTTGCAAAAAAGTGCGACGAAAGCCTCCAAGCGAGTGCTAACACTCCCTTCGAGGCTCGGGGGCTACTGTCGGGGACCATAATTAGGGGTACCCTCAAGGCTCCTAATTCTCAGCTGGTAACCCCCATCAGCATAAAGCTGCTAAGGCCTGATGGGTGCGATTAAGTCAGGGATCAGTCCGTTCGAGCGACTCGATCACGCCTCGCCCGAGCCTAGCCTCGGACAAGGGCAACCGACCCCGGAGGATTTCCGTCTCGCCCGAGGCCCCCCTCCGACGGCGAACATATTTCCGGCTTGCCCGAGGCCCTGCCTTCGCTAAGAAGCAACTCTGACCAAATCGCCGCACCGACCGACCAAATCGCAGGAGCATTTAATGCAAAGGTGGCCTGACACCCTTATCCTGGCATGCGCCCCCCGGCAGAGCCGAAGTGACCACCGTCACTTCGCCGCTCCACTGACCGGCCTGACAGAAGGACAGCGCCGCCCGCGCCGCGCCGACTGCAGTGCCACTTGACAGAGTGAGGCTGACAGGAAGTCAGGTCCTGCAGAAGGCACCACAGGAAACTCCGCTCCGCCCGACCCAGGGCTCGGACTCGGGCTCAGCCCCGGAAGACGGCGAACTCCGCTCCGCCCGACCCAGGGCTCGGACTCGGGCTAAGTCCCGGAAGACGGCGAACTCCGCTCCGCCCGACCCCAGGGCTCGGACTCCGCCCTGGCCTCAGACGACGACCTCCACCTCGCCCAACCTAGGGCGCAGACCAGCCACGTCAACGGGAGGCGCCATCATCACCCTACCCCGAGCTGACTCGGGCCACAGGAAACAAGACCGGCGTCCCATCTGGCTAGCTCCGCCGGATAGGCAATGATGGCGTCCCGCATGCTCTGTGACGACGGCAGCTCTCAGCCCCCTTACGGAAGCAAGAGGACGTCAGCAAGGACCCAACCGCTCCGACAGCTGTCCCTCCGCCAGGCTCCATCGCTCCTCCGACGGCCACGACATCACACCAACTGGGTGCCAAAACCTCTCCGGCTGCCACGACGGCATGTACTCAAGGCGCTAGCTCTCCCCCGCTAGACACGTAGCACTCTGCTACACTCCCATTGTACACCTGAATCCTTTCCTTACGCCTATAAAAGGAAGGTCCAGGGCCCTCTTACAGAAGGTTGGCTGCGCGGGGACGAGGATGAGACAGGCGCTCTCTTGGGGCCGCTCGCTTCCCTCTCCCGCGTGGACGCTTGTAACCCCCTACTGCAAGCGCACCCGACCTGGGCGCGGGACGAACACGAAGGCCGCGGGATTCCCACCTCTCTCACGCCGGTCTCCGGCCGTCTCGCTTCTCCCCCCTTCGCGCTCGCCCTCGCGCTCGACCCATCTGGGCTGGGGCACGCGGCGACACTCACTTGTCGGCCCGAGGGACTCCCGGTCTCGAAACGCCGACAGTGTTATTTGTAATTATAATAATCAACTAGAGACGTTATATCTAAAATGAATAATGATAATTTAATATGTGCAATATGTCAGCTTCCATATCTACCGGATATGTAACACCATTCTTTTCCTGCCATGCCATCGTGGCTACTGTGGTAATTAAGGACACGTGACTTACATCAGTTGTTCACAAATTAGCTTTGCCCGGATCATTGAGACTGTCAGGCACGATTGAACTTATCCACAATATTTTAAGGTCTTGGGCTCTCCCATGTCTGTCTAGATAAGACCATCCAACTCACCGAACAATGATTGCTCGCACATGCACATCAGTGTGGACCAGTCAGTGAATTCGTCGGAGGAAAGCAACATGCACCAAGAACAGTAGAAGAGCTAGTTGTAACATTAAGCTGTCTGCCATTACACATCATATACGTTTGCTTACAGAAGTGCACCCTAGACACACGAGGAGAGCAGCAGTAAACTAACAGCTGCATTCTTGTTATATTTTTTGGTCATTTCTTACGTGCATGCTATACAAAAGAAACTTCTACAGTAGTACAACTACTCACGTTTTTTTACTTCGACTTTGACAGACAGACCACGACGCCGACGGCAGCTGCAGCCAGTAGCAGATGCTGCTAGAGAGGCAGCAGCCTTCCATGTGAGTCACCGAGTCCCCATCAGGGGCCGGCCAGCGAACCTAGCGAGGCTGGTGGATCACGCGAGGAGCGCTGCTCTTGGGGCTGCCGGCGTACTTGGTCGGCTTCTCGGAGTGCCTGGGTTTCTCCCGGAACCCCCGCGGGGCGTCGCCGCTCTTCGGGGAACCCAAGTTCAGCGCCTTGAGCACCGAATCTGGCGGAGGAAAAGCACACCAACGTACGCGGGTGAGCTCACTATGATTCGTCTTTTAGGCAAATCTAAAAATCGGTGGAAGAGTAAGAGAGAGATCCGTACCTGTCTTAAGGGCGGCGGCGGCGGGGGCCTGCTCGCCGTAGAAGAGGTCCTCATCCTCATCGTAGGCAAGGAGGGCGACCAACTCGAGCTGCTCGGCTATCTCGTCCAGGTGGGCGTGCTCGCGGGACCAGTGGTCGCGGAACCAGGCGGTGGTGGTGATGAGGTCCCACCACTGCGGCGAGAAGTCCTCCACCTGCAGCAGCGCCGCCGGGATGAAGAGCGGCGCGTTCGGGTTCAGCGACGACGAAACCGCGACGGCACTCATGGTTCAACTTCAGCCCCTCAGGCCTCCTACCTTCCTGATGATTACAGCAGACAGATCCGGACGTATATCAGATCACGGACACAGGGGAGACCGAGCTAATCAAAGACAAGCCACGAGCTCTCCTGGTGGATGGAAGGATTCGACCACCCGCACCCGGGAAAGTAAAACACCACAGATCTAGAACGTGGCGATCTAGACTAGGCGCGAAAGCGACGCAAGGCTACGGATCGCAGCTAGTAGGAGGACGGAGGGCTCGTTCCCGGCGCTCACCTTCCTGTTCGTGGTTGGATGGATCTGATCTGCCTGCTGGAGCTGGGGAGCGAGGGGAAGAAGGCCTCGGCGACGGACAAGACGGAAAGGAGAACCAAACGAAATATCAACAGCGGAGTGAGTGGGGCCGCCTGGGGGCAATCCGCAGCAGGCAACGACCAGCGAGTGAGCTCCCAATGCCCTAGTGGACTCGGCGAGGACTCGCATTTATAGGTGGGACGGCACGCGGAGCCAGGCCCAGCGACCGAGCGAACCTTCCTCCTTGCTGCTGCTGGGCCGGACAGGAAAACGTGTCGCCGCAAGGCAGTTTCCGGGCTGTGCTGGGCCTGTCCGTCCGTGTGCGGCGGCGGCGACCATCGGTTGTGTCATCATATATATGTGAGCAAAACACAAATTCTTCAAATGAAAAAGAAAGACGAATCACAGGCACAGCACTCCCCGATAGGCTGTTACTGTCTGCCATTTCCAAAAATCTCAGATGGGTCACATAAATGGACTCGGAACAGTGGGAGAGCTAGAACCCCACCCCTACATCCGTCACTCGAAGTAGCGTTGGACTAGACATGATCGGCTAAGGATAGAGCCAACAATCAACAGCTACAATTGGACATGCCACGGTCAAGCGCCTGCTAATACAGAAGCAAAGTCTTTTTACCCTTCGGATGAAGTCGTGGCAGCAGGGGGCGTGGAGATGGTATTTTGATGCACTAGGGAAGTAGGGAACGAGTTTATGGCAATTAGGAGCATGAGGAGACCACGTGTGTGTGTGGCAAGTTGATAAGCCAGTTTTTTTAAGTCACGCCAATTTTTGAAGGAGCTTTAGGGTCTGCTATGAGAGTTTTTGGAGTTAGTTTGTCTCCAGCGATTTACCGTTTACGTATCCTACCTCCATTCCCATCTCATATGCATGATCTAGTGGAGACAAATTTACTGCTAGCACTTGGACACTATATTTACTTCCTCTAATCTGATTAAATCTCGGTGTCTCGAATGCACCATAGGTTAAAATTATGTCTTAATCATTTTACAAGTTATATATGATCTATATCTACATCCATCATACATATTATTGTTCTACATGTGGTATATTTTACTCTTTTTCCTTTAAAAGTAAGATGGAGGCCAGTCAATATTTGTGAAGATTGATCAATGAAAACAAATAAATATGGATGTAAATGGTATATATATTATTCGTCTGTAATAGAATTCGATCTGTCTAAGAGGGATAAGATTCGATCCTTATTCGAATTTGGATATTCAGTTTTCGATCCGTATCTGATTTATATTCATATCTGTATATTCAAAGTTGGATATTTAAGATGTCGATGTCACTCAAATCTTATCCATCACAACTCAATTATACCATTATAAGAATTGGGTTTCGCCAAATTACCATCAAATATAAGGGTTTCGTCCAAGTGCCATTATCAACTGAAACACCCACACTTAAATACCATTTGATTATTTAACAGAAATAAAAAACAAATTTAACAGAGTTTAAAAGCTGATAGATTTACCCTTCTCTGTACCCGGCGGTCTACGACAACTCAGAAGCTTGTTCTCCATCGAACAGGGACGGGTGGAACACGACGGCGCCGGCGTTCGCAGACACTTGTGCAGAACATGAGAAATCATGCATTTAAATTAATCCAGGCAGTCAGGCTTTCAAGTTGCCTAGCATATCAATATTTCAAGGTGCTATAGCAAGGGTGAAGACGTGAAAGTCAGCACTTAATATTAATATAATAGTTTCATCATGAGATGAACTTCTGTTATACTGTATTTTTAGCCTTTTCCCATATAATGTAGCATATATTATGCAAAAAAAAAGAGAAATATTCATTTGCATGCATATAAAAGCACATAGTACAGTGTAGTATGGAGTCCATCAAAGTTGCAGTTGACGCCAGATGCCCATTTCAAGAATGATCTTGGCCTAGACAGTTTGGACGCGGTGGAGCTTGTCATGGACTTGGAAGATGAATTCAGATTCGAGATACCTGACAATGAAGCTGATGACAAGATGGACACCATCAAAGTTGCAGTTAACTTCATTGCCTCACACCCGCAAGCGAAATGATAAGACGCATCGCCTGCAGTAAACCTATATCGTTCATTAACCTCTGTCCGTGAAGAAAGATCGGCTTGAAGATGTACACTACCGTGACCATTTATTTGGATACTTCTCCTGACGCTTACTCTCCTTTCTGGAACGATTCTTTTTTTATTGTCTGCACGAAACAAAATGTTTGAGCCTGAGAGGGAAGTTGTTTTCTTGTATGCGGCTTTCCCCGCCCATCGAAGAGCGGGCATAGTTTCGTTTGCTTGCTTGTATGGGGATGTCAACGAACAAAGCATTACCGAACATAATAGTGCATATGAGTTCACCACCGTTGAACATTGCCTATCCAGTCCACCACTGTACCACAGTGTTCACAACAAGGCACCAGACATTACAACCTGTGTTTGGAAGAACAGGTTAGTTTTACATGCAGACAAAGGTGAAAGGAAACTTCGAGGTCACACACAGCCTGTGAGCACCCTTGGTCTCTTGGGCAACACTGGCGACACTTGTTTCTTTGGCAGCTCCGGTGCGTTTGTCTCAGTGAACAGTTGGGCGGGTGCTCGAACATGGCAGCCACCGTGAGCCTCTTGTCGGGATTACATGTGAGCAGGCCACTGAGTACCTGGAATCCGAGTTCCTCGATGTTCCTGCCGAAGAGGATCACGTGCTTAGGGTGTTCGATGAAGTGCAAACAACCAAACTGCTCATACCTTTGATGCAGCATGCAGCCCAACTCCTAATGCACCCAGCCAAACAAATGTAGCAGAGTAATACAGCTCAGCCAAACCACACTAAATTGCGCTGGCTCATGCAAGCGTACCCCCTCTCTCCTTTTATGCAATACAAGCTTACGTAAGCAACCAATTTCCACCAAGCATCTACTTGGGCAAGGATCGCTAAGTTACCCACGGTGTAAACATGTTTCCACGCAATGTTAATCAACCACCTTATAATTCAATTCGCCGTTTGGCAGATGCATAAGTCTGTTTCGACAAAAACAAACCATGCGACATGCCCCTGTTTATAAGATGCACATATATACGCGCTAATGAAATATCTCATTACGGTCAGACATGATCAAACACGTTTCAACCCCACGGCTGCTATTTTTCAGCCCTGTTCCTTTGCTTTAATTATCAACACCAAAACTATGATCAGTACAGATTACCCTCTTTACACAAAATTATTTCTATGTGTGCTGGTCATGGATCATCCTCCATGCTTATGTACATATATGGTCACAGCCAGCACAATGAATACTGCAGATGCCGACTGCATTGCTAACCTCTGCAGGATAACCCTCGCCTCTAAAAGGCAACCCCTGTCAGCTTATTGTCACTGCCCACCGCACTGACGGCTTAATCACCCGATTTCGCTGCTTTCCGTATGATTCCCATGCCTTCAGTCAGTAGAAGTCTCCTCCCAAGTTCAGCATAATAAATTACTTGTCTTGTCATTTAGCATCTTGGTGTTCTCATCTTCTGTCAGTGGATTAGGCTGGAGTGTTCTCATCACCTTGAACCTCTTCTCTATCATAATCATGGGCTCAGTGATTTTCCGCTTCATTTACCGGTTTCTCATGATCCGCAGCAGCAGCTAGTTCCTTGTCATCAGTAATGCTCTTCATCAGCCTTTTTGATCTTTTAGGTCTTGATTCGGGCATCTGTTCGTTTTCTGTGTTACTACTCCCCGGATGATCTCCCACATCGGCCTCTCCATTCTTGTCTATATTGTCATTATCATGACTATTCGTATGTTTCTTGTGGGAGCTCTTTTTCTGAAAATAATTTTAAAGAACACTCTAATTAGCAAGGCTTCTTAAACAAAGATCAAGTTGGATAGACAAGGTGGCAAAAGAACATATGAAAACTATTTTGAGCATAATTGCCTTGCACACTACAAGTTACCGATACAGGTCACAACTCTCAATAGTGCCAAAATCCAAAAAGAACAGCACTTTTGCATTGCAACATAAGGCAGCCCAATATGACATCAAGATGCATAATAGCTCACGAAATATCATTTCTGTGTAACTCACGAAATATATATATATCATAGTAGCAGAGAATTCTCAAGCCCAAGCATCATTTCTGTGTAACTCACGAAATATATATATATATATATATATATATATATATCATAGTAGCAGAGAATTCTCAAGCCCAAGCATTTCTGTTTAGGTCTGGTATGGTGGCGAGGGAATTGGAGGGGGTCTATGGGGGAGGAATCCCCTCGCTATTCAAATAGCAAGGGGATTAAATTAAGTTCCCTAGTGCTCTCAATCTGCATTGATATATTGCACAAATACAGCAGTCATACTATAGCTATCATATGGACTAAAATGCAAGTCAAGTTCAACCGATATAGCCCAAAACAAAACCCCATATAAAGTTCAAATGGGTGATTAAATTAAGTTCAATCCATTGAGTCTCTTTCGGGTTTGCTACTTCCTGGTGGCATGTCTTTGTGGCTCTCCTAGGCCTAGTAACCAGGTTCCTGGATCGATGGGATCGAGGAACAGGAACGTGTACGCAGTACACTACTAAAACTAGGTTTTAACACTATGGGACGAGATTGTTCCCATGTTCCTAAAAAAGAACGAACGTTCCAGTAAAGAGGAATGTGGCTTATTTCCACGTTCCTGGTTTCTAAGCTCCTAGGTTGGATCAATGGTGAAGATGAATTGCTTTCGTTATCGAGTGCAACAAAGCTTTGTAAAGATGACACATTGTGTTCACTTTCTTTGGAGGTCAAGGCTTGTTGTGAGTAGGTGGTGGCGTGTTAGGGCTTCAGCTGATGTTTGCTGTGGGAAATCGGCAAAGATGACATGGTGGGCTCCATCGATTGTGTTGTCTTTGTGTGTAGGTGGGTTGCGTAGGGTTAGCCATCTGGGTACGTGTTTGGTTCGGTCTTTATGCCACAGGATTGGTTTACAACGTTATTGGATCCAGTTGGTTGTTGTTTGGTTGGGCCCAACTACAATCGTTCACAGCGCCATTTGTTATCGGCCGATAGAAATTTGTTACCGCTCTTCATTGGGTGCCATCCGATCCCACAGCCAGTCACCTTCCTCACGAGCCAACCAATCATAACACGGTAATAACTAACCTGCAATCGATGGCGTTGCTAGCTGCTCCCATTACCATTCCCACTACGGTACCCAGACCAAACAGCACCTGGGTTGTCGTGTTTAGGGTTTTCACTAGTTTTCCTTCAATAAACTGCCTTATATTTGGATTTTGGACTATAACTAGAAACTGCCTCCCACAATTCAGAGCGTAGACCATCTGTATAACTGTATTGGCTGGAATTGCAGTTCCAGTTACATACAAACCACCAAATTATATTGCAACTCATTTCCAATACTAGGTAGATTTGGTATTGGATCTAATTCAATTCTAACATCTCCAGTATCTACATCCAAACGGACCCTTATGTTTCATTTTACACTAGTTTGAATTTCAAGTTTGCATGTTGAATTCTTTTCTTGTTCATTTGCTTCCAAGTGCATATAAACAATTGAATAAAGCTCAAGAAACCGCAGGCACATACATAAAAAATGAACAATGATCATTCAGAAGATGTGGGATATCTGTACTACAAAATAGTTTAACAGGTAGATCAATAGCTCAAATATATTTCACACATGTACCTTTTTGCTGGTCGTTTTGTCTTGATCTACAGCTTCTGCAGTAGCATCATCCAAGTCTTCGAGCGTCAAATCTCCTTCTTTGTCAACCTTGATGCCCTTCGCTCGTCTCCTCTTTTGTCGATCCTTCGCCTAAAACGGTAAATGGAGATGAAAAATGTTGTTCTTGCAAGACTTCTCCCATTGAATTAAAACATAGTATTGTTTCCACAAACATAGAGATATCCCTTGGTGTATGATATCTGATGTAGTGTAAATTGATGAAAGACAGGCAGGAGTAAATAAGAAACTATTGTGGCAGGAAAGCCTAGAGTCCAAAGGTTTTAGAATCAGTAGAACTAAAACCAAATATATGAGATGTGGCTTCAGGTTACTATGCATGAGGAAAGAGGTGCTGGTTTGAAAGGTCAAGTAGTGCCCAAAAAGGATACCTTTCGGTATTTATGATCAATGCTACAGAGAGACGGGTATACTGATGAAGATGTTAGCCATAGAATCAAAGCAGTATGAATGAGGTGGCGTCAATCATCTGATGTTCTATATGGCAAGAGGGTACCATAGAAGCTAAAAGGCAAGTTTTATAGGATAGCGATTAGACCTGCTGCATGGTATGGTGCAAAATATTGTCCTACAAAAAGATGACAAGTTCAGCATGTACGTGTTGCAAAAATGTGTATATTACGTTGGATTTGTGGCCATACAAGAAGAGATCGAGTCCGAAACGATGATATATGTGATAGGCTAGGGGTAGCACCAAGTGAGAAAAAAAACTTCTCTAACACCGTTGATGGTATACGTGATAGGCTAGAGGTAGCACCAATTGAAAAAAACTTTTCTAACACCACTGAGATGGTTTGGAAATGGAGACCTCAAAGGCACCAATGCACAGTAACATCCTAAGACACAATAGTAACGAGACGAGAGGCAAAGAAAGACCAAAGTTGACATGGGAAAAGGTAATAATAGAAGGGGTCGAATATATCCAAAGAGTTGGCCTTGAAATAGGAGTGCATAGAAAAGAGCTATATCCATACACAATCTTGACTTGTGGTTTCGATTGGGTTTTAACTCTAGCCTACCTCAACTTACTTAGAACTAAAAGGCTTTATTGTTGTTGTATTGTTTCCACACTCCACAGACAGAGGAAAATGATATTATACACTATAAAAAATCAGTACTAGAAGCCATTGTTACAAGGGAGTGGACCAATATTTTAATAAATAAGTCAACATGTAAAATTTATGGTACCAGTGGCCCAGCCTACCAGCAAGAACAGTAAATTTCTGGACAATTGAACAAATACACAGACATAGTTGTTACGGCGGTAAGGCGAGGTAAAGTGGCCGCCCCCCTTTTTACCTTTTAAGCGGTAAGGCCTAAAGCATAAGGCGACGCCTTACTAATATATAAATATAGGAATATAGTCTTAAATAGGTAGGGATGATAGTACTAAATAGGAGTACAAGTTCAATATAAGACAACATAATAGACTTAAAATACAACATAATTAATAGGTAGTAGTAGAAGATTAGAAAAAAAATAAATACATAACTAATAGACTCACTGATTCTATAGAGAACTAAAAAGATAAGAAAAAATAAAGGGGATTAAAGACATATGGGCCACCGGCCTACTGTTTCCCAGCCCAACCAGCCCACTACTTGACCTAACCTACACTTCTCATATCCCTCTCAGCCACCACCCTGTGCCCGTCCGCACAACAAGTGTCTCCCCCACGCCGCCGCCGCTCTCTCTTTCTCCCTCTCCCCTGGCGCCACCGCTCAACTCTGCCCTCTGTCCCCCACACCGCCGCTCCCCTCTTTCTCCCTCTCCCCCGGTGCTGCCGTTCTTCTCCCTCCCTCCCCGCAGTTCTCTCTTCCTGTCCCCACACCGCTGTCACACCCTCCTAGAGCCCTGCGCGCCACAGCCGCCTGTGCCCCGCCGTCGCCGTCGCAGGTCTTCAAGGCGTACTCAATGCGACGCCTTAGCAAGATTCAAGGCGCTTGGGCGACGCCATATTGGCCAAGGCAGACGCCTTACTCTTCAGTCTAAGGCAACAAGGACGCCTTGCTGCTAATCAGCGCCTTGCCGCTTAAGCGACGCTTAACGGACGCCTTAACAACTATGTACAGAGCACAATAAAGTATAACAATAATGATGTAATAACAACAATAAAACCTCACTATAAAGGCACAAAAGCAAAGAGCCCAAATACCATTATTATGTGTCCCATCCCCTACCACCAGCAAAAGCTAAGCTATGTTGCCCCTTCATTTCTACGAAATCAACACATGTTCGCCTTCCCTTATTTTAGAGGGATACAGAGACTCCCAGTTGCCTTTGTCAGTCTAATCCTCTCTCTGCGTGCAACTGGGCAATCCTCCAAGGATGCAATTTGAGAAATGCATTGCTATAACATGCAGGTATCATTAAGCATTTGTACAATCGGAGATAATGTATCCAAAAAATCAAAATTGTTCCAATACTAGCAAATATATCCGTACGCATCAGTTCCATTCCATGTACAACTGTGACATATAGTAGCAATTGCTACAAGCTAATATTAACTTTGCAAAATGTGTTTTTTTTATATGTGCTCCAAATGTATGAGTAACAGATATTCGATAAGTGACCAAAAGATGGAACTGAAACTACAATATTATGTTTACCTGCATGGATATTTCTTTCAACTTGTGTGCAATCTGTGTGTCATCAATAAGTAATGAAACAACATCCTCTTGTCTCATTAAATGATCGTCCTGGACATGTTTCCCCTTCATAACTAACTCTTGCACTGCATTTTTCTGCTTTGCTCTTTGCAATATTTTCTCCTCAATGGTATCTTTGCATATAAGCCTGTACACAGTTACCTAAAATTGCATGTTCCAAAGAAAATAAGAGCATGACCTATCATAAAACTTATTCACACAAAAAACAACAAAGATATTTAGTTCCAGTAACAGCCAAGAAGCCAATTCACAACCAATGGTTAGAAATACTACTTGCTTTGGACATAAGCAGTCGAACTTCAAAATTTTGATCAATAACCCTTCATGCAAATACATTGCAAACTCAAAAGAACACGTCTAGGTTTGTCTCAGAAAGTACCTTCATCACTTTATTAGGTTCTAAAAACATGCTACAGCAGGAATTAATAGTAAAAAATATGTTTTTGGAGATTGCGATGGTAACCAAGAGTCCAAGACAAATAAATTTGTGACCAGTAGCAACACAGAATGCTACCGGACGAGTTAACAGGGTTGGCAATTAAGTTTGGCTTTATTGTACAATAATCTACAAGAGAAAAAGAGCAAAGAAAACAAAGAGTGGTGGACACTTTCAAATTAAACTGGATGAAAGGAATGATGATTAAAAGTGGATATGAAAATTAAATGCCTCGATAGCTTTCATTAATAATCAATCTAACTTTTGAAATGTGAAACAAGTTAACCATAAAGATTATCGAACAGCAGTTAGTCAAACTGCAGCAGCACACATTTTTCATAGTAAGTTTGTCATGAAGATCAGATGTCATTTAAAAATTATAAATGATGGTCTGTGAAGTGTGAACTGAAAGAAATAAACTTTGCATAAACTGAAGTTTCAGTTACCTCCTTTGTTTGACCAAGTCTGTGTGTTCTATCCATTGCCTGCTGGTCTTGTGTTGGATTCCAGTCAATTTCATAAAAAATAACAGTATCAGCAGCAGTCAAATTAATACCAAGCCCCCCAGCTCTTGTGCTTAACAAGAAAACAAATATGTCATTCCTACAGAGAAGAAAAAAATGGTTAAGGCCATGTTTTTCAACAGAGTTATGTCATCATATCGCAGCAGTAAACCCTGCCACCAATACATTAATATGCATACCTGTTCTGAAAATCTCGGACCATGTCACGGCGGTCTGAGATGGCTGAAGACCCATCAAGTCTGAAATACTTGAATTTTCTGAAATTCATGTAATCCTGAAAATATAACATGTGTGGTCGTAAATTGGAAGAATACTAATTTTAGTGCACCAAACTCAACAGTACATTCTCCAGGAAAATGGACAGATAACCCTTCTTTTCTTGAATATGCAGGAGATCATTGCATTAAAGAGAAGAGAGAAAATACAGAAACACACAACATCCACACGCTCAACGCAATTCAACACAACACAACCCCTGACACGAGTTTTCAACTTTTCTGAAATATTTAGAAATTTATTCAGTTCCTTCACGACTATCACAATGTTAGCATGACAAATAGTGGAAACCAAAATTGCTATCAGTCTTCTGAACATCAATTGGTACCCATGACTACAGAAGTATGTAACTACACTTATATCATTTGTAGATTTTGCAAAATGTATGTGTATACTGCATAGGAAGTACAAACATGTAGAATAGTGCACATATTAAATAGTAAACATGTAGCATAAAGTAATACCTCAAGAATGTCCAACATTTTAGTCATCTGAGCAAAAAGAAGCACACGATGACCTTCAGCTCGAAGGCGTCGTAGTAGCATATCCAAGGTGTGGAGCTTCCCAGAATCCTGTCATCAAGCACTACATATAGTAACGCAGTACCACAATAACTAAAGGTGCAATAAAAACAGAAATTGTTTTGGCCTTTATGTAAAGGAGTTCATTACTTCATTCCAAATTGTCCCAAGACATATTTGAGCTCTAAGAGTTCAAAAGGCACCTCAGATCCACATTGATATAAATGATAACTTGGGACCTCTATTTGGATGAGGGATTTCTTCTAGGAACTTCCAACCCTCGGTTCAAATTTAACTTAATCTAAGGAACTAAACTAAACGTCCAAACAAGCCTAAAAGGGTGATGAAATTATGCAGGTCAGCACGTGAGAGAGCAAACATAAACAAAAATGTGCAACTGTGCCACATAGCACAACAGTCAACAGAAGTGATGAAGACTTACAGTGAGCATTTTAGCTGGATCAAAATTACTCATCGGTGGAGAAGACCCAAATATCCTATAGGGTAGCTGCAGCATCGGCTCAATGATGGGCAAATCAGTATTAAGTTCTTGTATCAAAGGATGAGGAGCAATTGGTTGTCTAGGACCATTGAACTCAGAAGTACGAGCAAATCCCAGGAACAGTTTCTTGGCCCAAGGATCATACATCTCATCGGTGAACTTATAGGCAAAATTTCGATCAGCACACCAAACATTTATCTGGTGAAGGGGAAAGGGCTGTTAATGAACACTGACAATATATGTGATAAAAACAGATAGATGTAAAAGAACAACTCTTACAATACTTGGAGGTTCCAAACTCTTTTAACATTTAGAGCAAAAAATGTACTCAGATGACTATAGACACTGATGGCCTCATGCAATGCAATATACAAAAGAAACCCACATGGACAAGACAAATGGACTCACAGGTGGTGCTCTAGCTGGCGGAATAAAAGCATATGCTGAACGAAGAAGCCTAATGTTTGAAGCGAGCCTGTCGCGATGAGAAAGCACCAGTGCTTCATATGGGCCATCAATTGGCCCAGTCCCAATCTTTGTCCTAAGCAAACTGGGCTTGACCTTTGTAGAAGAAAGCAACAAACGGGCAACTGCACGAACTTTTGTGGAATCATTATGACTGGACTGGATGCCGGTATCTTCTGAATCAAGGAATTCATCCAGAATTTCAGCAGTGTAGTTCATATTCCATTGCATTACTGAAAAGACTAGTCTCTCAAACAATGAAGCAGTAGCCAGGAAGGAAGCTTCAACTGGGCACAGATTTGACAAACGTGTAAAGCCAAATGCACCAGATGATAGAAGAGACTCTTTTGATGAACTAACTTCTGGAATGGCTGAGCGATAGATATTGCTGGGCAAAAATATATTAAACAGCCTGTTCAAATATCCATTCTGAAATCCACAGATGTTTCCAGAATTTTCCATGTTGGAGATGATTCCCTCATAAACTAACTTTGGAATCTGAGATTATGTAAGGTAGATATTAATACGGTGTTCATGAACAGGAAGAAATATACACAGGAGGTTGTACAAGTGCGGTCAAATAAAGACAAGGGCTAAGGTAACAGAAATTATACCTCAAAGATTATGGGATTTCTCTTGCCTGCATAGTGTACATCTTGCAATTCCCCAAATGGGGGAGAAAGAAGTGAGTTTGGGATTTCAGCAAAGTTGAAGTAAGAGCTTCCCTCATTCCGCTCAAACAGCTCGGGGTGATTGCAGACCTAAAAGGCAATGCAGAGAAATAGCATCCAATTAAAACCAGAAAAGGAGTCACATTTAGCAAAATTTACGTTAGGGAAGGATTTTTTCTAGGCAGTTGGGTTCTTCTAAATGATTTTACATATATGATCAAAAGCAAAAAAACATACTATAACAACCCGCTACCTTCCGTAACTGCATGACAATATTCATCAGGCTAAGTAACTTCTTGTCATTTAGACTGCCACGACTTCCAGCAAGCAACTCGTTAAGCGAGATCTTATTTTTTATGGCTTGATAGAAAACTTGTTGACGAGAACTCAATTTGCAGGGAACAATTTCTTCTTTCTTTTTGGTCATTTCAGCAATGACATCAATCTTAACCCGGCGGAGCATAAAGGGCTTCAAAATAGCGTGCTGTGAAAAAAAGAGAAGTGTCATTATAATCTTAGCAAGATAGCAAATTGTACCCAGACTCAAAATATTCAAAAAACAACAACATAAACAGTATGATCAAGTCTTACCAATCTACTAAGTTGATGTTCATTCAAAGCTCCTCCATGCTCAGCATGACCCTCAATACTGTCAAAACATCAGCAACTTAAGTATGTACAAAATAAAGAAAGTACAACTAGAAAAAGAGAGAACAATACCCCTTTGAGAACCACTCGTTGAACTGTTCATGGCTGTCAAATAGAGTGGGCATAATGAAATGAAGAAGTGCCCATAACTCAGCCATATTGTTCTGTATTGGTGTCCCAGTAAGAAGAAGACGGTTTCTACAGTTGAAGCTCAGTAATGTCTTCCATCGCTGGCTGCAGCAGAGAGATAATTTGTCAAGCAAGGGAAGGCATATACGATAGTTCCTTAATAAATCAATGAAAACACACACACACACAGAGAGAGAGAGATTTCAACATGTAAAGTCACCTGCTTGAACTTTTGATAGCCTGGGCCTCATCCAATACCATGTATTGCCATTTAACACGTCTCAAAAGCTTCTCTTCATTCACAAGTATCTGATAGTTTGTAATAAGAATATGAAAGCTAGCATCTCTGCAGAGTTAAGAGAGAAAAGGTTAGATGATTAGGCAATCAGGTTATACGCTTTTTAAAGAAAAGGATCACTCGCACAAGTTTCTCTCCTAGACAGCAACTCACCTGCGATACAGACGCTTGGGGTTGATATTCTTTCGAAGAATCATCCTCTCTGGACCCCAGTAAGGAAGTATCTTTAGGTCAGGGCAGAATCTAATCAACTCCTCAGCCCAATTATTCACAACAGATGCAGGAGCCACCACAAGAAAGGGGCCCCATATGTTTTTGTCCTGTGTGATATATCAAATGGTTAGCATTCAACCATTTGGTGTTAGATTTATATTCCTTCTATTACAAATTGCAAGTCATTTTAGCTTTCCAAGGTACATACAGTTTAGCTATGCACCTAAATATACACTGTCTAGATACTTGGTAATTATGTATCTAGAAAAGCCAAAATGACTTACAATTTGGAACAAAGGGAGTACTTTATTCTAAAATTTATGTAGATATGTTAACTGATTGAAAGCATAAAAAATGAGTTAAAAATAACAGGAGATCGGTCAGATACCCAAAAAAATATCCTGGTACAAAATAATAATCAAGCACTGGATTGACTAGTGGAAACATTTTCTATGTTAAAAAAATCAACCAACCTCAGCCAAATGAGACAGGAATGCCATAGCCTGAACAGTTTTGCCAAGACCCATCTCATCAGCAAGAATGCCATTCAAGCCCTGCAATTCCAAAATTTAAAGTGAATCGAAGAGTAGTGCTCAAACTAAATGGTCAAAATGTATATGCTTTTAACATTAACAATTTACCTGCTCATAACAATTAACCAGCCACTGTAAGCCTTTTAACTGATATTCTTTTAATACACCCTTAAACAACTCCGGGGTCTGCACAGAAGACGTCTCAGGCATTGTTGAGCTACAAATAAGATAGTACCAACCGCAATCAGTTCTACACTCATTTATAATGTTGTAAATAATAAACAACTTTTCAAACAGAACTTACGGGTGTAATAGATCAATCTTGCTAGGGTCCATGCTAGATGAATCATCAGTTGGAAGAGCAGAATCAGAAGTTTGACGAAGCCTCACAATTTCACTATCAAATGCATTTGTCTTCATCTTTTGTTGAGAGACGGCATGCTGAGCTGCTCTCAAGGCCTCTCTTTTCAATTGAGCTTCCTCAGGATCTTCTTCATCAGGGACATCTTCCTCATCAGGCGGCGCTGAACCACCAGTCTTGTTCTGCATGAAATGACTATAAAGCTCTGTTTGGGACAGCAGAAAATTTAGCCTATGTTGCTGTCTTTTGGCTTCACGTAGCTCCTCTTCCCGTTTCAAAGCTTCAGCAGCTTCTTTTTCCTCTTTTTTCCTCAACTCATACTGATGCAGACGGAAAAGAATTAAGTGTCATAATCTTAAGTGTCTTGTTTTGAAGACAACTAAAGGGAAAGCAGTTGCTAAACTGAACCAAACAGATGAGGTATATGCAAGCGGACAGTTAAGAGAGGATATATGTTGAACTCAGCGGAGGTAATGAAAAGGAGTGAGAAATAAAAAAAAAGGTATAAATTTAAAATAAGCCTCAGCAGAGTGTAAGGGCAAAAAGAAAACCTGCTCTTTGTCTACACGTTTCCAAAACATCTGCATATCCTTAACAAACTTTCTTGTGCGTACTGCAGCACACCTCATCAGTTTCAGTGACCTGCTTACTTTGAGCTTTACCTGGATATTTCAGACATACATTAAGACTGTAAACAAAAGCAGATGAAAATTGTACAGTACAGGGCAACAATATAAACAGGCACAATACCTCTCGTTGACAACTATCAGAGAAGCGCTTCGCATCTACTTGTCGTTTCTTTATCAAAGCAGTAAAATTCTTGTGATGCTTTGGTATGCTTTTTGTAGCAAGAGACTGCCATAGTTTGTAAGTCTTTTCAGACTCTTCTTTCATAATTACCGAAGGTTCCTTCTTTACTATTTGCTTCTTCGGTAAGCTACGCTCGATAATCTGCATTGATGATATCGCATGGTTGCTAAATATAGTGAATATATAGAAGTGCAATCACAGTTATATCAGATAATACCAACCTCATATGTATCTCCTTTTTCCATGACTCTAACATAATGAACCTGCAAATCGCCAGCTTCTGATATAATATACCTTCGTATCCTCCCAGCTGATCCTTCCGGAATTGCAAAGGGGTCCTTGGTAACTTGAAGAGAAAATTCCTGCACCTTTACCCTTTCTTTGAGAGATTCAAATTGTGGCAGGGGTTCAGATATTCCACCACGATTGGAAGCCTCAAACCTTTGGTCAGTACCAAGCATTGCTGCTAGGGTGCGTAAATCTAGCATGCCCTTCAAGAAGTGTTCCTCGACACGTATATCAGAAGAAACAGGGAGATTGAGGGATGATGCTAACTTATCATAACCCTCTGGAACTAAGTAACGTGTACTATCCCCCATATCTAAATAAGTGGAATCAAGAGTTGCAACAAGCTTATTAAAACCGCCATGAGTTTTAATACACTCTATCCCATTATATTCATGTGAGGCTTCTATCCCATCTAATGCCACATCATCGCTGAAATCACTTATGCGCTTCATATTTTTTTTACCACCATTTTTGTGTTTTAATTGAGGGGTTGCCACACGAGGAGGATCAGAACTAAAAGCACCCTCCTTGAACTTTGACCTCCGGTACTTCTGGACATGTTCACTGAGCATAGCACGGTATTGCTCCTCAGTTATTTTGTTACTATAGGCATCTGCCTCATCATCATCGCTGGCACCGTCAAGATGCCTTTTCCGCTTCCGGTGCAGGCCATGGGAAGCATCATTTACACCATTGTACTGATCCAATAAGGATCCCTGACCTAAAAATTAGAAGCATAATAAGGCAAATGATGCATATAGAAACATGACAAATGGTGACAGAGTTGCTCAAGCTGCAAGACGGATTTTGAAAACAAGCTACTGTTTAAAAGATAACTCTTAAACAGAAAATGTCAGAATAAAGGCTAAAAAGAAAAAAGGTGTCCAACCTTCACTGCTTGGACTCCCATTTGAGCTGCTATTCTCGTAGCGGGCAAGATCTTCCGGTACAGGAACCCTGAAGTTCAGCAAAGGCTGCAACAGTATTTCCAGTACCACCCATCATCAGAATTGCATACCAATAGGAATAAAAAGGCAGAAAGGCATAAGAGTAGATGAACTTATCTTCTTCACAAAGTTCAAAAAACAAGAGAACATCAATTTTGCTGTACCCATTTCTACACTACATGGGACTACAAGGTTTAAATATCCTACACAGTCCATATTGATAGATAAGCAATAACTAAAACTACACGAGTAATAAAATAATGGATCAATAGCTCAAAGATGCAAACAAACAAACAACACTGGCATGATCAAACGAAATTCCCTTAGCAAGCAAAATCATACAATTAGCAAACTGCATAAAATCAAAACATGCATTTGGCAAAGGAAACTGTTTGCCATGCATGAGTGCACATGCTTAGATGAATGAACACCAAGCAAAATTAGTCTATGTGAGTTTAGAGAATACAAAAATAGCAATATGACAACTGACATGCTGCAAACTGAGCAGACTACCACCACACAATGCGCAACAAGGAGCCTAGATAGATCCTAGCAACTAATAAGCTATCTATGTAACTCAAAACGTTGTATGGGTACATTGAGACCAACAACTTAGGCAAGCAATTGAGCAAAAACAGATTCACGATCATGCATGGAATACTATAAATTTTGACAAAAATGATGACTAAGAGAAGACAAAAAGGCACACTAAGAACCAATTAGACTAGAATAACCAATAAGGGAACCAGTAACTTAGACTTAGCAAAACACAGCACAGCAATTGAATGGTAGTCCAAACCAAATAAACAGTAGGGTTGAGTAATGAGTATCAGCCACCATACACAATAGAACAGCACCACTAGACAACCTACATTAATCGAATATTAGGCAGCCACTAACAGCCGAACTCAAAAGGGGGGCACCACCCCAAAGTGACCACCAGATTGCACCCCGAAAAAACAGGGCACAAAGTATGTATCCCGGGGAAGAGAATTAACCCAAAACCGAGCAATAACGAGCTCGGTAACCCAGTAATTGCATCTACCACGCAGCGTCGTATCCAACACATGGCGCAGAGAAACCCTCTTCACGCGAGAGAGCAGAACTACCTCGAGATTGAACAGCGTGGAGTAAGAGAGCCCGTTGGCGCCCCCGCCCCGCGGGGGTGCGCGGCGTGGATCCATCTAGAAAACCCTAGCACCCCGGCTCGCCGCGCGAGGACGGAGAGCGCAGGCGCCGAATATGACGCCGAAGGCGCGGTGCGAGTGCTAGCCGGGTAGGTCCCGCGGCGGCGACGGGGTTAGGGTTAGGGTTCGTGGGCGCAAGCGGAAGGGGGCGGAGGGAGGCGGTGTGGAGGCCCTGTTGTGACGTGGTGGGGGAAGTAGAAGTCGAAGGAGGCATGGCTTTGGCTTGGCCGCGAAGGGGGGAGAGGAGAAGATGGGAGCAGGAAAGCGAAACCGGAACTCCGAATGGGACTCCGTTTGCGCGATCTATACGGGGGCTGTTGGATTCTCGAAAGCACGCCCTTGGTTTTCTTCCCTTCTACTTTCAATTCTATTTGAAAAAATTAAAGAGGTTAGACCTCGTATTAAAAGTCCTCAAAAATCTCAATATAATAATCTGTTCTATAGAAATTTTATGTGATTTATAAAGACTCAATCCTTTATTCTAAAAGGTTACATATGAAAACTTTCTAAGGATTTTAATTCTTCAAAATTTCTTTACTTTTCCTTTGTTTTAAAAGAGGCGAAACACCCTTATGATTATAAGATAATATTGGGAGAATCAAATAATTCTTTTAGAACGATTTTTACACGGGTGATTTCCAGACTTGCCATGAAATGAAAGCAAATCATTTATTTTCTATATATTAAATCGGAGAGCAAATCTGGCCTATAAACGTGTCCATATCGTCGCGATTATTTTCAGACGCCCGATTGCCTAACAATGGTCAAAACATCGCTCAACTTTGCGCTTTGCATGGCCGACCTCGCGGGTCACGATCTCGTGGCCGCCAGCAACGAGGGGGAGGTGCTTCGCTCCTATTTCGCTCCATCCTCCCTCACCACCACGATGCCATGTGTTTCCTACTATGTTGCTGCTCCTGCTTAGCGGCCTACATCGCCGCTTCGCACTCGCGCCTCCGCACTCTCCCATGGCGACGTGTTGGCCTCAGCGTCGTTGCCCCCACTAAAGTGATCTAAGAGTCGCTCATCTTCCTCCTCTTTGTTACTCCCTCCCATAGTCAACCCTCTGTTCCATCCTTTCTGTATCCTCGGCCTCACCCCTGCCCTCGGGAGCGCAAGACGTCGCAAGGATCGGCAGCCCTAGCGCCACATCACATGGAGGTCTGCATCATCTACTTTGCGACCAAATGGAGGTATGATGATAGACAACGCGTGCTGCTAGAGGATTATGGGTTTCTATGCGAGTGTGATTATTGTCGGGTGGAGGGCCAGTGGAAGGATGATGAAGTGTTTCGAGAACAATAATTTGCTTCAGGTTCACAACCCTTTAAATCATATCACCAGAATTTACAATTCTAGCTAGGCCCTCTAAGGCATCACGATTTGAACCAAATGCTGAATCAATACAATTTAAAAGTGTTGTCGTGTGCTCCCTTAGCATCTTATCCATTTTATCTATTCTATAGCCAAAAAAAGACGAACAAGTTATTTTAGTTCTCTTTTATTTGTAAATAATTCAGCTAAACATCCACCATGGATAGGTTGTGAGCTCCTGAAGCAATTTTGGATTGCATCAAAAGCAACTCCAATGCAAGAAACATCCTTTACTACATTCTCATTATACCAACTAGGTATATGCATGTGCGTTGCAACGGATGACACTTGTTCACGCATCATTATTTAGTGTTGCTATCAAGAATCAACTTAACAATCATAACAAATGTCGAAGTCTGCCATTTCGAACAATCAAAATTTAGTTCAATGCCACTATTAATCGAAATAAGCAAATCCTAAGTTGATAATACATGATCGAAATAAAGAAGATCAGATTCCTATTGTCCAGTATTATACAACATCAAGAGCACATAGAGTACGCAAATACAGACATAGCAAAACATACTCTCTCCATACCAATTATACAACAAGACGCCGCAGTACATCTCTCATGCACATCACAAATGGTAATGGTCTCCAACTCAGTGGCTCAGACGCGAAGACAAGCGCTGACGTCGACGCCCACGCCCGCGCGTCACAGCCTACACCACAATCTCCAGTGTCCACTCAGATGCGAAGACAAGCGCTGACGTCGATGCCCACGCCCGCGCGTCACAGCCTACACCACAATCTCCAGTGTCCACTGGTACCGCTCCTGCTCTAGTACGGGCAGGTCGACGAACACGAGGTCGATGTCAACATCATAACTGAACTCCACTTCAACCATGTCCAGCAGGCACCTCACCGGCTCCTGCGAATAGTAGGCGCTGAACAAGCCGCACCCACGACCCATGGACCTGAGTGCCATGGCCCTGCCGCCAGCACCGCTAGTCACGACACACTCCTTGACGACGTCATCGGCGTTGAACATGTCGAGCAGCCCTACGGGCGCGAACAAGACCTCTGGCGCAGTAACGTGGAGCGAGAAGACAGGGAAAACCCTGGAGCGGGACCAACATCATGAGCAACGTGGCGCCCGGGGGCAGCGGCACCAGCTCTCGCGCATAGTGCGGATACACCACAACCTCGTCGCCCCACCTGCCGCTGTCACCGGCGACGCACGCTATGGCGTTGACATTGTCGGCGCGCACGGTGGTAGTCAGCGCGCCCGGCGATGTGTCGTGGACGCGCGTCCTCTTGGCCGCATCAAACAATATATAAAAAGGAATGTAAAATATGTTATTATGAAAACATAAAGATTGGGGTTATAGTTTGGAGAATACTGTGTAAAAGTATAGGAAAAGAAAACTCATCTCAAAAGTATAATCCTTAATTGACCGTAAGGAACCAAAAAGAGGATGAATAAACATGAAATGGTACATCTTTACTATAGCAAAGAAGGCAAAATAGAAAGAGTTCTGTTTTCTTTTCATAAATTTTATGCAGAAAGATGAACACCACAGTGAGCTCACATTAGTGTTATTGGTATTGAACTTTATTCAATATAAAAACTATCTTGCAAACTGAAAAATGGAGAAGATTGGTCACGTGGAGATAGAGTTTTTCACGGTGGTCTGACTTGGTGTGCGTAAATTAGATTCTGGTAATTTTTTTAGTTCTTCATCTTCCCCTCAATTCCTCCCAAGGAGCATGTTGTCTGGTATTGATATTGTTGCAAAAGTGCCCCATGAGCCTTGACAAAAGAAAAATACAAAAAAACACTTTGTCAGTACAAAAGACCTGCAAAAAACTTGCTTAAGAGGAGATAAAATACTAACATCATGGATGACCTAAAGAAATTTACAAGTTCGGAAAATGGAGTGAAATAACCATCCATGCTAAACACTCTGCACTTGATTATAAATAAAAAGATATTATATATTGTTAATATAATAAGGCACTATGTCCCAAATTTAATTTCATTTTAGCTTTTAATAGATTCATACAATATTAGTTGTATGTATTTTACATACGTTTCTAGATTCATCATTGCCTATTTGAATTTAGACATAAAAAAACAAGAGCTATTGCGCAAGTAACAAGTAAATGTAGTAATATTGAATAATGGGATGGAGCGAATTCACAGGCTTCTGAGAAAACTCAAAAAATATGCCCAATATTGGGTAGAAGTGGTGGGACTTTTACAATAAAGTCATATAGAGTAGTAGAGATATAGTATAATTAGGTGATTATGCGTTGCGACAACATACAAATTATTCGATGAAAAGTTAGTATACAACGATTACATTAAAACAAACAACATATATTATCATTAACTTTAATATCACACAACAGATTCTTTGCCAACAACCAGTAAAGAATTTAATTTATTATTTTTAGTTCATAACCAAGGAAGCGTATTTAGATTAACACGAGCAAAACACTTAAGGGAAGCTTCAATAGAATTATTTGGTCTAAAATTAAGCAATACACTCATGTCGAGGGTCAAGGGCTCATGTTGAAGGTTATCTCCACATTTTAAGGAAGTATGAAACAAAAAAGAAAAATAAACCAAAAACAAGGCATAGAATATAAATTCGTTTGAAAATTGTGTACCATGATTATTACACGTGGTAGGAGAAGAATAAGTTGTCGATGAGGCCGCGCTCGCCGCTGATTTCCAAGACCTTAGAAATCTCCTCGACCCGGATCACGCTGTGGAAGGAACAAAAGCACGTAAACAACTATTTGTCGAAGTGTTTAACACTCATGTCGAGGGTCAAGGGCTCATGTTGAAGGTTCCCGATTATGTGTGGGAAGTGGATTGAGATCAAATTATGGAAACCTCAGAGAAACATGTCACTACTTCTTCAGAACCTTCATCTTAAAAAGACAAATCTTCTTCAGGTTGTGCGGCAGCTTGCTCCCGGAACGATCAGTGACGACGACGTCCGTGCCGATGTTACTGTAGAAGTCCCATGATCCACGATCCAACGGGAACGTTCATGCTACCAATGTTGCATGTGGTGGCCTAACAGATGGCGAATATCTCACCTCGTGCAGGCTCTTCTTGATGTCTAGGCCGACGGAAAGGAGTTTGCAGCCTATTTGCAGTGCGAGGTTTCCTGTGTACATGTACGGATTGAAACAGATCTGCGCACGAATGAATTCATGCACGAAATATGTGTTCAACATGTCAAAAGTGTATGCTTGCAACACATTGTTTCCTCGTGGAGAAAAGAAAATTCCGCACGAACTTCAGATTATAAAGTGTCAAATTATTCTCGTTTTTCAATACCTCTTCCTTGAGCTGAGGGTCTTTGCGGATTTTGTCGATCATGTCTGTGGCACGGATGACTCTCCAGCTAGGCGCAATGATGTTGATCATCTTCAGTGCGCCAAAAATGATCAGGTGAGGACGCATGTTGTCGGGTACCGTAATTAGGGGTACCCCCAACACTCCTAAACACGGCTGGTAACCACCATCAGCACAAACCGCAAAGACTGATGGGTGCGGCTCAAGTCAAGGCTTCGTCTACCCAAGGAGCGCGATCTCGCCTCGCCCGAGCCCAGCCTCGGGCGGGAACTATAGTCCCGGACGAAGTTACGTCTCGCCCGAGGGCCTCTTCAGGCAATGGGCGCACCCTCAGCACGCCCGAGGTCCAGCTCGGGCAGGCTTCGTCGAGAAGCAATCTTGGCCAAATCGTCTCACCAACCGACCGTATCGCAGGCGCATTCAATGCGAGGATCGCCTGACACCTTATCCTGACATGCGCGCCTCAGTCGGCAGGGTCGAAGTGACCGCAGTCACTTCGCCCTTTTGCTGACCGACCTGACAGGAAAACAGCGCTGCTCGCTCCGCTCCGATTGTTGTGCCACCCACCAGGATGAGGCCGACAACAGCCAAGTTCAGCCTCAGGCGCAACAGGAAGCTCCGCCTCGCCCGACCCCAGGGCTCAGCCTCAACCTCGGCCTCGAAAGGTGGTCTCCGCCTCGCCCGACCCCAGGGCTCGGCCTCGGGAAAAGTCTCCGCCTCGCCCGACCTTGGGCTCGGACCGACCGCGCCATGGGGGATACATCATTACCCTACCCCTAGCTAGCTCATGCTACAGGGAACAAGACCGGTGTCCCATCTGGCTCACCCCGGTGACAAGTAATGATGGCTCCCCGCGTGCGTCCATGACGACGGCGGTTCTCAGTCCCCTACAGAAGCAGGGAAACGTCAGCAAGATCCCAGCAGCACCAACAGCTGTACTTCTACAGGGCTCAAGCACTTCTCCGACGGCCACGTTATCGCCTACGCAGTGCTCAAGTGCTTCTCCATCAGCCACGTTGGCATGTACACAGGGCTCCGGCACCTCTCTGCCGGACACGTTAGCGCCTAGCTACACCCCCCATTGTACACCTGGACCCTCTCCTTGCATCTATAAAAGGAAGGTCCAGGGCCTTCATGTGGGAAGGTCACGTGGGAGAACGGGCTGGCGAACAGGCTCACTCTCTCTCCCTCACGAACGCTTGTAACCCCTACTACGAGCGCATCCCCCCGGCGCAGGATAACACGAGCCGCATTTCCCCCCTTGTGTTCCATCTCGCGCCAACCCATCTGGGCTGGGACACGCAACGACAAATTTACTCGTTGGTCCAGGGACCCCCGGGGTCGAAACGCCGACACATGTTATCGAAGGTTCGATGCTAGGTGAAACAAAAAGCAACAATATATTTTGATGAGAGCACTTAGAGCAATCGTATAGAAAGAAATAGCAAGACAACAGTCCACAGACATAGGGGAAATATAGGCAGGAGACTTAGGTCATTCAATATAGTTAAGGACCAGACCCTGCACATTGGAGCAAGCAACACGACACTATCTCAGTAGAAAGGATCATTCATATGAAGCTGCACCACCACAGTTCCTCCCATGGAGAACCCGTAGAGGAATCTTTTCTTTAGCATGTTCTCATGTTTCTATGGAAATGCAATGAACATGTTAGCAAATAAATAATGGAGGTCCCATGTGAAATGGAAATGTGCCCTTGGGCATTTTCAATAAGTATTTTGGTGATTAGATGCCCAACACAGTAATTGAGTACTTATGTGCGAGAAGTGCAAATCATAGACAAAGGTATGTTTCTAGACTTAGTGAATTGTTTTATGTACTAACATAGATATCCAAATGATAGAAACAGATACTAAAGAAGAAGGGAAGAAAAGGGAAAGAGTTGGATGTGTGCAGCAAACACCAACTCGGTCTGGCACACCGGACTGTCCGGTGGTGCACCGGATAGTGTCCGGTGCGCCAGGTCGACCGGCGATGAACTGGCCACTTTCGGGAAAACACGGAGACGTACAACTATAATTCACCGGACTGTCCGGTGGTGCACCAGACTGTCTGGCGAGCCAACGGTCGCCAGCGCAACGGTCGGTTGCGCAATCCGCGGGCGACGTGTGGCCTGCAGCAACGGTCGGTGTGGTGCACCGGATAGTGTCCGGTGCGCCAACTGACCCCAAGGACCAACGGTCGGATGCGCCAGATATGGAAGGAGATCACGCGCCGGACAACTACAGTGACTGTCCGGTGGTGCACCAGACTGTCCAGTGCACCACCCGACAGAAGGCAAGTTTGGCCTTCCAAGTTAGCCTCCAACGGCTCCTAGCTACCTTGGGGCTATAAAAGGGACCCCTAGGCGCATGGAGGAGAACACGAAGCTTTCACGAAACATTCTAAGACTCCCTGACTCCGACTCCACGCTTTTGATTCTCAATGTTAGCAATTTGAGCTCCATTTGAGTTATGAACTCCGTGTGTTGTGTTTCGAGCTCAAGTTGGGACTTGTGTGCGTGATTGTGCTGCGGATTTGAGTCTTGTGTGTGTTGCTCTACCCAACCTTACTCTGTGCTTTCTTTGTGATATCAATTGTAAGGGCGAGAGACTCCAAATTGTGGAGATTCCTCGCAAACGGGAAAAATACTCTGAAGGAAAATACTGTGGTATTCAAGTTGATCATTGGATCGCTTGAAAGGGGTTGAGTGCAACCCTCATCCATTGGGACGCCACAACATGGAAGTAGGCAAGTGTTACTTGGCCGAACCACGGGATAAAAATCGTGTGTCTCTTGTGTTGCCTTCTCTGTGATTGTTGTGTTCACAAGAACTCGCTTCAAAGCTACTTAGCCATACTAACACTTTGATAATCAAGTTTTGTGGCTATTAGTTTTGGATTTTACAGGATCACCTATTCACACCCCCTCTAGGTGCTCTCACCATGTAGGGCTATGGTTTGCGTACATAGCCACTGGAATGCACACAGCTTCGTTCTCACCACATACACTCTTGAAATGGTTAGAGCAGTCTCTAACGTGTCATCGAAGCTCGAGAGGTAGCCTTTCGAGCCTGAAGATTTACTGTGGCCCTCATGGTTGATTCCATGGACAATGTATCCACGGTGTACTAAAACAAAGGTTGTGTCTGTGTTTTTTATGGAAGTTTGTGAGCATACATCGATGCCATGAGTTCATGGTTTTCACTAATGAAAAGAACATGAAAAATGAAATTGAAGGTTTACCTCCGATGGATATGCTGCACTCGGCTCTGTATCCTATCAAAATTAAGCCACTGAAGAAAGAGCATCTCGTTAGTTCTTAATCAAATCATAGCCAAGGGAGGAAATGAGTGTAAGGAGATGTCGCTACCGTGGCAGATAAAGACCAGAGCTCTGCACTCCGGTTTCCTCGGTGTACACCTGCAGGTGAAGAGCTTGTTTCCTCATGAATTCATGAAGAAGTCTTGCCAAAAATAACGCAGAAATGTGTTAGCAAAAACTGGCTTATACTACACCGATGGAATCAAAAAAGATTTTCGTTGTTAGGAACTGGACCACCCAAGAGAATTGCAGTAGGACTAACCTCTTCATAATTGATATATTCTTTGTACTGAGCCTGCATAAATTAGAAAACCAAATGCTAAGAGTCAAGGAGGCAAAAGAAACATGAAGAAACAAGAGCAAATTCTTCTGAATATGTGAAATATTTTTTCCTGAATGTCGTATGATTATGTTTGGCCAATCTATATGCACAACAACACAACCTTTGTGTTTACTGAAGCTTAGATATGGGATGCGAAAAAAACAAAACTATGGGCAGATCTAAAATATATTGTCCAAAGTCAGTAGGCAATCCATGAAATTTGTGTAGTGATGAAATGAAATTTATGAAAGGAAAATGGGTCACTGTTGGAAAAATTTCCACATCTACCAATCCACCACGTCCGACATGGATCCTCTCTTTGGTTCAATGAATATATTCGGACTGAATTCCTAAAAGAAATAAAAAGTAAAGAAATTATAGCAAATCAGAATTATTAATACTCTCCCATCAGTTCAGTGATATGTCCATGTCATGTCTGTACAAAGGTTGTAGGCTTACCAATTATTGAGCTTTAGGAAATATAGAGAACCTAAATGTTGCAATGCTTCCTTGTTTCTTAATGGGAATGGAAGAGGTAGTTGTGAAGATGATTGTTCACAAGAACATTCTTCCTGAAAATGATACCTTTTTTGCTGACTCCTGGTAATCATCACATCTTGAAATTTCTCAAATTATATATAACCCCTCACAAAGAACCAATGCAAAGACAAATATCATGACATTGAGTATGAGTTTTTTTAGTCAAAAACAAGAGTAATCGGGCCGATTGACCGAAAGAAAATTCAATCAACAACAATCATCATACAACTTCAGCCGATTGATAGCAAGAGTAGTACATGGGAATTTGGGGATGACTGTGAGATCGGGTCGGAGAGGTGGAGCAGGCATGCCCATCATAGGTCAACCTGATCCCATCGTCCCTCACTCCCTATCAAATGGTGATAGCACCGGACCAGCGTTGCAACTGATGGGTGGACTGAGACAATGGTATTGGTGGCTGGCGGCAGGCCACCACCGTGGGTGGGCCGAGGCGACTGTACTGGCGACCGACGGTGGGCCGCCCCTGCCTCCGCACAATGATGAAGATGCACTTGAATGCAGCGACGATGCACCTACCCCATTCATTTAGCACGAAGCCGGCCGGTGGCTTGGGCATGGCGGACTGACAGTGGCTCGGGTGCTCCCAGAAATTATATGCGGTTATTCAACTTCCACGAAGATGACAAAAATCATGATTCCACAATGGCATGATATGGTCATGGGGAAGGGGACCGAGGAAGGCGCCATGAATGGCGTGGAGGTGAACTTTCCATCGAGGACGCGAGATCTACAGACGCGGGGACTATTAGCGAGCGGGGTTTCTAAAACTCGAGGGAAACTGGATCGGCGCGGACGCAGCGCCCCAAAGTGAGAATGGCGACTGGGGCGGGCTCGGGATGGCGCCATTATGGGGGAGGCAGATTGTCGTGGGGCGCGGGGGAGGGCGAGCTTGGGGGCGCCGCAGAGCGAGGGACATTGCCGAGATTGCCATGGAGTGAGGGCACGGCGAGATTGCCGCGAGGGAGAGGGCGCTTGCCGAGGCAGATTGCCGCGGGGGAGGGGCGCTTGCCGAGGCGGAGACGTGGTGAAGCCGTGGTGGACGCCCACGCTAGACACATATGGTATAATAGAGATTGCATTTCTTCTCAACACTATACCCCCCTTGTGTTCCCACCAGAGCCTAAAACATTTGCATATTGGGAATGCACCTACCTAATTGAAAGGAAAATGTGCCTTTGGACCATTTCTATATTGTTTTGGTGATTAGATGCTCAACACATCTTGTTTTGTCTAATATGAGCTCAGAGTTAAAGATAAGCAAATTGGAGAAAAAAGGTATAATTCTAGCACTCAGTAAATTGTTTTTGGTACTAACTATGTCTATTAAGTGCTAGGGTATCTTCTCAAATCGAGAGAAATTAAATTAAGGAAGTTTGGCTAAGACCAGCCAACCTTGCAGCAGCCTGTGGTGCATCGGACTATCCGGTGTGCATCGGGCAGTGTCCGGTGCTAGGCTAGCGCGCTCAGTGAACAGGTCGCTCTCGGGAAAATGCCACAGAGCCACGGCTATAATTTATCGGATTGTCTGGTGTGCACCGGACTGTCTGGTGTGCCAGTCACGCGCCCAGCCAACAGTCGACTGCACGGTCAGCGGGCAACACGTGGCTCAGGCAACGGTCAGCGGGCAGCACCGGACTGTCGGAGTGCCACGGGGACTGTGGCTGGCAACTGTCGACTTCACCAAAGAAGGAAGGAAATCAGGTATTGTTCACTGTCTAGTGGCGCACCGGACTGTTTGGTACGCTCACGGATAAAAAGGCAACCAAATCCTACCAAATGGAGCTCCAACTGCTCCTAGGGTCCTTGGGCTATAAAAGGGACCCCTAGGCGCATGGAGCACAAAAACCAATCAGTCATTGAACATATTACAACGCCGAGACATCGAATTCATGCCTTTGTTTTGATAGATAGAGGTTTGGTCACTTGTTTTTAGCTGTAAAACCGTTGTGTTGTATTTGTGCTTTTCTCTCTTGACTTGTGTGCGTAAGTTGCTGTCAGTTTGTCTCGTGTGTTTGATTCTACTTCCCCCATACTCTTGTGGTTTACTTTAAGATCAATTGTGTAAGGGTGAGAGACTCTAACTTGTAGAGATTCCTCATAAAGGGAAAAACTTGAGATAAGGAAGAAAATTGTAGTACTTAAGTTTGATCTTTAAATCACTTGAGAGGGGTTGAGTGTAACCCTTGAACGAAGGAGGTCACCACAACGTGTAGTAGGCATTGGCCGAACCACGGGATAAAATCACTGTGTCACTTGTGCATCTTTTTATTGTGATTGTTTTCTTCCATAGAGTTCTCACATAATCACATGTGTTATTGTTCCTAAGTTTAATACATATCTTAAAGGACAATTGAAAGGGAAATAGGTTTACACCTTTTTCCTAATTGATTTTGGTGGTTGAATTGCACAACACAAATAATTGGACTAACTAGTTTGCTCTAGATTATAAGTTTTACAGGTGCCAAAGGTTCACAACAAACCAATAAAAAGACCAAGAAAGGGTTCAAATAAAGAGAGCAAAAGACAACCGAAGTGTGCCCTGGTCTGGCGCACCGGACTGTCCGGTGTGCCACCGGACAGTGTCCGGTGCACCAGGGAACCAAACTCCGAACTACTCACCTTCGGGAATTCTAGGGGCCGCTTCGCTATAATTCACCGGATTGTCCGGTGTAGCACCGGACTGTCCGGTGTGCCAGCGGAGCAACGGCTACTTCACGCCAACGGTCGTCTGCAGAGGACATTAAATGCGCTACAGTGCGCGCAGAAGTCAGAGCACGCGCCAGACGGCGCACCGAACAGTCTACAGGACCTGTTTGGTGCACCACCGGACTGTCTGGTGGCCCAGAAGACAGAAGCTCCAACGGTCAAACCCTAACGGTCGGGTGACGTGGCTGGCG
Organism: Zea mays; assembly: GCF_902167145.1. Taxonomy (NCBI): domain Eukaryota; kingdom Viridiplantae; phylum Streptophyta; class Magnoliopsida; order Poales; family Poaceae; genus Zea; species Zea mays. Next base: position 134,792,318 of record NC_050104.1, read on the forward strand.
CACCGGACAGTGTCCAGTGGCGCACCGGACTGTCCGGTGCGCCATGCGACAACAGCCTCCACCAACGGTTCATTTGGTGGTTGGGGCTATAAATACCCCCAACCACCCACCATTCATTGCATCCAAGTTTTCAGCCTTCAAACACCTTACAAGAGCTATAGCATTCAATACAAGACATAATCAAAGAGATCAAATCCTCTCCCAAGTCCAAAGATCATTCCAATCAAATAGTGACTCGTGAGAGAGAGAGACTTGTGTTCATTTGAGCTCTTGCGCTTGGATTGCTTTTCTTCTTCATTCTTTCTTGATTCCAACTCAATTGTAACCAAGGCAGGAGACACCAATTGTGTGGTGGTCCTTGTGGGGACTTAGTGTCCCGTTTGATTGAGAAGAGAAGCTCACTCGGTCTAAGTGACCGTTTGAGAGAGGGAAAGGGTTGAAAGAGACCCGATCTTTGTGACCACCTCAACGGGGAGTAGGTTTGCAAGAACCGAACCTCGGTAAAACAAATCACCGTGTCATCCGCCTTATTTGCTTGTGATTTGTTTTTCGCCCTCTCTTTTGGACTCGTTTATATTTCTAATGCTAACACTGGCTTGTAGTAGTGCTTAAAGTTTGTAAATTTCAGATTCGCCCTATTCACCCCCCTCTAGGCGACTTTCAACAATCAAGTGAAGAGTTATCTTCTTCTCTCTACCTCTATTCGTATCAACTTGGTTTTGATTTTACTAACTAAAAGGGAAATGGTCTCAACATTTTCTATAGTCGATTTTGGTGTTTGGCGTCCATCACAAACATATGGACTAACTGAAAGGGAAATGTGCCCTTGGGCAATTTCAATAAGTATTTTGGTGATTAGATGCCCAACACAATAATTGAGTACTTATGCGAGAAGTGCAAATCAGAGACAAAGGTATGTTTCTAGACTCGGTGAATTGTTTTATGTACTAACATAGTTATCCAAGTGCTAGAAACAGTGACTAAAGAAGAAGAGAAGAAAAGGGAAAGAGTTGGCTGTGTGCAGCCAACACCAGCTCGGTCTGGCACACCGGACTGTCCGGTGCGCCAGGCTGACCGGCGATGAACTCGCCGCTTTCGGGAAAATGCAGAGGCGTACGACTATAATTCATCGGACTGTCTAGTGGTGCACCGGACTGTCCGGTGAGCCAACGGTCGCCAGCGCCAACGGTCGGCTGCGCAATTCGCGGGTGACGCGTGGCCCGCAGGGCCGCAGCAACAGTTGATTGGGCACACTGGACTGTCCGGTGCGCCAATCGACCCCGAGGACCAACGGTCGAATGCGCTAGAAAAGGAAGGAGATCACGCACCGGACAGCTACAGTGATTGTCCAGTGGTGCACCGGACTGTCCGGTGCACCACCCGACAGAAGGCAAGTTTGGCCTTCCAAGTTGGCCTCCAACGGCTCGTAGCTGCCTTTGGGCTATAAAAGGGACCCCTAGGTGCGTGGAGGACCAGACCAAGCTTTCAGGAAACGTTCTAAGACTCCCAGACTCCGACTCCACGCACAAAGGAGATTTGGGACGTGCTCAAAGGAGATTTGGGATGTGCTCAAGACCGCGCACGAAGGAGACGAGGTGACCAAGATCACTAAGAGAGAGACGATCGAGGGGGGGGGCTCAGTCGGTTCATGCTTCACCAAGGGGAGGAGCCACAAGCGATGTACAACCGGCTCAAGACCTTGGTGAACCAAGTGCGCAACCTCGGGAGCACCAAATGGGATGCCCATGAGATGGTCAAGGTTATTCTAAGATCACTTGTATTTCTTAATCCCACTCAAGTTCAATTAATTCGTGGTGATCCTAGATACAAGCTAATGTCTCCCGAGGAAGTGATAGGAAAATTTGTGAGCTTTGAATTGATGATCAAAGGCTCCAAGAAAATCATCGAGCAAGGCGCCTCCTCCACACCCGATGTGCAACCCGTTGCATTCAAGGCAACGGAGGAGAAGAAAGAAGACTCTACACCTAGTAGGGTCCCCCATAGATGCCTCCAAGCTCGACAATGAGGAGATGACGCTCATCATCAAGAGCTTTCGCCAAATCCTCAAGCAAAGGAGGGGGAAGGACTACAAACCCCGCTCCAAGAAAGTTTGCTACAAGTGTGGTAAGCCTGGTCATTTTATTGCAAAATGTCCATTATCAAGTGATAGTGACAGGGGCGACGACAAGAAGGGAAAGAGAAGTGAAAAGAAGAGGTACTACAAGAAGAAGGGCGACAATGCCCATGTATGCCACAAGTGGGACTCGGACGAGAGCTCCACCGACGAGGACGTCGCAAACATCGCCTTCACCAAGGGCCTTCTCTTTCCCAACGTCGGCCACAAGTGCCTCATGGCAAAGGACGGCAAGAAGAAGAAGGTAAAATCTAGATCCTCCACTAAGTATGCAACATCTAGTGATGAGGCTAATTATAGTGACGATGAGGATGATTTATTGACACTTTTTGCCAACCTAAACATGCAACAAAAGGAGAAATTAAATGAATGAATTAGTGCTATTCATGATAAGGATGAACTCTTAGATAGTCAAGAGGACTTCCTAATTAAAGAAAATAAAAAGCATGTTAAGGTTAAAAATGCTTATGCTCTAGAGGTAGAAAAATGTGTAAAATTAACTAGTGAACTAAGCACTTGCCATGATGTTATTTCCAACCTTAGAAATGAGCATGCTAAATTAAATGCTAAGGTTGAGAATTTAAATGTTTGTGATGATTCTCTTGTTAGTCTTAGGAATGATAATGCTAGTTTGATTACTAAGATTGACAAGTTAAATGCATCTCTCTCTAGCATTAAAAATGAGAATGAAAAATTGATTGCTAAGACTAAAGATTTAAATGTTTGCAATATTTACATTTCCAATCTTAGAGATGAAAATGTCATATTACATGCTAAGATTGTTGAACTAAATTCATGCAAACCCTCTACATCTACCGTTGAGCATATTACCATTTGCACCAGATGTAGAGACATTAATGTTGATGCTATTCGTGATCACCTAGCTTTAATTAAACAACAAAATGATCACATAGCTCAACTTAGTGCCAAAATTAATGAGCATGACTTAGAAAATGAAAAATTTAAATTTGCTAGAAGCATGCTCTATAGTTGGAGACGCCCTGACATTAAGGATGGCATTGGCTTCCAACAAGGAGACAATGTCAAGCTTAATGCCCATCCTAAAAGATTATCTAACTTTGTTAAGGGCAAAGCTCCCATGCCTCAGGATAACGAGGGTTACATTTTATACCCTGCCGGTTATCCCGAGCACAAAATTAGGAGAATTCACTCTAGGAAGTCTCACTCTGGCTCTAATCATGCTTTTATGTATAAGAGTGAGGCATCTAGCTCTAGGCAATCAACCTGTGCTAAATTGCCTAAGAAGAAAACTCCTATTGCGTCAAATGATCATAACATTTCATTTAAGACTTTTGATGCATCCTATGTGCTTACTAACAAATCAAGCAAAGTAGTTGCCAAATATGTTGGGGGCAAACACAAGGGGTCAAAGACTTGTGTTTGGGTACCCAAGGTGCTTGTTTCTAATGTGAAAGGACCCAAGACCATTTGGGTACCTAAGAACAAGGCCTAAACTTGTTTTGTAGGTTTATGCATCCGGGGGCACAAGTTGGATCATCGATAGCGGGTGCACAAACCACATGACAGGGGAGAAAAACCATGATCCCCAACGAGCCATCACATTCGGGGATGAAAATCAAGGTTTGGTCAAAGGATTGGGTAAAATTGCTATATCACCTGACCATTCTATTTCCAATGTTTTTCTTGTAGATTCTTTAGATTACAATTTGCTTTTTGTTTCTCAATTATGCAAAATGGGCTACAACTGTCTTTTTACGGATATAGGTGTTACTGTCTTTAGAAGAAGTGATGATTCAGTAGCATTTAAGGGAGTGTTAGAGGGTCAGCTATACTTAGTAGATTTTGATAGAGCTGAACTCGACACTTGCTTAATTGCTAAGACTAACATGGGTTGGCTCTGGCACCGCCGACTAGCCCATGTTGGGATGAAGAATATTCATAAGCTTCTGAAGGGAGAGCACATTTTGGGACTAACCAATCTTCATTTTGAGAAAGACAGGGTATGTAGCGCATGTCAAGCAGGGAAGCAAGTTGGTGTTCATCATCCACACAAGAACATCATGACGACTGACAGGCCGCTTGAGCTACTCCACATGGACCTATTCGGCCCGATCGCTTACATAAGCATCGACGGGAGTAAGTATTGTCTTGTAATTGTGGATGATTATTCTCGCTTCACTTGGGTGTTCTTTTTGCAGGAAAAATCACAAACCCAAGAGACCTTAAAGGGATTCTTGAGACATGCTCAAAATGAGTTCGGCTTGAGGATCAAGAAAATAAGAAGCGACAACGGGACGGAGTTCAAGAACTCACAAATAGAAGGCTTCCTTGAGAAGGAGGGCATCAAGCATGAGTTCTCTTCTCCCTACACGCCACAACAAAATGGTGTAGTGGAGAGGAAGAATAGAACTTGAAAGGGAAATGTGCCCTTGGGCCATTTCTATGTATTTTGGTGATTGAGTGCCAACACATGTGCTTAATTGGGAATTTATGTACAAGGATGAACAAAGTGTAAATCACAAGTAAAGGTATGTTTCTAAGCCTTAGTACATTGGTTTTAAGTACTAATATATTTGTCTAAGTGTTAGAAACAGAAAGAAGAAGAATAGAGAAAAGGAGAAGGGACTTGGCTGTGTGCTGCCAAGACCCAGCTCGGTCTGGAGCACCGGACTGTCCGGTGTGCACCGGACAGTGTCCGGTGCGCCAGGCTGGCGCGACTCGAACTGGCCGCTCTCGGGAAATTGGCCGGCGGCGTACGGCTAAAATTCACCGGACTGTCCGGTGTGCACCGGACTGTCCGGTGAGCCAACGGTCGGCCAGGGCCAACGGTCGGCCGCGCAATCCGCGCGGGACACGTGGCCGAGCCAACGGTCGGAAGACGGCACCGGACTGTCCGGTGTGCACCGGACATGTCCGGTGCGCCAACAGCGCCAGATCTGCCAACGGTCTGCAACGGTCGTCTTCGCCGTTTAAGGAAACAAATCGGGCACCGGACAGTGTCCGGTGTGCACCGGACTGTCCGGTGCCCCCGACGACAGAAGGCAAGGATGGCCTTCCGGATTTGCTCTCAACGGCTCCTAGCTGCCTTGGGGCTATAAAAGGAGCCCCTAGGCGCATGGAGGAGATACATAAGCAACCTTTGAGCATTCTTGATCATCCACACTAAGTCTCTGCGCATTCGTTTGTGTTTCTAAGTGATTCGAGCTCTGTTCTAAGTGAGAACTCTGAGATAGTCTTGTGAGCTCGATTCTTGGCCGTGTGTGTGCGCTTTTGCTGTGGATTTGTGTGTGTTGCTTCCCTCCCTTACTCTGTGTTTCATTTGTGATCATATACTTGTAAGGGCAAGAGACTCCAATTTGTGGAGATTCCTTGCAAACGGGATAGTGAAAGGAAAACAAAACACCGTGGTATTCAAGTGGGTCTTTGGACCGCTTGAGAGGGGTTGATTGCAACCCTCGTCCGTTGGGACGCCACAACGTGGAGTAGGCAAGCGTTGGTCTTGGCCGAACCACGGGATAAAACCACTGTGTCACTCTGTGCTTGATTCTCTTGTGGTACTGTGTTTTGTTGAGACTTCACCTTAGCCACTTGGCAATAATCGTGCTAACACTTAACAAGTTTTTGTGGCTTAAGTTTGAAGTTTTTACAGGATCACCTATTCACCCCCCCCCCTCTAGGTGCTCTCAATTGGTATCAAAGCCGTTCTCTTCACAAAGGGACTAACCGCCCGAAGAGATGGATCCTAAGGGGAAGGGTATAGTGATCAACGACAAAGAGAAGGAATCCTTCGTCAACGAGCCGAAGGACGATAAGCCTACCGACTCCGGCTCGGGCCAAAGACGGAAGGAAGGGAAGAAGAAGAAGACCAGGCGCATCAAGGAGATCGTCTACTACGACAGCGACGAGTCTACTTCTTCCCAAAAGGACGAGGACCACAACGACTACGAGAAAAGAAAACCGGTTAATTCGAACTTTTCTTTTGATTACTCTCGTATTCCGCAAAGTTCACATTCTCATTTGCTCTCCATTCCACTCGGCAAGCCCCCACACTTTGATGGAGAGGACTACGGATTTTGGAGCCACAAAATGCGTAGTCACCTATTCTCTCTCCATCCTAGTATATGGGAGATTGTAGAGAGTGGAATGCATTTTGATAGTTCGGATAGTCCCATGTTCATTAATGAACAAATTCATAAGAATGCACAAGCTACTACTGTTCTTCTAGCTTCCTTGTGCAGGAATGAATACCATAAGGTGAGCGGCTTGGATAACGCCAAGCAAATCTGGGACACCCTCAAGATTTCTCATGAGGGGAACGACGTCACCTTACTCACCAAGATGGAGTTGGTGGAGGGCGAGCTTGGACGGTTCGCAATGATAAGGGGCGAGGAGCCAACGCAAACATACAATCAGCTCAAGACCCTTATCAACAAGATAAGAAGCTACGGGAGCACGCGATGGACGGACCACGACGTCGTCCGCCTAATGCTAAGGTCATTTACCGTTCTTGATCCTCACTTGGTGAACAATATACGTGAAAATCCCAGGTACACCAAGATGTCGCCCGAAGAAGTTCTTAGGAAATTTGTTAGCGGGCGAATGATGATCAAGGAGGCGAGATATGTGGACGACGCCTTGAATGGTCCGATCAACGAGCCGCAACCTCTCGCTCTCAAGGCAACACGAAGCAAGGAGGCGCTACCTAGCAAGGTGGCACAAATTGAGGCGGCTGGACTCAACGATGAAGAAATGGCCCTCATTATCAAGAGATTCAAGACGGTGCTAAAGGATCGCAATGGACAGCCGAGCAAGACTAAGACCAAGGGGAAGCGATCATGCTTCAAATGCGGTAAGCTTGGTCATTTTATTGCTAACTGTCCTGATAATGATAGTGACCAGGAAAAGGGGAACAAGAGGGAAAAGAAGAAGCATTACAAGAAGGCAAAGGGCGAGGCGCATCTAGGCAAGGAGTGGGACTCGGATTGCTCCTCGTCCGACTCCGACAATGAAGGACTCGCCGCCACCGCCTTCAACAAATCAACCCTCTTCCCCAACGAGCGTCACACATGCCTTATGGCAAGAGAGAAGAAGGTATGTACTCGCAACTCTACCTATGCTTCTTCAAGTGAGGACGAATCTAGTGATGAGGATGAAGTAGATTATTCATGTTTGTTCAAGGGCTTAGATAGATCTAAGATAGACAAAATTAATGAATTAATTGATGCCTTGAATGAAAAGAATATACTTTTAGAAAAGCAAGAGGATTTGTTGTATGAAGAGCATGATAAATTTGTTGAGGCACAAAAATCCTATGCTTTAGAAGTTAAGAGAAATGAAATGCTTTCTTTTGAACTATCTACTCGTCATGAAACCATTTCTACTTTGAAAGGTGTCAACAATGATTTAAATGCTAAATTAGAAGTAGCAAACAAATCCAATTCTTGTGTAGAACATGTTGAAATTTGTACTAGGTGTAAAGACTTTGACATTAATGCTTGTAGTGAACACCTAGTTTCAATTTCCAAGCTTAATGATGAACTGGCTAGTCTTAATGCTCAACTTAAGACTAGCAAGAATGATTTCGATAAGCTAAAATTTGCAAGGGATGCCTACACAATTGGTAGACACCCCTCAATTAAGGATGGTCTTGGCTTCAAGAGAGAGGCCAAGAACTTAACAAGCCATAAGGCTCCCATCTTCGTCCAGGAGAAAGGGAAGGCCCCTATGGCTAGTAATGCTAAAAAGAACCATGCTTTTATGTATTATGATAGGAGAAATGCTAGAAATGCTTATAATGATTTTGATTCACATGTTTATGATTCTCATGCCATGTTTGCCTCTAGTTCTTCTTATAAGCATGATAGGGATATGCCTAGGAGAAATATTGCTCATGTGCCTAGAAAGAATGTTATTCATGCTCCTAGGAAAGTAGTGAATGAACCTTCTATAATTTATTGTGCTTTAAACACTTCCTTTGCTATTTGTAGAAAGGATAGGAAAATAGTTGCTAGGAAGTTAGGGGCAAAATGCAAGGGAGACAGGACTTGCATTTGGGTCCCTAAGGACATTTGTGCTAACCTTGCAGGACCCAACATGAGTTGGGTACCTAAGACCCAAGCCTAAATTTGCCTTGCAGGTTTATGCATCCGGGGGTTCAAGCTGGATTATTGACAGCGGATGCACAAACCATATGACGGGGGAGAAGAAGATGTTCACCTCCTACGTCAAAAATAAGGATTCCCAAGATTCAATTATATTCGGTGATGGGAATCAAGGCAAGGTAAAAGGGCTAGGTAAAATTGCAATTTCTAATGAGCATTCTATATCAAATGTATTCTTAGTGGAGAGTCTTGGATATAATTTGCTATCTGTCAGTCAATTATGTCAAATGGGATATAATTGTTTATTTACAAATGTAGATGTGTCTGTCTTTAGAAGAAGTGATGGTTCACTAGCTTTTAAGGGTGTATTAGACGGCAAACTTTATTTAGTTGATTTTGCAAAAGAAGAGGCCGGTCTAGATGCATGCTTAATGGCTAAGACTTGCATGGGCTGGCTGTGGCATCGCCGCTTAGCACATGTGGGGATGAAGAACCTCCACAAGCTTCTAAAGGGAGAACATGTGATAGGTCTAACCAATGTTCATTTCGAAAAAGATAGACCTTGTGCAGCTTGTCAAGCAGGGAAACAGGTGGGAGGAGCGCATCACAGCAAGAATGTGATGACCACTTCAAGACCCCTGGAGCTGCTGCATATGGATCTCTTCGGACCCGTCGCCTATCTAAGCATAGGGGGAAGTAAGTATGGTCTAGTTATTGTTGATGACTTTTCCCGCTTCACTTGGGTGTTCTTTTTGCAGGATAAGTCTGAAACCCAAGGGACCCTCAAGCGCTTCCTCAGGAGGGCTCAAAATGAGTTTGAGCTCAAAGTGAAAAAGATAAGAAGCGACAACGGGTCCGAGTTCAAGAACCTTCAAGTGGAGGAGTTCCTTGAAGAGGAAGGGATCAAGCACGAGTTCTCCGCTCCCTACACACCACAGCAAAATGGTGTGGTAGAGAGGAAGAACAGGACGCTCATTGACATGGCGAGGACGATGCTAGGAGAGTTCAAGACCCCCGAGTGCTTTTGGACGGAAGCCGTGAACACTGCTTGCCATGCCATCAACAGGGTCTACCTTCATCGCCTACTCAAGAAGACGTCGTATGAGCTTCTAACCGGTAACAAACCCAATGTATCTTACTTTCGTGTATTTGGGAGCAAGTGCTACATTCTAGTGAAGAAAGGTAGAAATTCTAAGTTTGCTCCCAAAGCTGTAGAAGGGTTTTTGTTAGGTTATGACTCAAATACAAAGGCGTATAGAGTCTTCAACAAATCATCGGGTTTGGTTGAAGTCTCTAGCGACGTTGTATTTGATGAGACTAATGGCTCTCCAAGAGAGCAAGTTGCTGATTGTGATGATGTAGATGAAGAAGATGTTCCGACGGCCGCTATACGGACCATGGCGATTGGAGAAGTACGGCCACAGGAACAAGATGAACGAGATCAACCTTCTTCCTCAACTATGGTGCATCCCCCAACCAAAGATGACGAACAGGTACCTCAAGTGGAGGCGCTTGATCAAGGGGGAGCACAAGATAATCAAGTGATGGAGGAAGAAGTGCAACCGGCACCTCCAACCCAAGTTCGAGCAATGATTCAAAGGGATCATCCCGTCGACCAAATTCTGGGTGACATTAGCAAGGGAGTAACTACTAGATCTCGATTAGTTAATTTTTGTGAGCATTACTCCTTTGTCTCTTCTATTGAGCCTTTCAGGGTAGAAGAGGCCTTGCTAGATCCGGACTGGGTGTTGGCCATGCAAGAGGAGTTAAACAATTTCAAGCGCAATGAAGTTTGGACACTGGTGCCTCGTCCGAAGCAAAATGTTGTGGGAACCAAGTGGGTGTTCCGCAACAAACAGGACGAGCACGGGGTGGTGACGAGAAACAAGGCTCGACTTGTGGCAAAAGGTTATGCCCAAGTCGCAGGTTTGGATTTCGAGGAGACTTTTTGCTCCTGTGGCTAGGCTAGAATCAATTCGTATCTTGCTAGCATATGCCGCTCACCATTCTTTCAGGTTGTTTCAAATGGATGTGAAGAGCGCTTTCCTCAACGGGCCAATCAAGGAGGAGGTGTACGTGGAGCAACCCCCTGGCTTCGAGGATGAACGGTACCCCGACCATGTGTGTAAGCTCTCTAAGGCGCTCTATGGACTTAAGCAAGCCCCAAGAGCATGGTATGAATGCCTTAGAGATTTCTTAATTGCTAATGCTTTCAAGGTTGGGAAAGCCGATCCAACTCTTTTTACTAAGACTTGTAATGGTGATTTGTTTGTGTGCCAAATTTATGTCGATGACATAATATTTGGTTCTACTAACCAAAAGTCTTGTGAAGAGTTTAGCAGGGTGATGACGCAGAAATTCGAGATGTCGATGATGGGCGAGTTGAACTACTTCCTTGGGTTCCAAGTGAAGCAACTCAAGGACGGCACCTTCATCTCCCAAACGAAGTACACGCAAGATCTGCTAAAGCGGTTTGGGATGAAGGACGCCAAGCCCGCAAAGACTCCGATGGGGACCGACGGACACACCGACCTCAACAAAGGAGGTAAGTCCGTTGATCAAAAAGCATACCGGTCAATGATAGGTTCTTTGCTTTACTTATGTGCTAGTAGACCGGATATTATGCTTAGCGTATGCATGTGTGCTAGATTTCAATCCGATCCTAAGGAGTGTCACTTAGTGGCGGTGAAGCGAATTCTTAGATATTTGGTTGCTACGCCTTGCTTCGGGCTCTGGTATCCAAAGGGGTCTACCTTTGACTTAGTTGGATACTCAGACTCCGACTATGCTGGATGTAAGGTCGATAGGAAGAGTACATCGGGGACGTGCCAATTCTTAGGAAGGTCCCTGGTGTCATGGAACTCTAAGAAACAAACTTCCGTTGCCCTATCCACCGCTGAGGCCGAGTATGTTGCCGCAGGACAGTGTTGCGCGCAACTACTTTGGATGAGGCAAACCCTCAGGGACTTTGGCTACAATCTGAGCAAAGTCCCACTCCTATGTGACAATGAGAGTGCTATCCGCATGGCGGAGAATCCTGTTGAACACAGCCGCACAAAGCACATAGACATCCGGCATCACTTTTTGAGAGACCACCAGCAAAAGGGAGATATCGAAGTGTTTCACGTTAGCACCGAGAACCAGCTAGCCGATATCTTCACTAAGCCTCTAGATGAGAAGACCTTTTGCAGGTTGCGTAGTGTGCTAAATGTCTTAGATTCGCGGAACCTGGATTGCAATTGTAGCATACATGTAGTTATGCTTTTGATCATGTTCCTTTTTTTGCATTTTGTTGCTTATTATGGTGCTCAAGTTGTACAAACACTCCCTGGACCTCACAAGTCCGTTGCAAAGTGATGCACATGTGTAGGGGGAGATGTGTTACAACTTGACCCTTTGAGACTAACCATGTGCTTGAGTTTGATAATTTAGTCTCGAAGGAGGATTGAAAGGGAAAAGGTGGACTTGGACCATGAAAGACTTCCACTGCACTCCGATGAGAGGGTAACTAATTCCAAGTTCATCTCATGAAATCTTATTGCCATTTGCTCTTAATTGAAGACTTTGGTGAGGCAATGGGGTTAACGGGCCAAGATTGATTCCGTTTTGGTGCTTGATGCCAAAGGGGGAGAAAATAAAGGCCAAAGTGATAAATGGATCAGCTACCACTTGAGAGATTTTGAAAATAGTAGAATAGAGTTTTTGTTTTGTCAAAAGCTTTTATTGTCTCTTATTGTCTCTATTTTCAAAAGTTGGCTTCTTGTGGGGAGAAGTGTTGATTATGGGAAAAAGGGGGAGTTTTTGAAATCTTTGATCAATCTCTTTTGGAATGACTCTCTTTATACTTCAACATGTGTGTTTGACTTAGAGATAGAGATTTGAGTTTGATTTGCAAAAACAAACCAAGTGGTGGCAAAGGATGATCCATATATGCCAAAATTGAATAAAACCAATTTGAGTTTTTATTTAAAGTGATTTTGCACTTGTTCTAGTTGCTTTATGGTGTGTTGGCATAAATCACCAAAAAGGGGGAGATTGAAAGGGAAATGTGCCCTTGGGCCATTTCTATGTATTTTGGTGATTGAGTGCCAACACATGTGCTTAATTGGGAATTTATGTACAAGGATGAACAAAGTGTAAATCACAAGTAAAGGTATGTTTCTAAGCCTTAGTACATTGGTTTTAAGTACTAATATATTTGTCTAAGTGTTAGAAACAGAAAGAAGAAGAATAGAGAAAAGGAGAAGGGACTTGGCTGTGTGCTGCCAAGACCCAGCTCGGTCTGGAGCACCGGACTGTCCGGTGTGCACCGGACAGTGTCCGGTGCGCCAGGCTGGCGCGACTCGAACTGGCCGCTCTCGGGAAATTGGCCGGCGGCGTACGGCTAAAATTCACCGGACTGTCCGGTGTGCACCGGACTGTCCGGTGAGCCAACGGTCGGCCAGGGCCAACGGTCGGCCGCGCAATCCGCGCGAGACACGTGGCCGAGCCAACGGTCGGAAGACGGCACCGGACTGTCCGGTGTGCACCGGACATGTCTGGTGCGCCAACAGCGCCAGATCTGCCAACGGTCTGCAACGGTCGTCTTCGCCGTTTAAGGAAACAAATCGGGCACCGGACAGTGTCCGGTGTGCACCGGACTGTCCGGTGCCCCCGACGACAGAAGGCAAGGATGGCCTTCCGGATTTGCTCTCAACGGCTCCTAGCTGCCTTGGGGCTATAAAAGGAGCCCCTAGGCGCATGGAGGAGATACATAAGCAACCTTTGAGCATTCTTGATCATCCACACTAAGTCTCTGCGCATTCGTTTGTGTTTCTAAGTGATTCGAGCTCTGTTCTAAGTGAGAACTCTGAGATAGTCTTGTGAGCTCGATTCTTGGCCGTGTGTGTGCGCTTTTGCTGTGGATTTGTGTGTGTTGCTTCCCTCCCTTACTCTGTGTTTCATTTGTGATCATATACTTGTAAGGGCAAGAGACTCCAATTTGTGGAGATTCCTTGCAAACGGGATAGTGAAAGGAAAACAAAACACCGTGGTATTCAAGTGGGTCTTTGGACCGCTTGAGAGGGGTTGATTGCAACCCTCGTCCGTTGGGACGCCACAACGTGGAGTAGGCAAGCGTTGGTCTTGGCCGAACCACGGGATAAAACCACTGTGTCACTCTGTGCTTGATTCTCTTGTGGTACTGTGTTTTGTTGAGACTTCACCTTAGCCACTTGGCAATAATCGTGCTAACACTTAACAAGTTTTTGTGGCTTAAGTTTGAAGTTTTTACAGGATCACCTATTCACCCCCCCCTCTAGGTGCTCTCAGAACTCTATTGGACATGGCAAGAACCATGCTTGATGAGTACAAGACTTCGGATTGGTTTTGGGCCGAGGCGGTCAACACCGCATGCTACGCCATCAACCGGTTATATCTACACCGAATCCTCAAGAAGACATCTTATGAACTCCTCACCGGTAAAAAGCTCAATGTTTCATATTTTAGAGTCTTTGGTAGCAAATGCTTTATTCTTGTTAAAAGACGTAGAAAATCTAAATTTGCTCCTAATGCTGTAGAAGGCTTTTTACTTGGTTATGATTCAAACACAAGGGCATATAGAGTCTTTAACAAGTCCACTGGACTAGTTGAAGTTTCTTGTGACATTGTGTTTGATGAGACTAACGGCTCTCAAGTAGAGCAAGTTGATCTTGATGAGCTAGATGATGAAGAGGCTCTGTGCGTCGCGCTAAGGAACATGTCCATTGGGGATGTGTGTCCTAAGGAATCCGAAGAGCCTCCACATGCACAAGATCAAACATCTTCCTCAATGCAAGCATTTCCACCAACTCAAGATGAGGATCAAGCTCAAGATGATGATGAAGATCAAGAGGAGCCACCTCAAGAGGAGGACAATGATCAAGGGGGAGATGCTAATGATCAAGACAAGGAAGATGATGAGGGTCCAAGACCGCCACACCCAAGAGTCCACCAAGCAATCCAACGAGATCACCCCGTGAACACCATCCTCGGCGATATACATAAAGGGGGTAACCACTCGATCTTGTGTTGCTCATTTTTGTGAACATTACTCTTTTGTTTCCTCTATTGAGCCACACAAGGTAGAGGAAGCACTTCAAGATTCGGATAGGGTGTTGGCAATGCAAGAGGAGCTCAACAACTTCACGAGGAATGAGGTATGGCATCTTGTTCCACGTCCTAACCAAAATGTTGTAGGAACCAAGTGGGTTTTCCGCAACAAGCAAGATGAGCATGGTGTGGTGACAAGGAACAAAGCCCGACTTGTGGCCAAGGGATATTCACAAGTCGAAGGTTTGGATTTCGGTGAAACCTATGCACCCGTAGCTAGGCTTGAGTCAATTCGCATTTTACTTGCCTATGCTTCTTACCATGGCTTTAAGCTTTACCAAATGTTCGTGAAAAGTGCCTTTCTCAATGGACCAATCAAGGAAGAGGTCTATGTTGAGCAACCTCTCGACTTTGAAGATAGTGAGTACCCTAACCATGTTTATAAACTCTCTAAGGCGCTTTATGGGCTTAAGCAAGCCCCAAGAGCATGGTATGAATGCCTAAGAGATTTTCTTATCGCTAATGGCTTCAAAGTCGGAAAAGCCGATCCTACTCTCTTTACTAAAACACTTGCTAATGATTTGTTTGTATGCCAAATTTATGTTGATGATATCATATTTGGGTCTACTAACGAATCTACATGTGAAGAGTTTAGTAGGATCATGACTCAAAAATTCGAGATGTCTATGATGGGGGAGTTGAAGTATTTCTTAGGATTTCAAGCCAAGCAACTCCAAGAGGGCACCTTCATTAGCCAAACGAAGTACATTCAAGACATACTCACCAAGTTTGGAATGAAGGATGCCAAGCCCATCAAGACACCCATGGGAACTAATGGGCATCTCGACCTCGACACGGGAGGTAAATCCGTAGATCAAAAGGTATACCGTTCGATGATATGTTATTTACTCTACTTATGTGCATCTCGACCGGATATTATGCTTTCCGTATGCATGTGTGCAAGATTCCAAGCCGATCCTAAGGAAGTTCACCTTAGGGCCGTAAAATGAATCTTGAGATATTTAGTTTATACTCCTAAGTTTGGCCTTTGGTACCCCAGGGGATCCACATTTGATTTAATTGGGTATTCCGATGCTGATTGGGCAGGGTGTAAAATTAATAGAAAGAGCACATCAGGGACTTGCCAGTTCTTGGGAAGATCTCTGGTGTCTTGGGCTTCAAAGAAGCAAAATTCTATGGCTCTTTCTATCGCCGAAGCCGAGTATATTGCCGCAGGGCATTATTGCGCGCAATTGCTTTGGATGAGGCAAACCCTCAGGGACTATGGTTACAAATTAACCAAAGTTCCTCTTCTATGTGATAATAAGAGTGCAATCCGCATGGCGGATAATCCCGTTGAGCATAGCCGTATTAAACACATAGTCATTCCGTATCATTTTTAAGGGATCACCAACAAAAGGGGGATATCGAGATTGCATATGTTAACACCAAAGAACAATTAGCCGATATCTTTACCAAGCCATTAGATGAGCAAACATTTACCAAACTTAGGCATGAGCTAAATATTCTTGATTCTAGGAATTTTCATTGATATTTTGCACACATTGCTCATTTATATACCTTTGATCATATCTCTTTCTTTGCTATGACTAATGTGGTTTTCAAGTGTATTTTAAGCTAAGTCATAGAATGAAAGGGAAAAGGAGCCTTCGGCGAAGACAAGGCTTCCACTCCACTGCATCGATTATTCACCCTTCGCCATCGCTCCGCAACACACTCTCCAATTCGGTATAATCTTCACTCATATGTGATTTACCATAAGGGGAGAAAGTAGTTAAAAGGGCTTATATTTCACTCACAAGTATTCGTTTTTGGCGATTCATGTCAAAGGGGGAGAAAGTATTAGCCCAAAGCAAAAGGACCGCACCACCACCAATTTCAAAAATGTAGTCTTTCAAATATGGTTTAAGAAAAGATTTTAGTATGTTTTTCAATTGGTATCTTACTCATTGATATAATTTCAAATTGGTATACCCTCTTCAAAATTAACACCAAAACCCTCTTGAACACTAAGAGGAGGATTTCACTAAGGGGGAGTTTTGTTTAGTCAAAGGAAAAGCATTTGAAAGAGGGGGAGAAATTTTCAAATCTTGAAAATGCTTCTCAAAATCCTATTCATATACCTTTGACTATTTGCAAAAGACTTTGAAAAAGAAATTCCAAAACATTGCAAAACAAAACAAGTGGCGCAAGCGTGGTCCAAAATTTTAATGAGAAGAAAGCCATCCATGCATATCTAGAAGAAATAATTATTGGTTTCATTCCAAGCAACCTCTGCACTCACATTAAGCAAACTAGTTCAATTCTGCACTTTTATATTTGCTTTGGTTTGTGTTGGCATCAATCACCAAAAAGGGGGAGATTGAAAGGGAAATAGGTTATACCTTTTTCCTAATTGATTTTGGTGGTTGATTTGCCCAACACAAATAATTGGACTAACTAGTTTGCTCTAGATTATAAGTTTTACAGGTGTCAAAGGTTCACAACAAACCAATAAAAAGACCAAGAAAGGGTTCAAATAAAGAGAGCAAAATACAACCGAAGTGTGCCCTGGTCTGGCGCACCGGACTGTCCGGTGTGCCAGCGGAGCAACGACTACTTCGCGCCAACGGTCGTCTGCAGAGGACATTAAATGCGCTAGAGTGCGCGCAGAAGTCAGAGCACGCGCTAGACGGCGCACCGAACAGTCTACATGACCTGTCCGGTGCACCACCGGACTGTCTGGTGGCCCAGAAGACAGAAGCTCCAACGATCGAACCTTAACAGTCGGGTGACGTGGCTGGCGCACCGGACAGTCCGGTGCGCCATGCGACAGCAGCCTCCACCAACGGTTCATTTGGTGGTTGGGGCTATAAATACCCCCAACCACCCACCATTAATTGCATCCAAGTTTTCAGCCTTCAAACATCTTACAAGAGCTATAACATTCAATACAAGACACAATCAAAGAGATCAAATCCTCTCCCAAGTCCAAAGATCATTCCAATCAAATAGTGACTCGTGAGAGAGAGACTTGTGTTCATTTGAGCTCTTGCACTTGGATTGCTTTTCTTCTTCATTCTTTCTTGATTCCAACTCAATTGTAACCAAGGCAAGAGGCACCAATTGTGTGGTGGTCCTTGTGGGGACTTAATGTCCCATTTGATTGAGAAGAGAAGCTCACTCGGTCTAAGTGACCGTTTGAGAGAGGGAAAGGGTTGAAAGAGACCCGGTCTTTGTGACCACCTCAATGGGGAGTAGGTTTGCAAGAACCGAACCTCGGTAAAACAAATCACCGTGTCATCCGCCTTTTTTGCTTGTGATTTGTTTTTCGCCCTCTCTTTCGGACTCGTTTATATTTCTAACGCTAACCCCGGCTTGTAGTAGTGCTTAAAGTTTGTAAATTTCAGATTCGCCCTATTCACCCCCCCTCTAGGCGACTTTCAACAATCAAGTGAAGAGTTATCTTCTTCTCTCTACCTCTATTCATATCAACTTGGTTTTGATTTTACTAACTAAAAGGGAAATGGTCTCAACATTTTCTATAGTCGATTTTGGTGTTTGGCGTCCATCACAAATCATATGGACTAACTGAAAGGGAAATGTGCCCTTGGGAAATTTTAATAAGTATTTTGGTGATTCGATGCCCAACACAGTAATTGAGTACTTATGTGCGAGAAGTGCAAATCAGAGACAAAGGTATGTTTCTAGACTCGGTGAATTGTTTTATCTACTAACATAGTTATCCAAGTGCTAGAAACAGTGACTAAAGAAGAAGAGAAGAAAAGGGAAAGAGTTGGCTGTGTGCAGCCAACACCAGCTCGGTCTGGCACACCGGACAGTGTCCGGTGCGCTAGGCTAACCGGCGATGAACTCGCCGCTTTCGAGAAAACGCAGAGGCGTACGACTATAATTCACCGGACTATCTGGTGGTGCATCGGACTGTCCGGTGAGCCAACGGTCGCTAGCACCAACGGTCGGCTGCGCAATCCGCGGGTGATGCGTGGCCCGCAGCAACAGTTGATTGGGCACATCGGACTGTCCGGTGTGCACCGGACATTGTCCGATGCGCCAATTGACCCCGAAGAACAACGGTCGGATGCGCTAGAAAAGGAAGGAGATCACGCACCGCACAGCTACAGTGACTATGTGGTGGTGCCGGTGGTGCACCGGTGCACCACCCGACAAAAGGCAAGTTTGGCCTTCCAAGTTGGCCTCCAACGGCTCCTAGCTGCCTTGGGGCTATAAAAGGGACCCCTAGGCGCGTGGAGGACCAGACCAAGCTTTCAGGAAACGTTCTAAGACTCCCAGACTCCGACTCCATGCTTTTGATTCTCAGTGTTAGCAATTTGAGCTCCATTTGAGTTGTGAACTTCGTGTGTTGTGTTTCGAGCTCAAGTTGTGACTTGTGTGCATGGTTGTGCTGCGGATTTGAGTCTTGTGTGTGTTGCTCTCCCCAACCTTACTCTATGATTTCTTTGTGATATCAATTGTAAGGGCGAGAGACTCCAAATTATGGAGATTCCTCGCAAACGGGGAAAATACTCTGAAGGAAAAGACCGTGGTATTCAAGTTGATCACTGGATCGCTTGAAAGGGGTTGAGTGCAACTCTCGTCCATTGGGACGCCACAACGTGGAAGTAGGAAAGTGTTACTTGGCCGAACCACGGGATAAAAATCATGTGTCTCTTGTGTTGCCTTCTCTGTGATTGTTGTGTTCACAAGAACTCGCTTCAAAGCTACTTAGCCGTACTAACACTTTGATAATCAAGTTTTGTGGCTATTAGTTTTTGATTTTACAGGATCACCTATTCGCCCCCCTCTAGGTGCTCTCACCATGTAGGGCTATGGTTTGTGTACATAGCCACTGGAATCCACACAGCTTCGTTCTCACCACATACACTCTTGAAATGGTCAGAGCAGTCTCTAACGTGTGGCTCGCAACAATGGTCGGTGTGGTGCACCGGACTGTCCGGTGCACCAACTGACCCCAAGGACCAACGGTCGGATGCACCAGATATGGAAGGAGATCATGCACCGGACAACTACAGTGACTGTCCGGTGGTGCACTGGACTGTCCGGTGCACCACCCGACAGAAGGCAAGTTTGGCCTTCCAAGTTGGCCTCCAACGGCTCCTAGCTACCTTGGGGCTATAAAAGGGACCCTGAGGCGCATGGAGGAGAACACCAAGCTTTCACAAAACATTCTAAGACTCCCAGACTCTGACTCCACGCTTTTGATTCTTAGTGTTAGCAATTTGAGCTCCATTTGAGTTGTGAAGCTTTGATTGTGTCTTTGGATGGATTGCTAGCTCTTGTATTGAATGTGAAGGATTGGAGTGCTTGGGTGTTGTGAATGGAGGTGGTTGGGGTGGTATTTATAGCCCCCAACCACTTCCTAGTCGTTGCTCCTTTTCTGCCGACCGCGAACGGTCCGCAACCCTGGTTCGGACGGTCCGCCCCTGTACATCAACGGTTGAAATCGCAACGGTCAGCAGTACCGACTATATCAACGGCTATATATCATTTAATGTGTCGTCAGATGTCAGATAAAGGCAGTCGTGGACGGTCCGGTCGTGCACCCCGGACGGTCCGCGAGGACGCTATAATTCATTTTACCGAGTTAGAATGGTTGTAGATGAACTTATGCACCTGTGAAATGATCGACTAGGCAAACTGGTTAGTCCACAAGGTTTGTGATGGTCGTCAAACACCAAAATCGATTATAGGAAATGTTGAGACTATTTCCTTTTCACTAGGGTTAGCTAGACCCTTAGACACTACCGAGGTGAATGGCTAGGGATCCACTACGAGGCCTTTACAAAGTTCCACTAGCCTCCAAAAACCGCTACAGTTTATGGCAAGAGCACTTGCAGGAATCCCTCGTCTGACCGCCATCGCAGCAAAATCAACCCGAGAACCTTCTTGCATGCAACTCCCCTACTGCCCTTGCCCCTTTCGAGTAAGGTAGTCTTCCACTAGCTTTTCTAATTAGTCAGCCAAGGGCGTTCCATTCCACTCTTGTGGTGGCACATGTTTCTCAAGTTAAGCTCCATGTTCCAATTTAAAATATAATGATCTTGACATGAACATAAATAAAATAACAGAATAATTGGAATCTAGATTGAAATATTAATCCCAAAACCATGTAAAGCAATAGCATAACTACCCAAATGATTCAGGGATAAACAAGGTAAAAGATAATCAGTCTAGGGTGACCTATTGGGTCCCATCAAAATTAAGCCCATGCATGAATAAATGATTATAAAGAACATTATTGGGTAACATAAGTGGTCAAGGGCACAACTTGCCTAGGACTTGAGATTCCAGGTACCAGGATAATCTTCAGGTGACTCGTCGTTGTTAGTCGTAGCAATACAAACAAACATGGTATAGGCAAAATTAACATCACACCAAACATAAGAATATACTGCATAATAATAGTCTATGCGTTGCTACGAGGTCACGAAATGGAGAACTACTAAGATCGAAGTCATGGTTCAGGAGTTATGATCTATGGAAGATCTATGTGATTAAAATATTAAATTATAGTATGAATTGGTTAGGATAAATCATGAGAGGTTATTCTATAAATAATTATCTCAACTTTAATCTAAGTTATAAATTTATCATAAATTATATTTTGGTAGATAATGATGAGCACATTAACAAGACTAACCAACATAAGTTAAATAAAGACCTAATCATAAAATAATAAGACATGGTATAATAAATGTTGTTATTGCATAGTAAATATATGTACGAGACTAACGCAACTTGAATGGATCAAATCAGAGTTATAAATTTTAAGTTATGAATTTCTAAAGATTCTATGTGTTTTGTACAAGATTAAATAGGATATAAATTTTAATGTGACTTTCATGTCAAAACAGTGGTGCTAACTGATAAACAATAATATCACAAAATTATAGGAATTGAAATGGATTAATTTGGACTTCATATGAATTTTCTATGATTTATACAAATTACATTACTTATTTTCACATTTAAAAATCATTTTCTAATTACTTTTACTGGATTTTATAGTTCTCTGGATTGGGCACATGAAAACAGAGAAGAGCAGGGGCCTCAACGCAAGATTCCCTAAGACTCAGAATGCTTCTGCCAGGACTGCGGGTTTTCTCAAAAGGGCAAGGTCTCTTATGTAAAATACTCAGTGCGAAGGGGTATGAGGGCATCTGAGACGCACGATCTAAAATAGAGCACTTGGATTAAATCTTCATTCGACGTGAATCGGTACACAGCTGTGACCGTCAGATCGACGATGGGCGGTCCGCGATGAAACACACCCGCGATTTCCCCGGGTCCCAACGATCGCGCACGGACGCACCGGATTCACCCTGGCCGAACCGATATCGTCCCAGATACGATCTCCATTGTTGCCCTTCCGATCAACGGTGCTGGGGTTTCTTCTTTTCCTACGATAGGACGCGACACCAGGGTACTCATCCATGGCGGAGGCCATGGCCAGCGGCTCCCAACACGGCCCCAAGGCTCCCCCAGGGCTTATCAGCCATAAACCCATGCTCCTGCACACCTGCTTCGTATCCGCCCCTACGCGATGCAGCCTACTGTCGAAGCACCCAGCCGTGAGCGATTCTCAACGACCTGCACACCCAACCTGAGCTAAATTGGCGGCGCATGATCAGGGGAATAAGGCAAGCGCGGTAGAGGAATCCTTACCGGATTACGATGTGGCGGCTGCCCTGTTCACGATGAACCGCGCGGCCAGGGATGCGGATCGACGGTGGCGTCGTACAACGACACTTCCTTAGCGACGGACATGCCAAAGCTCTGCCCCCTCCCCCCGCTAGACTCCGCCCGACCTCCTACGCACGCCACGCGCCCCGATCGGCTGGTCCCAAATCTCTGGCCACACCCTTTCTCTTTCTCTCTCCAGTCGACGGCTTTAATGGAGGCAAATACTAGCACGACACAAAACCTCCAAGCGCAGGGTGGTGAAAGGCGGCGATCGAGTTATATCCTGGTGCCCAGGACCCTGCAACCGTGCAACTGGGGAACTGATCCGCGCAGGAGGCGGTGAAATCTGTTTGTGCCGCGCTATTTCCACGGAGAAGAAGACCGGAAGGTGAGAGGGGGCCACTGGCAGCGGCAGTAGTGGAGTTGAAGCGCGGGCCCAAGGTGACAGTGGCACAGGTTGCCACTCGGCTGGTGGATTAGAGGGGAATTTGGGCCGGTCGCGGACCACACGGGCGCGAAAAGGGGAAGGCCACCTTGGGACGCGCGAGTGCATGATATTGGGCCAGGAAACAGTTTCGGCACGAAAAGTTGATATGCTCTTTTCTTTTTAATATTTTTTATGTTTTCTTTTGTATTTCAGTTTTCAACTTGTTATTAAATTTCAAATTTTAAATTTAAATGCACAAACATAGGTCCAACTTGGGATGCTAATATTTAAATTATATTTATTAATTACTTTGTTAATTTATTAGGCCATGCTTCAAATATGAACTATATACTACTCTTTATAGAAAATAGTATTTTGACTGTGTGATAAAATTGTAAGTTTCTTCAAAAATAAATATCCATCAACCATTTAGTTCGAAGGAACTTAACACATAAAGAAATATTTTATATATAGCCTTAGAAGAGGTTAATCCATTCTAATAAATTGAAGTTATTCTCATTATTTCTTGAAATTTATAACTGAACTTATGTTTCTATTTTATTTTAACTGTCATAAAAAAATCCATATTATAATTATTTATTAGGACACTTTCCTTTGATTTCTTTTAATAATCTCAAAAGTCATGATTTTGGCTGTTACAAATCCTACCGCCCTTAACAGAAATCTCGTCCTCGAGATTTGTAAGGAAATGGATGTATGCTCATATTGTCTTAACACATATGCACAAATAAAAATTTCAGCATGATGCATAATTGACTAGCATGCATGGGGTCAATTAGACCTTATTATTCCTCCTACAATAGTATCATACCAACCACTAACTAAAGTAACACTTAGATCTTACAAATAGTAATAATATATATATATATACATATATTTATGTAGCTTGGTGGTGGTGGTGGAGGTAGTGGGCATTGTTGTTGTTGTCTTTCCAACCGTGCTTGCCTTATTTCTTGACGCATCTCCAGTCGGTCCTGACGTATTTCCTGGTGTTCTTGTCTTATCCGATTTTGCATTTCGGTAATGTCTACCATTTGTTGTATTACCATCATTTGGGCAGCAACCACTTGATCGATTCCAAGTGGTGGAGGATTTGGAGGATTCATTTCTATTTGTTGTTGCCTGATAATCTTCTCTTCATGGTATTGACCATGAGAGTTAGAAGCATATGGTAGGATAGTTTTGTAACGAAAAGTATTTTGGTAAGCAGAACAAATAGGCTAGTAGTTGTTTATGGTCTGAAGATTCTTTAGCACGACTTAATCTTTGTTTTATGTCCAGATTGGGGTAACTAGTCGTATAAGGTGAATTTCCAAAGGTAGGATAGCATTTTGTCAAGATGAGATAGTCTGCATGATGTAGGTTAAAAGTTTGTTTGATGTTAGGTGGGGATAGATAGATTATACCATTCATCATGACTCTACGAGTTGGGTTAGCTCATGGTTGAGTTGTTCTAATGTGCTAAGTTAAGTTAACACCTTAGAAGGGTCCAAGTTCCACTAATCTGTTTAAGCAGACCACATTGGATTAGGTCACACTAGATTCCATAATCCTATTTAAGAATACCATTTAGTTAAGCATATCCAACTGACTTTATCTTTGTGAAATTCTAGTTTATATATTTTTATCTCAGTGGAACTTCCAATTAGTATATATTTTCACACACCTAATTTTTTCATGCCATTATTAGGTGTGGCATAGAAATCAAGGGTATATCAGATTTTAGCCATTAGGTGAGTGTAGAGAAGATTTGAGGTAAGTTAGGTAAGGGAGACTTTTTATTCTGGGTGGTGAATATTGATTCGTGTGGAGATTTGTTTCTACTCATCTCGTTCATTGTCGAAGTTAACCTTCTTCTTGATTTAGAGACCATCAGTCGTGGTGTTAGATGCCATTATCTGACTTGGGATAATAATTTCGTGTACATATGGTAGGTAGATTAAACATAGTTTTGCTTTCTTGGATAAATGGGTTGCGCAACCTATACCATAGGCTAGGTCGTGGTTTCACGGACAAGTTGGTCCAAGACACAATTTTAGATTTACAACCCATTTATAGGAATATGGTCTAAATTAGATTGTATATAACTGGATTAAACTTAGTTTAAGTTAGATAGGTCTACCAGGGTAGAATATGTATTATTAATATGTGTTAGAATCCTTTGAGATAGGATGAATTATATGGGTAGGTAGATCAGAATTTCTGTTTAAATTAAAATGGAGGAGTTATGCAACCATCGAATGGTTGAGGTAGTTGCATAAGGCCAGGTTGGACTAAGACTCCGATTTAGGTTAAAACACAATTATAAGAGTATGATTCAATCTTATTTTACCAGTATTATCTAACATGTTTGTCCATTAGATGAGATCTAATTATATTAGATGGGATCATAATTAAATTGGTGTAATCAGGTTAGACTAAATAAGATCTGCTTAATTTATTTGGAATAGATCATGTTTGTTACACTATTATGAGATAAGCAAAGTGGTTGGGGATAAGTATGCTCATTACTTCATTAGGACAAGATGAGTCTCTAAGAATAAGATAGAATCTTTTGAGATTAGTTAGATCTATTAGGATAAGATAGAATCTTTTCGAGATAAGATGAGTCTATTAAGATAAGAAAGAATCTTTTAAGATAACATGGATCTATCAAGATAAGAGAGAATCTTTTAAGAAAAGATGGATCTATTAAGATAGGAGAGTATCTTTTGAGATAAGATGGATCTATTAAGATAAGAGGGAGCCTTTAAGATAAGAGGGATCTATATAATATTTTATGTTGTCTATTTTAATAATATTTTCCCTTATGTCTAGGCATATATGCAGATGCAATTATGGACATTACTCCACAATTCATCACACTCAATCAAAGATCCAAATCAAACAAGTATCATAAGAACAAGCACTCAAGTGTATAGTTAACTATAAAAATAGTTTGTTTTTGTTCCTAAGAGTAGGTCTCCTATTCCTAAAGGTCACTTTAGGCACAGGATTTCAAAGTGTGAAATCCACATTTGTCTTTAGAAAGAAAAGGTAAGAATAATCAGAGTAAAGCAGAAATAAATGAGAAAAGATTAAGATAAGTTTAGAAAAGAATCAGAGTAAGGTAAGTAGGTAAAGATTTGTCCATTTCTATCTAGGTTTTGTAAGAGTAGGTCTCTTATTCCTAAAGGTCACTTTAGGCACAGGATTTCAAAGTGTGAAATCCACATTTGTCTTTAGAAAGAAAAGGTAAGAATAATCAGAGTGAAGCAAAAATAAATGAGAAAATATTAAGATAAGTTTAGAAAAGAATCAGAGTAAGGTAAGTAGGTAAAGATTTGTCCATTTCTATCTAGGTTTCGTCCTACACTCAACATTTCCTCTGATACCACTTCTGTCACACCCGGATTTAAGGGACAAAGCCGGGTGCATCTCATACATGCGCCAAAGAAGACAACATATATAATAACAGAGTGTATAGAGCTAAATGTCACAATAATATCAGAGTACTTATTACATAGCGGAAGTTTTACAAAAATAAAAGATAAATATAAAATGAACTAAGGATCATCCTTGTTGCCATAAAGTCAACTGGGAGACGCCACCTAGATCGAATCGAACTCCTCGATGTATGGCTCCTCTTGAACCACATGTTCTTCTCCTGTGGGGGGATGTGAGACAACAAGGGTGAGCTCACACATGTTCATTTCTCAACAAGTTGTGGGGAATAATGTGGCATGAACTCACCAAAGGTGGGAGTTCATGTGATGTGTAAAGCTGATCAACAATAGGGGTTAAAGCTGAGCATTGCTTTTAATAAATTGGTCGAATTTTATTAGCTATTACTAGATGTAAGTAAATACCAAACCATAATAAATAATAGAACAAAATTAATAAATAATCCTAAGCAAATGCAAATGACAAATTGAATTTAAGTTCCATAATTTAATCATGCGAGAGTCCTGAGCTACTCATGACCGTGAGCTCGGCTAGTATACCAGTTTTACACTCTACAGAGGTTGTACCCTGTACCCACAAGTCGTGTATCCCATGTCGCCAGGGTTAGCTAGACCCTTAGACACTACCAAGATGAATGGCTAGGGATCCACTACGAGGCCTTTACAAAGTTCCACTAGCTTCCGAAAACCCGCTACAGTTTATGGGAAGAGCACTTGCAAGAATCCCTCGCCTGATCGCCATCGCAGCAAAATCAACCCGAAACCTCCTTGCATGCAACTCCCCTACTGCCCTTGCCCCTTTCGGGTAAGGTAGTCTTCCACTAGCTTTCCTAATTAGTCAACCAGGGCATCCCATTCCACCCTTATGGTGGCACATGTTTCTCAAGTTAAACTCTATGTTCCAATTAAAAATATAATGATCTTGACACGAACATAAATAAAATAATAGAATAATCAGAACATGGATATAATGAAATATTAATTCCAAAACCATGTAAAGCAATATCATAACTACCCAAATGATTCAGGGATAAACAAGGTAAAAGATAATCAGTCTAGGGTGACCTATTGGGTCCCATCAAAATTAAGCCTATGCATGAATAAATGATTATAAAGAACATTATTGGGTAACATAAGTGGTCAAGGGCACAACTTGCCTGAGACATGAGATTCCAGGTACCAGGATAATCTTCAGGTGACTTGTAACCTCGCTGTTAGTCATAGCAATACAAACAAACATGGTATAGGCAAAATTAACATCACACCAAACATAAGAATATACTGCATAATAATAGTCTACGCGTTGCTACGAGATCACAGAATCGAGAACTACTAAGATCGAAGTCATGGTTCAGGAGTTATGATCTACGGAAGATCTATGAGATTAAAATATTAAACTATATTATGAATTGGTTAGTCATATGAGAGGTTATTTTATAAATAATTATCTCAACTTTAATCCAAGTTATAAATTTACCATAAATTATATTTTGGTAGATAATGATGAGCACATTAAGAGACTAACCAACATAGGTTGAATAAAGATCTAATCATAAAATAATGAGACATGATATAATAAATGTTGTTATTGCATAGTAAATGTTTGTACGAGACTAACACAACTTGAATGGATCAAATCAGAGTTATAGATTTTAAGTTATGAATTTCTAAAGATTCTATGTGTTTTGTACAGATTAAATAGGATATAAATTTTAATGTGACTTTCATGTCAAAACAGTGGTACTAACTGATAAAAAATAACATCACAAAATTATAGGAATTGAAATGGATTAATTTGGACTTCATATGAATTTTTTATGATTTATACAAATTCTAGCATTTATTTTCACATTTAAAAATCATTTTCCAATTACTTTTACTGGATTTTATAATTCTCTGGACTGGGCACATGAAAACAGGGAAGAGCAGGGCCTCAGTGCAAGATTCCCCAAGACTCAGAATGCTTCTGCCAGGACTGCGGGTTGTTTTCTCAAAAGGGCAAGTTCTCTTATGTAAAATACTCAGTGCGAAGGGGTATGAGGGCATATGAGCCGCACGATCTAAAATAGAGCGCTTGGATTAAATCTTCATTCGACGCGAATCGGTACATGTGACCGTTAGATCGACGATGGGCGACCCGCGATGAAACACACCTGCGATTTCCCCGGGTCCCTACGATCGCGCACGGACACACCGGATTCACCTTGGCCGAATCGATATCCCAGATATGATCTCCACCATTGCCCTTCCGATCAACGGTGCCAGGGTTTCTTCTCTTCCTACGATAGGATGCGACAGCGGGGTACTCATCCATGGCGGAGGGCGGAGGGCATGGCCAGCGGCTCCCAAAACGGCCCTAAGGCTCCCCCCGAGGGCTTATCAGCCATAAACCCATGCTCCCGCACACCTGCTTCGTATCCGCCCCTACGCGATGCAACCTGCTGTCCAAGCACCCAGCCGCATCGAGTGAGAGCTCCGCGACACGTTAAAACTACGGTGAGCGATTCCCGACGACCGTCGACCCGCACACCCAACCTGAGCTAAATTGGCAGCGCATGATGGGGAATAAGGCAAGCGCGGTAGAGGAATCCTTAAGGCCCTGTTCGGTTTGGCCTGGAATGGCCTGGAATACGACCCATTCCGTCTGAAATTATGTCGTTGGGATTAAAACTGGACTAAAGCCTAAATGGCTGTTCGGATAGAATCAATCCTGAATGAAATCAGGGCATTCTTGGCCTTTGTACGCCTCTTCCACTTGGATTGGAGCCATGCCTATGAACACGTGAAATCAAACCAGGCCAAGATTTAGTAAGGGCCCGTTCGGTTCACGGGGAATAGAAGGCTGGAACTGTTCCGGCCCGGATTACTTCTCTAATTTA
Source organism: Zea mays (assembly GCF_902167145.1). Classification (NCBI taxonomy): domain Eukaryota; kingdom Viridiplantae; phylum Streptophyta; class Magnoliopsida; order Poales; family Poaceae; genus Zea; species Zea mays. The sequence goes on from NC_050104.1 coordinate 134,821,096, forward strand.
TATAAGTTTTGATTAACTGGAATAATTTTTGGTGCAATCCAGCAAAAACGAACATGCCCTAAAACAACCTGGAGCCAGTCTATCCCGGTGTGGAACGGTTCCTAAGCTGGAAGCAATCTTGGGCTGCCGAACGGCCCCTAACGGATTACGATGTGGCGGTCGCCCTGTCCACGATGAACCGCGCGGTCAGGGATGCAGATCGACGGTGGCATCGTACAACGACACTTCCTTGGCGACGGACATGCCAAAGCTCTACCCGCTCACCCCGTCAGACTCCGCCTGGCCTCCTGCGCACGCCACGCGCCCCAATCGGCTGATCCCAAATCTCTAGCCACACCCTTTCTCTTTCTCTCTCCAGTCGACAGCTTTAATGGAGGCAAATACTAGCACGACGTAAAACCTCCAAGCGCAGGGTGGTGAAAGGCGGCGGCCGGGTTATATCCTGGTGCCCAGGACCCTGCAAACACGCAGCTGGGGAACGGATCCACGCAGGAGGCGGTGAAATCTGTTCACGCCGCGCTATTTCCATGGAGAAGAAGACCGGAAGGTGAGAGGGGGCCACTGACAGCGGCAGTAGTGGAGTTGAAGCACGGGCCCGAGGTGTTAGTGGCATAGGTTGCCACTCAGCTCGTGGATTAGAGGGGAATTTGGGCCGGTCGCGGACCACACGGGCGCGAAAAGGGGAAGGCCACCTTGGCCACGCGGGTGCGTGATATTGGGCCAGGAAATATTTTCTGTCCGAAAAGCTGATAGGCTCTTTTCTTTTTAATATCTTTTCTGTTTTCTTTTGTATTTCAATTTTCAACTTGTTATTAAATTTCAAATTTCAAACTTAAATGCACAAACATAGGTCCAGCTTGGAATGCTAATATTTAAATTATATTTATTAATTACTTTGTTAATTTATTAGGCCATGCTTTAAATATGAACTATATACTACTCTTTATAGAAAATAGTATTTTGACTGTGTGATAAAATTGTAAGTTTCTTCAAACATTAATATCCATCAACCATTTAGTTTGAAGGAACTTAATGCATAGAGAAATATTTTATATATAGCCTTAGAAGGGGTCAATCCATTCTAATAAATTGAAGCTATTTTCATTATTTCTTGAAATTTGTAACTGAACTTATGTTTTTATTTTATTTTAATTGTCATAAAAAAATTCCATATTATAATTATTTATTAGGACACTTTCCTTTGATTTCTTTTACTAATCTCAAAAGTCATGATTTTGGGTGTTACATAAATTCCAACCAAATAGGTAGTTCAATTTAGAATCACATCATGCTTTTATAGAATCTACTAGTGTACTGGGCGCGCCCATGCGCGCTTGTTAGGTCCTTTAACATGTTTTAATGTAAAGAAAGTATACATGAATATGTATATAAAACATGAATGGTGGATTTTTTTTAAACAGTGGAGCATTTGGGAAAATAAACTTGAGTGTACTTTCAGAAATTATATAGGTATACCCGCTCTGGTAGAAGATGCAGCCCATGAAAAGGGATGGGCAATGGTTCAAAGCGCCAAAGAAACTTGCAATATTAGGAATAAGTAAATCAAGTTTCATAGTGTCTATCTCATTGTGTGATGGGAATATAGAAAAGTAACATTGTGTATGTATTTAAATATGTGTGAAGGGACATCATAAATAAATCAGGTATGTTTCTTTTTTAAGGTGCATACATAGTTTATGAAAATGTGCAACGAAATGCATTGGTCATTATTATATTAGTATTTGAAGTCTTGATTGGAACACAATAGAGTAATTTGGGTAATCTTTAGTAGCTAAAGTTATATCCACGTTTATGTCTGTCTACCATTACAGTATGAAAAGGTTTGTTGAATGTTGCTTTAGTGAGTATAGCACAAAGTTTCTGTGGAAAGGCAACTGCAAAAAGTTGCTAATATGGAGGTAAATCAATAATCAGGTGGAGGGGGAGGGGTGTTGTACTGTTAGCTCAATGTACCTATTTTATTATAAATAGTCTAACAAAGTCAGCAATGTTTTTATTTCCCTGGTTTCTCAAGTTCAGTATCTCTGAAAGTCCAAACGGTAACCCTGGTTGTTTTAGCAGCGAGTAATTTTGCAAGTGGAATATAGATCAATCTGAAGCTATGCATCTGTGTGAATTGTGCCAGAGGAAACATATTCAGTTATTTGGGTTCAGCAAGATGGGGTATAAACCTTATCAAGTTGGAAAGTAAGGCTGTTTCCGCTCTCCAAAGAGATGAGTAGTCCGCCGCTACATTTCTGATAAGATCCCTCCAACCAGTTTGCCTAAAAAATTATCAGATTACAATTTGTAAATAGAAAGGTTATACAATACTACGTTTCTCATAATTACCAAACTGGAAAGTTCGGTATCTGATCGAGAAAGATTTAGAGATTCATCTGAATGAATGACAATTAAACCATCCTTATCTACAAAGTAAATAACAGATAAAAAGAGTATGTCAAGGTGGGGCCATTTTATCACCAAGTTTTGTTTGCAAAAAAACATTTTGTGCCATCTTACACTTCCCTGGTTGATTCTCTCAGGATAAGAAAAATATTTAGAGACAAAAAATGGTTTGACACTAAGGATACTGAGAAAGCAAAAAAAAAATGGGGAAAAAGAAAGGAGTGTTCGTTCCCCACTTATGATAATTCCAAGCATATATGCATGTATATATGTGCATAAAATGTAATTTATGGAATAGAAAAATATGCACTTTTCAAATATTCTACGTGATATCATTTAGGAACGTCAACTATATATCATCAACCTATACCATTTTTTTGTTACTTATTACATATCCTGTAATGCTCTTGTAAAGAAGACAAGCATAGCAAATAAAATTCTTGTAGACATTTCGTCGAGCACTTTACCATCACACAGAAGCGGTGCATATCCTGTAATGGTCTCGTAGAGAAGGCAAAGAAGGTAATCATAGCAAATAGAACTCATGTAGACATTTCGTCAAGCACTTGATAGGTAGCGGTGCAGATGGGAGTGTGGCCTGACCTGATCTTCTTGATGAGGAACTTGTGGAGCTTCTTGCATGATCCACACAAGGCCCTCCACCGTTGACATGAGGATGACGCCCTGGAGCAGCAACATCGCGAGGAGCGCTAGGACGACGACGTGAGTTCCATGGTCACGATCTCCAGCAACAGCGGGCAGAACCAGCAACGATGGGTGATGAGGGCTGCAGTGAGAGGAGGAAGAGAGAGGGAGGTAGGTTAGCCGGTGATGAGGGTTGCAGTGAGAGGAGGAAGAGAGAAGGAAGTAGGTTAGCAACGACCGTGATGAGGCCTGCGGTGAGAGGAGGAAGGGAGAGGGAGTTACAGCCGCGGGAGGGTGGCACGAGCGGCGACGAACATGAACGGAGTGAAGTTACGAAGAGGCCGTGACTATCTGGTGGCAATGGGTCCGGCAACAACTACGACGCCATGGTGAGCAACGGAGAAGGTGTTGAGCAGGGATGGTTCTGGATGGGGACGCGGCACGTCCGTTCAGCATCATCGGCGGCGACGGCGGCACCTCATTTAAGGTTGTGCTACGACCTTCTATCATTATGGTGGGAAGACTCCAGAAGCGTCATGACAATGGGAGTTGTTGAGGCAGCCAGGCCGATTATGCCCGTCCGATGTCAATCTAACGACATTTAGAAAACGTGATGACGTGGATTGCTAGTAGACGCCGTTTCCATCCTGCTTTAATATATAGGAAATAACCACACAAATTGTTATACCCGGATTTAAACGTTAAAACCATGTGGATCTCATAGGTGCACCAACAAAGAACAACACATATAATGACCAAGTGTATAGAGATAAATGTCACACATATTATTATTATTACATAGCGGAAATTTTACAAAAATAAATGATAACAATAAAGCAAACTAATAATTATTCTTTGGCGCCATAAGTTGGCTGGGAGATGCCACCTAAATTAGCTCATACTCCTCATTGTAGACCTCCTACTGGGCTACCTGCTCTTCACCTGTGCGGGGTTTACATATCGCAAGAGTGAGCTCACAAAAGATCATAGCTCAACAAATCGTGGAGAATAATGTGCATGAACTCACCAAATGTGTGAGTTCATGTAAAGTGTAAGGCTGATCAACAAATAATGGTTAAATACGAGTATTGCTTTTAATAAGTTGGTCAGATTTTATTAGCAGTTACTAAATGTAAGTATATACCAAATCTGAGTAATAATAGATTAAATTAGTAATAAAATCATATTACGATATAAACGAACAATTAAATTTAATTCTACGAGTTACTAATGTGAGTGTCTGCGCTGGTGAGTGTGGTGACGACTAGGGATGGCAACGGATTTAAAACCCGTGGGTATAGAGATTACAAACCCGTACCCGCGAGATTAATGTTAAACCCGTACCCGCACCCGCTACCCGCGACGGGTAGCGTATGTTACCCAAACCCGCTACCCGCGGGTTTATGGCACCCGCGGGTACACCCGCGGGCACAATACCCACAAGTTGTCATATTATATATATACATACATATACATATATATATAAATATATATACATACATACATACACATACATATATACATACATATATATACATATACATACATATATATATATATACATATACATACATATATACATATATATACACACGCGCGGGGGTATGCGGGTTTGCGGGCACGAGTACAACATTTTCATACCCACGAGAAAAAACCCGTCGGGTTGAGAATCAAACCCGTACCCGTACCCACGGGTACAAACTCACACCCAAATCCGCACCCTATAGGGTTTTTACCCGCGGGCACGCGGGTAAAATATGCCCGTTGCCATCCCTAGTGACGACTGACGAGTGCGGCGTGACTCGCTCGTATGCATGAGGCATGCGAGCCTTCTGTGTGCTGGGCTTCGCACAATTTAAGGGTGCGCGAAAATTTGGCCCACATCTTAGGGTGTGAATGAAAAAAAGGTAACTCCGCCGGCCCACAAGAGCCCAGCCTGAGCCCATAAATCTTGCCCCCGCTGCCGCGCGCCAACACCGTCACTCTTGTTGATCCTAAAACCCTAACCCCTAGCCAGCGCTCCGCCGCCATCCGCCGGCGAGATGGCGTTGTACCTGCTGTTCGAGTCGGCCTCCGGCTACGGCCTATTCCATGCGTACGGTATCGATGAGATCGGGCAGAGCGTTGAGGCCGTGCGCTCCTCCGTGCTGGACCTCGACCGCTTCGGCAAGGCCGTCAAGCTCACTGCCTTCAATCCTTTCTCCTCTGCCGTCGACGCGCTCAACCAGTGCAACGCTATCTCTGAAGGTTGGCTCCTTCCCCACCTAAACACGCAGGCTCGCTGCGAGATGATTTTGTTCTGACTTCTGACCCGGGCTCTGGCGCTTCCTTTCCCGTGGCCAGGAATCATGACCGATGAGTTGAGGAGCTTCCTGGAGCTGAACCTGCCGAAGCCTAAGGAGGGGAAGAAGGCCAAATACAGCCTCGGCGTTGTCGAGCCCAAGGTCGGCTCCCACATCTCCGAGGTCACCGGCATCCCCTGTCAGAGCAACGAGTTCGTCCAGGAGCTGCTCCGCGGTGTCCGCCTCCACTTCGACCGTTTCATCAACGAGCTTAAGGTGTCGCCTTTTTTTCCCATTCTATTGTGCATTGTAAGTTTCCCGTGTGGCTCAAAGATGCGCGAATTTGACTGTGAGGCCTTGCCAGCTAGTATTTCGTATAGCATATCATAGGCCTTTTTTCTTTGTAGAGCTGGATGCCTGGTGTGTTACTTGGTTTCCCGATCATCCGATGTTGGTTGTCTCACATTTGTATGAATCTGCGATGCTTTGCCTGATGAGCTTACGCATTGCTTTTTATATGCCTAAATTGTTGTAAAGCTAAACGCCTGCTGTGCTTAATTTGGCTTTACCATGTGTCCATGTTGATTGTAGGATTCTGACTTGGAGAAGGCCCAACTTGGCCTGGGGCATAGCTACAGCAGGGCTAAGGTGAAGTTCAATGTGAATCGTGTTGATAACATGGTGATCCAAGCAATATTTCTGCTGGATACACTTGACAAGGACATCAATTCCTTCTCCATGAGAGTCAGGTACTGTCCTTGTTCATGTTCTCATATAATTGTTTATGGTTAACTTCTTATAAGCGTAATAGGCCGTATTTATAGACAGTCTGCTCTGATAGAAAACTCTGATAATATGAATATGCAAATATTCCTTATTATGATTATTTATTGCTTTCTCAATAAAACATTGCAGGGAATGGTTCTCATGGCACTTCCCTGAGCTTGTCAAGATTGTGAATGACAATTACCTTTATGCCAAGCTTGCTAAGTTTATTGTGAACAAATCTGATTTGGCGGAAAAAGATATCCCAGCTTTGGCTGATATAGTTGGTGATGAGGACAAGGCTAAAGAAATTGTTGAAGCAGCAAAGGCTTCAATGGGTAATGGGATATGATGCAGTTACTTTAGTTTGACTATCATGATTGTAGTAAATGTTCTTATGCTTTGTTTTTTCTTGTTTGTTTTCAGGCCAGGATCTGTCACCAGTTGATTTGATCAATGTCCAGCAATTTGCCCAAAGGGTTATGAATCTCTCTGAGTATCGCAAAAACCTTTATGAATATCTCGTGACTAAGATGAATGATATTGCGCCCAACCTGACATCATTGATTGGTGAAGTAGTTGGAGCTCGCCTAATCTCTCATGCTGGCAGTCTTTCAAACCTTGCCAAGTGTGCAGCTTCCACCCTTCAAATACTTGGTGCTGAGAAGGCCCTATTCAGGTTTATAAATTCTTAACATCTTATGGTTTCTCACTGCTTCAATGCCTTTTAGTTAACTCTGTAATTTGTGGTTATAAACTAGTCATATTCGAGTAAATCTTGCTAGTGGGAAGACACCTCTTACACTTGTCATTTGTACACCAGAGCACTGAAAACTCGAGGGAATACTCCAAAGTATGGGCTTATATTCCACTCCTCCTTTATTGGCCGTGCTTCAACCAAGAACAAGGGCAGAATGGCTCGTTACCTGGCAAACAAATGCTCGATTGCTTCACGCATTGACTGCTACTCGGGTTAGTTCTAGGAAGCTCTGTTACCGGACTGTTTTGTATGCTATTGTTTCCTCGATCCAAAAGCATCATCTTGATTGTTTTATACCTTTATATTTGGTTTCAGAGGCTAGTACCTCTGTCTTTGGGCAAAAGTTGCGCGAGCAAGTCGAGGAGAGACTGGAATTCTATGACAAGGGTGTTGCGCCTCGTAAAAATCTTGATGTGATGAAAGCTGCTATTGACAGTATGGTCAATGACACCTTAATGGATGATGATGGTAAGGCAGGTAAGCATAGGCTAATTCCATCTCTTAGAAATGCAAACTGTTTAGTTTTAATTGGCTGTAGGACAATGCATTACTCAGTTGCATTTATGGCTGAATATTTCCCTGTTCTTCAACGTCTGCAGATAATGAGAAGGCGGACACATCTGCCAAGAAAAGCAAGAAAAAGAAGACCAAAACCGAGACTGATGGTGATGCAATGGATGTGGATAAGCCCTCCAACGTGGCTGATGGAGAAGCTGAGCTTGGAACCGAGAAGAAGAAAAAGAAAAAGAAGCACAAGCTAGAGGAGGCACAGGAGGAGAACGGTGCAGCACATGCTAATGGCGACGCTGAAGAGACCCAGACTCCCAAGAAGAAGAAAAAGAAGAGCCGTGAAATTTCGGAGGAAGCTGAACCTAAGACAGCCACTGAGGGGAAGAAGAAGAAAAATGAAGAAGCTGAACCTAAGACAGCCACCGAGGGGAAGAAGAAGAAAAAGAAGGCAGTCAAGGCTGATGAATGACAAGCTATTTGTTGTATGTCAGTACAAATCCTAGTATTTGTTGAAAACCGAGATAAGCACCTAGCTTCTAGTTCATGAGGTGTACGATGCAATTCAATTCAACTATGAAGTTCTGCAATCCAACTCAACTACGAAGTTCTATCGTCTCTAGCTTGATTGTAATTTTTTTATGAGGGTGCGGTTGGATAAGCAAATAGCTTGGTGAGTTGGCGTTCGATTGTTATATTGAGTGAGAACTGAGATTTGAAGGCATCTTCGAGACACTTTTTTGAAGGCAGTCAAGGCTGATGAATGACAAGCTATTTGTTGTATGTCAGTACAAATCCTAGTATTTGTTGAAAACCGAGATAAGCACCTAGCTTCTAGTTCATGAGGTGTACGATGCAATTCAATTCAACTATGAAGTTCTGCAATCCAACTCAACTACGAAGTTCTATCGTCTCTAGCTTGATTGTAATTTTTTTATGAGGGTGCGGTTGGATAGGCAAATAGCTTGGTGAGTTGGCGTTCGATTGTTATATTGAGTGAGAACTGAGATTTGAAGGCATCTTCGAGACACTTTTTTGTTAGTAGCATGAAACGTGGGCGTCCACACGGCTCCGCCCGACATCACAGCGGCGCGCCCTTGGCAAGCGCTCCCCCTCCCCCTCCCCCGCGGCAATCTTGGTGTCCCCCGCGGCAAGCTCGCCCTCCCCCGCGAGGCAATCTCGGCGTCCTCGCTGCAATCTCCCTCCCCCGCGGCAAGCTCGCCCTCCCCCGTAATGGCGCGCCAATGCAATATATTGCCCCGCGGCGTCGACACCTCGCCCCCACCCCCGCCTGCCCGCGATGCCTCCTCCAGTCGATTCGCCATTCCCGTGGTGAATCAGCCTCGGTGCCACACCCCGCCCCGTTCTCGGTGCCACACCCCGCCCCCGTCCTTCGTTGCCCCCACCACCATTGTCTCGCTCCTCCACGCCTTCGCCACTCTCACCGTCTCCGACGGGCGCGCGCCCGTTCCGCGACTGCGACGACCGTATGCGATACTTCCGCTCGCGCCTCACAAGGCGGCACAGATCTATCACCTTCGGCTTGGAGGGCTACTACTCCACCGTCGTCCGGGGACCTGTGCATGGTGGGCACCAGGTCCAGGAGCGCATCTGAGAGCACCTAGAGGGGGGTGAATAGGTGATCCTGTAAAAAACAAATACTTGTAGCCATAAAACTTGGTTAAGTGTTAGCACAATGGAATCAAGTGGCTAAGGACCGAGCTCTTGTGAAATACAATAGTCACAAAGAAAACAAGCACAAGAGACACGGTGATTTATCCCGTGGTTCGACCAAGTATAACACTTGCCTACTCCACGTTGTGGCGTCCCAATGGACGAGGGTTGCACTCAATCCCTCTCAAGTGATCCAATGATCGACTTGAATACCACGATGTTTTTCTTTCTTATACTCTCTCCCGTTTGAGAGGAATCTCCACAGCTTGGAGCCTCTCGCCCTTACAATTGATGATCACAAGGAAGCACAAAAGTAAGGGTGGGAAGAGCAACACACACAAGACTCAAAACACGAGCACAATCATGCACACAAAGCCACAACTTGAGCTCACAACACAACTCGAGGAGTTCTCTACTCAAATGGTGCTCAAGTCACTGTCTCAAAGAATCGAATGCGCGAGAATGGAGTCTTGGTGCTTAGAGATGATCAAAAAATGCTTGGGTAACTCCTCCATGCGCCTAGGGGTCCCTTTTATAGCCCCAAGGCAGCTAGGAGCCGTTGGAACCCAACAAGGAAGGCAATTCTTGCCTTTTGTCGGGTGGACCACCGGACAACCACTGTAGCATGTCCGGTGCGGATCTCCTTCCATTCCTGGTGCAGCCGACCGTTGGATCTTCGGGCTGGTTGGCGCACCGGACACTGTCTGGTGCCCCCAGCCGACCGTTGGCTGGGGCCACGCGTCGCGCGCAGATTGCGCGGCCGACCGTTGCGTTGGCGGCCGTTGGCTCACCGGACAGTCCGGTGCACCACCGGACAGTCCGGTGAATTATAGCCGTACGCCGCCGACGAATTCCCGAGAGTGGCCAGTTCGCTAGAGGCCAGCTTGGCGCACCAGACACTATCCGGTGCACCACCGGACAGTCCGGTGTGCCAGACTGCGCTGAGTCTTGGCTGCTTCAGCCAAGCCTTTTCCTTTTTCTCTTTTCACTGATTCTAGCACTTAGACAAATATATTAGTACACCAAAACCAATGTACTAAGTCTAGAATCATACCTTCTTGTTGATTTTCACTTCATTCATCATTTGACACATAATTACTCACTCAATATGTGTTGGGCACTTAATCACCAAAATATATTAGAAATGGCCCAAGGACACATTTCCCTTTCAATCTCCCCCTTTTTGGTGATTTATGCCAACACATAAAAAAGCATCCAATAGAAGTGCAACATCAATATACTTGAGAACAAAAATTGTTTTTGATTCAAATTTGGCATATTTGGATCATTCTTTGCCACCACTTGGTTTGTTTTTGAAATCAAACTCATTTTCCTATCTCACACCTGTTTAAACATAAAGAGAGGTATTCCAAGAGAAAAATTGATCAAGAGCCAAAAACTCCCCCTTTTTCCCATAATCAAATATTCTCCCCATAAGAGACCAAATTTTGCACATACAAGTATTTTGACAAATCAAAAGTGCTAACTCTACTATTTTCAAATTTCTCAAGTGGTAGCTGATCCATTTGCTTTGGCCTTTAATTTCTCCCCCTTTGGCATTAAGCACTAAAACGGGATCATTCTTGGCCCTTTAACCCCATTGCCTCACCAAAAGTGTCAATTAAGATAAAAAAGGCAATAAGATCAGAAGATGAACTTGGAGTAAATTACCCTTTCATCGGAGTGCAGTGGAAGTATTGCATGGTCCAAGTTCACCTTTCCCTTTCAATTCACCTTTGAGACTAAATTAAGTAAACTCAAGCACACGGTTAGTCTCAAAGGGTCAAGTTGTAGCATTTCTCCCCCTAAATATGTGCATCATTCACACATGGACTTGTGAGGTCCGGGGATCTCTTGCACAACTTGATCACCATAAGTAAGCAATAATATGCATAAAGGAACATGATCAAAGACATAAAACACATGTATGCTATAGATCAATCCAAGTTATGCGAATCTAAGACATTTAGCTCACTACGCAGCCTGCAAAAGGTCTTCTCATCTAAAGGCTTTGTAAAGATATCGACCAGCTGGTTCTCGGTGCTAATATAAAACACTTCGATATCTCCCTTTTGCTGGTGGTCTCTCAAAAAGTGATGCCAGATGTCTATGTGCTTAGTGCGGCTGTGTTCAACAGGATTATCCGCCATGCGGATTGCACTCTCATTGTCACATAGGAGTGGGACTTTGCTCAGATTGTAGCCAAAGTCCCAGAGGGTTTGCCTCATCCAAAGTAGTTGCGCGCAACACTGTCCTGCGACAACGTACTCGGCCTCAGCGGTGGATAGGGCAACAGAAGTTTGTTTCTTAGAACTCCAAGACACCAGAGACCTTCCTAGGAATTGACACGTCCCTGATGTACTCTTCCTATCAACCTTGCACCCGGCATAATCGGAGTCTGAATATCCAATTAAGTCAAAGGTAGACCCCTTTGGATACCAGATCCCGAAGCAAGGCGTAGCAACTAAATATCTAAGAATTCGCTTAACGGCCACAAGGTGACACTCCCTTGGGTCGGATTGAAGTCTAGCACACATGCATACGCTAAGCATAATATCCGGTCTACTAGCACATAAATAAAGCAGAGATCCTATCATAGACCGGTATGCCTTTTGATCAATGGACTTACCTCCTTAGTTGAGGTCGACATGTCCGTCGGTTCCCATTGAAGTCTTTGCGGGCTTTGCGTCCTCATCCCAAACCGCTTGAGCAAATCTTACGTGTACTTCATTTGGGAGATGAAGGTCCGTCCTTGAGTTGCTTCACTTGGAACCTAAGGAAGTAGTTCAACTCGCCCATCATAGACATCTCAAATTTCTGAGTCATCACCCCGCTAAACTCTTCACAAGACTTTTGGTTAGTAGAACCAAATATTATGTCATCTACATAGATTTGGCACACAAATAAGTCACCATCACAAGTCTTAGTGAATAGAGTTGGATCGGCTTTCCCAACCTTGAAAGCATTAGCAATTAGAAAATCTCTAAGGCATTCATACCATGCTCTTGGGGCTTGCTTAAGTCCATAGAGCGCCTTAGAGAGCTTACATACGTGGTCGGGGTACCGTTCATCCTCAAAGCCAGGGGGTTGCTCTACGTACACCTCCTCCTTGATTGGCCCGTTGAGGAAAGCGCTCTTCACATCCATTTGGAACAACCTAAAGGAATGGTGAGCGGCATAGGTGTAGGATCTAGGACACCAGCTAGAGGGGGGGGGTGAATAGACGGTTTTGACTAAAATAAAAAACACTAGGGAAATTTAATCAATATAACAAAAGGTATAAATTCTCTAGTGATAATAAGTAAACAATCTATGAGAATCAACTAAGATGATTGAATACTTGAAGAACAATATGCAAAACACTAATCACTTGCACGACAATAAGTAATGCAAGAAAGTAAAGACACCAAATTTTATCCCGTGGTATCAGTGATTTGCCGATCACCCCTAATCCACGTTGAGGTGGACTTCAAGCTCTCACTTGCTCCTCTATCAAGACACAACTTGATCTTTGAGCCAAGTGGACAAGAAATCACTCAATACCTCGATTCCATTAATGTCACCTTTGCTGCTCCGGCGATGTAGGCGCGAACCCCTCACAATCAACACCGCGACTTCTCCACAATCTTCTTAGAGAGCTCGACGGAAACAATCACCCTAGCCGTCTAGGAGGCGGCAACCTCCAAGAGTAACAAGCCAATGACGCTTGCTTGGTGTACCACCTAGTGCCTCAAGAATCACCGATGGATGCAAATGCACTAGGAACACTCAATCTCTCACTAGAATGCAATCTCAAGCAAAGAGTGTGAGAGAGTGAGTTGGAGGATCACAAATGAGCTCAATGTATGCAAGGAATGGCCAAGAGAGCTCTCACACACGAGCTACCCTTCTATTTATAGCCCCCCACAAAATTCCAACCGTTATGAGCAAAAAGCACCTGTTCTGCGCACACGCGGACGGTCCGCGCCCTAGGACCGGACGATCCGCCGTACACATAACGGCTATAATTCCCGTTTGAAATCTGTCAGAGTTGTCAGAAAAGTTAGGTTCGGACAGTCCGCCCACCATGGCCGGACCGTCCGCGACCTGGCAACTTGAAGCACCCAGACCTCTGACCAAGAGCAGTTAACACAGGCGGACCGTCCGCCTATAAGGCCGGACGGTCTGAGACCTGAGACAGTACTGTCCGGACTTATCCTCCGGACAGTCTGTAGTACAAATCCCAAAAATCACACAGTCCCTGCCCAAACCATATTTGGCACCTGCGGACTGTCCGCCCATCAAGTCCAGACGGTCCGCACTATAATTCAGGGACTGTCCCGAAAGCAGTCTTCTCTGGTCAGGACTGCGGACGGTCCGGCCCCAAGGCTCGGACAGTCCGCAGTGCAAAGGAACAGGACATGTCCGAAGTGGGCAGACTTCAGACCCCTACTGGTGGATCGCGGACGGTCCGCCCTCGATACCCGGACGGTCCGCACACCCAAGACTTTGCACTTTTCAAACAAGCTTTTGAAAAGATTTTTAACTCATGAAATTTGAAGCGCTGTTAGTCCTCATACAAATGCAACCACTAGATGCTCTATGAGGCACTAAGTTTTACACATATCAAAGTCATTGACCCCTCTTAATAGTATGACTATCTAATCTACTAATCCGGTCAAGTATCTTCTCTAAACTCCTCAAGACCGACAAAAACGAAACCTATGTTATACCTTTGCCTTCACTTGATCCACAACCAATGCTTATGAATCTCTAAGATTTCCTGTTCTATGTGGTCCAACCCTGCATTCTTATTTCTCCAAGAACCGTTAGCCCACAAACAGTTGTCATTAATTATCAAAACATCACCAAGGGGCCTAGATGATTCACAATCTCCCCCTTTTTGGTAATTGATGACAACACTACATAATATATTCAAGAGAAGTTTTGTTTTTCCAAAACTCCCTCATACCTTGGGTATAAGAAGAATTTTGGAAATGAGTTTCATAGGACTTATCTTGATTTGAAGTTCTGTCCGAGAGATAGATAAATCCCAATTAAAACTCAGAATGTAAGAAATGCTCCCCCTATGTGTGTGCAAGATTATTTCAAGCTGAAGATATAACACAAATAATAGATCGGAGTTTTGATGGTGACCTTCCTACAGTCATGGTTATCGGAGCGTAGCATACAAGAGATGATATGAAAAGTAAGCGCAGCAATTATAATCACTTCGCGATTAACCATTCACAGAGTAATTTGAACTAAACATAGTTCAACCCACAGAATATTACAAATAATTGTTCACAAGCATAAGACATAGAGTTCAAAGTTCAAAGTCCAAAGGCATAAGGCATAGAGTTCAAAGTTCAAATAGTGGCCAGTACTAAGTGCATAAGACATAAAATAATGCATGCGACATAAACTGTTAAACATGCATATGCACGGTCTCAATGTCCACATAACCAACTCCCCCTGAATATGATAACTTTAACTTCTGTTCTCTTTCTTCACTTCTCTCCCCCTTTGGCATCAATTGCCACAAAGGAGAGGCTTCACTGATCACTTGGTGGAGGATGCATGTTATAGTAGTGAGTGCTGAAGGTGTCAAAAAGAGAGGAGAACTGTCCGAAGTCTTGTTGGAGTTGCTGCTGCCTCTGGCTGATCTCATGCATGTTGTCATTTGTAGAGAGGTTGTCAAATTGACTAGACAGAGCTCCCATGTTATCCTGAAAACTCTGCTGCATATTGTTGAGCCTTGTCATGATTGGATCAGTGACATTAGTTTGAATGTGAGTGCGAAATTTAGTACATTCAATGTTTAGCGCATCCCAGTTACTGTCAAAACTGGATTGCATGTCATCCAGGCGTTGATCCATATGTGTCATCATCCCCTGAAAGCGGGTATCAATGTGGGTCTGAAGTCCTTGCTGCATATTGTGGAAATATGGGTCAAAGTAGCCTGGACCAGACTGCCAATACTGCTGAGGCTGAGGAGGAGGTGGAGGTGGAGGCATCTGCTCTGCCTCAGCGTCAGGATCTGCTCCTACAGCATAGCCAGGGTCTTCCTCATCATCCGGGAAGGGAGTGAGTGGCCTGGTGAGAAACCCAATTTCATTCTTGAAGGGTCTAAATAGTGTATGAACTATCTCACAGGGCCCCTCAAATCTTGTCTTTGCTTTGATGAGAGCCATAATATAAGGCACATAGGCTAAATTCTGGTTTTTGTCCATTTTCAAATCATTTAGCTGTCTCATCATAAAGAGCACAATATTCATTACCTCACCATTCATGACATGGTGGATAATGTTCCAGAATTTGTCTCGAATTTTGCTCTTATCCCCACTTTTAGGAAGAATAGTGACTCTTGCAATCTTGTTGATCACAGCAGGATGATGCCTTAGTCCTGCTGTCTCTCCAAACCTCCTAGGTATGCCCAGCCGTGCTGGCTCATAAAATTGCACAAAGTCCTCAAAATTATCTTCAGTGTAGAGATCTATCCCAGCTGAAATGACGCCATAATTCAGACTGTTGGCAGCAGCAAAATTAGCAAATGTTGCAGAATATCTCTTGAATCCTGTCATCCAAGTGATGGATTCATCTTCTATATCAATCTCTGCTGTGGCCAGGAATTGCTTGACTGCCATCTCACTGAAGTCAGTTCTCTGCCCCATAAACTGATACATACCACATGTCTCAAACTTAGGAATCAGATCCTCCATAACTGATTGTCCTAGCATGAAGGTCCAATGAATCACTTGATGTTTATGAAAGTTGGTATCCATCAATGTGCCCCAAAAAACATCAAACTGGAGCTGTGTGTGGAAGAATTGAACATTGGTGTCAGATGGCAGAGTGTATTGATTCACAGTTCTCCTTGAGCAGTATTCAGCCATAGAAAACCTCCTCTTTGGAAATGTCCATCCTGTGATGTTAATTGGGTAGTCAGGATGTGTATGAGGAATGTCTTCTGTGTCCATAGATTCACTGCCCCCAGCTGAAGATTGGGCCTCTGAATCAGTCGTTGGAGTGTAGTCAGCATCATCTACACGAGGGCGCTTTGATTTGAAGCGACCTACAAGCTTCTTGCGAAGACCACCCAAACCACTACAATAAATGTGACAGACATCCAGAGATGAATAGTTGATACCAATCGCCACAATCAGAGAGAAAAGAATTGCAATGCTCTGTCAGGGTCCGGATTGTCCGCGCTAGGGTGCTGGACTGTCCGCGCAACAGGTCCGGACGATCCGCGCCCACCAGGCGGACGGTCCGCGACCGGCCAGGGGCGACTCTCTAGAACCCTAGTCGCCTCAATCGTTGAAATGTCGATTCTGCAGAAAATATCCATCCAAACGTGTTCAAATGTTTGCACAACATTCATAATGAGTAGCACTAACAATCCCACCAATCAGATTTGTAAAACTATTGCTCAATTCTAGATCAGAGAGGAAATTCGAATAATCCCAAAATTGAAGAGATTTGATGAAATCCATAAGATTACGAAATACCGTGATGACGACATGTTGGTTGAACTTTTCCGCAGGCTTTCGGACTGTCCGTGCGTAACTTCTCTTCTCCGTCCGCGCACAATGAACAAAGGTGACCATTTTGGCGAGTGGAGAGCGAGAGAGGAGATGCAATGAGCAGAAATGACAAGTCTACTGCCTCTGCACGGCTTGCCTATCGCGGACGGTCTGCGCGGGGGCGGCGAACGGTCCGCGTCCTGATACATTCAGACTGTCTGCACTGCTGACCGGACTGTCCAGATCCTGATACTGCGGACGGTCCGCGGTCCATGGGCGGACGGTCCGCGGCCTGATACTCAGTTTTCCAAATTATGTCCACTTTCTGATTTTGAATTTTAAATCTGAATTGGTGCTCATATATGGACATTTCGACCAATCCAAGGATTAGTATGCATGCATATACATATTATGTAATTGAGGAATGCAAATTTTTCATATCAAACTACTTAGATTAATTTAAAATGAAAAATGCATCAAAAATACCAAATAAATAGCGTAGAGAGCATATTTAGAGCCGAAATGCAATACTACACATGTGCGATCAACTTCAAGCCACATTTGAGAGATCGATCACATTCATTTCACTTCTTAGAGTACAAAATCTCGTTTCATCCAATGGCTTTGTAAAAATGTCGGCTAATTGATCATCCGTACCAATGGAATAAATAGAGATATCTCCCTTTCCAACATGATCCCTTAAGAAGTGATGCCGTATATCAATATGATTAGTTCTTGAGTGTTGGACCAGATTTGTAGCCAATTTTATCGCACTCTCATTATCACACATGAGAGGCACATTCTTGAAAATAATCCCATAATCCAATAGAGTTTGTTTCATCCATAATAGTTGAGCACAACAATTTCCGGCCGATATATATTCCGCCTCGGCGGTAGAGAGAGCAACCGAATTTGGTTTTTTAGAAGACCATGAAACAAGAGATCTACCAAGAAATTGACAACAACCGGAGGTGCTTTTCTATCAATTTTGCACCCCGCATAATCCGAGTCTGAATATCCAATTAATTCAAATTGAGCACCTTTGGGATACCATAGACCAATATTGGGAGTATACTTCAAATATCTTAGAATTCTTTTTGCGGCCTTCAAGTGAATCTCTCTAGGTGAAGCTTGAAATCGAGCACTCATGCAAACACTAAACATAACATCGGGCCTATATGCGGTAATATAAAGTAAACTACCAATTATTGAACGATAAAGTTTTTGATCAACCATAGTACCTCCTTCATCTAAGTCTAGATGACCATTTGTTGCCATAGGAATCTTGATAGGCTTTGCATTTTCTAAGCCAAACTTCTTGAGCATGTCCTTCAAATATTTTAATTGACTTATGAAAATTTGAGAGCACCTAGAGGGGGGGGGGGTGAATAGGTGATCCTGTAAAACTTGAAACTTAAGCCACAAAAACTTGGTTAAGTGTTAGCACAATAATTGCCAAGTGGCTAGAGAGGAGTCTCAACAAAACACAATAACCACAAGAGATCAATCACAGAGATGGCACAGTGGTTTATCCCGTGGTTCGGCCAAGACCAAAGCTTGCCTACTCCACGTTGTGGCGTCCCAACGGACGAGGGTTGCAATCAACCCCTCTCAAGCGGTCCAAAGACTCACTTGAATACCACAATGTTTGCTTTTCTTTTCTATATCCCGTTCGCGAGGAATCTCCACAACTTGGAGTCTCTTGCCCTTACAATGATGTTCACAAATAAGCACGGAGTAAGGGAGGGATTAGCAACTCACACAAGACACAAAGTTCACAGCAAATACGCACACACAAGACCCAGACTTAAGCTCAAAAGACTAGCACACTAGAATGGAGCTCAAATCACTAGAATGTCGAACAAGTGCGCAAGAATGGAGTGTGAGTGATCAAGAGTGCTCAAGGAATGCTTGGTGTGCTCTTTCATGCGCCTAGGGGTCCCTTTTATAGCCCCAAGGCAGCTAGGAGCCGTTGAGAGCATTCCAGGAAGGCAGATCTTGCCTTCTGTCACCTGGCGCACCGGACACTGTCCGGTGCGAATTTCTTTCCTTCTGTGGCGTTGTCGACCGTTGGCGCCTGGGAGCCGTTGGCGCACCGAACACTGTCCGGTGCACACCGGACAGTCCGGTGCCCCTCTCGACCGTTGGCTCGGCCACGTGTCTCGTGCCGATCGCGCAGCCGACCGTTGGCCCGGCCGACCGTTGGCTCACCGGACAGTCCGGTGCACACCGGACAGTCCGGTGAATTATAGCCGTACGCCATTAATTCATTCCCGAGAGCGGCAAGTTCGCCTGAGCCAGCCTGGCACACCGGACACTATCCGGTGCACCACCGGACAGTCCGGTGCTCCTAGACAGCGCTGGCTTTGGCGAAACAAAGCTATCTCTCTCCAATTTGTTTTCTCCTGTTTCCAGCACTTAGACATAATACATTAGTCTCTAAAACAATGTACTAAGTCTGAGAAACATACCTTTATACTTGATTTGTACTTTGTCCATCATTTGACACTTAATCACTTGTGTTGGACACTAAATCACCAAAACACTTAGAAATGCCTCAAGGGCACATTTCCCTTTCAATCTCCCGCTTTTTGGTGATTAATGCCAACATAACATAAAGCAAGTAGAACAAGTACAAAAAGTAATTCAAATAAGAACTCAAATTTGTTTTGAATCAAATTTGGCATATTTGGATCATTCTTTGCCACCACTTGGTTTGTTTTTGCAAATCAACCTCAAATTTCTATTTCTAAGTCAAAAACACTTGTTGAGTCATAACAAGAGTTGTTCCAAGAGAGATTGATCAAAGATTTCAAAAAAACTCCCCCTTTTTTCCATAATTAAGCTTTCTCCCCACAAGAGACCAACTTTTGACAATAAGAGGCAAATAAGAGTATTTTGACAAACAAAAAAACTCTAACTCTACTTTTTCAAAATTCTCAAGTGGTAGCTGATCCATTTCTTGCTTTAGCCTTATTTTCTCCCCCTTTGGCATCAAGCACCAAAACGGGATCAATTTTGGCCCTAGAACCCCATTGCCTCACCAAAATCTTCAATAAGAATACAAAGGCAATAAGAGTACATGAGATGAACTTGGAATAAGTGACCCTCTCATCGGAGTGCAGTGGAAGTCTTTCATGGTCCAAGTCCACCTTTTCCCTTTCAAACCTCCTTTGAGACTAAAACAAGCACACTCAAGCACACGATTAGTCTCAAAGGGTCAAGTTGTAGCACAACTCCCCCTAAATATATGCATCACTTGCAAAAAGGACTTGTGAGGTCCGGGGAGTGTTTGTACAACTTGAGCACCACAAGTAGACAATAAAATGCATAAGGAACATGACCAAAGGCACAAACACATGTATGCTATAAATCAATCCAAGTTTCGCGAATCTAGAACATTTAGCTCACTACGCAGCCTGCAAAAGGTCTTCTCATCTAAAGGTTTGGTAAAGATATCGGCTAACTGGTTCTCGGTGCTAACATGAAACACTTCGATATCTCCCTTTTGCTGGTGGTCTCTCAAAAAGTGATGCCAGATGTCAATGTGCTTTGTGCGGCTGTGCTCAACAGGATTTTCCGCTATTCAGATAGCACTCTCATTATCACATAGGAGTGGGACTCTGCTCAGATTGTAGCCAAAATTCCGGAGGGTTTGCCTCATCCAAAGTAGTTGCGCGCAGCACTGTCCTGCGGCAACATACTCAGCCTCAGCGGTGGATAGGGCAACAGAAGTTTGTTTCTTAGAGTTCCACGACACCAGGGACCTTCCTAAGAATTGGCACGTCCCTGATGTACTCTTCCTATCGACCTTACATCCAGCATAGTCGGAATCTGAATATCCAATCAGGTCAAAGTTAGACCCCTTTGGATACCAGATCCCGAAGTAAGGCGTAGCGACTAAATATCTAAGAATTCGCTTCACGGCCACCAAGTGACACTCCCTTGGATCGGATTGAAATCTAGCACACATGCATACGCTAAGCATAATATCCGGTCTGCTAGCACATAAATAAAGCAAAGATCCTATCATTGACCGGTATGCTTTTTGATCAACGAACTTACCTCCTTTGTTGAGGTCGGTGTGTCCATCGGTTCCCATTGGCGTCTTTGCGGGCTTGGCGTCCTTCATCCCAAACCGCTTTAGCAAGTCTTGCGTGTACGTTGTTTGGGAGATGAAGGTGCCATCCTTGAGTTGCTTCACTTGGAACCCAAGGAAGTAGTTCAACTCGCCTATCATCGACATCTCGAATTTCTGCGTCATCACCCTGCTAAACTCTTCACAAGACTTTTGGTTAGTAGAACCAAATATTATGTCATCGACATATATTTGGCACACAAACAAATCACCATCGCAAGTCTTAGTGAAAAGAGTTGGATCGGCTTTCCCAACCTTGAAAGCATTAGCAATTAAAAAGTCTCTAAGGCATTCATACCATGCTCTTGGGGCTTGCTTAAGTCCATAGAGCGCCTTAGAGAGCTTACACACGTGATCGGGGTATCGTTCATCCTCGAAGCCAGGGGGTTGCTCCACGTACACCTCCTCCTTGATCGGCCCGTTGAGGAAAGCGCTCTTCACATCCATTTGGTACAACCTGAAAGAATGGTGAGCGGCATATGCTAGCAAAATACGAATAGATTCTAGCCTAGCCACAGGA
Source organism: Zea mays (assembly GCF_902167145.1). Lineage (NCBI taxonomy): Eukaryota > Viridiplantae > Streptophyta > Magnoliopsida > Poales > Poaceae > Zea > Zea mays. Next base: position 134,842,301 of record NC_050104.1, read on the forward strand.
GCAAAAGTCTCCTCAAAGTCCAAACCTGCGACTTGGGCATAACCTTTTGCCACAAGTCGAGCTTTGTTCCTCGTCACCACCCCATGCTCGTCCTGTTTGTTGCGGAACACCCACTTGGTTCCCACAACGTTTTGCTTGGGACGAGGCACCAGTGTCCAAACTTCATTACGCTTGAAGTTGTTTAGCTCCTCCTGCATGGCCAACACCCAGTCCGGATCTAGCAAGGCCTCTTCTACCCTGAAAGGCTCAATAGAAGAGACAAAGGAGTAATGCTCACAAAAATTAACTAATTTAGAGCGAGTAGTTACTCCCTTGCTAATATCACCCAAAATTTGGTCGACGAGATGATTCCTTTGAATCATCGCTCGAACTTGGGTTGGAGGTGCCTGAGGTGCTTCTTCCTCTTCAACTTGAACATCCTGTGCTCCCCCTTGATCATGCGCCTCCAGTTGAGGTACCCGTTCTTCATCTTGGGTTGGGGGATGCACCATTGTTGAGGAAGAAGGTTGATCTTGCTCCTTTTGTTCCTGAGGTCGTACATCACCAATCGCCATGGTTCGTATTGCGGCCGTCGGAATATCTTCTTCATCTACATCATCAAGATCAACAACTTGCTCTCTTGGAGAGCCATTAGTCTCATCAAATACAACGTTGCTAGAGACTTCAACCAAACCCGATGATTTGTTGAAGACCCTATACGCCTTTGTATTTGAGTCATAACCTAATAAAAACCCTTCTACAACTTTGGGAGCAAATTTAGAAGTTCTACCTTTCTTCACCAGGATATAACACTTGCTCCCAAATACACGAAAATAAGACACATTGGGTTTGTTACCAGTTAGCAGCTCATACGACGTTTTCTTGAGGAGGCGGTGGAGGTAGACCCTGTTGATGGCGTGGCAAGCCGTGTTCACGGCTTCCGACCAAAATCGCTCGGGGGTCTTGAACTCTCCAAGCATCGTCCTCGCCATATCGATGAGCGTCCTGTTCTTCCTTTCTACTACACCATTTTGTTGTGGTGTGTAGGGAGCGGAGAACTCGTGCTTGATCCCTTCCTCCTCAAGGAACTCCTCCACTTGAAGGTTCTTGAACTCGGACCCGTTGTCGCTCCTTATCTTTTTCACCTTGAGCTCAAACTCATTTTGAGCTCTCCTGAGGAAGCGCTTGAGGGTCCCTTGGGTTTCAGATTTATCCTGCAAAAAGAATACCCAAGTGAAGCGGGAAAAATCATCAACTATAACAAGACCATACTTACTTCCTCCTATACTTAGATAGGCGATGGGTCCGAAGAGGTCCATATGAAGCATCTCCAAAGGTCTTGATGTAGTCATCACATTTTTGATGTGATGAGAGCCTCCCACCTGTTTCCCTGCTTGACAAGCTGCACAAGGTCTATCTTTTTCGAAATGTATGTTATTTAGACCTGTCACGTGTTGTCCCTTTAGAAGTTTGTGAAGGTTCTTCATCCCCACATGTGCTAAGCGACGATGCCACAGCCAGCCCATGCAAGTCTTAGCAATTAAGCATGCATCTAGACCGGTCTCTTCTTTTGCAAAATCAACTAAATAAAGTTTGCCGTCTAGTACACCCTTAAAAGCTAGTGAACCATCACACCTTCTAAAGACAGACACATCTACATTTGTGAATAGACAATTATATCCCATATTGCATAATTGACTAACAGATAACAAATTATATCCAAGCGACTCAACTAAAAACACATTGGAAATAGAGTGCTCGGATGAAATAGCAATTTTACCTAACCCTTTTACCTTGCCTTGGTTCCCATCACCAAATATTATTGAATCTTGGGGATCCTTGTTCTTGACGTAGGAAGAGAACATCCTCTTTTCCCCCGTCATGTGGTTTGTGCATCCGCTGTCGATAATCCAGCTTGTACCCCCAGATGCATAAACCTGCAAGGCAAATTTAGGCTTGGGTCTTAGGTACCCAACTCTTGTTGGGTCCTACAAGGTTAGTCACAATTGTCTTAGGAACCCAAATGCAAGTTTTATCTCCCTTGAATCTTGCCCCTAACTTCCTAGCAATCACCTTCCTATCCTTTCTACAAATAGCAAATGAAGCATTGCAAGCATGATATATTGTAGAAGATTCATTAACTTTCCTAGGAGCATGAGCAATATTCTTTCTAGGCACATGATGAATAACATTTCTCCTAGACATATTTCTACCATGCATATAGGAAGAACTAGAAACAAACATGGCATGAGAGTCATAAACATGTGAATCAAAAGCATCATAACTTCTATTTGCATTCCTAGCATGTCTCCTACCATGATACATAAAAGCATGGTTCCTTTTAGCACTACTGGCCATAGGAGCCTTCCCTTTTTCCTTGGCGGGGATGGGAGCCTTATGGCTTGTTAAGTTCTTGGCTTACCTCTTGAAACCAAGTCCATCCTTAATTGAGGGGTGTCTACCAATCGTGTAGGCATCCCTTGCAAATTTTAACTTATCAAATTCGTTTTTGCTAGTCTTAAGTTGGGCACTAAGACTAGCCACTTCATCATTCAATTTAGAAATTGACACTAGGTGTTCACTACAAGCATCAATGTCAAAATCTTTACACCTCTTGCAAATCATAACATGTTCTACACAAGAGTTAGATTTACTAGCTATCTCTAACTTAGCATTCAAATCATCATTCATGCTCCTTAAGCTAGAAATTGTCTCATGGCAAGAAGATAGTTCACAAGAAAGCATTTCATTTCTTTTAACTTCTAAAGCATAAGATTTTTGTGCCTCTACAAATTTGTCATGCTCTTCATATAAAAGGTCCTCTTGTTTTTCTAAGAGTCTATCCTTTTCATTCAAGGCATCGATCAATTCATTAATCTTATATACTTTAGTTCTATCCAATCCCTTGAACAAACTAGAGTAATCTATTTCTTCATCACTAGATTCATCATCACTAGAAGAATCATAAGTAGTACTGTCTCGAGTACATACCTTCTTCTCCTTTGCCATGAGGCATGTGTGACGCTCGTTGGGGAAGAGGGATGACTTGTTGAAGGCGGTGGCGGCGAGTCCTTCATTTTCGGAGTCGGATGACGAACAATCCGAGTCCCACTCCTTTCCAAGGTGTGCCTCGCCCTTGGCTTTCTTGTATGCCTTCTTCTTCTCCCTCTTGCTCCCTTGTTCCTGGTCACTTTCATTATCGGGACAGTTAGCAATAAAATGACCAATCTTACCACATTTGAAGCATGAACGCTTCCCCTTTGTCTTGGTCTTGCTTGGTTGTCCCTTGCGACCCTTTAGCGCTGTCCTGAAGCGCTTGATGATGAGGGCCATCTCTTCATCATTTAGCCCGGCCGCCTCAACTTGCGCCACCTTGCTAGGTAGCGCCTCCTTGCTCCTCGTTGCCTTGAGAGCAATGGGTTGAGGCTCATGGGTTGGACCGTTCAACGCGTCGTCCACGTACCTTGCCTCCTTGATCATCATTCGCCCGCTTACGAACTTTCCAAGGACTTCTTCGGGCGACATCTTGGTGTACCTAGGATTTTCACGGATATTGTTCACCAAATGTGGATCAAGTACAGTAAAAGACCTTAGCATTAGGCGGACGACGTCGTGATCCGTCCATCGCGTGCTTCCGTAGCTCCTTATTTTGTTGATAAGGGTCTTGAGCCGGTTATAAGTTTGGGTTGGCTCCTCGCCCCTTATCATTGCGAATCTTCCAAGCTCGCCCTCCACCAACTCCATTTTGGTGAGTAAGGTGACGTCGTTCCCCTCATGAGAGATCTTGAGGGTGTCCCAGATCTGCTTGGCATTGTCCAAGCCGCTCACCTTATGGTACTCGTCCCTGCACAAAGAGGCTAACAACACAGTAGTAGCTTGTGCATTTCTATGAATCTGTTCATTGATAAACATAGGACTATCCGAGCTATCAAATTTCATTCCACTTTCCACAATCTCCCATATGCTTGGATGGAGAGAGAATAGGTGACTACGCATTTTGTGGCTCCAAAATCCGTAGTCCTCTCCATCAAAGTGAGGAGGTTTGCCAAGTGGAATGGAGAGCAAATGAGCATTTGTACTTTGCGGAATACGAGAGTAGTCAAAGGAAAAGTTCGAATTAACCGGTTTCCTTCTCTCGTAGTCGTTGTCGTCGTTGTCCTTTTGGGAAGAAGCGGACTCATCGCTGTCGTCGTAGTAGACGATCTCCTTGATGCGCCTTGTCTTCTTCTTCTTCCCATCCTTGCGTCTGTGGCCCGAGCCCGAGTTGGTAGGCTTGTCATCCTTGGGCTCGTTGACGAATGATTCCTTCTCCTTGTCATTGATCACAATCCCCTTGCCCTTAGGATCCATCTCTTCGGGCGGTTAGTCCCTTTCTTGAAGAGAACGACTCCGATACCAATTGAGAGCACCTAGAGGGGGGGGTGAATAGGTGATCCTGTAAAACTTGAAACTTAAGCCACAAAAACTTGGTTAAGTGTTAGCACAATAATTGCCAAGTGGCTAGAGAGGAGTCTCAACAAAACACAATAACCACAAGAGATCAATCACAGAGATGGCACAGTGGTTTATCCCGTGGTTCGGCCAAGACTAAAGCTTGCCTACTCCACGTTGTGGCATCCCAACGGACGAGGGTTGCAATCAACCCCTCTCAAGCGGTCCAAAGACTCACTTGAATACCACGGTGTTTGCTTTTATTTTCTATATCCCGTTCGTGAGGAATCTCCACAGCTTGGAGTCTCTTGCCCTTACAATGATGTTCACAAATAAGCACGGAGTAAGGGAGGGATTAGCAACTCACACAAGACACAAAGTTCACAACAAATACGCACACACAAGACCCAGACTTAAGCTCAAAAGACTAGCACACTAGAATGGAGCTCAAATCACTAGAATGTCGAACAAGTGCGCAAGAATGGAGTGTGAGTGATCAAGAGTGCTCAAGGAATGCTTGGTGTGCTCCTTCATGCGCCTAGGGGTCCCTTTTATAGCCCCAAGGCAGCTAGGAGCCGTTGAGAGCATTCCAGGAAGGCAGATCTTGCCTTCTGTCGCCTGGCGCACCGGACACTGTCCGGTGCGGATTTCTTTCCTTCTGTGGCGTTGTCGACCGTTGGCGCCTGGGAGCCGTTGGCGCACCGGACACTGTCCGGTGCACACCGGACAGTCCGGTGCCCCCTCTCGACCGTTGGCTCGGCCACGTGTCTCGCGCCGATCGCGCAGCCGACCGTTGGCCCGGCCGACCGTTGGCTCACCAGACAGTCCGGTGCACACCGGACAGTCCGGTGAATTATAGCCGTACGCCATTAATTCATTCCCGAGAGCGGCAAGTTCGCCTGAGCCAGCCTGGCACACCGGACACTGTCCGGTGCTCCTAGACAGCGCTGGCTTTGGCGAAACAAAGCTATCTCTCTCCAATTTGTTTTCTCCTGTTTCCAGCACTTAGACACAATACATTAGTCTCTAAAGCAATGTACTAAGTCTGAGAAACATACCTTTATACTTGATTTGTACTTTGTCCATCATTTGACACTTAATCACTTGTGTTGGACACTAAATCACCAAAACACTTAGAAATGGCTCAAGGGCACATTTCCCTTTCAAAATTCCATCTTTCAATTGTTTGATTTGAAGACCAAGAAAGAAGCTCAATTCTCCTATCATAGACATTTCAAATTCTTTTGACATCATTTTTCCAAATTTCTCACAAAATAATTCATTAGTAGATCCAAAAATAATATCATCAACATAGATTTGACAAACAAATAAGTCTTTGCCAATTCTTTTAGTGAATAGAGTAGTGTCAACCTTCCCAATTTTAAAGTCTTTGGAAAGCAAGAAATCCCTAAGCCTTTCATACCAAACGCGTGGAGCTTGCTTAAGCCCATAGAGGGCTTTAGAAATCTTGAACACATGGTTGGGTCTTTTGGGGTCCTCAAAACCGGGAGGTTGTTCAACATGCACTAGTTCACTAATCTTACCATTTAGAAAGGCACTCTTTACATCCATTTGGTAGAGCTTGATATTATGTGCACAAGCATAAGCAAGAAGAATCCGGATTGCTTTTAATCTTGCCACGGGAGCAAATGTCTCCCCAAAATCCAATCCCTCAATTTGAGTATATCCTTGTGCAACTAATCTTGCCTTGTTTCTTACTACTACACCATCTTCATTGTGCTTGTTGCGAAACACCCATTTAGTACCAATAACATTGTGGTTCTTTGGTCTCTCAACAAGCTCCCAAACTTCATTTCGAGTGAAGTTATTTAATTCTTCATGCATTGCATTCACCCAATCGACATCAAGTAGAGCTTCATCTACACGGTTAGGTTCCATACAAGATACAAAAGAGAAATGTTCACAAAATGAAGCTATGCGAGAGCGAGTTTGAACACCCTTACTAATATCACCCACAATTTGATCAACCGGGTAATCCTTCACAATAGAATGATGAATTCTTGATACTGTTTGATAATTGCTAGTTGAAGTATTTGGAGGAACCGAATGTCTTGAAGTACCTTGATCATGAGTATCCATAGTATCATCATTTTGTTGACTTTGGTGATCTTCTTCATTTAGAGTTGAAGATGAAGGAATGACAACCACACTATTTTCATCATCATCTTCCTTTGGCTTTATTTCACCAATGACCATTGTTTTCATTGCATTTTTCAATTGAGTTCCACCAACATCATCAAGATTGTCACTTTCATCTTGAGACCCATTTGTTTCATCAAACTCAACATCATATGCTTCTTTAATAATACCATGAGTTTTGTTGAAGACTCTATAAGCCTTACTATTTGATGAATATCCAAGAAGAAAACCCTCATCACATTTCTTCTCAAATTTAGAAAGCTGGCTTCCCTTTCTCAAAATATAACATTTGCAACCGAATACCCTAAAATATGAGATATTTGGCTTTCTACCAATGAGCAATTCATAGGGAGTTTTCTTCAAAAGCTTGTGACAATATAGTCTATTTGATGAATGACAAGCGGTGTTTATTGCCTCGGCCCAATAAGAATCTGATACATTATATTCCACTAACATAGACCTAGCCATATCAATGAGAGTCCTATTCTTTCTTTCAACAATACCATTTTGTTCCGGGGTATATTTGGAAGAGAATTCATGTTTAATACCCCTGTCATCACAATATTCATCAATTCTTGCATTTTTGAATTCCGACCCATTATCACTTCTAACTTTCTTGATATCAAAATCAAATTGATTTTGAGCCAATATAGCAAATGACTTAAATGTTTCAAACACATTAGATTTATCTCGAAGAAAATAAACCCAAGTGAATCTTGAATAATCATCCACAATCACAAGACAATAGGAATTACCACCAATACTCACAAATGATGTGGGCCCAAATAAATCCATGTGAAGTAATTCCAAAGGTCGATGAGTGAACATTTGACTTTTATTTGGATGAGTATTTGCCACTTGCTTCCCGGCTTGACAAGAGCTACACAATTTGTTCTTCTCAAACTTCACATCTTTTAAGCCACGAACTAAGTCATGCTTGGTTAACCGATTGAGTTGCTTCATTCCAACATGACCAAGTCTTCTATGCCATAACCAACATAGTGAAGCCTTTGAGAATAAGCAAGTTGTGAGCTTTGCCTCACTAGATGAGAAATCAACAAGATAAAGATTTTCATGTCTAAAACCTTTAAACTTAAGATTGCTACCATCAACACTAGAGATAATAACATCATCAACCGTGAAATTGCAACTAAATCCTAAATCACATAATTGAGCTACGGATAGTAAATTAAAATTCAAAGACTCAACCAAGAGCACATTTGATATGAAATGATCATTTGAAAGAGCAATTTTACCCAATCCTTTAACCTTTCCTTTGCGATTATCTCCAAATGTGATACTATCATAATTTGAGAAATCTTCCTCACTCATTTGGGTGAACATTTTCATATCTCCGGTCATGTGTTGAGTGCATCCACTATCTAACACCCAATGATTCCCTCCCGCCTTGTAGTTCACCTACAAAAGAAAATCAATCTCTTTTAGGTACCCAAACTTGCTTGGGTCCTTGGATGTTAGTGACCAAGGTCTTTGGCACCCAAATAGCTTTCTTTTTGTTTCCAACAATTGAAGTACCAACAAATCTCATGAACACCTTTTGCATTATGAGAAAGAACATAACAATGCTCAAAACAAGTGGAGGATACATTTTTGAGCTTAAGACAATTTTTCTTAACATGTCCCTTCTTGTGACACTTGTGACACACTTTGTCACATTCTTTCACAAACAATGTCTTTTGCTTTATAAAAGCATTCTTTCCTTTCTTGGGAACATATCCAAGACCCTCACGGTTAAGTGAGCACCGTTGACTTCCCAATATGAAATCCAATTTAGCCTTTCCACCATATGCCTTTTCTAGGTCATGAGTTAGAGAATTTACTCTATCTACTAACACTTCATTTTCAACAATGATCTTTGATTCATCAAGAGCAATATTATCATTCATGAGAGAAATTTTGCATTTATCACAAATAGTGTTAGTAGGTAGTGGTTCACTTGTAAGACTATCAAGTAAGTCACAAGTGACTCCAACATCCTCAGTGACCACCACAACTTCATGCACAATAGATGATTTTTGAGCATCCGCAAGCTTCTCACAATTTTCTTTTAGATCATTGTGAGAGGTCTTGAGCTCCTCAAAAGACACTTGGAGGTTTTTATACAATTCCTTCAAGGTCTTAATTTTTTCTTTTTCTTTGTGCATGTAGTCATCGGCCTCACCTAACATTCTAACAAGATCATCATATGAATAGCCATCATCATCAACATCATCATCATCATTTATATCATTAACATCGGTGATGATTTTTACCTGAAGCGTCCCCAATCCTCTGGGACTCAAATGTGATACAATTACTAGTCCCAGGAGGCTAGTAAACACATTTATACATCAGATGATTCCAGATCTGCTTAAACGAGACAAACCTATAACGGTGGCGATCAACTTTAAGAGTTGGTCCACAACTCGGGACATCATCAGAGTGGGGCTGAAGCAGCCCGATATACGCAGCGAAGCAAATCAGCGGTCCAACAGCCACAGGCAAGGTTGGGAACAGTCGTAACTCTTACCCGATCTCCTTTTTCTGAAAAACAACAAATAAGCAAGGGTGAGTACAAACGTACTCAGCAGCCCACCTTCACCCGCGGAATGGGGAAACCAGATATAATGCATGGAATATGTGGAGCTCAGAATATTTTACAGAAACAACAATATTTTATGCAGGGTTGTTTTGAAAAACATTTTGTACTTTTGCAAAGCGCATCCTCTCCAAAAGGACCAGGAAGTTTTTTAGTATTATAACAAAATCCCCTGGACTAAACCATCCAGGTATCTCAGCAGTTCCCACTGGTTTTCATTTTCAAAAACAGCTACTGGACTTCCCGTCCACCATAGCTCACGGCTCAACCACCGAACCTTTTAAAAACCACTTTTCTCAAAACCATCTCTTTTTTTTGGAAAACAAAACATTAATTGCCATACCATACCAGACTCGTCCATTCCTGTGGACACAGACTATTCGAATAGGTTTTCAAACTCTGCGCAGAGGTGTACACTTTACCCACTAGTTCGGCTCTGCGATCCCATGGCCAATGAGACCCGAATCCGACTCTCTTTCTTTCCCCGCACGTCCTAACCTTAACGGTTATCCGGAAGGAGTCAGACCACCACCATGTCCAAACCGGACAAAACTTTCCCCCTCCTTATCCTCCCGGTGCTCCCCAGCCTTCATAACCCTGGGGTTGGACCGTACGAGTTCAGATTGAGTGACTGCCCACACAGTCTCAAGTGGTTGTACTATTAAAGAGTACAGGTAGTGAAGATGACAAACCGGTCCTTATATGAGAGGACAATCCTTCTGCTCACGCCTAAACCAGCTGGGCCAACACCTTAGGCCCTCCCCTAAACCAGGGAGTCCCTGATTATCCCACTCACAAGGTGATAGGGGTGAAAACCCTTCATCACACACATTTTGAAAAGCATTTTCTTTTGAAAACTCACACCTGTTCTCAAATCATTTGGAACATATATATCAGGGATTGATTGCGACAAGCGGCTGGGTGGCTATAATAACTTGTCTCAAAATCATATCATGCATAAAATAACAGGCTGAGGGTTGTGGTTAAAAAATCATAGGTAATTTATGCATCAAAGGGATCCAGTGAGCTTGCCGTGCTTATTCGGCGAAGGGGGAAGGGGAGCTCGCGGAACTGGCTTCTGGCTCCACCGCCTGGTGTAGACTTGTAGATCTGGCCTCCACGAGACGACACGAACGCTCCGATAACTATGCAACATGAATAAGCAAACAGACAAACAAGCAAGTATACCAACAAATATTTAGTATAGTGGTCAGAATAGTGATACATGGATGGGTAGAGTCTTGAGTAGAATATGTATCATGTGGTGTTGAGATACTACTAGTGGTGGAGCGGAGGTGCTTACCAGGAGGGTGGACTGGAGGCGAAGCGACACTATGCGTGTAGCCGGCAGAGCAGAGTAACTGAGTGGGTGGGGTGTTTGCCTTGGCTGAGGGTGTTGAGTGTGTGTGGAGAGGGAGAGGGTAGCTGGGTGTATTTATAGCTGGGTGTATGTGGTGTAGCACAGTGAAGTTCACTGTTGGTGAGAATAGTGACGAATGGATCGTCTGACTTAGTATGAACAGGAGAGTTATAGGCAGAATATGGGACAAGAGTATTTTGGGAGTTTTCTGGAATATGGACCATGCTTAAGGGATGACATGGTTGGATAGGGAATAGTTTGATAAGAATTTAGAAACGATAATTATTGGAATCTGAGTTTGGGAGCCTGGTTCGAAGGAATCTCAAAGTTAAGTGTGCTCAACTTGGAGAAACCTAGGATGGGTGACTAGATGGGAAGTTCCCTACTGGAAGGAAAATCACAGTCACCGGAGTTCGTATGACTGGAATATGGGTCTGGCTGGTCTTAGGTGGACTGGACAACATGATGTATGAGTAGTTGAAATTTGGGGTGATCGGTAATCGATGAATAGTAACGATGAATAGTAACGATGAATAGTGACGACAAAAAAGTTACTAGATATCATCGATGAGTAGTAACGATGATGAATAGTAACGATGATGAATAGCAACACTGAATAGTAACGATGGTGAATAGTGACAGTGAATAGTAATGATGAATAGTAACAGTGAATAGTGATGGTGAATAGTCGTATGAACGAACGATGAACAATGAATAGGAACTATGAATGAACGATGAATAGGAACTATGAACGAACGGACGAACGATCGAATGATCGGACGAACGAACGATCGGAATTTCGGCAGCATAACGGCAGGACAAAGATAATCTCGAAGAACGATGAATAGGGACCATGAACGAACGATGAACGATGAATAGGAACTATGAACGAACGATGAACGATCGAATGATCGAACGAACGAACGATCGGAATTTCGGCAGCATAACGGCAGGACAAAGATTATTTGGATGAACGAACGGACGAACGATCGAGTGATCGGACGAACGAACGATCGGAATTTCGGCAGCATAACGGCAGAACAAAGATTATCTAGAAGAACGATGAATAGGGACTATGAACGATGAATAGGAACTATGAACAAACGATGAACGATCGAACGAACGAACGATTGGAATTTCGGCAGCATAACGGTAGGAAAAAGATTATTTGGACGAACGAACGGACGAACGAACCATGAACGATCGAACGATCGGACGAACGAACGAACAAACTAAGAACAGGGGACGAACGAACGAAGAACGATCGAACGATCCTTGTGCTAGTGTGTGCTTGTGTGGAACATGGAGTGGGTGTGTGTGTGGGGGGGGGGGGGGAAAGAGAGTTGCCATGAAATGGCTTGGGGTGGGATGAGAGGAGGCCCTTGCCCCTCTATTTATAGCCATGGTGGGGGGATTAGGGAGAGGGATGAGAGGATTAGTGGGAGGATGAGATGATTAGTGGGAGGTTAGCATGTATTTGTCTTGTATAAGTGAGATTTGCTTGTAGAGCTCACCGTATGACACTGGAGGCATACATATACGTATGAGCATGAGGAAAGTTATGAATAAAATATTTGTAGGGACTTGAAAAATGATTCTGAAGGTATTTCTCAAGAGGAAAATACCTGGAGATATATCGGTGGAATATTTGGGCAGTATTTCTGGAAAGAACTTGAAGAGGATCACTAGGGAAATATCTGGGCAGTATTTCTGTAAACAATTTGAGGGGGATCACTGGGGAAATATTTGTAGGATATTTTGAGGAGGATTTTAGAGAGAATATAGACCACTATACTTTATTTGTTGATATCAACTCGCAAACAAACATTTTGAAATGAAATTTGAAATTCATTTTGAATTTAGAGCGAGTTTGAGAAAATTTCAGGATTTGAATTTTTGGGATGCTACAAATCTACCCCACTTAAAAGGAATCTCGTCCTCGAGATTTGGCTTAGAAGGGTTATGGGTATAGCTTTACTTCAGCTACATATCTTCACTTTGCAGACTCTTCGAGGAGATGGAACTTCAACAAAATCTGGCCCTTGCGGAGCATCCGACTGCTGATTGCAAACGCTGATTCTGGCTACTCAAGATCATCTTCCGGCTTCTAGCTTTCGCTTGGCAACTAGCTTATTGAAGAAGCATCGATGCCAACATGCAAACCTTTCTCTTGCGAACTCCCACATGGATTTCTTCTTTGATTAGTCTTCTGGTGCTTCATCAACAAAACTTGGGTGACCACTTCTCATCCAGAAACTTATATGCTTTGATGATCTGGTCCTCCATAAGCTTACTACAGGCCTTCTTCTTTTTCTCCATAGCAGGAACCTTATTGGAAAACTACCCCACTTAAAAAGAATGAGGGTAGAACTCTTGAATCTTGGGTATTTGAACTCCTTGAAGTACCTCATAACAAGGTGTTACGGGGCCTTCTTCTGCTGTTGCTGCTTGAGCTGGCTGCGGAGGGATGACTGGCACAAGGTTGATTCTGGGAGAACCTTCTTCTTATCTTCTCTTCACTATCTTCTTTTCTCTTCTCACTTTTCACTTTTCACTGCCTCTTTCTTTCTCTTTGCTCTTCTCACTGGAGGAGTCTATCGATGAGTATTACCATCATACAGAGGAGGAAACCAAAGACTATGAACCATGTGCAACAGTCTTCAACCCAAGAATCACCAAGCATTGTGATCTTAGGGGCGAGGGAGTGGAAAATGGAGTTGCTTGCTATTTGGCAGAGGGGGTTTATCTGGAGTGTGCTTTGCTTTGAGCGAGATGGGAGTTAAAGGAGCTGGTGGGGGGAATTTTATAGGCGAGCGGGGGTGCTCGGGGGTGTGTGGAGTGGTAGTGATGGAGCAGGTGACACAAGGCAGTAGGTGCGACAAGGGGAAGGGGGGGCTGTTGCCGGCGACGATGGCGGTAGTGGGTGCGCTGCAAAGGGGGGTGGGCGGCGGTAGTGCGCTGCAAAGGGGGCATGGGCGGCGGTGCTAGTGCGCATGGAGGCGGGCACACATGCGGGGGGCACGGGTGAGTGGTGGGGTCGATGACCCTGATGTTTGTGGTCTCTGGTTCCAAGAATCTTTGCCTCTCTGTATGGTAATAACTCCTTCTGTCCTCTTTTCCTGTTTACTTTGACTCAGGGGCAGTGCTTTGATTCTCACGGTCGGTCCTTTTGACTGAGCGACTGGATAGGTTCCTCTGTAGCTTATTCCAGGCTTCAAGGGTAAGCTTCCCAGTATCTTCTTTGGTAAGGCACTTTTCTCTTGAGATGGGTTAAGATGAGAATGGAAGCATAAGGTGAGGATTAGATCTAATTTGTGATCTATGTTTTTAGAGAAAACCTTTCTTAAAAAGAAAGAAAACACATAAGTTCAGCAATGATAAGCACAAACAAATCAAATATTTTGAATAGGGGAAGAATAGAGTTTTTCCAAAGCACGGAGTACTCAGATTCGGGGGCTAAGCATAACTACTATTGCTTGGCTCCTGAATTGAGAACTATGCTAAATGCAACTTATGAGCACTAACGTTAAAGCATCACATATGCACTCAAAAGGGAGGAAAACATCAAGCAAAATTCATTTTGAAATGCCCTAGGGGGCCACACAATTAGAGTTTTGCAAAACACGAGTCTACACGATTACCTTTCATACATGCAGGGCTCTAGCCAAAGTGAAGAAAAACTTCACTACCCAATGCATGCAGAGGACTGGGCATAACTAACTTCAGACCAGGCAACTTCTCTTCTGGCAAGGCTGACGCACAACTTCAATCTGAGATATCTCCTGGATGGGTCAACAGGGAGCTGATGTTGATGACTTCTTCTGGCGGCGACTGAGATGTCAGAACAGGGTCAAACTCTTCTTCAAGCGGGACTGGCTCTTGTAGCTCCTCAGAGGGTGGCGGTGCTGGCGGGGTGCTTGCAGCTTCTTCTTTGACCTCAAGGGACGGTGCTGGAATCTTCTTCATGGTGAGGGGCTCAAACAACTCCGGCGGGGGATCTTGGGAGGACTCGAGGTGCTCTTGCTTATTCATAGCCTGAGGGAAGACTGGAATTCCTTCCAAGACTATGGTTCCTTCCGGGAGTTCCCAAGCCTTCTTCTCTCCTCTGATAGAGACCGGGTGACCTTCAAGAATCTGGGGATCTTCAGCTCTGACAGATTGAACTGGGTTGGATGAAGCGGGCTCTTGGATCCGCAGGGCTCTACGTTGGTTATGGGTTACCAAGTAGGCCTCCATCAACTTCTGGACGTGCTCATCATTGGCTTGCTTCAGGGCTTCAACAACAATGACTTCACGACTTTCCAAGGCAGCTACACGGGCTTGAGCTGAGGTGAGATCCACATGGAGCTGACGGTTGCGCTTCTCTGCATCTTCTGCTCGGGCAATCATCTGACGGTGGTGCCGAGCCAAGAAATCATACTGTGCATCAAGGGTGAGCAGGTATGCAGTGAGGTACACGACTGTGGGGTCGTCCTCAAGCAGCTGCTGCTCTTCCAATGCACGCATCCTGGCCATCCAAGCGGGACGGTCTCTCTGAAAGGGCAGAAATAATCTGAGCGGGGTGTCGGCCACTTCTTCTTCATAGATCTGACACAGGGCCCTCATTGCCTTGCGAGCGACGACTTGGCAGGTGTCTTTGAATCTGTGCCCAGCAGCAGTGACACTCCATTCCACATGGTGCGGACTGGGTCCAATGTATACAGTCACGACACACTTCTCTGTGCCATGCTCGATGAATTCACGACCATCATACTCTGGCTGGCTCCTGATTTCGAGGCGAACTGTGCATGTTCTCAGCAACTTGGGGAAACCATCTTCATTCTGGCAAAAGCTGGTTTGGCACTGAACCTCCATCTGACTTCTGAGAGAAGGAAAGGGGGAAAACATTTTTGAAATGAAGGGATGAGAGCAAGAATTTTTTTAAGAAAATAGTTTTGACTCAAAAACTTTTGATCAGGCTAAGGGTTACGTCCTGCGGCCAACCTAACAGCTCTGATACCACCTGAAGCGTCCCCAATCCTCTGGGACTCAAATGTGATACAATTACTAGTCCCAGGAGGCTAGTAAACACATTTATACATCAGATGATTCCAGATCTGTTTAAACGAGACAAACCTATAAAGGTGGCGATCAACTTTAAGAGTTGGTCCACAACTCGGGACATCATCAGAGTGGGGCTGAAGCAGCCCGATATACGCAGCAAAGCAAATCAGCGGTCCAACAGCCACAGGCAAGGTTGGGAACAGTCGTAACTCTTACCCGATCTCCTTTTTCTGAAAAACAACAAATAAGCAAGGGTGAGTACAAACGTACTCAGCAGCCCACCTTCACCCGCGGAATGGGGAAATCAGATATAATGCATGGAATATGTGGAGCTCAGAATATTTTGCAGAAACAGCAATATTTTATGCAGGGTTGTTTTGAAAAACATTTTGTACTTTTGCAAAGCGCATCCTCTCCAAAAGGAGCAGGAAGTTTTTCAGTATTATAACAAAATCCTCTGGACTAAACCATCCAGGTATCTCAACAGTTCCCACTAGTTTTCATTTTCAAAAACAGCTACTGGACTTCCCGTCCACCATAGCTCACGGCTCAACCGCCGAACCTTTTAAAAACCACTTTTATCAAAACCATCTCTTTTTTTTGGAAAACAAAACATTAATTGCCATACCACACCAGACTCGTCCATTCCTGTGGACACACACTATTCGAATAGGTTTTCAAACTCTGCGCAGAGGTGTACACTTTACCCACTAGTTCGGCTCTGCGATCCCATGGCCAATGAGACCCGAATCCGACTCTCTTTCTTTCCCCGCACGTCCTAACCTTAACGGTTATCCGGAAGGAGTCAGGCCACCACCATGTCCAAACCAGACAAAACTTTCCCCCTCCTTATCCTCCCGGTGCTCCCCAGCCTTCATAACCCTGGGGTTGGACCGTACGAGTTCAGATTGAGTGACTGCCCACACAGTCTCGAGTGGTTGTACTATTAAAGAGTACAGGTAGTGAAGATGACAAACCGGTCCTTATATGAGGGGACAATCCTTCTGCTCACGCCTAAACCAGCTGAGCCAACACCTTAGGCCCTCCCCTAAACCAGGGAGTCCCTGATTATCCCACTCACAAGGTGATAGGGGTGAAAACCCTTCATCACACACATTTTAAAAAGCATTTTCTTTTGAAAACTCACACCTGTTCTCAAATCATTTGGAACATATATATCAGGGATTGATTGCGGCAAGCGGCTGGGTGGCCATAATAACTTGTCTCAAAATCATATCATGCATAAAATAACAGGCTGAGGGTTGTGGTTAAAAAATCATAGGTAATTTATGCATCAAAGGGATCCAGTGAGCTTGCCGTGCTTATTCGGCGAAGGGGAAGGGGAGCTCGCGGAACTGGCTTCTGGCTCCACCGCCTGGTGTAGACTTGCAGATCTGGCCTCCACGAGACGGCACGAACGCTCCGATAACTATGAAACATGAATAAGCAAACATACAAACAAGCAAGTATACCAACAAATATTTAGTATAGTGGTCAGAATAGTGATACATGGATGAGTAGAGTCTTGAGTAGAATATGTATCATGTGGTGTTGAGGTACTACTAGTGGTGGAGCGGAGGTGCTTACCAGGAGGGTGGACTGGAGGCGAAGCGACACTATGCGTGTAGCCGGCAGAGCAGAGTAACTGAGTGGGTGGGGGTGTTTGCCTTGGCTGAGGGTGTTGAGTGTGTGTGGAGAGGGAGAGGGTAGCTGGGTGTATTTATAGCTGGGTGTATGTGGTGTAGCACAGTGAAGTTCACTGTTGGTGAGAATAGTGACGAATGGATCGTCTGACTTAGTATGAACAGGAGAGTTATAGGCAGAATATGGGACAAGAGTATTTTGGGAGTTTTCTGGAATATGGACCATGCTTAAGGGATGACATGGTTGGATAGGGAATAGTTTGATAAGAATTTAGAAACGATAATTATTGGAATCTGGGTTTGGGAGCCTGGTTCGAAGGAATCTCAAAGTTAAGTGTGCTCAACTTGGAGAAACCTAGGATGGGTGACCAGATGGGAAGTTCCCTACTGGAAGGAAAATCACAGTCACCGGAGTTCGTATGACTGGAATATGGGTCTGGCTGGTCTTAGGTGGACTAGACAACATGATGTATGAGTAGTTGAAATTTGGGGTGTCGGTAATCGATGAATAGTAACGATGAATAGCAACGATGAATAGTGACGACGAAAAAGTTACTAGATATCATCGATGAGTAGTAACGATGATGAATACTAGCACTGAATAGTAACGATGGTGAATAGTGACAGTGAATAG
Organism: Zea mays; assembly: GCF_902167145.1. NCBI lineage: Eukaryota > Viridiplantae > Streptophyta > Magnoliopsida > Poales > Poaceae > Zea > Zea mays. Next base: position 134,860,150 of record NC_050104.1, read on the forward strand.
TAATGATGAATAGTAACAGTGAATAGTGATGGTGAATAGTCGTATGAACGAACGATGAACGATGAATAGGAACTATGAACGAACGATGAACGATGAATAGGAACTATGAACGAACGGATGAACGATCGAATGATCGGACGAACGAACGATCGGAATTTCGGCAGCATAACGGCAGGACAAAGATTATCTCGAAGAACGATGAATAGGGACCATGAACGAACGATGAACGATGAATAGGAACTATGAACGAACGATGAACGATCGAATGATCGAACGAACGAACGATCGGAATTTTGGCAGCATAACGACAGGACAAAGATTATTTGGATGAACGAACGGACTAACGATCGAGTGATCGGACGAACGAACGATCGGAATTTCGGCAGCATAACGGCAGAACAAAGATTATCTGGAAGAACGATGAATAGGGACTATGAACGAATGATGAACGATGAATAGGAATTATGAACAAACGATGAACGATCGAACGAACGAACGATCGGAATTTCGGCAGCATAACGGTAGGAAAAAGATTATTTGGACGAACGAACGGACGAACGAACCATGAACGATCGGACGAACGATCGAACGATCGGACGAACGAACGAACAAACTAAGAACAGGGGACGAACGATCGAAGAACGATCGAACGATCCTTGTGCTAGTGTGTGCTTGTGTGGAACATGGAGTGGGTGTGTGTGTGGGGGGGGAGAGAGTTGCCATGAAATGGCTTGGGGTGGGATGAGAGGAGGCCCTTGCCCCTCTATTTATAGCCATGGTTGGGGGATTAGGGGGAGGGATGAGAGGATTAGTGGGAGGATGAGATGATTAGTGGGAGGTTAGCATGTATTTGTCTTGTATAAGTGAGATTTGCTTGTAGAGCTCACCGTATGACACTGGAGGCATACATATACGTATGAGCATGAGGAAAGTTATGAATAAAATATTTGTAGGGACTTGAAAAATGATTCTGAAGGTATTTCTCAAGAGGAAAATACCTGGAGATATATCGGTGGAATATTTGGGCAGTATTTCTGGAAAAAACTTGAAGAGGATCACTAGGGAAATATCTGGGCAGTATTTCTGTAAACAATTTGAGGGGGATCACTGGGGAAATATTTGTAGGATATTTTGAGGAGGATTTTAGAGAGAATATAGACCACTATACTTTATTTGTTGATATCAACTCGCAAACAAACATTTTGAAATGAAATTTGAAATTCATTTTGAATTTAGAGCGAGTTTGAGAAAATTTCAGGATTTGAATTTTTGGGATGCTACATTACCTTAGCTTCTCCCTTTGCCATGAGACAATGGGGGGATGAGAAGAGTGAGGGAGCTTCCTTGATGGCAATTCCGGCATTGAGCTTGGACGAGGTGACATCATCATCATCATCCGAGCTATCATCCGAGTCCCATTCAACTAAGTAGGCTTTGCCATCTTTCTTTTTGTTGTAGAATTTCTTTTTCTTCTTATCACTTTCATCCTTGCCCTTCTTCTTGGTAGGGCAATTCATGGCAATGTGACCGGGTTCCCCACACTTAAAACACTTTCTATCATTGAAAGCATTTCTTCTTGATGTTTGACCTCTTCTAGGTTGGCCTCTCTTCATCTTCATGAATTTATTGAATTTCCTTACAAATAGAGCCATATCACCATCACTCTCACTTTCATTTTCTTCATCATTACTATCTTCTTTTTCAATTGCCTTTGAGGCTTTAGCTTTGAGAGCAATTGATTCATTTTTCACTTTCTTTGCCAAACTTAAAGCATCGGCTTGAGACTTCTTGAATATATCTTGAGTAAGAATTTCCCCCAATACTTCGGTTGGAGAAGTTGTAGATAGATCACTCCTTACTAACATTGTCACAATGGTCTCATATTTCTCCAGAAGTGATCTAAGGAACTTATGAGTGAAATCCACATCCGGTACATTAAAACCAAGTCCCTTGAGTTCATTCACTATCTCATTTAACCAGTTGAACATATCGGATACACTCTCATCTTCTTTCATAATAAACTGCTCAAACTTCCCTTTGCACACATATAGTTTGGCACTCTTCACGATTGTAGTTCCTTCATGAATTTCCATTAGCTTAATCCAAATCTCATGAGCGGTTGTGAGATTCTTGATGCGATTGAACTCATTTATATCAAGAGCATCATAGAAGACATTCATGGCTTGATCATTTGTAAGGATATTCTCATTGTCACTCACGGATGGTTCATCTTCTTTCAACACAACAAATCCATCCCTGACAATTGGCCAAAATTTTCCACCCATTGCTTTAAGATGCATTGACATTCTTATTTTCCAATAGTCATACTTATTTCCATCAAAATGCGGTGGCTTCCCAATGTGCACATTGTTGTTACTAGCCATTTTGTCCTACTCTGGGATGATTAGATCCACAAACAATGGAGTCCTTGGCTCTGATACCACTTGTAGGATCTAGGACACCAGCTAGAGGGGGGGTGAATAGACGGTTTTGACTAAAATAAAAAACACTAGGGAAATTTAATCAATATAACAAAAGGTATAAATTCTCTAGTGATAATAAGTAAACAATCTATGAGAATCAACTAAGATGATTGAATACTTGAAGAACAATATGCAAAACACTAATCACTTGCACGGCAATAAGTAATGCAAGAAAGTAAAGACACCAAATTTTATCCCGTGGTATCGGTGATTTGTCGATCACCCCTAATCCACGTTGAGGTGGACTTCAAGCTCTCACTTGCTCCTCTATCAAGACACGGCTTGATCTTTGAGCCAAGTGGACAAGAAATCACTCAATACATCGATTCCACTAATGTCACCTTTGCCGCTCCGGCGAGGTAGGCACGAACCCCTCACAATCAACACCGCGGCTTCTCCACAATCTTCTTGGAAGCTCGACGGAGACAATCACTCGAGCCGTCTAGGAGGCGGCAACCTCCAAGAGTAACAAGCCAATGATGCTTGCTCGGTGTACCACCTAGTGCCTCAAGAATCACCGATGGATGCAAATGCACTAGGAACACTGAATCTCTCACTAGAATGCAATCTCAAGCAAAGAGTGTGAGAGAGTGAGGTGGAGGATCACAAATGAGCTCAATGTATGCAAGGAATGGCCAAGAGAGCTCTCACACATGAGCTACCCTTCTATTTATAGCCCCCACAAAATTCCAACCGTTATGAGCAAAAAGCACCTGTTCTGCGCACACGCGGACGGTCCGCGCCCTAGGACCAGACGGTCCGCCGTACACATAACAGCTATAATTCCCGTTTGAAATATGTCAGAGTTGTCAGAAAAGTTAGGTCCGGATAGTCCACCCACCATGGCCGGACCGTCCGCGACCTGGCAACTTGAAGCACCCGGACCTCTGACCAAGAGCAGTTAACACAGGCGGACCGTCCGCCTATAAGGCCGGACGGTCCGAGACCTGAGACAGTACTGTCCGGACTTATCCTCCGGACAGTCCATAGTACAAATCCCAAAAGTCACACAGTCCCTGCCCAAACCATATTTGGCACCTGCGGACTGTCCGCCCATCAAAGCCGGACGGTCCGCACTATAATTCAGGGACTGTCCCGAAAGCAGTCTTCTCTGGTCAGGACTGCAGACGGTCCGACCCCAAGGCTTGGACGGTCCGCAGTGCAAAGGAACATGACATGTCCGAAGTGGGTAGACTTCGGACCCCTACTAGTGGATCACAGACGGTCCGCCCTTGATACCCGGACGGTCCACGCACCCAAGACTTTGCACTTTTCAAACAAGCTTTTGAAAGGATTTTATCTCATGAAATTTGAAGCGCTGTTAGTCCTCATGCAAATGCAACCACTAGATGCTCTATGAGGCACTAAGTTTTACACAGATCAAAGTCATTGACCCCTCTTAATAGTACGACTATCTAACCTACTAATCCGGTCAAGTATCTTCTCTAAACTCCTCAAGATCGGCAAAAACGAAACCTATGTTATACCTTTTCCTTCACTTGATCCACAACCAATGCTTATGAATCTCCAAGATTTCCTATTCTATGTGGTCCAACCCTGCATTCTTATTTCTCCAAGAACCGTTAGCCCACAAGCAGTTGTTATTAATTACCAAAACATCACCAAGGGGCCTAGATGATTCACAATAGGCTAACAAAATGCGAATAGACTCTAGCCTAGCCATAGGAGCAAAAGTCTCCTCAAAGTCCAAACCTGCGACTTGGGCATAACCTTTTGCCACAAGTCGAGCCTTGTTCCTTGTCACCACCCCGTGCTCGTCCTGTTTGTTGCAGAACACCCACTTGGTTCCCACAATGTTTTGCTTGGGACGTGGCACCAGGGTCCAAACTTCATTTCGCTTGAAGTTATTGAGCTCTTCCTGCATGGCCAACACCCAGTCCAGATCTAGCAAGGCCTCTTCTACCCTGAAAGGCTCAATAGAAGAGACAAACGAGTAATGTTCACAAAAATTAGCTAATCTAGAGCGAGTAGTTACTCCCTTGCTTATATCACCCAAAATCTGGTCGACAGGATGATTCCTTTGAATCGTCGCTCAGACTTGAGTTGGAGGGGCCAGTGGTGCTAATTCCTCCACAACTTGTTCTTCTTGTGCTCCCCCATGATCACACGCCTCCTCTTGAGGAGCCTGTTCTTCATCTTGAGTCGGGGGATGCACCGTCGTTGAGGAAGAAGGTTGATCTTGCTCTTGGTGTTCCTGTGGTCGCACATCTCCAATAGCCATGGTGCGAATTGCATCCATTGGAACATCATCTTCATCTACATCATCAAGATCAACTTTCTCTCTTGGAGAGCCATTAGTTTCATCAAATACAACATCGCTAGAGACTTCAACCAAACCCGATGATTTGTTGAAGACTCTATACACCTTTGTATTTGAGTCATAACCTAACAAAAACCCTTCTACAACTTTGGGAGCAAATTTGGAATTCCTACCTTTCTTCACTAGAATGTAACATTTACTCCCAAATACACGAAAATATGAAACATTGTGTTTGTTACCGGTTAGAAGTTTGTACGATGTCTTCTTGAGGAGGCGATGAAGGTAGACCCGGTTTATGGCGTGGTAAGCTGTGTTCACAGCTTCCGACCAAAACCGCTCGGGCATCTTGAATTCTCCAAGCATCGTCCTTGCCATGTCTATAAGCGTCCTGTTCTTCCTCTCTACCACACCGTTTTGCTGTGGTGTGTAGGGAGCGGAGAACTCGTGCTTGATTCCTTCCTCCTCAAGGTACTCCCCCACTTGAAGATTCTTGAACTCGGACCTGTTGTCGCTCCTTATCTTTTTCACCTTGAGCTCAAATTCATTTTGAGCTCTCCTTAGGAAGCGCTTAAGGGTCCCTTCGGTTTCTGATTTATCCTGCAAAAAGAATACCCAAGTGAAGCGGGAAAAATCATCAACAATAATAAGACCATACTTACTTCCCCCGATGCTAAGGTAGGCGACGGGTCCGAAGATGTCCATATGAAGTAGCTCTAGAGGTCTTGTCGTGGTCATCACATTCTTGCTGTGATGAGTACTTCCCACCTGTTTACCTGCTTGACAAGCTGCACAAGGTCTATCTTTTTCGAAAGAAACATTGTTTAGACCTAACACGTGTTCTCCCTTTAGAAGTTTTTGAAGGTTCTTCATCCCAACATGTGCTAAACGGCGATGCCACAGCCAGCCCATGCTAGTCTTAGCAATTAAGCATGCATCTAGATCGACCTCCTCCTTCGAAAAATCAACTAAATAGAGTTTGCCGTCTAGTACACCCTTAAAGGCTAATGAACCATCAATCCTTCTAAAGACAGACACATCTACATTGGTAAATAAGCAATTGTAGCCCATGTTACATAGTTGACTAACGGACAACAAGTTATACCCGAGCGATTCAACTAAGAACACATTAGATATGGAATGCTCGGAAGAAATAGCTATCTTCCCTAGACCTTTAACCTTGCCTCCCATCTCTAAAGATGATCGAATCTTGGGAATCTTTGCTCTTGACGTAGGAAGTGAACATCTTCTTCTCCCCCGTCATGTGGTTTGTGCATCCGCTGTCAATAATCCAGCTTGAGCCCCCGGATGCATAAACCTGCAAGGCAAATTAGGCTCGGGTCTTAGGTACCCAACTCTTTTTGGGTCCTACAAGGTTAGTTACAATATCCTTTGGGACCCAAATGCAAGTCTTGTCTTCCTTGCATTTGGCCCCCAACTTCCTAGCAACCACTTTCTTATTTTTACATGAAAGTACAAAATTAGTGTTGCAGGCATGAAAAACAGTAGCAGATTCATTAGGCATTTTCTTAGGCACATGATGAATAACATTTCCCTTCCTAGGCCTACTTCTACCATGCACAAAAGTAGAACTTGAAGCAATCATAGCATGTGAATCATGAGCACCATAACTCCTGTTATAATGAGTATTCCTAGAAACTTTTCTATCATAAATGAACGCATGATTCTTTTGAATACAACTAGCCATGGGGGCCTTCCCTTTTTCCTTGTTGAAAATGGGAGCCCTTTGGCTTGTTAAGTTCTTGGCTTCCTTCTTAAAACCAAGCCCATCCTTAATTGAGGGGTGTCTACCAATAGTGTAGGCATCCCTTGCAAATTTTAGTTTATCAAAGTGTTGGGCATTAAGACTTGCCACTTCATCATTTAATTTTGCAATAGAAGTAAGGTGCTCAACACATGCATCAATATCGAAATCCTTACACCTATTACAAATCACAACTTGCTCTACACAAGGACTAGATTTATTAACTACTTCTAGCTTAGCATTTAAATCATCATTCAAGGTCTTCAAGCCAGAAATAGATTCATTGCAAATAGATAACTCAGAGGCTAGTAATTCATTCCTTTTAATCTCTAAGGCAAGAGACTTTTGAACACTAATAAATTTGTCATGATCCTCATACAAAATGTCCTCTTGCCTCTCTAGCAGTCTATCCTTTTCATTCAAGGCATCAATCAACTCATTTATCTTTTCTACTTTAGCTCTATCTAATCCTTTGAATAAGCTAGTGTAATCTACTTCATCATCACTAGAGTCCTCATCACTAGAAGTAGAGTACTTGGGGGAATCTCGAACACTCACCTTCTTTTCCTTGGCCATGAGGCAGGTGTGGCGTTCGTTGGGGAAGAGCGAAGATTTGTTGAAGGCCAAGGCTGCCAGTCCTTCATCATCGGAGTCGGATGTCGAGCAGTCCGAGTCCCACTCTTTGCCAAGATGCGCCTCGCCCTTCGCCTTTCTATAGCTTTTCTTCTTCTCCTTCTTCCCATGTCTTTCTTCTCCCTCTGGTCATTTTCATTATCGGGACATTGAGCTATAAAATGACCAGTCTTACCGCATTTGAAGCAGGAGCGCTTTTCCTTTGCCTTGTTTTTGTTTGAGTACTCCTTGCGTCCTTTCAATGCGGTCTTGAAGCGCTTTATGATTAGAGCCATCTCATCCTCGTTTAGTCCGACCGCCTCAACTTGTGCCACCTTGCTAGGTAGCGCCTCCCTGCTGCTTGTTGCTTTGAGAGCAACACTTTGAGGTTCGTAGATGGGCATTGGGCCATTCAATGCCTCATCAACGTATCTTGCTTCCTTGATCATCATATGCCCGCTTACAAACTTTCTGAGTATTTCCTTGGGCGTCATCTTTGTGTACCTAGGATTCTCACGAATTGAGTTCACAAGATGAGGATCAAGAACAGTGAAGGACCTGAGCATAAGTCGGACGACGTCGTGGTCCGTCCATCTCGTGCTTCCATAGCTCCTGATTTTGTTGACCAGGGTCTTGAGCCTGTTGTACGTTTGCGTTGGCTCCTCTCCCCTGATCATTGCGAACCTTCCCAGTTCGCCTTCCACCAACTCCATCTTGGTGATCATGGTGGCGTCGTTCCCCTCATGAGAAATCTTGAGGGTGTCCCAAATTTGCTTGGCGTTATCCAAGCCGCTCACCTTGTGGTACTCGTCCCTGCACAAGGATGCTAGCAAAATGGTGGTAGCTTGTGCATTTTTATGGATTTGCTCATTAATGAAGACGGGGTTGTCAGTACTATCAAAAAGCATTCCGTTTTCAACAATCTCCCAAATACTTGGATGGAGAGAGAATAGGTGACTACGCATTTTGTGACTCCAAAATGAGTAGTCTTCTCCATCAAAGTGCGGAGGTTTCCCAAGTGGAATCGAAAGTAAATGAGCATTGGAGTTAAACAGAATACGAGAAAAATCAAAAGAAAAGTTTGAGTTAACCGGTTTCTTTTTCTCGTCGTCGTCGTCGTCTTTTGGGGAAGAAGAAGATTCGTCGCTGTCGTAATAGACGATCTTCTTGATGCGCCTCTTCTTATTCCCATCTCTTTTCTTATGACTCGAGCCAGAGTCCGAGGGCTTATCATCTCTTGGCTCGTTGACGATGGACTCCTTTGTCTTGTCGTTGACCACCATCCCCTTTCCCTTAGGATCCATTTCTTCGGGCGATTAGTCCCTTGCGTGAAGAGAACGACTCTGATACTAATTAAGAGCACCTAGAGGGGGGGGGGTGAATAGGTGATCCTATAAAAATCAAATACTTGTAGCCACAAAACTTGGTTAAGTGTTAGCACAATGGAATCAAGTGGCTAAGGACCGAGCTCTTGTAAAACACAATAGTCATAAAGAAAACAAGCACAAGAGACACAGTGATTTATCCCGTGGTTCGTCCAAGTATAACACTTGCCTACTCCACGTTGTGGCGTCCCAATGGACGAGGGTTGCACTCAACCCCTCTCAAGTGATCCAATGATCGACTTGAATACCACGATGTTTTTCTTTCTTATACTCTCTCCCGTTTGCGAGGAATCTCCACAACTTGGAGCCTCTCGCCCTTACAATTGATGATCACAAAGAAGCACGCAAGTAAGGGTGGGAAGAGCAACACACACAAGACTCAAAGCACGAGCACAATCACGCACACAAAGCCACAACTTGAGCTCACAACACAACTCGAGGAGTTCTCTACTCAAATGGTGCTCAAGTCACTATCTCAAAGAATTGAATGCGCGAGAATGGAGTCTTGGTGCTTAGAGATGATCAAAGAATGCTTGGGTAACTCCTCCATACGCCTAGGGGTCACTTTTATAGCCCCAAGGCAGCTAGGAGCCGTTGGAACCCAACAAGGAAGGGAATTCTTGCCTTCTGTCGGGTGGCGCACCGGACAGTCCGGTGCACCACAAGACAACCACTGTATCATGTCCGGTGCGGATCTCCTTCCATTCCTGGCACAGTCGACCGTTGGATCTTTAGGCTGGTTGGCGCACCGGACACTGTCTGGTGCACACCGGACAGTCCGGTGCCCCCAGCCGACCGTTGGCTAGGGCCACACGTCGCGCGCGGATTGTGCGGCCAACCGTTACGTTGGCGGCCGTTGGCTCACCGGACAGTCCGGTGCACCACCGGACAGTCCAGTGAATTATAGTCGTACGCCACCGATGAATTCCCGAGAGTGGCCAGTTCGCCAGAGGCCAGCCTGGCGCACCGGACACTGTCCGGTGCACCACCGGACAGTCCGGTGTGCTAGACTACGCTGAGTCTTGGCTGCTTCAGCCAAGCCCTTTCCTTTTTCTCTTTTCACTGATTCTAGCACTTAGACAAATATATTAGTACACCAAAACCAATGTACTAAGTATAGAATCATACCTTCTTGTTGATTTACACTTCATTCATCATTTGGCACATAATTACTCACTCAATATGTGTTGGACACTTAATCACCAAAATATATTAGAAATGGCCTAAGGGCACATTTCCCTTTCAGCATCTCCGACCACCTCCGCCCGTGGAGCTGTAGAGCCGCTCCGCACAGTTCTGGGTCTGCGCCGCAGACATCTACACCATCTACGAGGTAGGTTGGTGGTGTGCCTTTGATGTGCTCGTCGATATGCGCATGCGCTGAGGTGACCTGCGAAGGGTTTAATTGTCGAGCGCTTTTGGTTGGTGCATGTGTTCCAGCTACGAGCGGGGTTCTTCAAGGATGATGGCGAGGAGGAGGCCATGTGAGAGAAGCAACACGAGCTCCGCGCCCAGAAGGTGTACTCCCTCTACTTTGAGCTTGGCGGAATCTTTATCAATGTTGGCGTGCTTTGTTTTCTCTTTTTTTTGTGCTTTCCTCCCCTTCGATTTCCTCCACCCTCGATCGTTTATCTTTCTCATGATTGGCAGAAGCTGCAATTATATTGTGCTGATTAATGTGATGTGCTTGGCCGCTTAGGGTGCATTTGAATCATCGGATTATGGTATAATGTCTCTTCCTTGATTGGAGTGTATGTAACATTGGATCAGTGGATTTCGAACAGGCCGCTCAAATTCTGGGAAAACCTGATTTGGCACCTACGGCTTGAGTGAAGAGACTCATCGCGCTTTGCGATAAGGCCCCAGCCACACCATTTGATGTGGTTAGAGATGTGGAGAAACAGTTCGGAAAGAATTTTTTTGAATTCTTCGATGTTGTGCTTGTCGGGTCTGCTTGTACTGCATACGTTTGTGATTAGGTACTTCTCTTTATCTGTTAAATCTGGGGGTTCTTAACATATTTGCTTTCTACCGTTCCTATCAGTGTTAGGCCTGTGCAACCCATTTTCTGCTTTCTAACATAACATTGCATACTTGTCTGGAACAGATCACTTAGGGTGTGTTTGGTTTAAGGAATCACTACATCCAAATTGAGGTGGTGCATCATGGATTCATTCCTCAAATTTGGTGGGATGACCACATTCCTCATATTAGTACTAACTAACTAACTATGAGGAATGAGGTGGTGATGGATTAACTCATTCCATTCCACAAACCAAACAAAAATAGTGAGGAATGAGAAGATGATGGACTACCTTATTCCTCAAACCAAACACCCTATTATTTTCTCACTTGATCTCTTGCATAATTTCTCAATTAAAACTTTGCTTCCTATTTCTTGTTAGGTGCATCGAACAAGGCTTAAACTTTCAAAGTCAAATGTCATTCTCTAATGCATTTATGGATTCTGTGAACAACTGTTTGAAATATTAGATTTGTTTTGATGTGCCACACTGAATTCGGAATGGACCAGGTTCAACATCCAGGAGCTGAACATCTGATGACGGTTGATATCCGGAACATGCAAGCAATGGTCTTGTTTCCGTGTTCGATGCTGCAATGGCCAGATTTTCTTTACCAAGCTAGGTTTCCATCATCATACTATTCAACATTATATTAAGACCAAAAAGGAACATGGTTCGCCTTGTCAGCCAACTGAACTAGGCTCAGTTCATTGAATTAATCATGAAACGTAGTGTCCTTTTACTTCATACTAACTAGCCTTGTCATTTGAACAAATAACCTTAGTTGGTAGCTAAAAGTGATTACACCAAAGATACGCTTCACCCTTTTTTAGCCAAGCAGCCTTTCAAAATGCATATGAATTTGAGATCATTATTCTTGTCAATAAGTATTTCTTTGTTAGGCTATTACACTGGTTATGCTTATTTTAGAAATATAAAGTTGATGTGCATGGTTGGAGAGGAATACGATAGTGGAAGTTCTCGGGATTGGGCTGCCAAGGGACCAATGTTATGGGTAGATGCAGTGGCGGAGCTCTATAATTTTGACGCCCCAGACCACTTTTAAGAAGCCCTCCAAGATATTATGCAACAAAATATACCGCTAAAACATATTATACCATAAGCATAGATTAAAATACTCCCTCTGTTTTAAAATAGTAGTGGTTTTAGAGAATTAGTGAGTTCATAATATAGACATAAAAATTCAGAGCTAAAACAACTACTATTTTAAAACTAAGGGAGTAGTATTTGTCTCAATTCAGCACCTAAAAATATAACAAACTTAATAAAAAGAGAGGAGAAGAGAATAATCAACATATAAGTGAAAGGGGAAAACCGAGGAGAAGAGAACACTTACAAACCAGTGGGACAATAAAATGGCTAGCGTTGTCTGCTGTCATGCTGTGGACTGTCGGCCTTAGAGAGATGGAATCTTCAGTCTTGTGCTAGGGACAGTAGGACAAGGAGAGGAAGCCACCAAGCCGATTAAGTCTGCCACTCTATCGTCTAGATTATGGAACAGTGGGTGGCTCTCTGGCTGACCGGTGGAAGGCGAAGTCGGAGGTTGGAGGAGCTGCTGACCGCCACGGTGGAGCCGAGCCCGTTCAGGTTGTGAACACACATCTGCAGAGATAAAAAAGGAGTGGCATCAATGGCAGCCACAGATTGGGGCATGAAGTGTAACCACTATGAGATCAACGTGTTGTTTTTTCATGTTTAATAATTTGAGTTATAATATATGGTTTGCTTATAATGTTTTTAAAATTTTTTATTTTGGCGATGCAGGGGACATAACTCCTCCAACAGGGATTAGGCAGGCTATGGAGATGCAGGCTGAAGTAGAAAGGAGAAAATGCGCCCAAGTCCTTGAATCAGAAGGGAAGAAACAAACCGTGCGATAATTTTAGTAAGTTTTTTCTCATAGATTCTTCCAACTTTACTGCATCACCGCCGAGAACACCATCACCATTTCTGAATTCCTTCATTTACCTTAGAATTCAATATATTCTTGAGTGCAACGGACATGTTCTATTCTGTGGAATACCTAGAGGACCATGTTTAGTTGATTCTTGTAAAACTATGGGCACATTTGTCTCCATTCCCTTCATGTATGTTGTGGGAGATCTTTTCTCTCCTTGCTGTAGAACATCAATAAAGTTGGCTTGGTATATTGTTCAGTGCTTGTCATTCATGTGAGTTATAATATCCTATCTCCCAATTCCCTTGTTCTTTAGTGGAATTAGTTTCTGATACAATACAATAGATTGAACATGAAAACAGGTTATTCCTATTCTGTAATAAGGGTCTATACAGTAGAATGAGTAATACTCACTAATCACTACTCACCCCAATCCAAGTATGTCAATAATGAACATTCAGATTTGTCAAAGTTGTAGACAACTATCAAGTGCCATCTTAAGAAACTAATGTTTGTCATTTCAGTATCATATTTGCTTTGGTATTTGTGGAGCAAGTTATGCCCTTCATTGAATTTAGATTGTTTATGCTCTCCCTAACCATATATTAGTACACATTTTATTCTTCCATTGAACAACCCACTGAGTGTAATACATATCCAGACATTGAAGCAGCATATAACTGCCTCAAGGAAAATATGGTGTAGCAGATGAGGATATAATCTTATACTGCCAGTCTGTTGGAAGTGGTCCAACCATTGATCTTGCTTCACAATTGCCAGACTTGCGAGTCGTGGTTTTGCAACTATTTTATCTGGACTAAGATTAATATATCCAGTCAAGCGAACATTTTGGTTTGACATTTACAAGGTATATTTGGCCCCTTTGTTTCCTGAAGTCATTGGTTGGTTTCTAAATAACTGATATCTTTTCTCTCCTAGCTATAGAACATCGATAAAATTTGCTTGGTAAACTGTCAGATGCTTGTCATTCATGTGAGTTCTAATATTCTATCTCTCAGTCCCCTTGTTCCTTGGTGGAATTAATTTCGGATACAATACAATAGATTGAACATTAAAACATGTGATTCCTATTCTTTGATAATGGTCTATACAGTAGAATGAGTAATACTCACTAATCACTCACTACTCATCCCAGTCCAAGTATGTCAATAATGAACATTTAGATTTTTCAAAGTTGTAGACAGCTATCAAGTACCCTCTTAGTCCAGATAATGTTTGTTAATTCAGTATCATATTTGCTTTGGTAGATTATTGCTTGCTCTGACTAACATAACCCGATATTTTCTTGCACCAGGATAATAATTGTTTGTAATCATGAGGGACCAATACAAGCATTTGTAGTCTAAAAGCCTTAACAGAATCACAAGCATCATAGTCTATTCTAGGCACAACAAAAACACTAGGAACTGCGAACCCTAAAAACAGATGACAGGCAACCTAGCATGCCTCTCAGTCACACAACAGCAAGCAGGTCACTACGTGGAAGCAATACAAACATGAATAAATCTCGGCTGAACTCAATCTTGAACGACAATTTTTTGACTTGGTCCATTCCTCCTACCAACCAGGAGAAGCGCCCGCGGATCTGCTTCAGCGTCATCACAGGCTACTCTCTCACCATCCTTTGCAAGCATCAAGGTGACTGTTGGGAGCCTTTGGCTTCCGAAGGTCCTCAAAAATATGATTTAACAATATTTCTGGAGTATGATACATGAACAGGTACCTTCGGACTTAGGTCAAAACTACAGTGTGAAGAAGCACAAAGAATACAAAGGATGGCGCAGAGCCGAAGCTATGCGGAGGGGAGCTTCGGCGTGATAACAAAAAAGGGAACCGACTTAAAGGGGAAAAGGCTATTTAGACCCCGATGGATTATTATAGAGTTATTAGCAAATGTAAAGGGCATGAGTGTAATTTTACATGGGCTGCGCCCTGTGCCTATAAATAGATGAACAGTGCTCCCGTACTGTTCACGCTGACTTGGCATTTGCTTTTGCGTTACGCTTGTACTTTTACCTTCTTTCAAGCCGAAGGTACTTTTGTAACTTGTTATCATTTCTATTTTTCCTTAATAATAAAATAGAAATGAGTTGATGGTAATAAATAACTGTTTGTATTATCTTTTATATTCCATATGTTTCTTTTCTCGTTTATATGTTGCTTTGACGAAGGTACTGTGGGGGATAGATATCCCCTGGGTCCACTAAAGAAGTAAAAGGCCTCACGAAAGGCCCAAGGGCCCGATAATTCGTAAGGTCATTCTTTCGTGGGCCTAGGGAAAGACAACCAACAAAGAAGAGAAGACGTGAGACTGGATTAGTGCAGACCCGGACGGCCCACAACGTCGAACGAATGAATCGCAACAGAGACCCGACTTTCCCGCGCTGAAGCCCCCATGCAACGGAGCCATGCGAGGATAAGTCGGCGAGGGTTACGTAGGGATAAACTCAAGAGGTTCACTATCTTTTAGCTACTTGTTGTTATCATATCACATGTACTGCCCCACGGTCGAGTATATAAGGCCTAGGGGGCACCCCTTCAGAACGATCGACCCAGTTCTACTTAGCCACCCACATAAACTCTCTGCGCCCTCTATCCAGAGAGCCCTCTTGTAACCACACTCATATACTCACCAGGACGTAGGGTGTTACGCACTTCCAAGCGGCCCGAACCTGCAAATCTTGTCCATTGTCCCTCGTGCGATTGGCACGAACCATTTTGCTACAGTCGTCGACACCGTCCTACTCCTAAAAACACCTTGAGGGGCAACCCCAGGTGTGCGGTCGGACCCAAAACATCGACAGCTGGCGCGCCAGGTAGGGGGTGTGTCGACGATCCAAGCTAGCTCAATGGCCGTCACCTTCCACAGCAAGATCGCCGTGCGTCCCGGATCTGTATTCTGCTTCGGGACAATCTCATCTGTAGCGGATGAAGAGGGAATTCTACACCGCCTCGCAGATCTGCCGGAACAGAAGTCTCCTCCAACAAACTCCGAAAATGCTGGAAAGACGCTACCTCCGGTTCTTCGGAAAAAGATTATCTCCGGGGAGGCTGGAGCTAGAAGCTCGCTGACCCGGAAGACTCCGCTGTCTACTTCTCCGACGAAAGAATGGACACGGGTCGTGAGAAAGAAGGAGACCAGGGAGAGGCAAGTCGTTCTTCCCGTTCCTCCGGCCTCAAAGGAGAACGGAAAGAAAGTCGCCACGACAGCAGTACCGTTCTACCCCGACGTCCTCTTCATCGGGAGAGCAGAGTCGCCCGCCGTCTCTGACGATGAACCGACCGTGCCTGGAGAAGAACCACCTCAGCGAGAATCCCGCCGACGAAGGAACCGACGCAGGAACGTTCGACGACATCACGCAGCCGGAGAACGGGATCCGGAGCAGCCCGTCTCGCGAGACGAGGTCTCAGAGATAGGAGAAACTCCGGAAGAACGCGTCTTCAGGGAACGAAGGAACTCCCGACGACGTGATCGCCGACGGACTCAGGAGCAAGCCGAGCAAGATGCAAGGCAACGACGCGAAAATCCGCTCTTCGGGCGCAACCTGAACCCCGACTTCGCCCGAGCTATGAACACGGCGAGCGAAGTCAGAGGCGTTCTGCTCGGATAGCTGACGGACTTCCTCGGACTCCCGACGCCGAGGGATACCGACGCCTGTTCACTCAGGCGGCCAACCATCTTCTACCGCTCGCTCACCCGCCGAACGATTTGCGACACGCCATCAACAGTCGCCGAGACGCGCGAAGCTCTATCAATGCTTCGCGCGAACGGCGGCATGAGAACGAAATTCGCCGTCGGGAGGAGTATGACCGAGATCATGGCTTCCCGACTCAAAGTCAGGCCACCAGGACTGAGTCGGCAACAGCTTCAACTGGCGGAACCACCCGGGGACGGTCGAGGAACCACCACCACCACTCCCCTCCCCGGGACAGGCGTCATCCCCGACGACAGGAGGACACGTGCGGAGTATCCGCCCTTACTCCGCGCCTTAGGGCCATCCAATGGCCTCCCAACTTCAAGGTATCCAATGTCGACAAATATGAACCTAAGCAGGATCCAGGGGGTTGGTTAGCCGTCTACACCACCGCTGCTCGGGCTGCCGGGGCATCCGAAGACGTCATGACCGCGTATCTGCCCATCGTCCTTGGGCAAGATGCGCTGCAGTGGCTACGACATCTACCCCGACACTGCATCGACAACTGGGGATACTTCAGTCGACGTTTCACCGCCAACTTCCAGTCTCTCTCCGACAAGCCAGCACAACCATGGGACCTCAAATCCATCAAGCGCCGGGGGGATGAGACTCTCCGGTCATACCTTAAAAGGTTCCAGACCATGAGAAACCGCATCCCCGAGGTCACGGAGGCGGCCGTGATCGAGGACTTCTACAGAGGATCTAATGACTCGGCTTTCATCCGAGCCATACTACAAAAGGCGCCGACTACCTCCGAGGAGCTGTTCCGGGAAGCCGACCTCTACATCACCGCCGACGAGCGGGCCCAGGATCTCATAGGAGGAGCAAAGCCCGCACCGGCAGCACCACGACACGACGCGAACCAGCCACCCGACAAACGCTGGGAGAAGAGGCCTCGCGAAGAGGTACACGCCGCCGGACCACCCGCCTCTCGCGCCCGAGGAGGGCCTCGTGGAGGCGAGCGCACGCTGGACGACATCCTCGACGCCCAGTGCCCGTACCACAAGGACATGCGCCACACTCTCCGCAACTGCCGGGATTTCAAGCACTCCGTCGGGCATGGCCGACCCTTCCAACCTCTACCGCCTCCTCCGCCGAGGGGAGGACCAGATGAGCCACGACAGCCCCATCAGCCGGAGGAGGGGGGAAGAGGAGCTTTCCCACGCGTTGACAGGGAGGTCAACGTCATCTTCGGCGGACATGGGTCGCAGGAGAACAAAAGACAACAAAAGCTCAACGACCGCCAGATACTGGTAGCGACCACCGGCCCTCCCGCCCCATACCGATGGTCGGAACACCCGATCACTTTCACTCGGGAGGATCAATGGCTCAACTTTGACCATCCAGGCAAATACCCGCTCCTCGTCGATCCGGTGATCCGAGAGAGCCGGGTAAAGAAGGTACTAGTGGACGGGGGGAGCAGCATCAATGTCACCTTCCCCCGTACGCTCCAAGGCTTGGGAGTTCACCTCAAAGAGCTCCACGAGTCAGACACTCCTTTCTTCGGCATCGTGCCGACGGAAGGAGAATACCCGCTGGGCCACATCTACATGCCGGTCACCTTCGGGACTCCGGATAACTACAGGACCGAGTTCCTGAGGTTCGAGGTGGCGAACTTCGACTGCGGGTACAACGCCATCATCGGGAGGCCGGGGCTGTCCAAATTCATGGCCATCCCGCACTATACATACATGATACTGAAGATGCCAGGACCGCAAGGAATCATAACTGTGCACGCCGACTTCCAAGGCGCCGCAGAATGTTTCCGAGTGGCCATCCAAGCAGCCCTCACCACCAAGCCGTCAACGGTTCCTTCTACACCGGCGAACTCTAAGCCTGAGGAAGACCTCGCCGTACCGGCAAACGAAGCTCAGGCCGCGACCTCTATGCGGCCGACTGAAGAAACCAAGCGGATCAACCTGGGGTTTGCTGATGAGCGCAAGACGGCTGTCATCAGCTCCAGTTTGAATGACAAATAGGAAAGCGCGCTCGTCCAGTTCCTGCAAGATAACCGAGACGTATTCGCATGGCAACCTGCGGATATGCCGGGAGTCCCGAGGGAGTTGGCCGAGCACAAATTGAAAGTCTGTCCTCAGGCGAGGCCCATCCGGCAAAAGCTGCGTCATTTCACGCCCGACAAGAGAGAGGCCATTCGTGCCGAGTTAGCTCGCTTGGTCGCGGCTGGATTTATTAGAGAAGTATTACACCCCGAGTGGTTAGCCAAACCTGTTCTTGTACTCAAAAAGAATAAAGTGGATTGGCGCATGTGCGTCGACTATACTGACCTCAACAAACACTGTCCGAAGGATCCCTTCGGGCTCCCGAGGATAGATCAGGTGGTGGATTCCACCGCTGGGTGTTCTGTGCTGTCTTTCTTAGATTGCTATTCCAGGTATCATCAGATTAGTTTGGCAAAAGAAGACGAGGAAAAAACGGCGTTCATCACCCCGTTTGGTGCTTTCTGTTATACCTCCATGCCGTTCGGCCTCAAAAACGCTGGAGCGACTTATCAGAGAGCCATTCAAACATGCTTAGCCGATCACTGGGGCAAGCGTGTGGAGGCTTACGTGGACGACGTGGTGATCAAAACGGAGAATCCGGAAAACTTCATCGAAGACTTACAGCTGGTTTTCAACAGCCTGAGAAGGTATAGATGGAAGCTCAATCCTGAAAAATGTGTTTTCGGGGTACCAGCAGGAAAGTTGCTCGGATTTATTGTCAGCCACCGGGGAATCGAAGCTAATCCAGATAAGATTGAAGCTATCATGAAGATGGAAGCTCCTCGATCGCAAAAGAAGGTTCAGCGACTCACTGGATGTATGGCAGCCCTGAGCAGATTTATATCTAGGCTGGGAGAAAAAGGTCTGCCATTTTACAAACTACTCAAGAAGGTGGATAAGTTTCAATGGACTTCAGAAGCACAAGAAGCTCTAGACGCATTGAAGAAATTCCTGACAACACCACCAGTATTGAAACCGCCCCGGCGAGCTACGCCGACTCAACCGGCTGAAGATTTGCTGCTATATATCTCTTGCACGACTCACGTGGTAAGCACTGCGTTGGTAGTCGAGCGAGTGGAAGAAGGGCATGCCTATCCGGTACAACATCCTGTTTACTTCATCAGTGAGGTTCTAGGCCCATCGAAGAAAAAATATCCTCAGGTTCAGAAGCTATTATATGCAGTACTTCTAACTGCCCGCAAGCTGCGCCACTACTTTGACGATCACAAAGTCATAGTAGTTACTGGTTTTCCAATAGGGGACATTCTTCACAACAAGGAAGCCATTGGCCGAATAGCCAAGTGGGCTTGCGAGTTGGGATCCCATGATATCGAGTTCCGACCTCGCACTGCCATCAAAACTCAAGCACTAGTCGATTTCGTATCAGAGTGGACAGAACAGCAAGTTCCAGACAATCCAGAAACGGCAGAAGTATGGCGAATGTATTTTGATGGCTCGCTGAAGCTGCAGGGAGCAGGAGCAGGGATTCTCTTCACTGCACCTGGAGGCGAGCACCTCAAGTATGCTCTCCAGTTGCTATTCCCGGCCTCTAACAACGCAGCCGAGTATGAAGCTTTGATACACGGATTAAACATCGCCATATCACTGGGCGTCAGGAGACTGATGGTGTATGGAGATTCTCTGGTGGTCATCAGTCAGATAAACAAGGAATGGGATTGTTCAAGTGATTCAATGGGAAAATACTGCGCCGTCGTCCGAAAGCTAGAGGATAAATTCGAGGGTCTGGAGTTTCATCATATAGAAAGAGATCGGAACACGGCGGCCGATGTACTGTCCAAGCTCGGATCCGGTCGGACTCAGGTCCCGCCCGGGGTCTTCGTGCAAGAAATTCTCCAGCCGAGCATCTCGACGGATCAAATAGAAGAGTGCAACATCATAGATCAACCCGAGTCAGACTCTGATGACTGGAGACAACCGATTATTAAGTATATAAAGAATGAAGAAGAACCAGATGACAAGAACTCGGCAGAGCGCATTGCCAGACAATCAGCTCACTATACACTCATCGGGGAGGTATTATACAGGAGGGGCGCGTCAGGCGTCCTCATGAAGTGCGTTCTCCCGTCCACCGGGAAGCAACTTCTGGAGGAAGTCCATGCAGGGCAGTGTGGAGTACATGCAGCATCCAGAACACTAGTCGGGAAGGTTTTCAGGTCAGGATTCTATTGGCCGACGGCGAAGAACGATGCAGCCGAGTTAGTCCAGAGATGCGAAGCTTGCCAATACCTGTCAAAGCAACAGCACATGCCAGCACAGCAGCTACAGACCATACCAGTAACTTGGCCTTTCGCATGCTGGGGATTGGATATGATTGGACCTTTCAAGAAAGCTCAAGGAGGATACACCCATGTATTGGTGGCAATTGACAAATTCACTAAATGGATAGAGTTCCAGCCCATTGCCTCTTTAACCTCTGCTAAAGCCGTGGAATTCATACAAAGCATAATATTCAGATTCGGGATACCAAACAGTATCATCACTGACTTGGGATCCAACTTCACCAGTTCAGAATTCTTTGACTTCTGCGAGCAAAAGAGCATTCAGATTAAGTACGCATCTGTAGCCCATCCGAGAGCCAACGGGCAGGTCGAGCGAGCCAACGGAATGATATTGGAGGCACTCAGGAAAAGGGTCTTCGATAAGAACGAAAAATTCGCAGGAAAATGGATAAGAGAACTACCTTATGTTGTTTGGAGTTTGAGAACCCAACCTAGCCGGGCCCTGCATGGAAACACTCCTTTCTTCATGGTCTATGGGTCGGAGGCAGTGCTACCTGCTGATCTCAAGTTTGGGGCGCCAAGATTGATCTTCAAAAGCATAGCAGAAGCCGAAGCCACCAGGCTGGAGGATATTGATGTACTTGAGGAAGAACGACTGAATGCAGTAATCCAATCAGCACGACACCAGCAGACCCTAAGGCGCTACCACGACAAAGCTATGCGGCAACGTTTCTTTTCGATAGGAGACCTCGTCCTCCGCCGAATTCTAACGGGGGAGGGACGGCACAAGTTATCACCCTTATGGGAAGGGCCATTCACAGTAGCAGAGGTCACTCGGCCCGGATCGTATCGCCTCACCCAGATGGATGGCATAGAAGTTGGGAACTCCTGGAACATAGAGCACCTCCGAAAGTTTTACCCCTAGCTGTATTTCAAAACAGCCGGGGCGACCATGTATTCTGTATAATGGAAATACGTCATCAATAAAGAGAGATTTCAAAGATACTTGGCTCGTTTACGATTGACTTACATTCTTACTTAACTCGGGGCGACCACTATGCCCTACAAACGGAGCAATCGACTTAAGTCGGCAACGACTTAAGGCGGTGCAACATGCTCACGCTTACTTAACTCGGGGTGACCACTATGCCCTACAAATGGAGCAATCGACTTAAGTCGGCAACGACTTAAGGCGGTGCAACATGCTCACGCTTACTTAACTCGGGGTGACCACTATGCCCTACAAACGGAGCAATCGACTTAAGTCGGCAACGACTTAAGGCGGTGTAACATGCTCACGCTTACTTAACTCGGGGTGACCACTATGCCCTACAAACGGAGCAATCGACTTAAGTCGGCAACGACTTAAGGCGGTGCAACATGCTCACGCTTACTTAACTCGGGGTGACCACTATGCCCTACAAACGGAGCAATCGACTTAAGTCGGCAACGACTTAAGGCGGTGCAACATGCTCACGCTTACTTAACCTAGGGTGACCACTATACCCTACTAACGGAGTTATCGGCTAAAGTCATTGACGGCTTAAGCCGGTATAGCATACTCGCGCTTATGCAATTCAGGGGATGACTTCCATATCCCACAAACAAACTTCATAATCATTATGCAGCGTTACCACAAATTTGCAATTCGGATACAATAAGAGAGTGACGATGTCATTCGAATGATAAGCCAATAACCTCTAACGAGTACTTGATCATGCTAACCGCGCGCTAATAGCACGTGAAATGTTTCTTTATTTTCCAATGTCTTTCTCAGGAACGACTGACGAAGAAGGGCGATTCGAAGAATCGGGGGCAACATTCACATCGGCTCTTATATCTTCAGGGACAACCACGCCGGGTCTTCTCATCAAGATTCGCCCCGCCCGAATAGCCTTGTCCAGGGCTTTATCACGCTGAGCTTTGAAAGTGACAGCAGTTTCTTCGGCAACTCTAGTAGCCAGCTGAGCAGCTTCTAACTCCTGAGCAATGGATTTCTTAGAAGCTCGGAGTCCCTTGATGGTGGCATCTTTTGCTGATAGCAACTGTGTAAGGCGGGTCACTTCGTCCGAAGATTCCTGCAGCTGGCGACGCTGATTGTCCAGTTCTTCCATCGTAAAACGGTGGCTCCTCTCCAAGATGGTTAGCGAATTACTGGAATCTCGGTACAATCTGTCCAGGTTGTCGCAAGAAGCAGCAATGATGCGTTTTTCTTCCTACAAGCAAAAATCAACTCATTCAGAATCCAAGAGCATGATAAGGCGAAGCACGGTTCCGTAAGTACCTTTTCAGAGTCAAGCTGAGCATGAAGAGAAGAACTCAGAGCGTTGGCATCATCCAAAGCTGCGGAGACCTGACTCAATTCGATCTGGCTCTGAGAATACTTCTCCTCGAAGTCAGCGCACCGTCGAGCCATTTCAGCTTGATCTTGGGAATGTTTTTCTTCAAGAACTGTGATCTGCCGAGTCATCCCTATCAAGAGGTATTCAAACGAAATGAGGTCAGAAGGTAAAACAATCCACGAACAAGAACAAAGAAGAAGAAGAAAGGACACTAACCAGCATTAGTTGCCTCCAACTCGGATACACGACGATGAAGCAACACCGGGTTCCAACGCTCAAGAGATGAAGCCACTTCCGGGATGGAAGCACCCTGCGATTTCAGCTGACTGGCCATTCCATCCACCAAAGCCTGATAAGAAGAGCAGATGAACATAATGACAACAATTCAGGCAACGTAAAGATCAAACTAAAGCGCAGCACAGCACCTGGAGGTTGGAAAAGAGCGAAGGGATCCCCAAGTCAGGAGAAATCAGCTGGTAACCAGGTGCCAGACCACCACCCGAAGCAGCTTGCAGCAGACCAGCAGGAACGAGCTCAGTACATTCAACAGACCCTAACGCCAGACCAGTGGGGATGCTGCCCTCTAAAGCGACCTCCTGATCCGGAGTTTGGGCCACCACCATACCGCCAGAGTGTGGAGATGAACCCGCATGAACATCCATGGAAGTGCAGGAAGGAGACCTCGCTCGGACACCCTCGGGGGCTGGGTCAAAGTTGGCACTGCCCACTTGAGCCGGATCATCCCCGGCAACACCCTCGGGGGCTGGGCAGTGGCTTACACTCTTCACCCGAGCTAAGCCTTCCCCGGCGACATCCTCGGAGGCTGGGCGCGTGTCAGCACTATTCAAGGGGTCCAGGCTCTCTGCCGTAACCACCTCTAAGGTTGACGGGCTTTCAGCTACTTCCACGGGACCAGGACAATCCAAATCAACATCCCGACCCTCGAGATCATGCTCTAAGGTCGACGAGGCACGGGATGACCTCAACCCAGCATCAGGCACGGCAGCACAAGTCTCTGTTGCATCAACATCCACAGGCTCTGATAGCAAATCCTCTGGGATCATATCCTCTAGAGTTTGATCAAAATTGGCCATGGATAGCTCTTGCAGACCAATAAGGGCAGACAAAGCAGGAGAGGGGACTCCACTACTTCCACCGCTAGCGACGAACTGCCGACTGTTTTTCCGAGTTAGTGGAGTTTCATTTTCTTCCTCCTCATCTTCCACAGTAACAGCACAAACAGCATCCTCATTGGGGTCAGCAGCAGGCGGAGCACACCCATTAGGATCAATGTCAGCAAGGCCAGTTGCAGTCATTTCTTCAGCAGCAGGAGCTAAGGTACTGACGTCCTCATCAAAGCTGGATACTCGCCGGAGGCGTCTTCTCTTCTTCTGCTCATCAGCAGAAGGCTCGGGCTGACTGGTTCGGCTAGGGCGCCTCGGACGAGTGCTGACAAGTTTCGGGACATCCAAAGTTGTATCAACCTCTGGAAGGGGCACCACTGCCAAGGTACCATCAGGAGCAGCATCGGACGAATCCTCAGCTAATAGATCAAGCATGTCATTTATGTCAGCATCACTGGGGTTCAGAGGCACTTCAAAATAAACCTGCCGTTCATCATCAGGAATCGCCCCGAGCGAAGCAACCAAAGTACTGACTTCCTCAGCAGAGGGTCGCACTCTAAGGCCCAAATTGCTGTCAGTCACAGGCGGATTAGACACAAAAAGGGTGAAAGCTTTGGGAGGAGGAAGGTTCCAAGCCGAGTATGCCACTGGAGCACCAACATTTGAAACTTTACCCCTGAGGATCATCTCAAGTCGGCCCACCAAGTCAACAGAAGAAATTCTCCTATTGGTAACTCGGGTTGAGTCGGCCAGCCCTCGATACAGATATGCCGGATAGGCCCTGTCTTTCAGCGGCTGAATGTTCTTGAAAACAAAATCTGTGACCACAGCTTCGGCAGTCAGACCTCTCTCTTTCAGTAATCCGACTTCAGTAAGCAACATGCCTGCCTCGGCCACTTCTTGATCCGTGGGGGACTCAGTCCAACTTGGAGTACGAACGTCTGGCTGTCTTCCTGACCGGGAGGGGAGAGAATTTCCATAATTATCAACTATAAACCACTCCAGACGCCAACCTTTAATACTATCTTTGAGGGGTATCTCGAGATACTCGGTCTTCCGCCCCCGACGCATCTCCAAACTTGCACCTCCGACCAACTGATGTTGCCCCCCGGCCATCCCAGGACGGCAGTGATACAGATACTTCCATAAACCAAAATGCGGCAGCACGCCGAGATAAGCTTCGCAAAGGTGAACAAAAATGGAAATTTGGAGAATGGAATTAGGGTTCAAATGAGTCAGGTTGATGTGATAAAAATCAAGGAGGCCGCGGAAAAAAGGAGAGATGGGAAGGCCGAGGCCGCGGAGAAGGAAAGGAGCGTAAACTACAGACTCATGGGTATCCTCTGTTGGGACAGTTGTCCCGTGGCAAATCCGCCAAGAACAGAGTTCCCGCGGAGGAAGAACCCCGATGGAGACGAGGCGGAGAAGCTCAGCTTCAGAAATTACAGACATGTGGTTACCTGCGAAGGGTAACTGACTGTTGGGGTCGATTGCAGGGATCACTGCAGCAGACGAGTTCGCAGTTTTCCTCTTGGGCGCCATCTTGCTTCTCACTAGCGGACAGAGTAGGAGGCGAGTGGCAGAGAAGATTCAGGTGTGGAAATGCAAGAACTAGGACACGGAAAGCAAAGGCGGCTAAAAGCGCAACTCTTATGGGATATTCTTAAGCCAGATACCGTTTCAAAAAGTGCCCAGTCATCACCCGGTGGCTATTTTCGAAACCTCAGCATACCACGTGGACATCTGGCAGTTATTTCCGAAAAAGCCGACGTGCCACTTCATCACTCGGATATTATCCTCAAAATAACCCGCGCGACTAGCTATTACTCAGCGTTGCCTCTAAGACGCTGACCCCGTATTCAATCGCTCGGCATTACTTCTAAAATGCCGACGCAGACCTTCAAATCACTCAGCGTTGCCTCTAAAACGCTGACCCTGTATTCTATCGCTCGGCATTACTTCTAAAATGCCGACGCCGACCTTCAATCACTCGGCGTTGCCTCTAAAACGCTGAATTCGTGTTCAATTGCTTGGCATTACTTCTAAAATGCCGACGCCGACCTTCAATCACTTGGCGTTGCCTCCAAAACGTTGGTCCTGTGTTCTATCGCTCGGCATTACTTCTAAAACTCCGGCGCTGACCTTCAATCACTCGGCGTGGCCTCTAACACGCCGACCTCGTGTTCAATCGCTCGACGTTACTTAAAAAACGCCGACGCCGACCTCCAATCACTCGGCGTTGCCTCCAAAACGCTGAACTTGTATTCTATCGCTCGGCATTACTTCTAAAATGCCGACGCCGACCTTCAGTCACTCGGCGTGGCCTCTAAAACGCCGATCTCGTGTTCGATTGCTCGGTGTTACTTCTAAAACGCTGATGTCAACCTTCAATCGCTCGGCGTTGCTTCTATAACGCCGATGCCGACTACAATATTACTCGACAGCTACTTCTGGAAGCGTCAATGTGATGCGCAAGTTATTCATCTACAATATCAAAAGAACCAGTTCAACAATCAGAGAAAGCGAACCATCGAGATGGGGCCAACGACAGTTCTTCATTAAGGGGAAGTTAATCATTTTACAAACCAACTCTTCACGAGTTGGTGCTTCCCTACTTCTACTCTACATTACTACTACTACTAAACTACACTATACTACTCTACAATACTACTACTACTACTAAACTACACTATACTACTCTACATTACTACTACATTATTCTAACTATATTAATATATAAAGACCAGTGGCGTTTAGCCACTGGCCCTGCCGCCGCTGCCCTTGCCGCCGCCGCCTCCGGTACTGCCCACGCTGCTGCCGCCCTTGGTGCCGCCCTTGCCGCTGCTGCCTCCGCCGCCGTTGCCGCCATCACCGTCGCCGTCGCCACCGTCGTCGTCGTCGCCGTCGTCGTCGTCGTCATCCTTGTCCTCGCCGCCGTCCGAGTCCTCCTCGTCCGAGGAGAACTCAGACTCATCCGAGCCCTCGAGCCCGGAGCGCTCGACGGCCCGGATGTACGTCCAGACCTCCGCTGCAAGCCCCTGGGAGTCGTCTGAGTCATCAGACGACTCACGCAGGGGGATGGGAGCCGGAGACCCCTCGGACTCAGAGGAGAACTCCTCCTCTGAGTATTCCGAGTCACCAAACTCCTCCGATGGAGGAGTCGGCTCACGCTTGCGCTTGTTGTTCTTGCCTATGGTGGAAGCAGACAGAAGGGAGGAGAAGAAGGCAGTAAAGAGCAGCGAAGAGATGTGAAAAAAACCAGAGAAGCAAAGGGGTTATTTATAGAAGGGAAAGGCAACCGCTCACTTCCAACCGCGGTCACTGAACAGTCGCAAGGCATTCAATAAGCACTCCCACCCATCTGAAGACACGTCAGACGGCGGACGCCGTTTCATGCAACACTACACCCATTGGGACTCCAGTCAACAGTGCAAAGGATATGATTACACTAGCCGTCCCATCGCATTTCTACTCAGAAGCAGTCGGCTAAAACACTCAGCGTACCAAGCCGTCCCTTGCCCACACCCATTGGGGGGGGGACGCCCAGGAATTATCAGTATAATTTTCAAAACGGTCACATCCGTGCAGGGCATGCAGTGAATACCTCAAGACAAAAATGAGATATCAGTAAGGATCAGAGGAAAGCCAAATATAGCCAGCAAAGTACAAGATATGGCCGACAGAAGCGACGTGAAGACTAGACAGAGAACGTCCATCAAACGTCCAATCAATCGCAGAAGCAAATAAATTGCACTACCTAGCAAGATATGGATGGATTGCAAACTCGGCTGCTAAAGACAAAATATACGCTGACCTCTGCAGCAAAATATTGATGACATAATGCTGACCTCCAAAGCACAATGCAAAATAGCTTCATGCCAAATTTCCACAAACGAAAGGAAGACCTTCGAATGGATTATCCTTAAAAAATCCATTTGAAGGTCGGGGGCTACACCCATTGGGTGCACCTCCGGTGCACCCCATGGATTATCATTCCAAACCAAGATAGTGCCGACTTCTAAGGCGTGGGACAAGATTAAAAAGACCAATCCTCAACCGAGATGCAGGAGCGCAAATGGAGATAGTTCCTGGGAAAGACCTTCGAGTGGATTATCTTCTAAAATCTACTCAAAGGTCGGGGGCTACACCCATTGGGTGCACCTCCGGTGCACCCAATGAAGTCCAGAATCCTACAATCCAAAATGCCGACCTCTAAGGCACAAGTACAAAACTAAACTTTGGTCGAACGAGTGATCAGAGCAAGAGAAGACAGCAGGAAATCATTTTTTGGACCTTGGATCTTTGAGTTGATTACCTCTAAATCAACCCAAAGATCGGGGGCTTGTGGGGGATAGATATCCCCTGGGTCCACTAAAGAAGTAAAAGGCCTCACGAAAGGCCCAAGGGCCCGATAATTCGTAAGGTCATTCTTTCGTGGGCCTAGGGAAAGACAACCAACAAAGAAGAGAAGACGTGAGACTGGATTAGTGCAGACCCGGACGGCCCACAACGTCGAACGAATGAATCGCAACAGAGACCCGACTTTCCCGCGCTGAAGCCCCCATGCAACGGAGCCATGCGAGGATAAGTCGGCGAGGGTTACGTAGGGATAAACTCAAGAGGTTCACTATCTTTTAGCTACTTGTTGTTATCATATCACATGTACTGCCCCACGGTCGAGTATATAAGGCCTAGGGGGCACCCCTTCAGAACGATCGACCCAGTTCTACTTAGCCACCCACGTAAACTCTCTGCGCCCTCTATCCAGAGAGCCCTCTTGTAACCACACTCATATACTCACCAGGACGTAGGGTGTTACGCACTTCCAAGCGGCCCGAACCTGCAAATCTTGTCCATTGTCCCTCGTGCGATTGGCACGAACCATTTTGCTACAGTCGTCGACACCGTCCTACTCCTAAAAACACCTTGAGGGGCAACCCCAGGTGTGCGGTCGGACCCAAAACACCGACAGGTACGTCCTTCACAACCTTCGTCCAAAAATCATTATCTCTCAAGGGAAATAATGCTTCGAAGGACGAAGGACTTTAACGTTTAACATTCTCTGTGTTGCCTTGTTCTTGACTCATAGCATTTAAGAACAAGTCCCCAACATTGGCGCCCACCTCCGGTGAACCCTTTTCGACCACTTTCGGCAAGCATTGACCTTCGTCATGCCGCCAAAGAAATATTCAGCAATAGGGGCTACCGCTCTGCAGCCGCTGGACCCGAACCAGGAGACCCTTTCTCTTCGGGAGGCCCGAAGCCAGAAGAGGAAAGCCACCAGCCCAACGCCTCAGGAGGACGACTTGGACCAAGAGATCAGGAATATGGAGATGCTTCATCAGCAAGTGCAAAGGAAGAAGGAAAAGATGGCTCGGCTAGCTGACCTGCAAAGGCAGATAGATGAAGCCTCTGAAGAAGTTCGTCATCTTGCTCAAGATGAGCAAAACCGAAGGCCCCAGCACAGAGAGCTTCACCAAGAGGGCTTCGTCAACGAAGATGACTGGTATGAGGATTTCCATCATGGAAATTTTGCCTTTGATGATGCTTCTCCTCTGTCAGCAGAACTGCAGGCTACACCTTGGCCCCCATCTTACAAACCACCTCAGCTCCCCATGTATGACGGACAATCAGATCCGAAGCAATTTCTGATGAGCTACGAAGCAACCATATCTTCATATGGTGGCAATACTGCAGTCATGGCGAAATCCTTCGTCATGACAGTCAAAAATGTTGCACAAACCTGGTACTCCTCTCTTCGGCCAGGAACAATCACATCATGGCAGAAGCTGAAGGACATACTGATCACTAGTTTCCAAGGGTTTCAGACGAAGCTGGTTACTGCTCAAGCTTTGTTCCAGTGCACGCAGGATCACGAGGAATACCTTCAGGCGTATGTCCGAAGGTTCTTGCGTTTGAGGGCACAAGCGCCAACAGTGCCCAATGAGATTGTCATTGAGGCCATGATCAAGGGGCTTCGGCCAGGACCTTTGGCCCAATACTTCGCCAGGAAACCCCCTCAGACCTTGGAAAAATTGCTTCAGAAGATGGATGAATACATCCGCGCTGATAATGACTTTCGTCAAAGAAGGGAGGAAGCTTACAGGTTCTCCGAAATGACCAGGGGCTTCGGAGGGAGAGTCCACCCTAGGCACGTCAGATCAATTCATTCTACTCAGAATGACGACAGGGGAAGTCAGCAACAGAGGCCGCAATATTCCTCCCAGGCTTCGGGGCAGCAATAGAGCTATCCTCGGCCCCCAGCTCCAAGGGGCAGAGGCGCCAGGGGCTTCGAAGGAAGGTTTGGGGATCAGCCCAGGAAAATTTATTGCCTATTCTGCGGTGAGGACAAGGGCCATACTACTAGGATGTGCCATGTCACCATCCAGAAACAGAAAGAGATAGCAGAAGCTGCAGCCCAACAGAGCCAACCGAAGCAAGTTATGCATACTGCTTCGTACCACTCACCGTACATTCCAGAGTATGTGGGTAACCATTCTGCAGCTTCTGTTGCTTCGGCAAGCCAATCTCAGGCATCTTGGCAACAGCTTCCACCTCCACCACCAATACAACGAGGCCAGCAGCCGGAAGGGAGCCAGCACACTCATCAGCAACGAGACTTCAGAGAGGAGTCCGAAGCTCGCACAGTCAACAGTACTGTACCAGAGTCGAAGCACATCTACTAGAAGATATCCTACTACTGAAATAGTTCTTGCATTCGTTATCATTTTTTTAATAAGGAACAATCATTGAAAACCTAAGTTTTTCTTGTCGTTTTCAATTTCTTGTAACAGCTTCGTTTTTGCCATAAGTGAAAATATATCTTATACACAGACTTACAGAATCCAAAAAGTTGCCGAAGTATGAAAACTCGTTCTTAAGAGCTCGTGGCTACAGAAAGTATCTCCGAAGCTACAAAAAAGTCGTTCTACGGAACGCAGCGTAAGTTTGCTGAAGTTACAAAAAGTCGTTCCTAAGGGAGCGCAGCGTAAGTTTTCTGCTCAAAAGTCGTTCTAAAGGGAATGCAGAGCTTACAACGAAAAATAAACGCTGATTCCGCCGAAGTGTAAGGCGAAGCGTGAAAAGTCAACGCGAATACCGCCGAAGTAAAAGGCGAAGAAGCTCCTAAGGGAGGCTTACAGCGAAAAGTCAGCGCTGATACACCGAAAAATAAGCGGTGAAGCCAAAAAATAAACGGCAAAAAGATTGTGTGCTCTACTGTGGGAATGTGTGTGTATCTTCGGCACAAATATCATTTTGCATAGCATAACATCATCACATCATTTGCATGGCATAACATCATACATCATATTGCATCAATGTCACAAGAAGGGGATACAATGTTGATCTTCGGAGATTGTTTCGAAGAAGCAGTGCCAAGGCACAAAATAAGTTTTGAAGAAGTACCGCTTCGTCAACTCTAATATAAAAAGGAGATCTATTGCTTACGAAGCATAATTTTTTCGGAGATTGGATGTTTTTACGAAATATGGATATCCTTCACGAAGCATGAAAAGAAGGGAAGGTGTTTTTTCGCCGAAGGCTAAAAAACGGTATGTATGTAAAGTTTCATGCATCGTAAAGAATTGAGTTACAAGCAGCTTATATATTACATTCAAAATTATAAAAATACTACACACTTTGTTCAGAAAATATTACATTTCAAATGTTTTTACAATAACAGCTATTCTTCTTTTAAAACTGCTTCTGCAGCTTCGTTTAACAGTCAAGAAACAGCTTCATCCAAAATAGCTTCGGCCATTTTAGTGATTTCTTCCTCTCTCTTTGCTTCTGGGTCGGCCGTTGGCTCGAAAGGCTCCAGGGGAGGAGATAGTTCAGCTGCGATACAAAACATAAATAAGTTCGAAGTCACAAAAATAAAACACAAAGTCAAAAGCAATTAAGCAGTACCTATCCGCCTTTCAAGTTCCACAGTTTTCTCAGCTGCCTTCGTCGCTTCTTTTGCATCATGAAAATCTTTTTCACTCTTTTTTATTATCTCGTACGCCATCTCTTGGCCGCCATTCTCCCAGATGTCAGTAAAGAATTTCCCGCCAACTAAGCTTGCTTCGGCCGAGGGGTCTTTTGTATCTTCAATAGATAAGGTAGCTTCAATTTGGGCCAAAGCTTTCACGTGATCACAACCTAATTTCTCCAAAATAGTCACGATTCCCCTGGCACCTGAGAAGGCGCAGACATCCCCGCGACCACTCAAAACTTCTTCAAAGGCTTCAACTTCGTTGCTGATTCAATCAATTGGGCCTTCAGGATCGCCCCTTACGAAGTTGTCCTCGCTAGAGAATGCGCCAACATTGGCGAAGCTAGATTTTATCTTTTGCACACATTCTATGAATTTTTCGTAGCATTTCTCTTTTGAAGACCGAAGTTCTACAACTGTCTTCTCCCAATAATTTTTCCAATAGTTACTGGTGTCTCGGTCAGCTTCGGCAATTGCACACTTTAACTTCGCTTCAGCCAGCTGTTTCTGAAGATCTTCAATTTCGCACTTCTGGGCTTCAGCTTGGGTTTTGGAAGTAGTTTTGTCTTCTTTTATTTTATTTAGCAATGAGTTTAATATTTTATCTTTCTCAAGACCTTCGTTCCTTAGTTCGATTACTTCGGAACGAAGGTTGTTCAAGGCCATGGTACATCCCTCGTCTTTGGCGCTTTTTTGCGCCCTGAGGGCGTTGCTAAGAATAAGGCCCTGAAAAAGGAATACGGTATTAAGTATAAGTAAGTGGAAAATTTTTGCTTTTCAGTAAAATTCAGTTTCTCACCTTTAAGCTATTGTATGCTAAGTTGTCGGCCAATTCATCTTTTGACAGCACCGAGAGCCCGTCCTCTAGTGTCGGGAATCCGAAGCTTTTGCTCATCTCCCGGCAGACAGAAATCTCCTTGCTGTCTGGGGACAATACAAAAAGTCTTCTTCCCCGCTACCATTGAAAATCAATGCCCCCTTTGGATATTTCAATTTTTGGGCATAGAACTGAGCTTCTCGCTTTTCCTTTTCAGTCAATTTTTCCCCGAATCATGTCGTAAAATATAATTGAGAGCTTCAGAAAATGCTTCGGGGGTGGCAGTGGCAGTTTTTTCAGCCAAAATTTGCTCTGCAGCTTCTGTTTCTTTTTCTCTAGTTTCCAAGGATTTCTCCTTGGCGGGCTCTGAAGGCCCAGCTCCGATCTCAGTCTGGCGCTTTGTAGCTTCGGCTTTAGAGGCTGTTGTCTCAATTTGCGTTTTTGGAGCTTCGGCAATTTTCCTCGGAGTAGAGCTTGAAGACTTTATTGTTTCCAGTACATCTAGAACATTAACCATCCTTTTTCTTTTGGGGGTCATTGCTAGACCTTTCTGGGTTTTTGGCACTTCAACTCCTGTCGAAGGACTTAAAATTTCTGATGTTCTTGTCCCTTCAGCTCTCGACTTTTCAATTTTTTCAACCTTCGGCGTTGCAGTCAGATCTTCAGTTTTCTGCGCAAGCGCAGGTTCTTTGGCTTCAGTAGCCGAAGAGGTCTCACCGACAAACTCGGGCACTATGGCCGATTCAATAAAGCGCGGTCGGTGAGTAAGGATCTTCACCTTTTTCCTCTTCGGCGCAGGCTTGCTTGGAGCAACTGAAGCATCATCTTTACCGGAAGTTGCACCTTTTATTTTTTGCCCTCGTAATGGGTAGCAGTAGTCAGGGTACATGAACCCAATAGCATCGAAAACTCTGTTGAGTCTCTTCTTTTTCCGGTTTCCGAAGGCCGCTGATAGTGCATTATCTTCTGTTTTGGAGTACGACCCTAGCAATTCATCACTTGTAGCTTCGACACTCTTCAGCCAATCATCGTCTGGCTCGTCAAACTGGTCTCCAAATCTAAAGGTGTATTTTAGTTGAACCAAACCGCCTTCGTGGGGGTTGTTGATAGTTTCCTTTGGCATCTCCCAGTTGGCTACCAATGGCCATATCCTGTAGGCCACATGCTCTTGAACTAAGTCCCTTGTCCCGATGAAGGAGCAAACTATGTCGAAGGCCTTTCGGCATTCTTCGGCTGCTTCATCAATTTCCACCTTCGGCTTCCGGAGGCCGAAGCGTTGCCAGATAGGGCGCATGATAATCTCCTTAATATCCTCTCGTGCCTTTAAATCATTTTTCACATAGAACCATTCCTTCATCCAACCCCGGGCCATCGCTTCCGGAAGGTCGTCACAGGGCAGCTTGACCCAGAGCGGGCAACAGAGCTATAGCAGCCAAAGTTGTTGTGATACTACTCTTTACCCCAGGGCTTCGTCTCATATAAAAGTTCGTGCATGCTATAGAAACTTTTAGCATTTGGCTCCAAGCCCTGACTCCTCACAGCCCATACGAAGACTCCCATCCTTATAATGGCTTCGGGAGTAATCTGATGAAGAAAAATCTGGAATATCTTCAAAACCTCAACCATGAAACTGCTTAGAGGGAACCGAAGCCCAGCCTTCAAGAAGCTTCGGAAGATCACGACTTCATTTTCTTCGGGAGTAGGACAAGTCTTGTCTCCGTTGTCAGCTCTCACAATAGACATATCCCGAAAATATCTCCCCCTCATATTGTCAAGATGGCTCTGTTTAATAGTTGCTTTTCCAAAAACTGCATGGCTTGGTCGCCAGGGTCGATCTTTGGAGTCTTCCCCGCCGCTTTCCACATCATAACTATCACTATCACCAGTATCTTCAGATAAACCTTCTAAAATCTCCCTTGTAATCTTCTCCGTATTCGTCTTTGCTATTGACTCAAGAAAGCCAAGATTCTTCTCCTCAGAAAGGCTCAGCTTCGTTTCAACAATAGCTTTTTTTACCTTCAGACATCTTCGGAAATGCTAAAAAACTGCTCTCAAAGCCGAAGCTTAAAAAACCTAAAAAGCCAAGCAAATTTTGGTGCGCAAAGAGCTAAAAGTTGAGTAAGCAAGAGCAGATAGCAAGAAAGCGTGTCAGATGTGCTCACGGTGTGCTCTTATTTATACGTTCAGTGCGTTGCAAGTGGGAGGGCCCTGCTTGTCATTGACTGATGCTATTCTAGCAAAGGGAAGGTGTTTTTTCGGACCTTCGGCTTAAGGCCTTCGTCCATATCGCAATCTGAATTTATCATTCTAACAAATTAATATTGCGAGGGGCTACTGCTGGGAGCCTTCGGCTTCCGAAGGTCCTCAAAAATATGATTTAACAATATTTCTGGAGTATGATACATGAACAGGTACCTTCGGACTTAGGTCAAAACTACAGTGTGAAGAAGCACAAAGAATACGAAGGATGGCGCAGAGCCGAAGCTATGCGCAGGGGAGCTTCGGCGTGATAACAGAAAAGGGAACCGACTTAAAGGGGAAAATGCTATTTAGACCCTGATAGATTATTATAGAGTTATTAGCAAATATAAAGGGCATGGGTGTAATTTTACATGGGCTGCGCCTCGTGCCTATAAATAGATGAACAGTGCTCCCGTACTGTTCACGCTGACTTGGCATTTGCTTTTGCGTTACGCTTGTACTTTTACCTTCTTTCAAGCCGAAGGTACTTTTGTAACTTGTTATCATTTCTATTTTTCCTTAATAATAAAATAGAAATGAGTTGATGGTAATAAATAATTGTTTGTATTATCTTTTATATACCATATGTTTCTTTCCTCGTTTATATGTTGCTTTGACGAAGGTACGTCCTTCACAACCTTTGTCCGAAAATCATTATCTCTCAAGGGAAATAATGCTTCGAAGGACGAAGGACTTTAACGTTTAACATTCTCTGTGTTGTCTTGTTCTTGACTCATAGCATTTAAGAACAAGTCCCCAACAGTGACGCGTGGTGATAAAAATCATGGGATCCTAGAATATCGTGTATGTTATTATTGGTAGTTTGAATAATTATTAGTGAACTAGGGTTACTGACATTAAATTTCTTGTTAAATCTTATATAATGAACTATCTTTTTATGGAATCAATGTGCTTTATTGAGATGTTATTAATGTTCACTACATATTTATCATTGTTTATTTTTTATGACAAAGCACAAGATGTTTTTGCACTAACAAAATTATGGAATAACAATTAGTGTTTTTGCATAGCAATATATTTTATCATATTGATTCCGTGTTGAGTGTTACTGCATTCATTATCATAGGCTCAAGTAACATGTTTCTCTTTGGTTTTGGTGCCACACAATAAATCAGACTTGTTGCCATTTTTACTTCGGAAGGTATATGATGTTTCAAAAGAAAAGTGAAAATTGTAGGGCTTCAAAATTGTACAATTTTTTTAGCATATAAGAAACAAAGATTTAGTTTTTTTTGCACCTCTCGTTATCCTAATAATTTTCGCTCAAATGCTCCTAATGTCCGACTATGTTGTTCTCCTTGCTCATTTTGGTTATACTGAAAGCAACATGTAAATAGAGCTTCCAAACTTTCATGTGATATGTAAGTATGAATAATTGAAAGATTAACGTGTGCCTGATTGGATGCCGTCGCATCGCACGAGTATCGTACTAGTAGAAACAGAAGATGCAACTCCTAATATGGCATAAAATTATTCATGACCTTTGACTGATTTACGAAATACGCAACAAGCAACGAGCTGCAACGAAATCAGATCCAGCGTTTATGAATGCCGCGCCGAAAGAAGTATTAACTTATTTCTAATGTTCCACACACACCAAGCTAAAACGGCTACGGAGTTTACATAATTACATCAGTGTCATATTTCGTAGTACATTTCACATACATGACAAAGGGGCTAATATTCGTTCATTTAGTTACCTCGATTAAGTAAAGCTTTGTACAACAAAAAGGGTATGCTAAACAACTCAAGAATAGGCAAAGTGTCTGTGATCAATGTCGTTTTAGTTTGGTAGGATTATGAGCTTTTAACTTAAGACCATAAAATCTAAGACACATGTTGGGATCAGTACCACTTTAGTTCTTATTCGGTTATTCATATCCCATGTGAATTAGATGAGATTAAAAAAAATTATGAAAGATTTTAATTTGTTCGGGATTGAAACCCACCCAATCCACATGGATTGAGAGCAAAACAAACAAGTCGTTAAAGCTTGTTCGTTTTACCGTTAATCCATGTAGATTGGATGATAATGCGTCGGTTTAAATACATAACAAGTCAAAATTTATCTCAATCAATTCCAATACACTGCAATCCACATAGAATTTGAATAACCTTAGGTCTGATTTGGTGACCATAGATTACAGGAGGATCTACGGGGGAGAAATAGCCTTGCTATTCAATATTGAATACTAAGGGGATTCCTCCCCCGTGGATCCCATGATTTTCAATAACCTTAGGTCTGTTCGTTTTATCAAAACCATGTAGATTAGGTGGGATTGAGTCAGTGTAAATCCATAGCAAGATAAAATATATCCCAATCTCACTCAATCTACTTCAATACACATAAAATTGAAATAACTGAACAATATCTTAGGGTTTGTTCATTTTAAAATTAATCCATATAAATTGGATGTGATTGAGTCGTTTTAAATCCATATCAAGTCAAAATCCACATCAATCACTCACAATCCTCTCCAATCCACATGAAATGGAAATAATCGAACAAGGCTTTAAGCCTATTTGTTTTGTACCCAATCCAACATCGTACCCAATCCATATAGATTGGAGGAGATCGGGTGGGATTAAATACCAAACAAGTCAAAACCTTTTCCAATTCTTTTCAATCTCATCTCATCCACATGGGATGAAAATAACCGGACAAGACCTTAGTTTGACAGGATTACACGTTTATAACGTAAGATTCTAGGATCCAAATCGGGATCCTGACAAGCTTTGAAAACACTGCTCGTTCCCATCTTTTATGATTTACCAGCCTGTGGAAAAAGTAAATGCGCAAACGCCGTCCGGCACAAAGAGCCAATGGCCCAGTATGTAAAAGCACACCGGAATGCTAAGCAGTCTGTAAAAACGCATCGAGATAGATATTCAGCCTTTTTCTTGTAACAGTAAGTATTACACATATCATGCGTGACAAACTCTTTCCTGAATCCTGACACATTATACAATCCATTGAAAACCTGAACTACAATGCTATATTAATCTTTCAAACTCCCTTGAGACATAAATGCCATTACTTTGGGGCATGGATGTCGGTAGGTTGAAGCTTGTTTGTTTAGGCACAAAAGCTTTCGTACCTTCGCTCCTGGTGATTTCAAGTCCGCATATTCCACACAGAGATTCCAGCTCCGACTCCTAAACGTTTGCCAATAAAGCTTCAGATAATCGGTTCTGAACCTTTTGAGGTTCAGCAAACAACAACTTCCAAATGCTCATCAGTAGTTGATCAAATGGTTCTACTTTACACTTTACAGTAAGATTACCTCGATCATCAGGATTCCTGATAGATGTTCCAAAGGGTGATGTTGGAGTTTGTAGCCACTATAGTTGAAGTACATTAAGGCTCTAGCTCGGACCTTCAGCAGACAAATGGAAGGAGTTGATACCAATACAAATGATATGTTACAGTTCAGCTTGTGCACAAGGCAAGAATAATATTTTGTTTACCCCCCCCCAATAAAAAAATGGTACAGACTTCGACATAGAACAACTGAACAAGTGTCACTAGCACCAGAAACTTCAGGTAGTAGTTTTTCTATCTGCAAGGATCAAAACACAACTAAAGGTATAACTGGCAATCAAACTAACTTGAAATCTATTATTCCGTTTGCCGCAGAAGAGACATATATTCAGTATCATTTAAGCTTCAATCCCATTTCAAAGATTGTTTCAAATAACAATCATGCTTGTAAGAAGAACAGGCTAAACACCCAATATAGAAGGACAATGTTATGCCTTCAACTGAAAATTTCACCATGGACTCACCTCGTTGAGAAAAGGTTCTACAAGGCGCAACTGAAGATCGGTTGCTTCAGCTGCTACCATGCAAAAGAAACGCTTGAAGTTTCCTAGGCGATAGCATCTACATAAGATATATACAATTATCTAAGATTTAAAACAACATGGCTCAGCACTGAAGTAGCCAACTATGAATCAACAATAAGTACTTATGACCAAATCATACAAGTGGTCAGGCATAGAGAAAATGAAAACACATATAGACTCTGGGCTTAACTATGTGAACAGAAACAGGAGCATGCAAAGAATGAAGGTTCATGTTGGCAATCAATTCGTCTAGATGTTACCTTAATAAAGATCTAGCAAATATCATTTCCTTTGACCGTCTGACTGGAGTAGCCAATTGACCATACCACAAAGAGAGTGAATCTATCTGAAGATAAATAGAAAGTTAATTTTGGATACAAGTTGGAGTAAGGTAAAGCATAAAGCTCTTGAAAAGGATTAAGAACAAATTTGAACATGGAAGAAGTGAGAAAGGGAAAACAAATTACCATTTTGTGTATCTTGCATCCCAAATGTAGAAGCACATAGAAGGAATAATACTCAGCCTCCTTTTTGCTGTGTGAATCACACTTATGAAGTACATGATACATATCATACAGAGAAAGCAGGCATTTTGTTAGCTGCTCCATGTTTAGGTAACAAAGGGAAGATGCAGCTGAATCCTGGCAAGACGTGGAAAGTCTTTGATGGGACCTGATATGAAATGTTACCTGGGATG
The DNA here is from genome assembly GCF_902167145.1 of Zea mays. Classification (NCBI taxonomy): domain Eukaryota; kingdom Viridiplantae; phylum Streptophyta; class Magnoliopsida; order Poales; family Poaceae; genus Zea; species Zea mays. Next base: position 134,899,637 of record NC_050104.1, read on the forward strand.
TAGGCAGGCATTAGATAAAGCTTAAATAAGGCTTTAATCCGTACCTACTTCTACAATATTTTTGTCTATATGAATTGCAGCTGCAGTAGTCCAAACAGCTGGCTTTAATCTGAAACGAGTATGCCAGTAACATAACAAAAAGTGACAGTGCCAAACAAATAAAAGACACCTAATGGATAAAAACGGATGGCTAAAATGCATGACAGAAGCTCGCACTAATAAAACAGTAGTTCAGAAAGAAACATAATTTCCCTCCCGAATTGGAAACAAAAGAGTGTCTAAACAAAGATTTGAGAATATCTAGTTGCACTATCTGATACCATATGCATAGAGTGATCATCTGCCAACGTTTTTAAAAATACTGCAACATTTCTTGAAGGAGAAAAACGAAAATGAAGAATGTTTGTAGAGTACAGAAAATCTACCTTAAACTAAATGAAAGATGGATTTTGAATCAAGAAAAACTTCCATCTGATCCCACTAAACTTAGCTTCAAGGGTCATCAGACGAAATAAAACAGAACAATCTAGTATCATAAAACATGTTCATGCAATAAAGGGAGCTCACAAGATAGGAACATACCGCATCCTCATATATTTGAACTGCTTGATCATTCACTATATTCTGCATACTTAAGTCTTGTCTTATAGATCTCGTCCTATCGAAGATGAAATCATGTATTGTCTCAAATGGATGCTCTGAAGAATCCAGTAAATGCAAAAGATAATCCATTGTTTCTTGTAAAACTGGCAAAGGACGTATATCTGATGCCAGTACATTAGTGGAAGATATAGTTCTGCAAAACTAGCAGGAAACCAGGGGTTAGTAAAAATAAAAATGAACTCCACTGAATACTTATTAGTTATATTGTTCTTTTATAATGTAGACAAAGTCCACACAGTCACTCAGACAACAGAAAAGCATAAACTGCAACCTGAAACGATGTTTTCAGATGGTAGATCAGCTATACCATGTGGTTGACAAATGGAACGATAACATTAACACGGTTTGCAATTTTCTAGCCATAACTGGTGGTATGCATTTTTTGACTCCCAATTCATGGCAGCATGAGAATTGAGAAGTCATTTTGAATCAACACAAAACTAATAACTCTTGCAATATCCATATTATTACTTAACATTTATAATTCAGCAGTTAGTAAGAACCACACCGATGTAGAATATGAATATGAGCTTCTATAAGCTCATCATTTTTGGAGATAAAACTGTCATGTGGGGCCAAGCCTACTCACGGTGGCGGCGCGCCGGAGACATCCGCAGGGCTGCAGAGGGCGCGGTCACCACGCATGCAGCACAGGCAGTTCAGGATAGAGGCTAGATGGCAGCTAGTCCTTAGATTTAGGAGCAATTAGCTCGGAGTTTGTTTAGCCGGTTGGCTTAGTCCTTAGATTTAGGAGCAATTATCTCTGAGTTTGTTTAGCCGGTAGACTTATATTAGCTTGTAATCGGGACACCAGAAATCAAGAAAGAACTATTCCCTAATCTCCCTTCCTCTTCTCCAGCCAACCGGGTGTGCTGAGGGGCAAAACCTCGCCTCCCCCAACCACGGATCGTGGCTACGAACTCCGGAGCCGATGTCCAGCTACCCTAGGGCCTAACGCCCTTGACAAAAACATATGTGTCTCTAATGATCTGCTAGGCTGCTCCACTGCTACAGAAAAGCTCTTTGATCATTTACCATCACCTACTATCAAACACATTCTTCTTTCTCTGAAAGTCTGATGGCAAATTAAGTTAAGCAGAATTCTTTTACAAAGGCCTATCCTTTGCTGATCTTCCATTTGAGCTTTTCAGGCACACAGGATTGTCTCCTATCTGATAAGTTGAAAAAGAGGGAATCCCAAAGCAAAAGGAAATGCTAGCCTAACTAATATATGTAGGACCATTTGCATATGAAGGCAGGTGCTGTCATGGGTGGCATATGCAATGCAACAAAAGTTGGCAACTAACGTAAAGAGTTCACCAGTTGCAGCCACGGTTCCTAACGCATGGATCTCCCTGTGAGAAAAAAGTTGACAATTCCATCAACAATAGCATCCAACGCCATAAATCCACAGAGAGCAGAGCTAACCTAACTAACACACGGAAAAGCCAAGCTGGTTAGGCCATTTGCATCGGGGGAAGATTACAAGCAGTCAAGCATATACGGGCAGAAGGACAAGCAAGAAAGAGTTAACCTTACACATTAGCATGAATAGACGCAGGGCCAACAGGAAAAGGGTATAAGCATGAGCGAATAGATGACTCACTTTCTTGACGGCGAGGGAGAGAGACGTGCGCGCGGGGTCGCCGTCCACCCGCTCAAGCACAGCCAGGTCCCTCAGCCGCTCTCTCTGCGCTCGTTCCCTCGCTGCAACGGAAAACACGGCAGCCATAAGCCCAAGCACCGACAAGGCGACAATTGATCCAACTGAGCTGCAGCTCGCGCAATTTGGTCGAACAGGTGGTGCGCGTTGGCGCCACGGCAACACCAACCCGGCTGCCGGCTGGTTTCATCGCCTTCGCCGAACAGAGGCTGGCGCCCATGTGAGCGGAGGGGTTACCTGGACACATGTCGGGGCAGGTGCCCATGATCGGCGCTGCGTCGTCGACAGGAACGGCCGGGGTCAGAGACGGGACGGGGTTGAGCGCCGCAGGGGAGGCGGTGGAGGAAGGTGGTGATGGGGAGGGGCGGCCGCCGCCGCGTCCGCGTCCTCGCCAGCCTCGGCCGCGGTAGGAACTCCGGCCACGGTGGCTCGCCTCGCCGCGGCGATCCATGGCTAACTGGCTCTCGAGGCCCTGGCCTGCTGGGGAGGTACTTCGCAAATGGCCGAAGAAGCCAGCTGGAGTAGCGGCTCAGTCAACTGTTTAAACTGCCTCGTGGTCACTTTTTGCAATGCAGTCTCTCTGAAGGAATTATACGAAGGGAGATGTTTGTAAAGGATTTGTTTCTATCATATCGTTGGATTTGCAGGAAACATGAATAGTGTTCCATATCAATTATTCGGCACATCTCTTGGACATAATAGTGTTCACTATCTCTGATTACGTATCGTCCGACTAATCGTGATTAGTCGCGATTAGTCGGTCTGATCGGTTGTTAGTGCTCGATAAGAGGTAACGATTCGATCAGGGTAGTTGATCGTCCTTATCGTCCGCCTAATCGCGATTTATAGCGATTAATCACCGTGTTGAGCGATCAGTCGATAAGCCTGGTAGTCCAAAAGCCATTTTAGGCTTAAATGTTGTCTCGAGGAGGCCAAGGACGTCCAATCCCTTCTTGAGCAGTCAGCCAGTCCTTTAAATGTTGTCTGGGAGGCCAAAAGCCATTTTAGACGTGAGTAGTCAGTAGCAACAACAACCTTCTCCGCCAATTTAGTCGCGAAAACAGCAACTGAGCAGTCCAACTGAAGATGAGCAGCTCTTCTGAAGGTATGGATGTTGTGTTGCTTTTGCCTATTCTTCACTCTTTGTTCTCTGCTCTCTCCCCCCTCTGTTCTTCATTCCTCTTTGTTCAGCAAGGTCTGGACTCTGGAGGCAGAGCTGCTATTAAGATGTTTGACGTCGCAGATATGCATGGACATCATGGTGATGGACGTCGTGCTATTGCTGTTCAAGTCATCTTCTCGTAGTCCCAAATTGCTCGAGGGAAGGCGTCCTCTGTGGTTGAACGGCAGCACAAACCATGTTCCGTCGGCGTCGTCAACTGCTGCAGACTCAAGCACGCTTGCTGACAAGGCAATAGTAGGTCTGCCTTCAGACCTTGCTCAACAAGCTAACGATTCGAAGCAGAAGGCTAAGTCACAAGACCTGGCTGGAAGTTCGGTTGGTGGCATGATCCGTCTAAGAAGGAGTTCGTGCAATGTATCTTTTGCATGAAAGTGGTGCCCTCTAGAATAAAGAGGTTCAAACAGCACCTCGTCGGCGGATTGGGCGATACGATGAAGTGTGCAAGGGTCCCAGAGGTTGTTTCAAAGGACATGCGAGCTTATCTTAAGAAGAACACAAGGTCTGCACTTGTTTTGGATGACGATGAAGGTATAGAAGGAGAAGACGATGCTCCTTTGTTGTCTCTGCTCCTCCGAAGCCAACTACTCAAAAAGGTAGAAAATCAGTAGCTGCCATGCTTTGCAAGAGCCCAGAAGAAGTGATTGCTGAACGACACAACAACAAAGCTTCCCAGTCCACTCTAGAGCACTGCACGAAGATAGGGAAGGAGGCCCAACAAATTGTTGATGACTACGTTGTCGATTTCTTGTACGAGAACAATATTCCACCGAACGTGGTCAACTCAAGAAGCTGGGAGATCATGTTGGAGTCGATAGGGCAGTATGGCCCTAGCTATCGTGGCCTATCGTACCACGACATTAGGGTTCTGTGGCTTGAAAGGGCTGTCGAGAGGACATCATCGCTGACGGCAAAGCATGAAGAATCGTGGAAGGAGTATGGCTGCTCATTGATGTCAGATTCATGGACAGATGTTAGAGGACATCATCTAATCAACTTTTTGGCAAACAGTCCAGCAGGGACACACTTTTTGTGCTCTATTGATGCATCAAGTGAGATAGCTAATGCCAACATGTATTTGCTAGAAAAATCAGATTGAAAAAATTGACAGAGAAAATGTAGTGCAAGTAGTAACTGACAATGGAACAAACTTCAAAGCTGCTAGGAGGCTTCTTATGGAGAGGATTCCATATTTGTTTTGGACACCGTGTGCTGCCCATTGTTTGGATTTGCTGCTGGAGGACATTGAGAAGATTAAGTACTTCAAAACTTGCATCAACCAAGCAAAGAGGGTGTGTCGGTTCCTATACAAACATGGGAGGTTGTACAACCTTATGAGACAAATGATTGGAGGTGACCTTGTTAGGCCCGATATTACTAGGTTTGCCACGTTTTTTCTCACCCTGGCTAGCATGCTCAAGCATAAGAATGGTTTGAAGAGTGTGTTTATTAGTAACGAATGGCAACAAAGCAAGTTCTCCACCACTCAAGAAGGCATCCAAGCTGAAAATATTATCCTCTCTACAGAGTTTTGGAATAGTGTTGAGTTCTGTCTACGAGCTTCTCAACCAATTCTCATTGCCCTAAGGATTGTTGATGGTGATGAGACACCTGTTGCTCCGGAGATTATGGCAGCTATGGATAAAGCAAAAGCCACCATCAAAGAGGCATTAAAAAATAAGCGCAAATTACTTGCAGAAGTAATCTCATGTTTTGACAAAAGGTGGGAAAGTCAAATGGAGCAGAAGTTGTACGGGGCAGCCCTATTTTTGAATCCAGGCAAATTCTTTGACATAAGGGAAAAAGATAGGAGGCACGCTGCAAGGCTAAGATCCACGTTTAACGATGTTATTTGGAAGATGATCAGTAATGAAGATGAGCAAACAAAGATTACTAAGCAAGCAGATGACCATGAAAGGTCCGAAGGGGAATGCTTCTCGAAGGCTGGAGCAATAAGAGATAGGGAAAAAATCCCTGTAAGTTTATTTCTAAATTCTCTTTGTATTAACTGAAATATGATGTTTATGTGTTTGCGGCTAAACTTACAATGTTTGTCTACTTCAGTGTTATGGTGGGGTGCATATGGAGGGTTTGCTTTTGAACTAAAAACCCTTGCAAAAAGAGTTATAAGCCTTTGTTGCTCGGCCTCTGGCTGTGAGAGAAACTGGAGTGAATTTTCAGAAGTAAGTGTCTCTACTTTGTTTTTGTTCAATGTTCATATGCAGTAATTGAAATATTATGTAAGTGTTTGATGACTTCTTGAATTTGCATGTGTAGATCCACACCAAGAAGAGGAACCTGCTAGAGCATCAAAGGTTATGCAAGTTGGTCTATGTGAGCTACAACAAGAAGATGAACAACAGATTTACAAAGATAAGAGAGCAAGGTTCAAAGGGAAAGAAAAGCAACCCACACTAGTGCTTGAAGAGCTTTTGTGGGAAAATGAGTGGGTTCAGGAGTCTGAAGAAGGTGATGAGCTTTAGAGTGCAGTAGATGAAGTTTTAGGTGCAACTCAAGCTACCCAGGGCAGAAACTTGCCTAGGGAAGCAATTACATGTGGTGGGAGGACCTACTCCGAGACCTATGTTAGGAGTAGGAAATGCCAAAAAGTTACAGTGGCTTAGGACTTGCAGCAAGGAGATGGCAGTGGCAGTGACAATGACAGTCACAACGAAAATGATCATTGAGAGCCAACTCAAAATGACCAAGATGCTGCAGAAAAAGTGATTGATGATGAAGATGAATCTGGAGCTGCTGGTGATCAATTCAAGCTGGATGATGATCTCATATAGGTGTTGCCTTCTTGGACCTTAGTCATAGTCTACTAATCTACTGGTCTGGTAAGTTGTAGACTTGTAGTTTCATAGTCTTATATAAATAATAAACTTGTTGTTGTGTTGTTATGGACTATTTGAGTATTTATACTGCTGCAAGCCTCTGTGCTATATAATTATATATCTATATATAGTGTTATATATGACTATATGTCTATATATATCATATATGTCCTGGAATACATAGGACGACCAGGGGGATGATTAGGGTCGATCAGGGGCGACTAATCGCCCTGATCGATGCCTAATCGCGACTAATCACCTGATCGCCTAGTGGCTTCGATCAGGCGATCAGGCAATCTAAAAACTATGTTCACTATACATGTTCAACTGGGTGTGCCAGACCAGCCTAACACAGAACATACGTCATCGTCGTACCCATCGTACCCAGGCAACGACATGATGAGGACACAGACGGACCTGGCATGTGAGTCGTTACTGTCCAAGCACGGCACGCCAACTGATACACAGGCCAGACCAAACGCACTGCCAGCTCGTTAATGACGTGCCGGGCTCATGCCCCAGAAACCAAATGTCCACATATTCAAATATATTCAAGACATTCAAATATAACATAAATTTACAATAAATTATTTCCATTTTCATGACATGATCTCCATTTACATCAAAACTTAACAGAAATTCAATCTATTCATCCACTAGTGACCAAACATTCAAACCAACACATAACAAGCCAACAATATAGTCTCCAAAAAATTTGGAGCATTAGTGCAATGCTACTTCATTAAAAACCTTCCTAGGTAAAAACTCACATCGTGTGAGAAAACTCTAAGAAGGAAAAGAGTACAACCAACTATTCACAGTCCACAATCCATATTCATAAGTACATTGCAGACAATAAGAATAGATAGAAAGAGAGAATAAGTTCAAAGTTGTTTGCTTCATGAACTATGTGGTCATGCTTCCTTCCTCCTCTCTCCTTCTTGTTCCTTTCTATTTCTCATTGGTGATACTCGTTGATCATCATCTAGGTACATAACTTCAAAGGTTGCTTCAAGGACCTTGGTTTCCTTCTCCATAATATGCTTCTTGTGTTGGTCAGCCAACTCCCAATCCTTGATACAGGGAGCACCTCCACCATGTTTGTTAACCGTCATTGCGTCTCCTTGAGCACCATGCTAGTTAGACTAAAAGTAGATTTTGAAAATATATGCAAACATGGACAATCATAACATCTTTAGCAAGTATAGAAAGAACTAGATAAGTTTGATTGTAGCATTGCCACTAGCTAAGAATGTTGAAATTAGGTCTAAACTTAGTTTCAGTGTCACTATAAAAGTAAGAAGTTAGCTCACATAGACCAGATGAGTTAGCTGTACAAGTTGTACTTGCACTAGATTTAGTAGACAAAGTTATTATTGCAGTGAATACAAATTGCAGACACTCTTACCTTCTTACCTCCCTGCATTGCAATCACCTCTTCAATGTACAACCATACCTTTGAGGTGGGACCCCTCCTCCTAGAGCGCTTATCAGGGACAGGGGCAAAGGTGCTTGCTTCGACCGTCAGGCTTGTGGAGCTCGTGTGTGTCTCTGTCCCCGTTGTTCTCATCCTTGTCTCCGCACCGGCGCCATCAACATCGATGGCACCAGCTATAGTGCTACTAAGGAGGAGGCACCGAGCCTCATCTGCCTCGTTCTATGCTTCAAGTCGCCACTCCTTGACCACGACATCTAGACATAACTCCTCGTCGTCCGAATCACCGTCCATGTCCATGGACATTGCCACTGCCTCGGTCGGCTTCTTCAGCTCCTCATGGCGCGCTGCGCACAATCGCTATGGAAGCTACTCCATAAGCCAACGACCTACAACAAATAGAAAAGACAAGAAGACAGTGAGAGAGAGACCGAGAGGCCAAGAGATCTACAACTAATCGACTAAGCAGTATGGAGGAGACGAAAGCTCACATGTGCAACCAGAGCACCACATCCATCGATGGGGGGAGAGGAGCGAGCTTGGCACACAACGTCAACAGATCGAGGGTTAGGGTTAAGATTTCATGACCAAGCGAGAGAGGAAGAGATGGAGAGAGTTCCAAATCACGGAGAGGACGAAGCGAGAGAGGGATAGGAGAGGAAGATTAGCGAGGGTGGCTCGATGACATTCACTGCTAGCACGAGAGGCGAGGGCATGCGGCAAAATGCATGGGAGTCAAGAGGCGGAGAGGCCGAGAGAGGAGAGGAAGATTCAAGAGACTAGGGTTATGCCAGGTTGGAGGATGGGGACAATGCGACGGGGGATGGGGGTGTAACACCCTTTTGTCGAGCCTTAGAAGGGTCGGGCGACTTAATGGGTCAGGCCCATGCCTGCATCGTGGGTCAGGCCAGCCGCCCAAGCACGGCACAGGCACCAGGCCAGGCTGGCATGGGCACGGTGGCCTGTGTGCCGTGCCAGGACCACGAGCTGCACCACAGGCCGACCCACTATGGACATGTATAGTGTTCACTCCTTTGCATGTCGATTCTAAGGGACTAAAAGTTCCTTTTGCCTGAGAACAGGATCTGGATGTCGCTTAGAGGGGGGTGAATAGGCGAATAAAAATACCACTTGAAAATTAGAAATTCTTACTCTACTCGGAGACTGGATCGCAGTGGAATAAAAGACCCTTCGAGTAGGTCGCAATGAAATTGAAGTTCTTGTCTCAAAATACCCTGCACTTCACAGATAGCTTATACCATAGATAAGTATTGAAGTGCAAGTATAAAAGTAATAAAGACAAAGAGATAGCACAAATCATAGAGTAGAGCACACAGGCACATGGATTTATACTGAGGTTCGACCAAGCCTAAAATGCTTGCCTAGTCCTCGTTGGAGTTAGCCACACCTTGGCTTGGAGTCTATTTTAACTCCTTCCTTTGTTTGATTAGATCTGTCAATGCGACTGATAGAGCCTTCCACTATGTTGATGACTGTTACAACAATGTCGCGGCTGCTTACTGAAAGGGAAATGTGCCCTTGGGCCGTTTCTAAGTATTTTGGTGATTAAGTGACCAACACAAATGGTTATGTGTTAAACTATGCCAAATGGTGGATAAAGTACAAATCAATACAAAGTTATGATTCTAGACTTAGTACATTGGTTTTTGTGTACTAACATACTTGTCTAAGTGCTAGAATCAGAGAAAAGACAAATGGAAAAGACTTGGCTCAAGCAGCCAAGACTCTGCTCAGTCTGGGTGCACCGGACAGTGTCCGGTGCGCCAGGCTGGCGCTGGTCAACTGGCCGCTCTCGGGAACTCGACGGCGGCGTACGACTAAAATTCACCGGACTGTCCGGTGTGCACCGGACTGTCCGGTGAGCCAACGGTCGTCCGCGCAATCCGCGCGTGACGCGTGGCCGGGCCAATGGTCTGAAGGGGGCACCGGACTGTCCGGTGTGCACCGGACAGTGTCTGGTGCGCCAACAGCTCGAAATCGCCAATGGTCGGCTGCGCCAGAACAGGAAAGAAATCTGCACCGGATAGTGTCCGGTGGTGCACCAGACTGTCCGGTGCACCAGTCGACAGAAGGCAAGAATTGCCTTCCTGGAATGCTCGCAACGACTCCTAGCTGCCTTGGGGCTATAAAAGGGACCCCTAGGCGCATGGAGGAAGACACCAAGCATTCTTTGAGCATTCCTAAGCACCAAGACTCCATTTCCACGCTTTTGATTCTTTGTGATAGCAACTAGAGCTCCATTTGAGTAGAGAACTCTTCGAATTGTGTTGCTAGCTCAAGTTGTGACTTGTGTGCGTGTTTGTGCTCTAATTTTGCGTCTTGTGTGTGTTGCTCATCCCATCCTTACTTCTGTGCTTGTTTGTGATTATCAAATTGTAAGGGCGAGAGACTCCAAGTTGTGGAGATTCCTCGCAAACGGGATATAGTGAAATGAATAGAAACACCGTGGTATTCAAGTGGGTCTTTGGACCGCTTGAAAGGGGTTGAGTGCAACCCTCGTCCATTGGGATGCCACAACGTGGAGTAGGCAAGTGTTGGACTTGGCCGAACCACGGGATAAACCACTGTGCCTCTCTGTGTTGATCTCTTTGTGGTTATTGTGTTTCACAAGAACTCCTCTCTAGCCACTTGGCTTTATTGCTCTAACACTTAATCAAGTTTGTGGCTTTAAGTTTTAAGTTTTTACAGGATCACCTATTCACCCCCCTCTAGGTGCTCTCAATTGGTATCGGAGCCGTTCTCTTCAAGAAAGGGACTAATCGCCCGAAGAGATGGATCCTAAGGGAAAGGGGATGGTGGTCAACGACAATGAGAAGGAGTCCATCTTCAACGAGCCAAGGGATGACAAAGTCAATGACTCCGACTCGAGTCAAAAGAAGAAAGACGGAAAGAAGAAGAGGCGCATCAGGAAGGTTGTCTACTACGACAGCGACGAATCCTCCTCTTCTCAAAAGGGCGACGAATACGAGGAGAAAAAGAAAACGGTTAACTCGAACTTTTCTTTTGATTATTCTCGTATTACGCATAATTCCAATGCTCATTTGCTTTCCATTCCACTTGGTAAACCCCCACACTTTGATGGAGAGGACTACAGATTTTGGAGTCACAAAATGCGTAGCCACTTGTTCTCTCTTCATCCAAGTATATGGGAGATAGTAGAAAATGGAATGCAATTTGATAGTTCGGATAACTCCATGTTTATCAATGAACAAATCCATAAAAATGCACAAGATACTACTGTTCTTTTAGCATCCTTGTGCAGGGAAGAATACAATAAGGTGAGCGGCTTGGATAATGCCAAGCAAATCTGGGACACCCTCAAGATCTCGCATGAGGGGAACGACGCCACCATGCTCACCAAGATGGAGTTGGTGGAAGGCGAACTAGGAAGGTTCGCAATGATCAGGGGAGAGGAGCCAACTCAAACATACAATAGGCTCAAGACCCTGGTCAACAAGATAAGGAGTTATGGGAGCACGAGATGGACGGACCACGACGTCGTCCGACTTATGCTAAGGTCCTTCACTGTCCTTGATCCTCATCTTGTAAACTCTATTCATGAGAATCCTAGGTACATCAAGATGACGCCCGAGGAAATACTCGGAAAGTTCATAAGCGGGCGGATGATGATCAAGGAGGCAAGATATGTTGATGATGCATTGAATGGACCAATGCCGATCTACGAGCCTCAAACTGTTGCTCTCAAAGCAACAAGTAGCAGGGAGACACTACCTAGCAAGGTGGCGCAAGTTGAGGCTGTCGGGCTGAATGAGGATGAAATGGCCCTCATCATCAAGCGCTTCAAGACGGTGCTCAAAGGTCGCAAGGAGCATCCCAACAAGAGCAAAACGAAGGAAAAGCGCTCCTGCTTCAAGTGTGGTAAGATTGGTCACTTTATTGCTAACAGTCCCGATAATGATAGTGACCAGGAACAAGGAAAGAGCGGAAAGTGGGAAAAGAAGAAGACCTACAAAAAGGCGAAGGGCGAGGCACACCTTGGAAAGGAGTGGGATTCGGATTGCTCCTCGTCCGACTCCGACAACGAAGGACTCGCCGCCTCAGCCTTCAACAAGTCGGCTCTCTTCCCCAACGAGCATCACACATGCCTCATGGCAAAGGAGAAGAAGGTAAATAGTATAAGAACTATTACATATGCTTCTTCAAGTGATGATGAGTCTAGTGATGATGAAACAGACTATGCTAGTTTATTCAAAGGTTTAGATAGAACTAAAATTGATAAGATCAATGAATTAATTGATGCCTTGAATAAGAAAAATAGATTGTTAGAAAAACAAGAGGATCTTTTATATGAAGAGCATGATAAATTTGTTAGTGCACAAAATTCTCTTGTTCTAGACGTTAAAAGAAATGAAATACTTTCATGTGAACTATCTACATGCCATGAATCTATTGCTAACTTAAAGAGTATTAATGATGATTTAAATACTAAGCTAGAAGTAGCAAATAAATCTAGTTCTTGCGTAGAACATGTAGTGATTTGCAATAGGTGTAAGGACTTTAATGTTGATGCATGTGTTGAGCACCTTACTTCTATTGCAAAACTAAATGGTGAAGTGGCTAGTCTTAATGCCCAACTTAAGACTAGCAAAAGTGAATTTGATAAACTAAAATTTGCAAGGGATGCCTACACTGTTGGTAGACACCCCTCAATTAAGGATGGGCTTGGCTTTAAGAGGGAAGCCAAGAACTTAACAAGTCATAAGGCTCCCATCTCCGCCAAGGAGAAAGGGAAGGCCCCTATGGCTAATAGTGTTCAAAAGAATAATGCATTTATTTATGATAGGAAATTTTCTAGAAATATTCATCATGATAGGAATTGTAATGCTTATAATTCAAATGCAATGTTTGCTTCAAGTTCTTCCAATGTGCATGGTAGAGATATGCCTAGAAAAAATGTCATTCATCATATGCCTAGGAGAAATGTTGCTCATGTTCCTAGGAAAATAGTTAATGAACCTTCTACAATTTATCATGCTTGTAATGCTTCCTTTGCAATTTGTAGAAAGGATAAGAAGGTGATTACTAGGAAATTAGGGGCAAAATGCAAAGGAGATAAAACTTGCATTTGGGTCCCTAAGGCTATTGTCACTAACCTTGTAGGACCCAACAAGAGTTGGGTACCTAAGACCCAAGCCTAAATTGCCTTGCAGGTTTATGCATCCGAGGGCTCAAGCTGGATTATCGACAGCGGATGCACAAACCACATGACAGGGGAGAAGAAGATGTTCACCTCCTATGTCAAGAACAAGGATTCCCAAGATTCAATCATATTCGGTGATGGGAACCAAGGCAAGGTTAAAGGACTAGGAAAGATTGCTATTTCATCTGAGCACTCCATTTCTAATGTGTTTTTAGTTGAGTCGCTCGGGTATAACTTGTTATCCGTTAGTCAACTTTGTAATATGGGTTATAATTGCTTATTCACAAATGTAGATGTGTTTGTCTTTAGAAAAAGTGATGGTTTATTAGCTTTTAAGGGTGTACTAGACGGCAAACTTTATTTAGTTGATTTTGCAAAAGAAGAGGCCGGTCTAGATGCATGCTAAATTGCTAAGACTAGCATGGGCTGGCTGTGGCATCGCCGTTTAGCAAATGTGGGGATGAAGAACCTTCATAAACTTCTAAAGGGAGAACATGTGTTAGGACTAACAAATGTGACTTTCGAAAAAGATAGACCTTGTGCAACTTGTCAAGCAGGTAAGCAGGTGGGAAATGCTCATCACAGCAAGAACATGATGACCACATCAAGACCCCTGGAGCTGCTGCATATGGACCTCTTCGGACCCGTCGCCTACCTTAGCATCGGGGGAAGTAGGTATGGTTTAGTGATTGTTGATGATTTTTCCTGCTTCACTTGGGTATTCTTTTTGCAGGATAAATCTGAAACCCAAGGAACCCTCAAGCGTTTCCTAAGGAGAGCTCAAAATGAATTTGAGCTCAAGGTGAAGAAGATAAGGAGCGACAACGGGTTCGAGTTCAAGAACCTTCAAGTGGAGGAGTACCTTGAGGAGGAAGGAATCAAGCACGAGTTCCTCGCTCCCTACACACCACAGCAAAACGGTGTGGTAGAGAGGAAGAACAGGACGCTCATCGACATGGCGAGGACGATGCTTGGAGAGTTCAAGACGCCCGAACGGTTTTGGTCGGAAGCCGTGAACACGGCTTGCCACGCCATAAACCGGGTCTACCTTCATCGCCTCCTCAAGAAGACTTCGTACGAACTCATAACCGATAACAAACCCAATGTGTCATACTTTCGTGTTTTTGGGAGCAAATGTTATATTCTAGTGAAGAAAGGTAGAAATTCTAAGTTTGCTCCCAAAGCTGTAGAAGGGTTTTTGTTAGGTTATGACTCAAATACAAAGGCGTATAGGGTCTTCAACAAATCATCGAGTTTGGTTGAAGTCTCTAGCGACGTTGTATTTGATGAGACTAATGGCTCTCCAAGAGAGCAAGTTGTTGATCTTGATGATGTAGATGAAGAAGAAGTTCCAACAACCGCAATACGCACCATGGCGATTGGAGATGTGCGACCACAGGAACACCAAGAGCAAGATCAACCTTCTTCCTCAACAATGGTGCAACCCCCAACTCAAGACGATGAACAGGTTCATCAAGAAGAGGCGTGTGATCAAGGGGGAGCACAAGATGATCATGTTATGGAGGGAGAAGCACCTCAAGCCCCTCCAACCCAAGTCCGAGCGACGATTCAACGGAATCATCCCATCGACCAGATTTTGGGTGATATTAGCAAGGGAGTAACTACTCGCTCTAGATTAGTTAACTTTTGTGAGCATTACTGTTTTGTCTCTTCTATTGAGCCTTTCAGGGTAGAGCAGGCCTTGCTAGATCCGGACTGGGTGTTGGCCATGCAGGAGGAGCTCAATAATTTCAAGAGAAATGAAGTTTGGACACTGGTACCACGTCCCAAGCAAAACGTTGCGGGAATCAAGTGGGTGTTCCGCAACAAACAGGACGAGCACAGGGTGGTGACAAGGAACAAGGCACGACTTGTGGCAAAAGGTTATGCCCAAGTCGCAGGTTTGGACTTTGAGGAGACTTTTGCTCCTGTGGCTAGGCTAGAGTCAATTCACATATTGTTAGCCTATGCCGCTCACCATTCTTTCATGTTGTTCCAAATGGATGTGAAGAGCGACTTCCTCAACGGGCCAATCAAGGAGGAGGTGTACGTAGAGCATCCCCTGGCGTTGAGGATGAACGGTACACCGACCACGTGTGTAAGCTCTCTAAGGCGCTCTATGGACTTAAGCAAGCCCCAAGAGCATGGTATGAATGCCTTAGAGACTTTTTAATTGCTAATGCTTTCAAGGTTGGGAAAGCCAATCCAACTTTATTCACTAAGACTTGTGATTGTGACTTATTTGTGTGCCAAATTTATGTCGATGACATAATATTTGGTTCAACTAACCAAAAGTCTTGTGAAGAGTTTAGCAGGGTGATGACTCAAAAGTTTGAAATGTCGATGATGGGCGAGTTGAACTACTTCCTTGGGTTCCAAGTGAAGCAACTCAAGGACGGCACTTTCATCTCCCAAACAAAGTACACACAAGACTTGATCAAGCGGTTTGGGATGAAGGACGCCAAGCCCGCAAAGACTCCAATGGGAACTGACGGACACGTCGACCTCAACAAAGGAGGTAAGTCTGTTGATCAAAAAGCATACCGGTCTATGATAGGTTCCTTGCTTTACTTATGTGCTAGCAGACCGGATATTATGCTTAGTGTATGCATGTGTGCTAGATTTCAATCCGATCCAAGGGAGTGTCCCTTAGTGGCCGTGAAGCGAATTCTTAGATATTTAGTCACTACGCCTTGCTTTGGGATCTGGTATCCAAAGGGGTCTACCTTTGACTTAATTGGATATTCAGACTCTGATTATGCTGGATGTAAGGTTGATAGGAAGAGTACATCAGGGACGTGCCAATTCTTAGGAAGGTCCCTGGTGTCTTAGAGTTCTAAGAAACAAACTTCCGTTGCCCTATCCACCGCTGAGGCCGAGTACGTTGCAACAGGACAGTGTTGCGCGCAACTACTTTGGATGGGGCAAACCCTTAGGGACTTTGGCTACAATCTGAGCAAAGTCCCACTCCTATGTGATAATGAGAGTGCAATCCGCATGGCGGATAATCCTGTTGAACATAGCCGCACTAAGCACATAGACATCCGGCATCACTTTTTGAGAGACCACCAGCAAAAGGGAGATATTGAAGTGTTTTATGTTAGCACCGAGAACCAGCTAGCCGATATCTTTACCAAGCCTCTAGATGAGTCAACCTTTTGGAGGCTGCGTAGTGAGCTAAATGTCTTAGATTCGCGGAACTTGGATTGATTTATAGCATACATGTGTTTATGCATTGATCATGTTCCTTATGCATTTAGTTGTTTACTTATGGTGCTCAAGTTGTACAAGCACTCTCCGGACCTCACAAGTCCATTTGCAAGTGTGCACATATTTAGGGGGAGACATGCTACAACTTGACTCTTTGAGACTAACCATGTGCTTGAGTGTTCTTAAATTAGTCATAAAGGTGTATTGAAAGGGAAAGGTGGACTTGGACCATGAAAGACTTCCACTGCACTCCGATGAGAGGGTAACTAACTCCAAGTTCATCTCCATACTCTTATTGCCTTTTATTCTTATTTTGAAGATTTTGGTGAGGCAATGGGGATTAAAGGGCCAAGATTGATCCCGTTTTGGTGCTTGATGCCAAAGGGGGAGAAAATAAGGCCAAAGCAAGAAATGGATCAGCTACCACTTGAGAATTTTGAAAATAATAGAGTTAGAGTTTTTGTTTTGGCAAAATTCTCTTAATGTCTCTTCTTGTCAAAAGTTGGTCTCTTGTGGGGAGAATGTTTGATTATGGGAAAAGGGGGGAGTTTTTGAATCTTTGATCAATTTCTCTTGAAATACCTTTCTCTATGCCTCAACAAGTGAATTTGACTTAGAGATAGGAATTTGAGTTTGATTTGCAAAAACAAACCAAGTGGTGGCAAAGAATGATCTAAATATGCCAAATTTGATTCAAAACAAATTCTTGTTCTAATTTGCATTGATGTTGCACTTCTATATGTTGCTTTTTGTTGTGTTGGCATAAATCACCAAAAAGGGGGAGATTGAAAGGGAAATGTGCCCTTGGGCCATTTCTAAGTATTTTGGTGATTAAGTGACCAACACAAATGTTTATGTGTTAAACTATGCCAAATGGTGGACAAAGTACAAATCAATACAAAGGTATGATTCTAGACTTAGTACATTGGTTTTTGTGTACTAACATACTTGTCTAAGTGCTAGAATCAGAGAAAAGACAAATGGAAAAGACTTGGCTCGAGCAGCCAAGACTCTGCTCAGTCTGGGTGCACCGGACTGTCCGGTGGTGCACCGGACAGTGTCCGATGCGCCAGGCTGGCGCTGATCAACTGGCCGCTCTCGGGAACTCGACGGCGGCGTACGACTAAAATTCATCGGACTGTCCGGTGTGCACCAGACTGTCCGGTGAGCCAACGGTCGGCCAAGCCAACGGTCGGCCGCGCAATCCGCGCGTGACGCGTGGCCGGGCCAACGGTCTGAAGGGGACACCAGACTGTCCGGTGTGCACCGGACAGTGTCCGGTGCGCCAACGGCTCCAAATCGCCAACGGTCGGCTGTGCCAGAAGAGGAAAGAAATCTGCACCGGACAGTATGCGGTGGTGCACCGGACTGTCCGGTGCACCAGTCGACAGAAGACAAGAATTGCCTTCCTCGAATGCTCTCAACGGCTCCTAGCTGCCTTGGGGCTATAAAAGGGACCCCTAGGCGCATGGAGGAAGACACCAAGCATTCTTTGAGCATTCCTAAGCACCAAGACTCCATTTCCACGCTTTTGATTCTTTGTGATAGCAACTAGAGCTCCATTTGAGTAGAGAACTCTTCGAGTTGTGTTGCGAGCTCAAGTTGTGACTTGTGTGCGTGTTTGTGCTCTGATTTTGTGTCTTGTGTGTGTTGCTCATCCCATCCTTACTTCCGTGCTTGTTTGTGATTATCAAATTGTAAGGGCGAGAGACTCCAAGTTGTGGAGATTCCTCGCAAACGGGATATAGTGAAAGGAAGAGAAACACCGTGGTATTCAAGTGGGTCTTTGGACCGCTTGAAAGGGGTTGAGTGCAACCCTCGTCCGTTGGGACGCCACAACGTGGAGTAGGCAAGTGTTGGACTTGGCCGAACCACGGGATAAACCATTGTGTCTCTCTGTGTTGATCTCTTTGTGGTTATTGTGTTTCACAAGAACTCCTCTCTAGCCACTTGGCTTTATTGCTCTAACACTTAATCAAGTTTGTGGCTTTAAGTTTTAAGTTTTTACAGGATCACCTATTCACCCCCCCTCTAGGTGCTCTCACTTACAGTCTTATTGACATCACTCTAGCAGAGTAACAACGCTCAAGATCTTGATCTTGCTCTGAGCAGCACTTCCCCTCTCTCTAAAGGCTTATAACTTGCCTCTACACAAACTAGAGAGATACACAAGAGAGGGAGAGAAAGAATTTGATCACTTGATGTATGAACTTGTTTGCTACACTTGTGTACTCCAAATAGGCACCTAGGGGGGCCTTTTATAGCCCCAAATGTTCCCCGAGTCGTTGCCCCTTTCCTTGCAAAGAAGATCTCTTTCCTGGAAAAAACTGCCACTTATGCGGGGGCACCGGACTATTCGGTCCCATAATTAGGGGCTACATAGATCACAACCCTAAATTGCCTGGACACTTGAGTTAGAAGAAGTCATAAGAAAACATGCTCCCAACCTTACCAGCATGAGGGACGTAAGTCACAACTCGCCTGAGGCCAACCACCCGATGCAGTCATGACTCGCCCGAGGCCAACCGCCCGACATAGTCACAACTCGCTCAAGGCTAACCACCCGACGCAGTCACGACTCGCCCGAGGCCAACCGCCCGACGTAGTCACAACTCGCTCAAGGCCAACCACCCGACGCAGTCACGACTCGCTCGAGGCCAACCGCCCGATGCAATCACGAATTGCCTGAGTGCGTCTCGGGCGACTGTCCGGTGAGGCCCAAATTGGCCCAGGTTTGGCCAAACTTAGCCAAACTTCTTTACTCCATTTTTGGCTCGACTTAAGAAGTTCCCTAGAACTTAGACAAACATGATTAGCACCTAAATTTTTTTGACTAAGTACTAGAAACATACCTGTCGGGGACCATAATTAGGGGTACCCTCAAGACGCCTAATTCTCAGCTGGTAACCCCCATCAGCATAAAGCTGCAGAGGCCTGATGGGTGCGATTAAGTCAGGGATCAGTCCATACGAGCGACTCGACCACGCCTCGCCCGAGCCTAGTCTCGGGCAAGGGCAGCCGACCCCGAGGGATTTCCGTCTCGCCCGAGGCCCCCCTTTAACGGCGGACACATCTCCGGCTCGCCCGAGGCCTTGCCTTCGCTAAGAAGCAACCCTGACTAAATCGCCGCGCCGACCGACCGAGTCGCAGGAGCATTTAACGCAAAGGTGGCCTGACACCTTTATCCTGACGCGCGCCCCCCGGCAGAGCCGAAGTGACCGCCGTCACTTCGCCGCTCCACTGACCGGTCTGACAGAAGAACAGCGCCGCCTGCGCCACTCCGACTGCAGTGCCACTTGACAGAGTGAGACTGACAGGTAGTCAGGCCTTGCCAAAGGCGCCATAGGAAATTCCGCTCCGCCCGACCCAGGGCTCGAACTCGGGCTAAGCCCCGGAAGACGGCGAACTCCGCACCGCCCGACCCAGGGCTCGGACTCGGGCTAAGCCCCGGAAGACGGCGAACTCCGCACCGCCCGACCCAGGGCTCGGACTCGGGCTAAGCCCCGGAAGACGGCGAACTCTGCTCCGCCCGACCCAGGGCTCGGACTCGGGCTAAGCCCCGGAAGACGGCGAACTCCGCTCCGCCCGACCCAGGGCTCGGACTCGGGCTAAGCCCCGGAAGACGGCGAACTCCGCTCCGCCCGACCCAGGGCTCGGACTCGGGCTAGGCCCCGGAAGACGGCGGACTCCGCTCCGTGTGAATCATCTAGGCCCCTTTAGTAATGTTTTGGTAATTAATGACAACTACTTGTGGACTAACGATTCTTGGAGAAATAAGAATGCAGGGTTGGACCACATAGAACAGGAAATGTTGAAGAGTCATACGCATTGGTTGTGGATCAGATGAAGGCAAAGGTATAATATAGGTTTTACTTTTGCCGGTCTTGAGGAGTTTAGAGAAGATACCTGACCGGATTAATAGGCTAGATAGCCGTACTATTAAGAGGGGTCAATGACTTAGATCTGTGTAAAACTTAGTGCCTCATAGAGCATCAAGTAGTTGCATTTGCATGAGGACTAACAGCGCTTCTCATTTCATGAGTTAAAAGTTCATTCAAAAGCATGTTTGAAATCTGAGAAGTCTTGGTCGCGCGGACTGTCCGGCCCTTGGGGGCGGACCGTCCGCGATCCTCCAGAGGGTCCGAAGTCTGACCATTTGTGTTGACACTGTGTTCTATTGCACTGCGGACCGTCCGAGCCTTAGGGCCGGACCGTCCGCAGTCCTGACCAGAGGAAGGTGGCTTTGGGTCAGTCCCTGAATTATAGGCGGACGGTCCGCCTGTGAGGGGCGGACGGTCCGCATGTGTCTAACTCGTTTTTGGACAGGGACTGTGTGTTTTTATAGATTTGTACTACGGACGGTCCGGGGGACCAGTCCGGACAGTACTGTCTCAGGTCGCGGACGGTCCGGGATTTATAGTCGGACGGTCCGTGTGTGTTAACTCCGTTTGATCCGAGGCTCGGGTGTTTGAATTTGCCAGGTCGCGGACGGTCCGGCCTTGAAGGGCGGACTGTCCGGACCCACCTTTTGAGTCAGCTCTGACATGTTTCAACGGTCATTATAGCCGTTATGATGTACGGCGGACCGTCCGGCCCTAGGGCGCGGACGGTCCACGTGTGCGCAGAACTGCCCCCTTTTGCACATAACGGTTGGTTTTAGATGGGGGACTATAAATAGAAGGGTAGCTCGTGTGAGAGACTTCTCTTGGCCATTCCTTGCACACATTGAGCTCATTTGTGATCCTCCAACTCACTCTCTCACACTCTTTGCTTGAGATTGCATTCTAGTGAGAGATTGAGGGTTCCTAGTGCATTTGCATCATTTGGTGATTCTTGAGGCACTAGGTGGTACATCGAGCAAGCGTCGTTGGCTTGTTACTCTTGGAGGTTGCCGCCTCCTAGACGGCTCGGGTGATTGTCTCCGTCGAGCTCTCCAAGAAGATTGTGGAGAAGCCGCGGTGTTGATTGTGAGGGGTTTGCGCCTACCTCGCCGGAGCGGCAAAGGTGACATTAGTGAAATCGAGGTATTGAGTGATTTCTTGTCCACTTGGCTCAAAGATCAAGTCGTGTCTTGATAGAGGAGCAAGTGAGAGCTTGAAGTCCACCTCAACGTGGATTAGGGGTGATCGGCAAATCACCGATACCACGGGATAATTTTCGGTGTCTGTTCCTTCTAGCATTACTTATTGCCTTGCAATTGATTAGTGTTTTGCTTATTGTTCTTCAAGTATTCAATCTCCGTAGTTGTCTTTCATACATTGTTTACTTATTGACACTAGTAAATTTATTCCTCTTGTTGTATTGAATAAATTTACTTAGTATTGTTGTTTTTAGTCAAAACCGTCTATTCACCCCCCCCTCTAGCCGGTGTCCTAGATCCTACAAGTGGTATCGGAGCCGAGGACTCCATTGTTTGTGGATCTAATCATCCCGGAGTGGGACAAAATGGCTAGTAACAACAATGTGCACATTGGGAAGCCACCGCACTTTGATGGAAACAATTATGATTATTGGAAAATAAGAATGTCAATGCATCTTAGAGCAATGGGTGGAAAAATTTGGCCAATTGTTAGAGATGGATTTGTTGTATTGAAGGAAGATGAACCATCCGTTAGTGATAATGAGAATATCCTCACAAATGATCAAGCCATGAATGTCTTTTATGATGCTCTTGATATAAATGAGTTCAATCGTATCAAGAATCTCACAACCGCTCATGAGATTTGGGTAAAACTAATGGAAATTCATGAAGGAACTACAATTGTGAAGAGTGCCAAACTATATGTGTGCAAAGGGAAGTTTGAGCAATTTATTATGAAAGAAGATGAGAGTGTATCCGATATGTTCAATCGGTTGAATGAGATAGTAAATGAACTCAAAGGACTTGGTTTTAATGTACCGGATGTGGATTTCACACACAAGTTCCTTAGATCACTTCCGGAGAAATATGAGACTATTGTGACAATGCTAGTAAGGAGTGATCTATCTACAACCTCTCCAACCGAAGTATTGGGAGAAATTCTCACTCAAGATATATTTAAGAAGTCACAAGCCGATGCTTTAAGTTTGGCAAAGAAGGTGAAAAATGAATCTATTGCTCTCAAAGCCAAGGCCTCAAAGGCAATTGAAAAGGAAGATAGCAATGATGAAGAAAATGAAAGTGAGAGTGATGGTGACATGGCTTTATTTGTAAGGAAATTCAATAAATTCATGAAGATGAAAAGAGGTCAACCTAGAAGAGGTCAAACATCTAGAAGAAATGCTTTCAATGATAGAAAATGTTTTGAGTGTGGGGAACCCGGTCACATTGCCATGAATTGTCCAAGCAAGAAGAAGAAGGGCAAAGATGAAAGTGACAAGAAGAAAAAGAAATACTATAACAAGAAGAAAGATGGCAAAGCCTACTTAGTTGAATGGGACTCGGATGATAGCTCAGATGATGATGATGATGACACCTCATCCAAGCTTAATGCCGGAATTGCCATCAAGGAAGCTCCCTCACTCTTCTCATCCCCCCATTGCCTCATGGCAAAGGGAGATGCTAAGGTAAAAATCATCACCGATTTAAATGATATAAATGATGATGATGATATCGATGATGTTGATGATGATGGCTATTCATATGATGATCTTGTTAGAATGTTAGGTGAGGCCGATGACTACATGCACAAAGAAAAAGAAAAATTTAAGGCCTTGAAGGAATTGTATAAAAACCTCCAAGTGTCTTTTGAGGAGCTCAAGACCTCTCACAATGACCTCAAAGAAAATTGTGAGAAGCTTGCGGATGCTCAAAAATCATCTATTGTGCATGAAGTTGAGGTGGTCACTAAGGATGTTGGAGTCACTTGTGACTTACTTGATAGTCTTACAAGTGAACCACTACCTACTAACTCTATTTGTGATAAATGCAAAATTTCTCTCAATGATAACATTGCTCTTGATGAATCAAAAATTATTGTTGAGAATGAAGTGTTAATGGATAGAATAAATACTCTAACTCATGACCTAGAAAAGGCATATGGTGGTAAGACTAAATTGGATTTCATATTGGGAAGTCAACGATGCTCTCTTAACCGTGAAGGTCTTGGATATGTTCCCAAGAAAGGAAAGAATGCTTTTGTAAAGCAAAATACATTGTTTGTGAAAGAATGTGACAAAGTGTGTCACAAGTGTCACAAAAAGGGACATGTTAAGAAAAATTGTCCCAAGTTCAAACATGTATCCTCCACTTGTTTTGAGCATTGTTATGTTCTTTCTCATAATGCAAAAGGTGTTCATGCTAAATTTGTTGGTACTTCAATTGTTGGAAACAAAAAGAAAGCTATTTGGGTGCCAAAGACCTTGGTCACTAACATCCAAGGACCCAAGCAAGTTTGGGTACCTAAAAGAGATTGATTTCCTTTTGTAGGTAAACTACAAGGCGGGAGGGAATCATTGGGTGTTGGATAGTGGATGTACTCAACACATGACCGGGGATATGAAGATGTTTACCCAAATGAGTGAGGAAGATTGCTCAAATTATGATAGTATCACATTTGGAGATAATCGTAAAGGAAAGTGTCGGCGTTTCGAGACAGGGGGGTCCCTAAGCCGACGAGTGAGTGTGCTGCGTGCCCCAGCCCAGATGGGTCGAGCGCGTGGGCGAGCGCGGAGGGGGGAGAGGCGAGGCGGCCGGAGCCGAGCGTGAGAGAGGTGGAAGTCCCGCGACCTTCGTGTTCGTCCCGCGCCCAGGTCAGGTGCGCTTGCAGTAGGGGGGTTACAAGCGTCCACGCGGGTGAGGGAAGCGAGCGGCCCCAAGAGAGCGCCTGTCCCGTCCTCGGTCCCGCGCGGCCAACCTCCTCTGAGAAGGCCCTGGTCCTTCCTTTTATAGTTGTAAGGAGAGGATCCAGGTGTACAATGGGGATGTAGCAGAGTGCTACGTGTCTAGCGGAGGGAGAGCTAGTGCCCTAGGTACATGCCGATGTGGCAGCCGGAGAGATCTGGGCATCCTGCTGGCGTGATGTCGTGGCTATCGGAGGTGCGACGGAGCCTGATGGAGGGACAGCTGTTGGAGCGGTCGAGTCCCTGCTGACGTTGTCCTGCTGCCGTAAGAGAGCTGGGGGCCGCCGTCGTCATAGAGCTCGTGGAGCGCCATCATTGCCCCTCTGGCGGAGCTGGCCGGACGAGACGCCGGTCTTGTTCTCCGTGACCTGAGTCGATTCGGGGTAGGATGATGATGACGTTTCCTGTTGACGTGGCGGTCTGTGCTCTAGGCAGGGCGACGTGGGGTTTCCTCCGAAGCCGAGGTTGAGTCTTGCCTTCAGTTGCCGTGGCCGAGCCCGAGCCAGGGGGTCGGGCGAGGCGGAAGTCGTCCGGCCGAGGCCAGGGCGGAGTCCGAGCCCTGGGGTCGGGCGAGGCGGAGTTTCGTCGTCTTCCGGGTCTTAGCCCGAGTCCGAGCCCTGGGGTCGGGCGGAGCGGAGTTCGCCGTCTTCCGGGTCTTAGCCCGAGTCCGAGCCCTGGGGTAGGGCGGAGCGGAGTTCGCCGTCTTCCGGGTCTTAGCCCGAGTCCGAGCCCTGGGGTCGGGCGGAGCGGAGTTCGCCGTCTTCCGGGTCTTAGCCCGAGTCCGAGCCCTGGGGTCGGGCGGAGCGGAGTTCGCCGTCTTCCGGGTCCTAGCCCGAGTCCGAGCCCTGGGGTCGGGCGGAGCGGAGTTCGCCGTGGCGCCTTTGGCAAGGCCTAATTGCCTATCAGACTCACTCTGTCGAGTGGCACTACAGTCGGAGTGGCGCAGGCGGTGCTGTCCTTCTGTCAGACTGGCCAGTGGAGCGGTGGAGTGACGGCGGTCACCTCGGCTCTGCCGGGGGCGCGTGTCAGGATAGAGGTGTCAGGCCACCTTTGCGTTAAATGCCCCTGCAATTTGGTCAGTCGGTGTGGTGATTTAGTCAAGGTTGCTTCTGAGCGAAGCCAAGGCCTTGGGCGAGCCGGTGATGTGTCCGCCATAAAAAGGGGGCCTCGGGCGAGACGGAAGTCTCTCGAGGTCGGCTGCCTTCGGCCGAGGCTAGGCTCGGGTGAAGCGCGATCGAGTCACTCGTGTGGACTGATCCCTGACTTAATCGTGCCCATCAGGCCTTTGCAGCTTTATGCTGATGGGGGTTACCAGCTGAGAATTAGGCGTCTTGAGGGTACCCCTAATTATGGTCCCCGACAGTAGCCCCCGAGCCTCGAAGGGAGTGTTAGCACTCGCTTGGAGGCTTTTGTCGCACTTTTTTGCAAGGGGACCAGCCTTTCTCGGTTGCATTTCGTTCCGGTGGGTGCGCGCGAGCGCACCCGCCGGGTGTAGCCCCCGAGGCCTCGGAGGAGTGGTTACACTCCTTCGAGGTCTTAATACTTCGCTTAACGCTTCGGCTGGTCTGGTCGTTCCCTCATGCGAACTGGCCGTAGCCCGGGTGCACGGTCGGGGCCCAAGCTCTCGGGCTGGTATGTTGACGCTGTCAACGATTTGGCCGGAGCCGGTTTTTGCGAGAGCAGCCCCCGAGCCTCTGCACAGGGCGAGAGGACGATCAGGGACAGACTCGGCTTTTTACATACGCCCCTACGTCGCCTTTCCGCAAGGAGGAGGGGGGGAGTGCGCCATGTTACCCTCGATGGGCACCGAACATGGTGTCTCCGGTGAGCTGCAAGCGGGTAATCCGAGTGGACGTCCGTGCCCCGTTCGTTGGGGGTCGGCTAGGGGCCCAGAGGCACGCCCAAAAGTACCTGCGGGTGACTTGCCGGACCCGGTCCCCTGGCGACGGGGTCCGAGGGCTCGATGCCTCCCTCCGATGGGATTCCGTTACAAGATCGTTCCCGCTGGTCTCGGATATGTCCTAGGGTACCTCGGGAGCGCAGCCCGAGCCTCGGTTATGTATCGAACGTACCCCTGGTCATCCCTCGCTCGGTGTCTGAGGCGACTGTGAACCCTTCGGGGGCCAGCCTTCGAACCCCTGATCAGTAATGGGCGCGGAGCCCGAGTAGCCTGAGGCGGCCGTGGAGCCCTTCGGAGGGCCGGCCTTCGAACCCCTGACCAGTAGTGGGTGTCGGGCCCACGCGATCTGAGGCGGCTGTTGAACCCTCGGGGGGCCAGCCTTCGAACCCCTGATCAGTAATGGGGGGCGCGGAGCCC
Organism: Zea mays; assembly: GCF_902167145.1. Classification (NCBI taxonomy): domain Eukaryota; kingdom Viridiplantae; phylum Streptophyta; class Magnoliopsida; order Poales; family Poaceae; genus Zea; species Zea mays. The sequence goes on from NC_050104.1 coordinate 134,925,945, forward strand.
GGTTCCTTCACGGAGAAGGATCCCTCTCGGGGTATCCCCCTTCCCCGGTCCCTGTTGCAAGAGATAGAGAAAGAGGAAAACGGAAAAGGATACGAAATCAGACGACGTGGCGTACCTTTTCTGACGCGGTTATTAAGGCGAAGGTGAAGCGTCGCGCGCTCCTCCTGCCAGAAGCGCCGCGTGTCCCGCCGCGGAGTTAATGCGACGGGGCGAGTGGTTGGCGGGGCGGCCGTTGCGCGCGGGTGATCCGTTCGAGGAACGGGTCACGGGTGCACCGTCTTCACGCCGTGAGAGGAGGCTCTCTTGCTGTCTCAGGATGGGACGTGAGCCTGGCTGACGACGTGACCGCTGCGCCCGCCCGCCTGCCACCGCTATTACTGCCGGCCCACTTTCGGTCGCTTTGACCGACGCGCCAGTCTGGCGCTGTTGGGTCGCCTCGAGTCGTGGCATAGGCTTCGCAACCGAAGAGGCGCGATGGTGGCACAAGTGGCGGTGCGGTTGCTTGCATGCAGCAACTGGCGTGCCAGTTGCTCGACGCGTGGGCCTGGGCCCCAGGCTGGCGTGTCAGAAGTTGGAGAAGCGCGTCCATCTGGCGCGGTTGCATGCCGCCTGCATGGCTGCTCGCCCCTTCTGCCCGTTGGTCTGGGCGAAAAATGGGGGGTCGCCTGTAACCGCTGGACGGTCGTGCGCATCATGCGCGGCGGTTTGGCTTCTTCTGCCCTGAGCCGGCTTGCATGACATGCGGGACCCAGCCCCCGAGTCGCAGGGGAGGGCCTTGGAGCGTGTTGGAGAAGACTCGGCCCGCGGCGCCTGGGGGCGCACGTAGGGGGAGTTGCCTTTAAAAGGAGGGAAGCTCCCTTCGTAAGGCAACCATGTCTTCTTCCTCCCTTAAGCGCCGGGTCTTCCCGTCTTCCAAGCCCCCCGGATGGGGGATATCCGCCGCCTTTCCGCCTCCTCGTTGGAGGAACACAACTCCATGGGAGTTGGTACCTCTCAGCCATCGTTCGGCTTCAAGGATTTTCATCATGCTGCCCGGCTGCTCCCCTCCGCCGGCGGTCACCTGAGATGGCGACCTCCGACTTGATGGTGAGGGAAAGCGAGCCGGGCCGCGGCCTCTGCCCCTTCCTCAGCCTCAAGGATTTTCATCACCAAGGCTGGGGAGGGGAGAGTGCCGAGTTGGGGTCGGCCCCTGCGTGGGCGGTGGCCCGCTCCTTCACTCAGTGATGGGGGGAGAAGCGGGCATTGCCCGTGGCGTCCGGCAGCTGCAGCGTGCCTGGTCTTCAGCCGCGAGTGGCTTCGGGGCCCCTTGCGGTGTCGGCGTCTGCCACGGCAGCCGGAAGAGGTTCTTCCGCCGGCGCGGCGGCCGGGACCGGCCACGGGCTGACCTCCAACTTCTACGGCCTTCTGCCCGTCCTTGCCTCACGAGTTTTGGCACGGGCGGGGGCCTCCTGACAGCGGCATCCACCCTGAGGTCAGCGTTGCCGCTGTTTGGCCCCCCGGAGCAGAAGTCGCCGTCGTCGCCACTGCTGGAGCAGGTGACGGCGCGCCGTTCGTCGGTCTTTCGTTGCTCCGCAGGCCTTCCCCCTCGGAGTGGGGTTGTTCGTACCTGCGGAGGGGGAACCGGAGTTCCGTTTGTAATGGCACTTCGAATGCCAGTGAGTTCGTTCATTGTGGCTGTCGAGGCCTGAACGTGTATGTAATTTCGGCACGGAGCCGTGTTTTTTTTTCTCATTTCCGAGCACTAAGTCTCGCCTGTTTTATTATCTGAACCGCTTTACCAAGCATGAGTTGCCCCGTGTCAAGGTGACGGGTGAGGTATCCGTATCCCGGAGGCGTAGGAATCCCTCGGCCCGTTCGGCCTTGTTACGTGAGGCTCCTCTAGCTTAGTTGAAGGGACCCCTCGGCCGCCCTTTGGTGGATCGAGGCCGGGGGTAGCGATATCAGTATGAACAGAGGCGGAGTTGGCTCGAGAATGGGGAACCTGGTCGGCCGGAGCCTAGCCGTGTCGCCCGTCAGCGGTGCCGACGCCCAAGTCGGTCAGTCGAGGCCTCGGATCGGGCTAGCGCCCTTGGAAGCCGGTTGCCCGAGGCCCCAGGGGTAACCGGTTGAGCCGCCTACTCGGGCCGGATTCCTGGAGGAGCCCCTGGACCTCGGCGCCGCCCGAGGCTGGGTCGGGCTTTGCTGTAGACGTCGTCGATGCCGAGGGTGCTACGGCTCCCTTCGGCGTGAAGACCCGAGCCTGCAGGATCAGATCATCTTGTAGCGTGCGCTTTCTGCGGCCGCCGAGGCCAGAAGAATACGCCCTCGCCGCGCTTGCGAAGCTGCGTCCTTTTTTCCTCTTGTTTCGAGCATCTGGACTCTGTCGGTAATAGGGATGTTTGTGTGAGCGAGAGTTGCTTTTCGCGGAAGGGACGAGTGAGGTATCCGTATCCCAGAGGCGTGGGAATCCCTCGGCTCGGTCGGCCTTGCCGCTTACGCGTACTTTCACCCGTCCATGAGGCCCTGTCCCCGATTTAGTCGAGAAAGCTTGAAGGACTGCTTCGGCAGGAGAGCTTCCGAACGTGATGACTCGTTCGGTCCACGGAGTCGCTTTATCCGAGCGCAAGTTACTTATCGCAGAAGGGGACGAGTGAGGTATCCGTATCCCGGAGGCGTAGGAGTCCCTTGGCTCGGTCAGCCTTGGCTGCTTACGTGTACCTCGTCGTTTCCAGGATCCGCTTTCCAAAGTAGTCAAGAAGCACGGAAGAAATCCTGCTAAAAAGAGGTCCTTTTTCGAGGAAAAAATTCGACGCAGAGGGGGTCTCCCCCCTTTTAGCCCCCGAGGGAGGGTCGGGCCTTGCCGAGGCTAGGCCGACCCTTCCTTGACAACTAAACTTTGTGTAGGTGCGAGGTATATGAACAACTTGAAAACATCTTAAGGGTAGAAGCGACGTAGCTGTTTGATGTTCCAAGCGTTGCCGTAGATCTCGCCTTGATTGTTGGCCAGCTTGTATGTTCCGGGCTTCAGAACTTTGGCGATGACGAACGGCCCTTCCCAGGGGGGCGTGAGCTTGTGCCTCCCTCGGGCGTCTTGTCGCAGCCGAAGCACCAGGTCGCCCACCTGGAGTTCTCGGGACCGGACCCCTCGGGCGTGGTAACGTCGCAGGGACTGTTGGTACCGCGCCGAGTGTAGTAAGGCCCTGTCCCGAGCTTCCTCCAACTGGTCCAGCGATTCCTCTCGGCTGGCTTGGTTGCTTTGCTCGGTGTAGGCCCTCGCCCTTGGGGAGCCGTATTCCAGGTCAGTGGGCAGGATAGCTTCAGCCCCATAGACCAGGAAAAACGGCGTGAAGCCCGTGGCACGACTCGGCGTCGTCCTTAGGCTCCAGACCACCGAGGGGAGTTCCTTCATCCATCGCCTGCCGAACTGGTTGAGGTCGTTGTAGATCCGAGGCTTGAGCCCTTGTAGAATCATGCCGTTGGCACGCTCTACTTGCCCATTCGACATGGGATGAGCCACGGCGGCCCAGTCCACCCGGATATGGTGATCCTCGCAAAAATCCAAGAATTTTTTGCCGGTGAACTGGGTGCCATTGTCGGTGATGATGGAGTTCGGGACCCCGAAGCGATGGATGATGTTGGTGAAGAATGCCACCGCCTGCTCGGACCTGATGCTGTTCAGAGGTCGGACCTCGATCCACTTGGAGAATTTGTCGATGGCGACCAGCAGGTGCGTGTAGCCCCCGGGCGCCTTTTGCAAGGGACCGACGAGGTCCAGACCCCATACAGCGAAGGGCCAGGTGATGGGTATTGTCTGCAGAGCCTGAGCGGGCAGGTGTGTCCGCTTCGCATAGAATTGGCACCCTTCGCAGGTGCGGACAATTCTAGTGGCGTCAGCCACCGCCGTTGGCCAGTAGAAGCCTTGCCGGAAAGCATTTCCAACAAGGGCTCGGGGTGCTGCGTGGTGGCCGCAAGCCCCCGAGTGTACTTCTTGCAGCAGTTCCCGACCTTCGGCGATGGAGATGCATCGCTGGAGGATGCCCGAGGGGCTGCGATGGTAGAGCTCCTCTTCGTCGCCCAGCAAGACGAATGACTTGGCGCGTCGCGCTACCCGCCGAGCCTCGACTTGATCGAGGGGTAGCTCTCCTCGACGGAGATATTGCAGGTACGGGGCCTGCCAATCCTGGTCTGGCGTGGCCCCGCTCTGCCCTTCCTCGACGTTCAATGCCCCGCCCTCGGGGGCCGAGAGTACCTCGGGCTGGGCCGAGGGTGCCTCGGGCTGAACCGAGGGTACCTCGGGCTGAGCCGAGGGTACCTCGGGCTGAGCCGAGGATACCTCGGGCTCGGGCGCGTCGTCGAGCTTGACGGAGGGTTGATGCAGATCCCGGGAGAAGACGTCCGGGGGGACTGTCGTTCGCCCCGAGGCTATCTTCGCCAGCTCGTCTGCGGTTTCGTTGTAGCGCCGAGCGATGTGGTTGAGCTCGAGCCCGAAGAACTTGTCTTCCAGGCGCCGAACCTCGTCGCAGTAGGCCTCCATCTTCGGGTCGCGGCAGTGGGAGTTCTTCATGACTTGGTCGATGACGAGCTGCGAATCACCGCATGCGTCGAGGCGTCTGACCCCTAGCTCGATGGCCATCCGCAATCCGTTGACCAGAGCTTCGTACTCGGCCACATTGTTGGACGCCGGGAAGTGGAGGCGCAGCACGTAGCGCAAGTGCTTTCCGAGGGGCGAGATGAAGAGCAGGCCCGCACCGGCCCCCGTCTTCATCAGCGACCCGTCGAAAAACATGGTCCAGAGCTCCGGTTGGATCGGAGTCGTTGGTAGTTGGGTATCGACCCATTCAGCCACGAAATCCGCCAACACTTGGGACTTGATGGCCTTCCGAGGGGCGAACGAGATCGTTTCGCCCATGATCTCCACTGCCCACTTTGCGATCCTGCCCGAGGCCTCTCGGCACTGGATGATCTCCCCCAGGGGGAAGGATGACACCACAGTCACCGGATGGGACTCGAAGTAGTGTCGTAGCTTCCGCCTCGTCAGGATCACAGCATACAGCAGCTTTTGAACTTGTGGGTAGCGGATCTTAGTCTCGGACAGCACTTCGCTGATGAAGTAAACCGGCCTCTGAACGGGCAATGTATGCCTTTCCTCCTGCCTTTCGACCACAATCGCGGCGCTAACCACCTGAGTGGTCGCGGCGACGTAGACCAAGAGGGTTTCTCCGTCCGCCGGCGGCACCAAGACTGGCGCCTTTGTAAGGAGCGCCTTTAGGTTGCCGAGGGCTTCCTCGGCCTCAGGGGTCCAAACGAAACACTCGGCTTTCCTTAAAAGGCGGTACAGGGGCAGACCTCTTTCGCCGAGGCGTGAGATGAAGCGGCTCAGGGCCGCGAGGCATCCCATGACCCTCTGTACCCCTTTTAAGTCCTTGATGGGCCCCATGCTGGTGATGGCCGCGATCTTCTCCGGGTTGGCCTCGATGCCTCGCTCAGAGACGATGAACCCTAGGAGCATGCCTCGGGGCACCCCGAAGACACACTTCTCAGGATTAAGCTTGACTCCTTTCGCCTTGAGACACCGGAATGTCACTTCAAGGTCGGAGAGGAGGTTGGGAGCCTTCCGTGTCTTGACTACGATGTCATCGACGTAGGCCTCGACTGTGCGACCGATGTGTTCGCCGAACACATGGTTCATGCACCGCTGGTACGTCGCGCCTGCATTCCTCAGGCCGAACGGCATGGTGACGTAGCAGTACATGCCGAACGGCGTGATGAAAGAAGTCGCGAGCTGGTCGGACTCTTTCATCCGGATCTGGTGATACCCCGAGTAGGCATCGAGGAAGGACAGGGTTTCGCACCCAGCAGTGGAATCCACGATTTGGTCGATGCGAGGCAGAGGGTAGGGAACCTTCGGACATGCTTTGTTGAGACCAGTGTAGTCTACACACATCCGCCATTTCCCCCCTTTCTTCCTCACAAGCACAGGGTTGGCAAGCCATTCGGGATGGAATACCTCTTTGATGAACCCTGCCGCCATTAGCTTGTGGATCTCTTCGCCAATCACTCTGTGCTTCTCCTCGTCGAATCGGCGCAGAGGTTGTCTGACGGGTCGGGCTCCGGCCCGAATATCCAGCGAGTGCTCGGCGACATCCCTCGGTATGCCGGGCATGTCCGAGGGACTCCACGCAAAGACGTCGGCGTTTGCGCGGAGAAAGTCGACGAGCACTGCTTCCTATTTGGGGTCGAGCCCGGAACCGATCCGGATCTGCTTGGTGGTGTCGCCGCTGGGGTCGAGGGGGACGGCCTTGACCGTCTCCGCTGGCTCGAAGTTGCCGGCATGGCGCTTCACGTCTGGGACCTCCTTGGAGAGGTTCTCCAGGTCGGCGATGAGGGCCTCGGACTCGGCGAGGGCCTCGGCGTACTCCACGCACTCCACGTCGCATTCGAACGCGTGTTTGTACGTGGGGCCGACGGTGATGACCCCGTTGGGGCCCGGCATCTTGAGCTTCAGGTAGGTGTAGTTGGGGACGGCCATGAACTTCGCGTAGCATGGCCTCCCTAACACGGCGTGGTAGGTTCCTCGGAACCCGACCACTTCGAACGTCAGGGTCTCCCTTCGGAAGTTGGAGGGTGTCCCGAAGCAGACTGGGAGGTCGAGTCGCCCGAGGGGCTGGACGCGCTTCCCAGGGATGATCCCGTGGAAGGGCGCAGCGCCTGCTCGGACGGTGGACGGATCGACGCGCAGGAGCTTGAGGGTCTCGGCGTAGATGATGTTGAGGCAGCTGCCCCCGTCCATCAGGACCTTGGTGAGCCTGACATCGCCGACAACGGGGTCGACGACGAGCGGGTATTTCCCCGGGCTCGGCACATGGTCGGGGTGGTCGGCTCGGTCGAAAGTGATGGGCTTGTCGGACCAGTCTAGGTAGACTGGCGCCGCCACCTTCAACGAGCAGACCTCCCGGCGCTCTTGCTTGCGGTGCCGAGCCGAGGCATTCGCCGCATGCCCTCCGTAGATCATGAAGCAGTCGTGGACCTCGGGGAATTCTCCTGCTTGGTGATCTTCGTTCTTGTCGTCGTCGCGGGCCCTGCCACCCTCGGCGGGTGGCCCGGCCCTGTGGAAATGACGCCGAAGCATAACACACTCCTCGAGGGTGTGCTTGACGGGCCCCTGATGGTAGGGGCACGGCTCCTTGAGCATCTTGTCGAAGAGGTTTGCACCTCCGGGGGGCTTCCGAGGGTTCTTATACTCGGCGGCGGCGACAAGGTCCGCGTCTGCGGCGTCGCGTTTCGATTGCGACTTCTTCTTGCCTTTCTTCTTGGCGCCGTGCGGAGCAGACGTCTCGGGAGCTTCTTCCGACGGGCGGCCCTGGGGCTGCTTGTCCTTTCGGAAGATAGCCTCGACCGCCTCCTGGCCGGAGGCGAACTTGGTGGCGATGTCCATCAGCTCGCTCGCCCTGGTGGGGGTTTTGCGACCCAGCTTGCTCACCAGGTCGCGGCAAGTGGTGCCGGCGAGGAACGCGCCGATGACATCCGAGTCGGTGATGTTGGGCAGCTCGGTGCGCTGCTTCGAGAATCGCCGGATGTAGTCCCGGAGCGACTCCCCCGGCTGTTGCCGGCAGCTTCGAAGGTCCCAGGAATTCCCGGGGCGCACGTATGTGCCCTGGAAATTGCCAGCGAAGGCTTGGACCAAGTCGTCCCAGTTGGAAATCTGCCCCGGAGGCAGGTGCTCCAACCAGGCACGAGCAGTGTCGGAGAGGAACAGGGGGAGGTTGCGGATGATGAGGTTGTCGTCGTCCGTTCCACCCAGTTGGCAGGCAAGGCGGTAGTCCGCGAGCCACAGCTCCGGTCTCGTTTCCCCCGAGTACTTTACGATAGTAGTCGGGGGTCGGAACCGGGTCGGGAATGGCGCCCGTCGGATGGCCCGACTGAAAGCCTGCGGACCGGGTGGTTCGGGCGAAGGACTCCGATCCTCCCCGCTGTCGTAACGTCCCCCACGCCTGGGGTGATAGCCTCGGTGCACCCTTTCGTCGAGGTGAGCCCGACGGTCGCGTCGATGGTGCTCGTTGCCGAGGTGGCCCGGGGCCGCAGGCGCGGTGTTGCGCGTGCGCCCGGTGTAGACCGAGGCTTCCCGCATGAATCGGGAAGTCGCGGCATGAGGTTCCGAGGGATATCCTTGCCTTCGGGATGCAGTGCTCTCGGCCCGCCGGGCCGCGGCGCCTTCCAGGAGATTCTTGAGTTCTCCCTGGATCCGCCGACCCTCGGTGGTTGACGGCTCCGGCATCGCGCGGATGAGCATTGCTGCGGTTGCCAGGTTCTGACCGACCCCGCTGGATGCGGGCGGCGGCCTGATCCTGACGTCGTTGGCGACGCGGTGCTGGAGACCTTGGGGCAGATGACGTATTTCTCCGGCCAGGGGTTGGCCCACCCATGCCTGTCCGACGTCCCGACGGATCGGCTCAAGCGCTCCCGTTCCCTCGTTGAGCCTGGCCTGCGCCTCGCGGACTTGCTCGAGTTGTGGGTCGTAACCCCCCGCCGGAGCGGGGACCACAGCTAGCTCCCGTGGGATGTCGGCGCGAGGCACCGGCCTAGGGAGATCACCATCCTCCGGCATGCCAAGATGGTTGCCTTCGGTGGGATTCCCTAGCTCGATGTGGAAACATTCGCGGCTTGAGCCGCAGCTCTCGTCGCCAAGGCTGCGGCTTCCATCGGAACAGTCGGACAGACAGTAGTCACATGCGGTCATGAAGTCCCGCACGGCACTGGGGTTGCCAAGTCCGGAGAAATCCCAACCGATGCTGGGGTCGTCATCTTCCTCGGACCCAGAGGGCCCGTAGGTCGAGACGTCCGTCAGTCGGTCCCAAGGCGATCGCATACAGAACCTCAGTGGGGTTGCACTCGCCTCAATGAGAGCGCCCGCCAAATCGAGGTCGTTTGGCGGGTTGAGGCCGAGTCGAAATGACGCAAGATGGGAGTTAGTCGTTACCTTTTGGTCGACAAGGAGCGACGTAGTCACATCGGGGACTGGTTGCGCCGTCATCTCTGGTTCGAGGGCGACGTCCTGCAGGCTTTCCGCGAGCGCGCCGGCGTCGTCTTCTTGCTCGGGGTCATCGTGCCGCGGGGGGACGGCGCTTGCCTCCGTCTTGAACGCGAGGTCGATGTCCGGCGTGCCTTCCGTCGGGGCGTCGGGGGCGTCGATTCGCTCGACGGCCGGCGAAGCGCGGCCTCCCGTCTGGCCTTGACGGCCCCGCCTCCTCCTCCGTTGGCGGGGGAGAGAACGGAGCGAGCCCGAATGTTGCTTTTCCACCACGCGGGGTAGACGTCGTCGATTCCGCCGCCGGCGGGCGGGTTGTCGGCCGCCATTGTCGTGGTCGCACGGCGGTGGAAGAAGTATCATGTCGTAGCTGCCGTCGAAGGACATGAACTCGAGAGCCCCGAAACGAAGCACCGTCCCGGGCCGGAGAGGTTGCTGGAGACTGCCCATCTGGAGCTTGACGGGGAGCTATTCGTCAGCACGCAGCAGGCCCCTACCTGGCGCGCCAACTGTCGGCGTTTCGAGACAGGGGGGTCCCTAAGCCGACGAGTGAGTGTGCTGCGTGCCCCAGCCCAGATGGGTCGAGCGCGTGGGCGAGCGCGGAGGGGGGAGAGGCGAGGCGGCCGGAGCCGAGCGTGAGAGAGGTGGAAGTCCCGCGACCTTCGTGTTCGTCCCGCGCCCAGGTCAGGTGCGCTTGCAGTAGGGGGGTTACAAGCGTCCACGCGGGTGAGGGAAGCGAGCGGCCCCAAGAGAGCGCCTGTCCCGTCCTCGGTCCCGCGCGGCCAACCTCCTCTGAGAAGGCCCTGGTCCTTCCTTTTATAGTTGTAAGGAGAGGATCCAGGTGTACAATGGGGATGTAGCAGAGTGCTACGTGTCTAGCGGAGGGAGAGCTAGTGCCCTAGGTACATGCCGATGTGGCAGCCGGAGAGATCTGGGCATCCTGCTGGCGTGATGTCGTGGCTATCGGAGGTGCGACGGAGCCTGATGGAGGGACAGCTGTTGGAGCGGTCGAGTCCCTGCTGACGTTGTCCTGCTGCCGTAAGAGAGCTGGGGGCCGCCGTCGTCATAGAGCTCGTGGAGCGCCATCATTGCCCCTCTGGCGGAGCTGGCCGGACGAGACGCCGGTCTTGTTCTCCGTGACCTGAGTCGATTCGGGGTAGGATGATGATGACGTTTCCTGTTGACGTGGCGGTCTGTGCTCTAGGCAGGGCGACGTGGGGTTTCCTCCGAAGCCGAGGTTGAGTCTTGCCTTCAGTTGCCGTGGCCGAGCCCGAGCCAGGGGGTCGGGCGAGGCGGAAGTCGTCCGGCCGAGGCCAGGGCGGAGTCCGAGCCCTAGGGTCGGGCGAGGCGGAGTTTCGTCGTCTTCCGGGTCTTAGCCCGAGTCCGAGCCCTGGGGTCGGGCGGAGCGGAGTTCGCCGTCTTCCGGGTCTTAGCCCGAGTCCGAGCCCTGGGGTCGGGCGGAGCGGAGTTCGCCGTCTTCCGGGTCTTAGCCCGAGTCCAAGCCCTGGGGTCGGGCGGAGCGGAGTTCGCCGTCTTCCGGGTCTTAGCCCGAGTCCGAGCCCTGGGGTCGGGCGGAGCGGAGTTCGCCGTCTTCCGGGTCCTAGCCCGAGTCCGAGCCCTGGGGTCGGGCGGAGCGGAGTTCGCCGTGGCGCCTTTGGCAAGGCCTAATTGCCTGTCAGACTCACTCTGTCGAGTGGCACTGCAGTCGGAGTGGCGCAGGCGGCGCTGTCCTTCTGTCAGACTGGCCAGTGGAGCGGTGGAGTGACGGCGGTCACCTCGTCTCTGCCGGGGGCGCGTGTCAGGATAGAGGTGTCAGGCCACCTTTGCGTTAAATGCCCCTGCAATTTGGTCAGTCGGTGTGGTGATTTAGTCAAGGTTGCTTCTGAGCGAAGCCAAGGCCTTGGGCGAGCCGGTGATGTGTCCGCCATAAAAAGGGGGCCTCGGGCGAGACGGAAGTCTCTCGAGGTCGGCTGCCTTCGGCCGAGGCTAGGCTCAGGTGAAGCGCGATCGAGTCACTCGTGTGGACTGATCCCTGACTTAATCGTGCCCATCAGGCCTTTGCAGCTTTATGCTGATGGGGGTTACCAGCTGAGAATTAGGCGTCTTGAGGGTACCCCTAATTATGGTCCCCGACAGAAAGGTTAAAGGTTTGGGTAAAATTGCTATCTCAAATGATCATTCTATATCAAATGTGCTATTGGTTGAGTCTTTGAATTTTAATTTACTTTCCATAGCTCAATTATGTGATTTAGGATTTTGTTGCAATTTCACGGTTGAAGATGTTATTATCTCTAGTGTTGATGGTAGCAATCTTAAATTTAAAGGTTTTAGACATGAAAATCTTTATCTTGTTGATTTCTCATCTAATGAGGCAAAGCTCACAACTTGCTTATTTTCAAAAGCTTCACTAGGTTGGTTATGGCATAGAAGACTTGGTCATGTTGGGATGAAGCAACTCAATCGGTTAACCAAGCATGACTTAGTTCGAGGCTTAAAAGATGTGAAGTTTGAAAAGAACAAATTGTGTAGCTCTTGTCAAGCCGGTAAGCAAGTGGCAAATACTCATCCAAATAAAAGTCAAATGTCCACTCATCGACCTTTGGAATTACTTCACATGGATTTATTTAGGCCCACATCTTTTGTAAGTATTGGTGGTAATTCTTATTGTCTTGTGATTGTGGATGACTATTCAAGATTTACTTGGGTTTATTTTCTACGAGACAAATCCAATGTGTTTGAAACATTCAAGTCATTTGCTATATTGGCTCAAAATCAATTTGATTTTGACATCAAAAAGGTTAGAAGTGATAATGGGTCGGAATTCAAAAATGCAAGAATTGATCAATATTGTGATGACAAGGGTATCAAACATGAATTCTCTTCCAAATATACCCCGGAACAAAACGGTATTGTTGAAAGAAAGAATAGAACTCTTATTGATATGGCAAGGTCTATGTTAGCAGAATATAATATATCGGATTCTTATTGGCCGAGGCAATAAATACCGCTTGTCATTCATCAAATAGACTATATTGTCACAAGCTCTTGAAGAAAACTCCATATGAATTGCTCATTGGTAGAAAGCCAAATATCTCATATTTTAGGGTATTCGGTTGCAAATGTTATATTTTGAGAAAGGGGAGCCGACTTTCTAAATTTGAGAAGAAATGTGATGAGGGTTTTCTTCTTGGATATTCATCAAATAGTAAGGCTTATAGAGTCTTCAACAAAACTCATGGTATTATTGAGGAAGCATATGATGTTGAATTCGATGAAACAAATGGGTCTCAAGATGAGAGTGAAAATCTCGATGATGTTGGGGGAACTCAATTGATAAATGCAATGAAAACAATGGCCATTGGTGAAATAAAACCAAAGGAAGATGATGATGAAAATAGCGTGGTTGTCATTCCTTCATCCTCAACTATAAATGAGGAAGATCACCAAAGCCAACAACTCAATGAAACCATGGATACTCATGATCAAGGTACTTCAAGACCTTCGGTTCCTCCTAATGCTTCAACAAGCAATTATCAAACGGTATCAAGAATTCATCATTCCATTGTGAAGGATCACCCGGTTGATCAAATTGTGGGTGATATTAGTAAGGGTGTTCAAACTCGCTCTCGCATAGCTTCATTCTGTGAACATTTCTCTTTTGTATGTTGTATGGAACCTAACCGTGTAGATGAAGCTCTACTTGATGTTGATTTGGTGAATGCAATGCATGAAGAATTAAATAACTTCGCTCGAAATGAAGTTTGGGAGCTTGTTGAGAGACCAAAGAACCACAATGTTATTGGTACAAAATGGGTGTTTCGCAATAAGCACAATGAAGATGGTGTGGTAGTAAGAAACAAGGCAAGATTAGTTGCACAAGGATATACTCAAATTGAGGGATTGGATTTTGGGGAGACATTTGCTCCCGTAGCAAGATTAGAAGCAATCCGAATTCTACTTGCTTATGCTTGTGCACACAATATCAAGCTCTACCAAATGGATGTAAAGAGTGCCTTCCTAAATGGTAAGATTAGTGAATTAGTGTATGTTGAACAACCTCCCGGCTTTGAGGACCCCAAAAGACCTAACCATGTGTTCAAGCTTTCTAAAGCTCTCTATGGGCTTAAGCAAGCTCCACGCGCTTGGTATGAAAGGCTTAGGGATTTCTTGCTTTCCAAAGACTTCAAAATTGGGAAGGTTGACACTACTCTATTCACTAAAAGAATTGGCAAAGATTTATTTGTTTGTCAAATCTACGTTGATGATATTATTTTTGGATCTACTAATGAATTATTTTGTGAGGAGTTCGGAAAAATGATGTCAAAAGAATTTGAAATGTCTATGATAGGGGAATTGAGCTTCTTTCTTGGCCTTCAAATCAAACAATTGAAAGATGGAATTTTTATAAGTCAATCAAAATATTTGAAGGACATGCTCAAGAAGTTTGGTTTAGAAAATGCTAAGCCTATCAAGACTCCAATGGCAACAAATGGTCATCTAGACTTAGATGAAGGAGGTACTATGGTTGATCAAAAACTTTATCGTTCAATAATTGGTAGTTTGCTTTATATTACCGCATCTAGGCCCGATGTTATGTTTAGTGTATGCATGTGTGCTCGATTTCAAGCTTCTCCTAGAGAGATTCACTTGAAGGCCGCTAAAAGAATTCTAAGATATTTGAAGTATACTCCCAATATTGGTCTATGGTATCCCAAAGGTGCTCAATTTGAATTAATTGGATATTCGGATTCGGACTATGCGGGGTGCAAAGTTGATAGAAAAAGCACCTCCGGTTGTTGTCAATTTCTTTGGTAGATCTCTTGTTTCATGGTCTTCTAAGAAACAAAATTCGGTTGCTCTATCTACCGCCGAGGCGGAATATATATCGGCCGGAAATTGTTGTGCTCAACTATTATGGATGAAACAAACCTTATTGGACTATGGAATTATTTTCAAGAATGTGCCTCTCATGTGTGATAATGAGAGTGCGGTAAAATTGGCTACCAATCCGGTCCAACACTCAAGAACCAAGCATATTGATATACGGCATCACTTCTTAAGGGATCATGTTGGCAAGGGAGATATCTCTATTTATTCCATTGGCACGGATGATCAATTAGCAGACATTTTTACAAAACCTTTGGATGAAACAAGATTTTGTTCTCTAAGAAGTGAAATGAATGTGATCGATATCTCAAATGTGGCTTGAAGTTGATCACACATGTGTCGTCTTGCATCTCGGGTCTAAGTATGCTATTTATTTGGTATTATTTGTGCATTTTTCATTTCTAATTGCTCTAGATAGTTTAATTCAAAAATTATGCATTACTCAATTACATCATATGTATATGCATGCATACCAACTCTTGGATTGGTCAAAATGTCCATATATGAGCATCAATTCGGATTCGGAATTCAAAATCAGAAAGTGGACAGCAATTGGAAAAATGAGTATCAGGCCGCGGACCGTCCGCCCATGGACCGCGGACCGTCCGCAGCATCAGGAAATGGACAGTCCGATCAGCCTCGCAGACCGTCTGAGATCATCAGGGCGCGGACCGTCCGCCGTCCCAGCGCGGACCGTCCGCGACAGGGCAGAAAAAGGGGCAGTGGCCGCAGACTTGCCAGTTGTGCTCATTCGCTTGTTCTCTCTAGCTCTCTTCTCACCAAATACTCTCCTGTGTCGAGTGTGCGCGGACGGTGAAGTGAAGTTGTGCGCGGACAGTCCGACAGCTTGTGGCAACATTCCATCAACATGTCTTCATCACGGTATCTTCAAATCTTGTGGATTTCATCAAATTTCTTCAATTTTGAGATTATTTGGGTTTCCTCTCTGATCTGAAATTGAGCAGTGGGTTTCAAAATCTGATTGGTGGGATTGATAGTTCTCTTCAATGTGAATGCTATGCAAAATTTTGAACTTGTTTGGCTGGGTATTATCTGCAAAAACATCAAATTGAACACTTGTGGCGGCTAGGGTTCTTGGAGTCGCCCCTGGTCGGTCGCGGACCGTCCGCCTGGTGGACGCGGACCGTCCGGGCCTCTGGCGCGGACAGTCCGGCCCCCTAGCGCGGACCGTCCGGACCCTGGCAGAGCATTACCATTCCATTCCTTTTTATAAGTGGTGATTGGTATCAATTATTTATCTATGGATGTCTGTCACCTTGTTGCAGTGGTTTTGGTGGTCTCCGCAAGAAACTTGCAGGTCGCTTTAAATCCAAGCGCCCTCGTGGCAATGATGATGACTATACACCGACCACTGATTCAGAGGCCCAATCCTCAGCTGGGGCACTGAATCCATGGATGCTGAAGATTTTCCTCATGTTCATCCTGATTATCCCATTGATATCCAAGGATGGACTTATCCCAAGCGGAGATTTTCTATGGCTGAGTACTGCTCTAGACGGACTGTGAACCAGTATGCTCTGCCATCTGATACAAATATCCAGTTTTTCCACACTCAGCTGCAGTTTGATGTCTTTTGGGGCACTCTGGTGGATACCAATTTTCATAAGCATCAGGTGATCGATTGGTCCTTCTTGCTCAGTCAATCAGTCATGGAGGGTCTCATCCCCAAATTTGAAACATGTGGATTATATCAGTTTATGGGACAACGCACCGATTTCAATGAAATGGCAGTTAAGCAATTCCTGGCTACCTCGGAGATTGATATTGCAGAAGAATCTATCACCTGGATGACTGGCTTCAAGCGCTATTCTGCTTCTTTTGCTGACTTTGCCGCTGCCAACAGTCTGGACTACGGCACCATTTCTGCTGGGCTGGATCTTTATACTGAAGATAATTTTGAGGATTTTGTGCAGTTTTATGAGCCAGCCAGGCTCGGCATACCTAGGAGGTTTGGCGAGACAGCAGGACTCGGACATCATCCTGCTGTAATCAACAAGATTGCCAGAGTCACCATTCTTCCCAAGAGTGGTGATAAGAGTAAAATACGGGATAAGTTCTGGAACATCATCCAGCACATCATGAATGGTGAAGTCATGAATATTGTTCTTTTCATGATGAGGCAGCTTAATGATTTGAAAATGGATAAGAATCAAAATCTGGCATATGCTCCTTACATTATGGCTCTCATCAAATCCAAGACAAGATTTGAGGGCCCATGCGAGATTGTTCACACTCCATTCAGGCCTTTTAAGAATGAGATAGGGTTTCTCACCAGGCCGCTCACTCCCTTCCCCGATGATGAGGAAGACCCTGGCTATGAGGGTGGAGCAGCTCCTAATGTTGGACAACAGATGCCTCCTCCTCCTCCACCTCCTCCTCAGCCTCAGCACTATTGGGAGCCTGCTCCAGGATACTTTGATCCTTATTTTCACAATATGCAGCAAGGGCTGGAGACTCATATTGATACTCGCTTTGATGGCCTGATGTCACATGTGGATCACCGCCTCGATGACATGCAGTCTCGCTTTGACAGTAACTGGGATGCACTCAACTCTGAATTTTCTGAGTTTCGTGATCAAATTCACACAAATGTCACTGATCCCATCATGTCCAGGCTGAATAATATGCAACAGAGTTTTCAAGATAACATGGGTGCTCTCTCCAGTCAGTTTGACAATCTTTCTACACATGACAACATGCATGATATAAGTCAGAGGCAGCAGCAGCTCCAGCAGGATTTTGGCCAGTTCTCCTCCCTGTTTGACACCTTCAGCACTCATTACTACAACATGCATCCTCCGCCGAGTGATCAGTGAGGCCTCTCCTTTGTGGCAATTGATGCCAAAGGGGGAGAGACGTGATGAGAAGTTGTCAGGCGTCTCCTTCAGGGGGAGTTGGTGGTTCTATGGAGTTGGTGGTTCTATGTGGACATTAAGACCATGCATATGCATTTTACCTTTTCATGCCGCTTTAGTTTATGTCTTATGCATTTGGAACTTGGTTTGATCTATTAACTCTATGTCGTATGTCTGTGGACTATTATCTGTAACTCTATGTCGTATGTCTGTGGACTATTATCTGCAATATTCTGTGGGATGAACTATGTTTTAGTTCAAATTACTCTGTGTGTGGTTAATCGAGATGTGATTATAATTGCTGCGCTCACTCTACGGATCATCTCTTGTATGCCTCGATAACCATGATTGTAGGAAAGTCTCCATCAAGCTCCAATATATTATGTGTGTTATATCTTCAACTTCAAATAATCCTGCACACACTTAGGGGGAGCCTTTCTTGCATACTGAGTTTTTATTGGGATTTATCTATCTCTTGGACAGAACTTCAAATCAAGATAAGTCCTATGAAACTCATCTCCAAGATCTATCCTATACCTTAGGTATGAGAGAGATTTGGAGAAACTAAACTTCTCTTTAATATACTATGTGGTGTTGTCATCAATTACCAAAAAGGGGGAGATTGTGAATCATCTAGGCCCCTTTGGTAATGTTTTGGTAATTAATGACAACTACTTGTGGACTAACGATTCTTGGAGAAATAAGAATGCAGGGTTGGACCACATAGAACAGGAAATGTTGAAGAGTCATACGCATTGGTTGTGGATCAGATGAAGGCAAAGGTATAATATAGGTTTTACTTTTGCCGGTCTTGAGGAGTTTAGAGAAGATACCTGACCGGATTAATAGGCTAGATAGCCGTACTATTAAGAGGGGTCAATGACTTAGATCTGTGTAAAACTTAGTGCCTCATAGAGCATCAAGTAGTTGCATTTGCATGAGGACTAACAGCGCTTCTCATTTCGTGAGTTAAAAGTTCATTCAAAAGCATGTTTGAAATCTGAGAAGTCTTGGTCGCGCGGACTGTCCGGCCCTTGGGGGCGGACCGTCCGCGATCCTCCAGAGGGTCCGAAGTCTGACCATTTGTGTTGACACTATGTTCTATTGCACTGCGGACCGTCCGGGCCTTAGGGCCGGACCGTCCGCAGTCCTGACCAGAGGAAGGTGGCTTCGGGTCAGTCCCTGAATTATAGGCGGACGGTCCGCCTGTGAGGGGCGGACGGTCCGCATGTGTCTAACTCGTTTTTGGACAGGGACTGTGTGTTTTTATAGATTTGTACTACGGACGGTCCGGGGGACCAGTCCGGACAGTACTGTCTCAGGTCACGGACGGTCCGGGATTTATAGCCGGACGGTCCGCGTGTGTTAACTCTGTTTGATCCGAGGCTCGGGTGTTTGAATTTGCCAGGTCGCGGACGGTCCGGCCTTGAAGGGCGGACTGTCCGGACCCACCTTTTGAGTCAGCTCTGACATGTTTCAACGGTCATTATAGCCGTTATGATGTACGGCGGACCGTCCGGCCCTAGGGCGCGGACGGTCCGCGTGTGCGCAGAACTGCCCCCTTTTGCACATAACGGTTGGTTTTAGATGGGGGACTATAAATAGAAGGGTAGCTCGTGTGAGAGACTTCTCTTGGCCATTCCTTGCACACATTGAGCTCATTTGTGATCCTCCAACTCACTCTCTCACACTCTTTGCTTGAGATTGCATTCTAGTGAGAGATTGAGGGTTCCTAGTGCATTTGCATCATTTGGTGATTCTTGAGGCACTAGGTGGTACACCGAGCAAGCGTCGTTGGCTTGTTACTCTTGGAGGTTGCTGCCTCCTAGACGGCTCGGGTGATTGTCTCCGTCGAGCTCTCCAAGAAGATTGTGGAGAAGCCGCGGTGTTGATTGTGAGGGGTTTGCGCCTACCTCGCCGGAGCGGCAAAGGTGACATTAGTGAAATCGAGGTATTGAGTGATTTCTTGTCCACTTGGCTCAAAGATCAAGTCGTGTCTTGATAGAGGAGCAAGTGAGAGCTTGAAGTCCACCTCAACGTGGATTAGGGGTGATCGGCAAATCACCGATACCACGGGATAATTTTCGGTGTCTGTTCCTTCTAGCATTACTTATTGCCTTGCAATTGATTAGTGTTTTGCTTATTGTTCTTCAAGTATTCAATCTCCGTAGTTGTCTTTCATACATTGTTTACTTATTGACACTAGTAAATTTATTCCTCTTGTTGTATTGATTAAATTTACTTAGTATTGTTGTTTTTAGTCAAAACCGTCTATTCACCCCCCTCTAGCCGGTGTCCTAGATCCTACACTCCGCCCGACCCAGGGCTCGGACTCGGGCTAGGCCCCGGAAGACGGCGAACTCCGCTCCGCCCGACCCAGGGCTCGGACTCGGGCTAGGCCCCGGAAGACGACGAACTCCGCTCCGCCCGACCTAGGGCTCGGACTCGGGCTCAGCCCCAGAAGACGACGAACTCCGCTTCGCCCGACCCCAGGGCTCGGACTCCGCCCTGGCCTCTGCCGAACAACCTCCGCCTCGCCCGACCCAGGGGCTCGGGCTCGGCCTCGGCCATGGAAGACAGACTCGACCTCGGCTTCGGAGGAGCCTCCACGTCGCCCGACCTAGGGCACAGGCCCGCCACGTCAACAGGAAGCGCCATCATCACCCTACCCCGAGCCGACTCGGGCCGCAGAGAACAAGACCGGTGTCCCATCTGGCTACCTCCGCCGGATAGGCAATGATGGCGCCCCGCTAGCCCTGTGACGACGGCGGCTCTCAGCTCCCTTACGGAAGCAGGGGGACGTCAGCAAGGACTCAACCGCTCCGACAGCTGTCCCTCCGCCAGGCTCCGTTGCTCCTCCGACAGCCACGACATCACACCAGCAGGGTGCCAAGATCTCTCCGGCTGCCACATTGGCATGTACTTAGGGCGCTAGCTCTCCCTCCGCTAGACACGTAGCACTCTGCTACATCCCCATTGTACACCTGGATCCTCTCCTTACGCCTATAAAAGGAAGGACCAGGGCCTTCTTAGAGAAGGTTGGCCGCGCGGGGACGAGGGCGGGACAGGCGCTCTCTTAGGGCCGCTCGCTTCCCTCACCCGCGTGGACGCTTGTAACCCCCTACTGCAAGCGCACCTGACCTGGGCGCGGGACGAACACGAAGGCCGCGGGATTTCCACCTCTCTCACGCCCGTCTCCGGCCACCTCGCTTTCCCCCCTTCGCGCTCGCCCACGCGCTCGACCCATCTGGGCTGGGGCACGCGGCACACTCACTCGTCGGCTTAGGGACCCCCCGGTCTCGAAACGCCGACAATACCTTTATCACTTTGATTCATAGAGGTTTGCAGTTTGGCCTATATGAGGTCAATGTTGGACTCTAGACCAAGTCAACTTGACTTGATCTAGACTGACGTATATGAGCTCCAACACCCTACAAAGGTCACATAGAACATATCCAAACACATGAACAACCCAAACTAAAGGTCAAAGTGAACTTAGCTCTTTTGGGCTACTTCTAGGTTCTGGCTTTGACACTACTACTCCATCTAGTGACCTTGTTCACTTATTGAGCTTCATCTTGAGCCTTTTAACTTACACCATATAACCATAATATTACCTCATTGGTTGTAGGTCACGTTCTTAAGTTGTGATCCTCGATGCACCATATCTTTTCTCAACTCGGTCAACCTTGACTTTGCAAGTCTTCTTCTTCACACCCTGGCTTTGGATTCCTCGGCCTCCTTGACGTTCTCCCATTCACTCAACACCTCGAAGCTCTTCTTGCCTTCATCCTTGGCTTGATCAGTTATCTCTGAGTTACATGCACCGAGTCTCACTTAAGCAATGTTCTTCTTCACTTGTGATGTCCACAACCATAATCAACTCAGCCTTTGGACCATCACTCTTGAACACTTGTGTTGAACTTTATAGGCTTTACACTAAGCACCTATCCAACACTTAACACATGTATCGGTCCTTTAATTTGGTTGTGAGAGCACCTAGAGGGGGGTGAATAGGTGGTGTTGCAAAAATCAACTCTAAACAACACAAACTTGGTTTATAACAAGTGTTAGTAAAAAATAAATCCAAGTTGTTATGAGTAGAGATGGAGAGAGAGAGAGAGGATAACTATTCACTTGATTGTTCCTTTGAGATATGTATTAAACTTAGGAGCAACAACACAAGTAAATAAGAAGTCGACAATCGCAATAAAGTAAATAGACAAAAGAGACTGCGATTTTATCCCGTGGTTCGGCCAATGCCTACTCCACGTTGTGGTGACCTCCTTAAATCAAGGGTTGCACTCAACCCCTCAAGTGACCCAAAGATCAAACTTGAGTACAACTGTTTTCTTCCTTATATCAAATCACTTTGTGAGAAATCTCCACAAGTTGGAGTCTCTCACACCTTACACAAATGATCTTAATCAAATCACAAGAGCAAGGGGGAATAGCATCACACGTACAAGTGCAGCTACACCACAGTTCTCTTAAGAAAACACGCAGTTCTCTCCGGAATGAGTCTAAAGTGTGGTTTCGTTGAATCGGGGTTTCGGTGTGCTCTTGGTATGCTTGGGTAACAACTCCATGCGCTTAGGGTCCTTTTATAGCCCCAAGGGCCAAAGGAGTTGTTTGATCTTTATTTGGAAGGCTCTGTTTGCCTTCTGTCCGCAGGTACACTAGACATTCCGGTGCACACCGAACAGTGAACATTACGCGATATCCTTCCTTTCCTGGCGAAGCTGACTGTTGCCGGTCGTTGGCCCCATGGCACACCGGACAGTCTGGTGGCGCACCGGACAGTCCGGTGCGGCCTGTTGACCGTTAGCCTGGTACACATGGCAACCGTTGATTGCGTGCCGATCGTTGGCGCACGCGAGAGCCGTTGGCTGCCTGGCTCACCGGACAGTCCGGTGAATTATAGGCAACACGACTGGCTCTTTTCCCGAGAGTGGCTTGTTCGCCTGGTTGGCCAACCTGGGCACCGGATACTGTCTGGTGCTCCCCATACTGGTGCAAGTTTTTCCAAACTCAGCCAAACTTTTTCACTCTAATTTGTCTTGACTTGGAGGATTTTCTAGCACTTAGATGAACATAGTTAGTAACTAAAACAATTGACTAAGTGCTAGATTCATACCTTTGTTTCTCCATTTTAGTAGGATTTGCAATATGCTCACTCCTAGTAGGCATGTTAGATTAAAGTGATGTGTTGAGCATTTAATCACTAAAACACTTAAAAATGATCTAGGGCATATTTTCTTTTCAGGTTGTCATCCAAACCACCGAAACTTACGGTAGAGCTTTCAAAGACTTCTAGCATCCAACACCGACCTTGGAGGGCTCCAACATGGACCAAGTTAGGCCCTAGATTAATGGGGCCTCATCTTATGTCCTTAATAAATATTAGTATGTAGAATATACAATAATATATGTCATAGTATATTTTAGATTGTAATGTCCAACAAATAAGGAATATCAGCCCACTAAAGTAAACTTACGCAACCAAACGACGTTCCGTTCTCATTTCCTACGAGTTACAGAGTTGTGTTGTGTGCCCTATGCCCTGTCTGTTTGGAGGCCGGCGGCTCACACCGTGACACGCATCCGGTATGGCGGCATCCCATCACGCCATCAGTGATCAGACCATCACGAAGGCGAGTGACGTGCGTGCGTGAGACGTGAGCGGCTGAGTGCTACTGTGCTAGGCTGCTGCTAGCTGTTCTTGTGAGGTGTTAATATGCGATCTCACTATCTGATCTCGGGTAGGGCTTGTAAGTTTATTTATCTCCTAATTGATACGGTTTGTAAGTTTGTTTATTTCTTAACTAGTTTGCATGTTTCGGTCAGGCCGATCAGAGGTGTTAAAACAAATTTCTGCGCTGCGCATATTGTTATCTGTTGATTGATTAGACTTTGTTGAGACATAGAATGGTAGATAATATTGGGATTGGAGTTCTTTTTAACCAGTAATAATTCTACGAATTTATGTAACATTTAAAGCTTTCATATTACAACCATGCCGTCTAGAATGCATCCATTCGGTAGTAAGAAAATAAAGAGAAGGAAAGATGATTTTCAAAGTTGAAATTAGTGAAGAATTATTTGAGGTCCCAAATCTCAAAAAATATTAAATGATCTAGCTATATTATACATCGAGAATATATTATTGGATGAGATTGATATTGACATCATCATTAATGGCTTTGCGGCTAGTCATGTTCATTTAAGGTAAAAATATATTTTGTACTTCTTATTTCACATGAGTAGTTTTTTGATATATACACAGTGATTATTGATAATATATACACTATATTTATGTATAATAGTTCTTATTAAAAAGGGTCTCTATTATAGCTTTATAAGTCTAGCCCCCGACATCTAAAATGTTGGGACCGGCACCACCATCCAGTCACATTTCAGATGTTTTAACCATGTCAAATCTGCTAGACAAAAAAAAAACTTTATTATGGCTAAAAATCCTTTACGATTTCTGTTATTTTTATGTTTTCTAAACAGAACAAAAGCATTTACATGTACTTTTTAAACCGTTCTTCCATGACTATCAGTTACTCCCTTTGTTTTTTTATTTGTCTCGTTTTAGTTTAAAAATGAACTAGCGGAGGACAAATATTCGAAAACGAATGTAGTAATAACCAATTTATACAAAAAATGTATAAAAAAATCTCACACTAGACACGCGACTATATAAAGATAAAAACAGATTTTACACACGAGATACATCGTACATTTCAAATGCTTTTAAATGATAATGATTGAAATGTAATTCATCAAGATATGGCCTGCCATAACTTTTTTACACAAAATAAGTCGAATGTTTTAGTGTAAAAATTTAATGTATATATTTCCTAGTAGCACCAGTAAGGTAAAATAATGAGAAGACTTGACATGCAAAAGCATTATTTGATTGGATTAGAAACGTGCTATGACTATGAGTGTGATCTCCAAGGCCGTCTTGGAGTATCTCAATAGTGTCTTATGTTAGTGTTCTATCTTAAAACATAGAATTCAACTCATAAAAAATAGTTTCAATAATATTCTATTTTACAATTTTTATTAAAAATATAGGACATATCACGAAGTGACTCAAGTGATTACACATCATATTAGTGCTATGTTGCTGCTTTCTGCATCATGCTATCATCTGCAACCTTTTCTTTCTTAATAATGTAATTTATTTACTAAAATACATGATTTATGGCTTAATTGTTGGAGTTTATTTTTTTTCCTTCTAAACACTTTAAATGTTGTTGGGGTTAAGACCTCTAATCCCTGAGGCCCATTGGTCAACAAAAGCGCTGGGAAGATGTCTCTAGCAACCAAGGACCATCGGTCAGAGGAGGAGGAAGGAAATGTCTTCCCTAGAAGCACCTGCTCCCGGGCGAACCCCGAGGCACCGAGCCTAGGTTGGGCGTGGTGGAGCTAGAGAGGAGGGCAAAGAGGTGAAGGGAAACCACTCGAGTGTATCCCTCGCCCAGCCCGAGACTGGCCCACAGTAAACGACCGTCCACATTAACTACGCCAGGTGCCGAGCCGCGGTAGAGGCGCCGGTCCGCCTCCCACTCATGACCTATGAGCCCCTTGGGCTGCAACACACTCATGACCTACAAACCACTCGGATTGCAATGCATTTATGCCCTCTCAGGGGTAGGCCTCAGCACGCAGGCCGCTTACAGGGAACAATGAGACAAGCCCCACTGAGACCCAGGCTACGAAGGCCAGGGGCCAGCATAGCTCGACTAAAGGCGCACGAGCCCCACGCTACCCACATTGTCCGCCATAAAGAATACAAGACGACACGGTGACCCAGACGCTCACGAATGAACATGACTTCACCGGGGTAAAACGCCACTCACGGACGAACATGACTTCACCGGGGTAAAACACTCGTTTTTACCATCGCCATAGTGACTCCTTCTCGAGGAAGCCACCAATTGCTGACCACCTACTGGCCTATAAAAGGAGGAGGTCGACCACCGGACGAACGGACAGACCAGCGAGAGGACGAACCAACGAAAGGAGGAAGGGTGCATCAACGGAGACCCGGAGACTGGAGCCCCACCGCCAAGCAAGACTTAGTTAGGACTCCAACTCTGTAGCCCTTAGCTCCACATCGTCCGCACAAGAGAATTGGGAGCTTCTAGAGATGAAAACGGTACGGGAAAATCCCGTACCGTCCCGTTCCGATTACCGGATTTTTCAGATCGTTTTCGTATACTTCGGGTACTTTTCGGTTTCGGGACGAAAACGGGTAGATTGTCTTCGGTAACGGTATCGAAAACGGGCAGACTGTTTTTTTGTTCGTTTTTACGGTTACCGTTTTGGTTCGGGAAAATCTCGTTTTTCATACCGTTTAGCCTATTCGGTTTTGGGCCTTTTAGTTCCTGTCTTCCAGCATCCTGCATCGAGCGGTCTAATGTCAGGCACAGCCCAAGCCCAACATACGGAGGCCTGAACGCACATAAAACTGGGCAGCGGTGACCGGTGAGCATCCTGCATCCAGCAGCCCTTCCGCCGTCCCTGATTCCTGCCTCCCTGGTCGGCGCCTCGGCGGGCAGCGGCTGGCACCT
Organism: Zea mays; assembly: GCF_902167145.1. Taxonomy (NCBI): domain Eukaryota; kingdom Viridiplantae; phylum Streptophyta; class Magnoliopsida; order Poales; family Poaceae; genus Zea; species Zea mays. Next base: position 134,951,300 of record NC_050104.1, read on the forward strand.
GGCGTGTTGCAAGCAGCTTCCAGCTAGCAGCCAAGCGCCCAAGCAGCAGTATAGCAGGCAGCCAGGCAAGCAGTAAGCACCACTGCTGCACTGTACCTGTTAATCATCTTTTAGGTTTGTAGTCACTGCTCACTAGAGACTTAGAGAGAGGTTTGTCTGGTCTTTTGGATTTGTGGTCACTTCTCACTAGAGACTTGGAGAGAGTGATAGGTATATGTTTCACTTTTGGATAAACCAAATGCCTATTATCCCTGGCAGCTATTTGTACATATTTCACATTTGTTGTTTACATGTGATCTATGCTATAGCGTCAAATTATCAGTATGCTTGTATGTGACATGAGTGTAGATATAATTTCTCACTCAAATAATGTCACTATGTGTTTATGTTGATGCTATGAACTTAATATATATTAATGTTCGGATTAAGTCATTCAGTTTGTTGTTTGTTTTTGTCAATTACCGACTCAAGTTTATCATATCGATCGTTTTCGACATATCTTCGTTTCGAATTTTTCGTTTTCGAATGACCGGTAATTTCGATACCGTATACCGACCGTAACATTTTCGTTTTCGTTTTCGTACCGTTGTTATAAAATAAAACCAAAACCAATATCGGTGTTTTTTCGATCGTTTTCGACCGTTTTCATCCCTACCGAGCTTCTCATACCTCTCTCATCTGCTTGTAACCCTACTATGAGTAATGGTCAACAAAGTTGCCGGTAGCGCGAGTCGTCGAAGACTGAAAACACGTAGACCATAAACAGATTGTTAGTAAGAGGAGCATTGTTGCCGCCAACTTCCCACACGCGGCCAAGAGCTGATCAAGGTTGGCCCGTAACTAGAGATGGCAATGGGTATGTACCCGTCGGGTAGTATCATCCCATACCCGTACCCGTCAAAAAAATCCTACACATCGGGTTACCCGTATAAGTTCGAGGGTATATAATTTTACCCATACCCATACCCGCACGAGTAATTTTACCCGTCGGGTTACCCATACCCGCTAGAAAAGTCTAAAATAATAATGTACAAATCACTCAAAATGTCAAACAAACACATAAAAAATAAGTTCAACTTAAAATACAATAAACCATATGGTTTACATAACTTGATAGGTAAACAAATAATAACTGGAGAAGTATTTTCTTTTAGTTAAGTTGACTTTAATTATATAGTAAATAGTGATATGATACGAGTATATTTACCCACGGGTACACGGATATACCCATACATGTACCTGTCTACCCGACGGATAGAGGTTCTCGCCCATTAGCATACCAACGGGTAAAGAAATCATGCCATACCCGCCTTTATATTGGGTAAAACCCATCAGGTATTCGAGTTAAGGGTACCCATTGCCATCTCTACCGGTAACGCCTTCTTGGTCATATCGCTTTCCTCATCCAACTCTCTGCATAGGGCGTAAGGGTCGTCCCCTTCGACAGAATTGTTCGAATGGATTGGACGCTTGATTGGCTGCCAAGGCACAACAACACGATCCGGGCTCCCGCGGGCAAGACCATTGTTGTCCCCTCCGATGCTATGTCCCCCCATAAAATCGAGACCCACACCTCCTCTGGTAGGGGATGCGGGGGGAAGAATCGCAGTCACGCTAGACGAGAAGGGCGATCGAGGAAAGGTGTTTCGCGCCCCGGCGAGGGCAGCGTCCAAGCCCACTATAAAAAAGGAGAAAGGGTGAACCTCAGTCGCTCCCATCGGGCTCGCGTCAGGACCGTTCGGGAGCATCGGGAGAGACAAACCTGATGCACTGACCCCAACGGCGTCTTGCGAAGTCATCAGGAAAGAGGAACCTGACGGCGCGACCGCCCCACCGTCCCCATAGATGGTAGACATCACTCTCCTCCTCTTGGAGTCCACTTTCCTCGTGCATGACATCAGCGCAACGAGACGAAGGATGCTGCTGGAGAAAATAAAAAGAGAGAGTTAGGAGCCGCGATGAAAAAGGAGGCGAACGACGGAGACCAACAAGGTCCACCACCCGCTGGCCGCACCCCCGACGAACCTTTGTCTTCCAGGTAGTGCCTTGCCCCCTTGGTACCCCAAGCTAAGCGTCAGTCCTGTCACCCACTCTGGAGGCTGGCACGAGCGTCCCTAGAGGTCTATCAGCCAGAACCTCTAACGAGCCCGAGATGGAAGAGCTCCCCCTGCAAGCCGCCCCTGGTGGCTGATTGGAGGAAGGCTCGACGGATGGAGGGGTGTGCACCACCGGGCCCATCGACCAAGGAAAAAGGGCGGGGAGCTCCAGGAAGTCAGCCTCCATAGCGACAAAAGTATCGGCCATCTCACCAGGAAAAAGGTCAGAGTGGAGTCAACCGTTGACGCATCAAGGGAGGCATCATGAATGGCCCAAAGCTTGGAGCCCGGACACATGTCATCAATGTCCCTGTCCTCATCAGTTCAGTCGGTCTTAGCTCCATGTGTCATCATCATTCCCATCCTCATCGTCCCTTCAACGCCTCTTCTCCACCCTGGTTTTCTTGTCCCTCTATTGCTGCTCTGCTCGTGCGCGAACCGCCTTCTTCTTCGCCATGCTTCTTGGCAAAGGGACAAGGTCATCCCATAGCATCGGAGAGGAAAACGATCAGAGGGCACGAAAACAGCACCCAGAGAGAGATATATAAGGGAACTTGACGAATTCTCAAATTCCACGAAGCCCGACTTTGGACGCATCGGGGGGCAACCAAGGAACGGGAAAACATATGGGATGACGGCCCCATCCGCACCTTTGCAGACCTCCATGGCTTCCATGAGCCAGCAAGCGATCTACACGTCACTGGGGGCGGGGCTATAAAAGGAGGAGGTCGGCCACTGGACGAACGGACGACCGGTGAGACGACGAACCAACAAAAGGAGGAAGGACACATCAACGAAGACCCAGAGACCTGAGCCTTGCCGCCAAGCCAAGACTTAGTTAGGACTCCAGCTCTTTAACCCTTAGCTCCACCTCCTCCACACAAGAGACTTGGGAGCTTCGCCTCCCTCTCTCGCTCGCTAGTAACCCTTACTACGAACGTTGATCAGCAAAGGTGCCGGTAGCGCGAGCCGTCGAAGACTAGGGGTAGGGACATTTCGCTCGAATCAATATAAATCTCACGCCCACCACGTACACCATCTGAAGCCCAAAACTCGCACACATATTTACTTATCTGAGCTAGATTCGAAACACCGATAAAATGACATATTCTCTCCGTTCTTTTTTTGACGCAGTTGTTTTTTTTTCAAATTTGAACCATTTGTCTTATTAAAAAATGCGAATATGTAAAAATACAACATGCTCAAACTAATCTTAGCGATAAAACATATAATAAAAAGTAGATGATTTACAATTTTTTGAATAAGACGAGTAATTGAAGTTTTCAAAATCAATCATGTCAAATAAAAAAAGAACGGATTGAGTAGTATTTTGATTTTGGTGCACTAATTTGATGCACCTTGCTGGAGATACTTATATGATAATTTGATAATTTCAAAGTGAACCTAACCAACACAATGATATTTATGTGCAAATCATACCTTCTTTTAAATCTTAACATATTTACGTGGCACATACTTTTGAGAAGAAAAAAAGTGAAAGGGAAATAGGGTCAAACTTTTTCCTAAATAATTTTGGTGGTTGAATTGCCCAACACAAACAATTGGACTAACTAGTTTGCTCTAGATTACATGTTCTACAGGTGCCAAAGGTTCAACACAAACCAATAAAAAAGTTAAAGTTAGGGTTCAAAAAGAAAGGAGAAAAACCAACCGAAGGCTGCCCTGGTCTGGCGCACCAGACTGTGCGATGGGCCACCGGACAGTGTCCGGTGCACCAGGGAGATCAACTCTGAACTACTCAGCTTCGGGTTTTTGGAGAGCCACTCCGCTATAATTCACCGGACTGTCCGGTGTTGCACCGGACTGTCCGGTGTTGCACCGGACTGTCCGGTGTACCAAGCGGAGCAACGACTATCGTCTGCAAAAGTGAACAGTGAACGTGAATAGTGCGCGGACAAGAGCGTGCAGAGTTAGAGCAGCGCCAGAAGGCGCACCGGACAGTGAACATTGACTGTCTGGTGCGGCACCGGACTGTCCGGTGCCCCAATCTGTCAGAGCTCCAACGGTTGAACCCTAACGGTTGGGTGACGGGGCTAGCGCACCGGACAGTGTCCGGTGGCGCACCGGACTGTCCGGTGCGCCCATCGACAGACAGCCTCCCAACAGCCATTTTGGTGGGTGGGGCTATAAATACCCCCAACCACCACACTTCAAGGCATCCAAGTTTTCAGCCATTGCATCCAATACAAGAGCTCTAGACTTCACTCCAAGACATAAAACAAAAGATCAAATCCTCTCCAAGTCCCAAACTCATTCCAAAGACTTAGTGGCTTGTGAGAGAGAGACACTTGTGTTCATTTGAGTTCTTGTCGCTTGGATCACTTTTCTTCTTCCTCCATTCTTGTTCTCAAGCAACTTGTAATCAAGCAAGAGACACCAAGTTGTGGTGGTCCTTGTAAGGGGTCTAAGTGACCCGTTGATTAAGGAGAAAAGCTCACTCGGTCTAGGTGACCGTTTGAGAGAGGGAAAGGGTTGAAAGAGATCCGGTCTTTGTGACCACCTCAACGGGGAGTAGGTTTGCAAGAACCGAACCTCGGTAAAACAAATCACCGTGTCATCCGCTTTATTTGCTTATGATTTGTTTTCGCCCTCTCTTTCGGACTCAACTTTATTTCTAACGCTAACCCCGGCTTGTAGTTGTGCTTAAAGTTTATAAATTTCAGATTTGTCTATTCACCCCCCTCTAGGCGACTTTCAATTGGTATCAAAGCTCGGTACTTCATTAGAGTCTAACCACTCGAAGTGATGTCGGGAGCATCCGCCAAGAGGGAGATCGGGACCGGTGACAAGTCCGCAAGCTCGGGGAGAACACACTCGAGGGAGTCCGGCCACAAGCACGAGGAGGAATCCTCTTCCTCCATCAAGACACAATAGAAAGGTGACAAGAAGAAGAAGATGAAGAAAGTGGTCTACTACGAGACCGACTCTTCATCACCTTCCACCTCCGGCTCCGAATCGACATCCGCCACTTCTAAGTGCCATGAGTGCAAGAAGTATAGTAAGATGCCCCTCCACTATCCTCGCATTTCCAAACGTACTCCATTACTTTTCGTCCCATTAGGCAAACCATCGGTTTTTGACGATGAAGATTATTCTATGTGGAGTGATAGAATGAGGCATCACCTAACCTCACTCCACAAAAGCATATGAGATATTGTTGAGTATGGAGCGCAGGTACCAAAGGAAGGGGACAAGGACTATGATTCGGAGGAGGTCGACCAAATTCGGCACTTCAACTCTCAAGCCACTACTATACTCCTCGCCTCTCTAAGTCGAGAGGAGTATAATAAAGTACAAGGGTTGAAGAGTGCCAAAGAAATTTGGGACATGCTCAAGACCGCGCACGAAGGAGATGAGGTGACCCAGATCACCAAGCGGGAAACGATCGAGGGGGAGCTCGGTCGATTCATGCTCAACCAAGGGGAGGAGCCACAAGCCATGTACAACTGGCTCAAGATCTTGGTGAATCAAGTGCGCAACCTCGAGAGCACAAAATGGGATGACCATGAAATGGTCAAGGTTATTCTAAGATCACTCGTTTTTCTTAACCCTACACAAGTTCAATTAATTCATGGTGATCCTAGATACAAGCTGATGTCTCCCGAGGAGGTTATAGGAAAGTTTGTGAGCTTTGAATTGATGATCAAAGGCTCCAAACAAATCGTCGAGCGAGGCGCCACCTCCACACCCGAGGTGCAACCTGTCGCATTCAAAGTGTCGGCGTTTCGAGACAGGGGGGTCCCTAAGCCGACGAGTGAGTGTGCTGCGTGCCCCAGCCCAGATGGGTCGAGCGCGTGGGCGAGCGCGAAGGGGGGAGAGGCGAGGTGGCCGGAGTCGAGCGTGAGAGAGGTGGAAGTCCCGCGGCCTTCGTGTTCGTCCCGCGCCCAGGTCAGGTGCGCTTGCAGTAGGGGGGTTACAAGCGTCCACGCGGGTGAGGGAAGCGAGCGGCCCCAAGAGAGCGCCTGTCCCGTCCTCAGTCCCGCGCGGCCAACCTTCTCTAAGAAGGCCCTGGTCCTCCCTTTTATAGTCGTAAGGAGAGGATCCAGGTGTACAATGGGGGGTGTAGCAGAGTGCTACGTGTCTAGCGGAGGGAGAGCTAGCGCCCTAGGTACATGCCAATGTGGCAGCCGGAGAGATCTGGGCACCCTGCTGGCGTGATGTCGTGGCTGTCGGAGGTGCGGCGGAGCCTGGCGGAGGGACAGCTGTTGGAGCGGTCGAGTCCCTGCTGACGTCGTCCTGCTTCCGTAAGAGAGCTGGGGGCCGCCGTCGTCATAGAGCTTGTGGAGCGCCATCATTGCCCCTCCGGCGGAGCTGGCCGGATGGGACGCCGGTCTTGTTCTCCGTGTCCCGAGTCGATTCGGGGTAGGATGATGATGGCGCTTCCTGTTGACGTGGCGGTCTGTGCTCTAGGCAGGGCGACGTGGGGGTTCCTCCGAAGCCGAGGTTGAGTCTGCCTTCCGTTGCCGTGGCCGAGCCCGAGCCATGGGGTCGGGCGAGGCGGAAGTCGTTCGGCCGAGGCCAGGGCGGAGTCCGAGCCCTGGGGTCGGGCGAGGCGGAGTTTCGTCGTCTTCCGGGTCTTAGCCCGAGTCCGAGCCCTGGGGTCGGGCGGAGCGGAGTTCGTCGTCTTCCGGGTCTTGGCCCGTGTCCGAGCCCTGGGGTCGGGCGGAGCGGAGTTCGCCGTCTTCCGGGTCTTAGCCCGAGTCCGAGCCCTGGGGTCGGGCGGAGCGGAGTTCGCCGTCTTCCGGGTCTTAGCCCGAGTCCGAGCCCTGGGGTCGGGCGGAGCGGAGTTCGCCGTCTTCCGGGTCTTAGCCCGAGTCCGAGCCCTGGGGTCGGGCGGAGCGGAGTTCGCCGTCTTCCGGGTCTTAGCCCGAGTCCGAGCCCTGGGGTCGGGCGGAGCGGAGTTCGCCGTCTTCCGGGTCTTAGCCCGAGTCCGAGCCCTGGGGTTGGGCGGAGCGGAGTTCGCCGTCTTCCGGGTCTTAGCCCGAGTCCGAGCCCTGGGGTCGGGCGGAGCAGAGTTCGCCGTGGCGCCTTTGGCAAGGCCTGGCTGCCTGTCAGACTCACTCTGTCGAGTGGCACTGCAGTCGGAGTGGCGCAGGCGGCGCTGTCCTTCTGTCAGACTGGCCAGTGGAGCGGTGGAGTGACGGCGGTCACTTGGGCTCTGCCGGGGGCGCGTGTCAGGATAAAGGTGTCAGGCCACCTTTGCGTTAAATGCCCCTGCAATTTGGTCAGTCGGTGCAGCGATTTAGTCAAGGTTGCTTCTGAGCGAAGCCAAGGCCTCGGGCGAGCCGGTGATGTGTCCGCCATAAAAAGGGGGCCTCGGGCGAGACGGAAGTCTCTCGAGGTCGGCTGCCCTTGGCCGAGGCTAGGCTCGGGTGAAGCGTGATCGAGTCACTCATGTGGACTGATCCCTGACTTAATCGTACCCATCAGGCCTTTGCAGCTTTATGCTGATGGGGGTTACCAGCTGAGAATTAGGCGTCTTGAGGGTACCCCTAATTATGGTCCCCGACAGTAGCCCCCGAGCCTCGAAGGGAGTGTTAGCACTCGCTTGGAGGCTTTCGTCGCACTTTTTTGCAAGGGGACCAGCCTTTCTCGGTTGCATTTCGTTCCGGTGGGTGCGCGCGAGCGCACCCGCCGGGTGTAGCCCCCGAGGCCTCGGAGGAGTGGTTACACTCCTTCGAGGTCTTAATACCTCGCGCAATGCTTCGGCTGGTCTGGTCGTTCCCTCATGCGAACTGGCCGTAGCCCGGGTGCACGGTCGGGGTCCAAGCTCTCGGGCTGGTATGTTGACGCTGTCAACGATTTGGCCGGAGCCGGTTTTTGCGAGAGCAGCCCCCGAGCCTCTGCACAGGGCGAGAGGGCGATCAGGGACAGACTCGACTTTTTACATACGCCCCTACGTCGCCTTTCCGCAAGGAGGAGGGGGGGAGTGCGCCATGCTACCCTCGATGGGCACCGAACATGGTGTCTCCGGTGAGCTGCAAGCGGGTAATCCGAGTGGACGTCCGTGCCCCGTTCGTTGGGGGTCGGCTAGGGGCCCAGAGGCACGCCCAAAAGTACCTGCGGGTGATTTGCCGGACCCGGTCCCCTGGCGACGGGGTCCGAGGGCTCGATGCCTCCCTCCGATGGGATTCCGTTACAAGATCGTTCCCGCTGGTCTCGGAAATGTCCTAGGGTACCTCGGGAGCGCAGCCCGAGCCTCGGTTATGTATCGAACGTACCCCTGGTCATCCCTCGCTCGGTGTCTGAGGCGACTGTGAACCCTTCGGGGGCCAGCCTTCGAACCCCTGACCAGTAATGGGCGCGGAGCCCGAGTAGCCTGAGGCGGCCATGGAACCCTTCGGGGGGCTGGCCTTCGAACCCCTGACCAGTAGTGGGTGTCGGGCCCACGCGATCTGAGGCGGCTGTTGAACCCTTCGGAGGGCCAGCCTTCGAACCCCTGATCAGTAGTGGGGGGCTCGGAGCCCGGTTCCTTCGCAGAGAAGGATCCCTTTCGGGGTATCCCCCTTTCCCGGTCCCTGTTGCAAGAGATAGAGAAAGAGGAAAACGGAAAAGGATACGAAATCGGATGACGTGGCGTACCTTTTCTGACGCGATTATTACGGCGAAGGTGAAGCGTCGCGCGCTCCTCCTGCCAGAGGCGCCGCGTGTCCCGCCGCGGAGTTAATGCGACGGGGCGAGTGGTTGGCGGGGCCTGAACATGTATGTAATTTCGGCACGGAGCCGTGTTTTTTTCTCATTTTCGAGCACTAAGTCTCGCCTGTTGATTATCTGAACCGCTTTACCAAGCACGAGTCGCCCCGTGTCAAGGTGATGGGTGAGGTATCCGTATCCCGGAGGCGTAGGAATCCCTCGGCCCGTTCGGCCTTGTTGTCTGGGGTTCCTCTAGCTTAGTTAAAGAGACCCCTCGGCCGCCCTTCGATGGACCGAGGCCAGGGGTAGCGATATCAGTATGAACAGAGGCGGAGTTGGCTCGAGAATGGGAACCTGGTTGGCCAGAGCCTAGCCGTGTTGTCCGTCAGCGGAGCCGACGCCGAAGTCGATCAGTCGAGACCTCGGGTCGGGCTGGCGCCCTTGGAAGCCGGTTGACCGAGGCCCCAGGGGTAACCGGTCGAGCCGCCTGCTCGGGCCGGATTCCCGGAGGAGTCCCTGGGCCGCGTCGCCGCCCGAGGCTGGGTCGGGCTTTGCTGAAGACGTCGTCGATGCCGAGGGTGCTACGGCTCCCTTCAGCGTGAAGACCCGAGCCTGCAGGATCAGATCATCTTGTAGCGTGTGCTTTCTGCGGCCGCCGAGGCCAGAAAAAACACACCCTCGCCACGCTTGCGAAGCTGCGCCTTTTTTCCTCTTGTTTCGAGCATCTGGACTCTGTCGGTAACAGGGATGTTTGTGTGAGCGAGAGTTGCTTTTCGCGGAAGGGACGAGTGAGGTATCCGTATCCCAGAGGCGTGGGAATCCCTCGGCTCGGTCGGCCTTGCCGCTTACGAGTACTTTCACCCGTCCATGAGGCCCTGTCCCCGACTTAGTCGAGAAAGCTTGAAGGACTGCTTCGGCAGGAGAGCTTCCGAACGTGAAGACTTGTTCGGTCCACGGAGTCGCTTTATCCGAGCGCAAGTTACTTATCGCAGAAGGTGATGAGTGAGGTATCCGTATCCCGGAGGCGTAGGAGTCCCTCGGCTCGGTCAGCCTTGGCTGCTTACGTGTACTCCGTCGTTTCCAGGATCCGCTTTCCGAAGTAGTCAAGAAGCACGAAAGAAATCCTGCTAAAAAGAGATTCTTTTTCGAGGAAAAATTCGACGCAGAGGGGGTCTCCCCCCTTTTAGCCCCCGAGGGAGGGTCGGGCTTTGCCGAGGCTAAGCCGACCCTTCCTTGACGACTAAACTTTGCGTAGGTGCGAGGTATATGAACAACTTGAAAACATCTTAAGGGTAGAAGCGACGTAGCTGTTTGATGTTCCAAGCGTTGCCGTAGATCTCGCCTTGATGGTTGGCCAGCTTGTATGTTCCAGGCTTCAGAACTTTGGCGATGACGAATGGCCCTTTCCAGGGGGGCGTGAGCTTGTGCCTCCCTCGGGCGTCTTGCCGCAGCCGAAGCACCAGATCGCCCACCTGGAGTTCTCGGGACCGGACCCCTCGGGCGTGGTAGCGTCGCAGGGACTGTTGGTACCGCGCCGAGTGTAGTAAGGCCCTGTCCCGAGCTTCCTCGAGCTGGTCCAGCGATTCCTCTCGGCTAGCTTGGTTGCTTTGTTCGGTGTAGGCCCTCACCCTCGGGGAGTCGTATTCCAGGTCAGTGGGCAAGATAGCTTCAGCCCCGTAGACCAGGAAAAACGGCGTGAAGCCCGTGGCACGACTCGGCGTCGTCCTTAGGCTCCAGACCACCGAGGGGAGTTCCTTCATCCATCGCTTGCCGAATTTGTTGAGGTCGTTGTAGATCCGAGGCTTGAGCCCTTGTAGAATCATGCCGTTGGCACGCTCTACTTGCCCATTCGACATGGGATGAGCCACGGCGGCCCAGTCCACCCGGATATGGTGATCCTCGCAAAAATCCAAGAATTTTTTGCCGGTGAACTGGGTGCCGTTGTCGGTGATGATGGAGTTCGGGACCCCGAAGCGATGGATGATGTTGGTGAAGAACGCCACCGCCTGCTCGGACCTGATGCTGTTCAGAGGTCGGACCTCGATCCACTTGGAGAATTTGTCGATGGCGACCAGCAGGTGCGTGTAGCCCCCGGGCGCCTTCTGCAAGGGACCGACGAGGTCCAGACCCCATACAGCGAAGGGCCAAGTGACGGGTATTGTCTATAGAGCCTGAGCGGGCAGGTGCGTCCGCTTCGCATAGAATTGGCACCCTTCGCAGGTGCGGACAATTCTAGTGGCGTCAGCCACCGCCGTTGGCCAGTAGAAGCCTTGCCGGAAAGCATTTCCGACAAGGGCTCGGGGCGCTGCGTGGTGGCCGCAAGCCCCCGAGTGTATTTCTTGCAGCAGTTCCCGACCTTCGGCGATGGAGATGCATCGCTGGAGGATGCCCGAGGGGCTGCGATGGTAGAGCTCCTCTTCGTCGCCCAGCAAGACGAATGACTTGGCGCGTCGCGCTACCCGCCGAGCCTCGACTTGGTCGAGGGGTAGCTCACCTCGACGGAGATATTGCAAGTACGGGGCCTGCCAATCTTGATCTGGCGTGGCCCCGCTCTGCCCTTCCTCGACGTTCAGTGCCTCACCCTCGGAGGCCGAGGGTACCTTGGGCTGTGCCGAGGGTACCTCGGGCTGAGCCGAGGGTACCTCGGGCTCGGGCGCGTCGTCGAGCTTGACGGAGGGTTGATGCAGATCCCGGGAGAAGACGTCCGGGGGCGTCGAGGCGTCTGACCCCTAGCTCGATGGCGATCCGCAATCTGTTGACCAGAGCTTCGTACTCGGCCACATTGTTGGACGCCGGGAAATGGAGGCGCAGCACGTAGCGCAAATGCTTTCCGAGGGGCGAGATGAAGAGCAGGCCTGCGCCGGCCCCCGTCTTCATCAGCGACCCGTCGAAAAACATGGTCCAGAGCTCCGGTTGGATCGGAGTCGTTGGCAGCTGGGTGTCGACCCATTCGGCCACGAAATCCGCCAACACCTGGGACTTGATGGCCTTCCGAGGGGCGAACGAGATCGTTTCGCCCATGATTTCCACCGCCCACTTTGCGATCCTGCCCGAGGCCTCTCGGCACTGGATGATCTCCCCCAGGGGGAAGGATGACACCACAGTTACCGGATGAGACTCGAAGTAGTGTCGCAGCTTCCGCCTTGTCAGGATCACAGCATACAGCAGCTTTTGAACTTGTGGGTAGCGGATCTTAGTCCCGGACAGCACTTCGCTGATGAAGTAGACCGGCCTCTGAACGGGCAATGCATGCCCTTCCTCTTGCCTTTCGACCACAATCGCGGCGCTAACCACCTGAGTGGTCGCGGCGACGTAGATCAAGAGGGCTTCTCCGTCCGCCGGGGGCACCAAGACAGGCGCCTTTGTAAGGAGCGCCTTCAGGTTGCCGAGGGCTTCCTCGGCCTCGGGGGTCCAAGCGAAACACTCGGCCTTCCTTAAGAGGCGGTACAGAGGCAGACCTCTTTCGCCGAGGCGTGAGATGAAGCGGCTCAGGGCCGCGAGGCATCCCATGACCCTCTGTACCCCTTTTAAGTCCTTGATGGGTCCCATGCTGGTGATGGCCGCGATCTTCTCCGGGTTGGCTTCGATGCCTCGCTCGGAGACGATGAACCCTAGGAGCATGCCTCGGGGCACCCCGAAGACACACTTCTCAGGATTAAGCTTGACTCCTTTCGCCTTGAGACACCGGAATGTCACTTCAAGGTCGGAGAGGAGGTCGGAAGCCTTCCTTGTCTTGACTACGATGTCATCGACGTAGGCCTCGACTGTGCGACCGATGTGTTCGCCGAACACATGGTTCATGCACCGCTGGTACGTCGCGCCCGCATTCCTCAAACCGAACGGCATGGTGACATAGCAGTACATGCCGAACGGCGTGATGAAAGAAGTCGCGAGCTGGTCGGACTCTTTCATCCGGATCTGGTGATACCCTGAGTAGGCATCGAGGAAGGACAGGGTTTCGCACCCAGCGGTGGAATCCACGATTTGGTCGATGCGAGGCAGAGGGTAGGGAACCTTCGGACATGCTTTGTTGAGACCAGTGTAGTCTACACACATCCGCCATTTCCCCCCTTTCTTCCTCACAAGCACAGGGTTGGCAAGCCATTCGGGATGGAATACCTCTTTGATGAACCCTGCTGCCATTAGCTTGTGGATCTCTTCGCCAATCACTCTGCGCTTCTCCTCGTCGAATCGGCGCAGAGGCTGCCTGACGGGTCGGGCTCCGGCCCGAATATCCAGCGAGTGCTCGGCGACATCCCTCGGTATGCCGGGCATGTCCGAGGGACTCCACGCAAAGACGTCGGCGTTCGCGCGGAGAAAGTCGACGAGCACTGCTTCCTATTTGGGGTCGAGCCCGGAACCGATCCGGACCGGCTTGGTGGTGTCGCCACTGGGGTCGAGAGGGACGGCCTTGACCGTCTCCGCTGGTTCGAAGTTGCCGGCGTGGCGCTTCACGTCTGGCACCTCCTTGGAGAGGTTCTCCAGGTCGGCGATGAGGGCCTCGGACTCGGCGAGGGCCTCGGCGTACTCCACGCACTCCACGTCGCATTCGAACGCGTGTTTGTACGTGGGGCCGACGGTGATGACCCCGTTGGGGCCCGGCATCTTGAGCTTCAAGTAGGTGTAGTTGGGGACGGCCATGAACTTCGCGTAGCATGGCCTCCCTAGCACGGCGTGGTAGGTTCCTCGGAACCCGACCACCTCGAACGTCAGGGTCTCCCTTCGGAAGTTGGAGGGTGTCCCGAAGCAGACGGGGAGGTCGAGTCGCCCGAGGGGCTGGACGCGCTTCCCAGGGATGATCCCGTGGAAGGGCGCAGCGCCTGCTCGGACGGAGGACAGATCGACGCGCAGGAGCTTGAGGGTCTCGGCGTAGATGATGTTGAGGCAGCTGCCCCCATCCATCAGGACCTTGGTGAGCCTGACATCGCCGACAACGGGGTCGACGACGAGCGGGTATTTCCCCGGGCTCGGCACATGATCGGGGTGGTCGGCCTGGTCGAAAGTGATGGGCTTGTCGGACCAGTCTAGGTAGACTGGCGCCGCCACCTTCACCGAGCAGACCTCCCGGCGCTCTTGCTTGCGGTGCCGAGCCGAGGTATTCGCCGCATGCCCTCCATAGATCATGAAGCAGTCGCGGACCTCGGGGAATTCTCCTGCTAGGTGATCTTCGTTCTTGTTGTCGTCGCAGGTCCTGCCACCCTCGGCGGGTGGCCCGGCCCTATGGAAGTGACGCCGAAGCATAACGCACTCCTCGAGGGTGTGCTTGACGGGCCCCTGATGGTAGGGGCACGGCTCCTTGAGCATCTTGTCGAAGAGGTTTGCACCTCTGGGGGGCTTCCGAGGGTTCCTATACTCGGCGGCGGCGACAAGGTCCGCGTCAGCGGCGTCGCGTTTCGATTGCGACTTCTTCTTGCCTTTCTTCTTGGCGCCGCGCGGAGCAGACGCCTCGGGAGCTTCTTCCGATGGGCGGCCCTGGGGCTGCTTGTCCTTTCGGAAGATAGCCTCGACCGCCTCCTGGCCAGAGGCGAACTTGGTGGCGATGTCCATCAGCTCGCTCGCCCTGGTGGGGGTTTTGCGACCCAGCTTGCTCACCAGGTCGCGGCAAGTGGTGCCGGCGAGGAACGCGCCGATGACATCCGAGTCGGTGATGTTGGGCAGCTCGGTGCGCTGCTTCGAGAATCGCCGGATGTAGTCCCAAAGCGGCTCCCCCGGCTGTTGCCGGCAGCTTCGAAGGTCCCAAGAATTCCCGGGGCGCACGTATGTGCCCTGGAAATTGCCAGCGAAGGCTTGGACCAAGTCGTCCCAGTTGGAGATCTGCCCCGGAGGCAGGTGCTCCAACCAGGCGCGAGCAGTGTCGGAGAGGAACAGGGGGAGGTTACGGATGATGAGGTTGTCGTCGTCCGTTCCACACAGTTGGCAGGCAAGGCGGTAGTCCGCGAGCCACAGTTCTGGTCTCGTTTCCCCCGAGTACTTTGTGATAGTAGTCGGGGGTCGGAACCGGGTCGGGAATGGCGCCCGTCGGATGGCCCGACTGAAGGCCTGCGGACCGGGTGGTTCGGGCGAGGGACTCCGATCCTCCCCGCTGTCGTAGCGCCCCCCACGCCTGGGGTGGTAGCCTCGGCGCACCCTTTCGTCGAGGTGAGCCCGACGGTCGCGTCGATGGTGCTCGTTGCCGAGGTGGCCCGGGGCCGCAGGCGCGGTGTTGCGCGTGCGCCCGGTGTAGACCGAGGCTTCCCGCATGAATCGGGAAGTCGCAGCATGAGGTTCCGAGGGATATCCTTGCCTTCGGGAGGCAGTGCTCTCGCCCCGCCGGGCCGCAGCGCCTTCCAGGAGATTCTTGAGTTCTCCCTTGATTCGCCGACCCTCGGTGGTTGACGGCTCCGGCATCGCGCGGATGAGCATCGCTGCGGTTGCCAGGTTCTGACCAACCCCGCTGGATGCGGGCGGCGGCCTGATCCTGACATCGTTGGCGACGTGGTGCTGGAGACCTTGGGGCAGGTGACGTATTTCTCCGGCCAGGGGTTGGCCCACCCACGCCTGTCCGACGTCCCAACGGATCGGCTCAAGCGCTCCTGTTCCCTCGTTGAGCCTGGCCTGCACCTCACGGACTTGCTCGGGTTGTGGGTCGTAACCCCCCGCCGGAGCGGGGACCACGGCTAGCTCCCGTGGGATGTCGGCGCGAGGCACCGGCCTAGGGAGATCACCGTCCTCCGGCATGCCAAGATGGTTGCCTTCGGAGGGATTCCCTAGCTCGATGTGGAAACAATCGCGGCTTGGGCCGCAGCTCTCGTCGCCAAGGCTGCGGCTTCCATCGGAACAGTCGGATAGGCAGTAGTCACATGCGGTCATGAAGTCCCGCACGGCACTGGGGTTGCCAAGTCCGGAGAAATCCCAAGCGATGCTGGGATCGTCATCTTCCTCGGACCCAGAGGGCCCGTAGGTCGAGACGTCCGTCAGTCGGTCCCAAGGCGACCGCATACGGAACCTCAGTGGGGTTGCACTCGCCTCAATGAGAGCGCCCGCCAAAACGAGGTCGTTTGGCGGGTTGAGGCCGAGTCGAAATGACGCAAGATGGGAGTTAGTCGGTACCTTTTTGTCGACGAGGAGCGACGTAGTCACATCGGGGACTGGTTGCACCGTCAACTCTGGTTCGAGGGCGACGTCCTGCAGGCTTTCCGCGAGCGCGCCGGCGTCGTCTTCTTGCTCGGGGTCAGCGTGCCGCGGGGGGACGGCGCTTGCCTCCGTCTTGAACGCGAGGTCAACGTCCGGCGTGCCTTCCGTCGGGGCGTCGGGGGCGTCGATTCGCTCGACGGCCGACGAAGCGCGGCCTCCCACCTGGCCTTGACGGCCCCGCCTCCTCCTCCGTTGGCGGGGGAGAGAACGGAGCGAGCCCGAATGTTGCCCTTCCGCCACGCGGGGAAGACGTCGTCGATTCCGCCGCCGGCGGGCGGGTCGTCGGCCGCCATTGTCGTAGTCGCGCGGCGGTGGAAGAAGTATCATGTCGTAGCTGTCGTCGAAGGACATGAACTCAAGAGTCCCGAAACGAAGCACCGTCCCGGGCCGGAGAGGTTGCTGGAGACTGCCCATCTGGAGCTTGACGGGGAGCTGTTCGTCAGCACGCAGCAGGCCCCTACCTGGCGCGCCAACTGTCGGCGTTTCGAGAAAGGGGGGTCCCTAAGCCGACGAGTGAGTGTGCTGCGTGCCCCAGCCCAGATGGGTCGAGCGCGTGGGCGAGCGCGAAGGGGGGAGAGGCGAGGTGGTCGGAGTCGAGCGTGAGAGAGGTGGAAGTCCCGCGGCCTTCGTGTTCGTCCCGCGCCCAGTTCAGGTGCGCTTGCAGTAGGGGGGGTTACAAGCGTCCACGCGGGTGAGGGAAGCGAGCGGCCCCAAGAGAGCGCCTGTCCCGTCCTCGGTCCCGCGCGGCCAACCTTCTCTAAGAAGGCCCCGGTCCTCCCTTTTATAGTCGTAAGGAGAGGATCCAGGTGTACAATGGGGGGTGTAGCAGAGTGCTACCTGTCTAGCGGAGGGAGAGCTAGCGCCCTAGGTACATGCCAATGTGGCAGCCGGAGAGATCTGGGCACCCTGCTGGCGTGATGTCGTGGCTGTCGGAGGTGCGGCGGAGCCTGGCGGAGGGACAGCTGTTGGAGCGGTCGAGTCCCTGCTGACGTCGTCCTGCTTCCGTAAGAGAGCTGGGGGCCGCCGTCGTCATAGAGCTTGTGGAGCGCCATCATTGCCCCTCCGGCGGAGCTGGCCGGATGGGACGCCGGTCTTGTTCTCCGTGTCCCGAGTCGATTCGGGGTAGGATGATGATGGCGCTTCCTGTTGACGTGGCGGTCTGTGCTCTAGGCAGGGCGACGTGGGGGTTCCTCCGAAGCCGAGGTTGAGTCTGCCTTCCGTTGCCGTGGCCGAGCCCGAGCCATGGGGTCGGGCGAGGCGGAAGTCGTTCGGCCGAGGCCAGGGCGGAGTCCGAGCCCTGGGGTCGGGCGAGGCGGAGTTTCGTCGTCTTCCGGGTCTTAGCCCGAGTCCGAGCCCTGGGGTCGGGCGGAGCGGAGTTCGCCGTCTTCCGGGTCTTGGCCCGTGTCCGAGCCCTGGGGTCGGGCGGAGCGGAGTTCGCCGTCTTCCGGGTCTTAGCCCGAGTCCGAGCCCTGGGGTCGGGCGGAGCGGAGTTCGCCGTCTTCCGGGTCTTAGCCCGAGTCCGAGCCCTGGGGTCGGGCGGAGCGGAGTTCGCCGTCTTCCGGGTCTTAGCCCGAGTCCGAGCCCTGGGGTCGGGCGGAGCGGAGTTCGCCGTCTTCCGGGTCTTAGCCCGAGTCCGAGCCCTGGGGTCGGGCGGAGCGGAGTTCGCCGTCTTCCGGGTCTTAGCCCGAGTCCGAGCCCTGGGGTCGGGCGGAGCGGAGTTCGCCGTCTTCCGGGTCTTAGCCCGAGTCCGAGCCCTGGGGTCGGGCGGAGCGGAGTTCGCCGTGGTGCCTTTGGCAAGGCCTGGCTGCCTGTCAGACTCACTCTATCGAGTGGCACTGCAGTCGGAGTGGCGCAGGCGGCGCTGTCCTTCTGTCAGACTGGCCAGTGGAGCGGTGGAGTGACGGCGGTCACTTCGGCTCTGCCGGGGGCGCGTGTCAGGATAAAGGTGTCAGGCCACCTTTGCGTTAAATGCCCCTGCAATTTGGTCAGTCGGTGCAGCGATTTAGTCAAGGTTGCTTCTGAGCGAAGCCAAGGCCTCGGGCGAGCCAGTGATGTGTCCGCCATAAAAAGGGGGCCTCGGGCGAGACGGAAGTCTCTCGAGGTCGGCTGCCCTTGGCCGAGGCTAGGCTCGGGTGAAGCGTGATCGAGTCACTCGTGTGGACTGATCCCTGACTTAATCGTACCCATCAGGCCTTTGCAGCTTTATGCTGATGGGGGTTACCAGCTGAGAATTAGGCGTCTTGAGGGTACCCCTAATTATGGTCCCCGACACAAAGCGACGAAGGAGAAGAAAGAAGAGTCAACGTCAAGTAGGCTCCCCATCGACGCCTCCAAGCTCGACAACGAGGAGATGGCACTAATCATCAAAAGCTTTCGCCAAATCCTCAAGCAAAGGAGGGGGAAGGATTACAAGCCCCGCTCCAAGAAAGTTTGCTACAAGTGTGGTAAACCCGGTTATTTTATTGCAAAATGTCCTATGTAAAGTGATAGTGACAGGGGCGACGACAAGAAGGGGAGAAGGAAGGAAAAGAAGAAGTACTACAAGAAGAAGGGCGGTGATGCCCACGTGTGTCGAGAATGGGACTCCGATGAGAGCTCCACTGACTCCTCCGACGAGGACGCCGCTAACATCGCCATCAACAAGGGTCTCCTCTTCCCCAACGTCGGCCACAAGTGCCTCATGGCAAAGGACGGCAAAAAGAAGAAGGTAAAATCTAGAGCTTCTACTAAATATGCAACATCTAGTGATGAGGCTAGCTCTAGTGATGATGAGGATGATTTGCTCACTCTTTTTGCCAACCTAAACATGCAACAAAAGAAAAAATTGAATGAATTAATTAGTGCTATTCATGAGAAGGATGAACTCTTGGATAGCCAAGAGGACTTCCTTATTAAGGAAAACAAGAAGCATGTTAAGGTTAAAAATGCTTATGCTCAGGAGATAGAAAAATGTGAAAAATTGACTAGTGAGCTTAGCATTTGCCATGATACTATCTCCAACCTTAGAAATGAGAATGCAAAATTAATTGCTAAGGTTGAGAAATTAAATGTTGGTGATAATTCTCTTGTCAAACTTAAAAATGATAATGCTAGTTTGATTGCTAAGATTGACAAGTTGAATGAATCACTTTCTAGCCTTAAGATTGAGAATGATAATTTAATTGCTAAGGCTAAGGATTTAAATGTTTGCAATGATTCTATTTACAATGAGAATGCCATGTTACATGCTAAGATTGATGAATTAAATGCTTGCAAACCCTCTACATCTACTGTTAGCCATGTTTCCATTTGTACTAGATGTAGAGACATTAATGTTGATGCTATCCATGATCACCTAGCGTTAATTAAATAACAAAATGATCACATAGCTCAACTTAGTGCTAAAATTAATGAGCATGACTTAGAAAATGAAAATTTTAAATTTGCTAGAAGTATGCTCTATAGTGGGAGACGCCCTGGCATTAAGGATGGCATTGGCTTCCAACAGGAAAAAACACAAACCCAAGAGACCTTAAAGGGATTTTTGAGACAAGCTCAAAATGAGTTCGGCTTAAGGATAAAAAAGATTAGAAGCGACAATGGGACGGAGTTCAAGAACTCTCAAATAGAAGATTTTCTTGAGGACTAGGGCATCAAGCATGAGTTCTCTTCTCCCTACACACCACAACAAAATGGTGTAGTGGAGAGGAAGAATAGAACTCTACTTGACATGACGAGGACCATGCTTGATGAGTACAAGACTTCGGACCGGTTTTGGGCAGAAGCAATCAACATCGCTTGCTACGCCATCAACCGACTCTACCTTCACCGAATCCTCAAGAAGACATCCTATGAACTCCTCACCGGTAAAAAGCCCAATGTTTCATATTTTAGAGTCTTTGGTAGCAAATGTTTTATTCTTGTTAAAAGAGGTAGAAAATCTAAATTTGCTCCTAAGGCTGTAGAAGGCTTTTTACTTGGTTATGACTCAAACACAAGGGCATATAGAGTCTTTAACAAGTCCACTGGACTAGTTGAAGTCTCTTGTGACATTGTGTTTGATGATACTAATGGCTCTCAAGTAGAGCAAGTTGATCTTGATGAGTTAGATGATGAAGAGGATCCATGTGTCGCGCTAAGGAACATGTCCATTGGGGATGTGTGTCCTAAGGAGTCCGAAGAGCCTCCACAAGCACAAGATCAACCATCATCTTCAAATGAAGCATCTCCACCAACTCAAGATGAGGATCAAGCTCAAGATGATGAAGATGAAGATCAAGAAGAGCCACCTCAAGAGGAGGACAATGATCAAGGGGGAGATGCCAATGATCAAGACAAGGAAGATGATCAGGGTCCAAGACCGCCACACCCAAGAGTCCATCAAGCGATACAACGAGATCACCCCGTGAACTCCATTCTCGGCGATATTCATAAGGGGGTAACTACTCGATCTCATGTCGCACATTTTTGTGAACATTACTCTTTTGTGTCTTCTATTGAGCCATACAGAGTTGAAGATGCATTAAGAGATTTGGATTGGGTGTTGGCAATGCAAGAGGAACTCAACAACTTCACGAGGAATGAGGTATGACATCTTGTTCCACGTCCTAACCAAAATATTGTAGGAACCAAGTGGGTCTTCCGCAACAAGCAAGATGAGCATGGTGTGGTGACAAGGAACAAAACCCGACTTGTGGCCAAGGGATATTCACAAGTCGAAGGTTTGGATTTTGGTGAAACCTATGCACTCGTAGCTAGGCTTGAGTCAATTCGCATATTACTTGCCTATGCTACTCACCATGGCTTTAAGCTCTATCAAATGGACGTGAAAAGTGCCTTCCTCAATGGACCAATCAAGGAAGAAGTCTATGTTGAGCAACCTCCCGGCTTTGAAGATAGTGAGTACCCTAATCATGTTTACAAACTCCCTAAGGCACTTTATGGTCTCAAGCAAGCCCCAAGAGCATGGTATGAATGCCTAAGAGATTTCCTTATCACTAATGGCTTCAAAGTCGGCAAAGCCGATCCTACTCTCTTTACTAAAACTATTGTAAATGATTTGTTTGTATGCCAAATTTATGTTGATGATATCATATTTGGGTCTACTAACAAATCTACTAGTAGGATTATGATTCAAAAATTCGAGATGTCTATGATGGGGGAGTTGAAGTATTTCTTAGGATTTCAAGTCAAGCAACTCCAAGAAGGCACCTTCATCAGCCAAACCAAGTACATTCAAGATATACTTACCAAATTTGGAATGAAGGATGCCAAGCCCATCAAGACACCCATGGGAACCAATGGGCATCTCGACCTCGACACGGGAGGTAAAACCGTAGATCAAAAGGTATACTGGTCGATGATAGGATCTTTACTCTATTTATGTGCATCTCGACCGGATATTATGCTTTTTTCCGTATGCATGTGTGCAAGATTTCAAGCCGATCCTAAGGAAGTTCACCTTAGGACCGTGAAAAGAATCTTGAGATATTTAGTTCATACACCTAAGTTTGGTCTTTGGTACCCCAAGGGATCCACTTTTGATTTAATAGGTGTCGGGTACCATAATTAGGGGTACCCCCAGTACTCCTAAGCGTGGCTAGAGAACATCTTCTAAAAATAAACCATAAAGACTGATAAGCACGGCTCAAAGTTCATCTACCAAGGGACACGATCCCGTCTCACCCGAGCCCAGCCTCGGGCAAGAACAGTAGTCCAGAACGGATTCACGGCTCGCCCGAGGGGTCCCCTCAGACAGTGGGCACACCCCCGGCTCGCCCGAGGTGAAGCTTGGGCAAACTTTGTCGTATAGCAATCTCGACCAAATCGCCTTGCCACTGACCGTATCACGTGCGCATTCAATGCGGGGATTCCTGACACCTTATCCTGACATGCGCGCCTCAGTTGGCAAGGTCGAAATGACCGCAGTCACTTCGCCCTTTTACTGCTCGTTCTGACAGGATAACAACACTATTCACCCCGTTCCGACTACTGTGACAACCACCAGGGTAAGACTAACAACAGTAAGTTACGGCCTCTCTCGAGTTTAGCCTCGGGCGCAACAGGGAGCTCTGCCTCGTCCGACCACAGCCTCAGCCTCGAGAGGAGTCATCACTACGCCCGACCCAGGCCTCAGCCTCAACCTCGGCCTCGGGAGAAGGTCTCCGCCTCGCCCGACCTCAGCCTCGGCCTCGAGAGGAGTCACAGCCTCGCCCGACCTCAGCCTTGGCCTCAGGAGAAGTCACCGCCTCGTCCGAAACGGCTTCGGACCGACTACGCTACAGGAAATATGACATTATCCTACCCCTAGCTAGCCACCTCAGGCTACGAAGGAACAAGACCGGTGTCACATCAAGATTACTCCGGTAACAGGTAATGATGATTCCCTGCATGTGTCCATGACGTCGATTGTCCTCAGCTCTCTACGAAGGCAAAGAAACGTCAGCAGGACCTAGGGCCGCACCGCCAGCTACGCTTCTACAGGGCTCAAGCACTTCTCCACCGGCCACATTAGCACATAGCTACACCCCCATATGTACAGTTGGATCACCTCCTTGTATCTATAAAAGGAGATTCCCAGGGCCTTCCCAAGGCACGTTTTGAAGGCTAACTAAGACGACTTACTTTAAGGCAAAAAACCTCCTCTCCACGGCACGAGACCTCTCAAGAGACCTGGGATCCGTTCCCTCTCTCACGAGGCTTGTAACCCCTACTACAAGCACCCCGGTGCAAGATAATATAAGCCTCATCCTCCCTCTTGTGTTTCATCTTGCATCAATCCATCTGGGCAGGGACACGCAGCATTAAATTCACTCGTCGGTTGAGGGTCCCCGCGGGTCCAAAACGCCGACAGTTGGCGCGCCAGGTAGGGGCTCGCTGCGTGTTGACAATACTTTCCCGTTAAGTTCCAGATGGACAATCTTCAGCAGCCTCTTCAGCCCGGGACGGTTCTCCGCTTTGGGAGTCTCGAGTTCATGTCCCCCGACAGCAGCTACGACATGATACTCCTCCCCCTGCAGCACGACAGCAATGACGGTCGTCGGCTCGCCCGGCGGAGGCGAACCCGACGATGACATCTCCCCGGGGTGGAAGAGGAACACCCTGGTTTGCCCCGCCACCCTCCTCGCCAGAGGAGGGGGAGACGGAGCAACTATGGCAAGGCAAGAGGCAGCACCTCATCGGCTGTCGGACCAGAGCGAGTCGACGGCGCCGACACCCCTGCGGGGGACATGTCGGGTGTTATCCTCGCACCTGGGACAACGACGGGTGTCGCTTCCCAGCAACGTGCCAACCCCATGCGAACTGATGACGCCAGCTCCCTTGCGAGGGACTTGTCGGGCATTAGTCTCGCGCCTGAGATAGCGACACGTTCCATCTCCGATGCAACTTCACCACCATCCACCAACCAGGAGGTACCATCAGTTTTCCATCCTGTTCCCTTTAGATTGAGCTTCGATCCGCCAAGCGACCCCACTTCGGCAAACGCTTTTGCAAGGGCATATCCTGACCTTCCGGGGTACCACATGTGGTCAACTTGGGACCTACTGACGGTCGCCTCTACCTCCGGACCCGCAGGGTCCGAGGAAGAGGACGACCCCGACTTCAGTTGGGATTTCTCCAAACTCCGTGATCCCAGAGCCATGCGAGACTTCGTGTCCGCATGTGACCACTGCCTCTCTGGCTACTCTGACGATGGCCACAGCCTTGACGACGAGGATTACGACCCAACTCGCGAGTGCTTCCACATCGATTAGGGGGATCACGACGAAGACAACCACCTCGGCATGCCAAGAAACGACGACGCCCCTGCGCCTGCGTCTCGCGTTGAGATCCCACGGGAGCTAGCTGAGGTTCGGGCCCCTGCGGGGGCTCAGGGCACATAGCTTGAGCAACTCCGCGAGATGCAGGCCAAACTCGATGAAGAAACGGGGCGACTTATGCAGCTCCGACAAAACCTCGAGCAAGAGTGGGCAGGCCGAGCACCCGCCAGAGGAGCGCGTCGTCGAGCCCGGGACGTCCAGCGCTGTATTATTGACGACGCCAGGGCAGGGCTGCCCCCGACCTTCAACGGGGCCAACCAGAACCTAGCTGCAGCGGCGATATTACTCCAAACAATGCCGGAGCCATCCACCACCGAGGAGCGACGTGTCTAAGGCGAACTCAAGGACCTCCTGGAAAATGTCGCAGCCTGACAAGCCGAGAGCTCTGCCTCCCGAAGGCGGGGATGCCCCTCGGAGCATCACGTTGCGTCCTCCCGACACATGCGGGAAGCCTCGGTCCATACCGAGCGCACAGGAGACAGGACCCCTGCAGCCCTGGACCGCCTCGGCAACGAGCAACACCGCCGCGACCGTCGAGCCTGCCTCGAGGAAAGGGTGCGCCGAGGCTACCACCCCAGACATGGAGGACGCTACGACAGTGAGGAAGATTGGAGCCCCTCACCCGAACCACCAGGCCCATGAGTCTTCAGCCGGGCCATACGACGGGCGCCGTTCCCGGCCCGATTTCGAGCCCCAACTACCATCACCAAGTACTCAGGGGAGACGAGGCCGGAGTTATGGCTCGCAGATTACTGGCTGGCGTGCCAGTTGGGAGGGACGGACGACGACAACCTCATCATCCGCAACCTCCCCCTCTTCCTCTCCGACGCTGCCCGAGCCTAGCTGGAGCATCTACCTCCTGCGCAGATCTTCGACTGGGACGACCTAGTCAAGGCCTTCGCTGGAAATTTCCAAGGTACGTATGTGCGCCCTGGGAACTCATGGGATCTCCGGAGCTGCCGCCAGCAGCCAGGGGAATCCCTGCGAAGGACTCGGCCCTGAGGCTTCCAAGTGGGAGACTTGGTGCTTCGGCTACGACAAGACGCCCGAGGGTGCCACAAACTTACTCCTCCCTGGGAAGGGCCATTCATCATCGCCAAAATATTGAAGCCCGGGACATACAAGCTGGCCAACGATCAAGGCGAGGTCTACAGCAACGCTTGGAACATCGAACAACTACGCCGCTTTTACCCTTAAAATGTTTCAAGTCGTTCATGTACCTCGGTCCCTTTACATGTATAAATAAAAAGTCTAACTGTCAAGGGAGGATCGGTCTTGCCTCAGCAAAAACCGACCCTCCCTCGGGGGCTAGAAGGGGGGAACCCCCTCTGCGTCAAAATTTTCCTCGGAAAAGTTTTCTACCAAAACGACTTTCGTGCCTTTCGACTATATCGATAACGGAATCCTAAAAACGAGCGAGAGAGACCTCGAACGGCAAGGCTGACCGAGCCATGGGACTCCTACGCCTCCAGGATACGGATACCTCACTCATCACCTTCCGCGAAAAGTAACTCGCGCTCGGATAAGTGATTCTGCTACCGAACAAGTCCTCTAACGCTTGAAACAAGAGGAAAGAAACACAACTTTATACTCTGACACCCAAAATGTTTAGGCCTCAGCGGCCGCAGGAAACATACACATACTTAAAATAACTGTTCCCCACAGGCTCAGGTGTCGGCAGGGGGAGGAGCAGCACCCTCGGCATCGTTTCCACCTTCGGCAGATGTGGCCCGGCCTCGGACGGCGACATAGATGGAAGGATCTCCACCTCAAAAAAGGAAGCAAGCGCCGCGCCTGGACCCTTGGCAGCCACATCAAGCCTTTGGGCCTCGGCCAGGGCGGCCTCCTCTTCATCGGGTAAGCAGTAGCCCTCGCTGACCCACTCCAAATCCACATCGTAGTGGGAAGCGAGGACAGCGAAGGCCCGCCTAACGTCGTGGTGCAGCGCCTCGCGGAGTCTGCTGCGCACATGGCCGCCCAAGGCCCGCAGGCGGCTCTAGGGAGAGCTGCCCAAAGGGACGTCGTCGAGGCCAAAGGTCAGACAGAAGGCCGAGATGGCCTCGGACATGGCCGTACGGTCAACCTCCTTCTGCTCGGCCACCTGGGCAAGCGCCTTGCAGTTCTTGACGGACTCGTTAAGAGCCGTCTCGAACCCTGAAGACGGTCGGACAATATTCTTCAGACACGAGGAGAAGAGTTAAGCTAAAGCAAAATCACAAAGCAGGCAAAACATACCTTTGGCCCGGGCACGCTCCTGTGAAGCCGTGGCTTGGGCGGACCAGGCAGACCCGACGGCCACGGCCAGACCCTCCGAAAGGGTCCCAACCCGAGCGGTCGCCTCGGCTAGCCGCTCTGTGACCTCAGCCAGCTGTCCCCTAAGGGCCTCAGCCCGGCTCACGGCCTCGGCAGCTTGGCTCCGGAATTGGTCCTGCTCGCTGGTGACCTGGCCAAGCTCTAGTTGTCGCTGCTGCATCTCCTCGGCCTGGGAAGCCACCTGCTCCCGAGGTGACGAAGCCTCCGTCCGTGCCAGCGCCGCCTCTGTCCGCGCCGCCGCTGCCTCCGACTTCAGCTCCTCACAGAGCAGCCGAAGGTCTGCCGCCTCGGCGCTCTGTTGGGCAAGGTGCTCATTGGCCTCGGTAAGCGCAGCCCACTGGGACCGCAGCGATTCCCAAACGCTGCTCTCGCGACGGAGGAACAGCGACTTAGTGGTGCTCATGTCCGCGAGCTCCTGAAAAGGAAAATAGAATATCACAAAGAATGCCCTGATCACACGAGGTGTACGTCTAAATCCTTACCTCGAAGACCTTGGGAACGTCTTTAGAAAGAATTTCCGTGACCATTAGAAGCGACCTCATCGCCACCTTGTTATACTCACGGAAATTATCCCGCAACTTTTCCTCCAACTCATCATTAAGGGCAAGGAGGGGCTCCGAGGTATCGCGACCCCAGAACACGAGCGGCTGCTCTCCCCACTCATTGGGATTGAGCTGCGTGGGGATAACGCTGCTGCTCCCCACGACGGGCCACGGTTCTGCGTGCCCCTCGGCCGAGGCATCGGGTCCCTCTGCAGCCGAGGCATCGGGTCCCCCTGCAGTCGACGCATCGGGCCTCTCCTCCGCCAAGGTGACAAGCCTCCGCTCACTGACCTCGGCAACAATGGCCGCCCCCTCCTCATGGTCGAAAATGGGGGAATCGGGGATGACCAGGATCGAAGGAGCTGGGGGCGGAGGCACCTCAGCCATCTCAACATCGGCGGCGACGGGCGGCTCCGCGGGCAAATCAGCGACGGTCCCGGCAGGAATCGAAGTCGGCGCCGGCAACAAGGCAGGCGGGCTCGAGGCCGCGGCCGCGTCAACGGCCTCCCCCGGCATGATGGCCGCTCCAACAGGGGGGTCAACTTGGGAAGCTTGCCCCATGACGGCCCGTGCGTCCTGGGCCCCCCGCCGGAGGGCGCCTTGTGCGGAGGCCAACCAACCAGCATGGCGCGCCGCAACTCCGGCTGAAGAGGTCGGCCCCGTCATAAGGGCCTTCATGGGGGCCAGACCAGCCGAGCCCTGCCTCCGCTTGCTGAAAGGAAGAGAAGACAAAATCAAGACACACAGAAAAATGACTGAAACAGGGGTACCCTCAGATACTTACCCGCTCCGGAGCAAGGCCAATCGTGCCTGCGGGGAGACCTCTCGGGCCCCAGCCTCCGCAGACGCTGCCGAGGGTTGTCCCGCAGTCGGCTTCGATGCCGCTTCCGCCTCGGACAACCGAGGCGCCGAGGGGGCGGCCTGCTCGGGCGACGTCATGACAGCCGAGGGACCAACTTCCCGTACGGCTAGCATGGGCACTTGCTCTTGGGGGGCGTGCGGTTCGACCTGACCTCCCGGAGTCGCCCCAATTATCTCGGCCAAGGGGTCAAGTACCCCCACGGCCCACCTTCGCTCCTCGGACCGGGACCCTGGTGTCCCGACCCCAAACGCTGGTGGCGCTGGCCCACCTGGAGGCTAGCTTGACGACCTCTGGCCCAGCCTCGGATTCGGACTGAGGCCAAGCCGGGACGCCATGTCGTCGTCCTCGTCATCATCATCATCATCATCATCATCATCATCATTGTCGTCAGGCGTGTCCGGCGACGGATCCAACGAGAGCCCATCCTTTGCTTGCCTCCGACGACGCTTCTCCAAGGCTTCCCGAGCCCGCATCCTCTCGCGAGCTTGGGCCTTTTCCGCGTCTTTCTTCTCCTTATCCTTCTCCGCGGCAAGCCTACGCGCAGTTCGGACCGCCGCGTCCTCCGGGACCGGTGGCTGGGAGATTTTAAAATTCCTCAACCCCTGGGGACGAACAAAAATCCTAAGGGTAAGGACTAAAAACGTAAGGAACACGACACAAAATAGAAGAAGGGTCGGCCACTTACCAGGGACACATATCCGTGGTCGGGACGCATCGGGGGCTGGTTAAGGACGCTACCGTCCAGCCTCCCTATCGTGTCCGCTATCCGTCTGAGGAGGTCATCGGTGGAGAGGGGGGTCGAGGACATCCGTGAACCCTCCAAATCAACCCCCAGACTCATTTCAGAAAGCCGCAACCGCCGCTCTGCCAATGGGAGCACCCTCCGGCGGTGCATAGCGGCGACGATCCCCGCGGCGATAAGGCCTTCGGCTTGGGGATTCTGCAGGGCACGGAGAATGAGCTGGAGCTTCTCCTGGTTCTCGCGTGTGGACCCCTAGCACCAGTTATCGCCAGTGGCGGTCACCACTCGTTGAGAAAAGGGCGGAAGTACCCCGTCATCATTCCAGAGATAAAACCATCGATTCTGCCACCCCTTGTTCGAAGACATGAGGGAGGTAGGGATGTACTGTTGTGCGCGCCCCGACCTCAGCTGGAGGGTGCAGCCGCCGGCCCGCACTGCCATACGGACCTTCTTCACGTCCGTCGATGCGGCGAAGAATTCCGCGGAGAAGAGATGGGTCCACAGGTCCCAGTGAGGGTCAATCCCCAAAAACCCCTCGCAAATCACCACGAAAATGGCCACCTGCGCGATGGAGTTAGGGTTGAAGTTGTGAAGCTCCACCCCGTAGTAATGCGGGAGCGCCCGCATGAAGGGGCTCGCCGGCATCCCAAACCCCCGCTCATGAAAGGGGGTGAAGCTGACCACGTACCCTGGCGGCGGAGTCGGGTCGGCCTCGCTCCCGAGGGCCAACCACTCAGGCTGCGGCCCGCCAGAGAGAGAACGGAGCAAACCCTCGGCGACGAGGGCCTGCAGATCCTCCACAGTGACGGTGGAGAAGGGCCACGGGTCGCGTGGCGGAATGACGGTCGCCTTGTCAGCCATCACCGAGCGAAAGCGGTGGAAGCGGAGGGGACGAGGTGCGCGGTTTTCTCTTCTCTCTGTCTACTCTCTCAGGTTGCGAAAGCAAAAGCAGAAGGCGAGCGCAAGTGGCAGGGTAAAGAACCACTACTGGCCCCCTCTTCCAGGAATATAAAGGCCCGGGCGAAATCCACCCAAAGCTTCGGACGAACCCCTCGTGAATTTTAAATTTGAAGGCGAAACTGTTTTTTCGTTCCTCGAACGACTTGCGCATGCGCAACAGATACCCCGTGAGTCGCCCATCCCGTCGCATTAACTCTCTCGCAGGACACATGTCTCCTCTAGCAGGCAGGCGGGTGTCGTTTCGCCTCCGTCATGACGACCGCCTCAAAAAAGGTGCACCACACTGTTTTGAAATATCTCCTTTCTTCCTTTCCCCTCTCTCTCTCTCCGTAGGGATCGGGAAAGGAGACATTTCGAAGGAGCCCTTCTCAACAAAGGAAACGGGCCCCGAGCCCTCCTACTGATTAGGGGTTCGAAGGTTGCGCCCTGCGGGGTTCGACAACCGCCCCAGAGCACTCGGGCTCCGAGCCCTTTACTGATCAGGGGTTCGAAGGCTGACCCCTCTGAGGGATTTGACAGCTGCCCCAGAACATGCAGAGTCAGGGATGACCCTGGGTACGTCCGTTACATGGCCAAGGCTCAGGCTACACTCCCGAGGTACCCTAAGACATTTCTGAGACCAGCGGGAACGGTTTGTAATGGAATCCCACCAAAGGGAGGCACCGAGCCCTCAGACCCTATCAAATGGGTCCGGGTCCAGCGAATCACCTGCAGGTACTTTTGGAGCGCGCCTCTGGGCCACTAGTCGACCCTTATCGAACGGGGCTCGGGCGTTTGCTCGGATTACCCGATAGCAACTCACTGGAAACACCGTGTTCGGCGCCCAACAAGGGTAACATGGCGTGTTCCCCCTTCCTCTTTGCGGAAAGGCGACGAGGGGGCGTATAATAAAAAGCTGAGACGGTCCTTGATCGTCCTCTCGCTCCGTGCTGAGTCTCGGGGGCTGCTCTCGCACCAGGCTACGACCAAATTGTTGACCACGTCGACAAACTAACTTAAAAACTCGGAGCCTGACTATGCACCCGGACTGCGGCCAGGCCGCATAAAAGAACAACAAGGCCGACCGAGGAGTAACAAGAAGAGCGTCAAAGACCTCAGAGGAGTCAAACCACTCCTCCGAGACCTCGGGGGCTACACCCGACGGGTGCGCTCGCTCGCACCCATCGGAACAAAATATAACTGAAAAAGGCCAGTCCCCTCGCAAAAATCCGGTAGAGCCTCCAAGCGAGTGCCTACACTCCCTTTGAGGCTCGGGGGCTACTGTCGGGTACCAAAATTAGGGGTACCTCCAGTACTCCTAAGCGTGGCTAGAGAACATCTTCTAAAAATAAACCATCAAGACTGATAAGCATGGCTCAAAGTTAAAGCCTCATCTACCAAGGGACGTGATCCCGTCTCACTCGAGCCCAGCCTCGAGCAAGAACAGTAGTCCCGAACGGATTCACGGCTCGCCCGAGGGTCCCTTCAGACAGTGGGCACACCCCCAGCTCGCACGAGGCGAAGCTTGGGCAAACTTTGTCGTATAGCAATCTCGGCCAAATCGCCTTACCACCGACCGTATCACGTGCGCATTCAATGCGGGGATCACCTGACACCTTATCCTGATACGCGTGCCTCAGTTGGCAAGGTCGAAATGACCGCAGTCACTTCGCCCTTTTACTGCTCGTTCTGACAGGATAACAACACTATTCACCCCGTTCCGACTACTGTGCCAACCACTAGGGTAAGACTAACAACAGTAAGTTACGGCCTCTCCCGAGTTCAGGCTTGGGTGCAACAGGGAGCTCTGCCTCGTCCGACCCCAGCCTCGGCCTCGAGAGGAGTCATCACTACGCCCGACCCAGGCCTCAACCTCGGCCTCGAGAGAAGGTCTCCGCCTCGCCCGACCTCAGCCTCGGCCTCAGGAGGAGTCACAGCCTCGCCCGACCTCAGCCTCGGCCTCGGGAGAAGTCACCGCCTCGCCCGAAACGGATTCGGACCGACTACACTACAGGGATAATGACATTATCCTACCCCTAGCTAGCCACCTCAGGCTATGAAGGAACAAGACTGGTGTCACATCAAGATTACTCCGGTAACAGGTAATGATGATTCCCTGCATGCGTCCATGACGTCGATTGTCCTCAGCTCTCTACGAAGGCAAAGAAACGTCAGCAGGACCTAGGGCCGCACCGCCAGCTACGCTTCTATAGGGCTCAAGCACTTCTCCGCCGGCCACGTTAGCACATAGCTACACCCCCATATGTACAGCTGGATCACCTCCTTGTATCTATAAAAGGAGATGCCCAGGGCCTTCCCAAGGCACGTTTTGAAGGCTAACTAAGACGGCTTACTTCAAGGCAAAAAAAACCTCCTCTCCACAGCACGAGACCTCTCATGAGACCTGGGATATGTTCCCTCTCTCGCAAGGCTTGTAACCCCTACTACAAGCACCCCGGTGCAAGATAATATAAGCCTCATCCTCCCTCTTGTGTTTCATCTTGCATCAATCCATCTGGGCAGGGACACGCAACATCAAATTCACTCGTCGGTTGAGGGTCCCCGAGGGTCCAAAACGCCGACAATATGTTATTCAGATGCTGATTGGGCAGGGTGTAAAATTGATAGAAAGAGCACATCAGGGACTTGTTAGTTCTTGGGAAGATCCCTGGTGTCTTGGGCTTCAAAGAAACAAAACTCAGTAGCTCTTTCTACCGCTGAAGCCGAGTATATTGCCGCCGACCATTGTTGCGCGCAATTGCTTTGGATGAGGCAAACCCTTAGGGACTATGGCTACAAATTAACCAAAGTCCCTCTCCTATGTGATAATGAGAGTGCAATCCGCAAGGCGGATAATCCCGTTGAGCACAGCCGCACTAAGCACATAGCCATTCGGTATCACTTTTTGAGGGGTCACCAATATCGGGGACCGTAATTAGGGGTACCCCCAATGCTCCTTAACCTAGCTGGTAAACATCTTCAGAACAAACCGTAAAGACTTATAAGCACGGTTCAGGTCAAGGCCTCGTCTACCAAGGGACGCGATCTCGCCTCACCCGAGCTCGGCCTCGGGCGGGAACAGTAGTCCCGGACAGATTCACGCCTCGCCCGAGGGCCTCCTCAGGCAGTGGGCGCACCCTCGGCTCGCCCGAAGTATAGCTCGGGCAAGCTTTGTCGTACAACGACCTCGGCCAAATCGCCTTACCAACCGACTGTATCGCATGCACATTTAATGCGGGGATCGCCTGACACCTTATCTTGACACACGCGCCTCAGTCAACAAGGTCGAAGTGACCGCAGTCACTTCGCCCCTTTACTGATCGTTCTGACAAGAAAACGGCACTATTCACCCCGTTTCGACTGCTGTGCCAACCACCAGGGTAAAACTAAGTCACGATCTCCCCCGAGTTCAGCCTCAGGCGCAACAGGGAGCTCCGCCTCGCCCGACCCCAGGCCTCGGCCTTGGGAGGAGTCACATCCTCGCCCGACCTCGGCCTTAGGAGAAGTCTCCGCCTCGCCCGACCTCGGGCTCGGACCGACCATGCCACAGGGGATACATCATTACCCTACCCCTAGCTAGCTGCCTCAGGCTACGAAGGAACAAGACCGATGTCCCATCTGGATTACTCCGGTAACAGGTAATGATGGTTCCCAGCGTGCGTCCATGACGTCGGTTGTTCTCAACCCTCTATGAAAGCAAAGAAACATCAGCAGGACCCCGGGCCACATCGTCAGCTACGCTTCTACAGGGCTCAAGCACTTCGCCGACGGCCACGTTAGCCATATATACAGGGCTCAGGCACTTCTCCGTCGGCCACGTTAGCACATAGCTACACCCCCTTTGTACAGCTGGACCATCTCCTTGTATCTATAAAAGGGGATGTCCAGGGCCTGGCGAAAGGAGAGGAGAGGAAAGGAGAAGTGAAGAGTAGAGGCAGGCAGAGTGGGAGAAACACAAAGGAGGCTAACTCAGACATCTCACCTCAAGGCCAGACCCTCTCTCTCTCTCTCGCGCGCGCGACGCTTGTAACCCCTACTACGAGCACCCTGGTGCAAGATAATATAAGCCTCATCCCCCCCTCTCGTGTTCCATCTTGCATCAACCCATCTGGGCAGGGACACGCAGCGTTAAATTCACTAGTCGGTTGAGGGTCCTCGCGGGTCTGAAACGTCGACAGTTGGCGCACCAGGTTGGGGCCTGCTGCGTGTTGACAAATACTTTCCCGTTGAGTTCCAGATGGGTAGCCTTCAGCAACCTCTTCAGCCGGGGATGGTGCTCCGCTTCGGGAGCCTCGAGCTCATGTCCCGCGACGGCAGCTACGACATGGTACTCCTCCCCTCGCAGCACGACAACAACGATGGTCGTCGGCTCGCCCGGCGGGGGCGAACTCAACGACGACTTCCCCCGTGGCGGAAGAGGAACACCCAGGTTTGCCCCGCCACCCTCCTCGCCGGAGGAGGAGGAGACGGGGCAACCGTGGCCAGGCAGGAGGCGGCACCTTGTCGGCTATCGGACCAGAGAGAGTCGACGACGCCGGCACCCCTGCGGGGGACATGTCGGGTGTTGTCCTCGCACCTAAGAAAACCTCGGGTGTCGCATCCCAGCAACATGCCAACCCCAAGCGGACTGATGACACTGGCACCCTTGCGAGGGACTTGTCGGGCATTTGCCTCGCACTTGAGATAACGACGCACTCCGTCCCCGATGCGACTTCATTACCGTCCATCAACCAAGAGGTACCATCCGTTTTTCACCCTGTTCCCTTTAGGTTCAGCTTCGATCCACCAAGCGACCCTGCTTTGGTGAGCGCCTTCGCAAGGGCGTATCCTGACCTTCCAGGGTACCATATGTGGGAAACCTGGGACCGACTGACGGTCGTCTCAACCTACGGACCCGCGGGTTCCGAGGAAGAGGACGACCCCGACTTCGGTTGGGATTTCTCTGGACTCTGTGATCCCAGTGCCATGCGAGACTTCATGTCTGCATGTGACTACTGCCTCTCCGGTTGCTCCGACAATGACCACAGCCTCGACGACGAGGGTTATGGCCCAAGTCGCGAGTGTTTCCACATCGATCAGGGGGATCACGACGAAGACAACCACCTCGGCATGCCAGAAGATGACGACGCCCCTATGCCTGCGTCTCGTGTTGAGATCTCACGGGAGCTAGCTGTGGTTCGAGTCCCTGCGAGGGGTCAGGACACACAGCTCGAGCAACTCCGCGAGATGCAGGCCAAGCTCGACGAAGAAGCGGGGCGACTTGTGCAGGTCCGACAAAACATCGAGTAGGAGTGGGCAGGCCAAGCACTCGCCGGAGGAGCACGTCATCGGTCCCGGGACGTCCAGCTCCATATCGTTGACGATGCCAGGGCAAGGCTGCCCCCGGCCTTCAACGGGGCCGGCTAGAACCTAGCTGCAGCGGCGATGCTACTTCGAACAATGCCAGAGCCATCCACCACCAAGGGGCGGCGTATCCAGGGCGAACTCAAGGATCTCCTGGAAGATGCCGCAGTCCGACGAGCCGAAAGCTCTACCTCCCGAAGGCGAGGGTGCCCCTCAGAGCATCGCGCAACGTCCTCCCGACGCATGCGGGAGGCCTCGGTCCACACCGAGCGCACACAGGATGGGACGCCTGCAGCCCCGGACCGCCTCGGCAGCGAACAACACCGCCATGACCGTCGAGCCTGCCTCGAGGAAAGGGTGCGCCAAGGCTACCACCCCAGGCGCGGAGGACGCTACGACAGTGAGGAGGACCGGAGCCCCTCGCCCGAACCACCAAGTCTGCGAGTCTTCAGTCGGGCCATACGATGGGCGTCGTTCCCGGCCCAGTTCCGAGCCCCGACTACCATCACCAAGTACTCAGGGGAGACAAGGCCGGAGTTGTGGCTTGCGGATTACCGGCTGGCGTGCCAGTTGGGAGGAACGGACGACGACAACCTCATCATCCGCAACCTCCCCCTTTTCCTCTCCGACACTGCCCAGGCATGGCTGGAGCATCTGCCTCCTGCGCAGATCTCTGACTGGGACGACCTGGTCAAGGCCTTCACTAGAAATTTCCAAGGTACATACGTGCGCCCTGGGAACTCGTGGGATCTTTGGAGCTGCCGCCAACAGCCAGGGGAATCCCTGCGAGAGTACATCTGGCGGTTTTCAAAATAGCGCACCGAGTTGCCCAACATCACCAACTCGGACGTCATCGGGGCATTCCTCGCCGGCACCACTTGCCGAGACCTAGTGAGCAAACTGGGACGCAAGACTCCCACCAAGGCGAGCGAATTGATGGACATAGCCACCAAGTTCGCCTCTGGTCAGGAGGCGATCGAGGCCATCTTCCGGAAGGACAAGCAGCCTCAAGGAAGACAGAAGGAAGACGCCCCCGAGGCGTCCGTCCAGCGTGGCACGAAGAAGAAGGCCAGGAAGAAGGCGCAAGCAAAACGCGACGCTGTTGACGCGGATCTCGTCGCTGCTGCCGAGCACAGGAATCCTCGGAAGCCTTCCGGAGGGGCCAACATGTTCGACAAGATGCTCAAGGAGTTGTGCCCCTATCACAGGGGTCCCGTCAAGCACACCCTTGAAGAATGCGACATGCTCCGGCGTTACTTCAACAAGGCTGGACCCTCGACAGAAGGCGGCAAGGACCAAGGCAACAACAAGAAGGGGGGCGACAAGGAAGAGGAGTTCCCGGAGGTCCGCAAATGCTTCATGATCTACGGTGGGCAAGTGGCGAACGCCTCGGCTCGGCACCGCAAGCAGGAGCGCCGAGAGGTCTGCTCGGTGAAGGTAGCGGCGTTAGTCTACCTAGACTGGTCCGACAAGCCCATCACCTTCGACCAAGGCGACCACCCCGACTGCGTACCGAGCCCAGGAAGGTACCCACTCGTCGTCGACCCTATCATCGACAACGCTAGGCTCACCAAGGTCCTCATGGACAGAGGCAGCAGCCTCAACATCATCTACGTCGAGACCCTAGGGCTCTTGGGGGTTGATTTGTCCTCGATCCGGGCCGGTGCAGCACCTTTTCACGGGATCGTCCCCGGTAAGCGCGTCCTGCCCCTTGGGCAACTTGATTTGCTCGTCTGCTTCAGAACTCCCTCCAACTTCCGAAAGGAAACCCTTACTTTCGAGGTGGTTGGGTTCCGAGGGACCTACCACGCGGTGCTGGGAAAACCGTGCTACGCCAAGTTCATGGCCGTCCCCAACTACACGTACCTCAAGCTCAAGATGCCAGGCCCAAAGGGAGTCATCACCGTCGGATCCACGTACCGACATGCTTACGAGTGCAACGTGGAATGTGTGGAGTACGCTGAGGCCATCGCCGAGTTCGAGGCCCTCATCGCCGACCTAGATTGCCTCTCCAAGGAGGCGCCAGATGCGAAGCGCCACACCGGCAGCTTCGAACCGGCCGAGGCGGTTAAGTCCGTCCCTCTCGACCCTAGCAACGACGCCGGCAAGAAAGTCAGGATCGGCTCCGAGCTCGACCCCAAATAGGAAGCAGTGCTCGTCGACTTTCTCCACGCAAACGCTAAAATTTTTGCGTGGAGTCCCTCGGACATGCCCGGCATACCGAGGGATGTCGCCGAGCACTCACTAGACATCTGAGCCGGTGCCCGACCTGTGAAGCAGCATCTGCGCCGTTTTGATGAAGAAAAGCGCAGAGCCATAGGCGAGGAGGTCCACAAGCTAATGGTTGCAGGGTTCATCAAAGAGGTATTCCATCCAGAATGGTTAGCTAACCCTGTGCTTGTAAAGAAGAAAGGTGGGAAATGGAGGATGTGCGTAGACTACACTGGGTTGAATAAAAGCATGTCCGAAGGTTCCCTACCCTCTGCCTCGCTTCGATCAAATTGTGGACTCCACTGCTGGGTGCGAAACCCTGTCATTCCTCGACGCCTATTCAGGCTATCACCAAATCAAGATGAAAGAGTCCAACCAGCTCGCGACTTCTTTTATCACACCTTTTGGCATGTATTGTTATACTACTATGCCATTTGGCTTGAGGAATGCAGGTGCGACCTACCAAAGGTGCATGAACCATGTGTTTGAAGAGCACATCGGCAGAACGGTCGAGGCTTACGTCGATGGCATCGTTGTCAAGACAAGGAAAACCTCCAACCTCCTCTCTGACCTTGAGACAACATTCAGGTGTCTAAGAGCGAAGGGTGTAAAACTCAATCCCGAGAAGTGTGTCTTTGGAGTCCCCCGAGGTATGCTCCTGGGGTTCATCGTCTTCGAACGAGGCATCGAGGCCAACCCGGAGAAAATCGCAGCCATCACCAACATGGGACCCATCAAAGATTTAAAGGGAGTACGAAGGGTCATGGGATGCCTTGCGGCTCTGAGTCGCTTCATCTCGCGCCTCGGCGAGAAAGGATTGCCCTTGTACCGCCTCTTAAGGAAGGCCGAGCGCTTCACTTGGACCCCCGAGGCCGAAGAAGCCCTCGGAAACTTAAAGGCACTCCTTACTAATGCACCCATTTTGGTGCCCCCCGCTGCGGGAGAAGCCCTCTTGATTTACGTAGCCGCAACCACTCAGGTGGTCAGCGCCGCGATCGTAGTCGAGAGACGAGAAGAGGGGCATACACTGCTCATCCAGAGGCCGGTCTACTTCATCAGCGAGGTGCTATCCGAGACCAAGATCCGCTACCCACAAATCCAGAAGCTACTGTACGCAGTGATTCTGACACGGCGAAAGTTGCGACACTACTTCGAGTCTCATCCGGTGACTGTGGTGTCATCCTTCCCCCTGGGAGAGATCATCTAGTGTCGAGAGGCCTCGGGTAGGATAGCAAAATGGACAGTGGAGCTCATGGGTGAAACACTTTCATTCGCCCCTCGGAAGGCCATAAAATCTCAAGTCTTGGCAGACTTCCTGGCTGAATGGGTCGACACCCAATTGCCGACAGCTCCAATCCAGGCCGAACTTTGGACCATGTACTTCGATGGGTCGCTTATGAAATCCGGAGCGGGTGCTGGCTTGCTCTTCATCTCTCCCCTTGGGAAACATGTGCGCTACATGATACGCCTCCATTTTCCGGCGTCAAACAACATGGCCGAGTACGAGGCTTTGGTTAATGGGTTGCGCATCGCCGTCGAGCTAGGGGTTCGGCGCCTCGACGCTTGTGGCGACTCACAGCTCGTTATTGACCAAGTCATGAAGAACTCCCACTGCCGCGATCGAAAAATGGAGGCCTATTGCGACGAAGTTCGGCGCTTGGATGATAAGTTCTACAGGCTGGAACTCAACCATGTTGCTCGACGGTACAACGAGACTGCGGATGAGCTAGCTAAAATAGCCTCAGGATGAACGACGGTTCCCCCGGACGTCATCTCCGGGGACATATATCAACCATCCATCAAACTCGACGACGCACCCGAACCCGAGGTGACCTCGGCCTAGCCCAAGGTACCCTCGGCCGCCGAGGGTGAGGCCTTGCGCGTCGAGGGAGAGCAGAATGGGGTTGCGCCAAACCAAAACTGGCAGACCCTGTACCTGGAATATCTCCTCCGAGGAGAGTTGCCCCTCGACAAGGCCGAAGCTCGGCGACTGGCTCAGCGTGCCAAGTCGTTTGTTTTACTGGGTGATGAAAAAGAGTTGTACCACCGTAGCCCCTCAGGCATTTTCCAACGATGCATATCTGTCGCCCAAGGACAAGAGCTGTTACAAGAAATACACTCGGGGGCTTGCGGTCACCATGCAGCACCTCGAGCCCTCGTGGGAAACGCTTTCCGACAAGGTTTCTACTGGCCGACCGCGATGGCCAATGCCACTAGGATTGTACGCTCCTGTCGAGGGTGTCAATTCTATGCGAGACAGACGCACCTGCCCGCTCAGACCCTACAGACAATACCTATCACTTGGTCGTTTGTCGTATGGGGTCTGGACCTCGTCGGTCCCTTGCAGAAGGCACCCGGGGGCTTCACGCACCTGCTGGTCGCCATCAATAAATTCTCCAAGTGGATCGAGGTCCGACCCTTAACCCGCATCGGGTCCGAGCAGGCGGTGGCGTTCTTCACAAATATCATCCATCGCTTTGGGGTCCCAAACTCCATCATCACCGACAATGGCACGCAGTTCACTGGGAAAAAGTTCCTGGACTTCTGCGAAGACCACCACATCTGTGTGGACTGGGCCGCCGTAGCTCACCCAATGACAAATGGGCAGGTGGAGCGCGCCAACGGTATGATTTTGCAGGGACTAAAACCGAGGATCTACAACGACCTCAACAAGTTTGGCAAGCGGTGGATAAAAGAACTACCCTCGGTGGTTTGGAGTCTGAGGACGACGCCGAGCCGGGCCACGGGTTTCTCGCCGTTCTTTCTAGTCTATGGGGCCGAGGCCGTCCTACCCACGGACTTAGAATACGGTTCCCCGAGGACAAAGGCAAACGACGACCGAAGCAACCAGACCAGCCGAGAAGATTCATTGGACCAGCTGGAAGAGGCTTGGGACGTGGCCTTACTACACTCGGCGCGGTATCAGCAGTCTCTGCGACGCTACCACGCCCGAAGGGTTCGGCCCCGAGGCTTCCAAGTGGGAGACTTGGTACTTCGGCTGCGACAAGACGCCCGAGGGCGCCACAAGCTTACTCCTCCCTTGGAAGAGTCGTTCATCATCGCCAAGATTTTGAAGCCCGGGACATACAAGCTGGCCAACGATCGAGGCGAGGTCTACAACAATGCTTGGAACATCCAACAGCTACGTCGCTTCTACCCTTAAAATGTTTCAAGTCGTTCATGTATCTCGCTTTCTTTACATATATAAATAAAGTCTAACCGTCAAGGAAGGATCAGCCTTGCCTCGGCAAAACCCGACCCTCCCTCGGGGGCTAGAAGGGGGGAACCCCCTCTGCGTCAAAATTTTCCGAGGAAAAGTTTTCTACCAAAACAACTTTCGTGCTTTTCGACTATATCGATAACGGAATCCTAAAAACATCGAGAGGAACACTTAAACAGCAAGGCCGACCGAGCCGAGGGACTCCTACGCCTCTGGGATACGGATACCTCACTCATCACCTTCCGCAAAAAGTAACTCACGCTCGGACAAGTGATTCTACTACCGACGAACAAGTCCTAATGCACGAAACGAAAGGAAAGAAGACGCAGCTTTATAATCCGACAATAAAAATGTTTAGGCCTCAGCGGCCGCAAAAAACATACGCATACTTAGAACAAACTGTTCCTGTAGGCTCAGGCATCGGCAGGGGGAGGAGCAGCACCCTCGGCGTCGTTTCCACCCTCGGCAGAATCTGGCCCGGCCTCAGACGGCGACACGGGCGGAAGGACCTCCACCTCAAAGGAGGAAGCCAGTGCCGTGCTTGGGCCCTTGACAGCCACGTCAAGCCTCTGGACCTTGGCTAAGGCGGCCTCCTCTTCGTCGGGTAAGCAGTACCCCTCGCTGATCCGCTCCAGATCCACGTCGTAGTGGGAAGCGAGAACGGCGAAGGCCCGCCTAACACCGTGGTGCAGCGCCCCACGGAGTCTGCTGCGCACATGGCCGCCCAAGGCCCACAGGTGACTCTGGGGGGAGCTACCCGAGGGGACGTCGTTGAGGCCAAAGGCTCGACAAAAGGCCGAGATGGCCTCGAACATGGCCACGCGGTCGGCCTCCTTCTGCTCAGCCGCCTGGGCAAGCGCCTTGCAGTTCTTGACGGACTCGTTAAGAGCCGTCTCGAACCCTGTAGACAGCCGAACAAAATTCTTCAAACACAAGATGAAGAACGAAGCTAAATCAAAGTCACAAAGCGGGCAAAACATACCTTCGGCCCAGGCACGCTGCTGCGAGGCCACGGCTTAGGCAGACTGGGCAGACCCGACGGCCACGGTCAGGCCCTCCGCAAGGGTCCCGGCCTGAGCGGACGCCTCGGCTAGCCACTCTGTAGCCTCAGCCAGCTGACCCTAAGGGCCTCAGCCCGGCTCACGGCCTCGGCAGCTTGGCTCCGAGATTGGTTCCCCTCGCCGATGACCTGGCCAAGCTCCAGTTGCCGCTGCTGCATCTCCTCGGCCTGGGAAGCCACCTGCTCCCGGGCCAACGAAGCCTCCGTCCGTGCCGACGCCGCCTCTACCTGCGCCGCCGCTGCCTCCGACTTCAGCTCATCACATAGCAGCCGAAGGTCCACCACCTCGGCACTCCGTTGGGCGAGGCGCTCATTGGCCTCGGTAAGCGCGGCCCACTAGGACCGCAGCGAATCCCAGACGTCGCTCTCGCGGCAGATGAATAGCAACTTGGCGGTGCTCATGTCCGCAAGTTCCTGAGGAAGGAAAACAAGATATTACAAAGAATGTCCTGGTCACGCAAGGTGTACGTCTAAATCCTTACCTAGAAGACCCTAGGAACGTCCCTGGAAAGGATCTCCATGGTCGACCGAAGCGACCTCATCGCCGCCTTGGTATACTCACGAAAATTATCCCGAGACCTCTCCTCCAGCTCATCGTTGAGGGAGGGGAGGGGCTCCGAGTCCGAGGTATCGCGGCTCCAGAACAGGAGCGGCTGCCCACACCACTCATTGGGGTTGAGCTGCGCGGGGATAAGGCCGCTGCTCCCCAAGACGGGCCACGGTTCTACGCGCCCATCGACCAAGGCGTCGGGTCCCCCTACAGCCGACACATCAGGTACTGCCGCAGTCGACGTACTGGGCCTCCCCTCGGCTAAGGTGGCAGGCCCCCGATCACCGACCTCGG
Source organism: Zea mays (assembly GCF_902167145.1). Classification (NCBI taxonomy): domain Eukaryota; kingdom Viridiplantae; phylum Streptophyta; class Magnoliopsida; order Poales; family Poaceae; genus Zea; species Zea mays. The sequence goes on from NC_050104.1 coordinate 134,993,098, forward strand.
CAACGACGGTCGCCCTCTCCTCATGGCCGAGAACAGGGAGGTCGAGGATGATCATGGGCGGCGGCGCCTCAACCATCCCGACGTCGGCGGCGACGGGCGGCTCCGCGGGCGAATCAACGACGGCCCCGGCAGGAGTCGATGCCGGCACCAGCAACAAATCAGCCAGGCTCGAAGCCGCGGCCGCGTCAGCGGCCTCCCGTGGCATGATGGCCGCTCCAACAGGGGGGTCAGCCTGGGAGGCTTGCCCCATGGCAGCTCGTGCCGCCTGGGCCCCCCGCCGGAGGGCGCCTTGTGCGGAGGCCAACCAACCGGCATGGCACGCCGCAGTACCGGCTGCAGAGGCCGGGCCCGTCTTAAGGGCCTTCGTGGGGGCCAGACCAGCCAAGCCCTGCCTCCGCTTGCTAAAAGAAAGAGAGAGAGCAAGTTCAAGACACACAGTGAAAAAACCAAAACAGAGGTATCCTCAGATACTTACCCGCTCCGGGGCAAAGCCAATCGTGCCTGCGGGGAGGCCCCTCGGGCCCCGGTCTTCGTAGGCACTGCCGAGGGTTGCCCCACTGCCGGCTTTGGCACCGCTTCCGCCTCGGGCACCCGAGGCGCCGAAGGGGCGGCCCGCCCAGGCGTCGTCACGACGGCCGGGGGACCAACCTCCTGTACAGCCGGCATGGGCGCTTACTCTTGGGGGACAGGCGGATCGGCCTGACCCCCCGGAGTCGCCCCAATTACCTCGGCCAAGGGGTCAAGTACCCCCTCGGCCTGCCCCCGCTCCTCGGACCGAGACCTTGGTGTCCCGGCCCCAGGCACTGATGGTACCAGCCCACCTGGAGGCTGGCTCGGCGACCCCTGGCCCAGCCTCGGGTCCGAACTGAGGCCAAGTCGGGCCACCATGTTGTCGTCTTCATCATCATCATCGTCGTTAGGCGTCTCAGGCGACGGCTCCAACGGGAGCCCATCCCTTGCCTGCCTCCGATGACGCTTCTCCAAGGCTTCCCGAGCTCGCATCCTCTCGCGAGCTCGGGCCTTTTCCGCATCCTTCTTCTCTTTTCCTTCTCCGCGGCGAGCCTCCGCGCGGCTCGGCCCATCGCGTCCTCCGGGACCGGTGGAAGGGAGGGTTTAAAACTCCTCAACCCCTGAGGACGAACAAAAATCCCAACAGTAAGGGCTAAAAACGTAAAAACACGGCGCAAAACAGAAGGAGGATCGGACACTTACCAGGGACACATACCCACGGTCGGGACGCATCGCGGGCTGGCTAAGGGCACCGGCATCCAGCCTCCCTACCGTACCCGCTACCCGCTTGAGGAGGTCGTCAGCGGAGAGAGAGGTCGAGGACATCCGCGAGCCCTCCAAATCGACCCCCAGCTTCATCTCCGAGAGCCGCAACCGCCACTCTGCCAAAGGGAGCACCCTCCGTGATGGATAGCGGCGACGACCCCCGCAGCGGTAAGGCCCTCATCTCGTAACTTCTGCAAGGCATGCAGAATAGGCTGGAGCTTCTCCTGGTTCTCGCGCGTTGCCCCCCAGCGCCAGTTATTGCCGGCGGCGGTCACCACTCGTTGAGAAAACGGCGGAAGCATCCCGTCGTCGTTCCGGAGATAAAACCACCGGCTCTGCCACCCCTTGTTCAAAGACACAAGGGAGGCAGGGATGTACTGCTGCGTGCTCCCCGACCTTAGCTGGAGGGTGCAGCCACCAGCCCGCACCGCCATACGAACCTTCTTCACATCCGTCGACGCGGCGAAGAACTCCGCGGAGAAGAGATGGGTCCACAGGTCCCAGTGTGGGTCAATTCCCAAAAAACCCTCGCAAACCGCCACGAAGATGGCCGCTTGCGCGATAGAGTTGGGGTTGAAGTTATGCAGCTCCACCCCGTAGTAGTGCAGGAGCGCCCGCATGAAGCGGCTCGCCGGCACTCCAAACCCCCGCTCATGGAAGGGGATGAAACTGACCACGTACCCCGGCGGCGGAGTCGGGTCAGCCTCGCTCCCGGGGGCCATCCACTCAGGCTGCGGCTCTCCGGAGAGAGGACGGAGCAAACCATCGGCAACAAGGGCCTCCAGATCCTCCACAGTAACAGTGGAGAAAGGCCACGGGTCGCGCGGCGGAACGACGGTCACCTTGTCAGCCATCGCCGAACGGAGGTGGTGGAGGCGGAGGGGATGAGGTGTGTGGTTTTCTCTGTCTACTCTCTTAGGTTGCGGAAACCAAAGCAGAAGGCAAGCGCAAATGGTAGGGTAAAGAACCACCACCGGCCCCTCTTCCGGGTATATAAAGGCCCGGGCGAGATCCACCCAAAACTTCGCCCGAACCCGTCGCGAAATTCAAACTCGAAGGTGAAACGGTTTTTCTGTTCCTCGAACGACTCACGCACGCGCAACAGATGCCCAGCGAATCGCCCGTCCTGTCGCATTAACTCCTTGGCAGGGCAAGCGACACCTCTGGCAGGCGAAGCGGGCGCCGTTTCACCTCCGTCATGATGACCGCATCAAAAAAGGTGTGCCACATTATTTAAATTTGAATCCTTTTCCTTTTCCTCTCTCTCTCTCTCTCTTGCCACACGGACCGGAAAAGGGGATATTTCGAAAAGTATCCTTCTCAGCGAAGGAAACAGGCCCCGAGCCCTCCTACTGATCAGGGGTTCGAAGGTTGCGCCCTACGGGGTTCGGCAACCGCCCCAGAGCACTCGGGCTCTGAGCCCTTTACTAATCAGGGGATCGAAGGCTGGCCCCTCGGAAGGGTTCGACAGTCGCCCCAGAGCATGCAGAGTCAGGGATGACCCTGGGTACGTCCGTTACATGGCCGAGGCTCGGGCTATGCTCCCGAGGTACCCTAGGACATTTCCGAGACCAGCGGGAACGATTTGTAATGGAATCCCACCGGAGGGAGGCACCGAGCCCTCGGACCCTATCAAATGGGTCTAGGTCCAGCAAATCACATGCAGGTACTTTTGGAGCGCGCCTCTGGGCCACTAGCCGACCCTTATCGAACGGTGCTTGGGCGTCCACTCGGATCACCCATTAGCAACTCACGGGAAACACCATGTTCGGTGCCCTCCGAGGGTAACATGGCGCTCCCCCCCTTCCTCCTTGCGAAAAGGCGACGAAGGGGCGTACAATAAAAGTCGAGACGGTCCTTGATCGTCCTCTCACTCCGTGCAGAGGCTCGGGGGCTGCTCTCGCACCAGGCTACGGCCAAACTGTTGACCACGTCAACAAACCAGCTTAAAAACTCGGAGCCTGACCGTGCACCCGGGCTATGGCCAGGCCACATGAGGGAACAACAAGGCCGACCGAGGCATCACAAAAAGAATTAAGACCTCAGAGGAGTCAAACCACTCCTCCGAGGCCTCGGGGGCTACACCCGACGGGTGCGCTCGCGCGCACCCATCAGAACAAAATATAACCGAGAAAGGCTGGTCCTCTTGCAAAAAATCCGGCAGAACCTCCAAGCGAGTACCTACACTCCCTTCAAGGCTCGGGGGCTACTGTCGGGGACCGTAATTAGGGGTACCCCCAATGCTCCTTAACCTGGCTGGTAAACATCTTCAGAACAAACTGTAAAGACTGATAAGCACGGTTCAGGTCAAGGCCTCGTCTACCAAGGGACGCGATCTCGTCTCACCCGAGCCCGTCCTCGGGCGGGAACAGTAGTCCCAGACAGATTCACGCCTCGCCCGAGGGCCTCCTCAGGCAGTGGGTGCACCCTCGTCTCGCCCGAAGTCTAGCTCGGGCAAGCTTTGTCGTACAGCGACCTCGGCCAAATCGCCTTACCAACCGACCGTATTGCATGCACATTTAATGCGGGGATCGCCTGACACCTTATCCTAACACACGCGCCTCAGTCGGCAAGGTCGAAGTGGCCGCAGTCACTTCGCCCCTTTACTGATAGTTCTGACAAGAAAATGGCACTATTCACCCCGTTTCGACTGCTGTGCCAACCACCAGGGTAAAACTAAGTCACGATCTCCCCCGAGTTCAGCCTCGGGCGCAACAGGTGGCTCCGCCTCGTCCGACCCTAGGCCTCGGCCTCGGGAGGAGTCACATCCTCGCCCGACCTCGGCCTCAGGAGAAGTCTCCGCCTCACCCGACCTCGGGCTCGGACCGACCACACCACAGGGGATACATCATTACCCTACCCCTAGCTAGCTGCCTCAGGCTACGAAGGAACAAGACCGATGTCCTATCTGGATTACTCCGGTAACAGGTAATGATGGTTCCCCGCGTGCGTCCATGACGTCGGTTGTTCTCAACCCTCTACGAAAGCAAAGAAACGTCAGCAGGACCCCGGGCCACACCGTCAGCTACACTTCTACAGGGCTCAAGCACTTCGCCAACGGCCACGTTAGCCATATATACAGGCTCTGGCACTTCTCCGCCGGCCACGTTAGCACATAGCTACACCCCCATTGTACAGCTGGACCATCTCCTTGTATCCATAAAAGGGGATGTCTAGGGCCTGGCGAAAGGAGAGGAGAGGAAAGGAGAAGAGAAGAGCAGAGGCAGGCAGAGTGGGAGAAACGCAGAGGAGGCTAACTCAGACAGCTCACATCAGGGCCAGACCCTCTCTCTCTATCTCTCTCTCTCTCTCTCTCTCTCTCTCTCTCTCTCTCTCTCTCTCTCTCTCTCTCTCTCTCTCTCTCGCGCGCGCGCGCGACGCTTGTAACCCCTACTACGAGCACCCCGGTGCAAGATAATATAAGCCTCATCCCCCTCTTGTGTTCCATCTTGCATCAACCCATCTGGGCAGGGATACGCAGCGATAAATTCACTGGTCGGTTGAGGGTCCTCGCAGGTCCGAAACGCCGACAACCAACAAAGGGGGATATCGAGATTGCTTATGTTAGCACTAAAGAACAATTAGCCGATATCTTTACCAAACCACTAGATGAGAAAACCTTTACCAAACCTAGAAATGAGCTAAACATTCTTGATTCTCAGAATTTTGATTGATACTTTGCACACATATATAGCTCATAGACTAGTGTGTTTTTCGATAGCTCATTTATATACCTTTGGTCATATCTCTTTCATGTGCTATGACTAGTGTGTTTTTAAGTAAATTCTTATGCTAAGTCATAGATTGAAAGGGAAATGGAGTCTTCGGCGAAGACAAGGCTTCCACTCCACTCCACCGGTATTATTTACCCTTCGCCGTCACTCCGCACCGCTCTCCACTTTGGTATAATCTTCACTCTTATTACTCATACCATTGGGGAGAAAGTGAAGAGGGCTCTAAGGACTCCGTTTTGGCGATTAATGCCAAAGGGGGTGAGAGTATTAGCCCAAAGCAAAAGGACCGCACCACCATGCCAATTTCAATTTTTTTCAAAACAAAGTTGTTTTCAATTGGTATCTTTGAAATTAGTATTCCTCTAAGAAATTCTATCTCAAATGACATCTATATTTTAAGGAGGAGTTTTTCAAAAATTGGTATCGAAAATATTTGATCTTCTTTCAATTTGTAAAACCCTCTTGAACACTAAGAGGAGAATTTCATTAAGGGGTAGTTTTGTTTAGTCAAAGGAAAAGCATTTGAAACAGGGGGAGAAAATTTCAAATCTTGAAAATGCTTCTCGAAATCTTATTCATTTACCTTTGACTATTTGCAAAAGACTTTGAAAAGAATTTCCATGAACATTTGCAAAAACAAAACAAGTGGTGCAAGCGTGGTCCAAAATGTTAAAAGGAAGAAAGCAATCCATGCATATCTTATGAAAGTATTGGTTTTATTCCAAGCAACCTTTGCACTTACCTTATGCAAACTAGTTCAATTATGCACTTATATATTTGCTTTGGTTTGTGTTGGCATCAATCACCAAAAAGGGGGAGATTGAAAGGGAAATAGGGTCAAACATTTTCCTAAATAATTTTGGTGGTTGAATTGTCCAACACAAACAATTGGACTAACTAGTTTGCTCTAGATTACATGTTCTACAAGTGCCAAAGGTTCAACACAAACTAATAAAAAAAGTTAAAGTTAGGGTTCAAAAAGAAAGGAGCAAAACCAACCGAAGGCTGCCCTGGTCTGGCGCACCGGACTGTCCGGTGTGCCACCGGACAGTGTCCGGTGCACCAGGGAGATCAACTCTGAACTGCTCAGCTTCGGGTTTTTGGAGAGCCACTCCGCTATAATTCACCGGACTGTCCGGTGTGCCAAGCGGAGCAACGGCTACTATGCCAACGGTCGTCTGCAAAAGTGAACAGTGAACGTGAACAGTGCACGGACAGCGTGCGTAGAGTCAGAGCAGCGCCAGAAGGCGCACCGAACAGTGAACAGTGACTGTCCGATGTGACACCGGACTGTCCGTTGCCCCAATCTATCAGAGCTCCAACGGTCGAACCCTAACGGTTGGGTGACGTGGCTGGCGCACCAGACAGTATCCGGTGGCGCACCGGACTGTACGGTGCGCCCATCGACAGACAGCCTCCCCAACGGCCATTTTGGTGGGTGGGGCTATAAATACCCCCAACCACCACACTTCAAGGCATCCAAGTTTTCAGCCATTGCATTCAATACAAGAGCTCTAGACTTCACTCCAAGACACAAAACAAAAGATCAAATCCTCTACAAGTCCCAAACTCATTCCAAAGACTTAGTGGCTTGTGAGAGAGAGACACCTGTGTTCATTTGAGTTCTTGTCGCTTGGATCGCTTTTCTTATTCCTCCATTCTTGTTCTCAAGCAACTTGTAATCAAGCAAGAGACACCAAGTTCTGGTGGTCCTTGTAAGGGGTCTAAATGACCCGTTGATTAAGGAGAAAAGCTCACTCGGTCTAGGTGACCGTTTGAGAGAGAGGGAAAGGGTTGAAAGAGACCTGGTCTTTGTGACCACCTCAACGGAGAGTATGTTTACAAGAACCGAACCTCGATAAAACAAATTACCGTGTCATCCGCTTTATTTGCTTGTGATTTGTTTTCGCCCTTTTTCTTTCGGACTCGACCTTATTTCTAACGCTAATCCCGTCTTATAGTTGTGCTTAAAGTTTATAAATTTCAGATTTGTCTATTCACCCCCGGCGACTTTCAAAAAGTTAACATATTTTCAATTTCATTGTTATATATCAAAGACGCCACATTTACCACTTCCTTGGTTAAAACATACTCAAATCTACACTACAAGATTAAAGAGAACACATTCCAAGGACGCATTTCTGTTTTTTTACATTACCAACTAATTTTTTAGAGTTATTCACGTCTACAAGAATTTGAACGGTTCTATTTACATCATACAACAAAGTACTTGGTATTTATTATGAACGTACGAACGTACAACAAAGGTAGTAGACTAGTAATAGTGAGTACTGTGGTTCCTTTATAGGGAGTATATTGTAGAAGGGTCCACACAGAAGAGACGGAAAGCATAACTGTGGCCTGTGCCACGACACGAGTCCCGGCACATTGACGCAGCACCACGTGACAGGACGTCCCCATCCGTCCGTCCGTTCATCCAGCAGACGGCCGATCCAGCGTCGTTTCGCGCGGCCCACGGAACATTAGCGCTGGGCCCCACCCAAAGCCTTTCCAGCTCCATCTGACCTGAGCCGTCTCCTCCGCAGCTCAGCTCCAGCTCCAGGGCAGGGTCTACGGGCCATGTCGGCGGGGCGCGCGGCATACTAGTCCCGCGCCCTCCCGGGCCCGGCCACTAGTGGAAGCATCTCGCTGAAAGCAAGGGGGCGCGCGCCCCCGGGCTCGGGACACGAGGGGGCATCCCATCGATGCCTTGCTGGGACGGCCTGCCGCTGCCGTGTGGACCCACGCGAGGGGGACAGCGACTGTGTAGCACCGTGGGCGGGGTGGGCCCCAGCGGAGTCAAGCGGGTGTAAATTGCAGCCTCTGCTCTGGCGGCCCCCGTGCTTTCATCATTCCGCTCCCCACACCCCTGTTCGTGGCGGCCTCCGCCCCTCCCTCTCAGGCTCTCACCACCGTCTGCTGGTGGTTGCCGCGGCGCCGCTCCTCCCTCGTGGTGGCGGTGGAGGACTACGGTCGGGGATCGACGGCTTCTTCGTCCGTTGGGTAAGTAATCTGTGCCATCCGGGCTGTGGATTACCGTGTTCCGAGCCGCAGCTTTGGTCCCCACTCGGATCCAAACATTTCTTCCCCCGTTCATTCAGTTTGTTGTGGCCTGTGGGGTTTCGCTTGCCACGTGGTGCCCCACGAATCCAACCCGAGCCGTGATTGCGTCTGCGGTTAGTTTAGGTTTTTCGTAGCGCTGTTCTTCAGTGCGCGAGATCGATCTAAGATGTTGGTAGGCGCACCCGCGCGGTATTAACCTGTTGGTGCCCAATTAAGGTGGAGGACTAGAAGGCTATCCTCGTATGGATCCTCTTGCCTCTCCCGTCTTCTTTCGCTGCCTTCCTATTGAAGAAACTAATTCTGGGAAGAAAGGCATGGGTGGGAGAAAAGCTTTAGCAGTTTCTGTTGTCTGAGGCAAAGTTTAACGATTTCGATCGTTCAAGTTCACATCTTGGTCCTCTAGGACTAGGAACAGCTTCGCAGAAATTCGCATAGTTATGTATGAATAATCTTTTCACTGCAAAGAGAAGTATTATAGGTACTTATCTGGAAAGTTTTTGGCACTCAATTAAGTCTTCTTGGTTTAGATTTTATATAGTTCTGATCATATGGCTTCTTATCAGCATACTTGTCTTGGGTGGTCTAGTTGGATCATGTAAGTTGTGTTTCAAATTTTATATGGCTATCTGTCTAGTGGAGCTCTGTGCTCAGATCTTGGAAACGTTGCCGGTTTTGCAGTTGGCAGGCGAGGCGATACATCAACCAACCAAAAGAAATGTCAGCTGGCAGGCAAGCATACTGGTGTTACCAGTGCCGACAGAGGGTGAGGCCACGGGGCCGGGAGATGGTTTGTCCCTACTGCGATTCTGGGTTTGTGGCTGAAATGGATGATGTAGATGCTCTCATGAGCCACTTCGTTGGGACGGATCCTGATTTCCATCGCGACCCACGGTTCGGGATCATGGAGGCGATCTCCGCCGTGATGCGGCATGGTATGGCAGGGATGAACCGGGAGGTTGATGTCAGAGGGAGGCCGAACTTCTTTTCAGACCTGGAGATGGAGTTCGGTTCAGGGCCATGGCTGCTCTTCCGTGGCCAGCTCCCCGGCCACCTCACCGAGGACAACGGTTTCGATGTTTTCGTCAATGGACGACGTGGCGGCGGCGGCGGCGGCGGCGGCATGAGGAGGGCCAACATCGCGGACTACTTCGTTGGCCCTGGACTGGATGATCTTATCGAGCAGTTGACCCAGAATGATCGCCGAGGACCACCACCTGCTGCACAGTCCTCGATCGACGCTATGCCCACAGTGAAGATCACCCAGAGGCATCTCAGTGGGGACTCGCACTGCCCTATCTGCAAGGAGAAGTTCGAGATGGGATCCGAAGAAGCAAGAGAGATGCCATGCAAGCACCTGTACCACTCCGACTGCATAGTTCCTTGGTTAGAGCAGCACAATTCCTGCCCCGTTTGCCGTTACGAGCTCCCGCCACAGGGCTCTGCCACCGGTGCTAGCTGCTCGCGCGCGAGATCAACCGACCAGAGCCAGAGCTCAAGTAGTTCAAGCAGCAGCGGGAGAACCAGTGGGCGTCAAAGGAGAAGGAACCCGTTCTCGTTCCTGTGGCCTTTCCGCTCATCAAGTAGTTCTCGCTAGATTAGCCTCTGGTAATCTTTGCTCAGGTTCGAAATACTGTTTGTTTTTTTGGGTCAAATACGCTGGTCTAATGGGCTTTAATGTGGTGGGATCTCAATCTGTACTGTATGGTTTGTTAATGATCGCCACACGATGCTTCTCCTTGCAAGTATATTATTATTACCACGGTATCATCACAGGCACTTGGTTTTGTTTACTTGTTTGTGAGCTTGCAAACAATTAGTATAAGCCTGATTAATGGATGTTCGGCTTCTTTTTAAAAGAGGCTAAAGTTATGATCGCCCATGTTCGGCTGATTGTTTGTTGCGACTGTACAAATAATTACTCGCAAAGCTGTCAGTTACCGAAAAAGATAAAGATGGACGACTGTGACCGTTCCTTCACCACCCGCTCTAGGAGCAGTGGAGCACAGCTTGGCTAGCATGTCCGTGCTTTCATTTTTGAAAGATTTTGTGCTGTGGTATGAGAATAAATACATGGACATGATTGGCTGGAAAATTACTCACAGTGGAGCCAATGCACTTTGGCTGGTTCATCTGCCTGCTACCTCCTGGCTTCGCTTGGCTAGCTGTTGCTCTGTTTTCACCTCGTGGCACCTTGTGTATGCCGACCTCTTCATTAATGATTAAGCCAATGGCAAGCATTTCTACGGATCTTATATTGCATAGGGCGTTGGTGTCCATTTCTGTATTGAGCCATTTGCAATTCATCACTGAACTGTTTTGTTAGAAACTTGCGTTGATTATGACAATGGCAAGCTGTTTTGCAATGCAGTTGGTGCTTCTTTCCTGTCGGCTAGTTTGGGAGTAAAAAAACCGAATAGGATTGGAGACACTAAAATCCTTTTTATTCAAAATAGAATTCAAAATAGAATAAGTAAGTGATTTTAGCCTCTCTAATCCTCTCCGGTTTTACATGTATATTCTTATCCCACATGGTAGCAGGCCGTTAGACTACCGGTCGGTGTCTTCCTGTCCACGGTCTCGCTAGAGTTTATCTCCAGCTGGACTTTCGCCAGCATGTGCTGTCGTCGTGATGTGGTGGCGTGAGGCAACCCTGAACTTGGAGCCATTGGGCAGGGCAGCTGATGGAGGACGCACACGCACGAATGAGAATGGTTCCATGGCGTGCATGGCTGTTCGCTTCGTTATCTGCTGCAGCTGTAATACACACAGATAAAAACAACATAGAATCAGTAGAAAATGGTACAGATTAAAGCCAAATGAATAGACTGATTCGTCGCGGTTCGCTGGTGCTTTGCCAGTTGCCCGGTCATTGTCCTTAGCATTCCTGCGAAACTTCCGGCGTTTTGTTGCCATCGCCCCCGGTGGGAGACTGGTTGTGGTGACCACGAGAGCAGAACACGTTGCTGTCCAGCCACTTTTTTTAAGGGCATGTTCGATTTCATCTTACTCCCTTCGGTTTCCTATTAGTTATCGTTTAGGACAACGACACAGTCTCCAAAATATAACTTTGACCAATGTTTTTTGTTAAAATACAAATGAACTCTTAATACATTTATACTTTTATAAAATTACTTTTTATGATAAATTGGCACATATAAATATTAGGTTCCAAAACTAAATAACAAAATAGTTATTTGTAGTCAAAATTTTATAAGTTTGACTCGAACCTTATCCAAAACGACAACTAATAGGAAACCGGAGGGAGTAATTCATATGAATTAGAGAGAGGATTTGGTGGGTTTTTTAAATTCATAGTAAGTTAAAATCTTTATTTTTTTCTAAATCTCATCCAATTCATATGACAATTCATAAGACGTAGGAATAACCGAATAAGATTTAACTGAAGCACGACGATCCCTTCGCTTCGGATAGCTGTTCAAATTTGGTGTAGCTGTAATTTATAGAGACAAAACACGGTACAATCAATAAAGGTCGATTTGGACTAAAACCAAGCTAATAAGCATGGTTCATGGGATCAGAGGAGCAGAGCGTTTGCAGCGCCACCAGTGTTGCAGGCGCGGAAGGCCGGAAGCCGTGTCTACGCTCTGTGGCCATGCGTGGCGAGCGACCAGTGGAGATTACACAAATCCAGATGCTGCCTCAAGTGCGAAGTTCTGTTAAGACTCATTTTAATTTCTGGGCTTTTTCTCAGGAATTGCTTGCAAAATGCACATCCTTCCGTGATGTCACCACCCGTTGCCGACACACCGGCGTGACACACTGACACGTGGTAACCAGGTCTCGCTACCGCTGGAGACTGCAGTGCCCGCCCTGTTTCATCTCTGCACCTAGGGCTCGGTCTACTCCGAAGGTCTCTGCTCTGGAATGAATCTGTACCTACCTGCCCATGAGGGTTACTGCAATCTTACAAACACGAAGCAGCCCTGGCAGCATACTTATGGTGTGTTTGTTTGAAGAATTATGAAATTATAAGTCCATTTCACAAATTTGATAAAATAAACATATTACTCATATTATTACTAATTATTGTTCTAATAGAATAAACATATTCCTCGTATTATTATTAATTATTGATCTATGAGGAATAGAATGGTGATGGATATTCCATTCCACAAACTAAATAAAAAAGTGAGAAATTAAAAGATAGACTACCTTATTCCTCAAACCAAACATACTATTAAAAAGCGAACAGGCTATTAAAGAGCAGCCGCGCTTAAAACATGACGAACTACGAACGGAGGTTCTGACAGTAAACACGAGGAGCTGACAGTTAACATATCAGATAGAGGTAATGAAAAATGTAAAGGAACAGTGGGCATTGCAGAGCCATTGAATGACATTACTGAAACACCAGAACCACAGCCAGCAAAGATGAAACCGTGTTTGAATGACCTTGACAGAAGAAGCCATCATGCTAACATCTCTAACCATATGGTCCACAGATAACACTCAAGCTGCATAGCATGGCACTCCAAAGGGAGAGAGAAAAAAAAATGGTTTTAAGTTGTCAGATCCATAATGGCAGTGACAATGTCCCCATTAGAAGCCTTGAGGGCCCTGACAGCCTTGGGCCTCGAAACAGATGCCTGGGTCATCACCAGCTCGATGTCCTTGGCCTCAACACCAGTTTCGTCGACCTCCTCGTCATTGTCTTCCTGGCCCGGGCCAGAAGTCTCTGGACTCGTGATCTGGCTCAAGTCAGGGGCCTTGAACTGTTCTGCGGCCTGGGTCTGCAGCTGGGAGCTGAGGTCCTCGATCTTGGCCTCGCCGAATATGACGTATGTGTCTGAGTTCGGGCTCTTGAACACATCTGGCTTCGAGATGACAAACAGTATCTGGGAAAAATATGTGCATTTATCATGTTAGCCAGACAACAATAAAGATAATATATACCATGTTAGCCAGACAACAATAAAGATAGGCCAGTTTGCGTGGTGAATTACATTCTTGCTTTTCTTCACAGTGACACGGCTGACACCAGTGATGGGCTTCATGCCAAGCTTCAGCATGGCTTTGCGGCTCTTCTTCTCACTCCTGCTTTGCTTTGACTTGCCGCTGGCATCCCCTTCTTGTCCTGAAGATGAAAATGACACCAATACTTGTCAGATACAGGTCTGCAATTGTTTCACACACCAGAGATAAAAACAGACAGCAAATTCAAAGGGTGCAGGTTAACAGGAAAACTAATGGCATAGCATTTGTTTGCCCACACAGGCTTCTGCACTGATCACAAACAAATGAGACTGCCTAACTAAGCAATTCAGTTTACTGTTTATAGCTGGGGTGTGTGTTTTCCAAGGATGTGGTTGATATGTAGCTGATATAGATAAAACAATATAGACAGTGCAATAGGGCAGTTATGTTAACCAGTAGCAGCAAAAACATCAACCACCTACAAGCATTGACAAGCTATGCATAACGTCAAACTTAACAAAATCCACTCTGGATCTTCATACATTGAGACAAAAGTCAATAACTGGCTTTAAATACATGGAAATATGATACATCAGACATGAAGATATCCTGCTCACAATACACTTGACTGTACAATCGAAATCACATTCACATATCAATTTACAGTGCCAGAAACAAATCTATACATATCCCTTACTCTATTATGTACATGTACAGGCACAGCAGTTCACGATTAAGCATCCAGAACTAGAAGTGCCAAATCATTTCACATAAATGATACAGACGGGTGAAGGGTGACAACGAGTTAATAAACATTACAAGCTCCAAGATATCAAGCCATCACTGTTTCACACATTATCTGAATAGAACTAAAGAGACATTCTCAGATCATAGTAACTCACCGTCAAGTTCATCATCATCCTCATCGTCCTCATCGTCGTCGTCCTCCTCATCCTCCACCACAACCTCCTCTGCCTGTTCATGGCATTAAACAGATAAGTATGCCAGTGGCACACATCCGAATAGTTGATGGACAACATTACCACGAAAACATATTGCGAGACGGCAAGCGAGATTAGAAGAATCGCGCCGCCCCCGTAACAAAAATAACAGTCCACGAAAAGCCGAGTCTATCAGAACCAACCATTTCCACCGTCCATAACAATAATATAATAATAAATAAATAATGCTCCTATAAAATGATGGAGCTTTACATGGTCCAGCAAGACCCACCTACGAAATCATTCTACTTCAAGTTCGTGGATCTGCAGCTAGAAATAAAACATCAAATCTATTTTGGACTGCAGTATCCATAGCCTATGCGACAGCGATTCCCCTTCTGATTCGGACCGTTCGGGAGGAGTGTGTGCGAAATCTCACCTCGGTCTTCTGCTCCTCGAGCTTCTGCTGCTCGATCTGGGTGGCGAGCTCCTCCGCAGTCTGCGCCGTCATCCTGGCGTCTCGGTGTTGTGGAAGGGAATGCGGGCAGAGCGACGGCGGCGACTTGGCAAAAAACCCTAGAGCAGACTCGCGCGTGCGGGCATTATTTATTGGAGGTTGAATCACACTAAACACCTCCATTTGTTGGGAATTTACATACACTCTAAAAAGATCGTACAGTATAGGTGTCCGAACCGAAGGGAAGTTGGTGATGGGCAGCGGCAGGGTTGTTTGGAACTTTCATCAAAAATAGTTTTACTCTAAAAAGTTAGCTAAATAGTTTAGACATATAAATCCAGAATTAACAAAACAAAATTAGACCTAGAGACTAATTTACTATTTTGATAGAGCACTTTAAAGTGTACACCACGAACTCAAGTTTGACGAGGTTGAAAAAATTGTCTATCACTATCACTTGGTGCACTCTCTCGTACACATTGGCTTCTTTTTATTTTTCTCTTGTTTCCGACTACTGACTAAAGTTTAGTCCAGATCTTTCCCACTACAACCATGTTTGGTTCTATTAGTCTTGGTCTAAAGTTTAGTTCATGTCTTATTTGGTTGTAGAGCTAAATAGATTCTAAACACATTAAATACAGAATATAAATACCGAAATACTCCTTTTTCTTATTTTCGCCGATTTTTTAGGCAAGGGCAATTGAATTAAATATTGTCCTTTAGTTTCTTTTTAGTACCTATATAAAGGGCTAGACACTAAAATCAATTAGTCTATATTTTAGTCCTTCCATTCGGTAATGGAGACTAAATAGGACTATGTCGGACTTTGTTCACCACAACGTCATGTTCTTTTCTAGCTCCCCTTATCGGTTGAACGACCATGACCTCTGTTAAGGGCACGTTTGATTTTATGGACTAAAGATTAGTCTCTTTATTTTAGTCTTATTTAGGCCCCGTTTGATTTGGAGTGACTAAAGTTTAGTCAATTTTAGTCCCTAAAGAAACAAACATGATGACTAAAGTAGGATGACTAAACTTTAGTTCTTTAATTACAAAGAAGGTGACTAAAAAGGACTAAAGTATGATCTTTACCTTATTTGCCCTCTTCACTTTCTTTTTGCAACAAACAACCACTAATTAATAGGGGTAATACAGTCATTATTCACAAAAAGTAATGCTCTTTAGTCTTGTTTGGTCACTGGAACTAAATGAGGTACTTTAGTGACTAAATTTTAGCCAAGTGACTAAAGGAACCAAACATGACCTTAATTAGTCTCTAAATTGCTATACGGTGGAACTAAAACATGGACTAAACTGCTTTAGTTTCTAGTCCCTCAAGGAGTGACCAAAATAAACTAAACCATATTAATTTCACTTTTTACTCCTCATTTATTTCAGTTGCAGTAATTGTGGGAGCATGCTAAGGAGTATTTTGATCTTCTTATTATTCATTTAATATGCTCTGAATATTTTGATCTTCTTATTATTCATTTAATATGCTCTGAATACTTTTATTCCCTATAACCAAACAAAGTATGGACTAAATTTTAGTTTTCTAACTAAACTTTAGTATGTGGACTAAACCAACTAAACATGCCCTTAAAAAATAAGGTTATATATTTATGGTGATCTCTATTAAAGTTAGAAGAGTGTATATATATGTGTGTCTCGAATGGGCATGGCCAGATGGTGGCCTCAAGTTCATTTCCTTTTTCTAACGTCATGCGGTGTTTGGATCAAAGCAACGAGTTTATTTCCATGTGATCATAGTCATCTGAATTTGCAGCATTGGTCCCCTGCCGCCCCAGCTCCTCTTCGCAGCACACCTACTTTTCCCAGTTGTGATGATGCTACCTGTAAACGCAAGAAAGAATATAGCACTCCTACTCGCTGTGCTCGTGCTCGTGCAATTATCTTCAGTTATCAGCACCATTGTATGTACTGTAAACTGGTATAGAAAATTAAAGAACACACTTATGTGGAGATTCAATGGAGTGGACACTAATATTTGTGTAATTCTTGGAACTGGTTTGCGGGAACTGTGAGGTCCTGATAACTTGATGAGAATTTTAAACTAAGTATGTCTTGCAAATATTTGTGTAGCTCTGTATCCTTAATGGAACCTTAAATTAGGGGATAATTAAGGATAGACAACAGTAACTAAGAGTTATTTTTAAGTCTTAAATCTGTTAATTTTGTGAATTATGATGTTTAGAGAGTATTCCCTCTATTCCAATTTATAAGTTGTGGTTTTTTTAGATATATATAGTATTTGCTATGCACTTACATATACACTATGTCTAGATGCATAGCAAAAAATTATGTCTCTAAAAAACCCCCAAAACATCTTATAATTTGAAAGGGAGTAGAACTTAAGAACTACTTAAGCTTGGGTGAATATCTTTCCACCAGTGTTTTAAATAGCGGGAAAATGAATTTATCACCAAACTTCCAAAAAGTGCAAATATCGGGATATATCGCGATATAGCTGGATATATCGGGCTATATCGGGCTAAACGGCGTAACTTTTCGCTGCTAAAAAAGATATATCGGGATATATCGACGCTATAGCCGGCTATTTAAAACCTTGCTTTCCACCATGGCAGTGCACGGAATCATTAACTAGTAGCTAATTTTTGGGGTTCCCTTTCCCTCCCTCCTAGTAACTGAAAGGACATGAAAGTGGAGTATGTGGACTTTGTTGCGTGCTTTCCCTGAGAAAACCAAAATAGAAGGTACAGTTGCAACATCTTTGTTACTTGGTACAACAAAATCTTATTCTCTTTCGTAACAACTGAAGGTACATATGTGTTTGAACCAAAAAAGAGCTGGCGGACGGTCCGGCCCTGAGGCCGGACAGTCCGCGCCTGTGGGCCGGACGGTCCGCGCGTGCGCAGAACAGATTAGGGTTCCGAGTTTTGTACTACGGTTGTTAGCTATATTCGCGGAATTAGCTCGGAATCAGTTGTGTAAAGGGTCCAGCCCCCCTCCTCTATAAATAGAGAGGTCTACGACCGATTTGTAATCATCAATCGAATCAATACAACTTCTATTCGCATTTATTTCCAGTACAATTAGGAGTAGTTCTAGTCTAGTTCTAGTTTAGCCTCTCAATCCCCAAATTCTTCGCCTCTCTTCGACTCTACGCCGATTAGAGGAGTCTAGGTCGGCCGGCCCGAGCCTAGACAACCCCTAGGATCTCTCCTCCCCGACGGGGTCCCTCCCGGGAGCGAGATCCAGGCGCCACCGGTGATCTTCCGCCGCCCCTGCGCACGCGCGGACCGTCCGGCCGTCAGGCAGGAAACCCTAGCCCCTGTGCCAGGTCGCGGACCGTCCGGCCCCAGGCCGCGGACCGTCCGCGCCTGACCAGAGAGCACCGCCACCGGTTCTTCTTGAGTATTTGGCGCTCCAAAAAAGCGTCAACATACTTTTTGGCGACTTCGCTGGGGACATACATATCTAAGCTCATCAAATCGGCCCTCAATGGCCGGTTCAAGGGATAGCTCTGATATTTCTCCAAGCAACATCATAGAGCCGACTTGGGAAACCTTGCCGGCTGACGAGCAGCTCCAGTTCGAGGAGCACAAGGAGCGGATGATCCAGGAGGCGAAAGCAAAGTTCTTGGCTAACTTCAAAGTGGACAGGAACAACAAGGTCGTTTGACATCGGGCGACGGATCCGGCTTCGCTCCAACCCACGCCAGATATCCCCAATGTAAGTAATACCAACGATCTGCAATCTCTTAGAAATTATGTAGAAGATCAGCGTGAACAAATGCAGAACATCATAGGGGGTATGCAAAGCGATCTTAAGAGACTAGTACGTGCATTTGATAAATCTAGTATCACAAATTTTCCTTCGCACGAGGTTGAGTTAGGAGGTAACACGCGTAACACATCGGCTACAGGTTGTCACGACCAGTCACAACCCCTTTATGGGATGCCGATGGACACATACCCTGAGCAACCGCAAATCGACAGCAAATCAGCCGATCTGCACATGCCCGGACCGTCCGCACGTGAGCGCGGACCGTCTGGACCAACAACAGTCGGGCCGATTTTTAATGAGTTACCTAGATATGTGCCCGAACCACCACACACGACACAGAATCTAAACTACCCAGTCGGACCGTCCGCGTACAACAACGGACGGTCCGCACATAATCACGGACGGTCCGGGCCAATGTCCGGACAGTCCGCACATGACCTTTTTGAGGAGGATTGTTACCAGAATCCTCACCCGTCCCAGCAGCACTTCCCATCGCACTATACAATGCATCAACCCATTAATTTAAGATCCAGAGCCCAGGAAAGCTTTCCGGCCCCACCCAGGAGGCCGGAAAGAAACGATCAAACCTATGACCCATATAGGGCAAATGAAAATGCACCACGTAACTCAAACCAATGGGGGGAAAGACAACATGCTAATATCCAGCCAACCCCACCTATGTTTGACCAGAGAGCCGGTGGTCTCGCACCGGCTGCCATTGATATAGTAAGGGAAGAAATAGCCGGCGCGTTCCGAGATAAGCTCGGAGTAAGCATGGTCCCTGGGGGCAATCATATCGGAAACCTTATGACAGCCGATTTGATCACCACCCATACCCACAGGGAACCAGGATACCCGAATTCGCAAAATTTTCGGGTGATCAAGGGAAAAACACACGCGAACATATAGGCCAGTTCTTAGCACAATTGGGAGAATTGGCCGACACAGAGGCATTTCGCGTACGTTTATTTTCATTATCGCTAACAGGAACCGCGTTTGCATGGTATGCCACTTTACCTCCTAATTCCATTTCATCATGGGGGGATCTAGAACAAAAATTTCATGATCATTTTTTCTCCGGTGACTATGAGTTGGATTTGGTAGATTTAGTGTCGTTGCGACAGACAAAAGATGAATCGGTTAATGATTACATCCGGAGATTCCGAGATACAAGAAACCGATGCTTTCAAATTCATTTAGCAGAGAAACAGCTAGTAGGATTAGCCTTTAATGGTCTGCGATATTATTTAAAAGAAAGATTAGAAGGCATCCAATTTTTTACACTAGCACAGTTACACCAGAGAGCTTTGGCTTGCGAAAGCCGGAGCAAAGAAACTGCTAAAACAATGCGTCACAACGTACACATAGTAGAATGCGACCAAAGTAGCTCAGATGACGAATCAACAGAAGTGTACGCTGCTGAAATGGTTTGGCCAAAGCAGGCCAAATCTTCGGCTTGTGCTTCCTTACAGCCGGTTCAAAAGAAACGGCAAGAGGAGGTAAAGTTTACATTTAATGTTGGTAAATGTGATAAAATATTTGATGAGTTACTTAAAAATAACAATATTAAAATAAATCACACTGTTCCATCCGCCGACGAGCTAAAACGTCGTGCGTACTGCAAGTGGCATAACTCATTTTCTCATGCCACTAATGATTGTAATGTATTTCGGCGACAGATTCAATTGGCCATTAACGAAGGACGATTGAAATTTCAGGAAATGCAGGTGGATACAGAGCCCTTTCCGATGAACATGATTGACTTCGAGGGCAAGAAAGTCCTGGTTCGGCCAAATACAGCCGATAAAGGCAAAGGCAAGGAAACAATCATCGGCAATGCTAAAAAGGCCGATGGGGATTGTAAAGTTTCTTGCAGGAAAGTGGTGGCCGAGAAGACTCCCGATGGAGGGGAGACCCTGAAGGTGACCATCACAGCCTCTAGCACTGGGGGGCAAGCGCAGACAGGGAGACAGTTGCGGGAACCCGTGCTGCGCATCACGGACAGTCCGCCGTCCCGACGCGGACGGTCCGACGCTTCTCCGGACGGTCCGGAGGACTCTGGCGGACGGTCCGGCCATGCTCAGGACTCGCAGCGACCACGTACCTTCAAACCACGACGACCAGAGATAGGTACGTGGAAAACAAATACATTTAAAGCAGCTGGTCGGCTGATCAAGCCTGGCCCGACTTTTGATCAATTGTTGTCTAAATATGTGAAAAAGAAGGTCGGCCCCAGTGACCGGCCACCGAAGCGACCCCGTGTTGGGGCGAAGGCAAAGCCGCCACCCTCCGCTTGAAGTCTTCGCCACAGTCGTTGGTCCGACGAAGACAAAACGGGCAGGGACACCCTTCGCTCGATGCGACACCAGACGAAGGCCTGCGACGAGGTCCTCCCACCGCGCGGCCTTGTCCAGTTCGGAGGCCCACGTGCGATCCGGCCCATTGTAACGGGCCCCGCGTGGCCGCTGTGTGCTACGGGCCTCATTTGTAAAGGCATTCCTATAATTACAGTCTGTAACCCTGCTTTATGGGAATATTCTGGGGATAACCTGGGTAGCTGAGGGCACATGCGTCCTTAACACAAGGCGCTGGGCGCTCAGGTACCTATAAATACCCCCGCACAGTGCCCGTGAGAGGCCAGATTAACAGAGCTTTTGCCATCTAGCGCGTGAGCCCTGTTGACACCACTGTTCACCCTTGTTGGATCCTCTTGCAACCGAGAGCAAGTTCCAACATTCGGCGCCCACCGTTCGTGCTACGAGAAAACCACCCGCGATGGCACCCAAGAGAGCTAACCCGAAGGCTGACGAGGCTGCGAAGGCAGCACTGCTCGCCGCAAGAAAGGGCAAGGCCCTCGTCCTCACCCAATCCACCCACCAAGAGGCCACTGAAGACAATGTTCCTCGCACCTGCGAAGACGACACCCTCCGCACCTGCAACCTTGAAGGACAATCGCAACTGCCCTCAGGCTTCGCACCACTGGAGGGCGCAGACCTCACCGAGGACGGTGAAGTCCTCGGCGTCTCAGTAGAAGAACAGCTACAGCTGCGCGCCCTGCGCCTCAAGAACCGCAATCTCCAGAGGCAGAAGGAGATACTGGAGGCCAAGCGCCAGCGTGTGTCCGCACTAGCCAAAGTGCGGCAAATGATACGCGACGAAGAGCAGAAGGCCCAGGAACTCGAGCGGGAGATCGCGCTGATGCAGCGCGAAGGTCATCCCGGCCTGCAGCACGAGGCACCCCTCCAGCAGCGCGCACAACTCGAAGACACGCGCGAAGGCCACTTCGGCCTGCAGCATGGGCCCCCCTGCAACACCGCGCGCAACCGGAGGACCCGCGCTTCCCCCAGCGCGACTTCACCTTCCCGCACGCCGCGCCGTTCCAAGGGGTCAACTATCTCGATGAGCGAAGTCCCCTAGCGCCACACCTGCAAGTGACGCCTTGGCCAGCTAATTTCCGGGCAGGGACCTATCCCAAGTACAACGGCAGCACCGACCCTGCTCAATACATAATGAGTTATCAGGTCGCCGTTGCATCTTCCGGAGGGGACGACGCCACAATGGCGAAGTCTTTCATCATCGCCCTCGAGGGCCCGGCACTCACCTGGTTCACCAGGTTGCCTCCGCTGTCCATTGATTCCTGGAGAAGTCTCCGCGACAAGTTCCTGCTCAACTTCCATGGGTACCGCCCAGACACCGACGCCCTAGCCGAACTCTCGCTCTGCAAGCAGCTGGAAAAGGAGACTCTGAGGGAGTATTACCGCAAATTTTTAACACTCAAATCACAGCTGTCCTCAGTCGACGACCAGATTGCCATCCACTATGCTATCAGTGGCCTTCGCGCCGGTGTCCTATACAGCCACTGCATTAGAGATCCGCCAAAGAGCCTCCAGGAGTTATATCAGTTGTTTGAAAAGTACGCCAGATCCAAAGAACTCCACCAGCGCAAGATTGAGTCCCAAAGGAAGCCGAAAGACGCCCCACAGTTCAGCCGCACCTGGACAAGGACTCCGCAGCCAGACTCCGGTCGAGACGGCCGCAACCAGCAGCAAGTGCACAACATCGCCAACCAGCATCCCGCTGCTGACCCCCCTCGCCGCCAGGAATATCCCCCCCAGGGCCGCGGAAATGGCACTCGTGGTAGGGGCCGAGGGCGTGCGCAACCGCCGCGCCGGTTCTACTGCCTCTTCCATGGCGAAGACTGCGCCCACCAAACCAAAGACTGCCCCGAAACGAAGGCTACCAGAGAGAGAATGGCACGGGCGCAGCCAGCCGACAACCCCAGAATTGTCGCGCACAATTACCAGCAACCTCCCCCACCATATATCCACGCTCCCGCCCCGCATCCACCGCACCACGCTTACCAACACCATCAGGAAGTACAAATCGTACCTCCTCCACCCCCACCACCACACCAGCAACATCAAAACATCCCCAATGCCCCAAAGCAGGAAGACTTCGCCGATCAACCATATCGCGGAGTCATCCACATGATAACTGGGGGGGTCCAGCACTGACTTCGACACCAAGCGGCAGAAGCGGGACCATTACCGCAGCATCAACCATGTCGCCGTCACGGGTCCAGTCGTGCAGACAAAGTGGTCCCACATACCGCTAACCTTCGACGCACGGGACGTCGACCTGCGCAGTGCCCCCCACTGCGACGCCATGGTGATCAATTGCAGCGTGGCAGGCTGGGACCTGCACAAAGTCCTAGTTGACAACGGCAGCCATGCGGACATCATCTTCCTCCACGCCTTCGATCGCATGGGCATAAGCCACAGCCTGCTTAAGCCTTCGGACAACCCGCTGTATGGCTTCGGTGGCAAGGGCACCTTCCCCGTCGGCAAAATAGAGCTGCCTCTCTCCTTCGGTGTAGCACCCAATGCCCGAAGCGAGCAAATAACCTTCGACATTGTGGACATGGTATATCCTTACAATGCCATCATGGGCCGGGGCTCCATTAATAAGTTCGAAGCAGCCATTCACGGACTGTACCTATGCATGAAGATACCAGGTTCGTTAGGCGTCATCACAGTCTTCGGCAATCAACAGACTACGCGCAACATAGAGCGGGACTTCGTGCCCGGTCAAAGAAACGTGCACTGCCTCACGGCCCAACGCGAGGTCCCCGCGCCTGCCAGCCCAACCAATAAGCAGCACGACAAGGCCCAGCTGCAGAGCAACGACGGGACCAAGATTGTCCCCCTCGACCAGGCCACGCCCAGGCAGACAGTCATTATCAGCGAAGACCTCACTTCGCATGAAGAAGAGAAGCTCCTCTGCTGCCTGGCCAAGAACAAAGATGTCTTCGCCTGGTCGGGGTTAGCCGTTCAATAATTGAGCACAGTTTGGGAGTCGACCCTTCGGTACGGCCGAAAAAGCAGCGGCTTCGCAAGATGTCCGACGAAAAGACGGAGGCTGCCAAGGCAGAAGTGCACCGCCTCCTGGAGGCCAAATTCATCGAGCCGGTGGCCTACCCCACATGGCTCTCCAATGTCGTCATGGTGCAGAAAAAGAGCGGGAAGTGGCGAATGTGCATCGACTTCACCAGTCTCAATAAAGCCTGCCCAAAGGACAATTTCCCGCTGCCGCGGATCGACAAAATAGTCGATAGCGCGGCCGGATGCGAGGTCATGTCCCTCCTCGATTGCTTCTCCGGTTACCACCAGATATACATGAAGGAAGAAGACAAGGCTAGCACCAGCATTATAACACCCTTCGACACATATTGCTTCATCCGAATGCCGGAGGGACTCAAGAACGCTGGGTCCACCTTCTCCCGGCTCACCAAAACTGTGCTCGAGGGGCAAATCGGCAGAAACATATTTACATATGTGGACGACATCGTCGTCGCCAGCAAGAGCAAGGAGGACCACCTCGCCGACCTCGCTGAAACATTCACGAACATGCGAGACGCACAACTCCGCCTAAACCCGGAAAAGTGCGTCTTTGGCGTTCGCCAAGGCAAAATATTGGACTATCTGGTATCACACCGCGGCATAGAGGCCAACCTAACCAAGATTCAGGCCATCTTAGACATGACGCCTCCGCAGTCCGTCAGGGACGTCCAGCGACTGACTGGCAGATTGGCCGTTCTCAACAGATTCATCTCCAGGTCTGCCGAGCAAAGTCTCCCCTTCCTCAAGACACTCCGTGGTGCAAAGGACTTCGCCTGGGGACCAGAGCAGGCGGCGGCCTTCGCCTCATTGAAACAGTACCTGACAGAGTTGGCCGTCCTCACCAGCCCCGACCCCTCGCTCCCCCTACTGCTCTACGTCGCGGCTTCGCCACATGCGGTCAGCGCGGCACTAGTACAGGAGCAGACTGTCGAGGGCGTGGTCCGGCAGTGCCCCGTATACTATGTCTCCGAAGTGCTGACACCGTCCAAGTGCAACATGACAGAGCTGGAGAAGATTGCCTACGCAGTCGTCATGTCGTCGCGCAAACTGCGCCATTACTTCGAAGCATTCAAGGTCCGAGTCACCTCAAACAGGGGACTCGGCGAATTATTCAGAAACCCGGAGGCCTCGGTGAGGATTGCCAAGTGGGCGGCCGAACTCTCCGGCTACCACATCTGTTTCGAGCCCAGGACAGCTATCAAATCTCAAGTCCTGGCAGACTTCATCGTCGACTGGACTGGGCCAACAACACAGCCAGACCCATCCGCAGAGAAGGTTTGGACGATCCATTGCGATGGCGCATGGTGCCATGCGGGGGCAGGCGTCGCTGTAGTCATCACCTCACCAGTTGGGGTCAAGCACAGATATGCAGCGCGACTCAGCTTCAATCTGGAATCCGACAGATGCACAAACAATATAGCAGAATACGAAGCAGTCATCCTAGGCCTTCGCAAGCTGAGGGCCCTCGGAGTCACCACCTGCATCATCAAAACAGACTCCAAGGTAGTTGCCGGCCAAGTCGAGAAAGACTATGCGGCAAAGGACCCCGCGCTCATGCAATACCTCGCGGCCATCCGAAGTCTCGAGAGGCAGTTCAAGGGGTTCACCTTGCAGCATGTGGATCGGGCCAGGAATGAAGAGGCCGACGCATTGGCCAAGGCCGCCGCCAGGGGCGAAACTCTACCCTCCGACGTGTTCTTTCATGTCATCGGCACGCTAGCCGTCCGGAGCCCCGAAGGGCTCCAAATAACCAACGACAGCGAGGGCCACCGCATAGTCAACCTTATCATGACCGAGGACTGGCGATCACCAATAACCCTGTTCCTACAGGGGTATTATCATCCAGCCGACATCAGTGAGGCCAAGCGCCTCAAACATCGAAGCCGAGACTTCACACTGATTGAAGGCCAACTCTACAAAAAAGGGGTCAGTCAGCCAATGCTTAAGTGCGTCACCGAAGCCGAAGGCATGCAGATCCTACGTGAAGTCCACAGTGGCACGTGCGGCTCGCACGCAGGGCCAAGGGCCCTAGCTGCTAAGGTGATCCGCCAGGGTTTTTACTGGCCCGCAATGATCTGCGCCGCAAATCGAGTCACCCGGTCCTGCGAAGCCTGCCAGAAGTTTTCTCCTCGGTCGGGCAGCCCCTCGCAGTATACAAAGCTGATCGCCCATACATGGCCTCTCCAGCGCTGGGGCCTGGACATCGTCGGGCCCCTGCCCACCGCTCAGGGGAACCTTAAGTTCGCCTTCGTCGCTGTCGAGTACTTCACCAAATGGATCGAGGCGCGGGCTGTCTCTACAATAACATCAAAGACTGCCCAAAAATTCTTCTGGCAGAACATTGTTTGCCGCTTCGGAGTACCGTCCGAACTGACAGTTGACAACGGCAAGCAATTTGATAACCAAGACTTCAAAGATTTTTGCTTCTCCATTGGCACCAAGCTTGCCTTCGCTTCAGTCTATCATCCGCAGTCCAACGGGGTCGTGGAACGCGCCAACGGGAAAATCTTCACAGCTGTCAAGAAAATGCTCCTTGATGAAAAGAAGGGCAGATGGACCGATTTGCTACCTGAGGCAGTATGGGCACTAAACACGACTGAGTGCAGGGCGACCGGGTTTACTCCCTTCCACCTCCTATACGGATCGGAGGCCATGACCCCGCAAGAAATAAAGCATGGGTCCCCGCGAACAGTCCCGTCAGCCGTCCCCGACGTGGACGAGCCAACTTCAAAGGATCTCATTGACGGAGACCGAGTCTTCGCCCTACAGGCCCTAAACAAGTACCAAGCCCAGACCAAAGCATGGCACGACCACTCAGTCATCCCGAGGGAGTTCAGCGAGGGGGACCTCGTACTCATCCGGACAGCTCGGACGGAGTCAAAGGGCAAGCTGGAGCCCAGATGGGAGGGCCCCTTTATAGTCAAGACAAAAGCTTCCCCCAGTGCTTACAGGCTCACAACACCAAGCGGCGAGGACCTGGAGCACTCCTGGAACATCGACAACCTCCGTAAATTTTTTGTTTAACTCTTCAGGGCCGATTTCGCCCTTGTAATTCACAAAAACAATATTGTATCGGCCCGCACTCTTTTCCTCCCGGGGGGTGAGGTTTTTAACGAGGCGGAGCCACGTAATATATGTGTGAAAAATCCCCCGCAAAAACATGCGTCGAAAAAAGACCGCGACGACGGTCTTCGACATTCGACCAACACGAGGTCACCGCGAGGCTAAGCGCTAGCAACCCTCGCGTGCGACAAATCCGCGCAGAAGTCGCCTAAGGGTGCAGCCGGACCAGCACAACAAGTGCGAAAAACCAAAGTCTATCGCGAAGACTATCCGTGCAGAAATCGCCTAAGGGTGCAGCCGGACTAGCACAACAAGTGCGAAAAACCAAAGTCTATCGCGAAGACTATCCACGCAGAAGTCGCCTAAGGGTGCAGCCGGACTAGCACAACAAGTGCGAAAAAACCAAAGTCTATCGCGAAGACTATCCGCGCAGAAGTCGCCTAAGGGTGCAGCCGGACTAGCACAACAAGTGCGAAAAAACCAAAGTCTATCGCGAAGCCTATCCGCGCAGAAGTCGCCTAAGGGTGCAGCCGGACTAGCACAACAAGTGCGAAAAAAAACCAAAGTCTATCGCGAAGACTATCCGCGCAGAAGTCGCCTAAGGGTGCAGTCGGACTAGCACAACAAGTGCGAAAAAAAAAACCAAAGTCTATCGCGAAGACTATCCGCGCAGAAGTCGCCTAAGGGTGCAGCCGGACTAGCACAACAAATGCGCAAAAACCAGTCTGCCGCGAAGACTACCCGCTCGGAAGTCGCCTAGCAAAGGCAGAAACGACAGCATCAAACCGTCCGCGCCAAGACCAACTATAATCACATCAGCACAACAGAACAAACCAAAGTACACAACGCCTTCGCACACGTATACAAGCGAGGGCACGCAACTTCATCATACAAGCCTCTACACATACAAGCGAGGGCACCACACTCTACATCGGCTCAACCTTAGGAATAATTCCCATCTCCCTATAATTAAATAACATTATCCTAAGCTCCTCACCCGCAAAAAGACTTCGCAGTTCCCCTTCACCTGTATTCACGGCGACCGGCAAAGACAACAGTTCCTGCCGGCCAGCCCCACTCACACGAAGCCGAGCCCCCTCCGCCCCACTAACTCTACGCTTCGCAACCGCCCTTCGTCGTCGTCGCCCGGTGCTAGGACCTGGCACATTTCCTGCGTCCGCGCCGTGCGGCGAAGCCTCCGCCGCAGCCACGTCCAAAGCTACGAAGTAGTCCAAATCCTCCTCCGATGACTCCTCAGTCCACTCAACCGAGCTCCCAGAGTCAGCAAAATCAAAAGACTCAGTTGCAGATCCACCACATTCATTACCACCTTCCGCGGTCGAAGCCGCCAAAAATTTAGTAGTACCGGTTGCGTGCGCAGGCCCAAAATCTTGAACCTGCGCAGCAACCAAAATTCAGCAACATATACAAAGTTCCCCAACCCTCTACACCCACTACGCCACCTGCGAAGGCCCTGACGTTGCGGGAGCCTCCGCCGCTGGCCCCGCCGTTGCTTCCGCTGTCGTTTCTGCCACCGCCACGGGATCTTCAGCACTCGGCGCAGCAGCTGCGAGGGCATCAGGCGCGCCTTCGGCGACCTCTGGGGGCAGGTCTTCGCCGGCCGCAGCGGATGCGGAGGCATCCGGTGCGTCTTCCGCAGTCTCCGGGGTCGGCTCCAGGGCGACCCCAGGCACGGCCTTCGCCGGGGTCGGCTCCGGGTCAGGCGGCACGTCGTTCAACGCCCCGAAGTCGTCCACCCTCTCACCACGCGCCGCCTAAGACAAAACACACAAAAATTCACCACACACACGCAAAGTCCACAACCAACGAACGCCAAACAAGCGAACACGTTACCTGAGCCCTCGCCGTCTCGGCCCGTTCCCTGACCACCTCGCGACCGTACACACCCCACATCCGGTCGTAGAGGGCTCCGGCGGATTCCTTCACTACGGGGTCCTCAACCTTAAAGATATTGTTAGAAATATGCCCTAGAGATAATCATAGAGATGAGCATATTTCTTTGTATCCATGATATATATATTGCTTAATTGAATATCCATGGAAGGCACCTTGTATTGATTAGCAATTATGTGAATTGTTTGTGAGATTCTTTACTTATATGGTTATTCTAAATGATGTCCCTAGTCAGAGTCGATGACTAGCACATGTATTAGTTGATGACTACATTTCACAAGTCATGAACATGGAGATGTTAAATTAATAATGTGGGCGCATGTATGACATGAGGCTGGACCGACCCAACGTGAGATATTGTAATATAGTTCTCTTCTTGCAACATGAATACTGTATCCTTAGACCTGAGATTGTCGCATGTTCTCAAGATGTGAATTGACTTACTTAGGGACTATCAAACGCTATCCCGTAACTGGGTAGTTATAAAGGTAGTTTTGGGTTTGTCAGGAAGCATGCTATGAGGCATGGTCAGTCAAGATGGAATTTGTCCCCCTCTTTGTGAGAGAGATATCTCTGGGCCCCTCGAGTGATTGGATCAAGAAATGCATGGCCGTGCTAGGGTTAAGAGTTAACCATTGAAAGGATTCCAATTCACAGTATCGAGAAAGAGAGGTCAGCTTAGAGCCAGACCAAATATCGTGAGACAAAGGGAACAACATGTACTTAATGTCGCAATGGTTCGTCTGATATGATCTTTACGTACACATAGGAGTTGACATGTCTTGCTAGAGGCCGCTGTCAATTATTGGGCCAAGTAAGAGTACTCGGGCTATGTCTATTTGTACGTGAACCTATAGGGTCACACACTTAAGGGGAAGGAAGCCTAATTCGGATTAGATCCGAAATTAGACTGGGCTTTAGGGTTAATGATGGGCCTCGGCGTCAGAAGCCCACCATAACGCCTATATAATGAGGGGCGGGGGCACGGTTAAGGATAACCTAATTTGCCACCAGCGAACTAACAGCCGCTGCCCACCTCTCGCCCTCGCCAAGCCGCCGTCGCGAACCTAGCAGTTCGGTACGCGGCGCTTCCTCCCTGTACGTGTGGATACCTCGGAGGTGCTACATCTGGAGCACTTGGACGAACCGTGCGAGGACGTGAAGGACGCCGGCGACTGCACGGCACTGCTCGACGCGTTCGTCTACATCGAGACGTCTTCCGCTGCTCTGCGCGTCTAGTGGTAATTCCATGACCTATAACCGCAGTAGTTCTTGGTATTATGGGGATGAAAATTTTTGTTTTGCGCTAGCGTAGCCTCCCCGTAATCCTACAGTGGTATCAGAGGCAGGTTCTGCGTAGTTTTAGGTCTGGATCTAGGTTCATGAGATGGATCTACTTGATGCACGGTTTGATTAGATCAATTGGTTATAAAGGGTTGAAGTCGATTACATCGGATATGACTGGAGAGATCAGTTCGTCCTTCTCTGTTATGTGCGCGACTTGCCCCTACCGGATGGAATCACCATCGGGGCTAACTGCGTACACAACTAGCAGATTGATGTAACAGATCAACGTCATGAGTGTAATCTTCTTCGGGTCGAAAGTCTCGGATTTGGGTTGATTTGATCAACCGCATGAGATTTCCAGTGGAATTTCCATACATACGATGCATGGGACCGCCGTGGCTATCTGCTGTAGTGGCGAACGTATAGAAACGTGTTTGTCTAACCTGTTTTTTGCAGGACATGTGATCGGTATGGCTATTGTGTATATGATGCATGTTAATAAATTATTCATGACCTGCGTGTCGTGACCAGGGCAATACGGCTGGAGCCACATGTATTGTCCAAATTTAATGTAATGACCTGCGTGTCAACATGTGATGATCCAAAGCGTATATGTAATTTGTTTACCAGCATACGTTAGATAGGTCTTGAAGGACTCATCACCTGGAGGATGGCATATCTATATCATGGAGATGGAGATCATCGTGATGGACAGATTATTGGAGATGGGGATCACCATGTGACAGCAAGCCATACCGAATCACAACTGTTGTGTGAATGCCATTCTTATTGTTCTACTTGTTTATATTGCATATATGTCTTTGCGTGCGATGTTATAAGTAGGACGATCCCTCATAAATGTTTAAGCTTTAATGCCTCTCCAAACCTTGCACTATCATAAGTCTTGTACAATTGGTGGTGGGTCTATGAAATTAGGGTGCCACCAGTTTTCCTTGACTAGATAGGTTTGTATCGGATACGAACTGCAGAAAGGGTTGGTTAACTTAAACAAAGTCAGCTTAATGGTTAAGGACTTTGAGGCATAAGGTTGGGAGCCGAGACATAGAGATGTCACCCAACAACAGGAGTCATATATATGATATGATTAGCAAGGAGTTGCTTACCGATCTACCTTGTCTTCTAGCGGTGATGCTAAAGCTCACTAGTAGACTTGTTAGTTGTGGGTTCTGAATCACTAAGTATCAATCGAGGGATATTGATTTTAGTGGGAGTAGACTATTAAATGTTTAATATGATTTACTCTGTCATGGATATTTTTGTCTTAGTATTTTGCATTATTTTGTTGTAGATAAATGGCACCTAGCACACCAACATTTACCTTGCGATCGATTCTTGAAAAGGATAAGTTAAATGGAACAAACTATACGGATTGGATCCGTAACCTGAGAATTGTTCTCAAGGCTGAAAAAAAGGAAGACGTTCTAGACACCCCACTACCAGAGGATCCTGGTGAAAATGCAACTACTGCAGCTAAAACCGCTTACAAGAAAGCAATGGATGCTAATCTTGAAGTGAGTTGCCTAATGCTTGCTTGCATGGAGCCTGAGCTCCAGATGCAGTTTGAGACAAACCATGAGGTGTACGATATGATCGTGGCGCTCAAGGATATGTTCCAGACTCAGGCTAGGACTGAAAGGTTCAATGTGTCCAAAGCCTTTTTGGAATGCAAGCTAGCAGAAGGCGCAGCAGTTGGGCCACACGTAATCAAAATGGTTGGTTACAGTCAGAGGTTGGAGAAGCTAGGCTTCCCAATAAGCCAAGAGTTGGCCACTGACTTCATTTTAGCATCTCTTCCCCCCAGCTATGGAAACTTCATCACGAACTACCATATGCATGGGGCGGAGAGGGGCCTCAATGAACTATGTGGCATGCTGAAAACGGCAGAGGGGGACATAAAGAAAAGCGCTGGCAGCAGCGGCCATGTGATGGCGGTCCAAAACAAACCCAACTTTAAGAAGAAGGGTAAGTCTCAAAAGAAGAAGGGCAAGGCAAAGGATATAGTATCCAAGCCAAATCAAAAGCCCAAGGCTGGACCAGCTGCAGATGTAGAGTGCTTTTATTGCAAAGAACTTGGTCACTGGAAAAGGAATTGCAAGCAGTACTTGGCCTCTATTAAGGATCGCGGCGGTAAGGGTACAGCCGCAGCAGGTACACTTGCTATTCACATTACATAAATTTTTCTTGCTGATTCTTATATTAATTCTTGGGTATTTGATACCGGATCGGTTGCCCATATTTGCAATTCGATGCAGGGAATGATAAGAAGTAGAAGCGTGAAAAGAGGAGAAGTTGATTTCCGGGTAGGCAATAATGCAAGAGTTGCTGCGTTGACCGTCGGGACGATGCAACTCCACCTCCCATCAGGATTTATTTTGGAGTTAAATAATTGTTATCTAGTTCCTAGTATGAGTCGAAACATTATGTCTCCTTCATGTTTGATGAAGGATGGTTATTCATTTGCGAGTGAAAACAATGGTTGTGTGATCTCTAAGAATGGCATGTTTGTGGCTTTTGCATCCATTATGAATGGGTTATTCATTTTAAATCTTGATGATGCACCTATCTGTAATATTAGTGCTAAAAGGCCTCGGCCTAATGATTTAAGTCCTACCTACATGTGGCACTGTCGTTTGGGTCATATAAGTGAGAATCGCATGAAGAAGCTTCATTCTGATGGGCTTTTAACTTCGTTTGATTTTGAATCATACGAGACATGTGAAGCTTGCTTACTTGGTAAGATGACCAAGGCGCCCTTCACGGGTTTACCGGAGAGGACGTTAGATTTATTGGAACTCATACATACTGATGTGTGCGGACCAATGAGTACGACAGCTAGGGGAGGATTCCAATACTTCATAACCTTCACTGATGATTTTAGTAGATATGGGTATGTCTACTTAATGAAACACAAGTCTGAATCCTTAGAAAAGTTCAAAGAATTTCAGAATGAAGTAGAAAATCAGCGTGGCAAGAAAATTAAAGCACTGCGATCAGATCGTGGTGGTGAATATTTGAGTCATGAGTTTAGCAATCATCTAAAGAGTTGTGGAATTGTTCCACAGCTTACGCCGCCTGGAACGCCTCAGAGGAATGGCGTGTCTGAGCGACGTAATCGGACTTTATTGGATATGGTTCGATCAATGATGAGCCAGTCGGACCTACCTTTGTCGTTTTGGGGATACGCTCTAGAAACAGCAGCTTTCACACTAAATAGGGTACCGTCTAAGTCCGTAGTTAAGACACCATATGAGATGTGGACTGGGAAGACTCCCAGCTTGTCTTTTCTGAAGATTTGGGGTTGTGAGGTTTACGTCAAGCGACTACAGTCGGATAAACTCACTCCAAAATCGGACAAGTGCATGTTCGTGGGATATCCAAAGGAAACTTTGGGATATTACTTTTACCACCGGTCAGAGGGCAAAGTGTTTGTCGCCCGGAACGGTGTGTTCTTAGAGAAAGAGTTTCTCAAAAGAGAGAAAAGTAAACAAAAGGTGTATCTTGAAGAAGTTCAGGATGAGCCAGTGGGACAAGATTCAACAAGCGATGCTAATGTAGCAGAACAAGTTGAGACGTCTATGGCAAGAGAAACACCACCACAACCACGAAGGTCAGCAAGGCTTCGCGAGGCACGAGGAGAAGTGCTATTGTTGGGCAATGGGGAAGTGTTGTTGTTAGACAACGACGAACCTGCAACATATTCAGAATGGCATGTCGCCATGAGATCCGAGATAGATTCCATGGGAGAAAATCAAGTTTGGAACTTGGTTGACCCGCCTGATGGTGTTAGACCTATAGAATGCAAATGGATCTATAAGAAGAAGAAAGACATGGATGGAAATGTTCACATCTATAAGGCTCGACTTGTTGCAAAGGGTTTTCGACAAGTTCAAGGAGTTGACTATGACGAGACATTCTCGCCAGTAGCGATGCTTAAATCTATTCGGATCATTCTAGCTATTGCCGCATATTTCGATTATGAGATTTGGCAGATGGATGTCAAAACAGCTTTCCTTAATGGAAACCTTGATGAGGACGTGTATATGATACAGCCCGAGGGTTTTGTCGATCCGATCAATGTTGGAAAGATATGCAAACTTCAGAAATCCATTTATGGGTTGAAGCAAGCATCTCGGAGTTGGAACATTCGTTTTGATGAAGTGATCAAAGGGCTTGGTTTTCATCAGAATGAAGAAGAAGCTTGTGTTTACAAGAAGGAAAGTGGGAGCGCTGTTGTATTTCTGATCTTGTATGTGGATGACATATTATTGATTGGGAATGACATTCCTATGCTGGAGTCCGTCAAGGCTTCACTGAAAAAGAGTTTTTCTATGAAGGACTTAGGGGAAGCAGCATATATTTTGGGCATAAGGATCTATAGAGATAGGTCGAAGAGGCTTATAGGATTAAGTCAAGATACGTACATTAACAAGGTTTTGAAACGGTTCAACATGGAACAGTCCAAGAAAGGTTTCATACCTATGTCACATGGTAAACACCTTAGCCAGATGCAATGTCCTGCGACGGCTAATGAGCGAGAGCGCATGAGTAAGGTACCATACGCCTCAGCGATTGGATCAATCATGTATGCCATGATAAGTACACGCCCAGATGTTTCATACGCTATAAGTGCTACGAGTAGATACCAGGCTGATCCAGGTGAGGATCACTGGACAGCGGTAAAAGGCATTCTTAAGTACTTAAGAAGGACTAAAGATATGTTCCTGGTATATGGGGGTAAGGAGGAGCTCGTTGTAACTGGTTACACCGATGCTAGCTTCCAAACTGACCCAGACGAGTTAAAATCGCAATCAGGTTTTGTGTTCATAATAAATGGTGGTGCTGTTAGTTGGAAGAGTTCCAAACAGGAGACTGTGACTGATTCTACAACAGAAGCCGAGTACATTGCAGCTTCTGAATCTGCGAAGGAAGGTGTTTGGATAAGAAAGTTCCTCATCGAGCTTGGTGTGTTTCCTAATGCATCTAGCCCATTGAACCTCTACTGTGACAACAATGGGGCTATTGCGCAAGCTAAGGAGCCAAGGAACCACCAGAAAAACAAACACGTACTGCGGAAGTTTCACCTCATACGAGAATTCATTAGGCGGGGTGAGATAAAGATATGCAAAATACATACGGATTTGAATGTTGCTGATCCTTTGACAAAACCTCTTCCACAACCTAAGCATGAGGCACACGTGAGATCTATGGGTATTAGATATCTTCTAGATTAACTCTAGTGCAAGTGGGAGACTGTTAGAAATATGCCCTAGAGATAATCATAGAGATGAGCATATTTCTTTGTATCCATGATATATATATTGCTTAATTGAATATCCATGGAAGGCACCTTGTATTGATTAGCAATTATGTGAATTGTTTGTGAGATTCTTTACTTATATGGTTATTCTAAATGATGTCCCTAGTCAGAGTCGATGACTAGCACATGTATTAGTTGATGACTACATTTCACAAGTCATGAACATGGAGATGTTAAATTAATAATGTGGGCGCATGTATGACATGAGGCTGGACCGACCCAACGTGAGATATTGTAATATAGTTCTCTTCTTGCAACATGAATACTGTATCCTTAGACCTGAGATTGTCGCATGTTCTCAAGATGTGAATTGACTTACTTAGGGACTATCAAACGCTATCCCGTAACTGGGTAGTTATAAAGGTAGTTTTGGGTTTGTCAGGAAGCATGCTATGAGGCATGGTCAGTCAAGATGGAATTTGTCCCCCTCTTTGTGAGAGAGATATCTCTGGGCCCCTCGAGTGATTGGATCAAGAAATGCATGGCCGTGCTAGGGTTAAGAGTTAACCATTGAAAGGATTCCAATTCACAGTATCGAGAAAGAGAGGTCAGCTTAGAGCCAGACCAAATATCGTGAGACAAAGGGAACAACATGTACTTAATGTCGCAATGGTTCGTCTGATATGATCTTTACGTACACATAGGAGTTGACATGTCTTGCTAGAGGCCGCTGTCAATTATTGGGCCAAGTAAGAGTACTCGGGCTATGTCTATTTGTACGTGAACCTATAGGGTCACACACTTAAGGGGAAGGAAGCCTAATTCGGATTAGATCCGAAATTAGACTGGGCTTTAGGGTTAATGATGGGCCTCGGCGTCAGAAGCCCACCATAACGCCTATATAATGAGGGGCGGGGGCACGGTTAAGGATAACCTAATTCGCCACCAGCGAACTAACAGCCGCCGCCCACCTCTCGCCCTCGCCAAGCCGCCGTCGCGAACCTAGCAGTTCGGTACGCGGCGCTTCCTCCCTGTACGTGTGGATACCTCGGAGGTGCTACATCTGGAGCACTTGGACGAACCGTGCGAGGACGTGAAGGACGCCGGCGACTGCACGACACTGCTTGACGCGTTCGTCTACATCGAGACGTCTTCCGCTGCTCTGCGCGTCTAGTGGTAATTCCATGACCTATAACCGCAGTAGTTCTTGGTATTATGGGGATGAAAATTTTTGTTTTGCGCTAGCGTAGCCTCCCCGTAATCCTACAGATATCTCGCTCGAAATCTTCATTGGCTTGGTCGAAGACCTCGAAGTGCCGGCACCCTTCGCGGGAGAGAGCGTTCATCGCCCCCTCGCAGGTGATCAGGGAGGCATACGACATAAACCCCTCCACAACAGTGGGGAGCGCTTGCAATTCCTCCTGCACCCACTCCAGGCAGCGAAGTCCGGCCTCTCGGTCCGGCACTTCGAACTCACCGGTCCCCGCGCCCAGCTCACGGTATGTATCCATGAGCTGTTTGCGCGTCCGCTCTGCCTCCGCACGCGCCACGGCCTCGGCCCTCTCCACGCGGCTCTCCAGGGCAGTGAGCCGCTCCTGCAGCTGCTCGGCGCGCTCCCTGGCAATATTGCCCTCCGCCCGCGCCAGTTTGGCCTCCGCCTGCGCAGCCTTCTCCTTGGCGAGGGCCTCGTTGGTTTCCCTCCTCTCCCCCGCCAGTTGGCGCCGGAGGTCAGCCTTCTCCTTCTCCAGTACGGCCACCTTGTCCGTCAGCTTACGGCACTTGCTGTCGGCGGCTGATTTCTCACAGACGGCGTCAGCGTGTTGTGTCCGAAGTCTCTCAACTTCGGCAGACACAGCTGCCGTGAGGGCCTCCGACGCTGTACGGTTGGTGAAGTCAGCCACTTGCAGAACACAAGGCTGCGGCCTAAAAAAACACACACACCTCCTTCAGCCGGCGGGACGCCTGACTCAGCGCCTCCGTCACCTCCGCCAGCCGGCGGGACGCAGCGCCCGCCTCATCCCTGACAGCCGCGAAGGCCGACGCCTCGCCTCCGGCACTAAGGGCCCCGCCCTTCGCCTTCGGCACCACGGCAGTCGTCGTGGTCGCCGCGGCAGGCGCAACTACAGCAAGTTGGCCTTCGTCCGACCCTGCCGACAAATAAATTATATATATATATATATATATATATATATATATATATATATATATATATATATATATATAAGAGAGCGAAGCCAACGACTTACCACCAAGATAGTCGTCCACACTAATATTGGTGGCGAAGTCGGCGACGCGTTTGCCCGACAACGACAACGCTTGGGCCGCCTTCGCGGCCTCCGCCACTCCGCCGACAGGCGGCACCACCTTTGTCGATTTGGAGCCTCCAGCGCCTGCCGTTGCCTCCGGCACCTTGCTAGATGCAGGGGCGCCCGACTTCGCCGGCAGCGGCGGCTTGCCTCCGCCGGAGGCCGCAGCCTTCGCACCCCCCCGCTGCCTCTTCGGCCTGGCTTCAACGAGCCTGATGGCCGCCTGCCGCTTTTGTGCAGCTCCTTGGCGATCCTTGTCCATCACTGCTGACACAACAGCAGCAATATTCCGCCCGTAAGGAAAAACCCTCCACTTACGAACCATGCGAGATGTAAAAGAGTCTTCGTCGGCCGCGGGGGGGATAGGAACATTCCTAGGCCAACAACCCCCGGTAACCCTTAGCATTCGAGCCGAAGACTCCCGGAGCTCGGGCGAAGACATCCTTTCCCCCAGGGCCGCACACGTCCTCATCAACTCTCTAGCAAAACCATCAGAAACACCATGTTCTCCCATAGCAGTACCTAATTTTCTCTTTTTGGAGGATGGGGCGGCCGCCGGCGCAGGGTCGTCTCCAGTCTCCACCGCCGGTTTCTTCCCACGGCGGTCCGCATCGTCTTGACCAGGGTAGCCGTCATATGGCAATTGATTTAGTTTAAAAACCCTGTTCAAACGGTCATTCGACCCGCGGATATCCCAGTTGCGCTGGCCCTCCGTCCTCGGCACGTAACGTCCAACAAGCCGCACCGCCCCATCCTCCGCCTCACGCACAAAGGCGGCCGGGTCGCGGTTTTGCAGACTCAGTGCGAAGGCAGGACTTCGCACCATCTTCCCATCATGGGAAGGCATCTGGCGAGGGCACACTTCGCCCAACGCCCAACCATGCGCCAAGGGCCATACCCCGTACGCCACAAATTCTTCAACCAAGTCGCGCCCACTGCTCAGTCCAGCGGCGCACCGAAGGGCCCCTTCGTCCACATCCCCCTCCGCCACCTCAAAGGGCGGGTACGCTGAGTAAAAATGAGAGCACATCTCGGACACGGGGAGTCCCTCATGGCCTTCGACGGTACCCTCAACAACGTAAAACCAATATTCATTCCAGTTGCCCCACTTGTTGCGGGCGCAAGGAACCAACTCGACCACCGGCATCGTGGTCTTGCCGGTCTTCGGCGTGAATGTGCAGGACCCGAACAGGGTGACTTCGTCTCCAATCATCTTCTTCTGCCAGTGCAAACAATAATGCTTCGCAAACACTTCGACCGATGGCTGTCCGCCGTACGAAGTCGTCGCCCAGACATACTTCGACAGAGCCACCATGGCATTCGGTGTCAGCTGATGTATTTGAACGTTGAATCTGCGCAGGACTTCGCCAACAAATCGGTGCGCAGGCAGGCGGAGTCCGGCGGCAAAGAACGCCTCAAAAACAACCAACTCGCCCTCCGGCTCGGGGACTTCCTCCGTCCCCGGGACTCGAGCAACTCCGCCGCCAAAGTACCCCAACCGCTGCATATCCTGCACGCGGACCGACGACATTCGCGACACGCCAAAATCAACAGAATCGCCGGCGCGCAAATCCTCCGCCATCAAACCGCCCTGCGTCTCTTCAGACGAGGCGGCGGCCGACGGCGAGGGATCGGCCGGCGGCGAAGCGGCAGCGGAAGAAGACGAGGACGGCATCGCTACGTACCGTCGATGGCGGCGGGCGGTCTGCTTCACTCGAGCCAGATCTTCGGCGAACGAGGGCACGACGGGCAGACGAGCAGCAAGGCGGCGAAAAGGGTGGCTAGGGTTTTCACAGAGCGTGGAAAGTGAAGTTCAAAAAGCACCGACCCCCGCCCCCTTTTATAGACAGGGCGCGGCTCTTCGGGAAACCCGCAATCCAACAGTACGCCGTCAATCAACGGTCACGTCAAAAACCCCCGCGGAACCACTTCGAGCGAGGGCAGCGTCTCCGCCATCTAGCGACGTCTTCGGCACCAGGTGACTTTGTCGAACTGGTCCCTCAGAGGGCAAATGTTGGGGCGAAGGCAAAGCCACCACCCTCCGCTCGAAGTCTTTGCCACAGTCGCTGGTCCGACGAAGACAAAACGGGCAGGGACACCCTTCGCTCGATGCGACACCAGACGAAGGCCTGCGACGAGGTCCTCCCACCGCGCGGCCTTGTCCAGTTCGGAGGCCCACGTGCGATCCGGCCCATTGTAACGGGCCCCACGTGGCCGCTGTGTGCTACGGGCCTCATTTGTAAAGGCATTCCTGTAATTACAGTCTGTAACCCTGCTTTATGGGAATATTCTGGGGATAACCTGGGTAGCTGAGGGCACATGCGTCCTTAACACAAGGCGCTGGGCGCTCAGGTACCTATAAATACCCCCGCACAGTGCCCGTGAGAGGCCAGATTAACAGAGCTTTTGCCATCTAGCGCGTGAGCCCTGTTGACACCACTATTCACCCTTGTTGGATCCTCTTGCAACCGAGAGCAAGTTCCAACACCCCGCTCACCCATTCATGAGCAACGTCAGGTCAGGCCGATTGGACCACCTTACCAATCGGAAGAAATGAAAGGTCCTATTGTATAATTGAGACCTAACATGCCGACATGGACCCCTCCACCTCCTTATCCATCTATGCCATATCCATACACATACTTACCTCCACCATATGTCCCAAATCAAATGTGGGGCATGCCACCATATCCATTTGGAATGCCACAGTACCCCACCTGGGGGGCACCCCAAACATCCGTTTTTGATAGGTTGGCGCCGCCAGTGCAAGACCGATTGAGCGCTGCTGAATCCGGTCACCAGGCACAGTGAGAGCACCTAGAGGGGGGGGGGGGTGAATAGGTGATCCTGTAACACTTAAAAACTTAAGCCACAAAAACTTGGTTAAGTGTTAGCATAATAACCGCCAAGTGGCTAGAGAGGAATCTTCAACAAAACACAATAACCAACAAGATCAATCACAGAGATGGCACGGTGGTTATCCCGTGGTTCGGCCAAGACCAACGCTTGCCTACTCCACGTTGTGGCGTCCCAACGGACGAGGGTTGCAATCAACCCCTCTCAAGCGGTCCAAAGACCCACTTGAATACCACGGTGTTTTGCTTGCTTTTTCTCAATTCCGTTTGCGAGGAATCTCCACAACTTGGAGCCTCTCGCCCTTACACTTGAAATTCACAAAGAACACGGAGCAAGGGAGGGATTAGCAACTCACACAAGACACAAGAATCAGAGTGTCAACACGCACACAAGTCGCAACAAGAGCTCGCAACACAACTCAATGAGTTCACAACTCCACTAGAGCTCTATATGCTATCACAATGAAAAGAATGCGCGAAATCGATGTCTTGGTTCTTAGGAATGTTGTAGGAATACTTGGTGTTATCCTCCATGCGCCTAGGGGTCCCTTTTATAGCCCCAAGGCAGCTAGGAGCCGTTGAGAGCAATCTAGGAAGGCTGATCTTGCCTTCTGTCGACTGGCGCACCGGACAGTCCGGTGCACACCGGACACTGTCCGGTGCCCGATTTCCTTCCAAAAATGGCGCAGTCGACCGTTGGTAGCCTGAGAGCCGTTGGCGCACCGGACATGTCCGGTGCACACCGGACAGTCCGGTGCCCCCTTCTAGCCGTTGGCTCGGCCACATGTCCCGCGCAGATCGCGCGGCCGACCGTTGGCCCTTCCGACCGTTGGCTCACCGGACAGTCCGGTGCACACCGGAAAGTCCGGTGAATTATAGCCGTACGTCGCCGGTGAATTCCCGAGAGCGGCCACTTCGCTCGAGCCAGCCTGGCGCACCGGACACTGTCCGGTGCACCACCGGACAGTCCGGTGCTCCCAGACTCAGCAGAGTCTTGGCTGCTCGAGCCAAGACATTTCCAATTGGATTTTTCCTGTTTCCAGCACTTAGACACAATACATTAGTCCGTAAAACAATGTACTAAGTCTGAGAAATATACCTTTATCCTTGATTTGTACTTTGTCCACCTTTTCACACTTAGGCACTTGTGTTGGACACTAAATCACCAAAATACTTAGAAATGGCCCAAAGGCACATTTCCCTTTCAATCTCCCCCTTTTTGGTGATTTATGCCAACACAACATAAAGCAAGTAGAACAAGTACAAAATCAATTCAAATAAGAACTCAAAATTGTTTTGATTCAATTTTGACATATATGGATCACTCTATGCCACCACTTGGTTTGTTTTTGCAAATCAAACTCAAATTTCTATCTCTAAGTCAAACACGCATGTTAAGACATAAAAAGAGTCATTCCAAGAGAAATTGATTCAATATTTCAAAAACTCCCCTTTTTCCCATAATCAACACTTCTCCCCACAAGAAGCCAACTTTTGACAAGAGAGACAAAAAGAGTTTTGACAAACCAAAAGCTCTAATCTACTATTTTCAAAATTTCTCAAGTGATAGCTGATCCATTTATCGCTTTGGCTTTTATTTTCTCCCCCTTTGGCATCAAGCACCAAAACGGGATCAATCTTGGCCCTTTAACCCCATTGCCTCACCAAAATCTTCAAATAAGAACACAAAGGCAATAAGAGTATATGAGATGAACTTGGAATAAGTTACCCTCTCATCGGAGTGCAGTGGAAGTCTTTCATGGTCCAAGTCCACCTTTTCCCTTTCAAACCTCCTTTGAGACTAAAACAAGCAAACTCAAGCATATGGTTAGTCTCAAATGGTCAAGTTGTAGCACAGCTCCCCCTAAATATGTGCATCACTTGCAAAAAGGACTTGTGAGGTCCAGGGAGTGTTTGTACAACTTGAGCACCATAATAAGCAACAAAATGCAGAATGAACATGATCAAAGGCATAAACACATGTATGCTACAATTCAATCCAAGTTCCGCGAATCTAAGACATTTAGCTCACTACGCAGCCTGCAAAAGGTCTTCTCATCTAGAGGCTTGGTAAAGATATCGGCTAGCTGGTTCTCGGTGCTAACATGAAACACTTCGATATCTCCCTTTTGCTGGTGGTCTCTCAAAAAGTGATGCCGGATGTCAATGTGCTTTGTGCGGCTGTGCTCAACAGGATTTTCCGCTATTAGGATAGCACTCTCATTATCACATAGGAGTGGGACTTTGCTCAGATTGTAGCCAAAGTCCCTGAGGGTTTGCCTCATCCAAAGTAGTTGCGCGCAACACTGTCCTGCGGCAACATACTCGGCCTCAGCGGTGGATAGGGCAACGGAGGTTTGTTTCTTAGAATTCCATGACACCAGGGACCTTCCTAAGAATTGGCACGTCCCCGATGTACTCTTCCTATCGACCTTACATCCAGCATAGTCGGAATCTGAGTACCCAATCAAGTCAAAGTTAGACCCCTTTGGATACCAGATCCCAAAGCAAGGCGTAGCGACTAAATATCGAAGAATTCGCTTCACAGCCACTAAGTGACACTCCTTAGGATCGGATTGAAATCTAGCACACATGCATACGCTAAGCATAATATCTGGTCTACTAGCACATAAATAAAGCAAAGAACCTATCATAGACCGGTATGCTTTTTGATCAACGGACTTACCTCCTTTGTTGAGGTCGGTGTGTCCGTCAGTTCCCATCGGCGTCTTTGCGGGCTTGGCGTCCTTCATCCCAAACCGCTTTAGCAAGTCTTGCGTGTACTTCGTTTGGGAGATGAAAGTGCCGTCCTTGAGTTGCTTCACTTGGAACCCAAGGAAGTAGTTCAACTTGCCCATCATCGACATCTCGAATTTCTGTGTCATCACCCTGCTAAACTCTTCACAAGACTTTTGGTT
Source organism: Zea mays (assembly GCF_902167145.1). Classification (NCBI taxonomy): domain Eukaryota; kingdom Viridiplantae; phylum Streptophyta; class Magnoliopsida; order Poales; family Poaceae; genus Zea; species Zea mays. The sequence continues at coordinate 135,036,291 of NC_050104.1, forward strand.
AGTAGAACCAAATATTATGTCATCGACATAAATTTGGCACACAAAAAGATCACCATCGCAAGTCTTAGTAAAGAGAGTTGGATCGGCTTTCCCAACCTTGAAAGCATTAGCAATTAAAAAATCTCTAAGGCATTCATACCATGCTCTTGGGTCTTGCTTAAGTCCATAGAGTGCCTTAGAGAGCTTACACACGTGGTCGGGGTACCGTTCATCCTCGAAGCCAGGGGGTTGCTCTACGTACACCTCCTCCTTGATCGGCCCGTTGAGGAAAGCGCTCTTCACATCCATTTGGTACAACCTGAAAGAATGGTGAGCGACATATGCTAGCAAGATACGAATTGATTCTAGCCTAGCCACAGGAGCAAAAGTCTCCTCAAAGTCCAAACCTGCGACTTGGGCATAACCTTTTGCCACAAGTCGAGCCTTGTTCCTCGTCACCACCCCGTGCTCGTCCTGTTTGTTGCGGAACACCCACTTGGTTCCCACAACATTTTGCTTGGGATGAGGCACCAGTGTCCAAACTTCATTGCGCTTGAAGTTGTTGAGTTCCTCCTGCATGGCCAACACCCAGTCCAGATCTAGCAAGGCCTCTTCTACCCTGAAAGGCTCAATAGAAGAGACAAAGGAGTAATGCTCATAAAAGTTAACTAATCTTGAACGAGTAGTTACTCCCTTGCTAATATCACCCAATATTTGGTCGACGAGATGATCCCTTTGGATCGTCGCTCGAACTTGGGTTGGAGGTGCCTGAGGTGCTTCTTCCTCTTCAACTTGATCATCCTGTGCTCCCCCTTGATCATGCGCCTCCACTTGAGGTACCTGTTCGTCATCTTGGGTTGGGGGATGCACCATAGTTGAGGAAGACGATTGATCTTGCTCCAATTGTTCCTGAGGTCGTACATCTCCAATCGCCATGGTGCGTATCGCGGCCGTTGGAACGTCTTCTTCATCTACATCATCAAGATCAACAACTTGCTCTCTTGGAGAGCCATTAGTCTCATCAAATACAACGTCGCTAGAGACTTCAACCAAACCCGATGATTTGTTGAAGACCCTATACGCCTTTGTATTTGAATCATAACCTAATAAAAACCCTTCTACAGCTTTGGGAGCAAATTTAGAGGTTCTACCTTTCTTCACAAGAATATAACACTTGCTCCCAAATACACGAAAATAAGACACATTGGGTTTGTTACCAGTTAGCAGCTCGTATGAAGTCTTCTTGAGGAGGCGGTGAAGGTAGACCCTGTTGATGGCGTGGCAAGCCGTGTTCACGGCTTCCGACCAAAAGCGCTCGGGGGTCTTGAATTCTCCAAGCATAGTCCTCGCCATATCTATGAGCGTCCTGTTCTTCCTCTCTACCACACCATTTTGCTGAGGTGTGTAGGGAGCGGAGAACTCGTGCTTGATCCCCTCCTCCTCAAGGAACTCCTCCACTTGAAGATTCTTGAATTCGGACCCGTTGTCACTCCTTATCTTCTTCACCTTGAGCTCAAACTCATTTTGAGCTCTCCTGAGGAAGCGCTTGAGGGTCCCTTGGGTTTCAGACTTATCCTGCAAAAAGAACACCCAAGTGAAGCGGGAAAAGTCATCAACAATAACTAGACCATACTTACTTCCTCCTATGCTCAGATAGGCGACGGGTCCGAAGAGGTCCATATGCAGCAGCTCCAGAGGTCTTGAAGTGGTCATCACATTCTTGCTGTGATGTGCTCCTCCCACTTGTTTACCTGCTTGACAAGCTGCACAAGGTCTATCTTTTTCGAAATGTACATTGGTTAGACCTATCACGTGTTCTCCCTTTAGAAGCTTGTGGAGGTTCTTCATCCCCACATGTGCCAAGCGGCGATGCCACAACCAGCCCATGCAAGTTTTAGCCATTAAGCATGCATCTAGACCGGCCTCCTCTTTTGCAAAATCAACTAAATAAAGTTTGTCGTCTAGTACACCCTTAAAAGCTAGTGAACCATCACATCTTCTAAAGACAAACACACCTACATTTGTAAATAGACAATTATATCCCATATTACATAATTGACTGACAGATAGTAAATTATATCCAAGAGACTCAACTAAAAACACATTAGAGATAGAGTGCTCATTTGATATTGCAATCTTGCCTAAACCTTTCACCTTGCCTTGGTTCCCATCACCGAATATGATTGAATCTTGGGAATCCTTATTCTTGACGTAGGAGGTGAACATCTTCTTTTCCCCCGTCATATGGTTTGTGCATCCGCTGTCAATAATCCAGCTTGAACCCCCGGATGCATAAACCTGCAAGGCAAATTTAGGCTTGGGTCTTAGGTACCCAACTCCTGTTGGGTCCTACTAGGTTAGTCACAATTTCCTTAGGGACCCAAATGCAAGTTTTATCGCCCTTGCATTTTGCCCCTAACTTCCTAGCAACTATCTTCCTATCCTTTCTACAAATAGCAAAGGAAGCATTCAAAGCATGATAAATTGCAGAGGGACCATTCATAACTTTTCTAGGAACATGAACAATATTCTTTCTAGGCACATGATGAATATTTTTCCTAGGCATATCTCTACCATGCATATAGGAAGAACTGGAAGCATACATAGCATAAGAATCATAGGCATGTGAATCAAAAGCATTACAACTCCTATGAGACTGTCTTCTATCATTGTACATAAAAGCATGGTTCTTTTTAGTACTACTTGCCATAGGGGCCTTCCCTTTCTCCTTGGCGGAGATGGGAGCCTTATGGCTTGTTAAGTTCTTGGCTTCCCTCTTGAAGCCAAGCCCATCCTTAATTGAGGGGTGTCTACCAATCGTGTAGGCATCCCTAGCAAATTTAAGTTTATCAAAATCACTTTTGCTAGCCTTAAGTTGGGCATTAAGACTAGCCATTTCATCATTTAACTTTGCAATAGAAGCTATGTGTTCACTACAAGCATCAATATCAAAATCTTTACATCTATTGCAAATAACAACATTTTCTACACAAGTAGTTGATTTACTAGCTATTTCTAACTTAGCATTCAAATCATCATTAATGCTCCTTAAGCTAAAAATCGTCTCATGGCAAGAAGATAATTCATAAGAAAGCATTTCATTTCTTTTAACTTCTAAAGCATGAGATTTTTGTGCTTCTATAAATTTGTCATGTTCTTCATACAACAAGTCTTCTTGTTTTTCTAAAAGCCTATTCTTATCATTCAAAGCATCAATTAATTCATTAATTTTATCTACCTTGGTTCTATCTAGGCCCTTAAATAGACATGAATAATCTATTTCATCCTCATCACTAGATTCGTCCTCACTTGAAGAAGCATAGGTAGAGTCTCGAGTACATACCTTCTTCTCCCTTGCCATAAGGCATGTGTGACGCTCGTTGGGGAAGAGGGATGACTTGTTGAAGGCGGTGGCGGCGAGTCCTTCATTGTCGGAGTCGGACGAGGAGCAATCCGAATCCCACTCCTTGCCAAGATGTGCCTCGCCCTTTGCCTTCTTATAGTTCTTCTTCTTCTCCCTCTTGTTCCCTTGATCCTGATCACTATCATTGTCGGGACAGTTAGCAATAAAATGACCAAGCTTACCGCATTTGAAGCATGAGCGCTTCCCCTTGGCTTTGGTCTTGCTTGGCTGTCCCTTGCGACCTTTAAGCGCCGTCTTGAATCTTTTAATGATGAGGGCCATCTCTTCATCATTAAGTCCGGCTGCCTCAATTTGTGCCACCTTACTAGGTAGCGCCTCCTTGCTTCTTGTTGCCTTGAGAGCAAGGGGTTGCGACTCGTTGATCGGACCATTCAAGGCGTCGTCCACGTACCTCGCCTTCTTGATCATCATCCGCCCGCTAACGAATTTTCCAAGGACTTCTTCGGGCGACATTTTGGTGTACCTGGGATTCTCATGAATATTATTTACCAAATGAGGATCAAGAACGGTAAAGGACCTTAGCATCAGTCGGACGACGTCGTGGTCCGTCCATCGCGTGCTTCCGTAGCTCCTTATTTTGTTGATAAGGGTCTTGAGCCGGTTGTATGTTTGTGTCGGCTCCTCGCCCCTTATCATCGCGAACCGTCCAAGCTCGCCCTCCACCAATTCCGTCTTGGTGAGCAAGGTGACGTCGTTTCCCTCATGAGAAATCTTGAGGGTGTCCCAGATCTGCTTGGCGTTATCCAAGCTGCTCACTTTGTGGTATTCATCCCTGCACAAAGAAGCTAGAAGAACAATAGTAGCTTGTGCATTCTTATGAATTTTTTCATTAATGAACATGGGACTATCCGAACTATCAAAGTGCATTCCACTCTCTACAATCTCCCATATACTAGGATGGAGAGAGAATAGGTGACTACGCATTTTGTGGCTCCAAAATCCGTAGTCCTCCCCATCAAAGTGTGGGGGCTTGCCGAGTGGAATGGAGAGCAAATGTGAATTTGAACTTTGCGGAATACGAGAGTAGTCAAAAGAAAAGTTCGAATTAACCGGTTTCCTTCTTTCGAAGTCGTTGTGGTCGTCGTCCTTTTGGGAAGAAGTAGACTCATCGCTGTCGTCGTAATAGACGATCTCCTTGATGCGCCTCGTCTTCTTCTTCTTCCCTTCCTTCCGTCTATGGCCCGAGCCGGAGTCGGTAGGCTTGTCGTCCTTCGGCTCATTGACGAAGGATTCCTTCTCTTTGTCGTTGATCACGATTCCCTTCCCCTTAGGATCCATCTCTTCGGGCGGTAAGTCCCTTTGTGAAGAGAACGGCTCTGATACCAATTGAGAGCACCTAGAGGGGGGTGAATAGGTGATCCTGTAACACTTAAAAACTTAAGCCACAAAAACTTGGTTAAGTGTTAGCACAACAACCGCCAAGTGGCTAGAGAGGAATCTTCAACAAAACACAATAACCAACAAGATCAATCACAGAGATGGCACGGTGGTTATCCCGTGGTTCGGCCAAGACCAACGCTTGCCTACTCCACGTTGTGGCGTCCCAACGGACTAGGGTTGCAATCAACCCCTCTCAAGCGGTCCAAAGACCCACTTGAATACCACGGTGTTTTGCTTGCTTTTTCTCAATCCCGTTTGCGAGGAATCTCCACAACTTGGAGCCTCTCGCCCTTACACTTGAAATTCACAAAGAACACGGAGCAAGGGAGGGATTAGCAACTCACACAAGACACAAGAATTAGAGTGTCAACACGCACACAAGTCGCAACAAGAGCTCGCAACACAACTCAATGAGTTCACAACTCCACTAGAGCTCTATATGCTATCACAATGAAAAGAATGCGCGAAATCGATGTCTTGGTTCTTAGGAATGTTGTAGGAATACTTGGTGTTATCCTCCATGCGCCTAGGGGTCCCTTTTATAGCCCCAAGGCAGCTAGGAGCCATTGAGAGCAATCTAGGAAGGCTGATCTTGCCTTTTGTCGACTGGCGCACCGGACAGTCCGGTGCACACCGGACACTGTCCGGTGCCCGATTTCCTTCCAAAAATGGCGCAGTCGACCGTTGGTAGCCTGAGAGCCGTTGGTGCACCGGACATGTCCGGTGCACACCGGACAGTCCGGTGCCCCCTTCTAGCCGTTGGCTCGGCCACGTGTCCCACGCAGATCGCGCGGCCGACCGTTGGCCCTTCCGACCGTTGGCTCACCGGACAGTCCGGTGCACACCGGAAAGTCCGGTGAATTATAGCCGTACGTCGCCGGTGAATTCCCGAGAGCGGCCACTTCGCTCGAGCCAGCCTGGCGCACTGGACACTGTCCGGTGCACCACCGGACAGTCCGGTGCTCCCAGACTCAGCAGAGTCTTGGCTGCTCGAGCCAAGACATTTCCAATTGGATTTTTCCTGTTTCCAGCACTTAGACACAATACATTAGTCCGTAAAACAATGTACTAAGTCTGAGAAACATACCTTTATCCTTGATTTGTACTTTGTCCACCTTTTCACACTTAGGCACTTGTGTTGGACACTAAATCACCAAAATACTTAGAAATGGCCCAAAGGCACATTTCCCTTTCACACAGGCCCAACAAGATTGCCGGACTACTCGGCCTCCTAGGCCGACCAATCCGGCAGGGGGGCATATGCCTGTAGCAACTCAAAGAACAACAAAAAAGGACATCATCAAAATAGGCGCCACAGATGTTGTCATACGGGGAGACAATAAAGGGCCGATGATTTTCGGCGAATCGGCCAACACAACCGAAAAGGATACGACTACCATCAAAACAGCCGATCCAAAATACTCCATGCCTCGATGGTGCCCATCGGGATTGACACGATCCTAAAAGAGAAAATTGCAGCGCCTAAGAGCAAAGGAGAGCCAGGAGAAGGAGGCGGAAAAGACATTTAATGACACACATCCACTATACCCGCCACCGCAAAAGAAATGGAGACCGAAGGTCGTTGAGAAAAAACAAACGGCCACAGAAATAGAAAGTCAACCTGCACCAGGCACGGACCGTCCGGCCCCCGCGCACGGACCGTCCGCCGTTCACCAGGAAGCCTCTGGGCAACCTGCACCAGGCGCGGACCGTCCGGCCCCCGCGTGCGGACCGTCCGCCGTTCACCAGGAAGCCTCCAACGACACGACAACATCAATGGAGGAGGACGACCTGCTGGGAGAAGACCTGGTCGACTACGAGGCTTCTCCAGAACGCCCAGGTATGGATGTAAATATTATTACATTTTCCGCCGATTGTACTATTATCGGCGACGATGAACCTGTTGTTGCCCAGTTTGATTTTGGTCCTAAAGAAGCCGCCTTTACTAAACCAAAAGAATCGGTAAATCATTTAAAGCCGCTCTTCGTGCGCGGCCACATTGATGGGATACCGATTGCTAAGATGTTGGTAGATGGAGGGGCGGCTGTAAATCTAATGCCTTATTCATTGTACAGAAAATTAGGTAAACAAGATAATGAACTTGTCAAGACCAACATGACCCTCAGCGATATTGGAACTGATAGTTCGATCAAAGCCAGGGGAGTCACGTCCGTTGAATTAACCATCGGGACTAAGACCCTTGCTGCTGCATTCTTTGTCGCTGATGTAGAAGGAAATTACAGTTTAATCCTAGGCACAGATTGGATTCACGCCAATCAATGTATACCTTCTACATTACATCAAATGCTAATACAATGGGTAGGCGATGACATAGAACAAGTACATGCTGATGTATCGGCCTGCATCGCTGTGGCCGATGCCCCTGTACTCTGGACTTATGAGATTGCTACATGTCTCACAGGAGTAGATTTTTCTGATTATCAATTCATAAGTATAGATAAGAAAGGTTTCATTCCTGTAATGCTAGAGCCGATGGAGAATCGACTAAATCCTAAATAAAGTTTAAATGATGAATACACACAAAGTTCATGAGTCTCTGATCACGGACAGTTCGGCTTTCAAGGCCGGATGGTCTGGTCTTTCACAAAAGGGTTCGGACTTTAAGACCGAACATGTATCACAGCAAAAGGACAGTATTACGGATGATCCGGTCCCCGAGACCGGAAAGTCCGCCATCACACAAAGACCTTCTAATTCCTCTGTGGGGAACATGATAGAGGAATTCAGAGATCTTGATAAACTAGGACAGGGATTTACATTGGCCGATCCTTTGGAGGAGATTGACATAGGAGATGGTAAAACTCCAAGGCCGACTTTTGTAAACAAGACCCTGGAGACCGATCCTAGAGATGAGATGATCGGTCTATTGAAGGAATATTCAGATTGCTTTGCTTGGAATTACACTGAGATGCCTGGATTAAGCCGAGAGATCGTAGAGCATCGACTGCCTATCAAGTCTGGTTTCAGACCTTTCAAGCAAAGAGCTAGAACATTTCGTCCAGATCTTCTCCCACGCATCAAGGACGAAATCCACCGGCTACTAGAAGCTGATTTTATCAGACCTTGCAGATACGCAGAGTGGGTCTCCAATATTGTGCCGGTGGAGAAGGAGTCAGGTAAACTTAGAGTATGCATTGATTTTCGCAATTTAAATAGAGCAACTCCTAAAGACGAATACCCCATGCCCATAGCCGACACATTAATCAATAATGCATCAGGAAATAGAATTATTAGCTTCCTTGATGGTAATGCCGGATATAATCAGATTTTCATGGCCGAAGAAGATGCGTCTAGAACGGCCTTTATATGTCCAGGCTTCATTGGTTTATTTGAGTGGGTTGTCATGACATTTGGTCTGAAAAATGCTAGTGCCGTGCCACTTATCAGAGGGCTATGAATTTGATCTTCCATGAATTGTTAGGAAACACTGTGGAAGTTTACATTGATGATATTGCAGTCAAATCGACTGAGTTTAGTTCTCATATAGCTGATTTGCGCAAAGCCTTTGATAAAATGCGTCAGTATGGTTTGAAAATGAACCCACGTAAATGTGCTTTTGGAGTGTCGGCTGGTAAGTTTTTAGGATTTGTCATACATGAACATGGTATAGAGATAGACCCTGACCGAATCAAGTCTATTCGGAATGTGGGGCCTCCGACCTGTAAGGTCGAGGTACAGAGGTTCCTCGGCAAGGTGAATTATTTACGAAGGTTTATTTCTAACCTAGCCGGGAAGATTGATGCGTTTACCCCTATTCTTCGGCTTAAGAATGATGCCGAATTCGCTTGGGGGCAGAACAGCAAGAAGCATTTGATCTCATCAAAAAATACTTATCTTCGGCTCCTGTATTAAAAGCACCACGAGCAGGAGTGCCATTTCGATTATACATTGTAGCTGAGGATAAGGTCATTGGGGCTGTTCTCACAAGAAACTGAGTGGAAGGAGCATGTGGTGACATATCTAAGCCGAAGGTTGGTGGATGCTGAAACAAGGTACACTTTTATTGAAAAGTTATACTTATGCTTGTTTTATGCCTGCACCAAATGTAGATGTTATTTACTGTCTAGTCATTGCACTGTTTCTGGTCAAGCCGATGTGATCAAATACATGTTGCATAACCCAATTATGAGTGGTAGAATTGGTAAGTGGGCTTATGCACTAATAGAATATGACTTGGCCTATGAACCACTGAAATCTATGAAAGGCCAAGTCGTAGCGGATTTCATTGTAGAACATCGGGTTAATGATATTTATGAGCTAGACATGTCATACCTCACTATTACTCCTTGGACTTTATATTTTGATGGATCGGTTTGCAATGAAGGGCAAGGAATTGGCATTGTACTTGTTTCACCAAGTAATGTCTCCTTTGACTTCTCTAGCCGATTGAAAACTTATTGCACTAATAATCAAGCTGAATATGAGGCCCTCCTATTCGGCTTAGAACTCTTAAATGGTATGGGAGTAAAACATGTGAAGGTATTTGGTGATTCTCAGCTGGTTGTCCAACAAGTGTTAGAAGAATATCAATGTTTTGATGGTACTCTAAATAGTTACCTTGAGAAATGTTGGAGCATAATCCATTCATTTGACGAATTCAGTATTCGGCATATCTCTAGAGTTGAGAATCATAGAGCTAATGATTTGGCACAAGATGCATCAGGTTATCGGATAAAGAGAGGGAAGTTTCACAAAACTGAAAATCTGGTAACTAGTGCAAAGCCAAATTCCCAGGTCGCGGACTGTCCGCGTGATGACGTCGGACCGTCCGGGGTTACCAGAAATGTTCTTTTCATCAATTCGGCTGACAATAAAGCCGATGCAAGTGATTGGAGGACACCTATACTTAATTATTTATGAAATCCAAATATCAGGACAGATAAGAACATTCGGCGAACATCTTTCAAGTATATTTTGATGAGTGATGAACTTTACCGCCGAACAGTCAATGACATCCTGCTTAAGTGCTTGGGCCCAGATGATGCTATATTAGCCATGGCCGAAGTACATGAGGGAATTTGTGGTACTCATCAATCAGCTCCAAAGATGAAGTGGTTGTTGCGAAGGTCTGGTTTTTATTGGCCTAGTATGATAGCTGATTGTTTCAAGTACTACAAGGGTTGCCAAGTGTGTCAAAAATTCGGCGACCTACAGTTGGTCCCTGCAGCCGAATTACATCCTATTATCAAGCCTTGGCCGTTCAGAGGATGAGGATTAGACTTTATTGGAGAAATTCATCCTTCATCATCAAAGGGGCATCAGTTTGTGTTAGTTGCCACTGACTACTTCACCAAATGGACTGAAGCCGTTGCTCTAAAGAACATGACACACAAGGAGGTAATTGAGTTTATAACTGAGCATATCATTCATAGATTCGGCATTCCCCAGACCTTAACTACAGATCAAGGTACTTCTTTTATGTCAAAGGAGGTACGTGAATTTGCTGAATTATACAGAATTAAGCTGCTTAATTCATCTCCATATTATGCTCAGGCCAATGGTCAGGCCGAGTCTAGCAATAGGACATTGATTAATTTGATAAAAAAGAAAATATCTGATAATCCTAAACATTGGCATAAGATTTTGTCCGAAGCTTTATGGGCTCATAGAATATCTAAACATAGTGCTACTAAAGTATCTCCTTTTGAGCTTGTCTATGGGCAGGAAGCAGTATTGCCTGTGGAAATAAGTTTGAATGCTGTCAGGTTCGCCAGACAAAATGATCTAACTATCACTGATTATTATAATTCAATGATGGATAATATTGATGAGGTGACCGACAAGAGGGTGATAGCTTTGGGAGCAATAGAAAAGGACAAGATTATGGTAGCCAGGGCCTACAATAAGAAGGTCAAAGCAAAGTCATTTCAAGTAGGGGATCTGGTGTGGAAGACCATCTTGCCTCTAAGGAATAAAGACCGGAAGTTTGGGAAATGGTCGCCAAGCTGGGAGGGTCCTTATAAAGTAAAACAGGTAATGTCTGGTAATGCCTATTTGCTACAAACATTACAAGGCAAGAATTTACCAGAGGCTTTGAATGGACGTTTCCTCAAACAGTACCATCCTAGTATGTGGCAAGATGACTAAGAGAACCGATGTGATCACATCGAGTTAGTTGCTTTTGGTTCGCCCAGCTCCACCAAAAGGCAGGGGGCATATGTTTGAACCAAAAAAGAGTTGGCGGACGGTCCGGCCCTGAGGCCGGACGGTCCGCGGTCCGAACAGTCCGCGTCTGTGGGCCGGACGGTCCGCGCGTGCGCAGAACAGATTAGGGTTCCGAGTTTTGTGCTAGGGTTGTTAGCTATATTCGCGGAATTAGCTCGGAATCAGTTGTGTAAAGGGTCCAGCCCCCCTCCTCTATAAATAGAGAGGTCTACGGCCGATTTGTAATCATCAATCGAATCAATACAACTTCTATTCGCATTTATTTCCAGTACAATTAGGAGTAGTTCTAGTCTAGTTCTAGTTTAGCCTCTCAATCCCCAAATTCTTCGCCTCTCTTCGACTCTACACCGATTAGAGGAGTCTAGGTCGGCCGGCCCGAGCCTAGACAACCCCTAGGATCTCTCCTCCCCGACGGGGTCCCTCCCGGGAGCGAGATCCAGGCGCCGCCGGTGATCTTCCGCCGCCCCTGCGCACGCGCGGACCGTCCGGCCCCAGGGCGCGGACCGTCCGACCGTCAGGCAGGAAACCCTAGCCCCTGTGCCAGGTCGTGGACCGTCCGACCCTAGGCCGCAGACCGTCCGCGCCTGACCAGAGAGCACCGCCGCCGGTTCTTCTTGAGTATTTGGCGCTCCAAAAAAGCGTCAACAATATGAAAGTGAAGTGTTGGGACTTTGTTGTGTGCTTTCCTAGCAGGGATTAGAAGAAAAAAGAAACAATTGCAATCTTATCTTTGAATTGGTTTCCTTCTGTTGATATTATCTCTGGTACCTTTTTCTTATGTGAAACCTATCCTTTTGGTGGTTGCTGTCCAACACATCTACAATAACATGGTGCAACGTTTGCCCCCCACCCCAAAGGTTATCTTCCCATTGATGGCATGGATTGTTCATTGCATCATTTTGTATACTGGCCTGTGTTGTAGCGATGGCGTATTTCTCACCCAGACGACGAAGTTCTTGCGTCAGGTTATATCATCATTTTTTCAAATGATCCTCAACATAAAAAAAATGTTAGATGGCGGTCTTTGGTGATTCCTTAATGAAAGTAAGGTTATCTCCAACAGCCTCTCTATCTCACCTCGTATCTCGATCCCTATTTCAAATTCCATTATATAAACAGTGCAAAGTCTATAATTCAAAGTAGTATTTTGCATAGACATATACAAGGTATGCTCAGCACGGCCTAAATATATGTACACAATGCATCAGAGAGGATGTTTGTGGTCAAAGCCATAATGATGGCAGGCACTTAGTGTCCTGCATCCCTTATGTTAGCTTTGTACAATAGTGCCCAGATCAATTTAAGATATTCTGTTTTTGTTTAGAATTATTGTGCAGGATTGAGGTCTTCAATATTTTAAAACACAAAGGGTCGTATTTTATTGATTGATGATCCAGTTTTTGTTGTATCATGCGTTGTAAAATTGTACATATGAGTTTGAGAGGGGCTGGACATTTTTTTTAAAAAAATCAAGTAACGATGTCCAGAACGGTTATGTTTAGTGAATAAGGTGTTAGACTGACTGCAACGCTCCCCCCTTCCCCTCCCCTCCCCTTTAACTGTTCACGATTTAGGAGACACTGTTCACCCCTTGCGTCCGCAGCGGTCGCCGCTACCCGCTCCCCTACGCCGCGACCCTCCTCTCTCTCACGCCAGATGCAGGGCGTCACTGTGCACTCCCTCTCGCCTGCTTCACGCGGAAGAATCCGCCCGCGCCACCGACCGGACACTTCGCGCTCCTCTTCTCTCCCGTTCGAGGCGTCTGCGGATCGGCGATTTCCGGCGAGGCGGCGGCGAATCTTCCGCGGGAAGGTAGCGTCAGCGCCGGTCCCCGTCGGGTCTGTGGAAGACGAAGTCGAGGTGGTGAGCAAGCAGCTTCGGTCGCGACCGAAGACGAAGCGGCCGCAAATCCGACTCCGTCGAGGTTCGTCGCGACCGCTTCCTTCGTTTCCCGCTCCGAGCATCGACGCGTTCCTCGGATCCGGACATCTTCGCTTTGATTCCTCTTCTTTCGGCCGAAATCTTCAGATCTTGAGGTACGCCCTTCATCTCCTATGGTTTCTGTTCTTCATGCGCCCCTATTTCATGAACTAATTACTACACGAATCGACTAATCCTGTTAACCGTACTTGATTACATCCGAGAACAACCGATTTATCCCCGGTGCAAACAAGTCCACGGATCTGGTGTTCCTTTTAGGGTTAAATTTATATGGTACTCTTAATCCCGCTGAATATCCTTGATATTTAGTGCAACAAATGGTACTGCAAACTATTACGGCCTAATGGTCTGCAGATTGCCATATTTTTTAATCCCTACACTACGGCTTCACTTCGAATCTGCCTTAAACTGTCATGTCTTGTGCCAAAAATTTTTGCTCCCCACTGTCGACAACAATAGACCATTTTAGTAAAGTACCAGCATGATTCATCCTAGGGTAAGCCAAAATGTGTTACCTTAGCTGAGCATGGGTAATGGTCATTGTTTATTACACTTCCTAAAAGTGTCATTAACATTTCAGAGGGTCCTTTACTTCCTTAGTTACTATGAATGATGTTCAGTAAAATTGTTAGGTCTATGTCGTACCTTATTGTATTGCTCTACTTCATCACAAATTTTTTGTCACCCTTAGATACGACTCGAGGATACATAATTTGTTTGGACCTTCATATACTTGGTTTGTATATTGTTACAACAACTACATGACTTTGTTCTGTTCACCGAAATATGGCTGAACACACATATCTTGAGTATGTCGTATTATATTTCCTTACATTCTGTACAATGTCTGTTATTTTGTTTTGTTCAAGTTATGTGTACAACCCTCACCTTTTTCACAATATCTGTCCATGAACATTTTGTATTGTTCACCAACATATGGTATGAGCACACAGTTCTTTATTATGTCAAATTTGTTTCTCCTTACATGGAGTACATTGCTTGTTTTTTGTATCCTTCAAGTTTTGTGCAACACTCACCTATTTCCACAATATATGTCGATGAACTAATGATACAATTAACCTATCATATACAAACAACTGACGTATTATGTAACGGCTACTACAAGTTTCTATAAGTCATGACCCAGCAATGAGAAACATCTCTATACCCTAGTACTCAATTTTATTTAATTTTCATTGTCATACATTGCCCTTACCATTCACAACATTATCAGTGTTATACTTCACTAAATTGGTTATGTTCCTTCCTGCTATATCACTGCTGCATTTCAAATCATTACATGTTGCTGGCAAAAATTTTGTTAATGGTTTTGGGAAGTATTTCATACGTATAGCCTATATGGTATATAAGGATATGCACGTGTTTCTTCATATATTATTCTTTGCAGCACACTTCCGAATGGCATCCTCGAAAGAAGATACCATGAAGTCTTTGCTTAAAGTACTTGTCAACTGTGCCGAGGATGCCACAAAATCCCTTGGTGGATTAGTAGATCATGCATTAGACCACATGCATGATGAAGAGATATTAGCTAGAACCCTCTTTGCCATGAAAGAAAAACTTGATTTGCTTCACCAAGATGCCTTAGAGGCTAAAGTCCAAGCTTTTCCAGAAATTGCTAAGTATGACGGGGATGACATAAGTGTTGAACCGACATCTCCGTCGACCCCTCCAACAGTTACTGAACCATCTGTCGATGAAGAGGAGTTCTACTGCCCCGATGTGAGTGATGAGTGGTACTTCAGCGACTCAGATAGGTCAACTCGTAATAGCTACTGGAATCTTTATTAGCTCCATGTATTCCAGTAGTAGTTGCAGGATAGCCTTTTGAACATCCAAGTACTCGGGGTGTCCAACTTGTCATGTTGTCGAACTAGTCCTGTGATGTATGTCTAAGTCTCAATGCTACCTCGTGACCTTAAGTTATTATGATGTTAAGATCCTTGTATTATGTGAATTATGTTGACTCTTAAATGTTCTAATGTTGCTGTTCCTCCTGAAAAAGTTCATGAGATCATTATATTATTATTTTCGTTGTTCATATGCTTTGTGTGTTGTTTCTGTACCTCGTTTTGTCGATTGCCTTCAGTTTATAACATATGACTAAATGTCTGTCATCTCCACATATCCTAGCATGGACCCTGCCAACAATGCGACATCGTCGCAGCCGATGTCAAATCCCTCAAATGCCCAGCAATTCCCCCCCCCCCTTTATGGCCAACGGGCTTCATGCACCAGAATCCTGTCGATTGCAACATGATGGGAAACATTAATTTTCCTAGTCCTGGTCAAGGTCCAACTACAATGTGGGCTCCTATTCAGCCACAGAATACTAGTTCCCAATCTACCATGATTCCGGCTTCGCAATCTGCACTATATTGGAATCACTACATGAATTTTGTGAGGAACCCTCTTGGTTCAGTTGGAGTGAGTCCATACACAGATTCTTATCCTGCATCACATACAAGTACACCGTTGCAGGGTTCGAACACTATACCTCAATTACTTGTAAACTTGGAGTCAGATGTTGAACACAGTGTTCAGGACATCAATAGTCCAGGGAAAAATGCACCTCCTGTTCAAAAGCATAAGAAATCCAAGGAACAAAACTTTACAGCACCAGAAGACATACTCCTTTATACTACATGGTTGCAAATAAGTAGTGACCCTATTGTGCACACTGGACAAAGGAGGGAGGGTCTTTGGGCCAGAATTGAAAAAAGGTACAATGAACAAAGGGGGGAGTTTCCTTGTAGACTTAACAGAGCACTAAGCAGCAGATGGGACAAGATTAGAGCTGATGTCAGTAAATTCTCTAGATACTACGCCAGAGTCCTAAGAGAGAAACAAAGTGGCTTAAGTGACGAGGATAAGGTAAGACAATTTAAACTATGATTATTTATAGTACAACATTGTGTCCTTGTACTAATTATAATTGAACTACCAATTTTGCAGACATCGAAGGCAGCTACTTTGTTCGCTCATGAGGAGAACAAACCATTCCATTATATGCACTGCTGGCATCAATTGAAGGGGGAACCGAAATGGGAGAGCATCTGTCAAGGACATTCGTTTAGAGGTTTACATGCAAGATCAATACCATCTTCGGGATGTCCATCAGTGGAACCACCAGAGACTGACAGTGGATCGGCTGGGTTGACAGGAAAAAGGCCCCGTGGGCGTGATTACAGTAAAGCTGAAAGAAAGAAAGAAAGGTGCATCTTCTTCTTCTCCTGAATACTTAAGCCGATTACAAGAAATTACTGAAAAACAAATACAGAGGTCCATAGAAAAGGGGAAAAAAGAAAAGAGCAGTGAAGAAGACAGGGACATACAGAAGAAGAGATTGGAATTGGAAGCACAAAAGTTAAGCATTCGACAAAGGGAACTCAAACTTGAAGAACTCGAATCGGCAAACAAACGTTTGCAGATGCTGCTGTCGACAAACGAAGAAGATGTTGATCCAGAAGTTCGGATAATGATGAAGGAACAGAAAAAAATTGCAGCAGTTTATATTTAGTTTTGAGTAATCGTGAACGCTTCTGTTACATGTGGGCGACAGTGCTGTTGGCAGATGTTGAGACAATTTATCTTAGTTCCTTTAAGATACCGTTTTTTCGAGAACACTATTTATTTGGTCGAACCAATGTATGTTAAGTTGTGTGCTGTTGTATTACAAAATAATGAACTCGGCTGTGATAAATGTTTGAACAATATTTGTGCCTATTCTATGGTATGTTATATATTGTAGAAGAAAACATGAATCCCAAGATCAATTGCAATGCTATGTTTACACTTCGTAGAAACGAAGATACATGTTATGGTGTAGCTGGTACACAAAATCGAAGTATGTCAACACATATGAAGCCGGCTATCGGAACATTTTGAAAACAACTTTGGTAATTTATTGGAATACTTAAATAGACGACATGACATTACAAGGACTTAATTTAAGTGCGAACTAAGCAGCTACGACACATAATTGTTACATACTTCCACGGCGAGCCCATAAATGCTCGACAAGATCATTTTGAAGTGAGCACGATCTTTCTTGGCGACGAAGATCAAAGTGGTTAATAACCCATTCCGCCCGACCTTCCCCTATAATTTGAGATGGTTCAATCCCTGAAGAGATGTCTCCAAAATCAATGTTTGCAGCAAAAGGCCCTTCGTCTTCGACAATCATGTTGTGCATGATGATGCAAGCTATCATTATCTCTGTCAAACGATTACGATCCCAACCATAAGCTGGTCCATGGAGCACCGCCCACCGGTCTTGAAGAACTCCAAATGCACGCTCAATATCCTTTCGGCAACTTTCCTGCATCTGAGTGAAATATACTTTCTTTTCCTCGTATGGGTGTCGGATTGCTTTGAAAAAAGTAGGCCAGTTGGGGTAAATACCATCAGCAAGGTAATAACCGAAGTTGTACGCATGACCATTTACTGTGTAATTGACTGGTGGCATTCGACCAGAAGTCATAGGGTCAAATACTGGGGATCGGTGGAGCATGTTTACGTCATTGTTTGTCCCAGGCATGCCAAAAAAGCATGCCAAATCCATAGATCATACGATGCTACTGCTTCAAGTATCATCGATGCTCTACCATTTCGGCCACAAAATTGACCACGCCAAGCCATTGGACAGTTCCTCCACTCCCAGTGCATGCAATCTATGGAACCCAACATGCCAGTAAAACCCCTAGACTCTCTATTATGCATGATGCGTGTAATGTCATCTTGAGTTGGAGTTCATAAATACCAGCCACTAAAACATGCAATGATTGCGCGACAAAAATGATGAAGGCATTCCCTAGCGGTTGATTCCCCAATTTGAATATACTCGTCTACCGCATCAGAAGGTAACCCATAAGCAAGTATCCGCATTGCCGCACAAACTTTTTGTAATGGTCCTAGTCCGGGCATACCAGTTGCGTCTACTCTTTGTGTAAAGTAAGTATCGTGTTGTTGAAGACCTTGCAGAATGTGGAGAAACAATGGCCTACTCATGCGGAACCTAACAAAATTGCATTGGTTATTTGTCAAAAGTTGAACAAATGTTAACCTATGACAAAAATATGAAGTGCGTACCTTGTACGAAACACATGGGGTGGATACACTGGGTTTGCGGCGAAGTAGTGATGTTGGATGAGGTTTTCTCCAGCGAAATGATCTCTGTGAATGACACGGCGAGGTAAACCCGACCGTCGTCGGTGATGGCGTTGAGCCGCAATGTTGAGGGTGAGTAGGTTGACAAGCAAAAGAGTTTCGTCCTCACTATCACTCGAATCACTCGAAGCAAAATCATCTTCCGTATGACTGTGAGACATACCGAACTATGGCTAACTTGATGAACTCAGAACAATGGGCGTACATTATGGTAGAGATTGATTGAATATATATAGGGGAGACCAAAGCGGCTTCAGGGGGAAGCTGCGGGCTTGCATTGAAAGGCAACTGTGGCTTCCTTTGAAAGCCAACTGTGTCTTTCATTGTAAGACACTCGTGGCTTCGTCCGTACGACTCCACGGTTTCTGTTGCAACGTAAGTGTCGTTCATTATATTTTGTCCCAATATATATGAAAAATTTTAGCATACCACAAATGTTAATTAATGTTTGCATGCTACCAATTAAATGTTAAATCAAATGATATATGCATTTTTTCAATTAAATGATAAATTATTTGATTTATTATATAGTATGTGTAAATTCAGAGAAATAATTAAAAATTATTTTTTTGTTAAACAAGTACGAGCTGTTAAGCCTAACGTGTTAACAGAAAAGAATATAAATAAAA
This sequence comes from Zea mays, assembly GCF_902167145.1. NCBI lineage: Eukaryota > Viridiplantae > Streptophyta > Magnoliopsida > Poales > Poaceae > Zea > Zea mays. Next base: position 135,055,020 of record NC_050104.1, read on the forward strand.
AAAGAAGTTGGTTATGTTAGTTATAGGAAAATGTATATTTAATGAGTAGATGGATATGTAGGGTAAAATTTAGGGGGAACGGTTGCGGGACGAGTGAATATAGGGGAGGGAATCTTGCTGACGTGGCTGCATAGTAAGATTTAGGGGGGGAAATTTAGGGAGAACGCCTGCGGACAGCCTTAGATGTTCCAGGCGCAAAACTAAGGATGTGCATATCATTATCAAGAAAAACATGTCATCGGCTAAACCTTGCAAAAAAAATCGGTCGCTTAATTTGTGACTAAGGTATATGAGGTCACCGTAGCATGTTGTGTACTTTGAATGATATGCCTTCATTTTTATGATTTTTTTTTCTTTTGCAAAAGACTCTTTTGTACCTTGTCACCCCATCAGGTGTGAGTGAGCGTGTGAGTTTCGGTGTTTATTGGCTTTGTATGTGAGCGTGTGAGTCTTTACCATTTTTTTTCTTCATAATGTAAAGATATGTTGCTTTGCTGAAGGATGAAGGAAAAAAAGTATGATTTTTCTGTAGGTCTATTATCCTAGTCATGATTCTATTGTCACTGTAACAGCAACAGTAATTGATGTGACTAAAGTTTGTATCAATCGCTATGTAAGCTTTTACCATCTTATTCTCCATATGAAAAAGGTCGCCTATCAGTGTTAGAATATGAAGATTTGCTGAAAACCTGATAGCCTTGGGACAGAAGACTGATGAACTGCTTTAATCATGGTACGTTCGTACTATATGTATTATCGATATTCGATGCTGCACCGTCCATCCCATCGATGACGGCGTATCTTCCTCCTTCAGGTTCAATAACAACTCTATTTGTCATTGGCTATGTGGTTAAGTGCATTTCATCAAGTTGGCTCAAATGTGGCACATTGGACTCCAAATGTGGAGCGCAATCGGTTGAAATTTACCCGGAACGTGTTGTTTAAAAGGGTTGCTTGTGACTACTTGAGTAGTTTTATTTTTTTTAAAAAAAAATCATGGTACAGAAACTTCAGGAAATCGATTACTTGTTAGGGCCTCTTTAGTGCGGCTTTGGCTCCACTTAACACTACCTGTTGAGGCTACTGTTCACATATTGTTTAATAGTGGTTGCTCTTCCATCTGTCACCCTCGGAGCTGCCTGGAGCCGGTGAAAACCGAAAATTTTAAAGGTGGAGCTAGAAGGATTGTGACTAATAACACGGCATTAGTGAACTATGCTTAGTCCGGAGCAAGTTGCTTGACTCTACCCTGTTCAGGCATGTTTGTTTCAAGTAGATTGAGAGGTTGAGAGGATTTCAATCCATAATAAATCAAAATCTCTCTCAATTCATATCAATCAGCTTCAATCCATATAAATTTATAATAACCAAACAAACCCTTATTTAGCAAAGTCATCAAAGCAATTGTTAGTGACATTGTTGCAGGGTACGTAGGGGGCGATGACAGCGAGCTGACAGCTGAGTGGCAAGAATCGAATAGCGAGAACAATGACGTTTAATTTCTAGCAAATATGGAGACGCGATCCAAGTTGAATTAACCATGTCGGCTAGCTCCGCAAAATTACTCCAGATATGTGTAATCCTTTATAAACTGCCAGATCATTTCATGTTCATGGTTCGTTAAGCAGATATGACATGACCTCATTTCAGAGATACAAGCCGGGTGGTCCGTGGATCCATAAATAGACTAAACTTTTACAGGTTAAATTTTAGAGAGTGTTTGAATGCACTAGAACTAATAGTTAGTTGTCTAAAAATTGTTAGTGAAATTAGCTAGCTAACAAATAACTTCTTAACTATTAACTAATTTATCAAAAATAGCTAATATCTGAACTATTAGCTAGAATGGCTCCACCGCTCCTCCTTTATCTAGTGTATATTGGGCCTCTTTCAATACATTAGAGCTGATAGTTAATTAGCTAAACAATTACGCGTAGAATTAGCTAGCTAATTATTAATTGATTTTAGCTAAATTGTACCTGCTAATCAACTAATAGATAGTTGAGAGTGCTACTAATATTTAGCTGGACTATTAGCTAGGGATGGTTAAATGTTTTTAGTAAAAGCACCTAGACTATTAGCTGGACTGTTTGTTGGATGTCTCCTGCTAATTTTAGCAGCTAACTATTGGACTAGTGCATTTAAACATAACCTTAGACCTAAGGGCATATACAACCTAAAGACATTGGATTGATTTTTATAGTACAAGAGACGACTATAATGTATGATGTTGGGGGTCTGCTTCGTCGCCGAAGGTCCCTAAAAAGAAACACCTTCGGAAGACTGACACAAAGCCGAAGCTATCAATCAAGGGGCTTCGGAGTACAGTTCCAAATGCATCGACTTAAAGATGAAATAACCAATCGGTCCGTGATAACTTGTATTATGATTGCAAACCTTTGTAAAGGGCATGAATGTAATTTCTCACAGGTTGCGTCCTATGCCTATAAATAGATGAACAGTATCCCTGTACTGTTCACGCTATCTTTTATTCGCTCATGCGCAACGCTTGGATTTTTTGCCCTTTATCAAGCCGAAGGTATAAATGTGATTAAATATTGTATTTAAATACTTGAATTTATATAATGAAGATATATGAGTAATGCTATATGACTGTTCATGTTACCTTTCATGTCTCATATACTTTGTCTTTCATTATTGCTTACCATGATGATGAAGATATGTCCTTCATGACCTTCGTCCGAAGATCGTTATATCTTAAGGGAAATAATGCTTCGAAGGACGAAGGATATTAACCTTTAACACTTTGTATTGCCTTGTTCTTAATTCATAGCATTTGATAACAAGTCCCCAACATATGATATAACTATAAACTTTTGAATCATAAATACCATTAAGAGAATATACATATGCAGAATCGTGTTGACATGTGCTCTTCACAAAGGACTTGTCTCTTATATTTTTTTATTTAACCTAGGAGACCGCCTCAAAAAAAAGTGACATATTAAATGAGGTTGCTCAGACTGTCCGCAACCGTTCCCCCTAAATTTTCCCCCCTAAATGTTACTATGCAGCCACGTCAGCAAGATTCCATCCCCTATATTCACTCGTCCCGCAACCGTTCCCCCTATAGTTTCCCCTATATATCCCTCTACTCATTAAAAAACCATTTCCATATAACTAACTTAACCAACTTCAATTTTGATTTTATTTAATTATTTTGCACACGTCCGACATGTTGCGCATGTATTAAAAAAATATACTTATTAATAATAATTAGTTTACAATTACTTGAACATATAATATATAACAACTATTATTTTACAATACATTCGAAATTGCATAATTTCGTGAAAACGTATTATCCGTCATCGGATCTGGAATATATTTTCCTGCGAAGCAAATTCCACTCGTCGTGTGCGGCAAGCCGCACTTGTCTTGCAACGAAAGCCACGTTTGGCTTTCGTGGGAAGCCACTAGCTTCCACCTGAAGCCGCATTCCTGTCCCCTATATATATGGAATCCATCTCTTCACAAATGCACCAACAAAGTTCAGTAGATCAACAATTGAACCATTTCACGGTATGTCTCACAGGCATAGCGATCAAGACTCTGATTCGAGTGATAGTGAGGAGGAAACACTTATGCTTGTCAATCTTCTTGTCCTCAACATAGAGGCCAGACGCCACCTCCGATGACGGTCCCGTTTGCCTCGGCGGGTTATTCAGAGGGATCATTTTCGTGGAGAAAATCTTATCCATCATCACTACTTCGCCGAGAACCCAGTGTATCCACCCCACGTCTTTCGTAGAAGGTACCCACTACTTATTATTCGAATACGGTTTGATATTTGCAATTTCATTACAAATATTCTTTATTCAAAACTTAGGTTCCGCATGAGTAGGCCTCTCTTCCTCAGAATCTTGCAAGGTCTTCAACAACAGGATTCGTACTTTACACAACGGGTAGACGCAACTGGTATGTCTGGTCTAGGTCCACTACAAAAAGTATGTGCGGCAATGCGGGTACTTGCATATGGGTTACTTCTGATGCTGTAGACGAGTACATTCAAATAGGGGAGTCCACAGCTAGGGAATGCCTTCAGCATTTTTGTCGAGGTATCATTGCATACTTCAGTGGGTGGTATCTATGAACTCCTAATGAAGCTGACATAACACGCATCATGCACCATAGCGAATCAAGGGGTTTCCCAGGGATGTTGGGTTCTATAGATTGCATGCATTGGGAGTGGCGGAACTGTCCTACCGCATGACGTGGTCAGTTTTGTGGCAGAAATGGTCGAGCGTCCATGATTCTAGAAGCTGTGGCAACCTATGACCTTTGGATTTGGCATGCTTTCTTTGGCATGCCCGGGACAAACAACGACGTGAATGTGCTCCACCGATCACCTGTTTTCGACCCCATGACATCTGGTCGAATGCCACCTGTCCATTATACAATTAATGGTAATGCATATAACTTCGGATATTACCTAGCTGATGGTATTTAACCCAACTGGCCAACTTTCGTAAAAGCTATAAGGCACCCATATGAGCAAAAGAAAGTATATTTCACACAAATGCAGGAAAGTTGTCGAAAGGATATTGAGCGTGCATTTGGAGTTCTTCAAGCTAGGTGGGCGGTGCTACGAGGTCCAGCGTATGGTTGGGATCGTAATCGTTTAACTGAAATAATAACAGCTTGCATCATCATGCACAACATGATTGTTGAAGACGAAGGGCCGTTAGCTGCTAATATTGATTTTGGAGATAACACTTCAAGCAGTCAAGCTCCACAACTAATTGCAGAAGGAAGGGCAGAATGGGTCATTAACCACTTCGATCTTCGTCGCCAAGAAAGATCGTGCTCCCTCCAAAATGATCTTGTCGAGCATTTGTGGGCTCGGCGTGGAAGCATGTAAACTTCATCATTCGTATGCTAAGTTTATTTCAACTTCATTCTACTATGTGTAATTTCCATTCTGATGTCCTACGTATCCGTTCTGAAATAAAGTATATGCTCATTGGAAACCTGTACTTGTTCTTTGAACACAAAAAGATGAAAACTGCAAACGATTTGTACACATCACAAGCGATTCCAAGCTGAACACGCATCAATTAGTTCCGAACCTCGAATACGTTGACGATGAAATATATGAAACTTTAACCATACATGTTCACAGCAAATTCAAATAATTATTGTCTATTACAACACCATACAACAAACAACACAGCATGACTGTCCTTGACGACTTATGGTTCGAACAAAAATATAATGGTCTGCCAAACAAATGTAACGTTCTGACATAAGCAAATAATAGAAACCGGTTGGGTGAACAAGCTCAAGTTACGAGTAACCGAATATATGTTTCACTCATAACCAAATATGAATTCTTGCAACTTCTTTTTTTGTTGTTTCATCATAATCCAAACTTCGGGTTCGACATCTTCTTCATTCGTTGCCTCCAGCCTTTGTAATCTTTTTTCAGCACAATCTAGTTCTTGAAGTTTCAATTCCCTTTTTCGTATTATGACCTTTTCTGCTTCCAATTCCAACCTCTTTTTCTCCATTTCCATGTCTTCTTCTGAGCACTTCTCTTTCTTTTCACCCTTTTCTATGGACCTCTGAATTTGTTTTTCAGTTATTTCTTGCAAACGGCTAAGGTACTCTGGAGATGACGATGATGCAGGTTTGTTTCTCTCTGATTTACTGAAATCACGACCACGCGGCCTTTTTCCTGTCAACCCTGCAGATGCACTATCATTTTCAGTTGTGGGAGCATACGGAGTACCTGTTGAGCCAATTGGATTTGCATTCAATCCGCGGAACGATTGTCCACTACAAATGCTCTCCCATTTGGGTTCTCCCTTTAGTTGGTGCCAGCAATGCATGTACTAGAAAGGTTTGTTCTCCTCGTGTGCAAATAATGTTGCCGCCTTCGATGTCTGTACAAATTATGGTTTCATTTTACAAATGTGTTAACATGTATACAATCATTTGTACATGATTTAAAGTCGGTAAAATTTGGGTTACCTTGTCGTCATCAGTTAACCCACTTTGTTTCTCTCTTATAACTCTTGCGTAGTAGCCAACAAACTTACTAACATCTGCTCTAATCTTGTCCCATCTGCTGCTAAGCGCTCTGTTCACTCTACAAGGAAAGTTGCCCCTCTGTTCATTGTATCTTTTTTCAATTCTAGCCCAAAGGCCCTCCCTACGTTGGCCAGTGTGCACAACAGGGTCACTGCTTATTTGCAACCAGGTTGTGCAAAGGAGAAGATCTTCAGGGCCAGTAAAGTTTTGTTCCTTAGACTTTTTGGGTTTATGTATAGGAGGTGCATTCTTTTCAGGACTATTGATGTCATGAACACTGTGTTCTGCATCTGAGTCCAAATTCACAGGTAAGGAAGGTATAGTATTGGAACCCTGCAATGGTGTACTGGTATTGGATGGTGGAATGGAATCAGGAAATGGGTTTACTTCAGGTGACCCAAGAGGATTCCTGACAAAGTTCAAGTAATGATTCCAGTACATAGCTGATTGTGAGGCGGGAATCATGGTAGATTGAGAAGAAGTATTTCCTGTATGCATGGGTGCCCACATTGTTGTCGGACCTTGAGCAGGGTTTGGAAAATTGAGGTTTCCCATAAAGTTACAATCCATACCACTCTGCTGCATGTAACCCATTGGTCACAAAGGGGGTGGAGGAGGAAACTGCTGGCCAATTGATGAATTTGACATGGGCTGAGAAGAAGTGGCATTGTTTGATGGGTCCATTCTAGTAAGTGTGGAGAGGGGACAAATTTAGTTAGATGCTAATAAGTTATGAAAATGTACAGAAGCATTTGAACAAATGAATTAGAAAACAAGCATACAACTCAGCAACAGTTATAATAAAAGGTTCCCATTCACGGTTACAGCACTAAACCAAGCACATCACATATAGTACTGAACATAGTTCACTGACTACATAATTCCTTACATCGAACTAAGTACTTGTTGGGACAGGGTACTGCTTAGACTTAGACATACATGACATATGGGTGTTCAAAAGGATGTCATGTAGCTTTCACTGCGAACATAAACCTAAAACATATTCCAGTAGCTATTACGGGTAGACCTATCTGAATCACTGAAATACCATTCGTCACTGACGTCGGGGCAGTAGAACTCCTCTTCCTCAACAGAAGGATCAGTAACTGTTGGAGGGGGTGACGGAGAGGGAGGATCAACACTGATGTCATCCCACTCGTACTTAGCTATTTCTGGAAAGGCTTGGACTTTTGCCTCTAAGGCATCCCGCTGAAGCAACTCTAGTTTTTCTTTCATGGCAAACAATGTCCTAGCTAGGATTTCTTCATCATGCATGTGGTCTAATGCATGATCAACTAAACCCCCCAGGGATTTTGTGGCATCCTCGGTACAGTCGACAAGGACTTTCATCAAAGCCTTCATCTTATCTTCTTGGGAGGATGCCATTATCAAATGGGTTGCAAACATTTAATTTATGAAGTAACATGTTGAAACCCTTTAAAAGCATATGCATTGTTGTAATGACAAAAGTTGCCACATAATATTGCATACAAAATTTGTTTGCACCACCAGGGATTCATAAAAAAGGAAAAACATTACAAACTTGTAGGAAATATAAGGGAAGTATAAAATAGAGATTCCAAAGCATAACTGATATGTACAAGCCCTTCCTAAGATATATCATAATGATGATCAAATGTAACAGACAAATTGTATGTTAACCCATATGAAAAACATGAACATGTCCAAAAAAAAGGGAGGAAGTAAAGTGAAGATGACATATGACATGTACACTTCGAATCATAAAACAAACAGACAGATGCAAACTTTGAAGTTGTACATATCAGTTATATAATTGTTGGCAGGTACATGGGAATGAACGAAAGCAAGAACATTTTATACACAATTCAAGGTTAGGGAAGTGTATGGCACAGAAATATAAAGGAAACTAGTACGTGCAGATACAAATGTTAGAGCTAATGTCATGACAGAAAGACAAGTTCAAGTCTTGAACATTACATATTGTGCCAGATAATCATAGTCAAACACAAGTTGTGGCAGACACATGATCTGGCACATAATCGAAGTCATAAGTAATTTAACATGTCATTAATTTTAGTGAGTCTACTGATGAACATAAGTAGGTGTCCATGGCTTATATTGGTGCATACTCATATAGTGCGAAAGGGTAACATTCCACATAAATGGCACAAATACATTGTCTTCAGTTTAAAAACATCAAGAACAGTCCAATGAACACCTACTGGGGAAATAGAATTGCTGCCATGGCTAATGTTAGGGTTAAAAGGTTCGTGTATTTGCATCACGTGGAACATAAAGTTTGGTATACCAGGCGCCTAAATCGGAGGATCAACAACGTAACAAGTTCATACCTCGAACTCTAGTGTGGATCTGCTAAACTCCTATGGGCTTGACAACAAAAATTACGAATTTTGAACAAAAGCAGTGCTAATGTACATATATCCTCACTGAAGTTTTCATTTGACGGGGTAGAAGATGCTATACCTCTAGTAGGGTTGGATCTCGGCCGCAAGACGACGAATCCAAGCAAAATACGAGTGGTGTTGTAAATCAATCGTGAAATAACTAATGATTTGGCGTGGTTCATGAAGGTAATACCTTAAGAAGGGGAGATTTAGAGCCCACCACGCCGAATCGTAGGGGATCCGTCTGGATCTGATGGCGCCGTCGTTTGTCGGAGATGGAAGCAAACCAATCGGTCGCGACGTTCGTCGCCGGAAGCGGAATGGACTCCTCTTCGGCTTCGGTCGCGAACGGCTGTGCGTGGTGACGAAGTCGACCTCCTCTTCTGCGCAACCGAGGGGGGCCGGGGCCGACTCCACCGGGCGACGGTGGATCCGCCGCCGCGTCGCCGCGCAAAATCGCCCGTCCGCGGAGGCGTCGAGGTGAAGCGAGGTGGAACGCGAAGTTTCCGTAGTCTGGCGTGGCCGGCAGCGTCCGCGCGAAGGAGGCGAGGGGGCGGCTACAGTCGTCCCCTGCATCTGGCGTGAGAGAGAAGAGTGTCGCGAGGAAGGGGAGAGGGTAGCGCGCGCCGCTGCGGGAGGAAGGGGGGCACTGTATCCCCTATACGATGAACAGTACAAGGGGAGGGGAGGGGAGGGGAAGAGGCATGCGTTGCAGTCAGTCTCATGTCGTTAGACCACAGATTCTCTAGTTGCCAGTTCATATCATCCAAGAGATGCGGTGAATTGGACAGTGTTCCCAGCCGAAAGCGACGCTACTAACCCCTCCCCGGTCGGTGACCGACATGAAATGCAGCGGTCAGTGGATCCGATCGATCCGCTGGTTCATCAGCAGGCAGGAGCTGGTGCATGAACATCGCTAAAAGCGATTGGATTGGGTTCCCTTCTCTCTTAGCGATGAGAGGAAAGCAACTCCTTAATTCCTTTTCAACTGCACAAGCAACCCGGAAGTCAGGACTCATGACAATGCTTTGATTTGTTTAGGTTGTATAATTAGTACTGAACATTGGTTAATAAATGTTAGCCTAGCTTACTAGGTGCCTTTTTTTCTCTCTCTCCTTGTTGCAAATTCTAGAAACAATGCTGCTGTTTGCTTTTTATTCATAACATATTAACTTTTTTTTATCCTTGTTCGACTATATAAATGACAATAAATTACTAATTGTCTTTGTGCGGACATATACCAAATTCTGTTGAGTTTATAATTTTTATTCTTGTTGGAACTAAAGAAAATACAGATCATGTCTATGTAAATTGCAACAAACTAAAACTATAATTTTAATCCAAAATATATACAATAGCCATCACATGAAACGAAGCTAAAAATCTAGACATCTAAATTTTAGCGATTTCCACATTATCCCCGTCTTGTACCACGGACACAGAAAAATAAACCAAGGCCAAAACCACAAAGAAGCGCATCAACATTGCCAGCCCAGCAGGATTGCCCACACGCTCTTATTATTTCTGATGAATGAAGCAATGTGACAATCTACCAGTAGCGCAGCTGTTTGGCCATCCATGCATCTTTGTTTCATGATTGCAATTTACACGCCATACATACCATGCACTAACTTTTAACTTTGTCCTAACAACAGCCTTCTTCTTGTCGCCGTCGGCATCGATCAAACAAACAAACTTCTAATCAAGAAGAAGCACGACAAGCACCTGCAGGTTCATGGGTAACCCGACGCCAGGCACGCCTCCCAGAACTTGCGGTCCTCCTCCTGCCGCCTCGCCGCCGCCACCGTAGGGTCCTCGTCGTCGTGCTCACCGTCGGTGGGTAAGTGGCCGCCCTCGGTCGCTATGCTCCCGTTCGCCCATAGGGAGCGGCGGCCGCCGCCACCGGTGTCCTGGCTCCACCAGGCGACAGCGACACCGCGGCTCCCGCTCTCCTCCTCGTCCTCGTCCTGTCCGCAGCCAGCACCACCGGCACCGTCGACGCAGCTGCCGCAGCCGTCGTCCTCGTCGCCGCTGTCGTCGTCGAGCAGCACCAGCTCCAGCTGGTCCAGCCGCGACGAGGGGCAGCACGACTCCGCCACCCTCTCCTTCCTGCCGTGGGCGACGACGGCGACGGCGTCTGAACGGCTCCTCTTGCACGGAAGCTGCGGCCGCGCAACCGGCTCCTGCGACGGTGCCGCTGGTAGCGGCGGGACCAGCAGAGGCGGCGGGCGATGCCGGCGTGGGGCTACGCGCGGCTGCACGGCGGCCATCGATCGGCCACGAGACCAGGCTGCTTCAGAGAAGAACTGAGAATGGACAAGAGGAGGGAAAAATATGTGACTTGATGAGTTTCAAAGAAGAGTTGGGCTAGGAAAGGAAGGAACCAACGAGAAGGAGGACGGGACGGGACACGGGAGTGAAGTGAACAAGCATGGCAAGCATTACCTATGGCGCAGAACAAACAGCGCGACAGACGCTGACGGCCACGCCGTGCCAGCAGTGGCCGATCCTGCGCGGCAACCCCCTTCTAGAAGCACGCCAGTGCTGGCATTTTGCACGAGGGCTGGCTTCTAGAAGCGACAAGGAGACCAGGTCTTTGGATTTATCTAATATTTCCAAGAATCAGTCCCAACTCCCAAGTTTAATAAGTGTATACAAAAAATACTAATCAACTAACCTCATGTTTAATAGGTACAGATAAAAAATACCAATATATATGTTATCAAATAAATATATTATCATAATAACTATGCCCTATTATTTTTATAGCAATTACATTTCAATGTACAAATGTCGACACTGTTTTTCTAAAAATCTAGTCAGAGATATTAAAACCTCACCCGTTTTGTTGCGCTCGCCGCACTCGGTGGCCTCCCAGCCATCCGTAGCGCGACGTGTGTGCCACCGGTGGCCCGCTCGGCTTTGCTCGCGCGACTGCATTTCACGGACCCGAATTTTTTCTTGAATTTAACAGACCAGGCTACATCACGTCCGCCCCTCCCTCTCCCTCTCCCTCTCTCTCTCTCTCTCTCTCTCTCTCTCTCTCTCTCTCTCTCTCTCTCTCTCTCTCTCTCTCTCTCTCTCTCTCTCTCTCTCTCTCTCTCTCTCTCTCTGACACAACAGGCCACCACACACAGGCTCTATCCCATGGATGCCGGCCACCACATGGTGTTCACGACCGCGCTCGCCGTCAGGTGGTAGTCCCGGCGAGCGAGACCTCCCGACTCCAGGCTCCCTCCCATCGGTCGTCGCCGCCTCATGTTGTTCGCGGCCGTGCACGCTGCCCGCGGCACGGAGGCGTCGATCCGATCGAGAGCCCTTCGCGGTGGACAAAGCCTTCCTCCTCTCTGGCAATGAGGGCATCATCGCTAACGTGAGCACGTGGCAGAGCTCGCTGACCCATCCTTCTTCATCTTCACCAAGTGAGGAACTCTCTTGACCCCCTTCCCCACCCTCCTTGTCTTTGGAGTTCGGATGGCTGGAGAACACGGTGTTTGGTCATGGCTTCTAGAAGGTGGTGTTTTGCATTTAAAAAAGGAAAAAAAATTGGAGCATAATCCAAAGCTTTGCTTGCAGATGGGGAAGAGGTGATGATAGAGGTAGGAGTAGGTCAGTAGTAGGATGGAGTGGCCAGGACAGCTCGGTGCCCACCCGTCTTCATCGAACGGGCCAGGACCCTCTTCCCCTCCGGCAGGCTATTCTCAGTTTTGAGAACAAGATTAAAATAGCTTCATAGGCTTTTATGTGGTTCAGATTTGTAGATCTATCTCTCATTCATTAAGAGAAGCACAACCAAATCTGGTAGCTTGAGCTCCAAACAACAGGAAACACTGAGAGCTGTGAAGAGTCTGAGGTGGCTTATGTAAGCCCCGCGACTGATGATACATCAACAGATCTAGATACTGACGAGAAGAACCAAATGAGACTCCCTTCAGGAAGGTCATTAACTCCAAGTGCGGCTTCATCGCATCAACGCCAACCGCAATCAAACATTCATAGTTGTGAGTACCATCAGCTTTCCCTTTTGCTTATGTTAGCCAGCCTGACTCCTATTGTCCACCCCTTGTCTGCCTGGTGGACACGCAGATGGCCAAACCAGAGTACCAGGCTATGGAGATCGAACGGGGGTATATTTAGATATTTCAGCTCTTTATTTATCTATTTAATCACCAATTTCTTACCAGTAGGATATGATGGTAGGCTGATCAATTATTCTCTCACAGCCTCCAAAAGAAGGTGCATGATAGGGTATTTTAACAGAAACAATAAATTCCCTCGAAGCATCCAAGTCTCCAGCAACCTGCACAGGAAAGCAAATATTTATAATTATATCATGTTCCCAACAATTTAGTGCAAGGCATATCTGATTCAAGAATTATATTTACCTCAAAACTAACAGCCGTCATTTGACTCTTGCAATGTCATGTTCAGGGTGACTTGGTAAGCCAGGATAGTAGACAGGAGCAATCTGGGAACAAGGGATAATATCAGTAGCTAAAACAATAGGAACATATAATGCCACTAATTTGTATACATACATCAATAAAAGAAACATGGTTGATGGTTCACACATTTGAATGTTCCTCTAAAAAATAGGCCATCCGAAGTGCAGTGTTATTCTGACATTGCACATGGAGATGCAGTGTCTTCATACCTCAGAGGATAAGTTATGCAACATTCTAATATCACGGCACCAAATAACTATGAGGTAGAGAACATATTATTCATTACTCCATATAGTATTAAGACAAATATTGAAGGTGTGAGAAACTGAGAACATTGATTTGGAAAGGGTAACAAAGCTTAGAAAACTATAGGTCCAGAATCTACCCAAACAAGCTTCTAGAGATAGAGGCGCCCTACTATCCAACTTGTGAGCAGAGTACAACATGAACCATTTCATTTTGAGACAATAAGACAAGCATAATTTTAAATATTTAGTGAAGTGGCATTCCAGTCTGCAACATAGAACTATGGATTAACAATTGGATATACATTGATGTGGACAGAACATATTCTATTTCTTCCTCTCAGAAATCCAGTTGACCTCATTTTATGGTAGTTAAAATAGAACTGAATCCAGCTTCTAACACTAGCGGTTACCGACCTTTTCCATTTATAACTGTCATCGCTTTTACTTTGTTACAAACATTTGTAGTTTTGTTGCTTTCAAGTAATTTTAAGGCATGCGATCTTCGAATATGTGGTGGTGGTGCCTTTATTCTAGAGTAAAACAAAATTTTGTCCATCTTAGGGGATAACTATTTCATGTTGTTTTGGATATTTAAATGCATACCTACACTATGCAGAAGAAAATGTTGAACTTGGACTGCTTGAAACAAATCTGCTTTGGTGAAACAACTTCCATTTGTTGTATTATACAGAGCTGGAGGTACACAATGCCCTCTATATAAAGAGCAGTGTTGCCCTCGTTCTGTGATCCAAACAGACACAAGCAGCAACCATTGCTTGCACTGTATCTCTCTTAGGTGTTTTCTCTTGTTGAATAAAGATAACAAGAGGGAGTAAAAAAATGAGTTCGTCCTGGACCGAGAGTCAAAACAAGCTCTTCGAGATGATGATCACCTCAAATACTTGCATGCTGAAATAATGAGTTTTTGTAACTTAGCACGACAATGGGGCATAAGCTTATCTCTATCGAGAGTCAAAACAAGCTCTATCGAGAATTTATTTTTATATGAGGATAATGGAGCGTAAGCTTATGTTGTTGCTTGCAATGTCTGAATCTTATATTTTTGTCACATGTGCGTTACTCTTAATAAAGCTTTGAATTTTAGGTGTGGACTTTGTTTATGTTATTTGCTTTTGTCTTCTAAGGTCTGTTGTAATGGTTACTAATAAACAGGTAACGTTGTTATGGCAGTGAGTTACCAAGAAGTAGTAGAGTTACCCCTCTATAGCCTTGGGACATGAATATTTGCATGATAAAAGGTAAATCAAATGTTAAGTGTCGTCCCATTCCTGCTTCTCCTTATCCTTTTACTCAGTGTTTGACATTCTTCCTGACTTGTCCTGGTTATAATGATATCTAAAGATTTGTTGCTACCATTCCTCAATCATGTATTGATATCTTTTTAAAAAGAAAGGACATGTCGTTGTTTTTTGTAAAGCTACCAAAGCGCCATATATTATGCACAATCTTTTCTAGGTTGAGAGACCATGCCTTCAAGTCGGCAGTAGAAAATTATGTTTAGTAGCACAAGGAGCACTTGTGTAGCTGAAAGGATTTTCCTTCAATAGAGCTTGAAGTAGTTCTGACTATATGTAATTGTAGTTAAAACATTTATCACACAATTAGATGCAGGTTATAACTGCTTGGGTCTCAGGAATTGAGGTGGCTGAAGTCCTTTGTACAAACATTATCTTAATGTGAAGAGAGAGAAATTGAGATAAGTGTTTTTCGATATAAACTCACACATGATTTTGCAACTCGTCTAATATACATTTGCATGGTAGAGCGTCCGATAGGGCGCCTTTTTTCTAGTTAGATTTAAAATTGGTTAACTTCTCCAAATATGATGTGTACAATTATTCTAAAATGGGGTGAGTATATGCCATTCATGTGTGTGCCCCATTGCGCCTCCATGGGTGCACCCGTGCCCCTTACGACTTGTTCGAGCTTATGGCTTGTTTGGGAGCAAGAGTAATGGAGGATATTGAGAGGGTTAGAATCCCTCATTATTTAATTTAAATAGTGAAGGATTTTAGCCACTCAATCCCCTCCATTACTCTTGCTGCTAAACAAACCATTCAATGCTCATTTCTAAAGGATGCTCCAACAATGTTAAAAGAGAGATGATAAGCTAGCTATTCATGAAAGCTCATACACTTTCCAATCATTCATGCATCTAGGCCCCTGGTTGGGCTTTTTTATTAATAAAAACAAAATATTATTATGACCATTATATGTTTTGTAAAGGAAAAATAAGTTAGATTTTGACAATGGAGACTAACTAGGCTTTTATGGTATTTGTGCCCCCCATTGATGAAGATCATTCATCGATTTTCAAAGAATAAGCAAGAAGGTTAAGATTCAGGTAGTTCTAAGTGTCAAGGAGTTGTTGGGCACATAGATTAGCGATATGTCATTATTTTTCATTTGACTATACTATAAAGAAGGGCATGAATGGGTAGCTTGACCTAGGTAAGTCTACTGTAGAGTGTGATGTGCATTTGTGAAAACTAGTGCTAGGTAATCTTATAAGAGTCCATGAAAAGTTTGAGATCAAACCCAACTCAAAAAATGCTGAAATAAGCGAGTTGGCGGTGCTAAGAGGCACCCGACATATTTGGTGTGCACTGTATAGTGGAATGACATGTTTAAAACAGTGCCAACACTAGTGCGTTCAGTTTCCATTAGAGAGGGCACCTGGAGAGTTATGCAAATGAGTGTCTGAAGCCCAATACTGACCAAACATGTCTGGGGTAGCACCATATAGGACATCTAGAGATGTTACAAACCGAGTATGAGAGGCTGAGTAATACTACTATACTAGACATGTCTGGCGTGACACCGGGCAAGGAACTTAGAGGTTTACAAACTATACATTTGAGTTGTATACTCACCGAATTTGTCTCGTGAGGCATCGGATAAAAAACGGATACAAGTACAGTAAGAATTAGTTTCTAAAACTAGATGTTGAAACTGCACTGGATGTGTCCAATGGAGGGAATTTGTGTGCACCAGATATGTCAGGTGCACCTATGAATGCTGAGTGGAGTGACAATGGCTAGTTGCTTGGCTTAGGATTTATTTTATACCCCTCCAGTTCGTCTAGTGAGAAACTTGAAAGTTGGTAATTGCATGATTAGTGGCCTCATTAGTGCATTGAGAGGAGTGTGTATCCAATGTTGTCAATAGCATGGGATAGTTCAAGTGAGAGTTCTTGCTTGTTACTTTTGGCGATCGATACCACCCACCTAGACAGTTTAGTGGCGATTGAAAGTTTGGTGGTCATCCGAAGAGCTTGTGGTTGATCGAACTCAAGATGTATACAATTATGGGTTGTCCCATACAAGAGTGGTAAAGGATGAGCCTATAGAGAGCATTTAGGCCTCCTTTGAAATGCAGTAAATTTAAAGGAATCGTATAGGAATTTTACAGGAATCGATTTATTCTCACAAGAAGAACGCAGGAAATAGGGGAAAAACTACAATCCAAAGGAGGCCTTAGTTTTTGCACAAATCAAGGAGAGCATCATCCTACATGGATGCTTCGACGTAGGCTAGTGAAGAGTGCCGACTCTTTAATATCTCGAAAAAAGCATTGTAAAGATGTCCAAGAGTAATTAGCAAAGCTACTAAAATTTGGACACGGTGGTTCAGACTGAAATATTCCTAGAATCTGAACCGTTTCATCTTAGATGGGCTGATACAATTCGAATGCTTGAACTTGTAACTTGTACATGTTTCATTTAATCCAGGAACCAAACTCAACTTTTTTTAAAAAAAACACACACTACCTATTTGGCTGAGCCTCGACTCGTGGTCTCGTGTAGTGGACACATATTCGTGACAAAAAGCACGCTTCTTGGGGATTCCTGTGAGACCACGGCTGGACAACAGGACAAAGCAACCAACGCCTCGTGCGGAAAACACAGTGCGGTGCAGGTACGGGCAGCGATGACGCTGACGGGCCGGCAGCCCCGCACGCAGACGGTGGCCTCGGTCCAACTTCAGAGTGGAAGCCTAACGTTGACATGCGAAAAGCGCAAAGTGCAGCACGACCGCACGAGCCTATCCGCATACGAGCACCGCACCATCGGCACTCAACGATCGACAATACCGGCAGCAACGGAACCAGCTTGCCGTGCCGCTGCAACCGTCGTGCATCTAGCCGACAGCACTAAACACAGGTGATGCAGCGAGCGTATTTCAACAAGAAATCAGTTATCCCAAAAAAAGAAAAGGACCGCAGCTGAGCAATCACAACTCAGGAGCTGCTGCTGACTGCATATCAAAACCAAGTCGTGACTGTTGAAATCTTGCAACAACACTTCCACAAAACACATCGAAACGATAGGATGTCACATCAAAACCGACATGTAACACATACTCAGGTGATCCAACAGCATAATCCAGCACAGTTCAGTCCATCGGTTGCTACAGGTGCATAATGACAAATACGATGATCACAGATCAGCGACGCTCTTATTTCACGATGTCTCCGAATGTTCAGGCTCGTCTGCTGGGGACGGCAGGAGACGGACCTCTCAGGCACCCCCAAGTCCGGCGATCGTTTTCAGCCCTGGAGTCCAATGATCCCTGGAGTGACAATTTAGTGCGATCAGCAATCCACAAAGTGCGTAAACAGCAAGCTAATCTGGCGTAAGGGGGAATGGGGATGGGAAATGGGTGGTCGTACCACAAGCAACACGGCCACCGGCGTTTCCAGTGCTCTTGCTGAGCTCGTGCCCACCTGAACGTGCAAACAGAAAACCAACAGCTGTTAATATCTGAGATGGACCATTTAGAAGAACGGCTCTGAATAGGACCTAACAGTACAGACTTCAGTTTGGAAACTACGGTTAAGGAAAAAAAAACTGGCGAAGTGTGCACAATCAAGGTGTTTAAATAGACAAATGCGGATTGATCAGTGACATGCACCATAACACAAACAAGCTTTTACAAGTATATTATTCATAACCCAAGCAAGATTAAAGATGGCATTGTTCAAAGTCAAAGTTCTCACAAAAGATTCAGATCAGCAGATCAAAGGATAGCCAAGATGTAGTTCAGCTTATTTAAAGTTCAAATACCCTTTATCCTGACATAAAAAACTGGATTATTTTTTAGGGATTTATGCGACAGTACAAGCATATCGCCATAGCCTTACCAAAACTCTCTCCACCATTTAATAATCTGATATAATTAGTCACACTCTCACATGGATTTTATTCAAGTGCTCCATAAACAGGTATATATAGTGATTATAGGACTATCTGAACTCAGAACCAATGTGAAAAACTTAGCTCAGAACAGAGGAAAAACACCACCATTCAACACATAAAAGGCACAAGTGTTGACAGTAAATAACATCATTACCCTTTCCAAGATCATCAGGATCAGCGTGAACAACAACAGCTCTGCCAATGATTGAGTTTGGCCCAGTCAGTGGGATCTGAAAAAAAATCATTAGCAGTGTTAAGGAGAAGGCTAGGGTGATATAGGAATCATACGGGTCTAGATGTCTTATTACCTGGCTGTCGGTGACATTGATATTAGCAACACCTGACAGCAAAGAAACAAACTCAGTGACAAGATAGTACATTATCATATACACAGCATGTGAATGGAATTATGGACTACGGCTAAAGGATCACAGAAGTAACACAGCTTCCTTAGCCCAAGTACTAGCGACCATCTACTACATGGACATGTAAAACAGATCAGGAGAAGAAGGGCAGAGATCATTACCATCTGCTCCAGCTGTCACGTTTCCAAGATCACCAGCATGGCGGTTCTCATCTTCTGGTGCCCCATGCTCCTTGCTCGCAGGATTGTAGTGTGGTCCTTGATTTCACCAACAAGTAGAAAGTTCAATGACTGATATTAACTTAGCACACACCCTGATCACATAAGCAAGCCAAAGAAAAAGAAAAATAAACACCAGTTGACATGCATCCATTGGTGGTGTCACCAAGTGCATGTACATGGAACCCATGGAGGCCAGGCTTGAGGCCAGAGACACTTCCGGTGACAGCGGTAGGGCCTAACAATAGATCCAAGCAGCTAGAGTCAACAAGGTGAAGACAACATTCAATTGAATATAGAATACTATAGGAGTGTTAAGTTTTTCTGACTAAAGTTTAGTTCGTGACACATCAAATATTTGAATATCAATTATAAGTATTAAATACATGCTTGATTAGGTTTAATAAATTTATCTTATCTTTTAGTCTTCATCTATGCAATTAGTCTTATAATTAAACTATATTTAATATCCATAATTATCATTCAAACATTCGATGTGATAAGGACTAAACTTTAGTTTGGTGGAACCAAACACCCCATATCACAGAATATGAAATGGCTTACCATCTCCCTCTTGGGTGAAAAAGATGGTGCCCTTGACACCATCGCTGCTACCAAGCACAGCAACAGCCTTCACCATTGTTTATGTGATCTGCAAACAACTCCACAAGTCACTGGGCATTTCAGTACGGGTTAAAGTAACACAAACTACAGGCAAGCAGTGAGATATTTCAGTACATATTGGACGTTAACCCCTAGATATATAGAGCATCTACATAATCTCATCGTAAGTGGAAGATGAAATATTTTAATCAAAAGATATGAGCTATGCCTTCATTTGTGACATCAAGACATCAAAAGTGAACCACGAAGAAATATGAGACACTATCACTATGTTGCAAGTGGCTCTTTCCAGTTCTCCACATACTAGAGACCACACAGACCTGTACACTTATTCAAGATAATAAAAAACAAAATGCATGAACTTTGCCACATGAACAACACAACTCTAGGAGAATCACACCACACAATTGGGTACAAATAATACACACAACTCAGATTCTCAAAAGTGAACTTCAAAAAATTAATCATGAAGGTAGAGGTGATTTAGACTGGTCCCCTTGCTAGTCCAAGTCATCCTACACAAACCATAACAGGACACGGGTACCCAAACATCATGATGCTATGACATCTGAACTTCTAGAAGTTAAACTGCATGATTTAGCCACACTTTTTCTTGGCACGAATAGTGATACCAGTACGACCTTTGAAATATCATTCTTTCATCAGGTATTCTTGGCCAGGGGTAAAACTGAAGGCTTAGTGGTGATCCGTTTCATCAAAGCTAAACACAACAGAAAGCACACACACAAAAATCTATAGCTAACACTTCCACAACAGTCTACGTACGAACAGCACACACCACCAGTCCACGACGAGTAGCATAAAGGAATCCAAGGTAGGTAATATACACACGACCATTCATCCCAATCCCAGAACAAGCAACAGCACTAAACAAAGGCAGTAGGCACTAACATGACACGTATCTAGCGCGCTCAAAGCGCTTAATCCAGTGGAACGAATCAAATCGAGTCTCACTAGTGACGGCTAGATGAGACTATATATAGGGTGTAAGATCTGACTCGACGATCAGTCGGCGCTAACGGAAGCGGAGGGGAAACAAATTAAAAGAGGGACCGCAGCACCGATCTGAGATCCAACCGCAGCTGCTACGGGGTATTCGGATTTCGGAGACCAGGTTATACGAAGCAACAACATCAGAGTGAGGCGAACAAGCCCCAGGAATCCTTGAAGGTTTTGTTAGGCATCATACCTCAGGCGACCCCCGCGGCGAGGAAGAATGGGAAGGCGACGGCCTTTAGAGTCTTGCGCTTCTGGAAGGTTCCTTCCGAGGCTGGGGGTAGTTGGGGGCTGCAGACCTGAAGTGAGGATGAGGACGCGCGCGGTGTGTTGGTGCGTTGGATTTGTAGGCGCAGCCAAACATTGCAGTCAAGTTGCGTTACTATTCCGCAACGACCAGCAGGCCCTGCCGCCCGTTGGATCGGAGTTTCATTTACATTTTAGACCGTATTTGGAGTTTTGCGTTGCTCTCAGCACGTACATCAGTCTACGTTTAATATATGACACCGTCTTTTTAAAAAAAATACTTTAATCACTCATCTTATTCAAAATATTTATTAAAAATATAAAATTTTAAGTCAAACATAAACTACCTTAAATAATGAAATCAATAAAAATGACAACTTAATAGTTTTTTAATAAGACGAGTGGTCAATGTTTTTTTTAAAAGTCAATAGTGTTAAATATTTATGAACGGTGGGAGACTCTCTATACTTTAGTCAGTTAAAATTTAGCTGGTGTACTAAAACAAGGCCTTAATAAGTTATCATGTTTTTTAAGATAATCGAAACATGTTCCAGCCTTTTGCACTTTTATGCATACAACTAGGGATGTAATCGGATCGGATACGGACGGATATCATCGAAACCATATTTGTTTTTATATTTTTATTCGGATTTGAATTCGAATACGGATAACTTCGGATACAAATACGAATACGAATGTTTTCGGATACAAATACGAATAGATGTGTGTCGAATACGGAACTAGTCGGACACGGATATTGTCGGTAACGAATTTTTTGTCGGATACCATGTAAGACATCATTCCACACATATCATGATCGTAATCATGTATCCACTCCTTGAGTCCAAACATTTTTTAGCATTATATGTGTACATATGTCGCGTTTTTAAAAAATCATGAATTTTTAGGCTATGTGCGCATTATTAATTTATTTTGCATAAAATCATCAAAACGCAAATAGTTTGTGAATATCTCAATGGCCACCACTTACAAGGATCGACATACATAGAGAACTTGGCGTGATTTGTAATAGTCTCCAAAATCGGAACCAATGTGTTCCCTTGTAAATAACCTGCAGAATTGATAGAATTGGTTTAGGGTTAAAAAACACATCATTTCACAGATCCAAATGGACCAAAACATTGCTTAAATTGTTTTTTATGGTGTAGCAATTTTTAGAAAAAATAGAGAGAAGAAGCGAGTTTTACCAGAAATAAAGCCACGTAAAGGCATCACGACTAGAGATGGCAACGAAAAATTTCCCGTCAGGTTTTAGCTCACCATCTATGTCACCACAATGAAAAACTTTCCACGCAGGGATGCCCACGAATGTTTGTGGGGATATTTCTTCTTTATCTCTGTTACTGTCGGGGACCATAATTAGGGGTACCCCCAATACTTCTAATCTCAGCTGGTAACCCCCATCAGCACAAAGCTGCAAAGGCCTGATGGGTGCGATTAAGTCAAGGCTCGGTCCACTCAAGGGACACGATCTCGCCTCGCCCGAGCCCGGCCTCGGGCAAGGGCAGCCGACCCCGGAGGATTCACGTCTCGCCCGAGGGCCCCCTCAAGCGACGGACACACCTTCGACTCGCCCGAGGCCCAGTCTTCGCCAAGAAGCAACCTTGGCCAGATCGCCACACCAACCGACCGTATCGCAGAAGCATTTAATGCAAGGATGGCCTGACACCTTATCCTGACGTGCGCCCCTCAGTCGACAGAGCCGAAGTGACCGCAGTCACTTCGCCGCTCCATTGACCGGCCTGACAAGAGGACAGCGCCGCCTGCGTCGCTCCGACTGCTGTGCCGCTCGATAGAGTGAGGCTGACAGCAGTCAAGTCCGGCTTTGGGCGCCATAGGAAGCTCCGCCTCGCCCGACCCCAGGGCTCGGCCCCCGTCTCGGCCTCGGACGACGAACTCTGCCTCGCCCGACCCCAGGGCTCAGCCCCCGTCTCGGCTCCGGAAGACGACGAACTCCGCCTCGCCCGACCCAGGGCTCAGACTCAGCCTCAGCTCCGGAAGACGACGAACTCCGCCTCGCCCGACCCAGGGCTCGGACTCGACCTCGACCTCAACCTCGGAGGAGCCACCGCCTCGCCCGACCCAGGGCTCGGACCGACCACGTCACAGAGGGGGCCATCATTACCCTACCCCTAGCTAGCTCAGGCTACGGGGGGCAAGACCGGCGTCCCATCTGGCTCGCCCTGGTAAGCAAATAATGATGGCGCCCCGCGTGCTCCATGACGACGGCGGCTCTCAGCCCCTTACGGAAGCAAGGAGACATCAGCAAGGACTCGACAGCCCCAACAGCTGTCCTTCCGCAAGGCTCCAGCGCTCCTCCGACGGCCACGACATCACATGAACAGGGTGCCAAAACCTCTCCGGCTGCCACGACGACATGTACTTAGGGCACTAGCTCCTCTCTGCTAGACACGTTAGCACACCGCTACATCTCCTATTGTACACCTGGGCCCTCTCCTTACGCCTATAAAAGGAAGGTCCAGGGCACTCGTACGAGAGGGTTGGTCGCGCGGAGAGGACGGGACGGCGCGTACAGGCCTCTCGCCCCCTCCCACGCGGACATTTGTAACCCCCTTGAGAGCACCTAGAGGGGGGTGAATAGGTGATCCTGTAAAACTTAAAACTTAACACCACAAACTTGATTAAGAGTTAGTATAATGAAATCAAGTGAGTAGAGAGGAGAGCTCTTATGAAGCACAATAGACACAATAAGGACAAGCACAAGAGACACGAGGATTTTATCCTGTGGTTCGGCCAAGTACAAAACTTGCCTACTCCACGTTGTGGCGTCCCAATGGACGAGAGTTGCACTCAACTCCTCTCAAGTGATCCAATGATCAACTTGAATACCACGGTGTTCTTTTTACTTTGCTCTTTTCCCGTTTGCGAGGAATCTCCACAACTTGGAGTCTCTCGCCCTTACAATAAGAATCAATATGAAGCACAAGAGTAAGGGAGGGAAGCAACACACTAAAAAACCACAGCAAATACGCACACACACGATCAAGACTTGAGCTCAAAACAATATCTCAAGGTTCTCACTAGAACAGAGCTCAAATCACTAAGAATGTCGAACTAGTGCGCAAGGGTGAAGTGTGAATGATCAACAATGCTCAAAGGTTGCTTGGTGTTTTCCTCCATGCGCCTAGGGGTCCCTTTTATAGCCCCAAGGCAGCTAGGAGCCGTTGAGAGCATTCCAGGAAGGCAATTCTTGCCTTCTGTCGCCTGGCGCACCGGACAGTCCGGTGCACCACCGGACACTGTCCGGTGCGGATTTCTTTCCTTCTTTGGCGAAGCCGACCGTTGGCGCTTTGGAGCCGTTGGTGCACCGGACACTGTCCGGTGCACACCGGACAGTCCGATGCTCCCCTTCCAACCGTTGGCTCGGCCACGTGTCTCGCGCGGATCACGCGGCCGACCGTTGGCCCGGCCGACCGTTGGCTCACCGGACAGTCCGGAGCACACCGGACAGTCCGGTGAATTATAGCTATACGCCGTTAATCACTTCCCGAGAGTAGCAAGTTCGCCTGAGCCAGCCTGGCGCACCGGACACTGTCCGGTGCACCACTGGACAGTCCGGTGCACCCAGTTAGAGCTGACTTTGGCTGAACAAAGCCATCTTTAATTTCAACTTGATTTTTCCTGTTTCCAGCACTTAGACACAATACATTAGTCTAAAAAACAATGTACTAAGTCTGAGAAACATACCTTTATACTTGATTTGTACTTTGTCCAGCATTTAGCACTTAGGCACTTGTGTTGGACACTAAATCACCAAAATACTTAGAAATGGCCCAAGGGCACATTTCCCTTTCAATCTCCCCCTTTTTGGTGATTTATGCCAACACAACATAAAACAAGTAGAACAAGTGCAAAATCACTTCAAATAAGAACTCAAAATTGTTTTGATTCAAATTTGACATATATGGATCATTCTTTGCCACCACTTGGTTTGTTTTTGCAAATCAAACTCGATTTCCTATCTCTAAGTCAAACACACATGTTGAAACGTAAAGAGAGATATTTCAAGAGAAATTTCAAAGATTCAAAAACTTCCCCTTTTTCCCATAATTAAGCCTTCTCCCCATAAGAGACCAACTTTTAACAATAAGAGGCAACAAGAGTATTTTGACAAACAAAAGCTCTACTATTTTCAAAATTCACAAGTGGTAGCTGATCCATTTATTGCTTTGGCCTTATTTTCTCCCCCTTTGGCATCAAGCACCAAAACGGGATCAATCTTGGCCTCCTAACCCCATTGCCTCACCAAAATCTTCAACTAAGAGTAAAAAGGCAATAAGAGTACAAAGATGAACTTGGAAAAGTTACTCTTTCATCGGAGTGCAGTGGAAGTCTTGCATGGTCCAAGTCCACCTTTTCCCTTTCAAACCTCCTTTGAGACTAAAATAAGCAAACTCAAGCACACGGTTAGTCTCAAAGGGTCAAGTTGTAGCACATCTCCCCCTAAATTTGTGCATCACTTGCAAAGGACTTGTGAGGTCCGAGGAGTGCTTGTACAACTTGAGCACCATAAACAAACAACAAAATGTATTAAGGAACATGATCAAAGGCATAAACACATGTATGCTATCAATCCAAGTTCCGCGAATCTAAGACATTTAGCTCACTACGCAACTTGCAAAAGGTCTGCTCATCTAAAGGCTTAGTAAAGATATTGGCTAGCTGGTTCTCGGAGCTAACATGAAACACTTCGATATCTCCCTTTTGCTGGTGGTCTCTCAAAAAGTGATGCCAGATGTCTATGTGCTTTGTGCGGCTATGTTCAACAGGATTATCCGCCATGCGGATAGCACTCTCATTATCACATAGGAGTGGGACTTTGTTCAGATTGTAGCCAAAGTCCCTGAGGGTTTGCCTCATCCAAAGTAATTGCGCGCAACACTGTCCTGCGGCAACGTACTCGGCCTCAGCGGTGGATAGGGCAACGGAAGTTTGTTTCTTAGAGCTCCATGACACCAGGGAGCTTCCTAAGAATTGGCACGTCCCCGATGTACTCTTCCTATCGAGCTTACATCCAGCATAGTCAGAGTCTAAATATCCAATCAAGTCAAAGGTAGACCCCTTTGGATACCAGATCCCGAAGCAAGGCATAGCGACTAAATATCTAAGAATTCGCTTCACCGCCACTAAGTGACATTCCCTTGGATCGGATTGAAATCTAGCACACATGCATACACTAAGCATAATATCCGGTCTACTAGCACATAAATAAAGTAAAGACCCTATCATAGACCGGTATGCCTTTTGATCAACGGACTTACCTCCTTTGTTGAGGTCGGTGTGTCCGTCGGTTCCCATTGGTGTCTTTGCGGGCTTGGCGTCCTTCATCCCAAACCGCTTGATCAAGTCTTGCGTGTACTTCGTTTGGGAGATGAAGGTCCCATCCTTGAGTTGCCTCACTTGGAACCCAAGGAAATAGCTTAACTCGCCCATCATCAACATCTCAAACTTTTGAGTCATCACCCTGCTAAACTCTTCACAAGACTTTTGATTAGTAGAACCAAATATTATGTCATCGACATAAATTTGGCACACAAAAAGATCACCATCACAAGTCTTAGTAAAAAGAGTCGGATCGGCTTTCCCAACCTTGAAAGCATTAGCAATTAAAAAGTCTCTAAGGCATTCATACCATGCTCTTGGGGCTTGCTTAAGTCCATAGAGCGCCTTAGAGAGCTTACACACGTGGTCGGGATACCGTTCATCCTCAAAGCCAGGGGGTTGCTCCACGTACACCTCCTCCTTGATTGGCCCGTTGAGGAAAGCGCTCTTCACATCCATTTGGAACAACCTGAAAGAATGGTGAGCGGCATATGCTAGCAAAATACGAATGGACTCTAGCCTAGCCATAGGAGCAAAAGTCTCCTCAAAGTCCAAACCCGCGACTTGGGCATAACCTTTTGCCACAAGTCGTGCCTTGTTCCTTGTCACTTCCCCGTGCTCGTCTTGTTTGTTGCGGAACACCCACTTGGTTCCCACAACATTTTGCTTGGGACGAGGCACCAGTGTCCAAACTTCATTTCTCTTGAAGTTATTGAGCTCCTCTTGCATGGCCAACACCCAGTCCGGATCTAGCAAGGCCTCCTCTACCCTGAAAGGCTCAATAGAAGAGACAAAAGAGTAATGCTCACAAAAATTAACTAATCGAGACCGAGTAGTTACTCCCTTGCTAATATCACCCAAAATCTGGTCGACGGGATGATCCCTTTGAATCATCGCTCGAACTTGGGTTGCAGGTGCCGGTTGCGCTTCTTCCTCCATTACTTGATCATCTTGTGCTCCCCCTTGATCACTTGCCTCCTTTTGATGAACATGTTCATCATCTTGAGTTGGGGGATGCACCATTGTTGAGGAAGAAGGTTGATCTTGCTCCTTTTGTTCCATTGGCCTCACATCTCCAATCGCCATGGTGCGCATTGCGGCCGTTGGAACGTCTTCTTCATCTACATCATCAAGATCAACAACTTGCTCTCTTGGAGAGCCATTAGTCTCATCAAATACAACGTCGCTAGAGACTTCAACCAAACTCGATGATTTGTTGAAGACTCTACACGCCTTTGTATTTGAGTCATAACCTAACAAAAACCCTTCTACCGCTTTGGGAGCAAATTTGGAATTCCTACCCTTCTTCACTAGAATGTAGCATTTACTCCCAAAAACTCAGAAATACGAAACATTGGGTTTGTTACCGGTTAGTAGCTCATACGAAGTCTTCTTGAGGAGGCGATGAAGGTAGACCCGGTTGATGGCGTGGCAAGCCGTGTTCACGGCTTCCGACCAAAAGCG
Source organism: Zea mays (assembly GCF_902167145.1). Taxonomy (NCBI): domain Eukaryota; kingdom Viridiplantae; phylum Streptophyta; class Magnoliopsida; order Poales; family Poaceae; genus Zea; species Zea mays. The sequence continues at coordinate 135,082,670 of NC_050104.1, forward strand.
CTCGGGGGTCTTGAACTCTCCAAGCATCATCCTCGCCATGTCTATAAGCGTCCTGTTCTTCCTCTCTACCACACCATTTTGCTGTGGTGTGTAGGGAGTGGAGAACTCGTGCTTGATTCCTTCCTCCTCAAGATACTCCTCCACTTGAAGGTTCTTGAACTCAGACCCATTGTCGCTTCTTATCTTCTTCGCCTTTACTCAAACTCGTTTTGAGCTCTCCTTAGGAAGCGCTTGAGGGTCCCTTGGGTTTCAGATTTATCCTGCAAAAAGAATACCCAAGTGAAGCGGGAAAAATCATCAACTATAACAAGACCATACTTACTTCCTCCTATGCTTAGATAGGCGACGGGTCCGAAGAGGTCCATATGAAGTAACTCCAGGGGTCTTGATGTTCTCATCACATTTTTGGCATGATGAGAGCTTCCCACCTGTTTCCCTGCTTGACAAGCTGCACAAGGTCTATCTTTTTCGAATGTAACATTAGTTAGACCTATCACGTGTTCTCCCTTTAGAAGCTTGTGAAGGTTCTTCATCCCCACATGTGCTAAGCGGCGATGCCATAGCCAGCCCATGCTAGTCTTAGCAATTAAGCATGCATCTAGACCGGCCTCATCTTTTGCAAAATCAACTGAATAAAGTTTGTCGTCTAATACACCCTTAAAAGCTAATGAACCATCACTTCTTCTAAAGACAGACACATCTACATTTGTGAATAAACAATTATATCCCATATTACATAATTGACTTACGGATAACAAATTATATCCAAGAGACTATACTAAGAATACATTGGAAATAGAGTGCTCATTTGAGATTGCAATCTTGCCTAAACCTTTCACCTTGCCTTGGTTCCCATCACCGAATATAATTGAGTCTTGGGGATCCTTGTTCTTGACGTAGGAAGAGAACATCCCCCGTCATGTGGTTTGTGCATCCGCTGTCGATAATCCAGCTTGAGCCCCCCGGATGCATAAACCTGCAAGGCAAATTTAGGCTTGGGTCTTAGGTACCCAACTCTTGTTGGGTCCTACAAGGTTAGTACAAATTGCCTTAGGGACCCAAATGCAAGTTTTATCTCCCTTGCATTTTGCCCCTAATTTTCTAGCAACTACTTTCATATCCTTTCTACAAATAGCAAATGAGGCATTTAAAGCATGATAAATTGTAGAAGGTTCATTAACTTTCCTAGGGACATTAGCAACATTTCTCCTAGGCATATGATGAACAACATTTCTCCTAGCTAAATTTCTATCATGCACATAGGAAGAGCTTGAAGCAATCATTGCATTTGAACCATAAGCATTACAATTCCTATCATGACGAACATTTCTAGCAAATTTCCTATCATGGTATAAGAAAGCATGGTTCTTTTGCTCACTATTTACCATAGAGGCCTTTCCTTTCTCCTTGGCGGAGATGGAAGCCTTATGGCTTGTTAAGTTCTTGATTTCCCTCTTGAAGCCAAGACCATCCTTAATTGAGGGGTGTCTACCAATCGTGTAGGCATCCCTTGCAAATTTCAACTTTTCAAATTCGTTCTTGCTAGTCTTAAGTTGGGCATTAAGACTAGCCACTTCATCATTTAATTTTGAAATGCAAACTAGGTGTTCACTACAAGCATCAACATTAAAGTCTTTGCACCTATTGCAAATTTCTACACAAGAGTTAGATTTATTTGCTACTTCTAGTTTAGCATTTAAATCATCATTAACACTCTTTAAAGAAGAAATGGTTTCATGACAAGTAGATAGTTCACAAGAAAGCATTTCATTTCTTTTAACTTCTAGAGCAAGAGAATTTTGAGCACTAACAAATTTATCATGCTCTTCATATAAAAGGTCCTCTTGTTTTTCTAGTAGTTTATTCTTGTCATTCAAAGCATCAATCAATTCATTAATCTTATCGATCTTAGTTCTAGCTAAGCCTTTGAATAAGCATGAGTAATCTATTTCATCATCATCACTAGACTCATCCTCGCTTGAAGAAGCATAAGTAGTATTGTTTCGAGTACATACCTTCTTCTCCTTTGCCATGAGGCATGTGTGATGCTCGTTGGGGAAGAGTGATGACTTGTTGAAGGCGGTGGCGGCGAGTCCTTCATTGTCGGAGTCGGACGAGGAGCAATCCGAATCCCACTCCTTTCCAAGATGTGCCTCGCCCTTCGCCTTCTTGTAGTTCTTTTTCTTCTCCCACTTTCCACTCTTCTTTTCCTGGTCACTATCATTATCAGGACAGTTAGTGATAAAATGACCAATCTTACCGCATTTGAAGCAGGAGTGCTTCCCCTTCGTTTTGTTCTTGTTGGGGTGCTCCTTGCGACCTTTTAGCGCCGTCTTGAACCGCTTGATGATAAGGGTCATCTCTTCATCATTAAGCCCGGCCGCCTCAACTTGAGCCACCTTGCTTGGTAGCGCTTCCTTGCTTCTTGTCGCTTTGAGGGCAACGGTTTGAGGCTCGTGGATTGGGCCATTCAATGCATCATCCACATATCTCGCCTCCTTGATCATCATTCGCCCGCTTATAAATTTTCCAAGGATTTCTTCGGGCGACATCTTGGTGTACCTAGGATTTTCACGAATATTGTTTACCAAATGTGGATCAAGTACGGTAAAGGACCTTAACATTAGGCGAACGACGTCGTGGTCCGTCCATCGCGTGCTTCCATAGCTCCTTATTTTGTTGACAAGGGTCTTGAGCCTATTGTACGTTTGGGTTGGCTCCTCCCCCCTTATCATCGCGAATCTCCCGAGTTCGCCTTCCACCAACTCCATCTTGGTGAGCATGGTGACGTCGTTCCCCTCATGTGAGATCTTGAGGGTGTCCCAAATCTTCTTGGCGTTATCCAAGCCGCTCACTTTATGGTATTCATCCCTGCACAAAGATGCTAGAAGAACAGTAGTAGCTTGTGCATTTTTGTGAATTTGCTCATTTATGAACATGGGACTATCACTACTATCAAAATGCATTCCATTCTCAACTATCTCCCATATGCTTGGATGGAGAGAGAACAAATGACTACGCATTTTGTGACTCCAAAATCCGTAGTCCTCTCCATCAAAGTGAGGAGGTTTACCAAGTGGAATGGAGAGTAAATGAGCATTTGTGCTTTGCGGAATACGAGAATAATCAAAAGAAAAGTTTGAATTGACCGTTTTCCTTTTCTCGTAGTCGTCATCGTCCTTTTGGGAAGAAGTGGATTCGTCGTTGTCGTCGTAGTAGATGATCTCCTTGATGCGCCTTGTCTTCTTCTTCTTCCCGTCTCTTCTTTTGTGGCTCGAGCCCGAGTCCGTAGGCTTGTCATCTTTCGGCTCATTGAAGATAGACTCCTTCTCGTTGTTGTTGACCACCATCCCCTTTCCCTTAGGATCCATCTCTTCGGGCGATTAGTCCCTTCTTGAAGAGAACGGCTCCGATACCAATTGAGAGCACCTAGAGGGGGGGTGAATAGGTGATCCTGTAAAACTTAAAACTTAACACCACAAACTTGATTAAGAGTTAGTATAATGAAACCAAGTGAGTAGAGAGGAGAGCTCTTGTGAAGCACAATAGACACAATAAGGACAAGCACAAGAGACACGAGGATTTTATCCCGTGGTTCGGCCAAGTACAAAACTTGCCTACTCCACGTTGTGGCGTCCCAATAGACGAGAGTTACACTCAACTCCTCTCAAGTGATCCAATGATCAACTTGAATACCACGGTGTTCTTTTTACTTTGCTCTTTTCCCGTTTGCGAGGAATCTCCACAACTTGGAGTCTCTCGCCCTTACAATAAGAATCAATATGAAGCACAAGAGTAAGGGAGGGAAGCAACACACTAAAAAACCACAGCAAATACGCACACACACGATCAAGACTTGAGCTCAAAACAATATCTCAAGGTTCTCACTAGAACAGAGCTCAAATCACTAAGAATGTCGAACTAGTGCGCAAGGGTGAAGTGTGAATGATCAACAATGCTCAAAGGTTGCTTGGTGTTTTCCTCCATGCGCCTAGGGGTCCCTTTTATAGCCCCAAGGCAGCTAGGAGCCGTTGAGAGCATTCTAGGAAGGCAATTCTTGCCTTCTGTCGCCTGGCGCACCGGACAGTCCGGTGCACCACCGGACACTGTCCGGTGCGGATTTCTTTCCTTCTTTGGCGAAGCCGACCGTTGGCGCTTTGGAGCCGTTGGCGCACCGGACACTGTCCGGTGCACACCGAACAGTCCGGTGCTCCCCTTCTGACCGTTGGCTCGGCCACGTGTCTCGCGCGGATCACGCGGCCGACCGTTGGCCCGACCGACCGTTGGCTCACCGGACAGTCCGGTGCACACCGGACAGTCCGGTGAATTATAGCCGTACGCCGTTAATCACTTGCCGAGAGCAGCAAGTTCGCCTGAGCTAGCCTGGCGCACCGGACACTGTCCGGTGCACCCAGTCAGAGCTGACTTTGGCTGAACAAAGCCATCTTTAATTTCAACTTGATTTTTCCTGTTTCCAGCACTTAGACACAATACATTAGTCTCAAAAACAATGTACTAAGTCTGAGAAACATACCTTTATACTTGATTTGTATTTTGTCCACCATTTAGCACTTAGGCACTTGTGTTGGACACTAAATCACCAAAATACTTAGAAATGGCCCAAGGGCACATTTCCCTTTCACCCCTACTGCAAGCGCACCCGACCTGGGCGCAGGACAACACGAAGGCTGCGGGTTTCCCTTTTACGCCTGTCTCCCTCTAGTTTCCCCCTTCGTGCTCCGTCTCGCGCCGACCCATCTGGGCTGGGGCACGCGGCGACAATTTACTCGTCGGTCCAGGGACCCCCCGGGGTCGAAACGCCGACAGTTGGCGCGCCAGGTAGGGGCCTGCTGCGTGTTGATGAACAGCTTCCCGTCAAGCTCCAGATGGGTAGTCTCCAGCGATCTTTCCAGCCCGGGACGGTGCTCCGTTTCGGGAGTCTCGAGTTTATGTCCCTCGACGGCAGCTACGACATGATACTCCTTCCCCCGCCGCGCGACAGCGACAATGGCGGCCGACAACCCGCCCGCCGGCGGCGGAATCAACGACATCTTCCCCACGTGGCGGAAGAACAACATTCGGGTTTGCCCCGTCGCCTCCCCCGCCAACGGAGGAGGAGGCGGGGCAACCAAGGCCAAGCAGGAGGCGGCACCTCGTCGGCTGTCGAGCGAGTCGACGGCGCCGGCGCCCCAACGGGGGATACGTCGAGCGTCGACCTCGCGTCTGAGACGAAGACGAGCGTCGTTTCCCCGCAACACGCCAACTCCAAGCGGACGGACGACTCCAGCACGCTCGCAAAGAACTTGCTGGGCGTCACCCTCGTACCCGAGACGACGGTGCAGTCTGCCCCTGACGCGACTTTGTCACCGCCCGTCGACCAGGAGGTACCGACCGATTCCCATCTCGTGCCTTTTGGATTCAGCCTCGACCCACCAAGCGACTTCGCTTCGGTGGAAGCCCTCATAGAGGCGTGTCCAAACCCTCCAGGGTACGGTATGCGGTCACCCTGGGACCGGCTGACAGCCGTCTCGACCTACGGGCCCTCGTGTTCTGAGGAAGATGACAAGCCCGACTTTTGTTGGGATTTCTCCAGACTTGGTAACCCCAGTGCCATGCGGGACTTCATGACTGCATGCGACTACTGCCTTTCCGACTGTTCCGACAGTAGCCGCAGCTTCGGCGACGAGGACTGCGGCCCAAGTCGTGAATGTTTCCACGTCGATCTAGGGGGTCCCGGCGAAGGCAACCATCTAGGGGGTCCCTCCAACTTCCGAAGGGAAACCCTCACGTTCGAGGTGGTCGGGTTCCGAGGAACCTACCATGCAGTGCTGGGGAGGCCATGCTACGCCAAGTTCATGGCCGTCCCCAACTACACCTACCTCAAGCTCAAGATGTCGGGCCCCAACGGGGTCATCACCGTCAGCCCCACGTACCGGCACGCGTACGAATGCGACGTGGAGTGCATGGAGTACGCCGAGGCCCTCGCCGAATCCGAGGCCCTCATCGCCGACCTGGAGAGCCTCTCCAAGGAGGCGCCAGACGTGAAGCGCCATGCCGGCAATTTCGAGCCAGCAGAGACAGTCAAATCCGTCCCTCTCGACCCCAGCAACGACGCCTCCAAGCAGATCCGGATCGGTTCTGAGCTCGACCCCAAATAGGAAGCGGTGCTCATCGACTTTCTCCGTGCAAACGCCGAAGTCTTTGCGTGGAGTCCCTCGAACATGCCTGGCATACCGAGGGAGGTCGCCGAGCACTCACTGGATATCCGAGTTGGAGCCCAACCCGTGAAGCAGCCTCTGCGCCGATTCGACGAAGAAAAGCGCAGAGCCATAGGCGAGGAGATCCACAAGCTAATGGCAGCAGGGTTCATCAAAGAGGTATTCCATCCCGAATGGCTTGCCAACCCTGTGCTCGTGAGAAAGAAAGGAGGGAAATGGCGGATGTGTGTAGACTACACTGGTCTAAACAAAGCATGTCCAAAGGTTCCCTACCCTCTGCCTCGCATCGATCAAATCGTGGATTCCACTGCTGGGTGCGAAACCCTGTCTTTCCTCGATGCCTACTCAGGGTATCACCAAATTAGGGGTTCATCGTCTCCGAGCGAGGCATCGAGGCCAACCCGGAGAAAATCGCGGCCATCACCAACATGGGGCCCATCAAGGACTTGAAAGGCATACAGAGGGTCATGGGATGCCTTGCGGCTCAGAGCCGCTTCATCTCGCGCCTCGGCGAAAGAGGCCTACCTCTGTACCGCCTCTTAAGGAAGGCCGAGTGCTTCACTTGGACCCCTGAGGCCGAGGAAGCCCTCGGGAACCTGAAGGCGCTCCTCACGAACGCGCCCATCTTGGTGCCCCCCGCTGCCGGAGAAGCCCTCTTGATCTACGTCGCCGCTACCACTCAGGTGGTCAGCGCCGCGATTGTGGTTGAGAGACGAGAAGAGGGGCATGCATTGTGATAGTCGCCTAGAGGGGGGGTGAATAGGGCGAAACTGAAATTCTAAAAAATAATCACAACTACAAGCCGGGTTAGCGTTAGAAATATAATCGAGTCCGCGAGAGGGCGTAAAAACAAATCGCAAGCGAGTGAAGCGGTGAGACACAAGGATTTGTTTTACCGAGGTTCGGTTCTTGCAAACCTACTCCCCGTTGAGGAGGCCACAAAGGCCGGGTCTCTTTCAACCCTTTCCCTCTCTCAAACGGTCCCTCGGACCGAGTGAGCTTTTCTTCTCAATCACTTGGGACACAAAGTTCCCACAAGGACCACCACAAGATTGGTGTCTCTTGCCTCAATTACAAGTGAGTTTGATTGCAAGAAAGAATGAGAAAGAAAGCAAGCGATCCAAGCGCGAGAGCTCAAAAGAACACGGCAAATCACTCTCACTAGTCACTAATGCTTTTGTGAAGTTGGGAGAGGATTTGATCACTTGGGTGTGTCTAGAATTGAATGTCTAGCTCTTGTAAGTGGTTGGAAGTGTGAAAACTTGGATGCAATGAATGGTGGGTGGTTGGGGTATTTATAGCCCCAACCACCAAACTAGCTGTTTGGTGGGGCTGACTGTCGTATGGTGCACCGGACAGTCCGGTGCACACCAGACATGTCTGGTGCGCTAGCCACGTCACCAAAGCCGTTGGGTTCCGACCGTTGGAGCTCTGTCTTCTGGGCCCGCCTGGATGTCCGGTGGCGCACCGGACATGTACTATAGAGTGTCCGGTGCGCCAGTATGGGCATGCCCGACTTCTGCGCGCGCTGGCGCGCATTTAATGCGCTGCAGGTAGCCGTTGGCGCCGAAATATCCGTTGCTCCGATGTCACACCGGACAGTCCGGTGTACACCGGACATGTCCGGTGAATTATAGCGGACTAGCCGTTGCGAATTCCCGAAGCTGGCGAGTTCCTGAAGCGCCGTTCCTTGGAGCACCGGACACTGTCCGGTGTACACCGGACAGTCCGGTGAATTATAGCGGAGTCGCCTCTGGATTTTCCCGAAGGTGACGAGTTTGAGTTGGAGTCCTCTGGGGCACCGGACACTGTCCGGTGGTGCACCGAACACTGTCCGGTGGCACACCGGACAGTCCGGTGCGCCAGACCAGAGGTGCCTTCGGTTGCCCCTTTGCTCTTTTGTTGAACCCAATACTTCGTCTTTTTATTGGCTAAGTGTGAACCTTTGGCACCTGTATAACTTATACACTAGAGCAAACTAGTTAGTCCATTTATTTGTGCTGGGAAATTCAACCACCAAAATCATTTAGGAACTAGGTGTAAGCCTAATTCCCTTTCAATCTCCCCCTTTTTGGTGATTGATGCCAACACAAACCAAAGCAAGTATAGAAATGCATAATTGAACTAGTTTGCATAATGTAAGTGCAAAGGTTGCTTGGAATTGAGCCAATATAAATACTTACAAGATATGCATGGATTGTTTCTTTGTTTTTAACATTTTGGACCACGCTTGCACCACATGTTTTGTTTTTGCAAATTCTTTTGTAAATCCTTTTCAAGGTCTTTTTGCAAATAGTCACAGGTAAATGAATAAGATTTTGCAAAGCATTTTCAAGATTTGAAATTTTCTCCCCCTGTTTCAAATGCTTTTCCTTTGACTAAACAAAAACTCCCCCTTAATGAAATCCCCCTTAATCAATTTTGAAAATACTACTTTCTCCCCCTTTTGAACACAATGAGATACCAATTTGAAAATCATTAGTTTTAAAAAATTAGGTGGTGGTGCGGTCCTTTTGCTTTGGGCTAATACTTTCTCCCCTTTGGCATGAATCGCCAAAAACGGATACTTTGAGTGAAATATAAGCCCTTGAATAACTCTCTCCTCCTTTGGTCATAAATAAATGTGTCGGGGACCATAATTAGGGGTACCCTCAAGGCTCCTAATTCTCAGCTGGTAACCCCCATCAGCACAAAGCTGCAAAGGCCTGATGGGTGCGATTAATTCAGGGATCGGTCCATTCGAGGGACTCGATCACGCCTCGCCCGAGCCTAGCCTCGGGCAAGGGCAGCCGACCCCGGAGGATCTCCGTCTCGCCCGAGGCCCCCCTCCAGCGACGAACATACTTCCGGCTTGCCCGAGGCCCTGTCTTCGCCAAGAAGCAACCCTGACCAAATCGCCGCACCGACCGACCAAATCGCAGGAGCATTTAATGCAAAGGTGGCCTGACACCTTTATCCTGACGCGCACCCTTCAGTCAACAGAGCCGAAGTGACCGCAGTCACTTCGCCGCTCCACTGACCGACCTGACAGAAGGACAGCGCCGCCTGCGCCGCACCGACTGCAGTGCAACTTGACAGAGTGAGGCTGACAGGCAGTCAGGCCCGACCTCAGGCACCATAGGAAGCTCCGCTCCGCCCGACCCAGGGCTCGGACTTGGGCTCAGCCCCAGAAGACGACAAACTCCGCTCCGCCCGACCCAGGGCTCGGATTCGGGCTAAGCCCCGGAAGACGGCGAACTCCGCTCCGCCCGACCCAGGGCTCGGACTTGGGCTCAGCCCCAGAAGACGAAGAACTCCGCTCCGCCCGACCCAGGGCTCGGACTTGGGCTAAGCCCCGGAAGATGGCGAACTCCGCTCCGCCCGACCCAGGGCTCGGACTTGGGCTCAGCCCCAGAAGACGACGAACTCTGCTTCGCCCGACCCCAGGGCTCGGACTCAGCCCTGGCCTCAGCCGACGGTCTCCGCCTCGCCCGACCCAGGGGCTCGGACTCGACCACGGCCACGGAAGACAGACTCGACCTCGACCTCGGAGGAGCCTCCACATCGCCCAACCTAGGGCGCGGACCGACCACGTCGACAGGAGGCGCCATCATTACCCTACCCCAAGCTGGCTCAGGCTACGGGGAACAAGACCGGCGTCCCATCTGGCTCGATCCGCCAGATAGGCAATGATGGCGCCCGCACGCTCCCTGACGACGGCAGCTCTCCGCCCCCTTACGGAAGCAAGATGACGTCAGCAAGTACTCGACAGCCCCGACAGCTGTCCTTCCGCCAGGCTCCAGCGCTCCTCCGACGGCCACGACACCACACGAACCGGGTGCCAAAACCTCTCCGGCTGCCACGACGGCATGTACTTAGGGCGCTAGCTCTCCCCCGCTAGACACGTAGCACTCTGCTGCACCCCCCATTGTACACCTGGATCCTCTCCTTACGCCTATAAAAGGAAGGACCAGGGCCCTCTTACAGAAGGTTGGCCGCGCGGGGACGAGGACGGGACAGGCGCTCGCGTGAGGCCGCTCGCTCCCTCTCCCGCGTGGACGCTTGTAACCCCCTACTGCAAGCGCACCCGACCTGGGCGCGGGACGAACACGAAGGCCGCGGGATTTCCACCTCTCTCACGCCTGTCTCCGGCCACCTCACTTCCCCCCTTCGCGCTCGGCCTCGCGCCGACCCATCTGGGCTGGGGCACGCGGCGACATTTCACTCGTCGGCCCAGGGACCCCCCAGTCTCGAAACGCCGACAAAATGAGTGAAGATTATACCAAAGATGGAGTCCTTTTGCTTGGTGCTCATGCTTTCTCCCCCAAAGATGGAGAGTTGCTTGGAGTGACGGCGAAGGATGAGTTACGGAGTGGAAGCCTTTGTCTTCGCCGAAGACTCCAATTCCCTTTCAATTCACCTATGACTTGGTTTGGGATAGGCTTGAAAACACATTAGTCATAGCATATGAAAGATATATGATCAAAGGTATATAAATGAGCTATGTGTGCAAATCAACAAAAGAAGTTCCTAGAATCAAGAATATTTAGCTCATGCCTAAGTTTGTTAAAAGTTTGTTCATCTAGTGGCTTGGTAAAGATATCGGCTAATTGATCTTTAGTATTAATGTAAGAAATCTCGATATCTCCCTTTTGTTGGTGATCCCTTAAAAAGTGATACCGAATGGCTATGTGTTTAGTGCGACTATGTTCAACGGGATTGTCCGCCATGCGGATTGCACTCTCATTATCACATAGAAGAGGAACTTTGGTTAATTTGTAACCATAGTCCCTAAGGGTTTGCCTCATCCAAAGTAGTTGCGCGCAACAGTGTCCTACGGCAATGTACTCGGCTTCGGCGGTAGAAAGAGCTACGGAATTTTGCTTCTTTGAAGCCCAAGACACCAGGGATCTTCCCAAGAACTGGCAAGTCCCCGATGTGCTCTTTCTATTGATTTTACACCCTGCCCAATCGGCATCCGAATAACCAATCAAATCAAAAGTGGATCCCCTAGGATACCAAAGCCCAAACTTAGGAGTATAAACTAAATATCTCAAGATTCGTTTTACGGCCGTAAGGTGAGCTTCCTTAGGGTCGGCTTGGAATCTTGCACACATGCATACGGAAAGCATAATATCCGGTCGAGATGCACATAAATACAGCAAAGAACCTATCATCGACTGGTATACCTTTTGATCGACGGATTTACCTCCCTCGTCGAGGTCGAGATGCCCATTGGTTCCCATGGGTGTCTTGATGGGTTTGGCATCCTTCATTCCAAACTTGCTTAGAATATCTTGAGTGTACTTCGTTTGGCTTAGCAAGGTGCCTTCTTGGAGTTGCTTTACTTGAAATCCTAAAAAATATTTCAACTCCCCCATCATAGACATCTCGAACTTTTGTGTCATGATCCTACTAAATTCTTCACATGTAGACTCGTTAGTAGACCCAAATATAATATCATCAACATAAATTTGGCATACGAACAAGTCATTTTCAAGAGTTTTAGTGAATAAAGTAGGATCGGCCTTTCCGACTTTGAAGCCATTAGTGATAAGGAAATCCCTAAGGCATTCATACCATGCTCTTGGGGCTTGCTTGAGCCCATAAAGCGCCTTAGAGAGCTTATAGACATGGTTAGGATACTCACTGTCTTCAAAGCCGGGAGGTTGCTCAACATAGACCTCTTCCTTGATTGGTCCATTGAGGAAGGCACTCTTCACGTCCATTTGATAAAGCTTGAAGCCATGGTAAGTAGCATAGGCTAATAATATTTGAATTGACTCAAGCCTAGCTACGGGTGCATAGGTTTCACTAAAATCCAAACCTTCGACTTGGGAGTATCCCTTGGCCACAAGTCGGGCTTTGTTCCTTGTCACCACACCATGCTCATCTTGCTTGTTGCGGAAGACCCATTTGGTTCCTACAACATTTTGATTAGGACGTGGAACTAAATGCCATACCTCATTCCTAGTGAAGTTGTTGAGCTCCTCTTGCATCGCCACCACCCAATCCGAATCTTGTAGTGCTTCCTCTACCCTGTGTGGCTCAATAGAGGAAACAAAAGAGTAATGTTCATAGAAATGTGCAACACGAGATCTAGTAGTTACCCCTTTATGAATGTCACCGAGGATGGTGTCGACGGGGTGATCTCGTTGGATTGCTTGGTGGACTCTTGGGTGTGGCGGCCTTTGTTCTTCATCCTCCTTGTCTTGATCATTTGCATCTCCTCCTTGATCATTGCCGTCATCTTGAGGTGGCTCATTTGCTTGATCTTCTACTTCATCAACTTGAGCTTCATCCTCATTTTGAGTTGGTGGAGATGCTTGCATGGAGGAGGATGGTTGATCTTGAGCATTTGGAGGCTCTTCGAATTCCTTAGGACACACATCCCTAATGGACATGTTCCTTAGCGCGATGCACGGAGCCTCTTCAATACCTATCTCATCAAGATCAACTTGCTCTACTTGAGAGCCATTAGTCTCATCAAACACAATGTCACAAGAAACTTCAACTTGTCCAGAGGACTTGTTAAAGACTCTATATGCCCTTGTGTTTGAATCATACCCTAGTAAAAAGCCTTCTATTGTCTTAGGAGCAAATTTAGATTTTCTACCTCTTTTAACAAGAATAAAGCATTTGCTACCAAAGACTCTAAAATTTGAAATGTTGGGCTTTTTACCGGTTAGGAGTTCATAGGATGTCTTCTTGAGGATTCGGTGTAGATACAACCGGTTGATGGCGTAGCAAGCGGTGTTGACCGCCTCGACCCAAAACCGATCCGAAGTCTTGTACTCATCAAGCATGGTTCTTGCCATGTCCAATAGAGTTATATTCTTCCTCTCCACTACACCATTTTGTTGTGGCGTGTAGGGAGAAGAGAACTCATGCTTGATGCCCTCCTCCTCAAGGAAGCCTTCGATTTGAGAGTTCTTGAACTCCGTCCCATTGTCGCTTCTAATTTTCTTGATCCTTAAGCTGAACTCATTTTGAGCTCGTCTCAAGAATCCCTTTAAGGTCTCTTGGGTTTGAGATTTTTCCTGCAAAAAGAACACCCAAGTGAAGCGAGAATAATCATCCACTATTACAAGACAATACTTACTCCCGCCGATGCTTATGTAAGCAATCGGGCCGAACAGATCCATGTGGAGTAGCTCAAGCGGCCTGACGGTCGTCATGATGTTCTTGTGTGGAAGATGGGCACCAACTTGCTTTCCCGCTTGGCATGCGCTACAAACCCTGTCTTTCTCAAAATGAACATTGGTTAGTCCTAAAATGTGTTCTCCCTTTAGAAGCTTATGAAGATTCTTCATTCCAACATGGGCTAGTCGGCGGTGCCAGAGCCAACCCATGTTGGTCTTAGCAATTAAGCAAGTGTCGAGTTCAGCTCTATCAAAATCTACCAAGTATAGCTGACCCTCCAACACTCCCTTAAATGCTATTGAATCATCACTTCTTCTAAATACAGTGACACCTACATCAGTGAAAAGACAGTTGTAGCCCATTTTGCATAATTGAGATACAGAAAGCAAATTGTAATCTAATGAATCTACAAGAAAAACATTGGAAATAGAATGGTAAGGAGATATAGCAATTTTACCCAATCCTTTGACCAAACCTTGGTTTCCATCCCCAAATGTGATCGCTCGTTGGGGATCTTGGTTTTTCTCGTAGGAGGAGAACATCTTCTTCTCCCCTGTCATGTGGTTTGTGCACCCGCTATCGATGATCCAACTTGGGCCCCCGGATGCATAAACCTACAAAACAAGTTTAGTTCTTGACTTTAGGTACCCAAACGGTTTTGGGTTCTTTGGCATTAGAAACAAGAACTTTGGGTACCCAAACACAAGTCTTGGAGCCGTTGTGTTTGCCCCCAACAAACTTGGCAACTACCTTGCCGGATTTGTTAGTTAAAACATATGATGCATCAAAAGTTTTGAATGAAATGTTATGATCATTTGATGCACTAGGAGTTTTCCTTTTAGGCAACTTAGCACGGGTTGGTTGCCTAGAACTAGATGTCTCACCCTTATACATAAAAGCATGATTTGGGCCAGAGTGAGACTTCCTAGAGTGAATTCTCCTAATTTTGCTCTCGGGATAACCGGCAGGGTACAAAATGTAACCCTCGTTATCCTAAGGCATGTGAGTCTTGCCCTTAACAAAATTAGAAAATCTTTTAGGAGGTGCATTAATTTTGACATTGTCTCCCCTTTGGAAGCCAATGCCATCCTTGATGCCAGGGCGTCTCCCATTATAAAGCATACTACGAGCAAATTTAAATTTTTAATTTTCTAAGTTATGCTCGGCAATTTTAGCATCTAATTTTGCTATATGATCATTTTGTTGTTTAATTAAAGCCATGTGATCATGAATAGCATTAACATCAACATCTCTACATCTAGTACAAATAGAAGTGTGCTCAACGGTAGATGTAGAGGGTTTGCAAGATTTTAATTCTACAACCTTAGCATGTAATATATCGTTTTCACTTCTAAGGTTAGAAATAGTAACATTGCAAATATCAAAATCTTTAGCCTTAGCAAGCAATTTCTCATTTTCAATTCTAAGGCTAGCAAGAGAAATTGAAAGGGAATTAGGCTTACACCTAGTTCCTAAATAATTTTGGTGGTTGAATTGCCCAACACAAATCTTTGGACTAACTAGTTTGCTCTAGTGTATAAGTTATACAGGTGTCAAAGGTTCACACTTAGCCAATAGAAAGACCAAGTGTTGGGTTCAACAAAAATGCAAAGGAGCAACCGAAGGCTCCTCTGGTCTGGCGCACCGGACTGTCCGGTGTGCCACCGGACATGTCCGGTGCACCAGAGGACTCAGGTTTCAAACTCGTCACCTTCGGGAATTTCCAGAGGCCACTCCGCTATAATTCACCGGACTATCCGGTGTGCACTGGACATGTCCGGTGCTCCAAGGAAGGGCGGCCCCAGGAACTCGCCAGCCTCAGGTTTTCATTCCAGCCGCTCCGCTATAATTCACCGGACTGTCCGGTGTGCACCGGACTGTCCGGTGCATCTGCGGAGCAACGGCTACTTCAGGCGCCAACGGCTACCTGCAGCGCATTTATTGCGCGCCAGCGCGCGCAGAGGTCAGGCACGCCCATGCTGGCGCACCGGACACTCTACAGTACATGTCCGGTGCGCCACCGGACATCAAGGCGGGCCCCGAAGTCAGAACTCCAATGGTCGATTTCCAACGGCACTGGTGACGTGGCGGGGGCACCGGACATGTCCGGTGTGCACCGGACTGTCCGGTGCGCCATCGAACAGACAGCCCAACCAACAGTCAAGTTTGGTGGTTGGGGCTATAAATACCACAACCACCCCACCATTCATAGCATCCAAGTTTTTCACTTCCCAACTACTACAAGAGCTCTAGCATTCAATTCTAGACACACCAAAGAGATCAAATCCTCTCCATATTCCACACAACGCCCTAGTGACTAGAGAGAGAGATTTGCTTGTGTTCTTTCGAGCTCTTGCGCTTGGATTGCTTCCTTCTTTCTTGATTCTTTCTTGTGATCAAACACTCACTTGTAATTGAGGCAAGAGGCACCAATTGTGTGGTGGCCCTTGCGGGAAGTTTGATTCCCAAGTGATTTGAGAAGAGAAGCTCACTCGGTCCGAGGGACCGATTGAGAGAGGGAAGGGTTGAAAGAGACCCGGCCTTTGTGGCCTCCTCAACGGGGAGTAGGTTTGCAAGAACTGAACCTCGGTAAAACAAATCTGCATGTCACACTCTTCATTTGCTTGCGATTTGTTTTGCTCCCTCTCTCGCGGACTCGTTTATATTTCTAACGCTAACCCGGCTTGTAGTTGTGATTATTTTTGAGAATTTCAGTTTCGCCCTATTCACCCCCCCCCCTCTAGGCGACTTTCAATTGGTATCAGAGCCCGGTGCTTCATTAGAGCCTAACCGCTCGAAGTGATGTCGGGAGATCACGCCAAGAAGGAGATGGAGACCGGCGAAAAGCCCACTACAAGCCACGGGAGCACTTTATCGGAAGAGTCCCGCACCAAGAGGAAGGAGAAGAAGAAGAGCTCCTCCGACAAAGGGAAGGAGAAGAAATCTTCTTCGCACCACAAAGAGAAGAAGGAGAGATCTTCCTCCCACAAGCCACATCGGAGAGGGGACAAGCACAAAAGGATGAGGAAAGTGGTCTACTACGAGACAGACACTTCATCAACATTGACCTCCGGCTCCGATGCGCCCTCCGTAACTTCTAAACGCCAAGAGCGTAAGAAGTTTAGTAAGATCCCCCTACATTACCCTCGTATTTCTAAAAATGCACCTTTACTTTCCGTCCCATTAGGCAAACCACCAACTTTTGATGGTGAAGATTATGCTAGGTGGAGTGATTTAATGCGATTTCATCTAACCTCACTCCACAAAAGTATATGGGATGTTGTTGAGTTTGGTGCACAGGTACCATCCGTAGGGGATAAAGACTATGATGAGGATGAAGTGGCCCAAATCGAGCACTTCAACTCTCAAGCGACAACAATACTCCTCGCCTCTTTAAGTAGAGAGGAGTATAACAAAGTTCAAGGGTTGAAGAGCGCCAAGGAAGTTTGGGATGTGCTCAAAACCGCGCACGAAGGAGATGAGCTCACCAAAATCACCAAGCGGGAAACGATCGAGGGGGAGCTCGGTCGGTTCCGACTTCGCAAAGGGGAGGAGCCACAACACATGTACAACCGGCTCAAGACCTTGGTAAACCAAGTGCGCAACCTCGGGAGCACGAAGTGAGACGACCACGAAATGGTTAAGGTTATTCTAAGATCTCTCATTTTCCTTAACCCCACTCAAGTTTAATTAATTTGTGGTAATCCTAGATATACTAAAATGACCCCCGAGGAAGTTATCGGGAATTTTGTAAGTTTTGAGTGCATGATCGAAGGCTCGAGGAAGATCAACGAGCTTGATGATCCTTCCACATCCGAAGCTCAACCCGTCGCATTCAAGGCGACGGAGGAAAAGAAGGAGGAGGCTACACCAAGTCGACAACCTATAGACGCCTCCAAGCTCGACAATGAGGAAATGGCGCTCGTCATCAAGAGCTTCCGCCAAATCCTCAAGCAAAGGAGAGGGAAAGACTACAAGTCCCGCTCCAAGAAGGTTTGCTACAAGTGTGGTAAGCCCGGTCGCTTTATTGCTAAATGTCCATTATCAAGTGATAGTGACAGGGGCGACGACAAGAAGGGGAGAAGAAAGGAGAAGAAGAGGTACTACAAGAAGAAGGGCGGCGATGCCCATGTTTGTCGGGAGTGGGACTCCGACGAAAGCTCTAGCGACTCCTCCGACGACGAGGACGCCGCCAACATCGCCGTCACCAAGGGACTCCTCTTCCCCAACGTCGGCCACAAGTGCCTCATGGCAAAGGACGGCAAAAGGAAGAAGGTTAAATCCAACTCCTCCACTAAATATGAATCGTCTAGTGATGATAATGCTAGTGGTGAGGAAGACAATTTGCGTATCCTTTTTGCCAACCTTAACATGGAACAAAAAGAAAAATTAAATGAGCTAATTAGTGCCATCCATGAAAAGGATGATCTCTTGGACTCCCAAGAGGACTTTCTAATCAAGGAAAATAAGAAACATGTTAAGGTTAAAAATGCTTATGCTCTAGAGGTAGAAAAATGTGAAAAATTGTCTAGTGAGCTAAGCACTTGCCATGAGACCATTAACAACCTTAGAAATGAAAATGCTAGATTAATTGCTAAGGTTGATTCTCATGTTTGTATTGATTCAATTCCCGATCCTAGAAATGATAATGATGATTTGCTTGCTAAGATTAAGGAATTGAATGATTCTCTTGCTAGCCTTAGAGTAGAAAATGATAATTTGATTGCTAAGGCTAAAGATTTTGATGTTTGCAATGTCACTATGTCCGATCTTAGAGATAAAAATGATATATTATGTGCTAAGATTGTTGAACTTAATTCTTGCAAACCCTCTACATCTACTATTGAGCATGTGTCTATTTGTGATAGATGTAGAGATATTGATGTTAATGCTATTCATGATCACATGTCTTTAATTAAACAACAAAATGATCATATAGCAAAACTAGATGCTAAAATTGCCGAGCACAACTTAGAAAATGAGAAATTTAAATTTGCTCATAGCATGCTTTATAATGGGAGACGCCCTGGCATTAAGGATGGCATTGGCTTCCAAAGGGGAGACAATGTCAAAATTAATGCCCCTCCTAAGAACTTGTCTAACTTTGTTAAGGGCAAGGCTCCCATGCCTCAGGATAACGAGGGCTACATTTTGTACCCTGCCGGCTATCCTGAGAGCAAAATTAGGAAAATTCATTCTAGGAAGTCTCACTCTGGCCCTAATCATGCTTTTATGTATAAGGGTGAGACATCTAGCTCTAGGCAACCAACCCGTGCCAAGTTGCCTAGAAAGAAAACTCCTAATGCATCAAATGATCATGCCATTTCATTTAAAACTTTTGATGCTTCTTATGTGCTTACTAACAAATCCGGCAAGGTAGTTGCCAAGTTTGTTGGGGGCAAACACAAGGGGTCAAAGACTTGTGTTTGGGTACCCAAAGTTCTTGTGTCTAATGCCAAAGGACCCAAAACAGTTTGGGTACCTAAAGTCAAGAACTAAAATTGTTTTGTAGGTTTATGCATCCGGGGGCTCAAGTTGGATACTCGATAGCGGGTACACAAACCACATGACAGGGGAGAAAAAGATGTTCTCCTCATATGAGAAAAACCAAGATCCCCAACGAACTATCACATTCGGGGATGGAAATCAAGGTTTGGTCAAAGGATTGGGTAAAATTGCTATATCACCTGACCATACTATTTCCAATGTTTTTCTTGTTGATTCATTAGATTACAATTTGCTTTCTGTATCCCAATTATGTCAAATGGGCTACAACTGTCTATTTACTGATGTAGGTGTTACTGTCTTTAGAAGAAGTGACGATTCAATAGCATTCAAGGGAGTGTTAGAGGGTCAGCTATACTTGGTAGATTTTGATAGAGCTGAACTCGACACTTGCTTGGTTGCTAAGACTAACTTGGGTTGGCTCTGGCACCGCCGACTAGCCCATGTTGTAATGAAGAATCTTCATAAGCTTCTAAAGGGAGAACACATTTTAGGACTAACCAATGTTCATTTTGAGAAAGACAGGATTTGTAGCGCATGCCAAGCCGGGAAGCAAGTTGGCACTCATCATCCACACAAGAACATCATGACGACCGACAGGCCACTGGAGCTCCTACACATGGATCTATTCGGCCCGATTGCTTACATAAGCATCGGCGGGAGTAAGTACTGTCTAGTTATTGTGGATGATTATTCTCGCTTTACTTGGGTGTTCTTTTTGCAGGAAAAATCTCATACCCAAGAGACCTTAAAGGGATTCTTGAGACGGGCTCAAAATGAGTTCGGCTTAAGGATCAAGAAAATTAGAAGCGACAACGGGACGGAGTTCAAGAACTCACAAATTGAAGGCTTTCTTGAGGAGGAGGAGGGCATCAAGCATGAGTTCTCTTCTCCCTACACCCCACAACAAAATGGTGTAGTGGAGAGGAAGAATCGAACTCTGTTGGACATGGCAAGGACCATGCTTGATGAGTACAAGACTTCGGATCGGTTTTGGGCCGAGGCAGTCAACACCGCCTGCTACGCCATCAACCGGTTATATCTTCACCGAATCATCAAAAAGACATCCTATGAACTCCTAACCGGTAAAAAGCCCAACATTTCATATTTTAGAGTTTTTGGTAGCAAATGCTTTATTCTTGTTAAAAGAGGTAGAAAATCTAAATTTGCTCCTAAAACTGTAGAAGGCTTTTTACTAGGATATGACTCAAACACAAGGGCATATAGAGTCTTTAACAAGTCCTCAGGACTTGTTGAAGTATCTTGTGACGTTGTGTTTGATGAGACTAACGGCTCTCAAGTAGAGCAAGTTGATCTTGATGAGATAGGTGAAGAACAGGCTCCATGCATAGCGCTAAGGAACATGTCCATTGGGGATGTGTGTCCTAAGGAATCCAAAAAGCCTCCAAATGCACAAGATCAACCATCCTCCTCCACGCAAGCATCTCCACCAACCCAAGATGAGGACGAGGCTCAAGTTGATGAAGGAGAGGATCAAAAGGATGAGCCACCTCAAAATGACGGCAACGATCAAGGGGGAGATGCAAATGATGAAGACAAGGAGGATGAAGAACCAAGGCCGCCACACCCAAGAGTCCACCAAGCAATCCAACGAGATCACCCCGTCGACACCATTCTCGGCGACATTCATAAGGGGGTAGCCACTCGATCTCGTGTTGCACATTTTTGTGAGCATTACTCTTTTGTTTCCTCTATTGAGCCACAAAGGGTAGAGGAAGCACTCCAAGATGCGGATTGGGTGATGGCGATGCAAGAGGAGCTCAACAATTTCACAAGGAACGAGGTATGGCGCTTAGTTCCACGTCCTAACCAAAATGTTGTAGGAACCAAATGGGTCTTCCGCAACAAGCAAGATGAGCATGGTGTGGTGACAAGGAACAAAGCTCGACTTGTGGCCAAAGGAAACTCCCAAGTCGAAGGTTTGGATTTCGGTGAAACCTATGCACCCGTAGCTAGGCTTGAGTCAATTCGCATATTATTAGCCTATGCTACTTACCATGGCTTTAAGCTTTATCAAATGGACGTGAAAAGTGCCTTCCTCAACGGACCAATCAAGGAAGAGGTCTATGTTGAGCAACCTCCCGGCTTTGAAGATAGTAAGTACCCTAACCATGTCTATAAGCTCTCTAAGGCGCTTTATGGGCTCAAGCAAGCCCCAAGAGCATGGTATGAATGCCTTAGAGATTTCCTTATCGCTAATGGCTTCAAAGTCGGCAAGGCCGATCCTACTCTATTCACTAAAACTCTTGACAATGATTTGTTTGTATGCCAAATTTATGTTGATGATATCATATTTGGGTCTACTAACGAATCTACTTGTGTGGAATTTAGTAGGATCATGACACAGAAATTCGAGATGTCTATGATGGGGGAGTTGAAGTATTTCTTAGGATTTCAAGTGAAGCAACTCCAAGAGGGCACCTTCCTTAGCCAAACGAAGTATACCCAAGATATTCTAAGCAAGTTTGGGATGAAGGATGCCAAGCCCATCAAGACACCCATGGGAACCAATGGGCATCTCGACCTCGACACGGGAGTCATAGGTATATTGAAAGGGAATTGGAGTTTTCGGCGAAGACAAAGGCTTCCACTCCGCAACCCATCCTTCGCCGTCGCTCCAAGCCACTCTCCATCTTTGGGGGAGAGAACAAAAGGACTTCATCTTTGGTATAATCTTAACTCATTTGTTTATGACCAAAGAGGAAGACATTACTTCGAGGGCTCTAATAATTCCGTTTTTGGCGATTCATGCCAAAGGGGGAGAGAGTATGAGCCCAAAGCAAAAGGACCGCACCACCACCAATTTCAAAAACTTAGTGTTTTCCAAGAGTATTTATCAATTGGTATCCTATTGTGTTCAAAAGAGGGAGAAAGTAGTATTTCAAAAATGATATATCAAAACCCTCTTGAACACTAAGAGGAGGATCTCCTTTAGGGGGAGTTTTGTTTAGTCAAAGGAAAAGCATTTGAAACAGGGGGAGAAAATTTCAAATCTTGAAAATGCTTTGCAAAATCCTATTCATTTACCTTTGACCATTTGCAAAAGAACTTTGAAAAGGATTTACAAAAGAGTTTGCAAAAACAAAACATGTGGTGCAAGCGTGGTCCAAAATGTTAAATAAGAAAGAAACAATCCATGCATATCTTGTAAGTAGTTATATTGGCTCAATTCCAAGCAACCTTTACACTTACATTATGCAAACTAGTTCAATTATGCACTTCTATATTTGCTTTGGTTTGTGTTGGCATCAATCACCAAAAAGGGGGAGATTGAAAGGGAATTAGGCTTACACCTAGTTCCTAAATAATTTTGGTGGTTGAATTGCCCAACACAAATCTTTGGACTAACTAGTTTGCTCTAGTGTATAAGTTATACAGGTGTCAAAGGTTCACACTTAGCCAATAGAAAGACCAAGTGTTGGGTTCAACAAAAATGCAAAGGAGCAACCGAAGGCTCCTCTGGTCTGGCGCACCGGACTGTCCGGTGTGCCACGGGACATGTCCGGTGCACCAGAGGACTCAGGTTTCAAACTCGTCACCTTCGGGAATTTCCAGAGGCCACTCCGCTATAATTCACCGGACTGTCTGGTGTGCACCGGACATGTCCGGTGCTCCAAGGAAGGGCGGCCCCAGGAACTTGCCAGCCTCGGGTTTTCATTCCAGCCGCTCCGCTATAATTCACCGGACTGTCCGGTGTGCACCGGACTGTCCGGTGCATCTGCGGAGCAACGGCTACTTCAGGCGCCAACGGCTACCTGCAGCGCATTTATTGCGCGCCAGCGCGCGCAGAGGTCAGGCACGCCCATGCTGGCGCACCGGACACTCTACAGTACATGTCCGGTGCGCCACCGGACATCAAGGCGGGCCCCAAAGTCAGAACTCCAACGGTCGATTTCCAACGGCACTGGTGACGTGGCGGGGGCACCGGACATGTCCGGTGTGCACCGGACTGTCCGATGCGCCATCGAACAGACAGCCCAGCCAACGGTCAAGTTTGGTGGTTGGGGCTATAAATACCACAACCACCCACCATTCATAGCATCCAAGTTTTTCACTTCCCAACTACTACAAGAGCTCTAGCATTCAATTCTAGACACACCAAAGAGATCAAATCCTCTCCATATTCCACACAACGCCCTAGTGACTAGAGAGATAGATTTGCTTGTGTTCTTTCGAGCTCTTGCGCTTGGATTGCTTCCTTCTTTCTTGATTCTTTCTTGTGATCAAACACTCACTTGTAATTGAGGCAAGAGGCACCAATTGTGTGGTGGCCCTTGCGGGAAGTTTGATTCCCATGTGATTTGAGAAGAGAAGCTCACTCGGTCCGAGGGACCGATTGAGAGAGGGAAGGGTTGAAAGAGACCCGGCCTTTGTGGCCTCCTCAACGGGGAGTAGGTTTGCAAGAACCGAACCTCGGTAAAACAAATCCGCATGTCACACTCTTCATTTGCTTGCGATTTGTTTTGCTCCCTCTCTCGCGGACTCGTTTATATTTCTAACGCTAACTCGGCTTGTAGTTGTGATTATTTTTGAGAATTTCAGTTTCGCCCTATTCACCCCCCTCTAGGCGACTTTCAGAAATATTCAACTCATCAATCCTAGCAAGTAAATCAACATTATCATCTCTAGAATTGGAAGTTGAAACATTACAAACGTGAGAATCAACCTTAGCTAATAAATTAGCATTTTCATTTCTAAGGTTGTCAATAGTTTCATGGCAAGAACTTAGCTCACTAGTAAGTTTTTCACATTTTTCTACTTCTAGAGCGTAAGCATTTTTGACCTTAACATGCTTCTTATTTTCTTTAATAAGGAAGTCCTCTTGGGTGTCCAAGAGATCATCTTTCTCATGAATAGCACTAATCAATTCATTAAATTTCTCTTTTTGTTGCATGTTGAGGTTGGCAAAAAGAGTGTGTAAGTTATCTTCCTCATCACTAGCATTTTCATCACTAGAAGACTCATATCTAGTGGAGGATTTAGATTTAACCTTCTTCTTTTTGCCGTCCTTTGCCATGAGGCACTTGTGGCCGACGTTGGGGAAGAGAAGGCCTTTGGTGACGGCGATGTTGGCGGCGTTCTCGTCGTCGGAGGAGTCGCTAGAGCTTTCGTCGGAGTCCCACTCCCGACAAATATGGGCATCGCCGCCCTTCTTCTTGTAGTACCTTTTCTTCTCCTTTCTTCTTCCCTTCTTGTCATCGCCCCTGTCACTATCACTAGAAATAGGACATTTAGCTATAAAGTGACCGGGCTTACCACACTTGTAGCAAACCTTCTTGGAGCGGGACTTGTAGTCTTTCCCCCTCCTTTGCTTGAGGATTTGACGGAAGCTCTTGATGATGAGCGCCATCTCCTCGTTGTCGAGCTTGGAAGCGTCGATAGGTTGTCTACTTGATGTAGACTCCTCCTTCTTCTCCTCCGTCGCCTTGAATGCGACCGGTTGTGCTTCGGGTGTGGAGGAGGTGCCTTGCTCGATGATTTTCTTTGAGCCTTTAATCATTAGCTCAAAGCTCACAAATTTTCCTATAACTTCCTCGGGAGACATTAGCTTATATCTAGGATCACCTCGAATTAATTGAACTTGTGTAGGGTTAAGAAATACGAGGGATCTAAGAATAACCTTGACCATCTCATGGTCATCCCATTTTTCGCTCCCGAGGTTGCGCACTTGGTTCACCAAGGTCTTCGAGCGGTTATACATAGCTTGTGGATCCTCCCCTTGGTGAAGCATGAAGCGATCGAGCTCCCCCTTGATCGTTTCCTGCTTGGTGATCTTTGTCACCTCGTCTCCCTCGTGCGCGGTCTTGAGTACGTCCCAAATTTCCTTCGCACTTTTTAACCCTTGCACCTTATTATACTCCTCTCGACTTAGAGAGGCGAGGAGTATAGTAGTGGCTTGGGAGTTAAAGTGGTGAATTTGGGCCACCTCGTCCTCATCATAATCCTCATCCCCTACGGATGGTACCTGTGCTCCAAACTCAACAACATTCCATATACTTGGAGTGAGGTTAGGTGAAATTTCATTAAATCACTCCATCTAGCATAATCTTCACCGTCAAAGGTTGGCGGTTTGCCTAATGGAACGGAAAGTAATGGAGTATGTCTAGAGGTACGAGGATAATGTAAGGGGATCTTACTAAACTTCTTACGCTCATGGCGCTTTGAAGTTATGGAGGGCGCGTCGGAGCCGGAGGTAGAAGGTGATGAAGTGTCGGTCTCGTAGTAGACCACTTTCCTCATCTTCTTTATTTTGTCGCCACTCCGATGCGACTTGTGGGAAGAAGTCTTCTTTTCCTTCTTTTTCTCCTTCCTCTTCTCCTTGTTGCGGGACTCTTCCGATGAAGCCTTCCCGTGGCTTGTAGCGGGCTTGTCGCCGGTCTCCATCTCCCTCTTGGCGAGTTCTCCCGACGTCACTTCGAGCGGTTAGGCTCTAATGAAGCACTGGGCTCTGATACCAATTGATAGTCGCCTAGAGGGGGGGGTGAATAGGGCGAAACTGAAATTCTCAAAAATAATCACAACTACAAGCCGGGTTAGCGTTAGAAATATAATCAAGTCCACGAGAGGGCGTAAAAACAAATCACAAGCGAGTGAAGCGGTGAGACACAAGGATTTGTTTTACCGAGGTTCGGTTCTTGCAAACCTACTCCCCGTTGAGGAGGCCACAAAGGTCGGGTCTCTTTCAACCCTTTCCCTCTGTCAAACGGTCCCTCGGACCGAGTGAGCTTTTCTTCTCAATCACTTGGAACACAAAGTTCCCACAAGGACCACCACAAGATTGGTGTCTCTTACCTCAATTACAAGTGATTTTGATTGCAAGAAATAATGAGAAAGAAAGCAAGCGATCCAAGCGCGAGAGCTCAAAAGAACACGGCAAATCACTCTCACTAGTCACTAATGCTTTTGTGAAGTTGGGAGAGGATTTGATCACTTGGGTGTGTCTAGAATTGAATGCCTAGCTCTTGTAAGTGGTTGGAAGTGTGAAAACTTGGATGCAATGAATGGTGGGTGGTTGGAATATTTATAGCCCCAACCACCAAACTAGCCGTTTGGTGGGGCTGACTGTCGTATGGTGCACCGGACAGTCCGGTGCACACCAGACATGTCCGGTGCGCTAGCCACGTCACCAAAGCCGTTGGGTTCCGACCGTTGGAGCTCTGTCTTCTGGGCCCGCCTGGATGTCCGGTGGCGCACCGGACATGTACTGTAGAGTGTCCGGTGCGCCAGTATGGGCGTGCCCGACTTCTGCGCGCGCTGGCGTGCATTTAATGCGCTGCAGGTAGCCGTTGGCGCCGAAATATCCGTTGCTCCGATGTCACACCGGACAGTCCGGTGTACACCGGACATGTCCGGTGAATTATAGCGGACTAGCCGTAGCGAATTCCCGAAGCTGGCGAGTTCCTGAGGCGCCGTTCCTTGGAGCACCGGACATTGTCCGGTGTACACCGGACAGTCCGATGAATTATAGCGGAGTCGCCTCTGGATTTTCCCGAAGGTGACGAGTTTGAGTTGGAGTCCTCTGGTGCACCGGACACTGTCCGGTGGTGCACCGGACACTGTTCGGTGGCACACCGGACAGTCCGGTGGGCCAGACCAGAGGTGCCTTCGGTTGCCCCTTTGCTCTTTTGTTGAACCCAATACTTGGTCTTTTTATTGGCTAAGTGTGAACCTTTGGCACCTGTATAACTTATACACTAGAGCAAACTAGTTAGTCCATTTATTTGTGTTGGGCAATTCAACCACCAAAATCATTTAGGAACTAGGTGTAAGCCTAATTCCCTTTCACATTGCTCGTCCAGAGGCCGGTCTACTTCATCAGTGAGGTACTGTCCGAGACCAAGATCCGCTACCCACAAATTCAGAAGTTGTTGTACGCAGCGATCCTGACGCGGCGAAAGCTGCGACACTACTTCGAGTCTCATCCGGTGACTGTGGTGTCATCCTTCCCCCTGGGGGAGATCATCCAGTGCCGAGAGGCCTCAGGTAGGATTGCAAAGTGGGCGGTGGAAATCATGGGCGAGACAATCTCGTTCGCCCCTCGGAAGGCCATCAAGTCCCAAGTCTTGGTGGACTTTGTGGCTGAATGGGTCGACACCCAGCTTCCAGCAGCTTCGATCCAACCGGAACTCTGGACCATGTTTTTCGACGGGTCGCTGATGAAAACAGGGGCAGGCGCGGGCCTGCTCTTCATCTCGCCCCTCGGGAAGCACCTCCGCTACGTGCTGCGCCTCCATTTCCTGGCGTCCAACAACGTGGCTGAGTACGAGGCTCTGGTTAACGGGTTGCGCATCGCCATCGAGCTAGGGGTCCGACGCCTCGACGCTCGCGGTGACTCGCAGCTTGTCATCGACCAAGTCATGAAGAACTCCCACTGCCGCGACCCGAAGATGGAAGCCTACTGCGACGAGGTTCGGCGCCTGGAAGACAAGTTCTACGGGCTCGAGCTCAACCACGTCGCTCGACGATACAACGAGACTGCGGACGAGCTGGCTAAGATAGCCTCGGGGCGAACAACGGTTCCCCCTGGACGTCTTCTCCCGAGACCTACATCAACCCTCAGTCAAGACCGACGACACGCCCGAGCCCGAGAAGGCCTCGGCCCAGCCCGAGGCACCCTCGGCTCAGCCCGAGGCACCCTCGGCTCAGCTCGAGGCACCCTCGGCCCCCGAGGGTGAGGCACTGCGCGTCGAGGAAGAGCGGAGCAGGGTCACGCCTAATCGAAATTGGCAGACCCCGTACCTACAATATCTCCACCGAGGAGAGCTACCCCTCGACCAAGCCGAAGCTCGGCGACTAGCGCGGCGCGCCAAGTCGTTCGTCTTACTGGGGGACGGGAAGGAGCTCTACCACCGCAACCCCTCAGGCATCCTCCAGCGATGCATATCCGTCGCCGAAGGCCAGGAGCTCTTACAAGAAATACACTCGGGGGCTTGCGGTCATCACGCAGCGCCTCGAGCCCTTGTTGGAAACGCCTTCCGATAAGGTTTCTACTGGCCGACCGCGGTGGCTGATGCCACTAGAATTGTCCGCACCTGCCAAGGGTGTCAATTCTACGCAAGGCAGACCCACCTGCCCGCTCAGGCTCTGCAGACAATACCCATCACCTGGCCGTTTGCTGTGTGGGGCCTGGACCTCGCCGGTCCCTTGCAGAAGGCACCCGGGGGCTACACGCACCTGCTGGTCGCCATCGACAAATTCTCCAAGTGGATCGAGGTCCGACCCCTAAACAGCATCAGGTCCGAACAGGCGGTGGCGTTCTTTACCAACATCATCCATCGCTTTGGGGTCCCGAACTCCATCATCACCGACAACGGCACCTAGTTCACCGGCAGAAAGTTTCTGGACTTCTGCGAGGATCACCACATCCGGGTGGACTGGGCCGCCGTGGCTCACCCCATGACGAATGGGCAAGTAGAGTGTGCCAACGACATGATTCTGCAAGGACTCAAGCCACAGATCTACAACGACCTCAACAAGTTCGGCAAGCGATGGATGAAGGAGCTCCCCTCGGTGGTCTGGAGTCTGAGGACAACGCCGAGCCGAGCCATGGGCTTCACACCGTTCTTTCTAGTCTATGGGGCCGAGGCCATCTTGCCCACAGACTTATAATACAGTTCCCCGAGGGCGAGGGCCTACGACGACCAAAGCAATCGAGCTAACCAAGAAGACTCACTGGACCAGCTGGAAGAGGCTCGGGACATGGCCTTACTACACTCGGCGCGGTATCAGCAATCCCTACGACGCTACCACGCCCGAGGGGTTCGGTCCTGAGACCTCCAGGTGGGCGACTTGGTGCTTCGGCTGCGACAAGACGCCCGAGGGCGGCACAAGCTCATGCCTCCCTGGGAAGGGCCGTTCGTCATCGCCAAAGTTCTGAAGCCCGGGACATACAAGCTGGCCAACAGTCAAGGCGAGGTCTACAGCAACGCTTGGAACATCCGACAGCTACATCACTTCTACCCTTAAGATGCTTTCAAGTCGTTCGTACACCTCGTTCACATACAAAGTCTAACCATCAAGGAAGGGTCAGCCTTGCCTCGGCAAAGCCCGACCCTCCCTCGGGGGCTAGAAGGGGGGAACCCCCTCTGCGTCAAAATTTTCCTCGGAAAAGATCTTTTCTGCCAGAACGTCTTTCGTGCTTTTCGACTACTTCGAAAGTGGGATCCTGAAAACGACGGAGTACACGTAAGCAGCCAAGGCTGACTGAGCTGAGGGACTCCTATGCCTTCGGGATACAGAAACCTCACTCATCACCTTCTGCGATAAGTAACTCACGCTCGGATAAGCGATTCCGCAGACCGAACAAGTCTTCACGCTCGAAAACTCTTCTGCCGAAACGATTTTTCGTGCCTTCTCGACTATATCGATAGCAGAATCCTACGGACAAGTAAGAGTACACGTAAGCGGCAAGGTCGACCGAGCCGAGGGACTCCTACGCCTCCGGGATACGGATACCTCACTCATCACCTTCCGTGAAAAGTAACTCTCGCTCGGACAAACAATTCTGTTACCGACAAATAAGTCCAGATACTCGAAACAAGAGGAAAAGAAACGCAGCTTTACAACGCGACGACAGTATGTTTGAGCCTCGGTGGCCGCAGAAAATATACGCACACTACAAGACGAACCGATCCTGTAGGCTCAGACGTCGACGGAAGGGGAGCAGCAGCACCCTCGGCGTCAACTCCACCTTCGGCGAAGTCCGACCGAGCCTCGGACGACAACGCAGTCGGAGGATCTCCACTCCGAAGGACGACGTCAGCAACGCGCCTGGGCCATCGTCGCCAGGGTCTCCTCCAGGAATCCGGCCCGAGCAGACGACTCGGTCGGCCGCCCCGAAGCCTCAGCCAGCTGTCCTCCAAGGACACCAGCCCGGCTCATGGCTTCGGCAACTCGACTCCGGCGCTGGTCCCGCCAGTTGACGGCCCGACCAGGCTCCGGTCGACGAAGTCTTCTTTCCGAGCCAACTCTGCCTCTGTCCATGCTAACACCGCTGCCTCCGGCTTCGGCTCATCGAAGAGTGGCCAAGGGTTCCCTTAACTAAGCAAGAGAAGCCTCGGGCGGCAAGGCCGACCGAGCCGAGGGACTCCTACGCCTCCAGGATACAGATACCTCACTCGTCACCTTCGCACGAGGCAACTCACACTTGGTTAAGCGGTTCAGTTAGCCGACAGGCGAGTCCTAGTGCTCGAAATGAGGAAAAAACACGGCTCCATGCCAAAAATACATACATGTTCAGGCCCCGACAGCCATAATGAACAAGACACCGGCACTCAAGGTGCCATTACAAACGGAACTCCGGTTCCGCCCCCGTGGGTATGAACAACCTCCACACCGGAGAGCCTGCGGGGTGACAAGCTCCGGGTGACTCGCCAGCGACCTCTGCAGCAGCAGCCATGGTCCCAGGACGGACACAGCCACTGGAAGGCTCTCGTTCGCGTCCCCACTCAAGGTACATGAACCAGACATTAAAGCCAAAGAGCCGGAGGTCGGTCCGTAGGCGGCGCCGACGGCCTCGACGGCGGAGAAGCTTTATCTAGCTGCCACCAAGTCAGCACCAACGGCGGCGTCCGCCTGTCCACCAACGCCGCACCGGCAAGCGCGGGTCGTTCCAAAGCGCACCGGCAGATCCTCGCTCCCGTCCTTGCCACAAAAGCGAGGACAGAGGACAGAATGTTGCATCCCAGCTGGGCAGCAACAGTTCGCCTTCCCCGGCATGGCTGGAGGACGTCTCCTCCGCAGAACTGGAGGATGGTTTCCACCACCAGAAGCTGGAAGAAGAGGAGGCCAGCCGACCCGTGCGGGAGGTAGAGCCCCGACTCACCTCGCTCTCCGCCCCAGCAAGGATGATGAAGATCCTTGAAGCTGAGGGCGGGGCAGAGATCGCAGCCCGGCTCGCTTCTCCCCACCATCGAACTGGTGGTCACCGTCTTGGGTGACCACCGGCGAGGGGATGCAGCCAGGCTGCCTGATGAAAAACCTTGAAGCCGAACGATGGCTGAAAGGTACCAACTTCCGTGAAGTTGCGTTCCTCCAACGACAAGGCGGAAGAACTGCGAGTGTTCCCCATCCGGGGGCTCGGAAGGTGGAAAGACGCGATGCATGAGGGGAGTGCGAAGACATGGTTGCCTTTCAAGGGGGTCACCCTCCTTTTAAAGGCGACTCTCCCCACTTGCGTCCTCAGCCGTCGCGGGCTGAGTCTTCTCCAACACGCTCCAAGGTCCTCCCCCTACGACACGGGGGCTGGGTCCCACGCGTCATGCAAGCTGGCCCAGTTCAGAAAAAAGCCAAACCGCCGCGCGCGGTGTGCACAACTGCCCAGCGGTTACGAGCATTCCTCTACTTTCGCCCAGGCCAGCGGGCGAAAGGGCGGGCCGCCATGCAGGCGGCATGCAACCGCACCAAGGGGGCGCACCCTTTCGACTTCGACGCGTCCAGAATGGAGGCCCAGGCCCACACGTCATGTAACCGGCGCGCCGGTTACTACGTGCGAGAAACTGCACCGCCACTTGCGCCAGTATCGCGCCTTCTCGACTGCGGAACCGGTACCGCGACTCGAGGCGACCCTGCGTGTGACCCAACAGTGCCAACCGAGCACATCGGTCATGGGTCAGTCAGCCGCGGGAGAAGGCGCGACGGTCGATACGACCAGAAATGGGCCGACAGTAATGGCGGTGGCAGGCAGACGGAAGCAGCGGTCAAGTCGTCAGCCAAGCTCACGTCCCCTCCTAGGACAGCGAGAGAACCCTCTCCCACGGCGTGAAGACGACGCGCCCGTGTTCCGTTCCTCGAATGGCTCGCGCACGCGCAACGACTGCCCCGCGAACCACTCGTCCTGTCGCATTAACTCTGCGGTAGGACAGGCGGCACCTTTGGCAGGCGAAGCAGGTGACGCTTCGCTTCCGCCATAATGATCGCGTCAAAAAAGGTGCGCCACGTCGTTCGATTTCGTATCCTTTCCCTTTTCCTCTTTCTCTCTCTTACAACAGGGACCAGGAAAGGGGATGCCTTGAAAGGGATCCTTCTCTGCGAAGGAAACGGGCCCCGAGCCGCCCTACTGATCAGAGGTTCGAAGGCTGGCCCCCTCGGAAGGGTTCAACAGCCGCCTCAGAGCACTCGGGCTCCGCGCCCACTACTGGTCAGAGGTTCGAAGGCCGACCCCTCAGAAGGGTTCAACGGCCGCCTTAGGCCACTCGGGCTCCGCGCCCACTACTGATCAGGGGTTCGTAGGCTGGCCCCCGAAGGGTTCGATAGCCACCTCAGACGCAGAGCGAGGGATGACCCTGGGTACGTTCGATACATAACCAAGGCTCGGGCTACGCTCCCGAGGTACCCTAGGACATTTCCGAGACCAACGAGAACGATCTTGTAACGGAATCCCACCAGAGGGAGGCATCGAGCCCTCGGACCCCGTCAAAAGGGGACCGGGTCCGGCAAATCACCCGCAGGTACTTTTGGAGCGCGCCTCCGGGCCACTAGCTGACCCCTAACGAATGGGGCACGAGCATCCACTCGGATTACCTGTTAGCAACTCACTGGAGACACCATGTTCGGCGCCCTCCGAGGGCAACATGGCGCTTTCCCCCCTCCTCCTTGCGGAAAGGCGACGCAGGGGCGTATGTAAAAAAGTCGAGTCTGTCCTTGACCGTCCTCTCGCTCTGTGCGGAGGTTTGGGGGCTGCTCTCGCAAACCCGGCTCCAGCCAAACCGCTGACAACGTCAACATACCAGCCCGAGAACTTGGGACTCGACTGTGCACCCGGGCTATGGCCAGTTCGCATGAGGGAACAACCAGACCGGCCGAGGCATTACGAAACACGCTAAGACCTCGAAGGAGTCAAACCACTCCTCCGAGGCCTCGGGGGCTACACCCGGCGGGTGCGCTCGCGCGCACCCACCGGAACGAAATGCAACCAAGAAAGGTCGGTCCCCTTGCAAAAAAGTGCGACAAAAGCCTCCAAGTGAGTATTAACACTCCCTTCGAGGCTCGGGGGCTACTGTCGGGGACCATAATTAGGGGTACTCCCAAGACTCCTAATCTCAGCTGGTAACCCCCATCAGCACAAAGCTGCAAAGGCCTGATGGGTGCGATTAAGTCAAGGCTCGATCCACTCAAGGGACACGATCTCGCCTCGCCCAAGCCCAGCCTCGGGCAAGTGCAGCCGACCCCGGAGGATTCACGTCTCGCCCGAGGGCCCCCTCAAGCGACAGACACACCTTCGGCATGCCCGAGGCCCAGTCTTTGCCAAGAAGCAACCTTGGCCAGATCGCCACACCAACCGACCGTATCGCAGAAGCATTTAATGCAAGGATGGCCTGACACCTTATCCTGACGCGCGCCCCTCAGTCGACAGAGCCGAAGTGACCGCAGTCACT
The DNA here is from genome assembly GCF_902167145.1 of Zea mays. NCBI lineage: Eukaryota > Viridiplantae > Streptophyta > Magnoliopsida > Poales > Poaceae > Zea > Zea mays. Next base: position 135,115,911 of record NC_050104.1, read on the forward strand.
TCGCCGCTCCACTGACCGGCCTGACAAGAGGACAGCGTCGCCTGCGTCGCTCCGACTGCTGTGCCGCTCGACAGAGTGAGGCTGACAGCAGCCAAGTCCGGCTTCAGGCGCCATAGGAAGCTCCGCCTCGCCCGACCCCAGGGCTCGGCCCCCGTCTCGGCCTCGGACGACGAACTCCGCCTCGCCCGACCCCAGGGCTCGGCCCCCGTCTCGGCTCCGGAAGACGACGAACTCCGCCTCGCCCGACCCAGGGCTCGGACTTAGCCTCGGCTCCGGAAGACAACGAACTCCGCCTCGCCCGACCCAGGGCTCGGACTCGACCTCGACCTCGGAAGACAGACTCGACCTCAACCTCGGAGGAGCCACCGCCTCGCCCGACCCAGGGCTCGGACCGACCACGTCACAGAGGGGCCATCATTACCCTACCCCTAGCTAGCTCAGGCTACGGGGGGCAAGACCGGCGTCCCATCTGGCTCGCCCTGGTAAGCAAATAATGATGGCGCCCCGCGTGCTCCATGACGACGGCGGCTCTCAGCCCCTTACGGAAGCAAGGAGACGTCAACAAGGACTCGACAGCCCCGACAGCTGTCCTTCCGCAAGGCTCCAGCGCTCCTCCGATGGCCACGACATCACATGAACAGGGTGCCAAAACCTCTCCGGCTGCCACGACAGCATGTACTTAGGGCACTAGCTCCTCTCTGCTAGACACGTTAGCACACCGCTACATCTCCTATTGTACACCTGGGCCCTCTCCTTACGCCTATAAAAGGAAGGTCCAGGACACTCGTACGAGAGGGTTGGCCGCACGGAGAGGACGAGACGGCGCGTACAGGCCTCTCGCCCCCTACTACAAGCGCACCCGACCTGGGCGCATGACAACACGAAGGCCGCGGGTTTCCCCTTTACGCATGTCTCCCTCTAGTTTCCCCCCTTCGTGCTCCGTCTCGCGCCGACCCATCTGGGCTGGGGCACGCGGCGACAATTTACTCGTCGGTCCAGGGACCCCCCAGGGTCGAAACGCCGACAGTTACCCACAGGGATAAATACTCATCGGAGATCCCGTCCGCTTAAATGATAACTAGCCAGTTGCTTGTGCTTTGCTACGTTTTTTTATATCATATAAATTGAAAGTCGCCTAGAGGGGGTGAATAGACAAATCTGAAATTTATAATCTTTAAGCACAACTACAAGTCGGAGTTAGCGTTAGAAATAGAGTCGAGTCCGAAAGAGAGGGCGAAAAACAAATCACAAGCAAATAAGGCGGATGACACGGTGATTTGTTTTACCAAGGTTCGGTTCTTGCAAACCTACTCCTCGTTGAGGTGGTCACAAAGACTGATTCTCTTTCACCCCTTTCCCTCTCTCAAACGGTCACCTAGACCGAGTGAGCTTTTCTCCTCAATCAATTGGTACACTTAGTCCACACAAGGACCACCACACAATTGGTGTCTCTTGCTTTGATTACAAAGATGTTGAGAACAAGAAATGAAGAAGAAAAGCGATCCAAGCACAAGAGCTCAAAGAACACGGGCAAAACTCTCTCTTCTAGTCACTAATTGCTTTGAGTGAAATTGGGACTTGGAGAGGCTTTGATTCAATCTAATTATGTCTTGTATTGAATGCACTAGCTCTTGTATTAAATGTGTTGGCTGAAAACTTGGATGCCTTAAAGTGTGGTGGTTGGGGGTATTTATAGCCCCAACCACCAAAGTGGCCATTGGGGAAGGCTGCTGTCAAAGGGCGCACCGGATAGTCCGGTGCGCCAGCCACGTTACCCAACCGTTAGGGTTCGACCATTGGAGTTCTGACAAGTGGGGCCACCGGACAGTCCGGTGGTGCACCGGACGGTCACTGTTCACTGTCCAGTGCGCCTACTCTGACTCTGCGCGCTGTCCGCGCACTGTAGCTTCACTGTTCACTTTTGCAGATGACCGTTGGTGTTGTAGCCGTTACTCCGCATGGCACACCGGACAGTCCGGTGAATTATAGCGGAGTGGCATTTCCAAAAACCCGAAGGTGGCGAGTTCGGAGTTAATCTCCCTGGCGCACCGGACAGTCCGGTGCGCCAGACCAGGGCAGCCTCTGGTTGGTTTTGCTCCTTTCTATTTGAACCCTTTCTTGAACTTTTTATTGGTTTGTTTTGAACCTTTGGCACCTGTAGAACTTATAATCTAGAGCAAACTAGTTAGTCCAATTATTTGTGTTGGGCAATTCAACCACCAAAATCATTTAGGAAAAGGTTTTAGCCTATTTCCCTTTCATAAATAAGTACTGAGATATTTATTTAAATATAGTTCTTGTTTATTTATAAACACTAATGTACGATGTGGTATGGTGGTTAGCCTAAAATTTCTGGAGCAGAGGACGTGGGTTCGAGTGCTCACTCTGCATTAGTTTTTATATAATTCTTGTTTATTTCTAAAAATTAAGGTACATGTGGTCTGATGGTAGCTACTCGGGCGTCAGTGCGGAGGGTGAAGCCGTGGTAGCACCAGATGTGTGCTCACATTAGGCTATTAATATAGATTAGAACATAGTTTCTTTGTTATTAGTGTAAAATATTGTCACTTATACACATTGTCAGATGTAAAAATCATTATGTGTACATCAAAATAAACACATTTATACTACGAGTGATATATATTGATAAGGTAATTATTTATTTTTATCGTTAACTATTATATGAAAAATCGTCACGTGTAAGTTTAGCGGGTCCTCGCAGGGAACGGGTATAGGGAATGCTTCCCCATCCGCGTCCCCGTTTACATCCTCGTAAGGGGAGAAACTTCTCCATCCCTATTCCCTAAGGCTTTATTTGGGTACTCTTGAATTCACCTCAATATTTTACATGTGGATTGGGATGAATACTAGAGTACCCAAACAAACCCTAATAGAAGAATTCTCCATGGGAATCCAGGATTAGGACCCATTACCATCTCTAATCATGATGAAGGCTACTCGAGTACTTGGAGGGAAGCTACTCGCCGTGTGGTCGAGATTCGAGACTAGGCGTGAAAACTACTAGGGCAGTCCGTCGCGTGGTCAAGATAGAGCGTGAATGTTTGTGGAATGGATAATAAGAGCATCTTTCCAAATAACCCATCGAGCTAAATTTTAGCTATTTAACAATAAAATAGCTCTCCAACAAACTAGCCAAGCCATCCGGCTCTCTAAATTATCTCTCTCACTAGCTAAACTTGGCTAGCCACTCCGGCTAGCCAAACTAAGTTGCATGTTAGAGTCGGTTGAAACGAGATGCTATATATAGGGTTTAATCTTTATTGAGAGATAATAAAGAGTTAAATAGAGAGTTAAAAATATAGTCTTTTGAAGATTCTCTAAGTCTTTTCTTTCATTTGTCTGGCCGCTAGGTGTTTAGACATGTGTTCCTCTTTGAATCGGCCGAGTCCATCTCCTCGTAGTCTAGGTCTTTTCCTTATTACTCATCTATATCTTTTATTTTAAACTTCACTATATAAATAATATAACCTATATATGTTTTACACGCCCATATACATCATTACCTTCAATATCGTTGTTCGTCGTCTCCAGAATTGTGATCCACTTCTCTTCTTTATGTGAAAAATTCTCTCTTGTTGCTGAGATAGTTTATCGTCATCAATTCACGGCGCACACTAGTATCACCTCTATCTAAAAACTTACCAGTCCATTTAGATATCTAACAAGCATTCCAAAACTCTCACGTCCATAAAAACCAACTCTCCAAATTCTCTAGGTCTATCAAGTGTCTCTCTCGTTTGCCCATGTGATACTTTTTTTTGATAGGACAGGAGGGGGCGAGCCCCTACTGAAAATTTTATTAAAACCTTAAAACAACAGAGTTAGAAGCAGACAGAAAAGAATATTACAAAGGATAAATGATAAAACAACCAAACTACAAAAGGGAAAAGGAAAAGAGACGAGCTCTACTGCCAAAGCTGAAGCCATGCAGGAATTGTCGAATCAAAACGGCCTTTAGCTCTCAGCATGACAAGATAAAGTTCCCTTGCAAACTCATTTTTGCAATGTTGCACAGTCGGGGCTTGATTCTGAAAAAGCCATGCATTACGGGTTTTCCAAATGCTCCAGGTCATGAGAATGACAATTTCCATAGAGAATGGAACATTGAGTTGTTGCATTAGGTTTACTGCAGCGACCTCAGGAGTAGTAATTCTGGGGGACGTCAAACCAATAGAAGTCCAGCAAGCCTTTGCAAAATTACACTTGAGGAAAAGATGGTAAAGAGTTTCGTCCTTTTGCCAGATGCAGTTCTCACAGGTGTAGGACTCAAGGTTCATATTTTTCCTTTTCAGCATATCTCTTGTATTGAGTCTGTTTTTTAGCCAAAGCCAAAAAAAGACCTTATGCTTTGGTTGACACTTGTTTTTCCAAAGCGATCTGAAGATCTGGTGAACCTGGGCCTGACCCATTAAATGCTTATACGTTTTTTTTGTAGAGAAAATGTCAGCTCCCCAAATGAGTTTCCAAGTATCATTTGTATTGTTTACCAAGATTTGGCCCCAGGTTGTGTCTAAGTCTAAAAATTGTTCATGAGCTTGTACCGACAGAGGTAGCTGGAAAATTTCAATAAGTTGTTCTTTTTGGAGAACATCTTTGATGGAAAGTTTGCTATTGCAGGCGAAGGAAAATAACTCAGGGTATTGATTAGCCGGGATGCCCGAATTCCACATATCTTCCCAGAAAAGAATGGTTCTTCCATCCCCAATTTTTGGGGCAGTCAGTCCCTTGTAATCTTGGACAAATGTAAGCAAGCTTTTCCACCAAAAGGAGCCAATTTTTGAGCAACCAGGCATCCTTGTTGTCCTGTAGTGTCACACCCGGTCTTGGAAGGCAAACCGAATGCGAACTATGTACGTGCCAGGATCAGAACTCACGTACACAGCGATTACATAAATGAACATCATCACACAATGCTCGAGTAATAACATAAAAGAGTACTTATTACATCATAGAGTCATAGACATCCACATAGTCATTGTCTTAACAAGTAAATCAAAGTGCTAGCGAAACGTAGTAAAGATAAGGCCTTCACAGGCAGCTGACTGGGGGTTGCCGCCAACCCACACCTAGAATTCGTCGTAGTCTTGGAACTCCTGGAAGTCTCCTTCCACGGCTTCGCCTTCTCCTGAGCAGTGGTTACAATGCGGACAACCTGGTGTTTTGTGGTAAAGCAAGGATGAGTACACATCAACGTACTCAGCAAATGTCCCGTTTGGCTGAAGTGGACTAGCTTTATGTGGGGTTAGGCTCAAGCAGTTGCTTTTAGTTGGTCAAGTATTTATCATTAGTAGAAGCCAGATTTTAGCATTAACCAACCCGTGAACCATTTCCTCATTGAGGAACAACACCATCATAGTCGAACCAAAACCATAACATAATCCTTGTATCTCGAACCATCTGTATCTCTAATCAAAGAGGATCCCAAGGCTGCTCTTAACCGTGAGCACGGCTGATATACCAGTTTCACTACCCTCTGCAGAGGTTGCACACTTTACCCATGAGTCATGATTCCCTTTCTACCCGGGGAGAGCTAATCCCCATTGACCACTACCTAGGTGGTCCGGCAGGGCATCACTACGTAGCTTTTACAAAGATTCCCTAGAGATCATAGCTGCCCGTTAGGTTTCTCCAGTTTGATAAACACAGTACCCCTCCCCGCAGGAGAGTGACTAACAAAGAGCAAAACGAAAGAACCTCGGCACTCAGCCCCGGCAGAGCAAGCACTGTGCCTAGACCCCATTGACGGCACGACGGCTAAGCAACTACACCTCTAGTTCATCTAATTAATCAGCTAAGGGCATCCCATTTCACCCTCATGGTTGCACTGTTATCCCGGGTGGTCTCTCAACGAACCAGTCCTTACAGAGAGGTACTCAGGAAACAGCCTGAGCCCCCTAGAGTATCACAAGATCATCAACATCATCAGGATAACAGTATCATAAATAATCACATCATGTTCATTGATTATGTTAAAGCAATAGCAAAGTGCTAACCATAATAGCCCATAAGGTCATCAAGGATAAAGTAAAATGTAAAGCTAGTCAATCCTTAGGTTTCAAGTAAGTAGTGCGGGGTAGTAAGTTATAAATGAATAGGACATAATGGGACAGAGGACACTTGCCTTCACCAAACTGCTGATCCGGGACTTCCTCTGCAACCTCCTCGGGAAACACAGACTGCTCGTTGTCTACGTAAAGTAATCATTCACACTATGCACTTGGGAAGATAACAAACAAAAAGCAACATGCCAAACATATGCAGCAGAGAGATCACAAGTTCATAGTTTGAAAAGGGGTAGGCACTCTGGTGTTCCCTAGGTCTAGGGTAGAGGACTATACAAAGTGATTCACTATCCACTAATCAGGTTTAAGTCAATGGTGGGATTAAATTATTACATGGTTTTAAGTTACTAAACTTAATAAGTCCATAAACTTAAGTAATCCAACTTTTATTAAAGTCTACCAATTTCTAATTATCTCAAATAGGGTTCCAATAGCCTTAATCCTATCCTGGTGATTAACTATTAATTGGTACATGGAAACAGCAGAGAAACATTGTTTGAATAGATAGACAAAAACATCATGAGCATTTTGCAATTTGAAGCACCTCATTTGGAGTTCATATGACAAAGTTATGAATTTTACAAGTTTGGGGATTAAAATTATACCCTAAATACCTATTTTGAATTAAATAAAAGGTCCAGGGACTTATCTGCGAGAAACCAGGGACGGCGGGTTCAAATTCCAGAAAACCGGGGGTCTCTTTAAGAAAACGCGCGGGCGAAGGGGTATCGGGCTACTACGGCCGTCAGATCTAAAGCGAACGGCCAGGATTAGATCCTGCGGGCGGGCGCGCGAGCGCGCGGCGGCCTGGGCGACTGACAGGCGGGACCGGGCGGGCAGCACGGGGCGCGGGCAGGCTGACAGGCGGGGCCGAAACGGCAGGGAGACAGGGTGCGGGGAAAGTGGGCCTGGGCCGCTGGATCTCCGGCGGACGGCCAGGATTGGGTTTGGCCTGATTAAAACGGGGCCGCCCGATCTGGGACGGACGGTGGGGATCGGGTGGCCGGCCTGGGCTTATCCTACAGCTAGCTGGGGCGGCGGCGCTCGTCCCCGCGGTGGAGAACTCGCCAGAGACGAGGGGCGCGGGCGTTTGGCGGGGCTCCGAGGCGACCTGAGCGACCGGGAAGGTTGGGGAGGGCACGGGGAGTCCTCTGGTGGGGTCTGGGTCGGGGCAGGGGCACCGGAGGGGGCGGTTCACGGCGGAGCGGCTCGGCGGCGGGATTACTCTACTCCGGCGAGGAATTACACGCGGCAGGGAGCAAAACAAAGGTCGATAGGGGCGGGAGAGGTTCCTTACCTTAAGGCGGGCTCCGGGGACTCCTCGGCGGCGGGAATGGCGCGACGGTGGCCCGGGGCGACGGTGGCGGACCTCCGCGGCTGCACGGGGAACGGCGGGTGAGCGCGGGCAGAGAGAAATAGGGAGGGGGAGGGGGAACTTGGGTGTGTCCCGGGTTGCGGACGCCGGGGCGAAGCTCACCGTGGCAACGGACACGGCGGAGCTCCAACGGCGGCCGAGAAACGAGCTCGGGACGGCGGGGATTTGTGGCGGCGGTGCTCTGGCGTGCGTGCAGCGAGGGAGAGGTGGAAGAGGGGTCTGCTGGAGCGCAAATGGGGGAGGGGGCGAGGGCGAGTGGGGCTCGGGGCTCAAGTGGCCAGGGGCGGGTCAGTTGCGAGCTCCACGCGCGACGTGGGCGCGGAGAAGGCGGCCGCGCGCAGCTCGGGCGGCAGTTACGCGGGGACGACGGGGCTGACAGCCCGGGCCCGCGAGCAGAGAGAGAGGGGAGAGCGGAGGCGGGCGCGCGAGAGGCGGCTGCGCTGACGGGCGGGACCGGCAGGGCAGAGAGAGAGCGGGGGGGGGAGAGAGGCGCGCGCGGGATGGGCTTAGTGGGCCGAAAGGCCGAGGGGGCGGCGGGGTTGGGCTTCTTTCCTTTTCTTTTTATTCTGAAATTTGTTTTCTCTTTTCTTTTTATTTTCTCTATTTGATTCAAATCCAAATGAGCCACAAATTCAAATTAAACTTTCCAAGAATTATGCACCAAGCAAAAGTGAAATCTAGGGTTCAACATGATGCAACCATTCATACTCCCTTAGGGTTTAACATATTAAACTATATTACAAATAAAATAAGCCCTTTTCTCCTATAAAAATGAGAAAGAAAAGGGTGAGGAAGGATGAGAAAAGGGAAGTAACACCTGAATTTGTGAATATGAGCAAAGAAATTTTATACCCCCAAATTCAGGGTGTTACAAACCTATCCCCCTTAAAAGAATCTCGCCCCGAGATTCAAGGTTGGTCAGCAAAGAGTTCAGGGTATTTGGCCTTCAGATCATCTTCTCGTTCCCAGGTTGCTTCTTCCTCAGAGTGGTGGCCCCATCTGACTTTGCACATCCTGATGGTGTTCCTCCGGGTGACTCTGTCTGCAAACTCCAGAATCTGCGTTGGCTTCTCTATGTAGGTCAGATCCTCCTGGACCTCCAAACCCTCCACTGGCAATTGTTCTTCTGGTACTCGCAGACACTTCTTCAATTGCGACACATGGAACACATTGTGCACTGCTGACAAGCTCTCTGGTAGGTCAAGCTGGTAGGCCACTTCTCCACGCTTTGCTTGAATCTGATATGGTCCGACGTACCGGGGTGCTAACTTGCCTTTTACTCCGAACCTTCTGACTCCCCTGATAGGTGACACCTTCAGATAGACGTAGTCTCCCACTTCAAAACTCAGTTCTCTTCTCCTTCTGTCCGCATAGCTTCGCTGTCTTGACTGGGCTGTCTTCAGGTTCTCCCGAGCCATCTTGATATTTTCTTCGGCTTCAAGCAAAATGTCGGGGCCAAACACCTGTCTCTCTCCAGGCTGGTCCCAATGCAGCGGAGTCCTACAACTCCGTCCATAGAGCGCCTGAAACGGTGACATCTTCAAGCTGGCCTGGTAACTATTGTTGTAGGAGAATTCTGCATAAGGTAACCTTTTGTCCCATCCTGACTTGTCTTGCAACGCACAGGCTCTCAACATGTCTTCTAGGATCTGATTAGTTCTTTCAGTCTGACCGTCTGTCTGCAGGTGATAAGCTGAGCTGAAGTTCAAATGTGTGCCCAAAGCTTCTTGTAGCTGTTGCCAAAAATGAGAGGTGAACTGCGTTCCTCGATCTGACACTATCTTCTTCGGCACACCATGAAGGCAGACTATCCGTGCCATGTATAACTCAGCTAACGTTGCTCCGGTGTATGTTGTCTTCACAGGTATGAAATGGGCCACCTTTGTTAAGCGGTCCACAACCACCCAGATGGAATCATAACCGACCCGGGTACGAGGTAGGCCAACTATAAAATCCATCCCGATTTCATCCCACTTCCACTGAGGGATCCGCAATGGCTGCAACAATCCGGCGGGCTTCTGATGCTCTGCTTTGGTTCTCTGACAGCTATCACAGATGGCGACATATTCCGCGATCTCTCTTTTCATGCCATACCACCAAAACCTCCTTTTTAAATCCTGGTACATCTTCTCACTCCCTGGGTGTATGGAGTAGGCTGTCTCATGAGCTTCCTTGAGGATCAGTTCCCGAATAGGTTTGAGGTCGGGGACACACAATCGGTCCTTGAACCATATTACTCCCTCTTCATCCTCTCGAAAGTCTTTGCCTCTTCCTTCTAAGATCAGCTGCCGGATCTTGTTGATGTTTTCATCATCCTTCTGCCCTTCTTTGATCTCCCGTTCTAGGGTGGGCTCTAATTCCACTGTTACTCCTTGCGTACTGTTCAAGAAACCGAGGCTCAGTCTGTCGAACTCTTTGGCTAACTCGTACGGCATCGGGTACGAGGCCAACATATTAACTTGACTCTTCCTGCTCAGAGCATCTGCAACAACATTGGCTTTGCCTGGATGGTAATGTATCTCCAGCTCATAGTCTTTGATCAATTCCAACCATCTTCGCTGCCTCATGTTTAACTCTGACTGGGTGAATATGTACTTCAGACTTTTATGATCTGTGTAGATGTCGCACTTCTGCCCATACAGGTAATGTCTCCAGGTCTTTAAGGCATGAACCACTGCTGCCAACTCCAGGTCATGTGTGGGATAATTTTTCTCATGGATCTTCAGCTATCGGGACGAGTACGCTACAACCCTTCCTTCTTGCATTAGCACACATCCCAATCTGGTGTATGAAGCGTCGCAATACACTGAGAATGACTTGTGAACGTCAGGCAGGACTAACACAGGAGCTGTAGTCAATCTATTCTTCAGTTCTTCAAATGCTTCCTGACACTTTTGAGTCCATTTAAACTCAACTTTCTTCGCTAGCAACGCCGTCATTGGTCTAGCAATCTTTGAGAAGCCTTCAATGAAACGCCTATAGTATCCGGCCATTCCGATGAAGCTCTTGATCCCACGAACATCCTTCGGTGCTTTCCAGTTCAGGATATCTGCTACTTTCTTTGGATCCACTGCCAACCCATCTTGGTTTATGATGTGACCCAGAAATAAGACTTCATGAATCCAGAACTCGCATTTGCCCAGCTTGGCATACAACTGATGCTCTCGAAATCTTTGCAATACCATCTTCAAATGCTCTACATGATCTTCCTCACTTTGAGAGTATATGAGAATGTCATCGATGAACACTACCACAAACTTGTCTAGATAGTCCATGAACACGCTGTTCATCAGATACATAAAGAAGGCTGGCGCATTTGTCAAACCAAAGGACATAACTGTGAACTCATATAACCCATACTTGGTGATGAATGCTGTCTTCGGTATGTCCGAGGGTCGGATTCTGAGTTGATGGTAACCAGATCTCAGATCTATCTTCGAGAATACGCTGGCACCTCTAAGCTGGTCGAACAAATCTTCTATCCTTGGCAGGGGGTACTTGTTCTTGACAGTGACTTCATTCAAGGCTCTGTAGTCTATGCACATCCTTTTGGTACCATCTTTCTTCTCTACAAACAACACTGGAGCGGCCCAAGGCGAGGTGCTTGGCCTGATGTAACCCTTCTCTAACATCTCATCTATCTGCTTCTTGAGTTCCACCAATTCTGGTCCAGACACTCGATAGGCTCTTTTGGAAATGGGGGCAGTACCAGGGATAAGCTCTATGGCAAATTCGACTTTTCTCTCGGGTGGCATGCCCGTTAGCTCCTCGGGAAACACATCCGGAAAGTCTGACACAACCTTGATAGCCTCGAGCGGGTTGGGCTCTTTACTATCCACTGAAATCCGGTGACAGACTCCCTCTTCTGATTTAGGCATCCATAGCTTGGCCACTATCTCTTCTCCTGACGGGGACTTCAATGTTACGGTCCTCTTGTCACAACTAACATTTGCCTCATACTTCATTAACCAATTCATCCCTAGAATAACATCTATCCCAGGGGTGTCTATTACTATTAAGTCACTGGGGAATCCTATCCCCCTTATTTCCACCATTATATTTGAGCATATTTTATCTGTTTGCACTTTGCCACCAACCGAATTAATCCTCATGGGCGGCATCATTGCCTCTACTGAGATGTTATGCAATTCTACCCATGTTGCAGTGACAAATGAATGAGTTGCACCAGTATCAAATAGCACTTTCGCGGGACGAGATTCGACTGAGAACATACCTACTGCCACATCTGGTGCATCCTGGATTGCTTCGGCCTCCAAGTGGTTCACCTTTCCACGGTTGTACGCTTGGTTACGATTGCCTGCTGCCGGCTGCAGTACACTTTGCCTTGCTGGAGCATTGGGGTTGGTCTGCTGCTGCGCCAATTTCTTGGGGCACTGCATCGCCCAGTGGCCTTGATCTCCACAGTGGAAACATCCTCTGCCTCCTCCTTGTGCTGGGGCTGCTTGGTTGCTCTGATTTGCTGCTGGGGCAGGAAGGCGAGGTGCCTGGTTGTTCTGCTTCTGATACTGATTACCTCCCTGCTGGCTGTGCTGACGATACTGCTGCTGCTGCTGCGGGTACTGCCTCTGAAACTGCTGCTGATGCGGACGCTGATTCTGATTCTGATATCCCTGTGGGTGACCAGGCCTGCCTTGCTGAGACGAACTGCCTGAGAAACGTGGACGGCTGATGCCTCCGGTCTGGGGTCCACTCATCTTGCGCTTCCGATCTTCCATATCCTTACGCTTCTTCTCAGTCATAACTGCCCTATCGATCAGGTGCTGGAAGGTGGGGAAGGTGTGATTCATCAGCTGGTAATGCAGGGGATCCACCAAACCCCTCATGAACATGTACTGCCTCTTGGCATCAGTGTTGACATCCTCAGGTGCGTAACGAGACAGCTGCAGAAACTTGTCTCTGTACTCACTAACAGACAGGGGTCCCTGCTTCAGAGCCAGAAACTCCTCCTTCTTCACGATCATCAGTCCCTCTGGCACATGGTACCGACGGAAACTCTCGCTGAATTCCTCCCACGTGATGCCTTCAGGGTCAGCATGGGTGGCGAGGTAGGACTCCCACCAGGACTGGGCTGCTCCCCTTAGCTGGCGGGGACCATACAGAACCTTCTCCCTGTCGTCACATTGGGCGGTGCGCAGCTCCCTTTCCACTGCGCGCAGCCAGTCTTCTGCATCCATGGGGTCGGCAGAATGGGCAAAGGTAGGAGGGTGCCCTCTCATGAACTCACCACGCTTATCTCGTGGCATCTGGGGCATCTGCACTTGCAATTGGGGTTGGGGTTGCTGTTGAGCCTGCTGCATAGCTGCCAGAGTCTGCCCAATGGCCTGCACTGCCTGGGTCTGCATCAAGAACATCTGCTCCACTGACATCGGGGGTGGTGGGGGAGGCTGCCTCTGTTGTTCCTCCTGCTGGTCATGCTGCTCCTGCTGAGCACGCCTGTTGCATCGACGCCTGTTGTCCGACATCTGTGGAAGTCATTCATACATCAGCATTGATCTTACAACCCTTCAGCATAAGAAAAGAGAATACAGAATTCTTCATGACACTGAGTGAACAAAGAGCTTCACTGATCCTCATTCATGATTCAACACAGCTTCTCAGATAAGAAAGGAAAGTAAGAGTAAAGGGTTTCCCAACTAAACAACTGACCTCATTAACATTACTAGCTAAGCCAAACTGCAGGGGAAACCCACATGTTGGCTACAGTCATTACAAAGATCCAAATCCAACACAGGTTCATCATAGCAAGCATGCAAACAACTGATAAGCAAACTAAACTAAATGGAAGCAACTAATAAGCAAACTAAACTGACTACCTAAGACTGAGACATCTGACTTAAGAATTATTACAAACTCCGATGCTAACGATCTAAGGATCCAGATCTATCCTGGTCTTACAGACAGGGGAACCATAAGTGTGGTGACCACGTGGCGGGGAGCGGTAAGGGTGCTGAGTCCCAACAGGTGCGGGAGAACCACCCTCCTGGTGATGGCGCTCTGCCAACTCAGCACGCAACTCCGCAATCTCCGTTCGAGCCCTGCTTAGCTCGTCCAGAGAGTGATCCAACTCAGTGTTAAGCACTGCGACTAGGTTGACTGTGCTGCTCAACCTAGGGTTAGCCTCACCAACAGGTGAGACAACCACACTCTCCGTGCTGCCAGTAGGACAGCGGGGGTAGTACCGAAGGTTAAGACCGTCGGCCACGCCACCGAACAAAGAACAGTACTGGGAGAGTGCACGTCGTGTTGCATCCTGCATAGCCGCCTCTGCAGTGTCCCTCTCGGAGATGGAATAGTGCTCCGAAACGGCCTCCGCACCCCGGAGGTCATCCTCCGGACGGCGAACTAGGCAGGTAGCCTCCCAGCGGTCCGGGTACCTCCCGCGACTGTGCTGGTATACTACACAACGATACTCGATCGACCAGGTGTGCCGGTCGAAAGTCTGGCGCAGCAAGGTGTCGAGTGCGTCGTGGAAGTGACAACCGCGAGCGGCGTCACGGGTGATGGGTCGGGCGACCCATCCTTCCGCCTCCTGCGGCTCAGAGGACTCCGTGCTGTGGTCTGAGTCGTCGTCGTCGGGGTCTCCTCCAGGATCTCCACCAGTAGCTCCTCCAACAGCCGGGACGTCCCGCGGTGGTGCAGGGGGCGCCTCCAGCTGGGCCACAGAGGAACGGGGCCTCACAGATTCCACCTCTTGCTGGGGTGGGGAGGAAGAGCCCTGCTGCTCTCTGTGCTGACGCCGGCGTTCCTGCTCCTCACGCAGGCGGTGGTGCAGCCTCTCCAAGTGACTCGACTGACCAGACACGGTGCGGTGCAGAGGACGCTCCGCAAGTCGAGACGGCAGGAAAGGAATCACCGACTTACGTGCAGTGTGTCTAAGACGAGCCATCTACAAAAGACACCGTAAGCACAAGAGTAAGAGCAGAACTAATATGACAAGTGAATAAACCAAAGATAGAATAAGATAAAAATTTTAACAAGGTATAGTATAGATAGATAGTAAAACATAGGGTTGGTCGAGGTGACCGACTTTTGAAGTAACAACAGAGGTCAAGGTGAGAGGGAAGGTCAATAGTCCTTAGTACGACCAGTGCTACTCTAGGTCAGCGGTCCTACAGTCAGCACGGCTTTGATACCACTTATGTCACACCCGGTCTTGGAAGGCAAACCGAATGCGAACTATGTACGTGCCAGGATCAGAACTCACGTACACAGCGATTACATAAATGAACATCATCACACAATGCTCGAGTAATAACATAAAAGAGTACTTATTACATCATAGAGTCATCCTTCGTGCTTCCAATTAGCAGATTTGGCAGCCACATAAATGAAAGTTAGTTTTTGGTGATGTCTAAATCACCTAATGGAAGTCCCCAGTATATTATTGGACGTTCTCCTCACTTGCAGTTAAAAAACTCTGAGCAATTTTTTCCTGTAACTTTTCTGCCACCAACACGAGAAAACGATATGCCAAAACCATAATCATTGGAGCAGAAATATCTAATCTTAGGCCCTGTTTAGGAGAGCTTCACTTCAAGAATTTCAATTTCGTTCGAACTTCTTCAACCCAAACAGGTCCAGCTCCACGAGCTTTAGTTTTAAAAAAAATCGAAACTAGAGGCCCGTTTCATGAAATTTATGAAGCTCCTTAGAGGGTGCTTCAAAAACACTGTTTTTATATCTTCTCATGAAGCTATACGAAAATTACCCACCATGCCACTGATTACACAACATACAACTTCCGTTCCCTCTGGCGACAACTCACTAATCATCAAGGGTAATCAAGGAAACCCACACAAATCAATTGTACTATAAAAGTTGAAGTCCATATACAAACCAAACGCTCCTGAAACTCACCTTAACAATTTGTTGGAGCTGTTTTATAGTGAAACTGGAAAACCAAAGCTGAAATTTTTGAAGTGAAGCTCTCCCAAACAGGGCCTTAGATCCGTGCGGGCACCACGACAATTTCTCAACGCAACAAGAACAACAACAATAAGAAGAATACATCACTAGTGTTGAGTTTGTGATCCAAATTCTGAAGAAAGCGGCTAAGTTGGGGAGCGAAGCGGAGCCCCGTCGCCGGGAGGCTTGGGCCGGAGGACGCCTGGGGGGTGGGGGGGGCGGAGCCCCCCCCGGTACGGATCGTTTTAGGGTCTTTGTAAGCCGCAGGAGATAACTATCTCAATTGTAAATCTCCTGCTATCTGTAACCACCCGAAAATAGTGAGAAGTTGCTGACCTGCGCCCGTGGTTTTTTCCCCTTCGCTTTAGAGGAGTTTTCCACGTTAAATCTGTGTCTTCTCTGTGATTGATCCTCTTTGTGTCGCATTCATTTATAACAACTAGCACCACGACGAGAAGATATACCAATGGATCAGTACACACTAATCAGATGCCTTGATTCCCACTTCCCAGTGATACAATACAAGTATCAACTCATCGTTTCATAGCAGCACAAATTTACGGCTCAACCTATATATGCATCAAGGATAGGCGACAGATGCCTTGCCATTCATTCACACGGTCTGCACCTCCCTTGTCCTTGTGGCTTCGCTCGTCGGGGCGGACGCGGACGGTACGGTGAGCCGCTCGCCGCCGCCAGCGCTGACCGGCAGGTCGTCCTCATGGGCCTCCTCGGGGCACTCCAGCGCGCGCACGAACTGCACGAACAGCGGCCAGTGCCCCGGCGAGAAGAACTCTGCGCCCATCCGCTGGTACGTGAACTGGCACGGCCGAGTGCGCCCGGCGGACAGCCAGACGACGCCCGGTGAGCCGGCGCTGGCGCCGCCGCGCGCCACGGAGAGAGGAGCGCTCTCCGCCGCGAGGCGCGCGCCGTGCTCCGCGCAGGCGGCCTTGACCCGGGCCAGGCGCCCCTCCGCCGCGGCGTCCGGCCGCGCCTCCACGCCGGACGCGATCACCGCGCACCTGTGCCGCGCGAACATCTCCGCGACCGGGCTGTACCCGCCGTAGAGCCCCGCGGTGGCGTCGGCGGGGCTCGGTCCGCGCATGAGCGGCACCTTGGCGGACAGCTCGACGGGCTTGCCGCCGAACGCCCTGGACGCCGCGGCCAGGACGCGGTCGCCGTGCGCCAGCAGCTCCCCGGCGTACCAGGACAGGAAGAACTCGCCGTAGGCCGACTTCCACGAGCCCCCCGGCTCCCTAAAGAAGGCGGACGTCTCCGGCGACTCGTCGTACCGCGGCCCGTCGTGTGGGCCTGACAGGCCCCACAGTGGCTGCCCCGACAACTCGGCGTGCCGCTTCAGCCGGGCCAGCATGTACTTGTCGTAGCACTGTAACTCGCCGATGCCGGCGTAGCCATCGGCGCCCTGGTTCCCCGGCGGGTATGGTGGGTACCGGAGCTCGCCGTTAGGGCCCAGGCTGACAGTCACATCCTATACCATGGATGAACCAAGAAAAGTAGTAAGGGAGAGCCTCTCTTCAACAATCTCTACTACTTATTAAGTAAGCAATAGTAGTCTGCCTTTGACCGTTCTGCCTTTGACCTGTTCTGCCAAAGGCCCGTTCTGCCATCGACGGACAGCCTCGCGCCGCCAAAAAATCTGAATAACAGACAACACTAATGCTTTTAGTCTGAACAATAGACAACATACACTAACGTTTATAAGCCACGTTTCGATACTCTCCGTGGGCGGTATGGCACTAATAAAAAAACTCCATAGCAGCGCCACGGTTTATACAGGCCAGTGTTCGTGCGGCCCAGTGTTTCGTGCGGCCCATTGTGCAGCCCAGCGCGCCTGCCATCCTCGGTGTGGGCGATGGCCTCCCTTCCACGACGGCGCGCCGCACTCCTCGACCTCCTCCCCACGAGCACAACCTCAACCGCTCCGCCACTTACGCACGCACGACCTGCACTACACCACGCGGCGAGGACGGATGGAAGAGCCATGGCCACCGGCACGATGAAGCTGTCGCCGTCGAAGAAGGCAAGAATCCTTGCTCCGACCTCGAAACCCACATCGGCGTCGGCGACAAGGTGCTGACCGAGTTCATCACCGAGCTCGGCCGCGACTCCACAACCGTCCCCGAGTTCGACGCCAAGCTCAAGGAGAAGGGCGCCGACTTCCCCGACTACTTCGTCCGTACGCTCCTCACCATCATCCACGCCATCCTCCAGCCTACGGCTTCCAACCCTAGCTCTGCCACCGTCGCCGAGGGCCCTGCTGGCGCGGAGTCGGCCAAATTCCCCGGGCTCGCCCGCCCCGACGACCCCGACCATGCCCGCAACCTCCGCCTCGAGCTCGAGCGGATGCTGATGCGGCCCCTCCTGCTCCGATGAGGGACGACCGCGACCGCCGCTGGGATGGGAGAGGCCGAGACCGGGACTACGGCCGCGGCGGCCGTGAGCATGATCAAGACAGGAGGCAGCACGATTCGGATCGAGACGAACTCCATGAACGCGATTGGGTAAGATTCTGCGCCTTTTTGTTGCTTTGAGCTTCGAATTTTGTGACATGGTGTTCGGATATCAGGGTTGATGAGCGCGAGCGATTTGTTAGTAGGGCCCATTGTGGATGGATCACACGCGATTAGTGCGATCGGTACGCTGCGATTATTAGGGATTAAGACGAGTGATTCGTGCTGCTGTCTACTTACCTTGTAGATAATTCAGTTGTTGTCCCAAAGTTATGGTTGAGGAATTCAATCCAAAGACAAATCGATTGCTGTATTGGACAGTTTCATTTCTCCAACTCCAAGTTTGTTGTATTAAAACTGAGTTGAAGATCTGGTTTAAGCATTCGATGAAAGGTGATCCCTAGATATCTTGTATTCCTTACCAGTGATTCCATTCAGTTCATCTCTCATGAGCTATGAATAAGTGGACTTCTACTTTTGCAGGATTAACGCATGGACCGAGGAAACGCAATGACAAGCCTGATAGCCTAGAACTGATGAAAGGGATGGTCTTTGCAACATGTATTATTATCCATCTCATCTTTGTTTAATAGCGGCAGCTGCTTTATACAATTATTCCTACTTATGCTAGATTGTGAGACATTGTATATCAATGTATTCATATTGATTCCGTTGCAACGCATTGCAAGACGTGTGGCGGCCCAGCTGATCAGCGGGATGCATTGCAAGATATACAGGGACACTGTCTTAGGGGAGCTGAACCGCCACGAGCCTGTGCCTGTTTTCCTCAAGGACACAAGGTGTTTTTTCTTCTTCTGAATCTTCCTCTATCTGTCAGTTCTGTTTTCTTTTCCTACATTTGTTGAACTAATCTCTGATGTAGCTCAAATGGCACATTCATCAACTGAAAAAGGCCAAGAAAAATTCATCCCCGGCCAAGCTTAATCATGGCGACATTATATCATTATCATCACCTCCTCATGACGGTAATATCCTATGAATAATTCTGATTCATTCATACTGGGTTTACTGGGGTAGGTATTCATTACGCACTGTGTGCTACTATTGTTCTCTGTGTTCAGTTTATCATAATCGGATCCAGTTTAATATATAAGTTACTGGCCAATGATTATGGATCTTGCTGGTAGAACGATCTGATCCGCGCGTGGAATCCGGATAATTGAGACGTTGACGATCAATGGTTATATCTATTTTCTAATTCCTGAACATCATCAGTTGGTGGCGCCACTAGGCCAACACACGCGCCCGGTTTTTTGGCAATGTTTGAATACCTTAAAGCCAGATATCTTTCTCTGAAAGGCATACTAAAGAAAACCTAAATCTACCTGTGTTTTGAAACAATCTAATCATTATTGAATCATTGAGTTAGTGTTTGCATATAGTCATACACTTTTGTGGGCGATTCGCGGGCTATGTCTAAAACATCGTGGTCTTTATTTTCAGATCAAGATTCAGTGCGTTTGTTGGCTGTTGAAGGTTGTGCTGCTCTTGGTAAATTGTTGGAGCCACAAGATTATGTAGCTCACATTCTTCCGGTCATTGTCAATTTCTACCAGGTACATTGCTCTCATGTTGGCTTGTAGTTCCATTTTGCAGCAAGTAATTTGCTTTCTTTGTGGATATATTATTGGGAGACATGTTTTTAGTTGCTAGAGGTTGATAATTTCTCGGAGTCGCCTCTTAGTTTTGCAACTTGTTGCAGTTCAGTGCATCACCGCTGATAAATGCTACTTGCATATACTCGCTTTGTTTAGGATAAATCATGGCGTGTTCATTATATGGTCGCCAATCAGTTATGTTCAAATATATCATGGCATATATCAGCGGTGATGCACTGAACTTTCAAGCGAATTTGTCGCTGTAACTAATCTTTAGTAGCCTGCGATATGTTAGTGAATTTGTCGCTCAAACATAAAATGAACTGACTTCTTTTCAATACTTAACTTTTATACGACATATGTTAAGTAATACAATGCCGAGCTTATGTGTATTGGGGGTTTTTTATTGGGGTATAAAGTTTATATGCATTCTTCCGGTATATATCGGTTGATGCTAATTTTTAGATAAAATGATAGTGGGGAGGCATTAGACATTCTCTCTGTGAGTCGCCTCACCTTTTTGCATGTTATTAGAGCCCTGCTATTCAAGCTCCTTTTCCTCTCAAATTTTGTCACTATCTAAAACTAAAAAAATAAAATAAAAAAACTCGCTTAAAGCATTCATAATTTCAGATACACAAAGTGAGTCGCCTCACCTGATCCTTGACAAGCTCTTCTCTACTTGAAACATGTTTCTGGTTGCGAGCTTGAATAGATCATCAAGGAGCCACTAGATCACTTGGTGTGCAAAAAAATAATCAAGGCATTTGACTAAGAGAAACTCATTGTGGATATATTCAAATTTCATTGAACTTGTAGAGAAAAAGGCTTGTGACTGTACAATAAAATAGGCATCAATTCGCATTTAATATAAAATCGTATACTGAAAAATGCAACCAAACAGCTGCAGCACTGTCTATTAGGAAATACAGTGTGAATGTTATGACAAAGACCAGCAACAAACAAATAATCAACAATTAGGTAAATGTATTTGTTGACAGAGGCTCTACATGATGGTAGATAGAAGTATGCATTAGCACGAAAGGAGTGGAGGATATCTGTACAACATATTAAGAGAGCAAGAGTAGTCTGCCTCCCTGGTTCTGCCGTTCTGCCGTCCATGGATCCGGACCGTCCATATCGCATCGTGTGTCTGCGTCTCCCACACTCCATCCTTCTCCACCACGCGACCACCCAATCCCTAACCTCCCCCCGCACGTTCCTCTCTGCCGCGTTGCTCGCCCCCTGCCTCCACCGCCGACGCGACCTCTCTCCGCCTCACCTCCTCCCTTTGCCTCCACCGCCCCTCCCCCAACGTTATGATTTGCACAGTTCCTCGAGGCAGCATTGACCCATCGAGTGAAGTACTCCCAATCTCATGATCTGGAACCTTTAGTGCATTTACCTTCGAAGTGCCATGCTTTGAACAACTAACAACAGTCTCTTTGTCCAGTGATATTGGGTCACTATACAGACCAGTAGATTGTTCAGCCAGTTTGGCACTATGGCCTGCTGCTTTCTTTTCACATTTTACACCTGGTTTCTCTTCCCTTCTTGCATCCGAAACAGCACTTTTTTTCTCCTGTTGAGAAATATTCTGATGTGCACTATTATGACAGTGCGAAATAGCTGCTTGATCCACCTTACAAGTGTCAGAACAACCATTCAAACTACTATGCGCCTTGGCATCTTGATGTTCGGTTGATACCTGCCTCCTGTCAACAAGTTTTTCCTTTCCTTTAGGTTGTGCAATTTCAAGAGGATCTGCTTCTGACAGAAGCTTGAGACTACACTTCAATACTTTCTCAGCTGTTGCGTCTTGAGGCCTTTTGTTGCATTTACTGTTACTGGGGAATTTGATGGTCTGCTCTAACTTTTTGTTAGCTCTTCCTTCACCAAACTTTTGTAGTTTATCAGATGATGTTGCACCACTAAATTGGTCAGAACACTCTGGAGCAGAGTCGTCTTTATTATCGCTTTTTGAGCAAGAAGACGCAGCAGATCCTCCACTCCCCACTCTTCTTCCAGTTGACATCTTGCTTCTTTGTGCAGTCTGTTGTTGGTCAGGTTTCACGATGTTATCAGCCTTAGCAGCACTATCCTTTCTTAATTGTCTTTCTCTCCACAGGATTAAACAATCTCGGCGAAACGCCTCAGACTGAGTAAAATTATCTGATATTTTCAGTTGTATATTCCTCTCTGTATGGGTGACTGGAATATGCTGCAGTATACCTCTTTCAGTGCAACCATCAACGTAGTTGTCAGATTTTGGATCCATGTCATTACTTCCTTCGCTCAAATTTGGTGTGTGTGATGAAGCAATAGTTTTGCTGCACTTGGGACTTAATATATTTTTCCCATCACACTTTGTTGAGTCACTAGAAGCAGGAGCTGTAGCATTCTTCTTTTGGTTGAAGTTCCGTTTTGCTCCATCTTGACACACTAACCTGGTCATTTCAACATTTCCCTCCCGACTATCATTTCTCATCTCGTTGCACTCAACCTGTTGCCGTTGGTCCTGCTCAAGGGGGCAGCGAAGCCTTTTAGACCTGTCCTTATTTGTGTCATTCTTCCTGGTTTTCTCTCCACCAAAATGATATGCATTCCTTTTCCTGCAACTGTTTCTATCATATTTACCAACACAAGCACCATTGTAAGTGTTTCCAAGGAAATCTTGTTTTATAAATTTCCTTTTTACTACCTTGTCATTATAAGCATTTCTGAATTTCTGACTGCTATCAAAGCAATCATGAAAATCTTCATTGGGACGGCGCTCAAGTTGCTTATGGTGGATGGGATGAAATCGATTAACTGGTCTCTGCTACTTCATTCCTTTGACATGATTGACCATGTGAGGGGTGAACAGGAATATGCTTACTTGAAGATTGAAAATCGCATAAGTAAGACTGATGTTTTGCAGCATCTATCTCAGGAAAATGGTCATCCAGGAATTTAGTTGGTAGATAGCTATCATCATGATACGGTCTGTTCTGACTGCCACTCCCCTGGTTAGCAGAATAATTCTTCCTATAACCTCCTGCTGGGCGTATCTGTCTGTCAGATCCTTTTGCACAATGAGAAACATGATCGGAGGAAGTCCTTTTCGTTATCCTAGATTAAGGAACAAACTATTTAAATGGCCAGGACTAAATAGTATGAAAAGTTGTTGGAAATGCCATAACGACAAACATTTACTGTCAGAACAAGAGATCACCAGTAAGATCTGATAGGACCAGGTTCAGGTGAAATGTTGTGCCTGGCCCATTCCGATGAATGGTTGTGGCAAGCATGATATTTACCACGGTGTCCACCATAAGAACAGCAAGATAGATGGCATCCACCTACTCCATCTCCAGGGCCATAAATCTCAGAGGAATGTCCATGACCAGGTGATGGCCCCAACCTGCATGCCAAAGCATCAAAGTTCCACAAAACTAAAATATTTGGTACAAGTAATAATGAGCATCCAAGCTTGGAAATAGGTGCACACGACATACGTCGTTACACCATATGTAGCAAAGTTACAATATTTATCGCTCACAAAATCTCGAGTTCTGTGCAAATCATAACAACCTCTAGGCTCAGTCATAGACTATTCTATCCTGTTTCCACATCACAATATCACGTAATTCCATCAATAGAAGATAAATTTGAATCTATAATTCCAACAAGTACATATTGTGATCCTATATTTCTACTAATGTCTGCCGTCCGTGAGTCTCGATGGAGCGGAGGGCGTTTCACGGACCGGATCGTCCGTCGGAGCTGCTGGGGCGCATATCGTCGTCGATCGTCTGCCCTCGTCGCTTGTCATCTTCCCGTCCGACCTCCCGTAGAGCACCAAGAGACGGTTTACAAAGGGAGCGGAGGAGGGAGCCGATGGTCCCCAATCCCTAGGCGCGGCTTTCAGATCCGCATGCTTCTTTTGTACCGGTGGGTGGACTTGACCACCGGCTGACGGACGATGGTGATTTGCTCAGGATTTTACTGCTACCACTGTACTGCTCAGTGATTTGACTTGGCCAGATTCCAGAAACCTTTTGCCGCGTCAGGCCCCAAAAGCGTCCATCGATCCCCTGCTCGTGCAGCAAGACACGCGCAAGCGGAGCCAACCTCCTGCTCTGCCTCGTGATACTCTCTGCTGGGTGCTGGGCTGCTGGCTGGCTGGACAGAGAGTCTGAGACCCAAAGCTTGAGGCGAGCCAGCCAACTGTGCCGCCGCGGGACAAAGCTTGGACAATGGACAGGTTCAGAAAGGGAAAACGAAGATCGCGGAAAAGTTACAGTGCCACAGAACAGCACCGATGCGTAGAGTCGTCGAGTAAAAAAGCGCAGAACAGCTCCGCCGACCGGACTCCAGCTGAGCTGGCGCACGGTCGCAGTCGCAGCCAAGTTTAGCTCTAAAATCGTGCCGCCACCTGGAATGCAAGTGCAAGAGCAAGAGCCATGGCCATGCAGAGTACGGAGGTCAGCTCTCTTCTATGCATGCTCCGTGCTCGCTCGGATTATGGGGCGGGTGGGTGTTTGACATCGGAGAAGCCACACCCGGCAAAGATGGGGCCGACGGCCTGGAACCGAGGCCATCGATCCGCTCCATTCACCTTCCAAAGTCTTCTGTTCTTGGCCTCGGGTTCACGGCCACCCCCGTGCCCCTTCCATGGGTCTCGGGGGCCGGCCCGGGAGCCCTGCTCGCTGCGTGTGTAGCGCCGCCCCGCGCATCCACCTTAATTGTCGCTGCTAATGACGACGAGCAGTAATGCGGGAGTTTAATTGCCTCGGGATTCTCCACTTCTTCGTTCAAACCGTCACTTGCTCTCAGGAACTTATAACCTCATTTAATATAATGTTTTTTTGAAGGATCTCTTTGTAAAAAACATCTCTATCTGACCCTTCGTACATATTATATGGTAACTACATTTATAATGCGACCGATTTTAAAGACACCATATTGTATCACGAAGGCTCCCGGATGTTTCTTACAATTGATGGATGTCTCTTATAATTGAAAACAACTGATCCAGATACTCAGATTATATATGCCTATAGACATCATTATTAAGCTGAAAACTGAAAACTTCCACAAGCATAGAATCACAACCACCATTAGGGGGGCCCAGGCACAAATCAAATTCGATTTGCCGTGCCCGCTGGCCGGTTCATACAATTTCGCGGCCGGCCGGCCGGCCAGTACATGGAGCCCCTCTGAATTTGTTTGCTCACGATGATACCTTATCATGTGATATCGGTATCGGGAGAAATAATTGGATTAGGTGGCCTAATAATATTGCCTCGCGAGCGAGCTGCTAACCTTGTTCTCTTGTGCGTATTGCCCGACCGAACAACTTTGCTTGCCATCGAGCAGAGCTGGCTGACGAGGGCTACTACGAGCTAGGTGACCATCGACACGGACGGATGTAGGTGGGAAATGTTTTCACTCAACTTAATTCCAAAAATTAATCCAGATAGTATGTGAATATCCAGAAACAAACCAATCCAATAAAAAAATCAAATTAAATGAAAACTGCTAAAAGCTGGGGGGGACTTGAACCGGAATACCGCAGATTCGCTTGGCAAGGACTCATAGGTTTTAAATCTAAAAGTGTAAAGTTTAGATACAAACATGGCCTACCCTCAGTGAATTAACTACGTTATCACGTGATGAGAATCTGTAGGCTAACAATATCACGTAATTCATAACTAAAATTTAGTACGTGTCACATCGAACATTTGAATGTCTTTACCACGTTAGCACCATCGATATAGTTGGAATTAACTACGTTATCACGTAATTCTCATCTGTAACAATTGGACATTATCATCTCAGTGACATGTCTTAACTTTCCACTTTGAGATAGAGAGCATGACTGTCTACTATATTTTGTTGCCTCAATCAAATAGATAAGAAGCTTTGTGCATATGGCCAACGACGCCTTCGGCAGGAGAGTCGCCAAACTTCTTGGCGATGTCTTTCATGTGTTGCTTTTAGTTCTTTTAAAGACTCCTCTGAGTGTTGGTATGTTTCTAATTTGTTAGGTTAGTTCTTAATCATTTCGTAGATGCCTTCCTTCTCGCATAATGACGCAAGATGTTATATTTGGCTTCTGCTGATCATGCCTATATATGCATCTGTGATGTGAATTGAGATTCATTGAGCAACACATGCCTTCTATGTTGGAGATGGGGTTTTAAATAGTGATAAAATTTATGGCAGGTGTTTTTTAAATACATACATATGTACATATAAATTTTGTTCCCTCAAAACGTACTAACCCTCTCCGTGTTTTTGCAGTATCTGACCGAGAACAATTATTTCGTGATGATTGGGGTAATTGGGCTGCCCGGTGTAGGCAAGTCAACCATCATGAACGAGCTTTATTAATATGATGCAAGCTACCTGGTACGATACAGCTTCACTTTTGTTGTGCTCTTTTTAGTGTCGTGCAAACACTTGGATTCATTGCTTACTGAGATGTCATTCTAATGATTATCGTGTAGGTCCACTTTTCTACATGTACATTATTCTTAATATTTCTACCATGTAATATCTTTTGGTAGCTTGCATCGTATTAATAAAAAATCGCTAGGAGAATTAGGTAGCTAATAAATAGTTAGTTAACTACTAGCTAATTTGCTGAAAATAACTAATAGTTGAACTATTAGCTGATGTCTTTAGCTAATTTAAACAGTTAAGTAATATCTCTAGCGCATTCAAACACCCCTTATTACTTCAAAGGCTGAAACCATCGACCCTGCGTTTACGATGACGTGCAGTGGTAACAAAAGAGATGCCAAGTGCGCTGAGGATGCAGAGGCCAGAACATACATACAGTTCCCATTTTCTGAACACAGAAACCAATGGCACCGTCGAATTCAGAAAGAGCAGAAAGCAAGTTCTTTTTTTAACTTTCTTTCTGATTTGGCTGGTATGATGATGTCTGTAGCACCTGTGATTAACTTTTAAACTCTTTGGGCACAGGGAATGGAAGTGAGTACTAAGAACAGAGCAAGTGATATTTATGTTTCTAGATAAACAGGCGTGAGGCGTGGAGTAAAAACAGAGGAGGTAAAGAAAGGGCCTTCAATCGTGAGGCATTCATTTTGATTGTTCGAAATGACAGACTTTGACATTTGTTACGATTGTTAAGTTGATTCTTGATAGTAACACTAAATAATGATCTATGCGTGTATAAGTGTCGTCCGTTGCAACGCACGAGCATATACCTAGTTAAGCTTAAGAAAAAAGATTTAGTTTCCCAAACTAAAAGAAACTAAACGAGGAAATCTTGGATTTGTCTTACCGTAACTGTTGACCCCAACAAGTCGTTGAACTCCTCAGCGAAGCTGCGGAAGAAGGCCTCGTAGGCCTGGAGCGGCGACCTGCCGACGAGCACTGGGAGCTCGTCGACGGCGAAGGAGATGCACCCGACGCGGCGGCGCCCGGAGCGGTCCGTGAAGAGCACGTCGGGGTCGGCGGCGGCAGCGTCGGCCACCCACTCGGGGAGCGCGTCGCCGTCGGTGCGGAGCGAGACGCGGAGGTCGAGCCCCGCGTCGCGGACCATGGCGGCGACGGCGCGGTACCCGGCCCACTCGAACCAGGCCCCGGACCCGGGCTGCACGGCGGCCCAGGACACCGGCAGCTCCACGCCGTCGACGCCGAGCAGCTTGAGCGCGCGCAGCGCCGCCGAGACGGCCCTGGAGCGGCTCACCCCGCGGCCGTCGGAGACCACCGCGTCCGCGGGGAGGCCCACGAACAGCCTCACCGCGCCATCCGCCGCCCGCTCGGCGGCGGCCTCGGACTCGGACTCGGAGACGAGCGCCCGCACGGGGCCCGGCAGCCTGCTGCCCCGGAGGACAGGGAGAGCCCCGCTGGCTGCACGCCGCGCCGCGCCGAGCCGGACGACGCCGGCTAGCTGCTGGCCGCGGCCAGCCCGCGACGCGTCCCCCACGCACCGCCACCTCGCAGGCACCGTTGCCGCCGTCTGGTGCATCAGCGCGGCCTCCATTATTGGCTGCTGTCCTAGTGCCCTGTGTCTGCCGCGTCAGCAGCTGGTCGGGACGCGTCGGTCGCTGCGCTTTGCACTTTTCTGGTTGGTTCGCTTGGCGGTAGTAGTGGTACAGATTTTTTGCACCCAATTTTTCGCGCGGGCCTATTTATGGGAGACGAGAGCAGGGCAGGTGACAGCCGAGGAACAGTAGGGCGGTGCCACGTGGCAGGAGTCCAGCGCGCCGCAAATAATGCAGGAGGCCAGCGCGCCGCAAATAATGCAGGAGGTCAGGTGCTACTTGCTAGGCAAGTTTATCGCCGGGTTTTCCTGCGCCGTGTGCTCTTACCGCCTCACTAGCGGGTGGGGCCTTCCCGCTCTATCGCGTCAGAGATACTTGCCGCCCAGGTCGAATGACGAGGTGGGTGCGGGTGGGACCGTGGGACTACCTTGGAAAAGACGAGCGTCGGAGCGTGGGCCCTGGCGGATCCGACACTCTTCCTCGGAACGTGGGGACAGTTTGAGGGCGTTTCCGTCACTCGGCACCATCCATAGTAACTTGTGGATAAGGGCGCCACGTAGGAACGCGGAGGCACCACGCAGACTAGGGTATACGGAGCCGGGCGCGTGCCCGCGTGTCGCCGACGTGTAGGTGTGGGTGTGGCTGGGAGGCGAAGAATCGCTGACCCGAGCCGCGTTTGTGGCCACCGGTTCACGGCGCCGCGCCGCCGATTTTGGGGACGATGCGTTCGTTTCCGGGCTCTTCCTGCGGTCTGCATGCGACGGTGGTGGCTTTCCGCGCCATGCGAAGCTGCTTTTGGATATCGATCCAGGACCAACCAGTCTGGGGAAGGGGAATCCATGATGGGAGATGCCGTGGACACGTCTCCTTTCATGGCAAAAAAAATGTTAATATCGGATGAGTTCTCGTGAGAAAATATATACACGGAAATTTTGCAGCAAATCTAAAGATCAGCTTCATCCGAGGTTTTCCAAGTTGAACAAGAACCCAAAAACTTTGCCAAATGCTTGCGTCTGCTCAAATCTACTGGTCCGATGCTGATGAAGGAGCAGCTGGGAACGGCAGGAGACGACCGTCCATGTAGCCTGGCTTCGTGACCACGCCACGCTCAGGCCAGGCTCCGACAAAAAACAAGGGGCGGGCCTTTCCAGATCCAGTTGGCCGGACTTGGCTAGGAAGCAGCACTGGCGTCCCCTCACGGTCATCGTGGGGCAGGCCGGGCCTCGGCCACACCACCTGCAGCCTGTCCAACTGAAATGAGAGGGGAGGGTCGGCGAGACGCGAGCAAGGCGGCAGCAGCGAGTGCGGTGGTCCGACGAGAGCATTAGATGTTCAATGAAGATGTCAGCATGGACGAATGGTGTGAGGCGATAGATCTAAAAAACACCCCAACAGAAGAGGCGACAGTACCAAAACTATCCTGCCAAGATCTTAGATAGGCAGGCGAACCACACAAATGGTTTTCTCCTATTATTATCCCATGCAAAGCAAGACTGGCTAGTCAGCCTTAGCTTGCTAGCCTGGCTCTCTGGTAAGAAACACACCCTAACTGAACATAGAGCATAGTACTGTGTTCTTGCAGAACTGGGTGACTTATTTTAATACTACAATATCAAGTAGCAGTACTTTTTTCCACAAACTTGACCGAAGTTAGAAGTTTGATTTAGCACAAGACGAAGTGAACCATAATGCGCACAATTGTGGAAAATGCCTTCTCGAACTATGAATTACAGAATTGGTTCAGATTTGCCCTGACACCAAATCAAAAATAAACTGATTTTGAATTACAGAATTGTCATGGTAAATTATCATAACAGACAAAAATCACCTCTGATTGATAAGACACTGTAACCTCATGGATGTCTACGCATTAGCTCTCCAATTCCGAAACTGACAGATCGATCACCAGCTGCCAGAGATTTAGATCGTGAGAACTTTCCCCAAAATAACCATGGACTACACACTGCTGCAAAATGAAAAGCATCATCTACAAATAAGCTTGTAAATTTACTCTTTCATGGCTGAGGCATTGATTAGATAGTTGGCTGGTAACAATTTGTAAGGCTCAGATCGATATGCGCAGGAAAAAAAACTCCAATAACAGGAAACACTATTACTGCTACAGGCCTTTAGTTTCATACAAGAATGCGCTATAGCAGTACAAATGATTGCCGTGAATGAATCTTTAATCCAGCTACGATTTAGTTCCCCAAAGACACCGACAGTGATGTACAGACCATTTATGGAAGGTATTTCATAAAAACGACTGTCCAGGCCACCAGATTCATCAGAAACTCGTAAACTGCCGAACTAGGCTGTTCCTGCTCCTAACGTTCACAGTGAACACATATTAGAACCACATATTAGATGATAGATATGGTTCTGGATTGTTTCAGAAATATACCTTCTAGAACTTCTTAGCTAGATAGATAGCACATATCATGGAGGCAAAACTCAGCAGCACAGATCAGTTAGCAAACGAGAGGAACACTATCTGGGATGGTTACCTGAGAAGGGTGGTGATGGTTACCTAAGAAGGATGCAAGGCGACAACTTCATGAGAGCTCGTGTGGTTCAATCAGTGGGAGGAGCAACATGCAGCAGAGATCAGAGGGCGAAGTTCTAATAAGTTGACCTTGTGCTGTTTCACTGATTGAATGATTATATCCCCCAATAAAGTATAGTATTGACTCCTAACTAATCTTAGCCTTTGCAGTAACTTATGAGCCATGACCTAAACATGCAGGCTATGTTCCTCATGATAAGAAATAGCTCGTTCCCATGTGAACTGCGCACACATGGACAGGTTTTCACACAAATGACCAAAAAAGTACAGCCACACTCATGATAGTAATTTCGTATGTCTCTCTATTTGTTTAATCAACCAAGATTCATCAAGGTCAGGGCACACAATTAGGATTTGTGACCATTAATGCCAAGGCTGGCTGCCCCAGTATCGACACAATATTTGTAGAAGCACCATGTACTCCCACCCCTCTAAATGAACTTGGGAACATTCGGTCGAATATATATAACATACTACACCACCACAGCAGCAGCAACGGCAACAATTCGTTGCAAACTGGTTACTTGTTGGTCAAACCCATCCTAGTTTGCCAGCAATTTGAGCAAAATAACAAAGCTAACAATTCAGGATGTTGCACCGTGATAGCTCTATAGGGTTGGTGAGTCTGATCATCAGACACTAAAGAACAGTGTCAAACAAGAAAGGAAGGTTAAAAGACAAGAAACAAAAGATCAGAAAACACAAATTGTATAGGAACTACCAAAATGGATCAGTGCTGCACCCTGAATGGCGATTATAGCTGCGATGGCCCCAAAGGTAGTAATTGTGAAAACACAATGCCCTCCTAAGTTCAAACTCACCCTGCTCCAACTGGAGTACATGATCTAACATCTCATGAAATTACTGCGATAAATTCTGGGACGAACAATAACCAAAAGTATCCATCATGCAAACCAAGGCCAACACAAACACTCAGCAGAATCAACGGCGGAAATTAGGAAACGTTTCGGCCTAAAAATGAACAAAATTCAAGTGCGAATACATTATGTTAAGACAAACGCAACAAAAGGGGGAAACTTTTTGAATACATGTTATACAACAAAACATGAAACAACATATCGGACTTCATTTTTCCTTTCCTTTTCTTTCATGATCTTTTTTTGGGTGGGGTGTGGGGGGGCTCAGCTTCGCCTTTGCTCATTCATTCGACTGTATCCTCATCAACTCTGATCACCGGTTCAATTTGTTCTGATAAGTGGACCTGCCCTGGTTATCACCCATGAAGAATGGCATGACCATCCACGGACAAAACCACCTCAATTAGAACATAATTAAAAAGGTTTCAAAAATAAGAGGATTCCAGTTTGGTTCCCATAGCAGCCTTGATTGCTCAAAGGCGCTTATGTCAGCCATGGTTGTTGATCATTGCCCCAGGTGAGAATAAATTTTATCTTCTTCGTTCTTGACGAGCACTTCAGTAGGAACTTATGAGATGGAAGTGAACTAACTTGGCATATTATTAGTCCCACTAACAATGACCCATATTCAAATACAGCAGGAAGGCAAGTGAAGAGCAACCTATAGAACAAACAGAATAGAAGATTCCAGGAACCAGCTCAGAAGATGCTAGAATGCAGAAGTTCTCAAATGAAAAGTCCAATCATCACTACCACTCAATGACTCAATAGTACAAAACAAAAAAGGAAGCCATAACTCATAAGGCATCATGATATAAACCATAAAAATCTTTTGTATATGTAAACACCAGAAAAAAGTGAAACATGTCCCACTTGTTTGCAAAAAGCATGGTGGGGGAAGAGATAAGAGGATGTAGTTTCGGGCCTGTTTGGAACGCAGATTTCCCCATATGTTCTCCAGACCACCACGCTGGCAGCCCAATCCACCAACCATAGCCTAAATGAACCCCAACTCAATTCCCACCCCTTGCTGCTGCCATGGACCCACTGGCAGCTGCTATAGAGCCTCCATGCCAATGTGTCATGACACAGAAAGGGAGGCCCTAGAGAAGTGGAGGTCCCAGGTGGCTGTTGGCTAGGTGGAGGAATGAGGGCAATGGAGGATATAAAATTACAATGAAACAAATAAAAAAACATCGATTACAGGCTAGATCCCATATCACCTAATAAAACCCGAACCAGAAGCCAAAGCAAACCCACTCCATGGTTCCCAAGCATCCCCATCTGATCAGCTTCATAAAGTCAACATGATGGTTGATGGAGCAGGAAGGATGGCACCAGGAAGCACAGGTCCAAGAGAGACCAGTGATCCTAGCTTGCTGGCATTTGGGCCTCTTTGGAATGTAAGAATTGTACATGAATCTAGCACGAATTTCAGGTCCCCTTTGGAATGCAGTGCTTTTTTCCTGAAACCCACATTTCTCCTGTGAAAAAAAACGCTGATTTCTGCAATATTCCTGTATTCCACTAACAAATTCCTATAAATAAATCAGTTCAAATTCACATGAAAAACAAAGTATTTGGACTGAATGGGTGGAAGAAAGATTTGAATTTCGTTTACAACCGAAATAAATCTTAGAGCAAGAAAATCATTATTGTTCTTTGATGCTGCTGCTGGCTGCTGTGACATAGTAAGATAACTTCAATTTCAACATCAACATGCCCCTAATGCCAAGTTCTGACATCAGCACCTAAGCAATTTTTTCTTGGTTGGAAAACTTTGAAGTGAAGAATAGTTGAAAAGACAGAAAGAAAAAAAAGAAGGGCTCAGCATCACCTTTGCTCAATCATAGAAATCAAGCCCTATCTTCTCTTGATGCACAATTTACCATCCTAATGTAAATGGCACTGCGCTGGTTGTCACACATATCCAAATGACCTTCCTAGGCAGAACCACACAAAAAAGGGATGATTAAATGTGCTTCAAGTGGGGAGAGGGTCAGCTCTAATTAGATACCCCCGGCTGCTTTAATTGCTCAATGGCATGCAATTGGAAAAGGTAAACATCATCACGCTTTTGTACTTCCTTTCTCTCTTTACATTTGCATTGGGAACCCTGTCCTGCTTATTCCCTTCCCACATCCACCTACACGTTGAATTGAATCCATTTTCCCAAGATTGGGAGTTGAGAGCAGTTATTTTCAATCTTACCAAAAAAACTCAAGATCAGGATTAGTTTTTGGAAACTCTTGGAGATGCTCAGTAGGCATAATAATGCATACACTTACAAGCTTAAGGGGGTGTTTGGTTTTTAGGGACTAATGTTTAGTCCCTTCATTTTATTCTTTTTTAGTTTATAAATTGCTAAATATAGAAACTAAAATAAAGTTTTAGTTTCTATATTTGACAAATTTGAAACTAAAATGGAATAAAATGTAGGGACTAAACATTAGTCCCTAGAAACCAAACACCCCCTGAGTTAGGATTTGGTGCTGAGGGCCTGTTTGGTTGCGCTCCTGCTCCGGCTCCGCCGGCACCTCCAGCACCGGAGCCACAGAGTCGCCCCAAACACGGCCTCAGTTTCGCACAGCAGGAAGGGAAGAAACGGGGTTGGCACACCTGGTGGGTGCTCGTCGCCAGTAAAGTGCCCAGTTAAGACCTGGCGAAGGGCCTAACAAAGACATGGGCACCTGGCGTAGATAGATAGAGAGAAAGAGAGAGAGAGGGGAGGGGGGGAGGGAGGGGGGAGATTAAAGCCAAGCGAAGAAAAGGCAAAGATGAACGGAAACATCCTGAGCACAGCACAGTCAACAGCAGGGGGAGGGAGGTCACCACTGCTGCGCCGCCGCCATTGCGTTGCATGGTCCATCGATCCATCAGGAGTGACGAATGAGGGCAGCCCTAGCAGACCAAACCCGACTCGTAAGCCGCGTCAGGCACCACCGCACGGTTCCCATCCCTTACCGCCACCAATGCCAGGCAATGGAACGGCGGCGAGGCGGCACCGTAGTGACGGCGGTGTGAAACGATGGCCGAAACGAAGAATGGTCCGTGCACACCCTCGATTCGATCTAGGGTTTGGGTTCAGGGGGTGTGCAAAGTTCTTTAGTCGCTCATATGGAATTTCGAACAGTATTGGTTGGATGTATAATGTGGTGGCCACAGTCTATAGTGTGTTTGATAAAAGTCACGTGGAACCAGATAAACACTAAAGTAATCTTTATAATCATATGATTTCTTTAAAAATCAAGGAGACTAGGTCTGTTTGGAGGCTGACGCCGAGCGCCACACCCCGCCTAAGGTGCGGCGGCCAATTCGGCCACCACAACTGCGGCGCGCGGCGTGTGGCGCGGTGTGGTGTTTGCGGCAGCGATCCAAACACACCATATGTCATTTCTGTCTCATACTACTTTAACATAAAACCAAACATATCGTTAAGCTGATCCAAGGGCTTAGGCATGTTCTAAGTCGGTCAGCTTTCTTCACGACCACGGTACGTGAGGTGGAGAAGGACGAGCATGAGGCAGAGAGAGCAAATCCGAGGACGGCCGCCGCTCGGGATCCGGCCCGTCGCTCTGAGGCTATCTGCAGCGCATACCGCTGAAGTCCCCCTCCATTAACACTGTAGTTGTGTAGAGGCTACAGTGCTCCTCTTGTCACCGCAACGCTGCCCCCTCCGTAGCCCCCTAGGTAGCAGCTTCTTTCTCTCTCACGCGGCATATGACGTATCCCATGCGTGTCCCCTAGACATTGTTGAGGACCGAATTCCGTGCATATGGTTGTTTGTTTGCTGCGAAAAAATGATGATGAATTAGAAATAGATATAGGAAAATGGTACTCCCTCTATTTCTTTTTAGTTGTCGCTGGATAGTTCAATTTGCACTATCCAGCGACAACTAAAAAGAAACAGAGGGAGTATTATATAGTTGTAGTGGGGTATAGGGGAGAATTTAGAGAAACTGTTGTGGGAGATGAAAATTTAGGGGATAAAATGTTAATGATGTGACACAAAAAAGTGATATAGGGAGAGAAATTTAGGGGAACCGCTGATGCCGTCTTTGTCCCTGTTGAGAACTACGTTACCACAAATCACCAGATCCGCTCACTTCCCTCCCGTCAGTAGATTAGGCGCGAGAAGCTGTAGAAGACCCGTCTCCCATCCCAATAAGCATGACAGAGGAAACACGCGAGACACATGATATATGGTTGGGTCTCTTGCCTCTTTCTGATCTTTGTCTTATGAGAGGGTGTACAAGTTCCTTATATAGAGATGTGAGACCCCTCGGGGACAAAGCAGGTATTTGCCCACATAACCCTAACTAGGGTTACTTAACACCCCCCTTGGGCGAATACCGCGACCAACACATGCCTCGTTAAAACTCCGAAAAAACCCAGTGGGAAAAATATAGAGAAAGAATGCATGGTGATACAAATTTGTCAGGGACCATAATTAGGGGTACCCCTAAGACTCCTAAACTCGGCTGGTAACCACCATCAGCACAAAGTTGCAAAGGCCTAATGGGCGCAATTCAGGTCAAGGCTCCGACCACTCAAGGGACACGATCTCGCCTCGCCCGAGCCCAGCCTCGGGCAGGAACAGTAGACTAAGGCAGATTCACGCCTCGCCCGAGGGCATCCTCAAGTAACGGGCGCACCTTCGACTCGCTCGAGGCCCAGCTCGGGCAGGCTTCGCAGTGAAGCAACCTTGGCCAGATCGCCACGCCAACCGACCGCGTCACAGGTGCATTCAATGCAAGGATCGCCTGACACCTTATCCTGACACGCGCTCCTCAGTCGACAAGGCCGAAGTGACCGCAGTCATTTCGCCCCTCCACTGATTGACCTGACAGGAAAACAGCGCCGCCTGCACTGCTCCGACTGTTGTGCCACCCGCCTGGGTGAGGCTGACAGCAGCCAAGTCTAGCCTCAGGCGCCATAGGAAGCTCCGCCTCGCCCGACCCCAGGGCTCGGACTCAACCTCGACCCCGGACGACGGTCTCCGCCTCGCCCGACCCCAGGGCTCGGACTCAGCCTCGACCCCAGACGACGGTCTCCGCCTCGCCCGACCCCAGGGCTCGGACTCAACCTCGACCTCGGACGACGATCTCCGCCTCGCCCGACCTTCGGCTCGGGCCGACCACGTCGCAGGGGGGTACATCATTACCTACCCCTAGCTAGCTCAGGCTACGGGGAACAAGACCGGCGTCCCATCTGGCTCGCCCCGGTAAAACAAGTAATGATGACACCCCGCGTGCTCCATGACGACGACGGTTCTCAGCCCCCTACGGAAGCAAGGAGACGTCAGCAAGGTCCCGACAGCCCCGATAGTTGTGCTTCTACAGGGTTTAAGCGCTCCTCCGACGGCCACGACATCACATGAACAGGGCACCAACACCTCTTCGACAGCCACGACGACATGTACATAGGACTCTGGCTCCTCTCTATCGGACACGTTAGCACACTGCTGCACCCCCCATTGTACACCTGGGCCCTCTCCTTACGTCTATAAAAGGAAGGTCCAGGGCCCTCGTACGAGGAGGTGGCCACGCGGGAGGACGGGCTGACGAGCAGGCTCCCTCTCTCTCTCTCCCTCGCGAACGCTTGTAACCCCCTACTGCAAGCGCATCCGTCCTGGGCGCAGGACAACACGAGCTGTGGTTCCCCTTATTGTTTTTCCCCTTGTGTTCCATCTCGCGCCGACCCATCTGGGCTGGGACACGCAGCGACAATTTACTCGTCGGTCCAGGGACCCCCCGGGGTCGAAACGCCGACAGTTGGCGCGCCAGGTAGGGGCCTGCTGCGTGTTGACGAACAGCTTCCCGTCAAGCTCCAGATGGGTAGTCTCCAGTAACCTCTCTAGCCTGGGACGTTGCTCCGTTTCGGGAGTCTCGAGTTCATGTCCCTCGACGGCAGCTACGACATGGTACTCCTTCCTCCGTCGCGCGACAACGACAATGGCGGTCGTCAGCCTGCCCGCCGGCGGCAGAATCGACGACGTCTTCCCCGCATGGCTTAAGAACAGCATCCGAGTCTATCCCGTCACCTTCCCCGCCGATGGAGGAGAAGGCGGGGCAACCATGGCCAAGCAGGAGGCGGCACCTCGTCGGCTGTCGAGCGAGTCGACGACGCCGGCGCCCCAGCGGGGGACACGTCGGGCGTCGACCTCGTGTCTGAGACGAAGACGGACGTCGTTTCCCCGCAACACGCCAACCCCAAGCGGACGGATGACACTAGCACGCTCGCGAAGGACCTGCTCGGCGTTAGCCTCGTACTTGAGATAACGGTGCAGTCCGTCTCCGACGCGACTCCGTCACCATCCGTCGATCAAGAGGTACCGTCTGTTTTCCACCCTTTGCCTTTTAGATTCAGCTTCGACCCACCAAGCGACCCCGCTTCGGTGGACGCTTTCGTAAAGACATATCTGAACCTTCCGGGGTATCATATGTGGTCAACCTGGGACCGATTGACGACCGTCTCGACCTACGGGCCCCCGGGTTCCAAGGAAGATGATGAGCCCGACTATGGTTGGGATTTCTCCGGGCTCGGGAACCCTAGTGCCATGCGGGACTTCATGACCACATGTGACTACTGCCTCTCCGATTGCTCTGATGATAGCCACAGCCTCGGCGACTAGGACTGTGGCCCAAGTCGTGAATGTTTCCACGTCGATCTAGGGGGTCTCGACGAAGGCAACCACCTTGGTATGCCGGAGGACGGCGATCCCCCTAGGCCTGCGCCTCGCGTTGACATCCTTCGGGAGCTAGTTGTGGTCCCAGTCCCTGCGGGGGGTCAGGACGCACAGCTCGAGCAAATCCGCGAGATGCAGGCCAGGCTCGACGAGGAAGCAGGGCAACTTGTGCAGCTCCGGCAGAACATTGGGCAGGAGTGGGCAGGCCGAGCACCAGCCAGAGAAGCGCGTCATCTGCCCCAGGACGTCCAACACCGCATCGCTAACGATGCCAGGGCAAGGCTGCCCCCGGCTTCCAGTGGGGTCAGCCAGAACCTGGCTGCAGCAGCAATACTACTCCAAGCGATGCTGGAACCATCCAACACCGAGGGACGGCGTATCCAGGGAGAACTCAAGAATCTCCTGGAGGATGCCGCGGTCCGACGGGCCAAAAGCTCTGCCTCCCGAAGGCAGGGGTACCCCCCAGAGCATCACGCCGCGACTTCCCGATTCATGCGGGAAGCCTCGGTCTACACCGGGCGCACGTGGGACACAGCGCCTGCGGCCCCAGGCCGCCTCGGCAACGAGCACCATCGCCGCGACCGTCGAGCTCGCCTCGACGAAAAGGTGTGCCGAGGCTACCACCCCAGGTGTGGGGGACGCTACGACAGCGGGGAGGATCGAAGCCCCTCGTCCGAACCACCCGGTCCGCAAGCTTTCAGCCGGGCCATACGACGGGTGCCGTTGCCGACCCGGTTCTGGACCCCGACTACCATCACTAAGTACTCGAGGGAAACAAGGCCGGAACTGTGGCTCGCGGACTACCGGCTGGCCTGCCAGCTGGGTGGAACGGACGATGACAACCCCATCATCCGCAACCTCCCCCTGTCCTCTCCGACGCCGCCCGAGCCTGGCTAGAGCATTTGCCTCCTGCGTAGATCTCCAACTGGGACGACCTGGTCAAAGCCTTCGCCGGAAACTTCCAGGGCACATACGTGCGTCTTGGGAACTCCTGGGATCTCCGAAGCTACCACTAGCAGCTGGGAGAATCCCTGCGAGACTACATCCGGCGATTTTCGAAGCAGCGCACCGAGCTGCCCAACATCACCGACTCAGATGTCATCGGCGCGTTCCTCGCCGGCACCACTTGCCGCGACCTGGTGAGCAAGCTGGGTCGCAAGACTCCCACCAGGGCGAGCGAGCTGATGGACATCGCCACCAAGTTCGCCTCTAGCCAGGAGGCGGTCGAGGCCATCTTCTGGAAGGACAAGTAGCCTCAGGGACGCCAGCAGGAAGACGTCCTCGAGGCGTCCGCTCAGCGCAGCACGAAGAAGAAGGGCAAGAAGAAGTCGCAAACGAAACGTGACGCCGCCGACGCAGATCTTGTCACCGCTGCCGAACACAGGAACCCCCGGAAGCCTCCCGGAGGGGCCAACCTGTTCGACAAGATGCTCAAGGAGTCGTGCCCCTATCATCAGGGTCCCGTCAAGCACACCCTTGAGGAGTGCGTCATGCTTCGGCACTACTTCCACAAGGCCGAGCCGCGCGGCGGAAGGTGGCAAAGCCCACGACAACGACAAGAAGGAAGGCCACAAGGCAGAGGAGTTCCCCGAGGTCCATGACTGCTTCATGATCTATGGTGGGCGGGTGGCGAACGCCTCGGCTCGGCACCGCAAGCAGGAGCGCTGGGAGGTCTGCTCGGTGAAGGTGGCGGCGCTAGTCTACCTAGACTGGTCCGACAAGCCCATCACCTTCGACCAAGGCGACCACCCCGACCGCGTGCCGAGCCCGGGGAAGTACCCGCTCGTTGTTGATCCCGTCATCGGCAACATCAGGCTGACCAAGGTCCTCATGGACGGAGGCAGCAGCCTCAACATCATCTATGCTGAGACCCTCGGGCTCTTGCAGATCGATTTGTCCACGATCCGGGCCGGTGCGACGCCCTTTCACGGGATCATCCCCAGGAAGCGCGTCCAACCCCTTGGGCAACTCGATCTGCCTGTCTGCTTCGAGACTCCCTCCAACTTCCGAAAGGAAACCCTCATGTTCGAGGTGGTCGGGTTCCGAGGAACCTACCACGCAGTGCTGGGGAGACCATGCTATGCCAAGTTCATGGTCGTCCCCAACTACACCTACCTCAAGCTCAAGATGCCGGGCCCCAACGGGGTCATCACCGTCGGATCCACATACCGTCACGCGTACGAATGCGACGTGGAGTGTGTGGAGTACGCTGAGGCCCTCGCCGAGTCCGAGGCCTTCATCGC
This sequence comes from Zea mays, assembly GCF_902167145.1. Taxonomy (NCBI): domain Eukaryota; kingdom Viridiplantae; phylum Streptophyta; class Magnoliopsida; order Poales; family Poaceae; genus Zea; species Zea mays. The sequence goes on from NC_050104.1 coordinate 135,155,763, forward strand.
CGACCTGGAGAGCCTCTCCAAGGAGGTGCCAGACGCAAAACGCCACGCCGGCAAATTTGAGCCAGCAGAAGCGGTTAAGTCCGTCCCTCTCGACCCCAGCAACGACGCCTCCAAGCAAGTCCGGATCGGCTCCGAGCTCGACCCCAAATAGGAAGCAGTGCTCGTCGACTTTCTCCGCGCAAACGCCGAGGTTTTTGCGTGGAGTCCCTCGGACATGCCTGGCATACCGAGGGATGTCGTCGAGCACTCGCTGGATATCCGAGCTGGAGCCCAACCCGTGAAGCAGCCTCTGCGCCGATTCGACAAAGAAAAGCGCAGAGCCATAGGCGAGGAGATCCACAAGCTGATGGCTGCAGGGTTCATCAAAGAGGTATTCCATCCCGAATGGCTAGCCAACCCTGTGCTTGTGAAAAAGAAAGGTGGGAAATGGCGGATGCGTGTAGACTACACTGGTCTAAACAAAAGCATGTCCGAAGGTTCCCTACCCTCTGTCTCGCATCGATCAAATCGTGGATTCCACTGCTGGGTGCAAAACCCTGTCATTCCTTGATGCCTACTCAGAGTATCACCAAATCAGGATGAAAGAGTCCGACCAGCTCGCGACTTCTTTCATCACGCCCTTTGGCATGTACTGCTATATTACTATGACATTCGGTTTAAGGAATGCAGGCGCGACATACCAAAGGTGCATGAACCACGTGTTCGGATAGCACATTGGCCGAACGGTCGAGGCTTACGTCGATGACATCTTAGTCAAGACGAGGAAAGCCTCCGACCTCCTCTCCGACCTTAAAACGACATTCAAGTGTCTCAAAGCGAAAGGCGTAAAACTCAATCCCGAGAAGTGTGTCTTCGGAGTCCCCCGAGGCATGCTCCTGGGGTTCATCGTCTCCGAGCGGGGCATCGAGGCCAACCCGGAGAAAATCGCGGCCATCACCAACATGGGGCCTATCAAGGACTTGAAAGGAGTACAGAGGGTCATGGGATGCCTTGCGGCTCTGAGCCGCTTCATCTCGCGCCTCGGCGAAAGAGGCCTGCCCCTGTACCGCCTCTTAAGGAAGACCGAGCGCTTCACTTGGACCCTCGAGGCCGAGGAAGCCCTCGGGAACTTGAAGGCGCTCCTTACAAGCGCGCCCATCCTGGTGCCCCCCGCTGCCGGAGAAGCTCTCCTGATCTACGTAGCCGCAACCACTCAGGTGGTCAGCGTCACGATCGTAGTCGAGAGACGAGAAGAAGGGTATGCATTGCTCATCCAGAGGCCGGTCTACTTCATCAGTGAGGTACTGTCCGAGACCAAAATCCGCTATCTGCAAATTCAGAAGCTACTGTACGCGGTAATTCTGACGCGGCGAAAGTTGCGACACTACTTCGAGTCTCATCCGGTGACTGTGGTGTCATCCTTCCCCCTGGGGGAGATCATCCAGTGCCGAGAGGCCTCGGGTAGGATTGCAAAGTGGGCGGTGGAGATCATGGGCGAGACAATCTCGTTTGCCCCTCGGAAGGCCATCAAATCCCAAGTCTTGGCGGATTTCATGGCAAAATGGGTCGACACCCAGCTTCCAGCAGCTCCGATCCAACTAGAACTCTGGACCATGTTTTTCGACGGGTCGCTGATGAAAACAGGAGCGGGCGTGGGCCTGCTCTTCATCTCACCCCTCGGGAAGCACCTCCGCTACGTGTTGCGCCTCCATTTCCCGGCGTCCAACAACGTGGTCGAGTACGAGGCTCTGGTTAACGGGTTGCGCATCGCCATCGAGTTAGGGGTTCGGCGCCTCGACGCTCATGGCGACTCGCAGCTTGTCATCGACCAAGTCATGAAGAACTCCCACTGCCGCGACCCGAAGATGGAAGCCTACTGCGACGAGGTTCGGCGCCTGGAAGACAAGTTCTACGGGCTCGAGCTCAACCACGTCGCCCGACGGTGCAACGAGACTGCGGACAAGCTGGCTAAAATAGCCTCGGGGCAGACAACGGTCCCCCTGGATGTCTTCTCCCGAGACCTACATCAACCCTCCATCAAGACCGACGACACGCCCGAGCCCGAGAAGGCCTCGGCCCTGCCCGAGGCACCCTTGGCTCAGCCTGAGGCACCCTCGGCTCAACCCGAGGCACCCTCGGCCGCCGAGGGTGAGGCACTGCCCGTCGAGGAGGAGCGGAATGGGGTCCCGCCTAATCAAAACTGGCAGACCCCGTACCTACAATATCTCCACCGAGGAGAGCTACCCCTCGACGGAACCGAGGCTCGACGATTGGCGCGGCGCGCCAAGTCGTTCGTCTTGCTGGGTGACGGAAAGGAGCTCTACCACCGCAGCCCCTCAGGCATCCTCTAGCGATGCATATCCATCGCCGAAGGTCAAGAGTTATTGCAAGAAATACACTCGGGGGCTTGCGGTCACCACGCAGCGCCTCGAGCCCTCGTTGGAAACGCCTTCCGACAAGGTTTCTACTGGCCAACTGCGGTGGCCGACGCCACTAGGATTGTACGCACCTGCCAAGTGTGTCAATTCTACGCAAGGCAGACCCACCTGCCCGCTCAGGCTCTACAAACAATACCCATCACCTGGTTGTTTGCTGTGTGGGGTCTGGACCTCGTCGGTCCCTTGCAGAAGGCCCCGGGGGCTTCACGCACCTACTGGTCGCTATCGACAAATTCTCCAAGTGGATTGAGGTCCGACCCCTAAACAACATCAGGTCCGAACAGGCGGTGGCGTTCTTCACCAACATCATCCATCGCTTTGGAGTCCCGAACTCCATCATCACCGACAACGGCACCCAGTTCACCGGTAGAAAGTTCCTGGAATTCTGCGAGGACCACCACATCCGGGTGGACTGGGCCGCCGTAGCTCACCCATGACGAATGGGCAGGTAGATCGTGCCAACAACATGAGTCTACAGTGACTCAAGCCGAGGATCTACAACGACCTCAACAAGTTCGGCAGGCGATGGATGAAGGAACTCCCCTCGGTGGTCTGGAGTCTGAGGACGACGCTAAGCCGAGCCACGGGCTTCACATCGTTTTTTCTAGTCTATGGGCCGAGGCTATCTTGCCCACAGACTTAGAATACGGCTCCCCGAGGACGAGGGCATACGACGCTCGAAGCAACCAGACCAACCGAGAAGACTAACTGGACCAGCTGGAAGAGGCTCGGGACATGGCCTTACTACACTCGGCACGGTATCAGCAGTCCCCGCGACGCTACCACGCCCAAGGGGTTCGGTCCCGAGACCTCCAGGTGGGCGACTTGGTGCTTTGGCTACGACAAGACACCCAAGGGCACCACAAGCTCACGCCTCCCTGGGAAGGGCCATTCATCATCTCTAAGACTTTGAAGCCTGGAACATACAAGCTAGCCAACAATCAAGGCGAAGTCTACAGCAACGCTTGGAACATCCGACAGCTACGTCGCTTATACCCTTAAGATGTTTTCAAGTCGTTCATATACCTCGTTTACATACACAAGTAAAGTCTAACCATCAAGGAAGGGTCAGCCTTGCCTCGGCAAAGCCCGACCCTCCCTCGGGGGCTTGAAGGGGGGGGGGAACCCCCTCTGCGTCAAAATTTTCCTCGGAAAAAGTCTTTCGGCCAGAACATCTTTCGCGATTTTTGACTACGTCGATAGTGGGATCCTGAAAACAACGGAGTACACGTAAGCGGCAAGGCCGACCGAGCCGAGGGACTCCTATGCCTCCGGGATACGGATACCTCACTCAGCACCTTCTGCGATAAGTAACTCACGCTCGGATAAACGATCCTGCTAACCGAACAAGTCTTAACGCTCGAAAACTTCTCTGCCAAAATGATTTTTCGTGCCTTCTCGACTATATCGATAACAGAATCCCGTGGACGAGCAAGAGTACACGTAAGCGGCGAAGGTTGACCGAGCCGAGGGACTCCTACGCCTCCGGGATATGGATACCTCACTCATCACCTTCCGCGATAAGTAACGCTCGCTCGGATAAACGATTCTGCTACCGACAAGCAAGCCCTGATACTCGAAACAAGAGGAAAAGAAACACAGCTTTATATCACGATGACAAAGTGTTCAGGCCTCAGCGTCCGCGAAAGACACATACATATTCAAAATAAACTGTTCCGGCAGAATCCGGCATCGCCCGGGAGAGGAGCTGCACCCTCGGCTTCGTTTCCACCCTCGGCGAGATCCGCCCCGGCCTCGGACGGCGGCCCAAGCGGGAGGATTTCCACCTCGAAGGAGGACGCCAGCACCGCGCTTGGGCCCGCGGCGGCCGCGTCAAGCCTCTGAACTTCGACCAGGGCAACTTCATCTTCGTCGGGAAGGCAGTACCCCTCGCTGACCCGCTCCAGATCCACATCGTAGTGGGAAGCGAGTACGGCGAAGGCCCGCCTAACGCCGTGATGCAGCGCCTCGCGGAGTCTACCGCGCGCGTGGTCACCCAAGGCCTGCAGGCGACTCTGGGGGGAGCTTCCCGAGGGGACGTCGTCAAGACCAAAGACCTGGCAGAAGGCCGAGATAGCCTAGGACATGACCACGCCAAGGCATGACGTAGCTGTCAGATGTTATGACCTGAAGCGTTACATCTTGCCGTTTAGGTATCCGTCTACAGCAACCCTGCCCCTAGCTCCTGTGATCCTCGGGGAGTTCCTTCATCCTGTGCACAGGGCGAGCGGAAGCGGCGGTCAAATCGTTTGCAGGCTCATGTCCCCTCCTGGAGCAGCTGGAGAGCCCTCTCCCACGGCGTGAAGACGACGCGCCCGTGTTCCATTCCTCGAACGGCTCGCGCATGCACAACGGCTGCCACGCGAACCACTCGCATTAACTCCGCGGCAGGGCAGGCGACACCTTTGGCAGACGAAGCGGACGGCGCTTCACCTCCGCCATAATGATCGCGTCAAAAAAAGGTGCGCCACGTCGTTCAATTTCGTATCCTTTTCCTCCCCCCCTTTTTCTCTCTCTTGCTACAGAGACCGGGAAAGGGGATACTCCGAAAGGGATCCTTCTCCATGAAGGAAGTGGGCACCGAGCCCTCCTACTGATCAGAGGTTCGAAGGCTGGCCCCTCGGAAGGGTTCGACAGCCGCCTCAGAGCATTCGGGCTCCGCACCCACTACTGGTCAGAGGTTCGAAGGCTGGCCCCTCGGAAGGGTTCAACAGCCGCCTCAGGCCACTCGGGCTCCGCGCCCACTACTGATCAGGTGTTCGTAGGCTGGCCCCCCGAAGGGTTCGACAGCCGCCTCAGAACACGCAGAGCGAGGGATGACTCTGGGTATGTCCGATACATGGCCGAGGCTCGGGCTACGCTCCCGAGGTACCCTAGGACATTTTCGAGACCAGCAGGAGCAATTTTGTAACGGAATCCCATCAGAGGGAGGCATCGAGCCCTCGGACCCTATCAAACGGGAGCGGGTTCGGCAAATCACCTGCAGGTACTTTTGGAGCGCGCCATGGGCCACTAGCCGACCCTTATCGAACGGGGCACGGGCGTCCACTCGGATCACCCGTTAGCAACTCACTGGAGACACCATGTTCGGCGCCCTCCGAGGGCAACATGGCGCTTCCCCCCTCCTCCTTGCGGAAAGGCGACGAAGGGGCGTATGAAAAAAGCCGAGTCAGTCCCTGACCGTCCTCTCGCCCTCTGCAGAGGCTCGGGGGCTGCTCTCGCGAACCCGGCTCTGGCCAAACCGTTGACAGCGTCAACATACCAGCCCGAGAACTCGGAACCTGACCATGCACCCGGACTATGATCAGATCGCATGAGGGAACAACTAGACCGGCCGAGGCATCACGAAAGGCACTAAGACCTCGAAGGAGTCAAACCACTCCTCCGAGGCCTCGGGGGCTACACCCGGCGGGTGCGCTCGCACTCACCCACCGGAACGAAGTGTGACCGAGAAAGGCCGGTCCCCTTGCAAAAAAGTGTGACAAAGCCTCCAAGCGAGTACCAACACTCCCTTCGAGGCTCGGGGGCTACTATCGGGGGACCATAATTAGGGGTACCCCCAAGACTCCTAAACTCGGCTGGTAACCACCATCAGCACAAAGCTGCAAAGGCTTGATGGGCGCAATTCAGGTCAAGGCTCCGACCACTCAAGGGACACGATCTCACCTCGCCCGAGCCCAGCCTCGGGCAGGAACAGTGGACCAAGGCAGATTCACGCCTCGCCCGAGGGCATCCTCAAGTAACGGGCGCACCTTCGACTCGCCCGAGGCCTAGCTCGGGCAGGCTTCGCAGTGAAGCAACCTTGGCCAGATCGCCACGCCAACCGACCGCGTCACAGGAGCATTCAATGCAAGGATCTGAGAGCACCTAGAGGGGGGGGGGTGAATAGGTGATCCTGTAAAAACTTAAACTTATAGCCACAAAAACTTGATTAGGCGTTAGCACAGTTTATGCCAAGTGGCCAGAGAGGAGTCAAAACACAATAAGCACAAGAATCCAATCACAGAGATGACACAGTGGTTATCCCGTGGTTCGGCCAAGTACAAAACTTGCCTACTCCACGTTGTGGCGTCCCAACGGACGAGAGTTGCACTCAACTCCTCTCAAGTGATCCAATGATCAACTTGAATACCACGGTGTTCTTGCTTTTCTTTTCTCAATCCTGTTTGCGAGGAATCTCCACAACTTGGAGCCTCTCGCCCTTACAAAAGATGTTCACAGAGAATCACAGAGCAAGGGAGGGATTAGCAACTCACACACGACACAAAGATCACAGCGAATACGCACACACAAGACCCAGACTTGAGCTCAAAAGACTAGCACACTAGAACGGAGCTCAAATCACTAGAATGTCGAACAAGTGCGCGAGATTGATGTGTGAGTGATCAAGAGTGCTCAAGGAATGCTTGGTTCCCTCCTCCATGCGCCTAGGGGCCCCTTTTATAGCCCCAAGGCAGCTAGGAGCCGTTGAGAACAATTCTGGAAGGCCATCCTTGCCTTCTGTCGTCGGGCGCACCGGACAGTCCGGTGCACACCGGACACTGTCCGGTGCCCGATTTCTTTCCTTAACAAGCGCAGCCGACCGTTGCCGACCACTGCAGATCTGGCGCACCGGACAGTCCGGTGCACACCGGACAGTCCGGTGCTTCCTTCCGACCGTTGGCTTGGCCACGTGTCGCGCGGCGATCGTGCGGCCGACCGTTGGCCCAGCCGACCGTTGGCTCACCGGACAGTCCGGTGCACACCGGACAGTCCGGTGAATTTTAGCCGAAGTCGCCGGAGAAAAACCCGAGAGCGGCTGGTTTGTTCCATGCTGGTCTGGCGCACCGGACACTGTCCGGTGCACACCGGACAGTCCGGTGCCCCAGCCCGAAACAGCCTTTGGCTGCACACAGCCACTCTCCACTTCTTTTCTTCTTCCTGTTTCTAACACTTAGACAAGAATATTAGTACACAAACCAATGTACTAAGGCTTAGAAACATACCTTAACTTGTGATTTGCACTTTGTTCATCCTTGGGCATATTTTCACATTTAAGCACTTGTGTTTGCATTCAATCACCAAAATACTTAGAAATGGCCCAAAGGCACATTTCCCTTTCAATCTCCCCCTTTTTGGTGATTTATGCCAACACAACATAAAGCAAGTGGAACAAGTGCAAAACTACTTAAAAAAACTTAACTTTGAGTTTTATTCAATTTTGGCATATATGGATCATCCTTTGCCACCACTTGGTTTGTTTTTGCAAATCAAACTCAAATCTCTATTTCTATGTCAAACACACATGTTGAGGCATAAAGAGAGTCATTCCAAAAGAGATTGATCAAAGAGTTCAAAAACTCCCCCTATTTCCCATAATCAACACTTCTCCCCACAAGGAGCCAACTTTTGACAATAGAGACAATAAGAGACAATAAAAGCTTTTGACAAAACAAAAACTCTATTCTACTATTTTTAAAATCTCTCAAGTGGTAGCTGATCCATTTATCACTTTGGCCTTTATTTTCTCCCCCTTTGGCATGAAGCACCAAAACGGGATCAATCTTGGCCTTTTTAACCCCATTGCCTCACCAAAGTCTTCAATTAAGAGCAAATGGCAATAAGATTTCATGAGATGAACTTGGAATTAGTTACCCTCTCATCGGAGTGCAGTGGAAGTCTTTCATGGTCCAAGTCCACCTTTTCCCTTTCAATCCTCCTTCGAGACTAAATTACCAAACTCAAGCACATGGTTAGTCTCAAAGGGTCAAGTTGTAACACATCTCCCCCTAAACATGTGCATTACTTTGCAACGGACTTGTGAGGTCCAGGGAGTGTTCGTACAACCTGAGCACCATAATAAGCAACAAAATGCAGAATGAACATGATCAAGGGCATAAACACATGTATGCTACAATTCAATCCAAGTTCCGCGAATCTAAGACATTTAGCTCACTACGCAGCCTGCAAAAGGTCTTCTCATCTAGAGGCTTGGTAAAGATATCGGCTAGCTGGTTCTCGGTGCTAACATGAAACACTTCGATATCTCCCTTTTGCTGGTGGTCTCTCAAAAAGTGATGCCGGATGTCTATGTGCTTTGTGCGGCTGTGTTCAACAGGATTTTCCGCCATGCGGATAGCACTCTCATTATCACATAGGAGTGGGACTTTGCTCAGATTGTAGCCAAAGTCCCTGAGGGTTTGCCTCATCCAAAGTAGTTGCGCGCAACACTGTCCTGCGGCAACATACTCGGCCTCAGCGGTGGATAGGGCAACGGAGGTTTGTTTCTTAGAGTTCCATGACACCAGGGACCTTCCTAAGAATTGGCACGTCCCCGATGTGCTCTTCCTATCGACCTTACATCCAGCATAGTCGGAGTCTGAGTATCCAACCAAGTCAAAAGTAGACCCCTTTGGATACCAGAGCCCGAAGCAAGGCGTAGCAACTAAATATCTAAGAATTCGCTTCACCGCCACTAAGTGACATTCCTTAGGATCGGATTGAAATCTAGCACACATGCATACGCTAAGCATAATATCCGGTCTACTAGCACATAAATAAAGTAAAGACCCTATCATTGACCGGTATGCTTTTTGATCAACGGACTTACCTCCTTTGTTGAGGTCGGTGTGTCCATCGGTTCCCATTGGCGTCTTTGCGGGCTTGGCGTCCTTCATCCCAAACCGCTTTAGTAGATCTTGCGTGTACTTCGTTTGGGAGATGAAGGTGTCGTCCTTGAGTTGCTTCACTTGGAACCCAAGGAAGTAGTTCAACTCGCCCATCATCGACATTTCGAATTTCTGCGTCATCACCCTGCTAAACTCTTCACAAGACTTTTGGTTAGTAGAACCAAATATTATGTCATCGACATAAATTTGGCACACAAACAAATCACCATTACAAGTCTTAGTAAAAAAGAGTTGGATCGGCTTTCCCAACCTTGAAAGCATTAGCAATTAAGAAATCTCTAAGGCATTCATACCATGCTCTTGGGGCTTGCTTAAGTCCATAGAGCGCCTTAGAGAGCTTACACACGTGGTCGGGGTACCGTTCATCCTCGAAGCCAGGAGGTTGCTCCACGTACACCTCCTCCTTGATTGGCCCGTTGAGGAAAGCGCTCTTCACATCCATTTGAAACAACCTGAAAGAATGGTGAGCGGCATATGCTAGCAAGATACGAATTGATTCTAGCCTAGCCACAGGAGCAAAAGTCTCCTCGAAATCCAAACCTGCGACTTGGGCATAACCTTTTGCCACAAGTCGAGCCTTGTTTCTCGTCACCACCCCGTGCTCGTCCTGTTTGTTGCGGAACACCCACTTGGTTCCCACAACATTTTGCTTCGGACGAGGCACCAGCGTCCAAACTTCATTGCGCTTGAAGTTGTTGAGCTCCTCTTGCATGGCCAAAACCCAATCCGGATCTAGCAAGGCCTCCTCTACCCTGAAAGGCTCAATAGAAGAGACAAAGGAGTAATGCTCACAAAAATTAACTAGTCGAGATCGAGTAGTTACTCCCTTGCTAATGTCACCCAGAATTTGATCGACGGGATGATCCCTTTGAATCATCGCTCGAACTTGGGTTGGAGGTGCCGGTAGCGCTTCTTCCTCCATCACTTGATCACCTTGTGCTCCCCCTTGATCAAGCGCCTCCACTTGAGGTACCTGTTCGTCATCTTCGGTTGGGAGTTGCACCATAGTTGAGGAAGAAGGTTGATCTCGTTCATCTCGTTCATGTGGCCGCACTTCTCCAATCGCCATGGTGCGTATAGCGGCCGTCGGAACATCTTCTTCATCTACATCATCACAATCAACAACTTTCTCTCTTGGAGAGCCATTAGTCTCATCAAATACAACGTCGCTAGAGACTTCAACCAAACCCGATGATTTGTTGAAGACTCTATACGCCTTTGTATTTGAGTCATAACCTAATAAAAACCCTTCTACAGCTTTGGGAGCAAACTTAGAATTTCTACCCTTCTTCACTAGAATGTAGCATTTACTCCCAAATACACGAAAGTACGATACATTGGGTTTGTTACCGGTTAGTAGCTCATACGACGTCTTCTTGAGGAGGCGATGAAGGTAGAACCTGTTGATGGCGTGGCAAGCAGTGTTAACGGCTTCCGTCCAAAAGCACTCGGGGGTCTTGAACTCTCCTAGCATCGTCCTCGCCATATCGATGAGCGTCCTATTCTTCCTCTCTACCACACCATTTTGCTGTGGTGTGTAGGGAGCGGAGAACTCGTGCTTGATCCCTTCCTCTTCAAGGAACTCCTCCACTTGAAGGTTCTTGAACTCGGATCCGTTGTCGCTCCTTATCTTCTTCACTTTGAGCTCAAACTCATTTTGAGCTCTCCTGAGGAAGCGCTTGAGGGTCCCTTGGGTTTCAGACTTATCCTGCAAAAGAACACCCAAGTGAAGCGGGAAAAGTCATCAACAATAACTAGACCATACTTACTCCCTCCTATGCTTAGATAGGCGACGGGTCCGAAGAGGTCCATATGCAGCAGCTCCAGAGGTCTTGAAGTGGTCATCACATTCTTGCTGTGATGCGCTCCTCCCACTTGTTTACCTGCTTGACAAGCTGCACAAGGTCTATCTTTTTCGAAATGCACGTTAGTCAAACCTATCACGTGTTCTCCCTTTAGAAGCTTGTGAAGGTTCTTCATCCCCACATGTGCTAAGCGGCGATGCCACAGCCAGCCCATGCTAGTCTTAGCTATTAAGCATGCATCTAGACCGGCCTCTTCTTTTGCAAAATCAACTAAATAAAGTTTGTCGTCTAATACACCCTTAAAAGCTAATGAACCATCGCTTCTTCTAAAGACAGACACATCTACATTTGTAAATAGACAGTTATACCCCATATGACATAATTGACTAACAGATAGCAAATTATATCCAAGACTCTCTACTAAAAATACATTAGAGATAGAATGCTCATTAGAAATTGCAATTTTACCTAAACCTTTTACCTTGCCTTGATTCCCATCACCGAATACAATTGAATCTTGGGAATCCTTATTTTTGACGTAGGAGGTGAACATCTTCTTCTCCCCCGTCATATGGTTTGTGCATCCGCTGTCGATAATCCAGCTTGAACCCCCGGATGCATAAACCTGCAAGGCAAATTTAGGCTTGGGTTTTAGGTACCCAACTCATGTTGGGTCCTACAAGGTTAGCACAAATATCTTTAGGGACCCAAATGCAAGTTTTGTCTCCCTTGCATTTTGCCCCTAACTTCCTTGCAACTATTTTCCTATCCTTTCTACAAATAGCAAAGGAAGCATTTAAAGCACAATAAATTGTAGAAGGTTCATTCACTACTTTCCTAACAACATTTCTCCTAGGCATTTGATGAACAACATTTCTTCTAAGCCCATTTCTACCATGCATAGCATGAGAACTAGAAGCAGTCATAGCATAAGAGTCATAAGCATGTGAATCAAAAACATCATGACCTCTAAAAGCATTTCTAGAATATCTCCTATCATAGTACATGAAAGCATGATTCTTCTTAACACTATTAGCCATAGGAGCCTTCCCTTTCTCCTTGGTGGAGATGGGAGTCTTATGGGTTGTTAAGTTCTTGGCTTCCCTCTTGAAGCCAAGCCCATCCTTAATTGAGGGATGTCTTCCTATTGTGTAAGCATCCCTTGCAAATTTTAACTTATCAAATTCACTTTTGCTAGTCTTAAGTTGGGCATTAAGACTAGCCACTTCATTATTTAACTTTGCAATAGAAGCTATGTGTTCACTACAAGCATCAATATCAAAGTCTTTACATCTATTGCAAATAACAACATTTTCTACACAAGTTGTTGATTTACTAGCTATTTCTATCTTAGCATTCAACTCATCGTTAATGCTCTTTAATTTTGAGATTGTCTCATGGCATGAAGATAATTCACAAGTAAGCATTTCATTTCTTTTAACTTCTAGAGCATGAGATTTTTGAGCTTCTAAAAATTTATCATGCTCTTCATACAATAAATCCTCTTGTTTCTCTAAGAGTTTATCCTTCTCATTCAATGCATCAATTAATTCATTAATTTTGCCAATCGTAATTCTATCTAGACCTTTAAATAAACTAGAATAGTCTATTTCATCATCGTCACTAGAATCATCACTAGAAGAAGCATAAGTAGAGTTTCGAGTACTTACTTTCTTCTCCTTAGCCATGAGACACGTGTGACGCTCGTTGGGGAAGAGGGCCGATTTGTTGAAGGCGGTGGCGGCGAGTCCCTCATTGTCGGAGTCGGAGGAGGAGCAATCCGAATCCCACTCCTTGCCTATATGCGCCTCGCCCTTGGCCTTTTTGTAGTGCTTCTTCTTCTCCCTTTTGTTCCCCTTTTCCTGGTCACTTTCATTATCAGGACAGTTAGCAATAAAATGACCAAGCTTACCGCATTTGAAGCATGATCGCTTCCCCTTGGTCTTAGTCTTGCTCGGCTGTCCATTGCGACCCTTTAGCACCGTCTTGAATCTCTTGATAATGAGGGCCATTTCTTCATCATTAAGACCGGCCGCCTCAATTTGCGCCACCTTGCTGGGTAGCGCCTCCTTGTTCCTTGTGGCTTTGAGAGCAAAAGGTTGCGGCTCGTTGATCGGTCCATTCAAGGCGTCGTCCACATACCTTGCCTCCTTGATCATCATTCGCCCGCTGACGAATTTTCCTAGGACTTCTTCGGGCGACATTTTGGTGTACCTGGGATTCTCACGAATATTATTCACCAAATGAGGATCAAGAACGGTAAAGGACCTGAGCATTAGTCGGACGACGTCGTGGTCCGTCCATCGCGTGCTTCCGTAGCTCCTTATTTTGTTGATAAGGGTCTTGAGCCGGTTGTATGTCTGAGTTGGCTCCTCGCCCCTTATCATCGCGAACCGTCCAAGCTCGCCTTCCACCAACTCTGTTTTGGTGAGCAAGGTAACGTCATTCCCTTCATGAGAGATCTTGAGGGTGTCCCAGATCTGCTTGGCGTTATCCAAGCCGCTCACTTTGTTATATTCATCCCTGCACAATGAAGCTAGAAGAACAGTGGTAGCTTGTGCATTCTTATGGATTTGCTCATTAATGAATGAAGGGCTATCCGAGCTATCAAATTTCATTCCACTTTCCACAATCTCCCAAATGCTTGGATGGAGAGAAAATAGGTGAGTACGCATTTTGTGACTCCAAAATCCGTAGTCCTCTCCATCAAAGTGAGGAGGCTTGCCAAGTGGAATGGGGAGCAAATGAGCATTTGAGCTATATGGAATGCGCGAATAATCAAAAGAAAAGTTTGAGTTAACCGTCTTTTGTTTGTCGTGGTCGTCGTCCTTTTGGGAAGAAGAGGACTCATCGCTGTCGTAGTAGACGATCTCCTTGATGCGTCTTGTCTTCTTCTTCCCATCTTTTCGCTTGTGGCCCGAGCCCGAGTCATTGGACTTGTCATCCCTTGGCTCGTTGACGAAGGACTCCTTCTCCTTGTCATTGATCACAATTCCCTTCCCCTTAGGATCCATCTCTTCGGGCGGTTAGTCCCTTTCTTGAAGAGAACGGCTCCGATACCAATTGAGAGCACCTAGAGGGGGGGGTGAATAGGTGATCCTGTAAAAACTTAAACTTATAGCCACAAAAACTTGATTAGGCGTTAGCACAGTTTATGCCAAGTGGCCAGAGAGGAGTCAAAACACAATAAGCACAAGAATCCAATCACAGAGATGACACAGTGGTTATCCCGTGGTTCGGCCAAGTACAAAACTTGCCTACTCCACGTTGTGGCATCCCAACGGACGAGAGTTGCACTCAACTCCTCTCAAGTGATCCAATGATCAACTTGAATACCACGGTGTTCTTGCTTTTCTTTTCTCAATCCTGTTTGCGAGGAATCTCCACAACTTGGAGCCTCTCGCCCTTACAAAAGATGTTCACAGAGAATCACAGAGCAAGGGAGGGATTAGCAACTCACACACGACACAAAGATCACAGCGAATACGCACACACAAGACCCAGACTTGAGCTCAAAAGACTAGCACACTAGAACGGAGCTCAAATCACTAGAATGTCGAACAAGTGCGCGAGATTGATGTGTGAGTGATCAAGAGTGCTCAAGGAATGCTTGGTTCCCTCCTCCATGCGCCTAGGGGCCCCTTTTATAGCCCCAAGGCAGCTAGGAGCCGTTGAGAACAATTCTGGAAGGCCATCCTTGCCTTCTATCGTCGGGCGCACCGGACAGTCTGGTGCACACCGGACACTGTCCGGTGCCCGATTTCTTTCCTTAACAGGCGCAGCCGACCGTTGCCGACCACTGCAGATCTGGCGCACCGGACAGTCCGGTGCACACCGGACAGTCCGGTGCTTCCTTCCGACCGTTGGCTTGGCCACGTGTCGCGCGGCGATCGTGCGGCCGACCGTTGGCCCAGCCGACCGTTGGCTCACCGGACAGTCCGGTGCACACCGGACAGTCCGGTGAATTTTAGCCGAAGTCGCCGGAGAAAAACCCGAGAGCGGCTGGTTTGTTCCATGCTGGTCTGGCGCACCGGACACTGTCCGGTGCACACCGGACAGTCCGGTGCCCCAGCCCGAAACAGCCTTTGGCTGCACACAGCCACTCTCCACTTCTTTTCTTCTTCCTGTTTCTAACACTTAGACAAGAATATTAGTACACAAACCAATGTACTAAGGCTTAGAAACATACCTTAACTTGTGATTTGCACTTTGTTCATCCTTGGGCATATTTTCACATTTAAGCACTTGTGTTTGCATTCAATCACCAAAATACTTAGAAATGGCCCAAAGGCACATTTCCCTTTCAGGATCGCCTGACACCTTATCCTGACACGCGCTCCTCAGTCGACAAGGCCGAAGTGACCGCAGTCACTTCGCCCCTCCACTGATTGACCTGACAGGAAAACAGCGCTGCCTGCACTGCTCCGACTGCTGTGCCACCCGCCCGAGTGAGGCTGACAACAGCCAAGTCCAGCCTCGGGCGCCATAGGAAGCTCCGCCTCGCCCGACCCTAGGGCTCGGACTCAGCCTCGACCCCAAACGACGGTCTCCGCCTCGCCCGACCCTAGGGCTCGGACTCAACCTCGACCTCGGACGACGGTCTCCGCCTCGCCCGACCCCAGGGCTCGGACTCAGCCTCGACCTCGGAGGAGCCTCCGCCTCGCCCGACCTTGGGCTTGGGCCGACCACGTCGCAGGGGGTACATCATTACCCTACCCCTAGCTAGCTCAGGCTACGGGGAACAAGACCGGCGTCCCATCTGGCTCGCCCCGGTAAAACAAGTAATGATGACACCCCTCGTGCTCCATGACGACGGCGGTTCTCAGCCCCCTACGGAAGCAAGGAAACGTCAGCAAGGTCCCGACAACCCCGACAGCTGTGCTTCTACAGGGTTTAAGCGCTCCTCCGACGGCCACGACATCACATGAACAGGGCACCAACACATCTCTGACAGCCACGACGGCATGTACATAGGACTCTGGCTCCTCTCTGCCGGACACGTTAGCACACTGCTGCACCCGCCATTGTACACCTGGGCCCTCTCCTTACGTCTATAAAAGGAAGGTCCAGGGCCCTCGTACGAGGAGGTGGCCGCGCGGGAGGACGGGCTGACGAGCAGGCTCTCTCTCTCTCTCTCTCCCTCGCGAACGTTTGTAACCCCCTACTGCAAGCGCATCCGCCCTGGGCGTAGGACAACACGAGCCGCGGTTCCCCTTATTGTTTTCCCCCTTGTGTTTCGTCTCGCGCCGACCCATCTGGGCTGGGACACGCAGCGACAATTTACTCGTCGGTCCAGGGACCCCCCCGGGGTCGAAACGCCGACAAAATTGCATTTGCACTTTGTTGCCTCGTTAAAAACCTCATATGAGAAACTTCAAGAAAACTCACCAAGGGAAAAAGAATACAACAACTGTCCTCGGGACAGATTTCGATCCTCTGGGATCTAGATTCTATCGAATCTTCTACAAGGGCTAACTTTAGAAATGTGCTCCCCTTGATCCTTGTAAAATTGTATCAATAAAGCAAAACATCTTCTTCTAGAAGTATATGCACATAAAGATTTAACAAACAGATTGCATATCCTTGCAAGAACTATTTCAGGAACTTTACCTCTACTCACTTCTAGGATATACGAGGTAAGTGCACATATCAACATAAATAAGCCACTTTGACTGATGGTGTTCGATCGACTGGATCTATATATTTGATAGAAAGTTCCATAAATGTTCTCATATTGATCACCAAGCTCGCGCCTTCAAAACATAGAATATGACATTTATTGTCTCACGATTGTGATCAATATAAGAATTCGCTTCCCCTAACGATGACATCTTTCAGAGTCGTTATCCCTCATAACTCAAGCATATTCTTCAAGATATATGTCTCGTTGTTCATCTGGAATAACGAGAATGGATGAGGTTGGGTGCTATAATTTTCTATCTTACACCATAATTTATACATAGTTGTGCAAAACAAGTAACATGTCCTTCTATAGGACTTTAGGGGATAATATAGTTGCAATAGTACATATTCTAAATATGACACATCGCTCCAGGCGTTCATCCATTGCAACATCTATGTTGGTGTAACAAAAGTCCATCAAAGATTGTAATCCATCAGGGATTTTTCATCGATCGGATATATCGTTATAATCTGTCATTCTCGCACAATGGGGATATTTTGTCAGTAACACCTAAACCTTATAGGTTCATGCCATCGTGGCTTTAGAGGATACCGTAATTCCACATCTAGTGGAAAATACCATGAGTAAAGATCGTGGAATGCACATGTGCTTATTTGGTGAACTTCAAGTCCTTTAGTACCTCATCTTATTCCTTTTCGGGTCTGTATAGGTCTTTATCCCTTTATAGGGATTATCAAACTTTGGTGTTTAACATAGACTTTATTTCTTCTGGAAAGGTTCCATTAAGGAACTATAATCTCATCTAGGAGATATTCTCTCTACATAGGAGTGTTCATTCGTTAGGAATGTATTATTGGGTATGAGATTTATATGTTGCATATTTATAATTCAAAAATATGAGTCCTCCTAGGATCTCATGAGTCATGACGGATCTTCAGAATCTTATTAACTGCATATTTTAATTCATGCCATTTGCCAGATATATTACATAGTCGAACATTGGTTATTCAACACATATGTGGGATGGGTCTTTCACAAGACCACTTGAACCATCGCAATCACCACACATTATTTCAATAGTGCCCATAAATGTTTGAACTTCAAGCTCGTGTCTTTGATTTTGCGATTATTGGTTCAACCTCGATTGCATTTATCAGACCCGATAAAAGAGCTTCAAGCACTCATGCCTAGGACTTTGTTTTGGATCCCTTTGCAATCTAGAGAGGCAAGATAGGTGTCGACACATTTGTCTCCCACATTTAATAATGATCTTCGTCATTTCCCAAAAACGAAAGATTCATTGTTCTGTATTCCTAGCACAATGATATTGCGCGCATTGCTAGGAACTTCATCATCAAGATGAACCTCTTTGTGAGGCAAATCACCAGCAGGGCGAGTTCATCGGAGGAAAGTTATTATAGACCACATGAATCTGCAATCAAAACATATGCTTTGACTAAGGCCAATGGATCATATTCGCAGGCGTCCCCGAGAATAGATCAAATGCCAATAAGTCAAATGTGGATATGGTATTAATCCCGGGTATATCCACATCTACATCAGGTAGAAGCATTCAGACCAATATGGTTACTCCTCAACGATTTCTGGCAAACTCCATATACACAGGAGTACACACTAAACGACAGGTTCAGTTTGGCTTTTGTGCGTTTATAGAATATTGAGGCATTACACTAGATGGGCATTTATCTCCCCCTAATGCCGAGATGTTCTAAAAGCATACAGATAATATCCCCAACCACAATCATCCAGTTGTGGCCAATGTATGCTATTGTGGTGATTTATTTGGGAAATCTTATGCACATTACAGATAGGGGTTTTATGCAGTGAGCTTTGGACTTAGATTAATGTAGTGGCATGAATACTACATATTTGTCCTTCAACATGAAGGGTTAGTCTCAATATCCAGCGAGACACGCAACAACAAGTTGCTTCATGGTTATAATTCTGCAAAGTTATTGTTATTATTACAAAATGCACAGTCAATCGTTAAGATTTAGACTAACATGCACAACATTATTTTACCCATAAGGGTCCTTCAGGGGCTCATTAATACCATTCGTCATTTGGAGCCATTAGTTGACTTCAGATCAACAAGTAAAATGACCATCAGGGTCTAACACTCACAAAGACATTCACTGGTTGCATTGTGCTTTGAGGCACATAGGAAAATGTGTGTTTTTATATTGGTAGTAAAGTGCACGACATCAGGCCAATGCTACCAAGCAACGATTTTTTATATGCAGAGATATATAGTCCAGCTCGTTTTTATCACTGCCCATGGTTTACCCAATTACTCATACCGATCTAAAATTGGGTATCGATTTATGCAACATTTTTTTAGGTATTATAATTTTGAGAGAGAATTATTAACAATAATCAATTATTTGTGATGTAAGTTGCCAGCGGGACAAACTTTTCTCCTCATATTATATACCAACTTGTTCTATAATGCGTAATGTCGATCTCTTAATTGTTCAGCAAAAAGAGAAGCTTTGGAATAGAACATACAACGCCAAGAATTTATTTTATCTGGGAAAATCATTTGATTCCTAAGCTTTCAAGAAAGCAAATGGAGATAACTGCTTGGCAAGAGCGAAAGAAATACCTATATCCGCCTGGGACTAGTCTTCAACAACAGATAATACTGCTCTCATACGAAGGAGTGAGAGCACCTAGAGGGGGGTGAATAGGTGATCCTGTAAAAATCAAATACTTGAAGCCACAAAACTTGATTAGGTGTTAGTTCAATAGAGTCAAGTGGCTAAGGATCGAGCTCTTGTGAAACACAGTGGTCACGAAGAAAACAAGCACAAGAGACACGGAGATTTATCCCGTTGTTCGGCCAAGTATCACACTTGCCTACTCCATGTTGTGGCATCCCAATGGACGAGGGTCGCACTCACCCATTTCAAGTGATCCAATGATCAACTTGAATACCACGGTGTTTTCCTTTCTTTCACTATTTCCCGTTCGCGAGGAATCTTCGCAACTTGGAGCCTCTCGCCCTTACAAATGATGATCACAAAGAAGCACGGAAGTAGAGGGAAGAGCAACACACACAAGACTCAAAGAACGAGCACAATCACGCACACAAACCACAACTTGAGCTCACAACACGATGCGGGGAGTTCACTACTCAACTAGAGCTCAAGTCAATTATCACAAAGAATCGAATACGCAAGAATGGAGTCTTGGTGCTTAGAGATGATCAAAGAATGTTTGGGTGTCTCCTCCATGCGCCTAGGGGTCCCTTTTATAGCCCCAAGACAGCTAGGAGCCGTTGGAAGCAATCTGGGAAGGCAATTCTTGCCTTTTGTCGGGTGGCGCACCGGACAGTCCGGTGCACCACCGGACAGGTACTGTTCATAGTCCGGTGCAGATCTCCTTCCAAAAATAGAACAGTCGACCGCTGCAGAAATAGAGCCGTTGGCGCACCGGACACTGTCTGGTGCACACCGGACAGTCCGGTGCCCTTTGCTGACCGTTGGCGCGGCTGACCGTTGGCGCAGTCGACCGTTGGCTCACCGGACAGTCCGGTGCCTCACCGGACCGTCCGGTGAATTTTAGCCATACGCCGTTGAACGATTCCCGAGAGCGACAACTTCGCCGCAGAAGGCTCACCGGACAGTCCGGTGCACCACCAGACAGTCCGGTGAATTATAGCCGTACACCGCCGTCAGTTCCCGAGAGTGGCCTGTTCACTGGAGGCTGGCCTGGCGCACCGGACAGTCCGGTGTGCCATACTGCGCTGAGTCTTGGCTGTTCCAGCCAAGATATTTTCTTCTTCTCTTTTCTCTGATTCCAGCACTTAGACAAATATATTAGTACATAAAAACCAATGTACTAAGTATAGAATCATACCTTCTTGTTGATTTGCACTTCATCAATCATTTGGCACAAGATTACTCACTCAATACGTGTTGGGCACTTAATCACCAAAACTATACTAGAAATGGCCCAAGGGCACATTTCCCTTTCAATCTCCCCCTTTTTGGTGATTTATGCCAACACATCAAAAAGCAACTAAAAGAAGTGCAACATCAAAGCAATTGAGAACAAGAATTGTTTTTGATTCAAATTTGGCATATTTGGATCATTTTTTGTCACCACTTGGTTTGTTTTTGAAATCAAATTCAATTTCCTATCTCTAAGTCAAACACACTTGTTTAGGCATAAAGAGAGGTATTCCATGAGAAAAATTGATCAACAGCCAAAAACTCCCCCTTTTTTCATAGTCCTACATTCTCCCCATAAGAGACCAAATTTTGCACATAAGAGTATTTTGCCAAAACAAAAGTTCTAACTCTACTATTTTCAAAATTCTCAAGTGGTAGTTGATCCATTTGCTTTGGCCTTAATTTCTCCCCCTTTGGCATTAAGCACCAAAACGGGATCATTGTTGGCCCTTAAACCCCATTGCCTCACCAAAACAGTCAATTAAGAGTAAAAAGGCAATAAGAGTATGGAGATGAACTTGGAGTAAATTACCCTCTCATCGGAGTGCAGTGGAAGTCTTGCATGGTCCAAGTTCACCTTTTCCCTTTCAATCCACCTTTGAGACTAAATTAAGAAAACTCAAGCACACGGTTAGTCTCAAAGGGTCAAGTTGTAGCATTTCTCCCCCTAAATATGTGCATCATTCACACATGGACTTGTGAGGTCCGGGGATCTCTTGCACAACTTGAGCACCATAAATAAGCAATAATATGCATAAAGGAACATGATCAAAGGCATAAAACACATGTATGCTCTAGATCAATCCAAGTTACGTGAATCTAAGACATTTAGCTCACTACGCATCCTGCAAAAGGTCTTCTCATCTAAAGGCTTGGTAAATATATCGGCTAGCTGGTTCTCGGTGCTAACATAAAACACTTTGATATCTCCCTTTTGCTGGTGGTCTCTCAAAAAGTGATGCCGGATGTCTACGTGCTTTGTGCGGCTGTGTTCAACAGGATTGTCCGTCATACGGATTGCACTCTCATTGTCACATAGGAGTGGGACTTTGCTCAGATTGTAGCCAAAGTCCCAGGGGGTTTGCCTCATCCAAAGTAGTTGCGCGCAACACTGTCCTGCGGCAACATACTCGGCCTCAGCGGTGGATAGGACAACAGAAGTTTGTTTCTTTGAACTCCAAGACATCAGGGACCTTCCTAGGAATTGGCACATCCCTGATGTACTCTTCCTATCAACCTTACATCCAGCATAGTCAGAGTCTGAGTATCCAATTAAGTCAAAGGTAGACCCCTTTGGATACCAGATCCCGAAGCAAGGCGTAGCAACTAAATATCTAAGAATTCGCTTAACGGCCACAAGGTGACACTCCCTTGGGTCGGATTGAAATCTAGCACACATGCATATGCTAAGCATAATATCTGGTCTACTAGCACATAAATAAAGTAAAGACCCTATCATAGACCAGTATGCCTTTTGATCAACAGACTTACCTCCTTTGTTGAGGTCGACATGTCCGTCGGTTCCCATTGGAGTCTTTGCGGGCTTGGCGTCCTTCATCCCGAACCGCTTGAGCAAGTCTTGCGTGTACTTTGTTTGAGAGATGAAGGTACCATCCTTGAGTTGCTTCACTTGGAACCCAAGGAAGTAGTTCAACTCGCACATCATCGACATCTCGAATTTCTGAGTCATCACTCTGCTAAACTCTTCACAAGACTTTTGGTTAGTGGAACCAAATATTATGTCATCGACATAAATTTGGCACACAAATAGATCACCATCACAAGTCTTAGTGAAAAGAGTTGGATCGGCTTTCCCAACCTTGAAAGCATTAGCAATTAGAAAGTCTCTAAGGCATTCATACCATGTTCTTGGGGCTTGCTTAAGTCCATAGAGCGCCTTAGAGAGCTTACACACGTGGTCGGGGTACCGCTCATCCTCAAAGCCAGGGGGTTGCTCCACGTACACCTCCTCCTTGATTGGCCCATTGAGGAAAGCGCTCTTCACGTCCATTTGGAACAACCTGAAAGAATGGTGAGCGACATAGGCTAACAAAATGCGAATCGACTCTAGCCTAGCCATAGGAGCAAAAGTCTCCTCAAAGTCCAAACCTGCGACTTGGGCATAACCTTTTGCCACAAGTCGAGCCTTGTTCCTTGTCACCACCCCGTGCTCGTCCTGTTTGTTGCGGAACACCCACTTGGTTCCCACAACGTTTTGCTTGGGACGTGGCACCAGTGTCCAAACTTCATTTCGCTTGAAGTTGTTGAGCTCTTCCTGCATGGCCAACACCCAGTCCGGATCTAGCAAGGCCTCTTCTACCCTGAAAGGCTCAATAGAAGAGACAAAAGAGTAATCCTCACAAAAATTAGCTAATCTAGAGCGAGTTGTTACTCCCATGGTTATATCACCCAATATCTGGTCGACGGGATGATTCCTTTGAATCGTCGCTCGAACTTGAGTTGGAGGGACCCGTGGTGCTTCTTCCTCCACAATTTGATCTTCTTGTGCTCCCCCATGATCACACGCCTCCTTTTGAGAAACCTGTTCATCATCTTGAGTTGGGGGTGCACCATTGTTGAGGAAGAAGGATGATCTTGCACTTGGTGTTGTAGGAAACGGGTGTTGCCTAAGAGGGGGGTGAATTAGGACTTCTAAAAACTTTTACTAAACTAGGCCACAATTAAATCCCTAGAGCAAAACCTATGCAAATAATCAAACTAGAGTGCAAACTAGGTTTTGTCTAAGTGTTGCTATCTCTACCGCAAAGGCTAAGTTTCAATCTACACTAAATAAGTATGACTACAAGATTGAAACTTAAATGCTTAATATAAATGTGGAATGTAAAGAGCTAAGTAGAGAAGCAAACTCTCGTGGATGACGCCAGTATTTTTATCGAGGTATCCGGAACCACGGAAGGTCCCGACTAATCCTCGTTGGTGCCCTACGCAAAGGGAAGCCCACGCGAGGGCCAAGCACCACGGTCGAGTAACTCCGTAGAGAGCCGCGGGCCTTCTCCACGCGCAAGTGGTGCTCCGCTTCCGGCTCCTCTCAGACGCTCCCAGTCGTCTCCACTATCGAGCTTCCGGCCGAAACGCCGCGGGCCTCATTCCCTCCGGTACACGGTGGCGGCCGTGACACAAACGCGGTTGTCACGGTCTCGCAAGACTCTCGCCCCACTCGGTACAATTACAACGACTCATGCAAGAGCCGAGGGGTTGTGTGGTTTTACAAAACTCACTCAACTAACTAGGGTTCACCTAGAGCAAGCGCTAAAGCGGTCTAACTAACCTAAGCACTTCGCAAAGCACCTACGCTAATCACCGAGTGATTCTATTAAGCACTTGAGTGTTTGAGCTCTTGGAAATATGCACTATGTGTCTTGGTATGTTGCTTGGGCTCACACACTTGAGAATGGCCGGTTGGGGTGGTATTTATAGCCTCCACACCCCCAAACTAGCCGTTGGACAGAAAGCAGCAGCTTTCTATCGTCGGGTGCACCGGACAGTCCGGTGCACCACCGGACACTGCACAGTGGATGTCCGGTGCACGCCACGTCAGCCGACCGTTGGCGCCTGTAGCAGTCGACCGTTGGATTCGACCGTTGTCGTCTGCCCGTGGCACACCGGACAGTCCGGTGCACACTGGACAGTCCGGTGCTACAGCCAGAGAACGCCTGTCTGCGGCCTCTCTGCGCAGACTGTCCGGTGTCACACCGGACAGTCCGGTGCACACCGGACACCAATGTCCGGTGCGCCACCAGGCGCTGGCTGACAGCCCTCATCTTGGATTTCTTCGCTGATTTCTTCGGGCTTTTTTTGTTCTTGAGTATTGGACTCCTATATATCTTTTTATGTCTTCTTTTGAGGTGTTGCATCCTCATTGCCTTGGTCCAATTCTCTTCGCATCCTGTGAACTACAAACACAAACACTAGAAAACTTATTAGTTCACGGATTGTGTTTCATCAAACACCAAAACTCAATTAGCCAAATGGCCTGGGGTCCATTTTCCTTACAATCTCCCCCTTTTTGGTGATTGATGACAACACAACCAAAGCAAGCAAATAATACAAGTATTTGAATGAAAATATGCATTTTACTTGCTAAGATGCATGATTGTCCCCACAATGTGATATTATGGACTTAAGCCTCCCCCTAACTCCATAATTCACTTACTTCCTATTTTTGGACCAAATAACCAAAACCACTTGAAAAATCATTTGGAGATATAAAATTTTAAATTGGTGGTGTTTGGTGTTTGATATAGTTTCCATTGCTTTGGTCCCTAAACTTCTCCCCCTTTGGCATCAACCACCGAAAAGGAAGACATTAAAAGCATGTAGGAAGAAAATAAAAACTTGCCCTCATCAAGAAATTTATCAAATGATACCACTAGAAGGATATTAAATTAAACCATATGAATGATATCAGTTGAAAGGATTACTCCCCCTAAATGAGTGTTCTCTTTAGAAAGAAGTTTCTCCCCCTTTTTAGAGATGAAGAAATACTCCCCCTGACAGAGATCCTCTACTTAGGAAAAAGCATGTGAAAATTAGAGGTGCAAGACATGATTTGAAAAGACTAACTTCCCTTATGCATAGGTAATAGAATATGAATTAACCACTTATGCATTTTTAGCAACATGGAAGTATATGATATGAAATATAGTCTAATCAAATATTGGAGAAGACATGTAAATGATACTAGATGTAGTCTCAAAAGATACCAATTGAAAGTCACTGGCGAGCTTGAGAGATATGAGAGTTCTTGGAGATTTTGCAGTGGAAGATTGTTGTCTTTCTCCGGGGACCTTATTTTCCTTACAATGAGACTATCACAAGAAATAGACTTGAAAAGGTGTTAGTATCAAAGTGTTAGATTATAGAGTAACCTCCCCCTAAAGGTGTACATACAAGTTTTGAATACTTGTAGGAGACATGCACTTTGATTTGATATTAAGAGGGGCAAATTATCTGTAATCCAAACTTTGGCACATATAAGTTAAATGATACAACTTGTACAAATCAAAATTTTCAATTTATGCATCATTTACTATGGAGTGATATAGAAGCTATGTGCCGTGCTTAAATAAACATTTTAAGCCATGTAGGTTTGCTCAAGTATATGAATTTAAAAACAAGCAATCCTACCATATGATTTACCTAGTATGCATGATTTTAAACAAAAGTACATAACAAATGAAATACTAGGCAAGAAAGGTAAACTAGATAAAAGGAAGATAGATACGCATATCTAAAAACAAAAAGATACAATAAAACTAGTTACCTTAGTCATGGGTGGGAAATTTGGGTCCAAAATTTTCACTAACCCACTTGGCAATAAACTTGATCCAATATGATGTATCCCATGATATACATCCTAATTTTGCCAAGTCTCCAAATTTCCCGGAGGCCTTCGGTCCACTCACTTCCCTTTCGGGATCCAAACCTTCTTGGTGCTTTTCATGGTTGAAATTATTTCCTTTGGCACCCAGATGCGTTTGGCCCCCTTCCCTTTGTTGGCTTGCTTGTTGGCCTTGATTGCTATCACCTTTCCATTCTTTTTCTTTTTGATCAAATATGGTGTAGCATCCTTTTTGTTCACCTTTTTGATGTAGGTGTTGGAGATCTTGCTTGATGGCTTTTGCTTGAGCTTTTGCCTTTGTTTATCCCCGGTCATCGCCTTGCATTGGAAAGACTTGTGACCTTCTTTGTGGCATAGCCTACAAATCACGGCTTCTCCCTCCATAGGCTTGTTCACTCCCGCAGTGGTGTTATCCTGTGGAGGTCGGATTTGTTTGGCTTTGCCTTTCTTGTCATACAAAGCCTTGCCAAGGCGAGCCACTTCTTGCCTTAATTGTTTATTTTCCTTTGCAACCTTATCCGAACATGTTTCTGCAACAATATTCTCAACACGAACTTGGTTGCATGGGTTAGAATCATCAATTAAATCAAAGCAAGAAGTAGAAACATCCTTTTTAATAATTTCAGGAATTTCAACTAAAGATGCTTCTGGGGTGCTACCAATGTTTTCTAGCTTAGCAGTTAAGTCATTGTTGTGTATGCTAAGAATTTCCATTTTCTCTAGCAAATTTTCAATAGTATTTTGGGAGCTAGCTAACTTAGCCTTGAGTTTTTCATTCTTTTTAATAAGGCCATCATCGGTAGCAGTGGATGGAGCACTAGACTCTAATAGCTCAATTTTGGTTGACAACTCACTATTTAAGTTTGCAAAAGTTTCAAATTTTTCTAGCAAACCTTTGTAATCATTTTGGGAGCTAATCAACTTATTTTTCAAGGTTTTAAGTTGAGCTTTTTGTTTAGTGCAAACATCTTGAAAAAAATCAACGGCATTTGCAAGCTCATCTACAGAGGGCTTTCCCTCACCTTCATCATCACTACCACTTTCATCACTAGAGTATGGAATGCTTTTGTTACCTCTTGCCATAAGGCATTTGTGTGATGACCGTGATGAGCGTGATGAGGACCGGTGGCTGCGCGTCCTTGGAGGTTCATCTTCACTTGAAGAGTCATCCCAAGTTCTAACACTTGTTAGCGCCTTGCCTTTGCTCCTCTCCTTTTTGGGTTCGGCCATAGTTGGACAGTTGTCCCTGAAGTGGCCCTTTTCCCCACATGCAAAGCATCCTCTCTTCCTTTGCTTTTTCCTGTCAATGTTAAAGAGAAGATCTTCGACCTGCAGGGGCACACCAATTAGATTAATCTTGCGGATCATCCCCATTAACTTTCCGACGCGTCGGATTGTTTCTTCGTCCTCGGAGGATGATGTGCATGGTTGATTATCTTCATCATCATCAATTTCTTCTTCTTCCTCTTCTTCACTTGAGGAACTTGGAGTGGGAGCCTTCTTTTTGCCCTTCCTTTCATCACATGCAAAAGCATATGGCCTTGAGGAAGTTGGCTCCTCTCCCCGACACATTTTTCGCGACATCTCAAAAGCCGCGATTTTTCCAATTACAATGGTTGGGGTCATGTTACCCAAGTCCTCCATGTTGTGAAGGATAGTGATGATGCTCCCATATCTTCGTTGTGGTAGTAGGGAGATAATCTTCCTCACAATGTCCGCATCACCTAGCTTATTAATGCCAATAGAATTGAGCTCATTGATAATTAGATTCAAACGAGAATACATGTCTCTAACAAGCTCATCATCTTTCATAGCAAAAGAATTATACTCATTTAAGACTAGGCAATGTTTTTGCTCACGAATTATACTCATAGCAAACTAGATTGTCTAAGTGTTGCTATCTCTACCGCAAAGGCTAAGTTTCAATCTACACTAAATAAGTATGACTACAAGATTGAAACTTAAATGCTTAATATAAATGCGGAATGTAAAGAGCTAAGTAGAGAAGCAAACTCTCGTGGATGACGCCGGTATTTTTACCGAGGTATCCGGAACCACGGAAGGTCCCGACTAATCCTCGTTGGTGCCCCTACGCAAAGGGAAGCCCACGCGAGGGCCAAGCACCACGGTCGAGTAACTCCGTAGAGAGTCGCGGGCCTTCTCCACGCGCAAGTGGTGCTCCGCTTCCGGCTCCTCTCGGACGCTCCCCGCCGTCTCCATTATCGAGCTTCCGGCCGAAACGCCGCGGGCCTCGTTCCCTCCGGTACACGGTGGCGGCCGTGACACAAACGCGGTTGTCACGGTCTCGCAAGACTCTCGCCCCACTCGGTACAATTACAACGACTCACGCAAGAGCCGAGGGGTTGTGTGGTTTTACAAAACTCACTCAACTAACTAGGGTTCACCTAGAGCAAGCGCTAAAGCGGTCTAACTAACCTAAGCACTTCGCAAAGCACCTACGCTAATCACCGAGTGATTCTATTAAGCACTTGGGTGTTTGAGCTCTTGGAAATATGCACTATGTGTCTTGGTATGTTGCTTGGGCTCACACACTTGAGAATGGCCGATTGGGGTGGTATTTATAGCCTCCACACCCCAAACTAGCTGTTGGACAGAAAGCAGCAGCTTTCTGTCGTCGGGTGCACCGGACAGTCCGGTGCACCACCGGACACTGCACAGTGGATGTCCGGTGCACGCCACGTCAGCCGACCGTTGGCGCCTGTAGCAGTCAACCGTTGGATCCGACCGTTGTCGTCTGCCCGTGGCACACCGGACAGTCCGGTGCACACCGGACAGTCCGGTGCTACAGCCAGAGAACGCCTGTCTGCGGCCTCTCTGCGCACACTGTCCGGTGCGCCACCAGGCGCTGGCTGACAGCCCTCATCTTGGATTTCTTCGCTGATTTCTTCGGGCTTTTTTTGTTCTTGAGTATTGGACTCCTATGTATCTTTTTATGTCTTCTTTTGAGGTGTTGCATCCTCATTGCCTTGGTCCAATTCTCTTCGCATCCTGTGAACTACAAACACAAACACTAGAAAACTTATTAGTTCACGGATTGTGTTTCATCAAACACCAAAACTCAATTAGCCAAATGGCCCGGGGTTCATTTTCCTTACAGGTGTTCCTGTGGTCGCACATCTCCAATTGCCATGGTGCAAATTGCGTCCGTTGGAACATCGTCTTCATCTATATCATCAAGATCAACTTGCTCTCTTAGAGAGCCATTAGTTTCATCAAATACAACGTCGCTAGAGACTTCAACCAAACCCGATGATTTGTTGAAGACTCTATACGCCTTTGTATTTGAGTCATAACCTAACAAAAACCCTTCTACAGCTTTGGGAGCAAATTTTGAATTCCTACCTTTCTTCACTAGAATGTAACATTTACTCCCAAATACACGAAAATATGAAACGTTGGGTTTGTTACAGGTTAGGAGTTCATACGATGTTTTCTTGAGGAGGCGATGAAGGTAGACCTGGTTTATGGCATGGCAAGCTGTGTTCACAGCTTCCGACCAAAACCGCTCGGGCGTCTTGAATTCTCCAAGCATCGTCCTCGCCATGTATATAAGCGTCCTGTTCTTCCTCTCTGCCACACCGTTTTGCTGTGGTGTGTAGGGAGCGGAGAATTCGTGCTTGATTCCCTCCTCCTCAAGGAACTCCTCCACTTGAAGGTTCTTGAATTAGGACTCGTTATCGCTTCTAATCTTTTTCACTTTGAGTTCAAACTCGTTTTAAGCTCGCCTTAGAAAGCGCTTGAGGGTCTCTTGGATTTCTGATTTATCCTGCAAAAAGAATACCCAAGTGAAGCGGGAAAATCATCAACAACAACAAGACCATACTTACTTCCTCCTATGCTGAGGTAGGCGATGGGTCCGAAGAGGTCCATGTGAAGTAGCTCCAAAGGTCTTGATGTGGTCATCACATTCTTGCTGTGATGAGCGCTTCCCACCTGTTTGCCTGCTTGACAAGCTACACAAGGTCTATCTTTTTTGAAAAACACATTTGTTAGACCTAACACATGTTATCCCTTTAGAAGTTTGTGAATATTCTTCATCCCAACATGTGCTAGACGGCGATGCCACAGCCAGCCCATGCTAGTCTTAGCAATTAAGCATTTATCTAGATCGGCCTCCTCTTTTGAAAAATCCACTAAATAGAGTTTGCCATCTAGTATACCCTTAAAAGCTAGTGAACCATCACTCCTTCTAAAGACAAACACATCTACATTTGTAAATAGACAATTATAACCCATGTGGCATAATTGACTAATAAACAGCAGATTATAGCCTAGCGACTCTACTAAAAATACATTAGAGATAGAGTGCTCATTAGTGATAGCTATCTTGCCTAAGCCTTTGACCTTGCCTTGATTCCCATCTCCAAATATTATTGTATCTTGGGAATCCTTATTCTTGACGTAGGAGGTGAACATCTTCTTCTCCCCCGTCATGTGGTTTGTGCATCCGCTGTCGATAATCCAGCTTGAGCCCCCGGATGCATAAACCTGCAAGGCAAATTAGGCTTGGGTTTTAGGTACCCAACTCTTGTTGGGTCCTACAAGGTTAGTTATAATAGTCTTTGGGACCCAAATGCAAGTCTTGTCTCCTTTGCATTTGGCCCCCAACTTCCTAGCAATCACTTTCTTATTCTTACGACAAATTGCAAAAGCAGTATTGCAAGCATGGTAAATTGTAGAAGGTTCATTACAAACTTTCCTAGGCACATGAGCAACATTTTTCCTAGGCATATTTCTACCATGCACAGAAGAAGAACTTGATGCAATCATAGCATGTAAATCATAGACATAACTCCTATGTGCATTTCTAGAAAACTTTCTATCACTATAGTTGAAGGCATGATTTCTTTGAGCACTAAAACTAGCCATAGGAGCCTTCCCTTTCTCCTTGGCGGAGATGGAAGCCCTTTGACTTGTTAAGTTCTTGGCTTCCCTTCGAAAGCCAAGCCCATCCTTAATAGAGGGGTGTCTACCAACAGTGTAGGCATCCCTTGCAAATTTTAGTTTGTCAAAATCATTTTTGCTAGTCTTAAGTTGGGCATTAAGACTAGTCACTTCACCATTTAGTTTAGTAATGGATGCAAGATGTTCATTACAAGCATTAACATCAAAATCCTTGCACCTATTACAAATTATGACATGTTCCACACTTGAACTAGATTTGTTAGCTACCTCTAACTTAGCAATTAACTCATTGTTAACACTCCTCAAACTAGAAATAGATTCATGGCAAGCAGAAATTTCAGAGGATAAAATCTCATTTCTTTTAGTTTCCAAAACAAGAGATTTTTGTACACTAATAAATTTATCATGTTCTTCATACAATAAATCCTCTTGCTTTTCTAGGAGTCTATTCTTTTCATTTAATGCATCAATCAATTCATTGATCTTTTCTACCTTGGCTCTATCTAGACCTTTAAACAAGCTAGAATAGTCTACTTCATCATCACTAGACTCTTCATCGCTAGAAGAAGCATACGTAGAGTTATCTCGAGCGCTTACCTTCCTCTCCTTTGCCATGAGGCAGGTGTGACGCTCGTTGGGGAAGCAGGACGACTTGTTGAAGGCCGAGGCGGCGAGTTCTTCGTCGTCAGAGTCGGACGAAGAGCAATCCAAATCCCACTCCTTGCCAAGGTGCGCCTCGCCCTTTGCCTTCTTGTAGGATTTCTTTTTCTCCCTCTTCCCGCTCTTTTCTTGCCCCTGGTCACTATCATTATCGGGACAGTTAGCAATAAAGTGACCAGTCTTACCACACTTGAAGCAGGAGCGCTTTCCCTTTGTCTTGCTCTTGTTGGGATGCTCCTTGCGACCTTTTAGCGCCGTCTTGAAGCGCTTGATGATGAGGGCCATTTCATCCTCATTTAGCCCGGCCGCCTCTACTTGTGCTACCTTGCTAGGTAGCGCCTCCCTGCTGCTTGTTGCTTTGAGAGCAACTGTTTGAGGCTCGTATATAGGCATTGGGCCATTCAATGCCTCATCAACATATCTTGCCTCCTTGATCATCATACGCCCGCTTACAAACTTTCCGAGTATTTCCTCGTGCGTCATCCTTGTGTACCTAGGATTCTCACTAATTGAATTCACAAGATGAGGATCAAGCACAGTGAAGGACCTGAGCATAAGCCGGACGACGTCGTGATCGGTCCATCTCGTGCTTCCATAGCTCCTGATTTTGTTGACCAGGGTCTTGAGCTGATTGTACGTTTGCGTTGGCTCCTCTCCCCTGATCATTGTGAACCTCCCTAGTTCGCCTTCCACTAACTCCATCTTGGTGATCATGGTGGCGTCGTTCCCCTCATGAGAGATCTTGAGGGTGTCCCAGATTTGCTTGGCGTTGTCCAAGCCGCTCACCTTATTGTACTCGTCCCTGCACAAGAATGCTAACAAAACAGTGGTAGCTTGTACATTTTTATGGATTTGCTCATTAATGAAAACGGGGTTATCGGTACTATCAAAAAGCATTCCGTTTTCAACAATCTCCCAAATGCTTGGATGGAGAGAGAATAGGTGACTACGCATTTTGTGACTCCAAAATGGGTAGTCTTCTCCATCAAAGTGTGGAGGTTTCCCAAGTGGAATTGAAAGTAAATGAGCATTAGAGTTAAATGGAATACGAGAATAGTCAAAAGAAAAGTTTGAGTTGATCGTTTTCTTTTTCTCGTCGTAGTCGTCGTCTCTTTGGAAAGAAGAAGACTCGTTGCTATCGTAGTAGACGATCTTCTTGATGCGCCTCTTCTTCTTCCCGTCTTTTTCTTATGACTCGAGCTAGAGTCCAAGGGCTTATCATCTCTTGGCTCGTTGATAATGGACTCCTTTGTCTTGTCATTGACCACCATCCCCTTTCCCTTAGGATCCATCTCTTCGGGCGATTAGTCCCTTGCGTGAAGAGAACGGCTCTGATACCAATTGAGCGCACCTAGATGGGGGGGGTGAATAGGTGATCCTGTAAAAATCAAATACTTGAAGCCACAAAACTTGATTAGGTGTTAGTTCAATAGAGTCAAGTGGCTAAGGATCGAGCTCTTGTGAAACACAGTGGTCACAAAGAAAACAAGCACAAGAGACATGGAGATTTATCCTGTGGTTCAGCCAAGTATCACACTTGCCTACTCCATGTTGTGGCGTCCCAATGGACGAGGGTCACACTCAACCCCTTTCAAGTGATCCAATGATCAACTTGAATACCACGATGTTTTCCTTTCTTTCACTATTTCCCGTTCGCGAGGAATCTCCACAACTTGGAGCCTCTCGCCCTTACAAATGATGATCACAAAGAGGCACGGAAGTAAGGGAGGGAAGAGCAACACACACAAGACTCAAAGAACGAGCACAATCACGCACACAAACCACAACTTGAGCTCACAACATGATGCGAGGAGTTCACTACTCAACTAGAGCTCAAGTCACTTATCACAAAGAATCGAATGCGCGAGAATGGAGTCTTGATGCTTAGAGATGATCAAAGAATGCTTGGGTGTCTCCTCCATGCGCCTAGGGGTCCCTTTTATAGCCCCAAGGCAACTAGGAGCCGTTGGAAGCAATCTGGGAAGGCAATTCTTGCCTTCTGTCGGGTGGCGCATCGGACAGTCCGGTGCACCACCGGACAGGTACTGTTCACAGTCCGGTGTAGATCTCCTTCCAAAAATAGAACAGTTGACCGTTGTAGAAATGGAGCCGTTGGCGCACCGGACACTGTCCGGTGCACACCAGACAGTCCGGCGCCCCCTGCCGACCGTTGGCGCGGCCACGCGTCACGCGCGGATTGCGCGGCTGACCGTTGGCGCCGTCGACCCTTGGCTCACCGGACAGTCCGGTGCCTCACCGGACCGTCTGGTGAATTTTAGTCGTACGTCGTTGAACGATTCCCGAGAGCGACGACTTCGCCACAGAAGGCTCACCGGACAGTCTGGTGCACCACCGGACAGTTCGGTGAATTATAGTCGTACACCGCCGTCAGTTCCCGAGAGTGGACTGTTCACCAGAGGCTGGCCTGGCGCACCGGACACTGTCTGGTGCACCACTGGACAGTTCGGTGTGCCAGACTGCGCTGAGTCTTGGCTGTTCCAGCTAAGATATTTTCTTCTTCTCTTTTCTCTGATTCCAGCACTTAGACAAATATATTAGTACATAAAAACCAATGTACTAAGTCTACAATCATACCTTCTTGATGATTTGCACTTCATCAATCATTTGGCACAAGATTACTCACTCAATACGTGTTGGGCACTTAATCACCAAAACTATACTAAAAATGGCCCAAGGGCACATTTCCCTTTCAAGGAGTCATCATGACTTGGAAGAATGCAACAGGCCTCCATAAGATCTTTATATTTTTATCACAAATTATCACCACTTACAATCTCGTGGTCAAGACTTATGGCTCTTTTAGTGCCAAGGACCAAGGACATATTAATGCCCAATTTAGCTTCAAGCTATGTGGCGATGTGGGATTTCATGGCTATTTTTCTACCTTCTTACTTCTGGCAGATCAGATATAGGTTATGGTAAGCATGCCATGGGGTGAAATCCAATGTAGTTCTACTACATAAACCCCATTTATATGTCGTTCCAAGTTTGACCTTTATCGTTTTGGTTACAGTATATACCATATTCGTCAAAGGACTATCCCAAGTTAATTCAGTAACTAGGGGTATTTACAATTTTGAGAGATGTATGCAACACAAGCATAAAGGTCCTAGATAGGACGAGCAAAGTGGTTCTACAGGAACACACAATGGTTTTCACACCAACATAGTGCAAATTTTCTCAGAATAACCTCTCGGTATACTCGTAACTTCGTGTTGCTAGCGGTTACATGTCCTTTTATCTCATAGTTTGTTTCATGT
Source organism: Zea mays (assembly GCF_902167145.1). NCBI lineage: Eukaryota > Viridiplantae > Streptophyta > Magnoliopsida > Poales > Poaceae > Zea > Zea mays. The sequence continues at coordinate 135,190,503 of NC_050104.1, forward strand.
CATTCAACGACAAAGAGAGCAATGTGCTAACATCTGGTTGAGCAATGTATGACTGATATTTCTAGTCTTAAATCATCTGGTAAGGACTTTTTGCTTACTAATTGAAAGGGAAATAGGATCAAACCTTTTCCTATATGAATTTTGGTGGTTGAATTGCCCAACATAAACAATTGGACTAACTAGTTTGCTCTAGATTATGAGTTCTACAGGTGCCAAAGGTTCACAACAAACCAATACAAGTCAAAAGATAGGGTTCAAAACTAAGGAGCAAAGTATACCGAAGGCAGCCATGGTCTGGTGCACCGGACTGTCCGGTGCACCACCGGACAGTGTTCGGTGTACCAGGGTGGATCAAATCAAACTTGCCAGCTTCGGGAATTTAGGAGGCCACTACGCTATAATTCACCAGACTATCCGGTGTAACATCGGACTGTCCGGTGTGCCAGCGGAGCAACGACTACTTCACGCCAACGGTCGCCTACAAGTGAACAGTAAAAGCAAACAGTGCGCGCCTGCGTGCGTAGAAGTCAGAGCAGGCGCCAGAAGGCGCACCGGACAATCTACAGGACCTGTCCGGTGCACCACAGGACTATCCGGTGGCCCCAATTGTCAGAGCTCCAACGGTCGGAACCCAATGACCTGGTGACGTGGCTGGCGCAACGGACAGTGTCCAGTGGCGCACGGACTGTCCGGTGCGCCATATGACAGAAGCCTTCACCAACGGCCATATTGGTGGTTGGGGCTATAAATACCCCCTAACCACCACTCTTCAAGGCATCCAAGCATTCATTACACCTCATTCAATACAAGAGCAATACACAACACTCCAAGACACAAATTGAAGCCTCCGATCGAATCAAAGTCTCCAATTCAACTCTAGTTTTTAGGACTTGTGAGGAGATCGACTTGTGTTCTTTTGTTGCTCTTGTTGTTTGGTTGGCTTTCTTCTTTCTCTCATTCTTACTCTCAAAACCTTGTAAGCGAAGCAAGAGACACCAATTGTGTGGTGGTCCTTGCGGGGTCTAAGTGACCCGGGAAATCAAGGAAGGAAGCTCACTCGGTCTAAGTGATCGTTTGAGAGAGGGAAAGGGTTGAAAGAGACCCGTCTTTGTGACCACCTCAACGGGGAGTAGGTTTGCAAGAACCGAACCTCGGTAAAACAAATCACCGCGTCTCACTCTTCATTTGCTTGTGATTTGTTTTCGCCCTCTCTTTCGGACCCGTTTATATTTCTAACGCTAACCCCGACTTGTAGTTGTCCTTAAGTTTATAATTTTCAGATTCCGCCTATTCACCCCCCTCTAGGCGACTTTCACTAATATAATCCCAATTTATGATGTCTTCTATGCCAAAAACGCTTTCATGCATTATTATATATCTTCGGGTTACTTCGGGTAAAACTTTATGCACGAGGAGAGAGCAGAGAATTATTTATTTGTGTTTCATTGTATTTCAATTTAATTTCCCAGATTTCCAAGCACTATAGAGCTTGATATAGTTGTTAGGGCCACTTGGCGATATATATAAATATATGATGTCACACAACACAATCAAATAAAATATAGAGCCAAACAAAATTGTTTATGAAGGTTGCGCTATGCTGTGACTTCAGGGGCTCGAATAATCCACCACATTCCACGCGAGTACAAGCTCCAGCGTATCTGGCATCAACGTGCGTGTGGCCAGCAAGGCTACGACAACGAATAAGCCTACGTAACAAGCGCAACAGGCGCAATTGTGGCTCGATAGTCGGGGTACATGATAAGTCCACGCAACATGCGCAATAGGTGCAATTGTGGCTCGATGATCATGCCAGACGAACCGTGCCTGTAGGGCATGCGAAAAATACGCGACTCGGTGATGGCAGTCCGACTCAATGGGAGTGGTCCGACCAAGTGAGAGTGCAACATAGCAATCACATGACGCAACCAAGTTCGTACGACACAAATAATGCGTCATGTTGCCAGGGCGCAGCCAATATTTAACCAATGCCATAACTTAGCCGATTAATAACGCAGCCTAATCAACGTGTCTGAGTACCCACCATGCAATTTAATCGCTCGATGTGAGTCCAAAAGCTCAACATAATATAAATATTTAGAGCGATTTAAGTATGTACAATACAACCTTCATATGTATTTTAATTTTCTGCTAAGTATCTGAAAGGGAATTAGGCTTACACCTATTTCCTAATTGATTTTGGTGGTTTAATTGCCCAACACAAATAATTGGACTAACTAGTTTGCTATAGTCCATAAGTTCTACAGGTGGCAAAGGTTCACAATAAGTCAATAAAAAGACCAGGAATGGGTTCAAACAAAGAGAGCAAGGGACAGCCGAAGTCTGTGCTGGTCTGGCGCACCGGACTGTCCGGTGTGCCACCGGACAGTGTCCGGTGCGCCATCGGACTGTGTCCGGTGCATCAGGGAACTCCAAGCTGAACTCTTCACCTTCGGGAAATCTCAGAGGCGCTTCACTATAATTCACCGGACTGTCCGGTGCACCACCGGACAGTGTCCGGTGCCCTAGGGGAGAGTGACTCTGAACTCGCCAGCTTCGGGAATCCGCTCCGCTAAAATTCACTGGACTGTCCGGTGTAACACCGGACTGTCCGGGGAGCCAGCGGAGCAACGACTACTTCGCGCGCAACGGTCGGCTGCAACGCATTAAATGCGCGCCTGCGCGCGCAGAGGGACAGAGCACGCGCGGGTGGCACACCGGACAGCCTATAGGGCTTGTCCGGTGCACCACCGGACAGCCAGGCGGGCCCACAAGACAGATCTCCAATGGTTGGAACCCAACGACCAGGTGACGTGGCTGGCGCACCGGACTGTCCGGTGCGCCATGCGACAGACAGTCTCCCAACGGCCACTTTTGGTGGTTGGGGTTATAAATACCCCCAACCACCCCACATTCAAGTCATCCAAGTTTTCCATCTTCCAACTACTTACAAGAGCTCTAGCATTCAATTCTAGACACACAAAAGAGATCAAATCCTCTCCCAATTCCACACAAAGCTTTAGTGATTAGAGAGAGTGATTGTTGTGTTCTTTTGAGCTCTTGCGCTTGGATTGCTTCTTTCTTTCATTCTTTCTTGCGAACAACTCAATTGTAATCAAGGCAAGAGACACCAATTGTGTGGTGGTCCTTGCGGGGAAGTTTGGTTCTCGTTTTATTGAGAAGAGAAGCTCACTCGGTCCGAGAGACCGTTTGAGAGAGGGAAAGGGTTGAAAGAGACCCGGTCTTTGTGACCACCTCAACGGGGAGTAGGTTTGCAAGAACCGAACCTCGGTAAAAACAAATCCTTGTGTCTCACGTCTTATTCGCTTGCGATTTGTTTTTACGCCCTCTCTAGGACTCGATTATATTTCTAACGCTAACCCAGCTTGTATTTGTGCTTAAGTTGTTAAATTTCAGATTCGCCCTATTCACCCCCCCTCTAGGCGACTTTCAATTGGTATCAGAGCCCGGTGCTTCATTAGAGCCTAACCGCTCGAAGTGATGTCGGGAAATCACGCCAAGAAGGAGATGGGGACCAGCGAGAAGCCCATTACAAGCCACGGGGAGGCTTCATCGGAAGAGTCCCGCAACAAGGGGAAAGGGAAGGAGAAGAAATCTTCTTCCCACAAGTCGCATCGGAGAGGCGACAAGCACAAGAAGATGAGGAAAGTAGTCTACTACGAGACCGACTCTTCATCACCATCGACCTCCGGCTCCGACGCGCCGTCCGTAACTTCTAAGCGCCATGAGCGCAAGAAGTATAGTAAGATTCCCCTACGCTATCCTCGTATTTCAAAACGTACTCCTTTACTCTCCGTTCCATTAGGCAAACCACCGGTTTTTGACGGTGAAGATTATAATATGTGGAGTGACAAAATGAGGCATCATCTAACCTCACTCCACACAAGCATTTGGAATGTTGTTGAGTTTGGTGTACAGGTACCATCCGTAGGGGATGAAGACTACGACTCGGACGAAGTGGCCCAAATCCACCACTTTAACTCCCAAGCCACCACTATACTCCTCGCCTCTCTAAGTCGAGAGGAGTATAATAAGGTGCAAGGGTTAAAGAGTGCGAAGGAAATTTGGGACGTACTCAAGACCGCGCACGAAGGAAACGAGGTGACAAAGATCACCAAGTGGGAGACGATCGAGGGGGAGCTCGGTCGCTTCATGCTTCACCAAGGGGAGGATCCGCAAGCTATGTACAACCGCTTGAAGACCTTGGTGAACCAAGTGCGCAACCTCAGGAGCGAAAAATGGGATGACCATGAGATGGTCAAGGTTATTCTTAGATCCCTCGTTTTTCTTAACCCTACGCAAGTTCAATTAATTCGAGGTGATCCTAGATACAAGCTAATGTCTCCCGAGGAGGTTATAGGAAAATTTGTAAGCTTTGAGCTAATGATTAAAGGCTCAAAGAAAATCATCGAGCAAGGCATATCCTCCACGCCCGAGGCACAACCCGTCGCATTCAAGGCAACGGAGGAGAAGAAGGAAGAGTCTACATCAAGTAGACAACCAATCGACGCCTCTAAGCTCGACAATGAGGAGATGGCGCTCATCATCAAGAGCTTCCACCAAATCCTCAAGCAAAGGAGGGGGAAGGACTACAAGCCTCGCTCCAAGAAAGTGTGCTACAAATGTGGTAAGCCCGGTCACTTTATAGCAAAATGTCCTATTTATAGTGACAGTGACAGGGGCGACGACAAGAAGGGGAGAAGAAAGGAGAAGAAGAGATACTACAAGAAGAAGAGCGGCGATGCCCATGTTTGCCGGGAGTGGAACTCCGACGAGAGCTCCACTGACTCCTCCTCCGACGAGGACGCCGCCAACATCGCCGTCACCAACGTCGGCCACAAGTGCCTCATGGCAAAGGACGGCAAAAAGAAGAAGGTTAAATCCAAATCCTCCACTAAATATGAGTCCTCTAGTGATGATAATGCTAGTGATGAGGAGGAAAATTTGCGTACCCTTTTTGCCAACCTAAACATACAACAAAAAGAAAAATTAAATGAATTAATTAGTGCCATCCATGAAAAGGATGAACTCTTGGACACCCAAGAGGACTTCCTAATCAAGGAAAACAAAAAAGCATGTTAAGGTTAAAAATGCTTACGCTCTAGAAGTTGAAAAATGTGAAAAATTATCTAGTGAGCTAAGCACTTGCCATGATACTATTGCCAACCTTAGAAATGAAAATGCTAAACTTATTGCTAAGGTTGATTCCAATGTTTGTAATGTTCCAATTCCCAATCTTAGAGATGATAATGTTGATTTACTTGCTAAGATTGAAGAATTGAATGATTCTCTTGCTAGCCTTAGAAATGAAAATAAAAAATTGACTGCTAAGGCTAAAGATTTTGATATTTGCAATGTTACTATTTCTAACCTTAGAAGTGAAAATGATATATTGCATTCAAACCCTCTACATCTACCGTTGAGCATACTTCCATTTGCACTAGATGTAGAGACATTAATGTTGATGCTATCCATGACCATCTAGCTTTAATTAAGAAACAAAATGATCACATAGCTCAACTTAATGCTAAAATAAATGAGCATGACTTAGAAAATGAAAAGTTTAAATTTGCTAGAAGCATGCTCTATAATGGGAGACGCCCAGGCATCAGGGATGGCATTGGCTTCCAAAAAGGAGACAATGTCAAACTTAATGCCCCTTTTAAAAGATTGTCTAATTTTGTTAAGGGCAAGGCTCCCATGCCTCAAGATAACGAGGGTTACATTTTGTACCCTGCCGGTTATCCCGAGAGCAAAATTAGAAGAATTCATTCTATGAAGTCTCACTCTGGCCCTAATCATGCTTTTATGTATAAGGGTGAGACATCTAGCTCTAGGCAATCAACCCGTGCTAAATTGCCTAAGAGGAAAGGTCCTATTGCATCAAATGAACACATTGTTTCATTTAAAACTTTTGATGCATCTTATGTTTTGACTAACAAATCTGGCAAAGTAGTTGCCAAGTATGCTGGGGGCAAACACAAGGGCGCAAAGACTTGTGTTTGGGTATCCAAAGTTCTTGTATCTAATGTCAAAGGACCCAAAACTGTTTGGGTACCTAAAATCAAGAACTAAACTTGTTTTGTAGGTTTATGCATCCGGGGGCTCAAGTTGGATTATCGATAGCGGGTGCACAAACCACATGACAGGGGAGAAGAAAATGTTCTCCTCCTACGAGAAAAACCAAGATCCCCAACGAGCTATCACATTCGGGGATGGAAACCAAGGTTTGGTCAAAGGTTTGGGTAAAATTGCTATATCTCCTGACCATTCTATTTTCAATGTTTTTCTTGTTGATTCATTAGATTACAATTTGCTTTCTGTTTCTCAATTATGTCAAATGGGCTACAACTGTCTATTTACTGATGTAGGTGTCACTGTCTTTAGAAGAAGTGATGATTCAGTAGCATTTAAGGGAGTGTTAGAGGGTCAGCTATACTTAGTTGATTTCAATAGAGCTGAACTCGACACTTGCTTAATTGCTAAGACTAACATGGGCTGGCTCTAGCATCGCCGACTAGCACATGTTGGGATGAAGAATCTTCACAAGCTTCTAAAGGGAGAACACATTTTAGGACTAACCAATGTTCATTTTGAGAAAGACAGGATTTGTAGCGCATGCCAATCCGGGAAGCAAGTTGGCGCCCATCATCCACATAAGAACATCTTGACGACTGACAGGCCACTAGAGCTCCTCCATATGGACCTATTCGGCCCGATCGCTTACATAAGCATCGGTGGGAGTAAGTACTGTCTAGTTATTGTGGATGACTATTCTCGCTTCACTTGGGTATTCTTTTTACAGGAAAAATCTCAAACCCAAGAGACCTTAAAGGGATTCTTGAGACGGGCTCAAAATGAGTTCGACTTGAGGATCAAGAAAATTAGAAGCGATAATGGGACGGAGTTCAAGAATTCACAAATTGAAGGCTTCCTTGAGGAGGAGGGCATCAAGCATGAGTTCTCTTTTCCCTACACGCCACAACAAAATGGTGTAGTGGAGAGGAAAAATAGAACTCTATTGGACATGGCAAGAACCATGCTTGATGAGTACAAGACTTCGGATCGGTTTTGGGCCGAGGCGGTCGACACCGCCTGCTACGCCATCAACCGATTGTATCTACACCGAATCCTCAAGAAGACATCATATGAACTCCTAACCGGTAAAAAGCCCAATATTTCATATTTTAGAGTCTTTGGTAGCAAATGCTTTATTCTTGTTAAAAGAGGTAGAAAATCTAAATTTGCTCCTAAGACTGTAGAAGGCTTTTTACTGGGATATGATTCAAACACAAGGGCATATAGAGTCTTTAACAAGACCTCAGGACTAGTTGAAGTTTCTTGTGACGTTGTGTTTGATGAAACTAACGGCTCTCAAGTAGAGAAAGTTGATCTTGATGAGATAGGTGATGGGGAGGCTCCGTGCGTCGCGCTAAGGAACATGTCCATTGGGGATGTGTGTCCTAAGGAATCCGAAAAGCCTCCAAATGCACAAGATCAACCATCCTCCTCCACGCAAGCATCTCCAACAACTCAACATGAGGATGAAGCTCAAGTTGATGAAGGAGAAGATCAAAAAGATGAGCCACCTCAAGATGACGGCAATGATCAAGGGGGAGATGCAAATGATCAAGACAAGGAGGATGAAGAACCAAGACCGCCACACCCAAGAGTCCACCAAGCAATCCAACGAGATCACCCCGTCGACACCATCCTCGGTGACATTCATAAGGGGGTAACCGCTAGATCTCGTGTTGCACATTTTTGTGAGCATTACTCTTTTGTTTCCTCTACTGAGCCACACAGGGTAGAGGAAGCACTTCAAGATTCGGATTGGGTGGTGGCAATGCAAGAAGAGCTCAACAACTTCACTAGGAACGAGGTATGGCATTTAGTTCCACGTCCTAATCAAAATGTTGTAGGAACCAAATGGGTCTTCCGCAACAAGCAAGATGAGCATGGTGTGGTGACAAGGAACAAAGCTCGACTTGTGGCCAAGGGATACTCCCAAGTCGAAGGTTTGGAGTTTGGTGAAGCCTATGCTACTTACCATGGCTTCAAGCTTTACCAAATGGACGTGAAGAGTGCCTTCCTCAATGGACCAATCAAGGAAGAGGTCTATGTTGAGCAACCTCCCGGCTTTGAAGACAGTGAGTATCCTAATCATGTCTATACGCTCTCTAAGGCGCTTTATGGGCTCAAGCAAGCCCCAAGAGCATGGTATGAATGCCTAAGAGATTTCCTTATTGCTAATGGCTTCAAAGTCGGAAAGGCCGATCCTACTTTATTTACTAAAACTCTTGCAAATGATTTGTTCGTATGCCAAATTTTTGTTGATGATATTATATTTGGGTCTACTAACGAATCTACATGTGAGGAATTTAGTAGGATCATGACACAAAAATTCGAGATGTCAATGATGGGGGAGTTGAAGTACTTCTTAGGATTTCAAGTGAAGCAACTCCAAGAGGGCACCTTCATTAGTCAAACAAAGTACATTCAAGACATTCTAAACAAGTTTGGGATGAAGGACGCCAAGCCCATCAAGACACCCATGGGAACCAATGAGCATCTCGACCTCGACACGGAAGGTAAATTCGTAGATCAAAAGGTATACCGGTCGATGATAGGTTCATTACTCTATTTATGTGCATCTCGACCGGACATTATGCTTTCCGTATGCATGTGTGCAAGATTCCAAGCCGACCCTAAGGAAGCTCACCTTACGGCCGTAAAACGAATCTTGAGATATTTGGCTTATACTCCTAAGTTTGGGCTTTGGTATCCTAGGGGATCCACATTTGATTTAATTGGTTATTCGGATGCCGATTGGGCAGGGTGTAAAATTAATAGAAAGAGCACATCAGGGACTTGCCAGTTCTTGGGAAAATCCTTGGTGTCTTGGGCTTCAAAGAAGCAAAATTTTGTGGCTCTTTCAACCGCCGAAGCCGAGTACATTGTCACAAGCCATTGTTGCGCACAACTACTTTGGATGAGGCAAACCCTCAGGGACTATGGTTACAAATTAACCAAAGTTCCTCTTCTATGTGATAATGAGAGTGCAATCCGCATGGCGGATAATCCCGTTGAGCATAGCCGCACTAAACACATAGCCATTCGGTATCACTTCTTAAGGGATCACCAACAAAAGGGAGATATCGAGATTGCATACATTAATACTAAAGATCAATTAGCCGATATCTTTACCAAGCCATTAGATGAACAAACTTTTAACAAACTTAGGCATGAGCTAAATATTCTTGATTCTAAGAATTTCTTTTGATGTCTTGCATACATAGCTCATATATTATACCTTTGATCATCTCTTTCATGTGATATGACTAATGTGTTTCTTCAAGTCCATTTCATGCTAAGTCATAGATTGAAAGGGAAAAGGAGTCTTCGGCGAAGACAAGGCTTCCACTCCACTCCATCACTCATCCTTCGCCGTCGCTCCGAGCATCTCTCCGTCTTTTGGTATAATCTTCACTCATATTATTTGTTTGCCAAAGGGGGAGAAAGTAGTTCATAAAAGGGCTTATATTTCACTCAAAGTATCCATTTTTGGCGATTCATGCCAAAGGGGGAGAAAGTATTAGCCCAAAGCAAAAGGACCGCACCACCACCTAATTTTAAAAATGATTTTCAAATTGGTATCTTCTTATGTTCAAAATAGGGAGAAAATAGTATTTTCAAAATTGATATCTTAAAACCCTCTTGAACTCTAAGAGGAGGCTTTTATTGAGGGGAAGTTTTGTTTAGTCAAAGGAAAAAGCATTTGAAACAGGCGGAGAAATTTTCAAATCTTATAAATGCTTCTCAAAAATCTTATTCATTTACCTTTGACTAATTGCAAAATGTCTTTGAAAATATTTTACAAAAGAATTTGCAAAAACAAAACATGTGGTGCAAGCGTGGTCCAAAATGTTAAAATTATAAAGAAACAATCCATGCATATCTTATGAATTTCTATTGGCTCAATTCTAAGTAACCTTTGCACTTACAAATATGCAAACTAATTCAATTATGCACTTCTATACTTGCTTTGGTTTGTGTTGGCATCAATCACCAAAAAGGGGGAGATTGGAAGGGAATTAGGCTTACACCTATTTCCTAATTGATTTTGGTGGTTGAATTGCCCAACACAAATAATTGGACTAACTAGTTTGCTCTAGTCCATAAGTTCTACAGGTGGCAAAGGTTCACAATAAGTCAATAAAAAGACCAAGAATGGGTTCAAACAAAGAGAGCAAGGGACAGCCGAAGGCTGCCCTGGTCTGGCGCACCGGACTGTCCGGTGTGCCACCGGACAGTGTCTGGTGCACCATCGGACAGTGTCCGGTGCACTAGGGAACTCCAAGCTGAACTCTTCACCTTCGGGAAATCTCAGAGGCGCTTCACTATAATTCACCGGACTGTCCGGTGCACCACCGGACAGTGTCCGGTGCCCCAGGGGAGAGCGACTCTGAACTCGCCAGCTTCGGGAATCCGCTCCGCTAAAATTCACCGGACTGTCCGGTGTAACACCGGACTGTCCGGTGAGCCAGCGGAGCAACAACTACTTCGCGCACAACGGTCGGCCGCAACACATTAAATGCGCGTCTGCGCGCGCAGAGGGACAGAGCACGTGCGGGTGGCACACCGGACAGCCTACAGGGCTTGTCCGGTGCACCACCGGACAGCCAGGCGGGCCCACAAGACAGAGCTCCAATGGTCGGAACCCAACGACCAGGTGATGTGGCTGGCGCACCGGACAGTGTCCGGTGGCGCACCAGACTGTCCGGTGCGCCATGCGACAGAAAGTCTCCCAACGGCTACTTTTGGTGGTTGGGGTTATAAATACCCCCAACCACCCCACATTCAAGTCATCCAAGTTTTCCATCTTCCAACTACTTACAAGATCTCTAGCATTCAATTCTAGACAAACAAAAGAGATCAAATCCTCTCCCAATTCCACACAAAGCTTTAGTGATTAGAGAGAGTGATTGTTGTGTTCTTTTGAGCTCTTGCGCTTGGATTGCTTCTTTCTTTCATTCTTTCTTGCGAACAACTCAATTGTAATCAAGGCAAGAGACACCAATTGTGTGGTGGTCCTTGCGGGGAAGTTTGGTTCACGTTTGATTGAGAAGAGAAGCTCACTCGGTCCGAGGGACCGTTTGAGAGAGGGAAAGGGTTGAAAGAGACCCGGTCTTTGTGACCACCTCAACGGGGTGTATGTTTGCAAGAACCGAACCTCGGTAAAACAAATCCTTGTGTCTCACGTCTTATTCGCTTGCGATTTGTTTTTACGCCCTCTCTCGGACTCGATTATATTTCTAACGCTAACCCGGCTTGTAGTTGTGCTTAAGTTGTTAAATTTCAGATTCGCCCTATTCACCCCCCTCTAGGCGACTTTTAGTATCTACTATAGGAAATAAAAAGCAGAAACAAACACATCATATATAAAAGGGAATTTCCCATATTTAAGCATGTATTTTTCTACTACTTATTTGTGACAGGAAATAATTAATTAATATAAAAACTACAACAAAAACCATGTTTTATTTGCACAAGAAGCGGGCATCTAGTGTCAACAATAGGCTCGGATTCATAGCTCAAGATGCATACAACACATCCATAGCGTTAGTTGTTATGGAGGCTTTTGGCTAAGTGTTTTTTCAAATAATTAAATGAATAGATAATGAAATAATGGAGACACTCCATGGGATCATGCACATGCGCAATCCGCTTGCACCGTGCGTCATAAAAGGAGTCAACAAAGAGAAACAGTTTTTTCGCATGCACCGCTTTGACCGGGCAACTATTTTTTTTCGTGCAGCAACTCCTTTCGGATCACACAGGCTCAACACCATGACAACGAGTCCATGGCGTACGGATCGCAATGCATGCACAACAGTAGATCAAGAACACTATATTCGATCTACAAGCCATACCGATCAATTACGTAGAGGAAAAATCGAAGTCTCTCGCGTAGGAGAGTTCGGCAAGACCGGAGACCAGCCGGTTTAATGGAGAGTTGATGCAGATCTGATCTCGCAACAACGTCGAGGTACAACGTGCTGATAACGTGTTAAGAACTATGTTACCACAGATCACCAGATCCGCTCACTTCCCTCCTGTCAGTAGATTAGGCGCGAGAAGCTGTAGAAGACCCGTCTCCCATCCCAACAAGCATGACAGAGGAAACACACGAGACACAGGATATAGGGCTAGGCCTCTGGACTCTTTCTGATCTCTATCTTATGAGGGGGTGTACAGATTCCTTATATAGAGATGTGAGACTACTCAGAAACAAAACAAGTATTTGTCCACATATCCTAACTAAGGCCCTGTTTGGGAGAGCTTCACTTCAAGAATTTCAATTTCGTTCTAACTTCTTCAACCCAAACAGGTCCAGCTCCACGAGCTTTAGTTTTAAAAAAAATCGAAACTAGAGGCCCGTTTCATGAAATTCATGAAGCTCCTTATAGGGTGCTTCAAAAACACTGTTTTTATATCTCCTCATGAAGCTGTACGAAAATTACCCACCATGTCACTGGTTACGCAACATACAACTTCCGTTCTCTCTGGCGACAACACACTAATCATCAAGGGTAATCAAGGAAACCCACACAAATTAATTGTACTATAGAAGTTGGAGTCCATATACAAACCAAACGTTTCTAGAACTCACTTAACAATTTACTGGAGCTGTTTTATAGTGAAACTGGAAAACCAAAGCTAAAGTTTCCCTAAAGTTACTTAACGGTCCCAACGGCCATGGGTTTCAGTGGTCACTGGCCGCCGCGAGTGGGAACAAGCGCCAGGAACGGCAGATCTAGATGCAGTAGCCCATGTGAACCAGCGCTCGTGACGTGGGGCGTGCTCGAGGCCCAGCACATGGCGCCAGGCAGCAGTGGACCTTATCTCGGCCCAAATTTAACCAGCTTCCTGGTTCAATGGGCCCATACGATAGATGCTACTGAACCTTGTGGCAATAAAAAAATGTGCACTTGATACAGAATTTGAAGGGGAAAACACTTCACTCATGTCTGCAACAGCACATTCTAATAGCTCAGCATGCCATTTCCGAGATGAAATGAAAGCAAGAGAGGGTGCATGTTCTATTGGCAAAAAGAGTCTTCAATCGGTAAAAAGAGTCTAATACAGCGGAACAAAAAAACAGAGCCGGAAATGCAAACCAAGAATATAGCAATATGTTATTCTCTCTGTCCCAAATTAAAATGTATTTTAAATAATTAATAAATTCATATAATACTTGATGAATGTGTCAGGTACCTAAAAACCAGGTATCCTTAAAAGCCCGTACCCTAAGATGACCGGTATGGGGACGAATCGAACAAGTCTTCGTCGAGCAACCTAGCGAGGCGGGACTGTCGACCAAGTCTCTATCGAGCAACCCACCGAGACGGGACGAGCGACCAAGTCCCCGTCAAACAACCTAAGGAGGCAGGACAGACGACAAGCTCCCTAGCAACAAAACCTGCAAGAGGAAAGGGTCTACCTAATATTATTGAGCCACGTCAGGGCGACAAGACACGTCACCACGAAACCGCGTCCGAGCCATGAGCACATTACACAGAGGTCTCTATCAGACACGGCGGTACGCCCCACATCTATCCTCAGATACGTCCTCACTAACTCGTGTGGTCGGTCAACTCCGGTCGCGATGATCTCAGCACCAGAGTCTCTATAATGGCTCGTATACCTGAAAGGACGAAACAATACGCCACACCAGGTGTATGTCTACGCGTGCTGAAGGGTGACACAAGGGACATGACGGAAGATGGAGTTATACTAAACACGACACTAAACCTCGCCATGAGACCACTATGCGGAACCCGCCAAGTACCATTACGTTAACATGATACAAGTTACAGGGACTCAAACGCTGGACGGACAAGACAAAATACCATGCCAAGGGTACGACAGCGCCCGCCTATACGGACGACGCCAGGAGGGCTAAAACAACCTAGAAGCAGCAATATGGGGACTCCCGAGTAGAATACAAGTTGCCACTGTAAAGACCACATTTGAGCTGTAAAAGGAACCTTCTTTCTACACACAAGCACATCAGATGTAACATATTCCACTGCAATTCAATTATCAGCACCACCCTGGACTAGGGCTCCGTCCTGAACCAGTATAATCCCGTGTCCCACTTCCTCAGCCCAAATCACAGCAATTCACCATTCGGAGTATCACCACCCACCGAACATAAATCTATTGTCCACCCAATTTCCGAAACCACAACAAAATGTGTTTTATATTTTTATCTAGATCCGTCATTATCTATTTGAATATAGACAAATAAAATCAACGAATATTATTTTGGGAGGGAGGTACTGTTTTAGGTCTGAAATAGAGCGCACAGCAGAGCAATTTCATATAATTTTAGATGCTCGTCTCAGTCTCTCAGATCCAAAGATTTTCGTTAAGCTCAAATTAAAGCGCGTGGATTTTACGCGTCTTGTCTTAGAGTAGCAGCTCTGAGTGGAACGATCATGCAGATTCAGAGCGCATGGCAGCACGAGTAGTCTTCGGATCAGCCGATCTGAGTCAAGTATCATTTCATATTATTAGAGCACATACATACAAGTGTTTATGTATGTATGTATAATTAGGTTTGCATGCATGCATGGAGTTTATTTCTTTTTTTTTTTCTAGCAATCAAGGATGGAGTAATATCAGAATGGTTTAATGATCATACCGGAATGATTTGAAGAAAAAGAACAACAAGATGGATGGATGAGATGGGACCCCTACTCCCTCCTCATAACGTCGAAGAAACGAGGCCCATCGCAGCATCCCCTGATTAGATGGTCGACTGACTACATGTAATCACGCACCTGGCACTTGGCAGAATTTTTTAGAAGCAACATATCGATCAGGAATGATGAGCTGAGTTTCTGGACTACCAACCATTATTAAACGATAACAGAGCAGCACGACAAGCAACAGAGTACGTACCCTAGTTCCATTCTTCGTGTTGTAGTCTGTTCCATAAACTATGAGCTGAGGTAACCTCCCATCAGCGACTTGCTGCACGCACGGGTTGTTCGGGACAGTATGCGCCTAAAGACGCCAACCCAACTGGAAAACGTAAAATAGAAAACGCCCTATGACACTACGCCATCACTCCTCATCAGCTTCACTTGTCCAGCGCTCAGCTCTGAACATGCCCCCCACCCAGACACACACAGACCTTCAGATACTGTTTGTACCGAAACAGCGGCATTAGGATACCGCTTAACCATATAGTAATCTTCCCGAGTCGACGAGTCCACCGATAGATTGGACCATCTGATCAACACTTGTGGCAAATGGCTGAAACCTCCTGCACCTCCTTCTTGATATTATCATCATCCCCTTTCAAAGTAACCTCCACCCCTGCATCATGAAAGACCAAGACCTTGTTTGCCCAATCACATTCCATAGGGCTATGTGATTTCAGCCAGTCATAACCCAAGATGGCGTCATACGGTCCCAGATCCAACACTCTCATATCAGTGTGGAACGTGTGGCCATTTGCGCACCAGGCAAGCTGAGGAACCAACAAATCCGACGTTAGGGACTCGCCATTTGCCAATGTGAACCTGGCTGGAGGACAAGAAACAGCAGACAAACGAGCCCGAGCCACCAGATTCTTGTTGATAAAGCAAGTAGGACTCCCGGAATGAATTGACAACAGCAACGTAACTTTGTTCTTCAAAAGACCCCGCACCTTCATGCACCCTTTACCAGTAGTACCACTGATCGCCTTGGCCTTGACTGCTGTGGACGAGGACCTCGACTGGAACACTGACCTTGTCGACCTTCCTTTGTATTGATCATTCAGTTCATCCTGCAACTTGGCAATTAGTACTGCTCGATCCAAAGTGGTGGGCATCTGAGATTGCACCGCCCCTTGCAAATCATACTCCAGACCCCAAATAAACTGAGTGACAAAGAGCACCTCACCCAACTTTGGGTTATGCAGCGATACCATGTACCGTGCTTCCTCGAACGCCCGCACAAACTCGTCCAGTGACCCCGTCTGCCTGAGACCCATCAATCTCCTCATCGCCTTTGGATACTCGTCTGCGCCAAACTTGTTCAACACATCCCGAGTAAAATGATTCCACCCCGTCCTCTGTTTCAGTCTATGCACGTGAAACCAGCGAGCAGCAATCCCTTCCAAGTGCAGAGACGCCACTTGTACCCACATAGCTTCAGAAACCTTGAAAATATGGAAGTAATCCAAACACTTGTCCAACCAAACTCTCGGATTAGCACCATCAAACTTTGGGAATGACATCTCAGGCAGTGGATTGATCTGAACACCCTTCTGAGGACCCTTCCGTACCTGAACAGGGGGTGAAGACCTAGATGACGGGCTGGTGGATCCGCTCCTCCTGGACTTCTCCGTCTCCGCCGCCATGGATTCCAGCTGTACCCGCGCCAGCAGCTGCCCAGATTCCTCCACTTGACGCGACAGAACAGAACGCTCCTTCGCCGCCTGCTTGGCCGCCTGCGCCGCGACCTCCGACTGCTCCACCAACTGGCGCTGGACCTTGGCGAACTTTCCCAGGCGCTGATTCATGTTCTCCAACGAATCCAACGCCCGCTCCCAGTTCTCCGCGACTTTCACCCTCTCCGCGGCCATCGCGTCCAAGACGAAATGAGTCTGTACGGAAGGCTTCGCCATAGGCGCCGTTGTGACGGCTCCGTCGATCAAACCCCCACACCAAGGATAGCTGGCTGAGTACAACTAGAGCCAGTCGCGAGCGACACCGAGCAAACTTGAGAAGCAAGTTGAAAATGTTTTTACCCAGTCCCCACGCACACCACTTGGCTAAATAGCCGGTTTACAACATGATAATTTCATCTCTACACCACTTGGTAAATATAGAGATGAAATTAGGTTTTGAGTGAGTTTGTAAATTTAGTAACTTGGTTTACATAATTGTTCGAGAAAGTCTTTTTGAAATTTCTTAAATTCTTATTTAGAGAGTTATTTACACAGCTACTAAAAATGCTCTTAGGTATATAAGGTCATTCTCAATGATAGTTTTATAGGAGTTTCACTCATTAAATGGTGTGCTATGTCAGCATTTTGGATGATGTGGCAACTAATTAATGAAGAAAGGGGTAGATTTTTTCATGGGGATGAAAACATGTATATAGTGTTACCTAGACATATTATCTCTTGTATGGTACCTATAAAACCATGTCAAATGAAACTCTCCACTACGGGAGACAGTTTCAACCAAAACTCCAGTTATTTATTAATTATGCGGTATCTTATAAATTTAAGAGGTATTTGGTTTCTAGTGACTAATTTTTAGTCTATCTATTTTATTCCATTTTAATTACTAAAATATTAAATACGGAAATTGACAAAAAAATAGTCACTAAAAAGCAAACATCCACTTACCAAACCAAACACGCCCTCCCTGTCAGTCGAGCAAGGGTCCTCCCGGTAACCTAAAACCCAAGACAAACCATCCAACGGTCCATTAGCACGGTCCCGTTCAGCCAACGGCCAGATGGGCCACCGAGTACCTTTGTGCTCTCCGATATATTAGTCCAGCCCCAAGCCCTAGAAGAGCTAAAACCCTTGCGGCGGCTACCTTTTCCCCAGCTCCCTCTCGTCTCGCGGCCGCCGCAGGCGAAACCCCCTCATCGCTTCGCGCTGTCCACCGACGAATCTTCCCCAGGTTCGAGGGATTTTACCGTCTCAACAGCTCGATTCTGTTGGCGCACGCGTTGCTATGTCTAATTTGGTTCCGTGATCCTTCGCTCGATGCATGTTAAGAGCGTGTGTATCTGTTGTTTCAGCTGAGTTAATCGGGGACTGGTCGTGTGCGGAGATGTTGGTGCTCTTCGAGACCCCCGCGGGGTTCGCCCTATTCAAGGTGCTCGACGAGGGGAAGCTCGACAAGGTCGAGGTGAGTGACCCCCGCTGCAATTTCTAAAGTCTGTTATTGATTGGGTTCCTTAAATTTGCTCTGCTCCATGCTTTTGTATTGAACCATCAGTGCTAATGTGCTATGCCTTTGTGTTCTTGTTGGCAGGATCTATGGAAGGAGTTCACGACGTCGGACTCAGCGAGAAAGGTCTGTATAGGATCAGCCACATTATGACATTATGTGTTTGTCGTTTTGAACAGATGGCACCGACTTAAGTGTCTCACTAACTCTTTTATTTCAGTGGAACACTGTGGACGTAGCCACTAGATATGTACTTCTACTTAGCTTAGGGTAGCTTAGATGGCTATGTTTTAGAATGTGTTTTCCGTAAGCTATTTCAAACATTTCACATTTCAAGCATCAAGCTACCAAATGCCAACAGATTTGTGCTGCACATATGGATGAAGCCACTTGGAAATCATGCATACCGTGTATCGTAACAAAGTTACTGTTTTCGTTCAAATGCAAAATAAGAAATAAGAAGAAAACTTGATGAGTCGTCCTATTCTCCGCTTCTGTACCTTTACTAGTTTTCTGTTCTGACTGATAACAGAGAACTTCCCTGTAGGTGGTCGAGCTGAAGGCTTTCAACAAGTTTGAGAACACATCTGATGCCCTATCCGCGGCAACCCTGATTATTGATAGCAAGCCTAGCAAGGGTCTGCGCAAGTTCTTGCAGAAACATTGTGAGGGTGAAACATTAGCAGTAGCTGATTCTAAGCTTGGAAATGCTATAAAAGAAAAGCTGGTCAGTAGTATTTCCTTGTTTTTTTTTACTTTTTGTGAATGACCAGCACTCGTGACATTTTAATTGTGTTGCAGAAAATTGACTGCCTTCACAATAGTGCTGTGATGGAGCTGATGAGAGGACTGAGAAATCAGCTTACCGAGCTTATAACTGGGTTGGGTGCACAAGACCTTGGTCCAATGAGCTTGGGATTGTCCCACAGCTTGTCTAGGTATAAGCTGAAGTTCAGCCCTGAGAAGGTGAGTCTTTTATCGGTGCCACTGGCAATCTTATTATTCATGTTGTTATATGCTCTATTTCTGGCTTTTATTGTGTCATCATTTGTGCTTGGCATTATGTACTGGTTTCCATATTGTACTCATGCACTTTTATTCTTTGATTGCCTGTTGGTGCATCTATATTATCTTTTGCAGCATTCAAAATACGTAACATCTTATGAGTTTTGACTATTTAAGATTCTTCTAGATTTTGCTATTAAATAATTATTTTGACATGTTAAGTGATTTTTTATTGTTTGTGTTACACAGGTTGATACAATGATCATTCAAGCCATTGGATTATTGGATGATCTTGACAAGGAGCTTAACACTTATGCCATGAGAGTTCGTGAATGGTATGGCTGGCACTTTCCAGAGCTCACCAAAATAGTTACAGATAATATACAGTATGCCAAAGTTGTGAAGATGATGGGCAACAGAGTTAATGCAGTCAACCTTGACTTCTCTGAGGTGATTATTGACATCTAAATATGATATACAATTCATATTAAGGACATTGTTTAGTAAGGTCTGTTGTTTTCAGATATTGTCAGATGAAGAGCTAGAAACACAGCTAAAGGAGGCAGCAGTAATATCCATGGGAACAGAAGTTAGTGACCTTGACTTATCGAATATCAGAGAGCTATGTGATCAAGTGCTGGCCCTTTCTGAGTACAGAGCCCAGCTGTATGACTATTTAAGAAGCAGGATGAACACTATTGCACCAAATTTGACAGCACTGGTGGGTGAATTAGTTGGTGCTCGCCTTATTGCACATGGTGGAAGTTTGTTAAATTTGGCCAAGCAGCCTGGTAGCACAATTCAGATACTTGGTGCAGAGAAGGTTTGTTTACTTGTGAATGGATGATTCTGGAAACCATTTTTTTCTCCAATTTCCACCTCTTCTGAGTGTGTTTGTGTGCCTTGTGTGAAACAACGGTTTAGTATGACATGCTTATGTTGTCTGCTAGAATTATCTAACATCCTGCGAAACATGTGAATTTCTTGTTTCGTGTCCTTTTTTTAAAAAAGTTTATTCTCTAATAATGCCATAGTGATGTCAATTGATGTCATGTGTTAGCATTATTTAGTTTGCTGTCTGCTAGAATTTGCTTTCTTTTCTTAGAACTAAGATTTATTATTTAGTTTTGCTGTCTGCTAGAATTTTCTTTCTTCGCTAAGAACTAAAGATTATGTTTCTCACCAGGCTTTATTCAGAGCTCTAAAGACAAAGCATTCTACACCTAAGTATGGCCTCATCTACCATGCATCCTTAATTGGCAAGGCTTCTCAAAAGCACAAGGGAAAAATCTCTCGTTCTCTTGCTGCAAAAACAGCTCTTGCTATCCGGTATGATGCCCTTGGTGATGGTGAGGACAACTCCATTGGCACTGAGAGTCGACTTAAGGTATATGCACACTATGGATTTTTTTGCTTTTCATATCTAGTATGATATACATGCCTTGTGACACATGACAATTGAACAGCTTGAGACACGGCTTCAAGTTCTTGAGGGTAGAGAACTTGGGAAATCTGCTGGTTCCACAAAGGGGAAGCCCAAGATAGAAGTGTATGAAAAGGACCGGAAGAAGGGTACTGGGGCTTTAACAACTCCTGCTAAGGTAAGCATTATTTTGACATCTCACTCTCCATCTGAGAAGGCTTTCGGATAATGAATGGTTGGTCTGAACACATGCCCAGCCCTTCAAAAAATATGTTTGTCAGAACTTTGAAATGTTCTAGTTTTGGACCGTTTTAACTAGGGGATCGTATCCAGTGCACAAGGGTCACGCCGTGCACAAATGCACAAAACGAAACCTGGTCGTCCGTCTCCCATCCAACGGCCGTCGTAAATTTGCAGATGAACCCTCCCGCAGCCTCCGTAGCTTACCGAGTCTGTTTTGTGAAAAACCCCCGCGCCGTCATGTCGTTGGATGGAAAATAGACGGCCAGATTTCGTTTTGTGCATTTGTGCACGGCGTGGCCCTTGTGCACTGGATACGATCCCTTTAACTAGTTACCGTGAAAAGGTGTCCCATTGGTTTTATTTGAAGTATTGTTAGGCAAACACTTCTTTTGTTGAAGTAGGCTTATCATACTTTTTTCTATGTAAATACTGCAACATGAACTTGTTTTGACTTGATGCTTTGATTTTCTTTTAGACATATAACCCTGCAGCTGATCTGGTACTCACGGAAGAAACACCAAAGAAGTCAGAATTGGCTTCAAAGAAGAGGAAACATAATGAGGTGGAAACTGAACCATTAGCAGAGCCTGCAGAGGAAGCAATCCAGGAGGATGGTGACCAGGAGGATCGGAAGAAGAAGAAGAAAAAGAACAAGGAAAGCAAGGAGGCTCCTGCTGGTGAAGGTGATGGTGAGAAGAAAAAGAAAAAGAAGTCTAAGGAGGTCGAGGAAGAGCCTGTTGTGGCTGCTGCTTCAGAAGTTAAGAAGAAGAAAAAGAAGTCTGACGCTGATGGTGAGGATGTCGCAATGCAAACCGAAGAATCAGGTAAGAAAGAGAAGAAAAAGAAGAAAAAGGCGTGCTGATGATGAGTGAGACATTCACACTGGAAGAGAATTTGCGGGTACCAAACTACCAAAGGCTGGGACTCAGCTGTTCTGTAAAATGGATTTGCGGGTAGAAACGATATCGACATCAGTTTTTTTGGACCCGGCTTGTATTCAAGTACTTGCTCGATCCTGGTGATGATGGAATTTAAGTTTTGCTGTTGCAACCTGATATATTAGTACGATGATTGTCATGGTAACGCGGCAGCTGAGAGATCTTCCATGCTCAATGTTGACCCGAACGTGCTCTGGTAATTGGTAGTTTTAATGCTGGAGGTCATGGTTAAAATTGGCAGAGAAACAAGTAGTGGCTGATATTTTAGCAAAAAATAGACACGTTTTGATTCTTAGTTTTTGTTCTCTTGTGAGTCTTGAGCACATTCCTGAAATTGTACTATTCAGGTGGCTCTCAAAAGCTTTCAATGGAGTGTTTTTTAGCCTATCTAAATAATTTGCATTTAAGGTTTAAATGAAAGTTACCCTTAAAAACTTGCAAGTTTTCTATGTACATGTAACGGATAAAAGTGGATATCCGAACTGTTTGAATAAATTTAATATTTTAATATTAATATAGATGTGTATGAAATTTGATGATTTTTCTTATGTCAACTATAATTTGATGTTGATCCTTGCAACAACTATAATTATAACGGCTACAAACTAATCTCTAACTATGTCAAGTATCCAATGCACTCAATGAACATACACGCCTAGTGCATATTGAGCCATCATGTTCATTTATATGCTCTCTAAATGTCTTGTGTGTGTGCTATCCCGTGCCTTTTCGAGGGCCCTATCTAATGCACCATTATGTACCTTACTAGACGGTGCACCATATCTGGTGCACACTAGACTACGTAGTGCTTGGATGGAAATCTATATAGTAAATACAAGTCGACAACATGTGGCGTAATTGCAAAGGACGCGTCAAAGCAAAACAACTTCATGAAGGGAGCATGATCGCCAGATCAATGTATCAAAAGTTGGTCCATTGCTCCATTTTAGTCCTATAAGTGGATAATCACTAGAGGTAGTTTAGAAAAGAAAAAAAACCCTTATAATTAAGGGGAAGGGCCCCACAATGAGCCATCTCTTTAGACTTCATTTTGTAGCCTTCTATTTGGGTTTATCTTCATTTTTTTTGGAGATCCTTAGGTGCTTTGTGTTTGTACAACTATGTACTTGCAAATTCGAAAAGTGTGGCCTTAACCATAGTGTGACCTTCGTATTTTAAATTTCCATGCAAGTCTGATTGGTGTTGAGCTCTTAAGTTGAATTCCTTCTCTCTTACTCTTTTGATTGAGTTTTTGGTTTGATCTTTACTTTTCAGGTTGGAGAAGTGTGTTGAGGTCGATTTTGTTTTTAGAAACTATTCTAGAATCATTGTCACCTCTAGTATGGGTTGATTCAATTTATGGACAAGTTTTCTAACCAAATTGTACTTTTAACAAAACTTTAACTCGTGTTTGAGTTTTTTTGATCTAGCACTCAAGTTTGATCATTTGGTGCTCAAACTCCTAGAAGCTCCCTCTTTTCTCTATAGCTATGTCCTACAAATTTTGAGGTCAATTGGAGCATTTTTGTTCGAGTGGCACTACAACGCCCTTAGGTGGCACTGTCGCGCCTCGACACTGCTGGACTCCTGAGCGACACTACCGCTCTGACCTGAGTGGCTCTCGCTTGGTTCCTTTTCAGACTTTCCAATTTACGAACTGAGTTACATTTGTTTTGGTAGAACCATAATCTTCCTAGGAACAAGTTAAGGGCATCCAACCATCATTTGGTTGAGGTGTTCTTGATTTGAAATTTTTGGAGAGTTTTTGGTGTCATAGAGGTTTGGGCCAACTTTAGGAATCAAGCCAATATTGCCTTAGTGCAGAAGATTTTTATTGGCTCCCATTCACCTTCTCTAGTTGCCTATTTGAAAGTCGCCTAGAGGGGGAGGTGAATAGGCAAATCTGAAATTTATAAAGATTAAGCACAACTACAAGCTAAGGTTAGCGTTAGAATTAAAGTCGAGTCCGAAAGAGAGGGCGAAAACAAATCACAAGCAAATAAGGCGGATAACACGGTGATTTGTTTTACCGAGGTTCGGTTCTTGCAAACCTACTCCCCGTTGAGGTGGTCACAAAGACCGGGTCTCTTTCAACCATTTCCCTCTCTCAAACAGTCACCTAGACCGAGTGGGCTTCTCTTCTCAATCAATCGGGACACTAAGTCCCCACAAGGACCACCACACAATTGGTGTCTCTTGTCTTGATTAAAAACGAGTTGGAAACAAGAAAGAAGGAAGAAGAAAAACAATCCAAGCGCAAGAGCTCAAATGAACACAATTGTCTCTCTCACTAGTCACTATTTGATTGGAATGATCTTTGGACTTGGGAGAGGATTTGATCTCTTTGTTTGTGTCTTGGAATGAAGTCTAGAGCTCTTGTATGAGGTTTGATGGCTGAAAACTTGGATGCTTTGAAGTGTGGTGGTTGCGGGGTATTTATAGCCCCAACCACCAAAAGAACCGTTGGTGGAGGCTGATGTCGTATGGCGCACCGGACACTGTCCGGTGCGCCAGCCACGTCACCAGTCCGTTGGGTTCCGACCATTGGAGCTATGACAAGTGGGACCATCGGACAGTCCGGCGGTGCACCGGACAATCACTGTTCACTATCCGGTGCGCCTTCTGACGCCTGCTCTGACTTCTGCGTGCGCAGTGAACACTGTTCACTGTTCCTGTACCGTTGCAGACGACCGTTGGCGCTTGGAGCCGTTGCTCCGCTTGGTGCACCGGACAGTCCGGTGAATTATAGCGGAGCGGCCTCCTGAATTCCTGAAGGTGGCAAGTTCAGAGTGGAACTCCCTGGTGCACCGGACACTGTCCGGTGGCACACCGGACAGTCCGGTGCGCCAGACCAGGGCTGCCTTTGGGTTGTCTTTTGCTCTCTTTATTTGAACCCTTTCTTGGTCTTTTTATTGGTTTGTTGTGAACCTTTGGCACCTGTAAAACTTATAATCTAGAGCAAACTAGTTAGTCCAATTATTTGTGTTGGGCACTTCAACCACCAAAATCAATTAGGAAAAGGTGTAAGCCTATTTCCCTTTCAATCTCCCCCTTTTTGGTGATTGATGCCAACACAAACCAAAGCAAATATATGAGTGCAAAATTGAACTAGTTTGCATAATGTAAGTGCAAAGGTTTCTTGGAACGAAACCATAATTATTTCTACTAGATATGCATGGATGGCTTTCTTCTTATTTAAAATTTTGGACGACGCTTGCACCACTTGTTTTGTTTTTGCAAATTCTTTTGTAAATTCTTTTCAAAGTCCTTTTGCAAATAGTCAAAGGTAAATGAATACGATTTTGAGAAGCATTTTCAAGATTTGAAATTTTCTCCCCCTGTTTCAAATGCTTTTCCTTTGCTAAATAAAACTCCCTCTCAATCAAATTCTCCTCTTAGTGTTCAAGAGGGTTTTGGATATAAATTTGAAAGGGGTTATACCAATTTGAAATTGAACCAAACACAAGATACCAATTTGAAACACTTCTTTAAATACAAATTGAAAAACTAAGTTTTTGGAAATTGGTGGTGGTGCGGTCCTTTTGCTTTGGGCTAATACTTTCTCCCCCTTTGGCGTGATTCGCCAAAAATGGATACTTGTGAGTGAAATATAGGACTTTTACTTTCTCTCCCTTTGGCAAATAATATACGAGTAAAGATTATACCAAGTTGGAGAGCGGTGCGGAGCGACGACGAAGGATGAATAATTCGATGGAGTGGAGTGGAAGCCTTGTCTTCGCCGAAGACTCCAATTCCCTTTCAATCTATGACTTAGCATGTAATACGCTTGAAAACCACATTAGTCATAGCACATGAAAGAGAGATGATCAAAGATATAGAAATGAGCTATGTGTGCAAAACATCAATCAAAATTCCTAGAATCAAGAATATTTAGCTCATGCCTAAGTTTGGTAAATGTTTTCTCATCTAATGGCTTGGTAAAGATATCGGCTAATTGTTCTTTGGTGTTAATATATGCAATCTCGATATCTCCCCGTTGTTGGTGATCCCTCAAAAAGTGATACCGAATGGCTATGTGTTTAGTGCGGCTATGCTCAATGGGATTATCCGCCATGCGGATTGCACTCTCATTATCACATAGAAGAGGAACTTTGGTCGATTTGTAACCATAGTCCCTAAGGGTTTGCCTCATCCAAAGCAATTGCGCGCAACAATGGCCTGCGGCAATATACTCGGCTTTGGCGGTAGAAAGAGCGACATAATTTTGTTTCTTAGAAGACCAAGACACCAAAGATCTTCCCAAGAACTGGCAAGTCCCTGATGTGCTCTTTCTATCAATCTTACACCCTGCCCAATCAGCATCGGAATATCCAATTAAATCAAAGGTGGATCCCCTGGGATATCAAAGGCCAAACTTAGGAGTATAAACTAAATATCTCAAGATTCGTTTTACGGCCCTAAGGTGAACTTCCTTAGGATCGGCTTGGAATCTTGCACACATGCATAGGGAAAGCATAATATCCGGTCGAGATGCACATAAATAGAGTAAAGAACCTATCATTGACCGGTATACCTTTTGATCTACGGATTTACCTCCCGTGTCGAGGTCGAGATGTCCATTAGTTCCCATGGGTGTCTTGATGGGCTTGGCATCCTTCATCCCAAACTTGGTGAGTATGTCTTGAATGTACTTCGTTTGGCTAATGAAGATGCCCTCTTGGAGTTGCTTGACTTGAAATCCTAGAAAGTACTTCAACTCCCCCATCATAGACATCTCGAATTTTTGAATCATGATCCTACTAAACTCTTCACAAGTAGATTTGTTAGTAGACCCAAATATGATATCATCAACATAAATTTGGCATACAAACAAATCATTTGCAATTGTTTTATTAAAGAGAGTAGGATCGACATTGTCGACTTTGAAGTCATTAGAGATAAGAAAATCTCTTAGGCATTCATACCATGCTCTTGGGGCTTGCTTGAGCCCATAAAGCGCCTTAGAGAGTTTATAAACATGGTTAAGGTACTCACTATCTTCAAAGCCAGGAGGTTGCTCAACATAGACCTCCTCCTTGATTGGTCCATTGAGGAAGTCACTTTTCACGTCCATTTGATAAAGCCTAAAGCCATGGTAAGTAGCACAGGCAAGTAAAATGCGAATTGACTCAAGCCTAGCTACGGGTGCATAGGTTTCACCGAAATCCAAACCTTCGACTTGTGAATATCCCTTGGCCACAAGTCAGGCTTTTTTCCTTGTCACCACACCATGCTCATCTTGCTTGTTGCGGAAGACCCACTTGGTTCCTACAACATTTTGATTAGGACGTGGAACTAAATGCCATACCTCATTCCTTGTGAAGTTGTTGAGTTCCTCTTGCATTGCCAACACCCAATCCGAATCTCTTAATGCGTCTTCTACCCTGTATGGCTCAATAGAAGACACAAAAGAGTAGTGTTCACAAAAATGAGCAACACGAGATCGAGTGGTTACCCCCTTATGAATATCACCGAGGATGGAGTTCACGGGGTGATCTCGTTGTATTGCTTGGTGGATTCTTGGGTGAGGCAGTCTTGGACTGTCATCATCTTCCTTGTCTTGATCATTAGCATCTCCCCCTTGATCATTGTCCTCCTCTTGAGGTGGCTCCTCTTTATCTTCATTTTCATCATCTTGAGCTTGATCCTCATCTTGAGTTGGTGGAGATGCTTGCATGGAGGAAGATGGTTGATCTTGTGCTTGTGGAGGCTCTTCAGATTCCTTAGGACACACATCCCCAATGGACATGTTCCTTAGCACGACGCACGGAGCCTCTTCATCATCTAGCTCATCAAGATCAACTTGCTCTACTTGAGAGCCGTTAGTCTCATCAAACACAATGTCACAAGAAACTTCAACTAGTCCAGTGGACTTGTTAAAGACTCTATATGCCCTTGTGTTTGAATCATAACCAAGTAAAAAGCCTTCTACAGCCTTAGGAGCAAATTTAGATTTTCTACCTTTTTTAACAAGAATAAAACATTTGCTACCAAACACTCTAAAATATGAAACATTGGGCTTTTTACCGGTGAGGAGTTCATACAATGTCTTCTTGAGGATTCGGTGAAGGTAGAGACGGTTGATGGCGTAGCAAGCGGTGATGATTGCTTCCGCCCAAAACCGGTCTGAAGTCTTGTACTCATCAAGCATGGTCCTCGCCATGTCAAGTAGAGTTCTATTCTTCCTCTCCACTACACCATTTTGTTGTGGCGTGTAGGGAGAAGAGAACTCATGCTTGATGCACTCCTCCTCTAGAAAGCGTTCGATTTTTGAGTTCTTGAACTCCGTCCCGTTGTCGCTTCTTATTTTCTTGATCCTCAAGCCGAACTCATTTTGAGCCCGTCTCAAGAATCCCTTTAAAGTCTCTTGGTTTGAGATTTTTCCTGTAAAAAGAATACCCAAGTGAAGCGAGAATAATCATCCTCAATAACTAGACAGTACTTACTCCCGCCGATGCTTATGTAAGCGATCGGGCCGAATAGGTCCATGTGGAGTAGCTCAAGCAGCCTATCGGTCATCATGATGTTCTTGTGTGGATGATGAACACCAACTTGCTTTCCTGCTTGACATGCGCTACATACCCTGTCTTTCTCAAAATGAACATTGGTTAGTCCCAAAATGTGCTCTCCCTTTAGAAGCTTATGAACATTCTTCATCCCAACATGGGCTAGTCGGCGGTGCCAGAGCCAACCCATGTTAGTCTTAGCAATTAAGCAAGTGTTGAGTTCAGCTCTATCAAAATCTACTAAGTATAGCTGACCCTCTAACACTCCCTTAAATGCTATTGAATCATCACTTCTTCTAAAGACAGTAACACCTATATCCATAAAAAGACAGTTGTAGCCCATTTTGCATAATTGAGAAATAGAAAGAAAATTGTAATCTAAAGAATTTACAAGAAAAACATTGGAAATAGAGTGGTCAGGAGATATAGCAATTTTACCAAGTCCTTTGACCAAACCTTGATTTCCATCCCTGAATGTGATAGCTCTTTGGGGATCATGGTTTTTCTCGTAAGAGGAGAACATCTTCTTCTCCCCTGTCATGTGGTTTGTGCACCCGCTATCGATGATCCAACTTGAGCCCCCGCATGCATAAACCTACAAAATAAGTTTAGGCCTT
Organism: Zea mays; assembly: GCF_902167145.1. Classification (NCBI taxonomy): domain Eukaryota; kingdom Viridiplantae; phylum Streptophyta; class Magnoliopsida; order Poales; family Poaceae; genus Zea; species Zea mays. The sequence goes on from NC_050104.1 coordinate 135,219,228, forward strand.
GTTCTTAGGTACCCAAACGGTCTTGGGTCCTTTCACATTAGAAACAAGCACCTTGGGTACCCAAACACAGGTCTTTGATCCCTTATGTTTGCCCCCAACATATTTGGCAACTACTTTGCCTGATTTGTTAGTTAGCACATAGGAAGCATCAAAAGTCTTAAATGAAATGTTATGATCATTTGATGCAATCAGAGTTTTCTTCCTAGGCAATTTTGCATGGGTTGATTGCCTAGAACTAGATGCCTCACTCTTATACATAAAAGCATGATGAGATCCAGAGTGAGACTTCCTAGAGTGAATTCTCCTAATTTTGTGCTCGGGATAACCGGTAGGGTATAAAATGTAACCCTTGTTATCCTGAGGCATGGGAGCCTTGCCCTTAACAAAGTTAGATAATCTTTTAGGAGGGGCATTAAGCTTGACATTGTCTCCCTGTTGGAAGCCAATGCCATCCTTAATGCCAGGGCGTCTCCCACTATAGAGCATGCTTCTAGCAAATTTAAAATTTTCATTTTCTAAGTCATGCTCATTGATTTTGGCACTAAGTTGAGCTATGTGATCATTTTGTTGTTTAATTAAAGCTAAGTGATCGAGAATATCATCAACATTTATATCTCTACATCTAGGTGCAAATAGTGACATGCTCAACGGTAGATGTAGAGGGTTTGCAAGTATTTAATTCAACAATCTTAGCATGTAAAATAGCATTCTCATCTCTAAGATTGGAAATGGAAACATTGCAAACATTTAAGTCTTTAGCCTTAGCAATTAATTTTCCATTCTCAATTTTAAGGCTAGAGAGCGATGCATTCAAATTGTCAATCTTAGTAATCAAACTAGCATTATCATTTCTAAGACTAACAATTGAATCATTACAAATATCTAACTTCTCAACCTTAGCAATTAGTTTGGCATTTTCATTTCTAAGGTTGGAAATAACATCATGGCAAGTGCTTAGCTCACTAGACAATTTTCACATTTTTCTACTTCCTGAGCATAAGCATTTTTAGTCTTAACATGCCTTTTGTTTTCTTTAATAAGGAAATCCTCTTGGCTATCCAAGAGTTCATCCTTCTCATGAATATCACTAATCAATTCATTTAATTTCTCTTTTTGTTGCATGTTAAGATTGGCAAAAAGAGTGAGCAAGTTATCCTCGTCATCACTAGAGGTTGCATACTTAGTGGAGGATTTTGATTTTACCTTCTTCTTCTTGCCGTCCTTTGCCATGAGGCACTTGTGGCCAATGTTGGGGAAGAGAAGTCCTTTGGTGACGGCAATGTTTGCGGCGTCCTTGTCGGAGGAGTCGGTGGAGCTCTCGTCGGAGTCCCACTCCCGGCAAACATGGGCATCGCCGCCCTTCTTCTTGTAGTACCTCTTCTTTTCTCTTCTCTTTCCCTTCTTGTCGTTATCCCTGTCACTATCACTAGATAAAGGACATTTAGCGATAAAATGACCGGGCTTACCACATTTGTAGCAAACCTTTTTGGAGCGGGGTTTGTAGTCCTTCCCCCTCCTTTGCTTGAGGATTTGGCGAAAGCTCTTGATGATGCGCGCCATTTCCTCGTTGTCGAGCTTGGAGGCGTCGATGGGGATCCTACTTGGTGTAGAGTCCTTCTTTTCTTCTTCCATCGCCTTGAATGCGACGGGTTGCACCTCGGGTGTTGAGGTGGCGCCTTGCTCGATGATTTTCTTGGAGCCTTTGATCATCAATTCAAAGCTCACAAATTTTCCTATCACTTCCTCGGGAGACATTAGTTTATATCTAGGATCACCATGAATTAATTGAACTTGAGTAGGATTAAGAAATACAAGTGATCTTAGAATAACCTTGACCATTTCATGGTCATCCCATTTAGTGCTCCCGAGGTTGCGCACTTGGTTCACCAAGGTCTTGAGCCGGTTGTACATGGCTTGTAGCTCCTCTCCTTGGTGAAGCATGAAGCGACCGAGCTCCCCCTCGATCGTTTCTCGCTTGGTGATCTTGGTCACCTCATCTCCTTCGTGCGCGGTTTTGAGCACGTCCCAAATCTCTTTGACACTCTTCAACCCTTGCACCTTATTATACTCCTCTCGACTTAGAGAGGCGAGGAGTATAGTAGTGGCTTGGGAGTTGAAGTGTTGGATTTGTTCGACCTCCTCCGAATCATAATCCTTGTCCCCTTCCTTTGGTACCTGCGCTCCATACTCAACAATATCACATATGCTTTTGTGGAGTGAGGTTAGGTGATGCCTCATTTTATCACTCCACATAGAATAATCTTCACCATCAAACATAGGTGGTTTGCCTAATGGGACAGAAAGTAATGGAGTGCGTTTTGAAATACGAGGATAGCGAAGGGGCATCTTACTATACTTCTTGTGCTCATGGCGCTTAGAAGTGGTGGATGCCGATTCCGAGCCGGAGGTGGAGGGTGACGAAGAGTCGGTCTCGTAGTAGACCACCTTCTTCATCTTCTTCTTCTTGTCACCCTTTCGTTGGGACTTGATGGAGGAAGAGGATTCCTCCTTGTGCTTGTGGGCGGACTCCCTTGAGTGCGTTCTTCCCGAGCTTGCGTACTTGTTGCCTGTCCCGATCTCCCTCATGGCGGATGCTCCCGACATCACTTCGAGCGGTTAGGTTCTAATGAAGCACCGGACTCTGATACCAATTGAAAGTCGCCTAGAGGGGGGGTGAATAGGCAAATCTGAAATTTATAAAGATTAAGCACAACTACAAGTCGAGGTTAGCGTTAGATTTAAAGTCGAGTCCGAAAGAGAGGGCGAAAACAAATCACAAGCAAATAAGGCGGATGACACGGTGATTTGTTTTACCGAGGTTCGGTTCTTGCAAACCTACTCCCCGTTGAGGTGGTCACAAAGACCGGGTCTCTTTCAACCCTTTCCCTCTCTCAAACGGTCACCTAGACCGAGTGAGCTTCTCTTCTCAATCAATCGGGACACTAAGTCCCCACAAGGACCACCACACAATTGGTGTCTCTTGCCTTGATTACAATTGAGTTGGAAACAAGAAAGAAGGAAGAAGAAAAGCAATCCAAGCGCAAGAGCTCAAATGAACACAATTGTCTCTCTCACTAGTCACTATTTGATTGGAATGATCTTTGGACTTGGGAGAGGATTTGATCTCTTTGTTTGTGTCTTGGAATGAAGTCTAGAGCTCTTGTATGAGGTTTGATGGCTGAAAACTTGGATGCTTTGAAGTGTGGTGGTTGGGGGGTATTTATAGCCCCAACCACCAAAAGAACCGTTGGTGGAGGCTGCTGTCGTATGGCGCACCAGACAGTCCGGTGCGCCATCGGACGCTGTCCGGTGCGCCAGCCACGTCATCAGGCCGTTGGGTTTCGACCGTTGGAGCTCTGACAAGTGGGACCACCGGACAGTCCGGTGGTGCACCGGACAGTCACTAATCACTGTCTGGTGCACCTTCTGACGCCTGCTCTGACTTCTGCGCGCGCAGTGAACACTGTTCACTGTTCCTGTACCGTTGCAAACGACCGTTGGCGCTTGGAGCCGTTGCTCCGCTTGGTGCACCGGACAGTCCGGTGAATTATAGCGGAGCGGCCTCCCGAATTCTCGAAGGTGGCAAGTTCAGAGTGCAACTCCCTGGTGCACCGGACACTGTCCGGTGGCACACCGGATAGTCCGGTGCGCCAGACTAGGGCTGCCTTTGGGTTGTTTTTTGCTCTCTTTATTTGAACCCTTTCTTGGTCTTTTTATTGGTTTGTTGTGAACCTTTGGCACCTGTAAAACTTATAATCTAGAGCAAACTAGTTAGTCCAATTATTTGTGTTGGGCGCTTCAACCACCAAAATCAATTAGGGAAATGTGTAAGCCTATTTCCCTTTCACTATTCGATCCTTCAATTAGTATTAGAGCCAGGTTAAGGATCATTTCACCTTAGCTAGTTCTTGATCCGAGAAGGCAACATGGAACATATTATTGGTAAACCACTTGTCGGGTATCATAATTAGTGGTACCCAGATTGTGCCCCTAAGCATACCTAATACCTGAGTACCGAAAAAATCAGAAAACGCGTTCCCCAAGATCAAGCAGGGTTGAATCATGATTCGCCCAAGGCCCCGCTCAACGGTCGCTCAAAACTGCGTCTCGCCCTAGCCCATCCACGGGCGAAGGCTGTGCCCGTGAGAAATCCTCGTCTTGTCCGATGGCCCCCTTTATGGAAAGAAAATTCCGTCTTGCCCGAGTTCATCACGGACAGAGGACAACCTCGAGCCCATCCTCGGCCAAAGATCTTGGGAACCATGAAGACGTGCGCATTAAATGCAACGATACGAATATCTGCTCCATGTGACACCACAGTCAATAGAGAACGATGGGACAGCGGTCCCATCTACTTTAACTGACTACGATGACGCACACCCGCGAATACCGGACATTTCTCCCCCACTCTGGTCACTATTCTCGAACAAACTCCAGATGGAACATGCAAACATCTAGACACATCCTCACCCTCAGGAGAGAACTCTGCCTCGCCCGAAGACGACTTCAGCCTCGGGAGAAAACTCTGCCTCGCACGATATTGGCACTTGCCTCAATCATCCTCAGAGACTTGGGATCTTCTCCCACTCTCGACTAGCTTGTAACCCCTACTACAAGAACTTAGGTGCAAGACAATATAAGTCTCATCCCCCTCTACTGGAAGTAGGGCCTTCTATTGCCCGAACCAGGATAAACCTTATGTCTTCTTGCATCACCCTTCTGGACTGGGACACACAACACTTATTCACTAGTTGGTTAGGACCCTCGAGTCAAATCACTAACACCACCATTCTTCGATGGGTGAAAGTAAGCGTATTAGAAGACCTGTTTGTCAACATATCTTTAAGTATTTTCTCACAAGTATGAGAAGTTTGCCTTGATGATGCCACATGTCGCCTATGATTTTCTCCAGAAACCACGATGTCGGGTTTTGAGGCTCAAATCTAGCAAAAACCCATGAAATTATCGCTAGATGGTTTTGATGCTCATCCACCAATCCTCTGTTGGTACCGTACTCCATACACCCCCATGTGAGAGCTGAGTACTCATTGGATGTGTCAGGTGTGGCATCAGAGATGGCATTGAGTAGGGCACTCGGAGAGGTCTGCAAATTATACACTCGAGTGGTATACTCACTAGACATGTTCAATGAGGCATCGAATAAAGCACCAATTACTAGTACGATAACGTCTTGCTTTTAAAACTTAATGTTAGAGTTGTATCAGATGTACGCTGCAGAGAGTTGGTGTGCACTAGATATGTCTAATGCACCTGTGAAAGTTGAGTGGCTTGCTAATGACTAGTTTCTTAGCTTGAGGCTATTTATGTCCCTCCAATTCATTCATTCAAAGTACTCATCGGAGAGTAAACTCCAGCCTGGTGGTGAAATGCTCCCGCCTAATCCTAAGAATAGGGGCTGCCTAGGGATTGCGTGATGAGATGGATGAACACAAACATACATAAGGATTTAGAGTGGTTTGAGCCACCAGAGCATAATACCCTACTCCATTGTGGGTTGTATTGCTGAGAGCTTGAGAATGCTTAGGTCTGGATGGATATGCCTCTGAGGGAGTTCAAGTGAGGATCCCCAACATGGGAGAGCTCGATAGAACATGTCCTCCATGAAATGCAAGTGTCCTCCCTTTTATAGTCTAAGGGGTATGTACAAGGGAACTAGACCCTGACAATTGGGCCCAGGAATACAATAATATGGAGTGTGGAGCAACGAATAAAGCTAGGTGGACCAAGGTCTTCTGAAAGGGAAATAGGGTCAAACCTTTTCCTAAATAGTTTTGGTGGTTGAATTGCCTAACACAAATAATTGGACTAACTAGTTTGCTCTAGATTATAAGTTCTATAGGTGTCAAAGGTTCAACACAAACCAATAAAAAGGTCCAAGAAAGGGTTCAAATAAAAAGGAGCAAAAGAAACTGAAGGCAGCCCTGGTCTGGCGCACCGGACAGTGTCCGGTGCACCAGGGTGAATCAACTCCAACTGCTCAGCTTCGGAAATTTGGGGAGCCACTCCGCTATAATTCACCGGACTGTCCGGTGTAGCACCGGACTGTCCGGTGTGCCATGCGGAGCAACGGCTAACAGCGCCAACAGTCGTCTACAAAAGTGAACAGTGCGTGAACAGTGCGCGGACAGCGCACGTAGAGTCAGAGCAGGCGCCAGAAGGCGCACCGGACAGTGAACAGTGACTGTCTGGTGCACCACCGGACTGTCCGGTGGCCCCACATGTCAGAGCTCCAACGGTCGAACCCTAACAGTTGGGTGATGTGGCTGGCGCACCGGACAGTGTCCGGTGGCGCACTGGACTGTCCGGTGCGCCCATCGACAACATCCTTCCCCAACAGCCACTTTGGTGGTTGGGGCTATAAGTACCCCCCAACCACCACACTTCAAGGCATCCAAGTTTTCAGCCAACACATTCAATACAAGAGTTAGTGCATTCAATACAAGACACAAATAGATTGAATCAAAATCTCTCCAAGTCCCAATTCCACTCAAAGCAATTAGTGACTAGAAGAGAGAGTTTTGCCGTGTTCTTTTGAGCTCTTGCGCTTGGATCGCTTTTCTTCTTCCTCTATTCTTGTTCCTAAGACATTTGTAATCAAAGCAAGAGACACCAATTGTGTGGTGGTCCTTGTGGGGACTAAGTGTCCCAAGTGATTGAGGAGAAAAGCTCACTCGGTCTAAGTGACCGTTTGAGAGAGGGAATGGGTTGAAAGAGACCCGGTCTTTGTGACCACCTCAACAAAGAGTAGGTTTGCAAGAACCGAACCTCGGTAAAACAAATCACCATGTCATACTCTTCATTTGCTTGTGATTTGTTTTCACCCTATCTTTTGGACTCGATTATATTTCTAACGCTAACCCCGACTTGTAGTTGTGCTTAAAGTTTATAAATTTCAGATTTGCCTCTTCACCCCCCTCTAGGCGACTTTCAATTGGTATCAGAGCCCAGTACTTCATTAGAGCCTAACCGCTCGAAATGATGTCGGGAGCTCACACCAATAAGGAGATGGTGACCGGCGAGAAGCCCGCCACAAGCCACGAGAAAGCTCCATCGGGAGAGTCCGCAACAAAAGAGAGGAATCACCTCCCTGCGTCAAGTCACACCAGAGTGGCGACAAGAAGAAGAAAATGAAGAAGGTGGTCTACTATGAGACTGACTCTTCGTCACCTTCCACCTCCGGCTCCGACACGCCGTCCGTCACTTCTAAACGCCATGAGCGTAAGAAGTTTAGTAAGATCCCCTTACGCTACCCTCGCATTTCCAAACACACTCCTTTACTTTCCGTCCCACTAGGCAAACCACCGGTTTTTTACGGTGAAGATTATTGTATGTGGAGTGATAAAATGAGGTACCATCTAACCTCACTCCACACTAGCATTTGGGATGTTGTTGAGTTTGGAGTACAGGTACCATCCGTAGGGGATGAAGGCTATGATTTGGACGAGGTAGCCCAAATCCGGCACTTCAACTCCTAAGCCACTACTATACTCCTCGCCTCTCTAAGTCGAGAGGAGTATAATAAGGTACAAGGGTTGAAGAGTGCCAAAGAAATTTGGGACGTACTCAAGACCGCGCACGAAGGAGATGAGGTGACCAAGATCACCAAGCGGGAAACGATCGAGGGGGAGCTCGGTCGATTCATACTTCACCAAGGGGAGGAGCCACAAGCCATGTACAACCGGCGCAAGACCTTGGTGAACCAAGTGCGCAACCTCGGGAGCACAAAATGGGATGACCATGAAATGGTCAAGGTTATTCTAAGATCACTTGTTTTTCTTAATCCTACTCAAGTTCAATTAATTCGTGGTGATATTAGATATAAGCTAATGTCTCCCGAGGAAGTGATAGGAAAGTTTGTGAGCTTTGAGTAGATGATCAAAGGCTCCAACAAATCATCGAGCGAGGCGCCACCTCCACACCCGAGGTGCAACCCGTTGCCTTCAAAGCAACGGAGGAAAAGAAAGAACAGTCTACGTCAAGTAGGCTCCCCATCGACGCCTCCAAGCTCGACAATGAGGAGATGGCACTAATCATCAAAAGCTTTCGCCAAATCCTCAAGCAAAAGAGGGGGAAAGATTACAAACCCTGCTCCAAGAAAGTGTGCTACAAATGTGGTAAGCCTAGTCATTTTATTGCTAAATGTCTATTATCTAGTGATAGTGACAGGGGTGACGACAAGAGGGGAAAGAAGGAGAAGAAGAGGTACTACAAGAAGAAGGGCGGCGATGCCCATGTATGCCGGGAGTGGGACTCCGACGAGAGCTCCACCGACGAGGACGTCGCCAACATCGCCATCAACAAGGGTCTTCTCTTCCCCAACGTCGGCCACAAGTGCCTCATGGCAAAGGACGGCAAAAAGAAGGTAAAATCTAGATCCTCCACTAAATATGCAACATCTAGTGATGAGGATAACTCTAGTGATGATGAAGATAATTTACTTGCCCTTTTTGCCAACCTAAACATGCAACAAAAGGAAAAATTAAATGAATTGATAGGTGCTATTCATGAGAAGGATGAACTCTTGGATAGCCAAGAGGACTTCCTTATTAAAGAAAATAATAAGCATGTTAAGGTTAAAAATGCTTATGCTCAGGAAGTATAGAAGTGTGAAAATTTGACTAGTGAGCTAAGCACTTGCCATGATATTATCTCAAACCTTAGAAATGAAAATGCAAAACTAATTGCTAAGGTTGAGAAGTTAGATGTTTGTGATGATTCAATTGTTAGTCTTAGAAACGATAATGCTAGTTTAATTACTAAGATTGACAAGTTGAATGCATCACTCTCTAGCCTTAAAATTGAGAATGAAAAATTAATTGCTAAGGCTAAAGATTTAAATGTTTGCAATATTTCTATTTCCAATCTTAGAGATGAGAATGCTATTTTACATGCTAAGATTTATGAATTAAATGCTTGCAAACCCTCTACATCTACTGTTAGTCATGTCTCTATTTGCACTAGATGTAGAGATGTTAATATTGATGCTATCCATGACCACATTGCTATGATTAAACAACAAAATGATCATATAGCAAAATTAGATGCTAAAATTTCCGAGCATGAATTAGAGAATGAAAAATTTAAATTTGCTCGTAGTATGCTTTATAGTGGAAGACGCCCTAGCATTAAGGATGGCATTGGTTTCCAACAGGGAGGCAATGTCAAGCTCAATGCCCCTAAAAGATTGTCTAATTTTGTTAAGGGCAAAGCTCCCATGCCTCAGTATAATGAGGGATATATTTTATATCCTGCTGGTTATCCTGAGGATAAGATTAGGAGAATTCATGCTAAGAAGACTCATTCTGTTTCTCACCATGCTTTTATTTATAAGAATGAGGCTTCTAGCTCTAGGCGTTCTACCCATGTTAAAATGTCTAAAAATAAATCTCCTATTGCATCAAATGATCATAACATTTCATTTAAGACTTTTGATGCATCATATATTTTAACTAACAAATCAGGCAAAGTAGTTCCCAAATATGTTGGGGCCTAACACAAGGGCTCAAAGACCAGTGTTTGGGTACCCAAGGTGCTTGTTTCTAATGTCAAAGGACCCAAGACCGTTTGAGTACCTAAGAACAAGGCCTAAACTTGTTTTGTAGGTTTATGCATCCGGGGGCTCAAGTTGGATCATTGATAGCGGGTGCACAAACCACATGACAGGGGAGAAAAGGATGTTCTCCTCCTATGAGAAAAACCATAATCCCCAAAGAGCTATCACATTCGGGGATGGAAATCAAGGTTTGGTCAAAGGACTTGGTAAAATTGCTATATCACCTGACCATTCTATTTCCAATGTTTTTCTTGTAGATTCTTTAGATTATAACTTGCTTTCTGTTTCTCAATTATGCAAAATGGGTTACAACTGTCTTTTTACGGACATAGGTGTTACTGTCTTTAGAAGAAGTGATGATTCAGTAGCATTTAAGGGAGTGTTAGAGGGTCAGCTATACTTAGTTGATTTTAATAGAGCTAAACTCGACACTTGCTTAATTGCTAAGACTAACATGGGTTGGCTCTGACATCGCCGACTAGCCCACGTTGGAATGAAGAATCCTCAGAAGCTTCTAAAGGGAGAGCACATTTTGGGACTAACAAATGGTCATTTTAAGAAAGACAGGATTTGTAGCGCATGCCAAGCAGGGAAGCGAGTTGGTGTTCATCATCCACACAAGAACATCATGACGACCGACAGGCCACTTGAGCTACTCCACATGGACCTATTCAGCCCGATTGCTTACATAAGCATCAACAGGAGTAAGTACTGTCTAGTTATTGTGGATAACTATTCTCGCTTCACTTGGGTGTTCTTTTTGCAGGAAAAATCCCAAACAAAAGAAACCTTAAAGGGATTCTTAAGACGAGCTCAAAACGAGTTTGGTTTAAGAATCAAGAAAATAAGAAGCGACAACGGGACGAAGTTCAAGAACTCACAAATAGAAGGCTTTCTTAAGGATGAGGGCATCAAGCATGAGTTCTCTTCTCCCTACACGCCACAACAAAATGGTGTAGTGGAGAGGAAGAATAGAACTCTAATTGACATGGCGAGGACCATGCTTGATGAGTACAAGACTTCGGACCAGTTTTTGGCGGAAGCAATCAACACCGCTTGCTATGCCATCAACCGTCTCTACCTTCACCAAATCCTCAAGAAGACATCATATGAACTCCTCACTGGTAAAAAGCCTAATGTTTCATATTTTAGAGTCTTTGGTAGCAAATGTTTTATTCTTGTTAAAAGAGGTAGAAAATCTAAATTTGCTCCTAAGGCTGTAGAAGGCTTTTTACTAGGATATGATTCAAACACAAGGGGATATAGAGTCTTGAAAGTAGCCTGGGGGGGGGGGTGAATAGGCTACACCTGAAATTTTTCACTTAAAAACTTCGAAATAGATTAAATAAAAGTTGCACTGGTGCAAACCGGTTCAGTTGATTTTGTTTACAACTGAACAAGTTTGAACCTGCTCAACTTAGATTAGATAATCTGTTAAAGAAATATGAAGTGGTGAAGAATTTTGCTAATGACTTGCCCTTCACAAAATCTACTCGAATAGATAATATGAGCCAACCAACAAGAACACACAGGAACACGCAATATAACCCGAGGTTCGGCAACCACCACAAAGGTGTCCTACTCCTCGTTGAGGAGCCCACAAAGGGTCGGGTCTTTTCCAACCCTAATCCTCCACAGGCCGACCACAAAGGTCAAGGCAATCTCATCTCAAATAAGCTCAAAGAGCGGGTGATACAAACTTCTTGGGGTCGTCCACAAGTTTGGAGACTCCCAAGCAACTTCTAACCGTCAAGGAACACGAGGTTCCAAGAGTAACAAATCCGCGCAAGGTTAAGTTTGCAACAAGCTCAAGAACAAAGAGAATAGGAGAATCAAGATGAAATTAACAGTGTGTTAGATCGAGTTCACCTCACACCAAGGGTCCTTCAAATGATTGAAGGAGATGCGATTGCGGGTGTGAGAGGTGAAATGAATGCACTTGTTGAGAGTTTGGTTAGCCAAGATTTCGTGGGAGAGGCAGAAGTAAATAAGAGAGAGTGTGGGGGGGTATATAAAGGATCCCCCAAAAGCTGACAGCCGTTGGGAGAAAGGGGTAAAAACCGGTTGAACCGGTGTTCAGACCGGTTGAACCGGTTTCCACCAGGAAGATCCCGGTTCACTAACCTACTCAGCCGGAGACTCGACCGGATCCAAAACCGGTTGAGCCGGGAAAAATTCCGGTTGAACCGGTTTTCCCAAAAGATCTGCAACGACTTTTCTAACAGCTCTGACTGTCAGACAGGTCAGAGCAGGGATGGCAGAGGAACAGTCCCAAAACCGGTTGAACCGATTTTAGGCCCGGTTGAACCGGTTTCCAGGGCTGAAAACCAAGTTTTGAATATTTTGAAGTGAATAAAGGTGGAACTTTTGTGGGAAGTAAAATTGGTTTTTCTCAAGGGCATTCATGATCTGGAAAAATGTTCTCGAAGATGATTTCAAAGGATTTTGAACTTAGCTCATTGCATAACTTACTTAACCATTTCGGATCCCTCTTAATTGCACGGCGATTCCTATAACTCAAGAATTATAAAATGAGCACTGCCGTTGTTTCCAAGCACTTGGAGCACGCCATTTGATGTAGAATTTTAAATCCACTGTGCTTTCTATTTTTATGCTCGTAACATCTGTGCTTCTCCTGTCTATAGACTTACTGTGTACATGCTAGGAGCAAACTTGTTAGAATCTCTGTTTGTTTTGTCATTTAATCACCAAAACCCTCAATTAGGGTTGATTGCACTTACAATCTCCCCCTTTTTGGTGATTGATGCCAAAACAAACTAGAGTAGAGATAAAAATTAAAAATTACGAATACTTGCGAGATAAAAGTATTTGTGTATGTGTGGCTCCCCCTAAATATGTGCATGAGTTTTGTGATATTAATATTGACTTGATATGTCAATTTGCAACATATTTAGAGAGAGTGAACAATCAACACCATACACAAAACAATGAGGGATGCAACACAATTATAGAGTGTGATGATAGAAAGAGTAGAATTACACAGACAAGCTCATTATTGCATAGCATAAGATATGAAAAGTTACTACTGGCTATTACAATAATGATATCACATCTCATCACATCATTAAAGAAGTTTATGGCTTCTAAGCCATGCATCACAAGATAGACTAATAATAATTATTACAAACCAATGTTCATTACATAAATAAAAGGTACTACCAAGATAAACCTTCTCCCCCTTTTTGGCAACAAGAACCAAAAAAGGAGAGAGAGCCACCAATACAAAGATCACCAGTTAGGAGGAGGCTGATGCGGAGCAAAGAAATGATGCGCCAGGTGAGATGCAAAGTGTTCTTCCCCAGACTGATCCGGGGGAGGAGCACTTCCAGAAGGATCCTGGGGCGGAGGGTGAGAGGATGATTGACCCGGATCCCCTTGGTAGGGAGGCGGGGCAAACTGCTCGCGATCATCAAAGTATGCTTCTTTTTCTTCGTCGTCTGCTGACATAAAGGCACCCCGTAGGCCTGCTGGTGCCACTCATTGATCTCTGGGGGAGGCAGATGGAGAGGCACGTCAGACGAGCGAGGGGCAAAGGGCATACCCATAGTGAAAGCTTGACGACTAAGATTGTCGTCAGTCTCCCGCTGACGCCTTGCCAGCTCATGCACATCAGCAGAAATATTCCGGCACATAGAGCAAAATGCCGCAATCCCATGGGCCAACCGGGCACCCATCCCTCGGCCACGACCTCGACCACGACCACATGGCGTGGGAGATCCGCGGCCAGGGGAGGGACGCGAGGCACCGGCAGCAGCAGCAGGACCAGCAGAAGGACCAGCAGAGGTATGTGCACGGGAGCTGGAAGGGGCTTTCCTCAAGCGCCCTGCTGGATTGTTGGGATCAATCCAGAAAGGGGTATAAGATTGATGTCTAGTACCTTTATCATATCGAAACTGTGTCACAACTTCAATCATCTTCATGATGAAAGGTGCATGTAGACATCCCTTAAGTGGAAAGCAGGCAACATGGATAATCTCCTGCCAGATCATATCAAAGACGTTGATGCTCTCGGAGCTGTTGGGCTTCATAAATGAGAGCAAAACCTTACTCTCACCAAGAATATTCATCTGGTTACCCCCTTTAAGAATGAGGGTTATTCTGCTGAGGGAGTTGATATATCTGTAGTATTTGTGCCTGTTGGTGGACTCCCAATATTTTCCAGACTCAGAGAGATGAAGATCTCTGGCTTCATCTTTGGTAGGTTGGCAGAAATCATGGATTTAGATCTTATCACCAGAAATGTCATTGTCAGTGAATCCAAGAATGTGAGCGAACCGATGGTAGCTCACCTTGTACCAGCTGCCTTCGATGTAGAAATTAAGATAAGGAAAGTTGTAGGGACTTTCCTCATCAGCCAGCTTGATCCAAAGAGTTGAGTAAAACTGGGCAATGACCTCATAATTCCAATCATATTGGAATGTCATTATATTCTTCATCTTCTTTCTTTCACAGGCCCTCAATGTCTGTGTCATCTCTGGGTCCCCAATAGCCTCACATCCTTCCCAGTTGATGTACCGTTGATGTAGTATGGGCTGATGTTTCTTGGGGAGGATCACTGAGTTGTAAAAATCCACATGCTGGAGAGTCCAAAAACGGTTCCCATCAATCCTGGCATCACGAATGCGCAATGTAGGATTCTGAAAGCGGATGTCCTGAAGAAGAGCAGAACCCCCGCTGGCAGTAAAATCAGTAACTGGCTCATTGCTAGAACGACGGGCCTCCGCCCGGTGGAGGACCAACCCTCGAATAACAGGGGCGTGGGCAGGGGGAAGATCAATCTCATCATCTTTCCCACCATCATCATCACTTGTTTTTTCCCAAGCTTGTGGATTTGTCGTGGGTCGGGACCGACCGGAGGGATTACGGGCCGTCCGACCGCGAGCTCCATGAGACCCAGAGGCCTCACCACCTTGCATGACATTGCCAGATCCTCGCCCACGTTTGGATCTGGAACGCGGGGGAGTATCTTCATGAATCTCTTGTTCGTCAGAGGAGTCGGATTCAACAACAAATGGATTCCTCTGACGCACCATCCTTAAAAAGAAAAGATAGAACCTATGATGAGCAAGGATCTTAACAAACACGTTTGAGTAGAGACGCGTATGATATTGAGCATGCACTTCAACCGTTCATTCGAGCGGTTCAACTTCAACGAACAATATCAAACCGCTAAACTCAAACAATGTTCGAGACAAACGAAGATATTCTAAGTGTTGCAAGCACCTAAACTAAAATGTATCCAACAAACGATACACTAGATAATCAAGAACGGGTGAGATCGAGTAAAAAGAAATAAAATAGGGTAATACCTCAATCCGAAGTTTGAATCACAGAAATCCCAACAAGAGAGAGGGAGATGATGGAGGAAGCCGAGATGAACGGATCTCCAACAAAACTTCCAAAGATTGGATGGCACAAATGGGTTTTGGAGTGGTGAGAGTGTGAAGGAGAGAGAGGAAAATGTGTAGGCGGCGTCGACTGGGAAAAAGGAACTGATAAGAAGAGAAGGGAGGAAGGGGAGAGAAATAGGGGAGGCGCCAACCGGTCAACATACTGAAAACTGGTTCAACCGGTTATAAAACCGGTTCAACCGGTTTCCTGTCAGACTGCGCAGAAAAAACGCGCAGAAAAAGTGACTGACTACACGGATTTTCTGCCAGACTGACAGTGCAGTCTGCGAGACTGACGACGCAGACTGCGGCGCTGACTGACAGCACGGACGCGGAGGCGGTCAAAACCGGTTCAACCGATTTTTATACCGGTTCAATCGGTTTCCACCAGGGGAAAACCAGTTGAGTGGCCTACTCAGCCGATTCACTCAACCTATTTTCAGATATTGCCCGGAGAGGCTTTAATAACACTTAGCAAATATGACATGAGTAATGTTAATGATAAAATTAGTATTTCTCATGACATTGTGCATACAATCATTTTATATCCATCAAACTTGTGATCAAAACTTTTGTTTTAAGACACGTTTCGAGAATCCAAGATATTTAGCTCACTCCTAAGAAAGCAAAACCTAGTCTCATCAAGGGGTTTTGTGAAGATATTGGCTAGTTGATTTTTGGTGCTCACATGAAACAATTCGATATCTCCTTTGGCTTCGTGGTCTCTCAAGAAATGATGTCTAATGTCAATATGTTTGGTTCTAGAGTGTTGCACCGGATTGTTTGCAAGTTTTATGGCACTCTCATTGTCACACAACAGTGGAATCTTGTTAAACTCACAACCAAAATCTCTAAGGGTTTGCTTCATCCATAACAACTGTGCACAACATGCCCCAGCTGCTATGTACTCAGCTTCTGCAGTGGAAAGTGCAACACAATTTTGTTTCTTGGAACTCCATGACACTAAGGACCGCCCAAGGAATTGGCAAGTCCCAGTAGTGCTTTTTCGATCTACTTTGCAACCGACATAATCTGAGTCAGAGTAGCCAAGTAAATCGAAAAGGGAGCCTTTAGGATACCATAATCCTAGGTTTTGGGTGTGGACTAAGTATCTTAGAATTCTCTTAACAGCAACAAGATGGCAATCTTTAGGGTTCGCTTGAAAGCGTGCACATATGCAAACACTCAACATGATATCAGGTCTAGATGCACATAAGTAAAGCAGTGACCCTATCATTGATCTATATAACTTTTGATCTACAGGTTTACCTTCCTCATTTAGGTCGAGATGTCCATTTGATGACATTGGAGTCTTGGCGTGCTTTGCCTTTTCCATGCCAAACTTCTTGAGCATATCTTGTGTATATTTGGTTTGGCATAGAAAAGTGCCTTCCTTGAGTTGTTTGACTTGAAATCCCAGGAAGTATTTGAGTCGCCCATCATAGACATCTCAAACCTGTTCGTCATTACTTTGCTAAACTCTTCACAAAATTTTTCATTAGTACTACCAAATATAATGTCATCGACATATATTTGGCACACAAATAATTCATTGTCAACTTTGCGAGTAAATAATGTAGAGTCAGCTTTTCCTATTGTAAACCCATTCTTAATTAAAAAATCTTTAAGGCAATCATACCAAGCTCTAGGGGCTTGTTTAAGCCCGTAGAGTGCCTTGTGAAGTAGATAGACATGGTTTGGCTTCTTTGGATCTTCAAAGCCCGGTGGTTGCTCCACATAGACCCTCTCTTGTAGTGGTCCATTTAGAAATGCGCTCTTGACATCCATTTGATATAACTTGAAATCATGGTTAGTAGCATATGCAATTAATATTCTAATTGACTCTAACCTTGCTACCGACGCGTATGTTTCACCAAAATCAAGTCCTTCCACTTGAGTGTAGCCTTGGGCAACCAACCATGCTTTGTTTCTTGTAACCACGCCATGTTCATCTTGTTTGTTCCTAAAGACCCATTTTGTCCCAATCACATTTTGTTTGGGTCTTTGGACTAAGGACCAAACTTCATTCCGGGTGAAGTTGTTCAACTCCTCTTGCATGTTAATTATCCAATCCGGATCACCCAATGCTTCTTCAACCTTAAGTGGATCAAGAGAGGAAACAAACGAGTAAAATTCATAAAAATTAGCTAAACGAGATCGAGTTGTTACCCCTCTCCTGATGCTACTCAGGATGTTGTCCACCGGATGATCCCTTTGAATGGTATGATGGACTCTAGGATGAGGCACTGATGGTTGTCTTTGTATTTGCTCCTCCTCATCATTCACTTGATCAAGAGGCACTTCACCATTAACACTTTCGTGTTCATCTTCTACCACAGTTGGCATCCTTTGGGATTGATGATTTTCTTCAAGACTTGGATGACTTGAGGTTGATGGGTTTGCTTGGGTGGAGCATTTTTCACCCACCACCTTTGCACCCACATCAACAACCTCATTGGTCATCCACAAAGTTCCTTCCTCATCATCTTTTTCTTGAGGTCTCACTTCACCTATTGCAAGTTTCTTTATGGCCTCACAAGGTAGTTCTTCATTTCCTGCAGTGCCATTAGAAACATGCCTGTCGGCATTTCGAACCCGGGGGGTCCCTGGACCGACGAGTAAATTGTCGCCGCGTGCCCCAGCCCAGATGGGTCGGCGCGAGACGGAGCGCGAAGGGGGGAGGAAGCCGGAGGAAGACAGGCGTAAAAGGGGGAACCCGCGGCCTTCGTGTTTGTCCCGCGCCCAGGTCGGGTGCGCTTGCAGTAGGGGGTTACAAGCGTCCACGCGGGAGGGAGCGAGCGGCTTACGCGAGCGCCGTCTCGTCCTTCCCCGCGCGGCCAACCCTCTGTAAGAGGGCCCTGGACCTTCCTTTTATAGGCGTAAGGAAAGGATCCAGGTGTACAATGGGGGGTGTAGCAGTGTGCTAACGTGTCTAGCAGAGGAGAGCTAGTGCCCTAAGTACATGCCATCGTGGCAGCCGGAGAGGTTTTGGCACCCGGTTCGTGTGGTGTCGTGGCCGTCGGAGGAGCGCTGGAGCCTGGCGGAAGGACAGCTGTCGGGGCTGTCGAGTCCTTGCTGACGTCTCCTTGCTTCCGTAAGGGGGCTGAGAGCCGCCGTCGTCAAAGAGCATGCGGGGCGCCATCATTACTTGTTTATCGGGATGAGCCAGATGGGACGCCGGTCTTGTTCCCCGTAGCCTGAGTTAGCTTGGGGTAGGGTAATGATGGCGCCTCCTGTGACGTGGTCGGTCCGAGCCCTGGGTTGGGCAAGGTGGAGGCCCCTCCGAGGTCGAGGTCGAGTCTGTCTTCTGAGGCCGAGGTCGAGTCCGAGCCCCTGGGTCGGGCGAGGCGGAGACCGTCGGCTGAGGCCAGGGCTGAGTCCGAGCCCTGGGGTCGGGCGATGCGGAGTTTGTCGTCTTCCGGTGTAGCCCCCGAGGCCTCGGAGGAGTGGTTAGACTCCTTTGAGGTCTTAATGCGTTTCGCGATGCTTCAGTCGGTCTGGTTGTTCCCTCATGCGAGCTGGCCGTAGCCCGGGTGCACGGTCGGGTCCCAAGTTCTCGGGCTGGTATGTTGACGCTATCAACGGTTTGGCCGGAGCCGGGTTTGCGAGAGCAGCCCCCGAGCCTCCGCACAGAGCGAGAGGACGGTCAAGGACAGACTCGACTTTTTTTACATACACCCCTGCGTCGCCTTTCCGCAAGGAGGAGGGGGGGGGGAAGCGCCATGTTGGCCTTGGAGGGCGCCGAACATGGTGTCTCCAGTGAGCTGCTAACGGGTAATCCGAGTGGACGCCCGTGCCCCATTTGTTAGGGGTCGGCTAGAGGCCCGGAGGCGCGCTCCAAAAGTACCTGCGGGTGATCTGCCGGACCCGGTCCCCTTTTGACGGGGTCCGAGGGCTCGATGCCTCCCTCTGATGGGATTCCGTTACAAGATCGTTCCCGCTAGTCTCGGAAATGTCCTAGGGTACCTCGAGAGCGTAGCCCGAGCCTTGGTTATGTATCGAACGTACCCAGGGTCATCCCTCGCTCTGTGTCTGAGGCGGCTGTGAACCCTTCGAGGGCCAGCCTACGAACCCCTGATCAGTAGTGGGCGCGGAGCCCGAGTGGCCTGAGGCGGCCGTTGAACCCTTCCAGGGGGCCGGCCTTCGAACCTCTGACCAGTAGTGGGCGCGGAGCCCGAGCGCTCTGAGGCGGCTGTTGAACCCCTCTGAGGGGTCGGCCTTCGAACCTCTGATCAGTAGGGGGCTCGGGGCCCGTTTCCTTCGTGGAGAAGGAGCCCTTTCGGGGTATCCCCTTTCCCGATCCCTGTTGTAAGAGAGAGAAAGAGGAAAAGGAAAAGGATACGAAATCAAAACGACGTGGCGCACCTTTTTTGACGCGGTCGTTATGGCGAAGGCGAAGCGTCGCCCGCTTCTCCTGCCAAAGGTGCCGCCTGTCCCGCCGCGGAGTTAATGCGACGGGGCGAGTGGTTCGCGGGGCAGCCGTTGCGCGTGCGCGAGCCGTTCAAGGAACGGATCACGGGCGCGCCGTCTTCACGCCGTGGGAGAGGGTTCTCTCGCTATCCCATGAGGGGACATGGGCTTGGCTGACGACGTGACCGCTGCTTCCGCCCGCCTGCCACCGCCATTACTGCCGACCCATTTTTGGCTGCATCGACCGTCGCGCCTTCTCCCGCGGCTGACTGGCCCGTGACCGATGCGCCTGGCTGGCACTGTTGGGCCATACGCAGGGTTGCCTCGAGTCGCGGTACTGGTTCCGCAGTCGAGGAGGCACGGTAGTGGCGCGAGGGGCGGTGCAGTTGCTCGCACGTAGCAACCGGCGCGCCGGTTGCATGACGTGTGGGCCTGGGCCTCCATGCTGGGCGCGTTGGAGTCAAAGGGGTGCGCCCACTTGGCGCAGTTGCATGCCGACTGCATGGCTGTCCGCCCTTTCACCCGCTGGTCTGGGCAAAAGTGGAGGAATGCTTGTAACCGCTGGGCAGTTGCATGCACCACGCGCGGCGGTTTGGCTTCTTCTGCCTTGGGCCAGCTTGCATGACGCGTGGGACCCAGCCCCCGTGTCGTAGGGGGAGGACCTTGGAGCGTGTTGGAGAAGACTCAGCCCACGATGGCTCGGGCGTGGTGCTGATGTCGTCCTTCGGGGTGGAGATCCTCCGACCGCGTCGCCATCCGAGGCTATGCCGGACTTTGCCGAAGGTGTAGTTGACGCCGAGGGTGCTGCTGCTCCCTTCAACTGTCAAGATCCGAGCCTGCGGGATCGGGTTATCTTGTAGTGTGCGTATGTTTTCTACGGCCGCCGAGGCCCAAACATATTGTCGCCGTGTTGTAAGGCTGCGTTCCTTTTCCTGTTGTTTCGAGTATCTGGACTTATTTGTCGGTAACAGAATTGCTTGTCCGAGCGAGAGTTACTTTTCACGGAAGGTGACGAGTGAGGTATCCGTATCCTGGAGGCGTAGGAATCCCTCGGCTCGGTCAGCCTTGCCGCTTACGTGCACTCTTACTCGTCCATAGGGTTCTGTCACCGACGTAGTCGAGAAGGCCCGAAAAATCGTTTCGGCAGAGGAGTTTTCGAGCGTGAAGACTTGTTCGGTCTGCGGAATCACTTATCCGAGCGTGAGTTACTTATCGCAGAAGGTGATGAGTGAGGTATCCGTATCCCAGAGGCGTAGGAGTCCCTCGGCTCGGTCAACCTTGGCTGCTTACGTGTACTCCGTCGTTTTCAGGATCCACTTTCAAAGTAGTCGAAAAGCACGAAAGACACTCTGGCAGAAAAGATCTTTTTCCGAGGAAAATTTTGACGCAGAGGGGGTTCCCCCCTTTTAGCCCCCGAGGGAGGGTTGGGCTTTGCTGAGGCAAGGCTGACCCTTCCTTGATGACTAGACTTTGTATGTGACCGAAGTGTATGAACGACTTGAAAGCATCTTAAGGGTAGAAGCGACGTAGCTGTCGGATGTTCCAAGCGTTGCTGTAGACCTCGCCTTGACTGTTGGCCAGCTTGTACGTTCCGGGCTTCAGAACCTTGGCGACGACGAACGGGCCTTCCCAGGGAGGCATGAGCTTGTGCCGCCCTCGGGCGTCTTGTCGCAGCCGAAGCACCAGGTCACCCACCTAGAGGTCTCGGGACCGAACCCCTCGGGCGTGGTAGCGTCGTAGGGACTGCTGGTACCGCACCGAGTGTAGTAAGGCCATGTCCCGAGCCTCTTCCAGCTGGTCCAGTGAGTCTTCTCGATTAGATTGATTGCTTTGGTCGGCGTAGGCCCTCGTCCTCGGGGAACCGTATTCTAAGTCTGTGGGCAAGATGGCCTCGGCCCCATAGACTAGAAAGAACAGTGTGAAGCCCGTGGCTCGGCTCAGCGTTGTCCTCAGGCTCCAGACCACCGAGGGAAGCTCCTTCATCCATCGTTTGCCGAACTTGTTGAGGTCGTCGTAGATCCGCGGCTTGAGCCCTTGCAGGATCATGCCGTTGGCACGCTCTACTTTCCCATTCGTCATGGGGTGAGCCACGGCGGCCCAGTCCACCCGGATGTGGTGATCCTCGCAGAAGTCCAGGAACTTCCTGCCGGTGAACTGGGTGCCGTTGTCGGTGATGATGGAGTTCGGGACCCCAAAGCGATGGATGATGTTGGTGAAGAACGCCACCGCCTGTTCGGACCTGATGCTGTTTAGGGGTCGGACCTCGATCCACTTGGAGAATTTGTCGATGGCGACCAACAGGTGCGTGTAGCCCCCGGGTGCCTTCTGCAAGGGGCCGACGAGGTCCAGACCCCACACAGCAAACTGCCAGGTGATGGGTATGGTCTGTAGAGCCTGAGCGGGCAGGTGGGTCTGCCTTGCATAGAATTGACACCCTTGGCAGGTGCGGACAATTCTAGTGGCGTCGGCCACCGTAGTCGGCCAGTAGAAGCCTTGTCGGAAAGCGTTTCCAACAAGGGCTCGAGGCGCTGCGTGATGGCCGCAAGCCCCCGAGTGTATCTCTTGTAAGAGCTCCTGGCCTTCGACGATGGAAATGCATCGCTGGAGGATGCCTGAGGGGCTGCGGTGGTAGAGCTCCTTCCTGTCTCCCAGCAAGACGAACGACTTGGCGCGCCGCGCCAACCGCCGAGCTTCGGCTCGGTCGAGGGGTAGCTCTCCTCGGTGGAGATATTGCAGGTACGGGGTCTGCCAGTTTCGATTAGGCGTGACCCCGCTCCGCTCCTCCTTGACGCATAGAGCCTCACCCTCGGGGGCCGAGGGTGCCTCGGGCCGAGCCGAGGGTGCCTCGGGCTGGGCCGAGGCCTTCTCGGGCTCGGGTGTGTCGTCGGCCTTGACGGAGGGTTGATGCAGGTCTCGGGAGAAGACGTCCGGGGGAACCGTTGTTCGCCCCGAGGCTATTTTAGCCAGCTCGTCCGCAGTCTCGTTGTAGCGTCGGGCGATGTGGTTGAGCTCGAGCCCGTAGAACTTGTCTTCCAGGCGCCGAACCTCATCGTAGTAGGCTTCCATCTTCGGGTCGCGGCAGTGGGAGTTCTTCATGACTTGGTCAATGACGAGCTACGAGTCACCGCGAGCGTCGAGGCGTCGGACCCCTAGCTCGATGGCGATGCGCAACCCGTTGACCAGAGCCTCGTACTCGGCCACATTGTTGGACGCCAGGAAATGGAGGCGTAGCACGTAGCGTAGGTGCTTCCCGAGGGGCGAGATGAAGAGCAGGCCCGCGCCTGCTCCTGTCTTCATCAGCGACCCGTCGAAAAACATGGTCCAGAGTTCCGGTTGGATCGGAGCTGTTGGGAGCTGGGTGTTGACCCATTCAGCCACAAAGTCCGCTAAGACCTAGGACTTGATAGCCTTCCGAGGGGCGAACGAGATCATCTCGCCCATGATTTCCACCGCCCACTTTGCAATTCTACCCGAGGCCTCTCGGCACTGGATGATCTCCCCCAGGGGAAGGATGACACCACAGTTACCAGATGAGACTTGAAGTAGTGTCGTAACTTCCGCCGCGTCAGGATCACCGCGTACAGCAGCTTCTGAATTTGTAGGTAGCGGATCTTGGTCTCGGACAGTACTTCACTGATGAAGTAGACTGGTCTCTGGACAGGCAATGCATGCCCCTCTTCTCGTCTCTCAATCACGATCGCGACGCTAACCACCTGAGTGGTAGCGGCGACGTAGATCAAGAGGGCTTCTCCGGCAGCGGGGGGCACCAAGATGGGCGCGTTCGTGAGGAGCGCCTTCAGGTTCCCGAGGGCTTCCTCGGCCTCAGGGGTCCAAGTGAAGCACTCGGCCTTCCTTAAGAGGCGGTACAGAGGCAGGCCTCTTTCGCCAAGGCGCGAGATGAAACGGCTCAGAGCCGCAAGGCATCCCGTGACCCTCTGTACGCCTTTCAAGTCCTTAATGGGCCCCATGCTGGTGATGGCCGCGATCTTCTCCGGTTTGGCCTCGATGCCCCGCTCGGAGACGATGAACCCCAAGAGCATGCCTCGGGGGACCCCGAAGACACACTTCTCGGGATTGAGTTTTAGGCCTTTCGCCTTGAGACATCGGAATGTCGCTCCATGGTCAGAAAGGAGGTCAGAGGCCTTCCTCGCCTTGACTACGATGTCATCGACATAGGCCTCGACCGTTCGGCCAATGTGTTCGCCGAACACGTGGTTCATGCACCTTTGGTATGTCGCACCCGCATTCCTCAAACCGAACGGCATGGTAACATAGCAGTACATGCCGAAAGGTGTGATGAAAGAAGTCGCGAGCTGGTCGGACTCTTTCATCTTGATTTGGTGATACCCTGAGTAGGCATCGAGGAAAGACAGGGTTTCGCACCCAGTAGTGGAATCCACGATCTGATCGATGCGAGGCAGAGGGTAGGGAACTTTCGGACATGCTTTGTTTAGACCAGTGTAGTCTACACACATCCGCCATTTCCCTCCTTTCTTTCTCACAAGCACAGGGTTGGCAAGCCATTCGGGATGGAATACCTCTTTGATGAACCCTGCCGCCATTAGCTTGTGGATCTCCTCGCCTATGGCTCTGCGCTTTTCTTCGTCGAATCAGCGTAGAGGCTGCTTCACGGGTCTGGCTCCGGCTCGAATATCCAGCGAGTGCTCGGTGACATCCCTCGGTATGCCGGGCATGTCCGAGGGACTCCACGCGAAGACGTCGGTGTTTGCGCGGAGAAAGTCGACAAGCACTGCTTCCTATTTGGGATCGAGCTCAGAGCCGATCCGGATCTGCTTGGAGGCGTCGTTGCTGGGGTCGAGAGGGACGGATTTAACCGTCTCCGCTGGCTCGAAGTTGCCGGTGTGGCGCTTCACGTCTGGCGCCTCCTTAGAGAGGCTCTCCAGGTCGGCGATGAGGGCCTCGGATTCGGCGAGGGCCTCGGCGTACTCCATGCACTCCACGTCGCATTCGTACGCGTGTCGGTACGTGGGGCCGACGGTGATGACCCCGTTGGGGCCCGGCATCTTGAGCTTGAGGTAGGTGTAGTTAGGGACGACCATGAACTTGGCGTAGCATGGCCTCCCCAGCACTGTGTGGTAGGTTCCTCGAAACCCGACCACTTCGAACGTGAGGGTCTCCCTTCGAAAGTTGGAGGGTGTCCCAAAGCAGATGGGTAGATCGAGTTGTCCGAGGGGATGGACGCGTTTCCCGGGGATGATCTCGTGAAAAGGCGCAGCGCCTGCCCGGACCGAGGACAGATCGATCCGCAGGAGCCCGAGGGTCTCGGTGTAGATGATGTTGAGGCTGCTGCCCCCGTCCATGAGGACCTTGGTGAGCCTGACATTGCCGATGACGGGGTCGACAACGAGCGGGTATTTCCCCGGGCTCGGCACGCGGTCAGGATGGTCGCCCTGGTCGAAGGTGATGGGCTTGTCGGACCAGTCTGGGTAGACTGGCGCCGCCACCTTTACCGAGCAGACCTCCCGACGCTCTTGCTTGCGGTGCCGAGCCGAGGCGTTCGCCACTTGCCCACCGTAGACCATGAAGCAGTCGTGGACCTCGGGGAACTCTCCTGCCTTGTGATCTTCCTTCTTATCGTCGTCGCGGGCCCTGCCACCTTCCGCAGGTGGCCCGGCCTTGTGAAAGTGGCGCCGAAGCATGGCGCACTCCTCAAGCGTGTGCTTGACGGGCCCCTGATGATAGGGGCACGGCTCCTTGAGCATCTTGTCGAAGAGATTGGCACCTCCGGGAGGTTTCCGAGGGTTCTTGTTCTCGGCGGCGGCGACAAGGTCCGCGTCGGCGGCGTCGCGTTTCGCTTGCGACTTCTTCTTGTCTTTCTTCTTGGTGCCGCGCTGAGTTGACGCCTCGAGGACATCTTTCGGTAGGCGGCCCTGGGGCTGCTTGTCCTTCCGGAAGATGGCCTCAACTGCCTCCTGGCCAGAGGCGAACTTGGTGGCGATGTCCATCAGCTCGCTCGCCCTGGTGGGGGTCTTGCGACCCAGCTTGCTCACCAGGTCGCGGCAGGTGGTGCCGGCGAGGAACGCGCCGATGACATCCGAATCGGTGACGTTGGGCAGCTCGGTGCGCTGCTTCGAGAATCGCCGGATGTAGTCCCGGAGAGACTCCCCTGGCTGCTGGCGGCAGCTCCGGAAATCCCAGGAGTTCCCTGGGCGCACGTACGTGCCCTAGAAATTGCCGGCGAAGGCTTGGACCAGG
The DNA here is from genome assembly GCF_902167145.1 of Zea mays. Taxonomy (NCBI): domain Eukaryota; kingdom Viridiplantae; phylum Streptophyta; class Magnoliopsida; order Poales; family Poaceae; genus Zea; species Zea mays. The sequence continues at coordinate 135,244,839 of NC_050104.1, forward strand.
TCGTCCCAGTTGGAGATCTGCCCCGGAGGCAGGTGCTCCAGCCAGGCTCGAGCGGTGTCAGAGAGGAATAGGGGGAGGTTGCGGATGATGAGGTTGTCATCGTCCGTTCCACCCAGGTGGCAGGCCAGCCGATAGTCCGCGAGCCACAGTTCCGGTCTCGTCTCCCCCGAGTACTTTGTGATAGTAGTCGGGGTTCGGAACCGGGTCGGGAATGTCGCCCGTCGAATGGCCCGGCTGAAAGCCTGCGGACCGGGTGGTTCGGGCGAGGGACTCCGATCCTCCCCGTTGTCATAGCGTCCCCCACGCCTGGGGTGGTAGCCTCGGCGCACCTTCTCGTCGAGGTGGGCTCGACGGTTGCGGTGATGGTGCTCGTTGCCGAGGCGACCCGGCGCCGTAGGCGCTGTGTTGCGCGTGCGCCCGGTGTGGACCGAGGCTTCCCGCATGAATCGGGAAGTCGCGGCGCGATGTTCCGAGGGGTACCCCTGCCTTCGGGAGGCAGAGCTTTCGGCCCGTCGGACCGCGGCATCCTCCAGGAGATTCTTGAGCTCTCCCTGGATACGCCGCCCCTCGGTGGTAGATGGCTCCAGCATCGCGCAGAGAAGTATTGCCGCTGCAGCCAGGTTTTGGCCGACCCCACTGGAAACCGGTGGCGGCCTTACATTGACATCATTGGTGATGCGGTGCTGGATGCCCTGGGTAGATGACGCACTTCTCCGGCCAGAGGTTGGCCCGCCCATTCCTGCCCAATGTTCCGGCGGAACGGCTCAAGTGTTCCTGCTCCCTCGTCGAGCCTGACCTGCATCTCGAGGATTTGCTCGAGCTGTGGGTCATGACCCCCCGCCGGGACGGGGACCACAACTAGCTCCGGCATACCAAGATGGTTGCCTTCATCGGGACCCCCCTAGATCGACGTGGAAACATTCACGACTTGGGCCGCAGTCCTCGTCGCCGAGGCTGCGGCTACCGTCGGAACAGTCGGAAAGGCAGTAGTCGCTTGCGGTCATAAAGTCCCGCATGGCACTGGGGTTACCAAGTCCGGAGAAATCCCAACTAAAGTCGGGCTCGTCATCTTCCTCGGAACCCGAGGGCCCGTAGGTCGAGACGGCCGTCAGCCGGTCCCAGGGTGACCGCATACGATACCCCGGAGGGTTTGGACTCGCCTCTATGAGAGCGTCCACCAAAGCGAAGTCGCTTGGTGGGTCGAGGCTGAATCCAAAAGGCACGAGATAGGAATCGGTCGGTACCTCTTGGTCGACGGGTGGTGACGAAGTCACGTCAGGGGCAGACTGCACCGTCGTCTCAGGTACGAGGGTGACGCCCAGCAAGTCCTTTGCGAGCGTGCTGGCGTCGTCCGTTTGCTTGGGGTTGGCGCGTTGCGGGGAGACGGCGCTCGTCTTCGTCTCAGACGCGAGGTCGATGCCCGACGTGCCCCCCGTTGGGGCGCCGACGCCGTTGACTCGCTCGACAGCCGACGAGGTGCCGCCTCCTGCTTGGCCTTGGTTGCCCCGCCTCCTCCTCCGTCGGCGGGGGAGGGGACGGGACAAGCCCGAATGTTGTTCTTCCACCATGTGGGGAAGACGTCGTCGATTCTGCCGCCGGCGGGCAGGTTGTCGGCCGCCATTGTCGCTGTCGCGCGGCGGGGGAAGGAGTATCATGTGGTAGCTGCCGTCGAGGGACATGAACTCAAGACTCCCGAAACGGAGCACCGTCCCGAGCTGGAAAGGTTGCTGGAGACTGCCCATCTGGAGCTTGACGGGAAGCTGTTCGTCAACATGCAGCAGGCCCCTACCTGGCGCGCCAACTACCGACGTTTCGAATCCGGGGGGTCCCTGGACCGACGAGTAAATTATCGCCGCGTGCTCCAGCCCAGATGGGTTGGCGCGAGATGGAGCGCGAAGGGGGGAGGAACCCGGAGGGAGACAGGCGTAAAAGGGGAAACCCGCGGCCTTCGTGTTTGTCCCGCGCCCAGGTCGGGTGCTTTTGCAGTAGGGGGTTACAAGCGTCCACGCGGGAGGGAGCGAGCGGCTTACGCGAGCGCCGTCCCGTCCTTCCCCGCGCGGCCAACCCTCTGTAAGAGGGCCCTGGACCTTCCTTTTATAGGCGTAAGGAAAGGATCCAGGTGTACAATGGGGGGGTGTAGCAGTGTGCTAACGTGTCTAGCGGAGGAGAGCTAGTGCCCTAAGTACATGCCATCGTGGCAGCCGGAGAGGTTTTGGCACCCGGTTCGTGTGGTGTCGTGGCCGTCGGAGGAGCGCTGGAGCCTAGCGGAAGGACAGCTGTCGGGGCTGTCGAGTCCTTGCTGACGTCTCCTTGCTTCCGTAAGGGGGCTGAGAGCCGCCGTCGTCATAGAGCATGCGGGGCACCATCATTACTTATTTACCGGGACGAGCCAGATGGGACGTCGGTCTTGTTCCCCGTAGCCTGAGTTAGCTTGGGGTAGGGTAATGATGGCGCCTCCTGTGACGTGTTCAGTCCGAGCCCTGGGTTGGGCGAGGTGGAGGCCCCTCCGAGGTCGAGGTCCAGTCTGTCTTCCGAGGCCGAGGTCGAGTCCGAGCCCCTGGGTCGGGCAAGGCGGAGACCGTCGGCTGAGGCCAGGGCTGAGTCCGAGCCCTAGGGTCAGGCGATGCGGAGTTCGTCGTCTTCCGGGGCTGAGCCCGAGTCCGAGCCCTGGGGTCGGGCGAAGCGGAGTTCGTCGTCTTCCGGGGCTGAGCCCGAGTCCGAGCCCTGGGGTCGGGCGAAGCGGAGTTCGTCGTCTTCCGGGGTTGAGCCCGAGTCCGAGCCCTGGGGTCGGGCGAAGCGGAGTTCATCGTCTTCCGGGGCTGAGCCCGAGTCCGAGCCCTAGGGTCGGGCGAAGCGGAGTTTGTCATCTTCCGGGGCTGAGCCCGAGTCCGAGCCCTGGGGTCGGGCGATGCGGAGTTTCCTATGGCGCCTGAGGCCAGACTTGGCTGCTGTCAGCCTCGCTCTGTCGAGTGGCACAACAGTCAGAGCGGCGCAGGCGGCGCTGTCCTCTTGTCAGGCCGGTCAGTGGAGCGGCGAAGTGACTGCGGTCACTTCGGCTCTGTCGACTGAAGGGCGCGCGTCAGGATAAGGTGTCAGGGCACCTTTGCATTAAATGTTTGCGTTAAATGCTCCTGCGATACGGTCGGTCGGCGTGGCGACTTGGCCAAGGTTGCTTCTTGGTGAAGACTGGGCCTCGGGCGAGCCGAAGGTGCGCCCGTTGCTTGAGGGGGGTCTTCGAGCGAGACGTGAATCCTCCGGGGTCGGCTGCCCTTGCCCGAGGCTGGGCTCGGGCGAGGCGAGATCGTGTCCCTTGAGTGGACCGAGCCTTGACTTAATTGTACCCATCAGGCCTTTATAGCTTTGTGCTGATGGGGGTTACCAACTGAGATTAGGAGTCTTGAGGGTACCCCTAATTATGGTCCCCAACAATGCCCTTGCGAGCCATTAGACTCATCAAATGTCATGTCTATCGCTATTTCAACAAGACCGGTGGTATTGTTGAAAACACGATATCCATGCACATTTGATGCATAACCAAGCAAGAAACCCTCGTCCACTCTAGGAGCAAACTTTGAGCTCTTAACTTTCTTGTTAAGAATAAAGCACTTACAACCAAATACTCTAAAATAATCAACTTTAGGTTTGTTACCAGTGAGAAGCTCATAAGCAGTCTTCTTGTAGATATTGTGAAGATAGAGGCGGTTGATTGCATGACAGGCGGTGTTGACCGCCTCTGCCCAAAAGTTGTCAGGTGTCTTGTACACATCCAACATGTATCTAGCTGCTTCAATTAAAGTTCGATTCTTTCTTTCCACAACACCATTTTGTTGTGGAGTGTAAGGAACCGAGAACTCATGTTTGATTCCTTCTTCGCCTAAGAATTCTTCGACACCTGCGTTCTTGAATTCCGTCCCATTATCACTTCTCACTTTCTTGATTTTGAGCTCAAACTCATTTTGAGCTCTTCTCATGAATTTCTTCAATATTTCTTGAGTTTCACCTTTATCACTCAAAAAGAAAACCCAGGTGAAGCGAGAAAAATCATCAACAATGACTAAACCATACTTACTACCACCAATGCTGATGTAAGCCACAGGTCCGAAGAGGTCCATGTGAAGAAGCTCCAATGGCCTCTTTGTTGTGACCACATTCTTTGATTGATGTGGGACTCCATGTTGCTTTCCTGCTTGGCATGCGCCACAATCCCTATCTTTCTCAAATACAACATTTGTTAGTCCAATGATGTGATTATCCTTTTGAAGTTTGGCCAAATTCCTCATACCGACATGAGCTAGCCGGCGATGCCATAGCCAACCCTTGTCGGACTTTGCCACTAAACAAGTCTCAGGCGTCACTTTACTTGTTGTGAAATCAACAAGATAAAGCTTGCCCTTCAAGCGACCCGTAAAGGCAACTGAGGAGTCCTCCCTTCTAAGGATCTTCACATCCACATCAGAAAATAAGCAATTATAACCCATTCCACAAAGTTGTGAAATGGACATCAAATTGTAGCTTAAAGAATCTACCAATAAAACATTTGAAAGTGATTGTTGGTCAGAGATAGGAATTTTACCAATACCAATCACCTTACTCTTGCCACTATCTCCAAACACAATTTCTTGTGCTCTTGAGTTAGTTGCAAGGAATGAAACATGTCTTCCTCCCCGGTCATGTGATTTGTACATCCACTGTCAAGCACCCAACTTGACCCACCAAAGGAGTAGACCTGCAAAACAAATTTAGGCTATGCTTTTAGGTACCCAAATTGAATTGGGTCCTACAGTGTTAGTTATAGCCTTGGGTACCCACACACTTCTTTTCATGACTTTTCTTTTAGTGTAGGCACCCACATATTTAACAACCAATTTCCCTAAATCCCAAGTCAACATATAATCACAAAGATAAGAGCGAGAAATGGGAGCATTAAATTTTTCTCCACTTGAGGATCCCACTTCCTTCATCTTACTCTTTGTGGAACTCAAGTTTACCTTTACTTGAGTTGACTTGTCATTTGAGGAGTGAATCCTCCCCAAGGCATCATATAGGGTGGTTCCCTCTATGAACTTGGGGGATCTCCACCCCTTATGCACTATGCTAGGGTTTTCCTTGGATGAGTTGAACCCAAGCCCCCTTCTTCCATTGTTGGGCTTTAGGGACTTGTACTTGGGTTCAACTTTCTTTAACCCATTATTGCTAGAGCATCTTTCCAATATTTCTTTGACCTTCACCTGTGGGATTTTCTTCCTTGCATGGTTAGTTAGACAACAAGAAGCATGATATTTGGCACAATGTTTGCAAAAGGTATTATTTGAGGAGCTAGACTTAGATTCAATCACTAAAGATGAGGCATTGATGTTCTTGCAATTTTCAAGTTGCACTTGAAGTTCTTGATTTTGAACATTCAAGCTTAACATGCTTGATTCAAGCGCATCCTTTTCATTTGCAAGATTAGCTATAGAGGTTTTCATATTGACTACTTCTTTTTCTTTATCCTCTATAGTTATCTTGACTAAAGATACTTCCTTAGTCAAGACATCTAGCATTTCATCTTTATTGAGTAGCAATTCTTGAAGCTCTAGGTTTCTTTCCTTTTCAAGGATAAGCAAGTCTTCTTGAGCATCAAGAGTTACTTTTCTTTTATCTAGCTTCTCCATTAATTTGGTGATAACATTGTATCCATTCAAGCTAAATTCTTTAATCATTTTATTTTTCATGGCAATTTGTTCATCATCATCATCATTTGGAAAATCATTACTAAATAAGGTTACCTTATCTCCTTTTGCCATGAGGCAAGTTGGAGTGTAGGAGTCGTCTTGTAGGTTGGTGAAGAGTTGCGAGCTTGAAGTAGATTGGATGGCAACGTTTGCCACCACTTCCTCTTCCTCGGAGCTAGAACTCTCTTCATTGGAGTTCCATTCTTCACCAATATGGGCTTGACCATATTTCTTCTTCTTGAAATATCCCTTGGTTTTGCCTCCCTTTTTGAACTTGTCCTTCTTGTATTCCTTCTTGGCTTTTTGTTCCTTCTTGTTAGGACAATCCGCTATGAAATGACCGGTTTGGCCACATTCATAGCATGCCCTCTTCTTTCCTTTCCTTTGAAACTTGTCATTTTTCCTTACAAATTTCTTGAATGTTTTGATGAACATAGTTGTGTCTTCATCACTTGAGCTATCTTCATCACTTGATGTCTCGACCACTTTCTTTGCCTTGTGGTCTTTGTTCTTCTTGGGGGTGTCTTGTTCATTAGTGATCAAGGCATGAGAGTCTCATGTCATGATGGGGGCTTCTTCTGACTCGTGTTGTTGAATCTTTGCAAATAATTGATGAGGCGTCATATCCTCATAGTCATCACGATCCCTTATCATCCTTGCTAGACTCTTATCCTTTTCTTTGTATGCTCTCATGAATAGTCTTGTGACCTTGGAGTCACTCCAATCTTCACTTCCAAGCACTCTTATTTTGTTTACTAACACCATCAACCGATCAAAGAGTGATTGAAGCGACTCACCCTTAGTCCAATCATATCTAGCAAGCTCACTCTCCAAAGCTTCAACTCTATGTCTCTTAGCTTTGGGATCTCCTTCATGTGACATTTTAAGAATATTCCAAATGTCACGGGCATCTTCTCTTCCTTCAACTTTCCGGTATTCTTCCGGACAAAGACTTCCTTTAATTATGCTCACTGCTTGAGCATTGCGATGAACCTCTTGCATCATTTCCGGAGTCATCTCTTCTCCTTGGGCGGGCTTATACATACCTACATTAACAATCTCCCAAAGACTAGGATGCACACCGATTAAATGCGACTTCATCTTGTCGGCCCACTCGTCATAGTTCAACTCACTAAGAGTTGGTAACTTTCCAAGTAGGGCGGAAGAGAAGTTGGGAATAAAATTTCTAGAGTAATCGAATTGAACTTTACTAAATTCGTTACCTTTGTTTTTGGTAGATGATCCTTCGGTGTTGAGACTTACCTTGCTCAACACCTTCGACACCAAAAGATCCACTAGATCGTCATTGTAATCAAATTTTCCCTTACCTTTATCTTCTTCGGCCTTTCTTCTTGATTCTTCTTCTTCGACCTTTTTCTTAGCATCTTCCTCTTTCATTTTGAGGAACATCTTCTCGGCAATCTTCATGGCGAGGTCGAGGACCTTGGGGTCCATTTCCTCACCGGAAGATGTGATGGGGATTTCCTCGAGGAGAGGATCCACATGGTCCCGTTGAGTAGACATGATCGTTTCCTCACGCAGTTAAGCGTAAAACGAGGTACGAAGCTCTGATACCAATTGAAAGTAGCCTAGAGGGGGGTGAATAGGCTACACCTGAAATTTTTCACTTAAAAACTTCAAAATAGGTTAAATAAAAGTTGCACTGGTACAAACCGGTTCAGTTGATTTTGTTTACAACTGAACAAGTTTGAACCTGCTCAACTTAGATTAGATAATCTGTTAAAGAAATATGAAGTGGTGAAGAATTTTGCTAATGACTTTCCCTTCACAAAATCTACTCGAATAGATAATATGAGCCAACCAACAAATTTAAAGCGCTTAACAAGAACACACAGGAACACGCAATATAACCCGAGGTTCGGCAACCACCACAAAGGTGTCCTACTCCTCGTTGAGGAGCCCACAAAGGGCCGGGTCTTTTCCAACCCTAATCCTCCACAAGCCGACCACAAAGGTCAAGGCAATCTCTTCTCAAATAAGCTCAAAGAGCGGGTGATACAAACTTCTTGGGGTCGTCCACAAGTTTGGAGACTCCCAAGCAACCTCTAACCGTCAAGGAACACGAGGTTCCAAGAGTAACAAATCCGCGCAAGGTTAAGTTTGCAACGAGCTCAAGAACAAAGAGAATAGGAGAATCGAGATGAAATTAACAGCGCGTTAGATCGAGTTCACCTCACACCAAGGGTCCTTCAAATGATTGAAGGAGATGCGATTGCGGGTGTGAGAGGTGAAATGAATGCACTTGTTGAGAGTTTGGTCAGCCAAGATTTCATGGGAGAGGCAGAAGTAAATAAGAGAGAGAGTGTGGGGGGGGGGGTATATAAAGGATCCCCCAAAAGCTGGTAGCCATTGGGAGAAAGGGGTAAAAACCGGTTGAACCGGTTTTCAGACCGGTTGAACCGGTTTCCACCAGGAAGATCCCGGTTCACTAACCTACTCAGCCAGAGACTCGACCGGATCCAAAACGGTTGAGCCGGGAAAAAATCCGGTTGAACCGGTTTTCCAAAAAGATCTGCAACGACTTTTCTGACAGCTCTGACTGTCAGAGCAGGGATGGCAGAGGAACAGTCCCAAAACCGGTTGAACCGGTTTTAGGCCCGGTTGAACCGGTTTCCAGGGCTGAAAACCAAGTTTTGAATATTTTGAAGTGAATAAAGGTGGAACTTTTGTGGGAAGTAAAATTGGTTTTTCTCAAGGGCATTCATGATCTGGAAAAATGTTCTCGAAGATGATTTCAAAGGATTTTGAATTTAGCTCATTGCATAACTTACTTAACCATTTCGGATCCCTCTTAATTGCACGACGATTCCTATAACTCAAGAATTATAAAATGAGCACTGCCGTTGTTTCCAAGCACTTGGAGCACGCCATTTGATGTAGAATTTTAAATCCGCTGTGCTTTCTATTTTTATGCTCGTAACATCTGTGCTTCTCTTGTCTGTAGACTTACTGTGTACATGCTAGGAGCAAACTTGTTAGAATCTCTGTTTGTTTTGTCATTTAATCACCAAAACCCTCAATTAGGGTTGATTGCACTTACAAGTCTTTAACAAGTCCACTGGACTAGTTGAAGTTTCTTGTGACATTGTGTTTGATGAGACTAACGACTCTCAAGTAGAGCAAGTTGATCTTGATGAGCTAGATGATGAAGAGGCCCCGTGCGTCGAGCTAAGGAACCTGTCCATTGGGGATGTGTGTCCTAAGGAATCCGAGGAGCCTCCACATGCACAAGATCAACCATCATCTTCAATTCAAGCATCTCCACCAACCCAAGATGAGGATCAAGCTCAAGATGATGAAAATGAAGATCAAGAGGAGCTACCTCAAGAGGAGGACAATGATCAAGAGGGAGATGCCAATGACCAAGACAAGGAAGATGATGAGGGTCCAAGACCGCCACACCCAAGAGTCCACCAAGCAATACAACGAGATCACCCCGTGAACACCATCCTCGGCGATATTCATAAGGGGTAACCACTCGATCTCGTGTTGCTCATTTTTGTGAACATTACTCCTTTGTGTCTTCTATTGATCCATACAGGGTGGAAGACGCATTAAGGGATTCAGATTGGGTGTTGGCAATGCAAGAGGAACTCAACAACTTCACGAGGAATGAGGTATGACATCTTGTTCCACGTCCTAATCAAAATGTTGTAGGAACCAAGTGGTTCTTCCGCTACAAGCAAGATGAGCATGGTGTGGTGACAAGGAACAAAGCCCAACTTGTAGCCAAGGGATATTCACAAGTCGAAGGTTTAGATTTCGGTGAAACCTATGCACCCGTAGCTAGGCTTGAGTCAATTTGTATATTACTTGCCTATGCTACTTACCATGGCTTTAAGCTCTATCAAATGGACGTGAAAAGTGCCTTCCTCAATGGACCAATCAAGGAGGAGGTCTATGTTGAGCAACCTCCCGGCTTTGAAGATAGTCAGTACCATAACCATGTGTATAAACTCTCTAAGGCGCTTTATGGGCTCAAGCAAGCCTCAAGAGCATGGTATGAATGCCTAAGAGATTTTCTTATCGCTAATGGCTTCAAAGTAGGAAAAGCCAATCCTACTCTCTTTACTAAAACAATTGCAAATGATTTGTTTGTATGCCAAATTTATGTTGATGATATCATATTTGGGTCTACTAACAAATCTACTTGTGTAGAGTTTAGTAGGATCATGATTCAAAAATTTGAGATGTCTATGACGGGGGAGTTGAAGTATTTCTTAGGATTTCAAGTGAAGCAACTCCAAGAGGGCACCTTCATCAGCCAAACCAAGTACACTCAAGATATACTCACCAAGTTTGGGATGAAGGATGCCAAGCCCATCAAGACACCCATGGGAACCAATGGGCATCTCGACCTCGACACGAGAGGTAAATCCGTAGATCAAAAGGTATACCGGTCGATGATAGGTTCTTTACTCTATTTATGTGCATCTCGACCGGATATTATGCTTTCCGAATGCATGTGTGCAAGATTCCAAGACGATCCTAAGGAAGTTTACCTTAGGGTCGTGAAACGAATCTTGAGATATTTAGTTCATACTCCTAAGTTTGGCCTATGGTACCCCAAGGAATCCACTTTTGATTTAATAGGATATTCAGATGCTGATTGGGCAGGGTGTAAAATTGATAGAAAGAGTACATCAGGGACTTGTCAGTTCTTGGGAAGATCCCTGGTGTCTTGGGCTTCAAAGAAACAAAATTCAGTAGCTCTTTCTACCGCCGAAGCTGAGTACATTGCCGCAGGCCATTGTTGCGCGCAATTGCTTTGGATGAGGCAAACCCTTAGGGACTATGGTTACAAATTAACCAAATTTCCTCTCCTATGTGATAATGAGAGTGCAATCCGCATGGCGGACAATCCCGTTGAGCACAGCCGCACTAAGCACATAGCCATTCGGTATCACTTTTTGAGGGATCACCAACAAAGGGGGGGATATCGAGATTGCTTATGTTAGCACCAAAGAACAATTAGCCGATATCTTTACCAAACCACTAGATGGGAAAACATTTACCAAACTTAGGCATGAACTAAACATTCTTGATTCTAGGAACTTTGATTGATTCCTTGCACACATAGCTCAATTATATACCTTTGATCACCTCTCTTTCATGTGCTATGACTAATGTGGTTTTCAAGTGTATTTTATGCTAAGTCATAGATTGAAAGGGAAATGGAGTCCTTGGCGAAGACAAGGCTTCCACTCCACTCTATCGTATTATTTATCCTTCACCGTCACTCTGCATCGCTCTTCACTTTGGTATAATCCTTCACTCATATATTATTTGCCAAAGGGGGAGAGAGTTTGAAAAAGGGCTTATATTTCACTCACAAGTATCCGTTTTTGGCGATTCATGCCAAAAGGGGAGAAAGTATTAGCCCAAAGAAAAAGGACCGCACCACCACCAATTTCAAAAATGTTTAAATGCAGTCTTTCAACTTGTATTAAAAAAGTTGGTATCCTATTTTTGATATAATTTCAAATTGGTATAACCTCCTTCAAAATTAATATCTAAAACCCTCTTGCACACTAAGAGGAGAATTTCATTAAGGGGGAGTTTTGTTTAGTCAAAGGAAAAGCATTTGAAACAGGGGGAGAAAATTTCAAATCTTGAAAATGCTTCTCAAAATCTTACTCATTTACCTTTGACTATTTGCAAAAGAACTTTGAAAAGAATTTCCAAAAACATTTGCAAAAACAAAACAAGTGGTGCAAGCGTGGTCCAAAATGTTAAAAGAAATAAAGCAATCCATGCATATCTTATGAAAATGTTAAATTGGTTTAATTCCAAGTAACCTTTGCACTTACCTTATGCAAACTAGTTCAATTCTGCACTTATATATTTGCTTTGGTTTGTGTTGGCATCAATCACCAAAAAGGGGGAGATTGAAAGGGAAATAGGGTCAAACCTTTTCCTAAATAGTTTTGGTGGTTGAATTGCCCAACATAAATAATTGGACTAACTAGTTTGCTCTAGATTATAAGTTCTACGGGTGCCAAAGGTTCAACACAAACCAATAAAAAGGTCCAAGAAAGGGTTCAAATAAAAAGGAGCAAAAGAAACCGAAGGCAACCCTTGTCTAGCGCACCGGACTGTCCAGTGTGTCACCCGGCAGTGTCTGATGCACCAGGGTGAATCAACTCCAACTACTCAGCTTCGGGAATTTGGGGAGCCACTCCGCTATAATTCACCGGACTGTCCGGTGTAGCCTCGGACTGTACGGTGTGCCATGCGGAGCAACGGCTAACAGCGCCAACGGTCGTCTGCAAAAGTGAACAGTGCGTGAACAGTGCGCGGACAGCGCGCGTAGAGTCAGAGCAGGCGCCAGAAGGCGCACCGGACAGTGAACAGTGACTGTCCAGTGGCCCCACATGTCAGAGCTCTAACGGTCGAACCGTAATGGTTGGGTGACGTGGCTGGCGCATCGGACAGTGTCCGGTGGCGCACCAAACTGTCCGGTGCACCCATCGACAACAACCTTCCCCAACGACCACTTTGATGGTTGGGGCTATAAATACCCCCCAACCACCACACTTCAAGGCATCTAAATTTTCTGCCAACACATTCAATACAAGAGCTAGTGCATTCAATACAAGACACAAATAGATTGAATCAAAATCTCTCCAAGTCCTAATTCCACTCAAAGCAATTAGTGACTAGAAGAGAGAGTTTTGTCGTGTTCTTTTGAGCTCTTTCGCTTGGATCGCTTTTCTTCTTCCTCTATTCTTGTTTCCAAGACATTTTTAATTAAAGCAAGAGACACCAATTGTGTGGTGGTCCTTGTGGGGACTAAGTGTCCCAAGTGATTGAGGAGAAAAGCTCACTCGGTCTAAGTGACCGTTTGAGAGAGGGAAAGGGTTGAAAGAGACCCGGTCTTTGTGACCACCTCAACAGGGAGTAGGTTTGCAAGAACCGAACCTCGGTAAAACAAATCACCGTGTCATACTCTTCATTTACTTGTGATTTGTTTTCACCCTCTCTTTCGGACTCGATTATATTTTTAACGCTAACCTCGACTTGTAGTTGTGCTTAAAGTTTATAAATTTCAGATTTGCCTATTCACCCCCCTCTAGGCGACTTTCATCTTCCCTTGCGTTGGGCAAATATCTTCTCTTGGTCACCGTGCGGGCTCTTTTGGCCAGACTCGCCTTCGCCCTATCTCGTTTACGTGTGGGCGAAGGCAATGGTGTAGGCTACGACGTAGACTGGCTTGTTGACTTGCGTAGGAGAGTAGATGGACGGTGTCGTCCGATCCCCTCTGCCTGTCTCTTCGTCTGTCTCTATAGTGGGAATAGTAGAAGTCATGATGAGGGCCACCCATGTGCGACGTAGAGATTCAATGGTCTGTCCTCGGTAACGTGCGGGTTACTAGTGTGACTCAGGCCTTGCGGACTATGCACGCCGCCTACATTTAATGCGGGGTGCACACCGCTTGTGACTGGTGCGAACATGCGCGCCTCCTTCTTGTATTTAATGCGTGCGCCTCCATGCTAGAGGCTGCATTTGTCTACGTTTGGCAGCTTCCATCATGTGCCATAGGCCACGTGACATCACTGTATCCCTGCCTGAGTAGAGAGCGTGGGCTAGAAGTGCTCGTAGATGTGGCAACCCCGGATCTCCCCTGGCTGGGGTCCGGACGACACATGCAGAGATTGGGGTTCCATCCGTAATGGTTCGGACACGTGGCGACACTGGACTTCCCCTAGTCGAAGGTCAGGATGGCACACGTAGAGGTTCGAGACTGCTCCACGGGAGTCCGACAGTCCGAGCCTAGGCTGTATTTGTCGAGCAATCCCACCGACAGGGCATATGGTGACACCGACCTGGAGGCTAATGGCCCTGTCGAACAGGCCCAGACTCTGAGTCAGGGTAGATTGCCTGTCACCATGTGGCTATAGGGTCCCTTCTTAACCCAACAGAGGTGGGTACCCTAGTCTTGGGTATCGATAGAGGCCTCTAGGCCCACCTCGGGTGAGGTGGTGAACCCACATGTGGGTCCATACATGCGCTTTGCTCCAAGCATGCTGATCTATGCAGAAGCTCCATGCTAAGTGGTTCGCGTGGTGACACTTTTCCATTATTGCAAGGACAAAACTGGGAGCAAATAATTCTTTCATGGGTTAGCACATTAGAGCTATGCGACGTACACTAGTAGTTTGGGTTTATGGGGCTAGATCCCACTGGACTGGACCTCGTGTAAGTGCAGCTAGGCTCAAACACAAGAATTTCCTCTAGTGTCCCCCTAGCACATTAGCTCTCTAGGAGGTAGTCTCAACTATCTGAGGCTACCATCAAACCAGAGGTCGATCCAGAATACGGTTCAGGATCGATGCTCAGTAGCGTACCCACGGGCCCTTACTTTGTTGCATTCCATCCTTCGAATCATGTAATTGGATCCTACTAAGCCTAGTTTTGGGAACCAACCTTTAAGTATGGATGAGGTACTATGTTAGTTGTTCTAGGGTGGTTGATGGTGTAGGCTTATGGAGGGAACCAGGCTAAGCTGCTACCCAACTCCGGACCACCCCCGAGAACGTGGACCTTTCCCCTAGACCGAGTTCCTAGTAATTCGATCCCCATTTATCATCAAGTGAGATCCCAAACTAAGCGACAAGGTAGTTACATAACTTAGGTTTCATGATAACAATAGTTTGGACCTGCGTGAGGGGTAGAGGAAACGATACATGTAAAATAAAACATGAAAAGAATCGACACATAAGGATTGAATTGAAAGCAAATTCTTTCTTTATAACTGGATACATGAGATCAGTGCGGTGAACGCCAGAGAGTGGGTTTATGAAGGCAGACCTCACCATGTCAGACCGGGTTTATGAGGATAGACCTCACTGGGCTGGACCACAGATAAATGCTATCCTATTACACAGGAAGAGCTCATTCTCATGCTACCTTATGGGTAGAATGTACGAGGCTGACCTAACCGCCCAGGCGACGTCGAGCGTCAGACTCCTTGGTTAAGCATCGGCCTGCGCTGCCTCCGTGAGGGTCGAGGGCGACGCTTGGTTGGTGGCCGACGACGGCAACCTAAAATGCATGGAGCTTGACTTGTGGCCGACGTAGTGGGCCGCAGAGGTCTTGGCGCTGCCCTTGAAAGCCCACTAGTGCACGTTGTGGGCCCCCATGCCCCCACGAAGCCGGCAAGCCGCCTTCGAGGAGGTCAGGTGACAAAGGTGTAGCCCTTGTTGGCCTCCTTCCTGAAATCCATCAGGAAGTAGAGGAAACCATAATGCTGACCTTGCCCCCCTTCCTGTCACACCAAATATCGGAGAGTAAACTTTAGCCAGGGGACGGAATGCACCCCGCCTAATCCTAAGAATAGGGGGCTACCTAGGGATTGTCTGATGAGGTGAATGAACACAAACACACGCAAGGATTTAGAGTGGTTTGGGCCACCATAGCGTAATACCTTAGTCTACTGTGGGCAGACCCAGTTGTTATGCTTAGGATGTGCTAGAAAAAAGAAATAAAAATGGATTTATCAAGATTCGAACTATGACTGATAAGTTTAAGACACAATACTTACACCACTGAGCTAACTACTCTTCTGTGCTCTTAGGGTGTGGTGTGGACCATATGGACCAACTGCTGGGTCCGCCCCTGATGTGGGTTGTATTGCTGAGAGCTTGAGAAAGTCAGGGTCTACATGAAGATGCCTCCGAGAGAGTTCGAGTGAGGATCTCCAGCACATGAGAGCTCGAGAGAGCTTGTCCTCCTTGCAATGCAAGTGCCATCCCTTTTATAGTCTAAGTGGAGCACGTACAAGGGAGCTGGACACTAACAAGTGGGCCTAGAAATACTATAGTATGGACTGTGGAGCGATGAATAGAGGTGGTGTACATAGGTCTTCTTCTGCGGTGTGCAGATATCTTCCCTAGGTCACTGTGTGGGCCATCTGGCCAGACTCGCCTTCGCCTTGTCTTGTCGGCTGTGGGCGAAGGCTCTGGTGCAGGCTGCAGCATAGACTGGCTCATCGACTTGCGTAGGGAAGTAGATGGACAATGTCGTCTTGTTCCCTCCGTCCGTCTCCATTGCCTCTCTATGTAGCGGGGACAGTAGAAGTATGATGATGACCCATGTGCGGCGCAGGGAGTCAATGGTCTCGCCTTGGTAACGTGCGGGTTATTGGTGTGACCCATGCTTAGAGATGGCAATGGGGACCCGATTCCCCGTGGGGAATTCCTCTATTAGGGCTAGTTTGGGAGTCTAAAACCCGAAGGGGATTAGAGGGACTAAAATCCACTTACTATTCAAAATTGAACAAGGAGATAATTTTAGTCCCTCCAATCCCCTCTGATTTAGTGGTTCCCAAACTAGCCCTTAGAGGATGGGAAAGTTTTTTCCCCAACGAGGATGTAAACAGGGAAAACTTCTCCCTCGACGGGTAAACGAGGATGGGGATGAGGAAGCATTCCCCGTCTCCGTTCCCTGTAGGGACCCATTAAACTTACATGTGACGATGTTTTTATGTAATAGTTAATGATAAAAATAAATAATTAACTTGTCAAGAGATCACCCATTGTACATGTGTTCATTTTAGTGTACATATAATGATTTTTTTACATCTAGCAATATGTATAAGTGACAATGTTTTACATTAATAACAAATAAAGTACAATCTAATTATAATTTAAACGCGGACGAGTATCCCCGACGTGGCTTTATTCCCAAGGGGAATGGGGATGGGAAAGAAATATCCCCCGCAAGTGTTCATGGGGATCCTGAAAGGGAAATAGGCTTACACCTTTTCCTAATTGATTTTGGTGGTTGAATTGCCTAACACAAATAATTGGACTAACTAGTTTGCTCTAGATTATAAGTTTTACAGGTGCCAAAGGTTCACAACAAACCAATAAAAAGACCAAGAAAGGGTTCAAACAAAGAGAGCAAAAGACGACCGAAGTGTGCCCTGGTCTGGCGCACCGGACTGTCCGGTGTGCCACCGGATAGTGTCCGGTGCACCAGGGAATTCCAGTCTGAACTTGCCACCTTCGGGAATTCTGGGAGCCGCTCCGCTATAATTCACCGGTCTGTCCGGTGTAGCACCGGACTGTCCGGTGCGCCAGGGGAGTAACGGCTACATAGCGCCAACAGTCGTATGCAAGAACAATAAATGCGCTACAGTGCGCGCCTGCGCGCGCATAAGTCAGGACAGGCGCCAGAAGGCGCACCGGACAGTGAACAGTGACTGTCCGGTGCACCACCGGACTGTCCAATGGCCCAGCTGTCAGAAGCTCCAACGGTCAGAACCCAATGACCGGGTGACGTGGCTGGCGCACTGGACAGTGTTCGGTGGCACACCGGACTGTCTGGTGCGCCATGGGACAGCAGCCTCCACCAACGGGTCCTTTGGTGGTTGGGGCTATAAATACCCCCAACCACCCACCATTCATAGCATCCAAGTTTTCAGCCTTCACACCTCATACAAGAGCTATAGCATTCAATACAAGACACAAACAAGAGATGAAATCCTCTCCCAAGTCCAAAGATCATTCCAATCAAATAGTGACTAGTGAGAGAGACAATTGTGTTCTTTTGAGCTCTTGCGCTTGGATTGCTTTTCTTCTTCCTCCTTTCTTGATTCCAACTCAATTGTAACCAAGGCAAGAGACACCAATTGTGTGGTGGTCCTTGTGGGGACTTAGTGTCCCGTTTGATTGAGAAGAGAAGCTCACTCGGTCTAAGTGACCGTTTGAGAGAGGAAAAGGGTTGAAAGTGACCCGGTCTTTGTGACCACCTCAACGGGGAGTAGGTTTGCAAGAACCGAACCTCGGTAAAACAAATCACCGTGTCATCCGTCTTATTTGGTTGTGATTTGTTTTTCGCCCTCTCTTTTGGACTCGTTTATATTTCTAACGCTAACCCCGGCTTGTAGTGTGTGCTTAAGTTTATAAATTTTAGATTTGCCTATTCACCCCCCCTCTAGGCGACTTTCAATTGGTATCAGAGCCCGGTACTTCATTAGAGCCTAACCGCTCGAAGTGATGTCGGGAGATCACGCCAAGAAGGAGATGGTGACCGGTGAAAAGCCCGCCACAAGCCACGGGAAGGCTCCATCAAGGGAGTCCGGCAACAAAAATAAGGAGGGATCCCCTTCACACATTAGGACGCACAAGAGTGGCGAGAAGAAGAAGAAAATGAAGAAAGTGGTCTACTACGAGACCGACTCTTCATCGCCCTCTACATCAGGATCTGACACCGCGTCCATCACTTCTAAGTGCCAAGAGCGCGAGAAGTATAGTAAGATCCCCCTACGCTACCCTCGCATTCCTAGACATACTCCATTACTTTCGGTCCCATTAGGCAAACCACCGACATTTGACGGTGAAGACTATTCTAGGTGGAGTGATATGATGAGATATCACCTAACCTCACTCCACAAAAGCATATGGGATGTTGTTGAGTTTGGAGTACAGGTACCATCCATAGGGGATGAAGATTATGATAAGGACGAGGTGGCCCAAATCGAGCACTTCAACTCTCAAGCAACTACTATACTCCTTACCTCTCTAAGTCGAGAGGAGTATAATAAGGTGCAAGGATTGAAGAGCGCCAAAGAGATTTGGGACGTACTCAAGACCGCGCACGAAGGAGATGAGGTGACCAAAATCACCAAGCGGGAAACGATCGAGGGGGAGCTCGGTCGCTTTATGCTCAACCAAGGAGAAGACCCGCAAGCCATGTACAACCGGCTAAAAACCTTGGTGAACCAAGTGCGCAACCTCGGGAGCTCCAAGTGGGATGACCATGAAATGGTCAAGGTTATTCTAAGATCACTTATATTTCTTAATCCTACTCAAGTACAATTAATTCGTGGTGATCCTAGATATAAGCTAATGTCTCCCGAGGAAGTTATAGGAAAATTTGTGAGCTTTGAATGGATGATCAAAGGCTCCAAGAAGATCATCGAGCAAGGCACCACCTCAACACCCGAGGTGCAACCCGTCGCCTTCAAAGCGACGGAGGAGAAGAAGGAAGACTCTACACCGAGTAGGGTCCCCATCGATGCCTCCAAGCTCGACAATGAGGAGATGGCGCTCATCATCAAGAGCTTCCGCCAAATCCTCAAGCAAAGGAGGGGGAAAGACTACAAGTCCCGCTCCAAGAAGGTTTGCTACAAATATGGTAAGCCTGGTCATTTTATCGCTAAATGCCCTTTGTCTAGTGATAGTGACAGGGATAACGACAAGAAGGGAAAGAGGAGAGAAAAGAAGAGGTACTACAAGAAGAAGGGCGGTGATGCTCATGTTTGCCGGGAGTGGGACTCCGACGAGAGCTCCACCGACTCCTCCTCCGACGAGGACGCCGCCAACATCGCCGTCCTCCTCTTCCCCAACGTCGGCCACAAGTGCCTCATGGCAAAGGACGGCAAAAAGAAGAAGGTAAAATCAAGATCCTCCACTAAGTATGCAACCTCTAGTGATGAGGATAATTCTAGTGATGAGGAGGATAACTTGCTCACTCTTTTTGCCAATCTTAACATGCAACAAAAGGAGAAATTAAATGAATTGATTAGTGCTATTCATGAGAAGGATGAACTCTTGGATAGCCAAGAGGACCTCCTTATTAAGGAAAATAAAAAGCATGTTAAGACTAAAAATGCTTATGCTCTGGAAGTAGAAAAATGTGAAAAATTGTCTAGTGAGCTAAGCACTTGTCATGATGTTATTTTCAACCTTAGAAATGAAAATGCCAAACTAATTGCTAAGGTTGAGAAATCAAAAATTTGTGATGATTCAATTGACAATCTTAGAAATGATAATGCTAGTTCAATTGCTAAGATTGAAAAATTGAATGCCTCTCTTGCTAGCCTTATAAATGAGAATGAAAAATTAATTGCTAAGGCTAAGGAATTAGATGTTTGCAATGTTTCTATTTCCAATCTTAGAGATGAGAATGACATTTTACATGCTAAGATTGTTGAACTAAATTCTTGCAAACCCTCTACATCTACCGTTGAGCATGTTACTATTTGCACTAGATGTAGAGATGTTAACATTGATGCTATTCATGATCACATTGCTATGATAAAACAACAAAATGATCATATAGCAAAATTAGATGCTAAAATTGTCGAGCATGAGTTAGAAAATGAAAATTTTAAATTTTCTCGTAGTATGCTCTATAGTGGGAGACGCCCTGGCATTAAGGATGGCATTGGCTTCCAACAGGGAGGCAATGTCAAACTCAATGCCCCTCCTAAAAGATTATCTAACTTTGTTAAGGGCAAGGCTCACATGCCTCAGGATAACGAGGGTTACATTTTGTACCCTGTCGGTTATCCCGAGCACAAAATTAGGAGAATTCACTCTAGGAAGTCTCACTCTGGCTCTAATCATGCTTTTATGTATAAGAGTGAGGCATCTAGCTCTAGGCAATCAACCCTTGCTAAATTGCCTAAGAAGAAAACTCCTATTACATCAAATTAACCTAATATTTCATTTAAAACTTATGATGCATCTTATGTGCTAACTAACAAATCAGGTAAAGTAGTTGCCAAATATGTTGGGGGCAAACACAAGGGCTCCAAGACTTGTGTTTGGGTACCCAAGGTGCTTGTTTCTAATGTCAAAGGACCCAAGACCGTTTGGGTACCTAAGAACAAGGCCTAAAATTGTTTTGTAGGTTTATGCATCCGGGGGCTCAAGTTGGATCATCGATAGCGGGTGCACAAACCACATGACAGGGGAGAAGAAGATGTTCTCCTCCTATGAGAAAAACCAAGATCCCCAACGAGCTATCACATTCGGGGATGGAAATTAAGGTTTGGTCAAAGGATTGGGTAAAATTGCTATATCTCCTGACCACTCTATTTCCAATGTTTTTCTTGTAGATTCCTTAGATTACAATTTGCTTTCTGTTTCTCAATTATGCAAAATGGGCTACAACTGTCTTTTTACGGATATAGGTGTTACTGTCTTTAGAAGAAGTGATGATTCAGTAGCATTTAAGGGAGTGTTAGAGGGCCAGCTATACTTAGTAGATTTTGATAGAGCTGAACTCGACACTTGCTTAATTGCTAAGACTAACATGGGTTGGCTCTGGCACCGTCGACTAGCTCATGTTGGGATGAAGAATCTTCATAAGCTTATAAAGGGAGAGCACATTTTGGGACTAACCAATGTTCATTTTGAGAAAGCCAGGGTTTGTAGCGCATGTCAAGCAGGGAAGCAAGTTGGTGTTCATCATCCACACAAGAACATCATGACGACCGACATGCCGCTTGAATTACTCCACATGGATCTATTCGGCCTGATCGCTTACATAAGCATCGTCGGGAGTAAGTATTGTCTTGTAATTGTGGATGATTATTCTCGCTTCACTTGGGTGTTCTTTTTGCAGGAAAAATCTCAAACCCAAGAGACCTTAAAGAGATTCTTGAGACGGGCTCAAAATGAGTTCGGCTTAAGGATAAAAAAGATTAGAAGCGACAACGGGACGGAGTTCAAGAACTCTCAAATAAAAGGCTTTCTTGAGGAGGAGGGCATCAAGCATGAGTTCTCTTCTCCCTACACACCACAACAAAATGGTGTAGTGGAGAGGAAGAATAGAACTCTATTGGACATGGCAAGGACCATGCTTGATGAGTACAAGACTTTGGATCGGTTTTGGGCCGAGGCGGTCAACACCGCTTGCTACGCCATCAACCGGTTATACCTCCACCGAATCCTCAAGAAGACATCGTATGAACTCCTAACCGGTAAAAAGCCCAATGTTTCATATTTTAGAGTCTTTGGTAGCAAATACTTCATTCTTGTTAAAAGAGGTAGAAAATCTAAATTTGCTCCTAAGGCTGTAGAAGGCTTTTTACTAGGATATAATTCAAACATAAGGGCATATAGAGTCTTTAACAAGTCCACTGGAAGCTAGGCACCCGTAGCTAGGCTTGAGTCAATTCGCATTTTACTTGCCTATGCTACTTACCATGGCTTTAAGCTTTACCAAATGGACGTGAAGAGTGCCTTCCTCAATGGACCAATCAAGGAGGAGGTCTATGTTGAGCAACCTCCTAGCTTTGAAGATAGTGAGTACCCTAACCATGTCTATAAACTCTCTAAGGCGCTCTATGGGCTCAAGCAAGCCCCAAAAGCATGGTATGAATGCCTAAGAGATTTTCTTATCGCTAATGGCTTCAAAGTCGGAAAAGCCGATCCTACTCTCTTTACAAAAACACTTGCAAATGATTTGTTTGTATGCCAAATTTATGTTGATGATATCATATTTGGGTCTACTAACGAATCTACATGTGAAGAGTTTAGTAGGATCATGACTCAAAAATTCGAGATGTCTATGATGGGGGAGTTGAAGTATTTCTTAGGATTTCAAGTGAAGCAACTCAAAGAGGGCACCTTCATTAGCCAAATGAAGTACATTCAAGACATACTCACCAAGTTTAGGATGAAGGATGCCAAGCCCATCAAGACACCCATGAGAACAAATGGGCATCTCGACCTCGACACGGGAGGTAAATCCATAGATCAAAAGGTATACCGGTCGATGATAGGTTCTCTACTCTACTTATGTGCATCTCGACCGGATATTATGCTTTCCGTATGCATGTGTGCAAGATTCCAAGCCGATCCTAAGGAAGTTCACCTTAGGGCCGTAAAACGAATCTTGAGATATTTAGTTTATACTCCTAAGTTTAGCCTTTGGTACCCCAAGGGATCCACATTTGATTTAATTGGTTATTCCGATGCTGATTGGGCAGGGTGTAAAATTAATAGAAAGAGCACATCAGGGACTTACTAGTTCTTAGGAAGATCTCTGATGTCTTGGGCTTCAAAGAAGCAAAATTCTGTAGCTCTTTCTACAGCCGAAGCCGAGTATATTGCTGCAGGCTATTGTTGCGCGCAATTGCTTTGGATGAGGCAAACCCTTAGGGACTATGATTACAAATTAACCAAAGTTCCTCTTCTATGTGATAATGAGAGTGCAATCCGCATGGCGGATAATCCCGTTGAACATAGCCGCACTAAACACATAGTCATTCGGTATCACTTTTTAAGAGATCACCAACAAAAGGGGGATATCAAGATTGCTTATGTTAACACCAAAGAACAATTAGCCGATATCTTTACCAAGCCATTAGATGAGCAAACTTTTACCAAACTTAGGCATGAGCTAAATATTCTTGATTCTAGGAATTTTGATTGATATTTTGCACACATAGCTCATTTATATACTTTTGATCATCTCTTTCTTTGCTATGACTAATGTGTTTGTCAAGTAAATTTCATACCAAGTCATAGATTGAAAGGGAAAAGGAGTCTTCGGCGAAGACAAGGCTTCCACTCCACTCCATCGATTATTCATCCTTCGTCGTCGCTCCACATCGCTCTCCAATTTGGTATAATCTTCACTCATATATTATTTGCCAAAGGGAGAGAAAGTAAAAAGGGCTTGTATTTCACTCACAAGTATCCGTTTTTGGCGATTCATGCCAAAGGGGTAGAAAGTATTAGCCCAAAGCAAAAGGACCGCACCACGACCAATTTCAAAAATGTAATGTAGTTTTCAAATTTAGTTAAGAAAAGATTTTTTCAATTGGTATCCTATTTGTGATATAATTTCAAATTGGTATACCCTCTTCAAAATTAATATCTAAAACCCTCTTGAACACTAAGAGGAGGATTTCATTAAGGGGGAGTTTTGTTTAGTCAAAGGAAAAGCATTTAAAACAGGGGAGAAAATTTCAAATCTTGAAAATGTTTCTCAAAATCTATTCATATACCTTTGGCTATTTGCTAAAGATTTTTGAAAAAGAATTTCCAAAACATTGCAAAACAACAAGTGGTGCAGGCGTGGTCCAAAATTTTAAATAAGAAGAAAGTCATCCATGCATATCTAGTAGAAATAATTATTGGTTTCAATTCCAAGCAACATTTGCACTTACATTATGCAAACTAGTTCAATTCTGTACTTTTATATTTGCTTTGGTTTGTGTTGGCATCAATCACCAAAAAGGGGGAGATTGAAAGGGAAATAGGCTTACACCTTTTCCTAATTGATTTTGGTAGTTGAATTGCCCAACACAATTAATTGGACTAACTAGTTTGCTCTAGATTATAAGTTTTACAGGTGCCAAAGGTTCACAACAAACCAATAAAAAGACCAAGAAAGGGTTCAAACAAAGAGAGCAAAAGACAACCGAAGTGTGCCCTGGTCTCGCGCACTGAACTGTCCGGTGTGCCACCGGACAGTGTCCAGTGCACCAGGGAATTCCAGTCTGAACTTGCCACCTTCGGGAATTCTGGGAGCCGCTCCGCTATAATTCACCGGACTGTCTGGTGTAGCACCGGACTATCCAGTGCGCCAGCGGAGTAACGGCTACACAGCGCCAACGGTCGTCTGCAAGAACAATAAATGCGCTACAGTGCGCGCCTGCGTGCGCAGAAGTCAGGACAGGCGCCAGAAGGCGCACCGGACAGTGAACAGTACTGTCCGGTGCACCATCAAACTGTCCGATGGCTCAGCTGTCAGAAGCTCCAATGGTCAGAACCCAACGACCAGGTGACGTGGCTAGTGTCCGGTGCGCCATGGGACAGCAGCCTCCACCAACGGGTCCTTTGGTGGTTGGGGCTATAAATACCCCCAACCACCCACCATTCATAGCATCCAAGTTTTTAGCCTTCACACCTCATACAAGAGCTATAGCATTCAATACAAGACACAAACAAGAGATCAAATCCTCTCCCAAGTCCAAAGATCATTCCAATCAAATAGTGACTAGTGAGAGAGACAATTGTGTTCTTTTGAGATCTTGCGCTTGGATTGCTTTTCTTCTTCCTCCTTTCTTGATTCCAACTTAATTGTAACCAAGGCAAGAGACACCAATTGTGTGGTGGTCCTTGTGGGGACTTAGTGTCCCGTTTGATTGAGAAGAGAAGCTCACTCGGTCTAAGTGACCGTTTGAGAGAGGGAAAGGGTTGAAAGTGACCCGGTCTTTGTGACCACCTCAACGGGGAGTAGGTTTGCAAGAACTGAACCTCGGTAAAACAAATCACCGTGTCATCCGTCTTATTTGCTTGTGATTTGTTTTTTGCCCTCTCTTTTGGACTCGTTTATATTTCTAACGCTAACCCCGGCTTGTAGTGTGTGCTTAAGTTTATAAATTTCAGATTTACCTATTCAACCCCCTCTAGGCGACTTTCAGATTCCCGCAGGAAATTTTTTTCGTTGCGGGGACAGGGATAGGGAGCTAAAACCTGATGGGGAATTCCCTGTTGCCATCCCTACCCATGGTTTGCGGGCTGCACATACCGCCTATGACTGGTACAACACAGGCGCGCCTTCTGCCTGTATTTAATGCGGGCGCCCCCATGCCAGAGCGCGTGAGGCTATGCCTGGCGGCTTTCACGATGCGCCACAGGCCTCGTGGCAACACAGTATCACTGCCTAAGGGGAGAGTAGGGAACTGGGAGCATACACAGACGTGGCAACCGTGGACCTCTCCTGGTTGGGGGTCCAGATGACACTTGTGGAGGTCCGAGTTTCATTCGTAATGGCCCGGACACGTAGCTACACGAGACCTCCCTTGGCCGGTGGTCCGGATGGCATACATAGGGGTTTGGGTCCAAATGACATATGCATTTTTAATCTAAAACCAATTATATTTTGGAACAAAGAGAGTATATAGAAATCGTACGATGCACGAAAAACCTAACTAGTAAGGATTAGTTTAACAACATCATTTTTTCAATGGGTTTTCCTTTTTAAGAGAAATTAGTTTTTTTGGAAAAATAAGAACTATTTGAAAAAATAGAATTAACAAACTAGCACTAAAATAAGATCAAGAGAAATTAGTTAATTTTTTCCTTCGGAAAATAGTCTGCCCCGTGTTTAGCCTGAGAGTCTCAGGGGGTGTTTGGTTTATAGGGACTAAACTTTAGTCCCTCTACTTTATTCCATTTTAATTCATAAATTGTTAAATATGGAAACTAAAATAGAGTTTTAGTTTCTATATTTAGTAATTTAGGGACTAAAATGGAATAAAATGGAGGGACTAAACATTAGTCCCTAGAAACCAAACACCCCCTCACATGGCCTGGCATGGCCGCATGAGCACATCCACATCATGCCCAGTCGGGCAAGCTAGCTATGATCTGGACGGACACCGAGACAGAACGAGAGAGACCATCAGCTTTCAGCAGCTTGCAGGCTTGCAGCTGAGCTGAGAGAGTCAAACCCTCCGGAGTCCGGAAAACGGGCACAACCACCTCTCCTCTGGGTCTCGTACTCTCGTCGGTCCCCTCTCCGGTCCACACTCCCTCGCGCCCGCTCCACTCCACTTCCCTTCCCCAGTCGGCCAGTCCCCATCCCCACCCCCAGCCCCATGAGCCGCCGCCGGTGACCAGCAACATCCCATGGGCTGCGTGCACGGCCGCCCCCCCGCGTCCAGCCCCGACCACCCACCGCAGCTGCCCGAGCCGCCGGCTCCCGCGGCGACGCAGGAGGCCGCCGGGAAGGCCGAGCAGCCGGCGGCGCCAGCTGAGAAGCCGGCTTGGCGGGAGAGGCGCTCCCGCTCGTCGCGCAATGCCCCCGCCCCTAGCTTCGCCAACAGGGCGCGCGGGGAGCAGGTCGCCGCCGGCTGGCCCGCCTGGCTCTCCGCCGTCGCCGGCGAGGCCATTGACGGATGGACCCCGCGCCGCGCCGACTCCTTCGAGAAGATTGACAAGGTACGTCCGCGCGCCCTTCCATTGTCCCTTTCTCCCTCTCGCGGTTCGTGGTGCCGCCATTGGGAGCTGACAAAAGCTTTGTTTGCATCTCTCTGGGCTGCGCCGCCTGGCAGATCGGCCAGGGCACGTACAGCAACGTGTACAAGGCGCGCGACACGGTGAGCGGCAAGATCGTGGCGCTCAAGAAGGTGCGCTTCGACAACCTCGAGCCCGAGAGCGTCCGCTTCATGGCCCGCGAGATCCTCATCCTCCGACGCCTCGACCACCCTAACGTCGTCAAACTCGACGGCCTTGTCACCTCCCGCATGTCCTGCAGCCTCTACCTCGTCTTCGAGTACATGGAGCACGACCTCGCTGGCCTCGCCGCCAGTCCCGAAATTAAGTTCACCGAACCACAGGTCCCTGAGATCCCCAACCACCGTTCCCGCACTGCATCCGCTGGGTGCCATCAGCTTCATGCGCTCACAGCGTGCGAATGGAATGCAGGTTAAGTGCTATATGCATCAGCTGCTGTCGGGTCTGGAGCACTGCCACGACCGGGGGGTGCTGCACCGCGACATCAAGGGCTCGAATCTGCTCCTGGACAACAATGGCATGCTGAAGATTGCAGATTTTGGTCTCGCGTCGTTCTTCGACCCAGACCGTAAACAGCCGATGACGAGCCGGGTGGTGACCCTATGGTACCGCCCACCCGAACTGCTTCTCGGCGCAACGGATTACGGGGTGGGTGTGGACCTGTGGAGTGCAGGGTGTATCCTGGCCGAGTTGCTCGCTGGGAGGCCAATTATGCCAGGACGAACAGAGGTTAGCATAACGTTCTTAACTGCACAATATCTCAATTAGTTATGCTTCATATCTGGCTGAATTCCAGTGAAACATAGCTTGCCTCAGCCTCAGTTCAGGATTCAGCGTAGTTCTGTTATAGATTTCGAGAAAATATTCCATTTTGATTTTTTAGTTTGCTGATTCTGGTATGGTGACTATGGTCGGTGAACGGTGATGGCCTGATGGGGCTGCAGTGAGCTGGTTAGAAAACAGGCTTGCTTCCCATTCGTCACCCCATGCTCAATACCACTATACCAGGCAGGAGGAGGTGAAAACCGAAAATATTCTTGTTCATCATAGTACCGTGACTTGTGAGGAGTAGAGGACTGAGAAGAAACCATAAGAGGAAGATTCCTTTTTTGTTATTTTGTGTCTTTCTTTATGAAACATCTCTGTAGTTTCTGTTGTATAACAAAAAAATTGCCTTCCTTGAAATTCTGATTAAGTTGCCACATGTTTCAGCATTCATTTCCATGCTTTGTCTCCATTTTCTTTTTGAAAATTTCCATGCTGTGATTCATTTTGCATTCAGTCTTCTGCATCTGATTCAATTGACCTGTTGCACCGTTTGTGCATTTCTGTTGTGCATACTATCCAACCCGATGAATAGCAACTGCATTTATCTTCCATATTTCACTGATCTAGTTATGTCTACTCCTTTTAGGTGGAACAGCTACATAAAATTTTTAAGTTGTGTGGCTCCCCAACAGAAGAATATTGGAAAAAGTCGAAGCTACCTCATGCTACAATATTTAAGCCTCAGCAGCCGTACAGAAAGCGAATAAGAGAGACGTTTAAGGATTTTCCACAATCAGCACTGCAGTTGATCGAGACACTACTTGCAATTGATCCAGCAGATCGCTTAACAGCGTCTTCTGCATTAAGAAGTGATGTAAGTTGGTTACCATTTCTCATTATCCTATCTCCATTTGATGGCACAAGACATTTGAAATTCTTTATTTGTGTTAAGTCATCACTAATTTTCATGAGCACAATACTCAATATCTAACAATTTACTGAGAATGTTTCGTTTGTTGGCACATAATGACATATCCAAGGGTCAAATTTAGGCTCAATACCTGAACTTACAGGCATCCTAGCCACTGATAACATGCTGACATTGTATCACATATCCAAAGAACAACTCAATTTATTTTTGTGCAATGTGAGAAAATTTAGATCATGATTCTCTATCTCTCACGATTCCATTGGGAGTTTGGGACTAAAGAATCATACAGTGAATCTAGGCTAGCAGAAACTGTAGGGTTTTCTAGCGCCTGATATTATAGCATTATAGTACCCAGATTCCCATCCTTGTCACACATTTTGTTTTTGTAGTTTTTTTTTGGTTTTGTGCATTAATGCCTTATGTGAACTTTCTATGCATGCAGTTCTTTACAACCGAACCTTTTGCATGCGAACCGTCAAGTCTTCCAAAATATCCTCCAAGCAAAGAGATAGATGTGAAACGAAGAGACGAAGAAGCCAGACGGTTTGTCACCTCACCACTTATTTCATTAGTTAGGATGATCAACAGTGGTATAAACATATCTGCTTTGGGTGTACAGTAACAAATCATGCTATGAGCATAGCAACTGCTGCCTATAATTGTGTTTTGTGGGATAACATTACAATCCTTACACAAAAGAAAAAAAAATCACAAATGAACAAGACCAGTTAGGTTTTATGAACACTTCCAGTTTTATCTTCTGTTTTTCTTGTGGTCTGAAACCACAATTGTTTCATCTACATTTGCCTCACTAACCTAAAAAATATGCAACTTTTACATTTCTGATATTTTAAATTGTTGATATAAGATGTTTCTCTATAAATAATTCCTTAGTATGATAATGTAGAGTCCCATGCTTAGCGGGTGCTTTACTATTGGCAAAAAAAGATTTGAGTCCACATTATTAGAAGGTTCCATGAACGCTAGCTTTGTCTACTATCTGAAAAGAACAAACACGTTATTAGCCTATTAGGCATTGGATCTTTTCCAGGTACTCACTAGTCACCATGAGCATTAACCTTGAAACAGAAGTTGAACAACAACACTGTCATGATTTAGTATATGTAAATAGCATTTCGTCCTCCTTTCAGCTCCTGTTAAACATGAATACTAAAAAGTGAACTAGTTAAATTGACCCAGTACCTTCTGGCATTTCAATGTTAATACATATGTCCTTTGAATAAGTTTTACATAGGGAAAACGAGAAAATCTGACTAAAAGGCCACAGGGTGTATTAGTTTTATGCTTCCATTATGCAATACAGAAGCAAAAAAATGTATTTGTTCTCACAAAACCATTTTAGTTGAATTTAGTACTAACTGTGGTCAAACTTTAAGTGGCACAATTGAGCTAAATGCTCCTGGATGTTGAATATGTTTTGTAGACCTCATAATTGAGTCAAAGGACAACTACTGCCTCTTTTTTCTGTCTGAGTTTTCATTGATTGCATGTCCCGATATCTGCAACTAGTCAAATATCCTAGTGCTACCTTTGAGGCCTTCCCTTCTCCTTATTCGTGGTCTCATGTTAGTTCAGTTGAGCACTTGTTATACACTACCATGATTGTACCTGACTTGTCTACCATGTTCAACAGTTTAAGAGCTGCTGGTGGTAGAGCTAATGGTGATGGAGCCAAGAAGACGAGAACACGTGATCGACCTAAGGCAGTTCCAGCTCCAGAGGCAAATGCTGAACTTCAAGTAAATATTGATGTATGTTGAATGAACTTGTTACTTATGGTACAGTTTGTTACTGTGAGCTGGTCTTTTTAGAGGTTAATAAGATAAGCTTAGGATAGACCTGCTCTCAGCACTTCCAGTCTTTCACATAAGCTCTACATTTTGTAAATTACATCCTACATCGAAGTAGACTTCACGATAGGTCCTCTGAGTCTTATCAGCCATGGTCCAAAAGGAAGCCCATACTACCATAAAGCAAACTTTGCAGTATCGCTGATTTGTGCTAATCCTTTTTTTTCCTTAATACAGAAAAGAAGGTTTATTACTCATGCAAATGCTAAGAGCAAGAGCGAAAAGTTCCCTCCCCCACATCAAGATGGTGCGGTTGGTGTCCCCTTGGATGCTTCAAATCATATGGATCCACTATACGAACCTCCGGACCCATCTTCCTTCAGCACTGTGTTCACTTACGAGAAAGGCGCTGTGCCTACTTGGTCTGGACCATTGGTTGATCCTGCTGCAGTGGTGAACCAAAAGGGCAAGCACAAGTCCGGGCGCTCATCGAAACAGCCGGCCACTGCCCGTGCTCGGTAAGATCCTAAGGATCGATATTTACAGGTAAAAAATAAGGAGACTTCAACATGGTGGGAAAATACTCCATGGCGGCACCTGCACGCTGTTTTGCAAACGAGGCATGCAATGATAAAGTAGTTTGTTGGTTACCTGTTGTCATGTGAGTGATTTTTTTTTCTAGACTTCGTGTATAGGCTGGGGAGGGAGTTGAAGTAGTTACTTCTGTACATTAGGTTTTCTTTCCTGCTCTTTAAGCAGCTGGTGATGTTAGATTCATTTGAATGGAAGCTTAGATCTCTAGTGTTCCCGCCACTACACCCCCTTCCATTGTAACAGTGTGTTCCCTGCATAATCAGTTCTTATCAATTCAATTGAAATCGTAAGTTTTGGTGAAGATTTGATGGATTCATGAACGGTGACATGTATCACGTTGGAAGCTGGAGCCAGGGAGGCAAGTGGTGGGGGCGTGGGGCTGGAGCTGACGGGGCTCTCCTATAGTTGCCGAGTGGCTGTAGTCTCACTAAAGTCTTCTCTATGATTTTTAGTGTACACATACAATATAGAAGTAGAGATGGCAATGGGTAAAAACTCGCTGGGTATTACTTGCTCAAACTCATACTCGCGAAGAAAAAATACGCTCGCTAAAAAACTCATACCCATGACGGGTATAAAATTTTGCCCAAACTCATACCCACGTGGGTTTCAGGTACCTAACGGGTTTCCCATACCCACGAACATCAACATAAAAAATAATTCATCATGTAAATGACATCAGTACATTAATAAGCTAGCATAAAAGGAACAAGTGCTAACTAATTTTAGCCAAATTTTTTTACATGAAGTTTATTTCAATTAGAACATATTCAATTAATAATATTATGAGACATATTTATAAGGAATGTTGATTTTAAGGCGGGTTTTTAAAACCCATAGGTTTGCGGGTATGGGTAGTGGAAGAACAAACCCATGACCACATACCCGTGAGGTTTCCATTTGAACCCATTAACAAACCCATGGGTAGAGAAATTGATCCAAACACATACCCTAATAGAGCAAAAACCCACCGGATTTCGGGTAGCGGGTACCCATTGTCATCTCTATTACATTGGTTTAGTTTAGTCTCTCCTAATTTTTTTTCTAGCTCTGTCCTTAGCTGGCGCAACATTCCTGAATTTCTGATGTTGTACTGTTGCTAGTGATATTGAGTTTGAAGTTTACATCTTGCTGATAACATCAGATTGCGCATAACTTTTATATGGGTGATGGGTGTGGAGCTTTGGTGACTCACGGCTACAGTAGGCCTGTTTTTATTGTAGATTGAAGAATATAGAGGTCTATATATCATGTTAGATAGATCTTACTTAAATAAGATAGTTATTCAAAAACAATCTAACCCTGTATATGTTGTGGGGTGAGACGAGATGAAGTTTTCTCTCTCATTTTTTTCTATGCCCGCGAGATCAGGGATGGTGAGAGAGTAGGTGCTTGTCGTTTTTCTAGAAACCGGGGGGAAAATAAATTTTTGTTCGGTGAGGGATGCAAGCGCGGACTCACTCTGAATGGTGAATCACGTGGATCGAAACGAGAAACTGAGACACAAGAGTTATACTGGTTCAGGCTTTTGCTCTAGTCTAGTGTAGTGGTGATGGTAGTATTGTTTTGAGGCGTGTTACATCAGGTGTGATTGTGTCTGGACGAGGGAGAGAGACTCCCTTTTATACTTCAAGGGATGGTCCCTACAAGAGAGAGATAGAGCGATCAGTTCCTCCGGGTTGTCGGTGGGTTCTCCATAGGGTCGTGCGTAATCATACTCCTAGTATGTCGCATCGTCTCGCTTGTTCGTCATACGACCCCTTGTAGCTAGTTCGTCACCGACACCTTCGTAGTAGTGCGCGGTGGGTCTCGCGGGTCAGTCCCATGGTGCGGTCGTGAGTGGCCCGGCCCTGTCTTTCGTCATGGGCTTGCGTCACCCGCTCGCGTGCGTAGGCATACACCATAGTATTTCAGACATGCGGGTCACTGTAGAGACTCAGACGCTGAGGCCTCTACGACCGGGGTTGACTGCCCCCACGAGTAGTGAGGGTATATCGGTGGGCGCATGCGGGGATGTTTGAAAGGGAAATAGGCTTACACCTTTTTCCTAAATAATTTTGGTGGTTGAATTGTCCAATACAAATAATTGGACTAACTAGTTTGCTCTAGAATATAAGTTTTACAGCTGCCAAAGGTTCACAATAAACCAATACAAAGTTAGAAGAAAGGGTTCAAAAAGAAAGGAGCAAAGCAACCGAAGGCTGTCCTGGTCTGGCGCACCGGACTGTCCGGTGCACCATCGGACAGTTTCCGGTGCACCAGGGTGGATTCTCTCCAACTCGCTACCTTCGGGAATTCTGGGAGCCACTCCGCTATAATTCACCGGACTGTCCGGTGTAGCACCGGACTGTCCGGTGTGCCATCGGAGTAACGGCTAAACAGCGCCAACGGTCGTCTGCAGAGGAACAGTGAAACGCTACAGTGCGCGCCTGCGAGCGCAGAAGTCAGAGCAGGCGCTAGAAGGCGCACCGAACAGTGAACAGTGACTGTCCGGTGCACCACCGGACTGTCCGGTGGCCCCACTTGTCAGAGCTCCAACGGTCGGAACCCAACGGCCTGGTGACGTGGCTGGCGCACCGAACTGTCCGGTGCGCCATACGACAGAAGCCCTCACCAACAGTTCTTTTGGTGGTTGGGGCTATAAATACCCCCAACCACCACACTTCAATGCATCCAAGTTTTCAGCCATCAAACCTCATACAAGAGCTCTAGACTTCATTCCAAGACACAAACAAAGAGATCAAATCCTCTCCCAAGTCTGGAATCACTCCAAACAAATTAGTGACTAGAGAGAGACTTTTGTGTTCTTTTGAGCTCTTACGCTTGGATCGCTTTTCTTCTTCCCCATTTCTTGTTCCCAAGATCATTGTAATCAAATCAAGAGACACCAATTGTGTGGTGGTCCTTGTGGGGACTTAGTGTCCTGTTTGGTTGAGAAGAGAAGCTCACTCGGTTTAGATGACCGTTTGAGAGAGGGAAAGGGTTGAAAGAGACCCGGTCTTTGTGACCACCTCAACGGGGAGTAGGTTTGCAAGAACCGAACCTCGGTAAAACAAATCACCGTGTTCATCTGCTTTATTTCTTTGTTGATTTGTTTTCCCTCTCTTTTGGACTCGATTATATTTCTAACGCTAACCCCGGCTTGTAGTTGTGCTTAAAGTTTATAAATTTCAGATTTACCTATTCACCCCCCTCTAGGCAACTTTCAATTGGTATCAGAGCCCAGTACTTCATTAGAGCCTAACCGCTCGAAGTGATGTCGGGAGCATCCGCCCTGAGGGAGATCGGGACCGGCGACAAGTCCGCAAGCTCGGGAAGAACACACTCAAGGGAGTCTGGCCACAAGCACAAGGAGGAATCCTCTTCCTCCATCAAGTCCCAATGGAAGGGTGACAAGAAGAAGAAGATGAAGAAGGTGGTCTACTACGAGACCGACTCTTCGTCACCCTCCACCTCCGGATCAGAATCGGCATCCGCCACTTCTAAGCGCCATGAGCGTAAGAAGTATAGTAAGATGCCCCTTCGCTATCCTCGTATTTCAAAACGCACTCCATTACTTTCCGTCCCATTAGGCAAACCACCTATGTTTGAAGGTGAAGATTATTCTATGTGGAGTGATAAAATGAGGCATCACCTAACCTCACTCCACAAAAGCATATGGGATATTGTTGAGTATGGAGCGCAGGTACCAAAGAAGGGGGACAAGGATTATGATTCGGAGGAGGTCGAACAAATCCAACACTTCAACTCCCAAGCCACTACTATACTCCTCGCCTCTCTAAGTCGAGAGGAGTATAATAAGGTGCAAGGGCTGAAGAGTGCAAAGGAGATTTAGGACGTGCTCAAGACCGCGCACGAGGGAGATGAGGTGACCAAGATCACCAAGCGGGAGACAATCGAGGGGGAGCTCGGTCGCTTCATGCTTCACCAAGGAGAGGAGCCACAAGCCATGTACAACCGGCTCAAAACCTTGGTGAACCAAGTGCGCAACCTCGGGAGCACCAAATGGGATGACCATGAAATGGTCAAGGTTATTCTTAGATCACTTGTTTTTCTTAACCCTACTCAAGTTCAATTAATTCGTGGTGATCCAAGATATAAACTAATGTCTCCTGAGGAAGTAATAGGAAAGTTTGTGAGCTTTGAACTAATGATCAAAGGCTCCAAACAAATCATCAAGCGAGGCGCCACCACACCCGAGGTGCAACCCGTCGCCTTCAAAGCGACGGAGGAGAAGAAGGAAGAGTCTACATCAAGTAGGCTCCCCATCGACGCCTCCAAGCTCGACAACGAGGAGATGACGCTCATCATCAAGAGCTTTCGCCAAATCCTCAAGCAAAGGAGGGGGAAGGACTACAAGCCCCGCTCTAAGAAAGTTTGCTACAAGTGTGGTAAGCCCGGTCATTTTATTGCAAAATGTCCATTATCAAGTGATAGTGACAGGGGCGACGACAAGATGGGAAAGAGAAGAGAAAAGAATAGATACTACAAGAAGAAGGGCGGCGATTCCCATGTTTGCCGGGAGTGGGACTCTGACGAGAGCTCCACCGACTCCTCCTCCGACGAGGACGCCGCAAACATCGCCGTCACCAAAGGCCTTCTTTTCCCCAACGTCGGCCACAAGTGCCTCATGGCAAAGGACGACAAAAAGAAGAAGGTAAAATCTAGAGCTTCCACTAAGTATGCTACATCTAGTGATGAGGCTAGCTCTAGTGATAATGAGGATGATTTGCTCACCCTTTTGCCAACTTAAACATGCAACAAAAAGAAAAATTGAATGAATTGATTAGTGCTATTCTTGACAAGGATGAACTCTTGGATACCCAAGAGGACTTCCTTATTAAGGAAAACAAAAAGCATGTTAAAGTTAAAAATGCTTATGCTCAGGAGATAGAAAAGTGTGAAAAATTAACTAGCGAGCTAAGCACTTGTCATGACACTATTTCCAACCTTAGATTTGAAATGATAAATTGATTGCTAAGGTTGAGAAATTAAATGATAGTGATGATTCTCTTGTCAACCTTAGAAATGATAATGCTAAACTAATTGCTAAGATTGACAAGTTGAATGCATCTCTCTCTAGCCTTAAAATTGAGAATGAAAAATTAATTGCTAAGGCTAAAGACTTAAATGTTTGCAATGTTTCTATTTCCAATCTTAGAGATGAGAATGCTATTTTACATGCTAAGATTGTTGAATTAAATACTTGCAAACCCTCTACATCTACCTTTGAGCATGTTAATATTTGCACTAGATGTAGAGATATTAATGTTGATGCTATTCATGATCACCTAGCTTTAATTAAACAACAAAATGATCACATAGCTCAACTTAGTGCCAAAATTAATGAGCATGACTTAGAAAATGAAATTTGTAAATTTGCTAGAAGCATGCTCTATAGTGGGAGACGCCCTGGCATTAAGGATGGCATTGGCTTCCAACAGGGAGACAGTGTCAAGCTTAACACCCCTAAAAGATTGTCTAACTTTGTTAAGGACAAAGCTCCCATGGCTCAGGATAACGAGGGTTACATTTTATACCCTGCCGGTTATCCTGAGCACAAAATTAGGAGAATTCACTCTAGGAAGTCTCACTCTGGCTCTCATCGTGCTTTCATGTATAAGAGTGAGGCATCTAGTTCTAGGCAATCAACACATGCTAAATTGCCTAAGAAGAAAACTCCTATTGCATCAAATGAATCTAATATTTCATTTAAGACTTTTGATGCTTCATATGTGCTCACTAACAAAACAGGCAAAGTAGTTGCCAAATATGTTGGGGGAAAACACAAGGGGTCAAAGACTTGTGTTTGGGTACCCAAGGTGCTTGTTTCTAATGGCAAAGGACCCAAGACAGTTTGGGTACCTAAGAACAAGGCCTAAACTTGTTTTGTAGGTTTATGCATCCGGGGGCTCAAGTTGGATCATCGATAGCGGGTGCACAAACCACATGACTGGGGAGAAAAGGATGTTCTCCTCCTACGAGAAAAACAATGATCCCCAAAGAGCTATCACATTCGGGGATGGAAATCAAGGTTTGGTCAAAGGACTTGGTAAAATTGCTATATCACTTGACTATTCTATTTCCAATGTTTTCTTGTAGATTCTTTAGATTACAATTTGCTTTCTGTTTCTCAATTATGTAAAATGGGCTACAACTGTCTTTTTACAGATTTAGGTGTTACTGTCTTTAGAAGAAGTGATGATTCAGTAGCATTTAAGGGAGTGTTAGAGGGTCAGCTATACTTAGTTGATTTTAACAGAGCTGAACTCGACACTTGCTTAATTGCTAAGACTAACATGGGTTGGCTCTAGCACCGCCGACTAGCCCATGTTGGGATAAAGAATCTTCATAAGCTTCTAAAGGGAGAACACATTTTGGGACTAACCAATGTTCATTTTGAAAAAGACAGGGTTTGTAGCGCATGTCAAGCAGGAAAGCAAGTTGGTATTCATCATCCACACAAGAACATCATGACGACCGACAGGCCGCTTGAGCTACTCCACATGGACTTATTCGGCCCGATCGCTTACATAAGCATCGGCGGGAGTAAGTACTGTCTAGTTATTGTGGATGATTATTCTCGCTTCACTTGGGTGTTCTTTTTGCAGGATAAATCACAAACCCAAGAGACCTTAAAGGGATTCTTGAGACGGGCTCAAAATGAGTTCGGCTTAAGGATAAAAAAGATTAGAAGCGACAACGGGACGGAGTTCAAGAACTCGCAAATTGAAGGCTTTCTTGAGGAGGAGGGCCTCAAGCATGAGTTCTCTTCTCCCTACACACCACAACAAAATGGTGTAGTGGAGAGGAAGAATAGAACTCTACTTGACATGAGTACAAAACTTCGGATCGGTTTTGGGCGGAAGCAATCAACACCGCTTGCTACGCCATCAACCGTCTCTACCTTCACCGAATCCTCAAGAAGACATCATATGAACTCCTAACCAGTAAAAAGCCCAATGTTTCTTACTTTAGAGTCTTTGGTAGCAAATGTTTTATTCTTATTAAAAGAGGTAGAAAGTCTAAATTTGCTCCTAAGGCTGTAGAAGGCTTTTTACTAGGATATGATTCAAACACAAGGGCATATAGAGTCTTTAACAAGTCCACTGGACTAGTTGAAGTTTCTTGTGACATTGTGTTTGATGAGACTAATGGCTCTCAAGTAGAGCAAGTTGATCTTGATGAGCTAGATGATGAAGAGGCTCTGTGCATCGCGCTAAGGAACATGTCCATTGGGGATGTGTGTCCTAAGGAATCCGAAGAGCCTCCACAAGCACAAGATCAACCTTCATCTTCCATGCAAGCATCTCCACCAACTCAAGATGAGGATCAAGCTCAAGAGGATGAAAATGAAGATCAAGAAGATGAGCCACCTCAAGAGGAGGACAATGACCAAGGGGGAGATTCCAATGATCAAGACAAGGAAGATAATGACGGACCAAGACCGCCACACCCAAGAGTCCACCAAGCAATACAACGAGATCACCCCGTGAACTCCATCCTTGGCGATATTCGTAAGGGGGTAACTACTCGATCTCGTGTTGCTCATTTTTGTGAACATTACTCCTTTGTGTCTTCTATTGAGCCATACAGGGTAGAAGATGCATTAAGGGATTCGGATTGGGTGTTGGCAATGCAAGAGGAACTCAACAACTTCACGAGGAATGAGGTATGGCATCTTGTTCCACGTCCTAATCAAAATGTTGTAGGAACCAAGTGGGTCTTCCGCAACAAGCAAGATGAGCATGGTGTGGTGACAAGGAACAAAGCCCGACTTGTGGCCAAGGGATACTCACAAGTCGAAGGTTTGGATTTCGGTGAAACCTATGCACCCGTAGCTTGGCTTGAGTCAATTCTTATATTACTTGCCTATTCTACTTACCATGGCTTTAAGCTTTATCAAATGGACATGAAAAGTGCCTTCCTCAATGGACCAATCAAGGAGGAGGTCTATGTTGAGCAACCTCCCGGCTTTGAAGATAGTGAGTACGCTAACCATGTCTATAAACTCTCTAAGGCGCTTTATGGGCTCAAGCAAGCCCCAAGAGCATGGTATGAATGCCTAAGAGATTTTCTTATCGCTAATGGCTTCAAAGTCGAAAAAGCCGATCCTACTCTCTTTACTAAAACAATTGCAAATGATTTGTTTGTATGCCAAATTTATGTTGATGATATCATATTTGGGTCTACTAACGAATCTACTTGTGAAGAGTTTAGTAGGATCATGATTCAAAAATTCGAGATGTCTATGATGGGGGAGTTGAAGTACTTCTTAGGATTTCAAGTGAAGCAACTCCAAGAGGGCACCTTCATCAGCCAAATGAAGTACATTCAAGACATACTCGCCAAGTTTGGGATGAAGGATGCCAAGCCCATCAAGACACCCATGGGAACCAATGGGCATCTCGACCTCGACACGGGAGGTAAATCCATAGATCAAAAGGTATACCGGTCGATGATAGGATCTTTACTCTATTTATGTGCATCTCGACCGGATATAATGCTCTCCGTATGCATGTGTGCAAGATTCCAAGCCGATCCTAAGGAAGTTCACCTTAGGGCCGTGAAACGGATCTTGAGATATTTAGTTTATACTCCTAAGTTTGGCCTTTGGTACCCCAGGGGATCCACTTTTGATTTAATTGGATATTCCGATGCTGATTGGTCGGGGTGTAAGATTGATAGAAAGAGCACATCAGGGACTTGCCAGTTCTTGGGAAGATCTCTGGTGTCTTGGGCTTCAAAGAAGCAAAATTTCGTAGCTCTTTCTACCGCCGAAGCCGAGTATATTGCCGTAGGCTATTGTTGCGTGCAATTGCTTTGGATGAGGCAAACCCTTAGGGACTATGGTTACAAATTGACCAAAGTTCCTCTTCTATGTGATAATGAGAGTGCAATCCGCATGGCGGATAATCCCGTTGAGCACAGCCGCACTAAACACATAGCCATTCGGTATCACTTTTTGAGGGATTGAAAGGGAAATGTGCTCTTGGGCCATCTCTAGTATATTTTGGTGATTAAGTGCACAACACATATTAAAGTGAGTAATTATGTGCCAAATGATGAATGAAATGCAAATCAACAAGAAGGTATGATTCTAGACTTAGTACATTGGTTTTTTTGTACTAATATATTTGTCTAAGTGCTAGAATCAGGAAAAGAAAAGGATTGGAAAAGAGTTGGCTGTGTACAGCCAACTGCTGCTCAGTCTGGGTGCACCGGACAGTGTCTGGTGCGCCAGGCTGGCTCTGGCGAACTGGCCACTCTCCGGAATTCGTTGGCGACGTACGGCTATAATTCACCGGACTGTCCGGTGGTGCACCGGACTGTCCGGTGAGCCAACGGCCACCAGCGCAACGGTCAACGGTCAGCTGGGGGCACCGGACAGTGTCCGGTGCGCCAACGGCTACAATTCTGCAACGGTCGGCTATGCCATTTTAGGAAGGAGATCCGCACCGGACAATGAACAGTGGATGTCCGGTGGTGCACCAGACTGTCCGGTGCGCCACCCGACAGAAGGCAAGAATTGCCTTCCAAGAATGCCTCCAACGGCTCCTAGTTGCCTTGGGGCTATAAAAGGGACCCCTAGGCGCATGGAGGAGTCACCCAAGCATACTTTGAGCATTCTAAGTCTTCCACACTCCATCTCCGTGCACTTGATTGACTTTCTTAGTGATTTGAGCTCTGTTCTAGTGGTGAACTTGTTGCGATTCATTTGAGCTCAAGTCTTGGTTGTGTGTGTGTGCGTATTGCTGCGGATTTGTGTGTGTTGCTTCCCTCCCTTACTCTAGTGCTTTCACTTTGATCTTTATTGTAAGGGCGAGAGACTCCAAGTTGTGGACATTCCTCACAAACGGGAAAGAGTATAAGAAAGAAAATAATCGTGGTATTCAAGTGGATCATTAGATCACTTGAAAGGGGTTGAGTGCAACCCTCGTCCATTGGGACGCCACAACGTGGAGTAGGCAAGTGTTATACTTGGCCGAACCACGGGATAAATCATCGTGTCTCTTGTGCTTGTTTTCTTTGTGACTATTGTGTTTCACAAGAGCTCGGTTCTTAGCCACTTGATTCTATTGTGCTAACACTTAATCAAGTTTTGTGGCTATAAGTTTTAAGTTTTTACAGGATCACCTA
This sequence comes from Zea mays, assembly GCF_902167145.1. Classification (NCBI taxonomy): domain Eukaryota; kingdom Viridiplantae; phylum Streptophyta; class Magnoliopsida; order Poales; family Poaceae; genus Zea; species Zea mays. The sequence continues at coordinate 135,285,589 of NC_050104.1, forward strand.
TTCACCCCCCCCCCCTCTAGGTGCTCTCAATTGGTATCAAATCCGTTCTCTTCACGAAAGGGACTAATCGCCCGAAGAGATGGATCCTAAGGGAAAGGGGATGATGGTCAACGATAAGGAGAAGGAATCCATCTTCAACGAGCCAAGAGACGATAAGCCCACTGACTCTGGCTCAAGTCACAAGAAGAAGGACGGGAAGAAGAAGAGGCGCATCAAGAAGATAGTCTACTACGACAGCGACGAGTCTTCCTCTTCCCAAAGAGACGACGACGACGAGAAAAAGAAAACGGTTAACTCAAACTTTTCTTTTGACTATTCTCGTATTCCGTCTAACTCCAATGCTCATTTACTTTCGATTCCACTTGGGAAACCTCCACACTTTGATGGAGAAGACTATTCATTTTGGAGTCACAAAATGCGTAGTCACCTATTCTCTCTCCATCCAGGTATTTGGGAGATCGTTGAAAACGGAATGCTTTTTGATAGTACTGACAATCCCGTTTTCATTAATGAGCAAATCCATAAAAATGCACAAGCTACCACTATTTTGCTAGCATCCTTGTGCAGGGACGAGTACCACAAGGTGAGCGGCTTGGATAATGCCAAGCAAATTTGGGACACCCTCAAGATTTCTCATGAGGGGAATGATGCCACCATGATCACCAAAATGGAGTTGGTGGAAGGCGAACTAGGAAGGTTCGCAATGATTAGGGGGGAGGAGCCAACCCAAACGTACAACAGGCTCAAGACCCTGGTGATAGTCGCCTAGAGGGGGGGTGAATAGGGCGAAACTGAAATTTACAAATATAAACACAACTACAAGCCGGGTTAGCGTTAGAAATATAAGCGAGTCCGAGAGAGAGGGCGCAAAACAAATCCCAAGCGAATAAGCAAGTGAGACACGGAGATTTGTTTTACCGAGGTTCGGTTCTTGCAAACCTACTCCCCGTTGAGGAGGCCACAAAGGCCGGGTCTCTTTCAACCCTTCCCTCTCTCAAACGGTCCCTTGGACCGAGTGAGCTTCTCTTCTCAAATCAAAGCCGGGAACAAAACTTCCCCGCAAGGGCCACCACACAATTGGTGCCTCTTGCCTTGATTACAATGGAGTTGTGATCTCAAGAGCAAGTGAGAAAGAAAAGAAGCAATCCAAGCGCAAGAGCTCAAATGAACACGGCAAATCACTCTCACTAGTCACTAGGGCTTTGTGTGGAATTGGAGAGGATTTGATCTCTTTTGTGTGTCTAGAGTTGAATGCTAGAGCTCTTGTAGTAGTTGAGAAGTGGAAAACTTGGATGCAATGAATGGTGGGGTGGTTGGGGTATTTATAGCCCCAACCACCAAACTTGACCGTTGGCTGGAGGCGTCTGCTCGATGGCGCACCGGACAGTCCGGTGCACACCGGACAGTCCGGTGCCCCTGCCACGTCATCACTGCCGTTGGATTCTGACCGTTGGAGCTTCTGACTTGTGGGCCCGCCTGGGTGTCCGGTGCACACCGGACAGGTACTGTTTGCTGTCCGGTGTGCCAGCATGGGCGATTCTGACTTCTGCGCGCGTAGAGGGCGCATTAAATGCACGGCAGAGAGCCGTTGGCGCGGAGATGACCGTTGCTCCGGAGGCGCACCGGACAGTCCGGTGCACACCGGACAGTCCGGTGAATTATAGTGGACTAGCCGTTGGCGTTTCCCGAAGCTGGCGAGTTCCTGAGGCCGACCTCCCTTGGCGCACCGGACACTGTCCGGTGTACACCGGACAGTCCGGTGAATTATAGCCGAGTCGCCCTGGAAATTCCCGAAGGTGGCGGTTTGAGTCTGAGTCCCCTGGTGCACCGGACAGGTACTGTTCACTGTCCGGTGGCACACCGGACAGTCCGGTGCGCCAGACCAGGGGTGCCTTCGGTTGCCCCTTTGCTCCTTTATTGAATCCAAAACTTGGTCTTTTCATTGGCTGAGGGTGAACCTTTTACACCTGTATAATCTACACACTTGGGCAAACTAGTTAGTCCAATTATTTGTGTTGGGCAATTCAACCACCAAAATTATTTAGGAACTAGGTGTAAGCCTAATTCCCTTTCAATCTCCCCCTTTTTGGTGATTGATGCCAACACAAACCAAAGCAAACAGAGATGTGCATAATTGAACTAGTTTGCATAATGTAAGTGTAAAGGTTGCTTGGAATTGAGCCAATATAGCTACTTACAAGATATGCATGGAATGTTTCTTTCTTATTTAGTATTTTGGACCACGTTTGCACCACATGTTTTGTTTTTGCAAAAATTTTTTGTAAATTCATTTCAAAGATCTTTTGCAAATAGTCAAAGGTAAATGAATAAGAGTTTGCAAAGCATTTTCAAGATTTGAAATTTTCTCCCTCTGTTTCAAATGCTTTTCCTTTGACTAAACAAAACTCCCCCTAAATTAAATCCTCCTCTTAGTGTTCAAGAGGGTTTTGATATACCATTTTGAAATACTACTTTCTCCCCCTTTTGAACACAACAGGATCCCAATTGATAAATACTTCTTGGAAAACACTAAGTTTTGAAATTGGTGGTGGTGCGGTCCTTTTGCTTTGGGCTTGGTGCGGTCCTTTTGCTTTGGGCTCATTTCTCCCCCTTTTTGGCATGAATCGCCAAAAACGGAATCATTAGAGCCCTTAGGTACTATCGTCCCCTTTGGTCATAAGTAAATGAGTTAATATTATACCAAAGACGAAGTCCTTTTGCTTTGAATTCTCATTTCTCCCCAAGGAATAGAGAGATGCTTGGAGTGATGGCGAAGTATGAGTTACGGAGTGGAAGCCTTTGTCTTTGCCGAAGACTCCAATTCCCTTTCAATATACCTATGACTTGGTTTGAAATAGACTTGAAAACACATTAGTCATAGCATATAAAAGAGATATAATTAAAGGTATTCAAATGAGCTATGTGTGCAAGCTAGCAAAAGAAATTTCTAGAATCAAGAATATTGAGCTCATGCCTAAGTCTGGTAAAAGATTGTTCATCAAGAGGCTTGGTAAAGATATCGGCTAATTGATCTTTAGTGTTAATGTAAGAAATCTCGATATCTCCCTTTTGTTGGTGATCCCTAAGAAAATGATACCGAATGGCTATGTGCTTAGTGCGGCTATGCTCGACGGGATTGTCGGCCATTTTGATTGCACTCTCATTATCACATAGCAAAGGGACTTTGGTTAATTTGTAACCATAGTCCCGCAGGGTTTGCCTCATCCAAAGCAATTGCGCGCAACAATGACCTGCGGCAATGTACTCGGCTTCGGCGGTGGAAAGAGCGACCGAATTTTGCTTCTTTGAAGCCCAAGACACCAAGGATCTTCCCAAGAACTGGCAAGTCCCCGATGTGCTCTTCCTATTGATTTTGCACCCCGCCCAATCGGCATCCGAATAACCAATCAAATCAAATGTGGATCCCCGAGGGTACCAAAGCCCAAACTTAGGAGTAAAAGCCAAATATCTCAAGATTCGTTTTACGGCCGTAAGGTGGGATTCCTTAGGGTCGGATTGAAATCTTGCACACATGCAAACGGAAAGCATAATATCCGGTCGAGATGCACATAAATAAAGCAATGAACCAATCATCGACCGGTATACCTTTTGATCGACGGATTTACCTCCCGTGTCGAGGTCGAGATGCCCATTGGTTCCCATGGGTGTCTTGATGGGCTTGGCATCCTTCATTCCAAACTTGGTTAGAATGTCTTGAGTGTACTTCGTTTGGCAAATGAAGGTGCCCTCTTGGAGTTGCTTGACTTGGAATCCTAGAAAATACTTCAACTCCCCCATCATCGACATCTCGAATTTCTGTGTCATGATCCTACTAAACTCTTCACATGTAGACTCGTTAGTAGACCCAAATATAATATCATCAACATAAATTTGGCATACAAACAAGTCATTTTCAAGAGTTTTAGTAAAGAGTGTAGGATCGGCCTTGCCGACTTTGAAGCCATTAGAAATAAGGAAATCTCTTAGGCATTCATACCATGCTCTTGGGGCTTGCTTGAGCCCATAAAGCGCCTTAGAGAGCCTATAGACATGGTTAGGGTACTCACTGTCTTCAAAGCCGGGAGGTTGCTCAACATAGACCTCTTCCTTGATTGGTCCGTTGAGGAAGGCACTTTTCACGTCCATTTGATAGAGCTTAAAGCCATGGTAAGTAGCATAGGCCAATAATATGCGAATTGACTCAAGCCTAGCTACGGGTGCATAGGTTTCACCGAAATCCAAACCTTCGACTTGTGAATACCCTTTGGCCACGAGTCGAGCTTTGTTCCTTGTCACCACACCATGCTCATCTTGCTTGTTGCGGAAGACCCATTTGGTTCCTACAACATTTTGGTTCGGACGTGGAACTAAATGCCATACCTCGTTCCTTGTGAAATTGTTGAGCTCCTCTTGCATTGCCACCACCCAATCCGAATCTTGAAGTGCTTCCTCTATCCTGTGTGGCTCAATAGAGGAAACAAAAGAGTAATGTTCACAAAAATGTGCAACACGAGATCGAGTGGTTACCCCCTTATGAATGTCGCCGAGGATGGTGTCGACGGGGTGATCTCGTTGGATTGCTTGGTGGACTCTTGGGTGTGGCGGCCTTGGTTCTTCCTCATCCTCCTTTTCTTGATCATTTGCATCTCCCCCTTGATCATTGCCATCATCTTGAGGTGGCTTATCTTCTTGATTTTGTCCTTCATCAACTTGAGCCTCATCATCATTTTGAGTTGGTGGAGATGCTTGCGTGGTGGAGGATGGTTGATCTTGTGCTCTTGAAGGCTCTTCGGATTCCTTAGGACACACGTCCCCAATGGACATGTTCCTTAGCGCTATGCATGGAGCCTCTTCATTACCTATCTCATCAAGATCAACTTGCTCTACTTGAGAGCCGTTAGTTTCATCAAACACAACGTCACATGAGACTTCAACTAGTCCAGTGGACTTGTTAAAGACCCTATATGCCCTTGTGTTTGAGTCATAACCAAGTAAAAAGCCTTCTACAGTTTTAGGAGCAAATTTAGATTTTCTACCTCTTTTAACAAGAATAAAGCATTTGCTACCAAAAACTCTAAAGTATGAAATGTTGGACTTTTTACCGGTTAGGAGTTCATATGATGTCTTCTTGAGGATTCGGTGAAGATATAACCGGTTGATGGAGTAGCAGGCGGTGTTGACCGCTTCGGCCCAAAACCGGTCCGGTGTCTTGTACTCATCAAGCATGGTTCTTGCCATGTCCAATATAGTTCGATTCTTTCTCTCTACTACACCATTTTGTTGTGGCGTGTAGGGAGAGGAGAACTCATGCTTGATGCCCTCCTCCTCAAGGAAGCCTTCAATTTGTGAGTTCTTGAACTCCGTCCCGTTGTCGCTTCTTATTTTCTTGATCCTTAAGCCGAACTCATTTTGAGCCCGTCTCAAGAATCCCTTTAAGGTTTCTTGGGTTTGAGATTTTTCCTGTAAAAAGAATACCCAAGTGAAGCGAGAATAATCATCCACTATTACAAGACAATACTTACTCCCGCCGATGCTTATGTAAGCAATCGGGCCGAAAAGATCCATGTGGAGTAGCTCAAGCGGCCTGTCGGTCGTCATGATGTTCTTGTGTGGATGATGGACTCCAACTTGCTTCCCCGCCTGGCATGCGCTACAAATCCTGTCTTTCTCAAAATGAACATTTGTTAATCCTAAAATGTGCTCTCCCTTTAGAAGCTTATGAAGATTCTTCATCCCAACATGGGCTAGTCGGCGGTGCCAGAGCCAACCCATGTTAGTCTTAGCAATTAAGCATGTGTCAAGTTCAGCTTTATCAAAATCTACTAAGTATAGCTGACCCTCTAACACACCCTTGAATGCTATTGAATCATCACTTCTTCTAAAGACAGTGACACCTGTATCAGTAAAAAGACAGTTGTAGCCCATTTGACATAATTGGGAAACAGAAAGCAAGTTGTAATCTAAAGAATCAACAAGAAAAACATTGGAAATAGAATGGTCAGGAGATATAGCAATTTTACCAAGTCCTTTGACCAAACCTTGATTTCCATCCCCGAATGTGATAGCTCGTTGGGGATCTTGGTTTTTCTCATATGAGGAGAACATCCTTTTCTCCCCGGTCATGTGGTTTGTGCACCCGCTGTCGAGTATCCAACTTGAGCCCCCGGATGCATAAACCTACAAAACAATTTTAGTTCTTGACTTTAGGTACCCAAACGGTTTTGGGTCCTTTGGCATTAGACACAAGAACTTTGGGTACCCAAACACAAGTCTTGAAGCCCTTGTGCTTGCCCCCAACATATTTGGCAACTACCTTGCCGGATTTGTTAGTCAAAACATAAGATGCATCAAAAGTTTTAAATGAAATGTTATGATCGTTTGATGCACTAGGAGTTTTCTTTCTAGGCAACTTGGCACGGGTTGGTTGCCTAGAGCTAGATGTCTCACCCTTATACATAAAAGCATGATTAGGGCCAGAGTGAGACTTCCTAGAATGAATTTTCCTAATTTTGTCCTCGGGATAACCGGCAGGGTATAAAATGTAACCCTCGTTATCCTGAGGCATGGGAGCCTTGCCTTTAACAAAATTTGACAATCTTTTAGGAGGGGCACTAATTTTGACATTGTCTCCCCTTTGGAAGCCAATGCCATCCTTGATGCCAGGGCGTCTCCCATTATAAAGCATGCTACGAGCAAATTTAAATTTCTCATTTTCTAAGTTGTGCTCGGCAATTTTAGCATCTAGTTTTGCTATATGATCATTTTGTTGTTTAATTAAAGCCATATGATCATGAATAGCATCAATATCAACATTTCTACATCTAGTACAAATAGATACATGCTCAACAATAGATGTAGATGGTTTGCAAGAATTAAGTTCAACAATCTTAGCATGAAGAATATCATTTTTATCTCTAAGATTGGAAATGGTAGTATTGCAAACATCTAGTTCTTTAGCCTTAGCAATTAAATTCTCATTTTCTATTCTAAGACTAGCAAGAGAAATGTTTAATTCTTCAATCCTAGCAAGCAAATCATTATTATCTCTAGGATTGTGAATTGAAACATTACAAACATGAGAATCAACCTTAGCATTTAAAATAGCATTTTCATTCCTAAGGTTGTCAATCATCTCACGGCAAGTGCTTAGCTCACTAGATAATTTTTCACATTTTTCTACTTCTAGAGCATAAGCCTTTTTAACCTTAACGTGTTTTTTGTTTTCTTTAATTAGACAATCCTCTTGGGAATCCAAAAGGTCATCCTTTTCATGAATAGCACTAACTAATTCATTTAATTTTTTCTTTTGAGCTATGTTAAGGTTGGCAAAAAGGGAACGCAAATTATCTTCCTCATTACTAGCATTATCATCACTAGAAGATTCATATTTAGTGGAGGAGTTGGATTTAACCTTCTTTTTGCCGTCCTTTGCCATGAGGCACTTGTGGCCGACGTTGGGGAAGAGGAGTCCCTTGGTGACGGCGATGTTGGCGGCGTCCTCGTCGTCGGAGGAGTCGCTTGAGCTCTCGTCGGAGTCCCACTCGCGACAAACATGGGCATCGCCGCCCTTCTTCCTGTAGTACCTCTTCTTCTCCTTTCTTCTCCCCTTCTTGTCGTCGCCTCGGTCACTGTCACTAGATATAGGACATTTAGCAATAAAATGACCGGGCTTACCACATTTGTAGCAAACCTTCTTGGAGCGGGACTTGTAATCCTTTCCCCTCCTTTGCTTGAGGATTTGGCGGAAGCTCTTGATGACGAGCGCCATTTCCTCATTGTCGAGCTTGGAGGCGTCTATTGGTTGTCGACTTGGTGTAGACTCCTCCTTCTTCTCCTCCGTTGCCTTGAATGCAACGGGTTGAGCTTCGGATGTGGTGGCATCATCAAGCTCGTTGATCTTCCTCGAGCCTTCGATCATGCACTCAAAACTCACAAAATTCCCGATAACTTCCTCGGGGGTCATTTTGGTATATCTAGGATTACCACGGATTAATTGAACTTGAGTAGGGTTAAGGAAAATGAGTGATCTTAGAATAACCTTAACCACCTCGTGGTCATCCCACTTTACGCTCCCGAGGTTGCGCGCTTGGTTCACCAAGGTCTTGAGCCGATTGTACATGTGTTGTGGCTCCTCCCCTTTGCGAAGCCGGAACCGACCGAGCTCCCCCTCAATCGTTTCCCGCTTGGTGATCTTGGTGAGCTCATCACCTTCATGCGCGGTCTTGAGTAAATCCCAAATCTCCTTTGCGTTCTTCAACCCTTGAACTTTGTTATACTCCTCTCTACTTAAAGAGGCTAGGAGTATTGTTGTTGCTTGAGAGTTGAAGTGCTCGATTTGGGCCACCTCATCCTCATCATAGTTTTCATCCCCTACTGACGGTACCTGTGCACCAAACTCAACAACATCCCATATACTTTTGTGGAGCGAGGTTAGATGAAATCGCATTAAATCGCTCCACCTAGCGTAATCTTCACCATCAAAAGTTGGTGGTTTGCCTAATGGGACGGAAAGTAAAGGTGTATGTTTGGAAATGCGAGGGTAGCGTAGGGGGATCTTACTATACTTCTTGCGCTCTTGGCGCTTAGAAGTGACGGAGGGCGCATCGGAGTCGGAGGTTGATGTTGATGAAGTGTCGGTCTCGTAGTAGACCACCTTCCTCATCCTCTTGTGCTTGTCGCCTTTCCGATGCGGCTTGTGGGAAGAAGATTTTTCCTTCTTCTCTTTGTGGTGAGAAGAAGATTTCTTCTCCTTCCCTTTGTTGGAGGAGCTCTTCTTCTTCTCCCTCCTTTTGGTGCGGGACTCTTCCGATGAAGTGCTCCCGTGGCTTGTAGTGGGCTTTTCGCCGGTCTCCATCTCCTTCTTGGCGTGATCTCCCAACATCACTTCGAGCGGTTAGGCTCTAATGAAGCACCGGGCTCTGATACCAATTGATAGTCGCCTAGAGGGGGGGTGAATAGGGCGAAACTGAAATTTACAAATATAAACACAACTACAAGCCGGGTTAGCGTTAGAAATATAAGCGAGTCCGAGAGAGAGGGCGCAAAACAAATCCCAAGCGAATAAGCAAGTGAGACACGGAGATTTGTTTTACCGAGGTTCGGTTCTTGCAAACCTACTCCCCGTTGAGGAGGCCACAAAGGCCGGGTCTCTTTCAACCCTTCCCTCTCTCAAACGGTCCCTTGGACCGAGTGAGCTTCTCTTCTCAAATCAAAGCCGGGAACAAAACTTCCCCGCAAGGGCCACCACACAATTGGTGCCTCTTGCCTTGATTACAATGGAGTTGTGATCTCAAGAGCAAGTGAGAAAGAAAAGAAGCAATCCAAGCGCAAGAGCTCAAATGAACACGGCAAATCACTCTCACTAGTCACTAGGGCTTTGTGTGGAATTGGAGAGGATTTGATCTCTTTTGTGTGTCTAGAGTTGAATGCTAGAGCTCTTGTAGTAGTTGAGAAGTGGAAAACTTGGATGCAATGAATGGTGGGGTGGTTGGGGTATTTATAGCCCCAACCACCAAACTTGACCGTTGGCTGGAGGCGTCTGCTCGATGGCGCACCGGACAGTCCGGTGCACACCGGACAGTCCGGTGCCCCTGCCACGTCATCACTGCCGTTGGATTCTGACCGTTGGAGCTTCTGACTTGTGGGCCCGCCTGGGTGTCCGGTGCACACCGGACAGGTACTGTTTGCTGTCCGGTGTGCCAGCATGGGCGATTCTGACTTCTGCGCGCGTAGAGGGCGCATTAAATGCACGGCAGAGAGCCGTTGGCGCGGAGATGACCGTTGCTCCGGAGGCGCACCGGACAGTCCGGTGCACACCGGACAGTCCGGTGAATTATAGTGGACTAGCCGTTGGCGTTTCCCGAAGCTGGCGAGTTCCTGAGGCCGACCTCCCTTGGCGCACCGGACACTGTCCGGTGTACACCGGACAGTCCGGTGAATTATAGCCGAGTCGCCCTGGAAATTCCCGAAGGTGGCGAGTTTGAGTCTGAGTCCCCTGGTGCACCGGACAGGTACTGTTCACTGTCCGGTGGCACACCGGACAGTCCGGTGCGCCAGACCAGGGGTGCCTTCGGTTGCCCCTTTGCTCCTTTATTGAATCCAAAACTTGGTCTTTTCATTGGCTGAGGGTGAACCTTTTACACCTGTATAATCTACACACTTGGGCAAACTAGTTAGTCCAATTATTTGTGTTGGGCAATTCAACCACCAAAATTATTTAGGAACTAGGTGTAAGCCTAATTCCCTTTCACCTGGTCAACAAGATCAGGAGCTATGGAAGCACGAGATGGACGGACCACGACGTCGTCCGACTTATGCTCAGGTCCTTCACTGTACTTGATCCTCATCTTGTGAATTCTATCCGTGAAAATCCTAGGTACACCAAGATGACGCCCGAGGAAATACTCGGAAAGTTCGTAAGCGGGCGTATGATGATCAAGGAAGCAAGATACGTTGATGAGGCATTGAATGGTCCAATGCCCATCTACGAGCCTCAAACGGTCGCTCTCAAAGCAACAAGTAGCAGGGAGGCACTACCTAGCAAGGTGGCGCAAGTTGAGGCGGCCGGGCTAAATGAGGATGAAATGGCCCTCATTATCAAGCGCTTCAAGACCGCATTGAAGGGACGCAAGGAGTACTCAAACAAGAACAAGGCAAAGGGAAAGCATTCCTGCTTCAAGTGCGGTAAGACAGGTCATTTTATTGCTCAATGTCCCGATAATGAAAATGACCAGGGAGACGAAAGACATGGGAAGAGAGAGAACAAGAAGGTTTACAAGAAGGCGAAGGGCGAGGCACACCTTGGCAAAGAGTGGGACTCAGATTGTTCTTCGTCCGACTCCGACGACGAAGGACTCGCCGCTTCGGCCTTCAACAAATCGTCGCTCTTCCCCAACGAGCGCCATACTTGCCTAATGGCAAAGGAGAAGAAGGTAAACGCTCAAGAAACTCCTAAGTACTCTACTTCTAGTGATGAGGACTCTAGTGATGATGAAGTAGATTACACTAGCTTGTTCAAAGGATTAGATAGAGCTAAAGTAGAAAAGATTAATGAGTTGATTGATGCATTGAATGAAAAAGATAGACTGCTAGAGAGGCAAGAGGACATCTTGTATGAGGAACATGACAAATTTGTTAGTGTTCAAAAGTCTCTTGCCTTGGAGATTAAAAGGAATGAATTACTATCTTCTGAATTATCTATTTGCAATGAATCTATTTCTAGCTTGAAGATTTTGAATGATGATTTAAATGCTAAGCTAGAGGTAGTTAATAAATCTAGTCCTTGTGTAGAGCATGTTGTAATTTGCAATAGATGCAAGGATTTTAATGTTGATGCTTGTGATGAACATTTAATATCTATTTCTAAATTAAATGATGAAGTAGCAAGTCTTAATGCTCAACTTAAGACTTGCAAAAGTGATTTTGATAAATTAAAATTTGCTAGGGATGCCTACACTGTTGGTAGACACCCCTCAATTAAGGATGGGCTTGGCTTTAAGAGGGAAGCCAAGAACTTAACAAGCCAAAGGGCTCCCATTTTCAACAAGGAAAAAGGGAAGGCTCCTATGGCTAGTAGTAGTCAAAAGAATCATGTGTTTATTTATGATAGAAAATTTTCTAGGAATGCTCATCATAATAGGAGTTATAATGCTTATGATTCACATGCCATGATTGTTTCAAGTTCTTCCTTTGTGCATAGTAGAAATATGCCTAGAAACAATGTTGTTCATCATGTGCCTAGGAAAATGCAAAATGAATGTACTATTGTTTTTCATGCCTGCAACACTGATTTTGTACTTTCATGTAAAAATAAGAAAGTGGTTGCTAGGAAATTGGGGGCAAAATGCAAGGGAGATAAAACTTACATTTGGGTCCCTAAGACTATTGTTACTAACCTTGTAGGACCCAACAAGAGTTGGGTACCTAAAACCCAAGCCTAATTTGCCTTGCAGGTTTATGCATCCAGGGGCTCAAGCTGGATTATCGACAGCGGATGCACAAACCACATGACGGGGGAGAAGAAAATGTTCACCTCCTACGTCAAGAACAAAGATTCCCAAGATTCGATCATCTTTGGAGACGGGAATCAAGGCAAGGTTAAAGAACTAGGAAAAATAGCTATTTCATCCGAGCATTCCATATCAAATGTGTTCTTAGTTGAATCGCTCGGGTATAACTTGTTGTTCGTTAGTCAACTATGTAATATGGGGTACAATTGCTTATTTACCAATGTAGATGTGTATGTCTTTAGAAGGAGTGATGGTTCATTAGCTTTTAAGGGTGTACTAGACGGCAAACTCTATTTAGTTGATTTTTCGAAGGAGGAGGCTGATCTAAATGCATGCTTGATCGCTAAGACTAGCATGGGCTGGCTATGGCATCGCCGTCTAGCACATGTTGGGATGAAGAACCTTCATAAACTTCTAAAGGGAGAACATGTGTTAGGTCTAACCAATGTAACTTTTGAAAAAGATAGACCTTATGCAACTTGTCAAGCAGGTAAACAGGTGGGAAGTTCTCATCATAGCAAAAATGTGATGACCACATCAAGACCTTTGGAGCTACTTCACATGGACCTCTTTGGACCCGTCGCCTACCTCAGCATCGGGGGAGTATGGTCTTGTTATTGTTGATGATTTTTTCCGCTTCACTTGGGTATTCTTTTTGCAGGATAAAACAGAAACCCAAGGGACCCTTAAGCGCTTCCTAAGGAGAGCTCAAAATGAGTTTGAGCTCAAGGTGAAAAAGATAAGAAGCGACAACGGGTCCGAGTTCAAGAACCTTCAAGTAGAGCAGTATCTTGAGGAGGAAGGAATCAAGCACGAGTTCTCCGCCCCCTACACACCACAGCAAAATGGTGTGGTAGAGAGGAAGAACAGGACACTCATAGACATGGCGAGGACGATGCTTGGAGAATTCAAGACGCCCGAGCGGTTTTGGTCGGAAGCTGTGAACACGGCTTGCCACGCCATAAACCGGGTCTACCTTCATCGCCTCCTCAAGAAGACGTCGTACGAACTTCTAACCGGTAACAAACCCAACGTGTCATACTTTCGTGTATTTGGGAGTAAATGTTATATTCTAGTGAAGAAAGGTAGAAATTCTAAATTTGCTCCCAAAGCTGTAGAAGGATTTTTGTTAGGTTATGACTCAAATACAAAGGCCTATAGGGTCTTCAACAAATCATCAGGTTTGGTTGAAGTCTCTAGCGACGTTGTATTTGATGAGACTAATGGCTCTCCAAGAGAGCAAGTTGATCTTGATGATGTAGATGAAGATGATGTTCCAACGGCCGCAATACACACCATGGCGATTGGAGATGTACGACCACAGGAACAAAAAGAGCAAGATCAACCTTCTTCCTCAACAATGGTGCACCCCCCAACTCAAGATGATGAACAGGTTAATCAAGAAGAGGCGTGTGATCAAGGGAGAGCAGAAGATGATCAAGTTATGGAGGAAGAAGCACCACAGGCCCCTCCAACTCAAGTCCGAGCGACGATTCAAAGGAATCATCCCGTCGACCAGATTTTGGGTGATATAAGCAAGGGAGTAACTACTCGCTCTAGATTAGCTAATTTTTGTGAGCATTACTAGTTTGTCTCTTCTATTGAGCCTTTCAGGGTAGAAGAGGCCTTGCTAGATCCGGACTGGGTGTTGGCCATGCAGGAAGAGCCCAATAACTTCAAGCGAAATGAAGTTTGGACCCTGGTGCCACGTCCCAAGCAAAACGTTGTGGGAACCAAGTGGGTGTTCCGCAACAAACAGGACGAGCACGGGGTGGTGACAAGGAACAAGGCTCGACTTGTGGCAAAAGGTTATGCCCAAGTCACAGGTTTGGACTTTGAGGAGACTTTTGCTCCTGTGGCTAGGCTAGAGTCTATTCGCATTTTGTTAGCCTATGCCGCTCACCATTCTTTCAAGTTGTTCCAAATGGATGTGAAGAGCGCTTTCCTCAATGGGCCAATCAAGGAGGAGGTGTACGTGGAGCAACCCCCTAGCTTTGAGGATGAACGGTACCCCGACCACGTGTGTAAGCTCTCTAAGGCGCTCTATGGACTTAAGCAAGCCCCAAGAGCATGGTATGAATGCCTTAGAGATTTTCTAATTGCTAATGCTTTCAAGGTTGGGAAGGCAGATCCAACTCTTTTCACTAAGACTTGTGATGGTGATTTATTTGTATGCCAAATTTATGTCGATGGCATAATATTTGGTTCTACTAACCAAAAGTCTTGTGAAGAGTTTAGCAGGGTGATGACACAGAAATTTGAGATGTCTATGATGGGTGAGTTGAACTACTTCCTTGGGTTTCAAGTGAAGTAACTCAAGGACGGCACCTTCATCTCTCAAACGAAGTACACGCAAGGCTTGCTCAAGCGGTTCGAGATGAAGGACGCCAAGCCCGCAAAGACTCCAATGGGAACCGATGGACATGTCGACCTCAACAAAGGAGGTAAGTCCGTTGATCAAAAGGCATACCGGTCTATGATAGGATCCTTGCTTTATTTATGTGCTAGTAGACCAGATATTATGCTTAGCGTATGCATGTGTGCTAGATTTCAATCCGATCCAAGGGAATGCCACCTAGTGGTCGTTAAGCGAATACTTAGATATTTAGTTGCTATGCCTTGCTTCGGGATCTAGTATCCAAAGGGGTCTACCTTTGACTTGATTGGATACTCAGACTCCGATTATGCTGGATGCAAGGTTGATAGGAAGAGTACATCAGGGACGTGCCAATTTCTAGGAAGGTCCCTGGTGTCTTGGAGTTCAAAGAAACAAACCTCCGTTGCCCTATCCACCGCTGAGGTCGAGTACGTTGCCGTAGGACAGTGTTGCGCGCAACTACTTTGGATGAGGCAAACCCTCCGGGACTTTGGCTACAATCTAAGCAAAGTCCCACTCCTATGTGATAATGAGAGTGTAATCCGCATGGCGGATAATCCTGTTGAACACAGCCGCACTAAGCACATAGACATCCGGCATCACTTTTTGAGAGACCACCAGCAAAAGTGAGATATCAAAGTGTTTTATGTTAGCACCGAGAACCAGCTAGCCGATATCTTTACCAAGCCTTTAGATGAGAAGACCTTTTGCAGGCTGCGTAGTGAGCTAAATGTCTTAGATTCATGGAACTTGGATTGATCTATAGCATACATGTGTTTTATGCCTTTGATCATGTAATTTATGCATTTCAATCGATTTTGTTCTTTTGTAGTGCTCAAGTTGTACCCATGACCCCCGGACCTCACAAGTCCATTTGCAAGTGATGCACTTATTTAGGGGGAGGCATGCTACAACTTGACACTTTGAGACTAACCTTGTGTTTGAGTTTATTTGTTTTAGTCTCAAAAGTGGATTGAAAAGGAAAGGTGGACATGGACCATGAAAAACTTCCACTGCACTCCGATGAGAGGGTACTTAACTCCAAGTTCATCTCTATACACTTATTGTCTTTTGCTCTTAATTAACAATTTTGGTGAGACAATGAGGTTAAAGGGCCAACAATGATCCCGTTTTGGTGCTTGATGCCAAAGGGGGAGAAATTAAGGCCAAAGCAAGCAAATGGATCAGCTACCACTTGAGAATTTTGAAAATAGTAGAGTTAGAACCTTTGTTTTGTCAAAATACTCTTATTGTCTCTTGTTGTCAAAAGTGGGTTCCTTGTGGGGAGAATGTTTGATTATGGAAAAAAGGGGGAGTTTTTGGATCTTTGATCAATTTCTCTTGGAATACCTCTCTTTATGCCTCAACAAGTGTGTTTGACTTAGAGATAGGAAAATGAATTTTATTTGCAAAAATAAACCAAGTGGTGGCAAAGAATGATCCAAACATGCCAAATTTGAATCAAAAACAATTCTTGTTCTCATCTGCATTGATGTTGCACTTCTATTTGTTGCTCTTTGATGTGTTGGCATAAATCACCAAAAAGGGGGAGATTGAAAGGGAAATGTGCCCTTGGGCCATCTCTAGTATATTTTGGTGATTAAGTGCACAACACATATTAAAGTGAGTAATTATGTGCCAAATGATGAATGAAGTGCAAATCAACAAGAAGGTATGATTCTAGACTTAGTACATTGGTTTTTGTGTACTAATATATTTGTCTAAGTGCTAGAATCAGGAAAAGAAAAGGATTGGAAAAGAGTTGGCTGTGTACAACCAACTGCTGCTCAGTCTGGGTGCACCGGACTGTCCGGTGGTGCACCGGACAGTGTCCGGTGCGCCAGGCTGGCTCTGGCGAACTGGCCACTCTCGGGAATTCGTCGGCGGCGTACGGCTATAATTCACCGGACTGTCCGGTGGTGCACCGGACTGTCCGGTGGTGCACCGGACTGTCCGGTGAGTCAACGGTCGGCCGCGCAATCCGCGCGCGACGCGTGGCCCCAGCCAACGGTCGGCTAGGGGCACCGGACTGTCCGGTGTGCACCGGACAGTGTTCGGTGCGCCAACGGCTACAATTCTGCAACGGTCGGTTGTGCCATTTTAGGAAGGAGATCCGCACCGGACAATGAACAGTGGATGTCCGGTGGTGCACCGGACTGTCCGGTGCGCCACCCGACAGAAGGCAAGAATTGCCTTCCAAGAATGCCTCCAACGGCTCCTAGCTGCCTTGGGGCTATAAAAGGGACCCCTAGGCGCATGGAGGAGTCACCCAAGCATACTTTGAACATTCTAAGTCTTCCACACTCCATCTCCGCGCACTTGATTGACTTTCTTAGTGATTTGAGCTCTGTTCTAGTGGTGAACTTGTTGCGATTCATTTGAGCTCAAGTCTTGGCTGTGTGTGTGCGTATTGTTGTGGATTTGTGTGTGTTGCTTCCCTCCCTTACTCTAGTGCTTTCACTTTGATCTTTATTGTAAGGGCGAGAGACTCCAAGTTGTGGAGATTCCTCGCAAACGGGAAAGAGTATAAGAAAGAAAACAATCGTGGTATTCAAGTGGATCATTGGATCACTTGAAAGGGGTTGAGTGCAACCCTTGTCCATTAGGACGCCACAATGTGGAGTAGGCAGGTGTTATACTTGGCCGAACCACGGGATAAATCATCGTGTCTCTTGTGCTTGTTTTCTTTGTGACTATTGTGTTTCACAAGAGCTCGGTTCTTAGCCACTTGATTCTATTGTGCTAACACTTAATCAAGTTTTGTGTCTATAAGTTTTAAGTTTTTACAGGATCACCTATTCACCCCCCTCTAGGTGCTCTCAGGGATCACCAACAAAGGGGGGATATCAAGATTGCATATATTAACACCAAAGAACAATTGACCGATATCTTTACCAAACCACTAGATGAGAAAACTTTTACCAAACATAGGCATGAGCTAAATATTCTTGATTCTAGGAATTTTGATTGATGTTTTGCACTCATAGCTCATTTCTATACCTTTGATCATATCTCTTTCATTTGCTATGACTAATGTGGTTTTCAAGTATATTTCAAGCTAAGTCATAGATTGAAAGGGAAATGGAGTCTTCGGCGAAGACAAGGCTTCCACTCAACTCCATCGAATTATTCATCCTTCGCCGTCGCTCCACACCGCTCTCCAATTTGGTATAATCTTCACTTATATATTATTTGCCAAAGGGAGAGATAGTCAAACGGCTTATATTTCACTCACAAGTATTCGTTTTTGGCGATTCATGCCAAAGGGAGAGAAAGTATTAGCCCAAAGCAAAAGGACCGCACCACCACCAATTTCAAAAATGTAGTATTTCAAATTTGTATTAAATGAAGGTTTTTCAATTAGTATCTTATTTTTAATAGAATTTTCAAATTGGTATAACCCCTTTCAAAATTAATATCTAAAACCCTCTTGAACACTAAGAGGAGAATTTGATTGAGGGGGAGTTTTGTTTAGTCAAAGGAAAATCATTTGAAACAGGGGGAGAAAATTTCAAATCTTGAAAATGCTTCCAAAATCTTATTCATTTACCTTTGACTATTTGCAAAAAGTCTTTGAAAAGAATTTCCAAAAGAATTTGCAAAAACAAAACAAGTGGTGCAAGCGTGGTCCAAAATGTTAAAAATGAAGAAAGCATCCATGCATATATTTTGAAATGTATATTGGTTTAATTCCAAGTAACCTTTGCACTTACATTATGCAAACTAGTTTAATTCTGCACTTATTCATTTGCTTTGGTTTGTGTTGACATCAATCACCAAAAAGGGGGAGATTGAAAGGGAAATAGGCTTACACCTTTTTCCTAAATAATTTTGGTGGTTGAATTGCCCAACACAAATAATTGGACTAACTAGTTTGCTCTAGAATATAAGTTTTACAGGTGCCAAAGGTTCACAATAAGCCAATACAAAGTTAGAAGAAAGGGTTCAAAAAGAAAAGAGCAAAGAAACCGAAGGCTGCCCTGGTCTGGCGCACCGGACTGTCCGGTGTGCCACCGGACAGTGTCCGGTGCACCAGGGTGGATTCTCTCCAACTCGCTACCTTCGTTAATTCTGGGAGTCACTCCGCTATAATTCATCGGACTGTCCGGTGTGTCAGCGGAGTAACGGCTAAACAGCGCCAACGGTCGTCTGCAGAGGAACAGTGAAACGCTACAGTGCGCGCCTGCGCGCGCAGAAGTCAGAGCAGGCGCCAGAAAGGCGCATCGGACAGTGAACAGTGACTGTCCGGTGCACCACCGGACTGTCCGGTGGCCCCACTTGTCAGAGCTCCAACGGTCGGAACCCAACGACCTGGTGATGTGGCTGGCGCACTGGACAGTGTTCGGTGGCGCACCGGATTGTCCGGTGCGCCATACGACAGAAGCCCTCACCAACGGTTCTTTTGGTGGTTGGGGCTATTAATATCCCCCAACCACCACACTTCAATGCATCCAAGTTTTCAGCCATCAAACCTCATACAAGAGCTCTAGACTTCATTCCAAGACACAAACAAAGAGATCAAATCCTCTCCCAAGTCCGGAATCACTCCAAACAAATTAGTGACTAGAGAGAGAGAGACTTTTGTGTTCTTTTGAGCTCTTGCGCTTGGATCGCTTTTCTTCTTCCCTATTTCTTGTTCCCAAGATCATTGTAATCAAAGCAAGAGACACCAATTGTGTGGTGGTCCTTGTGGGGACTTAGTGTCTCGTTTGATTGAGAAGAGAAGCTCACTCAGTCTAGGTGACCGTTTGAGAGAGGGAAAGGGTTGAAAGAGACCCGGTCTTTGTGACCACCTCAACGGGGAGTAGGTTTGCAAGAACCGAACCTCGGTAAAACAAATCACCGTGTTCATCCGCTTTATTTCTTTGTTGATTTGTTTTCCCTCTCTTTTGGACTCGATTATATTTCTAACGCTAACTCCGGCTTGTAGTTGTGCTTAAAGTTTATAAATTTCAGATTTGCCTATTCACCTCCCCTCTAGGTGACTTTCAATGTTCCTTTGTGTGAGACCCTTAGGTACTGTATGTACGAGTGGAGGTGGTTTGGTGATGTTGCGTCTTGTCGCGGCCGTCGTGGGCCGACAACGTCGGTCCGGGCTCCTTCGCTCGATGGGGATTTGGTCATTCGCACTGCCTCGCAAACTTGCTCGGTGGAGGCTTGGTCGCTCGCCTCGCTTCGCAGATTTGCTGGGCGGGGACTTCCGTTCGCCCCGCCTCACAGACTTGCTCGGCGGGAGACTTGGTCACTCGTCCCGCTTCGTAGATTTGCTGGACAGAAACTTTCGTTCGCCCCGTCTCGCAGACTTGCTTGGCAGGGGCTAGTCGCTCGCCCCGCTTCGTAGATTTACTCGACGGGGACTTGGTCATTCGCTCCGTCTCGTAGACTTGCTCGGCGGGGACTTGGTCGCTCGTTCCGCTTCGCAGATTCACTAGGTATATTTGACGAGGACGTACTCAGACTCGGTATCACCCTCTAGCACTCTTGTCTGCATGTTTCGGATGGCCGAACAACGATGGAACGCGGCTGCATGACCGGCAAAGAAACGAAAAGGAAAAGAATAAAAGCTAGATTGTTGGTTACTCTACCTTTTAATCAGCTATCTATTTCAAATAGTCTTCTACAAAATTCTATATTTAACTAGAATTATACTTAAGTTTTTGGAGTTGCTCTAAAACCATGGTATCGGAGAATACCATATTTTTTTGTCAAGAGGTGTACATTGAAAAAAATAGACTCCGTTTTGAATATCATGATATTTTTGGAGTATTTAAAACTCTACTTCAATCTAAAGTTTCTGTCTATGACTAGCCTTGCACATGTATACTAAATACCATGTTTTGAGATACTTTATCTTCAAACACGTATAGCTAAGGGTGATATAAAAAATACTACGATTATGTTATGACGTCTTAAAACCATAGTATTCCAAAACCATGGTTTTAAAATACTTCGCTTCCAAACACGATCTATATCAGAACTCTCTGAAGCTTTCAAACAATTTCTTGTTGGCTGCTTGGGCACGCCAGATGGTTGTCATTCCATCCTGTGTTTAATGTGCTGTGTTTAATGTGCTACAAACGTAAAATGTTTACTTTTAAAAAGGAAAATCCACTAATATTATTCGTTTTGTCGTGGGCATGGGTCACCCGTTAAGGTGGCTATAGCTATTTTGCCTTTTTTGTATATTTTTTCTTCAGATATTCCTGAATGAATATTTAGGACTAGTTTAAACTCAAATCTATTTGGAGAAATATTTATAGGTATGAATGTGCAAAAAATGTGGCTTGTCTGTTTAGCCCATGACCCACCATGAAAGTAACCCGGTTCAAGCACGGTACGTCCGTTGGGCGTGTCATGCTTGGGCGGCTTTGGTGGCCCAACATGGGAGGTGGGCCAACACGGTGACCCAGTGCCCCACTCCCTCACACCCTCATTCAGCATTTTCCAACTCTAATCGATATACTCCCTCTCCCTCGTCGCTTCGACCACATATAGAACTCGTCCATTGCTTCGTCGTCGCCTCCCGACGTCGACGACGACCTAACAGCCGACGTCTTGCCATCGTTGTGGTGTGCCATGCCGCCGACCCTCCCTCTGTCTCCTAGTTCGTAACCCTAACCCTAATCCCCTTCGGTTCTAGTGGTTCTCACTCCTCGGCTCCTGGCCAGCGTCTCTGGTGCTTGGGCTGTGCAAGCTTCATTCATTTCACCGTCTGGTGCTCCGGCTAGCGTCTTGCTTGGTTTGTTTCCAGTCTCTGTTGTCTGCTCGCTAGTTGCCGGTGCTCCCTACTTCGGCTGCCGCCTATCGGCCTGCTTCACTATCTGGTGCTCCTTTCTAGCATGCGATTGCCGACCTACTTGGTTGTTTTTCACTCTCTGCTGTCTGCTCGGCGCTCGATGTTGGCTGTGCTCCCTGCTTCGGCTGCCGCCTGACGGCCTTCTTCACTCTCTGGTGTTACTCTCTGGCCTCTGGCTGCTGGCCTGCTTGGACATCTATACTCATACTCCCTCGCACCTCTTCCTATCCTCTCCATGTCCCACAGTGCCTAATCCTAATCCCGTCCGGCGGTCCTCGCTCCTTACCGGCACACATCACAAAATATGAGTGATATTCTTTCTTGGGGTACGTAAATGGCACCAAAACTTCACCAAATAGTGCTTTGAAGTAATGTGTAGTCAGGGCCTCAGGGGTATACCCTGAAATGCATCTATCATATCAAAACCCACCTGTGAGCGAACGAATTGCAAGAAAAATATGAGAATAAGTACCAAGACATTGAGAAATTATGAAATACAAGACGAGATGTGCAACTTACATTGTGCCTTATGGATTGATACTTCTCACCACGGTTGCCAAGACCGACAAATAACCATGGTTGTATAGGGAGGATGTATGAACGGTGGAAGTACAACATTTTGAAAGTAAGGCAATGAATCTGTTCCAGGTAGGGGTGGTGGTAATGAACTCTAGATTTTATACTATAAAATTTAAGAAACAAATCAGATTACGATCGTGCTCTATTCATATTCATTTTTGAATTAAAATTTATTAAGAACTCTAACTTATTATGAAGAAACATTTAGATCATAATCCATTGGCACCCTTAGTTCCAGGGCATCTCCTTCATGGTTTATACAATCAGAACCATCCAAAAATCCAATGAGTGTAAAATCAGATGTCGATGTCTGCAAAGCAAGACAAATCTATTCTTGAGATACACCGCCGTGAACTAGACAGGAAGATAAAAATATGAATTGAACACCTAGCACATCCAACACTGCCTTATACTCATACATGCCAGAACATGATCAACTTAAAACTTGCGGTGCATCAGAAGACGAGAAATTCAAAACTGAATGTGTTATATAATCTAGCTTAGCCATTTCATTGAACACCTCCAGGGCACTTGATGACTTGACACGGTATTGCTGCACTGCTGCTCCCATCTTCTAGATTCGTATAAGCTCTTATAATCACTAATCGCCTAAACTTTACATGCCAGAGCACAGGCAGTACGAGGCTCATGACATGCTCGGCCGAACAAGAACGAAGTATCAATAAAACAGAGCTTGTGATGATGCATTAAGGGGGGCGTTTTGTTTCTACAGATTCTGGGAAATCTGATATTGCACCAATATCTAATGCAAATATGATTATCAGCTTAGTATATGTAGATTGCGAGATTCTAGGCGCAAGATCCAATGTACAATACAAACTGTTTGGTTAATAATCAGAAGATTCTAAAAAGAGATTCTGAAAATGAGGCAGACCGCCTTCTCCTGAACTTCTATGCTCTGCAGTTGGCAGTTGGTGTTGGCTGCGG
Source organism: Zea mays (assembly GCF_902167145.1). Taxonomy (NCBI): domain Eukaryota; kingdom Viridiplantae; phylum Streptophyta; class Magnoliopsida; order Poales; family Poaceae; genus Zea; species Zea mays. The sequence goes on from NC_050104.1 coordinate 135,308,297, forward strand.
CAGCTCAGCCCCTGGCGCCGGAGAGGGGCGGCCGGCCCCGGGCGGGAGAGAGAGAGCCACGGTTGCGGCCACTGGGCCTGTAGTGTAGTGCGTGACTCTGGGCTTGGGTCGTGGCCTTTCAGGTGTGGGCTACAGTCAGTGTCCAGTGGGCCGGCCTAGGGGTGGGGCTCACGGTAACTGTGGGCTGTGGTCTGCGTGGCGCTGTTCGCAGCTCACGAGACATCGAGCGCTTTGTCCCGTCGGGCCATGATGCAGTGTCGTCGGATCAGAATCAATGGTAGCGATGGAGTTTCAGAAAGAGAAAATAGCGGTGATGAGACAAGCATCTCGCTCTCTCTCTCCCCCCTGGTTAGTGGTTATGGTTATAAGAACTAGCAATTAGCATCTGGTGATCCATACGACTAACCCTCTGTTTGGATCAGGCCAGATTATCCTTTAATTTCGAAAAGAATGGTAGGAAAATCTCAGAATTCTATAATCCCATTCAAACCGACGAGATTTCGAAGCATTTCAACACATAGCTTCCTAGAATTCGATGAAACCCATAAATTTTAAGTCGTTTTAATTTGCTTTTAGAGTCAAAGCATATCAAATTTGATCAAATATTGTCGATACCCTAAATTAGGGTACCCCTTACTACGGTATAAAGACACGATGCCTGTGCGGCTATCCTTAGCCGCACAGAGAACAACCCCAAGGTATCTCGCGGGCAGTTAAAGTGGTGTTCTCGGAGACAACGTCATCGGGCCCAGAAGGCGCAGGACCCCTGCGCGCACAACCTGGACCTCCAAAGTAAAGCAGCCCGAGGCCATTGGATAGGGTTCGGACCCCACCAAGTGAGCTCCGTACCGCCCATAACAAGGTCCCGGAAAAGGGATGTCATAACCTAGCCAGGGTTCGGCATTGACGCGTGTCCTGGCTCTGTCCGTAGCGCCTCCGGCCCCCCGCCTCGGCCGAGGGTCTAATGCAGCCACATGGTTTATTGTCCGTGACGTAGGCCAGCAGGCGGAGCATTATGTAAGGGCTCTGAGCCGCACGGCCTCCTCATTTATTGCGGAGAGGACATGTCGTCTGTCCACCCTTCTGACAGATGATGTGCCCCCACGGCATTTATTGCGCCCTGTCCATTCCGCTGGCAGGTGGCGCCAGGGCCACCCAGCAGACGGCGCACCTGTCCAGTCCGTTGTCGAAATAGTGTGCCCGTGCTGCGCGGTGCACTGTACTCATCCCTTATACGAGAAGCTTCCCCCTGCGCGCCGAGGCTACGCAGATCTCGGGTGTCAGGACGCACGGAGATTACACGGGCATGGCAAGCAGTAGTTCCATCCTTCCATTTGTCGCTAGGTCCACGTGTCGGGGCTCAGAACCCTTGTAAATGTCCCCCTTGAGCTATAAAAGGGGAGGCATGTAACGTTACAACACGACTACAAAACACACACTTAGACGCTAGTCATTCAGGCTTACACGCAGCTCAAGCACTTGAGCAATACAACATCCAGTGGAGTAGGATATTACGCTCTGGCAGCCCGAACCACTCTAAACCCTTGCGTGTTCTTGTGTTCATCCCTCTGATCTCTAACAAGCAAAACGCTTAAGCCCCCTCCACATCTTAGGACTTAGGGCGGGTGCACTCCGCCATCCGGCCGGAGAATTTCCTCTCCGACAAATATGCATCATAAATTAATAATATTTATAAAATTAAATAAATTTATAGTGTATTGATTTGATGTTATAGATATTTATATTTTTATAAAATTTAATAAATTTGAGACATCTTGACTCATAATTTGATGGAGTGAACGAGGGCTCACGCATGGCAGGCCATATGCACGCACCGGACGTACCTTGCTAGCTAGCTCGACTATCAGCATTCAGCTCTGCAGATCTCAGTTCTAGCTCTCGCTGTTTGCATTGCATCCCCTTTGGATGGAGTCATGGAGACATGCATGGAGTGGCAGCCAAAAGCCGAAATCATTCATGTGCGCAGCGCGCGCGGCCGCGCGCGGCGATGATTAAGCTGCTGAGGTCTAAAGCCCAAAGTGTCGCGCGCAGACCACGTTCTCCCCTCAAACCCAAAAGCCACGCGCCTAATTCTGATCCTCTTTTAATTTGCGCTACCAAGCAATCAAAGCAGCTGCCAACGACGCTTCTACCTCGCTTTCCCCAGCAAGCAGAAGCAACAGAATGTACTAGCAAGCATCGATCGGCGTCGCCCATGATGAGCTCTGAAAGCTAATCACTCACTCGTTGCCGCGTTCTCTCTGTTTTTTTTTTCTTCTTCTTCTTCTTCTTTTTGGTTAAATCCTGGGGATTATTTCGCTGTAAAAGAACAAACGTACACACTAACGTCGAAGCCGACACTCTCGCTGTAGCCTGTAAGAACACATCGCACAAGCATTCTGAATGAGATAGTAAAATTGGGCAGGTAAATTAAAGCGTCATAGTAGTATGATTGCATCGGAGAGATGGACGAGGCGTGTTTGCTGCTTCAATTTCCTTCTGGTCCGGCTCTGGCATCACCAGTTCACCACTATCGACGAATATTACTGTGCCTTTGCCTACGCCGGCGGCCGAATGATTCCAAGCGCGCCAGCTCTTCCACCGCCACCGGTGCGCTACCTGGAGTCGCTAGCTGTGTCATGTCATGTACGTGTGCTCCGGTCGGCGGCTTCATCCAGCTCTTCTCCCAGAATTTCAGGTCTCTGCCGGCCGGTCGCGGCAGCCGTGCCTGCAGCTGGGGAGACTTGGAAACCTGTCCGCCTGTCCCTGTTCTGAAAAAAAAAACAATCCGACAAAATCTTCCATCAAGTCCCAGCCTGCAGCTTCGGCTTCGGTCCTACTTTACCCTACGGCTGCATCGTCCAATTTTGTTTTTTTGTCAGCTAGGCAAACAGTTACGGATGCTTCTGTAGAGAGAGCTCCTCAGTTTGGGCACGGAAATTAAGGAGAAAAATGAATATAACAGAAAAATGATAAGGTGATGAGTTTAGAGAAATGTAGAGACACATATGTATTGAGAGAGAAAAAAAGATGCGTTAAAAGTGAGAATATCAAGTATTTTGTTAGAATAAAATTTGAATCTTATAACATCTTTTATTATGACATGGAGAAAATAGCTTTTGTTATGTATCTACGTATGATCTAAATATAGATACATAACTTTTATTATATACGTTAAAAAAGATATAGCAGTTTATAACTTAGGACAGAGAAAACAGTACTACTCTGTCTGTTTTTTTGTTTGTCACATTTTAATTTAAAAATGAATTAGTGGATAAGGATGGATCCGAATACTTATTCAGATATCAAATTTTTGGTCTTCTTTCTTCAGTTTTGAACAAATAATATATATAATTTGCTATGAAAAGTTATATTCTTGTTTTAGTATTAAGGTTATTAATCTTCACAAAAAGTAAACCTTAAATTCCTTCTATATCTTTTTAAATAATTGATATAAAATTTGGATGTCTATCCGAATACGAATTTGGATGTTTTACACTTTTTTTGTTGTAGGGAGAAAGCAACGTACATAAAAAATTATACAAAATTTTATTTAAATGCTTCATAATATTCTTAATAACATTTGTCGGGGACCATAATTAGGGGTACCCCAAAACTCCTAATCTCAGCTGGTAATCCCATCAGCACAAAGCTGCAAAGGCCTAATGGGCGCGATTAAGGTCAAGGCTCAGTCCACTCAAGGGACACGACCTCGCCTCGCCCGAGCCCAGCCTCGGGCAAAGGCAGCCGACCCCGGAGGATTCACGTCTCGCCCGAGGGCCCCCTCAAGCAACGGACACACCTTCGGCTCGCCCGAGGCCCAGTCTTCGCAGAGAAGCAACCTTGGCCGGATCGCCACGCCAACCAACCGTATCGCAGGAGCATTTAATGCAAGGATCGTCTGACACCTTATCCTGACGCGCGCTCCAGTCGACAGAGCCGAAGTGACCGCAGTCACTTCGTCGCCCCACTGACCGACCTGACAGGAATACAGCGCCGCCTGCCCTACTCCGACTGCCGTGCCACTCGCCAGAGTGAGGTCGATAGCGGCTAAGTCCAGCCTCGGACGACATAGGAAGCTCCGCCTCGCCCGACCCAGGGCTCGGACTCGGCCTCAGCTCCAGAAAGACGACGAACTCCGCCTCGCCCGACCTAGGGCTCGGACTCGGCCTCGGCTCCGGAAGACGACGAACTCCGCCTCGCCCGACCGAGGGCTCGGACTCGGCCTCGGCTCTGGTAGGCGACGGACTCCGCCTCGCCCGACCCAGGGCTCGGCCTCGGCTCTGGAAGACGACGGACTCCGCCTCGCCCGACCCCAGGGTTCGGACTCAACCTCGGCCTCGGAGGAATCGCCACCTCACCCCAACTCAGGTTCGGACCAGCCACGTCGCTAGGAGGGCCATCATTACCCTACCCCTAGCTAGATCAGGCTACGAGGAACAAGACCGGCGTCCCAGCTAGCTCGCCCCGGTAAACAAGTAATGATGACACCTCGCACGCTCCATGACGGCGGCAGCTGCCAGCCTCTTATGTCAGCAAGGAGACGTCAGCAAGGACCCGACAGCCCCGACAGCTGTACTTCCGCAGGGCTCCAGCACTCCTCCGACGACCACGACATCACATGAACAGGATGCCAAAACCTCTTCGACTGCCACGACGGCATGTACTTAGGGCTCTAGCTCCTCCCTACTAGACACATTAGCACACTGCTACACCCCCATTGTACACCTGGGCCCTCTCCTTACGTCTATAAAAGGAAGGTCCAGGCCTCCCGTACGGGGAGGTTGGCCGCGCGGGAGAACGGGCCAGCGCGTAAGGCCCTCGCTCTCTCTCTCCCGCGCGGACGCTTGTAACCCCCTATTGCAAGCGCATCCAGCCGCCCTAGGCGCAGGACAACACGAAGGCCGCGGTTCCCCCTCGTTGTTCTCCCCCCTTCGTGTCCCGTCTCGCGCCGACCCATCTGGGCTGGGGCACGCAGCGACAATTTACTCGTCGGTCCAGGGACCCCCCGGGGTCGAAACGCCGACAACATTATCAAAAATTAACTTTAAATTACATGTATATCTATGTTAAAATATTAGATTTGTTATATAAATTCGATGTTTTATAAACATATCTACTAATTGACGACAAATATTCGAAAACGAAGCTAGTATATATAGTTTGGCTCTATAATTAAGCGTCTGTTCAAAGGTTTCAGAGCAAATCGAATAGATGGAGGTAAAGCAAGCATCTCTGTGTTGGCCACGTCCTTTGTTAAAAAAAAAACACCAAGATGCTTCTGCACTTTAGCCATCTCCCTATGATTTCCTGTCTGACCCCGGCAGACACTTTACACTCACGCACTGTAAAATGGAATAATATAATCAGCGATCGATAGCAAGCTAGTAGGCACATATGGAGTACATTATACATATACTACTCCTTCATTGAATATTACTATATTAGTTGGCAGTTATTAACTTACTAACTGGTAGGTGTGAGGGATTTAGGTAGAAATGCAGAACCAGGGCCAATAGCCCAATACAATGCTGGTGGCGTGCCAAGTTTTCCAGGCAATTTGCGTGCATGCCAATAGTACCTAATCTCTCTCTCTCTCTCTCTCTCTCTCTCTCTCTTGTTAATTTGCTCATGTTAACTAGTATACAATAGCCTTTGCTTCTCTTCCGTTTCGCCTCAAGCCCTCCTTTTGATCCCTCCTTGCGCTTAATAAAATCCATGGCTTAGCAGTTCGCACTCGCCATCATGTAGCTTTTCACTTTCTTATACGAACAACAAACGCTGCTGGCCGGTCCACGGGAATCCAGCTAGTCATTGCAGGCAACAACTAAGATATCAATAATCTTATTCTGAGGAACATAGAATAAGATGCCAAAATATAATCTCGACCCTCATCGGTCTCATCACAAAAGTGAACTATAAAGAAAAACAAGAGATTTTTATATGGATTTTCATCAACCAATATAGCATTCTCTTCCCCTGCATTTCTTACTCCTAGCTAGTAGGCCATCCCTATCTCTCTCAAAGTGGAGTCAAGATTCTTTGTTGAGACCAGTGATGGAAATTCATAGTCGCCGCCTTCTTCTTTAACATTCTAATCTTCAACAATCATGTTCTGCTTTTGCATGGACCATTCAGGGCCGGGCCAGCATAATTCAAGGCCCTGTACCGATTTTTTCTTTTTTTCTTTGTTAAGAATAGAGGGTATAGATTAATCTCAATTATTAACCGTGATTGAATTATTAATGTGGGAAATGGCTTAATAACGGTAACGAATGATCTTAACGTTTGGATGTTATGCCAGCATGTGCTAGTTGCACTTCGCCATATAGCTAAAATGAGTTGCATAACAGATTGGTACTCGGTTGTTACGACAAACACTATATTTTATTCTTATCGAGCTGACTTAGCTAAACCTTCTAATCATTACTAAAATTTGTATTGATTAAACTATCGCTAACTATTATTTTAGGGGCCCTTGTAGGGAGGGGGCCCTGTTCTTGTGCACAGGTGGCACATGCCCCCGCCCGGGCCTGGGACCATTCTTTTGTGTTTGATTGAATCTTTCCTTGTTTAGTTTACGATGCTACTTACTTTCCCAGTGCTCTTTATTTGGGCCTATTTGACACAGCTGCAGCTACAAGACCTATACAGAACCTGTAATTTGCAGACTAAATATTTGCATTCAGTCTAATTTTTTGTAAAGTGGTTTAAATATTTGTATTTGATCTAATAAACTACACACGAATAATAGGCCATGTAAATACACTTAGCATGCCTGCAGCTCTATTGATACTCAACTCTAGAAAATCTATAGAAGTTTTAAGCTAGAGCTATGTCAATCATGGCCTTTGTACACCCCTCTTACATCTTATAAGGCTATGTTTTGATTATATGATAGATTATTATAATCAAAATCTTTTATTATTGTAATCTCATAATTCAAGTGAGAATTGGTTTCAGCGGATTATAGATGCTGAATGTTCAACTTGCCCTCCAGTTAATTGTCCAACTTGCCAAACTAAAAAAAAGATATAGATTTCTGGCTTTAACCAACCATAGTCTTGAGACTCAAATGCTCTAATAATTATTCCATAGTCATATTTATAATAATCCTCTATATATTCTAGATCATAATAATCTAGTTATTATTTGTCCTTCTAATCAATTACCTGAACTAGCCTAATTTATTCCTTGATAAAATTTTCTTTTCTTTTTGTTTCTCCACATATACATTCTCAAAATAAAAATTTGTAGAGTGACATGAAACAACATAACTTATGTTAAAAATACACTTATTAGTGGATGTACTAAACTATAAAATTAGTAATGAAAAATCCATAATGTACTTTTAAAACATAATATATGATGTTCATTATCATCCTAGAAAATTTTAACTTAAAGTTCAAGTGCTACTAATAGTGGTGTTACTATCGTTGCTATCTTGCTACTTTGTACAGAAGCAGAGGTCACACACGTTAGACTACAACGCCAATTGACGGCCTCCTGCACCGTTGCACAGAGCTGGTCTCACCCTCGTCGTTGTTGCTCCTCGTAGTCGCAGGCTCGCAGCTCCCAGGTAATTCACTATTCACTAATTCATATTGTTTCATACTTATACATATTCTTTATTTATTTAGCGTCTTAGATATTTAGTTGTAAACTTTCAGTTTCAGTGAAAAATTACTCGTTTTTCTGATTAGGTCTTAGATGTTACCGAAGAAGTATCTTGTCACGAGAAACAATGGATGTGATGGAGTTTTATTCTTCATTAAAGTAATCATATTAGCTCCAAAAGTACAAATGCATTGTTATTTTGGTTGAATTTATTCCTCGATAATTATCAGACATGTTAAATTAGATATATCAATGTTTTTGTTTTGCAAGTAAAACTAACGTATATTATATAGTTATCATAAAAGATTTATATATCCATCAGGATGAGTTCGCCTGTTGGTGTCCTCAAAATCATAGGACCAGGACTGAGTTCAACCTGTACAAACATAGATAAAAATGATATATATTTTTTAAGTGATAGATTTGATCAAGTGAAATAATTGAGGAATAGGACAAAGTTAGTTTATATGGTGATTTGCATACATGCCTCATTTGGGAGGAGTGTTTTCGACCACGATCCTGCTAATGCATCATGTGTCGTATACAATGTCCATAATTGACACAAAAGTGCCAAAAAAATTAAAATCACTGAGGGCCTTCACATTTTTTTTCATGTCATGTGTCCATATCAAAATTTGTGTAACCAACTCAGCACAAGGTTTTATAGAAATAAACCTTTAGCGCGTGGCACAAGCCCACATGAGATGATGGTATTATATATGTTTGTATAAAACACCCATAAGCACAGAGCCACCGCTGCAAATGATTTGCACCGCCTCGCAAGGCACCCATTCATCCAGCGAGACAAAGCTATCTTACATGAAAAAGCAGAATGGCAGAACGCACCTCGTGCAATATTATACTATCCAAAAGGTGGCCATTTGCACAGGGATCCCAGGCCGGCCCACAAAGGCTTAATTAAAATTAGTATTAGGAGGTAGTAGTACACAGGCAGAGAGATCTTTGATCAAACACACACACAGGCAGCGATCTGATTGCATAGCATGGGGATCAATGTGCAGGATTTAACCATAGAGACATGTGCATCATAGGTTCATCACTTCAATCCTATCAGGTGTGCCGCCAATCTGTAGGACACGAGATCGCAGTCTTAATTACTCCCTCCGTTTCTTTTTATTTGTCGCTGGATAGTGCAATTTTACACTATCCAGCGACAAATAAAAAGAAACGGAGGGAGTATGAGGAAAACAACAGCAAATGTTGTTATTGTCTAATTAAGCCCATGTTCCCAGTTTTACTGTTCTATGCCACACGCTTTTTGTAATTAACATGTCTAACTTTGTAAAGTTTTTTCAAGCAACAATTGTTCAAATCATACATACAGTTTGTACATAAATATATCTTTTTTTTGAAAACTTAGTGCAGGAGCTCTGCTATTTCATTTAAGAAGAGAAGGGAAACAAGAGTCTTAAAAAGTTGCTATTACATATAACGAAAAACACTCAAACACAATCCAAAAAAGAGAAGACATTACACTACACATGGATGCCCAACTGCAGCTCGTCTCAACGCTATTTCTTGTTTGGCCAGATGAAAGACCACTTGTGTCGATGCTTGCTTGCCCTAAAAAATATGCCGATTCCGCTCGTTCCAAATATTCCAGGTGAAGTACATAAGCAAACCCGAAACAGTGAGTTGATCTTCTTTCGATTTGTTTTGGAGCACAGCAACCCACCACGAATCGAAGCTCTGAATATCTGAGCTGGGCGGCATGATCAGATTATTGGTCCATGACCTGACTAACTCCCACACTTCCAAAGCAATGGGCACTTGAGGCAAAGGTGAATCGCAGTCTCCGGCTCTTGATCGCAAAGGATATCTGTACAACTAGATTCGCGTCCCAAACATATTTAGATACAAACTGGTTTTGTAGCAGATTGTGATGATATAGCATCGTGAGAATAACTGACAGTCAAAATACGCCCGTAAAAGACTTCTCCAAACGATTGTCTTTACAAGTAACTAACTAAAGGTGATGGTATGCAAAGACTTGTAAACCAGCACATGGATATGGGTTAGGTGCCGGATCGACCGTGTAGGCTACTTAATTAATAACCTTTCAATTATCTTGCCAACGACTGATATGGGTTAGTCACTTCAATTCTACATTAGTGACTGTAGCCAAATACGTACTTGTAGGCTACTTAATTAATAACCTTTCAATTATCTTGCCAACGACTGAAACCAGCCCTGCAGTGTCATGCTGGTCCCCTGCAAATGTTACAATGGGATCGACCGTGTTTAGAGATGGCCAAACGGGCCACCTGGCTCGGCACGGGTCCGGTGAAGCCCGGTCCGTTTTGGGTTGGGTCTGACCCGTCAAACACGTTAGAAAACCGGACCGGGCCATCTAAGCCTGCGGGCTTGTTTCCCTGTCCGAGCCCGCTCACAGCGGGCCTAAACGACCCGGTAAGCACGGAAAAAGCGGACCAAAAAAGTGGGCTAAACGGACCGGTAAGCACGGTTTAGTGCAAAAAACGGGTTTGACGGGTTTAGAGGTAAACGGGTCGTGCCGGGCTAGCCCACCGTGCATAATTTCTTGTCCAGGCCCGGCCCGCTTATTCGTGCCGGCCCGGACCCGTATAAAAGCGGGTCAGACCGGGCCAAAAAAAGTGCTTCGGGCTAGAGGCTTTCGTGCTACGTGCTTTCTGTACATCTATAACCGTGTTAGGATGTGTTGTGATAAAGTTGAAACCGAACGGGTGGGGGTGTGATGCTGAGCTCATAGAGGATCTTGAGTTGTGAGGCCTCAAACCCATGTTTACTGAACTAAGGACGGTGCCAGAATAGTTCTACTATAAAAGGAACCGAGCTAGTATAAAGTGAGATGACTCATGCATATTTAGAACTTGTTCGGTTGCGTGTAGATCAAAGAATTATCCTCTTTAATCCCTTTAATCTAGATGCAACCGAACAAGATGAGAGGTATGCATGTTTCCTGTCTCATCCCAAACACATTGGGTTGAATCCTGAATGAACCGCATGATTGCAGCTCTCCCGGCAGCTCGCCGCAGCATCATCAGGAAAGCGGCCGTTAGGAGAAACGCAGACGCCTACGCTACGACGAGCATGATTCACATGATCACACCTTAACTTCTCAAGGGCAAAAGGCCTATATGAGCATGATGCTCCCTGTCCCCCTTTTCTATACATTTCCTTATAGCTCATGGCTTTGCAGTCCGCGCCGCCATCATCAGACCTCCGTTCCATCTGTGACTGTGATCCATGGCCGTGGCTAGGCTAGCCGTAGCATTTTTGCCAGCGAGAGCCTTTTGAATTGAGCTATAGCTGCGGCCCATGGGCGTGGGCATCAGATTTGGGACTGGCTTTCTGCACGCACTCCCACACCACACACACACCGGCCACTGTCTAAAAGGCACTAGTGCTACAAATAAGCTGCACTGTCCTCTGCCCTGACGCCCACGTAAACATATTTGGCGTGCATCCCTTCGCAGTGTTTGCTTGCTGTGCTGACTTCATTGGAGAGAGAGACAGTGAAGAGTAGAGGAGAGAGAGAGAGAGAGAGAGAGAGAGAGAGAGAGAGAGAGAGAGAGAGAGAGAGAGAGAAAATGGGCGTGGCGACGGTGACAGAGCTGAAGCAGAGCATCTCCGGGAAGAGGACATTCCGGCCGAGCCTCATCAGCCGCCACGCCAATGAGTGGTAACTCACTCGCGTTCCTGCTTCGTTCCTCGGATCCTGTGCTCCTCTCCTGAACTCGACTCTGCGTTCTGCCAGGCCTCCGACCGACGTCTCCAGCGACCTCACCGTCGAGGTCGGCACCTCCAGCTTCGCACTCCACAAGGTGAGAGCTGAGAGCTCCTTGCCCTTCCACAAGAAAACGAAAAAAAAAAAGAAAGAAGATTAAAACGATGTGCTAACGCCGGCGGCATAGCTGTTCGCGCAGTTCCCGCTGGTCTCCCGGAGCGGCAAGATCCGGCGCCTCGTCGCGGAGGCCAAGGACGCCAAGCTGGCGCGGCTCAGCCTGCACGGCACCCCGGGGGGCGCGCCGGCGTTCGAGCTCGCCGCCAAGTTCTGCTACGGCGTCCACGTGGACGTCACGGTCGCCAACGTCGCCATGCTGCGCTGCGCCGCGCACTACCTGCAGATCACCGACGACTTCTCCGACAAGAGCCTGGAGCTCCGCGCCGAGGCCTTCCTCCGCGACGCGGTGCTCCCCAGCATCGCCAGCTCCGTCGCCGTGCTCCGCAGCTGCGAGGCGCTGCTCCCGGCCGCCGAGGACGTCGGCCTCGTGCCCCGCCTCATCGCCGCCGTCGCCACCAACGTGTGCAAGGAGCAGCTCACCTCGGGGCTGTCCAAGCTGGACCAGTGCGCGCAGCTCAAGCCCGCGGCGGCGTTCGCCGACCTCGACCCGCCGGCCGACTGGTGGGGCAAGTCCGTGGCCGCGCTCGGCCTCGACTTCTTCCAGCGGCTGCTCTCCGCGGTCAAGGCCAAGGGGCTCAAGCAGGAGACGGTCACCAGGATCCTCATCAACTACGCGCAGAACGCGCTGCACGGGCTCATGGCCAGGGACGTGCACAGATGCGGCGGCGCGGACGCCGACGCCGTCAAGAAGCAGCGCGCCGTCGTGGAGGCCATCGTGGGCCTTCTCCCGGCGCAGTCCAGGAAGAGCCCCGTGCCCATGGCCTTCCTCTCGGGGCTCCTCAAGACGTCGATGGCGGTGTCCGCGTCCAGCATCTGCAGGGCCGACCTGGAGAAGCGGATCGGCATGCAGATGGACCAGGCCATCCTGGAGGACATCCTCATCGCCGCGGGCGCCGCCGTGGGCGCGCCGGCCGGTCAGCAGCACGCGCTGTACGACACGGACGTGGTGGCGCGCATCTTCTCGGTGTTCCTCAACCTCGACGACGACCATAACGAGGAGGACGACGGGTTCGACTACGACAGCCCGCGCTCGCCGAAGCAGAGCCTCCTGGTGAAGGCCGCCAAGCTGCTGGACAGCTACCTCGCGGAGGTGGCGCTCGACTCTAACATCCTCCCGTCCAAGTTCATCTCCCTCGCCGAGCTGCTCCCGGACCACGCTCGCGTCGTCACCGATGGCCTCTACCGCGCCGTCGACATCTTCCTCAAGGTCAAGACACGCGACATCTACCGCACCGCACCAATTCAGCCTGTTCTAATTTGCTTGGCTAGCCAGAACCAAAAGCCACCTAGCTTAACGTGCTTGCCGATCGATCTGTATATCTGTCTGCGTGCATGCAGGTGCACCCCAACATCAAGGAGGCGGAGCGGTACCGGCTGTGCAAGGCGATCGACTGCCAGCGGCTGACGCCGGACGCGTGCAGCCACGCGGCGCAGAACGAGCGGCTCCCGGTGCAGATGGCGGTGCAGGTGCTCTACTTCGAGCAGCTGCGGCTGCGGAGCGCGATCCAGGCCGGGGGTGGCAGCAGCATGGGCGGGCACGACGGGGCGGTCTTCTTCGGGTGCGCCGCGGCCGCCGCGTCGGTGCAGGGCAGCGTGAACATGCGCTCCGGCAGCGGCGTGGGCAGCGGCGCCATGTCGCCGCGGGACAACTACGCGTCGGTGCGGCGGGAGAACCGGGAGCTGAAGCTGGAGGTGGCGCGGATGCGGATGCGGCTCACGGACCTGGAGAAGGACCACGTGAGCATGAAGCGGGAGCTGGTGCGCGTCGGCCCCGCCAACCGCCTGCTCCGGGGCTTGGCGCGCAGCCTCGGCAGGCTCTTCCGCATGCGCCCCGCCGCCGAGCCGGGGCTGCAGCAGCTCGGGGCCAAGGCTACCGCCGACGCCAAGGTGCTCTTCCAGCGCCGCCGCCGCCACTCCATCTCATGATCTCGGTTCCTCGAATCGGAGAGGCGACCGGCGGGCACGCTGCCGATCGAGCGTGCTCGCGAGGATGAGTGGCCACGCTACTGTACGTGCGTACAGCAAAGTTTCGCGTGTGCAATTGTGCATAGCATACAAGAAAGGAAGACATGGTTTGAGTGAGTGCACACTGCAGGTTTATTTCTTCCCGGATTTCGTGCGGTGCGGGCATCGCGTGGTCTTCTGCTCATGAAAGTCATGGCGTTCGACACAGCATGCGATGCGATTCATGTATATGGATGGATGGACTATGGAAAGGTTTCGAGGGGTGTATGTATCTTTGGGACCAGTGGACACATGGTTCCTCCTGTTTTCTCTGTAGTTTCCGGCCAAATTCCGTTCAGCCGAGCGATTTCTATTTCTTGTTTAGGCGAAATTGTTCAGCAAAGTAAGAAGGTTATTTTAATTCCACCTTTATTGAAAGTTGAAAAAAAACTAAAAAATGCGAAACTGTGTTCAGCAAATTAGGAAACTTGAAAAAATTCTTCCTAAGGCGAAATTGTTCTCAGCTAAGTAGAAAAAATACTATTAATTAAATAATGGAAGTTTATGACTAGAGGAGACTGACCTTATGGTCCGCTCTAAGGAACTGAAGGTTACTACCTTAGAATTCATAGACAAAGTTACTTTAATTCTCCGTAACAAGTATATAACCTCAACCCACTAAGATAAGAAGTTAAGGCTGCTGGGTTGGGCCTGCTAATGGGGAGAAACACTGGTCGAATTTCCAGCCAGCCCGTAACGATATCCATTGGCCCTACAAGCCAGCAAGGGCCCACCGAACGGCCGAACAGCCCGAACTTACCTTCCATTGCAATTAACAGGTCCAAGGGTAGCCAGTCGTATATCCCCGCTCCTGTATCGTATAATACCTCTATTTATGGTTCCAAATATATATTATAAAAATATATTTAATAACAAATGTAGTTATATTATTTATCATCATAGATATTAATAACTTTTTTACAACGCTACAACCTCTGTGACTATTTTATTCGGTGCAGTATTAGGTGCATCACTAAGCACATCTAGTGGTATCTGGTGCAACATATTTGTTCAGTACACATGTTTGTAGTTGTCCTTCTTCACATAGTACCGATGTTATCTGATACTTTACCAAGTGCACCACCAGACCTATTCAGTGTGCTGAGGAGCATGTGTTTTCTTCATTTCTTTGCATGTGTTTATTAGAGTTTCTCCCATCCTGTATAGTAGACTCTTGCATTATTTGTAGGTCTTTAATATATCTTCTAATATCTTGTTAAGATCCTGATCACACACTTGGCTTAGTCCAAGTCTACTTGTGCATAATTTGAACTATATCTAAGACATTAGCAAATAATGTTAATCCAAATGGTCATTATGATCAACAAGCACTAAAACCATACTTTAAATGGGTCTCAGTCAATTTTTTGTACACTAACATAACCATTATGATTTCATTTTCATGTGCCATGTGAAAGCATCTAGGCCCCTGGTTGGTTTTAGTGATTAATGACAACGTAACATTATATGTGACTAACGTGTGTTTTGCAGAGACAAATCGTAAGTTAGGGTCAGTTTGGATAGCAGCCTACGGCGCCACACCCTGCCAGACCTGCGGCGGCCAAATTGGATGCCAGACCTGCGGCGTCTAAAATGTGGCGTGTTATGGCGCTCGGGGTATCGTTCCAAACATGCCCTTAGGTCACATGACAGGTAGAAGTACTACAACGGTAAAAACAATCCCGGAGATAAGAACTCGAAGCGACGGCTAAAACGACGAAACAAAAAGGTGAAGGTCTACGGAGTCCGAGTGTCAAGGAGATGTGGACACTCGCGATTTAGTTAGGTCTTTTATTCTCTTTTAGCCGTACTATAAAGAGGGGTTGTCGATGAGTAGTTTGACCAAGAGAGTTCTAGTGTAGTATTGGTGCACAATCACACTCATACACAGTGCTAGGTGTCACTCTAGAACTCACACTCAAGTTAGAGCGAAAACCGATTTGAAAATCAGCTGAAAAACAAGACTTAGTGTTTCTGGCTTTGGGGCACCGGACTGTCCGGTGCACCCTCTGCCAGGTGGGGCCAGGCTGGTCCACGGCAGAGTCTTTCCCCGTCGCAGAAACCCAAGAGCGCAGCTTTCAGAGTTGAATTTTAGTGGCACACCGGACACCGCACCGGACTGTCCGGTGTGCACCGGACAGTGGACTGTTCACTGTCCGGTGCGCCATGAGTCCAACGGCTCTCTGTCAGAACTAGCCGTTGGAAACGACCGTTGGCGCACCGGTGGCGCACCGTTGGCGCACCGGTGGCGCACCGGACTGTCCGGTGCGCCATCGCGCAGTGAATTGCCTGTAACGGCTAGTTGGTGGGTGAGGGCTATTTATACCCCCTCCACCCACCATATTCAATGTCTAGCACTCCACATTTATTCCAGCACATTGCTAGAGCATTGCAAGCACCAAAAGCCTAGTGAGGAGATTAGAGAATCATAATCCGCGCTTGTTCCTCATTAGCGCTAGTGAGAGCCACCTAGAGCACACACCACTTGCATTAGGCTTCTCTTGGTCAAGCGAAAGTCTATGGCTTGTTACTCTTGGTGATCGGCATCACCTAGACGGCTTGGTGGTGTTGGGAGCTCGGTGATCACCGTGAAGATCTTGTTGGTGACCCGACTCAAGTTTGTAAGCGGTCTCGAGGGATCCACCGCGCCGGAGTGGCAAAGGATCATCTCGTAGTGAGCACTTGGTTCTTGCGAGGACCAAGGGGGAGCGATACCCTTGCGCGGGTGCTCCAACGAGGACTAGTGGAGAGTGCCGACTCTTCGATACCTCGGGAAAAATTGGAGGAGTCTTCTAAACTTTGCTTTACATTCCGCACTTAATTCAAGCACTTTACATTGTGTATTTGTTTACCAAGTATTTGAAGTATTATCTTAGCTTTGTTACATTTCTAGTATTATATTCTTAGTGCTAGTTGTTGGGGTGAAGTTGGGCTCTTGTTTAGCTCTTGCTTAGGTTTTAATTAGTGTTAATTTTAAGAAAAGCCCAATTCACCCCCCCCTCTTGGGCATCGTGATCCTTTCAATTGGTATCAAAGCCTTGTTGCTCATAGATTAGCTTAACCGCTAGAGTTACGATGTCCTGTGGGGATGGACCTCCTCCCGTTTTTGATGGTGACGATTTTCCTTATTGGAAAATTCGTATGGAAGCATACTTAGAGGCTATAGACATTGGTGTCTATAAAGCCGCCACACAAGGGTTCCCCGAACCTAGAGATCCCACAAATCTTGTAGGTGATGAGTTCAATTATGAGAAATGGAATGCGAAGGCCAAAAACATCCTTTTTAGAGGCCTTTGCAAAGATGTGTTCAATAGAGTACGGAATCATAAAAATGCTCATGATTTGTGGATGGACATTTGTGCTCTACACGAAGGAACTAGAAGTGAACGTGAGGAAAGATATCACATAGCCATGTGAAAGTTAAATTCTTTTGAAATGCTTACTAATGAAAATGCAAACGCTATGTACTCACGACTTAATATTCTTGTAGAGGAAGTCAATGGATTGGGGCTTACTCAAATCTCACAACCGGATGTTGTGAGGAAGATTCTCAGTGTCCTCCCAATAGACAAATATGGACACATTGTCACTGTGCTACATCAAATGGATCTTTCAGTTACCACACCTACACAAATTTTGGGAAAGATCAATGCCCATGAAATGTACATGCACATCAACGACAAAGAAGAATTATCTTCCAAAAGAAAGGATTTGGCTCTCAAAGCAAATCATGAAAGAAAAGGAAAAGCAAAAATACAAGTTGAGGAAGACTCCTCAAGTGATGATGACCTTGATGCAAACATTGCCTTGATGGTAAGGAAGACCACCAAGATGTTGAAGAAGCTAAATAGAGAAGGCATCAAATTTGATTCAAGAAAGAAGAAGTTCTTTTCCAACAAAAGAAAGCCCATTTCTGAGATGGACTGCTACAACTGTGGTGAGCTTGGTCATCTTGCTCATCAATGTAACAAGCCCAAGAAGAATAAGTTCAAGGGCAAGAAAGAAGATGACAGCGATGATGAAAAGAAGGAAAAGAAATTCTTCAAGAGGAAGGATGGGAAGCAAAAGAGGTTTCACAAGAAGAAGAATGGAAAGGCATATATTGTTGGCGACTGGCTCACCGACATCGAATCATCAAGTGGGTCTTCTTCAAGTGAAGAAGAGAATGATGAAAAAGTTGCGGCCATCGCCGGGGACTTCTCTTCACCACCACCATCGCCATCATCCACTTCTCACCTATGCCTCATGGCTAGAGGTGAACGAAAGGTACAAAATGATATTAATATTGCTGATGATAGTGATAGTGATAGTGATGAAGAATTTGCTTCACCTTCATATGATGAGTTAGCCGACTTACTTAAAGAATATACTCAAATCATTAGAAAGTCAAAATCTAAATGTGATAGGTTGAAAAATGAAAATGAATCATTAAATGAAGCCAATAGGGAGTTGCAAAATAGACTAGTAAAGATCAAGGAAGACTATACTCAAATTAAATTTGATCATGACAATCTTCTTGTTGAAAATGAACTTTTATCTTGCAAAACACATGAGGCTATTAACCCTGTTGTTAAGCTTGATGTAGCAACCTCATGTGATGATTTGATTCAAGAAGAGCAAACTAGTCTACATGCTGAATTGACTGAAAAAGTTGAAGTCCTGACTTTAGACAACCAAAAATTGAAGAATTACTTGACTGATGCAACTACTAGAGGAAAAGTTGCTATTGAGAACAATGATTTCAACAATGAGTTGGCAGTGGATAATCAAAGGCTTAAGAATGAGGTCAAGAAACTAAAAAGTGAAAATGAACATCTTGCAACAAGTGTGCAAAAGTTCAACAAGGGTCAATACCTCCAAAATGAGCTGCTTATGAACACTATTATGAAAAATAACAAGAGTGGTATTGGATACAATGCTTTTGTGCAAAAGAAAGCTATCACTCAATACAAGCCAAAGCAGACTCACACGCCTATCAAATGCTTTGAGTGTGGAAATGAAGGTCATTTTGCCCACAACTGCAAAGCTAAACCACCAACTCCCTTGCCTAAGCACTCAAGACCATTTGCTTTTAATGCTCACTATGTTCTAAGAAAGGTTGCAAATGGAAAGATTAAGGTTACATTCCTAGGTCCACCAAATAAGAGTAGACCTAGACAAATCTGGGTGGCAAAGTCCTTAATTGAGAGAGTCACTGGTCCTATGCAATATAGGGCCCTCAAAACTCAAGCTTGAATTGTCTGTGAATGTAGGTGAACTACAAGACCGGTGGGAGCCATTGGGTTATTGACAGTGGATGCACACAACATATGACAGGCAACCTGTTGGGGCGAAGGCAAAGACGCCACCCTTCGCTCGAGGCCTTCGCTGATAACCGCTGGTCAGACAGAGACAGAACAGGCAGGGATACCCTTCGCTCGATTCGGCACCAGACGAAGACCGGCGACGAAGTCATCCCACAGCGCGGCCTCGTTCAGCTCCGAGGCCCACGTGTGATCTGGCCCATTGTAACGGGCCCTGCGTGGCCGCCTTTGTGTTACGGGCCTAATCTGTAAAGGCATGCTTGTAATTACAGCTTGTAACCCTGCTTTATGGGAATATTCTGGGGATAAACTAGGTGTCTGAGGGCACATGCGTCCTTAACACAAGGCACCGGGCACTCAGATACCTATAAATACCCCCGCACAATGCCCGTGAGAGGCTAGATTAACAGAGCTATTGCCCCCGAGCACGCAACCCTGTTGTCACCACTGTTCCCTCTTGTTGGCTTCTTTGCTGCTGAGAGCAAGTCCAACATTTGGCGCCCACCGTTCATGCTACGACCAAACCACCCGCGATGGCACCCAAGAGAGCTAACCCGAAGGCTGACGAGGCTGCGAAGGCAGCACTGCTTGCCGCAAGGAAGGGCAAGGCCCTCGCCCTCACCCAATCCACCCACCAAGAGCCCACCGAAGACAGTATTCCCCGCAAGAAATAAAGCATGGGTCCCCGCGTACAGTTCCGTCAGCCGTCCCCGACGTGGACGAGCCAACTTCAAAAGATCTTATTGACGGAGACCGGGTCTTCGCCCTACAGGCCCTAAACAAATACCAAGCCCAGACCAAAGCATGGCGCGACCACGCAGTCATCCCGAGAGAGTTCAGCGAAGGGGACCTCGTACTCGTCCGAACAGCTCGGACGGAGTCCAGGGGAAAGCTGGAGCCCAAGTGGGAGGGCCCCTTCATAGTCAAGACAAAAGCATCCCCCAGCGCCTACAGGCTCACAACGCCAAACGGCGAGGACCTGGAGCACTCCTGGAACATCGACAACCTCCGCAAATTTTTTGTCTGACTAATCGGGGCTGATTTCGCCCTTGTAATTCGCCAAAAAACAATCTTGTACCGGCCCGCACTCTTTTCCTCCCGGGGGTGAGGTTTTTAACGAGGCGGAGCCATGTAATATATGTGCGAAAAATCCCCCGCAAAAACATGCGTCGAAAACAGACCGCGACGACGGCCTTCGATATTCGACCAATCCGAGGTCACCGCGAGGCTAAGCGCTAGCCACCCTCGCGTGCGACAAATCCGCACAGAAGTCGCCTAAGGGTGCAGCCGGACTAAGCACAACAAGTGCGAAAAAAATCCGATGTCTATCGCGAAGACTATCCGCGCAGAAGTCGCCTAAGGGTGCAGCCGGACTAAGCACAACAAGTGCGAAAAAAATCTGATGTCTATCGCGAAGACTATCCGCGCAGAAGTCGCCTAAGGGTGCAGCCGGACTAAGCACAACAAGTGCGAAAAAAATCTGATGTCTATCGCGAAGACTATCCGCGCAGAAGTCGCCTAAGGGTGCAGCCGGACTAAGCACAACAAGTGCGAAAAAAATCCGATGTCTATCGCGAAGACTATCCGCGCAGAAGTCGCCTAAGGGTGCAGCCGGACTAAGCACAACAAGTGCGAAAAAAATCCGATGTCTATCGTGAAGACTATCCGCGCAGAAGTCGCCTAAGGGTGCAGCCGGACTAAGCACAACAAGTGCGAAAAAAATCTGATGTCTATCGCGAAGACTATCCGCGCAGAAGTCGCCTAAGGGTGCAGCCGGACTAAGCACAACAAGTGCGAAAAAAATCTGATGTCTATCGCGAAGACTATCCGCGCAGAAGTCGCCTAAGGGTGGAGCCGGACTAAGCACAACAAGTGCGAAAAAAATCCGATGTCTATCGCGAAGACTATCCGCGCAGAAGTCGCCTAAGGGTGCAGCCGGACTAAGCACAACAAGTGCGAAAAAAATCTAATGTCTATCGCGAAGACTATCCGCGCAGAAGTCGCCTAAGGGTGCAGCCGGACTAAGCACAACAAGTGCGAAAAAATCTGATGTCTATCGCGAAGACTATCCGCGCAGAAGTCGCCTAAGGGTGCAGCCGGACTAAGCACAACAAGTGCGAAAAAATCCGATGTCTATCGCGAAGACTATCCGCGCAGAAGTCGCCTAAGGGTGCAGCCGGACTAAGCACAACAAGTGCGAGAAAACCCGAAGTCTATCGCAAAGACTCCGCGCAGAAGCCGACTAAGGGCGCAGCCGAACCAGTACAACAAAAGCAGAAACGACAGCATCAAACCGTCTGCGCTAAGACCGACTATAATCACACCAGCATAGCAAAACCAAACCATACAAAGTACACAACGCCCTCGCAGGCACATGCACGCGAGGGCACACAACTTCATCTTACAAGCCTTTACACATATATAAGCGAGGGCGCCACACTCTACATCGGCTCAACCTTAGGAATAATTCCCATCTCCCTATAATTAAATAACATTATCCTAAGCTCCTCACCCGCAAAAAGACTTCGCAGTTCCCCTTCCCCTGTACCCGCGGCGGCCGGCAAAGACAACAGCTCCTGCCGACCAGCCCCACTCACGCGAAGCCGAGCCCCTTCCTCCGCACTAACCCTACGCTTTGCAACCGCCCTTCGCCGTCGGCGCCCGGTGCTAGGACCTGGCACGTCTGGCGCGTCCGCGGCGTGTGGCGAAGCCTCCGCCGCAGCCACGTCCAAGGCCGCAAAATAATCCAAGTCCTCCTCCGACGACTCCTCAGTCCACTCAACCGAGCTCCCAGAGTCAGTAAAATCAAAAAACTCAGATACAGACCCACCATATTCATTCCCACCTTCCGCGGTCGAAGCCGCCAAAAACTCAGTAGTAGCGGTTGCGTGCGCAGGCCCAAAATCTTGAACCTGCGCAGCAACCAAAATTCAGCACAGCATCCAAAAATTCCCCAACCCTAAACACCTACTACGCCACCTGCGAAGGCCCTGACGCTGCGGGAGCCTCCGCCGTCGGCTCCGCCGTTGGCTCCGCCGCTGCCTCCACCGTTGTTTCCGCCGCCACCGCCGCGGGATCTTCAGCACTCGACACAGCAGCTGCGGGGGCATCAGGGGCGCCTTCGGCCACCTTCGGGGGCAGGTCTTCGCCGGCCACAGCGGATGTGGGGGCAGCCGTCGCGATCGCTGCGGTCTCCGGGGTTGGCTCCAGGGCGACCCCAGTCACAGCCTCCGCGAGGGTCGGCTCCGGGTCTGGCAGCGCGCTGTTCAGAGCCCCGAAGTTGTCCACCCGCTCGCCGCGCTCCGCCTAGGACAAGACACACAGATTCAGCAAACACACGCACAGCCTGCATACAGCACACGCCAAACAAACAACAACGTTACCTGAGCCCTCGCAGTCTCGGCCTGCTCCCTGACCACCTCACGACCGTACAGACCCCACATCCGGTCATAAAGGGCCCCGGCAGATTCCTTCACTATGGGGTCTTTGACCTTATAGATATCTCACTCAAATTCTTCATCCGCCTGGTCGAAGGCCTCGAAGTGCCGGCACCCTTCGCGGGAGAGCGCGTTCATCGCCCCCTCGCAGGTGACCAGGGAGGCGTACGACATCAACCCCCCCGCGACGGCTGGAAGTTCCAGCAGCTCCTCCTGCACCCACTGCAGACAGCGAAGCCCGGGCTCTCGGTCCGACACCTCGAAGTCACCGGTCCACGCACCCAGCTCATGATATGTATCCATAAGCTGCGTGCGCGTCCGTTCGGCCTCCGCATGCATCGCGGCCTCGGCCTCCTTCGCGCGGCTCTCCAGGGCGGTGAGCCGCTCTTGCAGATGTTCGGCGAGCTCCTTGGCAAGATTGCCCTCCGCCCGCGCCAGCTTGGCCTCCGCCTGCGCAGCCTGCCCCTTGGCGACGGCCTCGTTGGCTTCCCTCCTCTCCGCCGCCAGCTGGCGCCGGAGGTCAGCCTTCTCCCTCTCCAGGGCGGCCACCCTGTCCGTCAGCTTACGGCACTTGCTGTCGGAGGCCGACTTCTCACGGACAGCGTCAGCATGTTGTGTCTGAAGTCTCTCGACTTCGGCAGACACAGCTGCCGTGAGGGCCCCCGACGCAGTACGGCTGGCGAAGTCAGCCACCTGTAGAGTCGTGACGCAGTACGTAAGGCCGTTGCCCCAAAAGAAAGAGGTGGGGGAGAGAGTATAACTCAGCGGACCTGACTCAGCGCCTTCGTCGCCTGACTCAGCGCCTCCGTCACTCCCTTCAGCCGGCGGGTCGCTGCGCTCGCCTCGTCCCTAACCACCGCGAGGGCCGACACCTCGCCTCCGGCGCCAAGGGCCTCGCCCCTCGCCCTCGGCACTATGGCCGCCGTCGCGGTCTCCGCGCCAGGCGCAACCATAGCAAGCTGCCCCTCGTCCGACCCTGCAACGCATCTTCGAATTAAAAAAAAATATAAAAATAATAATAGGCCAACGACTTACCACCAAGATAGTCGTCTACAGTGATATCGGTGCCGAAGTCGGCAACGCGCTTGCCCGACAACGGCAACGCTCGGGCCGCCTTCGAGGCCTCCGCCACTCCGCTGGCCGGCGGCACCACCTTCGTTGACTTGGAGCCTCCAGCGCCCGCCGTTGCCTCCGGCGCCTTGCTAGGTGCAGAGGCGCCCGCCTTCGCCGCCAGCGGCGGCTTGCCTCCGCCGGAGGCCGCAGCCTTCGCAGCCCCCCGCTGCCTCTTCGGCCTCGCTTCATGCAGCCTGACAGTCGCCTGGCGTTTTTGTGCCGCACCTTGGCGATCCTTGTCCATCACTGCCCACACAACAACACCGATATTCCGCCCGTAAGGAAAAACTCTCCACCGACGAACCATACGAGATGTAAAACAGTCCTCGCCAGCCGCGCAGGGGATAGGAACATTCCTAGGCCAGCAACCCCCGGTAACCCTCAGCATCCGAGCCGAAGACTCCCGGAGCTCGGGCGAAGACATCCTTTCCCCCGGGGCGGCGCACGTCCTCATTAACTCTCTAGCAAAACTATCAGACACCCCAAGTCCTCCCATCGCAGTACCTAATTTTCTCTTTTTTGAGGAAGGGGCGGCCGCCAGCGCAGGGTCGCCTCCAGTCTCCACCGCCGGTTTCTTTCCACGGCGGTCCGCTTCGTCTTGACCAGGATAGCCGTCGTACGGCAATTGATTTAATTCGAAGACCCTGTTCAAACGGTCATTTGACCCGCGGATATCAAAGCTGCGCTGGCCTTCCGTCCTCGGCACGTAACGCCCCACGAGCCGCACCGCCCCGTCCTCCGCATCGCGCACAAACGCGGCCGGGTCGCGGTTTCGCAGATTCAGTGCGAAGGCAGGGCTTCGCACCACCCTTCCTCCGTGAAAAGGCATCTGGCGAGGGCACACTTCGCCCAGCGCCCAGCCGTACGCCAAGGGCCACACCCCGTACGCCACGAACTCTTCAACTAAATCACGCCCACTGCTCTGACCGGCGGCGCACCGAAGGGCCCCTTCGTCTGCATCTTCCTCCGCCACTTCAAAGGGCAGATACGCAGAGTAATAATGAGAGCACATCTCAGACACAGGGAGTCCTTCATGGCCTTCGACAGTAGTCTCAGCAACGTAAAACCAAAATTCATTCCAATTGCCCCACTTGTTGCGGGCGCACGAAACCAACTCCACTACTTGCATTGTGGTCTTGCCGGTCTTCGGCGTGAATGTGCATGACCCGAACTGGGCGACTTCGTCCCCAATCATCCTCTTCTGCCAATGCAAACAATAATACTTCGCAAAAACTTCAACCGACGGCTGTCCGCCGTACGAAGTCGTCGCCCAGACATACTTCGCCAGTGCCACCACGACATTCGGTGTCAACTGATGTATTTGAACGTTGAATCTACACAGGACTTCGCCAACAAACCGGTGCGCAGGCAAGCGGAGACCGGCGGCGAAGAACGCCTCGAAAACGACCAATTCACCCTCCGGCTCGGGGACTTCCTCCGTCCCCGGAGCACGAGCAACTCCGCCGCCAAAGTAGCCCAATCGCTGCATATCTTCAACGCGGGCTGACGTCATCCGTGACACACCAAAATCAACAGAGTCGCCGGCGCGCAACTCCTCCACCATCAAGCTACTCAACGTCTCCTCAGACGAGGCGGCGGCCGGCGGCGTAGTAGCAGCGGAAGAAGAGGAAGACGACATTGCTACGTACCATCGGCGGCGGCGGGCGGTCTGCTTCACTCGAGCCAGAACTCCGGCGAGCAAGAGGACAGCGGAAGAAGAGGAGCAGCAAGACGGCGGGCAGCTAGGGTTTTCACGGAGCGCGGAAGGCAAAGTTCAAACAGCGCCAACCCCCGCCCCCTTTTATAGACAGGGCGCGGCTCTTCGGGAAACCCGCAATCCGACAGGGCGCGACGCTTCGGGAAACCCGCAATCCAACAGTACGCCGTCCATCAACGGTCACATCAAAAACCCCCGCGGAACCACTTCGAGCGAGGGCAGCGTCTCCGCCATCTAGCGACGTCTTCGGCACCAGGTGACTTTGTCGAACTGGTCCCTCGGAGGGCAAATGTTGGGGCGAAGGCAAAGACGCCACCCTTCGCTCGAGGCCTTCGCTGATAACCGCTGGTCAGACAGAGACAGAACAGGCAGGGATACCCTTCGCTCGATTCGGCACCAGACGAAGACCGGCGACGAAGTCATCCCACAGCGCGGCCTCGTTCAGCTCCGAGGCCCACGTGTGATCTGGCCCATTGTAACGGGCCCTGCGTGGCCGCCTTTGTTTTACGGGCCTAATCTGTAAAGGCATGCTTGTAATTACAGCTTGTAACCCTGCTTTATGGGAATATTCTGGGGATAAACTAGGTGTCTGAGGGCACATGCGTCCTTAACACAAGGCGCCGGGCACTCAGATACCTATAAATACCCCCGCACAGTGCCCGTGAGAGGCTAGATTAACAGAGCTATTGCCCCCGAGCACGCAACCCTGTTGTCACCACTGTTCCCTCTTGTTGGCTTCTTTGCTGCTGAGAGCAAGTCCAACACAACCCACGGATGTTCACCTCACTAGATGAGAATGTTGATGGTCAAGATAAAATCACATTTGGAGACAACTCAAAAGGAAAAGTGCAAGGACTTGGCAAGGTGGCAATCTCAAATGACTTATCAATATCAAATGTTCTCTTAGTTGCACCCTTGAGCTTCAATTTATTATCAGTGGGACAACTCTGTGATCTTGGACTTCAATGCTTATTCACTCCATCAGAGGTTATTGTAACAAAAATGGATGATGAATCAATGGTATTCAAGGGATTTAGATACAACAACCTCTACTTAGTGGATTTCACTTCAGAAGATGCAGACTTAAGAACTTGCCTCTTCACCAAAGCTTCTCTTGGATGGCTTTGGCATAGGAGGCTTGCACATGTTGGGATGAGCACACTCAAGAAGGTATTAAAGAAAGATATGGTTAGAGGATTAAAGGATGTGGTGTTTGAAAAAGACAAGCCATGTAGTGCATGTCAAGCTGGAAAGCAAGTTGCTAATACACATCCTACTAAAGCTTTCATGTCAACATCAAGGCCACTGGAACTACTTCATATGGATTTATTTGGACCTACAAATTATGTCAGTGCCGGTGGCAACCTCTACTGTCTAGTGATTGTTGATGACTTCTCAAGATACACTTGGGTGTTCTTTCTCCATGACAAATCTGAAGTTGCATCGATATTCAAGAAATTTGCCAAGAAAGCACAAAATGAATTTGATTGCAAGATTAAGAAGATTAGAAGTGACAATGGCAAAGAATTTGACAACACCAACATTCATGAGTTCTGTGATGAAATTGGGATCAAGCATGAAGTATCTGCCACATATACACCTCAACAAAATGGAGTTGTTGAAAGGAAAAATAGGACCTTGATCACTCTTGCAAGAACAATGATTGATGAGTATAACACACCGGAGAGGTTTTGGGCCGAAGCTGTCAACACTGCTTGTTATGCATCAAACAGGCTATTTCCTCACCGGCTACTTGCGAAGACTCCTTATGAACTGCTAAATGGGAAAAAGCCAGACGTCTCTTTCTTCCGGGTATTTGGGTGCAAATGCTACATTTACAAGAAACGCCATCACCTAAGGAAGTTTCAAAGACGTTGTGATATTGGTTTTCTTTTGGGTTATTCATTAAAATCCAAAGCATATCGAGTATTCAACCATGCCACTGGCGTGGTAGAAGAAACATATGATGTGGAATTTGATGAGACTAATGGCTCCCAAGGAGCACTTGAAAATCTTGATGATGTAGGTGATGAGCCACTTAGGGAAGCAATGAAGAACATGCCTATTGGAGCTATCAAACCAAAAGAAGATGAAGAAGAGGTGCAAATCATTGACAGGCCTTCTTCATCAAATGTACCACAAGATGATGAAAAAGATGAGAGGCATGCAAATGAAGATACATTTGTCTCTCATGAACAAGCAAGGGTACAAGCCGAAGATGTTGATGCTCCAGGATCTTCTTCTCAAGTGGTTGACAGGAGAAACTCATCACTACTTCAAGCTCATCCTCAAAACCAAATCATCGGGAGTCCTTCACAAGGGGTTATTACTCGATCACATAGACATGCTACTTTTATTGAACATCACTCTTTGTTTCTTGTGTTGAGCCTACTTGTATAGATGAGGCGCTACAGGATCCGGACTGGGTGAATGCCATGCATGAAGAACTTAACAACTTCACCCGTAACGAAGTTTGGACCCTGGAGAAGCCCCCACAAGATGCAAGAATCATTGGAACAAAGTGGGTATTCAGAAACAAACAAGATGATCAAGGTGTGATTGTAAGAAACAAGGCAAGACTTGTCGCAAAGGGATTCTCTCAAGTTGAAGGCTTAGATTTTGGAGAGACCTTTGCACCGGTTGCTCGACTGGAAGCCATCCGTATCCTACTTGCATATGCATCATGCTATGATATAAAACTTTATCAAATGGATGTAAAAAGTGCATTTTTAAATGGCTTCATAAATGAACTTGTATATGTTGAGCAACCGCCTGGATTTGAAGACCCTAGATATCCTAACCATGCTTACAGGTTGTCCAAGGCGCTTTATGGGCTAAAGCAAGCTCCAAGGGCTTGGTATGAGCGTCTTCGTGACTTCCTCATCGAAAAGGGCTTCAAGATCGGGACCGTCGACACAACTCTCTTCACAAAGAAACATAACGGTGATATTTTCATTTGTCAAGTATATGTTGATGATATAATCTTTGGCTCGACAAATGACTATCATTGCAAGGAATTTGGTGAGTTGATGTCGAAGGAGTTCGAGATGTCAATGATTGGTGAGCTAACATACTTCCTCGGCTTTCAAGTCAAGCAAATGAAAGATGGTAACTTTCTCTCACAAGAGAAGTATACCAAAGACTTGTTGAAAAGATTCAACATGGAGAAGTGCAAACCAATCAAGACCCCCATGCCTACAAATGGACATCTCGACTTAGATGAGGGAGGTAACCCGGTTAATCAAACTCTCTACCGTTCTATGATTGGTAGTTTATTGTACCTTACCGCATCTAGGCCCGATATTATGTTCAGTGTCTGCATGTGTGCTAGATTTCAATCTAATCCTAAGAAAGCTCATCTTCGCGCTGTTAAGAGAATTCTTAGGTATCTCAGGCACACCACAAGCGTTGGTCTGTGGTATCCCAAAGGAGCTACTTTTGATTTAATTGGCTATTCCGATTCGGATTATGCCGGTTGCAAAATTGATAGGAAAAGTACTTCTGGGGGATGCCATCTGCTTGGTAGATCACTAGTTTCATGGACATCCAAAAAGCAAAATAGTGTTGCCTTGTCAACTGCCGAAGCGGAATACATTGCCGCAGGTGCTTGTTGCACATAGATTTTATATATGAAACAAACTCTTCTAGACTATGGCGTAGTTCTAGAAAAGGTACCTCTGTTGTGTGATAATGAGAGTGCTGTTAAAATTGCTAATAATCTTGTACAACACTCTCGCACCAAGCACATTGATATCCGTCATCACTTCCTTAGAGATCATGTTGCTAAAGGAGATATCATTTTAGAAGGAGTGAGGTCGGAAGATCAATTAGCGGATATTTTCACTAAGCCACTTGATAAGACCCGCTTTTGCATGTTGAGGAATGAACTAAATATACTTGATCTCAGAAATTTTATGTAAAATGTCAAATGGTGTTGTCACTTGCATTGCATATTTAAATTCCTTGTATTGCATCTAGGACTTGTCTAACCTAGTTGAGATAACCGCCAACAAAGCGAGTGAAAAAGCTTAACTCGGGTCAAACCTGACAAGTCTTAGCTTTAAGCTTTTAGCACTTAAATTCTTACTTTTTATGCAATTATTGGTTCTTGAAATATGCATGAGGTACTGCACTTAGGGGGAGTATTCAAAACTCAAATCACTCATGAAAACCCCTAGTGCAAACCAAAATGCAAATTTCACCATTTGCCTATTTTCTCTAAAAATTATCTAGCCTATGGCAAAATATTTTGAAAAGTATATGAGGGTGCCAATACCTGTCCCAACAAGTGTTATTTTGAGTGATTATAAGTTGGGATTTGGTTTGGTTGGGAGTTAGATAGAAAAATTCAAATTTTTTCAAACTCTCCTCTGTCTGGGCTCACCGGACAGTCCGGTGTGCACCGGACATTGCACTGTGCAATGTCCGGTGCACCAGCAGCCGCGCGCTAAAATTCAATTTTCCTGTGCGCTGTCCGATGGTTCACCGGACAACTACTGTGCGCTGTCCGGTGTGCACCGGACAGGCACTGTAGACTGTCCGGTGCGCCCATATCGCGTTTTAAAAAAAGGCCTCCAGCCCGCAGCCGAGCCAGAGGCTCATCTTCAGCCACCGTCTCTGCCAGCTCTCTCTGCTCTCTGTTTCCTGGCGATTCCCTCTCCTCCCCGCCGGCGATCTCCAGCCACCGGCGGCCACCGTCTTCCTGTGCTCCGGCGACCTGGTGCTCTTCTTCCCCCTCGGTGAGGAGCCTCGTTTTCTCCCCTGCCTCTCTATCTCTCTGTCTCTTAGACAGTCTTTTAAATTCTTGTCGAATCCAGTGAATCCCAACGGTGGAATGTGTTCAATTGTCTCCATTATGAATCCCTGCAGGATCCTAGCTCCTTCGGGAGGGTTTTCCCACCTCAAATAGCCGTTTCACCGAAACCCTAATTCCCCGCACGCCACATGCTCGGTGAAATGCCCAAACCAGCCAAAAATGCTCCAATTGAACCCAAATTTTTCAGGCACCTTCACAACACTTCCAGTAACCTACTTGCCAAATTTCACGCCAATCCGAGATTCCAGGCTTAAATTTCACCAAATTTCCCGTTTAGAGCGATCGTTTCCAAGCCGAGTGCCCAAATTCCTTTTTCTTCGCCTAAATTCAAACCAAGCACACACTTCACTCATATTCACCTATATAAACCTATTCGTGAAGTATCGGCTCAATTCCATATCGTCTCGTGCCTCAATTCGAATTCCAAACATCCTATGACACTATTTATCCGTCAAACGTCGTTTTCACGTCATTTGTCTTCCTGATCGTCTCGTCTCGTGCCATATCTATCTGTGTATGTATTTATTCACATTTCATATGCTTATGACTATGTGACTAATACGTGCTCACCTCTTCTGTCATTTCAGTGACCTTGTTTGACCGTGTGCCGGCTCCCGTCCTGCCTGGATCGTCACCTCTCGTGTGAGCTTTCCAGCCATCAGTTCAGGATGCCGCACACGAAGAATGTGTCGGCGCTAGGGGGTGGCGATGATGAGGATCCTCGTCGCCCCTTCAGGCAGGTCAAGGGCAAGACTGTTTATTTGGAGCAGTAGGAAGGCCGCAAGAAGCGGCGTACGGACAGAGCAGCCCGTGCAGCGGCAGCAGCTGCAGCAGCCGCTGCGCAGGCCGAGCTTGGCGATCAGCCGCAGACTCCATCCGATCAGATTGCATTCCGTGTTCGTCGTCTCACCTCCCGGCCTCGCTCCTCCACTCACACTTCCGCTTCCACTCCGCCACCCACTCTGCCTGCTCCCGTCACTCCTATTGCTCCATCCACCTCCACAGCCATACCCACTACCTCCACTACGCCAGCTTCCACTGCTTCCCCTGCTCCCGCTCCCGCTTCAGCTCCTCCTGTCCCTCCACCTCGATTCCAGGAGCGTGATGAGACTGAGGTCCGTCCTCTGGTTTCGGATCCTCGTCTGTTTGATCTTCAGCGTGCTACTGTGGCACGGGTACATCGGTTCAGGTACGTACCCGTGGAGTCTTGGCTACCAGCTCAGAGAGACCCTGCAGCGGGTGATCTTTTCAGCACACGGATTCAGGAGTCATTCTTCAGAGCTCAGATGTCTGCTCAGATAGCTCTGCGAGTGCACCGGCTTTTGGATCTTCCAGCCTTTCTGCTTGCAGCCGGTGCTGACTCTGAGGCGCATCTCACCTATCTGCCTGGCCTTCAGACCCTTCTGACTATCAGCGGCAGATATGTTGAGGAGTGGGTCCGAGTCTTCTACGCCTCTGTTTGGATTGACCCGGATCATCACTGGATGAGGTTCCGCTTTGAGCGAGAGGATGTCACAATTACTGCCAGTCAGATCCGTCAGCTCTTTGGATTCCCAGATTCGTCGACTCGCCTTCACAGCCTCTGCTACGGCACTTCCGACCCTCCTCGTCGCCCTCACGGCGGTGTGGCTCCAGGGACAGCTCACGTCGCGGCTCTGTTCCGCCCGCCTTTCACAGATGGGTCGCGACATTCACCAGCAGACTTTACTACAGCAGCAAAGTACTTATATGAGCTCATCAGACGGACTCTTCTGCCGAGGATGGGATACAGGGAGGCTACCACTCATATTCAGCTTTGGCTCCTTGGTGCCCTGGTCTCCCACTCTGAGTTTGACATTGTGGACTTCCTGATTTGTGAGATCGAGGACACCGTTCTGGATGGGATTCGTGCTCATCGGCAGTTGCCTTATGCTCACTACTTGTGCCACATCTTTGCGCAGCTGATTCAGCCCCCTCGATTTCAGAGCACCCTTGAGGCCTCACGCCTTGTTTTTGGATCTTACCGTCCTGCGCCTGAGATTCCTGTGCTAGCTTCTGCTTCTGTGTTTGACTCTCAGGCCGAGGATGCAGCTCTTCGACATTTTGACACTCAGGGTACAGCATCTGATGATGATGATGATGATGATTTTGGGGTTCCTCCTCCGCCTCCGCCTCCTATGCCTCCATGCTCACATGATCATGAGGCTGGGAGTTCTCGTGCTGCCCCTGCTACTCCTCAGGCTATGGACCCTGCTCTTGCTTCGATTCTCCAGACTCTCACTCAGCAGCAGGCTCACCTGGCAGCCGAGCAGGCCCGGTTATCCGAGAGGATGCTCTCGATGTTTCAGAACATGCAGGACAGGCAGGATGCGCTTCAGCAGCAGCTACTTCAGGATCGGGCTGAGAGTAGGGCATTCATGGCTCTCATGCTTCAGCAGTCTGGTGTCTCAGTTCCTCCGGTTCTGTCTGCTCCACCTCCTCCGCTTCACGCTCCTGTGGTGCCATCGATTTTGTCAGGACCCCCTGTTGGTACCTCTCCGCTCCGGCCGGTCACTTTGGCGTTCACCTCTCCGGTTCTCAGCTCTGTCTGCCCGCAGCCGCCAGTGCCACCAGCATCTGCTGTTACCACTACTGCTGTGGCAGTATCTGTGACCGCTTCTGTTCCGGTAGCTCCTGCAGCGCGGCCTCAGTCCGAGTCAGTACCAGCTCCAGTTTCTACCGCAGATCCTGGATCCGAGACTGACTCTGACCCTCCGCCGGCGTTCGCTCTGCTGCCTCGACCGCGACCGGATGCGCTCCCGCCTCCTCCTCCTGCTTCTGATGTTTAGGTTCAGGACCCTTTTGGTGTTTGACGCCAAAGGGGGAGAGATATGAGTTGTGAGAGCTAGGGGGAGTTAGAGAGTGAGTAGAGACTCATTTTGATGTAATATATTGTGCTTGCTACTCTCTGTACTAGCTTGATGTTTTTGGCTCACAAACTCGTCATATACTCTCGTTGCTTATGATTGACTGTGTGCATTATGTTTTCACCTTATACTTTATCACCAGTCTTCTAGCTCCTGTTTCATTAATTTAACTTCACTTTTATATGAACAAGAATCTTATGATGTGTATGCGCTCACTCTTATTATTATGGTACACATTCTTTCTGTCAAAGATTACTGAGTATAACTAACCATTCTTTCTATTGACAGAATCTTCAAAACAAACTACTCTCACAAAACTTGTAGGGTTGTCATCAATCACAAAAAAGGGGGAGATTGAAAGCATCTAGGCCCCTGGTTGGTTTTAGTGATTAATGACAACGTAACATTATATGTGACTAACGTGTGTTTTGCAGAGACAAATCGTAAGTTAGGTCACATGACAGGTAGAAGTACTACAACGGTAAAAACAATCCCGGAGATAAGAACTCGAAGCGACGGCTAAAACGACGAAACAAAAAGGTGAAGGTCTACGGAGTCCGAGTGTCAAGGAGATGTGGACACTCGCGATTTAGTTAGGTCTTTTATTCTCTTTTAGCCGTACTATAAAGAGGGGTTGTCGATGAGTAGTTTGACCAAGAGAGTTCTAGTGTAGTATTGGTGCACAATCACACTCATACACAGTGCTAGGTGTCACTCTAGAACTCACACTCAAGTTAGAGCGAAAACCGATTTGAAAATCAGCTGAAAAACAAGACTTAGTGTTTCTGGCTTTGGGGCACCGGACTGTCCGGTGTGCACCGGACTGTCCGGTGCACCCTCTGCCAGGTGGGGCCAGGCTGGTCCACGGCAGAGTCTTTCCCCGTCGCAGAAACCCGAGAGCGCAGCTTTCAGAGTTGAATTTTAGTGGCACACCGGACACCGCACCGGACTGTCCGGTGTGCACCGCACAGTGGACTGTTCACTGTCCGGTGCGCCATGAGTCCAACGGCTCTCTGTCAGAACTAGCCGTTGGAAACGACCGTTGGCGCACCGGTGGCGCACCGTTGGCGCACCGGTGGCGCACCGTTGGCGCACCGGTGGCGCACCGGACTGTCCGGTGCGCCATCGTGCAGTGAATTGCCTGTAACGGCTAGTTGGTGGGTGAGGGCTATTTATACCCCTCCACCCACCATATTCAATGTCTAGCACTCCACATTTATTCTAGCACATTGCTAGAGCATTGCAAGCACCAAAAGCCTAGTGAGGAGATTAGAGAATCATAATCCGCGCTTGTTCCTCATTAGCGCTAGTGAGAGCCACCTAGAGCACACACCACTTGCATTAGGCTTCTCTTGGTCAAGCGAAAGTCTATGGCTTGTTACTCTTGGTGATCGGCATCACCTAGACGGCTTGGTGGCGTTGGGAGCTCGGTGATCACCGTGAAGATCTTGTTGGTGACCCGACTCAAGTTTGTAAGCGGTCTCGAGGGATCCACCGCGCCGGAGTGGCAAAGGATCATCTCGTAGTGAGCACTTGGTTCTTGCGAGGACCAAGGGGGAGCGATACCCTTGCGCGGGTGCTCCAACGAGGAGTAGTGGAGAGTGCCGACTCTTCGATACCTCGGGAAAAATTGGAGGAGTCTTCTAAACTTTGCTTTACATTCCGCACTTAATTCAAGCACTTTACATTGTGTATTTGTTTAGCAAGTATTTGAAGTATTATCTTAGCTTTGTTACATTTCTAGTATTATATTCTTAGTGCTAGTTGTTGGGGTGAAGTTGGGCTCTTGTTTAGCTCTTGCTTAGGTTTTAATTAGTGTTAATTTTAAGAAAAGCCCAATTCACCCCCCCTCTTGGGCATTGTGATCCTTTCACCATGCTATTGGTTCAAAACTATACCTCCATCAAAAAGTTCTGACCCAAAATCTTAATAGAAAAACTATCTGGTGAGTAGTTAGCGACTTTTATTAAACCAATTTTATCTTCAATCATGATTTTAATTCTTAGATAGAAAATATGAAAGTCATTTAGCATTCTAAACATTAAAGGATGCACTATGATATAATAAGGTAAATGATATCTAACATATTATATGAGTGTAAGAGATTTTAATTGTCATGATATTTGTAGTCTGTAACTTCTTTTTGAAAAAATATCATCCTAATCACCTGATAAGATCAAATTCCTAGATTGAACAATTTAATAGAGATCAAAATACATGGACATTTCACGGGAAAAGGGATGGAGACATCCCAACCAAGACAATAATGTCCACATAGAAATTCGATTAAGTAAGTAGTTGAAGATGATCAAATAAATCGCAATAGGGACTCCAATACCTAGGTAATCGAAGGGCGATCGCAATGATGCCAAGTCAACTCTCTATAAGGAGTCCAGGTCAGCATCTACTCTATGTGGCAAGGAATTAAATGAAGAGAGAGAGAGAGAGAGAGTACTGCTATCTATGAACCTAGAGTGAGCCTATATAAAGAAACCAAGACAAAATAGAGAGCTTTAAAACAGCTATAGATATCTATATAGATACACTATCGCAAGGATTCACTATAGAATGGTATAGCACCATATAGAGTGCTACCTTTGCCTTTACGGTTGCCTTGATGCTCAACATTCTAGATCCCACCTAAAGTAGGCGCTATAGGAGAGAATGATGCGATGGAGGCGATATGTCCTCCACATCAAGGTCGGAGAAGGCCTTAGAGGCTGGAGCTGAACCCCTCTGCCTGGACATGGTCATAGAGCATGGTGAAGTTGTAGTCCACTGGCTAGAGGTCCACCACCACGACTGCCATGTCATACGACCACGAACCTAGTGAGACAGTGTGTAGGGGAGCCACCTGTGCAACCTCCTCCTCAAGCCTCTACCGTCGGTGGGTGCGGCTGCGGCGGGGCAGCCACCTATGCAGCCTCCTCCTCTAGCCTCTAGATTCGGTGGGTGTGGCTGCGGCGGACAACCATCGAGGCATCGATCGTGGGTCGAGCTTGGGTTTTAGCAGAGGCACGTGACATGATGTGTCCATGTGTCAATATGCGTGGGAGTGATGAGGCGGGTAAACTGATGAGTCGGGATGGGCACGCAGTCAAGAGCATGGGACCAGTCGATGGAGTCTGAAAGTTGCCTAGAGGGGGGGGGGGGTGAATAGGCGAATCCAGAAATTTATAAATTTAAACACACACTAAGGTCGGGGTTAGCGTTAGAATTAAATCCGAGTACGAAAGATAGTTCTCCTTGCTTAGAGTTGCTCAATCAATGCAGATAACGTTTGGGAGCAAACTCAAACAATATGAGCAAGTGAACTTTTAGAGAGAAGAAAGATGGAAAACAAATCAAGTGAAGACTAATGCAAGTGAACACGGTGATTTGTTTTACTGAGGTTTAGTTCCATAGAACCTAGTCCCCGTTGAGGAGGCCACAAAGGCCGGTCTATTCCAACCCTTTCCCTCTCTCAATCGGTCACACAGACCGGTCAAGACTTCTTCTTAATTACTTGGGTCACTAAGACCCTGCAAGGATCACCACACACTTTGGTGTCTCTTGCTAGCTTTACAAGGCACTTAGAGAAATAAGAATAGAAAGTAGAAAGCAATCCAAGCAACAAAAGAACACAAACACCCTCTCTCAAGTCACTAATGAATTGAGTTGATTTGGAGGCTTGGAGAGGATTTGATCTTTGGAATGTGTCTTGGAGTGAATGATATTACTCTTGTATTGAATGTGAACTTCAGGAAACTTGGATGCCATTGAAGGATGTGGTTGGGGTATTTATAGCCTCCAACCACTTCCTAGCCGTTGGCTGTTTTCGCTGTCGATGGGCACACCGGATAGTCCGGTGGCGCACCAGACAGGTCCTTTTCACTGTCCGGTGTGTGCCACATCAGCACGCCCGTTGGGGTTTGGAGCGGTCGACCGTTGAAACCCTTTGTCCTGTAGCTGCATCGGACAGTCCGGTGTCACACCGGACATGTCCGGTGCGTTCTGACTTCGCAGCCTGACATCTGACTTGCACTGTGCGCTTTTGCAGTCGACCGTTGAGCGCAGGTTACCGTTGCTCCGTTGGCTCGCCGGACATGTCCGATGCACACCGGACAGTCTGGTGAATTATAGCGGAGAGCGCCCTGGAAAATTCCGAGAGTGGCCAGTTCGAGTGGAGTTCGGCCTGTCCGGTGCGCCACTTGCAGCACACTCTTAAGTCATTGCTCCAAACTTTGTTGAGTCCCCAAACTTAATTTCTTTCTTGGTTTGTGTTGAACCTTATGCACCTGAGATAAAAGACATCTTGGCAAACTAATTAGTCCACATGGTTTGTGATGGACGTCAACCAACAAAATCGATTATAGGAAATGATTAAGCCCATTTCCCTTTCAGAGTCCATGCACCGGGGACAGCTGGATTATGGCAATTCCGACGAGTGTGGGTATGGTGTGTGGGTGTGGTTTCAAGGATGTGCATGATCAGTTGATCATGCATGTCATTTTGGCATTTGAAATCTTTAACGAGTATATAAAGGAGGTTCAAGGAGAGATTTAGGTCATTGAATTCAATAAAATTGGATTACTGGGTATATAAATCTAGGTGAACTTAGAATAGAGTAATAGGCATGTCTGTTAGGGTGGTATGGCTTTACAAAAAAAGTTGGCGTATTATATAGGGGTATTAGAGATATATGGAAATTAGGTCATCAGAACCTTGTACATTTACGATGATCAGCACACAGAGTAGAGAGTAATAATATAGCTAGATTAGCTAAGCTAGTACCACTTCCACGTTCTTCGATTCTTTAGCTGAGAGATTGATATATTTCAGTTGTTCAGTTAGTGGAAAGGCCGTCATTATCAAATATCTCAGTAAAGCAACAAAAGACTAATAGCATATTCATTAACTTATTATACAAGCACTAATACATCAAAACGAATTACTAGGCTTAACGCCTTGTGAATTTTACCATGGTGGTAAATATGTTTGTTTTCACCATAACAGTTAGGTGTCACTCAAATTGTAATTTAAATTGGTATTATTTCGACTCCTGAAACATTTGTATCTTAGAAGCTTTACAACTTTAGTTCTCAAATGCTTGAGTTGCTATCGCTGATGGAAATGAATTGGGGATCATGAATAGATCGATTGTGAGAGCACTTGGTGATAATAATACATGGCCTAAGAGCAAGTATGAAAGGATGTAAATCTCAAAAACACAAGTGTTGTGACTTGTATATTAATTATGTTTATTATCAAGAGAACAAAAAAAGGTAGAATGTAGAGAGGAGAGAAATGCAAGGATCAAATAAATATGCAAGTTGGTTTTGTGATATTTAGCAAATGAACTGTTTATTTGTGTGATATACAAAAGAAATATATTTTTTTGTTTTGGTTAAATCAAATCAGGCTGATGTGATCTTTGTTAATTATTTATGAATTGTTTTATTACTTATGTTTGGCATCGCCATAATAGTTGTATTGCTTCTAGCATCTTGTACATGTCATTTAAAGATTTATGCAACATTAGAGTTTATTATCCATGTAGCATATATGGTATACACGGCCAATGCATATGCATATTTATGTACCTGAGGTAGCAAAGTTTTCTCACAAGTTTTGCATGAGGTTTTGATGCATCATTTCTCTTACGTCCCGTTTGGATCCTTGGAATTGAAATTCATTCTAGCAATCATAAGTTAGACATATTGTTATGAATCAATACAACACAAAATAGATCAAACACACAAAAGACACATATTTAACGTAGAAAACCCCTCCAATGTTATGGGAAAAAACCACGGGCGCCGACCAGCAACAATCTCACTATTTTTCAAGTGTCTATAGATCGCAGGAGATTTACAATTGAGATGATTATCTCGTGCGACTTACAAGTATATATAGAGGTGGAACCTTAAACCGAGTAGGGAACGATCCGTACCCGCGCCACCTCCGGCCCAAGCCTACCGGCGGCAGGCCTTCGCTGCGCGTGCTAACATGGCCCACCTTCTTCAGAATTTGGATCACAAACTCAATATATAGATCACTTAAGCTAATATGATTTGTATAAAAATATCTTTATATACTACTATTGGTCATATGAAGGAGGCATATATATGCTACATTTCTACTATAGAGTAACGAGCCAGAGAGCGTGTCATAAGTTGCAGAGTAGAAACATGGACTAGTGATACATAAAATCAATTTCCACTCCCTCACCCTTTGAATTTGGGATAGACTTATATCTAAACTTTGAAAAGTGGTGAAATGTCAAATTCCAAACCAAATAACCTACTATATTAAGTAAATTCCAATTCTTTTAAAATGAAGGATCCAAACGACCGTTAGAGAATCACTTCGTATAGAGAAATCAGAGAGGATGGAGTTGTATCAAGCTAGCCACGCATTAATAGTATATTTCTATTGTGCTACTCTATTTCCTTAATTTATCTCGAAAGATTCTAGCTTGTGTAAAAGGAGAGGCAGAGGGAAGAGGGGCAACCACCCCTAAATGTCAGGGTTGTAATATATTATTATTTTTTTCTAACCATTACACTAATCAAAGGTGGTCTAAGCTAGTTTAGATACCCTAGTCTTATGTCTATTAAACTAATTAATATGCTGCACTATCTTGGAGGTTTTGGAGGTTGATCATTATCATGTATTTTATCTTTTATATCAAAAAGCTTGTGTTTGTACAATGGAATATTACAGTTTTTGTTATCTTTGCTAAAGTGGAGCCTGAGTGTGTACATATAGGTCTTGAGTGTTTTCTTTGTCTTGTT
This sequence comes from Zea mays, assembly GCF_902167145.1. NCBI lineage: Eukaryota > Viridiplantae > Streptophyta > Magnoliopsida > Poales > Poaceae > Zea > Zea mays. The sequence goes on from NC_050104.1 coordinate 135,347,869, forward strand.
GACAAATGACACAATGCCAGCCTCGCTCTCCAGTATCATATCTATCGGTACCCTGAAACAGGGGTACCCCCTACTACAGTATGAAGATGCGGTACCCACGCGACTATCTCTAGTCACGTGGTAAAGGAGCTGTGCGTGGGACCACACCATGGCTCGCTCCAGCCTCGGGCGACTACTCTAGGCCAGCAACAACGCTCGACCCCACCACGTGGATGGCTCCGGGGGCGCCACGTGGCCAGAGAAGATGATATACTCCAAGGTATCAACAGTGAGTCTGGACCCCCATGGTAAAGTGTCGGACCCCTGTATATACAGACCGGACCTCCGGGTAAGGTCCAGGACCTCCACGGGCGCAAACCGGACCCCTAGGATGGGTTCTGGACCCCTCTGTGTGGGGTCCGGGCCACTCACAGCAGGGTCCCGAGATTCTGGGACAAAGAATACCCAGACCTTAATCAAGGCCAGGCGGGGGTCTGGAGCCGATACATGTCCGGACCATACTGTGTACGCTTCTGCTCCCCGCTCAGGCGGAGCCCCGATGCTGCCATGTGGCATGGTGCACGTGACGTAAGCCAATGGGCGAAGCCTGGCGTAAGGCCTCTGGGCTGCACGGCCTCTGCATTTATTCCGGATAAGGCGCGCCGCCTGTCCAATCCACTAGCAGGCGATGTGCCGCCTCGGCATTTAATGAGCCCTGTCCATTCCACTGGCAGGCGATGTGCCGCCTCCGCATTAAATGAGACCTGTCCATTCCGCGGGCAGGCGGCGACCAGTCCATTCCGTAGGCGGTGTGCCTGTCCATTCCACTGGCAGGCAGTACGCCGATGCTACCGCGTGCACTACGCTCATCATCACTCGCGCGTTACCGAGGCGTTATGGCACTCGGAGATTATGGCACTCGGAGATGATGAGCGTAGTGCACGCGGCAGCCGCGACATATCAATACTGTATGGACTACGGGCATTATGGCACTCGGAGATTATGGCCCAGCCGCGACATATCAATACTGTATGGACTATGGACATTATGGCACTCGGAGATTGCCCAGGCATTACATGCATTAGTTACTTCCTTCCATTTTGCCCCTAGGCCCACATGTCGGGGCTCAGTATCCTTGTATGTGCCTCCCTTGAGCTATAAAAGGGAAGGCACACAACGTTGCAAGGCAGACCCAACTCAGATTCACATAGACACTCAGACTCACAAGTTCATACAAGGTCTCGAGCTCACATACTCAATACTACGCACAGTGGAGTAGGGTATTACGCTCCGGCGGCCTGAACCACTCTAAACCCTTGTGTGTTCTTGTGTTCATCCCGAATCCACCTAGCAGGCAAAACGTTAGGCCCCCTCCTCATCTTAGGATTTAGGGCGGGTGCGTTCCGCCACCCGGCCGGAGAATTTCCTCTCCGATATTTGGCGCGCCAGGTAGGGGGCTTGGCATTAGGTTTTTGCTTGTTTTCCCGCTCGACACCATGGTCCAGATCGTCGAGCACCATGACTTTGATCCTGAAGGCTTCCCATTGGAGGAAGAAGCTGCGTCTTCCACACCTCGGGCCTCCAGCCGCCTTGCGCCTGGTGCTGCTGTTGTGCGCTCTGCGCGGCAGCACACTCCTGCGCAGGTGTCCAGGGCATCAAGGGCTGCGCCTGGGGCCTTGTCTGCAGCCAGGGAATTGCTGCGCCACCCTCCTAGCTCCACGGCCTCGCCGGGGGCCATGAAGCAGTGGCGTGACGATGTCGGCCGTCTGCTCGGCATGGCGCATTCTGGCTCAGCCAGGCCCAGGCCTCGGTCATCCTAGCGTCAACACGAGGCGTCGGCATCAGTTCGCTCACCCTCTATGAGGGCCGCACCGACTGAGGACCTGCGGGCAGAGCTCAACCGCAGGCGCGCGGGAGAGGACGCTCCAGTCTCTCTGGAGAGGTATGATGACCTGTGGGCAGAACTCAACCGCAGGCATGCGAGCGAGGATGCCCGCGTCTCTCTAGAGAGGGCCCATGAGCGCCGGCTAAACTTCGAGGGTCGCAACCTCGACCACGACTTCGCTGCGGTTGCACCGCAAACTCCAACGGGCGTCTGGATCCAGGCGGGTGTCCCATTGGCCGGCGTGGGCTGCGCCGCACTAGCGGATCATCTCCGCGCGGCGGCCTGGCCATCCAAGTTCTGGCCACACCTGCCAGAGAAGTACGACGGTACGTCAAATCCGTTGGAATTCTTGCTGGTATACGTCACCGCCATTTCGGTAGCAGGTGGAGACACTGCTGTAATGGCAACATACTTCCATGTAGCCTTGTCTGGGCCAGCCCGGACTTGGCTCATGAACCTCACCCCAGGATCAATCTACTCCTAGGAAGAGCTCTGTGTGCGGTTCACAGCGAACTTCGCCAGCGTTTATCAACAGCATGGCGTGGCGGCCCACCTCCATGCAGTGAGGTAGGAATCCGGGGAAACTCTCTGGGCTTTCATCTCCCGCTTCACTAAGGTACGAGGGACTATACCCCGTATCTTCGATGCTTCCATCATCACCGCTTTCCGCCAGGGGGTACGTGATGAAAAGATGCTGGAGAAGTTGGCCACGCATGACATGGAAACTGTCACCACGCTCTTCGCTCTGGCCGACAAATGTGCCAGAGCTGCCGAGGGCCGTGCATGGCACTCAGCACCACAGACCGGAGTCGGCCAGACGGGTGGCTCGAGTCCCGTCACCTAAGACGGCAAAAAGAAGAAGAAGAAGAATCACGGCCACGAGAAGCCGCTGTCTGCTGCTCCGGTCGTCGCAGTCGCGACTGGGGGCCGGAACGAGCGTAACAAGCGCCCATGGCCACAGGGAGGCAACAACGGCTTATGCCCTATGCACCCCAACAGTCGCCACAGCGCCGCAGAGTGCCACGAGATCATCAAACTCGCGAAGCGCATTAGCGAGCGGCGCGAGCAGACTTCCAAGGATGGCTCCCCACCTCATCGTCGGCCTGGCAAGGAGAGGGTTGACGATGGTGATGTGGTCGTAGGAGAGCGGGACCTCAGGTATCAATCCCCCGAGCAGGTCCTCAAGGACACCTCACTGGAGATTCCGACTCCGGTGATGATACCGACCGCCGCAAGAAGATGTACGTGATGTATGGCGGAAGCTAGGGGCTCACCTCCCGCAGGAACGTGAAGTCCCTGCGCCGCGAGGTCCTATCGGTGACCTCAGGGGTCCCGAAGGCAGCCCCACACCAGCGGTGGTGGAGCACAACTATCTCATTCGGGGCGTCCGACTGCCCCGAGAACATGGCAGGGGCTGGCATACTGCCGCTCATCACTGCCCCTGTCACCGCCAACATCAAGCTGCATCACGTCCTGATCGACGGTGGGGCTGGGCTCAATGTCATCAGCCACGCTGCGTTCAGGCAGCTGCAGATCCCAGGGTCCCGACTGGGACCCTCTCAACCATTCTCCGGAGTGGGCGTGCAACCGGTGTATCCCCTTGGGAGCATCATGCTCCCAGTTACATTCGGGACAGAGGAAAACTTCCGCACGGAGAACGTCCAGTTCGACGTTGCGGAGGTTAACCTCCCATTCAATGTCATCATTGGCTGGCATGCCCTGTACCGGTTCATGTCCATTTCCCATTACGGGTATTTGGTCCTCAAGATGCCGTCTCCAGCCGGGGTCCTCACCGTGCGAGGCGACCGCCGCTGCGCTTGCGGCTGTGGAGAAGCTGCATGCCCTGGCGGCAGAAACTGCGCACCCGAACGACGGAGGGAAGAACCCCTCGACCTCCGGCACCAAGGCGCCTACCAAGGTGCCAATGGTGCGACCATCCAGAGCGGACGACGTCCCCGTCAAGGCTATCCGGCTCTGCGCAGATTCCCCCCAGACCACTCGCATTGCGGGTGATCTGGAGGAAAAATAGGAACTCGCGCTCGTCGCCTTCCTCCAGGCAAATGCCAACGTGTTCGCATGGGAACCGTCGCAGATGCCTGGGATCCCTAGGGAGGTGATCGAGCACCATCTGAAGATCAACCCTGACGCCAGACCGGTGAGTCAGAAGCCTCGAAGACAGTCCGTTGAGCAGCAGGACTTCATCCGAAAGGAGGTCCGGAAGTTGCTAGACGTCGGCTTCATCGAAGAGGTTCATCACCCAGTGTGGCTGGCCAACCCGATCAACGTCCCCAAGGCGATTGGGAAGCTTCGGATGTGCATCGACTACACTAGCCTTAATAAGGCTTGTCCCAAGGACCCGTATCCACTTCCACGGATAGATCAAATCGTGGATTCTACCTCCGGGTGCGACCTCTTGTCCTTCTTAGATGCTTACTCTGGTTTCCATCAAATCCAGATGTCTAGGGAAGATAGGAAGCATACCACTTTTGTAACAGTGGATGGCCTTTACTGCTATGTCGTAATGCCTTACGGTCTGAAAAACGCCTTGCCGACGTTTGTGTGGGCGATGAGTAATACTTTCGAGGACCTGATTAGGGATAGAGTAGAGGTATATGTCGATGACATTGTAGTCAAGACTCAGAGAGGGTCGACCCTAGTGGAAGACTTAACCCTGGTCTTCAACAAGCTGCGGGCAACGCGCACGAAGCTGAACCTGGACAAGTGTGTCTTTGGTGTCTCCGCAGGAAAGTTGCTAGGGTTCCTGGTTTCGCACCGGGGCATTGAAGCAAACCCAGAGAAGATCAAGGCGATTGAGGTGATGAGGCCTCCGGCCCGCATCAAAGACGTCCAGAAGCTTACGAGGTCATTAGCCACCCTTAGCCGCTTCATTTCGAGGCTGGCTGAGAGAGCGCTGCCCTTCTTTAAGCTGTTGCGGAAGTCCGACCCATTCTCTTGGACCGAAGAGGCAGAACAAGCCTTTCAAGAGTTGAAGCAGCGCCTGGTGTCCCTACCAATACTGGTAGCTCCAGAACCTGGAGAGCCGTTGTATTTATACATCGCGGCGACTGCAGAAGCGGTGAGCATGGTGCTGGTCGTCGAAAGGATGGCACAAGAAGACCAGGTGGAGCTAGAAGGCCAGGAACCTGAGGGCTCGGTAGGGGTCTGGACCATTAAGAAGCCGGTCTACTACGTCAGCGAGGTCCTCCACGAAGCAAAATCCACGTACCTTGAGACACACAAACTTCTCTATGCTGTGCTTGTTGTGTCCAGGAAGCTGCGCCACTATTTCCAGGCACACAGGGTCGTGGTGGTGACCTTCTTTCCGTTAAGGTCCATCCTCCACAACTCTAACACCATAGGCAATATCGCCAAGTGGGCCGCGGAGCTCGCTGAGTTCCAGCTGGACTTCCAGCCTCGCCACGCCATCAAGAGCTAGGTCCTGGCAGACTTCATCATGGAGTGGACACTTCCCCCGAGCGCCCCTAGGGGTCCGGATCCTGATTCGGACCGCACACCTGCGGAGCCCAGGGGTCCGGTCTCCACCGGGCCCCACTGGATGCTCTTCTTCGACGGATCCGCCCGTCAACAAGTTGGCGGAGCTGGGGTGGTTGTGACACCCCAGTGTCACCTAGGGTTTCTCTTAAAAAGTCACACCAAGAGCCATTACTTCCTGTGAACCAAAGTAAGCATGAGCATCAAAATAACTTAAGTGACAGAGAATTCACCAAGTATATGTTTGAAAGTGTCATGATCAAAACAATTGAGTCCTTGAAAAGATAAGAATGTGCAACCCTAATTAAGAACTCTAAGTGAACCCCATGAACAAAATTCAAGAAAATAAGCAAAAGGGAATGAAAAGTTTAAAATTTTGAGTTGAGCCAATAATATAAGTTAAAGTATATTTGATAAGTAACAAGATAGATTGAGAAAGCTTAGCCAAAATAATTCAAGAAAACCCCCAAATCAAGCTTCTTTTGTTGGGACTCATTGGGAATTCTGAATTTCAGGATTCTGAAATTCAGACCTTGAGCCAAAGATCAGGGATGTTCACCTTGATCCCTAACTCGAATCCTAATGGCCCCATTGACAAATTTGTGTCTAACTAACCCCTCTGTCGTGTGCCAGAAGATGGCATTGGGACGCGAGCCCTAGACACGACAAAACTTGGGATTTGCCTCGGGTTTGGGCAGGGAGACAGACCAGATTTCCTGGCTCCATATCTCTGCAACCAGTAGGCAAAATCCTATGACCTCCACACAAGAATGGTAGCTTGTAGGGAGGAGAAGAGGTTTTGTGCACTGACCAAGGCGAGAGCAGGCTCGGATGAGCGACCACACGCGCCAGAGCTTGGGCAGAACGCACGGGCACACGTGTTCGACCCTGGTCGGCACGCCAGAGCTCGCCCAACCCGCGTGCGCGCTCGCCCCGGCGTCCGGTCAAGTCCGCCGCGCGCCCACGCCCTCGGCCGTGCCCGCCCGCGCCTATAAAGCCTCCCCGGGCGCACCTCTCTTCGTCCCGCACTCACCCTCATCGGCCAGCCACCGTTCCTTAGCTCCGGCGAGCGAATTTCCGCCCGCCATTGCCGCCAGAGCTACGACCGCCGTGGCCAGCCCACTCCAGCCGCCCTCCAGCCCAACCTGTGCTTCGGCTAGCTCCGCCAGTAGCCCGTGAAGCTCGCCAAGCCCTCGGACCCGACCGGACTTCACCAGAGGCCCGAGATCAACCTCACCGGACTTCGGTCTTCCGCCGCCGCGCGTGGACCGAGCTATCCAGTGAGTCTCCGCTCAATTCCTTTCGCTCATGTCTTCTCTGGCATCCCGTGGACCTCTCTGACCCATTTGATTGATCTATCTCGCCGTGACCAGGCCGGTCTCCTCGCCGCCGACGAGCATCCCCGCCTGCGCGCGTGGACCGACCAACTCCGGCCATCTCCGTTGACGTTCCGCACACCGTTGTGATCCCCGCGACCTCCCCTTCGCCCTCGACCACTTCACCGGAACAGTCTCGCCGCCGGTAAGCCCCTCCGCCCTTTTCTTCGCCGCGGCTACTGTTTGAGGTAGAAGAAGGACCTCGGGTTAGGTTCTGTAGAACCCGAGGGGTTTTCTGTAATGTCAGCGACTCATGTGAATAGTAACCTAAGGACTGATTCGCGAGGAAAACTTAGAAAACCGCCAGGGACCCCAGTGCAAAGTGGATTTCCATTTAATCAATTTTGCTATTCTTTTAAATAACCAAAGAACTTAGAAAATTCATAACTTGATGAAATCTTAATGAAAAGCTGTCAAACAAATTTTGCTAGCTCTGGAATATTATGACCTATCATTTAAAAATAGTGAACCATATGCTTTCTGTTCTAAATTTTAGAGTTTAAAATTAAAAATAGAAACCCCCTAAACCTTGTTTAATTAAGGAAAATTAGTTTTTCTTTTGTGCTGAGCTTAAGAAAATTTGCAGATGCTTATACCCTAATTAGACATTGTTTAAAAATAGTAGAATCCCCAGCATTAGAGATTATGATGTAGTTATTCATTTAAAGCCATTTTGTCCACAACTTAGAGAAAATCAGAAAAGCATTAGAAAATGTTGAACAATGATTAGTAATATTTTTCCTAGTTTACTTATGCAACCAAGAACCTAGGAAAAATGCAGAGACCATTAATTAGGACCAGTTTCTAATTAAGATGCTTTAATCAGCCTTATGTAGACTGAAAATCAATTATTAAAATTGCAAAACCATAACCAAAGTGGTTAACAAAAATCCAGTGAACTTATAACCACCAGAGCCCCACTACAAAAATACAGAGCACCCCAGCCTAACTTTTTAAGTAAGGAAAATAAATACAAAGTGGTAATAAGGTATTTTCCCAATAAATCATAAACAACCTCAAATAATGAGATAATGGGCAACCAAAAATTAGCTAAGTCCATGATGAGATAAACCACCAGAGAAAAATACAAACCCATGAAAAAGAAGTGAACCCATGCCTTTTGCTAGCAATTTGTGAGAAAGGCCATTTGACTTAAATAATGCAAACCACCCCTTCCCTTAAGCAAAAAGAAGCCAAACTTCAGAATGATTGCTCTTGCACAAAATACTAGCTAAGAAAAATAAGAACTCTGTTGTTTGATGTTTTTCAAACATACTGGTAGTAGAAAGCACCCCTTTGGCTAGAAACCTTAAGAAAACCATAGGAAAAGAATTAAAAGGTATTAATGACTAGAAATTTGTATCAAGTCATGTTATGACACCTAAAAGCCAGCAAAAATAAGTTTTAAAGAATCACCCACTGTTAAATAATAGTTGTAGTTCAAAGTACCCCTTCTGCCTTAGGATTTGGCAATTTTGTCCAGAGAAAACCATTCACTTTCTGAACCCCAAATTTTGAGACAGAGAATCATACACCAGTAACAAGCCACTGTAATTTTTGCAGAATTTTTGGAATTCTATAAAAGCAACTTGTAGTTCAACCTACTCCAAAACATTAAAAAGGAATAAAAGAAAAGAAAAGGAGGAATAAACCTCATCCCATTAAACTAACCCAATTTACCAAGTATACCACTAAAAGGTTTTACATAAGTAAGGTTAACTTGCTTAAATTCTAAAAGACCCTACATTTTTAAAAGTTGTAAATTCTAAAGCACATATTGTATCATGCATATATCTTACGCATTGCATTCATTAGATTGTAATCTTGCCGACGGAGAGTACGTGCTCATCCCCGAGCAAGGACCTGTCCAAGAGGAGGACCAGGAGCAGGCTTCAGAGGCTGCTATTGAGGATCTCCCCGCAGCCCCAGCAATTGAAGGCAAGCCCCGGTTTTATGCATAACCATGTTAATATATGCTACTTTACTACACTTAATGCTTGTAGGACTGTAATGTGCACTTAAGTGTAGGAGTTGCTTGAAACCTCTAGTTGCATGAACTTAGGATTCCTTTTTGAGATGAATACTAGTATGCTAGGTCGAGTAGCTGCTTGCTAATCAGGATCTCGGTAGAAGTCGAGTGATTTTTCTAGCACTCGCGCGAGGTCAGGAATTGATTGTACTCATCTTGATAATGGGATATATGTTGGTCTATGGACTTGGATCCAGGGAGGATGCCTTGTCCATGAGACAGGAAAAATGAATTAAGGATTAATGTGTGGATACCTGAGTCAAGCTTTTGAACGTACTAAGCACATGCCGGGAAAAATGGTAACCGGTAAACCTAGTACCTGAGTGAAGCCGGGCGCGGACTTTATCCCTCATGCGACCTGAGACAGGGTCTCCCATGCTAGCTATGGTGGGTACAAGTGCGGTCACTGCACGGCGGCAGCCGGGGTCAGTGGAGCATTGTATGCCAAGGCGGTGAGGCCTGGACGCGAACGGGGAATCGATGGGGACGGTTGTCATGTGTGGGGTCGGAGTACCCTGACATGCCGTGTGTTTAGGTTTACCTTGCAAGGTTAAAACTCGATTCGAATCGTCTGCTTCTCGCAGCTAATGAGACTGCTTGATTCCTTGTACTGCATCGAGTAAGAAGTGAAATGTGGATTACATGAGATAACTTGTTGATTGAACTAATTGCTTGTTACCATGTATGCTTAGAAGGAGCAAATCTAGCTAAATTAATGATGGTAGAATTTGAAAAGCTAAAAGTTGATTTTAGAAACAGCTAGTGCTTTTGGCAAACCAAACCCCTCAGCCAAACAGCTGCATAGTCTAGAGGTAGAGGAGTAGACTCCTCACACCGGTTAAGTCTAGCTGAGTATTAGTATACTCAGCCTTGCTTGTGGCACCATTTTTGCAGGTACCATGCAGGATGTAGTTGATGGTGTGACTTGGCCTACCACCCTGCCACCGGGTTGGACGGTCGAGTGGGATGTTGCTCCGGCAGGAGAGGAGCATGAGGAATAGTGGGCTAGGCCTTGCCCATTTCCTCGTTACCGACGACATCGATTATCCGCTGCACTTTAATTTGTGAACTTTATTTGCTACTCCAAAAAAACTCCGATTTATGTAATAACTCCGTACTTAATTTGAGGTTTCCTGTTTTATTGTATTTCTTCTGTGACTCACCTTCGAGTGAGATTGTGGAATTTGATCCTGGTTAAGTGGCTCTATCAGACTAGATCTGAGGGACTGACGGGTTATTCCGATTTAAGTGTGTTACGGCCCCTGAGGCGTGACTTAGGCACTTAAGCTGGAATAATTCGGGCGGTTCTGCCACAGCTGGTATCGGAGCAAATTCCACCACAGAGAAGGACAATAAACCATGAATACCGATTTTCAAAATCTAAAACTTGCCTAGAAACTACTACGGATCGTCAGGACTAGACCGCTAGACCTAGGACGAAAGGCCTTAGGCATAAAGGGAGAAATAAGTGGCTAATTAATTAGGCCCTGTGGGCCAATACTTATATTTTAGGATGCCCTAAAAAGGCACCCTATTTCCCTTTTGAGAGGCAACGTTTCTTTCCGCATGCATGCATTATAAAACACAAAGAGGAATTAAAATTTGAGCTAACCCCTTTTCTTTAAAATCATCCGGGCTCTCTTTTTCTTTTTCCTTCCACCATAATCTTTATCTTGATTCCCTTCCGCAGATGAATTCACCTACCCCCGCCAGTGGAGGAGACTCTCGTTTCAGTTCTGACTTCCTTTCTCGCGATGGCTTTCCTTCCATCTTGTGGGAAGTGCTTAACTCCGCCGGTTACCCTACGCCCCCTTTGTACACGGTGCAGTTGTATGAGGAGCATCGGGTACCTCGTTGTCGGGTCTGGCTAACTTTGGAGGCTCATCCCCTTCAGCCGGGTTGGCGTTCTCTTGACTCTGAGACGATTGGACTCAGGACGGACGACACCGTTGAGGCAGCAGCCATGAAGACTCTGACGACTTTCTGTGGCTACCATCCCCTGGAGATGGTGATGCACCCCTTGGGACTCTTCCCTGCTGAAAAGAAGGATGATCCCATGTGGTGTAACCGCGTGAGCCATGTGAAGGATGTGTGGGCAATGTATCCTGACTTGGTTGGGAGGGTCACTGTTCAGTGCATGAGTGCGCTGTACCGCCTTCAGGCCCTTCAGAGCGATGCTATGACACTTCTTGCCAACACCGCTCAGGCTGCCAAGCTCACTCTCGATAGTCGGGAAGATTTTGTGGTCGACCTATCCACAGAGTTGGTGGAGAAGGATCTGCAGGTGGAAAGGCTGAACCAGCGTATTACCACCCTGGAGCAGCAAGTGGAGATCCGAGATAACACTATTGATGTCTTGGAGAACCAGCTCCACGACGTGCAGAGGGAACTCGAGGAAGCCAATGACCACTTGGACATGCACCACCTGGAGATGGAGGCCAATGAAGCAGGAAGCGAGGGAGAAGAGGCTCCCGAGGAGCTAGGACCAGCCCCTGGTGCCAATGGGACTACCTCCGCGATGCCTCCTTCACCCGTATCCAGTGTCGCTTCCACCGCTCAGGGTTAAGCAATCGCTTTGACATTTCTTTAGGCGGATAGAAACCTATGCGAGCTTAGTAGTATCACCTTTTGGACTAGGCTTATGGGTACTTTCCCCTGATTAATGTAACCCTGTAAACTTTTGATATCTGTGGGATCCTTGTCACCATGTTATCTTCATTTTCGAACCTAATATTATGATTATGGCCTTTTCCTTCCATATGAGATGATATCTTGTCGTTCGGAAATATGAGTCGGGATAGCATTGGCGACAATCTCTGTTTTCAGATGGCAGCGAGGCAGCATCGCGGGCAGAATGAGCAAGCTCCCCCGCCACCTCCTCCAGCTCCCACAGTGCAGGAGCTGATGGCCCAGCAGAATGAGATTCTGCGACAGCTCTTGCAGCGCCAGCCCCACCCACAGCATCATGGTGGAGGCCAGCATCAGCGACCTCCGGCTATGGCAACATACCAGGAGTTTCTGAGCACGCAGCCGCCCTTGTTCACCAAGGCAGAGGATCCGTTGGACGCCGACGTGTGGCTTCGCGTCGTCGAGTCCAAGTTTCCCCTCCTCACGGGAGACTGCCCTGATGAGGCCAAGGCTCGCTTCGCCGCACAGCAGCTTCGCGGCCCAGCTCGGACTTGGTGGGACCACTTCCGTGCTATGCTCCCCGCTGATCATGAAGTATCTTGGGAGGAATTCAAGACCGCCTTCAGAGGGCACCACATTCCAGCTGGCATTCTTGATCGGAAGTTGAATGAATTCCTGGCCCTCAATCAAGGAACCTGCACGGTACTGCAGTATGCGCAAGCCTTCAACGACTTATGCCAGTATGCAGGGTATCATGCTGATTCTGATGAAAAGAAGAGGGATCGCTTCCGCAGGGGTCTCAATACCAAGCTGCGGGAACGACTCAACACTGTCCGGGCCAATAGCTTCAATGAGTTGGTCAACATGGCCATCTCTCAGGAGGATTGCATTGTTGCTCACCGGGCAGAGAAGAAGAGGAAGGCACCAATGGCAGCACCATCCGCTCAGGCTCAGAGGTTCCGGATTGTTTCTCACAATCAGAGCAGGGGTTTTCAGCAGCAGGCAGGTAGATGGGTGATCAGGCCACCTCAGCAGCAGCAGCAGCCGGCACCCAACCGCTATCCAGCTCCCGCCCCAAGGAACAATCAGCCTCCGCAGCAGCAGCAGTTCCGCCAGGGCAATGGGAACAAGTGTTTCACTTGTGGCAATGTGGGCCACTATGCCAAGAATTGTCCCAGGAACCAGCAGAGGCAGATGCCAGCACCAAATCAAGACAAGGGAAGAAAGCAGAAGGTGCAAGTCAGGCAAGGGAAGCTCAACTTCACTGCTCTAGAGGAAGTGCCAGAAGGAGCTCCTATCATGACCGGTACCTTTTCAGTTTATAATCAACCTGCTTTAATTCTGTTTGATTCTGGTGCATCTCATAGTTTCATTAGCCAAAAGTTCAGTGCTAATTGCAAACTGCCATTCTCTCACTCAAAAGGGTCATTCATGATAGTCACACCTGGGGGTAAAATTGCAACTAATCAATTAAACCAAAGTGTGCCTATTCAACTGGGAAGCCACATTATCAAAACCACTCTTCTTGTGTTGGGATTGGAAAATGTGGACATTATTTTAGGAGCAAATTGGATGACCTTGCACCAAGTTGTGCTTGATGTAGCCAGTCGTACCGTGGAAGTTAATTCTCCTTTCTGCGGGAATTTCACTTTGATTCTGCCTAGTCAGGGTTCTTCTCAGTCATGTGCTTTCTCTATGACGGAGTTACCCCTGAAGAAGATCCCAGTGGTCTGTGAGTATGCAGATGTCTTTCCTGATGAATTGCCAGGAATGCCACCGGACCGGGATATTGAGTTCGCCATCGAGTTGCAACCGGGAACGGCCCCAATTTCTAAGAGGCCCTACCGAATGCCACCCGCTGAGTTGGCAGAGTTGAAGAAGCAATTGCAAGAGTTGCTGGATAAGGGATTTATTCGCCCAAGCACTTCGCCTTGGGGATGTCCAGCGCTATTTGTGAAGAAGAAGGATGAAAGCTTGAGGCTGTGTATAGATTACCGCCCTCTTAATGCGGTAACTATCAAGAACAAGTATCCTTTGCCTCGTATTGACGTTCTCTTTGACCAGTTGGTCGGGGCCAAGGTGTTTTCCAAGATAGACCTTCGCTCTGGCTACCATCAGATCAAAATACGAGCAAGTGATATTCCGAAGACGGCATTCTCAACCAGATATGGGCTGTATGAATTTTTGGTGATGTCATTCGGGCTGACAAATGCACCAGCATACTTCATGTATCTGATGAATTCTGTTTTCATGCCAGAATTGGACAAGTTCGTAGTGGTTTTCATCGATGATATTCTGGTGTACTCGAAGAACGAAGAAGAACATGCCGGGCATTTGCATGTAGTACTTCAACGTCTGCGAGAGCACCACCTTTATGCCAAGTTATCCAAGTGTGATTTTTGGCTAAAGGAAATCAAATTCTTGGGTCACACTATCTCTCGGGATGGAATAGCTGTTGATCCTGATAAAGTGCAAGAGGTGATGAACTGGAGGCCACCAACGACTGTTCGCCAGATTCGGAGTTTTCTGGGATTGGCCGGTTATTACCGAAGATTTATTCCGGACTTCTCTCGGATTGCGAAGCCTATTACTGAGTTGCTGAAGAAAGAAGTCAAGTTTGTGTGGAGTCAGAAGTGCGAAGATGCCTTCCATGCATTGAGGCAGCATCTGACCACCGCACCAGTTTTGGCGCAACCCGACAGCAGCAAGCCTTTTGATGTGTATTGCGATGCCTCTGGCACCGGGCTAGGTTGTGTCTTGATGCAAGACAACCGAGTCATTGCTTATGCCTCAAGAGCACTCAGGCCTCATGAGCAAAATTATCCCACTCATGACCTTGAGTTAGCAGCAGTGGTTCATGCATTGAAGATGTGGAGGCACTACCTGATGGGAACCCACTGCAACATCTTCACTGATCATAAGAGCCTTAAGTACATTTTTACTCAGGCTGATCTCAACATGAGGCAGAGAAGATGGCTAGAGCTGATCAAGGATTATGACCTGGAGGTACATTATCACCCAGGGAAAGCTAATGTGGTAGCTGATGCCTTGAGTCGGAAGTTGCAATGCAACTGTATTCTGATGGATTCTCGTGTTAACACCTTGTGTGATGAGTTGAGCAAGATGCAAATTGAAGTGATTCCTTCTGGTTCTTTGTCTCACATTTCTGTTGAGCCAGCTTTGCAAGACCAGATTATCATGGCCCAGCTCAGTGACAAGGGAGTGCAGATTATCAAGAAAAATCTCCATCAGAAGGTTGAGAAGTATGATTGTTTCCGCCAGGATGAGAAAGGTGTGTTATGGTTCAAAAGCAGATTGGTAATTCCTAAGGACCGGGATCTCAAGAAGAAAATTTTGGATGAGGCTCATCTCTCCAAATTCTCCATGCATCCGGGAAGCACCAAGATGTACCATGATCTGAAGCTTTTGTACTGGTGGACCAGAATGAAGAGGGAGATAGCCCAGTATGTATCAGAGTGTGACACCTGTCAGAGGGTTAAGGCAAGCCACTTGAAGTCCGCTGGAGCTTTGCGACCACTGTCCGTACCTTCGTGGAAGTGGGACGATATCAGCATGGATTTCATTGTGGGTCTACCCAACACCTCTCGTCATCATGATTCAATTTGGGTTATTGTGGACCGATTGACGAAAGTGGCACATTTTCTTCCTGTGCGCACCACTGATAAGGCTCAGAAGTATGCAGAATTGTATATTGACCGAATCGTGTGTTTGCATGGATTACCTCGGACCATTGTTTCTGACCGAGGAGCCCAATTTGTTGCCAGATTTTGGGAACAATTGCAAGAGTCTTTGGGAACCAAGCTAATCAGGAGTTCAGCTTACCACCCACAGACTGATGGTCAGACGGAAAGGGTAAACCAGATTCTGGAAGATATGCTGAGAGCTTGTGCAATCGATTGTGGCAAGAACTGGGATAAGCACCTCTCCTTGGCAGAGTTTGCTTATAACAATAGTTATCAGTCCAGCCTAAAGATGGCACCTTTTGAAGCTCTCTATGGAAGAAGGTGCAGGACACCACTCAATTGGTCTCAGCCTGGTGAAAGAGAAGTTTTTGGACCTGATTTGGTGACTGAAGCCGAAAGGAAGGTCAAGCTGATCAGGAAGAATCTAGAAGCTGCTCAGGCCAGGCAGAAGAGCTATCATGACAGAAGAAGGAAACCTCTCCAGTTCGAGGTGGGAAGTTTTGTATACCTCAAGGTATCACCCACCAAGGGAGTGCAGAGGTTTGGAATCAAAGGCAAGCTAGCCCCTCGTTACATTGGACCTTATGAGATCATTGAAGCATGTGGACCCGTGGCATACAAGCTGAAGTTACCTTCAAAGATGTCTGCCATTCACAGCGTATTCCATGTATCTCAGCTAAAGAAGTGTGTTCGATTGCCGACTGAGATTCTAGCAGAGCCAGAATTGGAGATAGAGCCAGATCTCTCGTACCAAGAGTACCCCTCCAAGATTCTGGATTGCAAGGAAAGATCAACTCGGGCTAAATCGATCAAGATGTTCAAGGTCCAGTGGAGTAATCACTCAGAGGAGGAAGCTACTTGGGAAACCGAGGAATTCTTAAGATCCAACTTCCCCGATTGCCTACCTAAGGAAGCTGGTATGTAATCACCCCCAACCCCTCCTCCTGCCTTTCGAATCTAATTTCCAAAAATATGATCTTAATTCAGAATGAAGTAACTAAAAGATAAAACTTAAAAGGACTTCCTTCTGAAGTTGCAAAGAGAATGACATTCGAAGAGCAGTTTTGCCCTAATAATAACAATCATCACCCTTTTTCCTATCAGTCTCACCCTTCGCTTCACCCCGGGAGGACTCTGGCCTGAATCTCGGGACGAGATTCCTTTAAGGGGGGAAGGCTGTGACACCCCAGTGTCACCTAGGGTTTCTCTTAAAAAGCCACACCAAGAGCCATTACTTCCTGTGAACCAAAGTAAGCATGAGCATCAAAATAACTTAAGTGACAGAGAATTCACCAAGTATATGTTTGAAAGTGTCATGATCAAAACAATTGAGTCCTTGAAAAGATAAGAATGTGCAACCCTAATTAAGAACTCTAAGTGAACCCCATGAACAAAATTCAAGAAAATAAGCAAAAGGGAATGAAAAGTTTAAAATTTTGAGTTGAGCCAATAATATAAGTTAAAGTATATTTGATAAGTAACAAGATAGATTGAGAAAGCTTAGCCAAAATAATTCAAGAAAACCCCCAAATCAAGCTTCTTTTGTTGGGACTCATTGGGAATTCTGAATTTCAGGATTCTGAAATTCAAACCTTGAGCCAAAGATCAGGGATGTTCACCTTGATCCCTAACTCGAATCCTAATGGCCCCATTGACAAATTTGTGTCTAACTAACCCCTCTGTCGTGTGCCAGAAGATGGCATTGGGACGCGAGCCCTAGACACGACAAAACTTGGGATTTGCCTCGGGTTTGGGCAGGGAGACAGACCAGATTTCCTGGCTCCATATCTCTGCAACCAGTAGGCAAAATCCTATGACCTCCACACAAGAATGGTAGCTTGTAGGGAGGAGAAGAGGTTTTGTGCACTGACCAAGGCGAGAGCAGGCTCGGATGAGCGACCACACGCGCCAGAGCTTGGGCAGAACGCACGGGCACACGTGTTCGACCCTGGTCGGCACGCCAGAGCTCGCCCAACCCGCGCGCGCGCTCGCCCCGGCGTCCGGTCAAGTCCGCCGCGCGCCCACGCCCTCGGCCGTGCCCGCCCGCGCCTATAAAGCCTCCCCGGGCGCACCTCTCTTCGCCCCGCACTCACCCTCATCGGCCAGCCACCGTTCCTTAGCTCCGGCGAGCGAATTTCCGCCCGCCATTGCCGCCAGAGCTACGGCCGCCGTGGCCAGCCCACTCCAGCCGCCCTCCAGCCCAACCTGTGCTTCGGCTAGCTCCGCCAGTAGCCCGTGAAGCTCGCCAAGCCCTCGGACCCGACCGGACTTCACCGGAGGCCCGAGATCAACCTCACCGGACTTCGGTCTTCCGCCGCCGCGCGTGGACCGAGCTATCCAGTGAGTCTCCGCTCAATTCCTTTCGCTCATGTCTTCTCTGGCATCCCGTGGACCTCTCTGACCCATTTGATTGATCTATCTCGCCGTGACCAGGCCGGTCTCCTCGCCGCCGACGAGCATCCCCGCCTGCGCGCGTGGACCGACCAACTCCGGCCATCTCCGTTGACGTTCCGCACACCGTTGTGATCCCCGCGACCTCCCCTTCGCCCTCGACCACTTCACCGGAACAGTCTTGCCGCCGGTAAGCCCCTCCGCCCTTTTCTTCGCCGCGGCTACTGTTTGAGGTAGAAGAAGGACCTCGGGTTAGGTTCTGTAGAACCCGAGGGGTTTTCTGTAATGTCAGCGACTCATGTGAATAGTAACCTAAGGACTGATTCGCGAGGAAAACTTAGAAAACCGCCAGGGACCCCAGTGCAAAGTGGATTTCCATTTAATCAATTTTGCTATTCTTTTAAATAACCAAAGAACTTAGAAAATTCATAACTTGATGAAATCTTAATGAAAAGCTGTCAAACAAATTTTGCTAGCTCTGGAATATTATGACCTATCATTTAAAAATAGTGAACCATATGCTTTCTGTTCTAAATTTTAGAGTTTAAAATTAAAAACAGAAACCCCCTAAACCTTGTTTAATTAAGGAAAATTAGTTTTTCTTTTGTGCTGAGCTTAAGAAAATTTGCAGATGCTTATACCCTAATTAGACATTGTTTAAAAATAGTAGAATCCCCAGCATTAGAGATTATGATGTAGTTATTCATTTAAAGCCATTTTGTCCACAACTTAGAGAAAATCAGAAAAGCATTAGAAAATGTTGAACAATGATTAGTAATATTTTTCCTAGTTTACTTATGCAACCAAGAACCTAGGAAAAATGCAGAGACCATTAATTAGGACCAGTTTCTAATTAAGATGCTTTAATCAGCCTTATGTAGACTGAAAATCAATTATTAAAATTGCAAAACCATAACCAAAGTGGTTAACAAAAATCCAGTGAACTTATAACCACCAGAGCCCCACTACAAAAATACAGAGCACCCCAGCCTAACTTTTTAAGTAAGGAAAATAAATACAAAGTGGTAATAAGGTATTTTCCCAATAAATCATAAACAACCTCAAATAATGAGATAATGGGCAACCAAAAATTAGCTAAGTCCATGATGAGATAAACCACCAGAGAAAAATACAAACCCATGAAAAAGAAGTGAACCCATGCCTTTTGCTAGCAATTTGTGAGAAAGGCCATTTGACTTAAATAATGCAAACCACCCCTTCCCTTAAGCAAAAAGAAGCCAAACTTCAGAATGATTGCTCTTGCACAAAATACTAGCTAAGAAAAATAAGAACTCTGTTGTTTGATGTTTTTCAAACATAGTGGTAGTAGAAAGCACCCCTTTGGCTAGAAACCTTAAGAAAACCATAGGAAAAGAATTAAAAGGTATTAATGACTAGAAATTTGTATCAAGTCATGTTATGACACCTAAAAGCCAGCAAAAATAAGTTTTAAAGAATCACCCACTGTTAAATAATAGTTGTAGTTCAAAGTACCCCTTCTGCCTTAGGATTTGGCAATTTTGTCCAGAGAAAACCATTCACTTTCTGAACCCCAAATTTTGAGACAGAGAATCATACACCAGTAACAAGCCACTGTAATTTTTGCAGAATTTTTGGAATTCTATAAAAGCAACTTGTAGTTCAACCTACTCCAAAACATTAAAAAGGAATAAAAGAAAAGAAAAGGAGGAATAAACCTCATCCCATTAAACTAACCCAATTTACCAAGTATACCACTAAAAGGTTTTACATAAGTAAGGTTAACTTGCTTAAATTCTAAAAGACCCTACATTTTTAAAAGTTGTAAATTCTAAAGCACATATTGTATCATGCATATATCTTACGCATTGCATTCATTAGATTGTAATCTTGCCGACGGAGAGTACGTGCTCATCCCCGAGCAAGGACCTGTCCAAGAGGAGGACCAGGAGCAGGCTTCAGAGGCTGCTATTGAGGATCTCCCCGCAGCCCCAGCAATTGAAGGCAAGCCCCGGTTTTATGCATAACCATGTTAATATATGCTACTTTACTACACTTAATGCTTGTAGGACTGTAATGTGCACTTAAGTGTAGGAGTTGCTTGAAACCTCTAGTTGCATGAACTTAGGATTCCTTTTTGAGATGAATACTAGTATGCTAGGTCGAGTAGCTGCTTGCTAATCAGGATCTCGGTAGAAGTCGAGTGATTTTTCTAGCACTCGCGCGAGGTCAGGAATTGATTGTACTCATCTTGATAATGGGATATATGTTGGTCTATGGACTTGGATCCAGGGAGGATGCCTTGTCCATGAGACGGGAAAAATGAATTAAGGATTAATGTGTGGATACCTGAGTCAAGCTTTTGAACGTACTAAGCACATGCCGGGAAAAATGGTAACCGGTAAACCTAGTACCTGAGTGAAGCCGGGCGCGGACTTTATCCCTCATGCGACCTGAGACAGGGTCTCCCATGCTAGCTATGGTGGGTACAAGTGCGGTCACTGCACGGCGGCAGCCGGGGTCAGTGGAGCATTGTATGCCAAGGCGGTGAGGCCTGGACGCGAACGGGGAATCGATGGGGACGGTTGTCATGTGTGGGGTCGGAGTACCCTGACATGCCGTGTGTTTAGGTTTACCTTGCAAGGTTAAAACTCGATTCGAATCGTCTGCTTCTCGCAGCTAATGAGACTGCTTGATTCCTTGTACTGCATCGAGTAAGAAGTGAAATGTGGATTACATGAGATAACTTGTTGATTGAACTAATTGCTTGTTACCATGTATGCTTAGAAGGAGCAAATCTAGCTAAGTAAATGATGGTAGAATTTGAAAAGCTAAAAGTTGATTTTAGAAACAGCTAGTGCTTTTGGCAAACCAAACCCCTCAGCCAAACAGCTGCATAGTCTAGAGGTAGAGGAGTAGACTCCTCACACCGGTTAAGTCTAGCTGAGTATTAGTATACTCAGCCTTGCTTGTGGCACCATTTTTGCAGGTACCATGCAGGATGTAGTTGATGGTGTGACTTGGCCTACCACCCTGCCACCGGGTTGGACGGTCGAGTGGGATGTTGCTCCGGCAGGAGAGGAGCATGAGGAATAGTGGGCTAGGCCTTGCCCATTTCCTCGTTACCGACGACATCGATTATCCGCTGCACTTTAATTTGTGAACTTTATTTGCTACTCCAAAAAAACTCCGATTTATGTAATAACTCCGTACTTAATTTGAGGTTTCCTGTTTTATTGTATTTCTTCTGTGACTCACCTTCGAGTGAGATTGTGGAATTTGATCCTGGTTAAGTGGCTCTATCAGACTAGATCTGAGGGACTGACGGGTTATTCCGATTTAAGTGTGTTACGGCCCCTGAGGCGTGACTTAGGCACTTAAGCTGGAATAATTCGGGCGGTTCTGCCACAGTGGTCCTCATTGACCCCAACGGAGATCAAGTGAAGTATATGGTCCACCATGAGTTCAAGGCCACCAACAATATGGCAGAGTATGAAGCATTGATCTTCGGCTTGTCAGCCACCCTATCCCTGGGGATCCGCCAGCTCCTCGTGAAGGGGGACTCCCAGCTAATCATCAAGCAAGTCCGCGGGGAATGTAGCTGCAACGAGCCCAGGCTCGCAGCTTACCTCCTCCATGTAAGGAAGCTGGAAAGAGACTTCACGGCCCTGGAACTGCAACACGTTCCTCGTGCTGACAACTCGGCGGCAGATGAACTCTCCGTGAGGGCATCAACTTAGGCACCCGTGCTGGAGGGCATCTTCGAAAGATGGCTACAGAGACCCACTGCCCAGCCTGCCGGACTAGACGAAGGGGGCGAGACTAGCACCTCGAAGCTGGCGGTCCCGGTGGCGCACCATCTACAGAACCCACCAAAGACTGTGTGTGCTACAGGGGGTCATGCCAGCCCCTTAGCGCCACAACCAGTATCTCAGAGTGGTCCCGATGCATGGATCTCCAAGATCTGGGACTACCTGAAGGAAAATATCCTTCCTGAAGATCATGTGTCCGCAGAGCGCATTGTGCGGTTGGCTAAACGCTACACGGTGGTAGAGGGGATCTTTACCGCCATGGCGCCAATGGCATTCTCATGCGGTGCATCACCCAGGAGGAGGGCCGCGAGCTGCTCATGGAGATCCATGGAGGAGAGTGCGGAAGTCATTCCTCATCCCACACACTGGTCGGTAAGGCCTTCCGGCACGACTTCTACTAGCCAACCGCTCTCCAGGATGCAGCTAAGATGGTAAAGTTCTGCAAGGTGTGTCAATTCCATGCAAAGCAGATACACACACCAGCTCAAGCTCTGCAGATGATTCCACCCTCCTGGCCATTCGCCGTATGGGGGGTGGATATCTTGGGACCATTCCCAAGGGTCGTCGGCGGGTACCGATTCCTCTTTGTCGCCATCGACAAGTTCACAAAGTGGCCTGAGGCCACCCCTGTGCTAACCATCCAGGGTGCTACTGTTGCCTTCCTCAAGTCGATCGTCTGCAGATTCGGGGTCCCAAACCGTATCATTATGGACAACGGGACCCAGTTTACAAGTCGGCTCTTTTAGGAGTATTGCGAGGGCATCGGCACCCAACTCTGCTTCGCGTCTGTAGCTCATCCTAGGAGCAATGACCAAGTTGAGAGGGCAAATGCAGAGATCCTCAGGGGACTCAAGACACGCACCTATGACTGTTTGAAAAAGCATGGTGCAAATTGGGTCAATGAGCTTCCGTCCGTGCTATGGGGGAATCGGACCACACCCAGCCGAGCTACCGGGGAGACCCCATTCTTCCTGGTCTACGGGGCCGAAGCCTGCCTCCCCCGGAAATCGTTATGGGCTCCCCATGGGTCCAGTCGTTTGATGAGTCTATGCAGGAACAGCTACGACGTGAGGACATGGACTTCATCGACGAGCGCAAATGGCAAGCGGCGATCCGAAATGCACGGTACAACCAAGCACTCAGGCGCTACCACCAACGGTTCGTGCATAGTAGGGAGCTCAGGGTCGGGGACCTAGTCCTAAGGCGAGTACTGAACCGAGAAGGACTCCACAAACTCTCCCCCAGTTGGGAAGGACCCTTCAAGGTGATGGAAGTGTGCCGACCCGCGTGTGTCTGCCTTGCCACAACTAAAGGAGTGCCTCTTACCAATCCCTGGAACATAGAGCATCTCCGTAAGTTCTATCCATAGGAGCAAGTCTGAGGGGTTGAGGTTTCTTCTTTTTGTAACTAGGTTGTGCATATGTGTACGTCGGCCCGGTGAGGTCCGCTCTCATAAGCCCGGCCTGTTGATCTGCACCTATGTATATCAAGTTATAAAGAAAGAATTTACCCCCCCAGATGTGCTTCTGTGATGGTTTATTTCTGCTGCAGTTTCCAGATATTATTTTTTATCTAATCCACCCATACAGTTCCCACCCTTGCTGGTATGATGACATCCGAATTGAGTAAGCCAGGCTTGCAGTTCGGGACCCCTATCCTGATACACGGGGTCCAGCAACCTGCGGGTCCGGTTCTAGAGAATGGGCGCTTGTTTCCTAGGGTGGTCCAGAGCTGTGTAGCCGCTTAGCCTGGTCCTGTACCCTAAGCCTGCACCTCCACCACTCTGCAACGGGTGCCCTAGTATTTGGAGCTGTGATCTTGTAGGTCTAGACATGAGGCTTGGCTTCCCATACTCAATCCTACAGGTCCTGTTGCATGAATCAAAGGATGGCTGATACCAGACGATGGGTCCTATGGGTGTGCTACTAACACTTCCTAGCCGAAGCTGTGTACAGGTCCAGGTCCCAGTCGAGGCTACCTCCTGGGGGCCGTTGCCAACTCTTTCTTAGGTATACCAGTATCCAGCTTCGACACGTCGAGCCTACATCCCAGGGGGGCCAAGTACCAGGGAGGAGTTGGTAATGCCACACACAACAAGGACAAATAGCATACATATAAGTGCTAATACTGCTCGATAAATAGTACTCAAAAGTATCTTACAAAGACCAAAAATTATTACAAAGCCACTTCCCAGCGGGACCCTTGCCTTCTCTCTGTAGATCTAGCTACTCATTATCAGCAGGATCCCGCTGGAAACGTTCAGCCACCAGTTCCACGGCATCTTGTACGACCTCCCAGGTGGCATCTTCAGTGTCGGCCACCGGACCAGCGATCACCGGCTCCAAGGAGATGGCCGGGTCGTGGCTCCGGAAGCATGTCAGGATGTACTTGATCACCGCCCGGCAGAGCCTACCGCCCTCAGCCTCCAGGCGGGTGCCAAGAATCTGGTCCAGGCGTCGGAGGCGGTCGGTGGCGGAGTCCAGCACCGGGAGCGCGTCGGAGATAGACGTCGGTAGCTCCGACACCGGGATGGGACTCATCACGAGCGGCACCAGTGCCGTGCTCGCCTCGCCGACCCATGCAACAATGTGCTGGACCCCGACGCGATGCTCCGCCTGGAGATCTTCAAGTGCCTTCATCGTCGCCTCCACTGCCTGGGGCCCCGATGCCACCTGCGCCTCCTAGAACCGGCGGACCCGCTCCTCCAGCGTCCGCTCCTTCTCCTCCGCCTAGAGCTCATGCTCGGCCAGCAACTTCTCCCGCCTTTCAAGCATTTCCTCCTTAATGGCTAGATCCTTCTCCCGCCTAGCGAGGTCCGTCTCCCGCCTGGCGAGGTCTTTCTCCCGCCTATCCAAGGACTCTCCTTTCGCTTTAAGCTTCTCCTCGGTGAGGGTGGCGTCACGGGCCTTGCCCTCGAGCTCTCGCTGCAGCTTTTGCAGCCTCTCCATAGCCACGGTCTGCCGGACCCGCTGCTCCTCTAGGATTTTGTTGAAGGCACTCAGCTTGGCCTGGAGCTCTATGATGACCTCCTCCCTCTGGTTCAAGGTCTCCTCCTTCTTGGCCAGCCTCCTCCTTCCGGCCCACCTCTAGCTCCCGGGCGTACACCTTCTGGAGATCCTTTTTATAGTCCTTGCGGTCCCGCTCAAGCTCGTACCGCTCGGTGGCGAACTGGCAGGATGCTGCCTTGGTGCACTCCTCCAGCTGGGTACGCCAATCGCTGAGGCGCTGGTGTTCGGCCTCAAGCGCCTCCCACTCCCGTAGGATCGCCACCTCAGTCTCATGAAGAGACTGATGGGCACGAGACAGCACCCGGGGGAGGGGAACCGACGCCACTTCTGGCTCGATGCCGGACCGGAGCCACCACCCAAAAACCACCTCCGTCTCCTCCGGAGTGGGCGGCAGGATGGAGCTAGACGCGCTCCCCACGTCGACCTCGATGGCGGGGGCGGGCGTAGTTGGGGCCTCCTCTGCCGCTGCCGACGGTGTAGTCGACGACATCGCCGTCGTTGAGGCTGTGGTAGCCGTCGGAGCAGTTGGGACCCCCCTCTGCCGCTGCGACGCCGCTTGGCATTGGTGCCGCCGCTGCCTGACCCCCAGCTGGAGCATGGGAGCCCGGTGGCGCTGTCTCGGTGGCAGCAGCCAGGGGCGGGGGAGGCGCGGCCTTGGGAGCAGAGGGGGAGGAAGCCCTGATAAGCAAAGGATGGGTTAAGACCCGTCGACATAATGGATAGACTAATGGAAAAAATATAAGGGGCTACACTCACTTGGGGCCCTGTACCTATCGGCGTTTCGACCCCGGGGGGTCCCTGGACCGACGAGTAAATTGTCGCTGCGTGTCCCAGCCCAGATGGGTCGGCGCGAGACGGAACACAAGGGGGGAAAACAGTAAGGGGAAACCGCGGCCTCGTGTTGTCCTGCGCCTAGGGTGGATGCGCTTGCAGTAGGGGGTTACAAGCGTTCGCGAGGGAGAGAGAGAGCGAGAGCCTTGTGCGTCGGCCCGTTCTCCCGCGTGGTCACCTTCTCGTACGAGAGCCCTAGACCTTCCTTTTATAGATGTAAGGAGAGGGCCTAGGTGTACAATGGGGGGTGTAGCAATGTGCTAACGTGTCTAGCAAAGGGGAGCCAGAGCCCTATGTACATGCCGTCGTGGCTGTCGGAGAGGTGTTGCTGCCCTGTTTATGTGATGTCGTGGCCGTCGGAGGAGCACTTGAGCCCTGTGGAAGCATAACTGTCGGGGCTGTCAGATCCTTGCTATCGTCTCCTTGCTTCCGTAAGGGGCTGAGAACCACCGTCGTCATGGAGCACGCGAGGTGCCATCATTACTTGTTTTACCGGGGTGAGCCAGATGGGACGCCGGTCTTGTTCCCCGTAGCCTGAGCTAGCTAGGGGTAGGGTAATGATGGCCCCCTGTGACGTGGTCGGTCCAAGCCCGAGGTCGGGCGAGGCGGTGACTCCTCCGAGGTCGAGGCTGAGTCCGAGCCCTTGAAAGGGAAATGTGCCCTTGGGCCATTTCTAAGTATTTTGGTGATTTAGTGTCCAACACAAGTGCCTAAGTGTAAAAAGGTGGACAAAGTACAAATCAAGGATAAAGGTATGCTTCTCAAACTTAGTACATTGTTTTATGGACTAATGTATTGTGTCTAAGTGCTGGAAACAGGAAAAATCCAATTGGAAATGTCTTGGCTCGAGCAGCCAAGACTCTGCTGAGTCTGGGAGCACCGGACTGTCCGGTGGTGCACCGGACAGTGTCCGGTGCGTCAGGCTGGCTCGAGCGAAGTGGCCGCTCTCGGGAATTCACAGGCGACGTACGACTATAATTCACCGGACTATCCGGTGTGCACCGGACTGTCCAGTGAGCCAACGGTCGGTCGGGCCAACGGTTGGCCGCACAATCTGCGCGGGACACGTGGCCGAGCCAATGGCTAGAAGGGGGCACCGGACATGTCCGGTGCGCCAACGGCTCTCAGGCTGCCAACGGTCGACTGCGCCATTTTTGGAAAGAAATCAGGCACCGGACAGTGTCCGGTGTGCACCGGACTATCCGGTGTGCCAGTCGACAGAAGGCAAGATCAGCCTTCCTAGAATGCTCTCAACGGCTCCTAGCTACCTTGGGACTATAAAAGGGGCCCCTAGGCGCATGGAGGAGTAAACAAAGCATTCCTACAACATTCCTAAGCACCAAGACCTCGATTCCGCGCATTTGTTTCATTGTGATAGCATATAGAGCTCTAGTGGAGTTGTGAACTCATTGGGTTGTGTTGCGAGCTCTTGTTGCGACTTGTGTGCGTGTTGACACTTTGATTCTTGTGTCTTGTGTGCGTTGCTAATCCCCCTTGCTCTGTGCTTTCTTTGTGAATTTCAAGTGTAAGGGCGAGAGGCTCCAAGTTGTGGAGATTCCTCGCAAACGGGATTGAGAAAAGCAAGCAAAACACCGTGGTATTCAAGTGGGTCTTTGGACCGCTTGAGAGGGGTTGATTGCAACCCTCGTCCGTTGGGACGCCACAACGTGGAGTAGGCAAGCGTTGGTCTTGGCCGAACCACGGGATAACCACCGTGTCATCTCTGTGATTGATTTCTTGTGGTTATTGTGTTTTGTTGAGACTTCTCTCTAGCCACTTGGCAATTATTGTGCTAACACTTAACCAAGTTTTTGTGGCTTAAGTTTTGAAGTTTTACAGGATCACCTATTCACCCCCCCTCTAGGTGCTCTCAATTGGTATCAAAGCCGTTCTCTTCACAAAGGGACTAATCGCCCGAAGAGATGGATCCTAAGGGGAAGGGAATCGTGATCAACGACAAAGAGAAGGAGTCTTTCATCAACGAGCCGAAGGATGACAAGCCTACCGACTCGGGCTCGGGCCATAGACGGAAAGATGGGAAGAAGAAGAAGATGAGGCGCATCAAGGAGATCGTCTACTACGACGACAGCGATGAGTCTACTTCTTCCCAAAAGGACGACGACCACAACGACTACGAGAGAAGGAAACCGGTTAATTCGAACTTTTCTTTTGACTATTCTCGTATTCCGCAAAGTTCAAATTCACATTTGCTCTCCATTCCTCTCGGCAAGCCTCCACACTTTGATGGGGAGGACTACGGATTTTGGAGCCACAAAATGCGTAGTCACCTATTCTCTCTCCATCCTAGTATATGGGAGATTGTAGAGAGTGGAATGCACTTTGATAGTACGGATAGTCCCATGTTCATTAATGAGCAAATTCATAAGAATGCACAAGCTACTACTGTTCTTCTAGCTTCATTGTGTAGGGATGAATACCACAAAGTGAGCGGCTTGGATAACGCCAAGCAGATCTGGGACACCCTCAAGATTTCTCATGAGGGGAACGACGTCACCTTGCTCACCAAGATGGAGTTGGTGGAGGGTGAGCTTGGATGGTTCGCGATGATAAGGGGCGAGGAGCCAACTCAAACATACAACCGGCTCAAGACCCTTATCAACAAAATAAGGAGCTACGGAAGCACGCGATGGACGGACCACGACGTCGTCCGACTGATGCTAAGGTCCTTTACCGTTCTTGATCCTCATTTGGTGAATAATATTCTTGAGAATCCCAGGTACACCAAAATGTCGCCCGAAGAAGTCCTTAGAAAATTCGTAAGCGGGCGAATGATGATCAAGGAGGCGAGGTACGTGGACGACACATTGAATGGTCCAATCAATGAGCCTCAACCCCTTGCTCTCAAGGCAACAAGAAGCAAGGAGGCGCTACCTAGCAAGGTGGCACAAATTGAGGCGGCCGGACTTAATGATGAAGAGATGGCCCTCATCATCAAAAGATTCAAGACGGCGCTAAAGGGTCGCAAGGGACAGCCAAGCAAGACCAAAGCCAAGGGGAAACACTCATGCTTCAAATGCGGTAAGATTGGTCATTTTATTGCTAACTGTCCCGACAATAATAGTGATCAGGATCAAGGGAACAAGAGGGAGAAGAAGAAGAACTATAAGAAGGCAAAGGGCGAGGCACATCTTGGCAAGGAGTGGGATTCAGATTGCTCCTCGTCCGACTCCGACAATGAAGGACTCGCCGCCACCGCCTTCAACAAGTCATCCCTCTTCCCCAACAAACGTCACACATGCCTTATGGCAAGGGAGAAGAAGGTATGTACTCGAAACTCTACTTATGCTTCTTGAAGTGAGGACGAATCTAGTGATGAGGATGAAATAGATTATTCATGCTTATTTAAGGGCCTAGATAGAACCAAGGTAGATAAAATTAATGAATTGATTGATGCCTTGAATGATAAGAATAGGCTTTTAGAAAAACAAGAGGACTTGTTGTATGAAGAACATGACAAAGTTGTAGAAGCACAAAAATCTCATGCCTTAGAAGTTAAGAGAAATGAAATGCTTTCTTGTGAATTATCTTCTTGCCATGAGACGATTTCTAGCTTAAGGAGCATTAATGATGATTTGAATGCTAAGTTAGAAATAGCTAGTAAATCAACAACTTGTGTAGAAAATGTTGTTATTTGCAATAGATGTAAAGATTTTGATATTGATGCTTGTAGTGAACACATAGCTTCTATTGCAAAGTTAAATGATGAAATGGCTAGTCTTAATGCCCAACTTAAGGCTAGCAAAAGTGATTTTGATAAACTAAAATTTGCTAGGGATGCCTACACGATTGGTAGACACCCCTCAATTAAGGATGGGCTTGGCTTCAAGAGGGAAGCCAAGAACTTAACAAGCCATAAGGCTCCCATCTCCGCCAAGGAGAAAGGGAAGGCCCCTATGGCAAGTAGTACTAAAAAGAACCATGCTTTTATGTACAATGATAGAAGACAGTCTCATAGGAGTTGTAATGCTTTCGATTCACATGCCTATGATTCTTATGCTATGTTTGCTCCTAGTTCCTCCTATATGCATGATAGAGATATGCCTAGGAAAAATATTCATCATGTGCCTAGAAAGAATATTGTTCATGTTCCTAAGAAAGTTATGAATGGACCCTCTACAATTTATCATGCTTTAAATGCTTCCTTTGCTATTTGTAGAAAGGATAGGAAGATAGTTGCTAGGAAATTAGGGGCAAAATGCAAGGGTGATAAAACTTGCATTTGGGTCCCTAAGACAATTGTGACTAACCTTGTAGGACCCAACAAGAGTTGGGTACCTAAGACCCAAGCCTAAATTTGCCTTGCAGGTTTATGCATCCGGGGGTTCAAGCTGGATTATCGACAGCGGATGCACAAACCATATGACGGGGGAGAAGAAGATGTTCACCTCCTACGTCAAGAATAAGGATTCCCAAGATTCAATTATATTCGGTGATGGGAACCAAGGCAAGGTAAAAGGGTTAGGTAAAATTGCTATTTCATCTGAGCACTCTATTTCTAATGTGTTTTTAGTTGAGTCGCTTGGATATAATTTGTTATCTGTTAGTCAATTGTGCAAAATGGGATATAATTGTCTATTTACAAATATAGATGTGTCTGTCTTTAGAAGATGTGATGGTTCACTAGCTTTTAAGGGTGTACTAGACGACAAACTTTATTTGGTTGATTTTGCAAAAGAAGAGGCCGGTCTAGATGCATGCTTAATAGCTAAGACTTGCATGGGCTGGTTGTGGCATCGTCGCTTAGCACATGTGGGGATGAAGAACCTCCACAAGCTTCTAAAGGGATAACACGTAATAGGTCTAACCAATGTACACTTCGAAAAAGATAGACCTTGTGCAGCTTGTCAAGCAGGGAAACAGGTGGGAGGCTCTCATCACACCAAAAATGTGATGACCACTTCAAGACCTCTGGAGCTGCTGCATATGGACCTCTTCGGACCCGTCGCCTATCTGAGCATAGGAGGAAGTAAGTATGGTCTAGTTATTGTTGATGACTTTTCCCGCTTCACTTGGGTGTTCTTTTTGCAAGATAAGTCTGAAACCCAAGGGACCCTCAAGCGCTTCCTAAGGAGAGCTCAAAATGAGTTTGAGCTCAAGGTGAAGAAGATAAGAAGCGACAACGGGTCCGAATTCAAGAATCTTCAAGTGGAGGAGTTCCTTGAGGAGGAGGGGATCAAGCACGAGTTCTCCGCCCCCTACACACCTCAGCAAAATGGTGTGGTAGAGAGGAAGAACAGGACACTCATTGATATGGCGAGGACTATGCTTGGAGAGTTCAAGACCCCCGAGCGTTTTTGGTCGGAAGCCGTGAACACGGCTTGCCACGCCATCAACAGGGTCTATCTTCACCGCCTCCTCAAGAAGACTTCATATGAGCTGCTGACTGGTAACAAACCCAATGTATCTTATTTTCGTGTATTTGGGAGCAAGTGTTATATTCTTGTGAAGAAAGGTAGAACCTCTAAATTTGCTCCCAAAGCTGTAGAAGGGTTTTTATTAGGTTATGATTCAAATACAAAGGCGTATAGGGTCTTCAACAAATCATCGGGTTTGGTTGCAGTCTCTAGCGACGTTGTATTTGATGAGACTAATGGCTCTCCATGAGAGCAAGTTGTTGATCTTGATGATGTAGATGAAGAAGACGTTCCAACAGCCGCGATACGCACCATGGTGATTGGAGATGTACGACCTCAGGAACAATTGGAGCAAGATCAACCGTCTTCCTCAACTATGGTGCATCCCCCAACCCAAGATGACGAACAGGTACCTCAAGTGGAGGCGCATGATCAAAGGGGAGCACAGGATGATCAAGTTGAAGAGGAAGAAGCACCTCAGGCACCTCCAACCCATGTTTGAGCGACGATCCAAAGGGATCATCCTGTCGACCAAATACTGGGTGATATTAGCAAGGGAGTAACTACTCGTTCAAGATTAGTTAATTTCTGTGAGCATTACTCCTTTGTCTTTTCTATTGAGCCTTTCAGGGTAGAAGAGGCCTTGCTAGATCCGGACTGGGTGTTGGCCATGCAGGAGGAACTCAATAATTTCAAGCGCAATGAAGTTTGGACACTGGTGCCTCGCCCCCAGCAAAATGTTGTGGGAACCAAGTGGGTGTTCCGCAACAAACAGGACGAGCACGGGGTGGTGACGAGGAACAAGGCTCGACTTGTGGCAAAAGGTTATGCCCAAGTCGCAGGTTTGGACTTTGAGGAGACTTTTGCTTCTGTGGCTAGGCTAGAATCAATCCGTATCTTGCTAGCATATGCCGCTCACCATTCTTTCAGATTGTACCAAATGGATGTGAAGAGCGCTTTCCTCAACGGGCCAATCAAAGAGGAGGTGTACGTGGAGCAACCCCCTGGCTTCGAGGATGAACGGTACCCCGACCACGTGTGTAAGCTCTCTAAGGCGCTCTATGGACTTAAGCAAGCCCCAAGAGCATGGTATGAATGCCTTAGAGACTTTTTAATTGCTAATGCTTTCAAGGTTGGGAAAGCCGATCCAACTCTTTTTACTAAGACTTGAGATGGTGATCTTTTTGTGTGCCAAATTTATGTCGATGACATAATATTTGGTTCTACTAACCAAAAGTCTTGTGAAGAGTTTAGCAGGGTTATGACGCAGAAATTCGAGATGTCGATGATGGGCGAGTTGAACTACTTCCTTGGGTTCCAAGTGAAGCAACTCAAGGACGGCACTTTCATCTCCCAAACGAAGTACACGCAAGACTTGCTAAAGCGGTTTGGGATGAAGGACGCCAAGCCCGCAAAGACGCCGATGGGAACTGACGGACACACCGACCTCAACAAAGGAGGTAAGTCCGTTGATCAAAAAGTATACCGGTCTATGATAGGGTCTTTACTTTATTTGTGTGCTAGTAGACCAGATATTATGCTTAGCGTATGCATGTGTGCTAGATTTCAATCCGATCCTAAGGAGTGTCACTTAGTGGCTGTGAAGCGAATTCTTCGATATTTAGTCGCTACGCCTTGCTTCGGGATCTGGTATCCAAAGGGGTCTAACTTTGACTTGATTGGGTACTCAGATTCCGACTATGCTGGATGTAAGGTCGATAGGAAGAGTACATCGGGGACGTGCCAATTCTTAGGAAGGTCCCTGGTGTCGTGGAACTCTAAGAAACAAACTTCTGTTGCCCTATCCACCGCTGAGGCCGAGTATGTTGCCGCAGGACAGTTGTAACACCCTGAATTTAGGGATATAAAATTTCTTTTCTAATATCCACCAAATTCAGGTGTTACCCTCTTCTTTACCTACCTTTCTTCTCTTTTTCTAAATGATGGAGAGTTATTTTATTATATATATGATGAGTTTTTGGCGTAGTAAAATAAAACCCTAGAGAACTTTTGGTTATTGCATACATGCCGAAGCATGTATTATTTCGTTTGTGGAGTGATTTCATGGAGCATTCATTCAATTAGGAGTTTAAATTTAAGTAGTAGGAAGAAGAGAAAATAGGAAGAAATTAAAAAGGGAAAAACCCACTCTGGACCCCCTCCTTTGGCCTTAGTCGGCCCCCTCCACTCATCTCACCTCGCAGCCCAGCTCTCAGCCAGCCCACCTCGCCCCCTCCCTTTCCCCTGGCCGGCCCAGCCTCAGCCGCAGCCATCCCAGCCCAGCAGCCGCGCCTCCCTCCCCGCGGCCCACCCGCAGCGCAGCAGCGCGCCCAGCCCAGCAGCCGCGCCTTTCCCCCCTGCGTGGCCCAGCACTCCATCGCTTTCCCCTGGCCCGCTCGCACGCAGTGGCCCAGCTCGCGCGCAGGGGGCGCTCGCCCACGCCCAGGCTGCCAAGCCTGCTCGCTAGCGCTCCCAGCCAGCCCAGCTCGCGCGCGCAGGGGGCGCTCGCCCAGCCGCGTGCATGCAGTGCCCCCAGGCGCCGCCAGGAGCCCTCTTCATCTTCTCCAACCGCTCCCTCCGCTTTGTACGCACGCAGAACTGCTCGCCCAGCAGCCCTCTTGCTCGTCTCGCTGTCGCGCACCCACGAAGCCGCTAACCTCTATCCGAATCGCCCCTCCCAGCCCGCGCGACAGCGCTGCCTAGCGCCCCCATCCTCGTCAGCGTCCAAGCTCGCCTTACCGGAGTCGTCGTTCGTCACCGTGGTGAGCTCGCATCCATCCTCCCTTCTCCCCCTTTTCCTTTCTCCTTCTTCCCCGGCGTGGCTGGCGCTCGACACGGTAGCGCGGCCTGCGCGGTGTGGCCAGCGTGGCCAGCGTGGCCAGCTCGGCTTGCGGTGCTGCTAGCGCTCGGCGTGCGCCCGGCAGGGTCTTCGGCGCAGTCCATGCGACATGCGTGGCTCCTGTCCCTGACCGCGTCAGACCATCCCTGCGCGTGTGATGCCTGCCTCGTTCGCGCTCCACCGCCCATGTCACTGTCGTTCATCACCGTTCGCCCATGGTAAGGCCCCTCGTCCGAACCATATGCAAAACTCCATCGCTGTCGCATGATTCACGTCGCGCGCAGCACGTCTGATTTACGTGCAATTCACCGGATGTCGCACGTGTCGTCATGCGTCGTTCGCATGCTGTCCGTGCGCGTCGTCGTTCGCGTAAATCACTGTTTGCGCGCTTTAGTAAAATCATTTCGTTATATCGTTCACATTAAACAATTGATTACTTGTTTAGTTGTGTATTATTAAAATAACAATTTAATCGAACCCAATTAATGATTTTAAGGATGTGTTTGTAGATACCTGTTAGTGTGTGTACGCCAACTTAAATGTCGTGTTTAACGCTTAGTTAGTATGAATACGACATAATTTAGCAGTATCCATGTATCGTGTTGTTTATAAGTTCATTAGAGGGTTAAATGTATTAAGTCACTTGCGGCGTAACTCGTTCGGTCACGTCCACTCTAGCGGCGTCAATTTCATATTAGGAACATTGTTTGTCGCGACACATGTTTATTTAATTAATGAATTAACTATTTACCTGTTAGTTATTTAAAATAACTAATTTATCATTTTAACTTACGCTTTATAAATATATGATAGTGTGATTAATAACTACACAAATGTTTTAAGTTTAATACTTGTCTAGTATAGAGGCGACATCTATGTGGTAGTTCTCGTTGCGCGTCAGCGTGCTATTCGTGCGCGTAGTCGTGTTGACTCGCGCGCTGTTGTGCGCGTTGTTTCGTGCACGCGCAGCGCGTCGTCAGGGTCCCGACGACGTTCGTCTACTCCTAGACGACGTTCGTCTACCCCTAGACGACTCTCGTCTATCCCCGTCTACCCCCCTCTCGTGTGGGCGTTCGCGCCATTCGCACGTGTCGTTGTTGCCTTTCACGTGCGCGGTCTGTGCGCGTCGTCATGTCGCGTGCTGTCTACGCGCTGTTGCCATTCGCACGTGTAATTAATTTATATTAATTAAACATCAACTTAGAAATATAGTTTTCTACATCTAATTATAATCTGGTGGTAATCGCATGTCGCGTGCTGTCTACGCGCTGTTCGCACGTGTGGCGCTCGCCGTCGTCGTGTTGTTCGTGCGTATAGATCAGGTGCTACTCTCGTGTTGTCACGCGTCGTTCGCGCGTGTCACGCGTGCGGTTCGCACGCGTTGTCACACGTCGTTTGCGTGCGTCGCGTGTGCCACTTACACATGTCGCTCGCCTTGCCGCGCATCGTTCGCACATATCTCGCGTGTCGATGACGCGGGTCGCACGACGTCTTCTCGGGATAATAAATTGTTTGCGCTTATGAACACTCACATTAATAACGTTAATTTTTCAGGTTTCATATTTTAGATAACTAACTTAAGGAGTGCTCGACTAATATTTATTAGCTTAATATTCTAATCATATTAAAGGGTGTAGTGTCTATCTTGGGCTTTTATAATAAATATTAACATGGATAATATTAATTTAACTGCTTTCTATTTATTTAACATTCGTTTAGTATAAAGGTGTCACCTGTTTAATTATTCTCGTCTGCCGCGGGTGCCGTTCCGCGCGCGACGGCGTGCTGATTCGTGCGCGTTCGCGCTCGTCGCGCGCACTGTTTCGTGTATTGTCAGAGTGCTATGTCGCGCGTGTCCGCGTGTCATTGGCACGATGTCGTTCTGTTTCACGCGTCAAAAATTCATCTGTCTTAGAATCACTTGTTTTAATTAAATTATTTAATTAACAGACATTGTTAGTGTAGCAGATTAATCGAACTAACTGTTGTATAATATTTATATTTGATCATGTTTGAACTAAAAGTTATTGTTAATACTTGCTTAACATTAACGCGCTAACTTCTTAACCGTGGTTTCGAGTTCGACATTTCTTTCCCTCGCGTGACCATAGAATCGAGCCCTGTTTTATGTTGCATATCTTTATATCATTTTATCTTGTATGGTGTAATGTTATTATGTATTTATATATGTTTGTTTGCTTGTGCTTGTTCGTCTTCGCTTCGTGTTGCGATTAGATCGCGATTTGTTCCCGCGCTTCGAGGAATCGATGATCAAGCTTCGGCGAGCAAGTGATCCAGCTCTTCGAGTTCTATGAGGCTGAAGACCCTGAGCATCTGTTTGGTGAAGGCAAGTGTCCTCAGTCCCATTATGTCCCATTTATTTTATAATACACTGTCCCGCATACTATGAACAACCTAAGGATTTACTAGCTTTCTATTTACCTTATCCTTGTTTACCTTTCGGATTACTATGGTTAGCTTCGTGCTAGCGCTTTAATTTAATCAATGAACATGATGAGATACAATGATGATACGATGTTTTTATTTTGGATACGATGGTAATATACTTGTGGCATTTTAGGCGACTCGGGTCGTTTCCCGAGCACCTCTCCGTAAGGACCTGTTCGTTGAGAGACCACCCGGGATAACAGTGCAACCATGAGGGTGAAATGGGATGCCCTTAGCTAATTAATTAGAGGAACTAGAGGTGTAGTTGTTTCGCCGTTGTGCCGTCAATGGGGTCCAGGCACAGTGCTTGCTCTGCCGAGGCTGAGTGCCGAGGTTCTTTCGTTTTGCTTTTTGTTAGTCACTCTCCTGCGGGGAGGGGTACTGTGTTTATCTAACTGGAGAAACCTAACGGGCAGCTATGATCTCTAGGGAATCTTTGTAAAGGCTTCATAGTGATACCCTGCCGGACCACCTAGGAAGTGATCAATGGGGATTAGCTCTCCCCGGGCAGAAAGGGAATCACGACTCATGGGTAAAGTGTGCGACCTCTGCAGAGGGTAGTGAAACTGATATATCAGCCATGCTCACGGTTAAGAGCAGCCTTGGGATCCTCCTTGATTAGAGATACTCCGGATACACTTCAGATGATGACTCTGATGATGATGGTTAATGTTGGTGACTTTAATTTTGTATTTTAGTATTTCCTCTCTGAGGAGGTACTTCTGGGTCTATAACTTGGGCTTGATGATACAATCTGGCTTCTACTAACAATAAATATCTGACCAACTAAAAGCAACTGCTTGAGCCTAACCCCACATAAAGCTAGTCCACTTCAGCCAAACGGGGCATTTGCTGAGTACGTTGATGTGTACTCATCCTCGCTTTACCACAAAACACCAGGTTGTCCACATTGCAACCACTGCTCAGGAGAAGACGAAGCCGTGGAAGGAGACTTCCAGGAGTTCCAAGACTACGACGGATTCTAGGTGTGGGTTGGCGGCAACCCCCAGTCAGCTGCCTGTGAAGGCCTTATCTTTACTGCGTTTCGCTAGCACTTTGATTTATCAGTTAAGTTGATGATTATGTGGATGTCTCTGACTCTGTGATGTAATAAGTTAATACTCTTTTATGTCATTATTCGAGCACTGTGCGATGATGTTCATTTATGTAATCGCTGTGTACGTGAGTTCTGATCCTGGCACGTACATAGTTCGCATTCGGTTTGCCTTCCAAAACCGGGTGTGACATAAGTGGTATCAAAGTCGTGCTGACTGTAGGACCGCTGACCTAGAGTAACATTGGCCGTTTTAAGGACTTATTGATTATTACTTCACCTCATCCTTGATTCTGCTTCAAAATATTGGTCATCTCGACTAATTCTATGTTGTGCTCCTATATGCCCCCTTGCCAAAAGTATTTAATTCTAGTATGATCTATACTTCTCTCAATCTATTAGATCTGATCTCACTCTAATGCTTGCGACATCTTTTTAGATGCCCCTTGACCATAACCTTCTTGTCCTTTTAGGATTCTTTCCTCTTTCGTTATTAAATTGCTACCATTTGGCAAACTCTAGTCCTTTGGTATTGACATGCTTGTATCCCTTTAATACTCTTGTTTCAAGTACTTACCTCTGAATTTCTACTGCCTACTTAAACATTTCAGTTTATATGTCCATGATCACCCTGTCTTTTGAGACCCTTTCCTATTCTGTTGTTAAGTCACTATCTTTTGGCTATTCGTACTCCCTTGGTCTTAGTATGCTCGCACCTTCGGAATCTTGCGTACTCTTATTTTTTATATAAATGCTTACCTTTTTACCCCAATGTTTGTTTAAGACATTTCAATTTACATGCTCTTGACCACCTTTGTTTCCTCATGATCTATGAGCGATGGTTCTATTCCACACATCCTTAACGTTCTCATCGTTTCCATATAACTTCCCTCGGTAATAATTTCTTTTACTTCAACCATTTTGTTGGAACCTTACCTACCTTACCAGTGATTGTTTTCTCCATTTTGCCATTTCGCGAGTCTTGACTTAACTCCATCCTTTGCTATGCTCTTTATGATTATCACCTTTACCCTTGATACTTCTATATCTTGCACTGATGTTCATCTTATACCTACCCTTTAAAGTCTCCCCTCTCCCATCTCAATTTGAGAGTTGTATGTTTTACCTATTTTTTCTCTTGGACGTATCATCTTCTTTGTCCCTTGCAAGTTTTTAACTCCATCCTTTGCCTACTTTTGTTTGCTATTACCTTTACCTTTCTCACCCCTTGATCTTACCTTGGTGATTACGTTATGTCTGTTATCTAAAATCTCCAACTTCATATTCCAATTTGAGAGCGATTTTTTTACTTACCTCACCCTTGGCTATATCCTCTTCTTTACCAAGTGTAAGCTTGGGCGCAAATCCATTCTTTGTTGTACTCATACCACGAGCTCTTCTATGCCTTCATCTGTTCTCTCATACCCTTGTCTGTTATCGCGTTTGACCCTTGCGATATTTATGTCTTCTACCTAAATGCTTACCTTGAACTTGTCCTTTGAAAGCCTCCACTTTATTTCAACCCAGTTTGAGAGTTGTGAGGTACCTACCTCTCCCTTGATTTCTTTTCACTTCTTGTCGCCTTACAAGTTTTTTGTTAATTCTATCCCTTGAGGTGTTTTTATTTTCTATCACCCTCACCTTGTCGTCTATCGATCTTGCCTTGATACTCATCTTTATTCCTACTCTTTAAAAATCCCCTCTCTTTCACCTCATTTTGAGAGTGAGAATTTACCCATTTGGCCCTGGACGCACCCTCTCCTTTTTCATTTGCAGGTCCTGTCTTAACCCCATTCTTTATGGTATTTCTATCCTTTGTTCTTATGCTCATTTACCTTCCCTCTTACATTCTTGTCTGTTATCACCTTTAACCCTTGTAATATCTATACGATTACCTTCACGCTTACCTTGAGCCTACCCTTTAAAGAGTTCTCTTTTCTGTCCCTGTTTGAGGATAATGCCTCACCTACTTCACCATTGATTGCTTCCCCTTCTTCGACACCTTGCAAGCTTTGCCTAAAATACATCATTTGTTGTGTGTTTGTCCGTTATCATCTTAACTCTTGTCATCCCTCGATCTTTACCTTGATGCTTATCCTATGCCTATCTTTTGAAGTACCATTTTTCCCATCTCAATTTGAGAATGGTGTTTTACCTACCCTACCCTAGGTTGCATTTTCTCCCTTGTAGATCACAGTCCTTGCTTTGACTCCATCCCTTATTGTACTTGTGTCCCTATCCTACACGTTTGGTTCTTCTCCTTGTCCCTCAACAACCTTAGAGAGCAGTTTTTCCCTTTTAAGAAGGACCACCATTTAATTAAAAGGAACGTATAGCAACGAGATGTTTGTTGTTGTATGCTTGTGCTGTTTGTCTCTGTGTGATGACTGATTTGCTTCTTTGTGATGGGTGTTGATGTGTTGTGGCCCTTGGTCCGCAATGACATCAGTTTACTAGCTGATTGCCATAGAGTTAGTAGTTGGGTGCTCTCCCTTTTCTCTCTTTAATCCATCTATGCTTACCTTTTCTATCTATACCCTCTCCTCTTGTGCCTGTCCGGTTGGCATTCTTAGCCCTCCCTTAATCAGTCAAGACCAGAGTCGGCAGCAACTTCACCAAGTGCATATCAACGCTCCTGTTAAGGGGGTTAGCCGCTAACCCCAATGAAGACAATGCGATCAACATTAACCGACAAGATCAAAATGGCGCAGCAAAATCATGTGTGGGTCCTAACCCACAGGTCCAAGGGATCCTCAAGAATTGCATCAATCAGTTTCGAGTATCTGAAGGTCAAAGCAACCAGTCCACAAGTTAAAGTTTCCAGAATCAAAGTTGATATTTAGTCGCTACGCCTTGCTTCGGGATCTGGTATCCAAAGGGGTCTAACTTTGACTTGATTGGGTACTCAGATTCCGACTATGCTGGATGTAAGGTCGATAGGAAGAGTACATCGGGGACGTGCCAATTCTTAGGAAGGTCCCTGGTGTCGTGGAACTCTAAGAAACAAACTTCTGTTGCCCTATCCACCGCTGAGGCCGAGTATGTTGCCGCAGGACATTTGTAACACCCTGAATTTAGGGGTATAAAATTTCTTTTCTAATATCCACCAAATTCAGGTGTTACCCTCTTCTTTACCTACCTTTCTTCTCTTTTTCTAAATGATGGAGAGTTATTTTATTATATATATGATGAGTTTTTGGCGTAGTAAAATAAAACCCTAGAGAACTTTTGGTTATTGCATACATGCCGAAGCATGTATTATTTCGTTTGTGGAGTGATTTCATGGAGCATTCATTCAATTAGGAGTTTAAATTTAAGTAGTAGGAAGAAGAGAAAATAGGAAGAAATTAAAAAGGGAAAAACCCACTCTGGACCCCCTCCTTTGGCCTTAGCCGGCCCCCTCCACTCATCTCACCTCGCAGCCCAGCTCTCAGCCGGCCCACCTTGCCCCCTCCCTTTCCCCTGGCCGGCCCAGCCTCAGCCGCAGCCATCCCAGCCCAGCAGCCGTGCCTCCC
This sequence comes from Zea mays, assembly GCF_902167145.1. Classification (NCBI taxonomy): domain Eukaryota; kingdom Viridiplantae; phylum Streptophyta; class Magnoliopsida; order Poales; family Poaceae; genus Zea; species Zea mays. Next base: position 135,388,214 of record NC_050104.1, read on the forward strand.
TCCCCGCGGCCCACCCGCAGCGCAGCAGCGCGCCCAGCCCAGCAGTCGCGCCTTTCCCCCCCGCGTGGCCCAGCGCTCCACCGCTTTCCCCTGGCCCGCTCGCACGCAGTGGCCCAGCTCGCGCGCAGGGGGCGCTCGCCCACGCCCAGGCTGCCAAGCCTGCTCGCTAGCGCTCCCAGCCAGCCCAGCTCGCGCGCGCAGGGGGCGCTCGCCCAGCCGCGTGCATGCAGTGCCCCCAGGCGCCGCCAGGAGCCCTGTTCATCTTCTCCAACCGCTCCCTCCGCTTTGTACGCACGCAGAACTGCTCGCCCAGCAGCCCTCTCGCTCGTCTCGCTATCGCGCACCCACGGAGCCGCTAACCTCTAGCCGAATCGCCCCTCCCAGCCCGTGCGACAGCGCTGCCTAGCGCCCCCATCCTCGTCGGCGTCCAAGCTCGCCTTGCCGGAGTCGTCGTTCGTCACCGTGGTGAGCTCGCATCCATCCTCCCTTCTCCCCCTTTTCCTTTCTCCTTCTTCCCCGGCGTGGCTGGCGCTCGACACGGTAGCGCGGCCTGCGTGGTGTGGCCAGCGTGGCCAGCGTGGCCAGCTCGGCTCGCGGTGCGGTTGGCGCGACCCGCTCGGCCCGCGTTGCTGCTAGCGCTCGGCGTGCGCCCGGCAGGGTCTTCAACGCAGTCCATGCGACATGCGTGGCTCCTGTCCCTGACCGCGTCAGACCATCCCTGCGCGTGTGATGCCTGCCTCGTTCGCGCTCCACCGCCCATGTCACTGTCGTTCACCACCGTTCGCCCATGGTAAGGCCCCTCGTCCGAACCATATGCAAAACTCCATCGCTGTCGCATGATTCACGTCGCGCGCAACACGTCTGATTTACGTGCAATTCACCGGATGTCGCACGTGTCGTCATGCGTCGTTCGCATGCTGTCCGTGCGCGTCGTCGTTCGCGTAAATCACTGTTTGCGCGCTTTAGTAAAATCATTTCGTTATATCGTTCACATTAAATAATTGATTACTTGTTTAGTTGTGTATTATTAAAATAACAATTTAATCGAACCCAATTAATGATTTTAAGGATGCGTTTGTAGATACCTGTTAGTGTGTGTACGCCAACTTAAATGTCGTGTTTAACGCTTAGTTAGTATGAATACGACATAATTTAGCAGTATCCATGTATCGTGTTGTTTATAAGTTCATTAGAGGGTTAAATGTATTAAGTCACTTGCGGCGTAACTCGTTCGGTCACGTCCACTCTAGCGGCGTCAATTTCATATTAGGAACATTGTTTGTCGCGACACTTGTTTATTTAATTAATGAATTAACTATTTACCTGTTAGTTATTTAAAATAACTAATTTATCATTTTAACTTACGCTTTATAAATATATGATAGTGTGATTAATGACTACACAAATGTTTTAAGTTTAATACTTGTCTAGTATAGAGGCGACATCTATGTGGTAGTTCTCGTTGCGCGTCAGCGTGCTATTTGTGCGCGTAGTCGTGTTGACTCGCGCATGTCGCGCGCTGTTGTGCGCGTTGTTTCGTGCATGCGCAGTGCGTCGTCAGGGTCCCGACGACGTTCGTCTACTCCTAGATGACGTTCGTCTACCCCTAGACGACTCTCGTCTATCCCCGTCTACCCCCCCCCTCGCGTGCGCGCGTTCGCGCCATTCGCACGTGTCGTTGTTGCCTTTCGCGTGCGCGGTCTGTGCGCGTCGTCATCGTCCGTTCGCGCTACGTCGCGCACGCGATCCGCACACATTAGTTAATCATTTCGCTTTAATCATTCATAATTAGTAATGAGATCTTGTTAATCGTTGACTGATTGTTAATTCAACTTATCAAAAATGTTCTACGTAAATAATTAATATTAATTAAACATCAACTTAGAAATATAGTTTTGTACATCTAATTATAATCTGGTGGTAATCGCATGTCGCGTGCTGTCTACACGCTGTTCGCACGTGTGGCGCTCGCCGTCGTCGTGTTGTTCGTGCGTATAGATCAGGCGTTATTCTCGTGTTGTCACGCGTCGTTCGCGCGTGTCACGCGTGCGGTTCGCACGCGTTGTCACACGTCGTTTGCGTGCGTCGCGTGTGCCACTTACACATGTCGCTCGCCTTGCCGCGCATCGTTCGCACATATCTCGCGTGTCGATGACGCGGGTCGCACGACGTCTTCTCGGGATAATAAATTGTTTGCGCTTATGAACACTCACGTTAATAACGTTAATTTTTCAGGTTTCATATTTTAGATAACTAACTTAAGGAGTGCTCGACTAATATTTATTAGCTTAATATTCTAATCATATTAAAGGGTGTAGTGTCTATCTTGGGCTTTTATAATAAATATTAACATGGATAATATTAATTTAACTGCTTTCTATTTATTTAACATTCGTTTAGTATAAAGGTGTCACCTGTTTAATTATTCTCGTCTGCCGCGGGTGCCGTTCCGCGCGCGACGGCGTGCTGATTCGTGCGCGTTCGCGCTCGTCGCGCGCACTGTTTCGTGTATTGTCAGAGTGCTATGTCGCGCGTGTCCGCGTGTCATTGGCACGATGTCGTTCTGTTTCACGCGTCAAAAATTCATCTGTCTTAGAATCACTTGTTTTAATTAAATTATTTAATTAACAGACATTGTTAGTGTAGCAGATTAATCGAACTAACTGTTGTATAATATTTATATTTGATCATGTTTGAACTAAAAGTTATTGTTAATACTTGCTTAACATTAACGCGCTAACTTCTTAACCGTGGTTTCGAGTTCGACATTTCTTTCCCTCGCGTGACCATAGAATCGAGCCTTGTTTTATGTTGCATATCTTTATATCATTTTATCTTGTATGGTGTAATGTTATTATGTATTTATATATGTTTGTTTGCTTGTGCTTGTTCGTCTTCGCTTCGTGTTGCGATTAGATCGTGATTTGTTCCCGCGCTTCGAGGAATCGATGATCAAGCTTCGGCGAGCAAGTGATCCAGCTCTTCGAGTTCTATGAGGCTGAAGACCCTGAGCATCTGTTTGGTGAAGGCAAGTGTCCTCAGTCCCATTATGTCCCATTTATTTTATAATACACTGTCCCGCATACTATGAACAACCTAAGGATTTACTAGCTTTCTATTTACCTTATCCTTGTTTACCTTTCGGATTACTATGGTTAGCTTCATGCTAGCGCTTTAATTTAATCAATGAACATGATGAGATACAATGATGATACGATGTTTTTATTTTGGATACGATGGTAATATACTTGTGGCATTTTAGGGGACTCGGGTCGTTTCCCGAGCACCTCTCCGTAAGGACCTGTTCGTTGAGAGACCACCCGGGATAACAGTGCAACCATGAGGGTGAAATGGGATGCCCTTAGCTAATTAATTAGAGGAACTAGAGGTGTAGTTGTTTCGCCGTTGTGCCATCAATGGGGTCCAGGCACAGTGCTTGCTCTGCCGAGGCTGAGTGCCGAGGTTCTTTCGTTTTGTTTTTTGTTAGTCACTCTCCTGCGGGGAGGGGTACTGTGTTTATCAAACTGGAGAAACCTAACGGGCAGCTATGATCTCTAGGGAATCTTTGTAAAGGCTTCGTAGTGATACCCTGCCGGACCACCTAGGAAGTGATCAATGGGGATTAGCTCTCCCCGGGCAGAAAGGGAATCACGACTCATGGGTAAAGTGTGCGACCTCTGCAGAGGGTAGTGAAACTGATATATCAGCCGTGCTCACGGTTAAGAGCAGCCTTGGGATCCTCCTTGATTAGAGATACCCCGGATACACTTCAGATGATGACTCTGATGATGATGGTTAATGTTGGTGACTTTAATTTTGTATTTTAGTATTTCCTCTCCGAGGAGGTACTTCTGGGTCTATAACTTGGGCTTGATGATAAAATCTGGCTTCTACTAACAATAAATATCTGACCAACTAAAAGCAACTGCTTGAGCCTAACCCCACATAAAGCTAGTCCACTTCAGCCAAACAGGACATTTGCTGAGTACGTTGATGTGTACTCACCCTTGCTTTCACAAAACACCAGGTTGCCTTTGGTGCAATCTATGCTCAGGTAAAGAAGGCGTCGAGGCGGATCTCCAGGAGTTCCAGGACTTCGACGAGTTCGAGGATTAGGCTAGCGACCACCCCCAGTCAGCTGCCTGTGGTGGGTTTATTTACGTTGGCTACGTTTCTATTCGGTGTACTTTGATTATATTATGTAAATGACTCTAGTCTTTATATTATTACTTACTCTTTATTGTTATTCGAAGCATTGTGCTATGATGAGTCATTTATGTAATCGCCGTGTACGTGAATTTCTGATCCTGGCACGTACATAGTTCGCATTCGGTTTGCCTTCCAAAACCGGGTGTGACAACAGTGTTGCGCAACTACTTTGGATGAGGCAAACCCTCAGGGACTTTGGCTACAATCTGAGCAAAGTCCCACTCCTATGTGACAATGAGAGTGCTATCCGAATAGCGGAAAATCCTATTGAGCACAGCCGCACAAAGCACATTGACATCCGACATCACTTTTTGAGAGACCACCAGCAAAAGGGGGATATCGAAGTGTTTCATGTTAGCACCGAGAACCAGCTAGCCGATATCTTCACTAAGCCTTTAGATGAAAAGACCTTTTGCAGGCTGCGTAGTGAGCTAAATGTCCTAGATTCGCGGAACTTGGATTGATTTATAGCATACATGTGTTTATGCCCTTGATCATGTTCCTTATGCATTTTGTTGTTTACTATTGTGCTCAAGTTGTACAAACACTTCCCGGACCTCACGAGTCCTTGTGCAAGTGATGCACATATTTAGGGGGAGTTGTGTTACAACTTGACCCTTTGAGACTTACCATATGCTTGAGTTTGCTTGTTTTAGTCTCAAAGGAGGTTTGAAAGGGAAAAGGTGGACTTGGACCATGAAAGACTTCCACTGCACTCCGATGAGAGGGTAACTTATTCCAAGTTCATCTCATGTACTCTTATTGCCTTTGTGTTCTTATTTGAAGATTTTGGTGAGGCAATGGGGTTTAAGGGCCAAGCTTGATCCTGTTTTGGTGCTTGATGCCAAAGGGGGAGAAAATAAAGGCCAAAGCAATAGATGGATCAGCTACCACTTGAGAAATTTTGAAAATAGTAGATTAGAGCTTTTGGTTTGTCAAAACTCTTTTATTGTCTTTTATGTCAAAAGTTGGCCTCTTGTGGGGAGAAGTGTTGATTATGGGAAAAAGGGGGAGTGTTTGAAATCCTTGATCAAATTTCTTTGGAATACCTCTCTTTATGTCTCTACAAGTGGATTTGACTTAGAGATAGGAATTTGAGTTTGATTTGCAAAAACAAACCAAGTGGTGGCATAGAGTGATCCATATATGTCAAAATTGAATCAAAACAATTTTGAGTTCTTATTTGAATTGATTTTGTACTTGTTCTACTTGCTTTATGTTGTGTTGGCATAAATCACCAAAAAGGGGGAGATTGAAAGGGAAATGTGCCCTTGGGCCATTTCTAAGTATTTTGGTGATTTAGTGTCCAACACAAGTGCCTAAGTGTAAAAAGGTGGACAAAGTACAAATCAAGGATAAAGGTATGCTTCTCAAACTTAGTACATTGTTTTATGGACTAATGTATTGTGTCTAAGTGCTGGAAACAGGAAAAATCCAATTGGAAATGTCTTGGCTCGAGCAGCCAAGACTCTGCTGAGTCTGGGAGCACCGGACTGTCCGGTGGTGCACCGGACAGTGTCCGGTGCGTCAGGCTGGCTCGAGCGAATTCACCGGCGACGTACGACTATAATTCACCGGACTGTCCAGTGTGCACCGGACTGTCCGGTGAGCCAACGGTCGGTCGGGCCAACGGTCGGCCGCACAATCTGCGCGGGACACGTGGCCGAGCCAATGGCTAGAAGGGGGCACCGGACTGTCCGGTGTGCACAGGACATGTCCGGTACGCCAACGGCTCTCAGGCTGCCAACGGTCGACTGCGCCATTTTTGGAAAGAAATCGGGCACCGGACAGTGTCCGGTGTGCACCGGACTGTCCGGTGCGCCAGTCGACAAAAGGCAAGATCAGCCTTCCTAGAATGCTCTCAACGGCTCCTAACTGCCTTGGCGCATGGAGGAGTAAACCAAGCATTCCTACAACATTCCTAAGCACCAAGACCTCGATTCCGCGCATTTGTTTCATTGTGATAGCATATAGAGCTCTAGTGGAGTTGTGAACTCATTGGGTTGTGTTGCGAGCTCTTGTTGCGACTTGTGTGCGTGTTGACACTTTGATTCTTGTGTCTTGTGTGTGTTGCTAATCCCCCCTTGCTCTGTGCTTTCTTTGTGAATTTCAAGTGTAAGGGCGAGAGGCTCCAAGTTGTGGAGATTCCTCGCAAACGGGATTGAGAAAAGCAAGCAAAACACCGTGGTATTCAAGTGGGTCTTTGGACTGCTTGAGAGGGGTTGAATGCAACCCTCGTCCGTTGGGACGCCACAACGTGGAGTAGGCAAGCGTTGGTCTTGGCCGAACCACGGGATAACCACCGTGTCATCTCTGTGATTGATTTCTTGTGGTTATTGTGTTTTGTTGAGACTTCTCTCTAGCCACTTTGCAATTATTGTGCTAACACTTAACCAAGTTTTTGTGGCTTAAGTTTTGAAGTTTTACAGGATCACCTATTCACCCCCCTCTAGGTGCTCTCAGCCCTGGGGTCGGGCGAGGCGGAGACCGTCTTCCGGAGTCGAGGCTGAGTCTGAGCCCTGGAGTCGGGCGAGGCGGAGTCCGTCTTCTGAGGTCGAGGCTGAGTCCGAGCCCTGGGGTCGGGCGAGGCGGAGTCCGTCTTCCGAGGTCGAGGTTGAGTCCGAGCCTTGGGGTCGGGCGAGGCGGAGTCCGTCTTCCGAGGCCGAGACGGGGGCCGAGCCCTAGGGTCGGGCGAGGCGGAGCTTCCTATGGCGCCCGAGGCTGGACTTAGCTGCTGTCGGCCTCACTCTGGCGAGTGGCACAACAGTCGGAGCAGGGCAGGCGGCGCTGTTGTCCTGTCAGGTCAGTCAGTGGAGCGGCGATGTGACTGCGGTCGCTGCGGCCTTGTCGACTGAGGAGCGTGCGTCAGGATAAGGTGTCAGGCGATCCTTGCATTGATTGCACCTGCGATACGGTCGGTTGGCGTGGCGATCTGGCCAAGGTTGCTTCTCCGCGAAGCCTGCCCGAGCTGGGCCTCGGGCAAGTCGAAGGTGCGCCCGTTGCTTGAGGAGACCCTCGGGCGAGGCGTGAATCTGCCTTGGTCTACTGTTCCTGCCCGAGGCTGGGCTCGGGCGAGACAAGATCGTGTCCCTTGAGTGGATGGAGCCTTGACCGGAATCGCGCCCATCAGGCCTTTGCAGCTTTGTGTTGATGGGGGTTACCAGCTGAGATTAGGAGTCTTGGGGGTACCCCTAATTATGGTCCCCGACAGTAGCCCCCGAGCCTCGAAGGGAGTGTTAGTACTCGCTTGGAGGCTGTTGTCGCACTTTTTTGCAAGGGGATCGGCCTACGAACCCCTGATCAGTAGTGGGCGCGGAGCCTGAGTGGCCTGAGGCGGCTGTCGAACCCTTCCGAGGGGCCAGCCTTCGAACCTCTGACCAGTAGTGGGCGCAGAGCTCGAGTGCTCTGAGGCGGCTGTCGAACCCTTCCGAGGGGTCAGCCTTCGAACCTCTGATCAGTAGGAGGGCTCGGGGCCCGCTTCCTTCGCGGAGAAGGATCCCTTTCGGAGTATCCCCTTTCCCGGTCCCTGTAGCAAGAGAGAGAAAGGGGAAGAGGAAAAGGATACAAAATTGAACGATGTGGCGTACCTTTTTTGACGCGGTCATCATGGCGGAGGTGAAGCGTCGCCTGCTTCGCCTGCCAAAAGTGCCGCCTGTCCTGCCGCAAAGTTAATGCGATGGGACGAGTGGTTCGCGGGGCAGCCGTTGTGCATGTGCGAACCGTTCGAGGAACGGAACACGGGCGCGTCGTCTTCATGCCGTGGGACAGGGTTCTCTCGCTGTCCCAGGAGGGGACGTGAGCCTGCAGACGAGTTGACCTCTGCTTCCGCCCGCCTGCCGCCGCCATCACTGCCGGCCCACTTTTGGCCATATCGACCGTCGTGCCTTCTCCCGCGGCGGACTGACCCATGGCCGATGCGCCTGGTTGGCACTGTTGGGCCATGCGCGGGGTTGCCTCGAGTCGCGGCACCGGTTCCGCAGTCGAGAAGGCGCGGTACTGGCGCAAGTGGCGATGCAGTTTTTCGCACGTAGTAACCGGCGCGCCGGTTACATGACGTGTGGGCCTGGGCCTCCATGCTGGACACGTCGAAGTTGAAAGGGTGTGCCCCCTTGGTGCGGTTGCATGCCAGCCGCATGGCGGTCTGCCCTTTCACCCGCTGGTCTGGGCGAAAGTGGAGGAGCGCTCGTAACTGAGAGCACCTAGAGGGGGGGGGTGAATAGGTGATCCTGTAAAAACTTGAAACTTAATCCACAAAACTTGATTAGGAGTTAGCACAATTAAGCCAAGTGGCTAGAGAAGAGAGCTTGCACAACACGATAACCACAAAGAGATCAACACAGAGATGGCACAGTGGTTTATCCCGTGGTTCGGCCAAGATCAACACTTGCCTACTCCACGTTGTGGCGTCCCAACGGACGAGGGTTGCAATCAACCCCTTTCAAGTGGTCCAAAGACCCACTTGAATACCACGGTGTTTTGCTTTCACTTTACTATATCCCACTTGCGAGGAATCTCCACAACTTGGAGCCTCTCGCACTTACACTTTGATGTTCACAAAGAAGCACGGAGTAAGGAAGGGATGAGCAATGCACACAAGACACGAAATCAGAGTATCAACACGCACACAAGTCACAACAAGAGCTCACAACACAACTCGGCGAGTTTACAACTCAAATGGAGCTCTAATTGCTATCACAAAGAATCAAATGCACGAAATCAAAGCCTTGGTGCTTAGGAATGCTTAGAGAAATGCTTGGTGTACTCCTCCATGCGCCTAGGGGTCCCTTTTATAGCCCCAAGGCAGCTAGGAGCTGTTGAGTGCATTCCAGGAAGGCAATTCTTGCCTTCTGTCGCCTGGCGCACCGAACAGTTCGGTGCACCACCGGACACTGTCCGGTGCGGATCTCTTTCCTTATTTGGCGAAGTCGGCCGTTGCAGTCTTGGAGCCGTTGGCGCACCAGACACTGTCCGGTGCACACCAGACAGTCCGGTGCCCCATCCGACCGTTGGCACTTGCCACGCGTCGCGCGCGGATTCCGCGGCCGACCGTTGGCCCGGCCGACTGTTGGCTCACCGGACAGTCCGGTGCACCACCGGACAGTCCGGTGAATTTTAGCCGTACGCCGTTAATCACTTCTCGAGAGCAGCAAGTTCGCTTGAGCCAGCCTGGCGCACCGGACACTGTCCGGTGCACCATTGGACAGTCCGATGCACCCAGACAGAGCTGACTTTGGCTGAACAAAGCCATCTTTAATTTCAACTTGATTTTTCCTGTTTCCAGCACTTAGACACAATACATTAGTCTCTAAAACAATGTACTAAGTCTGAGAAACATACCTTTATACTTGATTTGTACTTTGTCCATCATTTAACACTTAGGCCCTTGTGTTGGACACTAAATCACCAAAATACTTAGAAATGGCCCAAGGGCACATTTCCCTTTCAATCTCCCCCTTTTTGGTGATTTATGCCAACACAACATAAAGCAAGTAGAACAAGTGCAAAATCAATTCAAATAAGAACACAAATTTGTTTTGAATCAAATTTGGCATATATGGATCATTCTTTGCCACCACTTGGTTTGTTTTTGCAAATCAAACTCAATTTCCTATCTCTAAGTCAAACACACTTGTTGAAACATAAAGAGAGATATTTCAAGACAAATTTATCAAAGAGTTCAAAAACTCCCCCTTTTTCCCATAATTAAGCCTTCTCCCACAAGAGACCAACTTTGGACAATAAGAGACAAACAAGAGTATTTTGACAAACAAAAACTCTAACTCTCTATTTTCAAAATTCTCAAGTGGTAGCTGATCCATTTCTTGCTTTGGCCTTATTTTCTCCCCCTTTGGCATCAAGCACCAAAACGGGATCAATTTTGGCCCTTTAACCCCATTGCCTCTCCAAAATCTTCAACTAAGAGTAAAAAGGCAATAAGAGTACAAAGATGAACTCGGAATAAGTTACTCTTTCATCGGAGTGCAGTGGAAGTCTTTCATGGTCCAAGTCCACCTTTTCCCTTTCAAACCTCCTTTGAGACTAAATTTAAGTACTCAAGCACACAGTTAGTCTCAAAGGGTCAAGTTGTAGCACATCTCCCCCTAAATTTGTGCATAACTTGTAAATGGACTTGTAAGGTCCGGGGAGTGCTTGTACAACTTGAGCACCATAAATAAACAACAAAATGCTTAAGGAACATGATCAAGGCATAAACACATGTATGCTATAAATCAATCCAGGTTCCACGAATCTAAGACATTTAGCTCACTACGCAGCCTGCAAAAGGTCTTCTCATCTAGAGGCTTGGTAAAGATATCGGCTAGCTGGTTCTCGGTGCAAACATGGAACACTTCGATATCTCCCTTTTGCTGGTGGTCTCTCAAAAAGTGATGCCGGATGTCTATGTGTTTTGTGCGGCTGTGTTCAACAGGATGATCCGCCATGCGGATAGCACTCTCATTATCACATAGGAGTGGGACTTTGCTCAGATTGTAGCCAAAGTCCCTGAGGGTTTGCCTCATCCAAAGTAGTTGCGCGCAACACTGTCCTGCGGCAACATACTCGGCCTCAGCGGTGGATAGGGCAACGGAGGTTTGTTTCTTAGAACTCCACGACACCAGGGACCTTCCTAAGAATTGGCACGTCCCCGATGTACTCTTCCTATCGACCTTACATCCAGCATAGTCGGAGTCTGAATATCTAATCAAGTCAAAGGTAGACCCTTTTGGATACCAGATCCCGAAGCAAGGCGTAGCAAATAAATATCTAAGAATTCGCTTCACCGCCACTAAGTGACATTCCCTTGGATCGGATTGAAATCTAGCACACATGCATACGCTAAGCATAATATCCGGTCTACTAGCACATAAATAAAGTAAAGACCCTATCATAGACCGGTATGCCTTTTGATCAACAGACTTACCTCCTTTGTTGAGGTCGGTGAGTCCGTCAGTTCCCATTGGAGTCTTTGCGGGCTTGGCGTCCTTCATCCCAAACCGCTTGATCAAGTCTTGCGTGTACTTTGTTTGGGAGATGAAAGTACCATCCTTGAGTTGCCTCACTTGGAACCCAAGGAAATAGCTTAACTCGCCCATCATCGACATCTCAAACTTTTGAGTCATCACCCTGCTAAACTCTTCACAAGACTTTTGGTTAGTAGAACCAAATATTATGTCATCGACATAAATTTGGCACACAAAAAGATCACCATCACATGTCTTAGTAAAAAGAGTTGGATCGACTTTCCCAACCTTGAAAGCATTAGCAATTAAAAGGTCTCTAAGGCATTCATACCATGCTCTTGGGGCTTGCTTAAGTCCATAGAGCGCCTTAGAGAGCTTACACACGTGGTTGGGGTACCGTTCATCCTCGAAGCCAGGGGGTTGCTCCACGTACACCTCCTCCTTGATTGGCCCGTTGAGGAAAGCGCTCTTCACATCCATTTGGAACAACCTGAAAGAATGTTGAGCAGCATATGCTAGCAAAATACGATTGGACTCTAGCCTAGCCACAAGAGCAAAAGTCTCCTCAAAGTCCAAACCTGCGAATTGGGCATAACCTTTTGCCACAAGTCGTGCCTTGTTCCTTGTCACCACCCCGTGCTCGTCTTGTTTGTTGCGGAACACCCACTTGGTTCCCACAACATTTTGCTTGGGACGAGGCACCAACGTCCAAACTTCATTTCTCTTGAAGTTGTTGAGCTCCTCCTGCATGGCCAACACCCAATCCGGATCTAGCAAGGCCTCCTCTACCCTGAAAGGCTCAATAGAAGAGACAAAAGAGTAATGCTCACAAAAATTAACTAATCGAGACCAAGTAGTTACTCCCTTGCTAATGTCACCCAAAATCTGGTCGACGGGATGATCCCTTTGAATCATTGCTCGAACTTGAGTTGGAGGTGCCGGTTGTGCTTCTTCCTCCATTACATGATCATCTTGTGCTCCCCATTGATCATACACCTCCTCTTGATGAACCTGTTCATCGTCTTGAGTTGGGGATGCACCATTATTGAGGAAGAAGGTTGATCTCGCTCATTTTGTTCCTGTGGCCGCATATCTCCAATCGCCATGGTGCGTATTGCGGCCGTTGGAACGTCTTCTTCATCTATATCATCAAGATCAACAACTTGCTCTTTTGGAGAGCCATTAGTCTCATCAAATACAACGTCGCTAGAGACTTCAACCAAACCTGATGATTTGTTGAAGACCCTATACGCCTTTGTATTTGAGTCATAACCTAACAAAAACCCTTCTATGGCTTTGGGAGCAATTTTGGAATTTCTACCTTTCTTCACTAGAATGTAGCATTTACTCCCAAAAACTCGGAAATACGAAACATTGGGTTTGTTACTGGTTAGTAGCTCATATGAAGTCTTCTTGAGGAGGCGATGAAGGTAGACCCGGTTGATGGCGTGACAAGCCGTGTTCACGGCTTTCAACCAAAAGCGCTCGGGGGTCTTGAAATCTCCAAGCATTGTCCTCGCCATGTCTAGTAGCGTCCTATTCTTCCTCTCTACCACAACATTTTGCTGTGGTGTGTAGGGAGCGGAAAACTCGTGCTTGATTCCTTCCTCCTTAAGATACTCCTCCACTTGAAGATTCTTGAACTCGGACCCATTGTCGCTTCTTATCTTCTTCACCTTGAGCTCAAACTCATTTTGAGCTCTCCTTAGGAAGCGCTTGAGGGTCCCTTGGTTTTCAGTTTTATCCTGCAAAAAGAATACCCAAGTGAAGCGGGAAAAATCATCAACTATAACAAGACCATACTTACTTCCTCCTATGCTTAGATAGGCGACGGGTCCGAAGAGATCCATATTGTCGGGGACCATAATTAGGGGTACCCTCAAGACGCCTAATTCTCAGCTGGTAACCTCCATCAGCATAAAGCTGTAGAGGCCTGATGGGTGCGATTAAGTCAGGGATTAGTCCATACGAGCGACTCGATCATGCCTCGCCCGAGCCTAGCCTCGGGCAAGGGCATCCGACCCCGAGGGGTTTCCGTCTCGCCCGAGGCCCCCCTTTTTAACGGCGGACACATCTCCGGCTCGCCCGAGGCCTTGCCTTCGCTAAGAAGCAACCCTGACTAAATCGCCGCGCCGACCGACCGAGTCGCAGGGGCATTTAACGCAAAGGTGGCCTGACACCTTTATCCTGACACGCGCCCTCCGGCAGAGCCGAAGTGACCGCCGTCACTTCGCCGCTCCACTGACTGATCTGACAGAAGGACAGCGCCGCCTGCGCCACTCCGACTGCAGTGCCACTTGACAGAGTGAGACTGACAGGCAGTCAGGCCTTGCCAAAGGCGCCATAGGAAACTCCGCTCCGCCCGACCCAGGGCTCGGACTCGGGCTAAGCCCCGGAAGACGGCGAACTCCGCTCCGCCCGACCCAGGGCTCAGACTCGGGCTAAGGCCCTGGAAGACGACGAACTCCGCTCCGCCCGACCCAGGGCTCGGACTCGGGCTAAGGCCCCGGAAGACGGCGAACTCCGCTCCGCCCGACCCAGGGCTCGGACTCGGGCTAAGGCCCCGGAAGACGGCGAACTCCGCTCCGCCCGACCCAGGGCTCGGACACGGGCTAAGGCCCCGGAAAACGGTGAACTCCGCTCCGCCCGACCCAGGGCTCGGACTCAAGCTAAGGCCCCGGAAGACGGCGAACTCCGCTCCGCCCGACCTAGGGCTCGGACTCGGGCTCAGCCCCAGAAGACGACGAACTCCGCTTCGCCCGACCCCAGGGCTCGGACTCCGCCCTGGCCTCTGCCGAACGACCTCCGCCTCGCCCGACCCAGGAGCTCGGGCTCGGCCTCGGCCATGGAAGACAGATTCGACCCCGGCTTTGGAGGAGCCTCCACGTCGCCCGACCTAGGGCACAGGCCCGCCACGTCAACAGGAAGCGCCATCATCACCCTACCCTGAGCCGACTCGGGCCGCAGAGAACAAGACCGGAGTCCCATCTGGCTGTCTCCACCAGATAGGCAATGATGGCGCCCCGCTAGCCCTGTGACGACGGCGGCTCTCAGCTCCCTTACGGAAGCAGGGGGACGTCAGCAAGGACTCAACCGCTCCGACAGCTGTCCCTCCGCCAGGCTCCGTTGCTCCTCCGACAGCCACGACATCACACCAGCAGGGTGCCAAGATCTCTCCGGCTACCACATTGGCATGTACTTAGGGCGCTAGCTCTCCCCCGCTAGACACGTAGCACTCTGCTACACCCCCATTTTACACCTGGATCCTCTCCTTACGCCTATAAAAGGAAGGACCAGGGCCTTCTTAGAGAAGGTTGGCCGCGCGGGGACGAGGACGGGGCAGGCGCTCTCTTGGGGCCGCTCGCTTCCCTCACCCGCGTGGACGCTTGTAACCCCCTACTGCAAGCGCACCCGACCTGGGCGCGGGACGAACACGAAGGCCACGGGATTTCCACCTCTCTCACGCCCGTCTCCGGCCACCTCGCTTCCCCCCTTCGCGCTCGCCCATGCGCTCGACCCATCTGGGCTGGGGCACGCGGCACACTCACTCGTCGGCCTGAGGGACCTCCCGGTCTCGAGACGCCGACACATATGAAGTAACTTCAGGGGTCTTGATGTTGTCATCACATTTTTGGCATGATGAGAGCTTCCCACCTGTTTCCCTGCTTGACAAGCTGCACAAGGTCTATCTTTTTCGAAAGTAACATTTGTTAGACCTATCATGTGTTCTCCCTTTAGAAGCTTGTGAAGGTTCTTCATCCCCACATGTGCTAAGTGGCGATGCCACAGGCAGCCCATGCTAGTCTTAGCAATTAAGCATGCATCTAGACCGGCCTCCTCTTTTGCAAAATCAACTAAATAGAGTTTGTCGTCTAATACACCCTTAAAAGCTAATGAACCATCACTTCTTCTAAAGACAGACACATCTACATTTGTGAATAGACAATTATATCCCATATTACATAATTGACTTATGGATAACAAATTATATCCAAGCGACTCTACTAAGAATACATTAGAAATAGAGTGCTCATTTGAGATTGCAATCTTGCCTAAGCCTTTAACCTTGCCTTGATTCCCGTCACCGAATATGATTGAATCTTGGGAATCTTTATTCTTGACGTAGGAGGTGAACATCTTCTTCTCCCCCATCATGTGGTTTGTGCATCCGCTGTCGATAATCCAGCTTGATCCCCCGGATGCATAAACATGCAAGGCAAATTTAGGCTTGGGTCTTAGGTACCCAACTCTTGTTGGGTCCTACAAGGTTAGTGACAATTTCCTTAGGGATCCAAATGCAAGTTTTATCTCCCTTGCATTTTGCCCCTAGTTTCCTAGCAATCACTTTCTTATCCTTTCTACAAATCGCAAATGAAGCATTGCAAGCATGATAGATTGTAGAGGGTTCATTTATTATTTTCCTAGAAACATGAACAACATTTCTTCTAGGCATAACATTTCTCCTAGCTAAATTTCTATCATGCATAATAGAAGAACTAGAAGCAATCATGGCATGAGAATCAAAAGCATCATAACTTCTATAAACATTTCTAGGATGTCTCCTATCATGATACATGAAGGCATGGTTCTTTTGAGCACTACTAGCCATAGGGGCCTTCCCTTTCTCCTTGGCGGAGATGGAAGCCTTATGGCTTGTTAAGTTCTTGACTTCCCTTTTGAAGCCAAGACCATCCTTAATTGAGGGGTGTCTACCAATCGTGTAGACATCCCTTGCAAATTTTAGCTTGTCAAATTCACTCTTGCTAGTCTTAAGTTGGGCATTAAGACTAGCCACTTCATCATTTAATTTAGAAATGCAAACTAGGTGTTCACTACAAGCATCAACATTAAAATCTTTGCACCTATTGCAAATCATAACATGTTCTACACAAGAGTTAGATTTATTTGCTACTTCTAGTTTAGCTTTTAAATCATCATTAACACCTTTTAAAGTAGAAATGGTTTCATGACAAGTAGATAGTTCACAAGAAAGCATTTCATTCCTTTTAACTTCTAGAGCAAGAGAATTTTGTGCACTAACAAATTTATGCTCTTCATATAAAAGGTCCTCTTGTTTTTCTAGTAATCTATTCTTATCATTCAAAGCATCAATCAATTCATTAATCTTATCAATCTTAGTTCTATCTAAGCCCTTGAATAAGCGTGAATAGTCTATTTCATCATCATCGCTTGAAGAAGCATAAGTAGTGTTGTTTCGAGTACATACCTTCTTCTCCTTTGCCATGAGGCATGTGTGATGCTCGTTGGGGAAGAGGGATGACTTGTTGAAGGCAGTGGTGGCGAGTCCTTCGTTGTCGGAGTCGGACGAGGAGCAATCCGAATCCCACTCCTTTCCAAGATGTGCCTCGCCCTTCGCCTTCTTGTAGTTCTTCTTCTTTTCCCACTTTCCACTCTTCTTTTCCTGGTCACTTTCATTATCGGGACAATTAGCGATAGAATGACCAATCTTACCACATTTGAAGCAGGAGCGCTTCCCCTTCGTCTTGTTCTTGTTGGGGTGCTCCTTGCGACCCTTTAGCGCCGTCTTGAACCGCTTGATGATAAGGGCCATTTCTTCCTCATTAAGCCCGGCCGCCTCAACTTGCGCCACCTTGCTAGGTAGTGCCTCCTTGCTCCTTGTTGCTTTGAGAGCAACGGTTTGAGGCTCATGGATTGGGCCATTCAATGCATCATCCACGTATCTCGCCTCCTTGATCATCATCCGCCCGCTTACAAATTTCCCAAGAATTTCTTCGGGCGACATCTTGGTGTACCTAGGATTTTCACGAATATTGTTTACCAAATGTGGATCAAGTACAGTAAAGGACCTTAGCATTAGGCGGACGACGTCGTGGTCCATCCATCGCGTGCTTCCATAGCTCCTTATCTTGTTGACAAGGGTTTTGAGCCTGTTGTACGTCTGGGTTGGCTCCTCCCCTCTTATCATCGCAAATCTCCCGAGTTCGCCTTCCACCAACTCCATCTTGGTGAGCATGGTGACGCCGTTCCCCTCATGTGAGATCTTGAGGGTGTCCCAGATCTGCTTGGCATTGTCCAAGCCGCTCACCTTATGGTACTCGTCCCTGCACAATGAGGCTAACAACACAGTAGTAGCTTGTGCATTTTTATGAATCTGTTCATTGATAAACAAAGGACTATCCGAGCTATCAAATTTCATTCCACTCTCTACTATCTCCCATATACTAGGATGGAGAGAGAACAAGTGACTACGCATTTTGTGACTCCAAAATCTGTAGTCCTCTCCATCAAAATGAGGAGGTTTACCAAGTGGAATGGAGAGTAGATGAGCATTGGTACTTTGAGGAATACGAGAATAATCAAAAGAGAAGTTTGAATTAACCGTCTTCTTTTTCTCATAGTCGTTGTCGTCGTCCTTTTGGGAAGATGAGGATTCGTCACTGTCGTAGTAGACTATCTCTTTGATGCGCCTTGTTTTCTTCTTCCTCCCATCTTTTCTTTTGTGACTCGAGCCCGAGTCAGTAGGCTTGTCATCTTTAGGCTCGTTGACGAAGGACTCCTTCTCCTTATCATTGATCACAATCCCCTTGCCCTTAGGATCCATCTCTTCGAGCGATTAGTCCCTTTCTTGAAGAGAACGGCTCTGATACCAATTGAGAGCACCTAGAGGGGGGGTGAATAGGTGATCCTGTAAAAACTTGAAACTTAATCCACAAAACTTGATTAGGAGTTAGCACAATTAAGCCAAGTGGCTAGAGAAGAGAGCTTGCACAACACGATAACCACAAAGAGATCAACACAGAGATGGCACAATGGTTTATCCCGTGGTTCGGCCAAGTCCAACACTTGCCTACTCCACGTTGTGGCGTCCCAATGGACGAGGGTTGCAATCAACCCCTTTCAAGCGGTCCAAAGACCCACTTGAATACCACGGTGTTTTGCTTTCACTTTACTATATCCCACTTGCGAGGAATCTCCACAACTTGGAGCCTCTCGCCCTTACACTTTGATGTTCACAAAGAAGCACGGAGTAAGGAAGGTATGAGCAACACACACAAGACACGAAATCAGAGTATCAACACGCACACAAGTCACAACAAGAGCTCACAACACAACTCGACGAGTTTACAACTCAAATGGAGCTCTAATTGCTATCACAAAGAATCAAATGCGCGGAATCAAAGTCTTGGTGCTTAGGAATGCTTAGAGAAATGCTTGGTGTACTCCTCCATGCGCCTAGGGGTCCCTTTTATAGCCCCAAGGTAGCTAGGAGCCATTGAGTGCATTCCAGGAAGGCAATTCTTGCCTTTTGTCGCCTGGCGCACCGGACAGTCCGGTGCACCACCGGACACTGTCCGGTGCAGATATCTTTCCTTATTTGGTGAAGCCGACCGTTGCAGTCTTGGAGCCGTTGGCGCACCGGACACTGTCCGGTGCACACTGGACAGTCCGGTGCCCCATCCGACCATTGGCACTTGCCACGCGTCGCGCGTGGATTCCGCGGCCGACCGTTGGCCGGCCGACTGTTGGCTCACCGGACAGTCCGGTGCACCACCGGACAGTCCGGTGAATTTTAGCCGTACGTCGTTAATCACTTCCCGAGAGCAGCAAGTTCGCCTGAGCCAGCCTGGCGCACCGGACACTGTCCGGTGCACCACCGGACAGTCCGGTGCACCCAGACAGAGCTGACTTTGGCTGAACAAAGCCATCTTTAATTTCAACTTGATTTTTCCTGTTTCCAGCACTTAGACACAATACATTAGTCTCTAAAACAATGTACTAAGTCTGAGAAACATACCTTTATACTTGATTTGTACTTTGTCCATCATTTAACACTTAAGCCCTTGTGTTGGACACTAAATCACCAAAATACTTAGAAATGGCCCAAGGGCACATTTCCCTTTCAGTAACCGTTGGGCAGTTACGCGCTCCGCACGCGGCGGTTTGACTTCTTCTGTCCTGGGCCAGCTTGCATGACGCGTGGGACCCAGCCCCCGTGTCGCAGGGGGAGGACCTTGGAGCGTGTTGGTGAAGACTTAGTCCGCGACGGCTGAGGACGCAAGTGGGGAGAGTCGCCTTTAAAAAGGCTGGCGACCCCCTTGGATGGCAGCCATGCCTTCCACTCCCCTCATGCACCGCGTCCTTCCACCTTCCGAGCCCCCGGATGGGGAGCGCCCGTGTTGCTTTCGTCTTGCTGTCGTTGGAGGAACGCAACTTCGCGGAAGTTGGTACCTTTCAGCCATCGCTCGGCTTCAATGATTTTCATCAGGCAGCCCGGCTGCATCCCCTCGCCGATGGTCACCCAAGACGGTGACCACCAGTTTGATGGTGGGGAGAAGCATGCCGGGCTGCGGCCTCTGCCCCGCCCTCAGCTTCAAGGATCTTCATCATCCTTGCTGGGGCAGAGGCCAGGCTGAGCCGGGGCCTGCCTTCGCGTGGGCCGGCGTCCCGCTTCTTCCTCCAGCTTCTGCGGGTGGAAACCATCCTCCAGCTCCGTGGAGGAGGCGCCCTCCAGCCATGCCGGGGAAGGCGAACTGTTGCTGCCCAGCCAGGGTGCAACATTCCGTCCTTTGTCCGGGCGACGGTGGCCAGCCGCACCGGGGGGCCTCACAACACGTCGTACGCTGTGAGGGCGGTACTCGTGTTCTGGGACGGTCCCATTCTCGTTTTCGTGACGAGGACGGGAGTGAGGACCTGCCGGTGTGCTTTGGGGCGCCCGGCGCCCGCTGATGCGGTGTTGGTGGGCAGGTGGACGTCACTGTCGGTGCTGAGGTGGTGGCAGCTGGAGAAAGCTTCTCCGCCGACGAGACCGTTAGCTCCACCCGCGGACCGACCTCCGGCTCTTTGGCTTTAATATCTGGTTCTCGTCCCCCGCGAGGGGACGTGAACGAGAGCCTTCCAACGGTAGCGTCCGTCCTGGGTCCGTCGCTGCTGCTACAGAGGTCGTCGGCGAGTCACCCGGAGTTTGTCGTCCCTCAGGCTCTCCGATGTGGAGGTTGTTCATACCCGCGGGAGTGGAACCGGAGTTCCATTTGTAATGGCACCTTGAGTGCCAGTGTTTGTTCATCGTGGCTGTCGGGGCCTGAACATCGATGTAATTGGGCGTAAAGCCGTGTTTTTTCCTCATTTCGAGCACTAGGACTTGCTTGTCGGCTAGCTAAACCGCTTAACCAAGTGTGAGTTGCCTCGTGTGGAAGGTGACGAGTGAGGTATCCGTATCCCGGAGGCATAGGAGTCCCTCGGCTCGGTCGGCCTTGCCGCCCGAGGCTTCTCTTGCCTAGTTAAAGAAACCCTCGACCGCTCTGCGATGAGTCGGAGGCAGCGGTGTCAGCATGGACAGAGGCGGAGTTGGCTCGAAAAGAAGACTTCGTCGGCACAGGAGCAGGTGACTCCCCAGGCCAAGGAGGCGTAGCAGCGGCGGCTGGAACCTGGCCAGGTCGTCCACTGGTGGGACCAACCCTGGAGTCGGGCTGCCGAGGCCATGAGCCGGGCTGATGTCCTTGGGGGACAGCTGGCTGAGGCTTCGGGACGGCCGGTCCAACCGTCTGCTTGGGCCGGGTTCCTGGAGGAGACCCTGGCAGCGATGGCTCAGGCGCGATGCTGACATCTTCCTTCGAGGTGGAGATCCTCCGACCGTGTCGCCGTCCGAGGCTGGGTCGGATTCCGCTGAAGGTGGAGTCGATGCCGAGGGTGCTGCTGCTCCCCCTATTGATGTCTGAACCTGCAGGAACAGTTTATCTATAGTGTGCGTATGTTTTTTGCGGCCACCGAGGCCCAAACATACCATCGTCGTGTTGTAAAGCTGCGTTTCTTTTCCCCTGGTTTCGAGTATCAGGACTTGTTCGTCGGTAACAGAATCGTTTATCCGAGCGAGAGTTACTTTTCACGGAAGGTGATGAGTGAGGTATCCGTATCCTGGAGGCGTAGAAGTCCCTCGGCTCGGTTGGCCTTGCCGTTTACGTGTACTCTTACTCGTCCGTTGGATTCTGTTATCGATATAGTCGAGAAGGCACGAAAAATCGTTTCGGCAGAAAAGTTTTCGAGCGTTTAAGACTTGTTCGGTCAGTGGAATAGCTTATCCGAGCGTGAGTTACTTATCACAGAAGGTGATGAGTGAGGTATCCATATCCCGGAGGCGTGGGAGTCCCTCGGCTCGGTCGGCCTTGCCTGCTTACGTGTACTCCGTCGTTTTCAGGATCCCGCTATCGAAGTAGTCGAAAACCACGAAAGATGTTCTGGCAGAAAGACTTTTTCCGAGGAAAATTTTGACACAGAGGGGGTTCCCCCCTTCTAGCCCCCGAGGGAGGGTCGGGCTTTGCCGAGGCAAGGCTGACCCTTCCTTGATGGTTAGACTTTATTTATGTATGTAAACGAGGTGTATGAATGACTTGAAAACATCTTAAGAGTAGAAGCGACGTAGCTGTCGAATGTTCCAAGCGTTGCTATAGACCTCGCCTTGACTGTTGGCCAGCTTGTATGTTCCGGGCTTCAAAATCTTGGTGATGATGAACGGCCCTTCCCAAGGAGGCGTGAGCTTGTGGCGTCCTCGGGCATCTTGTCGTAGCCGAAGCACCAAGTCGCCCACCTGGAGGTCTCGGGACCGAACCCCTCGGGCGTGGTAGCGTCGCAGGGACTGCTGATACCGCGCCGAGTGTGGTAAGGCCATGTTCCGAGCCTCTTCCAGCTGGTCCAATGAGTCTTCTCGGTTGGTCCGGTTGCTTCGGTCGTCGTACGCTCTCGTCCTCGGGGATCCGTATTCTAAGTCTGTGGGCAAAATAGCCTCGGCCCCATAGACTAGAAAGAACGGCGTGAAGCCCGTGGCTCGACTTAGCGTCGTCCTCAGACTCCAGACCACCGAGGGGAGTTCCTTAATCCATCGCCTGCCGAACTTGTTGAGGTCGTTGTAGATCCGTGGCTTGAGTCCCTGTAGAATCATGCCGTTGACACGCTCTACCTGCCCATTCGTCATGGGGTGAGCTACGGCGGCCCAGTCCACCCGGATGTGGTGGTCCTCCCAGAAGTCCAGGAACTTTCTGCCAGTGAACTGGGTGTCGTTGTCGGTGATGATGGAGTTCGGGACCCCAAAGCGATGGATGATGTTGGTGAAGAGCGCCACCGCCTGTTCGGTCCTGATGCTCTTTAGGGGTCGGACCTCAATCCACTTGGAGAATTTGTCGATGGCGACCAGCAGGTGCGTGTAGCCCCCGGGTGCCTTCTGCAAGGGACCGACGAGGTCCAGACCCCACACAACAAACGACCAGGTGATGGGTATTGTTTGCAGAGCCTGAGCGGGCAGGTGGGTCTGCTTTGCGTAAGAATTGACACCCTTGGCAGGTGCGTACAATCCTAGTGGCGTCGGCCACCGCGGTTGGCCAGTAGAAACCCTGTCGGAAGACATTTCCAACAAGGGCTCGAGGCACTGCGTGATGACCGCAAGCCCCCGAGTGTATTTCTTGTAATAGCTCCTGACCTTCGGCGATGGATATGCATCGCTGGAGGATGCCTGAGGGGCTGTGGTGGTAGAGCTCCTTCCCGTCACCCAGCAAGACGAACGACTTGGCGCGCCACACTAGTCGCCGAGCTTCGGCTCTGTCGTGGGGTAGCTCTCCTCGGTGGAGATATTGCAGGTATGGGGTCTGCCAGTTTCGATTAGGCGTGACCCCATTCCGCTCTTCCTCGATGCGCAGTGCCTCACCCTCGGGGGCCGAGGGTGCCTCGGGCTGGGCTGAGGGTGCCTCGGGCTCAGCCGAGGCCTTCACGGGCTTGGGCGTGTCGTCGGTCTTGACTGAGGGTTGATGTAGGTCTCGAGAGAAGACGTCCAGAGGAACCGTTGTCCGTCCCGAGGCTATCTTAGCCAGCTCATCCGCAGACTCGTTGTATCGTCGGGCGATGTGGTTGAGCTCGAGCCCGTAGAACTTGTCCTCCAGGTGCCGAACCTCATCGCAGTAGGCTTCCATCTTCGGGTCGCGGCAGTGGGAGATCTTCATGACTTGGTCGATGACAAGCTGCGAGTCGCCCCGAGCGTCGAGGCGCCGGACCCCTAGCTCGATGGCGATGCACAACCCGTTAACCAGAGCCTCATACTCGGCCACATTGTTGGACGCCGGGAAATGGAGGCGCAGCACGTAGCGGAGGTGCTTCCCGAGGGGTGAGATGAAGAGCAGGCCCGCGCCCGCTCCTGTTTTCATCAGCGACCCGTCGAAAAACATGGTCCAGAGTTCCGGTTGGATCGGAGCTGCTGGAAGCTGGGTGTTGACCCATTCAGCCATAAAGTCTGCCAAAACTTGGGACTTGATGGCCTTCCGAGGGGCGAACGAGATTGTCTCGCCCATGATCTCCACCGCCCACTTTGCAATCCTACCCGAGGCCTCTCGGCACTGGATGATCTCCCCCAGGGGGAAGGATGACACCACAGTCACCGGATGAGACTCGAAGTAGTGTCGCAACTTTCGCCGCGTCAGAATTACCGCGTATAGTAGCTTCTGAATTTGCGGGTAGCGGATTTTGGTTTCGGACAGTACTTCACTGATGAAGTAGACCGGCCTCTGGACGGGCAATGCGTGCCCCTCTTCTCGTCTCTCGACCACGATCGCGGCGCTGACCACCTGAGTGGTAGCGGCGATGTAGATCAAGAGGGCTTCTCCGGCAGCGGGGGGCACCAAGATGGGCACGCTTGTAAGGAGCGCCTTTAGGTTCCCGAGGGCTTCCTTGGCCTCGGGGGTCCAAGTGAAGCGCTCGGTTTTCCTTAAGAGGCGGTACAGAGGTAGTCCTCTTTCGCCGAGGCGCGAGATGAAGCGGCTCAGAGCCGCAAGGCATCCCATGACCCTCTGTACTCCTTTCAAGTCCTTAATGGGGCCCATGTTGGTGATGGCCACGGATTTCTCCGGGTTGGCCTCGATGCCCCGCTCGGAGACGATGAACCCTAAGAGCATGCCTCAGGGGACTCCGAAGACACACTTCTGGGGATTGAGTTTACGCCTTTCGCCTTGAGACACTTGAATGTCGTTTCGAGGTCGGAGAGGAGGTCGGAGGCTTTCCTCGTCTTGACTATGATGTCATCGACGTAAGCCTCGACCGTTCGACCAATATGCTCTTCGAACACGTGGTTCATGCACCTTTGGTATGTCGCACCCGCATTCCTCAAACCGAATGGCATAGTAATGTAGCAGTACATGCCAAAAGGTGTGATGAAAGAAGTCGCGAGCTGGTCGGACTCTTTCATCCTGATTTGGTGATACCCTGAGTAGGCATCAAGGAAAGACAGGGTTTCGCACCCAGCAATGGAATCCACGATTTGATCGATGCGAGGTAGAGGGTAGGGAACTTTCGGACATGCTTTGTTTAGACCAGTGTAGTCTACACACATCCGCCATTTCCCGCCTTTCTTTCTCACAAGCACAGGGTTGGCTAGCCATTCGGGATGGAATACCTCTTTGATGAACCCTGCAGCCATCAGCTTGTGGATCTCCTCGCCTATGGCTCTGCGCTTTTCTTCGTCGAATCGGCGCAGATGCTGCTTCACGGGTTGGGCTCCAGCTCAGATATCCAGCGAGTGCTCGACGACATCCCTCGGTATGCCAGGCATGTCCGAGGGACTCCACGCAAAAACCTCGGCGTTTGCGCGGAGAAAGTCGACGAGCACTGCTTCCTATTTGGGGTCGAGCTCGGAGTCGATCCGGACTTGCTTGGAGGCGTCGTTGCTGGGGTCGAGAGGGACGGACTTAACCGCCTCTGCTGGCTCAAAGTTGCCGGCGTGGCGCTTCGCATCTGGCGCCTCCCTGGAGAGGTTCTCCAGGTCGACGATGAGGGCCTCGGCGTACTCCACGCACTCCACGTCGCATTCGTACGCGTGTCGGTACGTGGAGCCGACGGTGATGACCCCGTTGGGGCCCGACATCTTGAGCTTGAGGTAGGTGTAGTTGGGGACGACCATGAACTTGGCGTAGCATGGTCTCCCCAGCACTGCGTGGTAGGTTTCTCGGAACACGACCACCTCGAACGTGAGGGTTTCCTTTCAGAAGTTGGAGGGAGTCCCAAAGCAGACGGGCAGATCGAGTTGCCCAAGGGGCTGGGCACGCTTCCCGGGGATGATCCCGTGAAAGGGCGTCGCGCCGGCTCGGATTGTGGACAGATCGATCTGCAGGAGCCCGAGGGTCTCGGCGTAGATGATGTTGAGGCTGCTGCCTCCGTCCATGAGGACCTTGGTAAGCCTGACGTTGCCGATGACGAGATCGACAACGAGCGGGTACTTCCCCGGGCTCGGCACGCGGTCGGGGTGGTCACCTTGGTCGAAGCTGATGGGCTTGTCGGAACAGTCTAGGTAGACTGGCGCCGCCACCTTCACCGAGCAGACCTCTCGGCGCTCTTGCTTGCGGTGCCGAGCCGAGGCGTTCGTCACTTGCCCATCGTAGATGATGAAGCAGTCGTGGACCTCGGGGAACTCCTTTGCCTTGTGATCCTCCTTCTTGTCGTTGTTGTGGGCTCTGCCACCTTCCGCCGGGGGCAAGGACTTGTGGAAGTAGCGCCGAAGCATAACGCACTCCTCAAGGGTGTGCTTGACTGTGGCGGAACTGCCCGAATTATTCCAACTTAAGTGCCTAAGCCCCGCCTTAGAGGCTAGACCACACTTAAATGGGAATAACCCGTCAATCCCTCGGATCTAGTCCGACACGGCCACTGACAGGATCAAGTACCACAATCTCACTCGAAGGTGAGTCACAGAGCAAATACAATAAAGCATAAAACCATACATGTCAGAGTATTAAATTATTACATCATCATCATCATCATCGGAGTTTTTGCAAAAGTAACCATCATTGTTCGAAGTGCAGCGGAAATAACTAACGGTAAATAAATAGAGAGATGGGGAAGCCTGTCCCATCACTCCTCATGCTCCTCCTCAACCGAGGCAGGGTCCCACTCGACAGTCCAACCCGGTGGCAAGATGGACGGCCAAGTCACTCCAGCAACCATTTCCTCCAGAGAACCTGTAAAAATTATGCCACAAGCAAGGCTGAGTATACTAATACTCAGCTAGACTTACCCGGTGTGAGGAGTCTACTCCTCTACCTCTAGACATGCAGCTGTTTGGCTGTGGGGTTTGGTTTGCCAAAAGCGCTAGCTGAGTTTCTAAATTCCAGTTTTAACTTTGTCAAATTTAAGTGTGACTCTCTTAAGGCTAAATGTGTACTATCTACTCATACATAGTAGCAAACATTTTTAGCAATCAGCATCTTGTAGCATCTCATCATATTTCCACTTGTTACTCAATGTAGCAGCATGTATCAAGCAGTCTCATTAGCTGCGAGAAGCAGACGATTCGAATCGAGTTTTTATCCTTGCAAGGTAAACCTAAACACACGACATGTAGGGGCACTCCGTCCCCACACACATCAACCGTCCCCATCGATTCCCTGGCAACAGATCAGGGCTCACCGCCTTGGCGTACAATGCCCCACTGACCCCGACTGGCCGTCGTGCAGTGACCGCACTTGTACCCACCATAACCGGAATGGGAGACCACGTCTCAGGTCGCGTGAGGGGTAAAGTCTGCGGGCAGGTTCACTCAGGTACTAGGCTTACCGATTTACCATATTTCTCGGTATGTGTTTAGTACGTTCAAACGCTTGACTCACGGTACCACACCTTAATCCTTATTCAATTTTTTTATCCCGTAGACAACCAATCCCCATGGATTGTTGCCCACAACCAACATCAGTACGATATGAAAGTGGGTACAGTCAATGTCCTGACCTCGCGCGAGTGCTAGAAAAATCACTCGTCTTCTACCGAGATCCTACTTAATAAAGGAGCTAATCGACCTAGCATACTAGTATTCATCTCAATAGGATTCCTGAGATCATGCAACTAGGGTTCCAAACAATTCCTACACCTAAGTGCACAATCAATCCTACAATCATTTAGTGAAATAAAATAGCATAAATAACAGGTTATGCATAAAACCGGGGCTTGCCTTCCAAAGCAGTGGCTGACAGGTCCTCGGGTGTAGGCTCGGGGGCTGGATCTGGGGCTACCTCCTGAGCAGCTCCTTGCTCCGGCACGAGGATGTACTCTCCGTCAGCAAGATTACAGTCTATCGAAATGCAATAAACATGTATGTCATGATTATGCAGGATTCAATAATATTATGCTAAGAGAATTAGGTTAAGAAGTCACTTAGGGTTTCTTAGTCATGCAGGGCTTCCAGTGGGTTAGGCTTATTACTCTTTAGGCTTGGGTTTTCAGTGAATATAACATAGTGGATTGGTATTGTCTGGATACATTTTAGTGGACAAATTTACAAAGGTTTTAGGATGACATTAATTTACATTATTCATCTTCCTTTCTTTAATTTCCAATTAGGGTTTCTAGTGTAGGTTGAACTACGACAGTGTTTTAATAATTTCCAAAAAATCTGAAAAAATTACAGTGGGTTGTCATTTGCTATTCTAACTTGTTTTAAGAATTTGAGGCTTAAAGTACAAAGGCTAGGCTTTACACAAAAATAACAATAGTTAGGCAAAATGGGCCACTTTACACTACACCTCTTAGTTAGGGGTAGGTTCTGTCCTAAAGGTTATTTTTGCTGGCATCCCATAGTAATAATAGGCCTCTGTGCTAAAAATCACAGAAAACTAAGGGGTGGTTATTTAGTTATGATTTTCTTAAGTTTAATGTCAAAAAGGCTCTTTCTACTACATTATTATTTGAAAAATGTCAAACAGCAGATTTCATATTTTCCCCAAATTCTCCTTAATCAAACATTAGTTATCCCAAGGGTGGGGGTGTTTTTACCTTGGGGTTATTTTTGTAGAGTTTTTCTAAGTTTCACTTGTTTTATTAAAATAAAAGGGATCCTACTTATTTTATACTAAAACAGGATATGGTATATTTTCCAGTGAACTACCTTAAATAAGTATCCTAACAAAAATAGAGATACTCTCTGGTTCATTAATTAAATTACATTTTCTATTTTTCCTTATCCTTAAGCATATTATAGAATAAGGGGTAAAACTAACTTAATGGAGTGGACAGAGAGGTTTAGCATTTTTATTTGGTTTAGTAGGTAGATACAAACTTCTCAAAATTTTTCTAACCCCAGGCAAATAGTGCAACTAATTTTGGCCCTATTATTTAGCTTTTGGTCAAAACTATAATTAAATCAGAGCTTTAAAGTTTTCTATAGTACATAGGGGGTTTTATATTTTTCTTAAGTAGGTTACATTATTTAGAGTCTGACAAAATTGGTTTGATCAAATTTGGATGATTTAAACAGAAGTTATACATTTTCAAAGTTTCTGTCCAATTTAAAAACAGATTTAATAAAGGTTTTCTGGAAAAACAGTTTACACCGAGGTCCCTGGGTTTAAACTAAATCCACCTTCGCAAATCTACCCCCACGCCACTATTCCCCTGTGTCTCTGACATTTCACAAAACCCTCTGACCTTCTCTCCCTCTCACCCGCAGTCCTTCCCCTTATGCAAACAGTAACCGCGGGAAAGAAAAGGGTGGCGCGGCTTACCGACGGCGAGGGAGGTCCGGCGAAGGGTGGGGTTGGCTCGGGGAGACTCTGGCGGTCACGTCGAGGTACGACTTGACGTCGGAGATGGCCGGAATCGCCCGGTCCACGCGTGCAGGCGGGTGTTCTTGTCGGCGGCGAGTGTACCGGCCAAACCACGGCGAACTGGTTCAATCCGAGGGCATGGTGAGCTTCACGGGGTAACGTAGCGACCGTGTGCACAAGGAATCGAAGGATGGTGGAGTGGTTTACCCGGTCCACGTACTCCGGCGGGGTTGAGAGCTCCGGCGAGCGTGGACTGGCCTCTCCGGCGAAGCAAACTCCGATTCCTCGCTCGGGGAGCCTTACGGAGGTGTGCACCGTCTTCTCCGAGGGCTGGACGGAGTTGGGAATGGCTCCACTGGCCGGTCTACGGTGGCAGAGGGATTGGGCGGTCGCGGACTCGCTGCGCACGGGCAAACGGCGACGAGCCAGACTCCGGTGAGGTTTGAGGGTGCGCGGAAGGGTACAATCTAAGTCTGGGAGGGTTTTATAAGCGCGGGCGCGGGCCATGGCGCTGGCTTGGCTCGGGCGCGGCGCTGGGCATGCGGGGGCGCGCGTGAGCGTGCTCTGGCGCGGGCAGAAGGCGTCGAACACGTGGAGGTGTGTTTCTTCCATTGTTCAAACGTCTCCAGAGATCGCAAACGTGCGAATCTTGCCATGAATCCGGCGCAGACCTCTTCCTGGCACCTAGGGCTATCTCACATGTGTGAGTTCCAATGGAGGATACGCCCTAGATCAGGAGATAGACGGGCGCCAAATCTGGCTTGTCTCACTGCCCATATTGCGACAAAACTGATGTCAAGAGCTGTCAAACGTCCGAGTCTCGGCTTCCACTTTTTCCAGGGGGTGCCTCAAGTGGTATACCACATTTTTGGTATAGAACCCAAGTGGTTTTGGCGCCATCTTCAAGGTGAACATGGTTGAACTTTAACTTAGGGTTAGAATTTGACTTAGAGGGAAATAGAGAGCTCTAGCTCTCTCTCCACTTGGAGATTTGAATTGGGGTTTCTCTAGGGGTCTTTTTGCACTATTTCCCTCCCCTAATTGATGGTTACTAGGTTAGTTAAGGTTTGGGTAAAATGTACTCATGCTTTGCACACTTGCTCACTCTCTTTCCCTTCTTACCTAGGGTTTTGGGAGATAGGGTTTAGGAGAGGTCTAGGGTTCTGCTCCCCTCTTATCCAAGGTAGTAAGTGTGCAAGGATTAGAGTAATGCTTCTTATGTCATTGGCAACTTTATTAGCACTTGATCTCCAAGTTCTTATGTGTTGCCCTAAGCCTTTACCCCTTGTGATCACAGCTTCTAGTGCCAAGGTGGGCTCTAGCCAAGGTAACACCTGGGGTGTTACAGCCCTCCCCCCTTAAAGGAATCTCGTCCCGAGATTTTAGGTAGGGTCCCTTGGAGGGTGCTTGAAGGTGTGCTGGTGTTGTTTTTTTTCCTTTACACTTAAGTTTCTCTTATTAACTGCTCTTCGAATGTCATCCTCTTTGCAACTTCAGAAGGAAGCCCTTCTTAAGTTAAATCCAAGACTTAGACTATCCTTGTTACCTAAGTTTTTCTTAATATTGAATTCAGAGGGCAGGTGGGGGTGGGGTTTTGGGGTTACATACCGACTCCTTTGGGCAGAAAGTCGGGGAAGCGAGAGCGTAGAAAATCCTCAGTCTCCCATGTAGCTTCTTCTGCTGAATGGTGACTCCACTGAACCTTGTACATTCTGACCGACCTTGCCCGAGTTGATCTCTCCTTTTGATCTAGCACCTTGATGGGGTACTCTTGGTAAGATAAGTCCGGTTCTATCTCAATGTCTGGTTCCGGTAGTACTTCAGTGGGTAGGCGAACGCATTTCCGCAGCTGAGATACATGGAACACATTGTGAACTGACGACATGTGAGGTGGCAATTCCACTTGATAGGCTACGGGTCCACAAGCTTCCTTGACCTCGTATGGCCCAATGTAGCGAGGAGCTAACTTGCCCTTGATCCCGAATCTCTGGACACCCTTGGTGGGTGATACCTTAAGATAGACATGATCTCCCACCTCAAACTGTAGAGGCTTCCGCCTCTTATCATGATAGCTCTGTTGCCTGGCCTGAGCAGCTTCTAAGTTCTTGGTAACAACCCTGACCTTTGCCTCTGCCTCGAGTACCAAGTCTGGCCCAAAAATTTCCCTTTCTCCTGCTTGAGACCAATTTAGTGGGGTCCTACACCTTCTCCCATATAATGCCTCAAAAGGTGCCATCTTCAGACTGGACTGATAGCTATTATTGTAAGAAAACTCTGCCAAGGACAGACACTTGTCCCAGTCCTTTCCATAGTGTAGTGCACATGCTCGCAACATGTCTTCCAAAATCTGATTCACCCTTTCGGTCTGGCCATCTGTTTGTGGGTGATATGCTGAGCTTCGGATGACATGGGTCCCAAGTGATTCTTGCAATTGCTCCCAAAATCGTGCCACAAAGGGTGCTCCTCTGTCAGATATAATGGTCTTGGGAATACCATGTAACCTTACTATCTGATCAACATAAATTTCTGCGTACTTCTCTGTCCTGTGGGTGGTGTGCACGGGCAAGAAATGAGCAGTCTTGGTCAATCTGTCCACGATAACCCAAATAGAATCACGGTGCCTGGAGGTATTGGGTAATCCCACTATGAAGTCCATGCAAATGTCCTCCCATTTCCAAGATGGTATGGGAAGGGGTTGCAAAGGGCCTGCTGCCTTCAAGTGACTAGCTTTAATTCTCTGGCAGGTGTCACATTCGGATACGTACTTGGCAATTTCCCTTTTCATTCTAGTCCACCAATATAGAGATCTAAGATCATGGTACATCTTGTTGCTACCAGGGTGCATGGAGAATTTGGAAAGGTGAGCTTCATCCAGTATCTTCTTTCTGAGCTCAGGGTCCTTGGGAACAACCAATCTATCTCCAAACCATAGAATCCCCTTGCTGTCCTGTCGGAAACACTTGTATTTTTCTGCCTTTTGCTAGATCATATTTTTGATAACCTGAACACCCTTATCCTCAACATGTGCCCTGACTATCTGTTCTTGCAATGTGGGCTCCACCGAGATATAACTTAGGTCACCCGAAGAAACAACTTCTAGGTTCAGCTTGCACAACTCGTCACACAGGGTGGTAACTCCCACATCCATGCTCATACAATTGCACTGGGCCTTCCTGCTCAAGGCATCTGCCACAACATTGGCCTTACCAGGATGGTAATGCACCTCCAAATCATAGTCCTTGATCAACTCTAACCATCTCTTTTGCCTCATGTTCAGATCTGCCTGAGTGAAGATATATTTGAGACTCTTGTGATCGGTGTAGATGTTACAGTGAGCTCCCATCAAGTAGTGTCTCCATAACTTAAGAGCATGCATCACAGCTGCCAATTCTAGATCATGAGTGGGGTAGTTCTGCTCATGGAGCCTGAGTGCTCTGGAAGCGTAAGCAATGACTCTATTCTCTTGCATCAGGACACATCCCAATCTGGTACCAGAAGCATCACAATAAACTTCAAATGGCTTGGTGTTGTCAGGTTGAGCCAGCACTGGGGCTATTGTCAAATGCTGCCTCAAGGTATGAAAGGTATCTTCACACTTTTGGCTCCACTCAAATTTGACTCCCTTCTTCAACAGTTCAGTCATTGGTTTGGCAATTCTGGAGAAATCCGGAATAAATCGTCGATAATACCCTGCCAATCCCAGAAAACTCTGAATCTGCTTCACTGTAGTCGGGGGTTTCCAATCCATTACCTCCTGCACCTTCTCAGGATCAACTGATATCCCATCCTGAGAAATTGTATGACCCAAGAATTTGATCTCCTTCAGCCAGAATTCGCATTTAGACAACTTAGCATACAATTTATGGTCACGTAGTCTCTGAAGTACAGCATGCAAATGTTTGGTGTGCTCGGCTTCATTCTTGGAATAAACCAGTATATCATCAATGAAAACGACCACGAACTTGTCTAATTCTGGCATAAATACTGAGTTCATCAAGTACATGAAATAAGCCGGGGCATTGGTCAGCCCGAAAGACATCACCAAAAACTCATACATTCCATATCTGGTAGAGAAAGCCGTCTTGGGAATATCACTGGCACGGATCTTGATCTGATGGTAACCTGAGCGAAGGTCTATCTTGGAGAATACCTTGGCTCCTACCAATTGATCGAACAGAACATCAATGCGGGGCAGTGGGTATTTGTTCTTGATAGTCACCGCATTGAGAGGGCGGTAGTCAACACACATCCTCAAACTCTCATCCTTTTTCTTCACAAATAATGCTGGACATCCCCATGGTGAAGTGCTGGGACGAATAAACCCCTTGTCCAACAATTCTTGCAATTGCTTCTTCAATTCTGCCAATTCCGCGGGAGGCATCCTATAGGGTCTCTTGGAGATAGGAGCAGTCCCGGGTTGCAATTCGATGGCGAACTCAATATCTCGGTCAGGTGGCATCCCTAGCAATTCATCTGGGAAAACATCTGGGTAGTCACAGACCACTGGGATCTTTTCCACTGGGGAATTTATCATGACGAAAGCACAAGAACGGGTACAACCCTGGTCAGGCAAATAGAGTGTGGTTTCACCACAAGTTGGTGAGTGCACCTCAATGGCCCTGGCTGCAATATCAATAACTGCTCGATGCCTGGTTAACCAGTCAGTTCCCAATATAATATCCACACTATCCAACCCCAAAATGAGGAGGGTGGTTTTAATTATTAGACTACCAAACTTTATGGGCACGTGTCTGTTGATTTGATAGGTGGCAACCCTGCCTCCTGGTGTTGAAATTGTAATGCCCCATCGGTGTGGTGAAAGGGCAACTGGCATTTGGCACTAAACTTGGCACTGATAAAACTATGCGATGCACCAGAATCAAAGAGAACAATAGCGGGATAATTTAAAACTGTAAAGATACCAGTCATGACGGGTGCTCCCTCTGGAATATCAGCCATGGTGGTGAAGTTCAGCCTGCCTTGCCTCACTTGCACCTTCTGCCTCTTGCCTTGGCTCTGATTGACATTCTGCCCCTGCTTCTGCTGGTTCCTGGGGCAATTCTTGGCATAATGCCCAGTGTTGCCACATGTGAAGCACCTGTTGTCATTTGCCTGGCGGTACTGATGCTGCTGCTGATTGCTCCTCTGAGCTGGAAATTGGGTGCGGTTGGGTGCCTGCTGCTGCTGCGGTCGGATCACCCATCGCCCTTGCTGCTGCTGCGGTCCCCTGCCCTGGGTGTCGGACACAATCCTGAAGCGCTGTGGCTGAGCTGAGGGTCCTGCCACAGGGGTCTTCCTTTTCTTCTCTGCCTGTCTAGCTGTAATGCAGTCCTCTTGGGAGATAGCCATGTTGACCAACTCATTGTAGCTGTTGGCCCTGACGGTGTTGAGACGATCACGGAGCTTGGTGCTGAGCCCCCTCCTGAACCTGTCTCTCTTCTTCTCATCTGTATCTGCATGATACCCAGCATACTGGCACAAGTCATTAAAGGCCTGGGCATACTGCAACACTGTCCTGTTGCCCTGAGTAAGTGCCAAAAACTCATTGAGCTTCCTGTCCATGATCCCGGCTGGTATATGGTGTCCTCTAAAAGCTGCCTTGAACTCCCTCCACTCCACCTCTCGGTCCTCTGGCTGCATAGCAAGAAAATGATCCCACCAAGTCCTTGCGGGTCCGCGAAGCTGCTGGGTGGTGAACCTGACTTTGGTGACCTCTGAGCAAGCTCCATGGAGCAGTGGGAATTTGGATTCCACCACTCGCAACCATACATCTGCATCAAGTGGGTCCTCCGCCCTTGTGAATAATGGAGGCTGGGTGCTAAGGAATTCCTGGTATGTAGCCGCCGCGGGGTGACGCTGATGGTCTCCACCACCATAATGCTGAGGTGGTGGCTGACGCTGAGCCAGCTGCCTCAGGATCTCATTCTGCTGAGCCATGAGCTCCTGCAGAGTGGGAGGTGGTGGCGGCGGTGGAGGAACGCGCTCATTCTGGCCACGACGCTGCCTCCCGGCCATCTGAAAAACCACATACATACTTAACACCACAGTTCCAAGTTCAAGATTTTATCATGGAGAAAAAGTTAAAACAACATGATAGACTCTGACTTTAACAAAAGGATTTTTAGAAGACACTAATTCTTTCTTCCAAATTTAGACTGATGACAGCATCCATCAACAAGCTTCCAAGAGAGTTTTAGCACGATTACATCAAATTGTTCCAAAATGACTCAACTCTACCTAGCCTAGTACCCTAAGGGTGCAAAAGCTAAGCTAGCTGCGAGGAGTCCGACTATCCAACTTCTAAGCCTATCCTGAACACCTAATGAGCGAACGAAGCAACACTTGACTCGGGGGAAGGTGGTCTTCCCGAGCCAGCAGTGTCCACACTGGAGGCAGGCTCATCTCCTCCCTCAATGTCGACGTCCTCGTTTGCCTCTTGGTCCTAGATCTCCTGGTGATGCATGTCTAGGTGCTCGTTAGCCTCAGCAAGCTGCTGCTGAGTGTTAATGAGCTGATCCTCTAGAACCTCGATGGTGTTCTCCCTGGTGCCTACCAGCTCCTCCAACTCCTGAATATCAGTGGATAGCTGCTCCACCTGCAAGTCCTTCTCCACCATTTCTTGAGACAGGTCAACCACGAGTTCCTCTCTGTTGTCCAATGTAATCTTTGTTGCCTCCAGCAGCGCCATCAGATGGGACATTGCCTCACCGCGCATCACCTGCAGACGGTACAGAGCATTCATGCACCGTACTGTCAAGTGTGCAGTCTGTCCTGGGTAGATGGCCCAGATATCCTTGGCATGCTCCACCCGATCCTTCCACATTGGGTCGTCCTCCCTCTCAGCGGGGAACAAGCCAATGGGGTGGGTAGCTAGCTCCAAAGGATGGAACCCGCAGAAAGTAGTCAATCCATGCAGAGCGATCGCCTCGATCGTGTCCTCTGCTCGGTATCCGAAAGACTCAGAATCCAAAGAGCGCCAGCCTGGCTGCAGGGGATGAGGCTCCAAAGTCATCCTCACCCTACAGCGAGGCACTCGGTGCTTCTCGAACTGCTGCACCGCGTACTGAGGGGGTGTCGTGTATCCGGCCCCCTGAAGTACCTCCCACAAAATGCGGGGAAAGCCCTCTCGTGCAAGTCCGTCAGTGTGGGTCAGTGCATTCCCGTCATCGGAGGATCCGTGGGAAGTCATCTATGTACGGTTAAGCGTAAGTAAAAGAAAAAGAATTATAAAAAGAACAAGGAAAAGTAAAACTCAACCTTTCTCTAGTTAAGTAAAAAGGCACTAGGGACCTGGTTGGTTGTTATCTTGTTTTTAGGTCCTTTACCCAGTTATCCATTTGCTTAATTATGAATGCATGCATGCTCGTCCTGAACGACCTCACAACAGGATAAAAGGAATAGGGAGGAACTCCAATCCTGTAAAAGTGGCCTGCAGGGCCTAATTACTTAGCCACCTAGCTACCCTTCTATTACCCTAAGGCTTCACGTCCTAGGTCTATCCTGCTCGCCCTACTATCTATCCAACATTGTTTCTATCAAATTTTACTTGGAAAATTGATGGTATTTACATTTTATTGATTCCTCTGTGGTGGTACAAGCTCCGATACCAGCTGTGGCGGAACTGCCCGAATTATTCCAACTTAAGTGCCTAAGCCCCGCCTTAGAGGCTAGACCACACTTAAATGGGAATAACCCGTCAATCCCTTGGATCTAGTCCGACACGGCCACTGACAGGATCAAGTACCACAATCTTACTCGAAGGTGAGTCACAGAGCAAATACAATAAAGCATAAAACCATACATGTCAGAGTATTAAATTATTACATCATCATCATCATCATCGGAGTTTTTGCAAAAGTAACCATCATTGTTCGAAGTGCAGCGGAAATAACTAACGGTAAATAAATAGAGAGATGGGGAAGCCTGTCCCATCACTCCTCATGCTCCTCCTCAACCGAGGCAGGGTCCCACTCGACAGTCCAACCCGGTGGCAAGATGGACGGCCAAGTCACTCCAGCAACCATTTCCTCTAGAGAACCTGTAAAAATTATGCCACAAGCAAGGCTGAGTATACTAATACTCAGCTAGACTTACCCGGTGTGAGGAGTCTACTCCTCTACCTCTAGACATGCAGCTGTTTGGCTGTGGGGTTTGGTTTGCCAAAAGCGCTAGCTGAGTTTCTAAATTCCAGTTTTAACTTTGTCAAATTTAAGTGTGACTCTCTTAAGGCTAAATGTGTACTATCTACTCATACATAGTAGCAAACATTTTTAGCAATCAGCATCTTGTAGCATCTCATCATATTTCCACCTGTTACTCAATGTAGCAGCATGTATCAAGCAGTCTCATTAGCTGCGAGAAGCAGACGATTCGAATCGAGTTTTTATCCTTGCAAGGTAAACCTAAACACACGACATGTAGGGGCACTCCGTCCCCACACACATCAACCGTCCCCATCGATTCCCTGGCAACAGATCAGGGCTCACCGCCTTGGCGTACAATGCCCCACTGACCCCGACTGGCCGTCGTGCAGTGACCGCACTTGTACCCACCATAACCGGAATGGGAGACCACGTCTCAGGTCGCGTGAGGTGTAAAGTCTGCGGGCAGGTTCACTCAGGTACTAGGCTTACCGATTTACCATATTTCTCGGTATGTGTTTAGTACGTTCAAACGCTTGACTCACGGTACCACACCTTAATCCTTATTCAATTTTTTTATCCCGTAGACAACCAATCCCCATGGATTGTTGCCCACAACCAACATCAGTACGATATGAAAGTGGGTACAGTCAATGTCCTGACCTCGCGCGAGTGCTAGAAAAATCACTCGTCTTCTACCGAGATCCTACTTAATAAAGGAGCTAATCGACCTAGCATACTAGTATTCATCTCAATAGGATTCCTGAGATCATGCAACTAGGGTTCCAAACAATTCCTACACCTAAGTGCACAATCAATCCTACAATCATTTAGTGAAATAAAATAGCATAAATAACAGGTTATGCATAAAACCGGGGCTTGCCTTCCAAAGCAGTGGCTGACAGGTCCTCGGGTGTAGGCTGGGGGCTGGATCTGGGGCTACCTCCTGAGCAGCTCCTTGCTCCGGCACGAGGATGTACTCTCCGTCAGCAAGATTACAGTCTATCGAAATGCAATAAACATGTATGTCATGATTATGCAGGATTCAATAATATTATGCTAAGAGAATTAGGTTAAGAAGTCACTTAGGGTTTCTTAGTCATGCGGGGCTTCCAGTGGGTTAGGCTTATTACTCTTTAGGCTTGGGTTTTCAGTGAATATAACATAGTGGATTGGTATTGTCTGGATACATTTTAGTGGACAAATTTACAAAGGTTTTAGGATGACATTAATTTACATTATTCATCTTCCTTTCTTTAATTTCCAATTAGGGTTTCTAGTGTAGGTTGAACTACGACAGTGTTTTAATAATTTCCAAAAATTCTGAAAAAATTACAGTGGGTTGTCATTTGCTATTCTAACTTGTTTTAAGAATTTGAGGCTTAAAGTACAAAGGCTAGGCTTTACACAAAAATAACAATAGTTAGGCAAAATGGGCCACTTTACACTACACCTCTTAGTTAGGGGTAGGTTCTGTCCTAAAGGTTATTTTTGCTGGCATCCCATAATAATAATAGGCCTCTGTGCTAAACATCACAGAAAACTAAGGGGTGGTTATTTAGTTATGATTTTCTTAAGTTTAATGTCAAAAAGGCTCTTTCTACTACATTATTATTTGAAAAATGTCAAACAGCAGATTTCATATTTTTCCCAAATTCTCCTTAATCAAACATTAGTTATCCCAAGGGTGGGGGTGTTTTTACCTTGGGGTTATTTTTGTAGAGTTTTTCTAAGTTTCACTTGTTTTATTAAAATAAAAGGGATCCTACTTATTTTATACTAAAACAGGGTATGATATATTTTCCAGTGAACTACCTTAAATAAGTATCCTAACAAAATTAGAGATACTCTCTGGTTAATTAATTAAATTACATTTTCTATTTTTCCTTATCCTTAAGCATATTATAGAATAAGGGGTAAAACTAACTTAATGGAGTGGACAGAGAGGTTTAGCATTTTTATTTGGTTTAGTAGGTAGATACAAACTTCTCAAAATTTTTCTAACCCCAGGCAAATAGTGCAACTAATTTTGGCCCTATTATTTAGCTTTTGGTCAAAACTATAATTAAATCAGAGCTTTAAAGTTTTCTATAGTACATAGGGGGTTTTATATTTTTCTTAAGTAGGTTACATTATTTAGAGTCTGACAAAATTGGTTTGACCAAATTTGGATGATTTAAACAGAAGTTATACATTTTCAAAGTTTCTGTCCAATTTAAAAACAGATTTAATAAAGGTTTTCTAGAAAAACAGTTTACACCGAGGTCCCTGGGTTTAAACTAAATCCACCTTCGCAAATCTACCCCCACGCCACTATTCCCCTGTGTCTCTGACATTTCACAAAACCCCCTGACCTTCTCTCCCTCTCACCCGCAGTCCTTCCCCTTATGCAAACAGTAACCGCGGGAAAGAAAAGGGTGGCGCGGCTTACCGGCGGCGAGGGAGGTCCGGCGAAGGGTGAGGTTGGCTCGGGGAGACTCTGGCGGTCACGTCGAGGTACGACTTGACGTCGGAGATGGCCGGAATCGCCCGGTCCACGCGTGCAGGCGGGTGTTCTCGTCGGCGGCGAGTGTACCGGCCAAACCACGGCGAACTGGTTCAATCCGAGGGCATGGTGAGCTTCACGGGGTAACGTAGCGACCGTGTGCACAAGGAATCGAAGGATGGTGGAGTGGTTTACCCGGTCCACGTACTCCGGCGGGGTTGAGAGCTCCGGCGAGCGTGGACTGGCCTCTCCCGCGAAGCAAACTCCGATTCCTCGCTCGGGGAGCCTTACGGAGGTGTGCACAGTCTTCTCCGAGGGCTGGACGGAGTTGGGAATGGCTCCACTGGCCGGTCTACGGTGGCAGAGGGATTGGGCGGCCGCGGACTCACTGCGCACGGGCAAACGGCGATGAGCCAGACTCCGGTGAGGTTTGAGGGTGCGCGGAAGGGTACAATCTAAGTCTGGGAGGGTTTTATAAGTGCGGGCGCGGGCCATGGCGTTGGCTTGGCTCGGGCGCGGCGCTGGGCATGCGGGGGCGCACGTGAGCGTGCTCTGGCGCGGGCAGAAGGCGTCGAACACGTGGAGGTGTGTTTCTTCCATTGTTCAAACGTCTCCAGAGATCGCAAACGTGCGAATCTTGCCATGAATCCGGCGCAGACCTCTTCCTGGCACCTAGGGCTATCTCACATGTGTGAGTTCCAATGGAGGATACGCCCTAGATCAGGAGATAGACGGGCGCCAAATCTGGCTTGTCTCACTGCCCATATTGCGACAAAACTGATGTCAAGAGCTGTCAAACGTCCGAGTCTCGGCTTCCACTTTTTCCAGGGGGTGCCTCAAGTGGTATACCACATTTTTGGTATAGAACCCAAGTGGTTTTGGCGCCATCTTCAAGGTGAACACGGTTGAACTTTAACTTAGGGTTAGAATTTGACTTAGAGGGAAATAGAGAGCTCTAGCTCTCTCTCCACTTGGAGATTTGAATTGGGGTTTCTCCAGGGGTCTTTTTGCACTATTTCCCTCCCCTAATTGATGGTTACTAGGTTAGTTAAGGTTTGGGTAAAATGTACTCAAGCTTTGCACACTTGCTCACTCTCTTTCCCTTCTTACCTAGGGTTTTGGGAGATAGGGTTTAGGAGAGGTCTAGGGTTCTGCTCCCCTCTTATCCAAGGTAGTAAGTGTGCAAGGATTAGAGTAATGCTTCTTATGTCATTGGCAACTTTATTAGCACTTGATCTCCAAGTTCTTATGTGTTGCCCTAAGCCTTTACCCCTTGTGATCACAGCTTCTAGTGCCAAGGTGGGCTCTAGCCAAGGTAACACCTGGGGTGTTACATTGACGGGACCCTGATGATAGGGGCACGACTCCTTGAGCATCCTGTCGAACAAGTTGGCTCCTCCGGGATGCTTCCGAGGGTTCCTGTGTTCGGCGGCGGCGACAAGGTCTGCGTCGGCGGCGTCGTGTTTCGCTTGCGACTTTTTCTTGCCCTTGTTCTTCGTGCCGCGCTGAGCGGACACCTCGGGGACATCTTCCGGTTGGCGCCCCTGAGGCTGCTTGTCCTTCCGGAAGATGGCCTCGACCGCCTCCTGACCAGAGGCGAACTTGGTGGCGATGTCCATCAGCTTGCTCGCCCTGGTGGGAGTCTTGCGACCCAGCTTGCTCACCAGGTCGCGGCAAGTGGTGCCGGTGAGAAACGCGCCGATGACATCCGAGTCGGTGATGTTGGGCAGCTCGGTGCGCTGCTTCGAAAATCGCCGGATGTAGTCCCGAAGGGATTCTCCCGGCTGCTGACGGCAGCTTCGGAGATCCCAGGAGTTCCCAGGGCGCACGTATGTGCCCTGGAAGTTGCCGGCGAAGGCTTTGACCAGGTCGTCCCAGTTGGAGATCTGCGCAGGGGGCAGATGCTCCAGCCAGGCTCAGGCGACGTCGGAGAGGAACAGGGGGAGGTTGCGGATGATGAGGTTGTCATCGTCCGTTCCACCCAGCTGGCAGGCCAGCCGGTAGTCTGCGAGCCACAGTTCCGGCCTTGTCTCTCCCGAGTACTTGGTAATAGTAGTCGGGGTTCGGAACCGGGTCAGGAACGGCGCCCGTCGTATGGCCCAGATGAAAGCCTGCGGACCGGGTGTTTCGGGCGAGAGGCTCCGATCCTCCCCACTGTCGTAGCGTCCCCCACGCCTGGGGTGGTAGCCTCGGTGCACCTTCTTGTCGAGGTGGGCTCGACGGTCGCGGCGGTGGTGCTCGTTGCTGAGGCGACCCGGGGCCACAGGCGCTGTGTCCCGCGTGCGCCCGGTGTGGACCGAGGCTTCCCTCATGAATCGGGAAGTCGCGACGCGATGCTCCGGGGGGTACCCCTGCCTTTGGGAGGCAGAGCTTTTGGCTCGTCGGACCGCGGCATCCTCCAGGAGATTCTTGAGCTCTCCCTGGATACGCCGCCCCTCGGTGGTGGATGGTTCCGGCATCGTTCGGAGTAGTATTGTTGCTGCAGCCAGGTTCTGGCCGACCCCACTGGAAGCCGGGGGCAGCCTTGCCCTGGCATCGTTGGCAATGTAGTGCGGGACGTCCTGGGCCAGATGACGCGCTTCTCCGGACGGTGCTCGGCCTGCCCCCTCCTGCCCGATATTTTGCCGGAGCTGCACAAGTTGTCCTGCTTCCTCGTCGAGCCTGGCCTGCATCTCGCGGATTTGCTCAAGCTATGCGTCCTGACCCCCCGCAGGGATTGGGACCACAGCTAGCTCCCGAAGGATGTCAACGCGAGGCGCAGGCCTAGGGGGATCGCTGGCCTCCGGCATACCAAGGTGGTTGCCTTCGTCGAGACCCCCTAGATCGACGTGGAAACATTCACGACTTGGGCCACAGTCCACGTCGCCGAGGCTGTGGCTACTATCGGAGCAATCGGAGAGGCAGTAGTCAAATGCGGTCATGAAGTCCCGCATGGCACTGGGGTTATCGAGCCCAGAGAAATCCCAACCATAGTCGGGCTCGTCATCTTCCTCGGAACCCGGGGGCCCATAGGTCGAGACGACCGTTAGTCGGTCCCAGGTTGACCGCATATGATACCCCGGAAGGTTCGGATGTGCCTTTATGAAAGCGTCCACCAAAGCGGGGTCGCTTGGTGGGTTGAAGCTGAATCTAAAAGGCATAGGATGGGAAACGGACAGTACCTCTTGATCGACGGATGGTGACGAAGTCGCGTCGGGGACGGACTGCACCGTTATCTCAGGTACGAGGCTAACGCCCAGGGAGTCCTTTGCGAGCGTGCTGGCATCGTCCGTCTGCTTGGGGTTGGCGTGTTGCGGGGAAACGATGCTCGTCTTCGTCTCAGACGCGAGGTCAACGCCCGACGTGTCCCCCGCTGGGGTACCGGCGCCGTCGACTCGCTCGACAGCCGATGAGGTGCCACCTCCTGCTTGGCCATGCCTGCCCCGCCTCCTCTTCCGTCGGCGGGGAAGGTGACAGGATAGACCCGGATGTTGCTCTTTCGTCACGCGGGGAAGACGTCGTCGATTCCGCCGCCGGCGGGCGGGCTGACGGCTGCCATTGTCGTTGTCGCGCGGCGGAGGAAGGAGTATCATATTGTAGCTGCCGTCGAGGGACATGAACTCAAGGCTCCCGAAACAGAGCACCGTCCCGGGTTGGAGAGGTTGCTGGAGACTGCCCATCTGGAGCTTGACGGGAAGGTGTTCGTCAACACGCAGCAGTCCCCTACCTGGCGCGCCAACTGTCGGCGTTTTGACCCCGGGGGGTCCCTGGACCGACGAGTAAATTGTCACTGTGTGTCCCAGCCTAGATGGGTCGGTGCGAGACGGAACACAAGGGGGGAAAACAGTAAGGGGAAACCGCGGCCTCGTGTTGTCCTGCGCCCAGGGCGGATGCGCTTGCAGTAGGGGGTTACAAGCGTTCGCGAGGGAGAGAGAGAGCGAGAACCTTGTGCGTCGGCCCATTCTCCCGCGCGGCCACCTTCTCGTACGAGAGCCCTGGACCTTCCTTTTATAGATGTAAGGAGAGGGCCCAGGTGTATAATGGGGGGTGTAGCAATGTGCTAACGTGTCTAGCAAAGGGGAGCCAGAGCCCTATGTACATGCCGTCGTGGCTGTCGGAGAGGTGTTGCTGCCCTGTTCATGTGATGTCGTGGCCGTCGAAGGAGCACTTGAGCCCTGTGGAAGCACAACTGTCGGGGCTGTCGGATCCTTGCTGACGTCTCCTTGCTTCCGTAAGGGGCTGAGAACCACCGTCGTCATGGAGCACGCGGGGTGCCATCATTACTTGTTTTACCAGGGCGAGCCAGATGGGACGCCGGTCTTGTTCCCCGTAGCCTGAGCTAGCTAGGGGTAGGTAATGATGGCACCCCCTGTGACGTGGTCGGTCCGAGCCCGAGGTCGGGCGAGGCGGTGACTCCTCCGAGGTCGAGGCTGAGTTCGAGCCCTGGGGTCAGGCGAGGCGGAGACCATCTTCCGGAGTCGAGGCTGAGTCCGAGCCCTGGGGTCGGGCGAGGCGGAGACCGTCTTCCGGAGTCGAGGCTGAGTCCGAGCCCTGGGGTCGGGCGAGGCGGAGTCCGTCTTCGGAGGCCGAGGCTGAGTCCGAGCCCTGGGGTCGAGCGAGGCAGAGTCCGTCTTCCGAGGTCGAGGTTGAGTCCGACCCTGGGGTCGGCCGAGGCGGAGTCCGTCTTCCGAGGCCGAGACAGGGGCCGAGCCCTGGGGTCGGGCAAGGCGGAGCTTCCTATGGCGCCCGAGGCTGGAGTTAGCTGATGTCGGCCTCACTCTAGCGAGTGGCACAACAATCGGAGCAGGGCAGGCGGCGATGTTTTCCTGTCAGGTCAGTAAGTGGAGC
This sequence comes from Zea mays, assembly GCF_902167145.1. Taxonomy (NCBI): domain Eukaryota; kingdom Viridiplantae; phylum Streptophyta; class Magnoliopsida; order Poales; family Poaceae; genus Zea; species Zea mays. Next base: position 135,432,381 of record NC_050104.1, read on the forward strand.
GGCGAAGTGACTGCGGTCGCTGCGGCCTTGTCGACTGAGGAGCGTGCGTTAGGATAAGGTGTCAGGCGATCCTTGCATTGATTGCTCCTGCGATACGATCGGTTGGCGTGGCAATCTGGCCAAGGTTGCTTCTCCGTGAAGCCTGCCCAAGCTGGGCCTCGGGCGAGTCGAAGGTGCGCCCGTTGCTTGAGGAGACCCTCGGGCGAGGCGTGAATCTGCCTTGGTCTACTGTTCCTGCCCGAGGCTAGGCTCGGGCAAGACAAGATCGTGTCCCTTGAGTGGACGGAGCCTTGACCGGAATCGCGCCCATCAGGCCTTTGCAGCTTTGTGCTGATGGGGGTTACCAGCTGAGATTAGGAGTCTTGGGGATACCCCTAATTATGGTCCCCGACAGTACCTTCCAGCGACCCTGGAAGCGGGGCGACTGCTGCTTTAGCTGCTGCTGTTGCTGTTGTTGTTGTTGTTGCTGCTGCTGCTGCTGCTGGTGCCCCTGGGGGAGATCACCCCCAGGTGGTGGTGGCGGCGGACCCTGTGGTGGTGGTAGCGGAGGACTGACGCGCCTCTGCGCGCCTTGGGCCCGGGAGACGGCTTCCTCGGCCCCACCAGCAGTCCGCTGACGCTTCTGGGGGGTCCGAGACGAACGACCCATCAGCGCGGCGTAGCCTGCACCGCCTCTCCTCCTCCGAGCCCCCGGAGCTACCCGGGGCGGAGGAGCCGCTTGAAGCCCCTTTGCCCTTGTCCAAGGGGCCGGGGGTCGCGGCGGGACCGGCACTGGGGACCAGACCGGCGAGCTGGGGACCTCCATCCGGTACACCGGGGATCCAAATCCCGCGGAGGGGGTCCCGACCGCCAGTCTGATGAACCTCCACGCCGCTCTCGTCGAGGGTCGGCAGCGTGGCCAGCACCACCAATCGCAGCCCCGGATCATCACAGAGCGACGAGATGTCATGGGGGGAGTATCACGGATTCGGCGACGAAGGACTCACCAGTAATCCCTTCACCAGAAGTTCCAGCTCCTCCCAGGACAGGTTGGTCCCCGGCCCGCGCTAGATCCGGTCGTTGTCGTTCGAGCCGGTGAACCAGCAACACAGGCGCGCCCTCCTTTGTAGCGGCGTGATCCGGTGCTTCAGGAAGTCGCCGACCATGTGCATGGAAGTCAGGCCACCGGTTGCCAAGGTCTTGATTCTGTCCAGCATGGACAGGAGCTCTGGTGATAGCGACGGCTTGGTTCTCCAGTGCTTGCGGTCGAGGGCCGACCCGTTGCTCGGCAGAACGAGGCGGTCGTTGGCCTCGGCGCTGATGATCACCCAGTCACCGTGCCAGTTTTCCCACCTCGCGTCGCCGAAGGTGGAGATGTAGGCGTCGGCCGAATCCAGCCTTGTCTGGAAGTAGTAGGCGCCGAGGTGGTCCTTAGCCTTCCCAGACTTCACCAACACGAAGAAATGGCGGAAGAGGGAGGTGCAGGGCGCCACCCCCACGAACATCTCGAACAGGTGGGTGAAGATGGCCGCCTGGAGGATGGAGTGGGGCGTGAGGTGCTGAAGCTGGAGTCCAAACTCCTCCAACAGCAGCAAGAAGAAAGGCGAGATTGGCAGCACCAACCCATAGGAGAGGTAGGAGACGAAGAGCATGAACTCCCTGGTAGCGAGATCACCGAGGGGAGTGGCGCCGGCGCGGATCCTTCCGGCGTGCACCAGTGCGCTCCATCCGAGCAGGTTGCACACCAGGATGAGCGCCTCCTCAGACTGGAAGCGCTCGGGATGACCTAGTGAAGTCATGGCGTCGACGGTGGCGCGGGCGCAAAGCAGGAGAGCGCGAATGCAAAGGGGCACAGAGAGCTCGGAGGCGAAAGGGCGCAACAATTGGGAGAGAATGCGAAAGTGTAACTGCTGCACGCCGGGTGAATCCCTTTTCAAGGCAGACTCTCCCGCTCGCGCCCCGAGACACCGTGGAAAATCTCGCCCGATGCGCACCAAAGCAACCCAGCCTATGACACGGGGGCCCGGTGTTGGGGCGAAGGCAGAGACGCCACCCTTCGCTCGTCGCCTTTCGCTGCAGTCGCTGGTTTGACGAAGACAAAACGGGCAGGGACACCCTTCGCTTCATTCAGCACCAGACGAAGGCCTGCGGTGACGTCTCCCCGCGGGACGGCCTCGTCCTGCTCTGAGGCCCACGTGTGATCTGGCCCATTGTAACGGGCCCCGCGTGACCACCGTTGTGTTACGGGCCTAGTTTGTAAAGGCATTCTTGTAAGTACAGCTTGTAACCCTACTTTATGGGAATATTCTGGGGATAAACTAGGTGTCCGAGGGCACATGCGTCCTTAACACGAGGCGCTGGGCACTCAGATACCTATAAATACCCCCACACAGTGCCCGTGAGAGGCTAGACATTAACAGAGCTATTTGCCCCCGAGCACGTATCCCTGTTATCACCACTGTTCATCCTTGTTGGCCTCCTTGCTGCTGAGAGCAAGTTCCAACATTTGGCGCCCACCGTTCGTGCTACGACAAGACCACCCGCGATGGCACCCAAGAGAGCTAACCCGAAGGCTGACGAGGCTGCGAAGGCAGCACTGCTGGCCGCGAGAAAGGGCAAGGCCCTCGTCCTCACCCAATCCACCCAGCAAGAGCCCACTGAAGACAACATTCCCCGCACCTGCGAAGACGACACCTTCCGCACCTGCGGGCCCGAAGGACAATCGCAGCCGCCCCCAGGCTTCGCCCCAGTGGAGGGCGCGGATCTCACCGAGGACGGCGAGGTCCTCGGCGTCTCAACAGAAGAACAGTTACAGCTGCGCGCCCTGCGCCTCAAGAACCGCAATCTCCAGAGGCAGAAAGAGATACTGGAAGCCAAGCGCCAACGTGTGTCCGCACTAGCCAAGGTGCGGCAGATGATACGCGACGAGGAGCAGAAGGCCCAAGACCTCGAGCGCGAGATCGCGCTGATGCAGCGCGAAGGCCACTTCGGTCTACAGCAAGAGCCACCCCTCCAGCAGCGCGCGCAACCGGAGGATACGCGCGAGGGCCACCTCGGCCTACAGCATGGCCCACCCCTGCAACACCGGGCGCAGCCGGAGAACCCGCGTTTCCCCCAGCATGACCACGCCTTCCAGCACGGCGCGCCTTTCCAAGGGGTCAACTACCTCGACGAGCGAAGTCCCCTGGCGCCACACCTCCAAGTGACGCCTTGGCCAGCTAACTTCCGAGCAGGGGCATATCCCAAGTACAACGGCAGCACCGATCCGGCGCAGTACATAATGAGTTATCAAGTCGCCGTTGCATCCGCCGGAGGGGACGACGCCACAATGGCGAAGTCTTTCATCATCGCCCTAGAGGGCCCAACACTCACCTGGTTCACCAGATTGCCTCCGCTGTCCATTGATTCATGGAGAAGTCTCAGAGACAAGTTCCTGCTCAACTTCCAAGGGTACCGCCCAGACACCGACGCCCTGGCCGAGCTCTCGCTTTGCAAGCAGCTGGAAAAGGAGACTCTGCGGGAGTATTACCGCAAATTCCTAACACTCAAGTCACAGCTGCCCTCTGTCGATGATCAGATCGCTATCCACTACGCCATCAGTGGCCTTCGTGCCGGCGTCCTCTACAGTCATTGTATCAGAGATCCACCCAAAAACCTCCAGGAGCTATATCAGCTCTTTGAAAAATATGCCAAATCCGAAGAGCTCCACCAGCGCAAGATTGAGTCGCAGCGGAAGCCCAAAGATGCCCCGCAGTCCAGCCGCACGTGGACGAGGACTCCGCAACCAGACTCCGGTCGAGATGGCCGCAGTCAACAGCAAGTGCACAACATCGCCAACCAGCAGCCTGCTGCTGACCCCCCTCGTCGCCAGGAGTATCCCCCCAGGGCCGCGGAAACGGAACTCGCGGCAGGGGCCGAGGGCGCGCGTAGCCGCCGCGCCGGTTCTACTGCCTTTTCCACGGCGAAGACTGCGCCCACCAAACCAAAGACTGCCCCGAAACGAAGGCCACCAGAGACAGAATGGCGCGGGCGCAGCCAGCCGACAATCCTAGAATTGTCGCGCATAATTACCAACCACCCCCCACCATATATCCATGCTCCCGCTCCGCATCCACCGCACCACGCTTACCAACACCATCAGGAAGTACAAATCTTACCTCCTCCACCCCCACCACCACACCAGCAACACCAAAACATCCCCCATGCCCCAAAGCAGGAAGACTTCGCCGATCAACCATATCGCGGAGTCATTCACATGATAACAGGGGGGTCCAGCACTGACTTCGACACCAAGCGGCAGAAGCGGGACCACTATCGCAGCATCAACCATGTCGCGGTCACCGGCCCAGTCGTGCAGACGAAGTGGTCCCACATACCGCTAACCTTCGATGCACGAGACGTCGACCTGCGCAGTGCCCCCCACATCGACGCTATGGTCATCAATTGCAGCGTGGCAGGCTGGGACCTACACAAAGTCCTGGTCGACAACGGCAGTCAGGCGGACATCATCTTCCTCCACGCCTTCGACCGCATGGGTATAAGCCACAACCTGCTCAAGCCTTCGGACAATCCGTTGTATGGCTTCGGTGGCAAAGGCACCTTTCCCGTTGGCAAAATAGAGCTTCCCCTCTCCTTCGGTGTAGCACCCAATGCCCGAAGTGAGCAAGTAACCTTCGACATTGTCGACATGGTATATCCGTACAACGCCATCATGGGCCGGGGCTCCATCAATAAGTTCGAAGCTGCCATCCACGGACTGTACCTATGCATGAAGATACCAGGTCCGCTAGGCGCTATCACGATCTACGGCAACCAGCAGACGGCGCGCAACATAGAGCGGGACTTCGTGCCCGGTCAGAGGAATGTACACTGTCTCACGACCCAGCGCGAGGTCCCTGCGCCCGCCAGCCCAACCGATAAGCAGCACGAGAAGGCACAGTTGCAGAGCCAAGACGGAACCAAGACTGTTCCCCTTGATCAGGCCACGCCCAAGCAGACCGTCATTATCAGCGAAGACCTCACATCACATGAAGAAGAGAGGCTTCTCTGCTGCCTGGCCAAGAATAAAGATATCTTCGCCTGGTCCGCCCTAGACCTGGTCGGAGTCAGCCGATCCATAATCGAGCACAGCTTGGGAATCGACCCTTCGGTGCGACCAAAAAAGCAAAAGCTCCGCAAAATGTCCGACGAAAAGACGGAGGCCGCCAAGGCGGAAGTGCACCGCCTCCTAGAGGCTAAATTCATCGAGCCAGTGGCTTACCCCACGTGGCTCTCCAATGTCGTAATGGTGCAGAAAAAAAGCGGGAAATGGCGAATGTGCATAGACTTCACCAGCCTCAATAAGGCCTGCCCGAAGGACAATTTCCCGTTGCCACGGATCGACAAAATAGTCGATAGCGCGGCCGGATGCGAGGTCATGTCACTCCTCGACTGCTTCTCCGGCTATCACCAGATATACATGAAAGAGGAAGACAAGGCTAGCACCAGCTTTATAACACCCTTCGGCACTTATTGCTTCATCAGGATGCCGGAGGGACTCAAGAATGCGGGGTCCACCTTCTCCAGACTCACCAAAACAGTACTCGAAGGGCAGGTCGGTAGAAACATATTTACATATGTGGACGACATCGTCGTCGCCAGCAAGAATAAGGAGGACCACCTCGCCGACCTCGCCGAGACATTCGCGAACATGCGAGACGCACGACTCCGCCTGAACCCGGAAAAGTGCGTCTTCGGTGTTCGCCAGGGCAAGATATTGGGTTACCTGGTGTCACACCGCGGCATCGAGGCCAACCCAACCAAGATCCAGGCCATCGTCGACATGTCGCCTCCGCAGTCCGTCAGGGACGTCCAGCGTCTGACAGACAGATTGGCCGCTCTCAACAGATTCATCTCCAGGTCCGCCGAGCGAAGTCTCCCCTTCCTCAAAACACTTCGCGGTGCGAAAGACTTCGCTTGGGGGCCGGAGCAAGCAGCGGCCTTCGCCTCACTAAAACAGTACTTATCGGAGCTGGCCATCCTCACAAGCCCTGACCCCTCGCTCCCCCTATTGCTCTATGTCGCGGCTTCGCCGCACGCGGTCAGCGCGGCACTAGTGCAGGAGCAGACTGTTGAAGGCACAGTCAGACAGTGCCCTATTTACTATGTCTCCGAAGTCCTGACACCGTCCAAATGCAACATGACAGAGCTGGAGAAGATCGCCTACGCAGTTGTTATGTCCTCGCGCAAACTGCGCCATTATTTTGAAGCATTCAAGGTCCGAGTCACCTCGGACAGGGGGCTCGGCGAACTATTCAGAAACCCGGAGGCATCGGTCAGGATTGCTAAGTGGGCAGCCGAACTCTCCGGCTACCACATCAGCTTCGAGCCCAGGACAGCCATCAAGTCACAAGTCCTGGCAGACTTCGTCGTCGACTGGACTGGGCCAATAACACAGCCGGCCCCGTCCACAGAGAAGATTTGGACCATCCATTGCGACGGCGCATGGTGCCATGCGGGGGCAGGCGTCGCTACAATTGTCACCTCACCAACCGGAGTCAAACACAGATATGCAGCACGCCTCAGCTTCGCTCCGGAGTCCGACAGATGCACAAACAACATCGCAGAGTATGAAGCGGTTATCCTCGGCCTCCGCAAGCTAAGGGCCCTCGGAGTCACCACATGTATCATCAAGACAGACTCCAAGATAGTTGCCGGCCAGATCGAGAAAGATTATGCAGCAAAGGACCCCGCGCTCATGCAATACCTCGCGGCTATCCGAAGTCTCGAGAGACAGTTCAAGGGATTCACCCTGCAGCATGTGGATAGGGCCAAGAACGAGGAGGCCGACGCATTGGCCAAGGCCGCCGCCAGGGGCGAGCCCTTGCCCTCCGACGTGTTCTTTCACACCATCGGCACGCCCGCCGTCCGGAGCCCCGAAGGGCTCCAAATAACTAATGATAGCGAGGGCCACCGTATAGTCAACCTAATCATGACCGAAGACTGGCGGGCACCAATAACCCTGTTCCTACAGGGGTACTATCATCCAACTGACGTCAGTGAGGCAAAGCGCCTCAGACATCGAAGCAGGGACTTCGCACTGATTGAGGGCCAATTATACAAGAAAGGGGTCAGTCAGCCAATGCTGAAATGCGTCACCGAAACCGAAGGCATGCAGATCCTACGCGAAGTCCACAGTGGCACGTGCGGCTCGCACGCAGGGCCAAGGGCCCTGGCTGCCAAGGTGATCCGACAAGGGTTTTACTGGCCCGCAATGATCTGCGCAGCAAATCAGGTCACGAGGTCCTGCGAAGCCTGCCAGAAGTTCTCTCCTCGGTCAGGCAACCCCTCGCAATATACAAAGCTGATTGCCCATACATGGCCTCTCCAGCGCTGGGGCCTGGACATCGTCGGGCCCCTGCCCACCGCTCAGGGGAACCTTAAGTTCGCCTTCGTAGCCGTCGAATACTTCACCAAATGGATTGAAGCGAGGGCTGTTTCCACAATCACATCAAAGACTGCCCAAAAATTCTTCTGGCAGAACATCGTTTGCCGCTTCGGAGTACCGTCCGAGCTAACAGTTGACAACGGCAAGCAGTTCGACAGCCAAGATTTCAAGGATTTTTGTTTCTCCATCGGCACCAAGCTTGCCTTCGCTTCAGTCTATCATCGCAGTCCAACGGGGTCATGGAGCGCGCCAATGGGAAAATATTCACAGCTGTCAAAAAGATGCTCCTCGATGAAAGAAAAGGCAGATGGACCGATTTATTACCGGAGGCAGTCTGGGCGCTAAACACAACTGAGTGCAGGGCGACCGGGTTCACTCCTTTCCGCCTTCTATACGGATCGGAGGCAATGACCCCGCAAGAAATAAAGCATGGGTCCCCGCGTACATTTCCGTCAGCCGTCCCCGACGTGGATGAGCCAACTTCAAAAGATCTCATTGACGGAGACCGGGTCTTCGCCCTACAGGCCCTAAACAAATATCAAGCCCAAACCAAAGCATGGCGCGACCGCGCAGTCATCCCGAGGGAGTTCAGCGAGGGGGACCTCGTACTCATCCGGACAGCTCGGACGGAGTCCAAGGGCAAGTTGGAGCCCAGGTGGGAGGGCCCCTTCATAGTCAAGTCAAAAGCTTCCCCCAGCACTTACAGGCTCACAACGCCAAACGGCGAGGACCTGGAGCACTCCTGGAACATCGACAACCTTCGCAAATTTTTTGTTTGATCCATTTAGGGCTGATTTCGCCCTTGTAATTCGCCGCAAACGATCTTGTACCGGCCCGCACTCTTTTCCTCCCGGGGGTGAGGTTTTTAACGAGGCGGAGCCATGTAATATATGTGAGAAAAATCCCCCGCAAAAACATGTCGAAAAAAGACCGCGACACCGGTCTTCGGCATTTGACCAATTCGAAGTCACCGCGAGGCTAAGCGCTAGCCACCCTCGCGTGCGACAAGTCCGCGCAGAAGTCGCCTAAGGGTGCAGCCGGACTCAGCACAACAAGTGCGAAAAATTCCGACGTCTATCGCGAAGACTATCCGCGCAGAAGTCGCCTAAGGGTGCAGCTGGACTCAGCACAACAAGTGCGAAAAATTCCGACGTCTATCGCGAAGACTATCCGCGCAGAAGTCGCCTAAGGGTGCAGCCGGACTCAGCACAACAAGTGCGAAAAATTCCGACGTCTATCGCGAAGACTATCCGCGCAGAAGTTGCCTAAGGGTGCAGCCGGACTTAGCACAACAAGTGCGAAAAAATTCCAATATCTATCGCGAAGACCATCCGCGCAGAAGTCGCCTTAAGGTGCAGCCGGACTTAGCACAACGAGTGTGAGAAATTCCGATGTCTCCCACAAAGACTCCGCGCAGAAGCCGCCTCAGGGCGCGGTCAAACTAGTACAACAAAAGCAGAAGCGACAGCATCAAACCATCCGCGCTAAGACCGACTATAATCACACCAGCACAGCACAGCCAACCATGCCACACAAAGTACACAGCGCCCTCGCAGGCACAGGCACGCGAGGGCACACAACTTCATCTTACAACCCTTTACACATATACAAGCGAGGGCACCACACTCTACATCGGCTCCACCTTAGGAATAATACCCATCTCCCTATAATTAAATAACATTATCCTAAGCTCCTCACCCGCAAAAAGACTTTGCAGTTCCCCTTCCCCTGTGCTCGCGGCGGCCGGCAAAGACAACAGTTCCTGCCGACCAACCCTACTCACACGAAGCCGAGCCCCCTCCTCCGCGCTAACCCTACGTTTTGCGACCGCCCTTCGTCGGCGGCGCCCGGTGCTAGGGCCTGGCACGTCCGGCGCGTCCGCGGCGTGTGGCGAAGCCTCCGCCGCAGCAACGTCCAAGGCCGCAAAATAATCCAAGTCCTCCTCCGACGACTCCTCAGTCCACTCAACCGAGCTCCCAGAGTCAGTAAAATCAAAAAACTCAGATACAGACCCACCATATTCATTTCCACCTTCCGCGGTCGAAGCCGCCAAAAACTCAGTAGTAGCGGTTGCGTGCGCAGGCCCAAACTCTTGAACCTGCGCAGCAACCAAAGTTCAGTACAACATCCAAAAAGTCCCCAACCCTAAACACCCACTACGCCACCTGCGAAGGCCCTGCCGCTGCGGGAGCCTCCGCTGTCGCCTCCGCCGCTGCTTCCGCTACCACCGCCGCGGAATCTTCAGCGCTCGGCGCAGCAGCTGCGGGGGCATCAGGCGCGCCTTCGGCCACCTTTGGGGGCAGGCCTTCGCCGGCCCCAGCAGAGGTGGGGACGCCCGGCGCGTCTTCCACAGTCTCCAGGGTTGTTTCCAGGGCGACTCCAGTCGCAGCCTCCGCGAGGGTCAGCTCCGGGTCCGGCAGCGCGCTGTTCAGGGCCCCGAAGTCGTCCACCCGCTCGCCGCGCTCCGCCTAGAACAAGACACACAGATTCAGCAAACACACGCACAGCCCGCATACAGCAAACGCCAAACAAACGACGTTACCTGAGCCCTCGTAGCCTCGGCCCGCTCCCTGACCACCTCACGACCGTACAGACCCCACATCCGGTCATAGAGGGCCCCGGCGGATTCCTTCACCACGGGGTCTTCGACCTTATAGATATCTCGATCAAAATCTTCATCCGCCTGGTCGAAGGCCTCAAAGTGCCGGCACCCTTCGCGGGAGAGCGCGTTCATCGCCCCCTCGCAGGTGACCAGGGAGGCGTACGACATCAACCCCCCACGACGGCGGGAAGTTCCAGCAGCGCCTCCTGCACCCATTGCAGACAGCGAAGGCCGGACTCTCGGTCCGGCACTTCGAAGTCACCGGTCCGCGCACCCAGCTCACGATATGTATCCATAAGCTGCGTGCGCGTCCGTTCGGCCTCCGCATGCGTTGCGGCCTCGGCCTCCTCAGCGCGGCTCTCCAGGGCGGTGAGCCGCTCCTGCAGGTGTTCGGCGAGCTCCTTGGCAAGATTGCCCTCCGCCCGCGCCAGCTTGGCCTCCGCCTGCGCAGCCTGCCCCTTGGCGACGGCCTCGTTAGCTTCCCTCCTCTCCGCCGCCAGTTGGCGCCGGAGGTCAGCCTTCTCCCTCTCCAGGGCGGCCACCCTGTCCGTCAGCTTACGGCACTTACTGTCGGAGGCCGACTTCTCACGGACAGCGTCAGCATGTTGTGTCCGAAGTCTCTCGACTTCGGCAGACACAGCTGTCGTGAGGGCCCCCGACGCAGTACGGCTGGCGAAGTCAGCCACCTGCAGAGCCGCGACGCAGTACGTAAGACCGTCGCCCCAAAAGAGGTGGAGGAGAGAGTATGGCTCAACGGACCTGACTCAGCGCCTCCGTCGCCTGACTCAGCGCCTCCGTCGCCACCTTCAGCCGGCGGGTCGCCGCGCCCGCCTCGTCCCTGACCAGCGCGAGGACCGACACCTCGCCTCCGGCGCCAAGCGCCTCGCCCCCCGCCTTCGGCGCCTTGGCGGCCGTCGCGATCGCCGCGCCAGGCACAACTACAGCAAGCTGGCCCTCGTCCGGCCCTGCAACGCATCCACAAATAAAAAAAAAACAATAATAGACCAGCGACTTACCACCAAGATAGTCATCCACAGTAATGTCGGTGCCGAAGTCGGCAACACGTTTGCCCACCAGCGGCAGCGCTCGGGCCGCCTTCGAAGCCTCCGCCACTCCGCTGGCCGGGGGCGCCACCTTCGTTGACTTGGAGCCTCCGGCGCCCGCCGTTGCCTCCGGCGCCTTGCTAGGCGCAGAGGCGCCCGCCTTCACCGCCAGCGGCGGCTTGCCTCCGCCGGAGGCCGTAGCCTTCGCATTTCCCCGCTGCTTTTTCGGCCGAGCTTCGTGAATCCTGACAGTCGCCTGGCGTTTTTGCGCCGCCCCTTGGCGATCCTTGTCCATCACTGTCCACACAACAGCACCGATATTTCGCCCGTAAGGAAAAACTCTCCACCGATGAACCATACGAGATGTAAAACAGTCCTCCTCAGCCGCGCAGGGGATAGGAACATTTTTCGGCCAGCAACCCCCGGTAACCCTCAGCATCCGAGCCGAAGACTCCCGGAGCTCGGGCGAAGACATTCTTTCCCCCGGGGCCGCACACGTCCTCATTAACTCTCTAGCAAAACTATCAGACACCCCAAGTCCCCCCATCACAGTACCTAATTTTCTCTTTTTTGAGGAGGGGGCGGCCGCCAGCGCAGGGTCGCCTCCAGTCTCCACCGCCGGTTTCTTCCCACGGCGGTCCGCTTCGTCTTGACCAGGATAGCCGTCGTACGGCAATTGATTTAATTCGAAGACCCTGTTCAAGCGCTCATTTGACCTGCGGATATCAAAGCTGCGCTGGCCTTCAGTCCTCGGCACGTAACGTCCCACGAGCCGCACCGCCAAGTCCTCCGCATCACGCACAAAGGCGGTCGGGTCACGATTTCGCAAGTTCAGTGCGAAGGCAGGACTTCGCACCACCCGTCCTCCGTGAAAAGGCATCTGGCGAGGGCACACTTCGCCCAGCGCCCAGCCGTGCGCCAAGGGCCAGACCCCGTACGCCACGAACTCTTCAACTAAATCACGCCCACTGCTCTGACCGGCAGCGCATCGGAGGGCCCCTTCGTCTGCATCCTCTTCTGCCACTTCAAAAGGCGGATACGCAGAATAATAATGAGAGCACATCTCAGACACGGGGAGTCCTTTATGGCCTTCGACAGTACCCTCCACAACATAAAACCAAAATTCATTCCAATTGCCCCACTTGTTGCGGGCGCACGGAACCAACTCCACTACTGGCATTGTGGTCTTACCGGTCTTCGGCGTGAATGTGCATGACCCGAACTGGGCAACTCCGTCCCCAACCATCCTCTTCTGCCAATGCAAACAGTAATTCTTCGCAAAAACTTCAACAGACGGCTGCCCGCCATACGAAGTCGTCGCCCAGACATACTTCGCCAGCGCCACCATGGCATTCGGTGTCAGCTGATGTATCTGAACATTGAATCTACGTAGGACTTCGCCGATAAACCGGTGCGCAGGCAAGCGGAGACCGGCGGCGAAGAACGCCTCGAAAACGACCAATTCACCCTTCGGCTCGGGGACTTCCTCCGTCCCCGGAGCACGAGCAACTCCGCCGCCAAAGTAGCCCAACCGCTGCATATCTTCAACGCGGGCTGACGTCATCCGTGACGCACCAAAATCAACAGAGTCGCCGGCGCGCAACTCCTCCACCATCACGCTACTCAACGTCTCCTCAGACGAGGCGGCGGCCGGCGGCGTGGTGTCGGAGGAAGAAGAAAAGGACGGCATGGCTACGTACCGTCGGCGGCGGCGGGCGGTTTGCTTCACTCGAGCCAGCACTCCGGCGAGCAAAAGGAGCAGCGGAAGAAGAAGAGCAGCAAGACGGCGGGAGGCTAGGGTTTTTACGGAGCGCGGAAGGCAAAGTTCAAACAGCGCCGACCCCCGCCCCCTTTTATAGGCAGGGCGCGGCTCTTCGGGAAACCCGCAATCCGACAGGGCGCGACGCTTCGGGAAACCCGCAATCCAACAGTACGCCGTCCATCAACGGTCACATCAAAAACCCCCGCGGAACCACTTCGAGCGAGGGCAGCGTCTCCGCCATCTAGCGACGTCTTCGGCACCAGGTGACTTTGTCGAACTGGTCCCTCGGAGGGAAAATGTTGGGGCGAAGGCAGAGACGCCACCCTTCGCTCGTCGCCTTTCGCTGCAGTCGCTGGTTTGACGAACACAAAACGGGCAGGGACACCCTTCGCTTCATTCAGCACCAGACGAAGGCCTGCGGTGACGTCTCCCCGCGGGACGGCCTCGTCCTGCTCTGAGGCCCACGTGTGATCTGGCCCATTGTAACGGGCCCCGCGTGACCGCCGTTGTGTTACGGGCCTAGTTTGTAAAGGCATTCTTGTAAGTACAGCTTGTAACCCTACTTTATGGGAATATTCTGGGGATAAACTAGGTGTCCGAGGGCACATGCGTCCTTAACACGAGGCGCTGGGCACTCAGATACCTATAAATACCCCCACACAGTGCCCGTGAGAGGCTAGACATTAACAGAGCTATTTGCCCCCGAGCACGTATCCCTGTTGTCACCACTGTTCATCCTTGTTGGCCTCCTTGCTGCTGAGAGCAAGTTCCAACACCCGGGTCCACAAGTCATACAACTGGTGTGCTGGTCTCTGAGTGCGAAGAAGGCGAACCGCCAAGCGAGGAGCGAACCGCCGCCCGTGGTAGCGCGCCTCTTCATCTCTGCCGAAAACAACGGCCCAGTCTATGACACGGGGGTCCAGGCCCACAAGTCATACTCCTTGGGTGTCGGTTCCTGGGTGCAGAAAGAGCGAACCGCCACTCACGCCAGTACTACGCCTCCTTGGGGCCGCCGCAAAAGATAGAGAAGGTGATTTTTTAAAACCAATACAGCGGTATCGAGGCGCCTCACGCCTGGACCGGCGAAACCACCAGGCGTGGGGGCCGCGGGTCAGTCAGCCGCGGGGACAGACATGGCAGATGGCGTGACCGAAGGTGGATTGGCGGTGATTACGTCAGCAAACGCACGAAAGCGGTGTGCCAATCGCCAATCAAGCTTTGGCCCCACCTGCATGCTCGTATCCTCCCCTGAGGTGGGCCCGGGGGCCACTATTGGTACCTTGAAACAGGGGTACCCCCTACTACAGTATGAAGACGCGGTACCCACGCGACTATCTCTAGTCGCGTGATAAAGGAGCTGTGCATGGGACCAGACCATGGCTCGCCCCAGCCTCGGGCGACTACTCTGGGCCAGCAACAACGCCCGACCCCACCACGTGGACGGCTCCGGGGGCGCCACGTGGCCAGAGAAGATGTGTCACACCCGGTTTTAGAAGGCAAACCGAATGAGAACCATGTACGTGCCAGGATCAGTTATTCACGTACACAGCAGTTACATAACATGGACATCATCACACAGTGCTCAAAATAGTATTAAAAGGGAAATAATAGTCGATTACATCATACGTCTGAGACATCCATATAGTCCTTACAATAAATCAAAGTGCGGAAAAGAAACGTAGGTAAACGCGGCCCTCACAGGCAGCCGACTGGGGGTTGCCGCTAACCCACGCCTAGAACTCGTCATAGTCTTGGAACTCCTGGAAGTCTCCTTCCACAGCTTCATCTTCGCCTGAGCAGTGGTTGCAATGCTGACAACCTGGGGATGGGGGGGGGTTGGTGTGTAGAGCAAGGGTGAGTACACATCAACATACTCAACAAGTATCCTGTTTGGCTGTAGTGGACTAGCTTTATGTGGGGATAAGTCAAGCAGTTGCTTTTAGTTGGTCAGATTATTATTTACTAATAGAAAGCCAAGTTTTAGCATTAACCCAAGTTATTAGCCCGATATACCCTTTCCAAACGGAAAGAATACCACTTACCAGCACCATAGTCATAACCAAAACCATCGATCTCATTGCCACCTGTAAACCAAAGTGTCTCTGATCAAGTACCACTAATCACTGGAGCTCCCTTGGCCGCTCATAACCGCGAGCACGGCTGATATATCAGTTTTCAAACACTCTGCAGAGGTTGTGCACTTTACCCACAAGCCGTGATTCCCTTTCAGCCCGGAGAGAACTACTCCCCATTGACCACTACCTAGGTGGCCTAGCAGGGCATCACTACGTAGCCTTTACAAAGATTCCCCAGGGTTGTAGCCACCTGTTAGGTTTCCTAAATGCACCGCACTCCTCCCCAAGGGGCGAACCCAAACTTGGCAGAGCGAACCGCATACACCGAGCCCCATTGACGGCACAACGGCTAAGCGAACTACACCCCGGATCCTCTAATTATTCAGCTAAGGGCATCCCATTCCACCCTCATGGTTGCACTGTTTTCCCGGGCGGTCATCCAAAGAACAGGTCCTTACGGAGAGGCACTCGAGAAACCGCTCGAGCCCCCTTAAAGGCCACAAGTACAACATCATAATAAGAGAAGGGAAAACAACGTATCATAGATAATCTCATCATGTTCATTGATTAGAGTTTGAGCAATAGCATAAAACTAAACAATAATAATCCAACCCAAATAGGTAAACAAGGATATGGATAACAAAAGCTAGTCAATCCTTAGGCATAAAAGTGTAATGCGGGAGGTGAATTAAAGAATGTATAGGACAGAGATAGGTCAAGGGACACTTGCCTCCACCAACCGACTGCTGCTCAGGGGCTTCTCCTGCGAGTTCCTCGGGCTCTTCAACCGGATCGTTCTCTATGCGATTGCAAGCATACACACATCCATCCATTCAAATTAGGAAACAAACAGTACACCATACAGGAGAACAAATAAAGTATATATGCTTAGAATATCACATACGATAATGAATTTACCTTGGTTAGAAAGAGGCGGGGAAAGGTCTCGCGAGGTTTAAGGCTTATACTCGAGGCGCACTACGGGTAAACGAATAACTAGACGTTACGTGCTCTAATTCCAATTGGTTCCAACAAAAGAATTAGCTACATGCACTAATGTAAACGTGACCACTTTTAGTAGATTAACGTTGAATAAGATAGATGATTAGCTATACAAATTAACTAACGTAACCAATTTCCAAATTGAGACTCCTATCTTATTAATATAAACACGTGATTAGCGCGCATAGGACACGGGGGGTAGACGGGGCGCGACGGGTCGTGCCAAGGCACGCGCACTATGCGGGCACGCGTGCGAGGCCGCACGCACACGCCACGAACTAGCCGTGCGCACGTCAGGGCCGTACGCTAGCCGAGCTTAAAGCCGCGCGCCATAGGCACGCTGGGCCGAGCTCAAGGCCACGCCGGGGCTGTCACGACGCGAGCAAGGCACGGCGGGGCGAGCGGGCAAGCACGGACGGGGCGAGGACACGACCGGGCGAGGCCGGGCGTGGGGGCGGGCAGTCGAGCCGGGGCGCGGGGCGGCCGAGCTCGCCGGGAGGCGGCCGAGCCGAGGCGGGGCCGAGGGGCGCGGCCGAGCGTGGGACGGGGCGGGGGCTCGCCGGAGCGGCCGGGCGCAGGCTCGCCGAAGGCGAGGCGGGGCGGGGCGGGGCAGCCGAGCCGGGGGCGGCCGAGCACGGGACCGGCACGCGGAGGGGCTGGGCGGGGTCAGGGACGAGCGGCGCGGCCGGCCGCGGGAGGCCGGGGCCGGAACCGGGGTGGCCGAGGGCGGCCGGGCGCGGGGCCGAGCGGGGCTCGCGCGGGGGCGGGGGACGCCGGCGCAGGACGGGGGGCGCCGGGGCAGCCGAGCCGAGCGGCCGGGCGGGCGAGGTCGGGGCCGAGGCCGAGCTCGCCGGGGCCGGGGCCGAGCGCGCCCATGGCGTGGGGGAGGGCGCTGACGGGAGGGAAGGAGGAGGGAGGGTAGGAGAGGAGGGAGGAGGGGGGGAAGAAGCCTCACCGGAGGGGAGGACGGCGCGGCGGCGGCGCCGGGGAGGGGCGGCGGCGGCGCGGGGGTTGGGAGAGGGCGGCAGCGGCTAGGGTTATGGTGAGGGAGAGAGAGAGGGGATGACGGGCGGGGCCCGCGGGTAGGATTTTTGGAAAAAAGAAAAGGGGAGGGGCGGTTGGGCCGGCTGGGCCCAAAAGGGGGGGGGCGCGGCTGGGTTGCCGCGGGGCCCATGCGGGAAGGGGAGGGGGGGCGGCAGGGCCGCTTGGGCCAAGGGGAAGGGGCGGTTGGGCCAAAAGGGGAGAAGGGGGGAGAGAGAAAAAAGAAAAGGCTTTTCTTTTTCTAATTTCCACAATTTCTTATATGCCTAATTCTCCACTTCACTCAACCACAAACAAAAGAGTGCATAATCCGGCATGATGCAACAAACAAAAATAGTTCTAGGTTTTGGTTACACAAGATGTCGAGCTAATTCTCGCTATAACTTTTAGAAAATATCAAGGCTTAGCGAGAAGAAAAGGGAAAAAGGAAAGAGTAACGCCTGAATTTGGTGTGATAAAAGAAGAAAAAAATCTACCCCTAAATTCAGGGCGTTTCAAACCTATCCCCCTAAAAAGAATCTCGCCCTCGAGATTCAGGGTTGGCTAGCAAAGAGCTCAGGGTATTTAGCCATCAGATCATCTTCACGCTCCCAGGTTGCTTCTTCCTCAGAATGGTGATTCCATCTGACCTTGCACATTCGGATGGTCTTCCTTCGGGTGACTCTACCTGCAACCACAAGGATCTGCACTGGCTTCTCGACATAGGTCAAGTCCTCCTGGACTTCGAGACCTTCCACTGGCAACTGCTCTTCTGGCACACGCAAGCACTTCTTCAACTGAGACACATGAAAAACATCATGCACTGCGGACAGATTCTCGGGCAGACTGAGCTGATAGGCCACTTCTCCACGCCTTGAGAGAATTTGGTACGGACCAATGTAGCGGGGTGCTAGCTTGCCTTTGACTCCGAACCTTCTGACTCCTCTGATCGGTGACACTTTCAGATAGACAAAGTCTCCGACTTTGAAACTCAGCTCCCTTCTTCTTGTGTCTGCATAGCTTCGCTGTCTTGATTGCGCTATCTTCAGATTCTCTCGGACCATCTTGATGTTCTCTTCAGCTTCAAGTAGAATGTCTGGCCCAAACACTTGCTTCTCTCCAGGCTGATCCCATTGCAACGGAGTTCTACAACTCCTCCCATAGAGCGCCTGAAATGGTGACACCTTCAAACTGGCCTGGTAACTGTTGTTATAGGAAAACTCTGCATAAGGCAATCTCTTGTCCCATCCGGACTGGTCTTGCAACGCACAGGCTCTCAACATGTCTTCAAGAATTTGGTTGGTCCTTTCAGTCTGACCATTTGTCTGCGGATGATACGCTGAACTGAAATTCAGATGTGTGCCCAGGGCTTCATGCAACTGCTGCCAGAAATGAGAGGTGAACTGTGTTCCTCTGTCTGACACTATCTTCTTTGGCACACCATGAAGGCAAACGATCCGAGACATATATAACTCTGCCAATACTGCACTGCTGTAGTTGGTCTTGACAGGTATGAAGTGGGCTGACTTGGTCAAGCGGTCCACTACTACCCAAATGGAATCGTAGCCAGCTCGAGTGCGAGGCAATCCGACTATGAAGTCCATACCGATTTCATCCCATTTCCACTGAGGGATCTGCAATGGTTGCAACAATCCAGCTGGTCTCTAGTGCTCTGCCTTAATTCTTCGACAACTATCGCACATGGCCACATGCTCTGCGATTTCCCTCTTCATTCCGTACCACCAGAATTTCTTCTTCAGATCCTGATACATCTTCTCACTGCCAGGGTGAATCGAATAGGCTGTCTCATTGAGAGCACCTAGAGGGGGGTGAATAGGTGATCCTGTGAAACTTAAACTTATAGCCACAAAAACTTGTTAAGTGTTAGCACAATAATTGCCAAGTGGCTAGAGAGAAGGTCTTGCACAATACAATAATCACAAAGAATTCAACACAGAGAAGACACAGTGATTTATCCCGTGGTTCGGCCAAGTACAAAACTTGCCTACTCCACGTTGTGGCGTCCCAACGGACGAGAGTTGCACTCAACTCCTCTCAAGTGATCCAATGATCAACTTGAATACCACAGTGTTATGCTTTACTTTTCTTATCCCGTTCGCGAGGAATCTCCACAACTTGGAGCCTCTCGCCCTTACACTTTTGATGTTCACAAAGAATCACGGAGTAAGCAAGGGAAGCAACACACACAAATCCACAGCAAAATGCGCACACACACAGCCAAGAATCAAGCTCAAAAGACTATCTCAAAGTTCTCACTAGAACGGAGCTCGAATCACTGAGAATGACAAACGAATGCGCAAAGACTGAGTGTGGATGATCAAGAATGCTCTAAGGTTGCTTGGTATTCTCCTCCATGCGCCTAGGGGTCCCTTTTATAGCCCCAAGGCAGCTAGGAGCCGTTGAGAGCAAATCTGGAAGGCCATTCTTGCCTTCTGTCATCGGGGGCACCGGACAGTCCGGTGCACACCGGACACTGTCCGGTGCCCGATTTCCTTCCTTAAATAGCGAAGCCGACCGTTGGCAGACTTGGAGCCGTTGGCGCACCGGACATGTCCGGTGCACACCGGACAGTCCGGTGCCCCCTTCTAGCCGTTGGCTTGGCCACGTGTCGCGCACAGATTCCGCGGCCGACCGTTGGCTCACCGGACAGTCCGGTGCACACCGGACAGTCCGGTGAATTTTAGTCGTATGTCGTCGGCGAATTCCCGAGAGCGGCCACTTCGCTCGAGCCAGCCTGGCGCACCGGACACTGTCCGGTGCACCACCGGACAGTCCGGTGCCCCAGACCGAAACAGCCTTTTGGCTGTACATAGCCAACTCTTCTCTTTTCTTCTTCTTTCTGTTTTTGATACTTAGACAAGTATATTAGTACACAAAACCAATGTACTAAGGCTTAGAAACATACCTTTACTCTTGATTTGCACTTTGTTCATCCATGGGCATAGATTCACATTTAAGCACTTGTGTTGGCACTCAATCACCAAAATACTTAGAAATGGCCCAAGGGCACATTTCCCTTTCAATCTCCCCCTTTTTGGTGATTTATGCCAACACAACATAAAGCAACTAGAACAAGTGCAATATTACTTCAAAATAAACTCAAATTTATTTTGATTCCATATTGGCATATATGGATCATCCTTTGCCACCACTTGGTTTGTTTTTGCAAATCAAACTCAAATCTCTATCTCTAAGTCGAACACACATGTTGAAGCATAAAGAGAGTCATTCCAAAAAAGATTGATCAAAGATTTCAAAAACTCCCCCTATTTCCCATAATCAACACTTCTCCCCACAAGAGGCCAACTTTTGACAAAACAAAAAGCTCTATTTTACTATTTTCAAAACATCTCAAGTGGTAGCTGATCCATTTATTGTTGTGGCCTTTATTTTCTCCCCCTTTGGCATCAAGCACCAAAACGGGATCAATCTTGGCCCTTTAACCTCATTGCCTCACCAAATTCTTCAATTAAGAGCAAATAGGCAATAAGAGTTGAAAGATGAACTTGGAATAAGTTACCCTCTCATCGGAGTGCAGTGGAAGTCTTTCATGGTCCAAGTCCACCTTTTCCCTTTCAATCCTTCTTTGAGACTAGAGCATCAAACTCAAGCATAGGATTAGTCTCAAAGGGTCAAGTTGTAACACATCTCCCCCTAAACATGTGCATCACTTTGCAACGGACTTGTGAGGTCCAGGGAGTGTTTGTACACCTTGAGCACCATACTAAAAAACAAAATGCAAAAAGGAACATAATCAAAGGCATAAACACATGTATGCTATAAATCAATCCAGGTTCCGCGAATCTAAGACATTTAGCTCACTACGCAACCTGCAAAAGGTCTTCTCATCTAGAGGCTTAGTGAAGATATCGGCTAGCTGGTTCTCGGTGCTAACATGAAACACTTCGATATCTCCCTTTTGCTGGTGGTCTCTCAAAAAGTGATGCCGGATGTCAATGTGCTTTGTGCGGCTGTGTTCAACAGGATTTTCCGCCATGCGGATAGCACTCTCATTGTCACATAGGAGTGGGACTTTGCTCAGATTGTAGCCAAAGTCCCTGAGGGTTTGCCTCATCCAAAGTAGTTGCGCGCAACACTGTCCTGCGGCAACGTACTCGGCCTCAGCGGTGGATAGGGCAACGGAAGTTTGTTTCTTAGAGTTCCATGACACCAGGGACCTTCCTAAGAATTGGCACGTCCCTGATGTACTCTTCCTGTCGACCTTACATCCAGCATAGTCGGAGTCTGAGTATCCAACCAAGTCAAAGGTAGACCCCTTTGGATACCAGAGCCCGAAGCAAGGCGTAGCAACCAAATATCTAAGAATTCGCTTCACCGCCACTAAGTGACACTCCTTAGGATCGGATTGAAATCTAGCACACATGCATACGCTAAGCATAATATCCGGTCTACTAGCACATAAATAAAGTAAAGACCCTATCATTGACCGGTATGCTTTTTGATCAACGGACTTACCTCCTTTGTTGAGGTCGGTGTGTCCGTCGGTCCCCATCGGAGTCTTTGCGGGCTTGGCGTCCTTCATCCCAAACCGCTTCAGCAAGTCTTGCGTGTACTTGGTTTGGGAGATGAAGGTGCCGTCCTTGAGTTGCTTCACTTGAAACCCAAGGAAGTAGTTCAACTCGCCCATCATCGACATCTCGAATTTCTGCGTCATCACCCTGCTAAACTCTTCACAAGACTTTTGGTTAGTAGAACCAAATATTATGTCATCGACATAAATTTGGCACACAAACAAATCACCATCACATGTCTTAGTAAAAAGAGTTGGATCGGCTTTCCCAACCTTGAAAGCATTAACAATTAGAAAGTCTCTAAGGCATTCATACCATGCTCTTGGGGCTTGCTTAAGTCCATAGAGCGCCTTAGAGAGCTTACACACGTGGTCGGGGTACCGTTCATCCTCGAAGCCAGGGGGTTGCTCCACGTACACCTCCTCCTTGATTGGCCCGTTGAGGAAAGCGCTCTTCACATCCATTTGGAACAACCTGAAAGAATGGTGAGCGGCATATGCTAGCAAGATACGAATTGATTCTAGCCTAGCCACAGGAGCAAACGTCTCCTCAAAGTCCAAACCTGCGACTTGGGCATAACCTTTTGCCACAAGTCGAGCCTTGTTCCTCGTCACCACCCCGTGCTCGTCCTGTTTGTTGCGGAATACCCACTTGGTTCCCACAACGTTTTGCTTGGGACGATGCACCAGTGTCCAAACTTCATTTCGCTTGAAGTTGTTGAGTTCCTCCTGCATGGCTAACACCTAGTCCGGATCTAGCAAGGCCTCTTCTACCCTGAAAGGCTCAATAGAAGAGACAAAGGAGTAATGCTCACAAAAATTAACTCATCGAGATCGAGTAGTTACTCCCTTGCTAATATCACCCAGAATTTGGTCGACGGGATGATCCCTTTGAATCATCGCTCGAACTTGGGTTGGAGGTGCCGGTTGTGCTTCTTCCTCCATCACATGATCATCTTGTGCTCCCCCTTGATCACACTCCTCTTGATGAACCTGTTCATCGTTTTGAGTTGGGGGATGCATCATTGTTGAGGAAGAAGGTTGATCTTGCTCCAATTGTTCCTGTGATCGCACATCACCAATCGCCATGGTGCGCATAGCGACCGTTGGAACGTCTTCTTCATCTACATCATCAAGATCAACAACTTGCTCTTTTGGAGAGCCATTAGTCTCATCAAATACAACGTCGCTAGAGACTTCAACCAAACCCGATGATTTGTTGAAGACTCTATACGCCTTTGTATTTGAGTCATAACCTAACAAAAACCCTTCTACAGCTTTGGGAGCAAACTTAGAATTTCTACCCTTCTTTACTAGAATGTAGCACTTGCTCCCAAATACACGAAAGTAAGATACATTGGGTTTGTTACCAGTTAGTAGCTCATACGAAGTCTTCTTGAGGAGGCGATGAAGGTAGACCCTGTTGATGGTGTGGCAAGCCGTGTTCACGGCTTCCGACCAGAAACACTCGGGGGTCTTGAATTCTCCAAGCATCGTCCTCGCCATATCGATTAGCGTCCTGTTCTTCCTCTCTACCACACCATTTTGCTGTGGTGTGTAGGGAGCGGAGAACTCGTGCTTGATCCCTTCCTCTTCAAGGAACTCCTCCACTTGAAGGTTCTTGAACTCGGACCCGTTGTCGCTCCTTATCTTCTTCACCTTGAGCTCAAACTCATTTTGAGCTCTCCTGAGGAAGCGCTTGAGGGTCCCTTGGGTTTCAGATTTATCCTGCAAAAAGAACACCCAAGTGAAGCGGGAAAAGTCATCAACAATAACTAAACCATACTTACTTCCTCCTATGCTTAGATATGCGACGGGTCCGAAGAGGTCCATATGTAGTAGCTCCAGGGGTCTTGAAGTGGTCATCACATTCTTGCTGTGATGCGCTCCACCCACTTGTTTACCTGCTTGACAAGCTGCACAAGGTCTATCTTTTTCGAATTGCACGTTAGTCAAACCTATCACGTGTTCTCCCTTTAGAAGCTTGTGAAGGTTCTTCATCCCCACATGTGCTAAGCGGCGATGCCACAGCCAGCCCATGCTAGTCTTAGCAATTAAGTATGCATCTAGACCGGCCTCCTCTTTTGCAAAGTCAACTAAGTAAAGTTTGCCGTCTAATACACCCTTAAAAGCTAGTGAACCATCACATCTTCTAAAGACAGACACATCTACATTTGTAAACAAACAGTTATATCCCATATTGCATAATTGACTAACAGATAGCAAATTATATCCAAGAGACTCTACTAAAAACACATTAGAGATAGAGTGCTCATTTGAGATTGCAATTTTACCTAACCCTTTTACCTTGCCTTGATTCCCATCACCGAATATTATTGAATCTTGGGAATCCTTATTCTTGACGTAGGAGGTGAACATCTTCTTCTCCCCCGTCATATGGTTTGTGCATCCGCTGTCAATAATCCAGCTTGAACCCCCGGATGCATAAACCTGCAAGGCAAATTTAGGCTTGGGTCTTAGGTACCCAACTCATGTTGGGTCCTACAAGGTTAGTGCAAATATCTTTAGGGACCCAAATGCAAGTTTTGTCTCCCTTGCATTTTGCCCCTAACTTCCTAGCAACTATTTTCCTATCCTTTCTACAAATAGCAAAGGAAGCATTCAAAGCATGATATATTGTAGAAGGTTCATTAACTTTCCTAGGAACATTAACGACATTTCTCCTAGGCATATTATGAACAACATTTCTCCTACCAACATTTCTATCATGCATATAGAAAGAACTAGAAGCAAACATGTCATGAGAATCATAACCATATGAATCAAAAACATTATAACTTCTATTTGCATTTCTAGTATGTCTCCTATCATGATACATAAAGGCATGGTTCTTTTTAGCACTACCAGCCATAGGGGCCTTCCCTTTCTCCTTGGCGGGAATGGGAGCCTTATGGCTTGTTAAGTTCTTGGCTTCCCTCTTGAAGCCAAGTCCATCCTTAATTGAGGGATGTCTACCAATCGTATAGGCATCCCTTGCAAATTTTAATTTATCAAATTCGCTTTTGCTAGTCTTAAGTTGGGCATTAAGACTAGCCACTTCATCATTCAATTTTGAAATTGAAACTAAATGATCACTACAAGCATCAATGTCAAAATCTTTACACCTATTACAAGTTTCAACAATTTCTACACAAGAATTAGATTTACTAGCTACTTCTAGTTTAGCATTTAAATCATTATTAAAACTTTTTAACTTAGCAATAGTTTCATGACAAGAAGATAATTCACTAGAGAGCATTTCATTCCTCTTAATTTCTAGAGCAAGAGATTTCTGAGCTTCTACAAATTTATCATGCTCTTCATACAACAAATCCTCTTGCTTTTCTAGAAGTATATTCCTATCATTCAAGGCATCAATTAATTCATTAATTTTGTCTACCTTGGTTCTATCTAATCCCTTGAATAAGCATGAGTAATCTATCTCATCATCATCACTAGACTCATCCTCACTTGAAGAAGCATAAGTACTAGTATTATGAGTGCTTACTTTCTTCTCCCTTGCCATGAGGCAAGTGTGACGTTCGTTGGGGAAGAGGGATGACTTGTTGAAGGCAGTGGCGGCGAGTCCTTCATTGTCGGAGTCGGACGAAGAGCAGTCTGAATCCCACTCCTTGCCAAGATGAGCCTCGCCCTTTGCCTTCTTATAGTTCTTCTTTTTCTCCCTCTTGTTCCCTTGATCCTAATCACTATCATTGTCGGGACAGTTAGCAATAAAATGACCAAGCTTACCGCATTTGAAGCATGAGCGCTTCCCCTTGGCTTTGGTCTTGCTTGGCTGTCCCTTGTGACCTTTAAGCACCGTCTTGAATCTTTTGATGATGAGAGCCATCTCTTCATCATTAAGTCCGGCCGCCTCAAACTGTGCCACCTTGCTAGGTAGCGCCTCCTTGCTTCGTGTTGCCTTGAGAGCAAGGGGTTGCGGCTCGTTGATCGGGCCATTCAAGGCGTCGTCCACGTACCTTGCCTCCTTGATCATCATTCGCCCGCTAACGAATTTCCCAAGAACTTCTTCGGGCGACATCTTGGTATACCTGGGATTTTCACGAATATTGTTCACCAAATGAGGATCAAGAACGGTAAATGACCTTAGCATTAGGCGGACGACGTCGTGGTCCGTCCATCGCGTGCTCCCGTAGCTCCTTATTTTGTTGATAAGGGTCTTGAGCCTGCTGTATGTTTGTGTCGGCTCCTCGCCCCTTATCATCGCGAACCGTCCAAGCTCGCCTTCCACCAACTCCATTTTGGTGAGCAAGGTGACGTCGTTTCCCTCATGAGAGATCTTGAGGGTGTCCCAGATCTGCTTGGCATTGTCCAGGCCGCTCACCTTGTGATACTCGTCCCTGCACAAAGAGGTTAGCAGCACAGTAGTAGCTTGTGCATTTTTATGAATCTGTTCATTAATAAATACAGGATTATCCGAGCTATCAAATTTCATTCCACTTTCCACAATCTCCCAAATGCTTGGATGGAGAGAAAACAGGTGAGTACGCATTTTGTGGCTCCAAAATCCGTAGTCCTCTCCATCAAAGTGAGGGGGCTTGCCAAGTGGAATGGGGAGCAATTGAGCATTTGAACTATGCGGGATGCGTGAATAATCGAAAGAAAAGTTTGAGTTAACCGTCTTTCGTCTATCGTGATCGTCGTCGTCTTTTTGGGAGGAGGAAGATTCGTCGCTGTCGTAATAGACAATTTCCTTGATGCGCCTTGTCTTCTTCTTCCTCCCGTCTTTTCTTTTGTGGCCCGAGCCTGAGTCGGTGGGCTTGTCATCATTGAGCTCGTTGACGAAGGTCTCCTTCTCCTTGTCGTTGATCACCATCCCCTTGCCCTTAGGATCCATCTCTTCGGGAGGTTAGTCCCTTTCTTGAAGAGAACGGCTCTGATACCAATTGAGAGCACCTAGAGGGGGGTGAATAGGTGATCCTGTGAAACTTAAACTTATAGTCACAAAAACTTGTTAAGTGTTAGCACAATAATTGCCAAGTGGCTAGAGAGAAGGTCTTGCACAATACGATAATCACAAAGAATTCAACACAGAGAAGACACAGTGATTTATCCCGTGGTTCGGCCAAGTACAAAACTTGCCTACTCCACGTTGTGGCGTCCCAACGGACGAGAGTTGCACTCAACTCCTCTCAAGTGATCCAATGATCAACTTGAATACCACAGTGTTATGCTTTACTTTTCTTATCCCGTTCGCGAGGAATCTCCACAACTTGGAGCCTCTCACCCTTACACTTTTGATGTTCACAAAGAATCACGGAGTAAGCAAGGGAAGCAACACACACAAATCCACAGCAAAATGCGCACACACACGGCCAAGAATCGAGCTCAAAAGACTATCTCAAAGTTCTCACTAGAACGGAGCTCGAATCACCGAGAATGACAAACGAATGCGCAAAGACTGAGTGTGGATGATCAAGAATGCTCTAAGGTTGCTTGGTATTCTCCTCCATGCGCCTAGGGGTCCCTTTTATAGCCCCAAGGCAGCTAGGAGCCGTTGAGAGCAAATCTGGAAGGCCATTCTTGCCTTCTGTCATCGGGGGCACCGGACAGTCCGGTGCACACCGGACACTGTCCGGTGCCCGATTTCCTTCCTTAAATAGCGAAGCCGACCGTTGGCAGACTTGGAGCCGTTGGCGCACCGGACATGTCCGGTGCACACCGGACAGTCCGATGCCCCCTTCTAGCCGTTGGCTTGGCCACGTGTCGCGCGCAGGTTCCGCGGCCGACCGTTGGCCCGGCCGACCGTTGGCTCACCGGACAGTCCGGTGCACACCGGACAGTCCGGTGAATTTTAGCCGTATGTCGTCGGCGAATTCCCGAGAGCGGCCACTTCGCTCGAGCCAGCCTGGCGCACCGGACACTGTCCGGTGCACCACCGGACAGTCCGGTGCCCCAGACCGAAACAGCCTTTTGGCTGTACACAGCCAACTCTTCTCTTTTCTTCTTCTTTCTGTTTCTGATACTTAGACAAGTATATTAGTACACAAAACCAATGTACTAAGGCTTAGAAACATACCTTTACTCTTGATTTGCACTTTGTTCATCCATGGGCATAGATTCACATTTAAGCACTTGTGTTGGCACTCAATCACCAAAATACTTAGAAATGGCCCAAGGGCACATTTCCCTTTCACTCATGAGCTTCCTTGAGAATCAACTCCCGAATGGATTGGACATTGGGAACACACAAGCGGTCTTTGAACCATATCACACCTTCTGCATCTTGTCGAAAATCTTTGCCTTTGCCTTCTAGAATCAGTCGCCGGATCTCACTGATCTTCTCATCATTCTTCTGTGGTTCTTTGATTTCCCGCTCCAGGGTAGGTTCCAACTCAACTGTGACTCCTCGCGTGTTGTTCAGAAATCTGAGACTCAACCTGTCAAACTCTTTGGCCAACTCATAAGGCATCGGACAAGCGACCATCAGATTGACTTGACTCTTTCTGCTCAAAGCATCCGCCACTACGTTTGCTTTGCCTGGATGGTAATGGATCTCCAACTCATAATCTTTGATCA
This sequence comes from Zea mays, assembly GCF_902167145.1. Taxonomy (NCBI): domain Eukaryota; kingdom Viridiplantae; phylum Streptophyta; class Magnoliopsida; order Poales; family Poaceae; genus Zea; species Zea mays. The sequence continues at coordinate 135,460,382 of NC_050104.1, forward strand.
ACTCTAACCATCTTCGCTGCCTCATATTCAACTCTGACTGAGTGAATATGTACTTCAGACTCTTGTGGTCTGTGTAAACATCGCATTTCTGTCCATACAGATAGTGCCTCCATATCTTCAGTGCGTGAACCACTGCTGCCAACTCTAGATCATGGATTGGGTAATTCTTTTCATGAACCTTCAGTTGTCGGGACGAGTAAGCCACAACTCTTCCCTCTTGCATCAACACACATCCCAAACCTATGTAACAAGCATCACAATACACCGAGAAGGGCTTGTGCACATCAGGCAAGACTAGGACAAGCGTTGTTGTCAACTTCTCTTTCAGCGCTTCAAAGGCCTCTTGACATTTCTGAGTCCACTTGAACTCAACCTTGTTTCCTAGCAACGCTGTCATTGGTTTCGCAATCTTCGAAAACCCTTCAATGAATCGCCGATAATATCCGGCCATTCCAATGAAACTCTTGATTCCTCGGGCATCTGTTGGCGCTTTCCAGTTCAGAATGTCTGCCACTTTCTTCGGATCCACAGCCAATCCTTCTTTGTTGATTATGTGACCCAAGAACAGGACTTCACTGATCCAGAACTCACACTTGCTCAACTTTGCATACGACTGGTGCTCTCGCAATCTCTGCAATACCATCCTCAAATGATCTGCATGCTCTTCTTCGCTTTGAGAATAAACCAGAATGTCATTGATGAATACAACCACAAACTTATCAAGATAATCCATGAACACACTGTTCATCAGATTCATGAAAAAGGCTGGCGCATTGGTCAAACCAAAAGACATCACTGTGAACTCATACAAACCATACTTGGTAATGAATGTCGTCTTCGGAATGTCCGAAGGTCGGATCCTGAGATGATGATAACCTGACCTCAGATCAATCTTGGAGAACACACTGGCTCCTCTCAACTGGTCGAACAGATCTTCTATTCTGGGCAAGGGATACTTGTTCTTGATCGTGACTCATTCAAAGCTTGATAATCGATACACATCCTTTTGGTGCCATCTTTCTTCTCCACAAACAAGACAGGAGCGGCCCAAGGCGAGGTGCTTGGCCGGATGTAACCTTTTTCTGATAGCTCATCAATCTGTTCCTTAAGCTCAACCAACTCTGGTCCGGATATTCTGTAAGCTCTCTTAAAGATAGGGGCGGTTCCAGGAAGAAGCTCTATGGCAAACTCAACTTTCCGCTCTGGTGGCATACCCGGTAAGTCCTTTGGAAACACATCTGGGAACTCGGACACAACCTTGATACTCTCGATTGGGTCTGCTTCACTGCTATCGACAGCCATCTGGTAACAACTTCCTTTCTTTGGCTCAGGCGGGATTAACTCTGTCACCACTTCCTCTCCTAGTGGGGACACCAACTTGATTGTCCTCTTATCACAACTGATAACTGCCTGATACTTATCTAGCCAATTCATCCCTAGGATGACATCTATTCCCTGAGTACCCATTACTATGAGGTTGGCAGGAAACACTATCCCCCTTATTTCCACACATACATTCAAACAAATGCTATCGGTTCGAATTCTACCACTGGCTGAGTCAATTTGAATGGGGGTTGACATGGTAGTAATTGGAAGATTATGTGCTTCTACCCATGATGCAGTAATGAAAGAATGCGTTGCTCCAGTATCAAATAACACTTCTGCCATATGGGAGTCGACTGGGAACATACCTACTATCATGTCGGGGGTCTCCTGAACTACTTCAGCCTCCAAGTGATTCAGTCTTCCATGATTGTAACGCGGCTGAGAGCGGTTGCCTGCTCTAGGCTGAGACGCATTCTGCTTTGCTGGGGCATTGGGGCCTGACTGCTGCTGGGCTGCCTTCTTCGGACATTGCATCACCCAGTGGCCTTGCTCTCCACAGTGGAAACATGCCCTGTTTCCAACCTGAGCTGGTGCTGCCTGACTGTTCTGCTGGTTTGCTGGGGCAGGAAGACGAGGTGCTTGCTGATTCTGCCTCTGAAACTGACCTCCTGACTGATTGCTCTGACGGATCTGATACTGGTGTTGAGGATACTGCCTTTGGAACTGCTGATGCTGCTGAGGTGGACGCTGGTTCTGCCTAAACTGTTGAGGTTGATTGCCTGAGAAACGAGGACGATTGCTGCTTCCAGGCTGGGGTCCACTGATCTTACACTTACGATCCTCCATCTCCTTACGCTTCCTCTCCGTCATGATTGCTCTGTCAATCAGGTGCTGGAATGTCGGGAAGGTGTGATTCATCAGTTGGTACTGAAGAGGGTCAACCAAGCCTCTCAGGAAACGGTACTGCCTCTTGGCGTTGGTGTTGACATCTTCAGGAGCATAGCGAGACAACTGCAGAAACCTGTCCCGGTACTCACTGACAGACAATGGCCCCTGCGTGAGGGCCAGGAAGTCCTCCTTCTTCACTGTCATCAGACCTGCAAGCACATGGTACTGACGAAAGCTTCCTCTGAACTCTTCCCAAGTGATGGTGTCGGGGTGGGCATGGGTGGCGAGGTAAGACTCCCAGCATGATTGGGCTGCTCCTCTCAACAGACGAGGACCATACAGGACTTTCTCCCTGTCATCGCACTGAGCGGTGTGCAACTCCCGCTCCACAGTGCGCAGCTAGTCTTCAGCATCCATGGGGTCAGAAGAATGAGTGAACGTTGGTGGATGACCTCTCATGAATTCAGCACGCTTGTCCCTGGGCATCTGAGGCATCTGAGGCTGAGGTGGGGCCTGTTGCTGTTGCTGCTGCTGCTGCTGAATGGCGGCCAGAGTCTGACTGATGGCTTGAACTGCCTGAGTCTGCATCAGAAACATCTGCTCGATCGACATCGGGGGCGGGGGCGGCAGGTGCTGTTGATGGGGCACCTCATCCTGCTGAGCGGCCCGCTCCTGCTGAGCACGCCTTCCTCCTCTGCGCCTGTTCTCTGACATCTGCAGAATGCAACCACACATCAGAACTGATCTGGCAAATCTTGCAGCATAAGAAAAGAGTATAGAATTCTTCAACAGCACTGAACAGATGAGCATCTTCACTGATCTCCAACACAGACCACACAGCTTCTTAGATAAAGAGGAAAGTGGAATAAAAGGTTTCCCAACTATATAGCTAACTCCATTAACATATAACAGGTAAACCATAATGCAGGGGATACCCACACTCTGGTGACAGTCATTACAAAGATCCAAACCAAACATAGTTCATCATGACAAACATAAATGCACAGGATATAGCAAACTACCCTGTCTAACTAAGACTAACTAAGAGCGAGACTAACGCTAAGACTGTAGCTTCTATGTATATAATTTGTATTAATTACAAGATCCAACTCTAACGATCTATGGTTCTAGATTTATCTTGGTCTTGCAGTCGGGGTTGCCATAAGGCTGGTGTAACACCCCTGGTGTTACTATAACTAAAACTTGAGCATGGCATCATACGCATTGGCATTGCATATGTTTGACACACCTAGAGTGCATTCACTAGGCAAAAATTTCAAACAAGTTGTATTGTTTTAATGTTTTGCAAATAGGACCCTGGATAGGAAGCTTTACCCTAAATAGGGATTAAAGGGGTAAGACTTAACCCAAATTGAGAAAACCTAAATACTTTAGGGAAAAAGTTATAAAATACCCCCAAAAATAAAGTTGAATCACATTTATACCCCTGGGATACCAGAAACCCTAATTGGAACCCTGGAAAACCCTAAAACTAAACCCTAGGGGCCTTTGTGCAAAATTGGTCCACTTTGGGACTAAAGTGCAAAAACCAAGTTAAATAAGTATCTTAAATCATTTGGGTCACAAATATGTGAGTTTGCAAGTTAAACCCTGAGATTTGGACTTAAATGCAAAATGGACCTCAATTGGGTTCTATTCTAAGTCTCAGATTTCAGTGATATTGGCTCAACTTTGGAGCCTTGTAACTTTCAAAGTATTGGATTTTTGCCATAGGTCACCACATCAAAATTGTAGCCTAATTATAGAAGAACAACTTTGCTTAAGAGTGCAAGCCATGTTCTTGTGAGAAGTTTGGAGATAATCAGGCCTGAAGTTAAGCTGTCAGGCTGATTCAGTCTAAAATTCAGATGTTCAGTGTAACAGAGCCATCTTTGGGGTTGAATTAAACCTTGATCTAGTGCTCAAATAGGTTTAATCCCTATAGTCGATTTGTAGCTGGTATGTAGCACTACAACTTTGGTGCAGAGACTTGGGCCTGTTGCCACATGAAATTGGAAGAAAACTCCCCTGCATATCGCTCTGTCAGACTGTCTAAACCGAGCTCGCCATGGTACAGTAGCTTGACTGGATCAGACTGCCAGCGCGGCTGTCCTCACCGCCGACGGATCCCTCCGCCGCGATCCGTGTCGCCGGCGTTTGGATTCGTGCACCGGACTTGTGGATAACCTCTCGGGGTAAAAGATCCTCATCGTCGTCAAGCTGGAAGCCACCTCGGTCGGCCGCAGTACTCCTCCCCTGGCTCACCGCCCACGGGTAAAGTGCTCACCGCTGCCATGCCCTCGCCGTTGGCCACCGCGTGTCCTAACCGCGCCATCGCATCGCCGTGATTCCCTACTGCCGTCCCATCAACGTCGATGAGCTCGCCACGGCTGGGAACACGTAACCACGACGCCAGACCTCTTCCTCATCTCCGGCCGCCTCCGCTATCCACTCAAATTGAGCGCCACCGCCCCGGGGATCTATAAATTGACCCCGCAGTGAGCTTCACCACATCCTCACGCACTCAGTCACCGCTAATCGCTTGCAGTCCTTCGCTAGAAGTCGCGAATTTTGGATTCGCCCCAAATCCACTCTCCGTTACCGTAAACTCACCTCACCGCGACCAGCCCTTTCCAGGTTAGCTCATCGCTCTCTCTCCCTCGTTTAAGCACTCTGATGACTCTGTGTTGCTTTCTGAGCCCTCAATTCAAACTAGGGGACCGCCAATCGTCGGGAACGCGACGATCTAGCCGCCGTGTTCTCGGTCACCGTGGCCAGAGCTCCTCAGTTAGTCTTTGATGCAATTAGTTTGGGGAAAGTGCTCCACTGGTCATGAATTTGGGTTAGTCCTAGTCTCGGCGCCGGTCATAGCCCTAATCGGCCGGTTCAGGACCTCGCCGGAGCCTCTCCGCGCATGAACACCGTCGGGGTCGTGTCGCGTGAAGGAATAGAAGTTGGAGGGTGTTTCTGTAAACAGTCAGCAACCCATAAAAACAGTAAGGGAACTTGTTTCCTGTTATCCAGAAACGCGAGGGCCCCTGTGCAAATCTGCCATCGCGCGCGGGTGTGCGGGCGCGCGCTGCGTTGTTGGGCCGGTTCGGGCCGGAATCAGCCCAGTACTATTCATCGGTTTCCTTTTTCTTTTTATTCCAGAGCCAAAACAATTTTAGAAAATGGTAGAAAAATGATAAAATTGTGAAACCAATTTTCCTAGGCTTGTTATTTTCCCTAGAATTTAATAAAAATAGTTTTGTGATTTGTAATGGAAATAAGAAATTTTAGGGTATTTAAAGTAGTTAAAAGTATTAGTTATGGATTTTTAGAAAATAATTGGCAAGTCCAAAAATGCCCAAACTATTTATGGGAACTTAAAACAATAATTAGAAGCCTTGGGTAGAGTTTAAATTGATTTGGACCATGTTTGATAACTAGAACCCAAAACCACCCCCCTGCCCTGTGAACTCCTTTACTGACTCTGAAACCCTAAGTTCTCGGAGTTCCGTGAAGGAAAGTTGTATTCAAGATTTAGATAATAAATCTTTATTATCTTCGCACTCTCATGCGCATTACATGGCATTCATTCTTATATATATATGGTTATGTTAGAACGTGAAGAAGAAATAGAAGTCACCGAAGAAAAGACACCACCACCCTCGGATTCTCAAGCAGGCAACTGCTTCTACTTCGATATTTGTGGATCCGAACCCGACTCACCTGTTAACGAAGGCAAGCCCCGGTGCATTCGCCACCTTCCTTGATGTTTTTAAAATCTTTCTCACTTGCTTGCTGCATTAGGTGATAGGAGTTGCTTGATAAAACAATTCCTGCATTACCTTCCTTGATCTTGATTACCCTCCTTGAAACCCTGTTTTTTTACAAAAAGGTTTTACTATGCTTAGTATTGCTTAGAAAAACAAAAGGATTTGTTTTACAAATGATGTTTGGCAAAGTGGGAGGGTTGTTTTCGAAAATAAAACTTGATGGTGAATCCATCACAGCCGTGATGGATTCAACATCGGAAAAGATGTACCTCTGCCACGTACCAAGTTTTTGGGTTAAAAGATTAAGCTAAGACCGGGCGGTTGACTTGCACGAGAAGAGAGTCTCAGTGTAGTGTCTCCGTCTGAGTCGATTAAGGACCGTCTCGATGTAGGCCTGCTGACCGAGGACCCTTTAACTGGTCACATGCCTCGTCATGGGTAAGCCTTGCCTCGGGTGGACTAAGGCCAGAATAAGATAACACGAAATGGGCGTGGAGCGGTGGCGAGAGTAGCGTGTACCCTCCGTGGCAAGAGGCTGGACGGTGGTGTATCTGTGCTCTCGGTTTGCGTGAACCTGATCTGGTCTTAAAAACCCCGGTGGCGGGTTGACATATGCAAGGGTTAAGTGCTACATATGTCGTGTGATTGGAGATCCTCAGCTGAGTATAATCGATTCGGATCGCCGTACCTCCGCGGTTATGGAGACTTGGCCACTGACTTACACGTAGCATTCCACTAAAGATGATGGGTTTTTGTTAAGAAATTGGCTAGTACAGGACCAGTGATTGAACTAGGGTAAAAAGAACTCTAGTTGCAGGTAATTGTACTTAACCTGACAAATAAAATTGGATTTTTAAGGATCCACTTTAGTAAGCATTTCTGCAAAACAGAGTCTTTGAATATTGAAAAGCCTTACCTTGACTCCCATATAACCAGCATATCCTTGAGAGTCTTTTCTTTAGTCGGGAAAGACTTTCTGAGTAATTCCATACTCAGGGTTTATCCCTTCGTTGTTTTTAGGTGAGGAAGTAGCAGATTTCTGTTGCTTCTGTGCCAAGGTGGTCCCTAAAGAAGAAAAACAAGACTGAAGTGCGGGAGGACTTGGTCCTCCACATAGAAATCTTTTGCTTAACACTTATCGGGAGGAGTTTGTGCCTCCCTTGGTTTGTATAATATTACTACTTAGCACTCACTTTTAGTTCTGGTCTGTAATAAAACAACTTGAGCTTGCTTTTAAAATAAATGTAAGTTATGTAATCGCTTCCGCAATTCTTTATCTCCGATGTTCTGTAATGTCTGCAAGACGGGTGAATCGTTCCTGGTAAGGTAAGGAAAGATACCGAACTTGTCAAGTAGTTCAGGGGCACCTACAGGGTTGTCTGAAGTCCGTTGGACAAGGACAGCTGTAGGTGGGCCTAATTACTTGGGAGGTTCCGTCACAGCTGGTATCGGAGCGTAGCCCTTCTTTGTAGATATTATGAGGCATCTTCAAAAGGATTTTCAAAAGTCTTACCTAAAAACTCTTTTCTCTTCTTACCTAAGGATTCTGAAGAGTCTATCTTAAAGACCAGATAGGAAGAGTGCAATGTATAGAAGGTTGAATCGACTAAGGTTGATTCTGTACTTACACATGCATCATGCTAAGAATTATACTAATAACATTTTCCCCTTAGAAAGATGCCGCCATGCACAAGGCTAACGACGCGCAAGTCAACTGGACCAATCGGTGTGCCCCGGCATCAACTGGCCCCTCGACATGAAAGCAGTAGCAGTGGGAGTAATGACCCCATAGGAGATCTTGAAGCCCGAGTGAGTCGACTTCAAGCGGCGCTGCAACACAGGACTGATGCTTGGGTCGCAGACGGAGATAGAATAAATGAACTAAGAAGGGACATCCGTCACCTGCAGGATCAGCTTGCTGATCGGGACTTAGCACTTGACTGGGCAGTACAGTCCCGTTTGCTGGCATGTGCTAAGGAAGCAAGGGCTCAGGCCCGAATCAAGGAACTTAGCTCAACTGTCGATGACCTGCAGGTCTATTGCAATATGTTGCATGAGGAAGTCCATGTACTATACTCGCAACTACACCCTAGTGCACCTGCACACCCTGCTGAGGCGGAAGCCGGACCCTCTCACGTTGCGGGACGCGCGCTGGGTGGGGAGTTAGACCTTTTTGAGCCCCCTCCTTCCATGAGGTTGGTTGACGTCTGGACTCCCACACCTGACGATGAGGCCGCCAAGAGTAATGGGCAGCAGGACTAATGGTGTAATAGAAGTAGAAGTAGTGTAGTGTATTGTAGGTTGTACTGGTGTATAATAGGTAATGCTATTGTATACTAAGTATTGTACCCTGTTGTAAGAGTCTTGAATCTGTAACATTACTTTTGGTAATGTAAAATGGAAGGCTTCTTTGGCATTTTATATTTATTTCAAATGTTCTTTGCCACAGATGCCGACCAGGACTCGAGGACAGGACGCAGCAGGAACTTCTGGGGGAAGGGATGTTACCCCAAACCCACCTCCGGTTCCTCCCACATTGGCCGAGGCGATTGCCGCCTTGGTGAATGCCACCGCAGACAATACCCGCTTTCTTAGGGAAATGGTGGGTCAACAGCAATTCCAGCAGCAGGCAGGAAGGGGTTATCAGCAAGGCCCCCGTGAAACCACCTATCTGGACTTCTCTGAAACCCGTCCACCCCTATTCGTCAAGGCAGAGGACCCGTTGGAAGCCGATGAGTGGATACAGGTTATTGAACAAAAGTTTGGTCTTCTCCGCTGTTCAGAAACGCAGAAGCCATTATTCGCAGCACAACAACTACGTGGCCCTGCCAGTACCTGGTGGGGAAATTTTGTGGCTATTCAACCTGTCAACCATCAAATCACCTGGGAAGAGTTTAAAGCAGCCTTCCGTGAGCACTACATACCCGAAGGTGTGCTGCATATGAAACAAGAAGAATTTATGCAGCTGAAACAAGGAGGAGATACCGTCAATCAGTATCTCAACAAGTTTAATCACCTGTCATAGTATGCCATCGACCAGGTGAATACTGATTTAAAGAAAAAGAACTGCTTTATGAGGGGTTTAAATGACGGTGTTGCAGAGAAAGATGGCCACATGTATAGATCTCACATATGGAAAGGCTGTCAGCACAGCCCTATCTGTTGAAGCAAAATACGCAAGTTCTGGGAAGAACAAGGGATTCGGTGGTGAGAGGCCTAATCAGGGCCAGGCAAAGAGGCAACGGCTTGTGATCCGGCCTTCAAGCCAAAATCACACTTTTTCTCGTCCACCCTCATTCCCTTTCAAACAGCCAATCATTATTCGCCCCAACAATACCCCCACTACCCCAAATCAGCCGAGTGCCCCGGGCACTCGATTCCCTGCCTTGCCCAGCTCTTCAACCGGGTGTTTCAATTGCGGCAAGTCAGGACATTTCATCAAAGACTGCCCATATCCTAAGCAAAATCAATCAAATGCTCCGCAAGGATCTGGGAGATCAGCTCAGCCCAAAGGAAATACTGTGGGGAAAAATACAAAGAAGACGGGGCGTGTATACTACACCCAAGTGGCCACTACACCAGAAGGAGAGCCGGTGATGATGGGTACGTTTCCCGTGGCCAGTCACCCTGCAATTATTCTTTTTGATTCTGGTGCTTCGCATACGTTCATTAGCAAGAAATTTGTGGAGCAACATCACATTGCATGCCATGAATCAAAAGAGGGATTTAAAATTCATTCACCTGGGGGACACATTTTTACTAGAGAAGTGGCCTATGAAGTGCCAGTAACAATGGCCGGACGGAACTTTCCTGCTAACATGATTGTTCTAAAAGGCCAGGATATAGATGTAATTTTGGGTATGAATTGGTTAACCCAACACAAGGCAATTCTCAACACTGAACTCAGAACCGTCAGGTTGAGCTATAATCAAGAAGAGATTCTTTTGTCTCTCCCCGTAACCAATCCAGCCAAAGCTTCTGGTAGAATATATGAAGCCATTGTACCGGAGATCAAGAACATTCCGGTAGTATGTGAGTTTCCAGATGTATTTCCGGAAGATTTGCCTGGACTGCCCCCTGAAAGAGATGTAGAATTCGTAATTGAGCTAAAGCCCGGTACGGCTCCCATCTCCCGAAGATCGTACCGTATGCCCCCTAATGAGTTGTCGGAATTGAAGATTCAATTACAAGATCTACTGAATAAGGGATTCATCCGGCCAAGCTCGTCTCCATGGGGTTGCCCCGCCATTTTTGTTAAGAAGAAGGATCAAACCTTGCGAATGTGCGTGGATTATTGACCCCTGAATGAGGTCACCATCAAGAATAAGTACCCTCTTCCAAGGATCGACATCTTATTTGATCAACTGACTGGGGCGAGGGTATTTTCCAAAATTGATCTCAGGTCGGGCTATCACCAAATCCGTATTCGGCCCGAGGATATACCGAAGACCACGTTTACTACGCGGTACGGATTGTTTGAATACCTGGTAATGTCTTTCGGGCTCACAAATGCTCCTGCCCACTTCACCTATTTGATGAACTCGGTGTTCATGCCCGAGTTGGACAAGTTCGTGGTGGTCTTCATCGACGATATCTTGATATATTCTAAAAATGAAGAGGACCATGCTCAGCATCTACGGATTGTATTGACGCGCCTGAGGGAACATCAGCTGTATGCCAAGTTCAGCAAGTGCGCGTTCTGGCTGGAGGAAATTCAATTTTTGGGGCACGTGTTATCGGCTAAAGGAATTGCGGTAGATCCTAGCAAGGTCAAAGATATTCTGGAGTGGAAACCCCCAACCACTGTTCACCAGGTCCGGAGTTTTCTTGGACTTGCTGGATATTATCGCAGATTCATACCAGATTTTTCTAAGCTTGTGAAGCCAATCACAAGTTTATTGAAGAATGACATTAAGTTCACTTGGTCTTCTAAGTGTAATGAAGCCTTTGAGCAATTGAAGACATTATTAACCACTGCTCCGGTATTAGCTCAACCAGACATCACTAAGCCTTTTGATGTATATTGTGATGCGTCAGGCAGTGGACTCGGCTGTGTATTAATGCAAGAGGGCCGAGTAATTGCATATGCTTCAAGGCAGTTGCGCCGACATGAGGAGCATTACCCAACTCATGATCTGGAGCTAGCTGCTGTGGTTCATGCCCTGAAAATTTGGCGTCACTATCTGCTGGGAAATATCTGTCACATATATACAGATCATAAAAGTTTGAAGTACATTTTCACCCAGTCAGAATTAAATATGAGGCAAAGACGATGGCTTGAGCTTATTAAGGACTATGAACTGGAGATCCATTATCACCCAGGCAAAGCCAATGTGGTGGCAGATGCACTGAGCCGTAAGGCTTCCTGCCACTGTCTTATGGTGAAGACCTCTGACAACACTTTGTGTCAAGAGATGGAAAAGCTAAACCTGGGGATAATCCAACAAGGGACTCTAAATCAGCTAAAGCTTGAGTCAATCATTTTGCAAAGGATAATTGATGCTCAAAAGGATAATCTGGGTATGAAGCACATACGAGAGAAGATAAGGGCTAGAGTAGCCAAATGTTTCAAGGAAGACGATCAAGGTGTGATATGGTTTAAAAACCACATAGTAGTGCCAAAGAACGAAGAACTCCGCCAGCAAATTCTTGATGAAGCACATCTTAGTCGTTATTCTATTCATCCCGGAAGCACTAAGATGTACCAAGACTTAAAGCAACATTACTGGTGGACAAAGATGAAGATCGAAATTGCACGCTATGTGGCTAAGTGTGACACTTGCAGACGTGTCAAGGCCATACACATGAAAACTGCTGGTCCATTACAGTCGCTACCAATACCGACATGGAAATGGGAAGACATAAGTATGGACTTTATTGTGGGATTGCCCAGGACCGCAAAGGGGTATGACTCTATCTGGGTGATTGTTGATCGACTTACAAAGATTGCTCACTTTCTGCCGGTCAAGACAGATTCCCCGGTTACGGTCTATGCCCAATTATACATTGCTCGTATTCTTAGTCTGCATGGTGTTCCGAAGACCATAGTGTCGGATCGTGGACCTCAATTTGTAGCCAAGTTTTGGGAAGCGCTTCACAAATCCTTGGGTACTAAGTTGCTCCACAGTTCGGCCTATCATCCCCAAACAAGTGGACAGACTGAGAGGGTTAATCAAATACTCGAAGATATGTTGCGAGCATGCGTTCTGGACTTCTCACCGAAATGGGATGAATGTTTGCCTTTGGCGGAGTTTTCATATAATAATAGCTATCAAGAAAGTATCAAGATGGCACCCTTCGAAGCTTTATATGGACGACGATGTCGTACTCCGCTAAATTGGTCTGAACCTGGGGAAAGGTGCTTCTTTAGGCCTGATATGGTGATGGAGGCCGAGGAAAAGGTTCAGAAAATTATTCATAATATGAAGAAAGCACAAGCTCGTCAGAAGGGTTATGCAGACAAACGGCGAAGGCCCTTGTATTTTCTTGAAGGGGACTACGTCTACTTGAAGGTTTCACCAATGAAGGGAGTATCGCGTTTCGGGATAAAAGGGAAGCTTGCACCCAGGTACATTGGTCCATTTCCTATACTTGAAAGATATGGGCCAGTGGCATACCGATTCCAACTACCCGAAACATTGTCTGCTGTGCATAATGTGTTCCACGTGTCACAATTGAAGAAGTGTCTTCGGGTTCCCGATCGAACCATTAAAGTAACAGATGTTGTCCTTGAACCGGACTTGACATACTCTGAGCACCCTATTCGAGTCTTGGATCAAAAGGACACGGTTACCCGGAGAAAAACTCTCAAGTTTTATAAGATACAGTGGAACCAGCATTCTGAAGATGAGGCTACATGGGAAACTCAAGACTTTTTAGATAAGAATTTCCCAGGCTTTTTAGCCTCTTGTAAACTGTAAAGCCTGTATAACTGTGTAATACAGAAGTGACCCCCACATCACCCCTGCCTTGTACCAGAAATAAGGAAATAAAAGTATTCCGCGTTTCCTTTTCCATTACTTACCCTAGGACTTTTAATCTCGGGACGAGATTCTTTTATGGGGGGAAGGATGTAACACCCCTGGTGTTACTATAACTAAAACTTGAGCATGGCATCATACGCATTGTCATTGCATATGTTTGACACACCTAGAGTGCATTCATTAGGCAAAAATTTCAAACAAGTTGTATTGTTTTAATGTTTTGCAAATAGGACCCTACATAGGAAGCTTTACCCTAAATAGGGATTAAAGGGGTAAGACTTAACCCAAATTGAGAAAACCTAAATACTTTAGGGAAATAGTTATAAAATACCCCCAAAAATAAAGTTTAATCACATTTATACCCCTGGGATACCAGAAACCCTAATTGGAACCCTAGAAAACCCTAAAACTAAACCCTAGGGGCCTTTGTGCAAAATTGGTCCACTTTGGGACTAAAGTGCAAAAACTAAGTTAAATAAGTATCTTAAATCATTTGGGTCACAAATATGTGAGTTTGCAAGTTAAACCCTGAGATTTGGACTTAAATGCAAAATGGACCTCAATTGGGTTCTATTCTAAGTCTCAGATTTCAGTGATATTGGCTCAACTTTGGAGCCTTGTAACTTTCAAAGTATTGGATTTTTGCCATAGGTCACCACATCAAAATTGTAGCCTAATTATAGAAGAACAACTTTGCTTAAGAGTGCAAGCCATGTTCTTGTGAGAAGTTTGGAGATAATCAGGCCTGAAGTTAAGCTGTCAGGCTGATTCAGTCTAAAATTCAGATGTTCAGTGTAACAGAGCCATCTTTGGGGTTGAATTAAACCTTGATCCAGTGCTCAAATAGGTTTAATCCCTATAGTCAATTTGTAGCTGGTATGTAGCACTACAACTTTGGTGCAGAGACTTGGGCCTGTTGCCACATGAAATTGGAAGAAACTCCCCTGCAAATCGCTCTGTCAGACTGTCTGAACCGAGCTCGCCATGGTACAATAGCTTGACTGGATCAGACCGCCAGCGCGGCTGTCCTCACCGCCGACGGATCCCTCCGCCGCGATTCGTGTCGCCGGCGTTTGGATTCGTGCACCAGACTTGTGGATAACCTCTCGGGGTAAAAGATCCTCATCGTCGTCAAGCTGGAAGCCACCTCGGTCGGCCGCGGTACTCCTCCCCTGGCTCACCGCCCGCGGGTAAAGTGCTCACCGCCGTTGTGCCCTCGCCGTTGGCCACCGCATGTCCTAACCGCGCCATCGCATCGCCGTGATTCCCTACTGTCGTCCCATCAACGTCGATGAGCTCGCCACGGCTGGGAACACGTAACCACGACGCCAGAACTCTTCCTCATCTCCGGCCGCCTCCGCTATCCGCTCAAATTGAGCGCCACCGCCCCGGGGATCTATAAATTGACCCCGCAGTGAGCTTCACCACATCCTCACGCACTCAGTCATCGCTAATCGCTTGCAGTCCTTCGCTAGAAGTCGCAAATTTTGGATTCGCCCCAAATCCACTCTCCGTTACCGTAAACTCACCTCACCGCGGCCAGCCCTTTCCAGGTTAGCTCATCGCTCTCTCTCCCTCGTTTAAGCACTCTGATGACTCTGTGTTGCTTTCTGAGCCCTCAATTCGAACTAGGGGACCGCCAATCGTCGGGAACGCGACGATCTAGCCGCCGTGTTCTCGGTCACCGTGGCCAGAGCTCCTCAGTTAGTCTTTGATGCAATTAGTTTGGGGAAAGTGCTCCACTGGTCATGAATTTGGGTTAGTCTTAGTCTCGGCGCCGGTCATAGCCCCAATCGGCCGGTCCAGGACCTCGCCGGAGCCTCTCCGCGTGTGAACACCGTCGGGGTCGTGTCGCGTGAAGGAATAGAAGTTGGAGGGTGTTTCTGTAAACAGTCAGCGGCCCATAAAAACAGTAAGGGAACTTGTTTCCTGTTATCCAGAAACGCGAGGGCCCCTGTGCAAATCTGCCATCGCGCGCGGGTGCGGGCGCGCGTTTCCTGCGTTGTTGGGCCGGTTCGGGCTGGAATCAGCCCAATACTATTCATCGGTTTCCTTTTTCTTTTTATTCCAGAGCCAAAACAATTTTAGAAAATGGTAGAAAAATGATAAAATTGTGAAACCAATTTTACTAGGCTTGTTATTTTCCCTAGAATTTAATAAAAATAGTTTTGTGATTTTTAGTGGGAATAAGAAATTTTAGGGTATTTAAAGTAGTTAAAAGTATTAGTTATGGATTTTTAGAAAATAATTGGCAAGTCCAAAAATGCCCAAACTATTTATGGGAACTTAAACAATAATTAGAAGCCTTGGGTAGAGTTTAAATTGATTTGGACCATGTTTGATAACTAGAACCCAAAACCATCCCCCTGCCCTGTGAACTCCTTTACTGACTCCGGAAACCCTAAGTTCTCGGAGTTCCGTGAAGGAAAGTTGTATTCAAGATTTAGATAATAAATCTTTATTATCTTCGCACTCTCATGCGCATTACATGGCATTCATTCTTATATATATATGGTTATGTTAGAACATGAAGAAGAAATAGAAGTCACCGAAGAAAAGACACCACCACCCTCGGATTCTCAAGCAGGCAACTGCTTCTACTTCGATATTTGTGGATCCAAACCCGACTCACCTGTTAACGAAGGCAAGCCCCGGTGCATTCGCCACCTTCCTTGATGTTTTTAAAATCTTTCTCACTTGCTTGCTGCATTAGGTGATAGGAGTTGCTTGATAAAACAATTCCTGCATTACCTTCCTTGATCTTGATTACCCTCCTTGAAACCCTGTTTTTTTACAAAAAGGTTTTACTATGCTTAGTATTGCTTAGAAAAACAAAAGGATTTGTTTTACAAATGATGTTTGGCAAAGTGGGAGGGTTGTTTTCGAAAATAAAACTTGATGGTGAATCCATCACGGCCGTGATGGATTCAACATCGAAAAAGATGTACCTCTGCCAGGTACCAAGTTTTTGGGTTAAAAGATTAAGCTAAGACCGGGCGGTTGACTTGCACGAGAAGAGAGTCTCGGTGTAGTGTCTCCGTCTGAGTCGATTAAGGACCGTCTCGATGTAGGCCTGCTGACCGAGGACCCTTTAACTAGTCACATGCCTCGTCATGGGTAAGCCTTGCCTTGGGTGGACTAAGGCCAGAATAAGATAACACGAAATGGGCGTGGAGCGGTGGCGAGAGTAGCGTGTACCCTCCGTGGCAAGAGGCTGGATGGTGGTGTATCTGTGCTCTCGGTTTGCGTGAACCTGATCTGGTCTTAAGAACCCCGGTGGCGGGTTGACATATGCAAGGGTTAAGTGCTACATATGTTGTGTGATTGGAGATCCTCAGCTGAGTATAATCGATTCGGATCGCCGTACCTCCGCGGTTATGGAGACTTGGCCACTGACTTACACGTAGCATTCCACTAAAGATGATGGGTTTTTGTTAAGAAATTGGCTAGTACAGGACCAGTGATTGAACTAGGGTAGAAAGAACTCTAGTTGCAGGTAATTGTACTTAACCTGACAAATAAAATTGGATTTTTAAGGATCCACTTTAGTAAGCATTTCTGCAAAACAGAGTCTTTGAATATTGAAAAGCCTTACCTTGACTCCCATATAACCAGCATATCCTTGAGAGTCTTTTCTTTAGTCGGGTAAGACTTGCTGAGTAATTCCATACTCAGGGTTTCTCCCTTCGTTGTTTTTAGGTGAGGAAGTAGCAGATTTCTGTTGCTTCTGTGCCAAGGTGGTCCCTAAAGAAGAAAAACAAGACTGAAGTGCGGGAGGACTTGGTCCTCCACATAGAAATCTTTTGCTTAACACTTATCGGGAGGAGTTTGTGCCTCCCTTGGTTTGTATAATATTACTACTTAGCACTCGCTTTTAGTTCTGGTCTGTAATAAAACAACTTGAGCTTGCTTTTAAAATAAATGTAAGTTATGTAATCGCTTCCGCAATTCTTTATCTCCGATGTTCTGTAATGTCTGCAAGACGGGTGAATCGTTCCTGGTAAGGTAAGGAAAGATACCGAACTTGTCAAGTAGTTCAGGGGCACCTACAGGGTTGTCTGAAGTCCGTTGGACAAGGACAACTGTAGGTGGGCCTAATTACTTGGGAGGTTCCGTCACAGCTGGCGTCCACGCCGAGGTGAGCGGTACGGGTGCTGAGTCCCGACGGGAGCGGGGGAACCATCAACCAGGTGACGACGTTCCTCGCGCTCAGCCCGCAGTAGGGCGATCTCAGCACGAGCCCTACTCAGCTCGTCTAATGCATGGTCCAGCTCCGTGTTTAGCACGGCGGCTAGGTTGACTGTGCTGCTCAGCCTAGGATTGCCCTCACCGACAGGTGAGACAGTCACGCCTCCTGTGCTGCCAGATGGACAGTGGGGGTAATACTTCAGGTCAAGACCGTCAGCTACCCCACCGAGAACCGAGCAGTAGTGCGAAAGCGCACGCCGTGCAGCATCTTGCATGGCTGCCTCAGCTGAGTCCCGCTCAGAGATAGAATAGTGCTCTGAGCAGGCCTCCGCACCCTGGAGACTGTTCTCCGGACGGCGCACCAAGCAGGTCGCCTCCCAGCGGTCCGGGTAGACCCCGCGACTATGCTGGTAGACCACACAAAGATACTCGATGGACCAAGTACACCGGTTAAGTGCCCGATGTAGCAGGGTGTCGAGCGCATCATGGAAGTGACACCCGCGAGCAGCGTCGCGAGTGATCGGTCGAGCAACCCATCCTTCCGGCTCATGGTCAGCAGAGAAGTCGGTGTCGTGGCTCGAGCTGTAGTCGCCACCTCCGTCGTCTGGGTCTCCTCTAGCAGCTACTCCAGAGGCTGCGGCGCCCAGTGGTGGTGCAGGGGGCGCCTCCAGGGGAAGCATAGGGGAGCAGCTCCTCACAGACTCTATCTCCTGTTGGAACGAGAAAGAAGAGCCCTGCTGCTCCTGTCGTCGACGTTCCTGCTCCTCATGCAGGCGGTGGTGCAGTCTCTCCAAGTGGCTGGATTGTCCGACCACGGGACGGCGAAGCGGACGCTCAGCAAGGCGGGAGGGTAAGAAGGGGATGACGGACTTTCGTGCAGTGTGTCTAAGACGAGCCATCTACAAAAGACACCGCAAGCAAAAGAGTGAGAACAGAATTAATATGACCAGCAAATAATGAACCATAAGTAAATGAAGGATTAGAATAAAACACAATTTTCAGCAAGGTATAATATATAGTAGAACATAGGTTTGGTCGGTATGACCAACTTTTGAAGGGATATCAAAGTCAAGGCAGGGACAGAGGTCTATAGTCCTTAGAACGACCATTCTATTCTAGGTTAGTGGTCCTACAGTCAGCACGGCTCTGATACCACTTATGTCACACCCGGTTTTAGAAGGCAAACCGAATGTGAACCATGTACGTGCCAGGATCAGTTATTCACGTACACATCAGTTACATAACATGGACATCATCACACAGTGCTCAAAATAGTATTAAAAGGGAAATAATAGTCGATTACATCATACGTCTGAGACGTCCATATAGTCCTTACAATAAATCAAAGTGCGGAAAAGAAACGTAGGTAAACGCGGCCTTCACAGGCAACCGACTGGGGGTTGCCGCTAACCCACGCCTAGAACTCGTCGTAGTCTTGGAACTCCTGGAAGTCTCCTTCCATAGCTCCATCTTCGCCTGAGCAGTGGTTGCAATGCTGACAACCTGGGGATGGGGGGGGGGGGTTTGGTGTGTAGAGCAAGGGTGAGTACACATCAACATACTCAGCAAGTATCTTGTTTGGCTGTAGTGGACTAGCTTTATGTGGGGATAAGTCAAGCAGTTGCTTTTAGTTGGTCAGATTATTATTTACTAATAGAAAGCCAAGTTTTAGCATTAACCCAAGTTATTAGCCTGATATACCCTTTCCAAACGGAAAGAATACCACTTACCAGCACCATAGTCATAACCAAAACCATCGATCTCATTGCCACCTGTAAACCAAAGTGTCTCTGATCAAGTACCACTAATCACTGGAGCTCCCTTGGCCGCTCATAACCGCGAGCACGGCTGATATATCAGTTTTCGAACACTCTGCAGAGGTTGTGCACTTTACCCACAAGCCGTGATTCCCTTTCTGCCCAGAGAGAGCTACTCCCCATTGACCACTACCTAGGTGGCCTAGCAGGGCATCACTACGTAGCCTTTACAAAGATTCCCCGGGGCTGTAGCCACCCGTTAGGTTTCCTAAATGCACCGCACTCCTCCCCAAGGGGCGAACCCAAACTTGGCAGAGCGAGCCGCATACACCGAGCCCCATTGACGACACAACGGCTAAGCGAACTACACCCCAGATCCTCTAATTATTCAGCTAAGGGCATCCCATTCCACCCTCATGGTTGCACTGTTTTCCCGGGCGGTCATCCAAAGAACAGGTCCTTACGGAGAGGCACTCGAGAAACCGCTCGAGCCCCCTTAAAGGCCACAAGTACAACATCATAATAAGAGAAGGGAAAACAGCGTATCATAGATAATCTCATCATGTTCATTGATTAGAGTTTGAGCAATAGCATAAAGCTAAACAATAATAATCCAACCCAAATAGGTAAACAAGGATATGGATAACAAAAGCTAGTCAATCCTTAGGCATAAAAGTGTAATGCAGGAGGTGAATTAAAGAATGTATAGGACAGAGATAGGTCAAGGGACACTTGCCTCCACCAACCGACTGCTGCTCAGGGGCTTCTCCTGCGAGTTCCTTGGGCTCTTCAATTAGATCGTTCTCTATGCGATTGCAAGCATACACACATCCATCCATTCAAATTAGGAAACAAACAGTACACCATACAGGAGAACAAATAAAGTATATATGCTTATAATATCACATACGATAATGAATTTACCTTGGTTAGAAAGAGGCGGGGAAAGGTCTCGCGAGGGTTAAGGCTTATACTCGAGGCGCACTACGGGTAAACGAATAACTAGACGTTACGTGCTCTAATTCCAATTGGTTCTAACAAAAGAATTAGCTACATGCACTAATGTAAACGTGGCCACTTTTAGTAGATTAACGTTGAATAAGATAGATGATTAGCTATACAAATTAACTAACGTAACCAATTTCCAAATTGAGACTCCTATCTTATTAATATAAACACGTGATTAGCGTGCATAGGACATGGGGGGTAGACGGGGCGTGACGGGTCATGCCAAGGCACGCGCACTATGCGGGCACGCGCGCGAGGCCGCACGCACACGCCACGAACTAGCCGTGCGCACGTCGGGGCCGTACGCTAGCCAAGCTCAAAGCTGCGCGCCATAGGCACGCTGGGCCGAGCTCAAGGCCACGCCGGGGCCGTCACGACGCGAGCAAGGCACGGCGGGGCGAGCAGGCAAGCACGGACGGGGCGAGGACACGGCCGGGCGAGGCCGGGCGCGGGGGCGGGCGGTCGAGCCAGGGCGCGGGGCGGCCGAGCTCGCCGGGGGGCGGCCGAGCTCGCCGGGAGGCGGCCGAGCCGGGGCGGGGCCGAGCGCGGGACGGGGCGGGGGCTCGCCGAAGCGGCCGGGCGCAGGCTCGCCGGAGGCGAGGCGGGGCGGCGCGGGGTCGCCGAGCCGGGGGCGGCCGAGCACGGGACCGGCGCGGGGAGGGGCTGGGCGGGCGCGGCCGGGGTCGGGGACGAGCGGCGCGGCCGGGCGCGGGTGGCCGGGGCCGGAACCGGGGTGGCCGAGGGCGGCCGGGCGCGGGGCCGAGCGGGGCTCGCGCGGGGGCGGGGGACGCCGGCGCGGGACGGGGGGCGCCGGGGCGACCGAGCCGAGCGGCCGGGCGGGCGAGGTCGGGGCCGGGGCCGAGCTCGCCGGGGCCGGGGGCGAGCGCGCCCATGGCGCAGGGGAGGGCGCCGATGGGAGGGAAGGAGGAGGGAGGGGAGGAGAGGAGGGAGGAGGGGGGGGGAAGAAGCCTCACCGGAGGGGAGGACGGCGCGGCGGCGGCGCGGGGGTTGGGAGAGGGCGGCGGCGGCTAGGGTTAGGGTGAGGGAGAGAGAGAGGGGATGACGGGTGGGGTCCGCGGGGAGGATTTTTGGAAAAAAGAAAAGGGGAGGGGGCGGTTGGGCCGGCTGGGCCCAAAAGGGGGGGGGCGCGCGGCTGGGCCACCAGGCCGGCCCACGGCGGGGAGGGGCGGCTGGGCCGCCGCGGGGCCCACGCGGGAAGGGGAGGGGGGCGGCTGGGCCGCTTGGGCCAAGGGGAAGGGGCGGTTGGGCCAAAAGGGGAGAAGGGGGGAGAGAGAAAAAAGAAAAGGCTTTTCTTTTTCTAATTTCCACAATTTCTTATATGCCTAATTCTCCACTTCACTCAACCACAAACAAAAGAGTGCATAATCCGGCATGATGCAACAAACAAAAATAGTTCTAGGTTTTGGTTACACAAGATGTCGAGCTAATTCTCGCTATAACTTTTAGAAAATATCAAGGCTTAGCGAGAAGAAAAGGGAAAAAGGAAAGAGTAACGCCTGAATTTGGTGTGAGAAAAGAAGAAAAAAATCTACCCCCAAATTCAGGGCGTTACAAGATGATATACTCCAAGGTATCAACAGTGAGTCCGAACCCCACGGGAAAGTGCCGGACCCCTGTATATATAGACCGGACCTCTGGGTAAGGTCCAGGACCTCCATGGGCGCAAACCGGACCCCTAGGATGGGTTCCGGACCCCTCTGTGTGTGGTCCGGCCTACTCACAGCAGGGTCCCAGGATTCTGGGACAAAGAATACCCAGACCTTAATCAAGGCCAGGCAGGGGTCTGGAGCCGACACGTGTCCGGACCATACTGTGTACGCTTCTGCTCCCCGCTCAGGCGGAGCCCCGATGCTGCCATGTGGCATGGTGCATGTGACGTAAGCCAACGGGCAGAGCCTGACGTAAGGTCTCTGGGCTGCGTGGCCTCTACATTTATTGTGGATAAGGCGCGCCGCCTGTCCAATCCACTGGCAGGAGATGTGCCGCCTCGGCATTTAATGAGCCCTATCCATTCCACTGGCAGGCGATGTGCCGCCTCCGCATTAAATGAGACATGTCCATTCCGCGGGCAGGCGGCGACCAGTCCATTCCGCAGGCGGCGTGCCTGTCCATTCCACTGGTAGGCAGTATGCCCATGCAGCCGTGTGCACTACGCTCATCATCACTCGCGTGTTACCGAGGAAGCAGCCGCGACATATCAATATTGTATGGACTACGGACATTATGGCGCTCGGAGATCGCGCAGGCGTTACAAGCATTAGTTACTTCCTTCCATTTTGCCCCTGGGCCCACATGTCGGGGCTCAGTATCCTTGTATGTGCCTCCCTTGAGCTATTAAAGGGAAGACACACAACGTTGCAAGGCAGACCCAACTCAAATTCACACAGACACTCAGACTCACAAGTTCATACAAGGTCTCGAGCTCACAGACTCAATACTACGCACAGTGGAGTAGGGTATTACGCTCCGGCGGCATGAACCACTCTAAACCCTTGTGTGTTCTTGTGTTCATCCCGAATCCACCTAGCAGGCAAAACGCTTAGGCCCCATCCTCATCTTAGGATTTAGGGCGGGTGCGTTCCGCCGCCCGACCGGAGAATTTCCTCTCCGACAATATCCTTGCTCCCCCGAATGTGGTCTTGCCTTGTCTTATCATTTAAGTACCTTTTGAAACTTCTTTATTAAATTATAATTCCTCCGAATCTCTAATTTATTTATGAACTAAACCGTGAGAAATAAAAAAATGGAGAGAGTATTTCATTTAATTTCCCGCAAACGTATTAGTGCAGGCGAGAATGGCCTATGCTGTCGGCCACCGAGTTGCGCAGCCGCATTTCACAAGGTAACATATTCCTGTACCTGTACACGCCCGCGGTCTCACTATCAAGCAGTTGCACATCCCACATGACAATTTGACTCGAAGAACCTTTTTGCCATTCAATTTTTAAAACACGACATTTCTCAGATCCATAACTCCGATTCATGAACCATTTGATGTTGGATCTTTTATGGGATTGGCCCATTTATTGAATAAACTCTATGGTGTGTAATGGTGGAGAATACCAATAGTACCATATTGGAAGTCCAAGGGTCTTTTGGCTTAACTTATATGGTGTGAATTATTCTACTTAATTTGAGAAGTCAAGAAATGGACAAGGGCGTGCCACACGCGCGCGCACGCCGCCGCCGCCGCCGGCCGGGCGTGGCAGGCAGCGAGCGGGCGTGGTGTGGTTGTGTTAATTTTTAGCACTCATTAACCGTGGGAGTTTCAACTCCAGGTTAAGTGTAACACCCGGATTTTAGGGGTCCAAAACCCGGGCGTAAACATAATCACCAGGTGTGCTGGGACCAAGTCTCACACATATGATGAATCATGGCACAGGATCGAATGTCACATCTTTACTATTTAACAGGAGTTCTATACAAAATAAATAAGTAATTACATTATAAGGAGACAACGGTCCAGCAACCCAAAGTTGACTGGGAGACGACGGCCTAGATCTCTCACGAACTCATCGCAGCATCCTCCAAGCGCTTCATCCTGTGGTACCTGCTCTTGACCTGTGGGGGGGTGTGAGACAGCAAGAGTGAGCTCACATACGTTCATCGCTCAACAAGTTGTGGGGAATAATGTGAATGAACTCGCCAAAGGCGGGAGCTCATGTGAAGTGTAAGGCTTACCAAAGAGGATGGTTAGAGCTGAGCATTGCTTTTAAAGTTGGTCAAAATTTTATTAGCAATTACTAAGTATAAGTAAATACCAACCCAATTAAGTAGTAGAACAAAGTAACAACATCACCTGCGATGCAATGCATATGACAAATTGAATTTAGTTCCATAAATTAATCATCAGAGAGTCCTGAGCTGCTCATGACCGTGAGCTCGGCTAGTATACCAGTTTTACACTCTGCAGAGGTGGTACCCTTTACCCACAAGTCATGTTACCCATCTGCCAAGGGATCGCGACTTCCCATACACCTCTACCGAGGAGGCGAGGCAGGGTAACACTACGAGGCCTTTACAAAGTTCCACTAGCTTCAGAAAACCCGCTACAGTTTATAGGAAGCTCCAATGCAGGAATCCCTTGCAGGACCGCCATCGCAGCAAAATCCTCCCGAGGGCCTCCCTACACTGACCACTCCCCTACTGCCCTTGCCCCTTTCGGGTAAGGTAGTCCTCCACTAGCTTTCCTAATTAGTCAGCCAAGGGCGTCCCATTAAACCCTTGTGGTGGCACGTGGTTCTCAAGTTAAGCTCTATGTTCCAATTAACATTTTAATGATCTTGTCATGAACATAAATAGAATAACAACATAATTGGAACATAGATATAATGAAATATTAACCCAAAACCATATAAAGTAGTAGCAGAACTACCCAAGTGATTCAGGGGTAAACAAGGTATTTAGGATGAACAAACTAGGGTGACATATTGGGTCCCATCAAAATTAACCTATGCAGATCATTATGATTAATCAGAACATGAGTAGGTAAAAGAAGTGATCAAGGGCACAACTTGCCTGGGACTTGAGATTCCAGGTACCAACTTGCTCTTCAGGTGGCTCGTAACCTCGCACTAGTCGTAGCAATACAAACAAACATGGTATAGATAAAATTAACATCACACCAAACATAAGAATACACTGCGTAAAAATAATCTACGCGCTGCTACGAGACTAACGCAACTTGAACGGATCAAATCAGAGTTAAAACGGAGAAGATACGAATTTCCTAAGGTTTTATTAATTAAGAGATAAATTTTTAATACCATTTTCATGTTAAAACAGAGACACAGGGTGATAAACAACATTATTAAAAAAAATTATAGGAATTGGAATGCACCAGTTTGGACAACATTATGAATTTTCTATGAATTAAACAATATCTAGCATTTATTTTTGCATTAATAATCATTTTCTAATTGCTTTTACTGGATTTTATAATTCTCTGGACTGGGCACAAGATAACCAGATAGCACAGGGGCTAACCCGCAAAAAGTCTCAAGACTCAGATCTATCGTATGATGGACGGCGGGTTTATTTGGTTAAAACAGGGGGTCTCCTTAGCAAAATGGCACCGCGAAGGGGTATCGTTGAATGGTGGCCGACCGATCTAAACCAAGGGCTCAGATTAGATCACCACACTCGTGAACCGGTACGCACTACTAGTCATCGGATCAAGATCCTACGGCTACGATGAAAACAAAGTCATAAACTCCCATGGCCGTTGATGTGCCCACCGACGGACCCGATCAACCGATTGAATCGATCCTGCCCAATCTAATCGCGGCCGCCCACACATCATCCAACGGCACGCACGGATTCCCCCATCCTTCTCTACTTCCCCGCGCATGTAAACACCTTGACCCAATCCCAGCCGTTGGTGGCAGGATCGATGGACAAGGGACGCCTCCTACCTAACGACGCCCAGACACGGACGAGCGCCCCAACGAATACGGCGGCGACTCGCCGGAGCCATCCCCCGATGGCGCACCAGAGCACCGTTTTTTCTATCCAAGAGGCGCAATACGACGAGAGGAGACTGGTAAACCGCATGGAGGTTGTCTTACCTCAGATCGAGCGCCGGGAGGGGCTATCCACGTGATGAGGCGGTCACGCGGCGGATACTGGATTCCGGCAAGGAATTGAAGAGCTTCCGGTGATCTTCACAGCGTACTGGGGCCACGGCCACCACCAGAGCCATCCGCCGAAGCTTTCTAGCCACAAATCGAGGCCGTGACGACGGTGAGGCTGTGGATCTACGTCGGCGGCCCGCTTTCTAGCTTTTTCCCCACGGCGGCCATGGCGGCCGGAATCTCCTCTTCTCAGCACACGGCAACGAGCTATATCACGGTGCACCGATTAGAGCAGGCGAGAAGGGGGAAAAAGCATGGTTCGATTTATACACCGGCGGCGAAGTCCGAGCGGAGAAAAAGGCACAGGACTGTTGAAGGCCGATCTTCCGCGCTTCTGTTGCGGCTAGACGCGGAACGACCGCATCACGAGGGGAAGGGAGCGTAATCCACGGAATCCCATGGTTCCGAGTCCGTTACTGCACAGGGAGGAGGGAGCTCCAACAGAGCTACGGCGCGGATTTGGGGAAGAAGAGCGGGAGAAACGTGGCCAGCGCGGGCGACTGACCAACGGCCGAGAAGCTGTACGTGGAGGGAGAGGCTAACGCCCAAATCCAAGGCGGCGGCACGCGATTCGGGCGAAGCATGCGTAGACGAGGTCGCGAGGAATCGGCCGGTTGGTTGTAGACTGAGCCGCGGATTCCGCCGAGCTCGTCGCGAGGTGGAGGACGAGAATGGGGACGCAGGCCCACCGGCCAGCGAGAATCAAATCGCGCGTACTGACGGACGGGGCCCACGTGGAGGCGGGACTGCGTTCGCACGCAGCGCGGGGTGGGGCGAGGATGCCGCTGACCAGGCGGGTCCCGGGCGGAAGTGGCGCGTGCGGAAGACTCCTCGGCTGACAGTTGGTCCCACAGGCCAACGCCAAGGCGCGCGGTGGCTGAGTCGTGGTGACGGGAGTAGGGTAATGGGCCGAGCGAGTGGAAAGTGAGGTGGGCCGCAAGCAGGGTTGCTATTTTTTTTTAATTCTATTTTGTTTTCTATTTGAATTTCAAATCAATCCAAGTTTGAAGTTCAAACCCTTAATTTAGGTACACATTATAGAATTTCAGCGCGATGTGCAAAAATATATTTTATATATTTATTTTATTTTAGTTCTTTTGGACAAGCTTCCAATCATATAATAGAGAATAGTCCACACCTTATTAATTCTAGGGAAATAAAATTTATATTGTAGATTATGTATATTTTTAACATATTCATTTTGGGAGTAGAAACTTCCAATTTATGATTATCTTTAAGGAAAGGCGTTTTGATTTAAAACCTTTGGGGAACTTTCCATGTCTTCACAAAATTAAACTTTAGGGTGTTACAAATCCTACCCCCCTTAAAAAGAATCTCGTCCTCGAGATTTGTAAGAAAAGGGATACAATAAGTTTGGTCTAGAATTTTAGTTTCTCATTTGGGTTTTGGAAATCAAAGTTTTGTTCAAGTTTTTACATAACGGTTAGTAGACGATTTGGAACACATGGATATTGTATGTCTAGCCATCTATTAGGTCAGATGAGGTACGGTTATGGCAAGTATAGGTCGTGGCAAGGATGAGTATAATAAGGAAAGACTTCATCTTGGGTGGTGAATCTTGAATTATCTCGAGATCTGATTTGACTCGTATTCTTCCATGTCAAGGTTGATCTCCTTCTCCTTCCTTGTCGATGTTGGTCTTCTTTGGCCTTCCTCCTGGAGTTGCCATCCGAGTTGAGGACATATGGGTATAGCTAGGATAGCTAGGGTACATGAGGTAGTTAGATTTAAACAGAGTTTTACTTTGCTTTTAGGATATCTGGTTTAGGCAACCTATGATGTAGGTTAGGTTGTTGTTTACGGACGAGTTAGTCCAAGGCATTAATTTAGGGTAAGATATGTTTATAGAATCAGGGCCTAATTTATGTCTAACTTACTTAAGTAACTCATCTTGGATTAGCTCATGTTAGATTATGTGGGATCTAGATCAGATTGGTATAACTAGATAAGATCTAGTATATATTGATATGACTATTTTAGACTAGATAAGATCTAAATAAATTTTAGATCAGCTCATGGTTGTTATTCTAGATTGGAATAAATATACTAATTAGGGCAAGATGAAACCATATGGATAAGGTAGAATCTTTTTAGGTCAGTTAGATCTATTAGGGTGACATAAGATCTTTTCAAGATAAGATGAGTATCTTTTAAGATAAGATGGATCTATGAGTGTAGGATAGAATCTTTCAAGATGAGATGAATATTGTTAGGCTAGGTACTTTAATGAGGGATAATCTAATTTATCTGGTTATTTTTATAAGCATTTTTTTTCTATATGTATATGCAGATGTAATTGTGGACATTACTCCACAACTCATCACACTCAATCAAAGATCCAAATCAAACAAGTATCATAAGAACAAACATTCAAGTTCATAGATATCTATATAAAATAGTTTTGTTTTTGTTCCTAAGAGTAGGTCTCTTATTCCTAAAGGTCACTTTAGGCACAGGATTTCAAAGTGTGAAATCCACATTTGTCTTTAGAAAGGAAAACATAAGAATAATCAGAGTAAGCGGAAATAGATGAGAAAAGATTAAGGAAAGTTTAGAAAAAGAATCAGAGTAGCAAAGGTAAGTAGATAATGGTTGTCCAGTTTTATCTAGGTTTCGTCCTACAGTCAACATTCCTCTGATACCACTTCTGTAACACCCGGATTTTAGGGGTCCAAAACCCGGGCGTAAACATAATCACCAGGTGTGCTGGGACCAAGTCTCACACATATGATGAATCATGGCACAGGATCGAATGTCACATCTTTACTATTTAACAGAAGTTCTATACAAAATAAATAAGTAATTACATTATAAGGAGACAACGGTCCAGCAACCCAAAGTTGACTGGGAGACGACGGCCTAGATCTCTCACGAACTCATCGCAGCATCCTCCAAGCGCTTCATCCTGTGGTACCTGCTCTTGACCTGTGGGGGGGTGTGAGACAGCAAGAGTGAGCTCACATACGTTCATCGCTCAACAAGTTGTGGGGAATAATGTGAATGAACTCGCCAAAGGCGGGAGCTCATGTGAAGTGTAAGGCTTACCAAAGAGGATGGTTAGAGCTGAGCATTGCTTTTAAAGTTGGTCAAAATTTTATTAGCAATTACTAAGTATAAGTAAATACCAACCCAATTAAGTAGTAGAACAAAGTAACAACATCACCTGCGATGCAATGCATATGACAAATTGAATTTAGTTCCATAAATTAATCATCAGAGAGTCCTGAGCTGCTCATGACCGTGAGCTCGGCTAGTATACCAGTTTTACACTCTGCAGAGGTGGTACCCTTTACCCACAAGTCATGTTACCCATCTGCCAAGGGATCGCGACTTCCCATACACCTCTACCGAGGAGGCGAGGCAGGGTAACACTACGAGGCCTTTACAAAGTTCCACTAGCTTCAGAAAACCCGCTACAGTTTATAGGAAGCTCCAATGCAGGAATCCCTTGCAGGACCGCCATCGCAGCAAAATCCTCCCGAGGGCCTCCCTACACTGACCACTCCCCTACTGCCCTTGCCCCTTTCGGGTAAGGTAGTCCTCCACTAGCTTTCCTAATTAGTCAGCCAAGGGCGTCCCATTAAACCCTTGTGGTGGCACGTGGTTCTCAAGTTAAGCTCTATGTTCCAATTAACATTTTAATGATCTTGTCATGAACATAAATAGAATAACAACATAATTGGAACATAGATATAATGAAATATTAACCCAAAACCATATAAAGCAGTAGCAGAACTACCCAAGTGATTCAGGGGTAAACAAGGTATTTAGGATGAACAAACTAGGGTGACCTATTGGGTCCCATCAAAATTAACCTATGCAGATCATTATGATTAATCAGAACATGAGTAGGTAAAAGAAGTGATCAAGGGCACAACTTGCCTGGGACTTGAGATTCCAGGTACCAACTTGCTCTTCAGGTGGCTCGTAACCTCGCACTAGTCGTAGCAATACAAACAAACATGGTATAGATAAAATTAACATCACACCAAACATAAGAATACACTGCGTAAAAATAATCTACGCGCTGCTACGAGACTAACGCAACTTGAACGGATCAAATCAGAGTTAAAACGGAGAAGATACGAATTTCCTAAGGTTTTATTAATTAAGAGATAAATTTTTAATACCATTTTCATGTTAAAACAGAGACACAGGGTGATAAACAACATTATTAAAAAAAATTATAGGAATTGGAATGGACCAGTTTGGACAACATTATGAATTTTCTATGAATTAAACAATATCTAGCATTTATTTTTGCATTAATAATCATTTTCTAATTGCTTTTACTGGATTTTATAATTCTCTGGACTGGGCACAAGATAACCAGATAGCACAGGGGCTAACCCGCAAAAAGTCTCAAGACTCAGATCTATCGTATGATGGACGGCGGGTTTATTTGGTTAAAACAGGGGGTCTCCTTAGCAAAATGGCACCGCGAAGGGGTATCGTTGAATGGTGGCCGACCGATCTAAACCAAGGGCTCAGATTAGATCACCACACTCGTGAACCGGTACGCAC
The DNA here is from genome assembly GCF_902167145.1 of Zea mays. Classification (NCBI taxonomy): domain Eukaryota; kingdom Viridiplantae; phylum Streptophyta; class Magnoliopsida; order Poales; family Poaceae; genus Zea; species Zea mays. The sequence goes on from NC_050104.1 coordinate 135,490,492, forward strand.
TACTAGTCATCGGATCAAGATCCTACGGCTACGATGAAAACAAAGTCATAAACTCCCATGGCCGTTGATGTGCCCACCGACGGACCCGATCAACCGATTGAATTGATCCTGCCCAATCTAATCGCGGCCGCCCACACATCATCCAACGGCACGCACGGATTCCCCCATCCTTCTCTACTTCCCCGCGCATGTAAACACCTTGACCCAATCCCAGCCGTTGGTGGCAGGATCGATGGACAAGGGACGCCTCCTACCTAACGACGCCCAGACACGGACGAGCGCCCCAACGAATACGGCGGCGACTCGCCGGAGCCATCCCCCGATGGCGCACCAGAGCACCGTTTTTTCTATCCAAGAGGCGCAATACGACGAGAGGAGACTGGTAAACCGCATGGAGGTTGTCTTACCTCAGATCGAGCGCCGGGAGGGGCTATCCACGTGATGAGGCGGTCACGCGGCGGATACTGGATTCCGGCAAGGAATTGAAGAGCTTCCGGTGATCTTCACAGCGTACTGGGGCCACGGCCACCACCAGAGCCATCCGCCGAAGCTTTCTAGCCACAAATCGAGGCCGTGACGACGGTGAGGCTGTGGATCTACGTCGGCGGCCCGCTTTCTAGCTTTTTCCCCACGGCGGCCATGGCGGCCGGAATCTCCTCTTCTCAGCACACGGCAACGAGCTATATCACGGTGCACCGATTAGAGCAGGCGAGAAGGGGGAAAAAGCATGGTTCGATTTATACACCGGCGGCGAAGTCCGAGCGGAGAAAAAGGCACAGGACTGTTGAAGGCCGATCTTCCGCGCTTCTGTTGCGGCTAGACGCGGAACGACCGCATCACGAGGGGAAGGGAGCGTAATCCACGGAATCCCATGGTTCCGAGTCCGTTACTGCACAGGGAGGAGGGAGCTCCAACAGAGCTACGGCGCGGATTTGGGGAAGAAGAGCGGGAGAAACGTGGCCAGCGCGGGCGACTGACCAACGGCCGAGAAGCTGTACGTGGAGGGAGAGGCTAACGCCCAAATCCAAGGCGGCGGCACGCGATTCGGGCGAAGCATGCGTAGACGAGGTCGCGAGGAATCGGCCGGTTGGTTGTAGACTGAGCCGCGGATTCCGCCGAGCTCGTCGCGAGGTGGAGGACGAGACTGGGGACGCAGGCCCACCGGCCAGCGAGAATCAAATCGCGCGTACTGACGGACGGGGCCCACGTGGAGGCGGGACTGCGTTCGCACGCAGCGCGGGGTGGGGCGAGGATGCCGCTGACCAGGCGGGTCCCGGGCGGAAGTGGCACGTGCGGAAGACTCCTCGGCTGACAGTTGGTCCCACAGGCCAACGCCAAGGCGCGCGGTGGCTGAGTCGTGGTGACGGGAGTAGGGTAATGGGCCGAGCGAGTGGAAAGTGAGGTGGGCCGCAAGCAGGGTTGCTATTCTTTTTTTTTAATTCTATTTTGTTTTCTATTTGAATTTCAAATCAATCCAAGTTTGAAGTTCAAACCCTTAATTTAGGTACACATTATAGAATTTCAGCGCGATGTGCAAAAATATATTTTATATATTTATTTTATTTTAGTTCTTTTGGACAAGCTTCCAATCATATAATAGAGAATAGTCCACACCTTATTAATTCTAGGGAAATAAAATTTATATTGTAGATTATGTATATTTTTAACATATTCATTTTGGGAGTAGAAACTTCCAATTTATGATTATCTTTAAGGAAAGGCGTTTTGATTTAAAACCTTTGGGGAACTTTCCATGTCTTCACAAAATTAAACTTTAGGGTGTTACATTAAGCCTTTCAGCTGCCCATCTCCTGGCGTGCCGCATGCGACCCTTCTCCTTCAGCTTCCCTCTGCGAGAGGTTAAGTAGAGGAGAACCCCTGGCACTTGGTACACGAGAACCGAACCATTTCAGAGTCACAGCCCAGCCACAAGTGAGAGTATTCCCATCTCGTGACTTTGCTCGCACAGAGAGGCGAGAGGGCAGGTGCCTCCGAAGCCCTTGCCGTTCGAGACCCTGCTCGGGGGATCGGCAATTAGGTTTTTGGGGAGCGTCTACGCGACTGCCCAACGTCTGTCGTTGTCTTCTTCACTGGTTCCTGGCGTCTTCATCTCGTACGGATGGCAAGAGAAGTTGGACAAGGATCAGGATCCTTGGAGCGCATGGGAGGGTATGATCAATTCAGTTCGTTACTGTTTTACATTCTGCATATTATATATGTTCATCTCTATTGTTTCGTATGTAGCTCTATTCTGTAATATTATAATATGTTATATCTGTCTGTTACAATTTTACAGTCATTCTGTTTATATTGCTATCTGTTTATTTTCAGTTGTTCTGTAATAATTCATGAACCATGTTTATATACTTATTATATTTATATGATTCATATGCTTTATGTTCTCTTGATCCATATTGGTATGGATCAATTTGAGATCATGATTTCTATGGTTAATTATCTTTTATATGTCATCATCATAATGTTAATTTATGGAATTAAAATGATATGGAAAATGCCTATAATTCTAACAATCCAAAAACCTAATGTTAGGCATTTTTCTGTCAGAGGTTTTGCTGCTGTGCTAAAGCCTGATCCTTTTAATGGTAAAAACTTCTTAATTTGGAAAGCTAAAATGGAATTGTGGCTTACTGCAATGTCCTGTTTTCATGCCGCTGAGGGCAAGCATGCCGACTTACCTCCTGAGAATGAGGCCAAGTTTAAGGCTAAAGACAACCTCTTTCGAGGAGCAGTAATTAGCGCACTTGATACAAAATTCTAGAAAAGTTATATCATTCATCCTACATGGAAAGAGCTGTGGGATGCACTTGTTGGAAAGTTTGGAGTAACTGACGCTGGTAGCAAGCTGTATCTCATGGAGCAGCTGTATAACTACAAGATGGTTGAGAACCGATCTGTAGTGGAACAGGCTCATGAGTTTCAGGCACTAGCTAAGGAACTCGAACTTTTTCCTTGTCCTTTGCCTGACAAGTTTGTGGCTGGCGGTATAATCGCCAAGTTGCCACCTTCTTGGAAGGACTTTGCTACCTCTCTCAAACATAAGAGACAAGAGTTCATTGTGGAAGAGCTCATTGGTACTCTTGATGTTGAGGAAAGGGCTAGAACAAAGGACAATGGAAAAGGTGTGGAGACCTCTACTGCTAATGTGGTGCAGAAGAGAAACTTCCGCAAGTTCAACAAGAAGAAAAACCAGAACAAACAAGAGAATACACATAAACCTGCTCAAACAGCACAGTTTAAAAAGAAGAACAACAACAAGGGAAAGGGAGGATGCTTTGTCTGTGGCAGTGATCAACATTGGGCTAAAGAGTGCCATGATCGCAAGTTCACACAGGACAAAAAATCAGCTAATGTTGTAACCACTAAAACTGAAGATGGAACATATGGGTATGGTAATTCTTTACCATTTGTTCTTTCAGTTTGTAATTCACCTGAGTGGTGGATGGACAGTGGTGCAAACATTCATGTGTGTGCTGATGCCTCTATGTTCACTTCCTACCAGGTTGGGAGGTCTGGCGCCTTGTTAATGGGAAATGGGTCGTGTGCTCATGTTCTTGCTGTTGGTACGGTCATTCTGAAGTTTACTTCGGGAAAGACGGTGCCATTGAAGAGCGTGCAGCATGTGCCCTCTATCAAGAAGAATCTCGTTAGTGCTTCGATGCTATGTCGAGATGGATACAAAGTTGTTCTTGAGTCTAATAAATGTGTTGTGTCGAAACATGGTACTTTTGTTGGTAAAGGATATGACTGCGGGGGCTTGTTCCGCTTATCACTGCATGATGTGTGTAATAAACTGGTGAATTCTGTTCATTTTTCTGATGAGTCAGATTTATGGCATTCACGTTTTTGTCATGCAAGCTTTGGCTGTCTTATGCGGTTAGCAAATCTAAATCTAATTCCTAAATTTAACTTGGTCAAAAAGTCCAAGTGCCATGTGTGTGTTGAATCAAAACAACCCCGCAAGCCCCACAAGGCTGCTGAGGCGACGAGTTTGGCACCTCTAGAACTTGTTCATTCTGATCTGTGCGAGATTAATATAATTTGATCAAAGGTGGTAAAAGATACTTTCTCACTTTTATAGATGATTCCACTAGATTTTGCTATGTGTATCTCTTAAAAACAAAAGATGAAGTGTTTACTTATTTTAAGGCCTATAAAGCTGAAGTTGAGAACCAACTTGAGAGGAAAATAAAACGGTTAAGGTCCGATCGAGGTGGAGAATTTTTTCTATAATGTGTTCGATGAGTTCTGTGTGGAACATGGTATTATTCATGAGAGGACACCACCATTCTCACCACAATCCAATGGGATTGCTGAAAGGAAAAACCGCACTCTAACAGATTTGGTGAATGCCATGTTGAGTACAGCGGGATTATCCAAGGCATGGTGGGGTGAGGCGATTTTGACAGCGTGTCATGTCCTGAATAGAGTTCCAACAAAGAACAAAGAGATCACACCGTTTGAGGAATGGGAAAAGAGAAGATTAAATCTCTCATATTTGCGCACTTGGGGTTGCTTGGCTAAAGTGAATGTGCCAATCAACAAAAAGCGTAAACTTGGGCCTAAAACTGTTGATTGTATATTCCTTGGGTACTCTTTTCACAGCACTGGGTATAGGTTCTTAATTATAAAATCTGATGTGCCTGATGTGTATGTTGATACTATCATGGAATCAAGAGACGCAACATTTTTTGAGAATGAGTTTCCCATGAAGAATACACCTAGTGATACAAGTCATGAGACTATAATTCCCCATGAGCAAGAACTGTCGATTCATATAGATCATGCTGAGGATTCTCACGTGCACATCCCTGAGGAGGATGACACTATAGTCACTCGAAAGAGCAAGAGACAGAGGGTTGCAAAATCCTTTGGTAATGACTTTATAGTGTACCTTGTGGAAGACACACCAATTTCCTCTCCTGATGCTGACTTATGGAAGGAAGAAGTAAGGAGTGAGATGGAATCTATTATGTCTAATGGAACTTGGGAGGTTGTTGACCGTCCTTATGGTTGTCAACCTATAGGTTGCAAATGGATCTTTAACAAAAAGCTTAGGCCTGATGGTACAATTGAGAGGTACAAGGCAAGGCTTGTGGCCAAAGGATATACCCAAAAAGAGGGTGAAGATTTCTTTGATACCTACTCACCAGTGGCTCGATTGACTACAATTCGCACATTAATAGCCGTGGCAGCCTCTTATGGTCTTATCATTCATCAGATGGATGTTAAGACAGCTTTCCTAAATGGAGAGTTGGATGAGGAGATCTACATGGATCAGCCAGAAGGGTTCATTGCGGATGGTCAAGAGAACAAGGTGTGCAGGTTGATAAAATCATTGTATGGCCTAAAACAAGCACCTAAGCAATGGCATGAAAAGTTTGATAATACACTTACAACTGCTGGCTTTGCTGTAAATGAATCTGACACGTGTGTATATTATCGGTATGGTGGGGGTGAGTCTGTTATGTTGTGCCTTTGTGTTGATGACATCTTGATCTTTGGATCAAATCTCAATGTGATTGAGGAAGTTAAAAATCTTCTATCGAGCAATTTCGAAATAAAAGATTTGGGAAAAGCTAATGTCATTCTAAACATCAAGCTTGTTAGAGAAACTGATGGTGGGGTAACTTTGTTACAATCCCATTATGTGGAAAATGTATTGTGTAACACCCCTGGTGTTACTGTAACTAAAACTTGAGCATGACATCATAAGCATTGGCATTGCATATGTTTGACACACCTAGAGTGCATTCACTAGGCAAAAATTTCAAACAAGTTGTATTGTTTTAAGGTTTTGCAAATAGGACCCTGGATAGGAAGCTTTACCCTAAATAGGGATTAAAGGGGTAAAATCTAACCCAAATAGAGAAAACCTAAATACTTTAGGGAAATGGTCATAAAATATCCCCAAAAAAAAGTTGAATTACATTTATACCCCTGGGATACCAAAAACCCAAATTGGAACCCTCGAAAACCCTAAAACCAAACCCTAGGGGCTTATGTGCAAAATTAGTCCACTTTTGGACTAAAGTGCAAAAACCAAGTTAAATAAGTATCTTAAGTCATTTGGATCACAAATATGTGAGTTTGCAAGTTAAACCCTGAGATTTGGACTTATGTGCAAAAGAGCCACACTCTTTCTCAAATGCCTAAGTCTCATTTCAGTGATATTGGCTCAACTTTGGAGCCTTGTAACTTTCAAACTATAGAGTTTTTGCCCTAGGTCACCACATCAAAATTATAGCCCAATTATAGGAGAACAAGTTTGCTTGAGAGTGCAAGCCATGTTCTTGTGAAAAATTGGAAGATAATTGAGCCTGAAGTTGGACTGTCAGACTGCCTGAAGTCTGAAATTCAGATTAACAGTGTGATGGGATGAACTTTGAGTATGAATTCCACCTTGATTTAGTGATCAAATTAGCTCAGTCCTTAAAGTCGAATTGTAGATAGTATATAGTTCTACAACTTTGCTATAGGTCACTGGATGTGTTGCCATTTGAAAATCAGAGAAAAAGTGGCTTAAACTTGCTCTGTCAGTTCATCTGGCTGAATTCGCCATGGTACAGTAAACTCCAGACTGAAGAAGATTACGGTTCCCCCCTCCTTTTTGCTCGTCGCTGGTGGCCCGTCGCCGTTGATTGCCGGTCGCTGTGATTCGTGCGCCGTGGCCATCGGATAAGTCCCGCCCGGTAAAAATCCTCACCGCCGGTGAGCTGGACTCCACTCCGATGACTCACGTCGTCCTTTCCCCCTTGCCCGGCAGCCGAAGCGGATTAACTCGCCGGTGACCACCGCCTCCCGGCCGAGCGCCGCGTGGCTTAGCCTTTCCACCGCACCGCCGTGACACCTTAAGGCTCTCCCATCGTCGCCGGGGAGATTGCCACGCCGTTAGCCACGGATTTACATGCGCCAGTGCTTTCTTCCACCTCCGGCCGCCGCACGTCTTGCTCAAAATTTGTGGCCACCGCCCGCTAGCACTATAAATTGACCCCTCCCCGAACTCTGTAGAGTAGTAAGCTGTCTAGCCACCACGAATCAGCCACGGTCGTTCACTAGAATCCGCGAATTTGGAATTCTCCCCAAATCAAGTTTCCGCCACCGCAAGAAACTGCTCACCGCGGCCAGCCCTTTCTAGGTCCGTTCATCCCTCACTCTCCTTTGTTTGAGCACTCTTGTCACCCTGTGATGCTTACCGAGCCTCCAATTTGAACTAAGAGACCACCACTCGTCGGGAACGCGATCAAACGCTCATGGTCTTCATGGTTCTCGTGGGCAGGCTAGAATAGGTCACCAATCGTGCAATTAACTTGGGGAAATTGCTCGGGGTAGCTTGGATTTGGTGTCCGCTGCTCGGGAACCCTAGCCGTTGCCCCAATCGGCCGGCGTAGGTGCTCGCCAGAGCTCGGCTGGGCATGAACGCCGTCGGGGACCTCGAACCGAGAATAGATGGAAGTGCGGGAGTCTATCTGTAAACGTCAGTGACTCTGTTAAACAGTGAAAGAACTCGTTCGCAGTTAGACAGAAACGCGGGGGTCTCTGTGCAAAGTCGCCAGGGCGCGGGCGCGCGCGGGCGCCTTTCTCCCTCTGAGCTGGGCCACTGGGCTGAAATCAGCCCAGTACTATTCACCTGTTTTCTTTTTACTCCAGAGCCAAAACAATTTTAGAAAAATGTAGAAAAATGGTAAAATTGTGAAACCAATTTTTCTAGGCTTGTTATTTTCCCTAAAATTTAATAAAAATAGTTTTGTGATTTTTAGTAGAAATAAGAAATTTTAGGGCATTTAAAGTAGTTAAAAGTATTAGTTATGGATTTTTAGAAAATAATTGGTAAGTCCAAAAATGCCCAAACTTCTTATGGGAACTTAAAACAATATTTAGAAGCCTTGGGTAGAGTTTGAATTGATTTGGACCATGTTTGATAACTAGAACCCAAAACACCCCCTGCCCTTTGAACTCCTTTACCGACTCCGGATACCCTAAGTTCTCGGAGTTCCGTGAAGGAAAGTTGTATTCAAGACTTAGATAATAAATCTTTATTATCTTCGCACTCTCATGCGCATTACATGGCATTCATTCTTATATATGTATATGTATATGGTTATGTTAGAACGCGAAGAAGAAGTGGAAGTTACCGAAGAAAGGACACCACCACCCTCGGATTCTCAGGCAGGCAACTGCTTCTACTTTGATATTTGTGGATCCGAGCCAGACTCACCTGTGAACGAAGGCAAGCCCCGGTGCATTTGCCACCTCCCTTGATGTTTTTAAAATCTTTCTCACTTGCTTGCTGCATTAGGTGATAGGAGTTGCTTGATTAAACAATTCCTGCATTACCTTCCTTGAATTTGATTACCTTCCTTGAAACCCTGTTTTTACAAAAAGATTTTACTATGCTTAGTATTGCTTTAGAAAAACAAAAGGATTTGTTTTACAAAAGATGTTTGGCAAAGTGGGAGGGTTGTTTTCGAAAATAAAATTTGATGATGGATCCATCATGGCCATGATGGATTCAACATCGGAAAAGATGTACCTCTGCCAGGTACCAAGTTTTTGGGTTAAATGATTAAGCTGAGACCGGGCGGGTGACTTGCACGAGAAGAAAGTCTCGGTGTAGTGTCTCCGTCTGAGTCGATTAAGGACCTTGTCGATGTAGGCTTGATGATTGAGGACCCTTTAACTGGTCACATGCCTCGTCATGGGTAAGCCTTGCCTCGGGCAGACTAAGGCCAGAATAAGATAACACGAAATGGGCGTGGAGCGGTGGCGAGAGTAGCGTGTACCCTCCGTGGCAAGAGGCTGGATGGTGGTGTATCTGTGCTCTCGGTTTGCGTGAACCTGATCTGGTCTTAAGAACCCCGGTGGCGGGTTGACATATGCAAGGGTTAAGTGCTACATATGTCGTGTGATTGGAGATCCTCAGCTAAGTATAATCGATTCGGATCGCCGTACCTTCGCGGTTATGAAGACTTGGTCACTGACCTACACGTAGCATTCCACTAAAGATGATGGGTTTTTGTTAAGAAATTGGCTAGTGCAGGACCAGTGATTGAACTAGGGTAGAAAGAACTCTAGTTGCAGGTAATTGTATTTAACTTGACAAATAAAACTGGACTTTTAAGGATCCACTTTAGTAAGCATTTCTGCAAAACAGAGTCTTTGATTATTGAAAAGCCTTACCTTGACTCCCATATAACCAGCATACCCTTGAGAGTCTTTTCTTTAGTCGGGTAAGACTTGCTGAGTAATTCCATACTCAGGGTTTATCCCTTCGTTGTTTTTAGGTGAGGAAGTAGCAGATTTCTGTTGCTTCTGTGCTAAGGTGGTTCCCCATGATGAGAAACAAGAGTGAAGATGCGGGAGGACGTGGTCCTCCATAAGGAAAACTTTTGTGAAAAACTTATCGGGAGGAGTTTTTGCCTCCCTTAGTTATGTAATAATACTACTCAGCACTCGCTTATATTTTCTGGTCTGTAATAACCAACTTGATCTTACTTTTTAATAAATGTAAGTTTATGTAATCGCTTCCGCAATTCTTTATCTCCGATATTCTGTAATGTCTGCAAGACGGGTGAAACGTTCCTGGTGAGGTAAGGAAAGATACTGAACTTGTCAAGTGACTTAGGAACATCTACAGGGTGTCTGATGTCTGTTAGACAAGGACAACTGTAGGTGGGCCTAATTACTTGGGAGGTTCCGTCACAGCTTGTATCGGAGCGTAGCCCTTCTTTGCAGATATTATGAGGCATCTTCAAAAGGATTTTCTAAAAAGTCTTACCTAAAAACTCTTTTCTCTTCTTACCTAAGTATTCTGAAGAGTTTATCTTAAAGACCAGATAGGAAGAGTGCAATGTATAGAAGGTTGAATCGACTAAGGTTGATTCTGTACTTACACATGCATCATGCTAAGAATTATACTAATAAAGTTTTCCCCCTTAGAAAGATGCCGCCACGCACAAGGCTAACGGCACGCAAGTCAACTGGACCAATCGGGGTGCCTCGGCATCAACTGGCCCCTCGACATGAGAACAGTAGCAGCGGGAGTAATGACCCAATAGGAGATCTGGAAGCCCGAGTAAGCCGACTTCAAGCGGAGCTGCAACACAGGACCAATGCTTGGGTCGCGGACGGAGATAGAATAAATGAACTAAGAAGGGACATCCGTCACCTGCGGGATCAGCTTGTTGATCGGGACTTAGCACTCGACTGGGCAGTACAGTCTCATTTGTTGGCATGTGCTAAGGAAGCAAGGGCTCAGGCCCGAATTAAGGAACTTAGCTCAACTGTCGACGACCTGCAGGTCTATTGCAATACGCTACATGAGGAAGTCCATGTACTGTATTCGCAATTACACCCTAGTGCACCTGCGAACCCTGCTGAGGCGGAAGCCGGACCCTCCCATGTTGCAGGACACGCGCTGGGTGGGGAGTTAGATCTTTTTGAACCCCCTCCTTCCATGAGGCTGGTTGACGTATGGACTCCCACACCTGACGATGAGGCCGCCAAGAGTAATGGGAAGCAGGACTAATGGTGTACTAGAAGTAGAAGTAGAGTAGTGTATTGTAGGTTGTACTGGTGTATAATAAGTAATGCTATTGTATACTAGGTATTGTACCCTGTTGTAAGAGTCTTGAGTTTGTAACATTACTTTTGGTAATGTAAAATGGAATGGCTTTTTCTTTGGCATATCATATTGTTTTCAAACGTTGTTGCCACATATGCCTTCCAAGACTCGAGCTCAGGACGGAGCTGGTACATCTCGGGGAGGGGAATCTACACCCAATCCACCTCCTGTTCCTCCAACATTGGCTGAGGCAATTGCTGCCTTAGTGAACGCAACTGCTGACAATACCCGCTTCCTAAGAGAAATGGCGGGTCAACAATTTCAGCAGCCTGGTGGGCGGGGCTATCAACAAGGCCCCCGCGAAACTACTTATCTGGACTTCTCGGAAACCCGTCCACCACTATTTGTGAAAGCTGAAGATCCACTGGAAGCCGATGAATGGATACGGGTTATTGAGCAGAAATTTGGTCTTCTGTGTTGTTCAGAGACATAGAAGCCATTATTCGCAGCGCAACAACTACGCGGCCCTGCCAGCACTTGGTGGGGAAATTTTGTGGCCGTTCAGCCGGCCAATCGTCAAGTAACCTGGGAAGAATTCAAAGTAGCCTTCCATGAGCATTATATACCCGAAGGCGTTCTGCATATGAAGCAAGAAGAGTTCATGAAGCTAAAACAAGGAGGAGATACTGTCAATCAGTATCTCAACAAGTTTAATCACCTATCCCAATATGCAATTGATCAGGTGAACACTGATCTGAAAAAGAGAAATTGCTTCATGAGAGGACTAAATGATCGGCTATAGAGAAAAATGGCTGCTTGTATTGACTTGACTTATGGAAAGGCTGTCAGCACAGCCCTATCTGTTGAAGCAAAATATGCAGGATCCGGAAAGAACAAGGGATTTAGTGGTGAGAAGACTAATCAGGGCCAAGCAAAAAGGCAACGGTTTATTCTCCGGCCTTCTAATCAGACTCCTCCGCGTGTACCAACCTTCCCTTTCAAGCAGCCGATAATTATTCGTCCCAACAAAGCCCCCACTGCCCCAAGTCAGCCGGGTGCCCCGGCACTCGATTCCCTGCCTTGCCTAACTCTTCAACCGGATGTTTTAATTGTGGCAAGTCTGGACATTTCATCAAGGATTGCCCATATCCCAAGCAGAATCAAGCAAATAATCAGCAAGGATCGGGGAATTCCTCTCAAAGCAAGGGAAATGTTAAGGGCAAAAATTTCAAGAAGACGGGACGCGTATACTATACTCAAGTGGCCACTACACCGGAAGAACCAGTGATGATGGGTACGTTTCTCGTGGCCAGTCATCCTGCAGTCATTCTTTTTGATTCTGGTGCTTCGCATACGTTCATTAGCAAGAAATTTGTGGAGCAACATCACATTGCATGCCATGAATCAAAAGAGGGATTTAAAATACACTCACCTGGGGGACAAATTTTTACTAGAGAAGTGGCCTATCAAGTGCCCGTATCATTGGCCGGACGGGACTTTCCTACCAATATGATTGTCCTGAAAGGCCAAGACATAGATGTTATTTTGGGTATGAATTGGTTGGCCAAGCATAAAGCAACACTCAATACTGATCAAAGAACCATCAGGTTGAACCATAATCAAGAAGAAATTCTTTTGCCCATCCCTATTCCAAACAAAACCACTGGCAGAGTTTATGAAGGCATGATACCGAAAATCAAGGATATCCCGGTAGTATGCGAGTTTTTCGATGTCTTTCCCGAGGATTTGCCGGGATTGCCACCTGAGCGGGAGGTAGAGTTTGTAATAGAGTTGAAGCCCGGTACGGCTCCAATATCTCGAAGATCGTACCGTATGCCTCCTAATGAGTTAGCAGAGTTGAAGATTCAATTGCAAGATCTCCTGGAGAAAGGATTTATCCGGCCAAGCTCATCACCATGGGGTTGCCCAGCCATATTCATCAAAAAGAAGGATCAAACCTTAAGAATGTGTGTGGATTATCGGCCCCTGAATGAGGTCACCATCAAAAACAAGTACCCTCTTCCAAGGATCGATATTCTATTTGATCAATTGACTGGAGCAAGGGTATTTTCAAAGATTGATCTCCGATCGGGCTATCACCAGATCCGTATTCGGCCTGAAGATATACCAAAGACCGCGTTCACTACGCGCTATGGATTATTTGAATATCTGGTAATGTCTTTCGGGCTAACAAATGCTCCGGCCCACTTCACATATTTGATGAACTCAGTGTTCATGCCCGAGCTAGACAAGTTTGTGGTGGTCTTCATTGATGACATTTTGATATATTCCAAGAATGAAGAGGAGCACGCCCAACATTTACGGATCGTGTTAACGCGCCTGAGGGAACATCAGTTGTATGCCAAGTTCAGCAAGTGCGCGTTTTGGCTGGAAGAAATTCAATTTCCGGGACATGTTCTATCTGCCAGAGGGATAGCGGTAGACCCCAGCAAAGTCAAGGACATTTTGGAGCGGAAACCCCCGACCACTGTTCATCAGGTCCGAAGTTTCCTTGGACTGGCTGGATATTATCGCAGATTTATACCAGACTTTTCTAAGCTTGTGAAGCCAATCACAAGTTTATTGAAGAATGATGTTAGATTCAATTGGTCTTCGAAGTGTGACGAAGCCTTTGAACAATTGAAGACACTATTGACCACTGCTCCGGTATTGGCTCAACCGGACATCACCAAGCCTTTTGATGTATATTGTGATGCATCTGGCAGTGGACTCGACTGTGTATTAATGCAAGAGGGCCGAGTAATTGCATATACTTCACGGCAGTTGCGCCGACATGAGGAGCATTACCCAACTCATGATCTGGAGCTAGCTGCTGTGGTCCATGCCCTGAAAATTTGGCGTCACTATCTGCTGGGAAATGTTTGTCATATCTATACAGATCACAAGAGCTTGAAGTACATCTTCACCCAGTCAGAATTGAATATGAGGCAGAGACGATGGCTTGAGCTTATTAAGGACTATGAATTGGAAATTCATTATCACCCAAGCAAAGCCAATGTTGTGGCAGATGCACTAAGCCGTAAGGTTTCCTGTCACTGTCTTACGGTGAAGACCTCCGAGAACACTTTATGTCAAGAGATGGAGAGGCTAAACCTGGGAATGGTCCAACAAGGAACTTTGAATCAGCTAAAGCTTGAGTCAGTCCTCTTGCAAAGGATAATTGATGCCCAAAAAGATAATGAGGGTATGAAACACATTCGTGAGAAGTTAAGGGCTGGAAAAGCCAAATGCTTCAAAGAAGATGAACAAGGCATTGTATGGTTTAATAACTGCATATTGGTGCCAAAGAATGAAGAGCTCCGCCAGCAAATTCTTGATGAAGCACATCTTAGCCGCTACTCTATTCATCTTGGAAGCACTAAGATGTACCAAGACTTGAAGCAACATTACTGGTGGACAAAGATGAAGATCGAAATTGCACGCTATGTGGCTAGATGTGACACCTGCAGACGTGTCAAGGCTATACATTTGAAAGCTGCCGGTCCATTACAGTCAATACCAATACCGACATGGAAATGGGAAGACAGAAGTATGGACTTTATCGTGGGATTACCCAGGACCGCAAAAGGGTATGACTCTATCTGGGTGATTGTTGATCGACTTACAAAGATTGCTCACTTTCTGCCGGTCAAGACATATTACCCGGTACTTACCTATGCCGAGTTGTACATTGCCCGTATTCTCAGTTTGCACGGTGTTCCGAAGACTATAGTGTCCGATCGTGGACCACAATTTGTATCCAAGTTCTGGGAAGAGCTCCATAAATCCCTGGGTACCAAGCTGCTCCACAGTTCGGCCTACCATCCTCAAACCAGTGGACAGACTGAGAGAGTGAACCAGATACTTGAGGATATGTTGCGGGCATGTGTTCTGGACTTCTCACAGAAATGGGATGAATGTTTGCCCTTGGCGGAGTTTTCATATAATAATAGCTATCAAGAAAGTATCAAGATGGCACCCTTTGAAGCTTTATATGGGCGACGGTGTCGTACTCCGCTAAATTGGTCTGAACCTGGGGAAAGGTACTTCTTTAGGCCTGATATGGTGAAAGAGGCCGAAGAAAAGGTTCAGAAAATTATTCATAATATGAAGAAAGCACAAGCTCGTCAGAAGGGTTATGCAGACAAACGACGAATGCCCTTGTATTTTCATGAAGGGGACTATGTCTACCTGAAAGTTTCACCAATGAAGGGAGTATCGCGTTTCGGGGTTAAAGGGAAGCTTGCACCTAGGTACATTGGTCCATTCTTGGTGCTTGAGCAATGTGGACCAGTGGCGTACCGACTCCAACTACCTGAAACATTGTCTGCTGTGCATAATGTGTTCCACGTGTCACAATTGAAGAAGTGTCTTCAGGTTCCTGATCGAACCGTTGAAGTAACAGATGTTGTCCTTGAACCGGATTTGACATATTCTGAACACCCTATTCGAGTCTTGGATAAAAAGGACAGGGTTACCTGAAGAAAAACCCTCAAGTTTTATAAGATACAATGGAACCAGCATTCCAAAGATGAGGCTACATGGGAAACTCAAGACTTTTTAGATAAGAATTTCCCAGGCTTTTTAGCCTCTTGTAAATTGTAAAGCCTGTATAACTGTGTAATAAAGAAATGACCCCCACATCACCCCTGCCTTGTACCAGAAATAAGGGAATAAAAATGTGACACATTTCCTTTTCCATTACTCACCCTAGGACTTTTAATCTCGGGACGAGATTCTTTTATGGGGGGAAGGATGTAACACCCCTGGTGTTACTGTAACTAAAACTTGAGCATGACATCATAAGCATTGGCATTGCATATGTTTGACACACCTAGAGTGCATTCACTAGGCAAAAATTTCAAACAAGTTGTATTGTTTTAAGGTTTTGCAAATAGGACCCTAGATAGGAAGCTTTACCCTAAATAGGGATTAAAGGGGTAAAACCTAACCCAAATTGAGAAAACCTAAATACTTTATGGAAATAGTCATAAAATATCCCTAAAAATAAAGTTGAATTACATTTATACCCCTGGGATACCAAAAACCCTAATTGGAACCCTGGAAAACCCTAAAATCAAACCCTAGGGGCTTATGTGCAAAATTAGTCCACTTTTGGACTAAAGTGCAAAAACCAAGTTAAATAAGTATCTTAAGTCATTTGGATCACAAATATGTGAGTTTGCAAGTTAAACCCTGAGATTTGGACTTATGTGCAAAAGAGCCACACTCTTTCTCAAATGCCTAAGTCTGATTTCAGTGATATTGGCTCAACTTTGGAGCCTTGTAACTTTCAAACTATAGAGTTTTTGCCCTAGGTCACCACATCAAAATTATAGCCCAACTATAGGAGAACAAGTTTGCTTGAGAGTGCAAGCCATGTTCTTGTGAAAAATTGGAAGATAATTGAGCCTGAAGTTGGACTGTCAGACTGCCTGAAGTCTGAAATTCAGATTAACAGTGTGATGGGATGAACTTTGAGTATGAATTCCACCTTGATTTAGTGATCAAATGAGCTCAGTCCTTATAGTCGAATTGTAGATAGTATATAGCTCTACAACTTTGCTATAGGTCACTGGATGTGTTGCCATTTGAAAATCAGAGAAAAAGTGGCTTAAACTTGCTCTGTCAGTTCATCTGGCTGAATTCGCCATGGTACAGTAAACTCCAGACTGAAGAAGATTACGGTTTCCCCCCCCCCCTTTTGCTCGTCATCGGTGGCCCGTCACCGTTGATTCCCGGTCGCTGTGATTCGTGCGCCGTGGCCATCGGATAAGTCCCGCCCGGTAAAAATCCTCGCCGCCTGTGAGCTGGACTCCACTCCGATGACTCCCATCGTCCTTTCCCCCTTGCCCGGCAGCCGAAGCGGATTAACTCGCCGGTGACCACCGCCTCCCGGCCGTGCGCCGCATGGCTTAGCCTTTCCACCGCACCGCCGTGACACCTTAAGGCTGTCCCATCGTCGCCGGGGAGATTGCCACGCCGTTAGCCACGGATTTACATGCGCCAGTGCTTTCTTCCACCTCCGGCCGCCGCGCGTCTTGCTCAAAATTCGTGGCCACCGCCCGCTAGCACTATAAATTGACCCCTCCCCGAACTCCGTAGAGTAGTAAGCTGTCTAGCCACCACGAATCAGCCACGGTCGTTCACTGGAATCCGCGAATTTGGAATTCTCCCCAAATCAAGTTTCCGCCACCGCAAGAAACTGCTCACCGCGGCCAGCCCTTTCTAGGTCCGTTCATCCCTCACTCTCCTTTGTTTGAGCACTCTTGTCACCCTGTGATGCTTACCGAGCCTCCAATTTGAACTAAGAGACCACCACTCGTCGGGAACGCGATCAAACGCTCATGGTCTTCACGGTTCTCGTGGGCAGGCTAGAATAGGTCACCAATCGTGCAATTAACTTGGGGAAATTGCTCGGGGTAGCTTGGATTTGGTGTCCGCCGCTCGGGAACCCTAGCCGTTGCCCCAATCGGCCGGCGTAGGTGCTCGCCGGAGCTCGGCTGGGCGTGAACGCCGTCGGGGACCTCGAACCGAGAATAGATGGAAGTGCGGGGGTCTATCTGTAAACGTCAGTGACTCTGTTAAACAGTGAAAGAACTCGTTCGCAGTTAGACAGAAAACACGGGGGTCTCTGTGCAAAGTCGCCAGGGCGCGGGCACGCGCGGGCGCCTTTCTCCCTCTGAGCTGGGCCACTGGGCTGAAATCAGCCCAGTACTATTCACCTGTTTTCTTTTTCTTTTTACTCCAGAGCCAAAACAATTTTAGAAAAATGTAGAAAAATGGTAAAATTGTGAAACCAATTTTCCTAGGCTTGTTATTTTCCCTAGAATTTAATAAAAATAGTTTTGTGATTTTTATTAGAAATAAGAAATTTTAGGGCATTTAAAGTAGTTAAAAGTATTAGTTATGGATTTTTAGAAAATAATTGGTAAGTCCAAAAATGCCCAAACTTCTTATGGGAACTTAAAACAATATTTAGAAGCCTTGGGTAGAGTTTGAATTGATTTGGACCATGTTTGATAACTAGAACCCAAAACACCCCCTGCCCTTTGAACTCCTTTACCGACTCCGGAAACCCTAAGTTCTCGGAGTTCCGTGAAGGAAAGTTGTATTCAAGACTTAGATAATAAATCTTTATTGTCTTCGCACTCTCATACGCATTACATGGCATTCATTCTTATATATGTATATGTATATGGTTATGTTAGAACGCGAAGAAGAAGTGGAAGTTACCGAAGAAAGGACACCACCACCCTCGGATTCTCAGGCAGGCAACTGCTTCTACTTTGATATTTGTGGATCCGAGCCAGACTCACCTGTGAACGAAGGCAAGCCCCGGTGCATTTGCCACCTCCCTTGATGTTTTTAAAATCTTTCTCACTTGCTTGCTGCATTAGGTGATAGGAGTTGCTTGATTAAACAATTCCTGCATTACCTTCCTTGAATTTGATTACCTTCCTTGAAACCCTGTTTTTACAAAAAGATTTTACTATGCTTAGTATTGCTTTAGAAAAACAAAAGGATTTGTTTTACAAAAGATGTTTGGCAAAGTGGGAGGGTTGTTTTCGAAAATAAAATTTGATGATGGATCCATCATGGCCATGATGGATTCAACATCGGAAAAGATGTACCTCTGCCAGGTACCAAGTTTTTGGGTTAAATGATTAAGCTGAGACCGGGCGGGTGACTTGCACGAGAAGAAAGTCTCGGTGTAGTGTCTCCGTCTGAGTCGATTAAGGACCTTGTCGATGTAGGCTTGATGATTGAGGACCCTTTAACTGGTCACATGCCTCGTCATGGGTAAGCCTTGCCTCGGGCAGACTAAGGCCAGAATAAGATAACACGAAATGGGCGTGGAGCGGTGGCGAGAGTAGCGTGTACCCTCCGTGGCAAGAGGCTGGACGGTGGTGTATCTGTGCTCTCGGTTTGCGTGAACCTGATCTGGTCTTAAGAACCCCGGTGGCGGGTTGACATATGCAAGGGTTAAGTGCTACATATGTCGTGTGATTGGAGATCCTCAGCTGAGTATAATCAATTCGGATCGTCGTACCTTCGCGGTTATGAAGACTTGGTCACTGACCTACACGTAGCATTCCACTAAAGATGATGGGTTTTTGTTAAGAAATTGGCTAGTGCAGGACCAGTGATTGAACTAGGGTAGAAAGAACTCTAGTTGCAGGTAATTGTATTTAACTTGACAAATAAAACTGGACTTTTAAGGATCCACTTTAGTAAGCATTTCTGCAAAACAGAGTCTTTGATTATTGAAAAGCCTTACCTTGACTCCCATATAACCAGCATACCCTTGAGAGTCTTTTCTTTAGTCGGGTAAGACTTGCTGAGTAATTCCATACTCAGGGTTTATCCCTTTGTTGTTTTTAGGTGAGGAAGTAGCAGATTTCTGTTGCTTCTGTGCTAAGGTGGTTCCCCATGATGAGAAACAAGAGTGAAGATGCGGGAGGACGTGGTCCTCCATAAGGAAAACTTTTGTGAAAAACTTATCGGGAGGAGTTTTTGCCTCCCTTAGTTATGTAATAATACTACTCAGCACTCGCTTATATTTTCTGGTCTGTAATAACCAACTTGATCTTACTTTTTAATAAATGTAAGTTTATGTAATCGCTTCCGCAATTCTTTATCTCCGATGTTCTGTAATGTTTGCAAGACGGGTGAAACGTTCCTGGTGAGGTAAGGAAAGATACCGAACTTGTCAAGTGACTTAGGAACATCTACAGGGTGACTGATGTCTGTTAGATAAGGACAACTGTAGGTGGGCCTAATTACTTGGGAGGTTCCGTCACATATTGAGTCGCTTTGGTTTTAGTGACTGTGATCCTGCTCCAACACCTTATGACCCTAGTGTGCTATTGAGAAAGAATCAGAGAATAGCAAGGGATCAATTGACATACTCCCAGATCATTGGCTCGCTCATGTACCTTGCAAGTGCAACAAGGCCAGACATCTCTTATGCTGTGAGTAAGCTAAGTCGGTTTGTGTCGAAACCAGGAGATGATCACTGGCGTGCTCTTGAGAGAGTGTTGCGATATTTGAAAGGTACTATGACATACGGTATTCATTATACCGGAAACCCAAAAGTGCTGGAAGGCTATTGTGATGCCAACTGGATTTCTGATGTTGATGAGCTTTATGCCACAAGCGGATATGTGTTTCTGTTTGGAGGTGGCGCTGTTTCCTGGAAGTCTTGCAAGCATACTATCTTAACGAAGTCTACAATGGAAGCAGAACTCGCAGCATTAGACACTGTTGGGGCTGAGGCCGAGTGGCTTCGTGATTTCCTATTGGATTTACTGGTAGTTGAAAAACCGATACCGGCTATTTCCATGAACTGTGACAATCAAACTGTGATTACAAAGGTTAACAGTTCTAGGAATAACATGAAGTCCACAAGGCATGTTAAGAGGAGATTGAAATCTGTCAGAAAGCTGAAAAACTCCGGAGTTATAATGGTGGATTATGTCCACACATCGAATAATCTGGCAGATTAATTCACTAAGGGTCTGTCACGCAATGTGATAGAAAGTGCATCAAGAGAAATGAGTATGAGACCCATGTGAAATTTACTCTAGTGGTAACCTGCTCTATGTGATCGGAGATCCCGTGAAGTAGAGTGGAGAAACAAGCTAGGAGTAGATTGTGAGGAAAGATCCCTTCTTTAACTCATTTCTGATGCACATCTTTCCTATCTGTAAGGCAGGATGGTTTTTACCTTAATGTATTCCAAGAGTCTTATAAAGATGAGATGTTGTCCTATAGAACATCTTCTGAGGAATACACCTATATGAGTCAGACTGCTGGTCATAGTCTATGGTACTTGGGTAATCCCTAAATACTCATGAAAGGCACTGAAGTGTGACTTATATGCTTCTAAACAACGGGAACACCCTTTTGCAGCCTAGTATCAGCAAAGGATTTGAGTGAATCTCACTTCGCACAAAACTGTCAATTCAAGGCTTAGTCCATTGTTCAGTTGTGAATGAGTGAAACTCTTATTCTAGATGGATGTTCAACTTAACAGTCTCCATCGAAACACTGGTATATCGAAGGATTGTGATTCTGATACTTCATCATTACAAACCCTAGAGTTTGGTGGGGATTGTTGGATCTTTTATGGGCTTGGCCCATTTATTGAATAAACTCTATGGTGTGTAATGGTGGAGAATACCAATAGTACCATATTGGAAGTCCAAGGGTCTTTTGGCTTGACTTATATGGTGTGAATTATTCCACTTAATTTGAGAAGTCAAGAAATGGACAAGGGCGTGCCACACGCGCGCGCTGCCGCCGCCGGCCGAGCCGGGCTCGGGCCGGGCGTGGCGTGGCGTGGCGTGGCAGGCAGGCAGGCGGCGAGTGGGCGTGGTGTGGTTGTGTTAATTTTTACCACTCATTAACCGCGGGAGTTTCAACTCCAGGTTAAGCCTTTCAACTGCTTGTCTCTTCGGCAGCTGCATGCGAGACCTTTGTCCTTCAGCTGCCCGTCTCCTAGCGTGCCGCATGCGACCCTTCTCCTTCAGCTTCCCTCTGCGAGAGGTTAAGTAGAGGAGAACCCCTGGCACTTGGTACACGAGAACGGAACCATTTCAGAGTCACATCCCAGCCGCAAGTGAGAGTATTCCCATCTCATGACTCTGCGCGCACAGAGAGGCGAGAGGGCAGGTGCCTCCGAAGCCCTTGCCGTTCGAGACCCTGCTCGGGGGATCGGCAATTAAGTTTTTGGGGAGCGTCTACGCGACTGCCCAACGTCTGTCGTTGTCTTCTTCACTGGTTCCTGGCGTCTTCATCTCGTTCGGATGGCAAGAGAAGTTGGACAAGGATCCGGATCCTCGGAGCGCATGGGAGGGTATGATCAATTCAGTTCGTTACTGTTTTACATTCTGCATATTATATATGTTCATCTCTATTGTTTCGTATGTAGCTCTGTTCTGTCATATTATAATATGTTATATCTGTCTGTTACAATTTTACAGTCATTCTGTTTATATTGCTATCTGTTTATTTTCAGTTGTTCCGTAATAATTCATGAACCATGTTTATATACTTATTATATTTACTAGGTATATGCCCGTGTGTTGCAACAGATGGCACTTGTACACACATAGATCATTATTTAGTGTTGCTATCAAGAATCAACTTAACAATCATAACAAATGTCAAAGTCTGCCATTTCGAACAATCAAAATTTAGTTCAATGACACTATTAATCGAAATAAGAAAATCCTAAGTTGATAATACAAGATCAAAGTAAAGAAGATCAGATTCCTATTAATTGTTTAGAGAAGAGATTCCTATTGAAGGGGCATCATCATTTATTGTCCAGTGTTATACAACATTCAGAGCACATAGAGTATGCAAATACGGACATAGCAAAACATACTCTCTCCATACCAATTATACAACAAGACGCCACAATACATCTCTCATGCACATCACAAATGTCAATGGTCTCCAACTCAGAGTGGCTCAGACGCGAAGACAAGCGCTGACGTCGACGCCCACGCGTCATGGCCTACACCACAATCTCCAGTGTCCACCGGTACCGCTCCTGCTCTAGCACGGGCAGGTCAATGAACACGAGGTCGATGTCAGCATCATAACTGAACTCCACTTCCACCAAGTTTAGCAGGCACCTCACCGACTCCCGCGAATAGTAGGCGTTGAACAAGCCACACCCACGACCCATGGACCCTGAGTGCCATGGCCTTGCTGCCAGCACCACTGGTCACGATGCACTCCTTGACGATGCCACTGGTCACAGTTATGCTTAGCAAACAAGAACTAACCATATCATGCACGCTAATCTCGACATGGTTGATGCTTGAGTTCTGGTCAAATTCTTCAATATGTTCTTTGTCTTGAAACTTGAATTCAGAAGAAATAATAAATAGAAGGCTATGACAATCACTGCATAAATAGCATAAAAGCTTTCAATTTTTCCAATGTTACATAACATACAAACGCTAACCAATTTATGCCATTCATTTAAATCATTTCATGCCAATGTCAGTCATCAAAATGTTAAGTCATAAAGATTTAACAAAATATTGAAACCCAATGTCAGTATCAGCCAAATCGAATTCCATGGATAAGAATGCAAGGATAGCTTGAATCCTGAAACCTGTGTCAATGGTGATAGGTTTCAGGATAGCCTAAATGCAAGGATAGCCTTAATCCTGAAACATGTGTCAATGTAAAATCCTGAATCATGAAACCTATGTAAATAGCAGCAAAATGCAAAAGGCTTATCAGAATGTACTCTTAACTGGCAACCAATACTCCATGTACATGTTTCAGGATTTTACATTGATGCAAATTGCAAAAGGTGGATTATGTATTAATAGTTTCTCGATTTTGTTTATCGCTGTCATATAAAAGATTATTTTTTCTTTTTCATTCAAACAAGGGAACCTTAAAAAACATTTGGTGGAGCACAAATAACCACCACACCACTAATATAGTAACCTAACTCAAACTGATAGAAGAATAAGACATCATGTGCTAAAACAAAATAGTCTAAGTCTCTAAGATTGTTCTCTATCACTAATAAGAACAGAATGAGGCTACACTACTTATTTTCCTTCAAATAAGTTATACGGGATGGAAAACAAATTATCAAGATACCTGAAAGCTTGGTCATATCCTTAGCACAAGATGTGTAACCATCAATAGAGGTCTTGAAGAAGACATAAGCTCTCTTCTTGTCTAGCCTAGTCATGCACATCTCAAGAGTAACAACAAGCTCCTCAGGGGTGCTCAGTGGTGGCATAGTAGACGTGCCACTTCTGCTTATGCTTTGCAGAATCACCAATCACATAAGCATTACCACCAAACCTGAGGCCATCAAAGAAGTGATTAGGAAGGAAACCTCATCAACAAAGTTCTTGTTTGGGGAAGGTTGTGCATCAGGGAATATGAATGTCCCACGGGAGTATTTAGCTGCAACAAGTGGCAATGAGAGCTCTTTAGCAAGCTCAAGGATCCTCGGAATAGCGAGCAGAAGCTTTGTAGTCCCACAGGTCTTGATCAGAATCTTGTATGGGTAGACAAACAGGCTTGACTCAGATAAGACATAAGAGTCAAAGTCCTCGTTTGATAGCTCAGAGACAACGGTGCACCATGCATGGTCAGAAATAGAGTAAATCTAGGGACGCAAGAGTGCACACAATCCCCTTCCGTTGGGGTCAGCGAAGACAGGTGCCTCATAGAAGCTGATCTCGAGGTGCTTCTCATATCCCTCAAAACCAATTGCAGAGGCAGGGGTAGGAGGAGCAGCAACAACTTGCAGGACTGCGATTGTTTTAGAGCAAGATGACAGACAGCAGTGGAGGAAGACAAGAAGTGGTTTCTTGGAATCTTTTTTGTCACTGGAAAGCAGCTAGACAGAGCAATTTTAGAATATATTACATGATGAAAATATTGCAGAACACCAAGATTTTTTATTAATACGATGCAAGCTACCAAAAGATATTACATGGTAGAAATATTAAGAATAATGTACATGTAATCGACTGAAAAGTGGACCTACACAATAATCATTAGAATGACATCTCAGTAAGCAATGAATCCAAGTGTTTGCACGACACTAAAAAGAGCACAACAAAAGAGAAGTTGTATCGTACCAGGTAGCTTGCATCATATTAATAAAGCTCGTTCATGATGGTTGACTTGCCTACACCGGGCAGCCCAATTACCCTAATCATCACGAAATAATTGTTCTCGGTCAGATACTGCAAAAACACGGAGAGGGTTAGTACGTTTTGAGGGAACAAAATTTATATGTACATATGTATGTATTTAAAAAACACCTGCCATAAATTTTATCACTATTTAAAACCCCGTCTCCAACATAGAAGGCATGTGTTGCTCAATGAATCTCAATTCACATCACAGATGCATATATAGGCATGATCAGCAGAAGCCAAATATAACATCTTGCGTCATTATGCGAGAAGGAAGGCATCTACGAAATGATTAAGAACTAACCTAACAAATTAGAAACATACCAACACTCAGAGGAGTCTTTAAAAGAACTAAAAGCAACACATGAAGGACATCGCCAAGAAGTTTGGCGACTCTCCTACCGAAGGCGTCGTTGGCCATATGCACAAAGCTTCTTATCTATTTGATTGAGGCAACAAAATATAGTAGACAGTCATGCTCTCTATCTCAAAGTAGAAAGTTAAGACATGTCACTGAAAAGGATATGATTATATGAATGGCAGGTATGGCTAATGAGATATTTTGTAGTTTTCAGGGTTAAGAAGACTGATTTAAATATGGTAAATAATTAGTAGAGCGCCTACCCAATCTCTCATGTACATCAAGTGGCACAGAGCCATTCAAACTTGCATTCTCTTCATCTCAACAATACAAGCTAATCTATCATGGGTCTGTCAAGAACATATTGCCAGTTTAGCTCATAAAAGGATGAAAAAAGAACTTAAATTTATTTTCAGTGATAAAGTACCTGCTCTTTGACCTCCCAATCAAGGAATGCTGGATTCCTCACATTGTCAATGAGAACTTCAACCATTTCTGGTGTATAGCTCTTCAATGCATCATATGTATAGCTCATTTGTTCACGGGAAGCTGATGCAGAGACATTTCCTCCAATGGCTTCTACCTCACGAACTAACCGTAAGTGGGTCCGATTCACTGTGCTCTTGAAGGCCATTCTCTCCAACAGATGTGATACTCCATAGTTACCCCTTCAGTATTAGGTCTATCTAGCTCAGGAGGATTCTTTGCAGTGCTGTACAGATACGTGAAAATTCTTGGGAGGCCGCTTCTTGGTATCCAGCCACCTTTATCGCTAACCTGCGTTACAAGAAGAGCACCCACTCAATAATCAAACTTCAGAACCAATCTTTGCACAATTACTTCTAGTCTGCCACATGCATCAAGAGTGATATGAACTTCCATCAATAAATAGATGTAGCTAGAATGTTGCTGATAGGTTATGACAAGGACTACTACCTTGATAGTGACATCCACTTCTCCATCAGCAACTATAATTCTAACTGGGGGAACATCTTTATCAGAGTTCATATAACATTCTTGCACCGCACGGAGAGAGTTCTTCACCAATTCAAATAACATCAGGTGTAGGTGTAATGTGACGTATGTGCATTTGACAAAGCCAAAAGGTTAGCTAATGTTTCAGTTTTTTTTCTTGTTTTTCTTATATCGAAGAGCAAGCCAATTAAAAGGACTGACATAATGAAGGCAATGAAAATGTACACAGACAAATTATGTGATCTATAAGATACATCCAAATCGAATTCGAAAAACATTTTACGACATCATGATGGCAGCACAAAATGATACCATCGATAAAGATCCAAGTTTATGGAACTTACGGAAATGTAAAATTTGGATCGCCATAAATGTTAATATCAGGAGCTGATACATATTCCCTTAAACAGACAGAACGGGCATCTTCACAAGCAGCTTGAGCCACCTGGATTGGGGATAATCTTATATTGATGAGGCCTATGACACCAGGCTCCGGTTTAGGGTCATGCAAAGCCACATGCTGCCCTGAAAATAATCAAGACCAAACAACTCAGGCCACGCTATCTAATAGCAACAAACACTCAACTTTCCTGCCAATCATTTGACTTAGGCCCCACAGATGGGACTATGAAGATGCAGTTTCAGTTTAAACCATATCATACTTTCCATGACCAAAAGTCCCAATATATAGTTGAACAACATATAAATGAGGCAAAAAATCTGTCCTCAGTTTGACAGATTTACACTGAACTTTTGGATTACTGCTTTCAGGGGAAAAGTAGTATATGTTAGTACAGTAGCTGTTAGGAAAACAAATAACAATTAAATATAAGAGAAATATTTAGCATAGCACGTCCAATAACTAAACTGGCCAAAACGAAGTTGACAGTAAGTTTTACCCTTCATAAATTAAGCTCTTGACAAAGCAGTTTGAAGGTTGCGAACCTATCAGCATGTGGATGCTAATCCTTGACATGTAGAACCGGTCAAGGAACTCGTGGATCTCATCGAACTCGAATGGAACCTTCCTTGATCGGCCCAGCTCCTTCTTCAGCTGCTGCACTCCCAAGGCCATGGTTGGAACCACATTGTTGTGCCGCACCTTGACCATATTGATCATCTGTGTGAAAGCGAGCTCGTCGTTACGGCTCCTCACTTCAAGGTAGTATTATGATGGCATAATACTACCTTCCATCGAGATGATTTGCAGGTCACCGCCAAAATACCGAGCGTATAGCCGGCTGATCGGGAGCCTGAAACCATACCCAGCCATAGTTACCCCTTCAGTATTAGGTCTATGATCTGGGTTGTCCAGTGAGTCGTCGGTGGGGGCGGGAAGGGGGCGCGGCTTGGCGCGCGTGGAGGCGGAGGGCGATGGGGACAGCGGCGCGCGGCGGGGCAGCGGCGACGAGAGATGGCGCGGGGCTGGCACCGCCGCCGGGGGCGAGTTGCCTGAGGCGGCGAGGCCCGGCATGGCGGGGCAGAGTTTGGAGGCTCCTAGGTGGGGGAGGCGAGCAAACAGCTGCTAGCTCGGTGGTGGATGTTCAGAGCGGGATCTCGGCCAGAGCAGCGCATCGAGGGTTTGGGGAAGGGCGCAGTTGGTGGGGAGGAAGCCGTGCGTTCATCTCGGCCGCCGCAGCGTGTGGGGGAAGGAAGGAGAGCGTGCGCGGCGGCGGGCATCACGGCGCCGGGGGAGGGGGCGGGGTGGCTAGCGCGGGCGGGATACCCTGCGGCGAGGAAGAAGCGTGCGGGGCGTGTATCATGGGCGGAGGCGTGGTGAGGTTTGTGGACGCCCTCCGTCCACCCTTAAGGATTAGTAGAGATTTTCCCATTCTTCAGCACGCTAGCCCTAGACATCACCATCACAGCCTCATTCAGCGTGTGCAACCTCTCCTTCAAAATCTAGGATGCCACACTTGATTGTAGCCTTCCTAATTGACTGTCTTTAGAATCAGATTTGCTCATCGCAAACCACCACTCTGCCTGCATTACAAGAGAAGAGTTAAGTACAATAATTTCAAAACACATTTATCTAGAGAACCATCTATTTAATAGTGATCAATAAGCATGGAGCAACCTACTACTACTCTGCTACTTAATAAGCAACCCACATGACAAGGACTTACTATCAGAACATTCACCTGGGCCCCAAGAACTCAGCAATCCACATTTGACAACCATTCACTAACTTCCTAAACAAAAAAATGGTTACATTATGTAGGTAATGAAGGTGGTTGTTGACATGTGTGACTTTTTTTATATGGATAGATTCAAAACAAAACTACAACATATATTTAGAGAGCTATTGGAGAACTCAATTTTTTACTACCAAAGTTATTTAGCAACTCCTTAAATCTGTGATTTAGAGAGTTAAAATTTACATAACTACTGGAGCTGCTCTAACAGATATGACCCAAGTAGGTGGTATGATTTAGTTTCACAAAAATTCCAACCATTTTTAGTATCCCATCTAGTAATTTATATGCTTTGCAAACACAAATCAAGCATGTTCATCCCAGGAAACAGAAAAATGAACCATGTAAACCTCAAATCATGTAATAAGAAGGGATATCTTGTTTCAGGCCTCAAGTTGTACCACCAATTTGCACCAGTAATTTTAGTTGGCATCTATGTATCATGTGGTATGTCAGTCCTTTACTTTGGCATTGTAATATTATAGGCTTATGACTGGTAAAACAGCAGCCCCAGCTGCTCTGATGAATCTAGTGCCCAAGGGAATATGATACCATGCAACACAGTCTGGCATACCAAGATGCTGGATGAAGATCATGCAGTCTGGCATCCAAATTCAAAGCCAAGTTATCAGCTAATAATCTGATCTTGTCCTTCAAAGCCAACAAATTTGATCCATAGCTCTAAAAACATATCAGCGCGTCGTCGCAAAGTCAAAGCTAAGCGACATCGCTCCTCCGCGGCCAGCACCCTCCATAGTAAGACCAACTCCATCCACCCACTTGTCCCAAGATCAATCATGATGGATTTCACTTATTGTGGGCAAAGAACAAAGTTGAGAAACTGAACCTGCAATGGGTGAAAAAAATATTTGTTAAAAACGCGATACCATTCACAAAATATAGCAATAGCCAACAGCCGCTCTTGACTCGATTCTAAAGAAAGTAATCATTTCATTATATTGAGGAAAAGCATAACCAAGGATGGTAATGGCAGCTCCTAGTGCATTAACAGGGCGGACATGCCTGTGGCAGATAATTATCTGATAGGTCTCAAACACATGATATTTCAAACAAGATGTGCTCAAGCATGTATACAATGTAGCAAGAAAATTCTACATGTAAACATTTCCCATTATTAAGATCAGCTAAATATCAGGCACTATGGACTTGCCATCGGGGCAGACATGACGTCCCAAACATATGTTCTTAGCTATACATGGAACTTTGAGCTCGCTAATCCAAAATTGGGGATGGTGATCCTACCAATATCATTGCAAAATTTGCATAAGTCAGCACAAAAACGATCACAACAACTAAGGATAGCAGATTCTATTCACATAGATCCTATTTAAAATGACCAGATAAGAACACATGGTAAATAGGTGAAAGGAAAATAATGAAATATTACTGAAGGCAGTTGCCCATTCAAGACAGGGCTATCAGGACATCACGAGTTCAGTGTATATTACAGGTAGTAATCAGAACAATAAATACTATCAGGACACAATCTGGAGTGTGTCCATTAGAGGAACGAGAAACAATTAAAAGGCACATCATAGAGATAAACTAATCATCAAAATCATAATTAGACGGACAAAGCACTTTAGAATTGAGATATATCACATCGATGAAATCGTGTAACTTTATAATTGAGATACAAATCTTTCCAACAACCAAGAAAAGGACAATATGACTTATTAGTCCAATATGAAAAGAGAAAATAACCCATAAAAACAGAATGATTGTAACCACTAAAACATGTTACTGTGGTTTCAAAATCTAAGCCAAAAACTACACTTAGTTAACTGAAGTTTAGAGCATATACTTCAAAAGGTTCTCAAAATAAAATTTATTGCACATAAAAGGTGGAGGATAGAAATGTTGGTTTCTATTATATAAAGTTAACCATAACCATTGGATGCATGAATGACTATGGTGAATACGAGTGCATGGCAAATAAAGCTAGTATAATACCCTCAGACTGAAATATAAACATTGGTTGGTTAACTAACCTTAAGAACACCCTTGCCAAAATAATTAGATCCACCATTCCTCAATTCCAAGGCCTCATATATCTCTGAGAGGTCAATTGTTTAAAGATAAAAATGTCAAAATTTTGTGCATATGTGCCAAACATACAGAATTGGAGGCAACCGCAAAAAGGTGACCTATTCAAAAAGCAAAGGTGTTTGGACCACAAACAGAGATTTCTCAAACAAATCCATCCCAAATCAAATAGCAGATATTGACATGTCAAAATTATTAAACATGGCATGGTATCACATTTAATCTTTTTGTTCAACATCACCAAAGAGCAGATTGTAATAAGAATTACAACTGCGCCGACTAAATCACCGTGGGGCATGGGGGCTCACCAGATGTCGACTCTGCCGTGGCCAAAGTACCGGTACACGAACTGGGGGATGCACGAAGGTTGACGGTGCTGATGCACACCAGCAGTCAGTAGAAGAGATCGAGCCTGCTGTGGTTGAGGTCCATGGCGAACAAGCTGGCAGGCCTTCTGCGGGAGCTGTTGTAGTCCTCCACCGTGATCACCAAGCTATGGAGTTGTACAACCCCCCAGCATTCTTATAGCCTGCACGCACAACCCGCGCCCAAAAAATCAGAGTTGGTGAAACGAACAACCTCAATTTGGCTGGTGAGGCACACAACCAACCTCTGCAAGGCACGTGACCTTGCCCCGACAGGTTGAGGCGTCGATGCAGTTCAAGGTGAGGCGTGATCTGGCTCAGGAGGCCACAACGAGGGTCTCCAGTGGGGGCTAGGTCAAGCGTGCGTGGTTGTTGAGCAGGTTCCATCACCAGTTCGTGGTCCCGCTGGGCCACCTCGAGCACCTCGTCTTCGTAGCGCTGCTGGAGGAGGCCGAAAGCGAGTATGGCTTCCGTCACCTGGATCTCTTCCAACCTATGGAAAATAACGATATTATATGAATTTAGAAGACAAAGTGCACAATACAACCTCTAAAGACAGATTGATACTTTCACATTTGCATGAAAGAAAATAATATGAAGATAAAGGCACTAAGTGGAAGTAAAGGAAGTCAATGTACAATCTGCGCTCCTTCATGATGAATGTTTTCAGTTAATGAATATCGATTCAATAGATATCTTTTATGTAATAAATTGAACATTAAGATGCATTTTTAAAACAACATAATTGCATGTCCCAGGCCTAGATAAGTAAATGAAATTACCAAATAAGTAGGATAAAGAAACTGGATTTTACATGTAACAACATTCAGAAACACCTGAGCTGGAGGCATGCAATAGCAAAACATGCCCGATAAACTAACTTTGACAATGAGTAAGCAGCCATTAGCCCATTACATAAAGATTAGCTACGACATACTGTGCTTGACTGATAGTTGTTTCTTATCCTCTAAACCACTAAAAATCTCTATGCGAAGCAGTGCGATACATGTACATCATACACCTGCTCACATAAGAACACAAACAAACTGTTACGAGCCTTGACCATTTGAAGCAAACAGGATTACACGGGTGAGCTGCAACTAAAGGCAAGTGGTGAGGTCCTTCTCCAACTTCTGCTTGAGCATCATGTTGTACTCGACGGGGTCAACAACCATCTCCAGGCTGACGTCGGTGCCATGGCCCCTAGTGGCTTGCTCTTCGCCTCCTTGACTCTAGATCCATTGCTACCTCTACTCTACGGCAACGATGGGACTCGAGCTATCGAGCACGACCTCCTCAAGAAATTTCTGGAAGCACCACTCCGACAGGCACCAGTTCATCATGTCCGTCGCGTCCCCCCTCCTACTCCACCTAGTGACTGGTGCAGCAACATCATCGGCAACCGCTGGTTGAGGGTGCGGTGGGGCCTAGCAGGGGTTGGGGATCTCCTCCACGGAAAAGACGCGCTCCATGCCAAAACGAGTCGGATCACCATGATGCTGGGCAGAATTCTCCTGTGAGGGGTCGGAGGATTTGATTTGAAATTTGGGAGAAATTTCTCTACCAGAGTTTGGTTTGGTGGAAGCGGAGAAAAAGTGGAAGGGAATATGAGAATAAGAGAAGGTCGCATAGAGGTGCCTCACGGCGACGTAGACCTCAGTGCACGGCGCGGTGCCTGAGCTCGCGCGCGTTGACCTTGGCAGCCGTGGCAGTCCGTGCTGTCGTGAAGAGGCAGTCACCATCGGGGACGGTTGCGCACGGGGAGGCTGACGCACGGAGTGAACGCGGGGGCAGCTCGCGTGGGGGATGTGGGGAGGCAGCGGATGCAGACGGACAAGCGAGATCTAGGTTCCTCAGAAGACGATGTCGTGGAGCTGTCTGTGGATCTGCGGTGCACGCGGGGGTGGGGACGGTTGAGGTCGCCGACCGGTGGGGTGGTGGAGTCCGCCGGTGGGGGAGGAGGAGGCCGTTGTGGTTGTGCCGCGCGTTGAAGAGAGGGGGAGTTGCAGGTCGCTGGAGTTGGAGGATGTTGTTCTGCCGTGGTGGAGGTTGCGCGGCCGAGGCAATGGATACTGGGCCGCACGTTGAAGAGGAGGGGCGCTGGGCTGCTGGGCCGCACGTCGAATTGCTGGGCTGCACTGGTATGGGATTTGTTTGATTAGTACCATACCGGTCATTGAAAGAGACGGAACGTGGCTTATAAGCGTTGTTGTGGATCATCTGTTGCTCATTCTAACACCTCCGGCTCTAGTGCCACACTGAGGTACGTCTTTTTGCGCGGGGCTGCTTAGGTGATTTTGGAGGGTGTGTTCGGCCTGCGCCTGCCTGTGGGGGGCCACATGTAGGAGGCGTGTACGACGTGGGGCCAGGTAGATGACAAAACAGGTCCCCACGGTTCAGAGGCAGAACGGCAGTTGGTAGAACATGTCAGAGGTAGAACGACAGACTACTATTGCAGCCTTAATAAATAGTAGAGATATGATTCATATGCTTTATGTTCTCTTGATCCATATTGGTATAGATCAATTTGAGATCATGATTTCTATGGTTAATTATCTTTTATATGTCATCATCATAATGTTAATTTATAGAATTAAAATGATATGAAAAATGCCTACAATTCTAACATTTGAAGCGTGTGGTTGATAAAAATACGATGAACAAACTAAGATTCATAAAACCTATCTTTCGTTAGAATTTTAAAAATGAAAAAAGAGACAGAAACTAGCTAATATCTAGTCTATTGTAACTGAATTATCATTTTGTTGTAACTAAAATATTATACATGGTACAATTATATTAAACTAGCTTCAACAAGAATCCTATTATTGTCTAAACCACACGCTACTAAAAGTGTGATCGAGCCATTAGCCCTGCGCGTGTATATATCTTGCGGCATCGTTGCCTTTCATTACTACCCGAAACATGCTCTTTGTCGAGTGTTTAAATCATTCGATAAAGCCTAAAAAACACTGACACTCGATAAAGAGAGCTCGACGAACTATACATCGGCACCAACTTATTTGCCAAGTACTTTTTATCGGGCAGTCGGCAAAGACTTTATCGAGTGTCACGAGATACTCGGCAAAGAAAAGTCACCGTCACGGCGGCTGGTAACAAAGACGGAACCTTTGCCGAATGTATTAGGTGACACTCGGCAAAGAGTTTGCCGAATATATTAGGTGACATTCGGCAAAGAGTTTCCCTCTTTGCCGAGTGTCTACCAGACTACCTCTTGACAAAGAGATCGCTAGCGGGTCCCTTTGACAGTACCTTTGCCGAGTGCACTAGGAAACACTCGACAAAGAAGCTACTTTATCGAGTGCCAAGGCTTGGCACTTGGCAAAAGTAACGGCCGTCAGCTACAGACGGCTGCTGACGGCCTTTTGCCGAGTGTCTAGGTTCGACAAGAGTTTGACACTCGACAAAGGGCTCTTTGCCGAGTGTTTTCTGTGCCGAGTGTCCTGCTCTCGGTAAACGTGGTCGTTACCGAGAGTAGAACTTTGCCGAGTGCTGCCCTCAACAAAACGACGAGTACTTGACAAAGAACCGGATTTCGATAATGCATACAATAAATAAACGAGTTGCGACGCCCTTTTGGCGCAACATATCCCACCCAGAACTGATGAGCCACGCTTTCGATATACTACTAGTACTAGCTAGTAACAGGGGTGTTCCGTGTTCGCACGCACTGAACCCTAGAGAGCTAGTGCACATCGATGATGCAATCGACGGATACAAGTGCAGACATACATCGCCAGATACATATATACTATCTGATTTATTATTCGCCCCCGGTTAACAATGAAGCTCAGGAATGGTTGTTATTGTTAACTAGAAACCACCAGCTTCATATACTTTCATTCACCTGTAGAAAGCTACAGTACGTATTAGTGCTCTCTAGCCTGACAATTAGCTTTGCAGTAGTTTTTGAAAGATCTTCGCTTTGCAGTTGTACAAGTGGAGACGGATTCATTAGTTATGTTTTGAGCAGCCTGCACGGCTGACCGAGCCACTGGATAGGCTGTCCGTCTCTTGTGCCCTATTGATGTACTGACATCTGGATCTGGATATGGGCGAAGAGGAGATTGATGCCAAGCTACAAATAAATAAAGCTACAGCCTTCATCCCATTCCTCCACAGATGGTGCCGCTACTTTAGTTGCTTATATATATGACGATAACACTGGTTGTTAATTTGACCAGCCAATTCCCGGCGCTTCTCATGCATGCAAAAGTGTCCAAGGTCACTATTATATCTGCAGGGCGCACCGGCAACCTTAGCTATCGATCATGCTCGCAAATATATCTAAAGAAAGTGCTCCAATTACGACTCATCCGTACGACCAGAGTATGAATAGCATTAATCTATATCGGTTGTTGGCTCTTGTTCTGAACTAATGAATTATGACTCAAGTCGTACTGGCTCTTGTTCTGAAGTAATGAATTATAAGTTATTAGATGATTTAAGTCGTACATGAGTTTACCATTATAGTCGTACGCATAACGGTACTTAATATCTAAGGGTGACAACAGGGAAGCGTGGGACGGGTGGATTATGCGCAGACCGGACATTAAACCTGACCCAACTCCAAATTTTGATTTGAGTGAAAATCTGCACCTGCAACTGAACCCGCAAGGTAACCAAAACCCGATAAGCCCCCCAAAAACCCAAGTTCAATCAACAGAGAGATTGAGCACACATTAGCATAATATTCAGCTGATTGTATAATTTAAAATATTCGCTATATGATCAATTGATCATATTGTACCTTGCAAATAACAATCAGATTACATGGTACATCCAAACAAATTAATCGTCCATAACATAAATATAATAGGCAGACATATAAAAGCTGCAAAAGCAACACACAAAAACATTGAAGTGAACATATTACAGATAGTGCAACGATCCAATCTGTCCTCGGTGAGCAATAGCAACACATAGTTCAAACACTACAACCGGTACATAATAAATGCATCATTACAAAACACTAGACCAAACATTATAGTTAAGCAACTTTGAGGCCTTATCCCTTCGTCTTTATCTGTAGCTAGATTCATCATTCATCATCAACGGTTGAAACATGCTTATCCTAGCAAAAAAAAATAAAAATTAGTTAGCACACAAAGTGGATTAAAATAATATTGACCAAGAATAAAAGAAAATAGTACCATGTCTTCCTCCTCCTCCTCAACAAGATACCAACAAAAATAGATTGAGTTCCAACAATAATAGTAATTGTTCGAATATAAGTGTTGTAGCCTTACATGGAATAAAGATAATCGTAAACTAGAGGTAAACTTAAAACATAAAATGCTTACCAATGATGGTGCAAGCCTAATGCGATGTAGACTAATAATCCTCCCTCAGGTACTAAATATTATATTGACTCATATGTCACTGTCGTCACAGGAATTGCAAGGATATCACGTGCAGTTTTTACAAGGTTGAGTACTTTTCCGTGCATACCGACACCACTAATTGATATCTAAATCTTATGTCCTAGGCGACAACGACTCCTCCAATTTCAAATCTAACTCAATGCATACATAAGTTGAGGTTATAACAAAAATGACCTTGATGTTGCCTAGAAAAGGTGAATACGAGTTTCTAAAAAAATAATAATAATAACTAAAATTTTGTAACACATTAGTAGAGCGTGGTGCTCCAGCATGAGCAACATTGCCACACCACCATGTATTTTGAGGAACTGTTGCACAAACAACAACTATGTCTAGAAATTAGGCTTACACAAAATTTGTATATGTGCTTGGGGATGTCTAGTAACAAGTCCATGATGTACCTGCATACACAAACATGCTAAACTAAGTAGATCAAGTGGAAAAAATATTGTAATACAACATAAGAGACAAGACACATGATTTATCATGTAGTTTAGCTTGCCAACAAAGCTAACCTACATCCACATTAGTAAGAAAGCCACAATGGCTTTGGAGTCTCTTTTAACTCGTTTTCCTTCTCCAATATATCACCAACGTAGTGTTGGATCTTTTATGTGTTTGGCCCATTAATTCAATAAACTCTATGGTGTGTAATGGTGGAGAATACCAATAGTACCATATTGGAAGTCCAAGGGTCTTTGGCTTGACTTATATGGTGAGAATTATTCCACTTAATTTTATAAGTCAAGAAACGGTCAAGGGCGTGCCACACGCGCGCGCGCCGCCGCCGGCGTGGCGAGGCGAGGCGAGACGGCGCGCGGGTGTGGTGTGTTAATTTTTAGCACTCATTAACCGCAGGAGTTTCAACTCCGGGTTAAACCTTTCAGTTGTCCGTCTCTTCGTCAGCTGCATGCGAGACCCTTGTCCTTTAACTGCCCGTCTCTTGGCGTGCCCCATGCGACCCTTCTCCTTCAGCTTCCTTCCGCGAAAGGTTAAGTAGGGGAGAAGCCCTGTCATTTGGGACACGAGAGACCCTTGTCATTTGGGACACGAGAGCAGAACCTTCAGAGTCACAGTCCAGCCGCAAGTGAGGGTATTTCCATCTCGTGACTCTGCGCGCATAGAGCAGCGAGAGGGTATGTGCCTCCGAAGCCCTTGCCGTTCGAGACCGTGCACGGGGGATCGACAATTAGGTTTTTGGGGAGCGTCTACGCGACTGCCCAAAACATCTTCTTCCTGGCGATTCTTCCTAGCGACATGACAAGAGAAGCTGGACAAGGATCTGGATCCTCAAAGCGCATGGGAGGGTATGATCAATTTATCTCCTTACTGTTTGACGTTCTACAGATTATATATGGTTCATATATTCATATATGTTGTTTCGTATGTAGCCATAAATTTATATCATCTGATCTGTCATATTACAATATGTTATATTTGTTTATTTTAATTTTACAGTCATGTTGTTTATGTTGCTATCTGTTTATTTTTAGTTGTTCCATCATAATACATGTACCGTGTTTATATGCTTATTATACTTATATGACTCATATGCTTTATGTTCTCATGATCCATATTGTTATGGGTATATTTGAGATCACGATTTCTATGATTAATTATCTTTTATATGTCATCATCATAATGTTAATTTATGAAATTAAAATGATATGGAAAATGCTTATATTTTTAACAATCCAAAAACCTAATGTTAGGCATTTTTCTGTCAGAGGTTTTGCTGCTATGCTAAAGCCTGATCCTTTTGATGGTAAAAACTTCTTGATCTGGAAAGCTAAAATGGAATTGTGGCTTACTGCAATGTCTTGTTTTCATGCCGCTGAGGGCAAGCCTGCCAACTTACCTCCTGAGGATGAGGCTAAGTTTAAGGCTGAAGACAACCTCTTTCGAGGAGCAGTAATTAGCGCACTTGATACAAAATTCCAGAAAAGCTATATCATCCTTCCTACAGGGAAAGACTTGTGGGATGCACTTGTTGGAAAGTTTGGAGTTACCGACGCTGGTAGCTAGCTGTATCTCATGGAGCAGCTGTATGACTACAAGATGGTTGAGAACCGATCTGTAGTGGAACAGGCTCATGAGTTTCAGGCACTAGCTAAGAAACTCGAACTTTTTCCTTGTCCTTTGCCTGACAAGTTTGTGGCTGGCGGTATAATCGCCAAGTTGCCACCTTTTTAGAAGGACTTTGCTACCTCTCTCAAACATAAGAGACAAGAGTTCAATGTGGAAGAACTCATTGGTACTCTTGATGTTGAGGAAAGGGCTAGAACAAAGGACAATGGAAAAGGTGTTGAGACCTCTAATGCTAATGTGGTGTAGAAGAGAAACTTCTGCAAGTTTAACAAGAAGAAAAACCAGAACAAACAAGAGAACACAAATAAACCTGTTCAAACAACACAGTTTAAAAAGAAGAACAACAACAATAACAAGGAAAAGGGAGGATGCTTGGTCTGTGGCAGTGATCAACATTGGGCTAGAGAGTGCTCTGATCGCAAGTTCACACATGACAAGAAATTAGCTAATGTTGTAACCACTGAAACTGGAGATGGAACATCTGTGTCGGCGTTTCGAACCCGGGGGGTCACTGGACCGACGAGTAAATTGTCGCCGCGTGCCCCAGCCCAGATGGGTCGGCGCGAGACGGAGCGCGAAGGGGGGAAGAAGCCGGAGGGAGACAGGCGTAAAGGGGAAACCCGCGGCCTTCGTGTTTGTCCCGCGCCCAGGTCGGGTTACAAGCGTCCACGCGGGAGGGAGCGAGCGGCTTACGTGAGCGCCGTCCCGTCCTTCCCCGCGCGGCCAACCCTCTGTAAGAGGGCTCTGGACCTTCCTTTTATAGGCGTAAGGAAAGGATCTAGGTGTACAATGGGGGTGTAGCAGTGTGCTAACGTGTCTAGCGGAGGAGAGCTAGTGCCCTAAGTACATGCCATCGTGGCAGCCAGAGAGGTTTTGGCACCCGGTTCGTGTGGTGTCGTGGTCATCGGAGGAGCGCTGGAGCCTGGCGGAAGGACAGCTGTCGGGGCTGTCGAGTCCTTGCTGACATCCCCTTGCTTTCGTAAGGGGGCTGAGAGCCATCGTCGTCATAGAGCATGTGGGGCGCCATCATTACTTGTTTACCGGGGCGAGCCAGATGGGACGCCGGTCTTGTTCCCCGTAGCCTGAGTTAGCTTGGGGTAGGGTAATGATGGCGCCTCCTGTGACGTGGTCGGTCCGAGCCCTAGGTTGGGCGAGGTGGAGGCTCCTCCGAGGTCGAGGTCGAGGTCGAGTCTGTCTTCTAAGGCCGAGGTCGACTCTGAGCCCCTGGGTCGGGCGAGGCGGAGACCGTCGGCTGAGGCCAGGGCTGAGTCCGAGCCCTGGGGTCGGGCGATGCGGAGTTCGTCGTCTTCCGGGGCTGAGCCCGAGCCCTGGGGTCGGGCAATGCGGAGTTCGTCGTCTTCTAGGGCTGAGCCCGAGTCCGAGCCCTGGGGTCGGGCGAAGCGGAGTTCGTCGTCTTCCGGGGCTGAGACCGAGTCCGAGCCCTGGGGTTGGGCGAAGCGGAGTTCGTCGTCTTCCGGGGCTGAGCCCGAGTCCGAGCCCTGGGGTCGGGCGATGCGGAGTTCGTCGTCTTCCGGGGCTGAGCCCGAGTCCGAGCCCTGGGGTCGGGCGAAGCGGAGTTCGTCGTCTTCCGGGGCTGAGCCCGAGTCCGAGCCCTGGGGTCGGGCGATGTGGAGTTTCCTATGGCGCCTGAGGCCGGACTTGGCTGCTGTCAGCCTCACTCTGTCGAGTGGCACAACAGTCGGAGCGGCGCAGGCGGCGCTGTCCTCTTGTCAGGCCGGTCAGTGGAGCGGCGAAGTGACTACGGTCACTTCGGCTCTGTCGACTGAAGGGCACGCGTCAGGATAAGGTGTCAGGCCACCTTTGCATTAAATGCTCCTACGATACGGTCGGTCGGCGTGGCGAGCGGTCCAAGGTTGCTTCTTGGCGAAGACTGGGCCTCGGGCGAGCCGAAGGTGTGTCCGTTGCTTGAGGGGGCCCTCAGGCGAGACGTGAATCCTCCGGGGTCGGCCGCCCTTGCCCGAGGCTGGGCTCGGGCGAGGCGAGATCGTGTCCCTTGAGTGGACCGAGCCTTGACTTAATCGCACCCATCAGGCCTTTGCAGCTTTGTGCTGATGGGGGTTACCAGCTGAGATAAGGAGTCTTGGGGGTACCCCTAATTATGGTCCCCGATAGTAGCCCCCGAGCCTCGAAGGGAGTGTTAATACTCGCTTGGAGGCTTTTGTCGCACTTTTTTGCAAGGGGACCGGCCTTTCTCGGTTGCATTTTGGTCCAGTGGGTGCGCGCGAGCACACCCGCCGGGTGTAGCCCCCGAGGCCTCGGAGGAGTAGTTTGACTCCTTTGAGGTCTTAATGCGTTTCGCGATGCTTCGGCCGGTCTGGTTGTTCCCTCATGCGAGCTGGCCGTAGCCCAGGTGCACGGTCGGGTCCCAAGTTCTCGGGCTGGTATGTTGACGCTATCAACGGTTTGGCCGGAGCCGGGTTTGCGAGAGCAGCCCCAAGCCTTCGCACAGGGCGAGAGGACAGTCAAGGACAGACTCGACTTTTTTACATACGCCCCTGCGTCGCCTTTCCGCAAGGAGGAGGGGGGGAAAAAGCGCCATGTTGCCCTTGGAGGGCGCCGAACATGGTGTCTCCAGTGAGTTGCTAACAGGTATCCGAGTGGACACCCGTGCCCCATTTGTTAGGGGTCGGCTAGATGCCCGGAGGCGCGCTCCAAAAGTACCTGCGGGTGATCTGCCGGACCCGGTCCCCTTTTGACGGGGTCCGAGGGCTCGATGTCTCCCTCTGATGGGATTCCGTTACAAGATCGTTCCCGCTGGTCTCGGAAATGTCCTAGGGTACCTCGGGAGCGTAGCCCGAGCCTTGGTTATGTATCGAACGTACCCAGGATCATCCCTCGCTCTGTGTCTGAGGCGGCTGTGAACCCTTCGAGGGCCAGCCTACGAACCCCTGATCAGTAGTGGGCGCGGAGCCCAAGTGGCCTGAGGCGGCCGTTGAACCCTTCCGGGGGGCCGGCCTTCGAACCTCTGACCAGTAGTGGGCGCGGAGCCCGAGCGCTCTGAGGCGGCTGTTGAACCCCTCCGAGGGGCCGACCTTCGAACCTCTGATCAGTAGGGGGGCTCGGGGCCCGTTTCCTTCGCGGAGAAGGACCCCTTTCGGGGTATCCCGTTTCCCGGTCCCTATTGTAAGAGAGAGAAAGAGGAAAAGGAAAAGGATACGAAATCAAAACGACGTGGCGCACCTTTTTTGACGCGGTCGTTATGGCGAAGGCGAAGCGTCGCCCGCTTCTCGTGCCAAAGGTGCCGCCTGTCCCGCCGCGGAGTTAATGCGACGGGGCGAGTGGTTCGCGAGGCAGCCGTTGCGCGTGCGCGAGCCGTTCGTGGAACGGAACACGGGCGTGCCGTCTTCACATCGTGGGAGAGGGTTCTCTCGCTGTCCCATGAGGGGACGTGAGCTTGGCTAACGACGTGACCGCTGCTTCCGCCCGCCTGCCACCGCCATTACTGCCGGCCCATTTTTGGCCGCATCGACCGTCGCGCCTTCTCCCGTGGCTGACTGGCCTGTGACCGGTGCGCCTGGCTGGCACTGTTGGGTCATACGCAGGGTTGCCTCGAGTCACGGTACTAGTTCCGCAGTCGAGGAGGCGTGGTAGTGGCGTGAGGGGCGGTGCAGTTGCTCGCACGTAGCAACCGGCGCGTCGGTTGCATGACGTGTGGGCCTGGGCCTCCATGCTGGGCACGTTGGAGTAGAAGGGGTGTGCCCACTTGGCGTGGTTGCATGCCGACTGCATGGCTGTCCGCCCTTTCACCCGCTGATCTGGGCGAAAGTGGAGGAATGCTTGTAACCGCTAGGCAGTTGCATGCACCGCGCGCAGCGGTTTGGCTTCTTCTGCCCTGGGCCAGCTTGCATGACGCGTGGGACCCAGCCCCCGTGTCGTAGGGGGAGGACCTTGGAGCGTGTTGGAGAAGACTCAGCCCTCGATGGCTGAGGACGCAAGTGGGGAGAGTTGCCTTTAAAAGGAGGGCGACCCCCTTGAAAGGCGACCATGTCTTCGCGCTCCCTTATGCATCGCGTCTTTCCACCTTCCGAGCCCCCGGATGGGGAACACCCGCAATCCTTCTGCCTTGTCGTTGGAGGAACACAACTTCGTGGAAGTTGGTACCTTTCAGCCATCGTTCGGCTTCAAGGATTTTCATCAGGCAGCTCGGCCGCACCCCCTCGCCGGTGGTCACCCAAGACGGTGACCACCAGCTTTTGGGTGGGGAGAAGCAAGCCGGGCTGCGATCTTGGTCCCGCCCTCAGCTTCAAGGATCCCCATCATCCTTGCTGGGGCGGAGGCCGGGCTGAGCCGGAGCTCTACCTCCCGCGCAGGTTCATGGGTCAGCCTCTCCTTCAGCATTCAAGGGAGAGGGCGCTCACCGGCCTAGCGGGAGGGGCGGACTTCGACAACGCGGGGCTGATCGGCGGCGAGTGTCGTCAGCTTCAGCGCGTCGGGCTCGCTGGCTCTGGCTTGGCTCCCGGTGCCTCCTCTCGCCGCAAGGGCGGTTGTTGCGCCGCGCGCACCGGAGGACCGCCCAAGACGTCGCGCGCTGCTAGGGCGGCGTTCGTGTTCTGGGGCTGTCCTGCCTTTGCCCCGGTACGGCGCCTCTACACGGAGGTCGGTGCTCCGCTCGTCCGGGAGGATCCGAGTGGGGATCTGCCGGTGGGCAGACGGCTCCTGTCGTCGGTGCTGAGGTGGTGGTGGCTGGAGAAGTCCTCGTCGCCGGCGGGATCACCGCCACCATCCGTGCTCCGGGCCTCCGGCTCTTTGTACTTGTCCTCGCCCCTCGAGCGTGGATGTGGGCGAGGGCATTGTTGCTGCGGCGTCCGACCTGAGGCCATCGCTGCTGCAGTTCGGCCACCCGGAGCGGAGGTCGTTGTCGCTGCTGCTGGAGCGGGCGACGGTGGGCGACCTGGAGCCTTATCGCCCCGCGGGCCCTCCAATGTGGGGAGGTTGTTCGTACCCGCGGGGACGGAACCGGAGTTCCGTTTGTAATGGCACCTTGAGTGCCGGTGTCTGTTCATTATGGCTGTCGGGGCCTGAACATGTATGTATTTTTGGCACGGAGCCGTGTTTTCTCCTCATTTCGAGCACTAAGACTCGCCTGTCGGCTATCTGAACCGCTTCACCAAGCGTGAGTCGCCTCGTGCGAAGGTGACGAGTGAGGTATCCGTATCCCGGAGGCGTAGGAGTCCCTCGGCTCGGTCGGCCTTGCTGTCCGAGGCTTCTCTTGCCTAGTTAAAGGGACCCTCGGCCGCTCTTCGATGAGCCGAAGCCGGAGGTAGCGGTGTCAGCACGGACAGAGGCGGAGTTGGCTCGAAAAGAAGACTTGGTCGGCCGGAGCCTGGCCAGGTCGTCCACTGGCGGGACCGACGCCGGAGTCGAGTTGCCGAGGCCACGATCCTGGCTGATGTCCTCGGGGGACAACCGACTGAGGCTTCGGGGTGGCCAGCCGAGCTGTCTGCTCGAGCCGGATTCCTGGAGAAGACCCTGGCAGCGATGACCCGGGCGTGGTGCTGATGTCGTCCTTCGGAGTGGAGATCCTCCGACCGCGTCGCCGTCCGAGGCTAGGCCGGACCTCGCCGAAGGTGTAGTTGACGCCGAGGGTGCTACTGCTCCCTTCAACTGTCAAGATCCGAGCCTGCAGGATCGGGTTATCTTGTAGTGTGCGTATGTTTTCTGCGGC
Source organism: Zea mays (assembly GCF_902167145.1). Lineage (NCBI taxonomy): Eukaryota > Viridiplantae > Streptophyta > Magnoliopsida > Poales > Poaceae > Zea > Zea mays. The sequence goes on from NC_050104.1 coordinate 135,533,913, forward strand.
CATCGAGGCCCAAACATATTGTCGTCGTGTTGTAAAGCTGCGTTCCTTTTCCTGTTGTTTCGAGTATCTGGACTTATTTGTCGGTAACATAGTTGCTTGTCCGAGCGAGAGTTACTTTTCACGGAAGGTGATGAGTGAGGTATCCGTATCCCGGAGGCGTAGGAATCGCTCGGCTCGGTCGGCCTTGCCGCTTACGTGCACTCTTACTCGTCCATAGGGTTCTGTCACCGACGTAGTCGAGAAGGCCCGAAAAATCGTTTCGGCAGAGGAGTTTTCGAGCGTGAAGACTTGTTCGGTCCGCGGAATCACTTATCCGAGCGTGAGTTACTTATCGCAGAAGGTGATGAGTGAGGTATCCGTATCCCAGAGGCGTAGGAGTCCCTCGGCTCGGTGTGGGGGATAGATATCCCTCGGGTCCACTAAAAGAGTAAAAGACCTCACGAAAGGCCCAAGGGCCCAATAAATCGTAAGGTCATTCTTTCGTGGGCCTGGGAGAGATAACCAGCAATGCAAATCGACATGAGGCCGGATTGATGCAAACCCGGACGGCCCACAACGTCGAGCGAGTGACCGCAACAGAGATCCGACTTTCCCGCGCTGGAGCCCCCGTGCAACAGAGCCATGCGAGGATAAGTCGGCAGAACTACATGGAGATAAACTCAAGCAGTTCACTATCTTTTAGCTACTCGTTGTTATCATATCCACATGTATTGCCCCACGGTCGAATATATAAGGCCTAGGGGGCACCCCTTCAGCACGATCGACCCTATTACTTAGCCACCACCTCAACTCTCTACATTCTCGATTCAGAGAGCTCTCTTGTAACCTCGTTCACCAAGCATACTCACCAGGACGTAGGGTGTTACGCATCTCTAAGCGGCCCGAACCTGTAAACCTTGTCCACTGTCCCTCGTGCAATCGGCACGAACCATTTTGCTACCGTTGTCGACACCGTCCTACTCCTAAAAACACCTTGAGGGGCAACCCCGGGTGTGCGGTCGGACCCAAAACACCGACAGCTGGCGCGCCAGGTAGGGGGTGTATCGACGATCCAAGATAGCTCAATGGCCGTCACCTTCTACAGCAAGATCACCCTGCGTCCCGGATCCATATTCTGCTTCGGAACAATCTCATCCGTGGCGGATGAAGAGGGAACTCTACACCGCATTGCGGATCCGTCGGAAAAGAAGTCTCCTCCAACAAACTCCGAAAATGCCGGAGAAGCGCGACCTCCAGCTCTCCGGAAAAAGATCGCCTCCGGAAAGTCGGGGGCCGAGGGCCCGGTGACCCGGAGAACTCCACTGTCTACTTCCCCGACAAAAGAATGGACACAGATCGTGAGGGAGAAGGAGACCAAGGAGAAGCAAGTTGTTCTTTCCGTTCCTCCGCCCTCAAAGGAGAACGGAAAGAAGGTCGCCACGACAGCCGCACCATTCTACCCCGACGTCCTCTTCATCGGGAGAGTGGAGTCGCCTACCATCTCCGACGACGAGCCGACCGCACCCGGAGAAGAACCGCCTCAACGAGAATCCCGCCGACGGAGGAACCGTCGCAGGAACGTTCGACGACATCACGCGGCCGGAGAACGGGATCTAGAGCAACCTGTCTCACGAGACGAGGTCTCGGAGATAGGAGAAACTTCGGAAGAACACGTCTTCAGAGAACGAAGGAACTCCCGACGATGTGATCGCCGCCGGGCTCAGGAACAAGCCGAGCAGGATGCAAGGCAACGTCGGGAGAATCCATTCTTCGGGCGCAACCTGAACCCCGACTTTGCCCGAGCCATGAACACGCCGAGCGAAGTCGGAGGAGTATTAGCTCGGATAGCTGATGGACTCCCTCGGACTCCCGACACCGAGGGCTACCGACGACTGTTCACCCAGGCAGCCAACCATCTTCTACCGCTCGCTCACCCACCGAACGATTTATGACACGCCATCAACAGTCACCGAGACGCGCGAAGCTCCATCAATGCTTCGCGTGAACGGTGGCATGAGAACGAGATCCGCCGCCGGGAGGAGTACGACAGGGATCATGGCATCCCAGCTCGGAGCCAGGCCAGCAGAACTGAGTCGGCAACGGCCTCAACTGGCGGTACTACCCGGGGACGGTCGAGGAACCACAACAACTACTCCCCTCCCCGGGATAGGCATCATCCCCGACGACAGGAGGACACCTATGGAGTGTCTGCTCTTACTCCGCGCCTTAGGGCCATCCAATGGCCTCCCAACTTCAAGGTATCCAATGTCGACAAATATGAACCTAAACAGGATCCAGGAGGTTGGCTAGCCGTCTACACCACCGCTGCTCGAGCTGCCGGGGCGTCCGAAGACGTGATGACCGCGTATTTACCCATTGTCCTTGGGCAAGACGCACTGCAATGGCTGCGACATCTACCCCGACACTGCATCGACGACTGGGGCGACTTCAGTCGACGCTTCACTGCCAACTTCCAGTCCCTCTCCGACAAACCGGCGCAACCATGGGATCTCAAATCCATCAAGCGCCGGGGGGACGAAACTCTTCGGTCGTACCTCAAAAGGTTCCAGACCATGAGAAATCGTATCCCCGAGGTCACGGAGGCGGTCGTGATCGAGGACTTCTACAGAGGATCCAATGACTCGGCTTTCGTCCGAGCCATACTACAGAAGGCGCCGACTACCTCCGAGGAGCTGTTCCGGGAAGCTGACCTCTACATCACCGCCGACGAGCGGGCCCAGGACCTCATCGGAGGAGCAAAGCCTGCACCGGCAGCACCACGACGCGACGCGAACCAGCAACCCGACAAACGATGGGAGAAGAGGCCTCGCGAAGAAGTACACGCCGCCGGACCACCTGCCTCTCGCGCCCGAGGAGGACCTCGTGGAGGCGAACGCACACTGGACGACATCCTCGACGCCCAGTGCCCGTACCACAAGGACATGCGCCACACCCTTCGTAACTGCCGGGACATCAAGCACTCCGTCGGGCACGGTCGACCCTTCCAACCTCTACCTCCTCCTCCGCCGAGGGGAGGACCAGATGAACCACGACAACCCCATCAGCAGGAGGAGGGAGGAGGAGGAGCCTTCCCGCGCGTTGACAGGGAGGTCAACGTCATCTTCGGCGGACATGGGTCGCAGGAGAACAAAAGACAACAGAAGCTCAACGACCGCCAGATACTGGTGGCGACCACCGGTCCTCCCGCCCCATACCGGTGGTCGGAGCACCCGATCACTTTCACTCGGGAGGATCAATGGCTCAACTTCGACCACCCAGGCAAATACCCGCTCCTCGTCGATCCGGTGATCCGAGAGAGCCGGGTAAAGAAGGTGCTAGTGGACGGGGGGAGCAGCATCAACGTCACCTTCCCCCGGGCACTCCAAGGCTTGGGAGTTCACCTCAAAGAACTCCACGAGTCGGACACTCCTTTCTTTGGCATCGTGCCGACGGAAGGGGAATACCCGCTGGGCCACATCTACATGCCTGTCACCTTCGGAACTCCGGAGAATTACAGAACCGAGTTCCTGAGGTTCGAAGTGGCGAACTTCGACTGCGGGTACAACGCTATCATCGGGAGGCCGGGATTGGCCAAATTCATGGCCATTCCACATTACACGTACATGATACTGAAGATGCCAGGACCGCAAGGAATCATAACTGTGCGCGCCGACTTCCAAGGCGCCGCAGAATGTTTCCGAGTGGCCATCCAAGCAGCCCTCACCACCAAGCCGTCGGTGGTTCCTTCAACACTGGCGAACTCTAAGCCTGAGGAGGACCTTGCAGTACCGGCGAACGAAGCTCAGGTCGCGACCTCTATGCGGCCGACTGAAGAAACCAAGAGGATTAACCTGGGGTTCGCTGATGAACGCAAGACTGCCGTCATCAGCTCTAGCTTGGACGACAAATAGGAAAGCGCGCTCGTCCAGTTTCTGCAAGATAACCGAGATGTATTCGCATGGCAACCTGCGGATATGCCGGGAGTCCCAAGAGAACTGGCCGAGCACAAACTGAAGGTCTATCCCCAGGCAAGGCCGATTCGGCAAAAACTACGTCGTTTCACGCCCGACAAGAGAGAGGCCATTCGCGCCGAGTTAGCTCGCTTGGTCGCGGCTGGATTTATTAGGGAGGTGTTACACCCCGAGTGGTTAGCCAACCCTGTTCTTGTACTAAAAAAGAATAAAGTGGATTGGCGCATGTGCGTCGACTATACTGATCTCAACAAACACTGTCCGAAGGATCCCTTCGGGCTCCCGAGGATAGATCAGGTGGTGGACTCCACCGCTGGATGTTCTGTGCTGTCTTTCTTGGATTGCTATTCCAGATATCATCATATTAGTTTGGCGAAGGAAGATGAGGAAAAAACAGCATTCATCACTCCGTTTGGTGCTTTCTGTTATACCTCCATGCCGTTCGGCCTCAAAAACGCTGGAGCGACTTATCAGAGAGCCATCCAAACGTGCTTAGCCGATCACTAGGGCAAGCGTGTGGAGGCCTACGTAGATGATGTGGTACTCAAAACGGAGAATTCGGAAAACTTCATCGAAGACTTACAGCTAGTTTTCAACAGTCTGAGACGGTATAGATGGAAGCTTAATCCTGAAAAATGTGTTTTTGGGGTACCAGCTGGAAAGTTACTCGGGTTTATCGTCAGCCACCGAGGAATTGAGGCTAATCCAGATAAGATTGAAGCTATCATGAAGATGGAAGCGCCTCGATCACAAAAGAAGGTTCAGCAACTTACTGGATGTATGGCAGCTCTGAGCAGATTTATATCCAGGCTGGGGAAAAAGGTTTGCCGTTTTACAAGCTACTCAAGAAGGTGGATAAGTTTCAGTGGACTTCAGAAGCACAGGAAGCTCTAGATGCACTGAAGAAATTCTTGACAACACCACCAGTACTGAAGCCACCCCGACGAGCTACGTCAACTCAACCAGCTGAAGATCTGCTACTGTATATCTCTTGCACGACTCACGTGGTAAGCACCGCGTTGGTAGTCGAGCGAGTAGAAGAAGGACATGCCTATCCAGTACAACATCCTGTTTACTTCATCAGTGAAGTTCTAGGCCCCTCAAAGAAAAAGTATCCTCAAGTTCAGAAGCTATTATACGCAGTACTTCTAACTGCCCGCAAGCTGCGTCACTACTTTGATGACCACAAAGTCATAGTAGTCACTGGTTTTCCAATAGGGGATATTCTTCACAACAAGGAAGCCATTGGCCGAATAGCCAAGTGGGCTTGCGAGTTGGGATCTCATGACATCGAGTTCCGACCTCGCACTGCCATCAAAACTCAAGCACTAGTTGATTTCGTATCAGAGTGGACTGAACAGCAAGTACCAGATAATCCAGAGACTGCAGAAGTATGGCGAATGTATTTTGATGGCTCGCTAAGTCTGCAGGGAGCAGGAGCGGGGATTCTCTTCACCGCACCTGGAGGCGAGCACCTCAAATACGCCCTCCAGTTGCTATTTCCGGCCTCCAACAATGCAGCCGAGTATGAAGCTCTGATCCATGGATTGAACATCGCCATCTCATTGGGCATCAAGAGATTGATGGTATACGGAGACTCTCTGGTAGTCATCAGCCAGATAAACAAGGAGTGGGATTGTTCAAGCGATTCAATGGGAAAATACTGTGCTGCCGTCCGAAAGCTGGAAGATAAATTTGAGGGTCTGGAATTCCATCATGTAGAGAGAGATCGGAACACAACAGTCGATGTACTATCCAAGCTAGGATCCAGTCGAACTCAGGTCCCACCCGGAGTCTTTGTGCAAGAAATACTACAGCCGAGTATCTCAATGGATCAAACAGAAGAGTGCAACATTATAGATCAACCCGAGTCAGACTCTGACGACTGGAGAAGGCCAATCATCAAGTATATAAAGAATGAAGAAGAACCAGATGACAAGAACTCGGCAGAGCGCATTGCCAGACAGTCGGCTCACTATACACTCATTGAGGAGACATTGTACAGAAGGGGTGCATCGGGCGTCCTCATGGAGTGCATTCTCTCGTCCACTGGGAAGCAACTTCTGGAGGAGGTCCATGCTGGGCAATGTGGAATACATGCAGCCTCCAGAACACTAGTCGGGAAGGTCTTCAGGTCAGGATTCTATTGGCCAACGACAAAGAGTGATGCAGCCAAGTTAGTTCAGAGGTGCGAAGCTTGCCAATACTTGTCAAAGCAACAACATCTGCCAGCACAGCAACTGCAGACCATACAGTAACTTGGCCTTTCGCATGCTGGGGACTGGATATGATTGGACCTTTCAAGAAAGCTCAAGGGGGATACACTCATGTGTTGGTAGCGATCGACAAATTCACTAAATGGATAGAATTCAAGCCCATTGCTTCTTTAACCTCTGCTAAGGCCGTGGAATTCATACAAGACATAATATTCAGATTCGTGATACCAAACAGCATCATAACTGACTTAGGATCCAACTTCACAAGTTCAGAGTTCTTCGACTTCTACGAGCAAAAGAGCATTCAGATCAAGTATGCATCTGTAGCACATCCAAGGGCCAACGGGCAGGTTGAGCGAGCCAACGGGATGATACTGGAGGCACTCAAGAAAAAGGTCTTCGACAAGAATGAAAAGTTCGCAGGAAAGTGGATAAGGGAACTGCCCTATGTCGTTTGGAGCCTAAGAACCCAACCCAGCCGAGCGTTGCATCGAAACACTCCTTTCTTCATGGTCTATGGGTCAGAGGCAGTGCTACCCGCCGATCTCAAGTTCGGGGCGCCAAGGTTGATCTTCGAAAACATAGCAGAAGTCGAGGCCACCAGGCTGGAGGACATTGATATACTTGAAGAAGAACGACTGAATGCGGTAATCCAATCAGCACGGTACCAGCAGACTCTAAGGCGCTATCACGACAAGGCTGTGCGACAGCGATCCTTTTCAGTAGGAGATCTCGTCCTCCGCCGAATTCTAACGGGGGAAGGACGGCATAAGTTATCGCCCTTATGGGAAGAACCCTTCATAGTAGCAGAAGTCACTCGGCCAGAATCATATCGTCTCACTCAGATGAATGGCACAGAAGTCGGGAACTCCTGGAACATAGAACACCTCAGGAAGTTTTATCCCTAGCTGTATTTCAGAAGCTATCGGGACGACGATGTACTCTGTAAAGTGGAAATATGTCATCAATAAAAAAAGGGTTTCAAAGATACTCAGTTTGCTCACGATTGACTTGCATTCTTACTTAACTCGGGGTGACCACTATGCCCTACTAACGGAGCAATCGGCTTAAGTCGGCAACGACTTAAGGCGGTGCGACATGCTCACGCTTACTTAACTCGGGGTGACCACTATGCCCTACTAATGGAGCAATCGGCTTAAGTCGGCAACGACTTAAGGCGGTGCGACATGCTCACGCTTACTTAACTCGGGGTGACCACTATGCCCTACTAACGGAGCAATCGGCTTAAGTCGGCAACGACTTAAGGCGGTGCGACATGCTCACGCTTACTTAACTCGGGGTGACCACTATGCCCTACTAACGGAGCAATCGGCTTAAGTCGGCAACGACTTAAGCCGGTGCAACATGCTCACGGCTATGCAACTCAGGGTGACCACTACGCCCTATTAACAAAAGCAAGCGACTTAAGTCAGCAGCGACTTAAGGCGATCCGACGAGATTACAATTACTCATATAAGGATGACTTCTATATCCCGCAGACGAATTTCATAACCATCGCGCATTATTTTACTACTGTAAATCTACGAACTGATGAATTCTGAAACAATAAGAGAGTAACTATATCATTCAAATGCTGAACCGATGTCCTCTAACAAATATTCGATCATGCTAACCGCGCGCTCAAAGCACGCAAAATGTTTCTCTATTTCGCAATATCTTTCTCAGGAGCGACCGACGAAGAAGGGCGACTTGAGGAATCAGGGGCAGCATTCACATCAGCCCTTATGTCTTCAGGAACAACCACGTCGGGTCTCCTCATCAAGATTCGCCCCGCCCGAATAGCCTTGTCCATGGCTCTGTCGCGCTGGGCTCTGAGAGTAACAAAAGTTTCTTCGGCAACCTTAGCAGCCAGTCGAGCGGTTTCTAACTCCTGGACAATGGATTTCTTGGAAGCTCGGAGTTCTTTGATGGTAGCATCCTTCGCCGATATCAACTGCTTGAGGCGGGTCACTTCATCCGCAGATTCTTGCAGCTTACAGCGTTGATTGTCCAATTCTTCCATTGTAAAGCGGTGACTCCTCTCCAAGATGGTCAGCGAGTTGCTAGAATCACGATACAATCTGTCAAGACTGTCACGAGAAGCAGCAAGGATAGGCTTTTCTTCCTGCGAGCAAAAAATCAACTCCTTCAAAAACCAAGCAAGTAATAGGAACACAGCAAGGCAAAGCACAGTTTTGTAAATCACCTTTTCAGAATCGAGCTAAGCATGAAGAGAAGAACTCAGTGCATTGGCGTCATCCAAGGCAGCGGAGACTTGACCCAGTTCAGTTTGGCTCTGAGAGTAGTTCTCCTCGAAGTCAGCACACCGCTGGACCAATTCAGCCTGATCTCGGGAATGTTTTTCCTCAAGAGTTGAAATCTGCCGAGTCATTCCTAGCAAGAGATAATCAAACAAAACGGGGTCAGAATGTAAAGCAGTCCACAGTGAAGGCAAAGAGAAGCAAAAAAGCACTAACCAGCGTTGGTTGCCTCCAATTCAGAGACGCGATGCTGAAGTGACACTGGATTCCAACATGCAAGAGACGAAGCTACTTCTAGGACAGAAGCACCCTGTAGTCTCAGCTGGCTAGCCATCCCATCCACCAAAGCCTGATGAGGAGAACAGATGAGTGTAACGACAGCGGTTCATACAATGTGAAAATCAAGCTAAAATACATCACAGTACCTGGAGGTTGGAAAAGAATGAAGGGATCCCCAAATCAGGAAAGATCAGTTGATAATCAGGGGGTAAGGCCACCACCCGAAGCAGCTTGCAACGAACCAGTAGGAATCAGCTCAGTGCCTTCAGGAGAGCCAAACACTCGATCAGCGGGGACGCTGCCCTCTAAAGCGACTCCTTGGTCCAAGGTTTGGGCTACCACCATACAGCTAGAGTGTGGAGGAGATCCCACATGAACGTCCATGGAAGTACAGGAGGGAGACCCTGCTCGGGCAACCTCGGGGGCTGGGTCATAGTTTGCACTGCCCACTTGAGCCGGATCATCCCCGGCAGCACCCTCGGGGGCTGGGCAGTGGCTTACACTCCTCACCCGAGCCAAGTCATCCCCGGCGACATCCTCGGGGGCTAGGCATGTGTCAGCACCATTCTTGAGGTCCAAGTTCTCTGCAGTAACCACCTCTAAGGTTGACGGGCCCTCAGCTACTTCCATAGGACCAGGACGATCCAAGTCAGCCTCCCGACCCTCGAGATCGCGCTCTAAGGTCGACGAGGCCCGGGATGACCTCAACCCAGCATCAGGCACATCAGCACAAACCTCCATTGCACCATCATCCACTGGCTCCGATAACAAATCCTCTGGGACCATATCCTCAAGAGTCTGATCAAAGTTGGCCAGGGACAGTTCCTGCAGACCAATGAGGGCAGACAAAGCAGGAGAGGGAACTCCACTACTTTCGCCGCTCGCGATGAGCTGCCGACTGTTTTTCCGAGTCAAAGGAATTTCATCTTCTTCCTCCTCATCATCCGCATTGGCAACACAAGCAGCACCCCCATTGGGATCAGCAACAGACGGAGCACCCACATTAGGATCAGCAGCGGATTGGGTACACCCATTGGGGTCAGCATCAGTAAATCCAGTCGCAGGCACTTCTTCAGTAGCAGGAACCGAGGTACCAGCGTCCCGATGCAAACTGGATACTCGCCGAAGGCGTCTTCTTTTCTTCTTCTGCTCATCAGCAGAAGGATCAGGCTGATTGGCTCGGCAAGGGCGCCTCGGGCGAGTACTGACAGGCTTCTGAGTATCCAAAGTTGTATCAGCCTCTGGGAGGGGCGCCACTACCAACGCCCCAGCAGGAGCAGCGTCGGAAGAATCCTCAGCCAGCAAATCAAGCATAGCACTTATCTCAGCATCACTAGGGCTCAAGGGCACCTCAAAATGGACTTGCCGTTCATCATCAGGAATCTCCCCAAGCGAAGCAACCAAGGCACTAACTTCATCAGCAGAGGGTCGCACTCTAAGGCCCAAACTGCCGTCAGTAACAGATGGATTCGACACAAAAAGGGTGAAGGCTTTGGGAGGAGGCAGGTTCCAGGCCGAGTATGCCACTGGAGCACCAACATTTGACACTTTGCCCCTAAGGATCATCTCTAGTCGGCTCACCAAGTCTGCAGAGGGAATTCTTCTGTTGGTAACCCGAGTTGAGTCGGCTAGCCCTCTGTACAGATAAGCTGGGTATGCCCTGTCTTTCAATGGCTGAATATTCTTGAAAACAAAATCAGTAACCACAGCTTCAGCAGTCAGACCCCTCTCTTTCAGCAGTCCAACTTCAGCTAGCAACACACCGGCCTCATCTACCTCCTGATCTGTGGGAGACTCGGTCCAGCTTGGGGTGCGAACGTCCGGCTGTCTTCCCGACCGGGAGGGGAGAGAATTCCCATAATTCTCAACTATGAACCACTCCAAGCGCCATCCCTTGATACTGTCCTTGAGAGGGATCTCGAGATATTCAGTCTTCCTCCCGCGGCGCATCTCCAAGCTGGCACCCCCAACCAACTGATGTTGTCCCCCGGCCATCCCAGGGCGACAATGATACAAGTATTTCCACAGACTGAAATGCGGCAGCACACCAAGAAAGTCCTCGCATAAATGAACGAAAATGGAGATTTGCAGGATTGAATTGGGGTTCAAATGGGTCAAGTTAAGATGGTAGAAATCAAGGAGGCCACGGAAAAAGGGAGAAATGGGAAGGCCAAGGCCGCGGAGAAGGAAAGGGGCGTAAACAACAGACTCATGGGTATCCTCGGTCGGAACAGTAAACCCATGGCAAATCTGCCAAGAACAGAGTTCCCGCGGAGGAAGAACCCCGATGGATACGAGGCGGAGAAGTTCAGGCTCAGAAATGACAGACATGTGGTTACCTGCGAACGGCAACTGGCTGTTGGGGTCGATTGGAGGAATCACCACAGCAGATGAACTTGAGGTCTTCCTCTTGGGCGCCATCTCGATTCTATCAGCGAGCGGAGTGGGAGGCGAATAGCAGAGAGGATCCGGAAGCGGGAAAGCAAGAACTAGGGCACGGAAAGCAAAGGCGGCTAAAAGCGCAGCACTTATGGGATATTCTCGAGCCAGATACCGTTTCAAAAAGTGCCCAGTCATCACCCGGTGGTTATTTCCAAAACCCCAGCGTGCCACGTGGTCAGCCGACAGTTATCTCCAGAACACCGGTGCGCCACCTCATCACTCGGCCATCATCCTCAAAGTGGCTCGCGCGGCCTGCTATCACTCGGCGTTGCCTCTAAAACGCTGATATAGTGATCAGTTGCTCGGTGTTGCCTCTAAAACACCGACGTCGCCCTCCAGTCACTCGGCGTCGTATTCAATCACTCGGCGTTGCCTCTAAAACGCTGATATAGTGTTCAGTTGCTCGGCGTTGCCTCTAAAACGCCGACGTCGCCCTCCAGTCACTCGGCGTTGCCTCTAAAAACGCTGATATTGTGTTCAGTCACTCGGCAGTTACTCTAAAAGCGCCGACACCATCTACAAAGTTACTCGGCAACTATTTCTGAAAGCATCAGTTTGATGCCCGAGTTATTCACTTACTCTCTCAAAGGAATTAGCCTCACAAATAAGCAGGACAGTCATCAAGGAGAAGCTAACATCATTCTTTCATTAGAAGGGAAGATAACATACTTACAAATCAACTCTTTATGAGTTGATACTTCCCTACTACTACTACTACATTACATTACATTACTGCTACTACTACTACACTACACTATACTACTCTACACTACTAAATATTACTACATTATTCTAACTATACTATACTAATATCTAAAAGACCAGTGGCATCTAGCCGCTGGCCCTGTTGCTGCCGCCGCCGCTGCCGCCCCTGGTGCTGCCCCTGCTGCTGCCGCCCCGGTTGCTGCCCCTGCTGCCGCCGCCGTCACCGTCCTTGCTGCCGCCGCCGCCGCCCCTGCCGCTGCCGTCACCGTCACCGTCGCCACCGTCGTCGTCGTCGTCGTCGTCGTCGTCGTCGTCGTCCTCGTCCTCGCCGCCGCCGTCCGAGTCCTCCTCATCTGAGGAGTACTCCGACTCATCCGAGCCCTCGAGCCCGGAACACTCGACGACCCGGATGTACGTCCAGACCTCCGCTGCGAGCCCCTGGGAGTCGTCTGAGTCGTCAGACGACTCACGCAGGGGGATGGGAGCCGGAGACCCCTCAGACTCAGAGGAGAACTCCTCCTCTGAGTACTCCGAGTCACCAAACTCCTCCAATGGAGGAGTTGGCTCACGCTTGCGCTTGTTGTTCTTGCCCATGGTGGAAGCAGAAGGGAGAGAAGAAAGGAAAGCAACAGAGAACAGCGAGAGATGTGAAAAAGCGAGAGAGACAACAGCGTTATTTATAGAAGGAGAAGGCAACCGCTCACCTCCAACCGCGGTCACTGAACAGTCGCAAAGCATTCAATAAGCACTTCAACCCGTCTGAAGGCACGTCAGGCGGCTGACGCCGTTTCACGCAACACAACACCCATTGGGACTCCAGTCAACAGCGCGGAGGATATGATTACACTCGTCGTCACATCACATTACTACTCAGAAGCAGCCGGTTAAAACACTCAGCGTACCAAGCCATCCCTTGCCCACACCCATTTGGGGGGACGCCTAGGAATTATCAGTATATTTTTCAAAATGGTCACATCTGTGCAGGGCACGCAGTGAATACCTCAAGACAAAAATGAGATATCAGTAAGGATCAGAGGAAAGCCAAATATAGCCAGTGAAGTACAAAATATGGCCGACAGAAGCGACGCGAAGACTAGACAGAGAACGTCCATCAAACGTCCAACCAATCGCAGAGCAAATAAATTGCACTACCTAGCAAGATATGGAGGGATTGCGAACTCGGCTGCTAAATACAAAATATATGCTGACCTCTGAAGCAAAATATTGATGACATAATGCTGACCTCCAAAGCATAATGCGAATAGCGTCGTGCCAATTTCTACAAACAGAAAGGATAATTTTCAGCAAAGAGACACAAAAGAAAGACCTTCGAATGGATTACCCTCTAAAATCCATTTGAAGGTCGGGGGCTACACCCATTGGGTGCACCTCCGGTGCACCCCATGGATTATCACTCCAAGCCAAGATGGTGCCGACTTCTAAGGCGTGGGACAAGATTAAAACGCAGGAGCACAAATGGAAATAATTTTTGGGGAAGACCTTCGAGTAGATTATTTTCTAAAATCTACTCGAAGCTCGGGGGCTACACCCATTGGGTGCACCTCCGGTGCACCCAATGAAGTTAAGAATCCTACAAATTGAAATGCCGACCTCTAAAGCACAAGCACGAAACTAGGCTTCAGTCTACGAGTGATCAAAGCAGGAGAAGACAACAGGAAGTCATTTTCTTCAAATCACCTGCAAGCTGGACCTGAGATCTTTGGGCTGATTACCTCTAAATAAACCCAAAGATCGGGGGCTTGTGGGGGATAGATATCCCCCGGGTCCACTAAAAGAGTAAAAGACCTCACGAAAGGCCCAAGGGCCCAATAAATCGTAAGGTCATTCTTTCGTGGGCCTGGGGAGAGACAACCAGCAATGCAGATCGACATGAGGCCGGATTGATGCAAACCCGGATGGCCCACAACGTCGAGCGAGTGACCGCAAAAGAGATCCGACTTTCCCGCGCTGGAGCCCCCGTGCAACAGAGCCATGCGAGGATAAGTCGGCAGAACTACATGGAGATAAACTCAAGCAGTTCACTATCTTTTAGCTACTCGTTGTTATCATATCCACATGTATTGCCCCACGGTCGAATATATAAGGCCTAGGGGGCACCCCTTCAGCATGATCGACCCTATTACTTAGCCACCACCTCAACTCTCTGCATTCTCGATTCAGAGAGCTCTCTTGTAACCTCGTTCACCAAGCATACTCACCAGGACGTAGGGTGTTACGCATCTCTAAGCGGCCCGAACCTGTAAACCTTGTCCATTGTCCCTCGTGCAATCGACACGAACCATTTTGCTACAGTTGTTGACACCGTCCTACTCCTAAAAACACCTTGAGGGGCAACCCCGGGTGTGCGGTCGGACCCAAAACACCGACACTTGGTCAGCCTTGGCTACTTACGTGTACTCCGTCGTTTTCAGGATCCACTTTCGAAGTAGTCGAAAAGCACGAAAGACATTCTGGCAGAAAAGATCTTTTTCTGAGGAAAATTTTGACGCAGAGGGGGTTCCCCCCTTTTAGCCCCCGAGGGAGGGTCGGGCTTTGCCGAGGCAAGGCTGACCCTTCCTTGATGACTAGACTTTGTATGTGACCGAGGTGTATGAACGACTTGAAAGCATCTTAAGGGTAGAAGTGACATAGCTGTCGGATGTTCCAAGCGTTGTTGTAGACCTCGCCTTGACTGTTGGCCAGCTTGTACGTTTCGGGCTTCAGAACCTTGGCGACGACGAACGGCCCTTCCCAGGGAGGCGTGAGCTTGTGCCGCCCTCGGGCGTCTTGTCGCAACCGAAGCACCAGGTCGCCCACCTGGAGGTCTCAGGATCGAACCCCTCGGGCGTGGTAGCGTCGCAGGGACTGCTGGTACCGCGCCGAGTGTAGTAAGGCCATGTCCCGAGCCTCTTCCAGCTGGTCCAGTGAGTCTTCTCGATTAGATCGATTGTTGTGGTCGGCGTAGGCCCTCGTCCTTGGGGAACCGTATTCTAAGTCTATGGGCAAGATGGCCTCGGCCCCATAGACTAGAAAGAACGGTGTGAAGCCCGTGGCTCGGCTCGGCGTTGTCCTCAGACTCCAGACCACCGAGGGGAGCTCCTTCATCCATCGCTTGCCGAACTTGTTGAGGTCGTCGTAGATCCGCGGCTTGAGCCCTTGCAGGATCATGCCGTTGGCACGCTCTACTTGCCCATTCGTCATGGGGTGAGCCACGACGGCCCAGTCCACCAGGAACTTTCTGCCGGTGAACTGGGTGCCGTTGTCGGTGATGATGGAGTTCGGGACCCCAAAGCGATGAATGATGTTGGTGAAGAACGCCACCGCCTGTTCGGACCTGATGCTGTTTAGGGGTCGGACCTCGATCCACTTGGAGAATTTGTCGATGGCGACCAACAGGTGCGTGTAGCCCCCGGGTGCCTTCTGCAAGGGGCCGACGAGGTCCAGACCCCATACAGCAAACGACCAGGTGATGGGTATGGTCTGCAGAGCCTGAGCGGGCAGGTGGGTCTGCCTTGCATAGAATTGACACCCTTGGTAGGTGCGGACAATTCTAGTGGCGTCGGCCACCGCGGCCGGCCAGTAGAAGCCTTGTTGGAAGGCGTTTCCAACAAGGGCTCGAGGTGCTGCGTGATGGCCGCAAGCCCCCGAGTGTATCTCTTGTAAGAGCTCCTGGCCTTCGGCGATGGAAATGCATCGCTGGAGGATGCCTGAGGGGCTGCGGTGGTAGAGCTCATTCCCGTCTCCCAGCAAGACGAACGACTTGGCGCGCCGTGCCAACCGCCGAGCTTCGGCTCGGTCGAGGGGTAGCTCTCCTCGGTGGAGATATTGCAGGTACGGGGTCTGCCAGTTTCGATTAGGCGTGGCCCCGCTCCGCTCCTCCTCGACGCGCAGTGCCTCACCCTCGGGGGCCGAGGGTGCCTCGGGCTGGGCCGAGGCCTTCTCGGGCTCGGGTGTGTCGTCGGTCTTGACGGAGGGTTGATGCAGGTCTCGGGAGAAGACGTCCGGGGGAACCGTTGTTCGCCCCGAGGCTATTTTAGCCAGCTCGTCCGCAGTCTCGTTGTAGCGTCGGGCGATGTGGTTGAGCTTGAGCCCGTAGAACTTGTCTTCGAGGCGCCGAACATCATCGCAGTAGGCTTCCATCTTCGGGTCGCGGCAGTGGGAGTTCTTCATGACTTGGTCGATGACGAGCTGCGAGTCACCGCGAGCGTCGAGGCGTCGGACCCCTAGCTCGATGGCGATGCGCAACCCGTTGACCAGAGCCTCGTACTCGGCCACATTGTTGGACGCCGGGAAATGGAGGCGTAGCACGTAGCGTAGGTGCTTCCCGAGGGGCGAGATGAAGAGCAGGCCTGCGCCTGCTCCTGTCTTCATCAGCGACCCATCGAAAAACATAGTCCAGAGTTCCGGTTGGATCGGAGCTGTTGGGAGCTAGGTGTCGACCCATTCAGCCACAAAGTCCGCCAAGACCTGGGACTTGATGGCCTTCCGAGGGGCGAACGAGATCGTTTCGCCCATGATTTCCACCGCCCACTTTGCAATTCTACCCGAGGCCACTCAGCACTGGATGATCTCCCCCAGGGGGAAGGATGACACCACAGTTACCGGATGAGACTCAAAGTAGTGTCGCAACTTCCACCGCGTCAGGATCACCGCGTACAGCAGCTTCTGAATTTGTGGGTAGCGGATCTTGGTCTCGGACAGTACCTCACTGATGAAGTAGACTGGCCTCTGGACGGGCAATGCATGCCCCTCTTCTCGTCTCTCAACCACAATCACGGCGCTAACCACCTGAGTGGTAGCGGCGACGTAGATCAAGAGGGCTTCTCTGGCAGCGGGGGGCACCAAGATGGGCGCGTTCGTGAGGAGCGCCTTCAGGTTTCCGAGGGCTTCCTCGGCCTCAGGGGTCCAAGTGAAGCACTCGGCCTTCCTTAAGAGGTGGTACAGAGGCAGGCCTCTTTCACCGAGGCGCGAGATGAAACGGCTCAGAGCCGCAATGCATCCCGTGATCCTCTGTACGCCTTTTAAGTCCTTGATGGGCCCCATGTTGGTGATGGCCGCGATTTTCTCCGGGTTGGCCTCGATGCCCCGCTCGGAGACGATGAACCCCAAGAGCATGCCTCAGGGGACCCCGAAGACACACTTCTCAGGATTGAGTTTTACGCCTTTCACCTTGAGACACCGGAATGTCGTTTCAAGATCGGAAAGGAGGTCGGAGGCTTTCCTCGTTTTGACTACAATGTCATCGACGTAGGCCTCGACCGTTCGACCAATGTGTTCGCCGAACACGTGGTTCATGCACCGTTGGTACGTTGCACCCGCATTCCTCAAACCAAACGGCATGGTAACATAGCAGTACATGCCGAAGGGTGTGATGAAAGAAGTCGCGAGCTGGTCGGACTCTTTCATCCTGATCTGGTGATACCCTGAGTAGGCATCGAGGAAAGACAAGGTTTCGCACCCAGGAGTGGAATCCACGATTTGATCGATGCGAGGCAGAGGGTAGGGAACTTTCGGACATGCTTTGTTTAGACCAGTGTAGTCTACACACATCCGCCATTTCCCTCCTTTCTTTCTCACAAGCACAGGGTTGGCAAGCCACTCGGGATGGAATACCTCTTTGATGAACCCTGCCGCCATTAGCTTGTGGATCTCCTCGCCTATGGCTCTGCGCTTTTCTTCGTCGAATCGGCGTAGAGGCTGCTTCACGGGTCGGGCTCTCGCTCGGATATCCAGCGAGTGCTCGCCGACATCCCTCGGTATGCCAGACATGTCCGAGGGACTCCACGCGAAAACGTCGGCGTTTGCGCGGAGGAAGTCGATGAGCACTGCTTCCTATTTGGGGTCGAGCTCGGAGCCGATCCGGATCTGCTTGGAGGCGTCGTTGCTGGGGTCGAGAGGGACGGATTTAACCGTCTCCACTGGCTCGAAGTTGCCGGCGTGGTGCTTCACGTCTGGCGCCTCCTTAGAGAGGCTCTCCAGGTCGGCGATGAGGGTCTCGGATTCGGCGAGGGCCTCGGCGTACTCCACGCACTCCACGTCGCATTCGTACGCGTGTCGGTACGTGGGGCCGACGGTGATGACCCCGTTGGGGCCCGTCATCTTGAGCTTGAGGTAGGTGTAGTTGGGGACGGCCATGAACTTGGTGTAGCATGGCCTCCCCAGCACTGCGTGGTAGGTTCCTCGAAACCCGACCACCTCGAACGTGAGGGTCTCCCTTCGGAAGTTGGAGGGTGTCCCAAAGCAGACGGGTAGATCGAGTTGTCCGAGGGGCTGGACGCGTTTCCCGGGGATGATCCCGTGAAAAGGCACAGCGCCTGCCCGGACCGAGGATAGATCGATCCGCAGGAGCCCAAGGGTCTCGGCGTAGATGATGTTGAGGCTGCTGCCTCCGTCCATGAGGACCTTGGTGAGCCTGATGTTGCCGATGACGGGGTCGACAACGAGCGGATATTTCCTCGGGCTCGGCACGCGGTCGGGATGGTCGCCCTGGTCGAAGGTGATGGGCTTGTCGGACCAGTCTAGGTAGACTGGCGCCACCACCTTTACCGAGCAGACCTCCCGACGCTCTTGCTTGCGGTGCCGAGCCGAGGCGTTCGCCACTTGCCCACCGTAGATCATGAAACAGTCGTGGACCTCGGGGAACTCTCCTACCTTGTGATCCTCCTTCTTATCGTCATCGCGGGCCCTGCCACCTTCTGCAGGTGGCCCGGCCTTGTGAAAGTGGCGCCAAAGCATGGCGCACTCCTCAAGGGTGTGCTTGATGGGCCCCTGATGATAGGGGCACGGCTCCTTCAGCATCTTGTCGAAGAGATTGGCACCTCCGGGAGGTTTCCGAGGGTTCTTGTACTCGGCGGCGGCGACAAGGTCCGCGTCGGCGGCGTCGCGTTTCGCTTGCGACTTCTTCTTGCCTTTCTTCTTGGTGCCGCGCTGAGTTGACGCCTCAGGGACATCTTCCGGTAGGCGGCCCTGGGGCTGCTTGTCCTTCCGGAAGATGGCCTCAACTGCCTCCTGGCCAGAGGCGAACTTGCTGGCGATGTCCATCAGCTTGCTCCCCCTGGTGGGGGTCTTGTGACCCAGCTTGCTCACCAGGTCGCGGCAGGTGGTGCCGGCGAGGAACACGCCGATGACATCCGAATCAGTGACGTTGGGCAGCTCGGTGCGCTGCTTCGAGAATCGCCGGATGTAGTCCCGGAGAGACTCCCCTGGCTGCTGGCGGCAGCTTCAGAGACCCCAGGAGTTCCCTGGGCGCACGTACGTGCCCTGGAAATTGCCGGCGAAGGCTTGGACCAGGTCGTCCCAGTTGGAGATCTGCCCCAGAGGCAGGTGCTCCAGCCAGGCTCGAGCGGTGTTGGAGAGGAACAGGGGGAGGTTGCGGATGATGAGGTTGTCATCGTCCGTTCCACCCAGGTGGCAGGCCAGCCGGTAGTCCGCGAGCCACAGTTCCGGTCTCGTCCCCCCCCCCCCCCCCGAGTACTTTGTGATAGTAGTCGGGGTTCGGAACCGGGTCGGGAACGGCGCCCGTCGTATGGCACGGCTGAAAGCCTGCGGACCGGGTGGTTCGGGCGAGGGACTCCGATCCTCCCCGCTGTCATAGCGTCCCCCACGCCTGGGGTGGTAGCCTCGGCGCACCCTCTCGTCAAGGTAGGTTCGACGGTTGCGGTGAGGGTGTTTGTTGCCGAGGCGACCCGGGGCCGCAGGCGCTGTGTTGCGCGTGCGCCCGGTGTGGACCGAGGCTTCCCGCATGAATCGGGAAGTCGCGGCGCGATGTTTCGAGGGGTACCCCTGCCTTCGGGAGGCAGAGCTTTCGGCCCGTCGGACCGCGGCATCCTCCAGGAGATTCTTGAACTCTCCCTGGATACGCCGCCCCTCAGTGGTTGATGGCTCCGGCATCGCGCGGAGAAGTATTGCCGCTGCAGCCAGGTTCTGGCCGACCCCACTGGAAACCGGTGGCGGCCTTACCCTGACATCGTCGGCGATGCGGTGCTGGATGCCCTGGGGTAGATGACGCACTTCTCCGCCGGAGGTTGGCCCGCCCATTCCTGCCCAATGTCCCAGCGGAACGGCTCAAGTGTTCCTGCTCCCTCGTCGAGCCTTGCCTGCATCTCGCGGATTTGCTCGAGCTGTGGGTCATGACCCCCCGCCGGGACGGGGACCACAGCTAGCTCCCGAAGGATGTCAACGCGAGGCACAGGCCTAGGGGGATCACCGTTCTCCGACATACCAAGATGGTTGCCTTCGTCGGGACCCCTAGATCGACGTGGAAACATTCACGACTTGGGCCGCAGTCCTCGTCACCGAGGCTGCGGCTACCGTCGGAACAGTCGGAAAGGCAGTAGTCGCATGCGGTCATAAAGTCCCGCATGGCACTGGGGTTACCAAGTCCGGAGAAATCCCAACTAAAGTCGGGCTCGTCATCTTCCTCGGAACCCGAGGGCCTGTAGGTCGAGACGGCCGTCAGCCGGTCCCAGGGTGACCGCATACAATACCCCAGAGGGTTTGGACTCGCCTCTATGAGAGCGTCCACCAAAGCGAAGTCGCTTGGTGGGTCGAGGCTGAATCCAAAAGGCACGAGATGGGAATCGGTCGGTACCTCTTGGTCGACGGGCGGTGACGAAGTCACGTCAGGGGCAGACTGCACCGTCGTCTCAGGTACGAGGGTGACGCCCAGCATGTCCTTTGCGAGCGTGCTGGCGTCGTCCATTTGCTTGGGGTTGGCGTGTTGTAGGGAGACAGCGCTCGTCTTCGTCTCAGACGCGAGGTCGATGCCCGACGTGCCCCCCGTTGGGGCGCCGACGCCGTCGACTCGCTCGACAACCGACGAGGTGCCGCCTCCTGCTTGGCCTTGGTTGCCCCGCCTCCTCCTCCGTCGGCGGGGGAGGGGACGGGACAAGCCCGAATGTTGTTCTTCCACCACGTGGGGAAGACATCGTCGATTCCGCCGCCGGCGGGCAGGTTGTCGGCCGCCATTGTCGCTGTCGCGCGGCGGGAGAAGGAGTATCATGTCGTAGCTGCTGTCGAGGGACATGAACTCAAGACTCCCGAAACGGAGCATTGTCCCGGGCTGGAAAGGTTGCTGGAGACTGCCCATCTGGAGCTTGACGGGAAGCTGTTCGTCAACACGCAGCAGGCCCCTACCTGGCGCGCCAACTGTCAGCGTTTCGAACCCGGGGGGTCCCTGGACCGACGAGTAAATTGTCGCCGCGTGCCCCAGCCCAGATGGGTCGGCGCGAGATGGAGCGCGAAGGGGGGAAGAAGCCGGAGGGAGACAGGCGTAAAGGGGAAACCCGCGGCCTTCGTGTTTGTCCCGCGCCCAGGTCGGGTGCGCTTGCAGTAGGGGGTTACAAGCATCCACGCGGGAGGGAGCGAGCAGCTTACGCGAGCGCCGTCCCGTCCTTCCCCGCGCGGCCAACCCTCTGTAAGAGGGCCCTGGACCTTCCTTTTATAGGCGTAAGGAAAGTATCCAGGTGTACAATGGGGGGTGTAGCAGTGTGCTAACGTGTCTAGCGGAGGAGAGCTAGTGCCCTAAGTACATGCCATCGTGGCAGCCGGAGAGGTTTTGGCACCCGGTTCGTGTGGTGTCATGGCCGTCGGAGGAGCGCTGGAGCCTAGCGGAAGGACAACTGTCGGGGCTGTCGAGTCCTTGCTGACGTCCCCTTGCTTCCGTAAGGGGGCTGAGAGCCGCCGTCGTCATAGAGCATGCGGGGCGCCATCATTACTTGTTTACCGGGGCGAGCCAGATGGGACGCCGGTCTTGTTCCCCGTAGCCTGAGTTAGCTTGGGGTAGGGTAATGATGGCGCCTCCTGTGACGTGGTCGGTCCGAGCCCTGGGTTGGGCGAGGTGGAGGCTCCTCCAAGGTCGAGGTCGAGTCTGTCTTCCAAGGCCGAGGTCAAGTCCGAGCCCCTCGGTTGGGCGAGGCGGAGACCGTCGGCTGAGGCCAGGGCTGAGTCCGAGCCCTAGGGTCAGGCGAAGTGGAGTTCGTCGTCTTCTGGGGCTGAGCCCGAGTCTGAGCCCTGGGGTCGGGCGATGCGGAGTTCGTCGTCTTCCGGGGCTGAGCCCGAGTCCGAGCCCTGGGGTCGGGCGATGCGGAGTTCATCGTCTTCTGGGGCTGAGCCCGAGTCCAAGCCCTGGGGTCGGGCGAAGCGGAGTTCGTCGTCTTCCGGGGCTGAGCTCGAGTCCGAGCCCTGGGGTCGGGTGATGCGGAGTTCGTCGTCTTCCGGGGCTGAGCCCGAGTCCGAGCCCTAGGGTCGGGCGAAGTTCGTCGTCTTCCGGGGCTGAGCCCGAGTCCAAGCCCTGGGGTCGGGCGATGCGGAGTTTCCTATGGCGCCTGAGGCCGGACTTGGCTGTTGTCAGCCTCACTCTGTCGAGTGGCACAACAGTCGGAGCGGCGCAGGCGACGCTGTCCTCTTGTCAGGCCGGTCAGTGGAACGGCGAAGTGACTATGGTCACTTCGGCTCTGTCGACTGAAGGGCGCGCGTCAGGATAAGGTGTTAGGCCACCTTTGCATTAAATGGTCCTGCGATACGGTCGGTCGGCGTGGCGATCGGGCCAAGGTTGCTTCTTGGCGAAGACTGGGCCTCGGGCGAGCCGAAGGTGTGTCCGTTGCTTGAGGGGGCCCTCGGGCGAGACGTGAATCCTCCGGGGTCGGCCGCCCCCTGGGCTCGGGCGAGGCGAGATCGTGTCCCTTGAGTGGACCGAGCCTTGACTTAATCGCACCCATCAGGCCTTTGTAGTTTTGTGCTGATGGGGGTTACCAGCTGAGATAAGGAGTCTTGGGGGTACCCCTAATTATTGTCCCCGACAATCTGGGTATGGTAATTCTTTACCATTTGTTCTTTCACTTTGTAATTCACCTGAGTGGTGGATGGACAGTGGTGCAAATATTCATGTGTGTGCTGATGCCTCTATGTTCTTCTCCTACCAGATCGGAAGGTCTAGCGCTTGTTAATGGGAAATAGGTCGCGTGCTCATGTTCTTGGTGTGGTACGGTCATTCTGAAGTTTACTTTAGGAAAGACGATGCCATTGAAGAGCGTGCAACATGTGCCCTCTATCAAGAAGAATCTCGTTAGTGCTTCGATGCTATGTCGAGATGGATACAAAGTTGCTCTTGAGAATGTGTTGTGTCGAAACATGGTACTTTTGTTGGTAAAGGATATGACTACGGAGGCTTGTTCCGCTTATCACTGCATGATGTGTGTAATAAAATGGTGAATTCTGTTAATTTTTCTGATGAGTCAGATTTATGGCATTCACGTTTTTGTCATGCAAGCTTTGGCTGTCTTATGCGGTTAGCAAATCTAAATCTAATTCCTAAATTTAACTTGGTCAAAAAGTCTAAGTGCCATGTGTGTGTTGAATCAAAACAACCCTGCAAGCCTCACAAGGCTGTTGAGGCGAGGAATTTGGCACCTCTAGAGCTTATTCATTCTGATTTGTGCGAGATGAATGGAATTTTGACAAAAAGGTGGTAAAAGATACTTTCTCACTTTTTTAGATGACTCCATTAGATTTTGCTATGTGTATCTCTTAAAAACAAAGGATAAAGCGTTTAATTATTTTAAGACCTATAAAGCTGAAGTTGAGAACCAACTTGAGCGGAAAATAAAACGGTTAAGATCCGATCGAGGTGGAGAATATTTCTCTAATGTGTTCGATGAGTTCTGCGTGGAACATGGTATTATTCATGAAAGGACACCGCCATTCTCACCACAATTCAATGGGATTGCTGAAAGGAAAAACCACACTCTAACAGATTTGGTGAATGCGATGTTGAGTACAGCGGGATTATCCAAGGCATGGTGGGGTGAGGCGATTTTGACGGCGTATCATGTCCTGAATAGAGTTCCAACAAAGAACAAAGAGATCACACCATTTGAGGAATGGGAAAAGAGAAGATTAAATCTCTCATATTTGTGCACTTGGTGTTGCTTGGCTAAAGTGAATGTGCCAATCAACAAAAAGCGTAAACTTGGGCCTAAAACTGTTGATTGTATATTCCTTGGGTACTCTTTTCACAACACTGGGTATAGGTTCTTAATTATAAAATCTGATGTGCCTGATATGTATGTTGATACTATCATGGAATCAAGAGACGCAACATTTTTTGAGAATGAGTTTCCCAAGAAGAATACACCTAGTGATACAAGTCATGAGACTATAATTCCACATGAGCACGAACTGTCTATTCCTATAGATCATGCTGAGGATCCTCATGTGCACATCCCTGAGGAGGATGACACTATAGTCACTCGAAAGAGCAAGAGACAGAGGGTTGCAAAATCCTTTGGTAATGACTTTATAGTGTACCTTGTGGAAGACACACCAACTACCATTAGTGAGGCATATTCCTCTCCTGATGCTGACTTATGGAAGGAAGCAGTAAGGAGTGAGATGGAATCTATTATGTCTAATGGAACTTGGGAGGTCGTTGACCGTCCTTATGGTTGTCAACCTATAGGTTACAAATGGATCTTCAAGAAAAAGCTTAGGCCTGATGGTACAATCGAGAGGTACAAGGCAAGGCTTGTGGCCAAAGGATATATCCAAAAAGAGGGTGAAGATTTCTTTGATACCTACTCACTAGTGGCTCGATTGACTACAATTCGCACATTAATAGCCGTGACAGCCTCTTATGGTCTTATCATTCATCAGATGGATGTTAAGACAACTTTCCTAAATGGAGAGTTAGATGAGGAGATCTACATGGATCAGCCAGAAGGGTTCATTGCGGATGGTCAAGAGAACAAGGTGTGCAGGTTAATAAATCATTGTATGGCCTAAAACAAGCACCTAAGCAATGGCATGAAAAGTTTGATAATACTCTTACAGCTGCTGGTTTTGCTGTAAATGAATCTGACACGTGTGTGTATTATCGGTATGGTGGGGGTGAGTCTGTTATGTTGTGCCTTTATGTTGATGACATCTTGATCTTTGGATCAAATCTCAATGTGATTGAGGAAGTTAAAAATCTTCTATCGAGCAATTTCGAAATGAAAGATTTGGGAGAAGCTGATGTCATTCTAAACATCAAGCTTGTTAGAGAAGGTGATGGTGGGGTAACTTTGTTACAATCTCATTATGTGGAAAAGGTATTGAGTCGCTTTGGTTTTAGTGACTGTGATCCTGCTCCAACACCTTATGACCCTAGCATGCTATTGAGAAAGAATCAGAGAATAGCAAGGGATCCATTGACATACTCCCAGATCATTGGCTCGCTCATGTACCTTGCAAGTGCAACAAGGCCAGGCATCCCTTATGTTGTGAGTAAGCTAAGTCGGTTTGTGTTGAAACCAGGAGATGATCACTGGCGTGCTCTTGAGAGAGTGTTGCGGTATTTGAAAGGTACTATGACATACGGTATTCATTATACTGGAAACCCAAAAGTGCTGGAAGGCTATTGTGATGCCAACTGGATTTCTGATGCTGATGAGCTTTATGCCACAAGCGGATATGTGTTTCTGTTTGGAGGTGGCGCTGTTTCCTGGAAGTCTTGCAAGCAGACTATCTTAACGAAGTCTACAATGGAAGCAGAACTTGCATCATTAGACACTGCTGGGGCTGAGGCCGAGTGGCTTCGTGATTTCCTATTGGATTTACCGGTAGTTGAAAAACCGATACCGGCTATTTCCATGAACTGTGACAACCAAATGGTGATTACAAAGGTTAACAGTTCTAGGAATAACATGAAGTCTACAAGGCATGTTAAGAGGAGATTGAAATCTGTCAGAAAGCTGAAAAACTCCGGAGTTATAACGGTGTATTATGTCCACACATCTAATAATCTGGCAGATCAATTCACTAAGGGTCTGTCACGCAATGTGATAGAAAGTGCATCGAGAGAAATGGGTATGAGACCCATGTGAAATCTACTCTAGTGGTAACCTGCTCTATGTGATCGGAGATCCCGTAAAGTAGAGTGGAGCAACAAGCTAGGAGTAGATTGTGAGGAAAGATCCCTTCCTTAACTCATTTATGATGCACATCTTTCCTATTTGTAAGGCATGATGGTATTTACCTTAATGTATTCCAAGAGTCTTATAAAGATGAGATGTTGTCCTATAGAATATCTTCTGAGGAGTACACCTATATGAGTCAGACTGCTGGTCACAGTCTATGGGACTTGGGTAATCCCTAAATACTCATGAAAGGCACTGAAGTGTGACTTATATGCTTCTAAACAGCGGGAATGCCCTTTTGCAGCCTAGTATCAACAAAGGATTTGAGCGAATCTTATTTCACACAAAACTGTCAATTCAAGGCTTAGTCCATTGTTCAGTTGTGAATGAGTGAAACTCTTATTCTAGATGGATGTTCAACTTAACAGTCTCCATCGAAACACTGGTATATCAAAGGATTGTGATTCTGATACTTCATCATTACAAACCCTAGAGTTTGGTAGGGATTGTTGGATCTTTTATGGACTTGGCCCATTAATTCAATAAACTCTATGGTGTGTAATGGTGGAGAATACCAATAGTACCATATTGGAAGTCCAAGGGTCTTTGGCTTCACTTATATGGTGGGAATTATTCCACTTAATTTGAGAAGTCAATAAACGATCAAGGGCGTGCCACACGCGCGCGCGCCGCCGCCGCCAGCCGGGCCGGGTGAGGCGAGGCGAGGCAGGCGGCGAGCGGGCGTGGTGTGGTTGTGTTAATTTTTAGCACTCATTAACCGCGGGAGTTTTAACTCCGAGTTAAACCTTTCAGTTGCCCGTCTCTTCGTCAGCTGCATGCGAGACCCTTGTCCTTCAGCTGCCCGTCTCTTGGCGTGCCCCATGCGACCCTTTGGGACACGAGAGCAGAACCTTCAGAGTCACAGTCCAGCTGCAAGTGAGGGTATTTCCATCTCGTGACTCTGCGCGCATAGAGCAGCGAGAGGGCAGGTGCCTCCGAAGCCCTTGTCGTTCGAGACCTTGCACGGGGGATCAGCAATTAGGTTTTTGGGGAGCGTCTACGCGACTGCCCAAAGCATCTTCTTCTTCCTGGCGATTCTTCCTGGCGACATGACAAGAGAAGCTGGACAAGGATCTGGATCCTCAGAGCGCATGGGAGGGTATGATCAATTTATCTCCTTACTGTGTTGCGTTCTGCAGATTATATATAGTTCATATATTCATATATGTTGTTTCGTATGTAGCCATAAATTTATATCATCTGATCTGTCATATTATAATATGTTATATTTGTTTGTTTTAATTTTACAGTCATGTTGTTTATGTTGCTATCTGTTTATTTTCAGTTGTTTCATCATAATACATGTACCATGTTTATATGCTTATTATATTTATATGACTCATATGCTTTATATTCTCATGATCCATATTGTTATGGGTATATTTGAGATCACGATTTATATGATTAATTATCTTTTATATGTCATCATCACAATGTTAATTTATGGAATTAAAATGATATGGAAAATGCCTATATTTCTAACACGTAGTAGGTTAGATAGTTCCACTAAGATATATCACCATAAGCAATGGAGCTCATGGGGTGATGCCTATATATCTAGGAGGCTTCACTTCCAAGAGTTGTTGGGCTTATTGCCTATTGGACTGCACACCTAATTTTATTGGGTAAATTTTTTCCATAGTAATTGGGTTCGGATTCTGCTTCCCCATACATATATACATACCCATCATACCCAACGGAGGAAGAATTTCTCCCAAAACAATATCCATACATGGGGAATATAGGAATTCTCTATATGTTAATGGGTATTTGTGTCCCCATTAAGCAGCCTAACAGTACATGGAGTTAAAGCTAGGTCGTCGCCGGGCACACAAGCACATCTACGGCGGAGACGGGCATGTTCGGCTCCTATTCAATTTTGAATAGAAGGGGATTAAATCCCCTTTAATCCTCCTTAATCCCTTCGCAACCGAAAGCCCTCATAGTATAGGCTGCGCAAGTGGGTAGTCCTGATCGATCGTGTCGCGGCGACCTAACAATCGACCAGTAACCTGCTCTATCGGCTCCTATGTATACTATGATTGGTAACCTGATTAGTGGCGGTTAATCTGTGTACTAATAATATAGCCAATAACATGCTTTATAATATTGTCATGTCATATACAAGCCACCTAAAAGCAACTTAGTCATATAATAACACTTTTATGATACATTTTAATACATGATTTACCTCTTTGTTTTATAAACTGTGTATGTGAGTAGCCAACTTTTAGTTAACTATTAGTGAGCAGTTTCTTTCATATCACCACAAATCTAATGTGGCATCCCATACAATCTTACTACATCAACTTATTATACTTGCTCTCTAAGGGCTGATTTGGTGATCGGGGATCCCGAGGGGAAAAAATTCTCTTGCTATTCAAAATTAAATTGTAAGGTGATTCCTCCGCCATGGATCCCCTTGGGATCACTAATCACCAAATCAGTCCTAAGGGGTACTGCAGCTGCGGTCTGTGGTAAGGATTTCTCACACTAACGAATACCTTTCTCTAGATATTTTCACAGAGGTTAGTTGCTTTAATTTGTTAAAGGAAAAGATGATGTGTTATAAGTATTCTACTTGCATGATTGCAGCTTTGCAGGGCTACTATGCTGCACGCCCCCAAGCAACTATTTGCCTAGAACTTATGCCCCCGCTTTCTTGACGGATTAACCAGCAGCAATGAGAACTGAAAGCTCAGACATATGGGATCCATGCCTGCCAAGCATGCACTACATACGGTTGGAATCAAATACTGTAATAGATCATGGCTGGCAACCTCGCTCAGATATATGTATGTGTTTGCATCATCGTCTGTCTGCGACAAATAGAAGGATGCAGAAATGGAATTCCAGCTCGCTCACAAAAGTATGTGCTTATAGTGTGCCCCCTTTATCCTTATATAAGGAATTTAAACACGTACTTTTGGCGAGGGAGGGCTGCCAGCTCGCTAGACCAAGTTCACCAAAGAAAAAATTGCACTACTCATTAGCCTCCATGAATCCCCATTGCATGCATGTGGAGGTCATATGCATAGTAGTGATGCTACACGTACCTTCTCGATCGCACATCCATCCATGCATGCAAGCATGTATACAACACAGTACCTTTGGTCATATATACCGTTGATCAACAGCAAAAGAAGTTATTTATTATTAGTAGCTAGATCGATGAATACGTACGTACAAAACATGTGCACCCGTGTTATCGTCTTCAACAATCGAGGGAGATCGACTCATCGACACGACACATGTAGGCGGCATCATGAGGCCAAGTAAATATACAAGTACGTGTCATCTGAGACACGCATGTTTAGTGCGACATATCGTGGATTATATTACTGGCACATAAGGCTATCTCTTCGGCAACTCTTCTATCATATCACACTCTCTATCATATCTTTTATTTTTTAAACTTATTTTACAAAATAGTTTCATATCTATAGTACAAAACATTATTTTACATGGTCGGTCATATGTACGATTTTTTAGACACGCATCCTAAGGGATGTTTATTTCCCTTCTAGATTATATAAGTTAGATTATGATAGAAAGTTAGAAGGATAAAATATTACTTTGTAACCATAAATAAGTTAAAATTTGATAGATTATTTCAACTTATTTGTAATCCTAAAGTGATATTTTATCCTCCTCACACCACGTGAGGACGGGAAAGCAAAGCACTCTCTCAACACTGATCAGCGAACCAGCAGAGACCCTCTCCTCATCAGATTACCTAGTTATATAGTTCTTTTTCTTCAAAGTGGCAGCGGGAGCGGCTCATCTCCATGGGGTGGCCAGAGCACTGTGTCAGGCATGCGTGCAGTGCAGTAGAGAGAGATCGACCAGCTGATCTAGATAATAACACAAGCTTATAATCTCCCACGAGGCAAGACAGGGATCTCCCTGTTGCTAGCTCGCGATCTTATATATATAGAGAGAGGGAGAGAGAGCTGAGAGATTACAACTGAAGTGCTGAGCATATATATACCCGGCCTTCAAGATGATCACTGTTGGGCACCCGGTGGCCTTTGCTGTGGGGATCCTAGGTATATGCATGCTCACAGCAGGTTCCTTCTTGGAAGATGCTGCATTATTTAATTTTCTCACAGATTATTAGCACAGTGTAGTTGTGGGCTTGTGGCTACTGGCTAGCTAATCTGGCTTATCTCCGCCCTTGACAAACACTAAACGCGCTTAATTGGTTAATTAGTCTGTCGTCGCCGAACTGAAACTAACGCCCTATGGTCTGTTAATTATTGCAGGAAACATCCTGTCATTCCTGGTCATCCTTGCACCAGTGTGAGTACCAATCATAATCGATCATCAGAACTTGCCTCTCATTACATATGGACGTACGAACGCTAAAATAAAACCTGCATGATGCACACATGCATGTACGACAGGCCGACGTTCTACCGCGTGTACGCGAAGAAGTCGACGGAGTCGTTCCAGTCGGTGCCGTACGTGGTGGCGCTGCTGAGCGCGACGCTGTGGCTCTACTACGCGCTGCTGAGCACGGACCTCCTCCTCCTCTCCATCAACACCGTCGCCTGCGTCGCCGAGTCCGTCTACCTCGCCGTCTACCTCGCCTACGCGCCCGGGCCCGCGAAGGCGTTCACGCTCAAGCTGCTGTGCGCCATCAACATGGGGCTCTTCGGCGCCATGGTCGCCTTCCTGCAGTTCTACGTCGTCGACACGCAGCGCCGCGTCTCCATCGCCGGCGGCGTCGGCGCCGCCTTCGCGCTCGCCGTCTTCGTCGCTCCTCTCGCCATCATCGTAATAAGCTGGCTGCATGCTCTGTCTCTAGCTAGCTACCTGCAGATTGTCGTCCATCAGTAGTATTACTGATTGCTTTAACCAATAAACAGCGGCGAGTGATGAGAACCAAGAGCGTGGAGTTCATGCCCTTCTGGCTGTCCTTCTTCCTCACCGTCAGCGCCGTTGTCTGGTTCTTCTACGGCCTCCTCATCAAAGATTTCTTCGTCGCGGTAAGCAAAGCACGCAACCGACCGCATTGTTCGTCAACTACTGTATTTCTTTTCCCCGGCCCGCGCTTTTTATCTTCTCGTGCCAAATGAATTAAAGGTAGATACCTGCAGGCGGAAGGTATGCTGCTAATTGGTTTAATACACACGTACTTTTATGATGTAATCACGCATAGTGAAGTACAGGTGTCTGCGTTTGTGTCACCACGCCCACGGCCCAGCTGTTTTCCTGTCTTGTCTATGTCTATGTATATCTTTGCAAAAGCATGCAGAATAAGCTAGTATTCTATGTCTATGCGTAATGTATATATATGCAGATGCCGAACGTGCTGGGCCTGCTGTTCGGCCTGGCCCAGATGGTTCTCTTCTTCGTGTACCGGAACCGGAACCCCAAGAAGAACGGCGCCGTGTCGGAGATGCAGCAGGCGGCGGTGCAGGCCGACGCCGAGAAGGAGCGGCGGTCCCACGCCAACGCCGACGGGGAGGCCGACGTGAGAACCGTCATCGTCGACATCATGCCGCCGCCTCCCGCGATGATGGTGATGATGACGGCCGCACATCAGACGCCGCCGGCCGTGGAGGTGGTCTGATCCATGCATCGGGCACAGATGGACATAGCTACGTGCACGACATTCATGTGTGTGTATATATATATATATATATATATATATATATATATATATATATATATATATATATATATATATATATATATATATATATATATATATATATATATATATATACACTGTATTTATATATTACACCTGGGTGCATTCAATATAGAGAATGCACCCAGGCCGAACCTATGTGCCAGGACCGAGCCAACCGTCCCACCCAGGCCGGTTTCGTCCCTCCCGCACGCTCCGGACAGAATATTTTCACTTTCCCGCCCCCGCCTCTCTTTCTCCGTGAACGGCTCCTCCGCGAACGGCTCCTCCGCGAACGGCTCAACCTCTTCACATAAGTTGCAATCACACCAGACTTGCAGTTGCAATTACACCAGACAGCAGTTGCAATTACACCAGGCAGCAGTTGCAATCATTGTTTTGTTTAACAGATTTTTGGACATAGTTATATAGGAGTTGCAATCACACCAGACCAGCCGTTGCAATTACACCAGACAGCAGTTGCAATCATTGTTTGTTTAACAGATTTTTGGACATAGTTATATAAAAGTTGCAATCACACCAGACCAGAAGTTGCAATTACACCAGACCAGCAGTTGCAATCTTGTTTGTTTAATAGATTTTTGGACATAGTTATATAGAAGTTGCAATCACACCAGACCCACAGTTGCAATTACACCAGACCAGCAGTTGCAATCTTGTTTGTTTAATAGATTTTTGGACATAGTTATATAGAAGTTGCAATCACACCAGACCCACAGTTGCAATTACATCAGAGCAGCAGTTGCAATCTTGTTTATTTAATAGATTTTTGGACATAGTTATATAGAAGTTGCAATCACACCAGACCAGCAGTTGCAATTACATCAGACCAGCAGTTGCAATCATATTTTTTAACAAAATTTCTCAGAGTTATTCAAATGCGGGGGACAGAGACACGCTGACAGAGAGGCGCGCGGCGGCGCGGGGACAGGGAGACGCGCGGCGGCGCGAGAACAGGGAGGCGCTCGGCGGCGCGAGGACAGGGAGGCGCTCGGCGGCGGTGGGATTTAGGGGAGGAGCATCGAGGAGGCGGCGGCGGCGCGGGGAAAGGGATGCGCGCGGCGGCGGCGGGGGGCTAGGAGGCGCGCGAAAACGCCTGGGTGCTCGGCGGCGGTGGGATTTAGGGGAGGAGCATCGAGGAGGCGGCGGCGGCGCGGGGAAAGGGATGCGCGCGGCGGCGGCGGGGGGCTAGGAGGCACGCGAAAACGCCTGGGTGCATTCAATATAGAGAATGCACCCAGGTGCATTTTAGCAGCGCCGTATATATATATATATATATATATATATATATATATATATATATCGCATAAGTAGACGCGTTTATTCATGTACTTTGTACTAGTACTTACGAAGAAATGCATTACTTATTAAGAGTATCTCCAACAAAGTTACCTATAAAAATACCCTATAATTTAAAAATGGATATATTTTGTAGAATTTAGGGCACGAACAAAACATTCCGCTCCAGCAGTAAATCTTCAAATCTAGATTATAGGGTAGCTCAGTGCGGCGTAGTATATTTAAGGCACTTGTGAGAGTGCCCTATAATTTTTTTAACCAAATTTTATAAAATAAGTCACTGTTGAGTAGTTTTTACTGCGTAGAGTCACATATTTCAATTTGAGGCACCAGTTTGAGACATTGTTAGAGATGCTCTTTCAATAGTGTAGAACACGAGATGCCCCCGTAAGCCCCTGCCTCTGCCCCTGCCTGTCCCCCAAAGTCCACTCATCCCGGCGACACACCTCGTGGTGCCGCACCCGCTCGCTATGCCGCACCCTACCCCCACCCCACCCCCATTATCGTCCTCCCCATCCTCGGCGCCCCGCTCCACACCCGCCCTCGCCTAACTATCCTTGCCGTGCCCCGCCTCCATCCTCGACGACTCCGCTCTCTAGCCCTGTCCTCGCCAGCATCGGCGCCTGCTCTCTCCGTCGTGGGGGAGGGGAAAGCGGAGGAGGAAGAAGAGCAAAGCAGTTAAGCCGGCTCGGTCGCTCGCCTCCCACCAAAATCCTCTGGGACCTCATCGACGAGGAGGATGGAGATGGAGTCCAGCCCCCGTCGCATCGCCTTTTTCGTCGAGTTGTCGCCCTACGACCCCATAGCTCCTCGGCATCGCACCACTGCCTCCCGCGATGCGCCCTTGAATCCGCTTCTCGTGCGACGCCCCTGACCGGCAAGCACGTCTTGCATCCACGCCGCCTCCCTGACCAACAAGCACGTCATGGCTCTGAAAGGGAAATAGGCTCACACCTTTTCCTAAATGATTTTGGTGGTTGAATTGCCCAACACAAATAATTGGACTAACTAGTTTGCTCTAGATTATAAGTTCTACAGGTGCCAAAGGTTCAACACAAACGAATAAAAAGTCCAAGAAAGGGTTCAAATAAGAAGAGCAAAACACAACCGAAGGCTGCCTTGGTCTGGCGCACCGGACTGTCCGGTGTGCCACCCGACGGTGTCCGGTGCACCAGGGAGAATCACTCCGAACTTGCCACCTTCGGGTTTCTGGAATTGCCCTCCGCTATAATTCACCGGACTGTCCGGTGTAGCACCGGACTGTTCGGTGTGCCAAGCGGAGTAACGACTACAGCGCCAACGGTCGACTGCAAAAGTGAACAGTGAGCAGTGCGGACTGCGCGCGCAGAGTCAGAGCAGGCGCCAGAAGGCGCACCGGACGGTGAACAACGACTGTCCGGTGGCCCACATGTCAGAAGCTCCAACGGTCGAACCCTAACGGTTGGGTGACGTGGCTGGCGCACCGGACAGTGTCCGGTGGCGCACCGGACTGTCCGGTGCGCCCGTCGACAGCTGACTTCCCTAACGGCCATTTTGGTGGTTGGGGCTATAAAACCCCCCAACCACCAACACTTCAAGGCATCCAAGTTTTCAGCCAACACATTCAATACAAGAGCTAGTGCATTCAATACAAGACACAAATAGAGTGAATCAAAATCTCTCCAAGTCCCAATTCCACTCAAAGCAATAGTGACTAGAAGAGAGAGTTTTGTTGTGTTCTTTTGAGCTCTTGCGCTTGGATCGCTTTTCTTCTTTCTCCATTCTTGTTCTCAATTCACTTGTAATCAAAGCAAGAGACACCAAGTTGTGGTGGTCCTTGTAGTGGACTAAGTGTCCCGTTTGATTGAAGAGAAAAGCTCACTCGGTCTAGGTGACTGTTTGAGAGAGGGAAAGGGTTGAAAGAGACCCGGTCTTTATGACCACCTCAACGGGGAGTAGGTTTGCAAGAATCGAACCTCGGTAAAACAATCACCGTGTCATCCTCTCTTATTTGTTCGTTCGTTTTCGCCCTCTCTTTCGGACTCGATTATATTTCTAATGCTAACCCCGGCTTGTAGTTGTGCTTAAAGTTTATAAAATTCAGATTTTCCTATTCACCCCCCTCTAGGCGACTTTCAATTGGTATCAGAGCCCGGTACTTCATTAGAGCCTAACCACTCGAAGTTATGTCGGGAGCTCACGCCAAGAAGGAGATGGTGACCGGCGACAAGCCCGCCACAAGCCACAGGAAGGCTCCATCGGGAGAGTCTGACAACAAGAAGAGGGAGGAATCGCCTCCCCGCGTCAAGTCGCACCGGAGTGGCGACAAGAAGAAGAAAATGAAGAAACTGGTCTACTACGAGACCGATTCTTCGTCGCCCTCCACCTCCAGGACCGACACGCCATCCGTCACTTCTAAGCGCCATGAGAGCAAGAAGTTTAGTAAGATCCCCTACGCTATCCTCGCATTTCCAAACTGTGAGCACCTAGAGGGGGGGTGAATAGGTGATCCTGTAAAACTTAAAACTTAACACCACAAACTTGATTAAGAGTTAGAACAATGAAATCAAGTGAGTATAGAGGAGAGCTCTTGTGAAGCACAATAGACACAATAAGGACAAGCACAAGAGACACGAGGATTTATCCCGTGGTTTGGCCAAGTACAAAACTTGCCTACTCCACGTTGTGGCGTCCCAACGGACGAGAGTTGCACTCAACTCCTCTCAAGTGAT
Organism: Zea mays; assembly: GCF_902167145.1. Classification (NCBI taxonomy): domain Eukaryota; kingdom Viridiplantae; phylum Streptophyta; class Magnoliopsida; order Poales; family Poaceae; genus Zea; species Zea mays. Next base: position 135,569,390 of record NC_050104.1, read on the forward strand.
CCAATGATCAACTTGAATACCACGGTGTTCTTCTTTACTTTACTCTTTCCCGCTTGCGAGGAATCTCCACAACTTGGAGTCTCTCGCCCTTACAATACGAATCACAATGAAGCACTAGAGTAAGGGAGGGAAGCAACACACTCAAATCCACAGCAAATACGCACACACAAGACCAAGACTTGAGCTCAAAAGAGTATCACAAGGTTCTCACTAGAACGGAGCTCAAATCACTAAGAATGTCGAACAAGTGTGCAAGAATGAAGTGTGAATGATCAACAATGCTCAAGGGTTGCTTGGTGTTCTCCTCCATGCGCCTAGGGGTCCCTTTTATAGCCCCAAGGCAGCTAGGAGCCGTTGAGAGCATTCCAGGAAGGCAATTCTTGTCTTCTGTCGCCTGGCGCACCGGACACTGTCCGGTGCACACCGGACAGTCCGGTGCCCCTTCTGACCGTTGGCTCTGCCACGCGTCGCGTGCGGATTACGTGGCCGACCGTTGGCCAGGCCGACAGTTGGCTCCCCGGACAGTCCGGTGATTTATAGCCGTACGCCGTTAATTGCTTCCCGAGAGCAGCCAGTTGACAGACGCCGGCCTGGCGCACCGGACACTGTCCGGTGCACCCAGACCGAGCTGTCTTTGGCTGAACAAAGCCATCTTCTTTTCCAACTTGATTTCTCCTGTTTCCAGCACTTAGACACAATACATTAGTCTCCAAAACAATGTACTAAGTCTTAGAAACATACCTTTTTACTTGATTTGCACTTTGTCCATTACTTTGCATAGATTAACATAAGTCCACTTGTGTTGACACTCAATCACCAAAATACTTAGAAATGGCCCAAGAGCACATTTCCCTTTCAATCTCCCCCTTTTTGGTGATTTATGCCAACACAATAAAAAGCAACTAAAGGAAGTGCAACATCAATACAAATGAGAACTCAAAATTGTTTTGATTCAAATTTGGCATATATGGATCATTCTTTGCCACCACTTGGTTTGTTTTTGCAAATCAAATTCAATTTCCTATCTCTAAGTCAAACACACTTGTTGAAACATAAAGAGAGATATTTCAAGAGAAATTGATCAAAGATTCAAGAACTCCCCCTTTTTCCCATAATCAAGCCTTCTCCCCACAAGAGATCAATGTTTTGACAATAAGAGACAAATTGACAAACAAAAACTCTAACTCTACTATTTTCAAAATTCTCAAGTGGTAGCTGATCCATTTCTTTCTTTGGCCTTATTTTCTCCCCCTTTGGCATCAAGCACCAAAACGGGATCAATTTTGGCCCTTTAACCCCATTGCCTCACCAAATTCTTCAACTAAGAGTAAAAAGGCAATAAGAGTACAAAGATGAACTTGGAATCATTTACTCTTTCATCGGAGTGCAGTGGAAGTCTTGCATGGTCCAAGTCCACCATTTCCCTTTCAAGTCACCTTTGAGACTAAATCAAGCAAACTCAAGCACACGGTTAGTCTCAAAGGGTCAAGTTGGAGCACATCTCCCCCTAAATATGTGCATCACTCACACATGGACTTTTGAGGTCCGGGGAGTGTTTGTACAACTTGAACACCACAAATACATAACAATATTCATAAAGGAACATGATCAAAGCATAAAACACATGAATGCTATAAATCAATCCAAGTTCCGTGAATCTAAGACATTTATCTCACTACGCAGCCTGCAAAAGGCCGACTCATCTAGAGGCTTGGTAAAGATATCGGCTAGCTGGTTCTCGGTGCTAACATAAAACACTTTGATATCTCCCTTTTGCTGGTGGTCTCTCAAAAAGTGATGCCGGATGTCTATGTGCTTTGTGCGGCTGTGTTCAACAGGATTGTCTGCCATGCGGATAGCACTCTCATTATCACATAAGAGTGGGACTTTGCTCAGATTGTAGCCAAAGTCCCTGAGGGTTTGCCTCATCCAAAGTAGTTGCGCGCAACACTGTCCTGCGGCAACATACTCGGCCTCAGCGGTGGATAGGGCAACGGAAGTTTGTTTCTTAGAACTCCACGACACCAGGGACCTTCTTAAGAATTGGCATGTCCCTGATGTACTCTTCCTATCGACCTTACATCCAGCATAATCGGAGTCTGAATATCCAATCAAGTCAAAGGTAGACCCCTTTGGATACCAGATTCCGAAGCAAGGCGTAGCGACTAAATATCTAAGAATTCGCTTCACGGCCACTAAGTGACACTCCCTTGGATCAGATTGAAATCTAGCACACATGCATACGCTAAGCATGATATCCGGTCTACTAGCACATAAATAAAGTAAGGACCCTATCATAGACCGGTATGCCTTTTGATCAACGGACTTACCTCCTTTGTTGAGGTCGGTGTGTCCGTCGGTTCCCATTGGAGTCCTTGCGAGCTTGGCGTCCTTCATCCCAAACCGCTTGATCAAGTCTTGTGTGTACTTCATTTGGGAGATGAAGGTCCCATCCTTGAGTTGCTTCACTTGGAACCCAAGGAAATAGCTTAACTCGCCCATCATCGACATCTCGAACTTTTGAGTCATTACCCTGCTAAACTCTTCACAAGACTTTTGGTTAGTAGAACCAAATATTATGTCATCGACATGAATTTGGCACACAAAAAGATTACCATCACAAGTCTTAGTAAAAAGAGTTGGATCGGCTTTCCCAACCTTGAAATCATTAGCAATTAAAAAGTCTCTAAGGCATTCATACCATGCTCTTGGGGCTTGCTTAAGTCCATAGAGCGCCTTAGAGAGTTTACACACGTGGTCGGGGTACCGTTCATCCTCAAAGCCAGGGGGTTGCTCCATGTACACCTCCTCCTTGATTGGCCCGTTGAGGAAAGCGCTCTTCACATCTATTTGGAACAACCTGAAAGAATGGTGAGTAGCATAGGCTAACAATATGCGAATTGACTCTAGCCTAGCTACAGGAGCAAAAGTCTCCTCAAAGTCCAAACCTGCGACTTGGGCATAACCTTTTGCCACAAGTCGTGCCTTGTTCCTTGTCACCACCCCATGCTCGTCTTGTTTGTTGCGGAACACCCACTTGGTTCCCACAATGTTTTGCTTGGGACGAGGCACCAGTGTCCAAACTTCATTTCTCTTGAAGTTGTTGAGCTCCTCTTGCATGGCCAACTCCCAGTCCGGATCTAGCAAGGCCTCTTCTACCCTAAAAGGCTCAATAGAAGAGACAAAGGAGTAATGCTCGCAAAAATTAACTAATCTAGAACGAGTAGTTACTCCCTTGCTTATGTCACCCAATATTTGGTCGACGGGATGATTCCTTTGAATCGTCGCTCGAACTTGGGTTGGAGGTGCCAGTTGTGCTTCTTCCTCCATTAAATGATCATCTTGTGCTCCCCCTTGATCACACGCCTCCTCTTGATGAACTTGTTCATCTTCTTGAGTTGGGGGATGCACCGTTGTTGAGGAAGAAGGTTGATCTTGCTCCTTTTGTTCCAGTGGCCTCACATCTCCAATCGCCATGGTGCACATTTCGGCCGTTGGAACGTCTTCTTCATCTACATCATCAAGATCAACAACTTGCTCTCTTGGAGAGCCATTAGTCTCATCAAATACAACGTCGCTAGAGACTTCAACCAAACCCGATGATTTGTTGAAGACCCTATACGCCTTTGTATTTGAGTCATAACCTAACAAAAAACCTTCTACAGCTTTGGGAGCAAACTTAGAATTTCTACCTTTCTTCACTAGAATATAACATTTGCTCCCAAATACACGAAAGTAAGACACATTGGGTTTGTTACCGGTTAGAAGCTCATATGAAGTCTTCTTGAGGAGGCGATGAAGGTAGACCCGGTTTATGGCGTGGCAAGCCGTGCTTACGGCTTCCGTCCAAAACCGTTCGGGCGTCTTGAATTCACCAAGCATCGTCCTCGCCATGTCTAGTAATGTCTTGTTCTTCCTCTCTACTACACCATTTTGCTGTGGTGTGTAGGGAGCGGAGAACTCGTGCTTGATTCCTTCCTCCTCAAGATACTCCTCCACTTGAAGGTTCTTGAACTCGGACCCATTGTCGCTCCTTATCTTCTTCACTTTGAGCTCAAACTCGTTTTGGGCTCTCCTTAGGAAGCGCTTGAGGGTCCCTTGGGTTTCAGATTTATCCTGCAAAAAGAATACCCAAGTGAAGCGGGAAAAATCATCAACTATAACAAGACCATACTTACTTCCTCCTATACTTAGATAGGCGACGGGTCCGAAGAGGTCCATATGAAGTAACTCCAGGGGTCTTGATGTTGTTATCACATTTTTGGCATGATGAGAGCTTCCCACCTGTTTACCTGCTTGACAAGCTGCACAAGGTCTATCTTTTTCGAAAGTTACATTAGTTAGACCTATCACATGTTCTCCCTTTAGAAGCTTGTGAAGGTTCTTCATCCCCACATGTGCTAAACGGCGATGCCACAGCCAGCCCATGCTAGTCTTAGCAATTAAGCATGCATCTAGACCGGCCTCCTCTTTTGCAAAATCAACTAAATAAAGTTTGCCGTCTAGTACACCCTTAAAAGCTAATGAACCATCACTTCTTCTAAAGACAGACACATCTACATTTGTGAATAAACAGTTATATCCCATATTACAAAGTTGACTCACAGACAACAAGTTATATCCAAGCGACTCAACTAAGAACACATTAGAAATAGAGTGCTCGGATGAAATAGCAATTTTTCCTAACCCTTTCACCTTGCCTTGATTCCCGTCACCGAATATGATTGAGTCTTGGGAGTCTTTGTTCTTGACGTAGGAAGAGAACATCTTCTTCTCCCCCGTCATGTGGTTTGTGCATCAGCTGTCGATAATCCAGCTTGATCCCCCGGATGCATAAACCTGCAAGGCAAATTTAGGCTTGGGTCTTAGGTACCCAACTCTTGTTGGGTCCTACAAGGTTAGTGATAATTGTCTTAGGGACCCAAATGCAAGTTTTATCTCCCTTGCATCTTGCCCCTAATTTCCTAGCAATCACCTTCTTATCCTTTCTACAAATAGTGAAGGAAGCATTGCAAGTATGAAAAATTGTAGAAGATTCATAGTTTACTTTCCTAGGAACATGAATAACATTTCTTCTAGGCATAGCATTTTTCCTAGCCAAATTTCTATCATGCATAATAGAAGAACTAGAAGCAATCATGGCATGAGAATCAAAGGCATCATAACTTCTATAAACATTCCTAGAATGTCTCCTATCATGATACATGAAAGCGTGGTTCTTTTGAGCACTACTAGCCATAGGGGCCTTCCCTTTCTCCTTGGCGGAGATGGAAGCCTTATGGTTTGTTAAGTTCTTGACTTCCCTCTTGAAGCCAAGACCATCCTTAATTGAGGGGTGTCTACCAATCGTGTAGGCATCCCTTGCAAATTTTAGTTTGTCAAATTCACTCTTGCTAGTCTTAAGTTGGGCATTGAGACTAGCCACTTCATCATTCAAATTAGAAATTGAAACTAGATGTTCACTACAAGTATCAACATTAAAATCTTTACACCTATTGCAAATTGCAACATGTTCTACACAGGATGTTGATTTATTAGCTATTTCTAACTTAGCATCCAATTCATCATTTATGCTCTTTAAGCTAGAAATAGAGTCATGGCATGTAGACAATTCACAAGAAAGCATTTCATTCCTTTTAATTTCTAAAGCAAGGGATTTATGTGCCTCTACAAACTTATCATGTTCTTCATATAAAAGATCCTCTTGCTTTTCTAATAACCTATTCTTATCATTCAATGCATCAATTAATTCATTAATCATATCAACCTTAGTTCTATCTAGGCCCTTGAATAAACATGAATAGTCTATTTCATCATCACTAGATTCTTCATCACTTGAGGAAGCGTAAGTACTAGTATTTTGAGTGCTTACCTTCTTTTCCCTTCCCATGAGGCAGGTGTGATGTTCGTTGGGGAAGAGGGCCGACTTGTTGAAGGCGGTGGTGGCGAGTCCTTCGTTGTCGGAGTCGGACGACGAACAATCCGAGTCCCACTCATTTCCAAGGTGTGCCTCGCCCTTAGCCTTCTTGTAAGCCTTCTTCTTTTCCCTCTTGTTCCCTTGTTCCTGATCACTATCATTATCGGGACAATTAGCGATAAAATGACCAATCTTACCACATTTGAAGCATGAGCGCTTCCCCTTCGTCTTGGTCTTGTTGGGATGCTCCTTGCGACCCCTTAGTGCCATCTTGAAACGCTTAATGATGAGGGCCATCTCTTCATCATTGAGTCCCGCCGCCTCAACTTGTGCCACCTTGCTAGGTAGCACTTCCTTGCTCCTTGTTGCTTTGAGAGCAACGGTTTGAGGCTCGTGGATTGGGCCGTTCAACGCATCGTCAACGTATCTTGCCTCCTTGATCATCATCCGCCCGCTTACAAACTTTCTAAGTATCTCCTCGGGCGTCATCTTGGTGTACCTAGGATTCTCACGAATATTGTTCACAAGATGTGGATCAAGGACAGTAAAAGACCTTAGCATTAGGCGGACGACGTCGTGGTCCGTCCATCGCGTGCTTCCATAGCTCCTTATTTTGTTGACGAGGGTCTTGAGCCGGTTGTACGTTTGGGTTGGCTCCTCGCCCCTGATCATTGCGAATCTCCCAAGTTCGCCCTCCACCAACTCCATCTTGGTGAGCATGGTGACGTCGTTCCCCTCATGTGAGATTTTGAGGGTGTCCCAAATTTGCTTGGCGTTATCCAAGCCGCTCACCTTATGGTATTCATCCCTGCACAATGAAGCTAGAAGAACAGTAGTAGCCTGTGCATTTTTGTGAATTTGCTCATTAATGAACATGGGACTATCCATACTATCAAAGTGCATTCCATTTTCTACTATCTCCCATATACTTGGATGGAGAGAGAACAAGTGGCTACGCATTTTGTGACTCCAAAATCCGTAGTCCTCTCCATCAAAGTGGGGGGGGGGGGGGTTCCGAGGGGAATGGAAAGCAAATGAGCATTGGAACTTTGCAGAATACGAGAATAATCAAAGGAAAAGTTTGAATTAACCGTCTTCTTTTTCTTGTAGTCGTTGTCGTCATCCTTTTGGGAAGAGGAAGATTCGTCGCTGTCGTAGTAGACTATCTCCTTGACGCGCCTTGTTTTCTTCTTCCTCCCGTCTTTTCTTTTGTGGCCCGAGCCTGAGTCAGTAGGCTTGTCATCCTTTTGATCATTGACGAAGGACTCCTTCTCCTTATCATTGACCACCATCCCCTTGCCCTTAGGATCCATTTCTTCGGGCGATTAGTCCCTTTCTTGAAGAGAACGGCTCTGATACCAATTGTGAGCACCTAGAGGGGGGGGGGGGTGAATAGGTGATCCTGTAAAACTTAAAACTTAACACCACAAACTTGATTAAGAGTTAGAACAATGAAATCAAGTGAGTAGAGAGGAGAGCTCTTGTGAAGCACAATAGACACAATAATGTCAAGCACAAGAGACACGAGGATTTATCCCGTGGTTCGGCCAAGTACAAAACTTGCCTACTCCAGGAGTAGGCGTCCCAACGGACGAGAGTTGCACTCAACTCCTCTCAAGTGATACAATGATCAACTTGAATACCACGGTGTTCTTCTTTACTTTACTCTTTCTCGTTTGCGAGGAATCTCCACAACTTGGAGTCTCTCGCCCTTACAATACGAATCACAATGAAGCACTAGAGTAAGGGAGGGAAGCAACACACTCAAATCCACAGCAAATACGCACACACAAGACCAAGACTTGAGCTCAAAAGAGTATCACAAGGTTCTCACTAGAACGGAGCTCAAATCACTAAGAATGTCGAACAAGTGTGCAAGAATGAAGTGTGAATGATCAACAATGCTCAAGGGTTGCTTGGTGTTCTCCTCCATGCGCCTAGGGGTCCCTTTTATAGCCCCAAGGCAGCTAGGAGCCGTTGAGAGCATTCCAGGAAGGCAATTCTTGCCTTCTGTCGCCTGGCGCACCAGACAGTCCGGTGCACCACCGGACACTGTCCGGTGCGGATTTCTTTCCTTCTTTGGCGAAACCGACCGTTGGCGGTTCAGAGCCGTTGGACCACCGGACACTGTCCGGTGCACACCGGATAGTCCGGTGCCCCCTTCTTACCGTTGGCTCTGCCACGCGTCGCGCACGGATTACGCGGACGACCGTTGGCCAGACCGACTGTTGGCTCACCGGATAGTCCGGTGCACCACCGGACAGTCCGGTGATTTATAGCCGTACGCCGTTAATTGCTTCCCGAGAGCAGCCAGTTGACAGACGCCGGCCTAGCGCACCAGACAATCCGGTGCACCCAGACCGAGTTGTCTTTGGCTGAACAAAGTCATCTTCTTTTCCAACTTTATTTCTCCTGTTTCCAGCACTTAGACACAATACATTAGTCTCCAAAACAATGTACTAAGTCTTAGAAACATACCTTTTTACTTGATTTGCACTTTGTCCATTACTTTGTATAGATTAACATAAGTCTACTTGTGTTGACACTCAATCACCAAAATACTTAGAAATGGCCCAAGGGCACATTTCCCTTTCATAAACGCACTCCTTTACTTTCCGTCCCACTAGGCAAACCACCGGTTTTTGACGGTGAAGATTATTGTATGTGGAGTGATAAAATGAGGCACCATCTAACCTCACTCCACGCTAGTATTTGGGACATTGTTGAATTTGGTGCGCAGGAACCATCCGTGGGGGATGAAGGCTATGACTCGAACGAGGTAGCCCAAATCCGACACTTCAACTCCCAAGCCACAACTATACTTCTCGCCTCTCTAAGTCGAGAGGAGTATAATAAGGTGCAAGGGTTGAAGAATGCCAAAGAGATTTGGGACGTGCTCAAGACCGCGCACGAAGGAGACGAGGTGACCAAGATCACCATGAGGGAAACGATCGAGGGGGAGCTTGGTCGATTCATGCTTCACCAAGGAGAGGAGCCACAAGCTATGTACAACCGGCTCAAGACCTTGGTGAACCAAGTGCGCAACCTCGGGAGCACCAAATGGATGACCATGAAATGGTCAAGGTTATTCTTAGATCACTCGTTTTTCTTAACCCTACTCAAGTTCAATTAATTCATGGTGATCCTAGATATAAACTAATGTCTCCCGAGGAAGTGATAGGAAAGTTTGTGAGCTTTGAGTTGATGATCAAAGGCTCCAAACAAATCATCGAGTGAGGTGCCACCTCCACAGTCGAGGTGCAACCCGTCTGTGGGGGACAGATATCCCCCGGGTCCACTGGAAGGATAAAAGACCTCACGAAAGGCCCGAGGGCCCAATAATTCGTAAGGTCATCCCTTCGTGGGCCTGGGGAAGAATGACCAGTGAAGTAGATCGACACAAGGCCGGATCGGTGCGAGCCCAGACGGCCCAACAACGTCGAGCAAGTAACCACAGCAGAGACCCGACTTTCCCGCGCTAGAGCCCCATACAACGGAGCCAAGCGAGGATGAGTCGGCAGAACTATAGGAAGATAGACTCAATCAGTTCACTATCTCTTAGGTGCACATTGTTATCATATCCGCATGTATTGCCTCACGGTCGAATATATAAGGCCTAGGGGGCACCCCTTCAGAATGATCGATCTCACTACTCAGCCATCCACCCCAGCTTTCTATGTTCTAGCGTTAGAGAGCTCCTTTGTAATCCACCACATAAAGCATTCTCGCCAGGACGGAGGGTGTTACGCATCTCAAAGCGGCCCGAACCTGTACACCATTGTCTACTGTTTCTCGTGCACCTTGCACAAACCATTGATCTACAGTCGGTAACACCGTCCTACTCCTAAAAACACCTTGAGGGGCAACCCCAGGTGTGCGGTCGGACCCAAAACACCGACAGCTGGTGCGCCAGGTAGGGGGTGTGTCGCCGATCTAAGCTAGCTCAATGGCCGTCACCTTCCACCACAAGATCACCCTCCGCCCCAGATCCGTGTTCTGCTTCGGAACTATCTCATCCATAGCAGATGAAGAAGGAACTCTACACCGCATCGCAGATCCGCCAAGAAAGAAGTCTCCTCCAAACTCCGAGAATATCAGAGTAAGGCAGGAAAAAGCGCAACCTCCAGCGCTCCGAAAAAAGATCGCCTTCAACAAGCCAGGGGCCGATGGCCCGCTGACCCGGAGAACTCCACTGTCTGCCTCTCCGACGAAAGAATGGACACAAATCGCAAGGAAGAAAGAAACAAATAAAACCGGGAGGAAGCAAGTTGTTCTTTCCGTTACTCCGCCCTCAAAGGAGAACGGAAAAAAGATCACCACGACCACCGCACCATTCTACCCCGACGTCCTCTTCATCGGGAGAGTGGAGTCGCCCCCCCGTCTCCGATGACGAGCCGACTGCGCCCGGAGAAGAACCTCCTCAGCGAGAATCCCGCCGACGGAGGAACCGACGCCGAAATATCCGGCGACATCACGAGGCCGGAGAGCGGGACCCAGAGCAGCCTGTCTCGCGAGACGAGGTCTCAGAGATAGGAGAAACTCCGGAGGAACGCGTCTTCAGAGAACGAAGGAACTCCCGACGGTGTGATCGCCGACGAGCTCAGGAACAAGCCGAGAAGGAGGCAAGGCAACGTCAGGAGAATCCACTCTTCGGGCGCAACCTGAACCCCGACTTCGCCCGAGCCATGAACACGCTGAGTGAAGTTGGCAGGGTACTAGCTCGGATAGCTGATGGACTCCCTCGGACTCCCGACACCGAGGGCTATCGACGACTGTTCACCCAAGCAGCCAACCATCTTCTACCTCTCGCTCACCCGCCGAACGACCTACGACACACCATCAACAGCCACCGGGATGCACGAAGCTCCATCAACGCCTCGCGTGAACGACGACATGAGAACGAGATCCGCCGCCGGGAAGAATACGACAGGGACCACGACATCCCGGCTCGAAGTCAGGCCGCTAGAACCGAGTCGACAACGTCCTCGACTGGTGGGACCACCCGGGGACGGTCGAGGCACCACGACAACTACTCCCCTCCCCGGGACAGACATCGTCCCCGACGACAAGAAGACGCGTGTGGAGTGTCTGCTCTTACTCCACGCCTTAGGGCCATTCAATGCCCCCTAACTTCAAGGTATCCAATGTCGACAAATATGAACCTAAGCAGGATCTAGGAGGCTGGCTGGCCGTCTACATCACCGCTGCTCGAGCTGCCGGGGCATCCGAGGACGTGATGACCGCATATTTACCCATCGTCCTCGGGCAAGACGCGCTGCAATGGCTGTGACATCTACCCCGACACTGCATCGACGACTGGAGCGACTTCAGTCGACGCTTCACCGCCAACTTTCAGTCCCTCTCTGACAAACCTGCGCAACCATGGGACCTCAAATCCATCAAGCGCCGAGGGGACGAAACTCTTTGGTCGTACCTCAAAAGGTTCCAGACCATGAGAAATCGTGTCCCCGAGGTCGCGGAGGCGGCCGTGATCGAGGACTTCTACAGAGGATCCAACGACTTGGCTTTCGTCGGAGCCATATTACAGAAGGCACCGACTACCTCTGAGCAACTGTTCCGGGAAGCCGACCTCTACATCACCGCCGACGAGCGAGCTTAGGATCTCATCGAAGGAGCGAAGCCTACACCAGCAGCACCGCGACGTGATACAAACCAGCAGCCCGACAAACACTGGGAGAAGAGGCCTCGCGAAGAAGTACACGCTGCTGGACCACCTGCCTCTCGCGCCCGGGGAGGACCTCGTGGAGGCGAACGCACGCTGGACGACATCCTCGACGCCCAGTGCCTGTACCACAAGGACATGCACCACACCCTTCGGAACTGCAGAGACTTCAAGCACTCCGTCGGACACGGCCGGTCCTTCCAACCTCTACCTCCTCCTCCGCCGCGGGGAGGACCAGGAGAACCGCAACAACCTCAGCAACAGGAGGAGGGAGGAGGTGGAGCCTTCCCGTGCGTTGACAGAGAGGTCAACGTCATCTTTGGCGAACACGGATCGCAGGAGAACAGAAGACAACAAAAGCTCAACGATCGCCAGATATTGGTGGCGACCGCCGGACCTCCCGCTCCGTACCGATGGTCGGAGCACCCGATCACCTTCACTCGGGCAGATCAATGGCTCAACTTCGACCACCCAGGCAAATACCCGCTCCTCGTCGATCCGGTGATCCGAGAGAGCAGGGTGAAGAAGGTATTAGTGGACGGGGGAGCAGCATCAACGTCACCTTCCCCCGGACACTTCAAGGCTTGGGAGTTCACCTCAAAGAGCTCCACGAGTCAGACACTCCTTTCTTCGGCATCGTGCCGACTGAAGGAGAATACCCGCTGGGCCACATCTACAAGCCAGTCACCTTTGGAACTCCGGAGAACTACAGAACCGAGTCCCTCAGGTTCGAGGTGGCGAACTTCGACTACGGGTACAACGCCATCATCGGGAGGCCGGGATTGGCAAAATTCATGGCCATTCCGCATTACACATACATGATATTGAAGATGCCAGGACCGCAAGGAATCATAACTGTGCGCGCTGACTTCCAAGGCGCCGCAGAATGTTTCCGAGTGGCCATCCAGGCGGCCCTCATCACCAAACTGTCGGCGACTTCTTCGACACAGGCAAACTCTAAGCCTGAGGAAGACCTTGCAGCACCTGCAAATGAAGCTCAAGCCGCGACCTCTATGTGGCCGACTGAAGAAACCAAAAGGATCAACCTTGGGTTCGCTGATGAACGCAAGACTGCCATCATCAGCTCCAGCCTGGATGACAAATAGGAAAGCGCGCTCGTCCAGTTTCTGCAAGATAACCGAGACGTATTCGCATGGCAACCTGCGGATATGCTGGGAGTCCCGAGAGAACTGGCCGAGCACAAACTGAAGGTCTATCCCCAGGCGAGGCCGATTCAGCAAAAACTACGTCGCTTCACGCCCGACAAGAGAGAGGCCATTCGCGCTGAGCTGGCCCGCTTGGTCGCGGCTGGGTTTATTAGAGAGGTGTTACATCCCGAGTGGTTAGCCAACCCTGTTCTTGTACTCAAAAAGAATAAAGTGGATTGGCGCATGTGCGTCGACTATACGGATCTCAACAAACACTGTCCAAAGGATTCCTTCAGGCTTCCTAGGATAGATCAGGTGGTAGATTCCACCGCTGGATGTTCTATGCTGTCTTTCCTGGATTGCTACTCCGGATATCATCAGATTAGCTTGGCAAAGGAAGACGAGGAAAAAACAGCGTTCATCACTCCGTTCGGTGCTTTCTGCTATACCTCCATGCCGTTCGGCCTCAAAAACGCTGGAGCGACTTATCAGAGAGCCATTCAAACATGCTTAGCCGATCACTGGGGCAAGCGTGTGGAAGCCTATGTAGATGATGTGGTAATCAAAACCGAGAACTCGGAAAACTTCATCGAAGACTTACAACTGGTTTTCAACAGTCTACGGCGATATCGATGGAAGCTTAATCCCGAAAAATGTGTCTTTGGGGTACCAGCAGGAAAGCTACTCGGATTTATTGTCAGCCACCGGGGAATTGAAGCTAATCCGGATAAGATCGAAGCCATCATGAAAATGGAGGCACCACGATCACAAAAGAAAGTTCAGAGACTTACCGGATGTATGGCAGCCCTGAGCAGATTCATATCCAGACTGGGAGAAAAATGCTTACCATTTTATAAACTACTCAAGAAGGTGGATAAGTTTCAGTGGACTTCAGAAGCACAGGAAGCCCTAGATGCACTGAAAAAATTCTTGACGACACCACCAGTGCTGAAGCCGCCACGGCGAGCCACGTCAACTCAACCAGCTGAAGATTTGCTGTTGTATATCTCTTGCACGACTCACGTGGTAAGCACCGCGTTGGTAGTCGAGCGAGCAGAAGAAGGACATGCCTACCCAGTGCAACATCCTGTTTATTTCATCAGTGAAGTTCTGGGTCCCTCGAAGAAAAAGTATCCTCAAGTTCAGAAGTTATTATATGCAGTACTTCTAACCGCCCACAAGCTACGTCACTACTTTGATGACCACAAAGTCATAGTAGTCACTAGTTTTCTGATATGAGATATTCTTCACAACAAGTCAACCAAGTGGGCCTGCGAACTGGGATCTCATGACATCGAATTTCGACCTCGCACCGCCATCAAAACTCAAGCATTGGTTGACTTCGTATCAGAATGGACTGAACAACAAGTACCAGATAACCCAGAAACCGCAGAAGTATGGCGAATGTATTTTGATGGCTCGTTAAAACTGCAGGGAGCAGGCGCGGGGATTCTCTTTACCGCACCTAGAGGCGAGCACCTCAAATATGCCCTCCAGTTGTTATTTCCAGCCTCCAACAATGCAGCCGAATATGAAGCTCTGATTCATGGACTGAACATTGCTATATCACTAGGCATCAAGAGACTGATGGTATACAGAGATTCTTTGGTAGTCATAAGCCAGATAAATAAAGAATGGGACTGTTCGAGCGATTCAATGGGAAAGTACTGCACCGCCATCCGGAAACTAGAAGATAAATTCAAAGGTCTGGAATTTCACCATGTAGAAAGAGATCGAAACACAGCAGCTGATGTATTGTCCAAGCTAGGATCCAGTCGAACTCAGGTCCCACCTGGAATCTTTGTACAAGAAATACCACATCCAAGCATCTCAATGGACCAGGCAGAAGAATGTAATATCGTGAACCAACCAAAGTCAGATTCTGATGACTGGAGAAGGCCGGTCATCAGATATATAAAGAATGAAGAGGAACCAGATGACAAAAATGCAGCCGAGCGCATCGCTAGACAGTCAGCTCACTACACACTCATTGGGGAGACACTATACAGAAGGGGTGCGTCGGGCGTCCTCATGAAATGCATTCTCTCATCTACTGGGAAGCAACTTTTAGTTGAGGTCCATGCTGGGCAATGTGGAATACACGCAGCATCCAAGACACTAGTCGGGAAGGTCTTCATGTCGGGATTCTATTGGCCAACAGCGAAAAGTGATGCAGCCGAGTTAGTTCAGAGGTGCGAAGCTTGCCAGTACTTGTCAAAGCAACAACATCTACCAGCACAGCAACTGCAGACCATACCAGTAACTTGGCCGTTCGCATGCTGGGGACTGGATATGATTAGACCTTTCAAGAAAGCTCAAGGAGGATACACTCATGTACTGGTAGCAATCGACAAATTCACTAAATGGATAGAGTTCAAACCCATTGCTTCTTTAACCTCAGCTAAGGCCGTGGAATTCATACAAGACATAATATTTAGATTCGGAATACCGAACATTATCATAACTGACCTAGGATCCAACTTCACAAGTTCAGAGTTCTTCGATTTCTGCGAGCAAAAGAGCATTCAGATCAAGTATGCTTCGGTGGCACACCCAAGAGCCAACGGGCAGGTTGAACGAGCTAACGGGATGATATTGGAGGCACTCAGGAAGAAAGTCTTCGATAAAAATGAAAAGTTTGCAGGAAAGTGGATAAGGGAGTTGCCCTACGTCGTTTGGAGCCTAAGAACTCAACCTAGTCGAGCTTTGCATGGAAATACTTCTTTCTTCATGGTCTACGGGTCAGAGGCAGTACTACCTGCTGACCTCAAGTTTGGGGCACCAAGGTTGATCTTTGAAAGCATAGCAGAAGCCGAGGCTACTAGGCTAGAGGATGTTGATGTACTCGAAGAAGAATGGCTGAACACGGTAATTCAATCAGCACGGTACCAGCAAACTCTGAGGCGTTACCACGATAAGGCCATGCGACGTCGATCCTTTGCAGTGGGAGATCTCGTCCTCCGCCGAATTCTAACGGGGGAGGGACAACACAAGTTGTCACCCCTATGGGAAGGACCATTCATAGTAGCAGAAGTCACTCGGCCGGGATCATATCGTCTCACTCAGATGGATGGCACGAAAATTAGGAACTCATGGAATATAGAACACCTCAGGAAGTTTTATCCCTAGTTGTATTTCAAAAGCTATCGGGACGACAATGCACTCTGTAAAATGGGAAATATGTCATCAATAAAAAAGGCTTCAAGAATACTCAGTTTGTTCATGATCGACCTACATTCTTACTTAACTCGGGGTGACCACTATGCCCTGCTAACGGAGCAATCAGCTTAAGTTGGCAACGACTTAAGACGGTGCAACATGCTCGCGCTTACTTAACTCGGGGTGACCACTATGCCCTGCTAACGGAGCAATCGGCTTAAGTCGGCAATGACTTAAGACGGTGCAACATGCTCGCGCTTACTTAACTCGGGGTGACCACTATGCCCTGCTAACGGAGCAATCGGCTTAAGTCGGCAATGACTTAAGACGGTGCAACATGCTCGCGCTTACTTAACTCGGGGTGACCACTATGCCCTGCTAACGGAGCAATCGTCTTAAGTCGGCAACGACTTAAGACAGTGCAACATGCTCACGCTTACTTAACTCGGGATTACTACTACGCCCTATTAACAAAAGCAATCGGTTTAAGTCAGCCACAACTTAAGACGGTTCCACATGCTTACGATTACTCATATAGGGGCGACCTCTATGTCCCATGAAGAAGTTTCAAAATCATCATACAACATTTTACTTCTGCAAATTTAGATACTGCCGAATTCGAAAACGATAGGAGAATAACAGTAGCATTCAAATGTCGAGCTGGTGTCCTCTAACAAAATATCCGAGCACGATAACCGCACGCTCAAAGCACGCAATGTTTTTCTATTTTGAAATATTCTTCTCAGGAGCAACCGACGAAGAAGGGCGACTTGAGGAATCAGGAGCAGCGTTCACATCAGCCCTTATATCATCGGGAACAATCACGCTGGGTCTCCTCATCAAGATTCGCCCCGCGCGAACGACTTTATCCATGGCTCTGTCGCGTTGGGCCCTCAGAGTAACGAAAGTTTCTTCAGCAACTTTGGCAGCCAACTGAGCGGTCTCTAGCTCCTGGGCGATGGACTTCTTGGAAGCACGCAGTTCTTTGATAGCAGCATCTTTAGCCGATATCAACTGCCTGACACGGATCACGTCATCCGTGGATTCTTGCAGCTTACAACGCTGATTGTCTAGCTCCTCCATGGTGAAGCGATGACTCCTCTCCAAGATGGTCAACGAGTTGCTAGAGTCACGATATAGCCTGTCAAGATTGTCACGAGAAGCAACAAGGGCACGTTTTTCTTCCTGCAAACAAGAATCAGCTTCTTCAAACATCAAGCAAGCAATAAGAACACGGCAAAACAAGGCACAGATTCATAAGTCACCTTTTCAGAATCAAGCTCAGCGCGAAGAGTAGAGTTCAGCATGTTCGCGTCATTCAGAGCAGCAGAAACCTGGGCCAGCTCAGTCTGGCTTTGGGAATACTTTTCCTCAAAATCAGAACACCGCCGGACCAGTTCAGCCTGACTTTGAGAATGTTTCTCTTCAAGAACAGAAAACTGTCGAGCCATATCTGGCGAGAAACAATCAAGCAAAAGGGTTAAATTGAGAAGCAGTTTAATAAGGTAGACGAAAGGAAGCAGAAAAGCACTAACCAGCATTCGTCGCCTCTAAGCCAGAGACACGCTGTTGAAGCAGCACCGGATTCCAATGTGCCAGAGACGAAGCTCTTTCTGGAACAGAAGCACCTTGCAACTTCAGCTGACTAGCCATCCCGTCCACCAATGCCTGATATTGAGAGCAGATGAGTGTAATGACATCAGTTCATCCGGTGTAAAAGGCAGACTAGAATAAATCATAGTACCTGGAGGTTGGAGAAGAATGAGGGGACTCCCAAATCGTGAGAAATCAATTGATGGCTTGGCGTAGGGTCACCATCCGGAGCAACTTACAATGAACCAACATGAACCAATTCAGTGTCATCAGCAGAGCCCAAAACTTGGTCGTCAGGAACGCTAGCCTCTAAAGCGACTCCTTGACCAAAAGCTTGCGCTACCACCATGCAACCAGAGTGTGGAGGAGATCCTGCGTGAACATCCATGGAAGTACAAGAGGGAGACCCCGCTCGGACACCCTCGGGGGTTGGGTCATAGTTTGCGCTACCCACTTGAGCCGGATCGTCTCCGGCAATACCCTCGGGGGCTGGGCCATGGCTTACGCTTCCCACCCGAGTCGAATCATCCCCGGCAACACCCTCGGGGGCTGGGTAATTGTCAACACCATCCTTGAGGGCCAAGTTCTCTGCGGCAGCCACCTCTAAGGCTAAAGGTGTAACACCCCAGGTGTTGCCATGGCTGGAGCACACCTTGGCACTCAAGACTATGATCACATGTGGAAGAACTTAAGGAGCAAAAGTATAAGGGGCTTTGGAAACTAAGTTTTTACCAAGAGTTGGGAATGACCAAAGGCATTACCCTAATTGTGTGCAACTATCACCTTGGGAGAGGGGGAAAGAACCCTAGGCCTCTCTTAAACCCTATCTCCCAAAACCATGGATAAGAGGGGAAAGAGAGTGAGCAAATGTGCAAAACATGGGTAATCTTTACCCAAACCCTAAGCAACATTATAACCATCAATTAGGGGAAGGAAATATTACAAAAAGGCCCCTAGGGAAACCCCATTTCAAATCTCCAAGTGGAGAGAGAGCTAGAGCTCTCTAATTCCCTCTAAGTCCCATTTTAGCCCTAAATCAAAGATCAACCGTGTTCACTTTAAAAATGGCGCCAAAACCACTTGGGTTCTATACCAAAAATGTGCAATACCACTTAGGGCACCCACTGGAAAAAGTTGAGCTCGAGACTCGGACGTTTGACATGCCATGGCATGGCTTTTGTCGTGATATGCTCAGTATGACACACCTGTTTTGGCACCCGAAGATCTCCCTCCCTAGGCCGTATCTGCCCCGGTGCCTCACAGTTGAGTGACAGCCCTAGGTGCCAGGAAGAGGTCTGCACCGGACTTTTGCAAAGATTCGCACGTTTGCGACCTCTGGCGACATTTGAACACTGGAAGAAACAAACCGCCACGTGTTCGACGCCGTCTGCCGCGCCAGAGCACGCCCGCGCGCGCGCCCGCGCCGCGCCCAAGCCAAGCCAGTGCCCTGGTCCGCGTCCGCGACTATAAAACGCCCAGGAGCCTTGGCCGTACCCCTCCGCACGCGCTCAAGCCTCACCGGAGCTCAGTTCGCCGCCGTTTGCCCATACGCGACGTGCCCGCGGCCACCCGAGCCCCTGCCACCGTAGACCGGCCAGCCCAGCCATTCCCAACCCCGTCCAGCCCTCGGAGAAGACTGTGCACGTCTCCGTGAAGCTCCCCGAGCGAGGAATCGGGCTCTGCTTCACCGGAGAGGCCGGCCCAAGGTCACCGGATTTCAACCGACCGCCGGCAACCGTGGACCGAGGTACACCGTGCACCTCTCTTCGATTCCTTGCACGGTTAGACTCCTTAGACCTCCACGAAGCTCCCTATGCCCTTGGATTGAACTATGTCGCCGTGGATAGGCCGGAGCACACGCCGCCGACGAGCTCGCCCGCCTGCTCACGTGGACCGGGCGATTCCGGCCATCCCCGACGACGAGCCGTACCTCGACGTGATCGCCAGACCCTCCCCGAGCCAACCCTACCCTTCGCCGGACCTCCCTCGCCGCCGGTAAGCCGCGCCACCCTTTTCTTTCCCGCGGCTACTGTTTCAGTTGAGGGAGGGACTGCGGGTGAGAGGGAGAGAAACCCAGGGGGTTAAGTGAAAGGTCAGAGACTCAAGTGAATAGTGCCTTAAGGGTAGATCTGCGAGGTTTGAATTGTTTTAAACCCAGGGACCTCGGCGCAAACTGTTTTTCCAGGAAAACTTAATTAAAACCTAATTTAAATTCAAACAGAAACTTTAAAAACCCATAACTTCTGTTTGGTTTATCCAATTTTGGTCAAACCAATTTTGCCAGACTCTAAATCATGTAACCTATTTAGGAAAGATACAAAACCCCTTGGTGCTGTGGAAAACTTAAAAGTTCTGATTTAATGTTAACTTTGGCCAAAAGCTACATAATAGTAAGAAAAATAGTTAGGCTATTTGACTAAGGTTAGGAAAATTTGGAGAAGTTTATATTCACCTACTAACCTATTTAAAAATGTTAAACCCCTCTGTCTATTACATTAAGTTAGTTTTAACCCCTTATTCCAAATATGCTTAAGTTTAAGAAAAATAGGAAAAGTGACACAAATATTGAACCAGAGGGCACCCCTATTTTTGTTAAGATACTTAGTTAATGTAGTTCACTAGAAAAATATATCATACCCTGTTTTAGTGTAAAATAATTAAGAACTCTTTTATTTTAATAAAACAAGTGAAACTTAGAAAAATTCTACAGAAATGACCCCAAGGTAAAAACACCCCCACCCTTGGGATAACTATTGTTTTATTAGAAAGAACTTAGGAAAACTAAGAAATCTGCTGTTTGACATTTTTCAAGTAATAATGTAGTAGAAAGTGCCTTTTTGACATTAAACTTGAGAAAATCATAACTAAATAACCACCCCTTAGTTTCCTGTGATTTTTAGCACAAAGACCTATTATTACCAGAGGATGCCAACCAAAATAACCTTTAGGACAGAACCTACCCCTAACTAGGAGGTGTAGTGTGAAATGGCCCATTTTGCCTAACTTTTGTTATTTTTGTTTAAAGCCTAACTTTTATACTTTAAGCCTCAAATTCTTAAAACAAGCTACAATAGCCAGTGACAACCCACTGTAATTTTTACAGAATTTTTGGAAATTATTACAACCCTGTTGTAGTTCAAACCTACACTAAAAGCCCTAAATGGAAATTAAGGAAAGAAAAATGAAAGATATGAATAAATGTTGTCCCAAAAACTTTGCAATCTGCGCACTAAAATATATCAAGGCAATACCAAACCACTATGTTATCCTCAAAGAAAACCTAAGATTAAAGGGTCATAAGTCTATGTATCTACATATTTATATACCACTGGAAGCCCACGTGACTAAGAAACCCTAAGTTACTTCTCGACTTAGTTTCTTTTACATAATGTTATTAAATCATGCATAATCATGACATACATGTTCATTGCATTTCGATAGACTGTAATCTTGCTGACGGAGAGTACATCCTCGTGCCGGAGCAAGGAGCTGCTCAGGAGGTAGCCCCAGATCCAGCACCCGAGCCTGCACCAGAGGACCTGCCTGCCACTGCTTTGGAAGGCAAGCCCCGGTTTTATGCATAACCTGTTATTTATGCTATTTTACTTCACTTAATGATTGTAGGATTGATTGTGCACTTAGGTGTAGGAATTGTTTGAAACCCTAGTTGCATGATCTCAGGAATCCTTTTGAAATGAATACTAGTATGACAGGTCGAGTAGTTGCTTTAATTAAATAGGATCTCGGTAGAAGACGAGTGATTTTTCTAGCACTCGCGCGAGATCAGGAAATTGATTGTACCCACTTTCACACTATCATGATACTAGTTGGTGGACAACAATCCATGGGGATTGGTTGTTTACGAGATGGAAAATGGAATAAGGATTAACGTGCGGATACCTGTGTCAAGCGTTTGAACGTACTAAACACATACCGAGAAATATGGTAAATCGGTAAGCCTAGTACCTGATTGAACCTGGCAGTAGACTTTGCCCCTCACGCGACCTGAGACGAGGTCTCCCATTCCGGTTATGGTGGGTACAAGTGCGGTCACTGCACGACGGCCAGTCGGGGTCAGTGAGGCATTGTACGCCAAGGCGGTGAGCCCTGTTCTGCTGACGGGGAATCGATGGGGACGGTTGGTATGTGTGGGGACGGAGTGCCCCTGCATGTCGTGTGTTTAGGTTTACCTTGCAAGGATAAAAAACTCGATTCGAATCGTCTGCTTCTCGCAGCTAATGAGACTGCTTGATCCATTGTACTGCATTGAGTAATAAGTGGAAATATGATGAGTTGAGATAAGATGTTGACTGCTAATGATGCTTGCTACCATGTATGAGTAGATAGTCCACTTTTAGCCTTAAGAGAGTCACACTTAACTTCGATTAAGTTAAAATCTTGATTTAGAAACTCAGCTAGTGCTTTTGGCAACCAAACCCCACAGCCAAACAGCTGCATGTCTAGAGGTAGAGGAGTAGACTCCTCACACCGGGTAAGTCTAGCTGAGTATTAGTATACTCAGCCTTGCTTGTGGCATAATTTTTACAGGTTCTCTGGAGGAGATGGTTGCTGGGATAACTTGGCCGACCACCCTGCCACCGGGTTGGACTGTCGAGTGGGACCCTGCCTCGGCTGAGGAGGAGCATGAGGAGTGATGGGACAGGCTTCCCCATCTCTCCGTTTAATTATCGTTAGTTTTATTCCGCTGCACTTCGAACATTGATGATTACTTTTGCAAAACTCCGATGATGATGATGGTGATGTAATAATTTAACATTGCGACATGTATGGTTTTATGCTTTATTGTATTTGCTCTGTGACTCACCTTCGAGTGAGATTGTGGTACTTGATCCTGTCAGTGGCCGTGTCGGACTAGATCCGAGGGATTGACGGGTTATTCCCATTTAAGTGTGGTCTAGCCTCTAAGGCGGGACTTGGGCACTTAAGTTGGAATAATTCGGGCAGTTCCGCCACAGCTGGTATCGGAGCTTGTACCACCACAGAGGAATCAATAAAATGTAAATACCATCAATTTTTCTAAATAAAATTGGATAGAAACAAGGTTGGATAGATAGTAGGACGAGCAGGATAGACCTAGGACGTGAAGCCTTAGGTTACTAGAAGGGTAGCTAGGTGGCTAAGTAATTAGGCCCTACAGGCCACTTTTACAGGATGGGAGTTCCTCCCTATTCCTATTAGCTTGTTGTGAGGTCGTTCAGGACGAGCATGCATGCATTCATAATTAAGCAATGGATAACTAAGTAAGGACTTAAAAACAAGATAACAACCAGCTAGGTCCTTAGTGCCTTTTTACTTAACTAGAGAAAGGCTGAGTTTTATTTTTCTTGTTCTTTTTATAATTCTTTTCTTTTACTTATGCTTAACCGTACACAGATGACTTCCCACGGATCCTCCGATGAAGGAAATGCACTGACCCACACTGACGGACTTGCACGAGAGGGCTTTCCCCGCATTTTGTGGGAGGTACTTCAGGGGGCTGGATACACGACACCCCCTCAGTACGCGGTGCAGCAGTTCGAGAAGCACCGGGTGCCCCGCTGTAGGGTGAGGATGACTCTGGAGCCTCATCCCCTGCAGCCAGGCTGGCGCTCCTTGGACTCAGAGTCTTTCGGGTACCGGGCAGAGGACACGATCGAGGCAATCGCTCTGCATGGATTGACTACCTTCTGCGGATTCCATCCCTTGGAGCTGGCTACCCACCCCATTGGCTTGTTCCCCGCTGAGAAGGAGGACGACCCAATGTGGAAGGATCGGGTGGAGCATGCCAAGGATATCTGGGCCATCTACCCAGGTCAGACTGCGCACTTGACAGTACGGTGCATGAATGCCCTGTACCGTCTGCAGGTGATGCGCGGTGAGGCAATGTCCCATCTGATGGCACTGCTGGAGGCAACAAAGATCACGCTGGATAACCGAGAGGAGCTTGTGGTTGACCTATCTCAGGAAATGGTGGAAAAGGACTTGCAGGTGGAGCAGCTATCCACTGATATTCAGGAGTTGGAGGAACTGGTGGGCACCAGGGAGAACACCATCGAGGTTCTCGAGGATCAGCTCCTTAACACTCAGCAACAACTTGCTGAGGCTAACGAGCACCTGGACATGCATCACCAAGAGATCCAGGACCAGGAGGACGACGAGGACGTCGACATTGAGGGAGGAGATGAGCCTGCCTCCAGTGTGGACACTGCTGGCTCGGGAAGACCACCTTCCCCCGAGTCCAGTGTTGCTTCGTTCGCTCACTAGGTGTCCAGGGTAGGCTTAGAAGTCGGACAGTCGGACTCCTCGCAACTAGCTTAGCTTTTGCACCCTTGGGGTACTAGGCTAGATAGAGTTGAGTCATTTTGGAACAATTTGATGTAACCGTGTTAAACTATCTTGGGAGCTTGTTTGATGGATGCTATTGTCAGTTTAATTTGGAAGGAAGAATTTATGCCTCCTAAAGAATCCCTTTTGTTGAAGTTAGATCTTTCATGCTGTTTTTAACTTTTTTTTCCCGTGTTGAAATCTTGAAATTGGAACTGTGGTGTTAAGTAAGTATGTGGTTTTTCAGATGGCTGGGAGGCAGCGCCGTGGCCAGAACGAGCACGTTCCACCACCACCCCCACCTCCCACTCTGCAGGAGCTCATGGCTCAGCAGAATGAGATCCTGAGGCAGCTGGCTCAACGTCAGCCGCCACCCCAGCATTATGGTGGAGACCACCAACGTCACCCCGCGGCGGCCACCTATCAGGAATTCCTCAGCACCCAGCCTCCACTGTTCACAAGGGCGGAAGACCCACTTGACGCAGATGTATGGCTGCGAGTGGTGGAATCCAAATTCCCACTGCTCCATGGAGTTTGCTCAGAGGTCACCAAAGTCAGGTTCGCCACCCAGCAGCTTCGCGGACCTGCAAGGACTTGGTGGGATCATTTTCTTGCTATGCAGCCAGAGGACCAAGAGGTGGAGTGGAGGGAGTTTAAGGCAGCTTTTAGAGGACACCATATACCAGCCGGGATCATGGACAGGAAGCTCAATGAGTTCTTGGCACTCACTCAGGGCAACAGGACAGTGTTGCAGTATGCCCAGGCCTTTAATGACTTGTGCCAGTATGCGGGATATCATGCGGATACAGATGAGAAGAAGAGGGACAGGTTCAGAAGGGGGCTCAGCACTAAGCTCCGGGATCGTCTCAACACCGTCAGGGCCAACAGCTACAATGAGTTGGTCAACATGGCTATCTCCCAAGAGGACTGCATTACAGCTAGGCAGGCAGAGAAGAAGAGGAAGACCCCTGTGGCAGGACCCTCAGCTCAGCCACAGCGCTTCAGGATTGTGTCCGACACCCAGGGCAGAGGACCCCAGCAGCAGCAAGGGAGATGGGTGATCCGACCACCGCAGCAGCAGCAGACACCCAACCGCACCCAATTTCCAGCTCAGAGGAGCAATCAGCAGCAGCAGCAGCAGTACCGCCAGGCCAATGACAACAGATGCTTCACATGTGGCAACACTGGGCATTATGCCAAGAATTGCCCCAGGAACCAGCAGAGGCAGGGGCAGAATGTCAATCAGAACCAAGGTAAGAGGCAGAAGGTGCAAGTGAGACAGGGCAGGCTGAACTTCACCACCATGGCTGATATCCCAGAGGGAGCACCCGTCTTGACTGGTATCTTTACAGTTTTGAATTATCCTGCTATTATTCTTTTTGATTCTGGTGCATCACACAGTTTTATCAGTACCAAATTTAGTGCCAAGTGCCAATTGCCTTTTCACCACACCAATGGGGGTATCACAATCTCAACACCAGGAGGCAGGGTTGCCTCCTATCAGATCTGTAGGCACGTGCCAATTAAGCTGGGTAGTCTCATTTTCAAAACCACCCTAATGATAATGGGATTGGATAGTGTGGATATCATCTTAGGGACTGATTGGTTGTCACGACACCACGCAGTGATTGATGTCGCAGCTAGAGCCATAGAACTCCGCTCCCCTTTGGATGGTGAGATTACCTTATATTTACCCGACCAGGGATGCACCCGTTCTTGTGCCTTTGTTATGATAGAATCCCCAGTGGAAAAGATCCCAGTGGTCTGTGACTATCCGGATGTTTTTCCAGATGAATTGCCAGGAATGCCACCTGACCGAGATATTGAGTTCGCCATCGAATTGCAACCCGGGACCGCTCCTATTTCCAAGAGACCCTATAGGATGCCTCCCGCAGAATTGGCAGAATTGAAGAAACAATTGCAAGAGTTGTTGGACAAGGGGTTTATTCGTCCAAGCACTTCACCATGGGGATGTCCAGCCTTATTTGTGAAGAAAAAGGATGAGAGTTTGAGGATGTGTGTTGACTACCGCCCTCTCAATGCGGTGACCATAAAGAACAAATACCCGTTGCCTCGCATTGATGTTCTGTTTGATCAGTTGGTTGGAGCCAAGGTATTCTCCAAGATAGACCTTCGCTCAGGATACCATCAGATCAAGATCCGCGCTAGCGATATTCCCAAGACGGCTTTCTCTACCAGATATGGACTGTATGAGTTTCTGGTGATGTCTTTTGGGCTGACCAATGCCCCGGCTTATTTCATGTACCTGATGAATTCAGTGTTTATGCCGGAATTGGATAAGTTCGTGGTTGTCTTCATTGATGATATTCTGGTTTATTCCAAAAATGAAGACGAACATGCTGAGCACCTGCACGTTGTGCTTCAACGACTGCGCGATCATCATCTTTATGCTAAATTGTCTAAGTGTGAGTTCTGGCTGAGGGAGATTAAATTCTTGGGTCACACAATTTCTCAGGATGGGATATCAGTTGATCCTGAGAAGGTGCAAGAGGTAATGGATTGGAAACCCCCGACTACAGTGAAGCAGATTCGGAGTTTTCTGGGATTGGCAGGGTATTATCGACGATTTATTCCGGATTTCTCCAGAATTGCCAAACCAATGACTGAACTATTGAAGAAGGGAGTCAAATTTGAGTGGAGTCAAAAGTGTGAAGATGCCTTTCATATCTTGAGACAGCATTTGACAACAGCCCCGGTGTTAGCTCAACCTGACAATACCAAACCATTTGAAGTTTATTGTGATGCTTCTGGTACTGGTTTGGGATGTGTCTTGATGCAAGAGAGCAGAGTGATTGCTTATGCTTCCCGGGCACTCAGGCCCCATGAGCAGAACTACCCTACACATGATCTAGAGTTGGCAGCTGTAGTTCATGCTCTTAAGATTTGGAGACACTACCTGATGGGAGCTCATTGTAACATTTACACTGATCACAAGAGTCTCAAATACATCTTCACTCAGGCAGACCTGAACATGAGGCAAAGGAGGTGGTTAGAGTTGATCAAGGATTATGATTTAGAAGTGCATTACCACCCAGGTAAGGCCAATGTTGTGGCAGATGCCTTGAGCAGAAAGGCCCAGTGTAATTGTATGAACATGGATGTGGGAGTGACCACCCTGTGTGATGAATTGTGCAAACTGAACCTGGAAGTTGTTTCTTCGGGTAACCTAAGCTATATCTCGGTGGAACCCACATTGCAAGAGCAAATAGTTCAGGCACAGCTTGGGGATAAGGGAGTTCAGGTTATCAAAGAAATGATCAAGCTGAAGGCAGAGAAATATAAGTGTTTCCGTCAGGACAGCAAGGGAATCCTATGGTTTGGAGATCGATTGGTTGTTCCCAAGGACCCTGAGCTCAGAAAGAAGATACTGGATGAAGCTCACCTTTCCAAATTCTCCATGCACCCTGGTAGCAACAAGATGTACCATGATCTCAGATCTCTATATTGGTGGACTAGAATGAAAAGGGAAATTGCCAAGTACATATCCGAATGTGACACCTGCCAGAGAATTAAGGCTAGTCACTTGAAGGCAGCAGGCCCTCTGCAACCCCTTCCCATACCATCTTGGAAATGGGAGGACATTTGCATGGACTTCATAGTAGGATTACCCAATACCTCCAGGCACCATGATTCTATTTGGGTTATCGTGGACAGGTTGACCAAGACAGCTCATTTCTTGCCAGTGCACACCACCCACAAGACCGAGAAGTATGCTGAGATTTATGTTGATCAGATAGTGAGATTGCATGGTATTCCCAAGACCATTATATCTGACAGAGGAGCACTGTTTGTGGCACGCTTTTGGGAGAAACTGCAAGAATCACTTGGGACCCATGTCATCCGAAGCTCAGCATACCACCCACAAACCGATGGCCAGACAGAAAGGGTGAATCAAATTTTGGAAGATATGTTGCGAGCCTGTGCACTACATTACGGAAAGGATTGGGACAAGTGTCTGTCTTTGGCAGAGTTCTCTTACAACAATAGCTATCAGTCCAGTCTGAAGATGGCACCTTTTGAGGCATTATATGGGAGAAGGTGTAGGACCCCACTGAATTGGTCTCAAGCAGGAGAAAGGGAAATTTTTGGGCCAGACTTAGTACTCGAGGCAGAGGCAAAGGTCAGGGTCATTACCAAGAACTTGGAAGCTGCTCAGGCCAGGCAAAGGAGCTATCATGATAAGAGGCGGAAGCCTCTACAGTTTGAGGTGGGAGATCATGTCTATCTTAAGGTATCACCCACCAAGGGTGTTCAGAGATTCGGGATCAAGGGCAAGCTAGCCCCTCGCTACATTGGACCCTATGAGATCAAGGCAAGTTGTGGACCCGTAGCTTACCAATTGGGATTGCCACCTCATATGTCAGCAGTGCATAATGTGTTCCATGTATCTCAGCTGCGGAAATGCGTTCGTCTACCCACTGAAGTACTCCCGGAACCAGACATTGAGATAGAACCAGATTTATCCTACCAAGAGTACCCCGTCAAGGTATTAGATCAAAAGGAGAGATCAACTCGGGCAAGGACAGTAAGAATGTATAAGGTTCAGTGGAGTCACCATTCAACAGAAGAAGCTACATGGGAGACTGAGGATTTTCTACGCTCTCGCTTCCCCGACTTTCTACCCAAAAGAGTCGGTATGTAACCACAGAACCCCACCCCACCTGCCCTTTGAAATCAATTCTAAGAGAAACTAAGATAGCAAGAATAGTCTAAGTTGTGAATTCAACTTAAGAAGGGCTTCCTTCTGAAGTTGCAAAGAGAATGACATTCGAAGAGCAGTTAACAAAAGAAACTTGAGTATAAAGAAAGAGTAGCACCAACACACCTTCCAGCACCCTCCAAGGGACTCTACCTCAAATCTCGGGACGAGATTCCTTTAAGGGGGGAGGGCTGTAACACCCCAGGTGTTGCCATGGCTGGAGCACACCTTGGCACTCAAGACTATGATCACATGTGGAAGAACTTAAGGAGCAAAAGTATAAGGGGCTTTGGAAACTAAGTTTTTACCAAGAGTTGGGAATGACCAAAGGCATTACCCTAATTGTGTGCAACTATCACCTTGGGAGAGGGGGAAAGAACCCTAGGCCTCTCTTAAACCCTATCTCCCAAAACCATGGATAAGAGGGGAAAGAGAGTGAGCAAATGTGCAAAACATGGGTAATCTTTACCCAAACCCTAAGCAACATTATAACCATCAATTAGGGGAAGGAAATATTACAAAAAGGCCCCTAGGGAAACCCCATTTCAAATCTCCAAGTGGAGAGAGAGCTAGAGCTCTCTAATTCCCTCTAAGTCCCATTTTAGCCCTAAATCAAAGATCAACCGTGTTCACTTTAAAAATGGCGCCAAAACCACTTGGGTTCTATACCAAAAATGTGCAATACCACTTAGGGCACCCACTGGAAAAAGTTGAGCTCGAGACTCGGACGTTTGACATGCCATGGCATGGCTTTTGTCGTGATATGCTCAGTATGACACACCTGTTTTGGCACCCGAAGATCTCCCTCCCTAGGCCGTATCTGCCCCGGCGCCTCACAGTTGAGTGACAGCCCTAGGTGCCAGGAAGAGGTCTGCACCGGACTTTTGCAAAGATTCGCACGTTTGCGACCTCTGGCGACATTTGAACACTGGAAGAAACAAACCGCCACGTGTTCGACGCCGTCTGCCGCGCCAGAGCACGCCCGCGCGCGCGCCCGCGCCACGCCCAAGCCAAGCCAGTGCCCTGGTCCGCGTCCGCGACTATAAAACGCCCAGGAGCCTTGGCCGTACCCCTCCGCACGCGCTCAAGCCTCACCGGAGCTCAGTTCGCCGCCGTTTGCCCATACGCGACGTGCCCGCGGCCACCCGAGCCCCTGCCACCGTAGACCGGCCAGCCCAGCCATTCCCAACCCCGTCCAGCCCTCGAAGAAGACTGTGCACGTCTCCGTGAAGCTCCCCGAGCGAGGAATCGGGCTCTGCTTCACCGGAGAGGCCGGCCCAAGGTCACCGGATTTCAACCGACCGCCGGCAACCGTGGACCGAGGTACACCGTGCACCTCTCTTCGATTCCTTGCACGGTTAGACTCCTTAGACCTCCACGAAGCTCCCTATGCCCTTGGATTGAACTATGCCACCGTGGATAGGCCGGAGCACACGCCGCCGACGAGCTCGCCCGCCTGCTCACGTGGACCGGGCGATTCCGGCCATCCCCGACGACGAGCCGTACCTCGACGTGATCGCCAGACCCTCCCCGAGCCAACCCTACCCTTCGCCGGACCTCCCTCGCCGCCGGTAAGCCGCGCCACCCTTTTCTTTCCCGCGGCTACTGTTTCAGTTGAGGGAGGGACTGCGGGTGAGAGGGAGAGAAACCCAGGGGGTTAAGTGAAAGGTCAGAGACTCAAGTGAATAGTGCCTTAAGGGTAGATCTGCGAGGTTTGAATTGTTTTAAACCCAGGGACCTCGGCGCAAACTGTTTTTCCAGGAAAACTTAATTAAAACCTAATTTAAATTCAAACAGAAACTTTAAAAACCCATAACTTCTGTTTGGTTTATCCAATTTTGGTCAAACCAATTTTGCCAGACTCTAAATCATGTAACCTATTTAGGAAAGATACAAAACCCCTTGGTGCTGTGGAAAACTTAAAAGTTCTGATTTAATGTTAACTTTGGCCAAAAGCTAAATAATAGTAAGAAAAATAGTTAGGCTATTTGACTAAGGTTAGGAAAATTTGGAGAAGTTTATATTCACCTACTAACCTGTTTAAAAATGTTAAACCCCTCTGTCTATTACATTAAGTTAGTTTTAACCCCTTATTCCAAATATGCTTAAGTTTAAGAAAAATAGGAAAAGTGACACAAATATTGAACCAGAGGGCACCCCTATTTTTGTTAAGATACTTAGTTAATGTAGTTCACTAGAAAAATATATCATACCCTGTTTTAGTGTAAAATAATTAAGATCTCTTTTATTTTAATAAAACAAGTGAAACTTAGAAAAATTCTACAGAAATGACCCCAAGGTAAAAACACCCCCACCCTTGGGATAACTATTGTTTTATTAGAAAGAACTTAGGAAAACTAAGAAATCTGCTGTTTGACATTTTTCAAGTAATAATGTAGTAGAAAGTGCCTTTTTGACATTAAACTTGAGAAAATCATAACTAAATAACCACCCCTTAGTTTCCTGTGATTTTTAGCACAAAGACCTATTATTACCAGAGGATGCCAACCAAAATAACCTTTAGGACAGAACCTACCCCTAACTAGGAGGTGTAGTGTGAAATGGCCCATTTTGCCTAACTTTTGTTATTTTTGTTTAAAGCCTAACTTTTATACTTTAAGCCTCAAATTCTTAAAACAAGCTAGAATAGCCAGTGACAACCCACTGTAATTTTTACAGAATTTTTGGAAATTATTACAACCCTGTTGTAGTTCAAACCTACACTAAAAGCCCTAAATGGAAATTAAGGAAAGAAAAATGAAAGATATGAATAAATGTTGTCCCAAAAACTTTGCAATCTGCCCACTAAAATATATCAAGGCAATACCAAACCACTATGTTATCCTCAAAGAAAACCTAAGATTAAAGGGTCATAAGTCTATGTATCTACATATTTATATACCACTGGAAGCCCACGTGACTAAGAAACCCTAAGTTACTTCTCGACTTAGTTTCTTTTACATAATGTTATTAAATCATGCATAATCATGACATACATGTTCATTGCATTTCGATAGACTGTAATCTTGCTGACGGAGAGTACATCCTCGTGCCGGAGCAAGGAGCTGCTCAGGAGGTAGCCCCAGATCCAGCACCCGAGCCTGCACCAGAGGACCTGCCTGCCACTGCTTTGGAAGGCAAGCCCCGGTTTTATGCATAACCTGTTATTTATGCTATTTTACTTCACTTAATGATTGTAGGATTGATTGTGCACTTAGGTGTAGGAATTGTTTGAAACCCTAGTTGCATGATCTCAGGAATCCTTTTGAAATGAATACTAGTATGACAGGTCGAGTAGTTGCTTTAATTAAATAGGATCTCGGTAGAAGACGAGTGATTTTTCTAGCACTCGCGCGAGATCAGGAAATTGATTGTACCCACTTTCACACTATCATGATACTAGTTGGTGGACAACAATCCATGGGGATTGGTTGTTTACGAGATGGAAAATGGAATAAGGATTAACGTGCGGATACCTGTGTCAAGCGTTTGAACGTACTAAACACATACCGAGAAATATGGTAAATCGGTAAGCCTAGTACCTGATTGAACCTGGCAGTAGACTTTGCCCCTCACGCGACCTGAGACGAGGTCTCCCATTCCGGTTATGGTGGGTACAAGTGCGGTCACTGCACGACGGCCAGTCGGGGTCAGTGAGGCATTGTACGCCAAGGCGGTGAGCCCTGTTCTGCTGACGGGGAATCGATGGGGACGGTTGGTATGTGTGGGGACGGAGTGCCCCTGCATGTCGTGTGTTTAGGTTTACCTTGCAAGGATAAAAAACTCGATTCGAATCGTCTGCTTCTCGCAGCTAATGAGACTGCTTGATCCATTGTACTGCATTGAGTAATAAGTGGAAATATGATGAGTTGAGATAAGATGTTGACTGCTAATGATGCTTGCTACCATGTATGAGTAGATAGTCCACTTTTAGCCTTAAGAGAGTCACACTTAACTTCGATTAAGTTAAAATCTTGATTTAGAAACTCAGCTAGTGCTTTTGGCAACCAAACCCCACAGCCAAACAGCTGCATGTCTAGAGGTAGAGGAGTAGACTCCTCACACCGGGTAAGTCTAGCTGAGTATTAGTATACTCAGCCTTGCTTGTGGCATAATTTTTACAGGTTCTCTGGAGGAGATGGTTGCTGGGATAACTTGGCCGACCACCCTGCCACCGGGTTGGACTGTCGAGTGGGACCCTGCCTCGGCTGAGGAGGAGCATGAGGAGTGATGGGACAGGCTTCCCCATCTCTCCGTTTAATTATCGTTAGTTTTATTCCGCTGCACTTCGAACATTGATGATTACTTTTGCAAAACTCCGATGATGATGATGGTGATGTAATAATTTAACATTGCGACATGTATGGTTTTATGCTTTATTGTATTTGCTCTGTGACTCACCTTCGAGTGAGATTGTGGTACTTGATCCTGTCAGTGGCCGTGTCGGACTAGATCCGAGGGATTGACGGGTTATTCCCATTTAAGTGTGGTCTAGCCTCTAAGGCGGGACTTGGGCACTTAAGTTGGAATAATTCGGGCAGTTCCGCCACAAAAGGTCCCTCAGTTACTTCCATGGGAGCAAGACGATCCAAGTCAGTTTCCTGACCCTCAAGACCGCGCTCCAAGGTCGATGAGGCACGGGACGCTGCCCGGGATGACCCCAACCCGGCGTCGAACACATCAGCACAAACATCCATCGCGTCACCATCCGCTAGCTCTGATAACAGATCCTCTGGAACCATATCTTCAAGAGTCTGATCAAAGTTCGCCAGAGACAATTCTTGTAGACCAATGAGGGCAGACAGAGCAGGAGAAGGAACTCCACTACTTTCCCCACTGGCTACGTATCGCCGACTGTTCTTCCGAGTCAAAGGGACCTCATCTTCTTCCTCCCCCTCGTTTTCATCAGCAACACAGACATCACACCCATTGGGATCAGCGATAGATGGATCACACCCATTGGGGTCAGCGTCGGTAAATTCAGACACAGACACTTCCTCAACAGCAGGAACCGAAGGACCAGCATCCCGATCCAAGCTAGATACTCGCCGAAGACGTCTCTTTTTCTTTTTCTGCTCATCAGCAGGAGAATCAAGTTGATTGACTCGGCAAGTGCGCTTCGGGCGAACACCGACAGACCTCTGAATATCCAAGGTTTTACTAGCTTCCGGGAGAGGCGCCACCACCAATGTCCCAGCAGGAGCGACATCAGAAGAGTCGTCGGCCAGCATATCAAGCATAGCACTTATCTCTGCATCACTAGGATCCAAAGGCACCTCAAAGTGGACCTGCCGTTCATCATCATGAATTTCTCCAAGCGAAGCAACCAAAGCACTAACTTCTTCGGCAGAGGGTCGCACTCTAAGGCCCAAACCGCCATCAGCAGCAGGAGGATTCGACACAAAATGAGTAAAGGCCTTGGAAGGAGGCAGGTTCCAGACCGAGTATGCGACATGGGCGCCAACATTTGATACCTTGCCTCTAAGTATCATTTCAAGCCGGTTCACCAAGTCTACAGCAGAAATTCTTCTGTTGGTGACCCGGGTTGAGTCAGCTAGACCTCGGTACAGATAGGCCGGATATGCCCTGTCCTTCAATGGCTGAATGTTCTTGAAGACAAAATCAGCAACCACAGCCTCTGCAGTCAGACCCCTCTCCTTCAGCAGTCCAACTTCAGCCAGCAAAGCCCCTGCCTCAGCCACCTCCTGGTCCGTGGGGGACTCGGTCCAACTTGGAGTACGAACATCCGGCTGTCTCCCTGACCGTGGGGGGAGAGAATTTCCGTGGTTCTCAACAATAAACCACTCCAAGCGCCATCCTTTGATACTATACTTGAGTGGGATTTCAAGGTAATCAGTCTTCCTCCCACGGCGCATCTCCAAACTCGCACCCCCCAGCAGCTGATGCTGCCCCCCGGCCATCCCAGGGCGACAGTGATACAAGTACTTCCACAGTCCAAAATGTGGCAGGATGCCAAGAAAAGCTTCACATAAATGAACGTAAATGGAAATTTGCAGAATGGAATTGGGATTCAGATGGGTCAAATTAAGGCGATAGAAATCAAGGAGACCGCGGAAAAAGGGAGAAATAGGAAGTGCGAGACCGCGGAGAAGAAAAGGAACATAAATCACGGATTCGTGGGTATCCCCTGTTGGAACAGTAACCCCGTGGACAATCCGCCAAGAACAGAGCTCCTTTGGAGAAAGGACCCCGATGGACACGAGATGGAGAAGGTCAGGCTCAAAAACAACAGACATATGGTTACCTGCGAAAGGCAACTGGCTGTTGGGGTCGATAGGGGGAATCACAGCAACGGACGAACTCGAGGCCTTCCGCTTGGGCGCCATCTCAACTCCACCAGCGAGCAGAGCGGGAGCCGAATTGCAAAAGGGCAGAGAGGGTCTGGAGGCAGGAAAGCAAGAACTAGGGCACAGAAAGCAGAGGCAGCCGAAGGCGCAGTACATATGGGGTTTTCCCGGGGCGGATACCGTTTCCAAAAAGCGCCCAGTCATCACCCAGCGGTTATTTCTAAAACGCTGGCGTGCCATGTCATCACCCGGCGGTTACTTCTAAAACACCGGCGTGCCATGTCATCACCTGACAGTTATTTCTGAAACGCCGGTGTGCCACATCATCACTCGGCTATTATCTTCAAAGTGGTCGACGCAACCCATTCTAACTCGGCTGTTATTTCTAAAACGCTGACGTTACCATCAGTCACTCGACGGTTATCTCTAAAACGCCGACGTCGTCTTCAGTCACTCGGCGGTTATCTCTAAAACGCTGACGTCGTCTTCAGTCACTCGGCAGTTATCTCTAAAACGCCGACGTCGTCATCAGTCACTCGGCTGCTACCTCTAAAAGCACCGACGTGGTCATTAGTCACTCAAACGTTAATTCTAAAACGCTGATGTGGCTTCGTCATCATTTGGACGCTACCTCAGAAGCGTAAATGTTGACAATAATAACTCGGCCACCACCCCTAAAAGCGACGATATGATGCCCGAGTGACTCAGCTACTACTCCAGAGGAAATGACTTCACAAATAAGGCAAACGGAGAAATGACTCGAAAACTCCAAGTTACGACACAAGCATAACAGACAGAGAGCATTACGGACAATAAATATCGCGACAATCATCAACTGACCATAAGGCAAAATAATCAACATAGGAGGAGACGAAATCATTCTTCATTAAGGGAAGCTACAGAACTTACAAATCAACTCGTTATGAGTTGATGCTGCCCCTACTACTACTACTACTACTGCACTACACTACACCACTCTACACTACTAACTACTACTACATTATTTCATTATACTACTTCTAATCTATACTAACATCTAAACCAGTGGCGTCTAGCCACTGGCCTTGTTGCTACCCTTGCTGCCGCCGCCGCCATTGCTGCCCCTGCTGCCGCCGCCGTTGCCGCCCTTGCTGCCGCCGTTGCCGCCTTTGCTGCCGCCGTCACCGCCACCGCTGCTGTCGTCGCCGTCGTCACCGTCGCCTCCGTCGTCACCGTCGCCTCCGTCGTCGTCGTCGTCTCCGCCATCACCACCGCTGCCCTCCTCGGACGAGTCCGAAGAGTCCTCCTCGTCCGAGGAGTACTCCGACTCATCCGAGCCCTCGAGCCCGAGCGCTCGACGGCCCGGATATAAGTCCAGACCTCCACGGCAATCCCATGGGAGTCGTTTGAATCATCAGACGACGCCGGGGGAGAGACGGGAGCCGGAGACCCCTCAGGCTCGGAGGAGAACTCCTCCTCCGAGTATTCCGAGTCGTCGAAGTCCTCCGATGGAGGAGTCGGCTCGCGCTTGCGTTTGTTACTCTTGCCCATGGTGGAAATGAAGAGAGAAGAAGAAAGCAAGCAACAGAGAGCAGTAAGAGATGCGAAAATGCCGGGGAAGCAAGAACACTATTTATAGAAGAAGAAGGCAACCGTCCATCTCCTACCACGGTCACTGAACAGTCACAAAAATTCAATATGCAATTTAAACCGTCTGAAGACACATCAGGCGGCTGACGCCGCTTCACGCAACACAACACCTATTGGGACTCCAGTCAACCGCGCGGGCGATATGATTACACCCGCGGTCACATCAAATTACTACTCAGAAGCAGTTCGCCAAACACTAAGCGTACCAAGCCGTCCCTTGCCCACACCCATTGGGGGGGACGTCCAGGAATTATCAGTATATTTTTCAAAACTGTCACATCCGTGCAGCGCATGCAATGAATACCTCAAGACAAGTGAGATATTAGCAAGGATCAAAGGAAAGCCAAATATAGCCGGTGAAGTACAAGCCTGATTGACAGAAGCGACATGAAGACTAGCCAGGGGACGTCCATCGAACGTCCAATCAGTCACAGATCAAATAAATTGCACCACCTAGCAAGATATGGGCAGATCTTGAACTCGGCCTCAAAGACAAAGTACATGCTGAACTCTAAAGCATAATATCAATGACATAATGCTAACCTCTAAGGCATTCGAAAAAAGGATGATTCTCAACAAAAGGGCACGAAATAAAGACGTTCGAGTGGATTATTTTCAAAAATCCACTCGAAGCTCGGGGGCTACACCCATTGGGTGCACCTCCGGTGCACCCAATGAATCGTTATTTCAAGTCAAGATAATGCTAACTTCTAAAAGCATGTGGCAAGATCAAAAGCAAGGCTGACCTCCAACAAAGTGCAAGCGGAAAATAAAAATGATTTCTGATAATACTCGAAGTGAAGACCTTCGAGTGGATTATTTTCAAAAATCCACTCGAAGCTCGGGGGCTACACCCATTGGGTGCACCTCCGATGCACCCAATGAAGTTCAAAGTCCTACAATACGAAATGCTGACCTCCAAAGCACGAAGTTCGAGACAGAACACCAGTTTTCG
This sequence comes from Zea mays, assembly GCF_902167145.1. Lineage (NCBI taxonomy): Eukaryota > Viridiplantae > Streptophyta > Magnoliopsida > Poales > Poaceae > Zea > Zea mays. The sequence goes on from NC_050104.1 coordinate 135,606,826, forward strand.
AGTGATAAAAGCAGAAGGAGACAGTAAGAAATCGTTTTTACCAGATTACCCGGAAAGCATTTCCTGTCATAAACCAAGACCGTAAGCTGACCTGGGATCTTTGGGCCGATTATTTCAAAATCAACCCAAAGATCGGGGGCTTGTGGGGGACAGATATTCCCCGAGTCCACTGGAAGGATAAAAGACCTCACGAAAGGCCCGAGGGCCCAATAATTCGTAAGGTCATCCCTTCGTGGGCCTGGGGAAGAATGACCAGTGAAGTAGATCGACACAAGGCCGGATCGGTGCGAGCCCAGACGGCCCAACAACGTCGAGCAAGTAACCACAGCAGAGACCCGACTTTCCCGCGCTAGAGTCCCGTACAACGGAGCCAAGCGAGGATGAGTCGGCAGAACTATAGGAAGATAGACTCAATCAGTTCACTATCTCTTAGGTGCACATTGTTATCATATTCGCATGTATTGCCTCACGGTCGAATATATAAGGCCTAGGGGGCACCCCTTCAGAATGATCGATCTCACTACTCAGCCATCCACCCCAGCTTTCTATGTTCTAGCGTTAGAGAGCTCCCTTGTAATCCACCACATAAAGCATTCTCGCCAGGACGTAGGGTGTTACGCATCTCAAAGCGGCCCGAACCTGTACACCATTGTCTACTGTTTCTCGTGCACCTTGCACGAACCATTGAGCTACAGTCGGTAACACCATCCTACTCCTAAAAACACCTTGAGGGGCAACCCCGGGTGTGTGGTCGGACCCAAAACACTGACACCGTCGCCTTCAAAGCGATGGAGGAGAAGAAGGAAGAGTCTACGTCAAGTAGGCTTCCCATCGACGCCTCCAAGCTCGACAACGAGGAAATGGCTTTAATCATCAAAAGCTTTCGCCAAATCCTCAAGCAAAGGAGGGGGAAAGATTACAAGCCCCGCTCCAAGAAAGTTTGCTACAAATGTGGTAAGCCCGGTCATTTCATTGCTAAATGTCCATTATCAAGTGATAGTGACAGGGGCGACGACAAGAAGGGAAGAAGGAAGGAGAAGAAGAAGTATTACAAGAAGAAGGGCGACGATGCCCATGTTTGTCGGGAATGGGACTCCGACGAGAGCTCCACCGACTCCTCTAACGAGGACGCCGCCAACATCGCCATCAACAAGGGTCTCCTCTTCCCCAACGTCGGCCACAAGTGCCTCATGGCAAGGGACGGCAAAAAGAAGGTAAAATCTAGAGCCTCCACTAAATATGCAACATCTAGTGATGAGGAGAACTCTAGTGATGATGAGGATAATTTGCTTGCCCTTTTTGCCAACCTCAACATGCAACAAAAAGAAAAGTTAAATGAGTTGATAGGTGCTATTCATGAGAAGGATGAACTCTTGGATAGCCAAGAGGACTTACTAATTAAAGAAAATAAGAAACATGTTAAGGTTAAAAATGCTTATGCTCAGGAAGTAGAAAAGTGTGAAAAGTTAACTAGTGAGCTAAGCACTTGCCATGATATTATTTCCAACCTTAGAAATGAGAATGCTAAATTAATTGCTAAGGTTGAGAATTTAAATGATTGTGATGATTCTCTTGTCAAACTTAAAAATGATAATGCTAATTTGATTGCTAAGATTGACAAGTTGAATGAATCAATTGCTAGCCTTAAGATGGAAAATGATAAATTGATTACTAAGGCTAAAAATTTAAATGTTTGCAATGATATTGTTTCCAATCTTAAAAATGAAAATGTCATGTTACATGCTAAGATTGATGAACTAAATGTTTGCAAACCCTCTACATCTACCATTGAGCATGTTACTATTTGTACTAGATGTAGAGACATTAATGTTGATGCTATTCATGATCACCTAGCCTTAATTAAACAACAAAATGATCACATAGCTCAACTTAGTGCTAAAATTAATGAGCATGACTTAGAAAATGAAAAATTTAAATTTGCTAGAAGCATGCTCTATAGTGGGAGACGCCCTGGCACTAAGGATGGCATTGGCTTCCAACAGGGAGACAATGTCAAGCTTAGTGCCCCTAAGAAATTGTCTAATTTTGTTAAGGTTAAGGCTCCCATGGTTCAGGATAATGAGGGTTACATTTTATACCCTGCCGGTTATCCCGAACACAAAATTAGGAGAATTCATTCTAGGAAGTCTCACTCTGGCTCTCATCATGCTTTTATGTATAAGAGTGAGGCATCTAGCTCTAGGCAATCAACCCATGTCAAATTGCCTAAAAAGAAATCTCCTATAGCATCAAATGAACCTAATATTTCATTTAGGACTTTTGATGCTTCTTATGTGCTCACTAACAAATCAGGCAAAGTAGTTGCCAAATATGTTGGGGCCAAACACAAGGGCTCAAAGACTTGTGTTTGGGTACCCAAGGTGCTTGTTTCTAATGTGAAAGGACCCAAGACCGTTTGGGTACCTAAGAACAAGGCCTAAATTTGTTTTGTAGGTTTATGCATCCGGGGGCTCAAGTTGGATAATTGATAGCGGGTGCACAAACCACATGACTCAGTTGAAAAGAATGTTCTCCTCCTATGAGAAAAACCATGATCCCCAACGGGCTATCACATTCGAGGATGGAAATCAAGGTTTGGTCAAAGGACTTGGTAAAATTGCTATATCACCTGACCATTCTATTTCCAATATTTTTCTTGTAGATTCTTTAGACTATAACTTGCTTTCAGTTTCTCAATTATGCAAAATGGGCTACAATTGTCTTTTTACGGATGTAGGTGTCACTGTCTTTAGAAGAAGTGATGATTCAATAGCATTTAAGGGAGTGTTAGAGGGTCAGCTATACTTAGTTGATTTTAATAGAGCTGAACTTGACACTTGCTTGATTGCTAAGACTAACATGGGTTGGCTCTAGCATCGCCGACTAGCCCACGTTGGGATGAAGAATCTTCATAAGCTTCTAAAGGGAGAGCACATTTTGGGACTAACAAATATTCATTTTGAGAAAGACAGGGTTTGTAGCGCATGTCAAGCAGGGAAGCAAGTTGGTGTTCATTATCCACACAAGAACATCATGACGACTGACAGGTTGCTTGAGCTACTCCACATGGATCTATTCGGCCCGATAGCTTACATAAGCATCGGCAGGAGTAAGTACTATCTAGTTATTGTGGATGATTATTCTCGCTTCACTTGAGTGTTCTTTTTGCAGGAAAAATTACAAACCCAAGAGACATTGAAGGGATTCTTAAGATGAGCTCAAAACGAGTTCGGTTTAAGGATCAAAAAGATTAGAAGCGACAACGGGACGAAGTTCAAAAACTCACAAATAGAAGGCTTTCTTGAGGAGGAGGGCATCAAGCATGAGTTCTCTTCTCCCTACACGCCATAGCAAAATGGTGTAGTGGAGAGGAAGAATAGAACTCTACTGGACATGGCGAGGACCATGCTTGATGAGTACAAGTCTTCGGACCGGATTTGGGTAGAAGCAATCAACACCGCTTGCTACGCCATCAACCATCTCTACCTTCATCGAATCCGAAAGGGAAATGTGCCCTTGGGCCATTTTTATTATATTTTGGTGATTAAGTGTCCAACACATACTAAGTGAGTTGGTTATGTGCCAAACAAGCGAAAAAGTGCAAATCAATACATAAGGTATGTTTCTAGACTTAGTACATTGTTTTGAGTACTAACATATTGTGTCTAAGTGCTAGAAACAGGAGAAAAGAAACTGGAAAAGAGTTGGCTGTGTACAACCAACTGCTGTTCGGTCTGGGTGCACCGGACTGTCCGGTGCGCCAGACGAGCCCAAGGTGAACTGGCCGCTCTCGAGACTCGACAGCGGCGTACGGCTATAATTCACTGGACTGTCCGGTGGTGCACTGGACTGTCCGATGAGTCGTCTGCGGTGAAGTCGTCGCTCTTGGAAAACGTTCAACGGCATACGGCTAAAATTCACCGGACTGTCTGGTGGTGCACCGGACTGTCCGATGAGCCAACGGTTGACTGCGCCAACGGTCGGCCGCGCAATTCGCGGGTGACGCGTGGCCCGCGCCAACGGTCGGCAGGGGCACCGGACTATCCTGTGTGCACCAGACAGTGTTCGGTGCGCCAACCGCCATGAATTTGCAACGATCGGCTGCGTCAAATTAGGAAGGAGATCCGCACCGAACAGGCTACAGTGGCTGTCCGGTGGTGCACCGGACTGTCCGGTGCGCCACCCGATAGAAGGCAACTTTGGCCTTCCTTGTTGGCCTCCAACGGCTCCTAGCTGCCTTGGGGCTATAAAAGGGACCCCTAGGCGCATGGAGGAGTCACCCCACGCTTACAAGAAAGATCCTAAGACTCCAAGACTCCATTCTCACGCATTCGATTCTTTCAGATAGTGACTTGAGCTCCATTTGAGTTGTGACTTGTGTGCGTGATTGTGCTCTCGTTTTGAGTCTTGTGTGTGTTGCTCTCCCCTCCCTTACTTTCGTGCTTCTTTGTGATCATCAATTGTAAGGGCGAGAGGCTCCAAGTTGTGGAGATTCCTCGCGAACTGGAGAAAGTCTAAGAAAGAAGAACACCGTGGTATTCAAGTTGATCATTGGATCACTTGAAAGGGGTTGAGTGTAACCCTCGTCCATTGGGACGCCACAACGTGGAAGTAGGCAAGTGTTACTTGGCCGAACCACGGTATAAACTCGCGTGTCTCTTGTGATTGCTTTTCTGTGATTACTTGTGTGTTCGCAAGAGCTCGCTACTTAGCCGTACTAACACTTAATCAAGTTTTGTGGCTATTAGTATTTAATTTTTACAGGATCACCTATTCACCCCCCTCTAGGTGCTCTCAATTGGTATCAGAGCCGTTCTCTTCACGTAAGGGACTAATCGCCCGAAGAGATGGATCCTAAGGGAAAGGGGATGGTGGTCAATGACAAGGAGAAGGAGTCCTTCCTCAACGAGCCTAGAGACGACAAGCCAACTGACTCAGGCTCGAGTCATAAGAAAAGAGATGGGAAGAAGAAGAGGCGCATCAAGAAGATCGTCTACTACGACAGCGACAAATCTTCTTCTTCACCAAGAGACGATGACGACGAGAAAAAGAAACCGGTTAATTCAAATTATTCATTTGATTATTCTCGTATTCCTTATAATTCCAATGCTCATTTGCTTTCTATTCCTCTTGGTAAACCTCCACATTTTGATGGAGAGGACTACGCTTTTTGGAGTCACAAAATGCGTAGTCACTTATTTTCTCTCCATCCTAGTATATGGGAGATAGTTGAAAATGGAATGCAATTTGATAGTACGGATAACCCTGTATTTATTAACGAGAAAATTCATAAAAATGCACAAGCTACCACTGTTTTGCTAGCATCCTTGTGCAGGGACGAATACAACAAGGTGAGCGGCTTGGACAACGCCAAGCAAATCTATGACACCCTCAAAATATCACGTGAGGGAAACGACGCCACCATGATCACCAAAATGGAGTTAGTGGAAGGCGAGCTAGGGAGGTTCGCAATGATCAGGGGAGAGGAGCCAACACAAATGTACAACAGGCTCAAGACCCTGGTTAACAAGATCAGAAGCTATGGAAGCACAAGATGGATGGACCACGACGTCGTCCGGCTTATGCTCAGGTCTTTCACTGTTATTGACCCTCATCTTGTGAACCTCATCCGTGAGAATCCCAGGTACACAAAGATGACGCCCGAGGAGATACTCGGAAAATTTGTGAGCGGGCGCATGATGGTCAAGGAGGCAAGGTATGTTGATGATGCATTAAATGGACCAATGCCCATCTACGAGCCGCAGTCCGTTGCACTCAAGGCAACAAGCAGCAAGGAGGTGCTACCGAGCAAGGTGGCATAAGTTGAGGCTGTCGGGCTAAACGAAGATGAGATGGCCCTCATCATCAAGCGTTTCAAGACCGCGCTAAAAGGACGCAAGGAGTATCCCAACAAGAGCAAAACAGAGGGAAAGCGCTCCTACTTCAAATGTGGTAAGACTGGTCACTTTATTGCAAACTGTCCCGATAATGATAGTGACTTGGGACAAGAAAAGAGCGGGAAGAGGGAGAAGAAGAAGGCCTACAAGAAGGCGAAGGGCGAGGCGCATCTTGGCAAAGAATGGGATTCGAACTGCTCTTCCTCCGACTCCGACGACGATGGACTTGCTACCTTAGCCTTCAACAAGTCCTCTCTCTTCCCCAATGAACGCCATACTTGCCTCATGGCAAAGGAGAAAAAGGTAAGCGTTCGAGAAACCCCTAAGTATACTACTTCAAGCGATGATGATTCTAGTGATGATGAAGTAGATTATACTGATTTATTTAAGGGTTTAGATAGAGCAAAAGTAGATAAAATTAATGAGTTAATTGATGCCTTAAATGAAAAGGATAGACTTTTAGAGAAGCAAGAGGATATATTGTATGAAGAGCATGATAAGTTTGTTAGTGTGCAAAAATCTCTTGCTTTAGAGGTTAAAAGGAATGAAATTCTATCTTCTGAATTATCTACTTGCCATGAAACTGTGTCTAGTTTAAGGAGTGTAAATAATGATTTAAATGCTAAGCTAGAGGAAGCAAATAAATCTAGTTCATGTGTTGAACATGTTGTAATTTGCAATAGATGCAAGGATTTTAATGTTGATGTTTGTGATGAACACTTAATTTCCATTTCTAAATTAAATGATGAGGTGGCAAGTCTTAATGCTCAACTTAAGACTTGCAAGATAGATTTTGATAAATTAAAGTTTGCTAGGGATGCCTACACAATTGGTAGACACCTCGCAATTAAGGATGGGCTTGGCTTTCGAAAGGAAGCCAAGAACTTAACAAGCCAAAGGGCTCCCATTCCCAACAAGGAGAAAGGGAAGGCCCCTATGGCTAGTAGCATTCAAAGGAATCATGCTTTCATATATAATAGGAAAATTACTAGTCATAATAGGAGATATGATCATGATACTTGTGAGTCACATGCTATGTCTGCCTCAAGTTCTAATTTTAATGGTAGGCCTAGGAGAAATTTTGTGTCTCATGCTCCTAGGAAAATGTGTAATAAACCTACCACTGTCTTTCATGCTTGCAACACTACGTTTGTACTTTCATGTAAAAATGAAAAAGTGGTTGCTAGAAAATTGGGATCCAAATGCAAAGGAGACAAGACTTGCATTTGGGTACCAAAAGCTATTGTGACTAACCTTGTAGGACCCAACAAAGAGTTGGGTACCTAAAACCCAAGTGTAAATTGCCTTGCAGGTTTATGCATCCGGGGGCTCAAGCTGGATTATCGACAGCGGATGCACAAACCACATGACAGGGGAGAAGAAGATGTTCACCTCCTACGTCAAGAACAAAGATTCCCAGGACACGATTATTTTTGGAGATGGGAACCAAGGCAAAGTTAAAGGTTTGGTAAAGATAGCCATCACAAGCGAGCACTCTATTTCCAATGTATTTTTAGTAGAGTCGCTAGGCTATAATCTTCTGTCTGTAAGTCAATTGTGCCACATGGGCTACAATTGTTTGTTTACAAATGTTGATGTATCTGTCTTTAGAAGGAGTGATTGTTCATTAGCATTTAAGGGTGTACTAGATGGCAAACTCTACTTAGTTGATTTTTCAAAAGAGGAGGCCGATCTAGATGCATGCTTAATCGCTAAGACTAGTATGAGCTGGCTGTGGCATCGCCGTCTAGCACATGTTGGGATGAAGAACCTTCACAAACTTCTAAAAGGAGAGCATGTGTTAGGAATAACCAATGTCTGCTCGAAAAAGATAGACCTTGTGCAGCTTGTCAGGCAGGGAAACAGGTGGGAAGCACTCATCACAACAAGAATGTGATGACATCATCAAGACCACTAGAGCTACTACATATGGACCTCTTCGGACCCGTCGCCTACCTTAGCATCGGGGGAAGTAAGTATGGTCTAGTAATTGTTGATGATTTTTCCCGCTTCACTTGGGTGTTCTTTTTGCAGGATAAATCAGAAACCCAAGGGCCCTTAAGTGCTTTCTAAGGCGGGCTCAAAACGAATTTGAGCTCAAGGTGAAAAAGATAAGAAGCGACAACGGGTCCGAGTTCAAGAATCTGCAAGTGGAGGAGTACCTTGAGGAGGAAGGAATCAAGCACGAGTTCTCCGCTCCCTACACACCACATCAAAATGGTGCGGTAGAGAGGAAGAACAGGACACTCATCGACATGGCAAGGACAATGCTTGGAGAGTTCAAGACGCCCGAGCGATTTTGGTCGGAAGCTGTGAACACAGCTTGCCACGCCATAAACCGGCTCTACCTTCATTGCCTCCTCATGAAGACCTTGTATGAACTTCTTACCGGTAACAAACCCAACGTCTCATACTTTCATGTATTTGGGAGCAAATGTTACATTCTAGTGAAGAAAGGTAGAAATTCCAAATTTGCTCCCAAGGGAGTAGAAGGGTTTTTACTAGGGTATGACTATAATACAAGGGCATATAGAGTCTTCAACAAATCATCGGGTTTGGTTGAAGTCTCTAGTGACGTTGTATTTGATGAGACTAATGGCTCTCCAAGAGAGCAAGTTGATCTTGATGATGTAGATGAAGATGATGTTCCAATGGCCGCAATACGCACCATGGCGATTGGAGATGTGCGACCACATGAACAACAAGAGCAAGATCAACCTTCTTCCTCAACAATGGTGCATCCCCCTACTCAAGATGATGAACAGGTCACTCAAGAAGAGGTGTGTGATCAAGGGGGAGCACAAGAAGAACAAGCTATGGAGGAAGAAGCACCACGGGCCCCTCCAACTCAAGTCCGAGCGACGATTCAAAGGAATCACCCCGTTGACCAGATTCTGGGTGACATAAGCAACGGAGTAACTACTCGTTCACGATTAGCTAACTTTTGTGAGCATTACTCGTTTGTCTCTTCTATTGAGCCTTTCAGGGTAGAAGAGGCCTTGCAAGATCCGGACTAGGTGTTGGCCATGCAGGAAGAGCTCAACAACTTCAAGAGAAATGAAGTTTGGAGCCTGGTGCCACGTCCCAAGCAAAACGTTGTGGGAACCAAGTGGGTGTTCCGCAACAAGCAAGACGAGCACGGGGTGGTGACATGAAACAAGGCTCGACTTGTGGCAAAAGGTTATGCCCAAGTCGTAGGTTTGGATTTCGAGGAGACTTTTGCTCCTGTGGCTAGGCTAGAGTCTATTAGAATATTATTAGCCTATGCCGCTCACCACTCTTTCTGGTTGTTTCAAATGGATGTGAAGAGTGCTTTCCTCAACGGGCCAATCAAGGAGGCGGTGTATGTGGAAGAACCCCCTGGCTTTGAGGATGACAGGTTCCCCGACCATGTGTGTAAGCTCTCTAAGGCGCTCTATGGACTTAAGCAAGCCCCAAGAGCATGGTATGAATGCCTTAGAGATTTCTTGATTGCTAATTCTTTCAAGGTTGGGAAAGCTGATCCCACTCTTTTCACTAAGACTTGTGACGGTGACCTTTTTGTGTGCCAAATTTATGTCGATGACATAATATTTAGTTCAACTAACCAAAAGTCTTGTGAGGAGTTTAGCAGGGTGATGACTCAAAAGTTTGAAATGTCGATGATGGGCGAGTTGAACTACTTCCTTGGTGTTGGGGGCCTTCGGCTTCCGAAGGTCCTCAAAAACATGATTTAACAATGTCTCTGGAGTATAATGTGTAAACAGGTACCTTCGGACTTAGATCAAAACCACAGCGTGAAGATGCACAAAGAATATGAAGGATGGCGCAGAGCCGAAGCTATGCGCAGGGGAGCTTCGGCGTGATAGCAGAAAAAGAAACTGACTTAAAAGGGAAAAGGCTATTTAGACCCCTGTTGGGGACTTGTTCTCAAATGCTAAGAATTAAGAACAAGGCAACACAAAAAATGTTAAGCGTTAAGGTCCTTCGTCCTCCATAACAATATATCCCCTCGGGATATATAGCATCTCGGACGAAGGTTACGAAGGTCATACCTTCGTAAGCATAACAACGAAGAATGAAGCATTCACATAAATCATAGAATATGAAATAAACATTTAAATATTGTCATAGAATTATCTCTACTTGTATCAATGAATATAAATGACTTTGAATTACAAATGTACCTTCGGTCCTGCGGAAGGCAAAAGTACAAGCGTGATGCGAAAGCAAATGATAAGTTCGCGTGAACAGTACAGAGGTACTGTTCATCTATTTATAGGCACAGGTCGCAGCCTGTGACAAATTACAATTATGCCCCTTGCGAAAGTTTACAGCATTGACTCAGACCTATATGTATAAAAAGGTCATTCTATCTCTATGTCGGTTTAAAACGCCGAAGCTCCATGAAAAGGGACCTTCGGCCATCTCTTGGAGACGACTTCAGCCGAAGCTGCTTCTTCGTGTGAGACCTTCGGCGCACCGAAGCACGACCCCAACAGTAGCCCCTTTCGCGGTGCTAGATCGTTCTTCGTAACGAGCTTGACCCGTGAAAAAAGCCTCTTCAGCTTCGGGAAGCCGAAGGTCCAAAAAACACCTTCCCTGAGCTCGTTGCGGAGAAACGATCCGACTTCCGAGCGCGTGTCGGTCCCACCTTGCAGAGTTACTGTTTTATCCTTGCGGTCCACTGCGCAGCGGGTATGAGTTACTGCGCGCCTGGTGTAACAGTTCCACCGCTTCGCCTTCCTACCTGCAGTACTATATAAACAAACAGGTGGGTGTGAAGTTACCACAGCATTCATTGCTATTTGCACTGTTTCGCTGCCAAAATTTTTCACCATAGCCGAAGCTTAAGTCTCAGAATCGAACGAAGGTGCTTCTCAACGTCCGCTTCGTCAGAAAGAAGAGCTTCGGAGAGAGAAAAAAGGAAAAAAGTTTTTGACTTCTCAAACTTAGAATCAAATGGCGAGAATACGATCTACTGCCAAAGTTGTACGTGAGGGAGACGAAGCCGAAGGTTCAGACACTGTGCCCATCTCCGAAGCAATGCAGCGTTCCGGTCTACTAACTACAGAAGAAATGCCTGCTGCTGAAGCAGGCCCAACAACTGTCGAAGGAGAAGAAGACATTGAAGGGACTGACTCCGAAGATGACTATCACCTTGCTACGCCCAGCAAGCCCAGCCACCTAGATTTTGGGAAATCAACTGTTTCAAAAGCTGACCTTTCGAAGATGGTGAAAGCAGGTTATTTCAAAGAGGACCAGAAGAAGTTACTCCGCTTCGGGGAAGAAGAAACCACCCCGAAGCCAAGGGAGGATGAGATTGTTATTTTCAAGAGTTTTTTAAAGGCTGGGCTTAGATTCCCTCTCCACGGTATTGTTGCGGAGATACTAAGGAGGTTTGGTATCTACTTTCATCAATTGACTCCTAACGCCATCGTTAGGCTCAATGTTTATATCTGGGCCCTCCGAAGCCAAGCTGTGGAACCATTTGCTGACAGCTTCTGCCGTGCTCACGAATTACATTACCAAACAAAGGCTAGAAAAGATGGGCTACATGATAATTTTGGTTGCTACAATTTTGCCTACCGGAAGTCAACAAAGTGTCCTGTCATCAGCTACCGAAGCAAATGGTCAGCAGGTTGGAAATCTGAGTGGTTTTATGTAAAAGTCGATGAAGACAAAGAAAAATTGGCTCAAAGCCCTCTGGAGTTAACCTTCGGAGAGACAAGGCCACAATGCCACATTGGCGACCTAAAAGGTCCCACCTGGGCTGCTCTGGGTGAATTTGAAATTATCTCAAAAAATATTGGCACCAGGGATCTCGTTCAGGAATTTTTGGCATTCAGGGTTTTCCCTACTCTAAAAGAGTGGGAAATGCCGAAGCTGGAGGGAGAGAAGAAGGAGGGGGAGCTAGTTCGTCTGCCTTATCACTTTAAATTCAAGAAGTACTTTAAGAAACCCTGCAAAGAGTGGTTAGACACAGTTGAGACAATGTGCAATGAAATCTTGGGGAATTACTCCAAAAAGGAGGATCAATTAATGACAGCAGCCTTCGGAACCCGACCGAAGCGGAGGCTGAACCGAGTATTCGATGCCCTGGGCCTCGAGTATCCAGACTATGAGCAGTTGAATAAGGGTGCCGAAGGCCACAAAAGAAAAAGAGTGGCTGAAACCGAAACTCTGATCAGAAGTGAAGAAGGACCAGCAAAGAAAAAGAAAATTATCAAGAAAAGAACAATATCCACTCCGAAGCGCCAATCTCCCGAAGAAGAGGGGTCCCCCACACCGCCTTCTACCAGCGACGTGGATGAAATTTTAAAGGTAATGACTGAACCCATGCCCACGAAGCTAAGTCCACTAGGGCTCCAACTGACGAAGCTTTTTCGAAAGGTGGACGAGCCGGATCAGACGAAGACAAGCAAACCCAAGCGGCAAAGAATCATTGCGGTAACTGAAGTTATCGATAAGACGCCGCCAAGGGCGTCAATCCAAAAATCGGCAGCTGCCGAAGATACAACAATCGTCGAGGGCGTAGCTTCGGGGGTCGCGGCTACCGAAGCCGCTACAGCCGAAGATACAAACTTAAAATCCACGATTGAGAATATCAATAAGATTTTGGAAGACATGGCTGCGGAAGAAGCTGGTGCGACTACTGAAAAAACCATGGCCACAGTGCCTGAGAAAGGAAAAGAAATAGCCGAAGACCCTTCGGACGACGAAGCCTACTCTTTCCAGAACTTAGTTGGGCAAAAACTGACGAAGGACGAAATAGAAGAACTTAAAGACTACGCCAAGTCTTGCGGCTACAAGTCAGGTGCCCTCCTATTTGGGGGCATTGATGACGAACAGCTGGGCTGCATCCGGGACTCAGCTGGAGCTAAGGTCATCGGTACTCTATCAAAGAGTATCGGTTTTCCGAAGCTAGAGACAGACATCAGCCGCTATCGACGACAACATATCGTTGGCAGCTTATTTTATTCAAATTTCAAGGTAAACATCCTTCTCCCTAACTTCTATTGCTTTTTAATAATGGCAATATTCTTTAACGAAGGTTGTTTATTTGTAGAGCATGCTTCTAAGCAAAGCTTTGAGGATGCAGCAAGATCTAGAAGATAAGAAGCACGAAGCTATAATTGAAAATTTAGAGAGCAAAATAAAGGAGCAATCAGATGCTTTTGAGAAAAAGAACTTTGAGCTCCAGGCAGCCGAAGGCTTACTGGCGGAAGCTGAAGCAAAAATATCAGAACTAAACTCGAAGCTTCTCCGCCAGTCCGAGCAGTTCGAACGAGAGAAACAAGATCTCAATGAAAAACTTGAAGCCGGAGCTCAGCAGAATTCAGATTTGAGAAAACTACTGACAAATCTTCAAGAAAAATGCCTGGAATTTAGCAACAAATGCATTCAACGATTAAGAAAGATTTTTTACTCGGTTGGAGCTAGCAGCGAAAAATTTACCCCCTCAGCTGAAGATCTACCGAAAACCTTTGAACACATTGAGGAGGAAATTGACGAGCTCGACGAAGTCATAGCTGGGCATGGTGACTTCTGTGCCTGGGTGGCTTCTCGAGGGACTGCTGCTGCATTTCTGAAGGCCGGCTGCGAACACGGAAAAATTGTCAACAGGCCCAACTTCACCTTATCTCCATCAATCCTGGATGATATGCCTGACCTCGCTCGAAGCATCTCCAATAGATTTATAAAAATGATATGGACAAAAGGCGGGCGGGAGAAAGCTGGAGACGAAGCACGAAGTCATCTTGAGCCAGTAAGAAATGATACTTCGGAGTTACCTTTTTCCTTTGCTCTTGATTTTTACTCATAAACTCTTAATTTATGTAGGATGACGAAGGTGAAGATGATGCCTAAATTATGTCGTCGAAGCTGAAACTTAATGAAGATCAGTAGAAGTGTACTGTAGAAAAACTCAGGATATTTTTGTAACAATTCTTGTAAACACAACTAGACTACCTTCAAGGAACTTTGTACATACCTTGTAATATATTCTTACCCTTTTGCTTGAGGCGCTTTGTTGTGGACGAAATTAGTATTTTGAGCCGAAGGCGAAAAAACACCTTCCCTTCTTTTCGTACACAACGAAGCCTAAAAGGTCGCTTCCTCTTTTTGCCGAAGTTTTGCTTTTTTGTACATGGCAAAACATAAAAGACTACTTCTCCTTTCTGCCGAAGCTTTCCTTTACAAAACATAAAGAACTACTTTCTCTTTTCTGCCGAAGCTTTCCTTTACATGACAAAACATAAAAGACTACTACTCTTTTACACAACGATTCATAAAAATCCAGTTCTCCCCTATACTGAAACTTTTCTTTGTGTCAAAGCAACAGAACTTTTCACTTTTGCACACAACATAGCGTAACAAGTCATAAAAAGGCACTTCTCCGAAGCTTTTTTGCCGAAGCAGCCACTTGGGAACACAAATGCTATGAATGAATGCTTATGCATGCGAATGTTATGATGTAATGTAATGCACGAATGAATGTCCGAAGCATATGTCCGAAGCCATATTGTCAGTCATTACTTGAAAACAACCACACATTAGCTCTGCATTCCCTTAGGAACGACTTTGGAGCTTCTTCGCCTCTTACTTAGGCAATATCAGCGTTGACTTTTCGCTGTAAGCTCTGCATCCCCTTAGGGACGTCTTTGGAGCTTCTTCGTCTTTTACTTAGACGGTATAAGCTCTGCATTCCCTTGGGAACGTCTTTGGAGCTTCTTCGCCTTTTACTTTCGGCGGAATCAGCGTTGACTTTTCGCTGTAAGCTCTGCATCCCCTTAGGGACGTCTTCGGAGCTTTTTCTCTTTTTCAGCTTCGGCACTCGATGGTGCGCTCTCAGCTTTTACATGTACATCTTTGGGGGATTTTGCTCTTATAAAACTAAAAAGAAAAATTACATGTGATGGCCCCATTAAAAACCTTTCTCCCCCTTTAGAAAGGAAAAGGGTGCCATGAAAAAGAAAAGAAAAGTCAAAATTACATCGAGTTATACATAAAACCGCCGAAGCTCATCCGCATTCCAAGATCTTGGAATTTCATTGCCATCCATGTCCTTCAGTCTGTACGAACCAGGCCTTGACGAAGATGCTACTAAGAAAGGCCCTTCCCATTTCAGTTGCAATTTGCCCACTGTATCCGGATTGGCCACTCTCCGAAGCACCAAGTGTCCTGGCTCAATATTTTTTAGCCGGACCTTTCTATCTCGCCATTTAACTGTTTCAGCCTGGTACTTATTGATATTCTCCACGGCCTGGAGCCTGATCCCTTCTAAGGCATCTTTTTCCACGAGACAAGTATCTTCGGGACCTGATTCTGCCGAAGCTACCACTCTTATTGATCCAGCTTTGGCCTCTTCCGGGGTTATTGCTTCGTCACCAAATAACAACTTAAATGGGGTAAAGCCTGTAGATCTTGATGCTGTTGTGTTATGGCTCCATACCACTTTGGTAAGCTGATCTGGCCACTTTCCCCTTGGTTGATTGAAGATTAGCTTCATTATTCCTGTCATTATGATGCCGTTGGCCCTTTCAACAAGCCCATTTGACTCCGGGTGCCTGACTGACGCAAAGTGGATCTTCGTGCCAATTTGATCACAAAAATTTCTGAATTCTTCGGAGTCAAATTGTGTTCCATTATCTACAGTTATAGCCTTCGGCACTCCGAAGCGACAGACAATATTCTGCCAGAAAAATTTTTGGACAGTGGCCGAAGTTATTGTAGCTAATGGCTTCGCCTCAATCCACTTAGAAAAATATTCCACAGCAACTACAACATATCTCAGATTGCCCTGAGCCGGTGGTAATGGGCCCAGCAGATCGAGGCCCCACCTTTGCAGTGGCCAGATGGGTTGTATTAACTGTGTCAAAGACGAAGGTTGTTTTTGATCTCTTGCACATTTCTGACAACCTTCGCACTTTCGAACTAACTCAGCTGCATCCGCAGCTGCCTTCGGCCAATAAAATCCTTGACGGAACACTTTTCCAAGTAACGGCCTGGATCCGATGTGGGATCCACAAAGGCCTGCATGTATCTCCTTCATCAACTCTATACCTTCGGCTCTAGACAAGCACTTGAGCAACGGGGCACAAACTCCATGCTTGTATAACTCCCCTTCTATAATGATATACGGACGAGCTCTTGCCTCTATTCTTTTATTATAAGCTTCGTCATCTGATAGGAAGTTGCCCTGAAGGTAAGAAATTATTTCAGTTCTCCAATCTTCACTGTACACAGGGGAAATAGTAAGAACTGCTCTTTCAAGTAACTCCACCGAAGGTGCCTTTATTGTTTCAAAGAATACATCCGAAGGTAGCGGCAGCCCCTGTGCTGCAGACCTAGCTAACAAATCAGCATGTTCATTTTGCCCTCGAGGGATATTCTTAACAGAAAATCCTTCGAAGGAAGCTTCGATCCTTCGGACTGTGTCTAGGTATTTTTCAAGCTTCGGGTCTTTAGCCTTGCAACTTTTGTCAATATGTCCCGAAACAATCTGAGAATCAGTTTTAAGGATCGCTCTCCTGATCCCCATCGCCTTTAGTTTCCGAAGACCCAGGAGCAAGGCTTCGTACTCAGCAATATTATTTGTGCAGCTGAAATCCAGTCTTGCTGCATAGCAAGTTTTAATCTTGGACGGTGAAACCAAAACAGCAGCTGCTCCTGCTCCGAAGGTTCCCCAGGAGCCATCACAAAACACTGTCCATGCTTCGGCATCTTTATTCGCTTCTTCGCCCTGAGCCCCTGGCGTCCAGTCGGCAATAAAATCTGCCAATGCTTGAGACTGGATCGAGGATCTGTGCACATAATCAATGTAAAATTCATTAAGCTCCGCAGCCCATTTTCCAATTCGGCCAGTAGCTTCTTTATTTCTCATGATATCTTTCAACGGCTGCGAAGAAGGAACAATAATATTATATGCCTGAAAATAATGCCGAAGCTTCCTGGATGCCATTAGAACGGCATATAACACCTTCTCCAGTTCTGTATAATTTTTCTTTGAGACACTAAGGACTTCTTTACTCCGAAGACACATTTTTCTGGATTCAGCTTCAGACCAGCTTGTCTGAAGCTGGCGAAGGTCTCCTGCAGATCAGCAATATGGTCTTCTTGCTTCGTGCTTTTTACAATAATGTCATCAACATAGGTCAACACATTTCTGCCTATCTGAGATTGGAGAACCTTCGCAGTCATCCTGCTGAAACTCCCTCCAGCATTCTTAAGCCCCTCAGGCATCCGAAGATAGCAATATGTACCACTTGGGGTTATGAAACTAGTCTTCGGCTCATCCTCCTTTTTCATCCAGATTTGATGATAGCCTGAATAACAATCCAGGAGACTCATGAGTTCCGAAGAAGCTGCTGCATCAACTAAAGAGTCTATCCGTGGCAGCGGGAACTCATCCTTCGGACAAGCCTTGTTGAGATCTGTGAAATCAATACACATTCTCCACTTTCCATTGGCCTTCTTCACCATAACAGTGTTAGCTAGCCATTCTGGATACTTCACTTCTCTGATAACTCCTGCACTTAGGAGTCTTTTTACTTCGTTGCGAGCCCCTTCGGCCTTGTCATCAGACATTTTCCGAAGCCTCTGCTTGCGGGGTCTGAAGGATGGGTCAATATTGAGCGAATGTTCAATAACATCCCGATTCACTCCACATAGATCATTGGCTGACCATGCAAAAACATCTTTATTGTTGAATAAAAACCTTATCAAGGTTTTCTCTTGATCTTCAGATAATTGCGAGCCCAATAGCACCTTCTGCTCTGCTATATCCTCACACAGCAGCATGGGCTTCGGCTGATCAGCCGAAGCTGCTTTTTCCCTCCTGAACTTGTACTGTTCACAAGCTTCAGCTCCATCTATATTATGGATTGCCTTGGAATCAGTCCAGCTTCCTTCGGCCCTTCTGGCAGCTTCCTGACTCCCATGAATAGCAATAGGCCCTTGATCCGAAGGTATCTTCATGCAGAGATAAGCTGGGTGAAGAATTGCTTCAAAAGCATTTAGAGTACCACGACCAATGATGGCGTTGTAGGGGTATTCCATGTCAACAATATCAAACACAATTTGCTCAGTCCTTGTGTTATTAACAAATCCGAAGGTTACCGGCATGGTAATCTTCCCGAGTGCCACAATCTGCCGCCCTCCGAAGCCACAAAGAGGGTGCGTAGCATCATGAATCTTGTCTTCAGGCTCTTGCATCTGTCTGAAGGCTTTGGCAAATATAATGTCAGCTGCACTGCCTGTGTCAACTAAAACATTGTGAACCAGAAACCCTTTGATCACACAAGAAATGACCATAGCATCATTGTGGGGATAGTCCTTGAGCTGAAGATCTTCCTGAGAGAAGGTAATTGGAATGTGAGACCATTTTGACTTAATGAAGGGTCCCTGCACTCCAACATGCTGCACCCTTCTCTGAGCCTCCTTCTTCTGCTTTTTGTTAGCTGGCTCTGAGCAAGAACCGCCTGTTATCGGGAGCACCAGCTTCGAAGCCGAAGCAGCTCCAGCTTGAGTGTTGAACGAAGCCATCAGCTCAGAAAGGTGGAAGTGAGTTGACCGGAGGTGGGCGCCAATGTTGGGGACTTGTTCTCAAATGCTAAGAATTAAGAACAAGGCAACACAAAAAATGTTAAGCGTTAAGGTCCTTCGTCCTCCATAACAATATATCCCCTCGGGATATATAGCATCTCGGACGAAGGTTACGAAGGTCATACCTTCGTAAGCATAACAACGAAGAATGAAGCATTCACATAAATCATAGAATATGAAATAAACATTTAAATATTGTCATAGAATTATCTCTACTTGTATCAATGAATATAAATGACTTTGAATTACAAATGTACCTTCGGTCCTGCGGAAGGCAAAAGTACAAGCGTGATGCGAAAGCAAATGATAAGTTCGCGTGAACAGTACAGAGGTACTGTTCATCTATTTATAGGCACAGGTCGCAGCCTGTGACAAATTACAATTATGCCCCTTGCGAAAGTTTACAGCATTGACTCAGACCTATATGTATAAAAAGGTCATTCTATCTCTATGTCGGTTTAAAACGCCGAAGCTCCATGAAAAGGGACCTTCGGCCATCTCTTGGAGACGACTTCAGCCGAAGCTGCTTCTTCGTGTGAGACCTTCGGCGCACCGAAGCACGACCCCAACAACCCCGATGAATTGCTATAGAGTTATTAGCAAATGTAAAGGGCATGAGTGTAATTTTACATGGGCTGCGTCCCGTACTTATAAATAGATGAACAGTGCTCTCGTACTGTTCACGCTGACTTGGCATTTACTTTTGCGTCACTCTTGTACCCCTGCTTTCCTTCGAGCCGAAGGTACATTTATAATTTGTTATTGTTGATACAGTAATGTAGATAAAAATAAGTTAATAATAATGTTTAAAGTGTCTAAAGTGTTTATATTATTTTTTATATCTTGTGTATGAATCCTTTTTCATCATTTATTGTGCTTATGAAGGTCTGTCTTTCATAACCTTCGTCTGGAATTCATTATATCCGAAAGGAGATAATGCTTCGAAGGACGAAGGACTTTAACATTTAACACTTTTGATGTTGCCTTGTTCTTAACTCTTAGCATTTGAGAACAAGTCCCCAACATTGGCGCCCACCTCCGGTGAACTCACTTCCACTTTTTGAGTTTCGAACACCTTCGGCAAGCATAGACCTTCGTCATGCCGCCAAAGAAAGCTTCAACAACAGGGGCTGCCGCTCTGCAGCCGCTGGACCGCAACTATGAGACCCTCTCTCTTCGGGAGGCCCGAAGCCAAAAGAGGAAGGCCACCAGTCCAACGCCTCAGGAGGACGACTTGGACCAAGAGATCAGAAATATGGAGATGCTCCATCAGCAGGTGCAAAGGAAGAAGGAAAAGATGGCTAGGCTGGCTAACCTGCAAAGGCAGATAGACGAAGCCTCTGAAGAAGTTCGCCATCTTACTCAAGATGAGCAGAACCGAAGGCCTCAACACAGAGAGCTTCATCAAGAGGGCTTCTTCAACGAGGATGACTGGTATGAGAATTTCCATCATGGAAATTTTGCTTTTGAAGATGCTTCTCCTCTGTCAGCAGAATTGCAGGCTACACCTTGGCCTCCGTCTTACAAGCCACCTCAACTCCCCATGTACGACGGACACTCAAATCTGAAGCAGTTTCTGATGAGATACGAAGCAACAAAATCTTCCTATGGTGGCAATACTGCAGTCATGGCGAAGTCTTTCGTCATGGCCGTCAAGAATGTTGCACAAACCTGGTACTCCTCCCTTCGGCCAGGAACAATCACATCATGGCAGAAGCTGAAGGATATGTTGATCACCAGTTTTCAAGGGTTTCAAACGAAGCCGGTTACCGCTCAAGCTTTATTCCAGTGCACCCAAGATCACGAAGAATATCTTCAGGCGTATGTCCGAAGGTTCTTATGGCTGAGGGCACAAGCACCAATAGTGCCTAATGAAATTGTCATTGAGGCCATGATTAAGGGGCTTCGGCCGGGACCTTCAGCCCAGTACTTTGCCAGGAAGCCCCCTCAGACTCTGGAGAAATTGCTTCAGAAGATGGATGAATACATCCGCGCTGACAATGACTTTAGACAGAGAAGGGAGGAAGCTTACAGGTTCTCCAAAATAGCCAGGGGCTTCGGAGGGAGAATTCATCCTAGACATGTCACATCGATTCATTCGACTCAGAATGATGACAGGGGAAGCCAGCAGCAGAGGCCGCAATATTCCTCCCAGGCTTCGGGGCAGCAGCAGAGTTATCCTCGGCCACCAGCTCCACGGGCAGAGGTGCCAGGGGCTTCAGAGGAAGATTTGGGGATCAACCCAGGAAAATTTATTGCCTATTCTGTGGTGAGGACAAGGGCCACACCACCAGGATGTGCCATGTCACCATCCAGAAACAAAAGGAAATAGCAGAAGCTGCAGCCCAACAGACCCAGCCGAAGCAAGTCATGCATACTGCTTCGTACCACTTGCCTTATATCCTAGAGTATGTGGGTAACCACCCTGCAGCTTATGTTGCTTCGGCAAGTCAATCTCAGGCATCTTGGCAACAGCCTCCACCTCCACCACCAATGCAACGAGGCCAGCAGCCAGAAGGGAGTCAGCATACTCAACACCAACGAGACTTCAGAGAAGAGTCCGAAGCTCGCACAGTCAATAGTACTATGCCAGAATCGAAGCACATTTACTAACAAATATCCTACCTCGGCAACAGTTTTTGCATTCAGTATCATTTTCTTTTTAATAAGGAACAATTATTGAAAGCTTAAGTGTTTTTTGTCGTTTTCAATTTCTTGTAATAGCTTTGCCTTTGCCATAGTAAAAATATACTTTCCCCACAGAATAACGGAGTCCAAAAAGTTGCCGAAGCATAAGAACTTATGGTTACAGGGAGAACCTCCGAAATAACAAAAAGTCGTTCCTAAGGGAGCGCAGCGTAAGTTTTCTGCTCAAAAGTCGTTCCGAAGGGAATGCAGAGCTTACAGCGAAAAATAAACGCTGATTCCGCTGAAGTAAAAGGCGAAGAAGCTCCTAAGGGAGGCTTACAGCGAAAAATAAACGTTGATTCCGCTGAAGTAAAAGGCGAAGAAGCTCCTAAGGGAGGCTTACAGTGAAAAATAAACGTCGATTTTCGGCAAACATCATTTTGCATAACATCACATCATTTGCATAGCATAACATCATACATCATATTGCATCAATGACGCAAGAAGGGGGCTCAATGTTGATATTCGAAGATTGTTTCGAAGAAACAGTGCCAAGGCACAAAAATAATTATTGAAGAAGCATACCTTCGTCAAACTTTGAAAAGGAAAAGATCTATTGGTTACTGATTTTACGAAGATTGGATGTTTTTATGAAATACGGATATTATTTACGAAGCATAAAAAGAAGGGAAGGTGTTTTTTCGCCGAAGGCTCAAAAACGGTATGTATGTAAAGTTTCATGCATCGTAAAGAATTGAACCATAAATAGCTTATATATTACATTCAAAGTTACAAAATATTACACATATTGTTCAACAAATATTACATTCCAAATGTTTTTACAATAACATCTAATCTTCCCTTAGAACTACTTCTGCAGCTTCGTTTAGTAGTTGATCAACAACTTTGTCCATGATATCTTCAGCCATTTTTCTAATCTCGTCATCCCCCTTTACGTTGGGGTCCGCTAATGGCTCGGCAGGCTCTGAGGGAGGAGAAGGTGCGGCTATGTTACAAAGTGTAAACAAGTTCGAAATCAAAAAGTTACAACAAAAAGCCAAAAACTAGTAGTTAATACCTTTTCGCCCTTCGAAATCCGCACTTTTCTCAGCGGCCTCTGCTACTTTTCTAGCGTCATGTATACCTTTTTTGCTTCTCCGTATAATTTCTTGAGCCATCTCCCGGCCACCATTTTCCCAGATGTCGGTGAAAAACTTTCCACCAACCAAACTTGCCTCGACCGAAGGGTCTTTTATGTCTTCAGAAGATAAATCGGTTTCGGTCTGTGCCAAGGATTTCACGTGATCGCAGCCTTTTTTCTCCAAAACAGTGGCAATCCCCCTAGCACCCGAGAAGGCACATATGTCTCCGCGGCTATTCAAAACTTCTTCAAAAGCTTCAGCTTCGTGGCTGAACCATTCAATTGGGCCCTCGGGGTCGCCCCTTATGAAATTTTCTTCACTTGAGAACGCGCCAACGCTGGCGAAGCTGGTTCTTATTTTCTTAACACATTCTATGGATTTTTCATAACACCTTTTCTTGGATGCACGAAGCTCTTCAACGTTTTTCTCTAGATGATTTGCCCATTGTTCACTAATTTCTCGTTTTGTTTCTTCAACTGTGCATTCTTCTTTAGCTCTGGCTAGCTGTTTCCGAAGATCCTCAACTTCACGCTTTTGAGCCTCAGCTTGAGCTTTGAAAGCAGCTTCGTCTTCTTTTATTTTATTCACCAACGAATGTAATATTTTATCTTTTTCAAGACCTTCGTTCCTTAGTTCAATTACTTCGGAACGAAGGTTGCTCAAGGCTATGGTACACCCTTCGTCTTCGGTATCTTTTTGTGCCCTGAGGGCATTGCTAAGTATAAGGCCCTGCAAAAAAAATGCGTTAATAAGTTCAAGCAAATGAAAAATTTTGGTTTCAAGGAATAATACAAAGATCTCATTTTTCACCTTTAAACTATTGTACGCTAAGCTGTCGGCCAGCTCGTTTTTTGACAACACCGAGAGCCCGTCTTCTAATGTTGGGAATCCGAAGCTCTTGCTCATCTCTCGATAGACAGAAATCTCCTTGCTGTCAGGGAGACAATACAAGAAGTCTTCTTCTCCGCTGCCGTTGAATATCAGCGCCCCTTTTGGATATTTCAATTTTTTTGCATAGAACTGAGCTTCTCTCTTTTCTTTTTCGGTCAGATTTTTACCCGAAGCATGACGTAAGACATAGTCAAAAGCTTCAGAAGATGCTTCGGGAATAGGTGTGGCGATTTTCTTAGATAAAATTTTCTCTGCATATTCTTTTTCCGTTTCTTTTTCAATTTCCAAGAATTCCCTCTTGGTAGGCTCTGAAAGCCCAGTTTCAGTTTCCGATTGACTTTTGGCAGCTTCGGCCTCAATTTGTGTCTTTGGAGCTTCGACAGCTATCTTCGAAGTGGAGCTTGAAGATTTTATCGTTTCCAGCACATCTAGCACGTTAACCATTCTTTTCCTCTTGGGAGTTGTTGAAAGGTCTTTTTGTGCCCTCGGCATTGGTGTTGGCACCTCAACTTTTGCTGAAGGACTTAAAATTTCCGATGTCTTTGTTTCTTCAGCCCTCGGTTCTTCTATTTTCTCCATCTCCCGCATTATGGCCGGCTCTTCAATATTCGGCAGGGGAGTCGGCTCCTTGGCTTCGGTGGCCGAAGAGGTCTCACCGACAAACTCAGGCACTGTGGCCAGTTCAATATAGCGTGGCCGGTGCGTAAGAACCTACATCTTTTTCCTCTTCGGCAATGGCTCACTAGGAGCGGCTGAAGCAGCTTCCTTCACAGAAGCCGTATCTTTCCTTTTTTGACCCCGTGTTGGGTAACGGTAGTCAGGATAGACGAACCCAATGGCATCAAATACTCGATTGAGTCTTTTCTTCTTCCAGCCTCCGAAGGCCGCAGACAGTGCGGTATCTTCTGCCTTCGAGTATGGTCGAAGCAGTTCATCGCTTGTGGCCTCAATACATTTCAACCAGTCATCATCTGGCTCGACAAACTTATCTCCATATCTGAAGGTGTATTTTAACCTAACTAGTCCACCTTCGTCAGGTTTGCTGATAGTTTCCTTTGGCATTTCCCACTTTTCTACAAGTGGCCATACTCTGAAGGCAATGTGTTCCTGGATCAAATCCCTCGTCCCGATGAAAGAGCAAACTACACCGAAGGCTCTCCGGCATTCTTCGGCTGCTTCGTCAATATCCACCTTCGGTTTCCGAAGGCCAAAACGCTGCTAGATGGGGCACATGATGATACCTTTAATATCTTCTCGCGTCTTCAAGTCGTTTTTCACATAGAACCATTCCTTCATCCAGTCCCCGGGCCATCTCTTTCGAAAAGTTGGCACGGGACAGCTTGACCCAGAGCGGGCACCGAAGCTATAACAGCCAAAATTGTTATGATATTGCTCTTTACCCCATGGTTTCATCTCATATAATAACTCATGCATACTGCAGAAACTTTTTGCATTTGGCTCCAAACCTTGGCTCTTCACGGCCCATACGAAGATTCCCATCCTTATGATTGCTTCGGGAGTAATCTGATGAAGGCAAATTTCAAATATCTTCAACACTTCTACCACGAAACTGCTTAAAGGAAACTGAAGTCCAGCCTTGAAGAAACTTCGAAATATCACGACTTCATTCTCCTCAGGAGTCGGACAAGTTTTCTCTCCTTTGTCAGCCCTCACAATGGATAAATCCTGAAAATATCTACCCCTCATATTGACAAGATGGCTTTGTTTAATGCTTGATTTTCCAAAAACTGCATGGCTTGGTCGCCAAGGTCGATCTTCGAAATCTTCACCACCACTTTCCACATCATAGCTGTCACTGTCACCAGCGTCTTCAAATAAACCCTCTAAGATCTCCCTAGTAATCTTCTCTGTATTTGTCTTTGTTATTGATTCAAGAAAGCCAAGATTCATCTCCTTAGAAAGGCTCAGCTTCGATTCAGCGACAGCTTTCTTATCTTCAGACATCTTCGAAAATGCTGAGAAAGTGCTCTCAAAACCAAAGCTTAAAAATTTAAAAAGCCAAGCAAGTGTTGGTGCGTAAGGGCTAAAAGTTGGGTGAGCAAGAAGCAGATGGCAAGAAAGCGTGCCAAATGAACTCGTGGTGAGCTCTTATTTATACGCCTATGCGCTGGAAACTGGAGGGTCCCACTTGTCAATGACTGTTGCTATTCTAGCAAAGGGAAGGTGTTTTTCGGACCTTCGGCTTAAGGCCTTCGTCCATATCGCAATCTGAATTTATCACTCTAACAAATTAATATTGCGAGGGGCTACTGTTGGGGGCCTTCGGCTTCCGAAGGTCCTCAAAAACATGATTTAACAATGTCTCTGGAGTATAATGTGTAAACAGGTACCTTCGGACTTAGATCAAAACCACAGCGTGAAGATGCATAAAGAATATGAAGGATGGCGCAGAGTCGAAGCTATGCGCAGGGGAGCTTCGACGTGATAGCAGAAAAAGAAACCGACTTAAAAGGGAAAAGGCTATTTAAACCCCGATGAATTGCTATAGAGTTATTAGCAAATGTAAAGGGCATGAATGTAATTTTACATGGGCTGCGTCCCGTACTTATAAATAGATGAACAGTGCTCCCGTACTGTTCACGCTGACTTGGCATTTACTTTTGCGTCACGCTTGTACCCCTGCTTTCCTACGAGCCGAAGGTACATTTATAATTTGTTATTGTTGATATAGTAATGCAGATAAAAATATGTTAATAATAATGTTTAAAGTGTCTAAAGTGTTTATATTATTTTTTATATCTTGTGTATGAATCCTTTTTCATCATTTATTGTGCTTATGAAGGTCTGTCTTTCATAACCTTCGTCTGGAATTCATTATATTCGAAAGGAGATAATGCTTCGAAGGACGAAGGACTTTAACATTTAACACTTTTTATGTTGCCTTGTTCTTAACTCTTAGCATTTGAGAACAAGTCCCCAACACTTGGGTTCCAAGTGAAGCAACTCAAGGATGGCACTTTCCTCTCCCAAACGAAGTACACACAAGATCTTCTCAAGAGGTTTGGGATGAAGGACGCCAAGCCCGCGAAGACGCCAATGGGAACCGACGGACACGTCGACCTCAACAAAGGAGGTAAGTCCGTTGATCAAAAGGCATACCGGTCTATGATAGGTCATCACTTTATTTATGTGCTAGTAGAACGGATATTATGCTTAGCATATGCATGTGTGCTAGATTTCAATCCGATCCAAGGGAATGTCACCTTGTGGCCGTTAAGCGAATTCTTAGATATTTAGTTGCTACGCCTTGCTTCGGGATCTGGTATCCAAAGGGGTCTACCTTTGACTTGATTGGATACTCAGACTCCGATTATGCTGGATGCAAGGTTGATAGGAAGAGTACATCAGGGACGTGCCAATTCCTAGGAAGGTCCCTGGTGTCTTGGAGTTCTAAGAAACAAACCTCCGTTGCCCAATCCACCGCTGAGGCCGAGTATATTGCCGTAGGACAGTGTTGCGTGCAACTACTTTGGATGAGGCAAACCCTCCGGGACTTTGGCTACAATCTGAGCAAAGTCCCACTCCTATGTGATAATGAGAGTGCAATCCGCATGGCGGATAATCCTATTGAACACAGCCGCACTAAGCACATAGACATCTGACATCACTTTTTGAGAGACCACTAGCAAAAGGGAGATATCGAGGTGTTCCATATTAGCACCGAGAACCAGCTAGCCGATATCTTTACCAAGCCTTTAGATGAGAAAACCTTTTGCAGGTTGCGTAGTGAGCTAAATGTCTTAGATTCGCGTAACTTGGATTGATTTATAGCATACATGTGTTTTATGCCTTTGATCATGTTACTTTATGCATTTATGAGATTTGTTGTTGATGGTGCTCAAGTTGTGCAAGGGATCCCCGGACCTCACAAGTCCATGTGTGAGTGATGCACATATTTAGGGGGGAGAAGTGCTACAACTTGACCCTTTGAGGCTAACATTTGTGTTTGAGTTTACTTAATGTAGTCTCAAAGGTGAATTGAAAGGGAAAGGTGAACTTGGACCATGCAAAGGCTTCCACTGCACTCCAGTATTAGTGTACTCACCTCCAAGTTCATTTTTATGCCCTTATTGCCTTTTGCTCTTAATTGACAATTTTTGGTGAGGCAATGGGGTTAAAGGGCCAATAATGATCCCATTTTGGTGCTTAATGCCAAAGGGGGAGAAATTAAGGCCAAACCAAATGGATCAGCTACCACTTGAGAATTTTGAAAATAGTAGAGAATTAGAACTTTTGATTTGTCAAAATACTCTTATTGTCAAAATTGGTCTCTTGTGGGGAGAATTTATGATTATGGGAAAATGGGGGAGTTTTTGGCACTTGATCAATTTTTCCACTGGATTATCTCTCTTTATGCCCAAACAAGTGAGTTTGAATTAGAGATAGGAAAATGAATTTGATTTGCAAAAACAAACCAAGTGGTGGCAAAGGATGATCCAAATATGCCAAATTTGAGTAAAAAACAATTTGGTCTTCAATTTGAATCAATGTTGCATGTTTTGCATTGCTTTTGGATGTGTTGGCATAAATCACCAAAAAGGGAGAGATTGAAAGGGAAATGTGCCCTTGGGCCATTTCTATTATATTTTGGTGATTAAGTGTCCAACACATACTAAGTGAGTTGGTTATGTTCCAAACAAGCGAAAAAGTCCAAATCAATACATAAGGTATGTTTCTAGACTTAGTACATTGTTTTGAGTACTAACATATTGTGTCTAAGTGCTAGAAACAGGAGAAAAGAAACTGGAAAAGAGTTGGCTGTGTACAGCCAACTGCTGTTCGGTCTGGGTACACCGGACTGTCCGGTAGTGCAGACGAGTCCAAGGTGAACTGGCCGCTCTCGGGACTCGACGGCGGCGTACGGCTATAATTCACCGGACTGTCCAGTGGTGCACCGGACTGTCCGGTGAGTCGTCCGCGGCAAAGTCGTCGCTCTCGGGAAAAGTTCAACGGCGTACGGCTAAAATTCACCGGACTGTCCAGTGGTGCACCGGACTGTCCGGTGAGCCAACGGTCGACTGCACCAACGGTCGGCCGCGCAATTCGCGGGCGACGCGTGGCCCGCGCCAACGGTCGGCAGGGGCACCGAACTGTCCGGTGTGCACCGGACAATGTCCGTTGCGCCAACCGCCACGAATCTGCAACGGTCGGCTGCGTCAAATTAGGAAGGAGATCCGCACTGGACAGGCTACAATGGTTGTCTGGTGGTGCACCGGACTGTCTGGTGCACCACCCGACAGAAGGCAACTTTGGCCTTCCTTGTTGGTCTCCAACAGCTCCTAGCTGCCTTGGGGCTATAAAAGGGACCCCTAGGCGCATGGAGGAGTCACCCCACGCTTACAAGAAAGATCCTAAGACTCCATTCTCACGCATTCGATTCTTTGTGATAGTGACTTGAGCTCCATTTGAGTTGAGAACTCCTTGCGTTGTGTTTTGAGCTCGAGTTGTGACTTGTGTGCGTGATTGTGCTCTCGCTTTGAGTCTTGTGTGTTTTGCTCTCCCCTCCCTTACTTCCGTGCTTCTTTGTGATCATCAATTGTAAGGGCGAGAGGCTCCAAGTTGTGGAGATTCCTCGCGAACGGGAGAAAGTCTAAGAAAGAAGAACACTGTGGTATTCAAGTTGATCATTGGATCACTTGAAAGGGGTTGAGTGCAACCCTCGTCCATTGGGACGCCACAACGTGGAAGTAGGCAAGTGTTACTTGGCCGAACCACGGTATAAACTCGCGTGTCTCTTGTGATTGCTTTTCTGTGATTACTTGTGTGTTCGCAAGAGCTCGCTACTTAGCCGTACTAACACTTAACCAAGTTTTGTGGCTATTAGTATTTAATTTTTACAGGATCACCTATTCACCCCCCCCCCTCTAGGTGCTCTCAGAATCCTCAAGAAGACATCATATGAACTCCTCACCGGTAAAAAGCCTAATGTTTCATATTTTAGAGTCTTTGGTAGCAAATGCTTTATTCTTGTTAAAAGAGGTAGAAAATCTAAATTTGCTCCTAAGGCTGTAGAAGGCTTTTTACTTGGTTATGATTCAAACACAAGGGCATATAGAGTCTTTAACAAGTCCACTGGACTAGTTGAAGTTTCTTGTGACATTGTGTTTGATGAGACTAACGGCTCTCAAGTAGAGCAAGTTGATCTTGATGAGCTAGATGATGAAGAGGCTCCATGCGTCGCGCTAAGGAACATGTCCATTGGGGATGTGTGTCCTAAGGAATCCGAAGAGCCTCCACAAGCACAAGATCAACCATCTTCCTCCATGCAAGCATCTTCACCAACTCAAGATGAGGATCAAGCTCAAGATGATGAAAATGAAGATCAAGAGGATGAGCCACCTCAAGAGGAGGACAACGATCAAGGGGGAGATGCCAATGATCAAAACAAGGAAGATGATGCGGGTCCAAGACCGCCACACCCAAGAGTCCACCAAGCAATACAACGAGACCACCCCGTGAACACCATCCTCAGCAATATTCAAAAGGGGGTAACCACGTGATCTTGTGTTGCTCATTTTTGTGAACATTACTCCTTTGTGTCTTCTATTGAGCCATACAGGGTGGAAGACGCATTAAGGGGTTCGGATTGGGTGTTGGCAATGCAAGAGGAACTCAACAACTTCACAAGGAATGAGGTATGGCATTTAGTTCCACGTCCTAACTAAAATGTTGTAGGAACCAAGTGGGTCTTCCGCAACAAACAAGATGAGCATGGTGTGGTGACAAGTAACAAAGCCCGACTTGTGGCCAAGGGATATTCACAAGTCGAAGGCTTGGCTTTTGGTGAAACCTATGCACCCGTAGCTAGGCTTGAGTCAATTCGTATATTACTTGCCTATGCTACTTACCATGGCTTCAAGCTTTATCAAATAGACATGAAGAGTGCCTTCCTCAATGGACCAATCAAGGAGGAAGTCTATGTTGAGCAACCTCCTGGCTTTGAAGATAGTGAGTACCCTAACCATGTCTATAAAATCTCTAAGGCGCTTTATGGGCTCAAGCAAGCCCCAAGAGCATGGTATGAATGCCTAAGAGATTTTCTTATCGCTAATGGCTTCAAAGTCAGAAAAGTCGATCCTACTCTCTTTACTAAAATAATTGCAAATGATTTGTTTGTATGCCAAATTTATGTTGATGATATCATATTTGGGTCTACTAACAAATCTACATATGAAGAGTTTAGTAGGATCATGGTACAAAAATTCGAGATGTCTATGATGGGGGAGTTGAAGTATTTTCTAGGATTTCAAGTAAAGCAACTCCAAGAGGGCACCTTCATCAGCCAAACCAAGTATATTCAAGACATACTCACCAAGTTTGGAATGAAGGATGCTAAGCCCATCAAGACACCCATGGGAACCAATGGGCATCTCGACCTCGACACGGGAGGTAAATCCGTAGATCAAAAAGTATACCGGTCGATGATAGGATCTTTACTCTATTTATGTGCATCTCGACCGGATATTATGCTTTCCGTATGCATGTGTGCAAGATTCCAAGCCGATCCTAAGGAGGTTCACCTTAGGGCCGTAAAACGAATCTTGAGATATTTAGTTCATACACCTAAGTTTGGCCTTTGGTACCCCAAGGGATCCACTTTTGATTTAATTGGATATTCGGATGCTGATTGGGCAGGGTATAAGATTGATAGAAGAGCACATCAGGGACTTGTCAGTTCTTGGGAAGATCACTGGTGTCTTGGGCTTCAAAGAAGCAAAATTCAGTAGCTCTTTCTACCGCCGAAGCCGAGTACATTGCCGCAGGCCATTGTTGCGCGGAATTGCTTTGGATGAGGCAAACCCTTAGGGACTATGGTTACAAATTAACCAAAGTTCCTCTCCTATGTGATAATGAGAGTGCAATCCACATGGCGGATAATCCTGTTGAGCACAGCCGCACTAAGCACATAGCCATTTGGTATCACTTTTTGAGGGATCACCAACAAAAGGGGGATATCAAGATTGCATATGTTAGCACGAAAGAACAATTAGCCGATATCTTTACTAAGCCATTAGATGAGAAAACTTTTACCAAACTTAGGCATGAGCTAAATATTCTAGATTCTCGGAATTTTGATTGATATTTTGCACACATAGCTCATTTATATACCTTTGATCACCTCTCTTTCATGTGCTATGACTAATGTGGTTTTCAAGTGTATTTCATGCTAAGTCATAGATTGAAAGGGAAATGGAGTCTTCGGTGAAGACAAGGCTTCCACTCCACTCCATCGAATTATTCATCCTTCGCTGTCACTCCGCATCGCTCTTCACTTTGGTATAATCTTCACTCCTACATTATTTACCAAAGAGGAGAAAGTTTGAAAAGGGGCTTATATTTCACTCACAAGTATCCATTTTTGGCGGTTCATGCCAAAGGGGGAGAAAGTATTAGCCCAAAGCAAAAGGACCGCACCACCACCAATTTCAAAAATGTAGTCTTTCAATTTATATTAAAGAAGTTTTTCAATTGGTATCTTATTTTTGATATAATTTCAAATTGGTATGACCTCTTCAAAATTAATATCTAAAACCCTCTTGAACACTAAGAGGAGAATTTCATTGAGGGGGAGTTTTGTTTAGTCAAAGGAAAAGCATTTGAAACAGGGGGAGAAAATTTCAAAACTCGAAAATGCTTCTCAAAATCTTATTCATATACCTTTGACTATTTGCAAAAGACTTTGAAAAAGAATTTCCAAAACATTTGCAAAAACAAAACAAGTGGTGCAAGCGTGGTCCAAAATGTTAAAATAGAAGAAAGCATCCATGCATATCTTATGAAATGTAAATTGGTTTATTTCCAAAGTAACCTTTGAACTTACCTTATGCACACTGGTTCCATTCTGCACTTATATATTTGCTTTGTTTGTGTTGGCATCAATCACCAAAAAGAGGGAGATTGAAAGGGAAATAGGCTCACACCTTTTCCTAAATGATTTTGGTGGTTGAATTGCCCAACACAAATAATTGGACTAACTAGTTTGCTCTAGATTATAAGTTCTACAGGT
Organism: Zea mays; assembly: GCF_902167145.1. Taxonomy (NCBI): domain Eukaryota; kingdom Viridiplantae; phylum Streptophyta; class Magnoliopsida; order Poales; family Poaceae; genus Zea; species Zea mays. Next base: position 135,638,997 of record NC_050104.1, read on the forward strand.
GTCAAAGGTTCAACACAAACCAATAAAAAGTCCAAGAAAGGGTTCAAATAAGAAGAGCAAAAGACAACCGAAGGCTGCCCTGGTCTGGCGCACCGGACTGTCCGGTGTGCCACCCGACAGTGTCCGGTGCACCAGGGAGAATCACTCCGAACTTGCCACCTTCGGGTTTCTGGAATTGCCCTCCGCTATAATTCACCGGACTGTCCGGTGTAGCACCGGACTGTCCAGTGTGCCAAGCAGAGTAACGGCTACAACGCCAATGGTCGACTGCAAAAGTGAACAGTGAACAGTGAACAGTGCGGGCTGCGTGCGCAGAGTCAGAGCAGGCGCCAGAAGGCACACCAGACAGTGAACAGTGACCGTCCGGTGGCCCACATGTCAGAAGCTCCAACGGTCGAACCCTAACGGTTGGGTGACGTGGCTGGCGCACCGGACAGTGTCTGGTGGCGCACCGGACTGTCCGGTGCGCCCGTCGATGACAGACTTCCCCAACGGCCATTTTGGTGGTTGGGGCTATAAAAACCCCCCAACCACCAACACTTCAAGGCATCCAAGTTTTCAGTCAACACATTCAATACAAGAGCTAGTGCATTCAATACAAGACATAAATAAAGTGAATCAAAATCTCTCCAAGTTCCAATTCCACTCAAAGCAATAGTGACTAGAAGAGAGAGTTTTGTTGTGTTCTTTTGAGCTCTTGCGCTTGGATTGCTTTTCTTCTTTCTCCATTCTTGTTCTCAATTCACTTGTAATCAAAGAAAGAGACACCAAGTTGTGGTGGTCCTTGTAGTGGACTAAGTGTCCCATTTGATTGAAGAGAAAAGCTCACTCGGTCTAGGTGACCGTTTGAGAGAGGGAAAGGGTTGAAAGAGACCCGGTCTTTGTGACCACCTCAACGGGGAGTAGGTTTGCAAGAACCGAACCTCGGTAAAACAATCACCGTGTCATCCGCTCTTATTTGTTCGTGATTCGTTTTCGCCCTCTCTTTCAGACTTGATTATATTTCTAACGCTAACCCCGGCTTGTAGTTGTGCTTAAAGTTTATAAATTTCAGATTTGCCTATTCACCCCCCCTCTAGGCGACTTTCAGGCTCCATGCACTTGCAACCTCCGCGCTTTTTTGGCCGACGAGCACGCGATCACGCCTCCCACTATTCAGTCGTGGTGGCTCCAGGTGCTTCTTGACCGCGTGTCTCCCTGATTGGCGAGTGTGCAAGGAAGGACCTCCCCTACCCTGGCTCCAAACAGAACCAGGGAATATGGTTGTGGGGGACAGATATCCCCTGGTCCACTAGAAGGCTAGAAGACCTCGCGAAAGGCCTTGGGCCCATTATTTCGCAAGGCCATCCCTTCGTGGGCCTAGGGAGGAATGTCTGGCAGAGTAGATCGACGCAAGATTGGATCAACTCGAGCCCAGGCGGCCCAATGGATTTAAGCATTATCCACGGCAGTGATCCGATTCTCCCGCGCTGCGCCCTCAGGCGTCGGAACTGAATGATGATAAGTCGGCAGAATCATAAGAAGATAAGCTCAGTTGGTTCACTATTACTTAGGCGCACGTTGTTATCATATCCGCATGTAACGCCCCACGGTCGAGTGTATAAGGCCTAGGGGGCACCCCCTCAAGCAACAACTCACTCATTATCTGTCTACTCAACTCTCTAGTATCCCTCATACTAGAGAACTCCCCTGTAACCTACCACATAAAAGATCCACACCAGGAAGTAGGGTGTTATGCCTTTCTAAGCGACCCGAACCTGTATAAAATCGTCCACTGTCTCTCGTGCACCTAGCACGAACCATCGAGCTACAGTCGGTAACACCGTCCTACTCCAAAAAGCACCTCGAGGGGCAACCTCGGGTGCGTGGTCGGACCCAAAACACCGACAGCTGGCGCGCCAGGTAGGGGGTGTGTCACTGATCCAAGCTAGCTCAATGGCCGTCACTTTCCAGCACAAGATCGCTCTCCACCTCGGATCCGTGTTCTACTTCAGAACCATCTCATCCGTGGCAGACGAAGAAGGAACTCTACATCTCATAGCAGATCTGCCGGAGAGAAAGCCTTCCTCGATAATCTCCAGGAAAGCCGGAGCGAAGTAGGAAATAGCGCAACCTCCAGCGCTCCGAGCAAAAACTACCACCTGCAAGCCAGGAGCGGAAAATTCATTCACCCAAAGAACCCCGTTGTCCACCTCATCCACAGAAGAGTGGACACGGATTACGAGGAAAAAAAGAAACAAGGACCCAACAAGCTGCCCTTTTGGAGCCTCCGCCCTCAAAGGAGAACAGAAAGAAGCTTGTCGTCACGACAACTCCGTTCTACCCTGACGTCCTCTTTATCGGGGGGAGAGTGGAATCATCCCCCATCTCCGACGACGAACCCACTGTGCCTGGGGAAGAACCGCCTCAACGGGAAGCTTGTCGACAAAGGAACCAACGCCGTAACGCCCGGTGACATCATGAAGCCGGAGAACGAGATCCGGCAGCCTGTGTCGCGAGATGAGATCTCGGAGGTGGGAGAAACTCCAGATGAACGAGTCTTTAGGGAGAGAAGGAATTCCCGCCGACGTGATCGTCGGCAAGCTCAAGAGCAAGCCGAGCAGGAGGTGAGACAGCGTCGAGAGAATCCTCTCTTTGGACGAAATCTGAACCCCGACTTCGCCCGAGCCATGAACACACCGAGCGAGGTCGGTGGAGTGTTGGCGCGGATAGCCGATGGCCTCCCCTGGACTCCAGACGCCGAGGGCTATCAGTGGCTGCTTACTCGGGCAGCCAACCACCTTCTGCCTCTCGCTCATCCTCCAAGTGATCTATGACACGCCATCAATAGTCAGCGGGATGCACGGAGCTCCATCAATGCTTCGCGTGAACGACGACATGAGAACAAGATTCGGCATCGAGAAGAGTATGATCGGGATCATGGCATCCCTGCGTGAAGTCAGGCCACTACGGTTGAGTCGGCAACAGCTTCAACTGGCGGCACGACCCGAGGACGGTCGAGGCAGCACATCGACAACTCCCCTCCTCAGGACCGACACCACAATCGTCGACAGGAGGATACGTGTGGAGTATCGGCGCTTACTCCACGTCTCAGGGCCATTCAGTGGCCCCCTAACTTCAAGGTCTCCAACGCCGACAAGTACGAGCCCAAGCAGGACCGCTGCGGCAACTGAAGATGTAATGACTGCATATTTGCCCATCGTCCTTGGGCAAGATGCGCTGCAATGGCTACGACACCTGCCTCGACACTGCATCGACGATTGGAGCGACTTCAGTCGGCGTTTTATCGCCAACTTCCAATCCCTCTCCGACAAGCCAGTGCAGCCATGGGACCTCAAATCCATCAGGCGCCGAGGACATGAGACTCTCCGGTCATACCTCAAAAGGTTTCAGACCATGAGAAATCGTATCCCCGAGGTTGAGGAAGCAGCAGTGATCGAGGACTTCTATCGGGGATCTAATGACTCGGCCTTCGTCTGAGCCATACTGCAAAAGGCGCCGACTACCTCCGAGCAACTATTCAGGGAAGCAGACCTCTACATCACCACCGATGAATGAGCTTAGGACCTCATCGGAGGAGCAAAGCCTGCACCGCCAGCACCACGACGCGACACGAACCAACAACCCGACAAGCGTTGGGAGAAGAGGCCTCGCGAAGAAGTCCACGTCGCCGGACCACTCGCCTCTCGTGCCCGAGGAGCACCCCGCGGAAGCGAACGTACATTGGACGACATCCTCGACGCCCAATGCCCATACCATAAAGACATGCGCCACACCCTCCAGAACTGCAGAGACTTCAAGCACTCCGTCGGGAACGGCCGATCTTTCCAACCTCTGCCACCTCCCCACCACGAGGAGGACCCGGAGAACCTCGACAACCTCAACAACAGGAAGGGGGAGGAGGCAGAGCATTCTCGCGCGTCGACGGAGAAGTCAACGTCATCTTTGGCGGACATAGGTTGCAAGAGAGCAAGAGGCAGCAGAAGCTCAACGACCGTCAGATACTGGTGGCGGCCACCGGCCCTCCCGCCCTGTATCGATGGTCCGAACACCCGATCACCTTCACTCGGGCGGATCAGTGGCTCAACTTCGATCACTCAGGCAAATACCCGCTCCTCGTCGATCTGGTGATCCGAGAGAGCAGGGTAAAGAAGGTTTTAGTGGACGGGGGAAGCAGCATCAACGTCACCTTCCCCCGGACACTTCAAGGCTTGGGAGTCACACTCAAAGAGCTCCACAAGTCAGACACTCCTTTCTTCGGCATTGTGTCGACTGAAGGAGAGTACCCACTTGGACACATCTACATGCCGGTCACCTTTGGAACTCCGAAAAACTACAGAACCGAGTTCCTAAGGTTCGAGGTAGCAAGCTTCGACTGCGGATACAACGCTATCATCGGCAGGCCGGGATTGGCGAAATTCATGGCCATTCCCCACTATACATACATGATATTGAAGATGCCAGGACCACAAGGAATCATCACCGTGCGTGCTGACTTCCAAGGCACCGCAGAATGCTTCCGAGTCACCATTCAGGCGGCACTCACCACCAAACCATCGACGACTTCTTCCGCGCAGGCGAACTCAAAGCCTGAGGAGGACCTCGCAGTACCTGCAAACGAAGCTCAAGTCGTGACCTCTATGCGGCCGACTGAGGAAACAAAAAGAATCAACCTCGGGTTCGCTGATGAACGCAAAACTGCCATCATCAGCTCCAGCTTGGATGACAAATAGGAAGGCACGCTCGTCTAGTTTCTGCAAGATAACCGAGATGTATTCACATGGCAACCTGCGGATATGCCGGGAGTCCCGAGAGAACTGGCCGAGCACAAACTGAAGGTCTATCCCCAGGCGAGGCCGATCCGACAAAAGTTGCGTCGTTTCACGCCCAACAAGAGAGAAGCCATCCGTGCCGAGCTAGCTCGCTTAGTCGCAGCAGGGTTCATTAGAGAAGTACTGCATCCTAAGTGGTTAGCAAATCCTGTTCTTGTACTAAAAAGAATAAAGTAGATTGGAGTATGTGCGTCGACTATACAGATCTCAACAAACACTGTCCGAAGGATCCCTTCGGACTTCCTAGAATAGATCAGATGGTGGATTCAACCGCCGGATGTTCTATACCGTCATTCTTAGATTGCTACTCAGGATACCATCAAATCAGCTTGGCAAAAGAAGACGAGGAAAAAACAACATTCATTACCCCGTTTGGAGCTTTATGCTATACCTCCATGTCGTTCGGCCTCAAGAACACGGGAGCGACTTACCAGAGAGCCATTCAAACATGCTTAGCTGATCACTGGGGCAAGCGGGTAGAAGCCTATGTTGATGATGTGGTGATCAAGATAGAAAACTCAGAAAATTTCATTGAAGATTTGCAACTGGTCTTCAACAGTCTGAGGCGATATCGGTGGAAGCTCAATCCAGAAAAATGTGTCTTTGGAGTGCCAGCAGGGAAGCTGCTCGGGTTCATTGTCATCCACCAAGGGATTGAAGCTAACCCAAAAAAAATTGAGGCTATCATGAGGATGGAAGCACCACGGTCACAGAAGAAAGTGCAAAGACTTACTGGATGCATGGTAGCTTTAAGCAGGTTCGTATCAATGTTAGGAGAAAAAGGCCTACCATTCTACAAATTGCTCAAGAAGGTGGATAAGTTCCAGTGGACCTCAGAAGCTCAGGAAGCCCTTGATGCACTGAAGAAGTTCCTGACCACGCCGCCAGTGCTGAAGTCGCCACGCCGAGCCACGCCAAACCAGCCGGCAGAAGATCTGCTATTGTACATCTCTTGCACGACTCACATGGTGAGCACCGTGTTGGTAGTCGAGCGAGCAAAGGAAGAACACACGTATCCAGTATAGCATCCCGTCTACTTCATCAGCGATGTTCTGGGGCCATCTAAGAAGAAGTATCATCAAGTTCAAAAACTGTTGTATGCAGTACTTCTAATTGCACGCAAGCTCCGTCACTACTTCGACGACCACAAAGTCATAGTAGTCACCGGGTTTCCAATAGGGGATTTTCTCCACAACAAAGAAGCTATTGGAAGAATAGCCAAGTGGGCCTGCGAGCTGGGAGCTCACGACATCGAGTTTCGGCCTCATACTGCAATAAAGACTCAAGCACTAGTTGACTTCGTATCAGAGTGGACTGAGCAACAAGTACCAGATAACCTGGAGACTGCAGAAGTATGGCGGATGTATTTCGATGGCTCGCTAAAGCTGCAGGGGGCAGGCGCAGGGATCCTCTTCATTGCACCTAGAGGTGAACAACTCAAATATGTTCTTCAGTTGTTATTCTCAGCATCCAATAATGCAGCAGAATATGAAGCTTTGATCCACGGATTGAACATTGTCATATCACTACGCATTAAGAGGTTGATGGTATACAAAGATTCACTGGTGGTCATAAGTCAGATAAATAAAGAATGAGATTGCTCGAATGACTCTATGGGCAAGTACTGCACAACCGTCCGAAAACTGGAAGACAAATTTAAAGGGCTGGAATTTCATCATGTGGAAAGAGATCGCAATGCGACGGCAGACACGTTGTCGAAACTAGGATCCAGTCGGACCTAGGTTCCACCTGGAATTTTCGTCCAAGAGGTACCACGCCCAAGCATTTCCTCAGATCAAGCAGAGGAGTGCAACGTTTTGAGCCAGCCAGAGTCAGACTCTAATGACTGGAGGGGGCCCATCATCAGATATATAAAGAATGAAGAGGAACCAGATGACAAAGCTGCAACAGAACGCATCGCAAGGCAGTCAGCCCACTACACCCTCATTGGGGATGCACTGTACAGAAGGGGCACAACAGGAGTCCTCATGAAGTGCATTCTTTCAGCTACTGGGAAGCAACTGTTAGATGAGATCCACATCGGACGGTGCGGGATACACGCAGCATCCAGGACTCTGGTTGGGAAGGTCTTCAAGTCTGGGTTCTACTGGCCGACAGCAAAGAGTGATGCAGCCGAGTTAGTCCAGAGGTGTGAAGCTTGCCAATTCTTATCAAAGCAGCAGCATTTACCAGCACAGCAACTGCAGACCATACCCATGACATGGCCATTTGCGTGTTGGGGATTGGACATGATTGGACCCTTCAAGAAAGCTTAGAGAGGATACACTCACGTGTTGGTCGCCATTGACAAATTCACCAAATGGATAGAATACAAACCCATTGCTTCTCTGACTTCAGCCAAGGCAGTGGAGTTCATACAAGATATAATATTCAGGTTTGGGATACCGAATAACATCATAACCGACCTTGGATCCAATTTCACTAGCTCTGAATTCTTTGATTTCTGCGAACAACGAAGCATCCAGATTAAATATGCATCAGTAGCACATCCAAGGGCTAACGGTCAGGTAGAAAGGGCTAATGGAATGATACTAGAAGCACTAAGGAAGAAAGTCTTCGACAAAAATGAAAAGTTTGCGGGAAAATGGATCAGAGAGTTGCCATATGTGGTTTGGAGCTTAAGAACTCAACCTAGTCGAGCTCTGCATGGAAATACTCCTTTCTTCATGGTCTATGGTTCGGAGGCAGTGCTACCTGCTGATCTCAGGTTTGGGGCACCAAGGTTGGTCTTCGAAAGCATAGCTGAAGCAGAGGCTACCAGATTAAAGGACATTGACGTATTGGAGGAAGAGCGATTGAATACAGTAATTCAGTCAGCTAGATACCAGCAAACCCTGAGGCGCTATCATGACAAGGCCATACGACATCGATCCTTTGTAGTGAGAGACTTGGTCCTTCGCCGAATTCTAACGGGGGAAGAACGACACAAATTGTCACCACTATGGGAAGGGCCATTTGTAGTAGCAGAGGTCACTCGGCCAGGATCATATAGACTTACTCAAATGGATGGCACGAAAATAGGGAATTCATGGAATATAGAGCATCTCAGGAAATTTTACCCTTAGCAAGATTTCAAAAGCTATCGGGGGAGCATTGTATTTTGTAATTGGTAAATACCTCATCAATAAAAGATTTCGTTCTCAAAGGCACTCGAACTGTTTATTATCAATCAGCACGCTTACTCGACTTAGGGTGACCACTATACCCTACTAACGGAGCAATCGTCTTAAGTCGGCAGTGACTTAAGACGGTTGTAATACCCACTTTGTAAGAAGAGTCTAAAAAGAGAAATTCTATTCCTTTATATATATATGTGTCATCTATATTTATCATCACATGTGAACACTTCATTTGAAAACAAATAATTAATAAAAATGTATACCACTAAATTATACATCATGCTGGATTTTATTTTGTGTGCATTTTGTGACAACATAAAATAATTTGAAGAAGAAATATATTAAACTCCCAAAATAGAATTTAGAAAAGAGAAAGGATATAAATAATATATATCTATAAATATTTCCAAATTTGGTACTTGTAAACTGCACAAATATGAATTATGAATAATGAGCCACAAGTTTTGAATTTAAGTTTGAATTCAAATTGAATATGGAAATAAAGAACAATAAGGAAATAAAAAAAGATTAAGGGGCTGTTTGGTGTGGCGCGTCTACCGCCACACCGTGCCTCACTTGCGGCGGTCAAATTGGCCGCCACAACTGCGGCAGCTAAAGTGTGGCAGACTGTGGCTCCTTAGACCATACACCAAACATGCCTTAAAAACACCACTGTTGGGCCCAGAAACCTCCAATTTGGCCCAGGACTCTCCCACCGCCGCGCTGGCCACTGTCTCACAGACAGGTGGGACCAACTGGTCGGCGTTTCACAGCCGCGAAGTGCACGACGCTGCGTGTATGACGTGCGGCCCCCACATGTCATATTTATCCCCGTCACCCTCGCGACCACCCGCCCACCTCCGCACCCGCCGGCTGGATTTACCGGGTCCACGCCGCGGATTCTGTTTGGGACCCCGAGCTATATGGGGGGAAGGATTGAGAGGATCCCGTCACGCTGCAGAGACACCATCGCGTTATCCCCTCGTTCACCACTTCCAGCCGCCAACAAAGAAGCCGGGTGAGGGAGAGAGAGCTGCCGCGGCTCGGAGTAGTGGAACCAGGCGCTCATCGCCGCCGCTTCCTCTGCGCCGTGGCTAGTGGTTTCGCCGGGGTGCAGGAAAGGTGCTGGTGGCCTCGGCGCGCTGGATTAGTGAACGGGGACCCCGGAATTGCTCGCCGTCGAGTACCGCCTCCGCAGCGTCGTAGTCGGGAATCTCCAGGCTGTCGTTCGTCGGTGAGTGTCTGTCTGCGAGTTCGGTTTCATCTTCTCTCTGCGTAGTTCGGTTTGGGTCAGGGCTTGGCGTGTGGGCTGGGAGAATCGCGGTCTGCATCAATGGCGCCGCCGTAGGGGCACGGCCACCGCTGTCACCCGGCCTCAGGGTTGAAGATGGAATGCGCGCCGTCCGATCAGGAATGTAGGGCCTGGATTAGATCGCGCTTACCGGGTGGCTATGGGAAGTCGAGGATCGTCTGATCGAGATCTCGCGGCCTAGAATAGATCGTGCAACATTAGATATCCGCCGTCGATCTCGAATCCGATGGTCAGCGTTACATACCGATTCGGCCGAGGATGTATCTAATCCTGGCGGTCGATTGGCGATCGGGCGATCAGGAGCGCTCGATACCCTTGGGTCGTGCATTTTTTCTAAAGAACCCTTGTGAATTCCAGAAATAAACCCGCCGTCCAGGGACCTTGTTCTCTGTGTCTGGGATATCTTGCGCATAGCCCCCTGCGCTTAATAGAAAATGAGGCCCAGTCCAGAATGGTATTTAACCCGAGAATTTAAATTATAAATTGATTTTTAATGTATAAATAATGGCTAGAACTTATAAAATTCATAGAAAATTCATTTTTAATTCAAATTAACCCATTTTAGTTTCTAAAATTTTGTAATTTTATTCTCTACCACTTAGAGTCTCTGTTTTGACATGAAAACATTAATAAAATTAATATCTCATTTAATCCTATTTTAAGCACATAAAACCTTTGTAAATTCATAACTTAAAATCTATAACTCTAAAATTTATGATTCCTGTTCCTAGGTTTTTATTTTTTAATGTGTAGATTATTACTATGTATTTTGTTTACATGTTTGGTGTGATGTTAATTTTCCCTATATACTGTGCTTGTTTATATTGTGGCGAGTAAAAGAACCTGTGACTGAGGATCCTGATGACAAGTAGATAGAAGTAGCTGAGCAGGAGCTCATTGAAGGCAAGTTGTGCCCTTGACCACTTTTATACCTAATAATGTTCTTTAATGTCACTTATTCATGCATAGGTTTAATTTTGATGGGACTCGATAGGTCACCCTAGATTATTTATCTCTTTACCTTGTTATCCCTGAATCACTTGGGTAGTTTTGCTATTGCTTTACATGGTTTTGGGATAATATTTTGTTATATCTATGTTCCAGTTATTTTGTTATTCTATTTATGTTCATGTCAAGATTATTAATGTTAATTGGAACATGGACCTTATCTTGAGAAACACGTGCCACCACAAGGGTTTAATGGGACGCCCTTGGCCAACTAACTAGTAAAGCTAGTGGAAGACTACCTTACCCGAAAGGGGCAAGGGCAATAGGGGATTGCATGCAAGGAGGTTCTCGGGTTGATTTTGCTGCGATGGCGGTCAGACGGGGGATTCTTGCAAGTGCTCTTCCCATAAACTGTAGCGGGTTTTCGGAAGCTAGTGGAACTTTGTAAAGGCCTCGTAGTGGATCCCTAGCCATTCACCTCGGTAGTGTCTAAGGGTCTAGCTAACCCTGGCGACATGGGATACACGACTTGTGGGTACAGGGTACAACCTCTGTAGAGTGTAAAACTGGTATACTAGCCATGCTCGCGGTCATGAGAAGCTCAGGACTCTCCGATGATTAATTTATGGAACATAAATTTAATTTTATCATTTTCATATGAATGGGATTATTTATTTATTTTGTTCTATCATTTTTATTAAGGTTTGGTATTTACTTACATTTAGTAACTGCTAATAAAATTTTGACCAACTACTTAAAAGCATTGCTCAGCTTTAACCCCTGTTGTTGATTAGCCTTACACATCACATGAACTCTCACCTTTGGTGAGTTCATGCTACTAGTTCCCCACAACTTGTTGAGCTATGATCATGTGTGAGCTCACCCTTGCTGTCTCACACCCCCCACAGGAGAAGAATAAGTGGTTCAGGAGGAGCCACAAAGCGAAGAGTTTGATCTGATCTAGGTGGCGTTTCTCAGTTGACTTCTGCGCCAAGGACGATCCTTAGTTCATTTTATATTTATCTTTTATTTTGTAATAAGACTTCCGCTATGTAATAAGAACTCTGATGATATTGTGACATTTATCTCTATACACTCTGTTATTACATATGTTGTCTTCTTGGCGCATGTATGAGATGCACCCGGCTTTGTCCCTTAAAGCCCGGGTGTGACAGAAGTGGTATCGGAGGAAATGTTGACTGTAGGATGAGACCTAGATAGAAATGGACAAAACCCTTCACTACTTACCTTACTCTGATTCATTCTATACTTATCTCATCTTGATCTTGTCTCACCTTTTGCTTTTCTACTGTGATTACTCTCATCTTTTCTACTCTAAGCCAAGATGGATTTCACACCTTGGAATTCTACCACTATGATCTTTTTAAGAGATAGGGAACCTAAGACAAAATTAAAACTATTTTCTCTATTTAAAATGTTGGTTGATTGTTTTGATGATAAATGCCTGATTTGCTTCTTTGATTGATTGAATTATTATAGATGGACATCTTAGAATGTACCACCATAAGGTATTGAGTTAGCTTTAGTAGGTAAAACATTAATCTGCTTAGTTAATAAATCTCCCAATGTAACATGATTCGTAACTACCTGCCTTGTCTACTATTCTCTCTTACCATATGTATCTAACTCAGATGGTCAATACCAGGCGGGTGGTGGAATTGATCTACCTCCCAGACGACACACTAGGAGGATATTTAGACAACCCCAGCTACAACCAGCAGAGATGGATCCTCCACCACTGCCTCCACCAGCAGGAGTTGACCCACTAGTTGCAGCTCAGATGAGGATGATGCAACAAATGGCGGACACTATGGCAGATATGCGTGCTCAGATGCAGCAGGAATGCCAGGAGATGCGCTAAGAGCGGGAGGATATACATCAAGAGTTGCGCCAAGAACGAGAAGAGATACGCCAGGAAAGGAGGGCGCATTAGTAACAACAACAACAATAGCAACATCAGCAAGCACCACTGCCTCCACCACCACCACCAGTTCCACCCCCGAGATATATAAGCACTGAGAGTTCATGAGTCATAAGCCACCGACATTTGCAAGCTCTCCCGATCCACTGGACGCAGATGATTGGCTAAAGTCCGTAGAGAAGATGTTGAACATTGCTCAGTGCACTGACCGGGAGAAGGTTTTATATGCTTCTGGCCATCTGACAGGTCCTACTGCTGATTGGTGGGATTCATATACTACTGCCCACGATGCTGCTGACACTATCACATGGGCGGAGTTCACAACGCAGTTCAGAACCATCATATACTAGCTGGATTGATGAAGATTAAGAAGAAGGAATTTCTATCGCTGAAGCAAGGAAGCATGTCAGTCAGCGAGTACCGCGACAAGTTTATCCAGCTATCCAGATATGCACCTGATGAAGTTGCTAAAGATGAGAGGAAACAGGAGCATTTTATTGAAGGACTTAATGGACCCCTACAGTATGCTCTAGTGGCACATACGTTCCCATCATTTTAGAGGCTACTTGATAAGGCTCTAGCTATTGAACACAAGCGTGTTTAGTTAGGAGATTTGAAGAGAAAGGCTATATCTCAAGGACAGGGAAGCAACAGTGTTCGTCCACGCTATAGTTCACCCTAGGGTACACCAGTTCGCACTGGCGGAGGCCAGCGCCTAGTTCAGCAATCACCTCAGAGGACTCCATCGCCTCGTCAGGCTACCCCCACTGGCACCCCGACAAAGTTTTCAGGGCAGAGTGCAGGCACTACTTGCTACAAGTGTGGGAAGATTGGACATTATGCAAATGTTTGCCCATAGAGGATTGCTACTACTCCAGTTCAGAATAAGCAGCAGACTCCAGGATCTGGCAAGGGATTCTCTATTGCCAGGGTTAATCAAGTCAGCGTTGATGCTACTCCTGATGGTGCGGACATCGTACTTGGTATGTTTTACGTTAATGCAATTCCTGCAACCATATTATTTGATTCTGGTGCTACACATTCATTTATGTCTGCTCATATGCCAACACAAATGAGATACCACTGCTAAATATGAGAAAACCAATGATAGTAATTACACCTAAAGGGCCTGTTGAGGCAAATCAAATGACACATAGATTGACATTAACAATTATGGGAAGAGAATTTGGAGCTACTGCTATAATATTAGAGGCAAACAATATAGATCTGATCCTTGGCATGTCATGGTTAAGAAAGGCAAAATCCATTATAGCATGTGGTAGAGGTACCGTAGAACTCACTACCCCTAAAGGAGAAAGATTTCAAGTTAATATTGCAGTAACCACCTCATCCAAACGTGCAATGTTCTTTATACCAGAGGAGTTTGTTGGTGACAACATCCGTGTGGTTAGGGATTTTCCGGATGTCTTTCTAGAGGAGTTACCAGGGATGCCACCAGATAGGGAAGTTGAATTTGTTATTGATCTCTTACCTGGGACTGCCCCTATTTCTAAATGGCCATACAGGATGTCCGTAGAGGAGTTGAAGGAACTTAAGAAGCAGTTAACTGAGTTACAAGAGGCTGGGTACATTCGTCTGAGTTCCTCACCTTGGGGAGCACCGGTACTGTTTGTACAGAAGAAGGATGGATCACAATGGATGTGTGTGGATTATAGATCTTGTTTGGGGTCTACTTCGTCGCCGAAGGTCCTGTAAGAAGAAACACCTTCGGAAGATCAACATAGAAGCAAAGTTGAAGCTACCATCCGGGGAGCTTCGACATAGTGACATGCCTTGATACGAAGGGTGGCACTGACTTAAAGATGAAAAGACCGATTGGCCCATGATAATCTGTGTCATGATTGTAATTAGTTATAAAGGACATGAATGTAAATCCACACATGCTGCGTCCTGTGCCTATAAATAGATGAACAGTATCCATGTACTGTTCATGCTGATTTGTACTTGCTCGTGCATTACGCTTGTACTATTTCCTTCTGCCAAGCCGAAGGTAAAAATGTAATTCCATATTATTTTTATTCATCCACGATATAATAAAGTTGAATTAATAATGTTATATAATTATTCATGTTGCTTTCTATGTCTTACATGCTTCTTCTTTCATTAATGTATACTACAATCATGAAGGCAAGTCCTTCATGACCTTCGTCTGAAGATCATTATGCCCTAAAGGAGATAATGCTTTGAAGGACGAAGGGCCTTAACCTTTAACGTTTTGTGTTGCCTTGTTCTTAATTTGTAGCAATTGAGAACAAGTCCCCAACATTGGCGCCCACCTCCGGTGAACTCACTTCCACTCTTGAGCTGATGGCTTCGTTCAACAACCAAGTCGTAGCACCTTCAGCTACGAAGCTGGTGCTCCCGATAACAGGCGGCTCAAGTTGAGAGCCGGCTAACAAGAAGCAGAAGAAGGAAGCACAGAGAAGGGTGTAGCATGTTGGGGTGCAGGGACCCTTCATCAAGTCAAAATGGTCCCACATCCCAATCACCTTCTCCCAGGAGGACCTTCAGCTCAAAGATTACCCTCACAATGATGCTATGGTCATATCTTGTGTCATCAAGGGATTTTTGGTCCATAATGTTCTGGTTGATACAGGCAGTGCAGCGGATATCATATTTGCTAAGGCCTTCAGACAGATGCAAGAGCCAGAAGACAAGATTTATGATGCTACACACCCTCTTTGTGGCTTCGGAGGAAGGCAGATTGTAGCACTCGGCAAAATCACGATGCCAGTGACCTTCGGCTTCGTCCACAATACAAGGACTAAACAAGTTGTCTTTGACATTGTTGACATGGAGTACCCTTATAATGCAATCATTGGTCGAGGGACATTGAATGCCTTTGAAGCAATACTTCATCCAGCATATCTATGCATGAAGATACCTTCGGAACAAGGGCCCATTGCTGTTCATGGGAGTCAAGAAGCTGCTAGAAAAGCCGAAGGAAATTGGACAGACTCAAAAGCAATTCACAATATAGATGGAGCCGAAGTCTGTGAGCAGTACAAATACAAAAGAGAGAAGGCTGCTTCGGCGGATCAGCCGAAGCCTATGCTTCTATGTGAAGACATAGTAGACCAAAAAGTACTACTGGGGTCTCAGCTATCTGAAGAGCAAGAGAAAACTTTGATAAGATTTTTATTCAACAACAAAGATGTCTTTGCTTGGTCAGCCAATGATCTCTGCGGTGTCAACAGAGATGTCATTGAACATTCACTCAATGTGGACCCATCTTTCAGGCCAAGAAAGCAGAGGCTTCGGAAAATGTCTGATGATAAAGCCGAAGGTGCTCGGAATGAAGTGAAAAGGCTTCTCAGTGCTAGTGTTATTAGAGAGGTAAAATACCCAGAGTGGTTAGCCAATACTGTCATGGTGGCAAATGGAGAATGTGCATTGTCTTCACAGATCTTAACAAGGCATGTCCAAAAGATGAATTCCTGTTACCAAGAATAGACTCTCTTGTAGATGTAGCAGCTTCTTCAGAGTTCATGAGTCTATTGGATTGTTATTCAGGCTATCATCAAATCTGGATGAAGAAGGAAGATGAGCCGAAGACTAGCTTCATAACTCCCAGTGGCACCTATTGCTATCTTTGGATGCCTGAGGGGCTCAAGAATGCTGGAGGAAGCTTCAGCAGAATGACAGCCAAGGTCCTTCATTCCTAGATAGGCATAAATGTGCTGACCTATGTTGATGATATCATAGTGAAAAGCATGAAGCAAGAAAATCACATTGCTAATTTGCAAGAAACATTTGCCAATTTTAGGCAAGCTGGCCTGAAATTAAATCCAGAAAAATGTGTTTTTGGAGTGAAGAAAGGTAAGTTCCTTGGCTGTCTGGTATCAACGAAAGGAATTGAAGCTAACCCAAGTAAGATCGAAGCTATCCTTCGGATGGAGCCACCAAGCACGAAGAAAGGGGCTCAACGGCTGGCAGGAAGGCTAACATCATTAAACAGATTCATATCCAGATCAGCAGAAAAAAATTTGCCATTTTTTGAAATACTGAAGTCAGCCAAAGTCTTTCAATGGGGCCCGACACAACAAAAAGCTTTTGAAGAGTTAAAACAATATTTGATTGACTTAACAACATTAACTCCACCCGCGCTAGGGGCTCCATTGCTCTTATATGTGGCAGCTTTGTATTCTACAGTGAGTGCAGCACTGGTACAGGAGAAGCTAGATGGTCAGGCTAAAAAGCAAGCTCTAGTATACTTCGTCTCTGAAGTATTAAGTCCATCAAAGAAAAATTACACAGAATTGGAGACGGTATTATATGCTGTGTTAATGGCCTCCAGAAAGCTTCGGCATTATTTTCAAGCATACCACATAATTGTTCCTTCGTCACAACCTCTAAAGGACATTATGAGGAACAGAGAGGCTACTGGAAGAATTGGAAAATGGGTTGCAGAGCTTAATGAATTCACCATTGATTATGTGCATAGATCTTCAATTCAGTCCCAGGCGTTAGCAGACTTCATCGCCGATTGGACGCCAGGGGCTCAGGAAGAAGAGATAAATAAAGATGCTGAAGCTTGGACAGTGTTCTGCGATGGTTCTTGCGGGACCTTCGGCGCAGGAGCAGCTGCTGTTCTAGTAGCACCTTCGAAAGTCAGAACATGTTATGCAGCCAAGCTAGACTTTAGTTGTACAAATAATATTGCCGAATACGAAGCACTCTTGTTGGGGCTTCGAAAGTTAAGGGCAATGGGAATAAGAAGGGCTATTCTAAAAACTGATTCTCAAGTCATTTCTGGCCATGTAGATAAAAGTAGCAAGGCAAGAGATCCGAAACTTGAAAAATATCTGAATACAGTTCGAAGGTTGGAGGCTTCTTTCGAAGGTTTCTCTGTCAAGAACATTCCAAGAGGCGAAAATAAGCATGCAGATCTGTTAGCCAAATCAGCGGCTCAGGGGCTCCCTCTACCTTCGGAAGTATTTTTTGAAACAATAAAGGCACCTTCGGTTGAACTCATGGAGAGAGCAGTGCTCGCCATCTCTCTAGTACATAGTGAAGATTGGAGGACTGAAATCATATCTTTCCTCCAGGGTAACTGCCTCTCGGACGACGAAGTTTATAATAAAAGAATGGAAGCAAGAACAAGACCATATATCATAATAGAAGGCGAATTATACAAACATGGAGTTTGCTCCCCCCCTTCTCAAGTGTTTATCCAGAACCGAAGGTATAGAACTAATGAAGGAGATACATGCAGGATTGTGTGGATCTCATATTGGGTCTAGGTCTTTGCTGGGAAAGGTTTTTAGACAGGGATTTTATTGGCCGAAGGTAGCTTCGGATGCAGCAGATCTGGTCCAAAAGTGTGAAAATTGTCAAAAATGTGCAAGGGACCAAAAACAACCTTCGTCATTGACTCAGTTAATATAACCAACCTGGCCATTGCAAAGATGGGGTCTGGACTTGTTAGGCCCGCTTCCACCAGCATAAGGTAATTTGAAATATGTCGTGGTGGTTGTAGAATATTTTTCTAAGTGGATTAAAGCAAAGCCTTTGGCTACAATAACTTCGGTTACAGTCCAGAAATTCTTTTGGCAAAATATCATTTGTCGCTTCGGCGTGTCGAAGGCTATAACTGTGGACAATGGAACACAGTTTGATACCAAAACTTTCAAAGATTTATGCGACCAGATTGGCACGAAGATTCATTTTGCATTAGTCAGGCACCCGGAGTCAAACGGGCTGGTCGAAAGAGCAAATGGTATTATAATGACGGGAATAATTAAGTTAATCTTCAATCAACCTAGAGGAAAGTGGCTAGAAGAGTTGATTAAAGTGGTGTGGAGCCACAATACAACTATATCAAGGTCAACAGGTTTTACACCATTCAAGTTATTGTTTGGTGACGAAGCTATAACCCAAGAAGAAGCTAAGGCAGGGTCAATTAGAACAGTAGCTTCGGCAGAGGACGAAGCTGATTATTCTATGGCAAAAGATGCTATAGTAGGGACCAGACTTCAGGTTGTGGAGAATATCAATAAATATCAAGCTGAAACAATAAAATGGCATGACAGAAAAATACGGCTGAAAAACATTAAGCCAAGGCATTTGGTACTTCGGAGAGTGGACAATCCAGACACAGTAGGCAAGCTACAGTTGAAGTGGGAAGGACCCTTTCTGGTGGTATCTTCGTCAAGACCCGGTTCTTACAGATTGAAGGATATGGACGGCAACGACATTCCTAGATCTTGGAATGCGGATGAGCTTCGACGATATTATGTGTAACTTGATGTAATCTTTTTCATTTTTCCTATGGCACCCTTTTCCTTTCCAAAGGGGGAGAAAGGTTTTTAATGGGGCCATAGTTTGTAATTTTTCCTTTCTTATCCAGCTCTACGAGAGCAAAATCCCCCAAAAATATGTAAAATGTAAAATCTGAGCATGCACCATCGAGTGCAGAAAAGAAAAAAACAGGGAGAAGCTCGAAAGTCGTCCCTAAGGGGATGCAGAGCACGACGAAGCTACAAAAAGTCATTCCTAAGGGAGCGCAGCGTAAGTTTTCTGCTCAAAAGTTGTTCCTAAGGAAATGCAGAGCCAAATACCGCCGAAATATAAGGCGAAGAAGTTCAAAAGACGTTACTAAGGGAATGCAGAACTTACACCGAAAAGTCAACGGTGATATCGCCGAAATAGAAGGCGAAGAAGTTCAAAAGATGTTCCTAAGGGGATGCAGAACTTACACCGAAAAATAAGCGGTGCAGCCGAAAAATAAACGGCAAAGAGATTTCAGTCATTCCTAAGGGAATGAGGAGTTTTGATATGGCTTCGTAAGCGTGTGTCTGGACATTCATTTGCACAATACATCACATCATTCATTGCATTCATATACATTCATTTAGACATACATAGGATCATCATCATATCATACAGATACAGACAGTTGCTTCGGCTCTAATGATAAGGCTTCGGCAAAAGGAAAGGAAGCAGATTTATGCTTCATTGTGTACGAAAAGAAGGGAAGGTGTTTTTTGCCTTCGACTCAAAAAATACATGTTTTGTCCACATCAAAGCAGTTCATACGTGGACGGAAAGGTAAAAATATATTACAAGGTATGGACAAATTTACATAGTAGTATCTGATTCTTAAATTACAATATTCTTTACAAGGATAATCCAAGAGTTTCTCTAGAGTTTTTTCACAGCAATGTCTTCGGCTTCATCACCATCCGCTAAGCTTCGGACCATCCGTCAAGCTTCGGATCATTGCTCCTCGGCTTCGTCATCCTATACATAACAAAGTGTTATAAGGTAAATTCAAGTTTCAAGGAAAAGGTAAGCACAAGGTATGAGTTTATTACCGGCTTAAGGTGACTTCGAGCTTCGTCACCAGCCAAGCTTCGTCCACCCTTCGCCCAAATTTGAGTTACGAATCTGTTCCCAATGCTTCGGGCCAGGCCAGGATGCCATTCAAGTCCGCTGGTGATAAGCTGATGTTCGGTCTGTTTACAATATTCTCGTGCGTGCAACCAGCCTTCATAAAAGCAATAGCTGTGCCACGAGAAGCTAGCAGAGCGCAGAAGTCACCATGCCCAGCTATGATTTCATCAAGAGCATCAACTTTGCCTTCAATATGATCGAAGATGCCTGGCAGGTCTTCAGCTGAAGGTTTAAACTTTTTAGAACTGGCTCCAACTGAGTTGAAGACCTGCTTCAGTCGTTGCACGCAACGGTTGCCGAAATTCAGACATTTATCTTGAAGTTCCTTCAATGACTTTTGCAAGATCGAACTCTTTGTAGCTTCAAGCTTTGCCTCAAAATCCTTCTTCTCTTGTTCGAAGCTTTTTGATTTCATGGAGAGTTCACTGTTTAATCTAGCAATCTTGGCTTGGGCTTCTGCCAGCGAACCCTCCATTGTTTGAAGCACGAAATCCTTCTTCTTCAGAGCAGCTTCATGATCTTTAATTTTGCCCTCTAAGCCCTCAATTATAATATCGTTTTTCTTGTCCTCGAGGTCTTGTTGCATCCTTAAGGTTTTACTTAGCAGTAGACTGAAAAATAACCTTCATCAGAAGTAATCTTCATCTCGAAAACAATAATAAAGTTAAGGTAAGAGCTTTACCTTAAAATTAGAATAAAACAAGCTACCGGCGATATGTTGCCACCGGTATCTACTGAGCTCGGCCTCAAGCTTCGGAAAGCCAACACTCTTCGATAGAGTGCTGACAACCTTCGCTCCAGTCCAGTCCCGGAGGCATCCTAAGCTCTCTTCGTCAACCCCACCGAAGAGCAGTGCTCCTGGCTGGTAGCCGCAAGATATAGCATAATCTCTTAGTTCTTCTTTTTCAGCCTTGGATAACTCCTGACCAATCATATTTCGAAAATTGAAGTCCCCTTCCTCCGAAATATCTTCGGTAATCTTCTTCTCTTTGTTAAACACCTTCTCCCCTTTTCCAGACATTATGGCCAGGGTTGCCTCGGTAGTTGCAACAGTTTCTTCCGTGGCCATATCCAAAATCATCTTAACAATATCAGAAAATACGCCCTCAAGATTTGTAGCTTCAGCCGCCACAGCTTCGGCAGTTGTAGCTTTGGTTGGAGCAGCTTCGGCAGCTGGTATTTTTGACGCTGAAGCCGACGGTGGCATTTCTTCAATAGCATCAATAACAGTAATAATCCTTCGCCTTTTCTCAGTAGGTTTCTTGATTGCCACAGGCTCCTCCTTCTTTTGTAAAAGCTTCATCAGTTGTGGCCCTAGTGGACTTAGCTTGAGAGGTAAAGATTTAGTCATTACCTTTAAGATTTCCTCCACGTCAGTAGCAGGAGGCGCTGAAGGAATTTCTTCCTCTATATCAGTTGTTTTTTGCTTCGCAGCTGCAACTTTTCTTTTCTTCGGAACAACCACCTTCGGCTCAGGGCTGGATTTTTTCTTTTTCAGAGCTTTCTCATCTTCTACCATTCTAGCAGCTTGCCTCTTCATAACACTAACAACTCTTTTTCGCTTTGGCCCTTCGGCACCCTTGCTTAACCGTTCATAATCAGGGTATTAAAATTTCAGGGCATCCATTACTCGGTTCAGCCTTCGTTTCGGTTGGGTGCCGAAGGCCGTGGTCATTAATTGATCTTCTTTCTTAGTATAGTTGCCCAAAATTTCATTGCACATAGCTTCAATTATTTCTAACCATTCTTGGCAAGGCTCTTTGAAATGTTTCTTGAACTTGAAGTGATAGGGCAGTCGAACAAGTTCATTCTTTTTCTTTTCTCCTTTAAGCTTCGGCATATTCCATTCTTTCAACATCGGAAATACTCTATTGGCTAAGTATTCCTGCACCAAATCTCTAGTACCAATATGCTCAGACACAACTCGGAATTCGTCCACAGCTTCTCGGCATGGTGACCCTTAGCTTGCAGCATGTCGCACAAGGGCCTAGTTAACCCAAAGGTTAGGTCCAGTGGGCTCTGAACTATCTTCTCCTTCTTCTCATCAACCTTAACATAGAACCACTCATTCTTCCAACCGGTTGGCCATTTGGTACGATAGCTGATCACCAGAGTCTTTATATCTTTGTGGTAGGCAAAGTTGTAACAGCCAAAATTCTTGTGTAACCCATCTTCTCTAGCCTTCGTCTGATAATGAAGCTCGTGCACCCGGTAGAAAGCTTCGACAAGCGGGTCCACTCCTTGGCTTTGGAGAGCCCAGATAAAGATGTTGAGCCTAACGATGGCGTTAGGAGTCAGCTGATGAAGATAAATTTCAAAATCTTCCAAAACATCCCCAATCATTTCATGCAAAGGAAACCTCAATCCTGATTTGAAGAAACTTCTAAAAACTACCACCTCATCACTTTCTGGCTTCGGAGTGGTTTCTTCCCCGCCAAAATGAATCAGCTTCTTCTTGGCTTCCCCGAAGTAGCCTAGCTTTATCATCAAGGGCATATCAGCCTCAGAGACAGTAGACTTTCCAAAGTCCAAGTGGCTAGGCTTGGATGGCATGACAGTGTTATAATCTATCTCTTCCTCATCAGCATCACCCTCTTCAATGTCAGCCTGCTCAGCTTCGGTAGCAGGTGCGCCTTCGTCAGAAGCACTCTCTGTTACAAATAGTCCCGATTGCCTCATTACTTCGGAGATTGGGGCAGTCTCGGCAGCTTCGGCCTCCTCTCAGTCGCGTGTAACTCTAGCAGTTGAACGCACTCTGGCCATTTGATACTGAATTTCTTACGGTTCTGATGAAGTTGATGATTTTTTGCAATTTTGCCGAAGCTAAAACAAGACGATGCTCTGATTGAGAATACGATGAATAAGCTTTGGCTATGGTCAAATTTTTCAGTAGCATAACAGTGCAATAGTAACAAATGATATGGTAACTTTACATCTACCCGTCTGTTTATATAGTGCTGCAGGTGGGAAGGTGAATCGTCAAGTCGCTCGCACCCGCTGAACAGTCGCCCGCACCCACTGAATGGTGGACCACAGTGCGCGAGAAGGTGAATCACCAGATCGCGTATACCCGTCGTATGGTGGGACTACCTAGCACTCGGAATATTTAATCATTTCTCGACAACGAGCTCAGGGAAGGTGTTTTTCAGACCTTCGGCATTCCAAAGCCTAAGAGAATT
This sequence comes from Zea mays, assembly GCF_902167145.1. Lineage (NCBI taxonomy): Eukaryota > Viridiplantae > Streptophyta > Magnoliopsida > Poales > Poaceae > Zea > Zea mays. The sequence continues at coordinate 135,661,766 of NC_050104.1, forward strand.
TTTCACGGGTCGAGCTCGTTACAAAAAACGATCTGGCACCGTGAAGGGGCTACTTTTGGGGGTCTACTTCGTCGCCGAAGGTCCTGTAAGAAGAAACACCTCCGTCAGATCAACATAGAAGCAAAGCCGAAGTTACCATCCGGGGAGCTTCGGCATAGTGACACGCCTTGATACGAAGGGTGGCACCGACTTAAAGATGAAAAGACCGATTGGCCCATGAAATTCTGTGTCATGATTGTAATCAGTTATAAAGGACATGAATGTAAATCCACACAGGCTGCGTCCTGTGCCTATAAATAGATGAACAGTATCCATGTACTGTTCATGCTGATTTGTACTCGCTCGTGCATTACGCTTGTATTATTTCCTTCTACCAAGCCGAAGGTACAAATGTAATTCCATATTATTTTTATTCATCCACGATATAATAAAGTTGAATTAATAATGTTATATAATTATTCATGTTGCTTTCTATGTCTTACATGCTTCTTCTTTCATTAATGTATACTGCAATCATGAAGGTAAGTCCTTCATGACCTTCGTCTGAAGATCATTATGCCCTAAGGGAGATAATGCTTCGAAGGATGAAGGGCCTGAACCTTTAACGTTTTGTGTTGCCTTGTTCTTAATTTGTAGAAATTGAAAACAAGTCCCCAACATATCTCTTAATGATGTCACTGTGAAGAACAAGTATCTGTTACCCCATATTGAGGATTTGTTTGATCAGATGAGAGGTGCAAGGGTAATCTCGAAGATTGATCTCCGACCGGGATACCATCAGATGAAGATTAGACCATCAGATATTCCCAAGATAGCTTTCTCGACTCGATATGGATTATATGAGTTCACTGTGATGTCGTTTGGATTAACCAATGCACCATCTTATTTTATGAATAAGGTGTTTATGGAGTATTTGGATAGATTCGTCGTGGTATTCATCGACGATATTCTTATCTATTCCAAGAGTGATAGTGATCATGAGGAACATCTAAGATTGGTGCTACAGAAGCTATGAGATAATCAACTCTACGCCAAGTTTAGCAAGTGCGAGTTTTGGATTGGTGAGGTGCCATTCCTTGGACATATCATTTCGAATGGCGGAATATCCATGGATCCTGCTAAGGTCAATGAGATAATGGAGTGGAGCGTACCCACTACAGTTACGAAGATTCAGAGTTTCTTGGGACTCGCAGGATATTTTCGGAGATTTATTGAAGGATTTTCTAAGATCGCTAAGCCTATGACCTCACTTCTGGAGAAAGGAAGAGAGTTTAAGTGGGACGAAAAGTGCCAAGATAGTTTTGATCAATTGAAGAAGAGATTGATGTCGCCAACAGTGTTGGTTATTCCGGACCTGCAGAAGGGATTTGATATTTATTGTGATGCATGTGGCCAAGGCTTGGGATGTGTGCTCATGCAAGAAGGACATGTGATTGCCTACACGTCTTGTTAGTTATGGAAACATGAATTGAACTACCCCACTCATGACTTAGAACTGGCAGCCGTTGTGCATGCGCTTAAGATTTGGAGACATTATATTATGGGGACCAAGTGCCAAGTGTACATGGATCATAAGAGTTTGAAGTATATATTCACTCAGAAGGATCTCAACCTTAGGCAACGCCGTTGGTTGGAGCTTATTAGGGATTATGATTTGGAGATTCACTATCACCCGGGCAAGGCAAATTTGGTTGCAGATGCCTTGAGTCGAAAGGAGCATGTTCATTTAGCTGTTGTTGCCCAGCTACCCGATGAGATTGTTGAGGATTTCAGAAGACTTAACCTGGGGATAGTTGCTCACAATGAAGGAGTTACTATTGATGTGGAACCTACTTTGGAGCAAGAAATCCGCAAAGGACAAATTGGTGATGCTAAAATACAAGAGATTAAGGATCTGATTACTGAAGGTCGAGTTCCAGAATTCACAGAAGATGAGCAAGGCACCATATGGTTCAAGGACAGGATATGTGTTCCTGATATTGAAAGCCTTCGTGAGACTATTTTAAAGGAGGCCCATGACTCGGATTATTCTATTCATCCTGGGAGCACCAAGATGTATCAGGATTTGAAGCAAAAATATTGGTGGTATGGATTGAAGAGAGATGTGGCTGCACATGCGAAAGGGAATTAGGCTTACACCTAGTTCCTAAATAATTTTGGTGGTTGAATTGCCCAACACAAATAATTGGACTAACTAGTTTGCTCTAGTGTATAAGTTATACAGGTGCCAAAGGTTCACACTTAGCCAATAAAAAGACAAAGTATTGGGTTCAACAAAAGAGCAAAGGGACAACCGAAGGCACCTCTGGTCTGGCGCACCGGACTGTCCGGTGCACCACCTGACATGTCCGGTGCACAAGAGGACTCCAGCGCAAACTTGTCGCCTTCGGGAATTTCCAGAGGCAACTCCACTATAATTCACCGGACTGTCCAGTGTACACCGGACAGTGTCCGGTGCTCCAAGGAAGAGTGGCCTCAGGAACTCGCCAGCTTCGGGAAACTGCAACGGCTGCTCCGCTATAATTCACCGGACATGTCCGGTGTAACAACGGGGCAACGGCTATTTCGGCGCCAACGGCTACCTGCAGCGCATTAATTGCGCGCCAGCGCGCGCAGAAGTCAGGCGTGCCCATTCTGGCGCACCGGACACTCTACAGTAGATGTCTGGTGCGACATCGGACATCCAGGCGGGCCCTGAAGTCAGAGCTCCAACGGTCAGAACCCAACGGCTTTGGTGACGTGGCTGGTGCACCGGACATGTCCGGTGCACCATACGACAGACAACCTCCACCAACGGTCATGTTTGGTGGTTGGGGCTATAAATACCCCAACCACCCCACCATTCATTGCATCCAAGTTTTCCACTTCTCAACCACTTACAAGAGCTAGGCATTCAATTCTAGACACACCAAAGAGATCAAATCCTCTCCAATTTCACACAAGGCTTTAGTGATTAGCGAGAGAGAGATTTGTCGTGTTCTTTTGAGCTCTTGAGCTTGGATTGCTTCTTTTCTTTCTCACTTGTTCTTGTGATCAAAACTCCATTGTAATCAAGGCAAGAGGCACCAATTGTGTGGTGGCCCTTGCGGGGAAGTTTTGTTCCCGGTTTTGATTTGAGAAGAGAAGCTCACTCGGTCTGAGGGACCGTTTGAGAGAGGGAAGGGTTGAAAGAGACCCGGCCTTTGTGGCCTCCTCAACGGGGAGTAGGTTTGAGAGAACCGAACCTCGGTAAAACAAATCCACGTGTCTCACTTCATTATTCGCTTGCGATTTGTTTTCACGCCCTCTCTCGGACTCATCTTTATTTCTAACGCTAACTCGGCTTGTAGTTGTGTTTATATTTGTAAATTTCAGTTTCACCCTATTCACCCCCCTCTAGGCGACTATCAATTGGTATCAGAGACCGGTGCTTCATTAGAGCCTAACCGCTCGAAGTGATGTCGGGAGATCACGCCAAGAAGGAGATGGAGACCGGCGAAAAGCCCACTACAAGCCACGGGAGCACTTCATCGGAAGAGTCCCGCACCAAGAGGAAGGAGAAGAAGAAGGACTCCTCCAAAGGGAAGGAGAAGAAATCTTCTTCACACCACAAAGAGAAGAAGGAAAAATCTTCTTCCCACAAGCCGCATCGGAGTGGGGACAAGAAAAAGAGGATGAGGAAGGTGGTCTACTACGAGACTGATTCTTCATCGGCATCCACCTCCGGCTCCGACACGGCGTCCGTCACTTCTAAGCGCCAAGAGCGTAAGAAGTATAGTAAGATTCCCCTACGCTACCCTCGCATTTCTAAACATACACCTTTACTTTCCGTCCCATTAGGCAAACCACCAACTTTTGATGGTGAAGATTACGCTAGGTGGAGTGATTTAATGCGATTTCATCTAACCTCACTCCACAAAAGTATATGGGATGTTGTTGAGTTTGGTGCACAGGTACCATCCGTAGGGGATGAAAACTATGATGAGGATGAAGTAGCCCAAATCGAGCACTTCAACTCCCAAGCCACAACCATACTCCTCGCCTCTCTAAGTAGATAGGAATATAATAAGGTGCAAGGGTTGAAGAATGCGAAGGAGATTTGGGATCTACTTAAGACCGCGCACGAGGGTGATGAACTCACCAAAATCACCAAGCAGGAAACGATCGAGGGGGAGCTCGGTCGCTTCTGTCTTCGCCAAGGGGAGGAGCCACAAGATATGTACAACCGGCTCAAAACCTTGGTGAACCAAGTGCGCAACCTCAGGAGCAAGAAATGGGATGACCACGAGGTGGTTAAGGTTATTCTTAGATCACTCATCTTCCTTAACCCCACTCAAGTTCAATTAATTTGTGGTAATCCTAGATACACACTAATGACTCCCGAGGAAGTTATCGGGAATTTTGTGAGCTTTGAATGTATGATCAAGGGCTCAAAGAAGATCAACGAGCTTGATGATCCCTCCACATCCGAAGCACAACCGGTGGCATTCAAGGCGACGGAGGAGAAGAAGGAAGAGTCTACACCAAGTAGACAACCAATCGACGCTTCAAAGCTCGACAACGAGGAGATGGCTTTAATCATCAAAAGCTTTCGCCAAATCCTCAAGCAACGGAAGGGGAAGGATTACAAATCCCGTTCCAAGAAGGTTTGCTACAAGTGTGGTAAGCCCGGTCACTTTATAGCTAAATGTCCATTATCAAGTGACAGTGACAGGGATAACAACAAGAAGGGCAAGAGGAGAGAAAAGAAGAGGTACCACAAGAAGAGGGGCGGCGATGCCCACGTGTGCCGCGAGTGGGACTCCGAGGAGAGCTCCACCGACTCCTCCGACGACGAGGACGCCGCCAACATCGCCGTCACCAAGGGACTCCTCTTCCCCAACGTCGGCCACAAGTGCCTCATGGCAAAGGACGGCAAAAGGAAGAAGGTTAAATCTAAATCCTCCACTAAATATGAGTCCTCTAGTGATGATAATGCTAGTGATGAGGAAGATAATTTGCGTACCCTTTTTGCCAACCTTAACATGGAACAAAAGGAAAAATTAAATGAATTAATTAGTGCCATCCATGAGAAGGATGATCTCTTGGACTCCCAAGAGGACTTCATAATCAAGGAAAATAAAAAACATGTTAAGGTTAAAAATGCTTATGCTCTAGAGGTAGAAAAATGTGAGAAATTAACTAATGAGCTAAGCACATGCCATGACACTATTGCCAACCTTAGAAATGAAAATGCTAGTTTGATAGCTAAGGTTGATTCTCATATTTGTAATGTTTCAACCTCCAATCCTAGAAATGATAATGTTGATTTACTTGCTAGAATTGATGAGTTGAATGTTTCTCTTGCCAGCCTTAGAATTGAGAATGAAAAATTGCTTACTAAGGCTAAAGATTTTGATGTTTGCAATGCTACTATTTCCGACCTTAGAACTAAGAATGATATATTGCATGCTAAGGTTGTAGAATTAAAATCTTGCAAAACCTCTACATCTACCGTTGAGCACACTTCCATTTGTACTAGATGTAGAGATGTTGATGTTAATGCTATTCATGATCACATGGCTTTAATTAAACAACAAAATGATCATATAGCAAAACTAGATGCTAAAATTGCCGAGCATAACTTAGAGAATGAAAAATTTAAATTTGCTCGTAGTATGCTTTATAATGGGAGACGCCCTGGCATCAAGGATGGCATTGGCTTCCAAAGGGGAGACAATGTCAAACTTAATGCCCCTCCAAAGAAATTGTCCAACTTTGTTAAGGGCAAGGCTCCCATGCCTCAGGATAACGAGGGTTACATTTTATACCCTGCAGGTTATCCCGAGAGCAAAATTAGGAGAATTCATTCTAGGAAGTCTCACTCTGGCCTAAATCATGCTTTTATGTATAAGGGTGAGACGTCTAGTTCTAGGCAACCAACCCGTGCTAAGTTGCCTAAAAGGAGAACTCCTAATGCATCAAATGATCATGACATTTCATTCAAAACTTTTGATGCATCATATGTTTTAACTAACAAATCCGGCAAGGTAGTTGCCAAGTTTGTTGGGGGCAAACACAAGGGCTCCAAGACTTGTGTTTGGGTACCCAAAGTACTTGTTTCTAATGCCAAAGGACCCAAAACCGTTTGGGTACCTAAAGTCAAGAACTAAACCTGTTTTGTAGGTTTATGCATCCGGGGGCTCAAGTTGGATCATCGATAGCGGGTGCACAAACCACATGACTGGGGAGAAGAAAATGTTCTCCTCCTACGAGAAAAACCAAGATCCCCAACGAGCTATCACATTCGGGGATGGAAATCAAGGTTTGGTCAAAGGTTTGGGTAAAATAGCTATATCCCCTGACCATTCCATTTCCAATGTTTTTCTTGTTGATTCATTAGATTACAATTTGCTTTCTGTATCTCAATTATGCAAAATGGGTTACAACTGTCTTTTCACTGATGTAGGTGTCACTGTCTTTAGAAGAAGTGATGATTCAATAGCATTTAAGGGTGTGTTAGAGGGTCAGCTATACTTAGTAGATTTTGATAGAGCTGAACTCGACACATGCTTAATTGCTAAGACTAACATGGGTTGGCTCTGGCACCGCCGACTAGCCCATGTTGGGATGAAGAATCTTCATAAGCTTCTAAAGGGAGAGCACATTTTAGGACTAACCAATGTTCATTTTGAGAAAGACAGGGTTTGTAGCGCATGCCAAGCAGGAAAGCAAGTTGGTGCCCATCATCCACACAAGAACATCATGACGACCGACAGGCCGCTTGAGCTACTCCACATGGATCTATTCGGCCTGATAGCTTACATAAGCATCAGCGGGAGTAAGTATTGTCTTGTAATAGTGGATGATTATTCTCACTTCACTTGGGTGTTCTTTTTGCAGGAAAAATCTCAAACCCAAGAAACCTTAAAAGGATTCTTGAGACGAGCTCAAAATGAGTTCGGCTTAAGGATCAAGAAAATAAGAAGCGACAACGGAACAGAGTTCAAGAACTCTCAAATCGAAGGCTTCCTTGAGGAGGAGGGCATCAAGCATGAGTTCTCTTCTCCCTACATGCCACAACAAAATGGTGTAGTGGAGAGGAAGAATCGAACTCTATTGGACATGGCAAGGACCATGCTTGATGAGTACAAGACTTCGGATCGATTTTGGGCCGAGGCAGTCAACACCGCCTGCTACGCCATCAACCGGTTATATCTACACCGAATCCTCAAGAAGACATCTTATGAACTCCTAACCGAGCAAGTTGATCTTGATGAGATAGGTAATGAAGAGGCTCCATGCATCGTGCTAAGGAACATGTCCATTGGGGATGTGTGTCCTAAGGAATCTGAAGAGCCTCCAAAGGCACAAGATCAACCGTCCTCCTCCATGCAAGCATCTCCACCAACTCAAAATGAGGATGAAGCTCAAGTTGATGAAATAGAAGATCAAACAAATGAGCCACCTCAAGATGACGACAATGATCAAGGGGGAGATGCAAATGATCAAGACAAGGAGGATGAAGAGCAAAGCCCGCCACACCCAAGAGTCCACCAAGCAATCCAACGAGATCACCCCGTCGACACCATCCTCGGCGACATTCATAAGGGGGTAACTACTAGATCTCGTGTTGCACATTTTTGTGAGCATTACTCTTTTGTTTCCTCTATTGAGCCACATAGGGTAGAGGAAGCACTTCAAGATTCGGATTGGGTGGTGGCGATGCAAGAGGAGCTCAACAACTTCACTAGGAATGAGGTATGGCATTTAGTTCCACGTCCTAACCAAAATGTTGTAGGAACCAAATGGGTCTTCCGCAACAAGCAAGATGAGCATGGTGTGGTAACAAGGAACAAAGCTCGACTTGTGGCCAAGGGATACTCCAAAGTCGAAGGTTTGGATTTCGGTGAAACCTATGCACCTGTAGCTAGGCTTGAGTCAATTCGTATATTATTGGCTTATGCTACTTACCATGGTTTTAAGCTTTATCAAATGGACGTGAAAAGTGCCTTCCTCAATGGACCAATCAAGGAAGAGGTCTATGTTGAGCAACCTCCCGGCTTTGAAGATAGTGAGTACCCTAACCATGTCTATAAACTCTCTAAGGCGCTTTATGGGCTCAAGCAAGCCCCAAGAGCATGGTATGAATGCCTTAGGGATTTTCTCATCACTAATGAATTCAAAGTCGGAAAGGCCGATCCTACTCTATTCACTAAAACTATTGAAAATGACTTGTTTGTATGCCAAATTTATGTTGATGATATTATATTTGGGTCTACTAACGAGTCTACATGTGAAGAATTTAGTAGGATCATGACACAAAAGTTCGAGATGTCTATGATGGGGGAGTTGAAGTACTTCTTGGGATTTCAAGTGAAGCAACTCCAAGAGGGCACCTTCATTAGCCAAACGAAGTATACTCAAGACATTCTAAACAAGTTTGGGATGAAGGATGCCAAGCCCATCAAGACACCCATGGGAACTAATGGGCATCTCGACCTCGACACGGGAGGTAAGTCCGTGGATCAAAAGGTATATCGGTCGATGATAGGTTCTTTGCTATATTTATGTGCATCTCGATCGGATATTATGCTTTCCGTATGCATGTGTGCAAGATTCCAAGCCGACCCTAAGGAAGCTCACCTTACGGCCGTAAAACGAATCTTGAGATATTTGGCTTACACTCCTAAGTTTGGGCTTTGGTACCCTCGGGGATCCACATTTGATTTGATTGGTTATTCAGATGTCGATTGGGCGGGGTGTAAAATCAATAGGAAGAGCACATCGGGGACTTGCCAGTTCTTGGGAAGATCCTTGGTGTCTTGGGCTTCAAAGAAGCAAAATTCCGTAGCTCTTTCTACCGCCGAAGCCGAGTACATTGCCGCAGGTCATTGTTGCGCGCAATTGCTTTGGATGAGGCAAACCCTACGGGACTACGGTTACAAATTAACCAAAGTCCCTTTGCTATGTGATAATGAGAGTGCAATCAAAATGGCGGATAATCCCGTTGAGCATAGCCGCACTAAGCACATAGCCATTCGGTATCATTTTCTTAGAGATCACCAACAAAAGGGAGATATCGAGATTGCATACATTAACACTAAAGATCAATTAGCCGATATCTTTACCAAGCCACTTGATGAACAATCTTTTACCAAACTTAGGCATGAGCTCAATATTCTTGATTCGCGCAATTTCTTTTGCAAAATTGCACACATAGCTCATTTGTATACCTTTGATCATGTCTCTTTCATATGCTATGACTAATGTGTTTTTCAAGTCCATTTCAAACCAAGTCATAGGTATCTTGAAAGGGAATTGGAGTCTTCGGCAAAGACAAAGGCTTCCACTCCGTAACTCATCCTTCGCCGTCACTCCAAGCAACTCTCCATTTCTGGGGGAGAAAGCATGAGCACCAAACAAAAGGACTCCGTCTTTGGTATAATCTTCACTCATTTATTTATTACCAAAGGGGGAGAGAGTAATTCAAGGGCTCTAATGATTCCGTTTTTGGCGATTCATGCCAAAGGGGGAGAAAGTATGAGCCCAAAGCAAAAGGACCGCACCACCACCAATTTCAAAAACTTAGTTTCCAAGAGTATTATCAATTGGTGTCTTATTATGTTCAAAAGGGGGAGAAAGTAGTATTTCAAAAATGATATATCAAAACCCTCTTGAACACTAAGAGGAGAATCTTATCTAGGGGGAGTTTTGTTCAGTCAAAGGAAAAGCATTTGAAACAGGGGGAGAAAATTTCAAATCTTGAAAATGCTTTGCAAAATCGTATTCATTTACCTTTGACTATTTGCAAAAGAACTTTGAAAAAGATTTACAAAAGAATTTGCAAAAACAAAACATGTGGTGCAAGCGTGGTCCAAAATGTTAAAAATAAAGAAACAATCCATGCATATTTTGTAAAGTATTTATATTGGCTAAATTCCAAGCAACCTTTGCACTTACATTTTGCAAACTAGTTCAATTATGCACTTGTATATTTGCTTTGGTTTGTGTTGGCATCAATCACCAAAAAGGGGGAGATTGAAAGGGAATTAGGCTTACACCTAGTTCCTAAATAATTTTGGTGGTTGAATTGCCCAACACAAATAATTGGACTAACTAGTTTGCTCTAGTGTATAAGTTATACAGGTGCCAAAGGTTCACACTTAGCCAATAAAAAGACAAAGTATTGGGTTCAACAAAAGAGCAAAGGGACAACCGAAGGCACCTCTGGTCTGGCGCACCGGACTGTCCGGTGTGCCACCGAACACTGTCCGGTGCACCACCGGACATGTCCGGTGCACCAGAGGACTCCAACGCAAACTTGTCGCCTTCGGGAATTTCCAGAGGCAACTCCGCTATAATTCACCGGACTGTCCGGTGTACACCGGACAGTGTCCGGTGCTCCAAGGAAGAGTGGCCTCAGGAACTCGCCAGCTTCGGGAAACTGCAACGGCTGCTCCGCTATAATTCACCGGACATGTCCGGTGTACACCGGACTGTCCGGTGTAACAGCGGGGCAACGACTATTTCGGCGCCAACGGCTACCTGCAGCGCATTAATTGCGCGCCAGCGCGCGCAGAAGTCAGGCGTGCCCATTCTGGCGCACCAGACACTCTACAGTAGATGTCCGGTGCGTCACCGGACATCCAGGCGGGCCCTGAAGTCAGAGCTCCAACGGTCAGAACCCAATGGCTTTGGTGACGTGGCTAGCGCACCGGACTGTCCGGTGCACCATACGACAGACAGCCTCCACCAACGGTCATGTTTGGTGGTTGGGGCTATAAATACCCCAACCACCCCACCATTCATTGCATCCAAGTTTTCCACTTCTCAACCACTTACAAGAGCTAGGCATTCAATTCTAGACACACCAAAGAGATCAAATCCTCTCCAATTTCACACAAGGCTTTAGTGATTAGCGAGAGAGAGATTTGCCGTGTTCTTTTGAGCTCTTGCGCTTGGATTGCTTCTTTTCTTTCTCACTTGTTCTTGTGATCAAAACTCCATTGTAATCAAGGCAAGAGGCACCAATTGTGTGGTGGCCCTTACGGGGAAGTTTTATTCCCAGTTTTGATTTGAGAAGAGAAGCTCACTCGGTCTGAGGGACCGTTTGAGAGAGGGAAGGGTTGAAAGAGACCCGGCCTTTGTGGCCTCCTCAACGGGGAGTAGGTTTGAGAGAACCGAACCTTGGTAAAACAAATCCACGTGTCTCACTTCATTATTCGCTTGCGATTTGTTTTCACGCCCTCTCTCAGACTCATCTTCATTTCTAACGCTAACCCGGCTTGTAGTTGTGTTTATATTTGTAAATTTCAGTTTCGCCCTATTCACCCCCCCCCCCCTCTAGGCGACTATCAACATGTGGCTATGTGCGATGTGTGTCAAAGAGTTAAGGCCGAACACCAGAGGCCAGCTGGACTACTGCACCCACTAAAGATACCTGAGTGGAGGTGGGAAGAGATTGGTATGGATTTCATTACTGGATTGCCTTGCACCCAAAAAGGATATGATGCTATATGGGTGATTGTGGATAGATTGACTAAAGTGGCTCACTTTATTCCTGTCAAGACTACTTATAAAGGCTCACAACTAGCAGAGTTATATATGGCTCGGATTGTGTGTTTACATGGAGTACCAAAGAAGATCGTGTCTGATCGAGGTTCGCAGTTTACCTCAAGATTTTGGAGAAGCTTTCATGAGAACATGAATACAAAGTTGAATTTTAGTACGACTTATCACCCTCAGACTGATGGAAAGACTGAAAGGACTAATCAAGTATTGGAAGATATGTTGAGAGCTTGTGCCCTTCAGCATGGAGGAAGTTGGGATAAAAGTCTACCATATGCTGAGTTCTCATATAATAATAGTTATCAAGCCAGTCTAAAGATGTCACCTTTTGAAGCTTTATATGGGAGGAAGTGTAGGACTCCTCTATATTGGGATCAGACTGGAGAAAGACAGTTCTTTGGGCCTGAACTGATTCAAGAAGCAGAAGAACAAGTCCGTATAATTCGAGAGAATTTGAGGGTAGCTCAAACCAGGCAAAAGAGCTATGCTGATAATAGAAGGAGACCACTGGAATTTGAAGAAGGAGATTATGTGTACCTCAAGGTGTCACCACTTCGTGGAATGAGGAGATTCAAAGTTAAGGGCAAATTGTCCCCTCGCTATATTGGACCATTCTTGATCTTTAAGCGAGTTGGGGAGATGGCATACCAACTCAAGTTACCTGATAGTTTATCTGATGTGCACAATGTGTTCCATGTGTCTCAACTTAAGAAGTGTCTCCGTGTCCCCGAGGACCGGTTACCAATGGAAGAGCTCAGTGTTCAGGGTGATTTGACTTACCCAGAGTATCTGATCAAGATTCTTGACACATTGACTCGAGTTACAAGAAATAAGGTGATAAAGAAGTGCAAAGTGCAATGGAGTCACCATGGAGAAGATGAAGCAACATGGGAAAGAGAAGAAGAGCTTCGCATAGATTTTCCCCATCTTTTCCCTAGAACTTCTTAAATCTCGAGGACGAGATTATTTTTAAGGGGGGTAGGATTTGTAATACCCATTTTGTAAGAAGAGTCTAAAAAGAGAAATTCTATTCCTTTATACATATATGTGTCATCTATATTTATCATCACATGTGAACACTTCATTTGAAAACAAATAATTAATAAAAATGTATACCACTAAATTATACATCATGCTGGATTTTATTTTGTGTGCATTTTGTGACAACATAAAATAATTTGAAGAAGAAATATATTAAACTCCCAAAATAGAATTTAGAAAAGACAAAGGATATAAAAATATAAATAATATATATCTATAAATATTTCCAAATTTGGTACTTCTAAACTGCACAAATATGAATTGTGAATAATGAGCCACAAGTTTTGAATTTAAGTTTGAATTCAAATTGAATATGGAAATAAAGAACAATAAGGAAATAAAAAAAGATTAAAAACACCATTGTTGGGCCCAGAAACCTCCAATTCGGCCCAGGACTCTCCCACCGCCGCGCTGGCCACTGTCTCACTGACAGGTGGGACCAACTGGTCGGCGTTTCACAACCACGAAGTGCACGACGCTGCGTGTATGATGTGCGGCCCCCACATGTCATATTCATCCCCGTCACCCTCGCGACCACCTGCCCACATCCGCACCCGTCGGCCGGATTTATCGGGTCCGCGCCGCAGATTCTATTTGGGACCCCGTGCTATATGGGGGGAAGGATTGAGAGGACCCAACCACACTGCAGAGACACCGTCGCGTTATCCCTTCGTTCACCACTTCCAGCCGCCAACAAAGAAGCCGGGTGAGGGAGAGAGAGCCGCTGCGGCTCGGAGTAGTGGAACCGGGCGCTCATCGCCGCCGCTTCCTCTGCGCCGTGGCTAGTGGTTTCGCCGGGGCACAGGAAAGGTGCTGGTGGCCTCGGCACGCTAGATTAGTGAACGGGGACCCCGGAATTGCTCGCCGTCAAGTACCGCTGAAACACCATTGGTGTTACTGCCACTAAAACTTGAGCATAACATCATAAGCATTGGCATATCATGTGTTTTTTACACTTAGAATGCATTCACTTGGCAAAAAGTTCAAACAAGTTGTATTGATGTGACATTTTATGGGTGAAACCCTAGGATACAATACTTAACCCTAGCCTGGGCTTAAAAGAGTAACCAAAGTTTAACCAAGAGAAAACTTCAAAACTTACTTGAAATAATCATAAAATGTCACCATGGATGAACTTAAATAGCATCCAAACCCTAGAAGTACCAAAAATCCTAAATAGACCCCTGGAAAACCCTGGACTGAAACCCCGGATTAAGCCTTGGTCACATGAAAAATTTGGACTAAAATGAGCTCAAAGTTGGGCTGTCAGACTGCCCTAAGTCTAAATTCAGACTGACAGTGAGATTGGATGAACTTAGGGCTCAATTTTAAGTAAGGTTTTGTGACTTTTTGTGGGTGCACAATGTAGCAAAGTTGGAGCTGGTCTATTAGGCTACAATTTTGCTGCAGAGCATTGGTCTAGTTGCCATGGAAAATCGGGAGGAAATTCGCCCTAAACATGGTATGTCAGATTGACTGAAGAAGGATATGATGGTATAGTAACTAAAACAGATCACAAGTTCAGCCCCCCTCACCACCGGTGACCTTTGCACCGTGATTTGCGCCGTCGCCGCGATTCGTGCTCTCTGGTTAGGGGATAATCATGGCGGAGTAAAGATCTTGGCACCATATCGACTCGGGCTCGGTCATGGCTAAGCTCACCGTACCCACTTGCTCGTCGATTGGTCGGGATAGACCTCGCCGCCGTTGGCCACGTTGCTGTGAATCGCGTCTTGCATGCCCGGTGATCACGAGAAAGCCGCCACGGTGAAAGCCACTAAGCTTACGCGCCAGTAACCTTCTTCCTCTCCGGCCGCTAGCGCATCTTCGCGAAATTGGACGCCACCACTGTGGGAGCCTATAAATTGCCGACCCCGCCTGCTCCGCTAAGTAATTGTGCACCCAGTAAAGCAACCCGTGCCTCGAATCATCCACTAGAACTCCCCAATTTGGGATTTCCCCCAAATCAACCAAGAACACCGAGCGGTGTGACCTCGCCGTGGCCAACGAGTTTTAGGTCCGTTCATGTCCGCTGTCCTCTTGTTTGAGCACCCTTACTTGCTTCTGATACTCGCTAACCCATCCGATTAAGCTAGGAGGCCCTAGATCGCCGGGAACGCATTAGAATGTCTGTTGATCATACGGTCACCGTGGACAGAGTGAGTTAGAGGTCCAATAGTGAAATTAGTTGAGGGGAAACGCTTGTTAGGGCTTGAATTTGGTTTCAGTTGAAGTAGAGCACCCGTCATCAAGTAATTCGGCTGGTACAAGCTCACCGGAGCTCGTTTCCCCGTCGTTCGCCAACGTGGACCGAACTCTGTGAAGAAATAGAACTAGGGGGTTGTTTTTGTAAAGTGTCAGTGACTCTAGGAATAGTACTGCGGTCCCGCTTCAAGTTATTCAAAATGTCGGGGGCCTATTCGCAAAGTCATTACCGCGGGTGCGGGCGCGCGCGCTTTCGCCAGTACTTGGGCCGACTCGGGCCAGTTTCAGCCCAGCACTGTAGAGTCTTTTTCTTTTTCCTTTTCCGCCAGAGCTAGAGAATTTCCAGAAAATTATAGAAAAATGCTAAAATTACCAAACTAATTTTACTAGGCTCCTAATTTTCTATAGTATTTAATAAAAATAGTTTCATGATTTTTAGTTCCATTAGGGAATTTTGGGGCATTTAAAATAGCCAAAATCCATACTTCTGGAATTTTAGAGAATAATTAATAATTCCGAAATTCACCATACTTTTTAGGTAAACTTTAAATATTATTTAGAAGCCTTGGGTAAAATTTGGTATGCTTTGGACCATGTTTGGTACTTAGAACCCAAAACCCTAGCCCCCCTACCCTATGAACTTCACTACAGACTCCGAAAACCCTAATTTCCCGGAAATCCGTGAAGGAAAGTTATATTCAAGACATTAGATAATAAACTTTTATTATCTTTGAATTTTCATGAGCATTCATGATTATATATGGCTATACTAGAGAACGAGGAAATAGATTTTGAAGAAGCGAGGACTACACCACCACCACCTGAAGAACCTTAGGCAGGAAACTGCTTTTATTTTGATATCTGTGGAGCAGAGCCTGATTCAGCTATCACAAAAGGCAAGCCCCGGTGCATTTGCCACCCCCTTGTTATTTTGAAATCTTTCTCACTTACTTGATGCATTAGGTGATAGGAGTTGTGTGCTAAACCAGTTGTTGCATTTGCTTCCTTGGATTTGATTACTTCTCCTTAATCCCTGATTTACAAAAAGGTCTTTCTTATGCTTAGCTTTGCTCTAGAAAACAAAATGTTTTGTTTTCACAAAAGATGATGCTTCAAATAGGGTGGGATGTTTTTAAAAACAAAACTTGATGGTGGATCCATCATGGCCATGATGGGTTCAACATCGGAAAAGATGTACCTCTGCCAGGTACCAAACTTTGGGTTGAAATGATAAAGCTGAGACTGGGCGGGTGACTTGCACGAGAAGAGAGTCTCGGTGTAGTGTCTCCGTCTGAGTCGATTAAGGACCTTCTCGATGTAGGCTTGATGATCGAGGACCCTTTAACTGGTCACATGCCTCGTCATGGGTAAGCTTTGCCTCAGGTAGACTAATACCAGAATAAGATAACACGCAATGGGAGTGGAGAGATGGCGAGAGTAGCGTGTACCCTCCGTGGC
The DNA here is from genome assembly GCF_902167145.1 of Zea mays. Classification (NCBI taxonomy): domain Eukaryota; kingdom Viridiplantae; phylum Streptophyta; class Magnoliopsida; order Poales; family Poaceae; genus Zea; species Zea mays. Next base: position 135,677,999 of record NC_050104.1, read on the forward strand.
AAGAGGCTAGACGGTGGTGTATCTGTGCTCTCGGTTGGCGTGAACCTGATCTGGTCTTAAGAACCCCGGTGGCGAGTTGACATATGCAAGGGTTAAGTTCTACATATGTCGTGTGATTGGAGATCCTCAGCTGAGTATAATCGATTCGGATCGCCGTAACTTTGCGGACATGAAGACTTGGTCACTGACCTACACGTAGCAATCCAGTGAACTGAAGGGATGATAAAAAGACGACTAGTATAGGCCAAGTGCTTGAACTAGGGTAGAAAGAACCTTAGATATAGGTAACTTTACTTAACCTGACAAATAAAATTGGATTTTTAAGGATCCACTATTAGTAAGCATTTATGCAAACAGTCTTTGATTATTGATAAGCCATACCTTGGCTCCCAAAGGCCAGCATATCCTTGAGAGTCTTTTATTTTGACGGGTAAGACTTGCGAAAGTATATTTCGTACTCAGGGCTTTGTCCCATGTTGTTTTAGGTGAAGAAGCAGCAAACTTTTGTTGCTTCTGTTCCAAGGTGGTGCCCAAAGAAGAAAATCAAGACTAAAGCTGCGGGAGGAAGGGTCCTCCGTTAAGAAAAACTTTTTACTGTTTATCGGGAGGGGGTTTTGCCTCCCAGGTTATGTAATAATAATACTCAGCACTCTTATATTTGTTCTGGTCTGCAATAAATACTACTCTTTCTTACTTTTAAATAAAGTAAGTTACTGTAATTGCTTCCGCATTTTTCGTACCTCCGATGTATTGTAATGTTTGCGTGACGGGTGAAACGCATTTGGGAAAAGTAAGGAATAAGATACCGAACTTGTCAGGTGATCGGGAGCACCTGCTGGGTTGTCTGAGGTCTGTTGGACAAGGACAACTATAGGTGGGCCTAATGACTTGGGAGGTTCTGTCACAACCGCCTCCGCAGCGTCGTGGTCGGGAATCTCCGGGCTGCCGTTCGTCGGTGAGTGTCTCTCTGTGAGTTTGGTTTCATCTTCTCTCTGCGTAGTTCGGTTTGGGTCAGGGCTTGGCGTGCGGGCTGGGAGAATCGCGGTCCGCATCAATGGCGCCGTCGTAGGGGCATGGCCACCGCTGTCACCCGGCCTCAGGGTTGAAGATGGAATGCACGCCGTCCGATCGGGAATGTAGGGCCTGGATTAGATCGCGCTTACCAGTGGCTATGGGAAGTCGAGGATCGTCTGATCGAGATCTCGCGGCCTAGAATAGATCGTGCAACATTAGATATCCGTCGTCGATCTCGAATCCGATGGGCAGCGTTACGTACCGATTCGGTCGAGGATGCATCTAATCCTGGCGGTCAATTGGCGATCGGGCGATCAGGAGCGCTCGATACCCTTGGGCCGTGCATTTTTTCTAAAGAACCCTGTGAATTCTAGAAATAAATCCGCCGTCCAGGGACCCTGTTCTCTGTGTCTGGGATATCATGCGCATAGCCCCCTGCGCTTAACAGAAAATGAGGCCCAGTCCAGAATGGTATTTAACCCGAGAATTTAAATTATAAATTGATTTTTAATGTATAAATAATGGCTAGAACTTATAAAATTCATAGAAAATTCATTTTTAATTCAAATTAACCCATTTTAGTTTCTAAAATTTTGTAATTTTATTCTCTACCACTTAGAGTCTCTGTTTTGACATAAAAATAGTAAGAAAACTAATATCTCATTTAATCCTATTTTAAGCACATAAAACCTTTGTAAATTCATAACTTAAAATCTATAACTCTAAAATTTATGATTCCTGTTCCTAGGTTTTTATATTTTAATGTGTAGATTATTACTATGTATTTTGTTTACATGTTTGGTGTGATGTTAATTTTCCCTATATACTGTGCTTGTTTGTATTGTGGCGAGTAGAAGAACCTGTGACTGAGGATCCTGGTGACCAGCAGATAGAAGTAGCTGAGCAGGAGCTCATTGAAGGCAAGTTGTGCCCTTGACCACTTTTATACCCAATAATGTTCTTTAATGTCACTTATTCATGCATAGGTTTAATTTTGATGGGACCTGATAGGTCACCCTAGATTGTTTATCTCTTTACCTTGTTATCCCTGAATCACTTGGATAGTTTTGCTATTGCTTTACATTGTTTTGGGATAATATTTTGTTATATCCATGTTCCAGTTATTTTGTTATTCTATTTATGTTCATGTCAAGATCATTAATGTTAATTGGAACATGGAGCTTAACTTGAGAAACACGTGCCACCACAAGGGTTTAATGGGACGCCCTTGGCCAACTAACTAGGAAAGCTAGTGGAAGACTACCTTACCTGAAAGGGGCAAGGGCAGTAGGGGATTGCATGCAAGGAGGTTCTCGGGTTGATTTTGCTGCGATGGCGGTCAGACGGGGGATTCTTGCAAGTGCTCTTCCCATAAACTGTAGCGGGTTTTCGAAAGCTAGTGGACTTTGTAAAGGCCTCATAGTGGATCCCTAGCCATTCACCTCGGTAGTGTCTAAGGGTCTAGCTAACCCTGGTGACATGGGATACATGACTTGTGGGTACAGGGTACAACCTCTAGAGAGTGTAAAACTGGTATACTAGCCGTGCTCGCGGTCATGAGCAGCTCAGGACTCTCCGATGATTAATTTATGGAACATAAATTCAATTTTGTCATTTGCATATGCATGGGATTATTTATTAATTTTGTTCTATCATTTTATTAAGGATTAGTATTTACTTACATTTAGTAACTGATAATAAAATTTTGACCAACTACTTAAAAGCAATGCTCAACTTTAACCCCTGTTGTTGATTAGCCTTACACATCACATGAACTCTCACCTTTGGTGAGTTCATGCCACTGGTTCCCCACAACTTGTTGAGCTATGATCATGTGTGAACTCACCCTTGCTGTCTCACACCCCCCACAGGAGAAGAACAGGTGGTTCAGGAGGAGCCACGAAGCGAAGAGTTTGATCTGATCTAGGTGGCGTTTCTCAGTTGACTTCTGCGCCAAGGACGATCCTTAGTTCGTTTTATATTTATCTTTTATTTTGTAATAAGACTTCCGCTATGTAATAAGTACTCTGATGATATTGTGACATTTATCTCTATACACTCTGTTATCATATATGTTGTCTTCTTGGCGCATGTATGAGATGCATCTGGCTTTGTCCCTTAAAGCCGGGTGTGACAACGGTGCAACATGCTCACGCTTACTCGACTTAGGGTGACCACTATACCCTACTAACGGAGCAATCAGCTTAAGTTGGCAGTGACTTAAGATGGTGCAACATACTCACACTTACTCGACTTAGGGTGACCACTATACCCTACTAACGGAGCAATCGACTTAAGTCGGCAATGACTTAAGACGGTGCAACATGTTCACGCTTACTCGACTTAGTGTAACGTGCTCGCATTTACTCATCTTAGGGCGATCTCTATGCCTTACTAACCGACCAATTAGCATAAATTAGAAAAAGATTCCAAAACCAGCGCACTGCACTTACTTCTACGATCATTCATAACAATTGTTGAATTCTAACAACAGAAACAAAATGTTATGGTTTTTTCAGCTGAGTATCTTTTAAACACAGAAAAATATCTTTACTTGGCAATGTCTTTTTTAGGAGCAATCGAGGAGGAAGGACGACTCGAAGCATCAGGTGCAGCCTTCATGTCTGCAACAATGTCATCAGGAACAACAACACCAGGCCTTCTCATCAAGATTCGTCCCGCGCGAATGGCTTTATCCATAGCCTTGTCTCGCTGGGTCTTTAAAACAACACAGTTGTCCTCTGCAACCTTGGCAGCCAGTCAAGCGGCCTCTAGCTCCTGGGCGACTGATCTCTTGGAGGCACGCAGATCCTTAATGACAGAGTCCTTGCTTGACACCAGCTGCCTGAGCCGCAGGATCTCATCCTGGGATACTTGCAGTTCATGGCGATGATGATCCAGATCTGCCATGGTGAAGCGGTGTCTCCTCTCCAAAATGGTTAGAGAATTACTGGCATCACGATATAACCTATCCAGATTGTCGCGAGAAGCTGCAAGTGCTCGTTTCTCCTCCTGCAGACAAGAATCAACCCTCAAATATCCAGAAATCAGTAAAAGCACAGCAGATCCAATTAAGTAAGCTTACCTCGTTAACCGCCCTTTCAGAGTCAAGCTGAGAATTAAAAGAGGAATTCAAGGAATTCGTGTCATCTAAAGAAGTAGAAACCCGGGCCAGGTCGATCTGACCTTGGGAATATCTCTCCTCAAGCTCAGAATACCGTCGAGTTGAGTCGGTTTGATACTGAAGATGTTTCTCCTCGAGCTCAGAGTATCTCCGGGTCATATCTGACAAAAAGCAACCGAAGAAAGATACATAGTCAAAAAAACAAATTAATCAATCAGCCAAGAAAAAAGCAAAGGTACCAACCAGCATTTGACGCTTTCAAATCAGCTATCTGTCTCTGAAGCAACAATGGATTCCACTGCATCAGAGACAGAACTCCTTCTAGAACAGCAGCACCATGTGATCTCAGTTGAGCAGACATCCCATCAACCAAAGCCTGTTATCAAAAACAAGTGAGTACGAAGAAAGTAATTTGCCAGGAGGAATGACAGAATGAAGAACACTGATTTACCTGAAGATTAGAAAAGAACAAAGGCAATCCCAAGTCATGAGAAGTTGTGTTATAACTCGATGAAGGAAGATCAACTGGGACAATCTAAAAAGCATCGTCAGGGGTTGATTCAGCTCCTCCAGCAGATATCAAAATCTTGCCATTCGGTGCGCTGACCTCTAAGGCGACTCCCTCACTTGAAGCTAAAGAAGTATGCATCACTATCACTCCATCAGAATGTGGTGGAGATGACCCGACATGGACATCCATGGAGGTATGGGAAGGAGAGCTCGATCGGGCATCCTCGGGGGCTAGGTTGCAGCTCGCACTGCCCATCAGAGCCGGATCGCTACCGGCAACACCCTCGGGGGCTGGGTTATAGCTTGCGTTACCCACCTGAGTCGGATCATCACCGACAACACCCTCGGGGGCTAGGTAACCGCCAGCACCACCCTTGAGGACTGGGTTTTCTTCAACAACCACCTCTAAGGCTGAAGGATCCTCAGTCACCTTCATGGGAGTTGGGCAATCTTGACCAACCTCTTGACACTGAAGACCGCCCTCCAAGGTCGACGACGCGCGAGATGCTGCTTGGGATACCTCTAATCCCACATCTGGAATGTCAGAACAAACATCCATCATATCACCATCAGTCAGCTCTGACAGCATATCCTCAAGAATGACATCCTCAAGGGTCTGATCAAAATCTATTATAGATAAATCCTAGAGGCTAACAAGAGCAGACAGGGCTGGAGAAGGAATATCACTATCTCCCCTACTACCTCTATAGAGTCGGCTATTCTTGCGAATCAGTGGAACTTCTTATTCTTCGTCCTCATCAAAGATGCAGACAAAAGATGGTGCAGGATCACACCCATTGGGCTCAGCTGCAACAGGATTACACCCATTGGGTGCAGCTTCAGCAGGGTCACACCCATTGGGGCCAGTCGGTGCACGGTCACACCCATTGGGATCAACTTCAGTAGGTACACCACCAGTGGAATCAACTCCAGTAAAGACCTCTGCCGGTACTTCTTCAGCAACAGGAGCAGAAGGGCCAGCACCCTGGTCCAAGCATGACAATCGCCGAAGCCGTCTCTTTTTCTTCTTCTTTTCTTCAGCAGGCGCAGCCGGACGACTGACCTGGCGACGACGCTTTGGGCGACTAACCTCAGGCTTTTGGGCGTCCGTTGCTTTGTCAAGCTCTGGTATAGCAGCAACAACCATTGTTTCAGTAGGGCCCGAGTCAGATGATTCTCCAGCCAACATGTCAAGCATTGCATTCATTCCTGCATCATCTGGACTCGCTGGCATCTCAAAATGAACTTGCCTCTCATCATTGGGAAGATCACAAAGAGAAGTAACCAAGACCTCAATATCTTCAGGAGAGGGTCGCACTCTAAGACCCAGGCCACTATCACCAGCAGGAGGATTGGACACGAAATTGAAAAGGGACTTAGGAGGTGGCAGATTCCAAGCAAAATAGGCAACAGGAGCACCAACATTTGATACTTTGCCTCTCAAGATCATGTCTAGCCGGCTCACCAAATCCTTAGTAGGAATTCTCCTATTGGTAACCCGAGTGGAGTCGGTAACACCACTGTACAAGTAAGCCGGGTATGCTTTGTCCTTTAGGGGCTGGATGTTCTTAAAAACAAAATCAGCAACCACAGCTTCGGCAGTCAGACCTCTTTCCTTCAGCAAACAGACTTCAGCAAGCAGAACTTTATCCTCTGTTACTTCCAGGGCAGTGGGAGACTCAATCTAACTTGGAGTGCGCACATCTAGCTATCTTCTCGACCGGGGGGGAAGAGACTTACCGTGGTTTTCCACAATAAACCACTCAAGACGCCACACCTTAAAGTTGTCCTTAAGCAGAATATCAAGATATTCCGTTTTCCTTCTGCGGCGCATCTCCAGACTCGCACCACCCACGAGTTGGTGCTGACCCCCAGCCATCCCAGGTCGGCAGTGGTACAGATACTTCCATAAACCAAAGTGGGGAAGAATTCTGAGGTAGGCCTCGCACAGATGAACAAAGATGGAGATTTGCGGAATGGAATTGGGATTCAGATGAGTAAGGTTCAGATTATAAAAGTCAAGGAGACCGCGGAAGAAGGGAGAAACGGGAAGAGCAAGGCCGCGGATAAGAAAATGAACATAAACGACGGACTCATGGGTATCCTCTGTTGGGACAGTAACCCCACGACAAATCCGCCAAGAACAAAGCTCTTTGGGGGGAAGAATTCCAACATCAACAAGGTGGAGGAGATCCGATTCCGAAACAACAAACATATGGTTACCTGCGAAAGGCAACTGGCTGTTGGGATCGATGGGAGGAATGACCACCGCAGCTGAATTCTGGTTCTTCCGCTTGGGCGCCATCGCAATCTTGTTAGCGGATTGAAAGGAAGCGAAATCAGAGGGAAGCAAAGTAATGTTTGGAGGCAGAATGATGAAGTTAGGGCTCAGAGCGTAGAGTCATGCGACGAAGAGATATAAATGGGGTTTTCCCGGGTCAGACACCATTTCTAAAAAGTGCTAAGTCATCACTCGGAAAAAGCAAGATGTTCTGGCATAACTCGGCTGCTACCTCTAAAAGCGCCGACGTGGCCTAGAATAACTTGGCCGTTACCTCTAAAACACCAACGTGACCCAGTATAACTCGGGTGTTACCTCTAAAACACCGACATGATCTAACTTAACTCGGCTATTACCTCTAAAGACACCAGTAGTAATTCAGCAGTAATTCAGCCGTTCTCCCTACGTAAATGCTGGCAGAATCAAATATGACTCAGCAGTTACTAGTCGTTACTTGGGTATTATCTCTAAGAACAATGGCAATGTTGGGCATGAATACAAGCTATTGATTGACTATAAAAGAACAGCGGAAAAGCAAAGGAGAGACTCAGAACAAGCCGAAATTTTCTTCAATATATTGATAAGGGAAGTCCTTCCACAAACTCAAAGACCAACTCATTATGAGTCGGTCTTCCTTCCCTTTTTCGTTACATTACACTACTACACCACCACGCTACTTACACTACTCTATACTACTAACTACTACTACATTATTTCACTATTACTAATACTACTTCTACTGCTACTTATCTATACTAATATTTAAGCCAGCGGCGCTTTGCCACTGGCCCTGCCGCTGCCGCCGTCGTCCTTGCCGCTGCCGCCGTCGCCTTTGTCGTCGTTGTCGCCCTTGTCATCTCCGTCACCACCGCTCCCCTCCTCGGACGAGTCAGAGGAGTCCTTCTCGTTCGAGGAGATCTCCGACTCATCCGAGCCCTCTAGCCCAGAGCGCTCGACGGCCCGGATGTACGTCCACACCTCAGCGGCGATCCCCTGGGAATCGTCCGAGTCATCGGACGACACTGGGGGAGAGGCGTAGGCTGGCGACCCCTCGGACTCAGAGGAGAAATCCTCCTCCGAGTACTCGGAGTCACCAAAGTCCTCAGAGGGGGGACTCGGCTCACGCTTCCGCTTGTCGCCGGAGTGGTGCGACGAACTTCCACCTTTCTTGCTCTTGCCCATGGTGGAGTAGAAGAGAAGATAAAAGAGGAGAATAAGCAACAAATGGCCGAGAGATGTGTGAAGACACTAGTGAAGCAAGCACTCTATTTATAGGGACGGGAGGCAACCGCTCACCTCCTACCACGATCACTGAACAGTCACAAATATTCAATATGCAATTCAAATCGTCTGGAAACAAGTCAGGCAGCAGACACCGTTTCACGTAACACGACACCCATTGGGACTGAAGTCAACTGCTTGGACGATATGATTACCCCCCACGGTCACATCAAGTTACTACTTAGGGGACGTCCCTTGGCTACACCCATTGGGGGGACGTCCAGGAATTTTCAATAAATTTTCCCAAGCAGTTGCATCCATACAGTATACACAATGAATGTATCAAGACAGAAGGAAGATATCGATAGAGATCAGAGGAAAGCCAAAAATAGCTACTGAAGTACAAGTCTAATCAACAGAAGCATTGAAGCACAAAGTGAAATGAAGACCAGCCAAAGAGCCATCTACTGGACGTCCAATCTGTCGCCGATCAAATAAATTCCAAACCTAACAGGACATGGGTAGACCGCATTGCTGATCTCAAAGGCAAAACCATATGCTGATCTTTAAAGCATAAAGCTGATGATATAATGCTGAACTCTAAGACATTCGACGAAGAGAAAACGATGATTTCTAAAGGCATAAGATGAAGACATTTGAGTGGATTATTTTCAGTAATCCACTCAAAGCTCGGGAGCTACACCCAATGAATCATTAATCCCAGAAGATAGAATGTTGATCTCTAAAGCATGGACTAACGATGAAATGCTGATTTCTAAAGCATAAGACAAAGATGAACCAACGACTTCTAAAAGGCAGGAAATGAAAACCTTTGAGTGGATTATTTTCAGTAATCCACTCAAAGCTCGGGGGCTACACCCATTGGGTGCACCTCTGGTGCACCCAATGAATCTTCAACCTCCAAAAATGAAGTGCTGATCTCTAAAGCATAAACTGACCAATCAAAGCTCAGAAGCAATGACTTGACAAGCGTACTGTCAAAACATCCACATTTTAAAAATCAAAACTGCAAGCTGGACCTGGAATCTTTGGGTCGATTATTTTAAAATCAACTCAAAGATTGGGGGCTTGTGGGGGACAGATATCCCCTGGGTCCACTAGAAGGCTAGAAGACCTCGCGAAAGGCCTTGGGTCCATTATTTCACAAGGCCATCCCTTCGTGGGCCTAGGGAGGAATGTTTCGCGGAGTAGATCGACGCAAGATTGGATCAACTCGAGCCCAGGCGGCCCAATGGATTTAAGCATTATCCACAACAGTGATCCGGTTCTCCTGCGCTGCGCCCTCAGGCGTCGGAACTGAATGATGATAAGTCGGCAGAATTATAGGAAGATAAGCTCAGTCGGTTCACTATTACTTAGACACACGTTGTTATCATATCTGCATGTAACGCCCCATGGTCGAGTATATAAGGCCTAGGGGGCACCCCCTCAAGCGACAACTCACTCATTAGCCGTCTACTCAACTCTCTAGTATCCCTCATACTAGAGAACTCCCCTGTAACCTACCACATAAAAGATCCACACCAGGAAGTAGGCCGTTACGCCTTTCTAAGCGGCCCAAACCTGTATAAAATCGTCCACTGTCTCTCGTGCACCTAGCACGAACCATCGAGCTACAGTCGGTAACACCATCCTACTCCAAAACGCACCTCGAGGGGGCAACCCCGGGTGCGCGGTCGGACCCAAAACACCGACAACGGTCGACCTCCCGCGGCGGCTGCCGTGTAGGCGATCTGACAGTCCAAAAAACCTAAGATTCAGCACCAAGTCACTAACCGAAGGAAGATGGAGACGAGGAAGGATGTGATTTGATCTCGAATATTAACTACATCTGTCTATCGTTAAAACACACGTGCGGTAGTGCTAAGTTGGTTCAATCATTCACTTTCTTTGTGTATCCTATTTTCATGAAAATATTCTATGTGAGTGATGTAAACTGATATGCCAGAATTAATGGATGTTTTGCAGCTACACTGGAAGCTGATGGTTGTGGGTAAAACATTTTTGTTGCTGTAACCCCCAGCTTAGCAAGTTTCACTTAAACAAAGTTTGAGGCTTTCGTTGCTTGCAAGGTACTGTAAGTTGTAGCACAACTTATACTATTTTGTACGGACTCATGCAGAGGGCTCGTGATCAGAGGTGCTGCTGAATTTTTAGTTACACAAAATCAACTATTTAGCATCCACATGTTAGTAATTTTTTTAGCAAGAATGCAATATCGGTATACATAGTATGCCATAAATCTTTTTACCTATCTTTCTAGCATTCCATCTGATGAAAAAAGAGAGAGTAGGATTGTGTTGTGTGTGTGATGGGGGTGTACAAAGTAGAAAAATCTCAAATGCACGGCTCAGCAGCTCTTGTCATGTGCCTCTTGTCTCCTTGCCTTGTAGAATGCAGATTCTAGAGGCGATCACTGCACACTACACACACAGCCTTCCCCTCTATACAACTAATCCAATCGACAAATCCGGTGTGTGCGCTCTCTCTTTCTCAAAACTATTGTCTCTTCTTTGGATTCTAATATTCACCCAATCATTGTTTTTGTTTTGTCTCATGTAAATCACAGAACATCGGGTCCTATGTTTTTGTAATTTTACTCTTGCGAGCTCAAATTATTTGCATAATAATCAGCTGGCCGGGGCGGAGCTTTAGCCATACATTCATCTTATTTGTTCAGCTATGTCGTGTGAACTGAATGAATACGATCTGAGCTCTACTAAAAAATATGTTCACCATGCTATCATGGTTAGTAACAGTGACATGGCATTGTTAGAAGTACAAAAAAAATCTAAGAACGTCACATGAGTACTCCCTGCTGCCTAAATTTTATCTTCCAGTACAACCAGTTAGTGCACTCCATGTCCATGAAAATGGTGTAAGGACAAATAGGGCAAGGCAAACATGTATCACTCAAAGTACAAATGGACCAATGGAACTATTTGTATTAATAATATTAATTATATAAGTGGTAATTCTATTGGTCTATTGGCAGTATATCTTATCCATGGAAACAGTTGGTTGGACCTTGAGTTTTTTCTCTTTCATAGACACGACTGGATGCGACTTATGGCTATTTTCTCTCTATTTATAATATTTTGCAGGGCTAGAATTATTCCTCCAGCTCATTGTTTCGATAAAAAAATACCTATCAATCTTTTATGTGGCACCTCTTCAACACAACCTTTATATTCGTTCTTGCACTTGTCAGAGTATTCTAACCTTACGACCATGGTGCAAAATTAACGACATTTTTTTGTGTTTGTGTTGAGCTTCACTGTTCAGGTACTCCATCACATTCTGCTTTTACATACCTATAAATGAGTTATTTTTCATATTTTGGTATGTTGTTGTTTTCACTGAACTTTAAGAGATTTTAATTGTCAACCTCATAGCTTGGGAAACAGATGGTTCTAGGCACACTTGAAGAATAGTTGTCACTGAACTTCAAGGGATTTTAATTGTTACTGAAATTTATTGATGCATAGTGAATTTACCATTCTAATTGTTGTGACTGCATGATATCACAATAGTGACATGTCTTTTTTAGTTGTTGTTGTTGTCGGGTTGGGTGGCGCAGGAGAAAACAGTGACTGCATCGCTCAATCTATCAATCTATGAGCCAAACAAGACAAATCATGGAACAAGTGGATTGCCTCCATCTTACCATCAATGTGTTGAAGAATGGTTGGATGACAAAGGCCAAGGAGAATGTTGCAGCTATGTTATTCAGTTTATATGTGGTCCATGACAATAAAAAAGATAATGAATGAGCTAGAGAATGTGGAATGTATGCATAGCCTTTTATTCGGGTCAGCTATTAAACAAGCAAAATGGCTGGTTGAAGGGACACAACCAGTCACCATGTAGTGATTAAACAGGCTAAACTGTTGTTCAGGCCAGTAGAGGTATTTTGCAACACTTAATTAATGGATAGTGCCTTGTCGTTATAGTTCCCTATCATATTTTTATGTACCATGCATAATTTTTGATATGAGCTGTCACCTGCAAGTTTCTTAGCAGCTTATCTCTTCATCATTGTGTTAACCATGTCCATTATACAGAAAATGGTTGTCTTTGTCATGCGATAAGGCTGTCTAGAATGTTGTCACGAATAATTAGTGTTTTTATCAATGTATACTCTGACAAGGGCTGTTAGACGAGGTTCGCTTGATGTTTTGGCATGTTAGTCTATAAAAGTATTTTCACGACACTACTGATATTCTCAAACCTTATGCAGGTGGAGAGAGCACTGGAATAGATGCCAATGGAAACTCGAGGAAAGGGAAGAATGTGTAATCTCCAACTCTGAAGTAAGTTGATCTCTACCCCTTTATTCAATTTATAGCAGTGTCGTGAGTAGCAGACTATCTGAAATCAGTCAAATCACTTTGCAATTTGCAACAAAACAAGATGGGCACAATGTATGTGTTATCACAAGTCATAGGATCTTAATTCCCTCAGCCAGCATTGCTTTTTTCCTTTTTCTAATGCATACCTTTGTATTTTGTCCTTGTTCAATGTGGTACAGTTATATGAGATTACTAGGTGAGTGCCCGTGCGTTGCAACGGGAACATATAATATCATGATTATATATATAGGTATATGTCCGTGCGTTGCAACGGGAATAACAGTGCACACATAGGCCATTGTTTAGTAATGCTAGTAAGAATCAACTCAATAATCATAATAAATATTGAAGTATGCCAGTTTTATTAAAAGAGATCCAAGCAATCCCGACACACGTTTGTATATAAATATTTACGAATTCACATGTACCATGAAGTTGGACAGTCAAAGGTTACATATGCAGACGACGCACACCGTGTTGCTTGTTGTTTATAGCGATGACGCGGAATCCCAACTCTCATCCAGGTGTTCACCAGCATCATCATGCTCTATTCATGTCAGCGTGCGTGTTGTAGCCCTGCACGAGCATGACGAAGGACACCATATTCCGCTCTAGCATTCCGACAAACAACCTACACCATATTGAGAGTCTAGTATTTTCACAGAGGCTCCAGAAATACCAAGGCATACTGAAATTTTGTCTCTTCAAGTTGCCACTCACAATCCTTGAATTGCATGTATGGGGTCACAACCTAAATATTGTTATCAGGAAAAAAAATGGTGTAACAACTGATAGCATTAGCAGCTCAATTTCTAGAAAAAGTGAAGCTTAATGTCTAGATTACAGGAAACATAGAAGTAACAAGAAGTCATGTGGGCGAGTTGGTCGTTCTAGCCCCTAAGGTGCAAATCATACCGTTCATTTTATATACTATATAGCAAGTGTTATTAAAATATTTAAATATTGAGCCAAGTCTAAGTAATTTTCTAAAGATTTCAACTCCTCCCTGGGCGTGAAGTCATGTGGGCGTGAAGTCATGGAGGCAGAGACAATTGCTGCTCCTGCGCCAGAGAGAGGAGGAAAGGCTTCACGCCTCCAAGGTAGCAACAAGGCGTGAGGGGGTAGGAAAGGCTTCACGCCTCCAAGATTTCAGTCGATTCCTTGCCAGAACTATTAAATAAAGGTGTTAATGTGCATGATGAATGCTCACAGTCGATTCCTTGCTAGAACTATTAAATAAAGGTGTTAATGTGCATGATGAATATTCAGTCAATTCCTTTACAGAACTGTTAAAAAAATAGCCACAAGAGGATATGAGCAGGGTAGGAGTGAACTTAACTTCGTGATGTAGGTGGAGGTGGTCTGCGTACAAGAAAATCCGAAAAACAGAAGCTTGTTGTTACCAAGAACAATTCAGATAGTTGTTTCTATAAATAATTTCACCTGTACAGCTTCAATTCAAGTTCCTTTCGATAACATTCTCTGGATATAATTGGACAACAAATAAGAAGAAAATCAGTAGCCACAAAATGTACAATAAAGACTACGTGAAAGATAGTTATAAACCTATGATACACATGAATGCGAATTTGTGTTCCTGGGATGAAGAAACATCGTGTGCCTTTGACAAAGACCCTAGCTGCTTTTAAGCCGATAATACTGACATGTTTGACATCCCTACAAATATTTGATCAATAACAACTGATGAAATCGTTAAGTGAAGATAATCTAATGGTGAGTTGTATTGATAAAATATTTTTGTTCACTCTGAGTCAAAACTTATTGTTAACTTTCAAGCCTTCTAATTTCATTCATTATTGGTGAGGTAAAAAATGTTACACTTTATAGAGTGATTTTTCAGGCATGAGACAATAATCAAATGTGTTTTGCCGAGGTTATATTTATATATTGATATTGCTATCCTCATAATGATAAGAGGAAATAGAAAAGGCAAAGTTGTGTCCAGGGCTCCAGGCCTCTTGGTGATGTGATGAAAAGTTGGAATAAAATTATTTGCAAAGGATGGGCATTCAATCTTCATTAGTGATATAAACGAACTTTCTGCTCTCAAACAATTACATTCTTTAGGGAATGCTTTGCATGGGAATTATTGCTTTGATCTAACCATGTCAACTATGCATAATTCTTTCATAAATTGTACCTGTTATACTAATACTAAAGTAGAGATACATTACTACTGTTTACTGAATATAGTAGGGAATTTCTCCATGATGGACGCCTTGATATCGCTGCCAATGGATTCCAGTATGTCATACCTCACCAGGCAGTCCTCGCCATCGACGGCCAACGCATCCACGCTCCCGTTGTAGTTCCCAATCGGTGGCCGCAGAATGTCCAGGCGCCAGTTCACCGCCTACAACAGCAGCACATCACCACCAAAGGATCTACATGCCAATGAGTGATATTGATTATTGTACTGCGATAGTGTTGTCTACGGTGGTGAGTTCGTTCACTGACCTCGGACATTGTCTCTGCTGTCGGCTGGTCCCCGTCGAACACCTAATGGATTTCCTTGAAAACGTCACCGAACTTCTCCTTGAGCACATGCTCGATGTCCATATTCATGTCGTTGCCATGCTGGGGCACAGTTGTCGCATGCTCCTTATTATATTAATGATGCTAAACTTGATAGTTCTGGTTTCTCCCTTCAATGAAGTTTAGCAAGCTATAAGAAGGCATGTACTGTTAATTGGTAAAAGCTATTATAGTCAAAATTAAAATTGACACTATCAAAAGCAATACCTAGAGCAAAATGGCATGGAAGGTTCCTCGCTAAGTTTTGCTAGTCAGCTCTGCATTGGTAAGGTCGAACGCATTCCCGTCGGGTGTGATTTATGTTATATTATTTAGCCACATGCTCTACATCGTTGTAGTTTGTAAAAAACAGAGGAACATATGCATCATGATCATCTTGTAATTAGAACTGAAAAAAACTGGAAATGGAAACTATTAAAATAAAGATTGGAATAATGAAAAGACAAACGACTGATTAAAGTATAGTATTTTTTGCAGACAATCCACATTAGATAATCATAATGAAAAGACAAACGACTGATTAAAGTATAGTACCTTTTTTGCAGACAATCCACATTAGATAATCACTCGTAAGCATTGTTAACTTATGGTTCCGGTAAGGTATATGTTGTCCATCAGAAGATAAAGCACCAATAACATCAGCCAAAGCAAAAAGAGATTTATTTATACTTTGCGCTTCTTTCAATTGCTTTCCTGCTGAACCAGGTTTTTTCTAGATGATAGTTTCCTGGTATAACATTTATTAACAAGGCAACAATTTATCATGAATAATGCTACTATTATACACCGTCTTCAATGGCCTTACTCTTTATTAAATGTTAACAAACAACTACAGGTTCAGAATTCATTTACCCGGAATGATAGGAAAATAAGATACCTAAATCACGAGACCTTCCGTTGGTGGAATATTGCCTGAAATCAGCCATTTGTTTCTGCACCATTTTAGTAGTTCGTTGCACTCCATGGTAAAATTCAGGAACCATATCCGGGTGACTTTGATCATCGCAGCTCAAGTATGTTGCACAATCTGTGCCCTTTACCTTTGGTAGAAATAAATACGAAAAATCAATATAATGCAACGTGCCATGGAGTCATGGACACAAGCAGGACAGCATGACCAATGCGGTTCATAAGACTAATAGCACAGGGAAAAGCAGACCCAACTGTAAGAACAAAGGCAGACAGATAAACTTACCTCCTCACGAACCGGAGTCAAGCAACCATAGCCTGAAACTTTATGAACAAAAGATGGACCAAAATCATCAACATCAGATCCTGATTCATCATTTGATGTATCACTTAACATGCCCTGCCACTGAAAGAGACAAATATAGTAGTAGTTTAGAACAAGAATCCAGAAAAGCAACCAGCTTCCTGAATTACTGAAAAGCAACCAGCTTCCTGAATTACTACTGCTGAAGGCTGTAATTTTAGAATTTTACTTTCATCTGTTCCAACCGAAAGGAAGAGATGCTTCTTTCTCCACCCTCATAAATAGGTTTGGTGGTTTCCCTCATACATCCAACTTCCAAATTGTGGATCAGCTACAAATAATATATCCTTCATTACATAGAAAAACAAGGACAACATCTAGATGAATTATTTTCATGTAAACACGAAGCAGTAAAGGGTACCTTCAATATATAAGGATCATTCCATGGCCCTTTGTTCGATCCAAGGCAACCACCCTTGTCACTACATGTGCATGAACCACCAAGGAATTCTGGCAACTCACTGAGAAAATACAAGCATTATTAGAAAATACAAACATTATTAGTTATTACAGGTTGAGGGCTGAATCTTATGAAGAGAATGGGCTATGCAACCCTTGAATACAAACCTACCTCGAATCTATTACTTCAAGAAGCCTACTCTGGTAGTTCGAACCGAGCACCTAAGAGCAGCTCCAGTAGTTATGTAAAATATATCTCCTTAAAATTGTATTTAGCAAGTTTGTAAACAGCTATTGGGTGCTAAAAAATTGTGGATCTCCAACAGTTGCCATTATTTAGAGACTTAATCTGTTTGAAATCAAATTGGTGGGCCATTTGGATCCCATGCAACACAACTGTCGTATGTTGCTCCCTGTTCTAAAACGCCATACGTTCTCCCTGTTTGCAAACTAATCTGGTTAAATAGTAGTGACTGTTCTATGAAATAATTTGGCAAAATAGTAGTGATTGTTCTATGAAATATTTGGCAAAATAGTAGTGACTGTTCTATGAAATAATTTGGCAAAATAGTAGTGACTGTTCAAGAGGCACTTCAGTTCACTTCAGTTCATTTGTATGAAATAAATTCATTAAAAAAATATGTGCGTTGATGAAACCGATCAGTTCACTGATGAAACCGATGTCATCGATTCTAGCCTTTGGTGGCTGAAAACAAGAAAGGACAGAAAAACAATGACATACGAGAGTAATTGACTGCAACTGTACCACAATAGTGTATGCACCATTGACAATCCGGCATTTTCGTTACCTTGTAGCAGTGAAGGAACACGCCGGAGTCCTCGAAAACGGTGGTGGTATATCCAACAAATCCGGCGGCTGGGAAGAGATCATGCGACTACCGGGAGTGGCAGGGAGGAACTCCTGCGAAGACCGAGCAGTGGGAAGGAGGAAGAGCATAGCGCCGACGTCAAGGTGAAAGGCTATTGCCGTGAGTGAAAAACAAGCACTGGTTTTATGTCAGGATACATATAAAAGACAAGAAACTAAAGTCACCTCAAGGCGTCCGGTGAAAGAGTTGTTAAATATAAGAAGACAGAAACCCTACATGAGGCCACAATTGTTTATCCTTCCAAACTGCAATTACTTGTCCAGGAGCGCACATAAAGCCTACATGAGGGTGCAGTTAGTGTACTAACATGAAAATACTGATGTCATGAAGGTGAGGACGGGGATTAGGACGGTCATACCTGGTGGAGTGGAGTCTGGTTTTATTAAAAACCTTTAAGTCATATACAAGGTTCGAATGTGGTTCTGAGTAACAGATATCAATTATTACTGTAAGAAATGTTTGAACTTTGAAGGTCATATCAAATAATCTCCACTAAGACACTAACCTATTCACATGACCTTGCCAAGATTGGGATCAGAGCTACCTCAATATCAGCTAAACTGGAATTTTCATCCAAGGTTGCTTTGAAGAAGTAAACTGTGATAAAAATCTACAAAGGATATTTTATTTAAGAACAAAAAGGGAGCAAGTAAATGAAAAAAATAAATTACTCTAATGGTTACCTGACGAACAGGAACATCTCGCAAAAGGTTCCAATCTCATCCAATCCACATGGGATATGAATAACCGAACAAGCCCTTAAAGTGAGATAATAGTATAATAAACATATAAATTGAATATCCATATTCTTCTAAATCATCTTTTTCAATTGTTAAATTTATTCGTCTTGTTGTGAGTTGCCAGAAAAAAGAACAGATATAATGGATAAGTTCTACCACTATGTACTCACAAGAATTGCAAGTCACACAGTTTGATGATTACTTACATGCTCTGGGAATGAACCGAGCTTCCCCAAAAGCGACTGAATTAATAGGCCCTCCAGGAACAAATTCTAGCAAAATGTTTAGTGTGTCTTCCTCACGAACAGTCACAAGATATCTCTTTTCAGACCAAAGAGAGTAAATCAAACAACTTAGCAATTACCTAATGAGAGCAAAAAATTGCATCCACTCACAACAATGTTGGGGTGAGACAGGTTCTTGAGCAGCTTCACTTCTTCGGGCTCTTTAATATGAGCCTATCCACAAAACTTCATAAACGATGAAAACATAATAATGGTCCGGCGTGCCGAACCCCCTGCCTCGCCCCCACCTGTTTGACAGCTAGGATCTCGCCCGAGTCTAGGTTCATCCTGCGGTAGACCTGCCCAAATGCACCGGCCTCGATGAGCTAACACTTACACCACCAAATCGATGGGTTTTCCTCTCCGCCTCCGTCAATGGCCCCACCCCCTCTGCTGCCGCTGCCCGACTGAACAAGCCATCTTTGCTTTCAGTATCTGTGTCATAATAATACTTAAATAAATGACATGGTTTTTGGTGCATCAACATGTAAAGCATGGGGTATTTAAGTTGTTGTCCTTTTACAAGGGACTTCAAGTTCTTGCATTTGGATAAAGAAGCATGCCTCACAAGAAATCTCTTAAAACAATCTATAACTAATAAAAACTATATTTCAAATTAATTATTAAAAACTGAATTTCTACCACCTCAAGTACCTTCCTTCACTGGACAAGCAGAAAGAATCCAGACTGCCAAACCAAGTTTCACCCTTGGACCCTGGATAAATTGCATACCTTGGTGTTGTTTTTAACGCTCATCATTAGGACTGACAGAGGGTAAGTGCTAAATTCCTCTTCCACTTTCTTCCCAGCCTCCTATAAATAGTCAGAAAAGAGACTAAGTTAGCCATCGCTATGTATTGATAGAGGTTAGAAAAGTAACATGCATGTTGTGCATTCAATGATTCTACCAGATACATCAAGCAGTGGCTCTTCTGTGTTCTTCTGTGTACCATTTTTATGAATTTTCCTCAGACACAAGTTTGAGGCTTCTAGCATAGCCTTGATGAAGGACACCCTTGTGGCTTTGTCATCCTAAATGGCTACCTGTGGTCCATTCCACAAAGCTGGAGATGGTGAAGGAGCGTCAACCTCTTTGAACATCACTCTAGAAGTAGGCATAGAGAATTCATCTGCAACAACATAAAGTTTTGTTCTATTACTGTTATTCATAGAACAACAGTAACCATAAATTTTTATTTTGAGTTTAACACCTCAAAATAGAGTTTTGTTCTATTGTTGTTTATGAAAAATAATGGTTACCTGTTATTCAATTACTGTTTATAGAACAACATAAAGTTTTGTTCTGTAGAACAACATCACAAGCTACAAAGAAAAAGCTTGCATGCAGTAGAATTTTCAGCAAGCACAGTAATCATGAATTGTGAAAGCACCGAACAGTTTTCTTACACGATTTTCATCATCCTGGGTAGCCATCTCTCCCAAGCACATGACTGAGAAGTAAAAACATCAGACAAAGCATATCAGCCGATGGGTTGTCAGCAAATTCTACCTGATGGAGCTTGACCCATCACCCCATCTTGGTGGTCTCCCTACTGACTTGCACCCGGTCTTCCAGTGCCTTCCTGAGCTGGTGTTGCTGCTCCTGAGCTCGATGGTCATCCTCCTATTCTCGTTGTCCCACTCGTCAGCGTCGATGCCGAGGACGTCACAGGACCTGTGGCGGACCTCCTTGTCCTTGGTCGACAGCGCCCTCTACAATGCTTCCTGGGGGAAGAAGCTGAAGCAGCACGCCTGGCACGGTGGCAAGGGGAGACAGAGGATGAGTCCCTCACCCTGTTCCGCTCCCATAGCGTCAGCAGCCCCCGCAGCACCTCCCAGCGTGGACCACGGGGTTGGGTACCGAGGCGCTAGCCTGCCGCGACGAGGACCCGCCGCCCTTCGTCTCCGCTCCTCCTAGCAGCGGGTCTTTGCGGACCCATAGCCTGCCATCGAGCCGAGCCCCTCCATTGTCGTCTCCATCTGGGTGTGGGGCATTGGTCTCACAGTAGGGGACAGCGCAGAAGGCAAGGTAAGGTGGATCGGGGGGGGGGGAAGTGCAAACCCTAGTGACGCCAAATCGGTGGTCGCGTGCGTTGGGAACGGTACTGCAATTTCCAGCACATTTCCAAATCAGGGGGAGCGACGCTGAGAACAGATGCGAGATCAGATGCATTTGGGGGAGCAAGGGCGTTCGGGCGGGCATGCGCTGGCTGGGGCAGGGTCGAGCGGGGGCATGACCGCGCGACGGCGCCGAAGGTGGAGGCGGAGAGAGAGAGAGCGGTTGCCAGCATGCGGAGGAGAACTGCGAACGGGAGAGGGCAGAGGGAGCTAGGTTGCTCGCGCGGACGGGCGCAGGACGGCTGACGGACGCCGCACGAAAAACAGGAACGTGCGATGGACGGTGGAGATTGAGAGATGGCAGAACGGCAGAACGGCAGACTACTCTTACCTTCTTAATAAGTAGTATAGATTAGTTAAGGGGAATGCGTAGATCTGATGTAGATGCCATTTTTTGTGTGTGGACTGGTGTTACAGCAGATATTTTGCATGGGCAACTCAATACCAGTTAGCTCATATTGTATTGTCTGAAAGTTATGTTCAGACTGAGTGACAACTTGTGTTTTGTATTCATTGTGCTTGCAGGTTCTTAATGATGAAGAGGAACATTGTGGAATACACGAGGTGGACAAGGCTAGCAAACCGAGGTCAAGTTTATCCTACAGAACCAATCATGGAAGTGAATCTTCTGATGATATTTGCCTATCATTAAGAATTATATATTGACTCTTTTGAAATAATTTGTGCGATATTGATAATGTTTGTTCGATATCAGTTCAATCTATTTAGGTCTTAATAGTATTACATATTTATATCGTCAATATAATGTTAGTGCTATGATGATATTTTGACACATAGATTTTCCATATCATAGTGATGGTTGTCGCGGGCATAGACCTAGTGTACGCGCTTTGCGCCCCAGCTTGGCTCTAACGCGATGTTTTCATATAGAGATCAGGACTGTGTGAAACGTCGAGCTATGTATAGGTCCACATCTTCGGGAGCTTCTACTTCTGGCTCTCCCAAAAACACAGCTACCACTAAAAGAATTGGCAAGTCGATGCATTACAGGAAAAAGGTTAAAACCTCACAGGATCGCGTGACCGTTTGTCTTTCTCTTGGCGTCCTCCCATGGCGCAGGCACAAATGCCGAAGACCCCATGTCCAGCTCTCCTCCAACCATCAATGCTTGGAGTACCAATCAATCAACATCATTAATCAATGTATCTGAATTCCATTCCAAGTTCAGCAACTTTATACCCGGTGCGACAGCCTCTATGCGCAGCTTTGTCGGAGAACCAGGAACTGTTGGTACTTGGTAATAGTAACTGATATGCGCGCCCCGCGCGTAGAAAACATTTATAATAATTAGCAAGAATATTATATTTTTCATTAGTTGGTTCTTAAATAAATCGCTCATAGTTATACGGTTCCTTATGTTTTCCTCAAGCATGCTATGACAGATATCTGCCAGTCCTAATGCTGAAATCCAGTTTGTAATATCAAAACCTGTATCACACACAAGAACAATAGGTGACAGATAAATAGAAATGAGCATTTGCAAGGTGGAGCGATCAAGTACAGGTGTTGTTCATATTAGCTAGTAGCTTAAAAAGGTAATAAGGCGGAAGATTTTTAGATATTTCTCCTAGAGAGCACCCGAGTTTGATAACCTATGCTTTCACTGTTTGGTCACCGAAAACTGATCAGAGAACAATTAACTCAAAGCAAACAATGACTGACTTCTCCATCAGAGGGCCTTCGTCACTGTGTTTTAGGTCTAAATAGCATTTATGTTATGTTTTAGCTAATCAGAATTGAATGTGAATGCATGTACAATGCAAATGGGCACGAGTTGTGTAAAAGGAACATTTGATTAACATTTGGCACAACACGTGTGATTTTTGTATACTTATATTAAGACGGAGGTCGTTGCTACATAATTGACAGTGGACGTTATACGGTTGTAAGAAAACAGATATAATAGCTAAATACATCTAATCTGTCTCAAATTTGTTGCTGCTTTGAACTGAATTTTTCATCGGTGATTATGAGTTAGACCTAGTAGATTTGGTAGCTCTGTGACAGGAAAATGATGAATCGGTTAATTCCTATATCCGAAGTTTAAGGGACACAAGAAACCAATGTTTCCAAATTCACCTAGAGAAAACAGCTAACATGATTAGCATTTATTGGGATGTATTAGTATTTAAAAGAAAGATTAGAAGACATTCAGTTTTTACGCTAGCTGGGTTATACCAAAGGGCTCTGGCTTGTGAAAGACGAAGCAAAGATGCTACTAAAGCAATTCGTCACAACGTCCATGTGGTAGAATGCGACCAGAGTAGCTCGGGCGATGAATCAAAAGAAATGTACGCTGCTGAGATGGTTTGACCAAAGTATGCCAAATCTCTAGTTTGTTTCTCTTTGCATCCGGATCAAAAGAAACGACGGGAAGATGTTAAATTTACATTTAGCGTTGTCAAATGCGACAAAATATTTGATGAATTACTCAAAAACGGCAACGTTAAAATAAATCATGCTATTACATCTGCTGACGAACTCAAGCGTCGCGCTTACTGCAAGTGGCACAATTCATTCTCTCACGCCACAAACGATTGTAATGTGTTTCGACGATAGGTTCAATCGGCCATTAACGAGGGCCGATTGAAATTCCAAGAAATGCAGGTGGACACAAAGCCTTTCCAATGAATTTGATCAACTTTGATGATAAAAAAGTCCTAGTTCGGCCTAGTGCGGTCGATAAGGGCAAGGGCAAGGAGATCATCATCGGCAATACTCGAGAGACCGATGAAAACACCAAAATTTCTTGCAGAAAATTAGTGACAGAAAAGACCCATGACGGAGGGGAGACATTAAAGATCACCATGATGACCTCCAACACTGGGGGGCAGGTGCAGGCAGGCGACCAAGCGCGATCCCCTGTTTTGTGCACCACGGACCGTCCGGTGCATAGACGCGGATGGTCTGGGACACCCGCCAAATAGTCCGGACGGTTCAAGCGGATGGTCCGGTAGCGACTAGGAGCACCGACGACCTCGTACCTTCAAACCTCAACGACCAGAAATAGGTACGTGGAAGACAAACATGTTTAAGGCATCCGAGTTAACTGGTCAAACCTGGCCCAACTTTTGGTTAGTTATTATCTAAATATGTGAAAAAGAAGGCTGGCCCAAGTGACCGACCAACAAAGCGACCTCGCTCACCTATCCAAGAGCGACGACAGGTAAGACCGATTGGGTCATCTCACCAATCGGAGGAATTAGCACATCACAATATCCATTTAAGACCCAACGTACCTATAGGGACACCTCCACCCCCATACCCACCTATGCCATATCAATATGCGTACCTACCACCACCTTATATCACAAATCAAATGTGGGGCATGCCACCAAATCCATATGGGATGCCACAGTATCCCACTTGGGGGGCACCCCAAACTTCTGCATTTGCATGTTGGCACCTCCAGTGCAAGACCACAAGTTCATACATGAATCAAACTAAATGTACTACTACTACATAATTGTTTACCAAAATACTAGCTAGATGATACAAGTTGGGCAATATCTCAATGTCCCAATGCATATATTCAAAAGTGACATATGATATGATGACAATGTCATATCTAGAATGTCACATAAGCCTTTCTATATCCAATTCCATATATACTTGCTTTGCACATCTATCTTTCAAGCTTCATGCCTTTCAAGATAGTTTCAATGTGCACCAATAAGCATATAGGAGTATGCATGTGTTTTTCATATGACCTACTAGGATTCTAGACCATATTTGATACATTGGTAATCACTATGACCACTACTAATGGTGTTCTAATATTCATCCTTAGTGTCTTACTAATGTTGAGCAAGGTCAGATAATAAATCTAAACAGTTCGTGTGTTAGTTCCTCTTGATCTTCTAGCTCAAGGGATATTATTTTAAAATAATTGTAAACAATGACATGTCTATTGTTTCATCTTCTTTAAGAGCACATAACTTTAGGCGTGACATGATATTATTCACTAAAATGACATAGTCTTCAAAATTCAAAATTTCCCAAGTGCATTAACAATAGTGTCGGGTACCGTAATTAGGGGTACCCAGGTCACAACCCTAAAGTGCCTAGACACTTGAGTAAGAAGGGGTCATAAGCAAACACACTCCCAACCTTACCAAGGTCCAAGGTACCCAAGTCGCAACTCGCCCGAGGCCAGCCCTAGGTGTAAGCCATAGTCACGACTCGCCCGAGGCCAACCTTAGGCGGGAGCCACAGTTATGACTCGCTCGAGGCCAACTTCGGACGGGAGACAGTCACGGCTCACCCAATGCCAACCTCGGGTGGGAAACACATTCTCGACTTGCCCGAGGTTAGCCTCGGGCGACAAGTGCATTTCATATTCGCCCGAGGGCGTCTCAGGCGACGCTCTAGAGCTACCCGCCTCGGCCAACCACTCCGATACAAGAACGTGCGTCTGTACGTCCACCTGTCCCGTTCAGGGTGCCAAAGTCAACAAAGGATGACGCGACTACAGTCTAATCTACCTTTACCGTGCACGATGATGCACAGGACGCGAATATGGGGCACTGTTCCCCCACTCCGACCACTTTTTCAACCATTCCGAGTGTGACTACATGTAATGTAACGCCCCGAATTTTGGAGTTGAATTTTTTCTTTCTCCTTCACTCGCCAAATTCAGGCGTTACCTCTCTTTTCCCATTTCTTTTCGCTACACCTTACCCATTTCCAAAACTCTATGTCGTGTAATAATAATAAATCCTAGAAGTGGGTTTCTTTGGTTGTTGCATCATGTCGAGCCACACATCTTTTCCTTTGTGTGTATTCGCTTGGTCTTCGTCTGGTATTTATTTATTAATTAAGAGAATTTGGAGCTAAAAGAAAAAAGGAAAATAGAAAAAAACCCCTCTCTCCCCTAGGTCGGCTTCCTAGTGCGGCCCAGCTTCCCCCCCTCTCCCCTTCCCCCCTCCTGCGGCCCACCTGGCGCGCGGCCCAGCTCCTCCTCCCCCCCCCCGCGGCGTGCTCGCCCTGCGCCCCGTCCCCCACGCGCGTGGTGCGCGCGGCAGTTTGCCGCCACCCCCCCCCCCTCGTGGGCCCCACCTGTCATCCCCCTCCCCCCAAATCTCTCTCTCCTCGCGCCCCCTCGCGTGCGTCTCCCCCGCTCGGCTCGCCCATCGCCGAACCGTCGCCCGCCGCCCTGCCCTTGGCCGCGGTAAGCCCCCCACTTCCTCCTCTTCTCCTCGCCCCCCCTTTCTTCCCTTCCACGGCGCGGCCATGGCGTGGCCGCCCCCGGCTCGGCCCCCGTGCCCGGCCGCGGCGCGGTTATCCCTGCTCGGCACGGCGGCGCACCCGCGCAGCCCCGCCCGCGGCGCGGCGTCCCCCGGCCCGGCGAGGCTCCCCTTCCCCCGCCCCGCCTTCGTCCGGCCCGGCATTGGCGCGTTCCCGGCACGGCGCCCTCCCCCGCGGCAACCGAGCCCCGGCTCCCCCTCCCTCGTGGCCCACCTTGGCGCGGCCGCGGCGCCTGCACCCGCCTCGGCCCCATGCCCGTCCCAGCGCGGCCGACCACGGCGTGGCCCGGCCTCGGTGCCCCGTGGCGCGCTCGCCCGCCCCGGCTTGCTCGCCCTAGCACGGCGTGGCTTGGAGCTTGGCCCGACGCGCTCATGGCGCGCGGCCTGGAGCTCGGCCGGCGCGCGCGCGGTGCCTCGGCCCCTGGCGCGGCCCCGCTGCCTGCTCGTGGCGCGCAGCTCGGCCCCGGCGTGCGCGCGGCTCGTTCGCGGCACGTCAGCACGCGCGCGTGCTCGCGTGGTGCACTCGGTGCTTTGGCACGGCTCGCCGTGCCCTCGGCGCGCTCGTATACCCCTAGACATGCCCGTCTACCCCTAGCCACCTATCTACCCCCCCCCCCCCCCCCGTGTAATTTATGTGCATTGATCACGTTATTTTTATTAATAAAATGGAAACTCAACTCAGAAATTGATTACGTTAGTTATTTCATGTAGTTAATCATTGACTTTGTTTAATGTCGACCAATTAGAAATAGTTATGATTCTATTAGTGCATGTGATTAATACTTGTTAGTGTAACTAGGTGGAACTAGATCACGTAATGATTAATTATACACCTATCCATAATACGCTTCGATTATAACTTTAGCCATTGCGAGACCTTCCTTCTTCCTTTTCTAGCAGTTGCGAATGCAAAAACCGTATGTCATATCTTATGCATATTCAGTTTATCTGCTCTCTTGTATGGTGTACTGTTTATTTCCTAATTCAAATGGATGGATGTATGTTTGCGCTCGCATAGAGACGGTCTGGTTGAGGAATCCGAAGAACTCGTAGGAGAAGCCCCAGAGCAGCAGCTGGTTGGTGGAGGCAAGTGTCCCTTGACCCATCTTTGTCCTATACATTCTATAATTCACTTTCCGCATTTACACAATTTATACCTAATGATTGACTAGCTTTTGTTATCCATGTCCTTGCTTACCTATTTGGGTTGGATTATTCTGGTTTAACTTCATGCTAGTGCTTAACATTAATCAATGAACATGATGAGATTTATCTACGATACGGTGTTTTCCTTGTTATTTATGATGATATACTTGTGGCAATTAAGGAGACTCGAGTGGTTTCTCGAGTGCCTCTCCGTAAGGACCTGTTCGTTGGATGACCGCCCGGAAAAACAGTGCAACCATGAGGGTGGAATGGGACGCCCTTAGCTGAATAATTAGAGGAACTCCATTGATTAGTGACACTTGATCAGAGATGTTCGGATTACAGGTGGCAATGAGAATGTTGGTTTTGGCATTGACTCTGGTGATGGTAAGTGGTATTCTTTCCGTTTGGAAAAGGTACTTTTGGGTTAATAACGTGGGTTAATTCTAAAACTTGGCTTTCTCTACTAGTAATAATAATCTGACCAACTAAAAGCAACTGCTTGACTTACCCCCACATAAAGCTAGTCCACTACAACCAAACAAGATACTTGCTGAATATGTTGATGTGTACTCACCCTTGCTCTACACACCAAACCCCCCCATCCCCAGGTTGTCCACATTGCAACCACTGCTCAGGAGAAGATGAAGCCGTGGAAGGAGACTTTTAGGAGTTCCAAGATTACGATGAGTTCTAGGCGTGGGTTAGCGGCAACCCCCAGTCGGCTGCCTGTGAAGGCCGCGTGTATCTACGTTTCTTTTCCGCACTTTGATTATTGCAAGGACTATGTGGATGTCTCAGACATATGATGTAATCGACTATTATTTCCGCTTTTATACTATGATTTGAGCACTGTGTGATGATGTCCAGTTATGTAAGTGTTGTGTACGTGAATTGCTGATCCTGGCACGTACATGGTTCACATTCGATTTGCCTTCCAAAATCGGGTGTGACATAGGTGGTATCAAAGCCGTGCTGACTGTAGGACCGCTAACCTAGAGTAGAATGGTCGTTATAAGGATTATAGACCCCTATTCTCACCTTGACTTTGGTATCCCTTCAAAAGTTGGTCATATCGACCAAACCTATGTTCTACTATATATTATACCTTGCTAAAAATCTTTTGTTTGTTCTAATTCCTCATTTTTTTATGGTTTACTTGCTGGTCATATTAGTTTTGTTCTCACTCTTATGCTTACGGTGTCTTTTGTAGATGGCTCGTCTTAGACACACTGCACGGAAGTCAGTCATTCCTTTCTTGCCTTCTCGTCTCGCGGAGCGTCTGCTTCACCGTCCAGTAACCGGTCAGTCTAGCCACTTGGAGAGGCTACACCACCGCCTGCACGAGGAGCAGGAGCATCGATGACAGGATCTAGAGCAGCAGGGCTCTTCTTTCTCGCTCCAGCAGGAGATAGAGTCTGTGAGGAGCTGCTCCCCCGTGCTTCCGCTGGAGGTGCCACCTGCACCACCACTTAGCACCCCAGCCGCTGGAGTAGCTGCTGGAGGAGACCCAGACGACGGAGGTGGCGACAGTAGCTCGAGATTCAACACCGACCTTTCCGCCGACTAGGAGCTGGAAGGATGGGTTGCCCGACCCATCACTCGCGACGCTGCTCACGGGTGTCACTTCCACGATGCGCTCGACACCCTGCTACGTCGGGCACTTGACCGGCATACTTGGTCTATCGAGTATCGTTGTGTGGTCTTCCAGCACAGTCGCGGGGTCTACCTAGACCGCTAGGAGGCGACCTGCTTGGTGCGCCGTCCAGAGAATAGTCTCCGGGGTGCGGAGATCTGCTCAGAGCACTATTCTATCTCTGAGCGTGACTCAGCTGAGGCGGCCATGCAAGATGCCGCACGGCGTGCGCTTTCGCACTATTGCTTAGTGCTCGGCGGGGTAGCCAACGGTCTCAACCTGAAGTATTATCCCCGTCGTCCATCTGGCAGCACAGGAGGCATGATTGTCTCACCTATGGGTGAGGACAATCCAAGGTTGAGCAGCACAGTCAACCTAGCCGCCGTGCTAAACACAGAGCTGGACCATGCATTGGATGAGCTGAGTAGGGCTCGTGCTAAGATCGCCCAGCTGCGGGCTGAGCGCGCAGAACATCGTCACCTGGAGGATGGCTCCCCCGCTCCCGTCGGGACTCAGCACCCGTACCGCTCACCTCGGTGTGGACACCAGTCTTATGGCAACCCCTACTGCAGGACCAAGATAAATTTAGAACCATAGATCGTCAGTGTTGGGTCCTGTAATAAATGCTTAATATAGAAGTTTTAGTCTTAGCCTCAGTCCTAGTCTCGATCTTACTGTTAGTTAGTCTTAGTTAGACAGGGTAGTTTGCTTATCCTGTGCCTTTATGGTTGTCATGATGAACTAAATTTAATTTGGATCTTTGTAATGACTGTCACCAGAGTGTGGGCATCCCCTGCACCTTGGTTTACCTTTAAATGTTAATGGAGTTAGTTATCTAGTTGGGAAGCCTTTTATTCTACTTTCCTCTTTATCTGAGAAGCTGTGTTGGTCTGTGTTGGAAATCAGTGAAGATGTTCATCTGTTCAGTTTTGTGGAGGATTCTATACTCTTTTCTTATGCTGCAAGCTCGCAAGATTAGTTCTGATGGGTGATTGCATTCTGCAGATGTCAGAAAACAGGCGCAGAGGAGGAAGGTGTGCTCAGCAGGAGCAGGCAGCACCGCAGGATGAGGCACCCAAACAACAACAGCTGCCACCCCCGCCCCCGGTGTCCATCGAGCAAATGTTTTTTATGCAGACTCAGGCAGTTCAAGCCATCGGTCAGACTCTGGCCGCTATTCAGCAGCAGCAGCAGCAGCCACCACCTCAGCCTTAGATGCCTCAGATGCCCAGGGACAAGTGTGTTGAATTCATGAGAGGTCATCCTTCGGTGTTCGCTCATTCTTCTGACCCCATGGATGCTGAAGACTGGCTGCGTACTGTGGAGCGGGAGTTGCACACCGCTCAATGTGATGACAGGGAGAAAGTTTCATATGGTCCCCGTCTGTTGAGAGGAGCAGCCCAGTCTTGGTGGGAGTCTTATCTCGCCAAGCATGCCAACCCCGACACTATTACCTAGGAGGAATTCAGAAACAATTTCCGTCAGTACCATGTTCCTACAGGTCTGATGACAGTGAAGAAAGAGGAGTTTCTGGCACTCAAGCAAGGGTCAATGTCTGTTAGTGAGTACAGAGACAGGTTTCTGCAGCTGTCTCGCTATGCTTCTGAAGATGTCAACACCGACTCCAAAAGGCAATATCATTTCTTGAGAGGCTTGGTCGACCCTCTGCAGTATCAACTGATGAATCATACCTTCCCCACATTCAAGCACCTGATTGACAGAGCAATCATGACAGAGAGGAAGCGTAAAGAGATGGAGGATCACAAGCGCAAGATCAGTGGGCCTCAGTCTGGAAGCAGTAGTCGCCCTCGTTTCTCAGGCAATCCACCTCAGCAGTTGAGGCAGAATCAGCGCCCACCTCAGCATCAGCAGTTCCAAAGGCAGTATCCTCAGCACCAGCATCAGAATCGTCAGAACAATCAGTCAGGAGGAGGTCAGTTCCAGAGGCAGAATCAGCAGGCACCTCGTCTTCCTGCCCCAGCAAACCAGCAGAACAGTCAAGCAGCACCAGCTCAAGGGGGAAACAGAGCATGTTTCCACTGTGGAGAGCAAGGTCATTGGGTGATGCAATGTCCGAAGAAGGTAGCCCAACAGCAGTCAGGCCCTGGCGCCCCAGCAAAGCAGAATGTGTCATCCTGGAGCAGGCAACCGCTCTCAACCACGCTACAACCATGGGAGACTGAACCACTTGGAGGCTGAAGCAGTTCAGGAAACTCCTGGTATGATAGTAGGTATGTTTCCAATCGACTCCCATATTGCAGAAGTGTTATTTGATACTGGAGCAACACATTCATTCATTACTGCATCATGGGTAGAAGCACATAATCTTCCAATAACTACCATGTCAACACCCATTCAAATTGATTCAGCCGGTGGTAGAATTCGAGCCGATAGCATTTGCTTGAATGTAAGGGTGGAAATAAGGGGGATAGCGTTTCCCGCTAACCTCATAGTAATGGGTACTCAGGGAGTAGATGTCATCCTAGGGATGAACTGGCTAGATAAGTATCAGACAGTTATCAGTTGTGATAAGAGGACAATCAAGTTGATGTCCCCACTAGGAGAGGAAGTGGTGACCGAGTTAGTCTCGCTTGAGCCAAAGAAAGGAAGTTGTTATCAGATGGCTATTGATAGCAGTGAAGCAGATCTACTTGAGATTATCAAGGTTGTGTTCAAGTTCCCAGATGTGTTTCCAAAGGACTTACCAGGTATGCCACCAGAGCGGAAAGTTGAGTTTGCTATAGAGCTACTTCCTGGCACCGCCCCTATCTTTAATAGAGCTTACAAAGTATTTGGACCAGAGTTGGTTGAGCTTAAGAAGCAGATTGATGAGCTGTTAGAGAAAGGTTACATCCGGCCAAGCACCTCGCCTTGGGCCGCCCCTGTCCTATTCATGGAGAAGAAAGATGGCACCAGAAGGATGTGTATCGATTATCGAGCTCTGAATGAGGTCACGATCAAGAACAAGTACCCCTTGCCCAGAATAGAAGATCTGTTCGACTAGCTGAGAGGAACCAGCGTGTTTTCAAAGATAGATCTGAGGTCAGGTTACCATCAGCTCAGGATTCGACCTTCAGAAATTCCGAAGACGACATTCATTACCAAGTATGGATTGTATGAGTTCACTGTGATGTCTTTTGGCCTAACAAATGCGCCAGCCTTCTTCATGAACCTGATGAACAGTGTATTCATGGTTTATCTAGACAAGTTTGTGGTGGTATTTATTGATGACATTCTTATATATTCTCAAAGCGAAGAAGAGCATGCGAGTCATTTGAGGATGGTTTTGCAGAGATTGCGAGAGCACCAGCTGTATGCAAAGTTGAGCAAGTGCGAGTTCTAGATTGATGAAGTCCTGTTCTTGGGTCATATAATCAACAAGGAAGGATTGGATGTGGATCCGAAGAAAGTGGCAGACATTCTAAACTGGAAAGCGCCAACAGATGCCCAAGGAATCAAGAGCTTCATTGGAATGGTCGGATGTTATCGGCGATTCATTGAACGGTTTTCGAAGATTGCAAAACCAATGATAGCTTTGCTAGGCAACAAGGTTGAGTTCAAGTGGACCCAGAAATGCCAAGAAGCCTTTGAAGCACTGAAAGAGAAGTTGACTACAGCGCATGTCTTAGTCTTACCTGATGTGCACAAGCCCTTCTCGGTGTATTGCAATGCTTGTTACACTGGTTTGGGATGTGTGTTGATGCAAGAGGGAAGAGTTGTGGCTTACTCATCTCGATAGCTGAAGGTTCATGAGAAGAATTATCCAATCCATGACCTAGAGTTGACAGCAGTGGTTCATGCACTGAAGACATGGAGGCACTATCTGTATGGGCAGAAATGTGATGTTTACACATACCACAAGAGTCTGAAGTACATATTCACTCAGTCAGAGCTGAATATGAGGCAAAGAAGATGGTTAGAGTTGATTAAAGACTATGAATTGGAGATTCATTACCATCTAGGCAAAGCGAACGTAGTGGCAGATGCTTTGAGCAGGAAGAGTCAGGTCAATATGATGGTCGCTCATCCGATGCCTTATGAGTTGGCCAAAGAGTTTGATAGGTTGAGCCTCGGATTTTTGAATAATATGCGAGAAGTAACAGTTGAGTTAGAACCCACCTTGGAGCGGGAAATCAAAGAAGCACAGAAGAATGATGAGAAGATCAGTGAAATTCGGTGACTGGTGAAAGACGGCAGAGGCAAAGACTTTCGGGAAGATGCAGAAGGTGTGATATGGTTCAAAGACAGCTTGTGTGTTCCCAATGTCCAGTCTATTCGGGAATTGATCCTCAAGGAAGCTCATGAGACAGCTTATTCTATACACCCTAGAAGTGAGAAGATGTATTAGAATCTGAAGAAGAAATTCTGGTGGTACGAAATGAAGAGGGGAATCGCAGAGCATGTGGCTATGTGTGATAGTTGTTGATGGATCAAGGCAGAGCATTAGAGGCTAGCTAGATTGTTGCAACCATTGAGAATTCCTCAGTGGAAATGGGATGAAATCGATATGGACTTCATAGTCGAATTGCCTCGCACTTGAGCCGGCTACGATTCCATTTGGTTAGTGGTGGAGCGCTTAACCAAGTCAGCCCACTTCATACTCGTCAAGACCAACTACAGCAGTGCAGTATTGGCAGAGCTGTACATGTCCCGGATCGTTTGTCTTCACGGTGTGCCAAAGAAGATAGTGTCAGACAGAGGAACGCAGTTCACCTCTCATTTCTGGCAGCAGTTACATGAAGCCTTGGGTACACATCTAAACTTCAGTTCAGCTTATCATCCGCAGACAGATGGTCAGACCGAAAGAACCAATCAAATTCTTGAAGACATGTTGAGAGCTTGTGCGTTGCAAGATCAGTCCGGATGGGACAAGAGGCTACCTTATGCAGAGTTCTCCTATAACAACAGTTACTAGGCTAGCTTGAAGATGTCACCATTTCAGGCGCTTTTTGGAAGGAGTTGTAGAACTCTGTTGCAATGGGATCAACCTGGAGAAAGGCAAGTGTTTGGGCCAGACATTTTGCTTGAAGCTGAAGAGAACATCAAGATGGTTCGGGAGAACCTGAAGATAGCGCAATCAAGGCAGCGAAGTTATGCAGACACAAGAAGAAGAGAGCTGAGTTTCGAAGTTGGCGATTTTGTCTACTTGAAAGTTTTGCCTATCAGAGGAGTCAGAATATTCGGAGTCAAAGGCAAGCTAGCACCCTGCTACATTGGTCCGTATCAGATTCTCGCAAGGCATGGAGAAGTGGCCTATCAGCTCAGTCTGCCAGAAAATTTGTCTACTGTGCATGATGTCTTTCATGTGTCTCAGTTAAAGAAGTGTCTGCACGTGCCAGAAAAGAAGTTGCCAGTGGAGGGTCTCGAAGTCCAAGAGGACTTGACCTATATTGCGAAGCCAACGCAAATCATTGAGACCGCAAACAGAGACACTCGAAGGAAGACTATCAGAATGTGCAAAGTCAGATGGGGTCATCGCTCTGAAGAAGAGGCAACGTGGGAGCGTGAAGATGATCTGATGGCCAAATATCTTGAGCTCTTTGCTAGCCAACCTTGAATCTTGAGGGCGAGATTCTTTTAAGGGGGGTAGGTTTGTAACGCCCCGAATTTTGGAGTTGAATTTTTTCTTTCTCCTTCACTCGCCAAATTCGGGCGTTACCTCTCTTTTCCCATTTCTTTTCGCTACACCTTACCCATTTCCAAAACTCTATGTCGTGTAATAATAATAAATCCTAGAAGTGGGTTTCTTTGGTTGTTGCATCATGCCGAGCCACACATCTTTTCCTTTGTGTGTATTCGCTTGGTCTTCGTTGGGTATTTATTTATTAATTAAGAGAATTTGGAGCTAAAAGAAAAAGAAAAATATAAAAAAGACCCCCATCTCTCCCCTGGGCCAGCTTCCTAGCGCGGCCCAGCTTCGCCCCTCTCCCCTTCCCCCGTTCCGCGGCCCATCTCGCCCCCCCCTCGCGGCGCGCTCGCCCGGTGCCCCGCCCCCCACGCGCGTGGTGCGCGCGGCAGTTAGCCGCCGCCGCCATCCCCCCCGTGGGCCCCACCTGTCATCCCCCCTCCCCCCAAAATCTCTCTCTCCTCGCGCCCCCTCGCGCGCGTCTCCCTCGCCCGACTCGCCCATCGCCGAACCGCCGCCCGCCGCCCTGCCCTTGGCCGCGGTAAGCCCCCTTCTCCCTCCTCTTCTCCTCGCCCCCCTCTCCTCCCTTCCCCGGCGCAGCCATGGCGTGGCCGGCCTCGGCCCCGGTGCGTGGCTCGGTCCCCGTGCCCGGCCACAGCGCGGCTCCCCCTGCTCGGCGAGGCGGCGCGCCCGCGCGGCCCTGCCCGTGGCGCGGCGTCCCCCGACCCGGATGTAACACCCCTGGTGTTACTGTAACTAAAACTTGAGCATGACATCATAAACATTGGCATTGCATATGTTTGACACACCTAGAGTGCATTGACTAGGTAAAAATTTCAAACAAGTTGTATTGTTATAGCACTTTGCAAATAGAACCCTGGATAGGGAACTTAACCCTAAATAGGGATTAAAGGGGTAAGACATAGTCCAAATTGAGAAAACCTAAAAGCTTTAGGGAAATAGTCATGAAATATTCCCAAGAATAAAGTTGAATCACATTTATACCCCTGAGATACCAAAAACCCTAATTGGAACCCTGGAAAACCCTAAAACCAAACCCTAGGGACCTATGTGCAAAATTAGTCCACTTTTGGACTAAAGTGCAAAAACCAAGTTAAATAAGTATCTTAAGTCATTTGGGTCACAAATATGTGAATTTGCAAGTTAAACCCTAAGTTTTGGACTCATTTGCAAAAGGGACCCTAATTGAGATTTCATGTTAAGTCTGAATTTCAGTGTTGTAAGCTCAACTTTGGAGCTTATTAACTTTCAAATCAGTAAGAATTTGCCCTAGGTCACCACATCAAACTTGTAAACCTAACAAAGGGGAACAACTTTGCTTAAGAATGTGAGCATAGTTGTTATGAAGAATTCTGAGATAAATGAGCCTGAAGTTGGACTGTCAGACTGCTTGAAATCTGAAATTCAGATTAACAATGGGATAACATGAACTTAGGGCTTAATTTTAAGCAAGATCCAGTGACTTTTTGTGGGAGCACATTGTAGCAAAGTTATAGCTGGATTGTAGCTCTACAACTTTGCTGCAGGTCACTGGATGAGTTGCCATTTGAAATTAAGAGAAAACTTGGCTTCAAATTGGGCTGTCAGGTCCATTTGACTGAACTTTGCCATGGTACAGTGACCTGATAAGGATCAGAACGCCAGCGCTGCTCGCTCGTCGCCAGTGACCTCCCTGCGCATAGATTCGTGCTGCCGCCGTTGATCGTTGCTCGCCATGATTCGTGCGCAGTGGCCATCAGATAAGCACAGCCCAGTAAAAATCCTCGCCGCCGGTGAGCTGGATGCCACCCCGGCCAGCCGCGGTACCCCTCCCCTTGCTCACCGCCCGTGGATAAAGGGGCTCACCGCCGTCGTGCCATCTCCGTGTCCGCCGCGTGTCTCTGTCCATCTACCACGTCACCGTGACTCCCTACCGCCGTCCCATCGTCGCCGGTGAGCTCGCCACGACTGTGGACACGCACTCACGCGCACCAGTGAACTCTTATTCCTCCGACCGCCGCGCGTCGTCGCTTAAATTCGCGGCTACCGCTCGCGGACTCTATAAATTGACCGCGCCCCCAGCTCCGCCATGTACTCAAGCAGCTGCTACACCCACCTGCATCCCAAATCCCCCACCAGAGAGCGCTAATTTCGGATTCCCCCCAAATCCGCTCAAGAACACCGTAACAGCAACCTCTCCATGGCCAGCGCTCCTCAGGTTAAAACATACCCAATTGCTTAGTGTTCTAGCCTCTGTTAAGTCCCTTATTGCTCGTGAATCTGTTCAATTGCGCTAAACAACCTTGGGTAGCCATGAACGCGAGTGAATGTCCTCGCGGCTCGCGGTCACCGTGGGCAGAGAGCTGTAGGGCTGTAATCCAGAAATTGGTTTAGGGGAAATGCTTGGGAGGGATTCAATTCGGGGTTAGTCGCTTGGGGGCGCCGGTCTTGGAGCGATTCGGTCGGTCTGTGAGCTCGCTGGAGCTCGGCTGGGCGTGAACGCCGTCGGGGACCGCGTGATGTAAAGGAATAGAAGACCGAGGACTTTTATGCAAACTGTCAGCGACTGTGTTAAACAGTGGAAGAACCCATCCCCAGTTAGTGAAAACCCCGAGGGCTTTTCCGCAAAGCCGCCAGCGCGGGCGCGGGCGCGCTTCTGCCCATTGTTGGGCCGCCTGGACCGGATTTGGCCCTACACTATTACATCTTTTCTCTTTTCTTTTTCTATCCAAGTTTAGAAATATGTAGAAAACTACAAAAAATTCCTAAATTGTGAAACCAATTTTCCTAGGCTTCTTATTTTCCCTAGAATTTAATAAAAATAGTTTTATGATTTTTAGAGGAAATAAGGAATTTTAAGGCATTTTAAGTAGTTTAAAGTATTAGTTCTGGATTTTTAGAAAACATATAGTAATTCCAAAAATGTCCAAACTTTTTACATGAGTTCTATACATTATTTAGAGGCCTTGGGTAGAATTTGGGATGATTTGGACCTTGTTTGATACTTAGAACCTAAAACCCCCCCTGCCCTTTGAACTCCTTTACTGACTCCGGAAACCCTAAGTTCTCGGAGTTCCGTGAAGGAAAGTTGTATTCAAGACTTAGATAATAAATCTTTATTATCTTTGCACTCTCATGAGCATTACATGGCATTCATTCTTATATATATACCTATATGGTTATATTTAGAAAACGAAGAAGATATTGAAGTGACCGAAGAGAAGACACCACCACCTTCGGATTCTCAGGCCAGGAATTGTTTCTACTTCGATATCTGCGGGTCCGAGCCTGACTCACCTACTAACGAAGGCAAGCCCCGGTGCATTTGCCACCTTCCTTGATGTTTTTAAAATCTTTCTCACTTGATTGCTACATTAGGTGATAGGAGTTGAATGCTTAAACAATTTCTGCATTACCTTCCTTGAACTTGATTACCCTCCTTGAAACCCTGTTTTTACAAAAAGGTTTTACTATGCTTAGTATTGCTCTAGAAAAACAAAAGGATTTGTTTTACAAAAGATGATTGGCAAAGTGGGAGGGTTGTTTTCGAAAATAAAACTTGATGGTGGATCCATCATGGCCATGATGGATTCAACATCAGAAAAGATGTACCTCTACCAGGTACCAAGATTTGGGTTTAAATGATTAAGCTGAGACCGGGCGGGTGACTTGCACGAGAAAGGAGTCTCGGTGTAGTGTCTCCGTCTGAGTCGATTAAGGACCGTCTCGATGTAGGCTTGATGACCGAGGACCCTTTAACTGGTCACATGCCTCGTCATGGGTAAGCCTTGCCTCGGGCAGACTAAGGCCAGAATAAGATAACACGAAATGGGCGTGGAGCGGTGGCGGGAGTAGCGTGTACCCTCCGTGGCAAGAGGCTGGACGGTGGTGTATCTGTGCTCTCGGTTTGTGTGAACCTGATCTGGTCTTAAGAACCCCGGTGGCGGGTTAACATATGCAAGGGTTAAGTGCTACATATGTCGTGTGATTGGAGATCCTCAGCTGAGTATAATCGATTCGGATCGCCGTACCTTCGCGGTTATGAAGACTTGGTCACCGACTTACACGTAGCAATCCAGTAAAGATGAAAGGTTTGTTAAGAAATTGGCTAGTATAGGTCAAGTGTTTGAACTAGGGTAGAAAGAACTCCAGTTGCAGGTAATTTTACTTAACTAGACAAATAAAAGTGGATTTTTAAGGATCCACTTTAGTAAGCATTTCTGCAAAACAGAGTCTTTGATTATTGAAAAGCCTTACCTTGACTCCCTTAACCAGCATACCCTTGAGAGTCTTTTCTTTAGTCGGGTAAGACTTGCTGAGTAATTCCATACTCAGGGTTTATCCCTCCGTTGTTTTTAGGTGAGGAAGCGACGAATTTTTGTTGCTTTTGCTCCAAGGTGGTTCCCAAGGAAGAAAAACAAGAGTGAAGCCGCGGGAGGACTTGGTCCTCCATATAGAACTTTTGTGAAAGAACTTATCGGGAGGAGTTTTTGCCTCCCTTGGTATTGTAATAATATTACTCTGCACTCCTAGGATAACTCTGGTGTGTAATAAGTAACTTGATCTTACTTTCTAAATAAATGTAAGTTTATGTAATCGCTTCCGCATTTCTATATCTCTGATGTTCTGTAATGTTTGCAAGACGGGTGAAACGTTCCTGGAAAGGTGAGAAAGAAGATACCGAACTTGTCAAGTGGTTCAGGGGCACCTACAGGGTTGTCTGAGGTCCGTTGGACAAGGACAACTGTAGGTGGGCCTAATTACTTGGGAGGTTCTGTCACACCGGCGAGGCTCCCCTTCCCCCACCCCGCCTCCGTCCGGCCCAGCCTCGGCGCGTTCCCGACGCGGTGCCCTCCCCCATGGCAGCCCGGCCCCGGCTCCCCCTCCCTCGCGCCCCACTTTGGCGCGCCCTCGGCGTGACCACGGTGCCTGCGCCCGCCCCGGCCCCGTGCCTGTCCCAGAGTGGCCCGCCACGGCTTGGCCCGGCCTCGGCGCCCCGCGGCACACTCGCCTGCCCCGGCGTGCTCGCCCTAGCGCGGCGCAGCTTGGAGCTTGGCCCAGCGCGCTCATGGCGCGCGGCCTGGAGCTCGGCCGGCGCGCGCGTGGTGCCTCGGCCCCCAGCGCGGCCCCGCTGCCTGCTCGCGGTGCGTGCGCAGCTTGGCCCCGGCATGTGCGCGGCTCGTTCGCGGCGCGTCAGCGCGGCCTTGCGCGCGCGTGCTCGCGTGGTGCACGCGGTGCTTTGGCACGGCTTGCCGTGCCCTCGGCGCGCTCGTCTACCCCCCCCCCCCCCTGTAATTTATGCGCATTGATCACGTTATTTTTATTAATAAAATGGAAACTCAACTCAAAAATTGATTACGTTAGTTATTTCATGTAGTTAATCATTGACTTTGTTTAATGTTGACCAATTGGAAATAGTTATGATTCTATTAGTGCATGTGATTAATACTTGTTAGTGTAACTAGGTGGAACTAGATCACGTAATGATTAATTATACACCTACCCGTAATACGCTTCGATTATAACTTTAGCCACTGCGAGACCTTCCTTCTTCCTTTTCTAGCAGTTGCGAATGCAAAAACCGTATGTCATATCTTATGCATATTTAGTTTATCTGCTCTCTTGTATGGTGTACTGTTTATTTCCTAATTCAAATGGATGGATGTATGTTTGCGCTCGCATAGAGAACGGTCTGGTTGAGGAATCCGAAGAACTCGCAGGAGAAGCCCCTGAGCAGCAGCTGGTTGGTGGAGGCAAGTGTCCCTTGACCCATCTTTATCCTATACATTCTATAATTCACTTTCCGCATTTACACAGTTTATACCTAAGGATTGACTAGCTTTTGTTATCCATGTCCTTGCTTACCTATTTGGGTTGGATTATTCTGGTTTAGCTTCATGCTAGTGCTTAACATTATCAATGAACATGATGAGATTTATCTACGATACGTTGTTTTCTTTCTTATTTATGATGATATACTTGTGGCAATTAAGGGGACTCGAGTGGTTTCTCGAGTGCCTCTCCATAAGGACTTGTTCGTTGGATGACCGCCCAGGAAAACAGTGCAACCATGAGGGTGGAATGGGACGCCCTTAGCTGAATAATTAGAGGAACCGGGGTGTAGTTCTCTTAGCCGTCGTGCCGTTAATGGGGCTCGGTGTATGCGGCTCGCTCTGCCAAGTTTGGTTCGCCCCTTGGGGAGGAGTGCGGTGCATTTAGGAAACCTAATGGGCGGCTACAGCCTCGGGGAATCTTTGTAAGGGCTACGTAGTGATACCCTGCTGGGTCACCTTAGTAGTGATCAATGGGAAGTCATGATCTCCGGGCAGAAAGGGAATCACGGCTTGTGGGTAAAGTGTGCAACCTCTGCAGAGTGTTTGAAACTGATATATCAGCCGTGCTCACGGTTATGAGCGGCCAAGGGAGCTCCATTGATTAGTGACACTTTATTAGAGATGTTCAGATTACAGGTGGCAATGAGAATGTTGGTTTTGGCATTGACTCTGGTGATGGTAAGTGGTATTCTTTCCGTTTGGAAAGGGTACTTTTGGGTTAATAACGTGGGTTAATTCTAAAACTTGGCTTTCTCTACTAGTAATAATAATCTGACCAACTAAAAGCAACTGCTTGACTTAGCTCCACATAAAGCTAGTCCACTACAGCCAAACAGGATACTTGCTGAGTATGTTGATGTGTACTCACCCTTGCTCTACACACCAAACCCCCCCATCCCTAGGTTGTCCACATTGCAACCACTGCTCAGGAGAAGATGAAGCCGTGGAAGGAGACTTTTAGGAGTTCCAAGATTACGACGAGTTCTAAGCGTGGGTTAGCGGCAACCCCCAGTCAGCTGCCTGTGAAGGCCGCGTGTATCTACGTTTCTTTTCCGCACTTTGATTATTGTAAGGACTATGTGAATGTCTCAGACATATGATGTAATCGACTATTATTTCCCCTTTTATACTATGATTTGAGCACTGTGTGATGATGTCCAGTTATGTAACTGATGTGTACATGAATTGCTGATCCTGGCACGTACATGGTTCGCATTCGGTTTGCCTTCCAAAACTGGGTGTGGCATGTAATGTCCGATCAAGAAAAATGTCCGCCTCACCCGAACTTGGTGTTGGCCAACTGCACTAGCAAGACACGCATTAAATGCCACCTACTCTCATGCGAATCTCGTAGAAGACTATGACAAGCACTGTTTCAACTACTCCAACTCGACACTTCCGTGCCCTTGTACAGGCTATGGCTCGGACACATGCCCATGCTCCCGAGCCCAGCCTCGGCTCTCTACCCCATCAAGAGAAAAAGCTACAGGGATCGGGCGTCCTTCTCCTGACCAAAAGACGATACAAGGACAAGAGCCATCCCGCCGGTCATGCCGCTACATGGCTCGAACACATCTCCTCTGATCACAACAACAACATAACCACCCCTGTACTCCTGGGCCTCCTCCTTGTGACTATAAAAGGAGGAGCCCAAGGCCTTCTATTGGGGGACGGTAGGACTTCACGGCTCACAACTCACCTCACTTCTGATATTGGCACTCACCTCAATCATACTCAGAGACTTGGGACTCACTCCCTCTCTCGACTCGCTTGTATACCCTACTATGAGCACTTAGATGCAAGATAATACAAGCCTTCCTCTCTCGCTGGAAGTAGGTCTTATATTTCTCGAACTAGGATAAATCTTGTGTCTTCTTGCATTAGCCATCTGGGAGCACGCAACACAAATTTACTAGTTGGTTACGACCCTCGGTTTCCAAAACACCGACAGTTGGCACGCCGGGTAGGGGGCGCTATGTGTTGCTAGCACATTCCCATCAGGGTTCTGGATGGCAAATCTAGAACACCCTTTGTTGCTTGGCATGGTGATATGGTTCAGGAGTCTAGAGTTCATGTCCCTTGGCTACGATTATGACATGGTACTCCTCCCACCTAGACACCACACCGACAATAGCTATCGTTTTTTCTAGCCAGCAGGGGCACAACCGCTCCTGTCCCCCTGGCCAGAGGAGGGACACCTAGACTTCTGCCCCCCATCCCTCTCACTAGAGGTGGAGATGGAACAACCGCAATCATGCCATAGGCAGGGCTTCTCGCCAACTGGTGCTTCTCGCCAACTGGTGCGCGACAGAAGTCAGAGTGCAGAAGTCAGAGGTCACTGGACATGTCCGGTGTGGCATCGGACTGTCCGGTGCAGCAAAAGGACAAAAGGGTTCCACGCTGACGTGGTGCGCACCAGACAGTGAACAATGGCTGTCTGATGCGCCTCTGGACTGTTCGGTGCGCCCATCGACAGCAAAGTCAGCCAACGGCTAGGAAGTGGTTGGAGGCTATAAATACCCCCCAACCACCTCCATTCAAAGTATCCAAGTTTACTGAGATCCTCATTCAATACAAGAGCAATAACATTCACTCCAAGACACAACTCCAATGATCAAATCCTCTCCAAGTCCCAAAATCAACTCAACCACTTAGTGACTTGAGAGAGAGTTTTTGTGTTCATTTGCGCTATTGTCACTTTCACTTGGATTGCCTTCTCTTCTTCCCGTTCTTATTTCTAAATGTTTGTAAAGCTAGCAAGAGACACCTAAGTGTGTGGTGGTCCTTGTGGAGTCTTAGTGACCCATTTTGATTAAGGAGAAGGCTCGTTCGGTCTAAGTGACCGCTTGAGAGAGAGGGAAAGGGTTGAAATAGACCCGGCCTTTGTGGCCTCCTCAACGGGGATTAGGTTCTTTGGAACCGAACCTCGGTAAAACAAATCATCATGTCCACTTGTGTTGCTTTCCATTTGATTTGTTTGCCCTCTTCCTCTCTCTAAAGTTTCCTTGCCAATATTGATTTGAGTTTGCTCCCAAATGTCATACGCATCATTTGAGCAACTCGTGGCAAGAGAAACAATCTTCCGCCTTGGATTTAATTCTAACGCTAACCCCGACCTTTAGTGTGTGTTTAAGTTTATAAATTTCAGGTTTCGCCAATTCACCCCCTCTAGGCGGCTTTCAATTGGTATCGGAGCCAGTGCTTCATTAAGAGTCTAACAAATTCGAAGTGATGTCTAGAGATCACTCCAAGAGGGAGATCATGACCGGCGACAAGCCCACGGGCTTGGGGAAGACTCTCTCAAAGGAGTCCGACAACAAGTACAAGGAGGAATCCTCTTCCTCCATCAAGTCACATAGGAAGGGTTACAAGAAGAAAAAGAAGATGAAGAAGGTGGTCTACTACGGGACCGACTCTTCAACACCTTCCACATCCGGCACCAAGTCGTCCACTACTTCTAAACGCCATGAGCGTAAGAAGTCTAGTAAGATGCCCCTATGCTATCCCCATATTTCAAAGTGTGCTCCTCTACTTTCTGTTCCCTTAGGCAAACCACCATATTTTGATGGTGAAGATTATTGTATGTGGAGTTATAAAATGAGGCATCATCTAACCTCACTCCACGAAAGCATATGGGACATTATTGAATTTGGAGCGCAGGTATCAAAGGTGGGGGACGAGGACTATGACTCAGACAAAGCCGCCCAAATTAGGCACTTTAACTCACAAGCAACTTCTATACTCCTCACCTCTTTGTGTCGAGAGGAGTATAACAAGGTGCAAGGGTTAAAGAATGCCAAAGAAATTTGGTACGTCCTCAAAACGGTGCACAAAGGGGACGAGGTGACCAAGATCACCAAGCGAGAAACGATCGAGGGAGAGCTTGGTCGATTTGTCCTCAACAAAGGAGAAGAGTCGCAAGCCATGTACAACCGGCTCAAGACCATGGTCAATCAAGTGCGCAACCTCGAGAGCACAAAATTGGATGACCATGAAATGTCCAAGGTTATTCTAAGATCCCTGGTTTTTCGTAATCTTACTCAAGTACAATTAATACGTGGGGATCCTAGATATAAATAGATGTCTCCTGAGGAGGTGATTGGCAAGTTTGTGAGCTTTGAACTTATGATCAAAGACTCCAAACACATTGTCAACTTGGAGAAAGGCACCACCTCTACACCCGAGGTGCAACCCGTTGCATTCAAAGCAACGGAAGAAAAGAAGGAGGAGTCCACACTAAGTAGACTTCCAATTGACACCTCCAAGCTCGACAACGATGAAATGGCTCTCATCATTAAGAGCTTTCGCCAAATCCTCAAGCAAAGGAGGGGGAAGGACTACAAACCCCGCTCCAAGAGGGTGTGCTACCAGTGTGATAAGTTCGGTCATTTTATCGCTAAATGTCCATATACAAGTGATAGTGAC
Organism: Zea mays; assembly: GCF_902167145.1. Lineage (NCBI taxonomy): Eukaryota > Viridiplantae > Streptophyta > Magnoliopsida > Poales > Poaceae > Zea > Zea mays. The sequence continues at coordinate 135,722,716 of NC_050104.1, forward strand.
AGGGACGACGATAAGAAGGGGAAGAAGAAGATGGAAAAGAAAAGGTATTACAAGAAGAAGGGTGGCGAGGCACACATGGTGCGAGATTGAGACTCTGACGAGAGCTCCACCGACTCCTCCGACGAGGACGCCGCCAACATCGCCATCAACAAAGGCCTCCTCTTCCCCAACGTTGGCCACAAGTGTCTCATGACTAAGGACGACAAAAAGAAGGTACACTCTAGAGCCACCCCTAAATATACTACATCCGATGATGAGGGTAGCTCTAGTGATAATGAATATGATTTAATTTCTATCTTTGCCAACCTTAACATGGACCAAAATAAAAAATTGAATGAATTAATAGAAACCATTAACGAAAAGGATGATCTCTTGGAATGCCAAGAGGACTTGCTCGTTAAGGAAAACAAAAAATTTGTTAAATTGAAAAATGCTTATGCTCTAGAAGTAGAAAAATGTGAAAATTTGTCTAGGGAGCTTAGCATGTGCAATGATTCAATTTCATGTCTTAGAAATGAGAATGCTAGTTTAAATGCTAATATTGATGAATTGAATGTTTGCAAACCCTCTACATCTTCTGTTGAGCACGTTATTATTTGTACTAGATGTAGAGATATTAATGTTGAAGCTATTGATGATCACATTGCTATGATTAAACAACAAAATGATCACATAGCTACATTAAATGCTAAAATTGTCGAGCATGAGCTATAAAATGAAAATTTTAAATTTGCTAGAAGCATGCTCTATATTGGGAGACGCCCTAGCATTAAGGATGGGACTGGTTTCCAACAAGGGAGTCAAAACAACACAAAACTTAGTGCCCCAAGAAATTGTCTAATTTTGTTAAGGGTAAGGCTCCCATAGTTCAGGATAGGGAAGGCTATATTTTGTATCCTACAAACTATCATGAGCATAAAATTAGGAAAATTCATGCTAGAAAACCTCACATTGTTTCTCATCATGCTTTTATGTATAAGAATGAGGCTTCTAGTTCTAGGTATTCCACTCATATCAAAATGCCTAAAAAGAAAATTCCTAATGCATGAAATGAGCATAATATTTCATTTAAGACTTTTGATGCTTCCTATGTGCTAACTAACAAATTAGGTAAAATAGTTGTCAAATATGTTGGGGGCAAACACAAGAGTCCACAGACTTGTGTTTGGGTACCCAAGGTGCTTGTTTCTAGTGTCAAAGGACCCAAGACCGTTTGGGTACCTAAGAACAAGGCCTAAACGTGTTTTGTAGGTTTATGCATCCGATGGATCAAGTTGGATAATCGATAGCGGGTGCACAAACCACATGACAGGGGAGAAAAGCATGTTCTCCTCATACGAGAAAAATGAAGATCCCCAATGAGCTATTACATTCGGGGATGGAAATCAAGGTTTGGTCAAAGGTTTGGGTAAAATTGCTATATCACCTGACCATTCCATTTCTAATGTTTTTCTCATAGACTCTTTAGATTACAATTTGCTTTCTGTTTCTCAATTATGCAAAATGGGCTACAACTGTCTATTCACTGATATAGGTGTTACTATCTTTAGAAGAAGTGATGATTCAATAGCATTTAAGGGAGTGTTAGATGGTCAGCTATATTTAGTCGATTTTAATGATAACAATGCTGAACTAGACACTTGCTTAATTGCTAAGACTAATATGGGTTGGCTCTGGCATCGCCGACTTGCCCATGTTGTAATGAAGAATCTTCACAAGCTTCTAAAGGGAGAACACATTTTAGGACTAAAAAATGTTCATTTTGAGAAAGACAGGATTTGTAGGGCATGCCAAGAAAGGAAGCAAATTTGAGTTCATCATCCACACAAGAACATCATGACGACCGACATGCCGCTTGAGCTACTCCACATGGATCTATTCGGCCCGATCACTTACATAAGCATCGGCGGGAGTAAGTACTGTCTAGTTATTATGGATGATTATTCTCGCTTCACTTGGGTATTCTTCTTGCAAGAAAAATCTCAAACCCAAGAGACCTTAAAGAGATTCTTGAGACGGGCTTAAAATCAGTTTGGATTGAGAATCAAAAGATTAGAAGCGACAATGGAACGGAGTTCAAAAACTCTCTAATCGAAGGATTTCTTGAGGAGGAGGGCATCAAGCATGAGTTATCTTCTCCCTACACACCTCAACAAAATGGTGTAGTGGAGAGGAAGAATAGAACTCTATTAGACATGGCAAGAACCATGCTTGATGAATACAAGACACCGGACCAGTTTTGGGCAAAGGCGATTAACACCGCCTGCTACTCCATCAACTGGTTATATCTCCACAAAATCCTCAAGAAAAAATCGTATGAACTCCTTACTGGTAAAAAGCCTAATGTTTCTTATTTTAGAGTATCTGGGAGCAAATGCTTTATTCTTATTAAGAGAGGTAGAAGTTTTAAATTTGCTCCTAAACCAGTAGAAGGCTTTTTACTAGGTTATGACTCAAACACAAGGGCATATAGAGTCTTCAACAAGTCCACTGGATTAGTTGGAGTTTCTTGTGACATTGTGTTTGATGAGACTAATGCCTCCCAAGTGGAGCAAGTTGATCTTGATGAACTAGATGATGAAGAGGCTCCGTGCATCGCGTTAAGGAACATGTCCATTGGGGATGTGTGTCCAAGAGAATCCGAGGAGCCCACACAACCACAAGATCAACCATCATCTTCCATGCAAGCATCTCCACCAACTCAAGATGAGGACAAGGCTAAAGAAGATGAGGATGAAGATCAAGACGATGAGCCACCTCAAGAGGAGGACATTGATCAAGGGGAGATGATGATAATGAAGATAAGGAAGATGAACAAGAGATTCGGGATCAAAGACCACCACACCCAAGAGTCCACCAAGCAATTCAAAGAGATCACCCCGTCAACTCCATACTTGGTGACATTCACAAGGGAGTAACTACTAGATCTCAAGTTGCACATTTTTGTGAACATTACTCTTTTGTGTCCTCTATTGAGCCATACAGGATAGAGGATGCACTAAGAGATCCAGATTGGGTGGTGGCAATGCAAAAGGAGCTCAACAACTTCACAAGGAATGAGGTATGGCATTTAGTTGCATGTCCTAACCAAAATGTTGTAAGTACCAAATGGGTATTCCGCAACAAGCAAGATGAGCATGGTGTGGTGACAAGGAACAAAGCCCGACTTGTTGCTAAAGGTTATTCACAAGTCGAAGGTTCGGCTTTTGATGAAACTTATGCACCCGTAGCTAGGCTTGAGTCAATTCGTATATTACTTTCCTATGCTACTTACCATGGCTTTAAGCTTTATCAAATGGACGTGAAAAGTGCCTTCCTCAATGGCCCTATCAAGGAAGAGGTCTATGTTGAGCAACCTCCCGGCTTTGAAGATAGTGAGTATCCTAACCATGTGTATAAGCTCTCAAAGGCGTTTTATGGGCTCAAGCAAGCCCCAAGAGCATGGTATGAATGCCTAAGAGACTTTCTTATTACTAATGGCTTCAAAGTCGGAAAGGCCGATCCTACTCTCTTCACTAAAACAATTGCTAAAGACTTGTTTATATGCCAAATTTATGTTGATGATACCATATTTGGGTCTACTAACAAATCTACTTGTGAAGAGTTTAGTAGGATCATGATTCAAAAATTTGAGATGTCTATGATGGGGGAGTTGAAGTATTTCCTTGGATTTCAAATCAAGCAACTCCAAGAGGGCACATTCATCAGCCAAACTAAGTACATTCAAGACATACTTAAGAAGTTTGGAATGAAGAATGGCAAACCCATCAAGACACCCATGGGAACCAATGGGCATCTCGACCTCGACACAGGAGGTAAATCCGTAGATCAAAAGGTATACCGGTCGATGATAGGTTCTTTACTCTACTTATGTGCATCTCGACTGGACATTATGCTTTCTATATGCATGTGTGCAAGGTTCCAGGCAAAGCCTAAGGAAGTTCACCTTAGGGCCATGAAAAGAATCATGAGATATTTAGTTTACACTACTAAGTTTGGGCTTTGGTACCCCCAAGGGATCTACCTTTGATTTAATTGGATATTTCGATGCCGATTATGCAGGGTGTAAAATTGATAGAAAGAGCACATCAAGGACTTGTCAATTTTTGGGGAGATCCTTGGTGTCTTGGGCTTCAAAGAAACAAAATTCAGTAGCTCTTTCCACTGCCGAAGCCGAGTACATTGCCGCAGTTCATTGTTGTGCGGAATTACTTTGGATGAGGCAAACCCTTATGGACTATGGCTACAAGTTGAGCAAAATCCCTCTCCTATGTGATAATGAGAGTGCAATCCTCATGGCGGATAATCCCGTTGAACACAGCCGCACTAAGCACATAGACATCCGGTATCACTTTTTGAGAGATCACCAACAAAAGGGGATATCGAAATTGCTTATGTGAGCACCCACAACCAATTAGCCGATATATTTACCAAGCCACTAGATGAGAAAACCTTTAGCAAATTTAGGAATGAGCTAGATATACTTGATTCTCGGAACTTTGATTGAAACATTGCACACATGGCTCATGTATACTTTTGATCATGTATCTTTCATTTGGAGCAAATGCATATTTCTTATTATTCTTGTGCCAAGGCTAAGACTAATGTGTTTTCAAGTATATCTCTATGGTTAGTCTTATATTAAAATGGAAATAGAGTATTCGGCAAAGACAAGGCTTCCACTCCAAACTTTGACGGTATCATTTACCCTTTGTCGATACTCATGTAACTCTCAATTGGTATGACCCTTCACTCATATTTATTGTACCATTTGGGAGAAAGTATTAGGCCCCACAGGGGGAGAATTGTAAAGGTCTCTCAAGTTCTCCGTTTTTAGCGATTAATGCCAAAGGGGGAGAAAGTATTAAGCCCAAAGCAAAAGGACCGCACCACCATTTCAAAATTTCACTAATGTTTGTTTCAATTGGTATTTGAGTCAATTTTCATTTGGTATCTTATTTGGTTTCACAATATCTAGTTAGTATGAAAATTTTCAATTGGTATAATATCATTTGGTATCCATTTCAAAAAGGGAAAATCATTTCAAAAAAACCCTCTTGAAAGCTAAGGGGAGAATTTCTCTAGGGGAGCTTTTATTTAGTCAAAGGAAAGGCATTTGAAATAGGGGTAGGAATTTCGAATCTCAAAATGCTTCTTGCAATCATGTTCCTATACCTTTGACTATTTGCAAAAGAATTTGAAAAGATTTGCAAAAACAAACAAGTGGTGCAAATGTGGTCCAAAATGTTAAATAAGAGAAAAGCAATCCATTCATATGAATAAAGTATTTCATTGGTTTAATTCTAAGTAACATATGCCATCTATCTCAATTGCAAACTAGTTACATCTCCCACTTCATATTTGCTTTGGTTAGTGTTGGCATCAATCACCAAAAAGGGAGAGATTGAAAGGGAAATGGACCTAATCATTCCCAATAATCGATTTTGGTGGTTGACGTCCAACACAAACCATATGGACTAACTAGTTTGTCTAGATATCATTTATCTCAGGTGCATAAGGTTCAACACAAACCAAGAAAGAAATTCAGTTGGGGACACAATCAAATTTGGAGCAAGACATGGGAGTGTGTTGCCAAGTGGCGCACCGGACACTGTCCGGTGTGCACCAGGCCCAGGAACAAACAAACTAGCCACTCTCGGGAATTCGCCAGGCGCGCTGCACTATAATTCACCAGACTGTGCGGTGAGTCAACGAAGCAACGGCTCCCTGCGCGCCAACGGTCGACTGCAGAGGTGAACGGTAGTGAATAGTGCGCGGCAGAAATCAGAGCGCAGAAGTCAGAGGTCACTGGACATGTCCGGTGTGGCACTGGACTGTCCGGTGCAGCAAAAGAACAAAAGGGTTCCAACGGTCAACAGCTCCAAACCCCAACGGGCACGCTGACGTGGCGCGCACCGGACAGTGAACAGTGGTTGTCCGGTACGCCACCGGACTGTCCGGTGCACCCATCGACAGCAAAGTCAGCCAGCGGCTAGGAAGTGGTTGGAGGCTATAAATACCCCCAACCACCTCCATTCAAAGTATCCAAGTTTTCTGAGATCCTCATTCAATACAAGAGTAATAGCATTCACTCCAAAACACAAATCCAAAGATCAAATCCTCTCCAAGTCCCAAAATCAACTCAACCACTTAGTGACTTGAGAGAGAGAGAGAGTTTTTGTGTTCATTTGCGCTCTTGTCGCTTGGATTGCCTTCTCTTCTTCCCATTCTTATTTCTAAGTGTTTGTAAAGCTAGCAAGAGACACCTAAGTGTGTGGTGGTCCTTGCGGGGTCTTAGTGACCCGTTTTGATTAAGGAGAAGGCTCGCTCAGTCTAAGTGACTATTTGAGAGAGAGGGAAAGGGTTGAAATAGACCTGGTCTTTGTGGCCTCCTCAACGGGGATTAGGTTCTTTGGAACTGAACCTCGGTAAAATAAATCACCATGTCCACTTGTGTTGATTTCCATTTGATTTGTTTGCCCTCTTCCTCTCTCTAAATTTTCCTTGCCAATATTGATTTGAGTTTGTTCCCAAACGTCATCCGCATCATTTGAGCAACTCGTGGCAAGAGAAACAATCTTCCGCCTCGGATTTAATTCTAACGCTAACTCTAGCCTTTAGTGTCTATTTAAGTTTATAAATTTGTCTATTTAAGTTTATAAATTTCAGGTTTCGCCTATTCACAAGGAGAGAACCAGCTTGGCATGCTCGGAAACTTACAAGCTGTCCAACAGCTAGGGTCAAATCTACGACAATGCTTGGAACATCGAGCAGTTACGTCGCTTTTTACCCTTAGAATTCCAAGTCATTATGTACTTCAATCTTCGAATATAAATAAAATATAACCTTCAAGTGAGGATCAGCCCTGCTTCACTAGATCGAACCTCCCTCGGAGGCTAGAAGGGGAGAACCCCCTCCACGTCATTTTTTCCCCAGAAAAGTTTTTCTAAAAAACGACTTTCGTGTTTTCGGGCTAGTCAAAAACAGAATCCTAAGAGAACAAAGGACATCCTGAACGGCAAGGATGACCGAGCCGCGGGAACACCTATGACTCCGGGATATGGTTTCCCCACTCACCACCCTTCGCCTAAAGGGTAACTTGTGTTTTGGCAGTGATTCCATGAAAAGACAAGCTAAAAGAACGAAACAAGAGGAAAAAAGCGCACAACAAACGTAAAAGTATTCGGGCCTCAGGATATCACCGTTCACAAAAGGCTTAGAAGGTTTTTTACATGGGCCCTGTAACACCCTGAATCTAGGGGTATAAAAATTTCTTCTATAATATCCACCAATTTTAGGTTTTAATAAAAACCCTAAGGGAACAATGGTTGTTGCATCATGCTGGAAGGCATTTATTTTTGTTTGATGAGTGGTTTAGTTGATCTTTCATTTAATCAATGATTTTCACATGATGTCAAACTGAAATAATAGAAGTAGATAAAGAAAAAGAGAAAGGGAATCAACTTCCCCCCCTTCCCTGGCCCATTCGGCCGGCCCACCCCGGCCCCCTTCTCCCTCTCTCTTCCCCCTCGCTAGGCCCAGCACCCCCTCCTCCCCTCCTAGGCCCACGCGAGCGCGGCCCATCTCCCAACCCTGCGGCCTGCCCCGCCCACCCCGCATACGCGCCTAGGCGGCCCAGTGCGCGGCCCAGCCGTGGTGCGCCCAACGCCCACGATCGCGCGCACCGCACGTGGTGCGCCCAGCGCCCACCGCCGCCTGCTCAACTGGGCCCGCGCGTCAGGGAGCCAACACCCACTGTGCATCTTCCCCGAACCGCCTGTGCGAGCTCCCAGTGGAACAACCGCCCACGGCGCCTCCAAAACCGGTCGAATCCGTGCCCCTCGCCCAGTTTCTCGCCCACGCCACCTCTCCTCGCCTCGACCTCGCCCTCCACCTCGCCAGCACCGCCGTCGGAGCCGCGTCCAGCCCGGAGTGCCGCGCCGCCGAGGTGAGCTCGCCCCCTTCCTCTCTCCACCACTCTTCTCCTCTCGGCGTGGTACTCGCCCGCCATGGCCAGGGCTCGGCTGAGTCGGCCCAGCCGCCCTCACCTCTCCTCCCCTGGCCGCAAGCACGCCCAACCCTGTCCCCATGCCCCTGGCCACCGGCGCGCTGCTAGTACGGCCGAACCGGGCCTAAGCCAGTGAGCCACCGCGCGCCCAGCACCCTGTGCCCGATCGGCCGTGGCCGCCGTGGCTGGCTAAGGTGGCCGAACCGCCGAGACCGACCCCGCCGACGTCCCTGCAACCCAGCCCCGGCCGTTCGTCTACCCTCGCCGCGCCTCGGGCTCGCTGTTAGCCGTGTCGTGCACGTCAAATCGCGCATGCACAGCGCCTCGCCGTGCTCTCGCAGCCGTCATCGTGCAACTATTGCACGCACTCGCATTCGCTTATGCGCAGTGCGTTGACGGGACTCCGTCCACGCTCGTCTACCCTCGTCTACCCCCCGTCTACCCTCGTCTACCCTTCCCCCCGTGTGCATTCGCGTTGCTCGCCTCGCTATCGCCCATGCATCGCGCGTTAAAATCGTCGTGTGCCGTTCGCGCGTGTTGCGCGTGCCGTTCGCACGCATCGTCGTGCGCTTCTTCGCACGTTAATAATTCGCCTCACCTAGAATAGCTCGCGCTAATTAAGTACATATTTAAACAACGGTTATTCGAGTAGCAATCTAATCGGGACTAAGTAATAATTTTACTTGGCATATGATTAATGTCTATCAATATGATTAAGCCAAATTAAATATTATAACTCATATTCGCTTAGTGTAAATGTGATATCCCTCGACCATAGCATCGGTCGTCTCAGTTCCTTTCTCGCGTAGTCGTAGATGCGAATTCTATGTCACATGCATATTTGTTTGATCTATATTGTTGTATGGTGTATTGTTTCCTTCCGTTTCAAGAATGTTGGATGTATGTTTGCACTCGCGTAGATATCGGTCCGTTCGTGGAGTCTGAGGGAATTGCAGGAGAAGACCCTGAGCAGCAGCAGCTTAGTGAAGGCAAGTGTCCCTTGACCTATCTATGTCCTATGCAAGTCTATAATTCACTCCCCGTATTTATACCTTTATACCTAAGGATTGACTAGCTTTTGTTATCCATGTCCTTGTTTACCTATTTGGGTTGGATTATTATTATTGTTTAGCTTTATGCTATTGCTCAACACTAATCAATGAACATGATGAGATTTACCAATGATACGTTGTTTCCCTTCTTTATTATGATGTTATACTTGTGGCATTCAAGGGGGGCTCGAGCGGTTTCTCGAGTGCCTCCCCGTAAGGACCTGTTCGTTGAGAGACCACCCGGGATAACAGTGCAACCATGAGGGTGAAATGGGGGGCCCATAGCTAATTAATTAGAGGAACTAGAGGTGTAGTTGCTTCGCCGTCGTGCCGTCAATGGGGTCCAGGCACAGTGCTTGCTCTGCCGAGGCTGGATGCCGAGGTTCTTTCGTTTTGCTTTTGTTAGTCACCCCCCTTCGGGGAGAGGTACTGTGTTTATCAAACTGGAGAAACCTAACGGGCGGATAGGACCTCTAGGGAATCTTTGTAAAAGCTACGTAGTGATACCCTGCCGGACCACCTAGGAAGTGATCAATGGGGAGTCATGATCCCCGGGCAAAACAGGAATCACGGCTCATGGGTAAAGTGTGCGGCCTCTGCAGAGGGTAATGAAATTGATATATCAGTCGTGCTCATGGTTAAGAGCAGCCTTGGGATCCTCTTTGATTAGAGATACTCTGGATACGCCTCAGATGATGACTTTAGTGATGATGGTTAATGATAGTGACTTATGATGGTGACTTTAATTATGAATTCTAGTATTTCCTCTATGAGGAGGTACTTTTTGGGATTATAACTTGGGTTTTATGATAAAACCTGGCTTCTACTAACAATAAATACCTGACCAACTAAAAGCAACTGCTTGAGCCTTACCCCACATAAAAAAAGCTAGTCCACTTCAGCCAAACGGGGCATTTGCTGAGTATGTTGATGTGTACTCACTCTTGCTCTACACACCAAACCCCCCCCAGGTTGTCCGCATTACAACCACTGCTCAGGAGAAGATGAAGCCATGGAAGGAGACTTCCAGGAGTTCCAAGACTACGACGAGTTCTAGGTGTGGGTTAGCGGCAACCCCCAGTCAGCTGCCTGTGAAGGCCCTATCTTTACTGCGTTTCGCTTAGCACTTCGATTTACCCGTTGAGTTGATGACTATGTGGATGTCTTTGACATCGTGATGTAATAAGTTAATACTCTTTTATGTTATTATTCGAGCACTATGCGATGATGTTCATTTATGTAATCGCTGTGTACGTGAATTCTGATCCTGGCATGTACATAGTTCGCATTCGGTTTGCCTTCTGAAACTGGGTGTGACATAAGTGGTATCAAAGTCGTGCTGACTGTAGGACCGCTGACCTAGAGTAGCACTGGCCGTACTAAGGACTATTGACCCTCATTCTCACCTTGACCTCTGGTGTCACTTCAAAAGTCGGTCACCCCGACCAACCCTATGTTCTACTACATATATATATATTATACCTTGCTAAAATTTTATTTTGCTCTGTTTATGGTTTACTTACTTGTCATATTAGTTCTGTTCTTACTCTTATGCTTACGGTGTCTTTTGTAGATGGCTCGTCTTAGACACACTGCTCGTAAGTCGGTGATCCCTTTCCTGCTGTCTCGCCTTGCGGAGCGTCCTCTGCGCCGCACAGTGTCCGGTCAGTCGAGTCACCTGGAGAGGCTGCACCACTGCCTACGTGAGGAGCAGGAGCGCCAGCGTCAGCAGAGGGAGCAGCAGGGCTCTGTCGGTGTTTTGGGTCCGACCGCACACCTGGGGTTACCCCTCAGGGTGTTTTTAGGAGTAGGACGGTGTCAACGACTGTAGCAAAATGGTTCGTGCCGATTGCATGAGGGACAGTGGACAAGATTTGCAGGTTCGGGCCGCTTAGAGATGCGTAATACCCTACGTCCTGATGAGTATTTGGGTGTGGTTACAAGAGGGCTCTCTGGATCGGAGGCACAGAGAGTTTACGTGGGTGGTTAAGTAAAGTAGGGTCGATCGTTCTGAAGGGGTGCCCCCTAGGCCTTATATACTCGACCGTGGGGCAGTACATGTGGATATGATAACAACAAGTAGCTGAAAGATAGTGAACCTCTTGAGTTTATCCTTACGTAACCCTTGCCGACTTATCCTCGCATGGCTCTGTTGCATGGGAGCTTCATAGCGCGGGAAAGTCGGATCTCTGTTGCGATTTACTCGTTCGACGTTGTGGGCCGTCCGGGTTTGCATCAATCCGGTCTTACGTCTTCTCTGCTTTGTTGATTGTCTCTCCCCAGGCCCACGAAAGAACGACCTTACGATTTATTGGGCCTTTGGGCCTTTCGGGAGGTCTTTTACTTCTTTAGTGGACCCGGGGGATATCTATCCCCCACAAGCCCCCGATCTTTGGGTTGATTTAGAGGTAATCAACTCAAAGATCCAAGGTCCAAGAAATGGCTTCCTGCTGTCTTCTCTTGCTCCGATCACTCGTTCGACCAAAGTTTAGTTTTGTGCTTGTGCCTTAGAGGTCGGCATTTTGAATTGTAGAATTCTGGACTTCATTGGGTGCACCGGAGGTGCACCCAATGGGTGTAGCCCCCGACCTTTGAGTAGATTTTAGAAGATAATCTACTCGAAGGTCTTCCCCAGAAATTATCTCCATGCGCGCTCCTGTACCTTGGTTGAGGATTGGTCTTTTCAATCTTGTCCCATGCCTTAGAAGTCGGCACTATATCGGTTTAGAGTGATAATCCATGGGGTGCACCGGGGGTGCACCCAATGGGTGTAGCTCCCGACCTTCAAATGGATTTTTTAAGGATAATCCATTCGAAGGTCTTTCTTTTGCTTGTAAAAATTGTCATGAAGCTATTCGCATTATGCTTTGGAGGTCAGCATTATGTCATCAAAATTTTGCTGCAGAGGTCAGCATATATTTTGTCTTTAGCAGCCGAGTTTGCAATCCGTCCATATCTTGCTAGGTAATGCGATTTATTTGCTTCTGCGACTTGATTGGACGTTTGATGGACGTTCTCTGTCTAGTCCTTACATCACTTCTGTCGGTCATATCTTGCACTTTGCTGGCTATATTTGGCTTTCCTCTGATCCTTATTGATATCTCATTTTTGTCTTGAGGTATTTACTGCGTGCTCTGCACGGATGTGACCATTTTGAAAAATATACTGATACTTCCTGGGCGTCCCCCCCCAATGGGTGTGGGCAAGGGACGGCTTGGTACGCTGAGTTTTTTAGCCGGCTGCTTCTGAGTAGTAATGTGATGGGACGGCTAGTGTAATCATATCCTTTGCGCTGTTGACTGGAGACCCAATGGGTGTAGTGTTGCATGAAACGGCGTCTGCTGTCTGACGTGTCTTCAGATGGGTGGGAGTGCTTATTGAATGCTTTGCGACTGTTCAGTGACCGCGGTTGGAAGTGAGCGGTTGCCTTTCCTTTCTATAAATAACCCCCTTGCTCCTCTAGTTTTTTCACATCCTTTGTTGTTCTCTGTTTCTTCCCTTTCTTCTCTCCCGTCTGCTTCCACCATGGGCAAGAACAACAAGCGCAAGCGTGAGCCGACTCCTCCATCGGAGGAGTTTGGTGACTCGGAATACTCAGAGGAAGAGTTCTCCTCTGAGTCCGAGGGGTCTCCGGCTCCCATCCCCCTGCGTGAGTCGTCTGATGACTCAGACGACTCCCAGGGGCTTGCGGCGGAGGTCTGGTCGTACATCCGGGCCGTCGAGCGCTCCGGGCTGGAGGGCTCGGATGAGTCTGAGTTCTCCTCGGACGAGGAGGACTCGGACGGCGGCGAGGACGAAGATGACGACGATGACGACGGCGACGACGACGACGGTGGCGACGGCGATGGTGACGGCAGCAACGGCGGCGGAGGCAATGGCAACACCAGAGGCGGCAGCAGCACGGGCAGCACCAGAGGTGGCGGCGGCAAGGGCAGCGGCAGCAAGGCCAGTGGCTAAACGCCACTGGTCTTTAGATATTAGTATAGTGTAGTTAGAATAATGTAGTAGTAATGTAGAGTAGAAGTAGGGAAGCACCAACTCGCGAAGAGTTGGTTTGTAAACTTATTAACTTCCCCTTAATGAAGAACTGTCGTTGGCCCCTTATCGATGACTCGCTTTCTCTGTTTGTTGAACTGATTCTTTTGATTTAGTAGATGAATAACTTGCGCATCGCATTGACGCTTCCAGAAGTAGCCGCCGAGTAATATTATAGTCGGTATCGGCGTTTTAGAAACAACGCCGAGCGATTGAAGGTTGACATCAGTGTTTTTAGAAGTAACACCGAGCAGTCGAACACGAAACCAACGTTTTAGAGGCAATGCCGAGTCAGTGAAGATCGACATCGGCATTTTAGAAGTAATGCCGAGCGACAGAACACGAGATCAGCGTCTTGGAGGCAACGCCGAGTGGTTGAAGGTCGACGCCGGCATTTTAGAAGTAATGTCGAGCGATCGAACGCGAGGTCAGCGCTTTAGAGGCAACGCCGAGTGTTTGAAGGTCGGCGTCGGCATTTTAGAAGTAATGCCGAGCGATAGAATATGAGCTCGTCGTTTTGGAGGCAACGCCGAGTGATTTCAAGGTCGGCGTCGGCATTTTAGAAGTAATGCCGAGCGATTGAACGCGAGGTCAGCGTTTTTAGAGACAACGCTGAGTGATTTGAAGGTCGGCGTCGACATTTTAGAAGTAATGTCGAGCGATTGAACGCGAGGTCAGCGTTTTAGAGACAACGCCGAGTGATTTGAAGGTCGGCGTCGGCATTTTAGAAGTAATGCCGAGCGATTGAACGTGAGGTCAGCGTTTTAGAGGCAACGCCGAGTGATAGCCAGCCGCACGAGTTATTTTGAGGATAATAACCGAGTGATGAAGTGGCACATCGGCTTTTTTGGAAATAACTGTCGGATGTCCACGTGGCATGCTGGGATTTCGGAAATAACCGCCGGGTGATGACTGGGCACTTTTTGAAAGGATATCTGGCTCAAAAATATCCCATAAGAGTTGCGCTTTTAGCCGCCTTTGCTTTCTGTGCCCTAGTTCTTGCATTCCCGCATCTGAATCTTCTCTGTCACTCGCCTCCTACTCTGCTCGCCAGTGAGAAACAAGATGGCGCCCAAGAGGAAAACTGCGAACTCGTCTGCTGCGGTGATCCCCGCAATCGACCCCAACAGTCAGTTACCCTTCGCAGGTAACCACATGTCTGTTATTTCCGAAGCTGAGCTTCTCTGCCTCGTCTCCATCGGGGTTCTTCCTCCGCGGGAACTCTGTTCTTGGCGGATTTGCCACGGGACTACTGTCCCAACCGAAGATACCCACGAGTCAGTAGTTTATGCTCCTTTTCTTCTCCGCGGCCTCGGCCTTCCCATTTCTCCTTTTTTCCGTGGCCTTCTTGACTTTTATCATATCAACTTGACCCATTTGAACCCTAATTCCATTCTCCAAATCTCCATTTTCGTTCATCTATGCGAAGCCTACCTCGGTGTGCTGCCGCATTTCGGTTTATGGAAGTATCTGTATCATTGTCGCCCTGGGATGGCCGGAGGGCAACACCAGCTGGTCGGAGGTGCCAGTTTGGAAATGCGCCGTGGGCGGAAGATCGAGTATCTTGAGATTCCCCTCAAAGATAGCATTAAAGGGTGGCGTCTGGAGTGGTTTATAGTTGATAATTATGGAAATTCTCTCCCCTCCCGGTCAGGAAGACAGCCAGACGTTCGCACTCCGAGTTGGACTGAGTCTCCCACAGATCAGGAGGTGGCCGAGGCAGGCGTGCTGCTTTCTGAAGTCGGATTACTGAAAGAAAGAGGTCTGACTGCTGAAGCTGTGGTCACTGATTTTGTTTTCAAGAACATTCAGCCACTGAAAGACAGGGCCTATCTGGCATATCTGTATCGAGGGCTGGCCGACTCAACTCGGGTTACCAATAGGAGAATTCCTTCTGTTGACTTGGTAAGCCGACTTGAAATGATTCTCAGGGGTAAAGTTTCAAATGTTGGTGCTCCAGTGGCATACTCGGCTTGGAACCTACCTCCTCCCAAAGCTTTCACCCTTTTCGTGTCGAATCCGCCTGTGACTAACAGCCATTTGGGCCTTAGAGTGCGACCCCCTGCTGAAGAAGTCAGTACTTTGGTCGCTTCGCTCGGGGCAATTCCTGATGATGAACGACAGGTTTATTTTGAAGTGCCTCTGAACCCTAGTGATGCCGACATAAATGACATGCTTGATCTGTTAGCTGAGGATTCGTCCGATGCTGCTCCTGATGGTACATTGGCAGTAGTGCCCCTTCCAGAGGTTGCTACAACTTTGGATGTCCCGAAACCTGTCAGTACTCGCCCGAGGCGCCCTAGCCGAACCAGTCAGCCCGAGCCTTCTGCTGATGAGCAAAAGAAGAAGAGAAGACGCCTCCGGCGAGTATCCAGTTTTGATGAGGACGCCGGTACCTTAGCTCCTGCTGCTGAAGAAATGCCTGCAACTGGTCTTACTGACACTGATCCCAATGGGTGTGCCCAAACTGTTGCTGATCCCAATGGGTGTGCCCAAACTGTTGCTGATCCCAATGGGAGTGCTGCTTGCGTTGCCGCTGTGGAGGATGAAGAGGAAGAAGATGAAGCTCCTTTAACTCGGAAAAACAGTCGGCAGTTCATCGCCAGCGGTGGAAGTAGTGGAGTTCCTTCTTCTGCTTTGTCTGCCCTTATTGGTCTGCAAGAACTGTCCATGGCCAACTTTGATCAAACTCTAGAGGATATGGTCCCAGAGGACTTGCTATCAGAACCTGTGGATGATGACGCAACAGAGACTTGTGCTGCCATGCCAGATGCTGGGTTGAGGTCATCCCGTGCCTCGTCGACCTTAGAGCACGATCTCGAGGGTCGGGATGCTGACTTGGATTGTTCTGGTCCTGTGGAAGTAGCTGAAGGCCCGTCAACCTTAGAGGTGGTTACGGCAGAGAGCTTGGACCCCTTGAATGGTGCTGACACGTGCCCAGCCCCCGAGGATGTCGCCGGGGAAGACTTAGCTCGGGTGAAGAGTATAAGCCACTGCCCAGCCCCCGAGGGTGTTGCCGGGGATGATCCGGCTCAAGTGGGCAGTGCCAACTGTGACCCAGCCCCCGAGGGTGTCCGAGCGAGGTCTCCTTCGTGCACTTCCATGGATGTTCATGCGGGGTCACCTCCACACTCTGGCGGTATGGTGGTGGCCCAAACTCTGGATCAGGGAGTCGCTTTAGAGGGCAGCGTCCCCGCTGGTCTGGCGTTAGGCTCTGTTGAATGTACTGAGCTCGTTCCTTCTGGTCTGTTGCAAGCTGCTTCGGGTGGTGGTCTGGCACCCGGTTATCAGCTGATTTCTCCTGATTTGGGCATCCCTTCGTTCTTTTCCAACCTCCAGGTACTGTGTTGTACTTTAACTTGGTCTTTACGTTGCATGAGTTTTTGTCACTATGTTCATCCGTTTGTCTCATCAGGCTTTGGTGGATGGGATGGCCAGCCAGCTGGGATCGCAGGGTGTTTCCATCCCAGAAGTGGTTTCATCTCTTGGGCATTGGAATCCGGTGTCGCTTCATCGTCGTGTATCCGAGTTGGAGGCAACTAACGCTGGTTAGTGCCCTTCTTCTTTTTTGCCTTTGTTTGTGGATTGTTTTACCTTCTGACCTCATTTCGTTTGATTACCTCTTGATAGGAATGACTCGGCAGATTGCAGTTCTTGAGGAAAAACATTCCCGAGATCTAGCTGAAATGGCTCAACGGTGTGCTGACTTCGAGGAGAGGTATTCTCAGAGCCAGACTGAACTGAATCAGGTCTCCGCTGCTTTCGATGACGCCAACGCTCTGAGTTCTTCTCTTCATGCGCGGCTTGACTCTGAAAAGGTAACTTACAAAACCGTGCCTCGTCTTGCTATGCTCTTATTACTTGCTTGGATTCTTAAGGAGTTGATTTTTGCTTGTAGGAAGAAAAACGTATCCTTGCTGCTTCTCGCGACAATCTGGACAGATTGTATCGAGATTCTAACAACTCGCTGACCATCTTAGAGAGGAGTCACCGCTTCACAATGGAGGAACTGGACAATCAGCGTCGCAGGTTGCAAGAATCTGTGGATGAAGTGACCAGTCTTAGGCGATTGTTATCAGCGAAGGATGCCACCATCAAAGAACTCCGAGCTTCCAAGAAAACCATTGCCCAGGAGTTGGAGGCTGCCCGACTGGCTGCTAAGGTTGCCGAAGAGACTGCAGCTACTCTCAAGGTTCAGCGTGATAAAGCCATGGACAAGGCTATTCGGGCGGGACGAATCTTGATGAGGAGACCCGGCGCGGTTGTCCCTGAAGACATAAAAGCCGATGTGAATGCTGCCCCCGATTCTTCGAATCGCCCTTCTTCGTCAGTTGTTCCTGAGAAAGGCATTGGAAAATAGAGAAACATTTTGCGTGCTAGGAGCGCGCGGTTAGTATGATCAAGTACTCGTTAGAGGATATCAGCCTATCATTCAAATGACATGATCACTCTCTTATTGTATCAGAATTTATTAATTCGCAAGTTTGTGGTAATGCTGCATGATGATTATGAAGTTTGTTTTCGGGATATGGAAGTCATCCTCTAAATTGCATAAGCGCGAGTAAACTGCGCCAGCTTAAGCCACCACTGACTTTAGCCGATAGCTCCGTTAGTTGGGTATAGTGATCACCCTGGGTTAAGTAAACGTGAGCATGTTGCGCCGGCTTAAGTCGTTGCCGACTTAAGTCGATTGCTCCGTTTGCAGGGCATAGTGGTCACCCCGAATTAAGTAAGCGTGAGCATGCTGCACCGCCTTAAGTCGTTGCCGACTTAAGTCGATTGCTCCGTTTGTAGGGCATAGTGGTCACCCTGAGTTAAGTAAGCGTGAGCATGTTGCACCGGCTTAAGTCGTTGCCGACTTAAGTCGATTGCTCCGTTTGTAGGGCATAGTGGTCACCCTGAGTTAAGTAAGCGTGAGCATGTTGCACCGGCTTAAGTCGTTTGCCGACTTAAGTCGATTGCTCCGTTTGCAGGGCATAGTGGTCACCCCGAATTAAGTAAGCGTGAGCATGTTGCACCGCCTTAAGTCGTTGCCGACTTAAGTCGATTGCTCCGTTTGTAGGGCATAGTGGTCACCCTGAGTTAAATAAGCATGAGCATGTTGCACCGCCTTAAGTCGTTGCCGACTTAAGTCGATTGCTCCGTTTGCAGGGCATAGTGGTCACCCCGAGTTAAGTAAGCGTGAGCATGTTGCACCGCCTTAAGTCGTTGCCGACTTAAGTCGATTGCTCCGTTTGTAGGGCATAGTGGTCACCCCGAGTTAAGTAAGCGTGAGCATGTTGCACCGCCTTAAGTCGTTTGCCGACTTAAGTCGATTGCTCCGTTTGTAGGGCATAGTGGTCACCCTGAGTTAAGTAAGCGTGAGCATGTTGCACCGCCTTAAGTCGTTTGCCGACTTAAGTCGATTGCTCCGTTTGTAGGGCATAGTGGTCACCCCGAGTTAAGTAAGAATGCAAGCCAATCGTAAACGAGCCAAGTATCTTTGAAATCTCTCTTTATTGATGACATATTTCCACCTTACAGAATACATTGTTGCCTCAGCAGTTTTGAAGCATAGCTAGGGATAAAATTTTCTGAGATGCTCTATGTTCCAAGAGTTCCCAACTTCTGTGCCATCCATCTGAGTGAGGCGATATGATCCGGGCCGAGTGACCTCTGCTACTATGAAAGGCCCTTCCCATAAGGGTGATAACTTGTGCCGTCCCTCCCCCGTTAGAATTCGGCGGAGGACGAGGTCTCCTATTGAAACGAAATGTTGCCGCACAGCTTTGTCGTGATAGCGCCTTAGAGTCTGCTGGTACCGTGCTGATTGGATTACTGCATTCAGTCGTTCTTCCTCAAGTACATCAATATCCTCCAGCCTGGTGGCCTCAGCTTCTGCTATGCTTTCGAAGATCAATCTTGGCGCCCCAAACTTGAGATCAGCAGGTAGCACTGCCTCCGACCCATAGACCATGAAGAAAGGAGTGTTTCCATGCAGGGCTCGACTAGGTTGGGTTCTCAAGCTCCAAACGACATAAGGCAGTTCTCTTACCCACTTTCCTGCGAATTTTTCATTTTTATCGAAGACCCTTTTCCTGAGTGCCTCCAATATCATCCCGTTGGCTCGCTCGACCTGCCCGTTGGCTCTTGGATGTGCTACAGATGCGTACTTGATCTGAATGCTCTTTTGCTCGCAGAAGTCAAAGAATTCTGAACTGGTGAAGTTGGATCCCAAGTCAGTGATAATACTGTTTGGTATCCCGAATCTGAATATTATGCTTTGTATGAATTCCACGGCTTTAGCAGAGGTTAAAGAAGCAATGGGCTGGAACTCTATCCATTTAGTGAATTTGTCAATCGCCACCAATACATGTGTATATCCTCCTTGAGCTTTCTTGAAAGGTCCAATCATATCCAGTCCCCAGCACGCGAAAGGCCAAGTTACCGGTATGGTCTGTAACTGCTGTGCTGGCATGTGCTGTTGCTTTGACAGGTATTGGCAAGCTTCGCATCTCTGAACTAACTCGGCTGCATCGTTCTTCGCCGTCGGCCAATAGAATCCTGACCTGAAAACCTTCCCAACTAGTGTTCTGGATGCTGCATGTATTCCACACTGCCCAGCATGGACTTCCTCCAGAAGTTGCTTCCCGGTGGACGGGAGAACGCACTTCATGAGGACGCCTGACGCGCCCCTCCTGTATAATACCTCCCCAATGAGTGTATAGTGAGCCGATTGTCTGGCAATGCGTTCTGCCGAGTTCTTGTCATCTGGTTCTTCTTCATTCTTTATATATTTAATAATCGGCCGTCTCCAGTCATCAGAGTCTGACTCGGTTTGATCTATGATGTTGCATTCTTCTGTTTGATCCATTGAGATACTCGGCTGCAGGATTTCTTGTACGAAGACTCCGGGTGGGACCTGAGTTCGACCGGATCCGAGCTTGGATAGTACATCGGCTGCCGTGTTCCGATCTCTTTCTATATGATGAAACTCTAGACCCTCGAATTTATCTTCCAGCTTTCGGACGGCAGCACAGTATTTTCCCATTGAATCACTTGAACAATCCCATTCTTTGTTTATCTGGCTGATGACTACCAGAGAATCTCCATATACCATCAATCTTTTGACGCCCAGTGATATGGCGATGTTTAATCCGTGTATCAAGGCTTCATACTCGGCTGCATTGTTAGAGGCCGGGAATAGCAACTGGAGAGCATACTTGAGGTGCTCGCCCCCAGGTGCGGTGAAGAGAATCCCTGCTCCTGCTCCCTGCAGCTTCAGCGAGCCATCGAAATACATTCGCCATACTTCTGCAGTTTCTGGATTGTCTAGTACTTGCTGTTCTGTCCATTCCGATACGAAATCAACCGGTGCTTGAGTTTTGATGGCGGTGCGAGGTCGGAACTCGATATCGTGGGATCCCAACTCGCAAGCCCACTTGGCTATTCGGCCAACGGCTTCCTTGTTGTGAAGAATGTCCCCTATTGGAAAACCAGTAACTACTATGACTTTGTGGTCGTCAAAGTAGTGACGCAGCTTGCGGGCAGTTAGAAGTACTGCATATAATAGTTTCTGAACCTGAGGATACTTTTTCTTCGAGGGGCCTAGAACTTCACTGATGAAGTAAACAGGATGTTGTACTGGATAGGCATGTCCTTCTTCTACTCGCTCGACTACCAACGCAGTGCTTACCACGTGAGTCGTGCAAGAGATATACAACAACAAATCTTCAGCCGGTTGAGTCGGCGCAGCTCGCCGGGGCGGTTTCAATACTGGTGGTGTTGTCAAGAATTTTTTCAGTGCGTCTAGAGCTTCTTGTGCTTCTGAAGTCCACTGAAACTTGTCCACCTTCTTGAGTAGCTTGTAAAATGGCAACCCTTTCTCCCCCAGCCTGGATATAAATCTGCTCAGAGCTGCCATACATCCAGTGAGTCGCTGAACCTTCTTTTGTGACCGAGGAGCTTCCATCTTCATGATAGCTTCAATCTTATCTGGATTAGCTTCAATTCCCCGGTGGCTGACGATAAATCCGAGCAACTTTCCTGCTGGTACCCCGAAAACACATTTTTCAGGATTGAGCTTCCATCTATATCTTCTCAGGCTGTTAAAAACCAGCTGTAAATCTTCGATGAAGTTTTCCGAATTCTCTGTTTTGATCACCACGTCATCTACGTAAGCCTCCACACGCTTGCCCCAGTGATCGGCTAAGCATGTTTGAATGGCTCTCTGATAAGTCGCTCCAGCGTTTTTGAGGCCGAACGACATGGAGGTATAACAGAAAGCTCCAAACGGAGTGATGAACGCCGTTTTTTCCTCGTCTTCTTTTGCCAAACTAATCTGATGATACCCGGAATAGCAATCTAAGAAAGATAGCACAGAACATCCAGCGGTGGAATCCACCACCTGATCTATCTTCGGGAGCCCGAAGGGATCCTTCGGATAGTGTTTGTTGAGATCAGTATAGTCGACGCACATGCGCCAATCCACTTTATTCTTTTTGAGTACAAGAACAGGGTTGGCCAACCACTCGGGGTGTAATACTTCTCTAATAAATCCAGCCGCGACCAAGCGAGCTAACTCGGCACGAATGGCCTCTCTTTTGTCGGGCGTGAAGCGACGTAGCTTTTGCCGAATCGGCCTCGCCTGGGGGTAGACCTTCAATTTGTGCTCGGCCAGTTCTCTTGGGACTCCCGGCATATCCGCAGGTTGCCATGCGAATACGTCTCGGTTATCTTGCAGGAACTGGACGAGCGTGCTTTCCTATTTGTCATTCAAACTGGAGCTGATGATGACCGTTTTGCGCTCATCAGCGAATCCCAGGTTGATTCGCTTGGTTTCTTCAGTCGGCCGCATAGAGGTCACAGCCTGAGCTTCGTTTGCCGGTACGGCGAGGTCTTCCTCAGGCTTAGAGTTCGCCGGCGTAGAAGGAACCGTTGACGGCTTAGTGGTGAGGGCTACTTGGATGGCTACTCGAAAACATTCTACGGCGCCTTGGAAGTCGGCGCGCACAGTTATGATTCCTTGCGGTCCTGGCATCTTCAGTATCATGTATGTATAGTGCGGAATGGCCATGAATTTAGCCAGCCCCGGCCTCCCGATGATGGCGTTGTACCCGCAGTCGAAGTTCGCCACCTCGAACCTCAGGAACTCGGTTCTGTAGTTCTCCGAAGTTCCGAAGGTGACCGGCATGTAGATGTGGCCCAGCGGGTATTCCCCTTCCGTCGGCACGATGCCGAAGAAAGGGGTGTCCGACTCGCGGAGCTCTTTGAGGTGAACTCCCAAGCCTTGGAGTGTCCGGGGGAAAGTGACGTTGATGCTGCTCCCCCCGTCCACTAGCACCTTCTTTACCCGGCTTTCTCGGATTACTGGATCGACGAGAAGCGGGTATTTGCCTGGATGGTCGAAGTTGAGCCATTGATCCTCCCGAGTGAAAGTGATCGGGTGCTCCGACCACCGGTATGGGGCGGGAGGACCGGTGGTCGCCACCAGTATCTGGCGGTCGTTGAGCTTTTGTTGTCTTTTGTTCTCCTGCGACCCATGTCCGCCGAAGATGACGTTGACCTCCCTGTCAACGCGCGGGAAAGCTCCTCCTCCCCCCTCCTCCTGCTGATGGGGCTGTCGTGGTTCATCTGGTCCTCCCCTCGGCGGAGGAGGCGGTAGAGGTTGGAAGGGTCGGCCGTGCCCGACGGAGTGCTTAAAGTCCCGGCAGTTACGAAGAGTGTGGCGCATGTCCTTGTGGTACGGGCACTGGGCGTCGAGGATGTCGTCCAGCGTGCGCTCGCCTCCACGAGGTCCTCCTTGGGCGCGAGAGGCGGGTGGTCCGTCGGCGTGTACTTCTTCACGAGGCCTCTTCTCCCAGCGTTTGTCGGGTGGTTGGTTCGTGTCACGTCGCGGTGCTGCCGGCGCAGGCTTTGCTCCTCCAATGAGATCCTGGGCCCGCTCGTCGGCGGTGATGTAGAGGTCGGCTTCCCGGAACAGCTCCTCGGAGGTAGTCGGTGCCTTTTGTAGTATGGCTCGGACGAAAGCCGAGTCATTGGATCCTCTGTAGAAGTCCTCGATCACGGCCGCCTCCGTGACCTCGGGGATACGGTTTCTCATGGTCTGGAATCTTTTGAGGTACGACCGGAGAGTCTCGTCCCCCCGGCGCTTGATGGATTTGAGGTCCCATGGTTGCGCTGGTTTGTCGGAGAGGGACTGGAAGTTGGCGGTGAAACGTCGACTGAAGTCTCCCTAGTCATCGATGCAGTGTCGAGGTAGATGTCGTAGCCACTGCAGCGTATCTTGCCCAAGGACGATGGGCAGATACGCGGTCATGACGTCTTCAGATGCCCCGGCAGCCCGAGCAGCGGTGGTGTAGACGGCTAGCCAACCCCCTGGATCCTGCTTAGGTTCATATTTGTCGACATTGGATACCTTGAAGTTGGGAGGCCATTGGATGGCCCTGAGGCGTGGGGTAAGAGCGGATACTCCGCACGTGTCCTCCTGTCGTCGGGGACGATGTCTGTCCTGGGGAGGGGAGTGGTGGTGGTGGTTCCTCGACCATCCCCGGGTGGTACCGCCAGTCGAAGCTGTTGCCGACTCAGTCCTGGTGGCCTGGCTTTGAGTCGGGAAGCCGTGATCTCGGTCGTACTCCTCCCGACGGCGAATTTCGTTTTCATGCCGCCGCTCGCGTGAAGCATTGATAGAGCTTCGCGCGTCTCGGCGACTGTTGATGGCGTGTCGCAAATCGTTCGGCGGGTGAGCGAGCGGTAGAAGATGGTTGGCCGCCTGAGTGAACAGGCGTCGGTATCCCTCGGCGTCGGGAGTCCGAGGAAGTCCGTCAGCTATCCGAGCTAGAACGCCTCCGACTTCGCTCGGCGTGTTCATAGCTCGGGCAAAGTCGGGGTTCAGGTTGCGCCCGAAGAGCGGATTCTCCCGGCGTTGCCTTGCGTCTTGCTCGGCTTGCTCCTGAGTCCGTCGGCGATCACGTCGTCGGGAGTTCCTTCGTTCCCTGAAGACGCGTTCTTCCGGGGTTTCTCCTATCTCCGAGACCTCGTCTCGCGAGACAGGCTGCTCCGGATCCCGTTCTCCGGCCGCGTGATGTCGTCGAACGTTTCTGCGTCGGTTCTTCCGTCGGCGGGATTCTCGTTGAGGTGGTTCTTCTCCAGGCGCGGTCGGTTCGTCGTCAGAGACGGCGGGTGACTCCACTCTCCCGATGAAGAGGACGTCGGGGTAGAATGGTGCTGCTGTCGTGGCGACTTTCTTTCCGTTCTCCTTTGAGGCCAGAGGAACGGAAAGAACGACTTGCCTTTCCCTGGTCTCCTTCTTCCTTGCGATCCGTGTCCATTCTTTCGTTGGGGAAGTAGACAGCAGAGTCTTCCGGGTCAGCGAGCTTCCAGCTCCAGCCTTCCCGGAGATAATCTTTTTCCGAAGAGCCGGAGGTAGCGTCTTTCCAGCATTTTCGGAGTTTGTTGGAGGAGATTTCTTTTCCGGCAGATCTGCGAGGCGGTGTAGAATTCCCTCTTCATCCGCTACAGATGAGATTGTCCCAAAGCAGAATACAGATCTGGGACGCACGGTGATCTTGCGGTGGAAGGTGACGGCCATTGAGCTAGCTTGGATCGTCGACACACCCCCTACCTGGCGCGCTAGCTGTCGGTGTTTTGGGTCCGACCGCACACCTGGGGTTACCCCTCAGGGTGTTTTTAGGAGTAGGACGGTGTCAACGACTGTAGCAAAATGGTTCGTGCCGATTGCACGAGGGACAGTGGACAAGATTTGCAGGTTCGGGCCGCTTAGAGATGCGTAATACCCTACGTCCTGATGAGTATTTGGGTGTGGTTACAAGATGGCTCTCTGGATCGGAGGCACAGAGAGTTTACGTGGGTGGTTAAGTAAAGTAGGGTCGATCGTTCTGAAGGGGTGCCCCCTAGGCCTTATATACTCGACCGTGGGGCAGTACATGTGGATATGATAACAACAAGTAGCTGAAAGATAGTGAACCTCTTGAGTTTATCCTTACGTAACTGTCGGGGACCATAATTAGGGGTACCCTCAAGACGCCTAATTCTCAGCTGGTAACCCCCATCAGCATAAAGCTGCAAAGGACTGATGGGTACGATTAAGTCAGGGATCAGTCCACACGAGTGACTCGATCACGCTTCACCCGAGCCTAGCCTCGGCCAAGGGCAGCCGACCTCGAGAGACTTCCGTCTCGCCCGAGGCCCCCCTTTTTACGGCGGACACATCACCGGCTCGCCCGAGGCCTTGGCTTCGCTCAGAAGCAACCCTGACTAAATCGCCACACCGACTGACCAAGTTGCAGGAGCATTTAACGCAAAGGTGGCCTGACACCTTTATCCTGACACGCGCCCCCCCGGCAGAGCCGAAGTGACCGCTGTCACTCCACCGCTCCTCTGACCGGTCTGACAGAAGGACAGCGCCGCCTGCGCCACTCCGACTGCGGCGCCACTCGACAGAGTGGGTCTGACAGGCAGTCAGGCCTTGCCAAAGGCGCCTCGGCGAACTCCGCTCCGCCCGACCCCAGGGCTCGGACTCGGGCTAAGACCCGGAAGACGGCGAACTCCGCTCCGCCCGACCCTAGGGCTCGGACTCGGGCTAAGACCCGGAAGACGGCGAACTCCGCTCCGCCCGACCCTAGGGCTCGGACTCGGGCTAAGACCCGGAAGACGACGAAACTCCGCCTCGCCCGACCCCAGGGCTCGGACTCGGGCTAAGACCCGGAAGACGACGAAACTCCGCCTCGCCCGACCCCAGGGCTCGGACTCGGACTAAGACCCGGAAGACGACAAAACTCCGCCTCGCCCGACCCCAGGGCTCGGACTCCGCCCTGGCCTCGGCCGAACGACTTCCGCCTCGCCCGACCCCATGGCTCGGGCTCGGCCTCGGCAACAGGGGACAGACTCAACCTCGGCTTCGGAGGAGCCCCCACGTCACCCTGCCTAGGGCATAGACCCGCCACGTCAACAGGAAGCGCCATCATCATCCTACCCCGAATCGACTCGGGTCACGGAGAACAAGACCGGCGTCCCATCCGGCCAGCTCCGCCGGATGGGCAATGATGGCGCTCCACAAGCTCTGTGACGACGGCGGCCCCCAGCTCTCTTACGAAAGCAGGGCGACGTTAGCAGGGACTCGACCGCTCCAACAGCTGTCCCTCCGCCAGGCTCCGTCGCACCTCCGACAGCCACGACATCACGCCAGCAAGGTGCCAAGACCTCTCCGGCTGCCACATTGGCATGTACCTAGGGCGCTAGCTCTCTCTCCGCTAGACACGTAGCACTCTGCTACACCCCCCATTGTACACCTGGATCCTCTCCTTACGACTATAAAAGGGAGGACCAGGGCCTTCTTAGAGAAGGTTGGCCGCGCGGGACCGAGGACGGGACAGGCGCTCTCTTGGGGCCGCTCGCTTCCCTCACCCGCGTGGACGCTTGTAACCCCCCTACTGCAAGCGCACCTGACCTGGGCGTGGGACGAACACGAAGGCCGTGGGACTTCCACCTCTCTCACGCTCGACTCCGGCCACCTCGCCTCTCCCCCCTTCGCGCTCGCCCACGCGCTCGACCCATCTGGGCTGGGGCACGCAGCACACTCACTCGTCGGCTTAGGGACCCCCCTGTCTCGAAACGCCGACAGTTGGCGCGCCAGGTAGGGGCCTGCTGCGTGCTGACGAACAGCTCCCCGTCAAGCTCCAGATGGGCAGTCTCCAGCAACCTCTCCGGTCCGGGGCGGTGATTCGTTTCGGGACTCTTGAGTTCATGTCCTTCGACGGCAGCTACGACATGATACTTCTTCCACCGCCGCGCGACGACGACAATGGCGGCCGACAACCCGCCCGCCGGCGGCGGAATCGACGACATCTTCCCCGCGTGGTGGAAGAGCAACATTCGAGCTCGCTCCGTTCTCTCCCCCGCCAACGGAGGAGGAGGCGGGGCCGTCAAGGCCAGGCGGGAGGCCGCTCTTCGTTGGCCGTCGAGCGAATCGACGCCCCCGACGCCCCGACGGAAGGCACGCCGGACGTCGACCTCGCGTTCAAGACGGAGGCAAGCGTCGTCCCCCCGCGACACGCCGACCCCGAACAAGAAGACGACACCAGCGCGCTCGCGGAAAGCCTGCAGGACGTCGCCCTCGTACCTGAGATGACGGTGCAACCAGTCCCCGATGTGACTACGTCGCTCCCCGTCGACCAAAAGGTACCAACTAACTCCCATCTTGCGTCATTTCGACTCGGCCTCAACCCGCCAAACGACCTCGTTTTGGCGGACGCTCTCATTGAGGCGAGTGCAACCCCACTGGGGTTTCGTATGCGGTCGCCTTGGGACCGGCTGACGGACGTCTCGACCTACGGGCCCTCTGGGTCCGAGGAAGATGACGATCCCAGCATCTGTTGGGATTTCTCCGGACTTGGCAACCCCAGTGCCATGCAGGACTTCATGACCGCATGTGACTACTGCCTCTCCGACTGTTCCGACGGAAGCCGCAGCCTTGGCGACGAGAGCTGCGGCCCAAGCCGCGAATGTTTCCACATCGAGCTAGGGGATCCCTCCGAAGGCAACCATCTCGGCATGCCGGAGGACGGTGATATTCCTAGGCCGGTGCCTCGCGCCGACATCCCACGGGAGCTAGCTGTGGTCCCCGCTCCGGCGGGGGGTTACGACCCACAACTCGAGCAAGTCCGCGAGGCGCAGGCCAGGCTCAACGAGGGAACAGGAGCGCTTGAGCCGATCCGTCGGGACGTCGGACAGGCATGGGCGGGCCAACCCCTAGCCGGAGAAATACGTCACCTGCCCCAAGGTCTCCAGCACCGCGTCGCCAACGATGTCAGGCTCAGGCCGCCGCCCGCATCCAGCGGGGTTGGTCAGAACCTGGCAGCCGCAGCGATGCTCCTCCGCGCGATGCCGGAACCATCAACCACCGAGGGTCGGCGAATCCAGGGAGAGCTCAGGAATCTCCTGGAAGGCGCTGCGGCCCGACGGGCCGAAAGCACTGCCTCCCGAAGGCAGGGATATCCCTCGGAACCTCATGCCGCGACTTCCCGATTCATGCGGGAAGCCTCGGACTACACCGGGCGCACGCGCAACACCACGCCTGCGGCCCCGGGCCACCTCGGCAACGAGCACCGTCGACGCGACCGTCGGGCCCACCTCGACGAAAGGGTGCGCCGAGGCTACCACCCCAGGCGTGGGGGGCGCTACGACAGCGGGGAGGATCGGAGTCCCTCGCCCGAACCACCCGGTCCGCAGGCCTTCAGTCGGGCCATCCGACGGGCGTCATTCCCGACCAGGTTCCGACCCCCGACTACTATCACGAAGTACTCGGGGGAAACGAGACCGGAACTATGGCTCGCGGACTACCGCCTTGCCTGCCAACTGGGTGGGACGGACGACGACAACCTCATCATCCGTAACCTCCCCCTGTTCCTCTCCGACACTGCTCGCGCCTGGTTGGAGCACCTGCCTCCGGGGCAGATCTCCAAATGGGACGACTTGGTCCAAGCCTTCGCTGGCAATTTCCAGGGCACATACGTGCGCCCCGGGAATTCCTGGGACCTTCGAAGCTGCCGGCAACAGCCGGGGGAGTCGCTCCGGGACTACATCCGGCGATTCTCGAAGCAGCGCACCGAGCTGCCCAACATCACCGACTCGGATGTCATCGGTGCGTTCCTCGCCGGCACCACTTGCCGCGACCTGGTGAGCAAGCTGGGTCGCAAGACCCCCACCAGGGCGAGCGAGCTGATGGACATCGCCACCAAGTTCGCCTCTGGCCAGGAGGCGGTCGAGGCTATCTTCCGAAAGGACAAGCAGCCCCAGGGCCGCCCATCGGAAGAGGCTCCCGAGGCGTCTGCTCCGCGCGGCGCCAAGAAGAAAGGCAAGAAGAAGTCGCAATCGAAACGCGACGCCGCTGACGCGGACCTTGTCGCCGCCGCCGAGTACAAGAACCCTCGGAAGCCCCCTGGAGGTGCAAACCTCTTCGACAAGATGCTCAAGGAGCCGTGCCCTTACCATCAGGGGCCCGTCAAGCACACCCTCGAGGAGTGCGTTATGCTTCGGCGTCACTTCCACAGGGCCGGGCCACCCGCCGAGGGTGGCAGGGCCCGCGACGACGACAAGAACGAAGATCACCAAGCAGGAGAGTTCCCCGAGGTCCGCGACTGCTTCATGATCTATGGAGGGCATGCGGCGAATGCCTCGGCTCGGCATCGCAAGCAAGAGCGCCGGGAGGTCTGCTCGGTGAAGGTGGCGGCGCCAGTCTACCTAGACTGGTCCGACAAGCCCATCACCTTCGACCAGGCCGACCACCCCGACCATGTGCCGAGCCCGGGGAAATACCCGCTCGTCGTCGACCCTGTTGTCGGCAATGTCAGGCTCACCAAGGTCCTGATGGATGGGGGCAGCTGCCTCAACATCATCTACGCCGAGACCCTCAAGCTCCTACGCGTCGATCTATCCTCCATCCGAGCAGGCGCTGCGCCCTTCCACGGGATCATCCCTGGGAAGCGCGTCCAGCCCCTCGGGCGACTCGACCTCCCCGTCTGCTTCGGGACGCCCTCCAACTTCCGAAGGGAGACCCTGACGTTCGAGGTGGTCGGGTTCCGAGGAACCTACCACGCCGTACTAGGGAGGCCATGCTACGCGAAGTTCATGGCCGTCCCCAACTACACCTACCTGAAGCTCAAGATGCCGGGCCCCAACGGGGTCATCACCGTCGGCCCCACGTACAAACACGCGTTCGAATGCGACGTGGAGTGCGTGGAGTACGCCGAGGCCCTCGCCGAGTCCGAGGCCCTCATCGCCGACCTGGAGAACCTCTCCAAGGAGCTGCCAGACGTGAAGCGCCATGCCGGCAACTTCGAGCCAGCGGAGACGGTCAAGGCCGTCCCTCTTGACCCCGGTGGCGACACCACCAAGCAGATCCGGATCGGTTCTGGGCTCGACCCCAAATAGGAAGCAGTGCTCGTCGACTTTCTCCGCGCAAACGCCGACGTCTTTGCGTGGAGTCCCTCGGACATGCCCGGCATACCGAGGGATGTCGCCGAGCACTCGCTGGATATTCGGGCCGGAGCCCGACCCGTCAGGCAGCCTCTGCGCCGATTCGACGAGGAGAAGCGCAGAGTGATTGGCGAAGAGATCCACAAGCTAATGGCAGCAGGGTTCATCAAAGAGGTATTCCATCCCGAATGGCTTGCCAACCCTGTGCTTGTGAGGAAGAAAGGGGGGAAATGGCGGATGTGTGTAGACTACACTGGTCTCAACAAAGCATGTCCGAAGGTTCCCTACCCTCTGCCTCGCATCGATCAAATCGTGGATTCCACCGCTGGGTGCGAAACCCTATCCTTCCTCGATGCCTACTCAGGGTATCACCAGATCCGGATGAAAGAGTCCGACCAGCTCGCGACTTCTTTCATCACGCCGTTCGGCATGTACTACTACGTCACCATGCCGTTCGGTTTGTGGAATGCGGGCGCGACGTACCAGCGGTGCATGAACCATGTGTTCGGCGAACACATCGGTCGCACAGTCGAGGCCTACGTCGATGACATCGTAGTCAAGACAAGGAAGGCTTCCGACCTCCTCTCCGACCTTGAAGTGACATTCCGATGTCTCAAGGCGAAAGGAGTCAAGCTCAATCCTGAGAAGTGTGTCTTCGGGGTGCCCCGAGGCATGCTCCTAGGGTTCATCATCTCCGAGCGAGGCATCGAAGCCAACCCGGAGAAGATCGCGGCCATCACCAGCATGGGACCCATCAAGGACTTAAAAGGTGTACAGAGGGTCGTGGGATGCCTCGCGGCCCTGAGCCGCTTCATCTCACGCCTCGGCGAAAGAGGTCTGCCTCTGTACCGCCTCTTAAGGAAGGCCGAGTGTTTCGCTTGGACCCCTGAGGCCGAGGAAGCCCTCGGCAACCTGAAGGCGCTCCTTACGAAGGCGCCTGTCTTGGTGCCCCCGGCGGATGGAGAAGCCCTCTTGGTCTACGTCGCCGCGACCACTCAGGTGGTTAGCGCCGCGATCGTGGTCGAGAGGCAAGAGGAAGGGCATGCATTGCCCGTTCAGAGGCCGGTCTACTTCGTCAGCGAAGTGCTGTCCGAGACCAAGATCCGCTACCCACAAGTTCAAAAGCTGCTGTATGCTGTGATCCTGACAAGGCGGAAGCTGCGACACTACTTCGAGTCTCACCCGGTAACTGTGGTGTCATCCTTCCCCCTGGGGGAGATCATCCAGTGCCGAGAAGCCTCGGGCAGGATCGCAAAGTGGGCGGTGGAAATCATGGGCGAAACGATCTCGTTCGCCCCTCGGAAGGCCATCAAGTCCCAGGTGTTGGCGGACTTCGTGGCCGAATGGGTCGACACCCAGTTGCCGACGGCTCCGATCCAACCGGAGCTCTGGACCATGTTTTTCGATGGGTCGCTGATGAAGACAGGAGCCGGCGCGGGCCTGCTCTTCATCTCGCCCCTCGGGAAGCACTTGCGCTACGTGCTGCGCCTCCATTTCCCGGCGTCCAACAATGTGGCCGAGTACGAAGCTCTGGTCAACAGGTTGCGGATCGCCATCGAGCTAGGGGTCAGACGCCTCGACGCCCGCGGTGATTCGCAGCTCGTCATCGACCAAGTCATGAAGAACTCCCACTGCCGCGACCCGAAGATGGAGGCCTACTGCGACGAGGTTCGGCGCCTGGAAGACAAGTTCTTCGGGCTCGAGCTCAACCACATCGCTCGGCGCTACAACGAAACCGCAGACGAGCTGGCTAAAATAGCCTCGGGGCGAACGACGGTCCCCCCGGACGTCTTCTCCCGGGATCTGCATCAACCCTCTGTCAAGATCGACGACGCGCCCGAGCCCGAGGTACCCTCGGCTCAGCCCGAGGTACCCTCGGCTCAGCCCGAGGCACCCTCGGCACAGCCCGAGGTACCCTCGGCCCCCGAGGGCGAGGCACTGGACGTCGAGGAAGAGCAGAGCGGGGCCACGCCAGATCGAGATTGGCAGGCCTCGTACCTGCAGTATCTTCGCCGAGGAGAGCTACCCCCCGACCAAGTCGAGGCTCGGCGGGTAGCGCGACGCGCCAAGTCATTCGTCTTGCTGGGCGATGAAGAGGAGCTCTACCATCGCAGCCCCTCGGGCATCCTCCAGCGATGCATCTCCATCGCCGAAGGTCGGGAACTGCTGCAAGAAATACACTTGGGGGCTTGCGGCCATCACGCAGCACCCCGAGCCCTTGTCGGGAATGCTTTCCGACAAGGCTTCTACTGGCCAACGGCGGTGGCTGACGCCACTAGAATTGTCCGCACCCGCGAAGGGTGCCAATTCTATGCGAAGCAGACCCACCTGCCCGCTCAGGCTCTGCAGACAATACCCATCACCTGGCCCTTCGCTGTATGGGGTCTGGACCTCGTCGGTCCCTTGCAGAAGGCGCCCGGGGGCTACACGCACCTGCTGGTCGCCATCGACAAATTCTCCAAGTGGATTGAGGTCCGACCTCTGAACAGCATCAGGTCCGAGCAGGCGGTGGCATTCTTCACCAACATCATCCATCGCTTCGGGGTCCCGAACTCCATCATCACCGACAACGGTACCCAGTTCACCGGCAAAAAATTCTCCTCTCACGGCGTGAAGACGGTGCACCCGTGACCCGTTCCTCGAACGGATCGCGCACGCGCAACGGCCGCCCCGCCAACTACACGCCCCGTCGCATTAACTCCGCGGCGGGACACGCGGCGCCTCTGGCGGGAGAAGCGCGCGACGCTTCGCCTTCGCCGTAATAACCGCGTCAAAAAGAGGTACGCCACGTCGTTCGATTTCGTATCCTTTTCCTTTTTCCTCTTTCTCCATCTCTTGCAACAGGGACCGGAAAAGGGGGATACCCCGAAAAGGATCCTTCTTCGCGAAGGAACCGGGCTCCGAGCCCCCCCCTACTGATCAGGGGTTCGAAGGCTGGCCCTCCGAAGGGTTCAACAGTCGCCTCAGATCGCGTGGGCCCGACACCCACTACTGGTCAGGGGTTCGAAGGCCAGCCCTCCGAAGGGTTCCATGGCCGCCTCAGGCTACTCGGGCTCCGCACCCATTACTGATCAGGGGTTCGAAGGCTGGCCCCCGAAGGGTTCACAGTCGCCTCAGACACCGAGCGAGGGATGACCAGGGGTACGTTCGATACATAACCGAGGCTTGGGCTGCGCTCCCGAGGTACCCTAGGACATTTCCGAGACCAGCGGGAACGATCTTGTAACGGAATCCCATCGGAGGGAGGCATCGAGCCCTCGGACCCCGTCGCCAGGGGACCGGGTCCGGCAAATCACCCGCAGGTACTTTTGGGCGTGCCTCTGGGCCCCTAGCCGACCCCCAACGAACGGGGCACGGACGTCCACTCGGATTACCCGCTTGCAGCTCACCGGAGACACCATGTTCGGTGCCCATCGAGGGTAACATGGCGCACTCCCCCCCTCCTCCTTGCGGAAAGGCGACGCAGGGGCGTATGTAAAAAGTCGAGTCTGTCCCTGATCGTCCTCTCGCCCTGTGCAGAGGCTCGGGGGCTGCTCTCGCAAAAACCGGCTCCGGCCAAACCGTTGACAGCGTCAACATACCAGCCCGAGAGCTTGGGCCCCGACCGTGCACCCGGGCTACGGCCAGTTCGCATGAGGGAACGACCAGACCAGCCGAAGCGTTACGCGAGGTATTAAGACCTCGAAGGAGTGTAACCACTCCTCCGAGGCCTCGGGGGCTACACCCGGCGGGTGCGCTCGCGCGCATCCACCGGAACGAAATGCAACCGAGAAAGGCTGGTCCCCTTGCAAAAAAGTGCGACGAAAGCCTCCAAGCGAGTGCTAACACTCCCTTCGAGGCTCGGGGGCTACTGTCGGGGACCATAATTAGGGGTACCCTCAAGACGCCTAATTCTCAGCTGGTAACCCCCATCAGCATAAAGCTGCAAAGGCCTGATGGGTACGATTAAGTCAGGGATCAGTCCACACGAGTGACTCGATCACGCTTCACCCGAGCCTAGCCTCGGCCAAGGGCAGCCGACCTCGAGAGACTTCCGTCTCGCCCGAGGCCCCCCTTTTTACGGCGGACACATCACCGGCTCGCCCGAGGCCTTGGCTTCGCTCAGAAGCAACCCTGACTAAATCGCCACACCGACTGACCAAGTTGCAGGAGCATTTAACGCAAAGGTGGCCTGACACCTTTATCCTGACACGCGCCCCCCGGCAGAGCCGAAGTGACCGCTGTCACTCCACCGCTCCTCTGACCGGTCTGACAGAAGGACAGCGCCGCCTGCGCCACTCCGACTGCGGCGCCACTCGACAGAGTGGGTCTGACAGGCAGTCAGGCCTTGCCAAAGGCGCCTCGGCGAACTCCGCTCCGCCCGACCCCAGGGCTCGGACTCGGGCTAAGACCCGGAAGACGGTGAACTCCGCTCCGCCCGACCCCAGGGCTCGGACTCGGGCTAAGACCCGGAAGACGGCGAACTCCGCTCCGCCCGACCCCAGGGCTCGGACTCGGGCTAAGACCCGGAAGACGGCGAACTCCGCTCCGCCCGACCCCAGGGCTCGGACTCGGGCTAAGACCCGGAAGACGACGAAACTCCGCCTCGCCCGACCCCAGGGCTCGGACTCGGGCTAAGACCCGGAAGACGACGAAACTCCGCCTCGCCCGACCCCAGGGCTCGGACTCGGACTAAGACCCGGAAGACGACGAAACTCCGCCTCGCCCGACCCTAGGGCTCGGACTCCGCCCTGGCCTCGGCCGAACGACTTCCGCCTCGCCCGACCCCATGGCTCGGGCTTGGCCTCGGCAACAGGGGACAGACTCAACCTCGGCTTCGGAGGAGCCCCCACGTCACCCTGCCTAGGGCACAGACCCGCCACGTCAACAGGAAGCGCCATCATCATCCTACCCCGAATCGACTCAGGTCACGGAGAACAAGACCGGCGTCCCATCCGGCCAGCTCCGCCGGATGGGCAATGATGGCGCTCCACAAGCTCTGTGACGACGGCGGCCCCCAGCTCTCTTACGAAAGCAGGGCGACGTCAGCAGGGACTCGACCGCTCCAACAGCTGTCCCTCCGCCAGGCTCCGTCGCACCTCCGATAGCCACGACATCACGCCAGCAAGGTGCCAAGACCTCTCCGGCTGTCACATTGGCATGTACCTAGGGCGCTAGCTCTCTCTCCGCTAGACACGTAGCACTCTGCTACACCCCCCATTGTACACCTGGATCCTCTCCTTACGACTATAAAAGGGAGGACCAGGGCCTTCTTAGAGAAGGTTGGCCGCGCGGGACCGAGGACGGGACAGGCGCTCTCTTGGGCCGCTCGCTTCCCTCACCCGCGTGGACGCTTGTAACCCCCCTACTGCAAGCGCACCTGACCTGGGCGCGGGACGAACACGAAGGCCGCGGGACTTCCACCTCTCTCACGCTCGACTCCGGCCACCTCGCCTCTCCCCCCTTCGCGCTCGCCCACGCGCTCGACCCATCTGGGCTGGGGCACGCAGCAAACTCACTCGTCGGCTTAGGGACCCCCCTGTCTCGAAACGCCGACAGTAACCCTTGCCGACTTATCCTCGCATGGCTCTGTTGCATGGGAGCTTCATAGCGCGGGAAAGTCGGATCTCTGTTGCGATTTACTCGTTCGACGTTGTGGGCCGTCCGGGTTTGCATCAATCCGGTCTTACGTCTTCTCTGCTTTGTTGATTGTCTCTCCCCAGGCCCACGAAAGAACGACCTTACGATTTATTGGGCCTTTGGGCCTTTCGGGAGGTCTTTTACTTCTTTAGTGGACCCGGGGGATATCTATCCCCCATAGGCTCTTCCTCCCCGCCTGAGCAGGAGGTGGAGTCCGTGAGGCGCCGCTCCCCTGTTCCTCGGCTAGAGGCGCCCCCTGCACCACCGCAGGACGCCCTAGCTGTTGGAGGAGCTACTGGAGGAGGTCCTAGAGGAGACCCCGATGGAGACGACGACGACGGCTCAGACCACAGTACTGAGCCCTCTGAGGAGCAGGAGGCGGAGGGATGGGTCGCTCGACCCATCACCCGTGACGCTGCTCGCGGTTGTCACTTCCATGACGCACTCGACACCTTGTTGCGCCGGGCTTTCGACCGGCACACCTGGTCGATCGAGTATCGTTGTGTAGTCTACCAGCACAGTCGCGAGAGGTACCCGGACCGCTGGGAGGCTACCTGGCTAGTACGCCGTCCGGAGGATGACCTCCATGGTGTAGAGGCCTTCTCGGAGCATTACTCCATCTTCGAGAGGGACACTGCGGAGGCGGCTATGCAGGACGCATCACGACGTGCACTCTCCCAGTACTGTTCTTTATTCGGTGGGGTGGCCGACGGTCTTAAACTTAGGTACTACCCCCGCCGTCCTACTGGTAGCATAGAGAGTGTGGTTGTCTCGCCTATTGGTGAGGATAACCCTAGGTTGAGCCGCACAGTCAACCTAGCTGGACCACTCTCTGGACGAGCTGAGCAGGGCTCGAGCGGAGATTGCAGAGTTGCGTGCTGAGCTGGCAGAGCGCCGTCACCAGGAGGGTGGTTCCCCCGCTCCTGTTGGGACTCAGCACCCTTACCGCTCGCCACCACGTGGTCACCACACCTATGGTTCCCCTGCCTGTAGGACCAGGATAGATCTGGATCCTTAGATCGTTAGCGTCGGAGTTTGTAATAAATTCTTAAGTCAGGTGTCTTAGTCTTAGATGGTCAGTTTAGTTTGCTTATCAGTTGCTTCCATGCTTGTTATGATGAACTTGTGCTGGATTTGAATCTTTGTAATGACTGTTGCCAACATGTGGGCTTCCCCTGCAGCTTGGTTTAGCTAGCGATGTTAATGAAGTCAGTTATTTAGTTGGGAAACCATTTACTTCTACTTTCCTTTTTATCTGAGAAGCTGTATTGGATCGTAATGAGGATTAGTGAAGTTCTTTGTTCACTCAGTGTCATGAAGAATTATGTATACCCTTTTCTTATGCTGAAGGATTGCAAGATCAATGCTGATGTGTGAATGTCTTCCACAGATGTCTGACAACAGACGCCGAGGTGGCAGGCGTGTTCAGCATGAGCAGCGTGTCCAGCAGGAGGAGGAACCCAAGCAACACCGGAGGCAGCCTCCCCCGCCCCCTGATGACAGTGGAGCAGATGTTCTTGATGCAAACTCAGGCAGTGCATGCTATTAGACAGACTCTGGCAGCCATGCAGCAGGCTCAACAGCAACCCCAACCCCAGTTACAAGTGCAGATGCCCCAGATGCCACGGGATAAACGTAGCGAGTTCATGAGAGGGCACCCTCCTACCTTCGCCCACTCTGCTGACCCCCTGGATGCAGAAGACTGGCTACGTGCAGTGGAAAGGGAACTGTACACCGCCCAATGTGATGACAGGGAGAAGGTTCTGTATGGTCCCCGCCAACTAAGGGGAGCAGCCCAGTCCTGGTGGGAGTCCTACCTCGCCACCCATGCCAACCCCAAAGCCATCACCTGGGAGGAATTCAGAGAGAATTTCCGCAGGTACCATGTTCCAGAGGGACTGATGATCATGAAGAAGGAGGAGTTTCTGGCTCTGAAGCAGGGACCCCTGTCTGTTAGTGAATACAGGGACAGGTTTCTGCAGCTATCTCGTTATGCACCTGAAGACGTCAACACTGATGCTAAAAGGCAGTACAGGTTCATGAGGGGTTTGGTGGATCCCCTGCATTACCAGCTGATGAACCACACCTTCCCCACCTTCCAGCACCTGATCAATAGAGCAATCATGACCGAGAGGAAGCGCAAGGAAATGGAAGATCGGAAGCGCAAGATGAGTGGACCACAATCCGGGAGCAACAGCTGCCCCCGCTTCTCAAGCAGTTCATCTCAGCAATGCAAGCATGGTCAACCACAAGGATAACAGCATCAGAGTCAGCGCCCGTACCAGCAGCAGTTTCAGAGGCAGTACCCACAGCAGCAGCAGTATCGTCAGAACAGCCAGCAGGGAGGTAACCAGTATCAGAGGCAGAACAACCAGGCACCTCGCCTTCCTGCCCCAGCAGCGAATCAGAACAACCAAGCAGCCCTAGCACAAGGAGGAGGCAGAGGATGCTTCCACTGTGGAGAGCAAGGCCACTGGGCGATGCATTGCCCAAAGAAGATGGCGCAGCAGCAGACAAACCCCAATGCTCCAGCAAGGCAAGGTGTACCTCAACAGACAATAGGTAATCGTGGCCATATGTACAACCGTGGAAAGGTGAACCACTTGGAGGCCGAAGTGATCCAGGATGCACCAGATGTGGCAGTAGGTATGTTCTCAGTCGAATCTCATCCAGCAAAAGTGCTATTTGATACTGGTGCAACTCATTCATTTGTCACTGCAACATGGGCAGAAATGCATAACATCTCAGTAGAGTCAATGATGCCGCCCATGAGGGTTAATTCGGTCGGTGGTAAAGTGCAAGCAGATAAGATATGCTCAAATGTAAGGGTGGAAATAAGGGGGATAGGGTTCCCCAGCGACCTAATAGTAATAGACACCCCTGGGGTAGATGTCATCCTAGGGATGAATTGGTTAATGAAGTATGAAGCGAGTGTTATCTGTGACAAGAGGACCGTAACATTGAAGTCCCCGCCCGGAGAGAAGGTAGTGACTGAGCTAAGGATGCCTAAAACAGCGAAAGGTGATTGTCATCAGATTTCGGTTGATAGCAAGGAGGCCAACCCGCTCGAGGTTATTAGGGTTGTGTCGAACTTTCTACATGTGTTTCCCGAGGAAGTACTGGGCATGCCACCCGAGAGAAAAGTCGAATTTGCCATAGAGCTTATCCCTGGCACCGCCCCCATTTCTAAAAGAGCCTATCGAGTGTCTGGGCCAGAATTGGTGGAAGTCAAGAAACAGATAGATGAGCTGTTAGAGAAGGGTTACATCAGACCAAGTACCTCGCCTTGGGCCGCTCCAGTATTGTTTATAGAGAAGAAAGATGGTACCAAAAGGATGTGCATAGATTACAGAGCCCTGAATGAAGTCACCATTAAGAACAAGTACCCCCTGCCAAGGATAGAAGATCTGTTTGACTAGCTCAGAGGTGCCAGCGTATTCTCGAAGATAGATCTGAGATCAGGTTACCATCAACTCAGAATTCGACCCTCAGACATACCGAAGACAACATTCATCACCAAGTATGGGTTATATGAGTATACAGTTATATCCTTTGGTCTGACAAATGCGCCAGCCTTTTTTATGTATCTGATGAACAGTGTGTTCATGGACTACCTAGACAAGTTTGTGGTAGTGTTCATCGATGATATTCTCATATATTCTCAAAGTGAGGAAGAACATGTGGAACATTTGAAGATGGTATTGCAAAGGCTACAAGAGCATCAGTTGTATGCCAAGCTGAGTAAATGCGAGTTCTGGATTCATGAAGTCTTGTTTTTGGGTCACATCATAAACCAAGATGGGTTAGCTGTGGATCCAAAGAAAGTAGCAGACATTCTGAACTGGAAAGCACCGAAGGATGTTCGTGGAATTAAGAGTTTCATTGGAATGGTCGGATGCTATAGGCGTTTCATTGAGGGCTTTTCAAAGATTGCTAGACCAATGACAGCGTTGCTAGCGAAGAAAGTTGAGTTTAAGTGGACCCAAAAGTGCCAAGAGGCATTTGAAGAACTGAAGGATAGATTGACTACAGCACCTGTGTTGGTTCTGCCTGATGTTCACAAGCCATTCTCGGTGTACTGTGATGCTTCCTGTGACGGAACCTCCCAAGTAATTAGGCCCACCTATAGTTGTCCTTGTCCAACGGACCTCAGACAACCCTGTAGGTGCCCCTGAATCACTTGACAAGTTCGCTATCTTCTTTCTTACCTTTCCAGGAACGTTTCACCCGTCTTGCAGACATTATAGAACATCGGAGATATAGAAATGCGGAAGCGATTACATAAACTTACATTTATTTAGAAAGTAAGATCAAGTTATTTACTACAGACCAGAGTTATAAAACGAGTGCTGAGTAGTATTATTACAATACCAAGGGAGGCAAAAACTCCTCCCGCTAGGTTTTACATAAAAGTTTTTATGGAGGACCATGTCCTCCCGCTGCTTCACTCTTGTTTTTCTTCATTTGGAACCACCTTGGAGCAAAAGCAACAAAAGTTTGTTGCTTCCTCACCTAAAAACAACGGGGGAATAAACCCTGAGTATGGAATTACTCAGCAAGTCTTACACGACTAAAGAAAAGACTCTCAAGGGTATGCTGGTTGTAAGGGAGTCAAGGTAAGGCTTCTCAATAATCAAAGACTCTGTTTTGCAGAAATGCTTACTAAAGTGGATCCTTAAAAATCCAGTTTTATTTGTCAAGTTAAGTAAAATTACCTGTAGCTAGAGTTCTTTCTACCCAAGTTCAATCACTTGACCCGCACTAGCCAATTTCTTAACAAACATTTCATCTTTACTGGATTGCTACGTGTAAGTCAGTGACCAAGTCTTCATAACCGCGAAGGTATGGCGATCCGAATCGATTATACTCAGCTGAGGATCTCCAATCACACGACATATGTAGCACTTAACCCTTGCATATGTCAACCCGCCACCGGGGTTCTTAAGACCAGATCAGGTTCACGCAAACCGAGAGCACAGATACACCACCGTCCAGCCTCTTGCCACGGAGGGTACACGCTACTCTCACCACCGCTCCACGCCCATTCCGTGTTATCTTATTCTGGCCTTAGTCTGCTTGAGGCAAGGCTTACCCATGACGAGACATGTGACCAGTTAAAGGGTCCCCGGTCAGCAGGCCTACATCGCGATGGTCCTTAATCGACTCAGACGGAGACACTACACCGAGACTCCTTTCTCGTGCAAGTCACCCGCCCGGTCTCAGCTTAATCATTTCAAACCCAAAGTTTGGTACCTGGCAGAGGTACATCTTTTCCGATGTTGAACCCATCAAGGCCCTGATGGATCCACCATCACATTTTATTTTCGAAAACATCCTACCCACTTTTGCCACATCATCTTTTGTAAAACAAAACATTTTGTTTTTATAAAGCAAGGCTAAGCATCAAAATCTTTTTGTAAAATGGGTAATCAAGGAAGGTAATGCAGGAATTGTTTAATCAATCAACTCCTATCACCTAATGCATCAAGCAAGTGAGAAAGATTTTTAAAACATCAAGGAAGGTGGCAAATGCACCGGGGCTTGCCTTCGTTGATAGGTGAGTCAGGCTCGGACCCGCAGATATCAAAGTAGAAACAATTTCCGGCCTGAGATTCCGAAGGTGGTGGTGTCTTCTCTTCGGTTACTTCGATCTCTTCTTCGTTTTCTAATCATAACCATATATATACATATATGAGAATGAATGCCATGTAATGCTCATGAGAGTGCAAAGATAATAAGAATTTATTATCTAAGTCTTGAATACAACTTTCCTTCACGGAACTCCGAGAACTTAGGGTTTCCGGAGTCAGTAAAGGAATTCAAAGGGCAGGGGTAGGGTTTTGGGTTCTAGTTATCAAACAAGGTCCAAATCAAACCAAACTCTACCCAAGGCTTCTAAATATTGTGTAGAGCTCATATAAAAAGTTTGGGTAATTTTGGGATTACCATTTATTTTCTAAAAATTCAGAACTAATGGTTTAAACTAGTTTAAATGCCTCAAAATTCCTTATTTATTCTAAAAATAATGAACTATTTTTAGTAAATACTATAGAAAATAAGAAGTCTAGGAAAATTGGTTTGACAATTTTAGGATTTTTCTACAATTTTCTATAGATTTCTAAAGTTCTACTGAAAAAGAAAAAGAAAAAGTTTAAACAGTGATGGGCCGTTTCTGGCCCAGGTGGTCCAACAGCACAAGGGACAGAGGAGCGCGCCCTCGCGCGTCCGCGCGCGTGCTGGCGGATTTGCGGAAAAGCCCTCGAGGTTTTCACTAACTGGGAACAGGTTCCTTCACTGTTACACAGGGTCACTGACAGCTTACGCAAAGGTCCCTCGTCTTTCTTTTCTTCCCCAACTCGCTCCCTGACCGCGGCGCGCTGGTCGCTAGTCCCGGACGAGGTCTGTACCGGCCATGGCCGGCGATGACTGCTCGGGATAACTAACGGGGAGGCTTCACCGATCTAAGATGGCCTCGGAACAACCATTAAACTAACATGAACCCTACTGGGAGTCGCTTGCCCACGATCACGGCGGACACCGAGGTCGGGATCACGCGTTCCCGCCAAACCAAGGCCGAGTTGTGAGAACGGATACCACAGTGAGCTTCACAAGCGCACAGGGCAATGGAAACAACACATGAATTGGGCAGAGCCTTACCAGAGCGGTTCGGCCACGGTGGGGTGTGTTTCACGGCGGCGGAGACCAGTTTGGGGAGAACTCAAAATTCGTGGATTCGGGCGAATGATCGAGGCTGATTCGTGGTGGCTGGATAGTTTACTGCCCTACGGAGCTTGTGGCGCTCTCAATTTATAGGTGTATCGAGCGACAGGGATGAATTCGGTCGAGCGGTGCTGGCGGCCGGAGAGGGGAGGCGAGCTCAGTGCGTGGGAAAAGTGACTTTCGTCGTGGCAGTTTCTCCGGTGATCGCTGGACATGCATCCAGTGAGTCACCGTGATGAAGTCCAGCGCTTAGGCACGTGGCGCGCAACGGCGACAGCTTGACGGCGGCAAGGTAATCCGACCGACCGATGAGCTGGGGAGGAAGTACGGCGGTCTTAGCCGCAGCTCAATCCGGGCGCCAGATTTTTACCTAGTCGAGCTTATCTGCTGCCCACGGTGCACGAATCGCAACGAGCAATCGACCACCGGCGACAGATCACCGGCGACGAGCAGGGGGGTTGAATCTGGATCTTCTTCAGTTTAGAACTCACTGTACCATGGGGTTCAGTCAGTCTGACAGACCTTTTTTGAGCTTGATTTTCTCTCAAACTTATATGGCAACATGATCAACACTCTGTAGCAAAATTGTAGAGCAATATACCATCTACAACATTGCTATATTGTGCTGCCACAAAAATTCAATGGATCTTTCTTGAAATTAAGCTTGAAGTTCATGTCAGTCCACTGTCAGTCTGATTTCATACTTTAAGTAGTCTGACAGTCCAACTTTGGGCTTAATTATATCTAAATTTTTCACAACAACTGAGCCCACACTCTTAAGCAAAAGTGTTCTCCTTTGATAGGTCTACAAGTTTAATGTGGTGACCTAGGGCAAAAACCCTATAATTTGAAAGTTACAAGGCTCAAAAGTTGAGCCCATAACACTGTTTTCTAGACTTATAGTGGAATCACAATTGGGGTTTTTTTGCAAATTTGTCCAAAACTGAGGGTTTGGCTTGCAAATCTTCATAAATGTGAACCATGTGACCTTATATGCTTTAACATTGTAGTTTTTACACTTTAGTCCAAATGTGCACTGTTTTTGCACATAGACCCCTAGGGTTTGGACTTAGGGTTTTCCAGGGTTCCAATGGGGGTTTTTGGTATCCCAGGGGTATAAATGTGATTCAAGTTCATTATTGGGAACATTTTATGATTGTTTTACTTAAACCTTAGGGTTTTTGTAGGAAACGGGTGACGCCTAAGAGGGGGGGTGAATTAGGACTTCTAAAACTTTCGCTAAACTAGGCCACAATTAAATCCCTAGATCAAAAACATATGCAAATAATCAAAACTGGAATGTGCAAACTAGGTTTTGTCTAAGTGTTGCTATCTCTACCGCAAAGGCTAAGTTTCAATCTACACTAAATAAGTATGACTACAAGATTGAAACTTAAATGCTTAATATAAATGCGGAATGTAAAGAGCTAAGTAGAGAAGCAAACTCTCGTGGATGACGCCGGTATTTTTACCGAGGTATCCGGAACCACGCAAGGTCCCGACTAATCCTCGTTGGTGCCCCTACGCAAAGGGAAGCCCACGCGAGGGCCAAGCACCACGGTCGAGTAACTCCGTAGAGAGCCACGGGCCTTCTCCACGCGCAAGTGGTGCTCCGCTTCCGGCTCCTCTCGGACGCTCCCCGCCGTCTTCACTATCGAGCTTCCGGCCGAAACGCCGCGGGCCTCGTTCCCTCCGGTACACGGTGGCGGCCGTGACACAAACGCGGTTGTCACGGTCTCGCAAGACTCTCGCCCCACTCGGTACAATTACAACGACTCACGCAAGAGCCGAGGGGTTGTGTGGTTTTACAAAACTCACTCAACTAACT
The DNA here is from genome assembly GCF_902167145.1 of Zea mays. Lineage (NCBI taxonomy): Eukaryota > Viridiplantae > Streptophyta > Magnoliopsida > Poales > Poaceae > Zea > Zea mays. Next base: position 135,766,952 of record NC_050104.1, read on the forward strand.
AGGGTTCACCTAGAGCAAGCGCTAAAGCGGTCTAACTAACCTAAGCACTTCGCAAAGTACCTACGCTAATCACCGAGTGATTCTATTAAGCACTTGGGTGTTTGAGCTCTTGGAAATATGCACTATGTGTCTTGGTATGTTGCTTGGGCTCTCACACTTGAGAATGGCCGGTTGGGGGTGTATTTATAGCCCCCAACACAATTGTAGCCGTTGGAGAAAAGTTGCTGCTCTCTGCGGCACACCGGACAGTCCGGTGTGCACCGGACAGTCCGGTGGTGCACCGGACAGCGCACTGTAGCCTGTCCGGTGCGCCTAGCCGTTGCCTGTCCGACTCCTGTCAGAGCAGGTGACCGTTGGCGCCGCAGGCTCCGGGTGCCACCTGGAACTAGCCGTTGGGCTGCAGTTCCCAGGTGCACCGGACAGTCTGGTGTGTGGGCACCGGACAGTCCGGTGTGCCACCGGACAGTCCGGTGCTCCACGCACAGACAGTCCGCAGGCAGCACACGCCTCCTTTCTTGGACTTTTCTTGATCTTCTTAATGTCTTCTTTTGAGGTGTTACTTTCCTCAATTCCTTAGTCCAAGTAGTTCTTGCATCCTGTGAACTACAAACATAAACACTAGGAAACTTGTTAGTCCACAGATTGTGTTAATCATCAAACACCAAAACTCACTTAGCCAAATGGCTCGGGGTCCATTTTCCTTACAATCTCCCCCTTTTTGGTGATTGATGACAACACAACCAAAGCAAGCAAATAATACAAGTATTTGAGTGAAAATATGCAGTCTACTTGCTAAGATGCATGATTGTCCCCTTAATGTGATATTATGGACTTAAGCCTCCCCCTAACTCCATAATTCACTTACTTCCTATTTTGGACCAAATAACCAAAACCACTTGAAATACTATTTGTAGATATAAAATTTTAAATTTGTGGTGTTTGGTGTTTGATATAGTTTTCATTGCTTTGGTCCCTAAACTTCTCCCCCTTTGGCATCAACCACCGAAAAGGAAGACATTAAAAGCATGTAGGAAGTAAATAAAAGCTTGCCCTCATCAAGAATTGTATCAAATGATATCACTAGAAGGATATTAAATTGAACTATGTGAATGATACCACTTGAAGGAGTCCTCAAAAGATTACTCCCCCTAAATGAGTTGTCTCCTTTAGAAAGAGTTTTTCTCCCCCTTTAGAGATGAAGAAATACTCCCCTTGACAGAGATCCTCTACTTAGGAAAAAGTATGTGAAAATTAGAGGTGCAAGACATGATTTGAAAAGACTAACTTCCCTTATGCATAGGTAACAGAATGTGAGTTAACTACTTATGCATTTTTAGCAACATGGAAGCATATGATATGAAATATAGTCTAATCAAATATTGGAGAAGACATGTAAATGATACTGAATGTAGTCTCAAAAGATACCAATTGAAGATCAATGGCGAGCTTGAGAGACATGAGAGTTCTTGGAGATTTCGCAGTGGAAGATTGTTGTCTTTCTCCGGGGACTTCATTTTCCTTACAATGAGACTATCACATGAAATAGACTTGAAAAGGTGTTAGTCTCAAAGTGTTAGATTATAGAGTAACCTCCCCCTAGAGGTGTGCATACAAGTTGTGAATACTTGAAGGAGACATGCACTTTGATTTGATATCAAGAGGGGCAAATTATCTATAATCCAAACTTTGGCACATATAAGTTAAATGATACACTTTGTAGGAATCAAAATTTTCAATTATTGCATCATTTACTATAGAGTGATATAAAAGCTATGTGTCGTGCTTTAACTAAACATTTTAAGCCATGTAGGTTTGCTTGAGTATATGAAATAAAAACTAGCAATCCTACCATATGATTTACCTAGTATGCATGATTTTGAACAAAAGTACATAACAAATGTAATACTAGGCAAGAAAGGTAAACTAGATAAAAGATAAATAGATATGCATATCTAAAAACGAGAAATACAGTGAAACTAGTTACCTTAGTCATGGGTGGGAAATTTGGGTCCAAACTTTTCACTAACCCACTTGGCAATAAACTTGATCCAATATGATGTATCCCATGATATACATCCCAATTTAGCCAAGTCTCCAAATTTCCCGAAAACCTTCGGTCCACTCACTTCCCTTTCGGGATCCAAACCTTTTTGGTGCTTTTCATGGTTGAAATTATTTCCTTTAACACCCAAATGCGTTTGGCCCTCTTTCCTTTGTTGGCTTGCTTGTTGGCCTTGATTGCTATCACCTTTCCGTTCTTTTTCTTCTTGATCAAGTATGGTGTAGCATCCTTTGTGTTCACCTTTTTGATGTAGGTGTTGGAGATTTTGCTTGATGGCTTTTGCTTGAGCTTTTGCCTTTGTTTATCCCCGGTCATCGCCTTGCATTGGAAAGACTTGTGGCCTTCCTTGTGGCATAGCCTACAAATCACAGTTTCTCCCTCCATAGGCTTGTTCACTCCCGCAGTGGTGTTATCCTGTGGAGGTTGGATTTGTTTGGCTTTGCCTTTCTTGTCATACAAAGCCTTGCCAAGGCGAGCCACTTCTTGCTTTAATTGTTCATTTTCCTTTGCAACCTCATCCGAACATGTCTCTACAACAATATTCTCAACAACGACTTGGTTGCAGGGGTTAGAATCATCAATTAAATCAAAGCAGGAAGTAGAAGCATCTTTCTTAATTGTTTCAGGTATTTCAACTAAAGATGCTGCTGGGGTGCTACCAATGTTTTCTAGCTTAGTAGTTAGCTCATTATTGTGTATGCTAAGAATTTCCATTTTCTCTAGCAAATTTTCAATAGCTTCTTGGGAGCTAGCTAACTTAGCCTTAAGTTTTTCATTCTTTTTAATAAGGCTATCATCGGTAGCAGTGGATGGAGCACTAGATTCTAATAGCTCAATTTTAGTTGATAGCTCACAGTTTAAGTTTGCAAAAGTTTCAAATTTTTCTAGCAAACCTTTGTAATCATTTTGAGAGCTAACCAACTTATTTTTCAAAGTTTTAAGTTGAGCTTTTTGCTTAGTGCAGACATCCTGGAAAAATTCTACGGCTTTCGCAAGCTCATCTACAGAGGGCTTTCCCTCACCTTCATCATCACTACTACTTTCATCACTAGAAGATGGAATGCTTTTGTTACCTCTTGCCATAAGGCATTTGTGTGATGACCGTGATGAGCGTGATGAGGACCGGTGGCTGCGCGTCCTTGGAGGTTCATCTTCACTTGAAGAATCATCCCAAGTTCTAACACTTGTTAGCGCCTTGCCTTTGCTCCTCTCCTTTTTGGGTTTGGCCATATTTGGACAGTTGTCCCTGAAGTGACCCTTCTCCCCACATGCGAAGCATCCTCTCTTCCTTTGCTTTTTCCTGTCAATGTTAAAGAGAAGATCCTCGACCTGCAGGGGCACACCCATTAGATTAATCTTGCGGATCATCCCCATTACCTTTCCGATGCGTCGGATCGTTTCTTCGTCCTCGGAGGATGATGTGCATGGTTGATTATCTTCATCATCATCACTTTCTTCTTCTTCCTCTTCTTCACTTGAGGAACTTGAAGTGGGAGCCTTCTTTTTGCCCTTCCTTTCATCACATGCAAAAGCATATGGTCTTGAGGAAGTTGGCTCCTCTCCCCGACTCATTTTTCGCGACATCTCAAAGGCCGCGATTTTCCCAATCACAATGGTCGGGGTTATGTTGCTTAAGTCCTCCATGTTGTGAAGGATGGTGATGATGCTCCCATATCTTTGTTGTGGTAGCAGGGAGATAATCTTCCTCACAATGTCCGCATCACCTAGCTTATTAATGCCAATAGAATTGAGCTCATTGATAATTAGATTCAAGCGAGAATACATGTCTCTACCAAGCTCATCATCTTTCATAGCAAAAGAATTATACTCATTTAAGACTAGGCAATGTTTTTGCTCACGGACATTGGATGTGCCGTCATGGAGCTCATGCAATTTTAGCCAAATCTCATTAGCAGTTTTCAGGGTAAATACTTGATTGAAAATATCCATGCTAAGAGATTCATACAAGCAATTTTTGGCTCTAGCATTTAAATGAATTTCTTTTTCCTCACTCGTGGTGGGTTTTTCGGGATTCTTGAGAGGTTTCATCCCGTCATGAGTGACTCTCCAAACACCTAGATCAACGACCTCTAGGTAACAAGCCATTCTAGCACTATAATATGGGAAGTTAGTGCCGTCGAAGTGTGGTGGCCTATGGGTATCCATCCCTTCCTCTAAAAAGCGTCGGCTCTTTTAGCGGTGAAGCTAAAGCGTTTCAAATGAGCCAAACCGCCTCTGATACCACTTGTAGGAAACGGGTGACGCCTAAGAGGGGGGGTGAATTAGGACTTCTAAAACTTTCGCTAAACTAGGCCACAATTAAATCCCTAGATCAAAAACCTATGCAAATAATCAAAACTGGAATGTGCAAACTAGGTTTTGTCTAAGTGTTGCTATCTCTACCGCAAAGGCTAAGTTTCAATCTACACTAAATAAGTATGACTACAAGATTGAAACTTAAATGCTTAATATAAATGCGGAATGTAAAGAGCTAAGTAGAGAAGCAAACTCTCGTGGATGACGCCGGTATTTTTACCGAGGTATCCGGAACCACGCAAGGTCCCGACTAATCCTCGTTGGTGCCCCTACGCAAAGGGAAGCCCACGCGAGGGCCAAGCACCACGGTCGAGTAACTCCGTAGAGAGCCACGGGCCTTCTCCACGCGCAAGTGGTGCTCCGCTTCCGGCTCCTCTCGGACGCTCCCCGCCGTCTTCACTATCGAGCTTCCGGCCGAAACGCCGCGGGCCTCGTTCCCTCCGGTACACGGTGGCGGCCGTGACACAAACGCGGTTGTCACGGTCTCGCAAGACTCTCGCCCCACTCGGTACAATTACAACGACTCACGCAAGAGCCGAGGGGTTGTGTGGTTTTACAAAACTCACTCAACTAACTAGGGTTCACCTAGAGCAAGCGCTAAAGCGGTCTAACTAACCTAAGCACTTCGCAAAGTACCTACGCTAATCACCGAGTGATTCTATTAAGCACTTGGGTGTTTGAGCTCTTGGAAATATGCACTATGTGTCTTGGTATGTTGCTTGGGCTCTCACACTTGAGAATGGCCGGTTGGGGGTGTATTTATAGCCCCCAACACAATTGTAGCCGTTGGAGAAAAGTTGCTGCTCTCTGCGGCACACCGGACAGTCCGGTGTGCACCGGACAGTCCGGTGGTGCACCGGACAGCGCACTGTAGCCTGTCCGGTGCGCCTAGCCGTTGCCTGTCCGACTCCTGTCAGAGCAGGTGACCGTTGGCGCCGCAGGCTCTGGGTGCCACCTGGAACTAGCCGTTGGGCTGCAGTTCCCAGGTGCACCGGACAGTCTGGTGTGTGGGCACCGGACAGTCCGGTGCTCCACGCACAGACAGTCCGCAAGCAGCACACGCCTCCTTTCTTGGACTTTTCTTGATCTTCTTAATGTCTTCTTTTGAGGTGTTACTTTCCTCAATTCCTTAGTCCAAGTAGTTCTTGCATCCTGTGAACTACAAACATAAACACTAGGAAACTTGTTAGTCCACAGATTGTGTTAATCATCAAACACCAAAACTCACTTAGCCAAATGGCCCGGGGTCCATTTTCCTTACAGTTTTCTCAATTTGGGTCATGTTTAACCCCTTAAATCCCTTTTTAGGACTAATCCCCCTATTCCAGGGTTCTATTTGCAAAACACTAAAACAATACAACTTGTTTGAAATTTTTACCTAGTGAATGCACTCTAAATGTGTCAAACATATGCAATGCCAATGCTTATGATGTTATGCTCAAGTTTTAGTTACAGTAACACCAGGGGTGTTACACTTCCTACACCAGATTGGGATGTGTGCTAATGCAAGAAGGAAGAGTTGTAGCATACTCATCTCGATAGCTGAAAATCCATGAGAGAAATTATCCCACACACAACCTGGAGTTGGTAGCAGTGGTTCATGCTTTAAAGACATGGAGACATTACCTGTATGGGCAGAAGTGCGACATCTACACAGATCACAAAAGTCTGAAATACATATTCACCCAGTCAGAGTTAAACATGAGGCAGCGAAGATGGTTGGAATTGATCAAGGACTACGAGTTGGAGATACATTACCAACCAGGCAAAGCCAATGTTGTTGCAGATGCTCTGAGCAGGAAGAGTCAAGTCAATATGATGGCCACGTACCTAATGTCATATGAGTTAGCCAAGGAGTTCGACAGACTGAGTCTCGGTTTTCTGAACAGTACACAAGGAGTAACGGTGGAATTAGAGCCCACCCTAGAGCGGGAGAGCAAAGAAGGGCAGAAGGATGATGAAAACATCAACAAGATCCGGCAACTGATCTTAGAAGGAAAAGGCAAAGACTTTTGAGAGGATGAAGAGGGAGTAATATGGTTCAAGGACCGATTGTGTGTCCCCGACATCAAACATATTCGGGAGCTGATCCTCAAGGAAGCTCATGAGACAGCCTACTCCATACACCCTGGAAGCGAGAAGATGTATCAGGATTTAAAAAGGAGGTTTTGGTGGTATGGCATGAAAAGAGAAATCGCAGAATATGTTGCCATCTGTGATAGCTATCAAAGAACCAAAGCAGAGCATCAGAAGCCCACCGGAATGTTGCAGCCATTGCAAATTCCTCAGTGGAAGTGGGATGAGATCGGGATGGATTTTATAGTTGGCCTACCTCGTACCCGGGCCGGCTATGATTCCATCTGGGTGGTTGTGGACCGCTTAACAAAGGTGGCCCATTTCATACCTGTGAAGACAACGTACACCGGAGCAACATTAGTTGAGTTATACATGTCCCGGATAGTCTGCCTACATGGTGTGCCGAAGAAGATAGTGTCAGATCGAGGAACACAGTTCACCTCTCATTTTGGCAGCAGCTACAAGAAGCTTTGGGCACGCATTTGAACTTCAGCTCGGCTTATCACCCGCAGACAGACGGTCAGACTGAAAGAACTAATCAGATCCTAGAAGATATGTTGAGAGCATGTGCATTGCAAGACAAGTCAGGATGGGACAAAAGGTTACCTTATGCAGAATTCTCCTACAACAATAGTTACCAGGCCAACTTGAAGATGTCACCGTTTCAGGCGCTCTATGGACGGAGATGTAGGACTCCGCTGCATTGGGACCAACCCGGAGAGAGATAGGTGTTTGGCCCCGACATTTTGCTTGAAGCCGAAGAGAATATCAAAATGGTTCGGGAGAATCTGAAGATAGCACAATCAAGGCAGCGAAGCTATGCTGACATAAGGAGAAGAGAACTGAGTTTTGAAGTGGGAGATTATGTCTATCTGAAGGTGTCGCCTATCAGAGGAGTCAGAAGGTTCAGAGTCAAGGGCAAGTTAGCACCCCGGTACGTTGGACCATATCAGATTCAAGCAAAGCGTGGAGAAGTGGCCTACCAGCTCAACCTACCAGAAAGTCTGTCGGCAGTGCACAACGTGTTCCACGTGTCGCAATTGAAGAAGTGTCTGCGAGTACCAGAAGAACAGTTGCCAGTGGAGGACTTGGAAGTCCAAGAGGATCTGACATACATAGAGAAGCCAACGCAGATTCTGGAGATTGCAGACAGAGTCACCCGGAGGAACACCATCAGAATGTGCAAAGTCAGATGGGGTCACCACTCTGAGGAAGAAGCAACCTGGGAACGAGAAGATGATCTGAAAGCCAAATACCCTGAACTCTTTGTTGGCCAACCTTGGCAATGTCCACAAGCCTTCGGACCTCTGCCTCGGCAAGATCATCCCCCTTCGGCAGAATGTAGCCCTCGCTCACTCACTCGAGATCGATCTCGTAGTGGGAGGAGACGACGGCTAGCGCTAGCTTCACGCCGATATGCAGAGCCCCGTGGAGTTTGCTCCACGTGTGGCCACTCAGGGCAAGCATGTGGCTCTGCGGGGAACTGCCCGAGGGGATGTCTTCGATCCCAAAGGTACGGCAGCAGGCTGCGACTGTGTCGGACAGGGCATCACACTCGGCGCTTTTCTCATCGATGGCCCAGGTGAGCATCTTAGACGTGTTAATAAACTCGAGAAGGTCATTCACGAAATCTAAAACTAGCCAAACAACATGTAAGCACGAATGAAGGAGGAGTATTAGGTAAATCACAGGCAAGCGAAACATACCTTCCGCCCGAACCTTCCACTATTAAGCCTCGGTCTAAGACGCCTCAGCCGCCTCTACGACCTCGGTCATAGCACTTTCCTTCTGAGCATGCACAGTCCATTGTGTTTCCAGCTCCTTAGCGAGGGTCTCGGCCTTGGTGGTAGCCTTGGCCAGCTGCCTGGCAAGGGTCTTAGCTCAAATGGAGGCTTCTATGGACTGATTCTAAAATTTGTCCCGCTCGCTAGATACCCTGCCAAGGTCCTCCTCCAGCTGACGCACCCTCTCGGTCAGAGGCGCCACTTCTCCCCGAGTCGAGGCGCCTCTTCCTTCAGCTCTGAGCAAAGTGTCTGGAGATTCGCTGCTTCGGTGCTCTTCTAAGCAAGTTGCTCGTTCACCTAGGCGAGCAAGCCCTTCTAGCGGCGCAGCGAGTCCTAAATGCCGCTCTCACGGCAGAGGAACATGGACTTGGTCACGCTCTTCTCTATAACTCCTAAAAAGAAACAAACATCACCAAGACATCGCAATCACTCAACAATTCAAGGCAAGGACCAGAAGCCCTTACCTTGGTAACCACGACCATATTCTAGGTGAGGGCGTGAGTCGCCGCCCAGAGAGATTTATCTGCCACCTAGTCGATGTCTTGGAAGTCCTGCCACAGCTGCATCTCCTCCTGGTCGTCAAGGGTGGACACGAGCTCGTCCCTATAGGCGACACGATCCCGCCACGAGAGCCACGGGCCTCCCCACATGTTAGGATTGCCCCCAATGGAAATAATTGCCTCGCCCGAGCTCAGCGTCGGCCAACTGCCCCAGTAGACACGCATTAAATGCCACCTACTCTCCCGTGAATCTCGCAGAAGACCATGCCAAGCACTATTTCAACTACTCCAACTCGACACTTTTGTGCCCATGTACACGCTAGGGATCAAGCACATGCCCATGCTTCCGAGCCTAGCGTCGGCTCTCTACCCCATCAAGAGAAATGGCTATAGGGATCGAGTGTCCTTCTCCTAACCAAAAGACAACACAAGAATGAGAGCCATCCCGTGCAGCTATGCCGCTACATGGCTTGGACACATCTTCTCTGATCACAACAACAGCATAACCACCCCTATACTCCTGGACCTCCTCCTTGTCACTATAAAAGGAGGAGCATGGGGCCTTCTATTGGGGGGCGACAGGACTTCACTGCTCACAACTCACCTCACTCCCTATATTGCCACTCACCTCAATCATACTTAGAGACTTGGGACTCACTCCCTCTCGACTCGCTTGTATCCCCTACTACGAGCACTTAGGTGTAAGATAATACAAGGCTTCCTCCCCCACTGGAAGTAGGGTCTTCTCTTGCTCGAACCAAGATAAATCTTGTGTCTTCTTGCATCAACCATCCGGGACAGGAGCACGCATCACAAATTTACTAGTTGGTTAGGACCCCCAATTTCCAAAACACCGACAAATAGGGAATCAATCTCTGGTATATCTAGGAATAGTTAATGTAATGTGTCCTATACGAGTTTAGTGTGTCTTAGAACAAATATTCATGTCTAAGAGCTTTTCACATGTGTGATAGATGGGTTGTAAGATTGGCATGTGGGACGAATGGGTTGATGGGATGTTGACTTCTATATTCAAAGCATTCTTTTAGGATATTGTGTTCACTAGATCATGTAGTTCGAGGAAACAAGTTTATCATGTCACTAGTACAAATAGTTCCTACCATTCAAGAGTAATATCTCTTCCAAGGGTAGGACATATCTGCATGGTATGATATATGTGCATATACTTTGATTATAAAAAATCTTGTAATGACATCCTATAAATTTTAGGATTAAATGCTAAGTGTAGAAAATTTTAAAGAACTAATATGATAACTAATTTATAAAAGTAATCAAATAAATCATTAGTAAGCGAAGTCACATGTAGCATAAAAGTGTGACCTGTTGCATGGTAACTTTTTGTTTCTAATTTAGTTAAATGCATAAACAAGACTTCTCAACTTCTACCATCCATAATGTCACATGAGTCACCCAACACTATGATTTTGATTTCTATTTCAACATGTAGGCGCATCACATACTAGACAACACAAATCTTGCCATCCACATTGGCACGAGTTTTTTCAACCCTTACATCTGATTTTTTGTCATAGTGCAATCACATAATAATGACCATATAGTGCATGTTTAGTATGCTTCCTTGAGGCTAGATTACTCAGCGGATACAATTTTTTCATGTATTAAATCATTATAGAGTAAGTCAAGGTGTAGGAGAGGGCCTTTAGCCAGATATGAGATTCTAGCCAACATATTCTACCATGGAATTTAAAACAATAAGAAAAATATTCCCTTTCTTCAATATTTTCAAACAAGGTAAGTCACGGGTCGTGGATGCAAGAGAGGTTATGCATAGCCAATAAGTATAACATGTTGTATTGTAACTTTTCATTTCCATTTCAGTTAGCAAAATGTATACAGGACTTCTCAAATTCTACCATCCACCATATCACGCGGGTCACCAACTCTATGGTCACCATTTTTCTTTCAACATGTAGGCACATTGCATACTAGAAAACCCAAATTCTAACGTCCACACCGACACAAGGTTCTTCAGTGTTGCGTTCAAATTTTCTTGTCGACGTGTAGAAACATACTAATGACCAAATACGACGTGATTGGTACACTTCCCTAAGGCTTGACAGTATATGGATACAACTTTTGCTTATGTTATGTCATTGTAGATACTCTTTAGATAGGTCAGGAAGGTGCAAGAGATGGTCTTTACCTAGATCTAAGCCTTTAGTCTAACATATTTCACCTAAGAATTTAATACAATAGAAAAAATATTTTCATATTTTCAACCAAGTATGTCACGTGATTGGTGTCACACGTAGACAAAAAGTATGACCTAATGCATAGTAATTTCCATTTCTATTTCATTTAGCAAGCACAAACAAGACTTATCAAGTTTTACCCCATCCACAACATCATGTGGATCACTAAACTTCGTGGTCCCCATCTCTGTTTCAACATGTAGACGCATGGCATACTAGACGACATCCCAAATCATGTTGTCCATGCCAACACACTGTTTTTCAGTGCTGCATCCGAATTTACTTGCCAACGTGAAGGCACATACTAACAACCATAAAAACGTATTTGATTCACTCCCTTGGGGCTAGATAGAGTTCGGTGGATACAACTTTTGCGTGCATTACGTCATTGCAGAGGCCCTTTAGAAGGTCACAAAGGTGCAATAATAGATGAGACCTGAGCTTTTAGCCAAACATATTTCACTCGTGACTTTAATTTTAAATAATCGGAAATATTATTTTTCTTTAATATTTTCAAACAAATTCTGATGTTTTCAAATCAAGCAAGTCATTGGTCTTGAGTGAGAGGGGTCACACACATAGCCTAAAAATATGACATGTTGTGTGGTATCTTTTCATTTTTGTTTTAGATAGCAATCATGCACAAGGCTTCTCAAATTTTGGCATCCACAATGTCATGGGTATCACCCAACTCTATGGTCCCCATTTCCGTTTCAGCAAGCGCCTGCGTCATACACTAGACAATTCAAATCCTGCCATCCGCACTAACACGAGATTTTTTCGAGTGTTGCGTCTAGATTTTCTTATCAGTGTGCAAGCACATAGTAATGGCCATATAACAAGGCGTGTTTAATACGCTTCCCTACGGTTATACTGCTTGGTGGCATGTGTTATGTCACTGTAGACGCTCTTTGGATAGACTAGAAAGATGTTGGAGAAGGCCTTTAGCTACATTTTATCCTTTAGCCAGATATATTTCATTCAGAACTTCAAAAAAATATTATTTTCTTAGGTCATTCTATACTTGTCGTTCTCAGCTAAATTGTATCTCACTTATTGCTATAATGAAGAGAGGAAATGAAGAGACTAGAACTATATTAACTCCTCTTTTATAAGGATTCTCGAATCATGGGCGGATTTAGGGGTGTTTGTCGGGGTCAGCCGAGCCCCGATAAAATTTATAAATCCTTTAGAAAAACAATTGTTAAAGTTTGAGAAAATTTGTATCATATAGCAAACCTGATCTTGTTGATCCTGACAATATTTTTGGCTAGATTCGCCACTGACTTGAATCCTTCTCTTTATAGCTAGAAAAAGGAGAATTCCTACCTAAAACTAGTCTAGAGGGAACAAGGAAACCCTTGCCAGACTGTTCATGGATTCATAGTTGGAACAATAACATTTCTCAAGATCTTATAGATTATATGGAAATCAAATAAATCTGTTTCTTGAGAGAAACTGGACCAGCCCATTACATATGTTAGATAAGTTTGTTTAAGAAACCAAATCCCAAAGAGGTGAAGCAAGGGCAATCGTGCTCTAAACCTCTAACCACGCTAAACAACCAATTACAATCTTTACCAAAGCGACGAAGGCAAACAATTTCTTGCTTATCTAAGGCTTTGTTTGTTTCCTTTTAAGATTATATAGTCTAACTTATGGATTATATAAGCACTTAGGCCATGTTCGTTTCCCTCCTAGACTATATAAGTTAGATTATGTTGATAGGGTACGAGAGTAAAATATCATTTTGGGATTATAAATAAGCTGAAATAAGCTACCGAATGCTAGCTTATTCCAGCTTAATATGTAATGCCAAGTGATATTTTATCCTTCCAACATAATTTAACTTATATAATCTAGAAGGGAAACAAATACATCCTTATTGTCTCGCTTATGGATTATCATAATCTATATATCTAGATTACATAATTCATCTAATAATTTATATTGTTTGTTTACCTCTTAAATTATTTAAGTTAGATTATATAATCTATAGGACAAATAAACTGGGCCTAACAAACCAAACACACCTAGGTTTGCCTGGTGTTGTGACCCTCGTTTCCGTTACAATCCATGCGGCCCAAACCCGGTCCGGGCCAATTTCCGCCGGTCTACCGCGACACCACCACACACACCACGGCACCACCAATTTCTGTCTCTCCCTGTCACGAGACTTTTGCCATTCTAAAACACGGCACGTTCGGTTTCGTCGAAATGGAGGCGTTGGCGAGGGTTTCGACAATATGGAAACACAGAGAACGTGAAGCCGCTAAAATAGACTCATAATCGTTATTAGCCATTAAGGAGAACCATTAAGCTTCCTCTGTCGGCGTCCGTCTGCGCGCCGTTCTCCCGTCAGAGCCGGTGTCGCCGCCGCTACTGAGGTTTCTGGTGAGGTCTCTCCTCTTTTCTTCCAGATCTCCTCTTTCTCCATTCTCCATTTCCCTCCGTCGGCTTCTGTCCGCTCGCCGTTCTGTCTGACCTCTGTCGTGCAAACCTCGCAGGGGCTACTACCGCTGCTCGCACCGCTACTTGCCAGGGTGCCAGGCCGGTGGAGCACAACCCGGACACGCACGGCCACCTGCAGACCCTGAGCGTCGGCCTCACGGTGTAGACCGAGGGCCTGTTGGACCCGCCACGTGCCCTTGGACGGGGCATGGCCACGCCCTTGTACCTCTATGCCTCCTCCACGCCGCCACACCCTTGTACCTCTTCGCCTTCTCCATTCACTAGCATAATATACATCGCCAAAGCAGTCTCCTCCATGGATGCATTAGCCCTGGACACCAACGCCTAGGTCGATGAGACATCCCCCTAGGTATGTCTATTTGTTCTTGCTTGTACCATGGAGTTCATGTCTTTACCAAGCAAGGTCATGATTTGTCCTAGCAAGTATAATAGAATCTGAACATCCATGCATGTACCGGTGACAGGCATAGGCTTGTCTTCCAATGTGAATGTACAAGAGGAATATTTGTTTGATTGGGATTCTATGGTTCTCGGTGGTTTATGGGAGGAGGAAGGGAGACGTGATGTTCCTAGTGAGATGCAGATGTATTCTCAACTTGGACTTATTGAAGAGGACGAGGCAAAGGAAAATAGAAGAGATGAAGCCTTACGAGGTGGTACAACTAATTTGGATGAATCGGACCATATTGATTCAGGAGACCATAATATAGACCAACCATGTGAAGACTACCTACCGGACGAGAAGAGAGTTAAGTATGATAAAATAAATCCCTCAATGCAACCAGGCAGCTTGTTTCCGAACATGAAGGAATTTAGAATTGCTATGAGACAGTATGCCATAAAGCATTAGTTTGAGCTTGGAATCGATGTTACTTCGACTACTCGATATGTTGGCTATTGCAAAGGTGGTGATTGCCCTTGGAGGATCTATGCACGGGAGGAAAAGAAAGGATTGCCGACCATCGTGGTATGTAATTTTCCTTTTTTGCTAGCAATCATTTTGCAATTTTTTTGTTGTTTAATAAATCGTGAACCAACAATTTGCAGGTTGTTGTCTTGCATGACGTGCATACTTGCACATCTAGTGGCAGGAGGAAGACGACAACACCAAGTAGTGGATGGGTAGCATTTCACGCTATTCCACTACTTATGAAGAAACCCCAAATGGGTGCTAAGGAGTTACAAGAAACACTACAAGGATTTCATAATGTCACAATTGGTTACGACACTGTTTGGAAGGGGAAGAAGAAGGCATTGAAAGAGTTGTTTGGTAGTTGGGAGGAGAGTTTCAAGCTACTGTTTTCTTGGAGGGAAGTAGTACTTGCTAAGGCGCCCGACAGTATTATCGAGATTGATGTTGTTTTAGAGGATGGTAAGTACTATTTCAATCGTTTTTGTGCCCTTGGACCATGCATCTCGGGTTTTCAGGACGGTTGTAGACCTTACCTAAGTGTCGACTCGACTGCACTTAACAATAGATGGAATGGGCAGCTTGCTTCAGCAACTGGTGTCGATGGGCATAATTGGATGTTTCCTTTAGCTTTTGGCTTTTTCCAGTCTGAGACTGTTGAGAGCTGGACCTGGTTCATGACACAGTTGAAGAAGGCCGTTGGAGATCTTTCAGTACTCGCTATATGTTCGGACGCTCAAAAAGGCTTAATGCATGCAGTTGCAGAGTGTTTCCCTAATGCTGAGAAGCGAAAGTGCTTCAGACATCTAATGGGCAACTATGTCAAAAGCCACACAGGTTCTGAGCACATGTATCCAGCTGCGAGGGCATATAGGAAGGAATTTTTTTGCAACATGTCAGCCAAGTTAGAAGTGTAACTAAGATTGCTGAGTATTTAGACCAACATCACAAATTTATTTGGTATAGGAGTGGTTTCGACCCATCGATTAAGTGTGACTACATAACAAACAACATGGCAGAGGTCTTCAACAACTGGATAAAGGACCACAAGGACCTGCCTGTTTGTGACTTAGCTGACAAGATTAGAGAGATGACCATGGAGCTGTTTCATAGGAGAAGGATGGGTGAAAGGCTTAAGGGCGTGATTTTGCCATCTGTTTTGTCTACATTGAATGCTCAGACAAGAGGATTGGGACACTTGACAATTGTTAAAAGTGACAACTACATGGCTGAAGTAAGGGACAACACAAATTGTATGTCCAAACATGTCGTTAAGGCAGAGTTGAGACAATGTTCATGTGAGGAGTGGCAGCACACAGGGAAACCTTGACAACATGGTTTAGCACTCATTATTGCCCAGGAGCTAAGGAATGTTGGTATGGAGAACTTTGTTGATGACTATTATTCTATTAATAAATTTAGGAAAGCTTACTTAAGAAGGGTGCCACCAATTGAGGATCGTTCTTTTTGGCCAACTGTTGATTTTTCATCTGAAGTTTGTGCACCTATGTCTAAAAGAGGAGTGGGGCGATAAAGGAAAAATATAATCAAAAGCTGTCTAGAAGGAGGAAGTGGGAAAAAATCTAAGGTCCCATCTAATGAACAAGGCACAACAAAGCTAAAAAGACAGTATACTTGCCCAAATTGTGGGCAACTGGGACATCGCAAAACAAGTTACAAGTGCCCTTTAAATGGAACCAAAAAAAGGTGTGTGTCATTGCCGCATCAGTTGTAAAATTAATATGTTGTTTCTATTATATTATATTTATATACCATTGTATCGATCTCTGTAGGAAGAGGAAGCCACGGAAGAATACGACGAAAAATTGGATACTTAAAGAGTTGCGGACTGCCACATCACCAGATATTCTAGCTACAAATGAAGATGAAGCACCAAGTGGTGAACTAGTGACAGGGGCACCAATTGTGGTAGCTGCAAATGAAGATGAAGCACCAATTGAAGCACCAAGTGGTGAACTAGTGACAAGGGTACTAGATATTGCGGCTGCTATTGATGAAGCACCAATTGTGGTAGGGGCACATGATAATGAAGCTCAACACAGAACTGCTAATGATGAAGCACCAATTGTGGCAGGGGCACATGAAAGTGAAGCTAAACACACGACTGCTACTTCGCCACCTACAAGTGTCAAATGGGTAGTTAAGAAAATTACCCCCAGAATGAAACTGAAGAACTGTGCTTATCACGGACAGTAGATCTGAAACTTGTGTGTAATAAACTGTTTTATTGTTCCCAGAACCGTGCTTGCTGGACAATTACCCAGAAACTTGTGTGTAATAATCTGTTTCTTTCCCAGTGATTTGATCATGTTTCTTATCATGTGTCGCCACTGTTCCATTTACTTGTGTGTAATATAGTTCAGTTTCTTAGTTTCTCAGATAGCAAAGCAGCACCATTTACTTGTGTGTAATACAGTTCAGTTTCTCAGAAGCCGACTTGTTCTCTGTTTGTCAGTGAACCTGGCATGCTTGCTCCCAGTGAAAACATAGTTCAGACAATTTTCAGACCATAGTTCAAACACATAGTTACATACTAACAAGCCCAATTTCAGACCATAGTTCAGACCATGTCGTTCAGACATTTTCCCAAGCACAAAGTTACAACACATAGTTCAAACACATAACCGACTAATAAGCCCAATTTAGACATTATAAGCACATAACCGACAAGCACAGTCTGCACAAACAAGCACAGTACTTATGGCCGATTACAATTGTCTTGACAAAAGCTTACAATTAAAATGCGAAAACACAAACCCATGCCCCTTGCCGACTCAAACAGTACAATCATAAATCTCTTCGTAATTGTATCCCATGATATGACAATGCTCAGCCAAGGAAACAGCCACTTTATTCTCCTCCCACTTCCGGTCCTCAAACGCCATTTCCCATAGCTTCGGATCTTCTGAACTGTATCTTTCCAGTAGTTCATCAACATCAGGGTGATCATCAACATCCAAAGGGGGGTCAAATAGGTCCCAACTAGGACACTTATTATCCAAATCTTCTTGGCAAACAATAGAAGTCTTCTCGAGCATCTTGCATACATGGTCCAGGTGGCCAACAACCTTCCCTATCTTGCCCCCCTCAACTTCTAGGATACTAGAACACATAGAATTAATGGTATGCAGCAGTGATGATTGTCTCCTCATCTCTTGAAT
Organism: Zea mays; assembly: GCF_902167145.1. Taxonomy (NCBI): domain Eukaryota; kingdom Viridiplantae; phylum Streptophyta; class Magnoliopsida; order Poales; family Poaceae; genus Zea; species Zea mays. The sequence goes on from NC_050104.1 coordinate 135,784,488, forward strand.
TGCGTATCGCAGAGAATTCTTGATGCTAATATGATACTTGAAATCAACATTGTCCTGTACAAAATTCAACAAAGTCATGTAAACAAGCAAAAAAACAAGAACCACCTACAAGGGAACAGAAAAAAACGGTGCCTGCCACACGATTGGAAAGAACTCAACAGTTACAGAAACCCTAAACCCTAAGATTGATCTCAAGAAAATAATCAGAATCGAGAAATATTACCAAAGCTTCATCACTAGCATTAGCATAAACAAAGTTTGAGTTCTTCACTGAATCGATAGTTCCTTTAAACTTTTCGCGAGCAATGCCTGCATATTGCACAGCAGCGATTACCTCCTTCTCCGCAATGATGGCCGCCGAAGGAGCTTCTACTGCAGCTACAGCGGCTGCTCGCACGGCGTCGTATGCGTCAGCTACAGCTAAAACCGGAGGAAACGACTCCATTGCAGGCGATGGCTAGGGTTTCACAGAGAGAAAAGGATGGAGGAGAAGGAGAGGAGTCTCACAGAGAGAAGAGGAGAAAATATGGAGGAGAATACTTCACGGCAAGGTCACGGCGTCACCTCTAGGTGGTTAATGCCCCTGCTCTGCGCTTAAACCAGATTATGTGTCCATTCTAGCGGCTACGCGTCCTGTGTATTTCTATATCATCGAATCCCTCGCCAACGCCTCTGTTTCGACGAAGCCGAACGTGTCGTGTTTTATAATGGCAATAAATGCCACCTACTCTCCCGTGAATCTCGCAGAAGACCATGCCAAGAACTATTTCAACTACTCTAACTCGACACTTCCGTGCCCCTGTACAGGCTAGGGATCAGGCACATGCCCATGCTTTCGAGCCTAGCCTCGGCTCTCTACCCCGTCAAGATAAATGGCTACAGGGATCGAGTGTCCTTCTCCTGACCAAAAGACGACACAAGAATGAGAGCCATCCCGCCAGCCATGCCGCTACATGGCTTGGACACATCTTCTCTGATCACAACAACAGCATAACCACCCCTATACTCCTGGACCTCCTCCTTGTCACTATAAAAGGAGGAGCATGGGGCCTTCTATTGGGGGCGACAGGACTTCACGGCTCACAACTGACCTCACTCCCGATATTGGCACTCACCTCAATCATGCTTACAGACTTGGGATTCACTCCCTCTCGACTCGCTTGTATCCCCTACTACGAGCACTTAGGTGTAAGATAATACAAGCCTTCCTCCCCCACTGGAAGTAGGGTCTTCTCTTTCCCGAACCAAGATAAATCTTGTGTCTTCTTGCATCAACCATCCGGGACAGGAGCACGCATCACAAATTTACTAGTTGGTTAGGACCCCCAATTTCCAAAACACCGACAAATAGGGAATCAATCTCTGGTATATCTAGGAATAGTTAATGTAATGTGTCCTATACGAGTTTAGTGTGTCTTAGAACAAATATTCATGTCTAAGAGCTTTTCACATGTGTGATAGATGGGTTGTAAGACTGGCATGTGGGACGAATGGGTTGATGGGATGTTGACTTCTATATTCAAAACATTCTTTTAGGATATTGTGTTTAATAGATCATGTACTTCAAGGAAACAAGTTTATCATGTCACTAGTATGAATAGTTCCTACCATTCAAGAGTAATATCTCTTCCAAGGGTAGGACTTATCTGCATGGTATGATATATGTGCATATACTTTGATTATAAAAAATATTGTAATGACATCCTATAAATTTTAGGAGTAAATGCAAAGTGTAGAAAATTTTAAAGAACTAATATGATAACTAATTTATAAAAGTAATCAAATAAATCATTAGTAAGCAAAGTCACATGTAGCATAAAAGTGTGACCTGTTGCATGGTAACTTTTTGTTTCCAATTTAGTTAGATGCATAAACAAGACTTCTCAACTTCTACCATCCATAATGTCACATGAGTCACCCAACACTATGATTCTGATTTCTATTTAAACATGTAGGCACATCACATACTAGACAACACAAATCTTGCCATCCACATTGGCACGAGTTTTTTCAACCCTTACATCCAGTTTTTGTCAACGTGCAATCACATAATAATGACCATATAGTGCATGTTTAGTATGCTTCCTTGAGGCTAGATTACTCAGCGGATACAATTATTTTCATGTGTTAAATCATTATAGAGTAAGTCAAGGTGTAGGAGAGGGCCTTTAGCCAGATATGAGATTCTAGCCAACATATTCTACCATGGAATTTAAAACAATAAGAAAAATATTCCCTTTCTTCAATATTTTCAAACCAGGTAAGTCACGGGTCGTGGATGAGAGATAGGTTATGCATAGCCAATAAGTATAACATGTTGTATTGTAACTTTTCATTTCCATTTCAGTTAGCAAAATGTATACAGGACTTCTCAAATTCTACCATCCACCATATCACGCGGGTCACTAACTCTATGGTCACCATTTTTCTTTCAACATGTAGGCACATTGCATACTAGAAACCCCAAATTCTAACGTCCACACCGACACAAGGTTCTTCAGTGTTGCGTTCAAATTTTCTTGTCGACGTGTAGAAACATACTAATGACCAAATACGATGTGATTGGTACACTTCCCTAAGGCTTGACAGTATATGGATACAACTTTTTCTTATGTTATGTCATTGTAGATACTCTTTAGATAGGTCAGGAAGGTGCAAGAGATGGTCTTTACCTAGATCTAAGCCTTTAGTCTAACATATTTCACCTAAGAATTTAATACAATAGAAAAAATATTTTCATATTTTCAACCAAGTATGTCACGTGATTGGTGTCACACGAAGACAAAAAGTATGACCTAATGCATAGTAATTTCCATTTCTATTTCATTTAGCAAGCACAAACAAGACTTATCAAGTTTTACCATCCACAACATCACGTGGATCACTAAACTTCGTGGTCCCCATCTCTGTTTCAACATGTACACGCATGGCATACTAGACGACATCCCAAATCGTGTTGTCGATGCCAACACACTGTTTTTCAGTGCTGCATTCGAATTTACTTGCCAACGTGAAGGCACATACTAACAACCATAAAAACGTGTTTGATTCACTCCCTTGGGGCTAGATAGAGTTCGGTGGATACAACTTTTGCATGCGTTACGTCATTGCAGAGGCCCTTTAGAAGGTCACAAAGGTGCAATAATAGATGAGATCTGAGCTTTTAGCCAAACATATTTCACTCGTGACTTTAATTTTAAATAATTAGAAATGTTATATTTCTTTAAAATTTTCAAACAAATTCTGATGTTTTCATATCAAGCAAGTCATTGGTCTTGAGTGAGAGGGGTCACACACATAGCCTAAAAATATGACATGTTGTGTGGTATCTTTTCATTTTTGTTTTAGATAGCAATCATGCACAAGGCTTCTCAAATTTTGGCATCCACAATGTCATGGGTATCACCCAACTCTATGGTCCCCATTTCCGTTTCAGCAAGCGCCTGCGTCATACACTAGACAATTCAAATCCTGCCATCCACACTAACACGAGATTTTTTCGAGTGTTGCGTCTAGATTTTCTTATCAGTGTGCAAGCACATAGTAATGGCCATATAACAAGGCGTGTTTGATACGCTTCCCTACGGTTATACAGCTCGATGGCATGTGTTATGTCACTGTAGACGCTCTTTAGATAGACTAGAAAGATGTTGGAGAAGGCCTTTAGCTACATTTTATCCTTTAGCCAGATATATTTATTCAGAACTTCAAAAAAAATATTATTTTCTTAGGTCATTCTATACTTGTCGTTCTCAGCTAAATTGTATCTCACTTATTGCTATAATGAAGAGAGGAAATGAAGAGACTAGAACTATTGTTGGGGGCCTTCGCCTTCCGAAGGTCCTCAAAGACATGATTTGACAATATTTTCCAAGTAAAATATGTGAACAGGTATCTTCGGAATCAGGTTACGGGTATACAAGTGTCTGGTCAAGACGAAGCTTGAGCGGGACGGAAGGCGATCATGACGAAGGATAAGATGATCACGAAGCTATGTGCAGAAAAGCTTCGGTATGACGGCAGAAAAGAGGAACCGACTTAAAGATGAAAAGTCAAATTAGACCTCGAAGAATTATTATAGAGTTATTGATAAATGTAAAGGGCATTAATGTAATTCTACACGGGCTGCGTCTCGCGCCTATAAATAGATGGCATTCGCTTTTTGCATCACGCTTGTACCTTTACTTTTCATCAATCTGAAGGTACATTTATAATTTGTTATTATAAATTTGATAATAAAAATAAGTTGATGATAATATCTGTATTATTATTCATATTTCATATATGTTTTCTTCTTCATCATCTATCGAACTTACGAAGGTCTTTTCCTTCGTGACCTTCGTCCGGAATTCATTATATCCGAAGGGACGTAATGTCTTTAAGGACGAAGGACTTTTACATTTAACAGTTTTTATGTTGCCTTGTTCTTAACTCTTAGCATTTTAGAGCAAGTCTCCAACAACTATATTAACTCCTCTTTTATAAGGATTCTCGAATCATGGGCGGATTTAGGGGTGTTTGTCGGGGTCAGCCGAGCCCCGATAAAAATTATAAATCCTTTAGAAAAACATTGTTAAAGTTTAAGAAAATTTGTATCATATAGCAAACCTGATCTTGCTGATCCTGACAATATTTTTGGCTAGATTCGCCAGTGACTTGAATCCTTCTCTTTATAGCTAGAAAAAGGAGAATTCCTACCTAAAACTAGTCTAGAGAGAACAAGGAAACCCTTGCCAAACTGTTCATGGATTTATAGTTGGAACAATAACATTTCTCAAGTTCTTATAGATTATATGGAAATCAAATAAATTTGTTTCTTGAGAGAAACTGGACCAGCCCGTTACATATGTTAGATAAGTTTGTTTAAGAAACCAAATCCCAAAGAGGTGAAGCAAGGGCAACCGTGCTCTAAACCTCTAACCACGCTAAACAACCAATTACAATCTTTACCAAAGCGGCGAAGGCAAACGATTTCTTGCTTATCTAAGGCTTTGTTTGTTTCCTTTTAAAATTATATAATCCAACTTATGGATTATATAAGCACTTAAGCCATGTTCGTTTCCCTCCTAGATTATATAAGTTAGATTATGTTGATAGGGTAAGAGAGTAAAATATTATTTTAGATTATAAATAAGCTAAAATAAGCTATTAAATGTTGGCTTATTCTAGCTTAATATGTAATGTCAAGTGATATTTTATCCTTCTAACATAATTTAACCTATATAATCTAAAAGGGAAACAAATACATTTTTATTAACTTGTTTATGGATTATTATAATCTATATATCTAGATTACATAATTCATCTAATAATTTATATTGTTTGTTTACCTCTTAAATTATTTAAGTTAGATTATATAATCTATAGGATAAATAAACTAGGCCTAACAAACCAAACACACCTAGGTTTGCCTGGTGTTGTGACCCTCGTTTCCGTTACAATCCAGGCGGCCCAAACCCGGTCCGGGCTATTTTCCGCCGGTCTACCGCGACACCACCACACACACACCACGGCACCACCAATTTCCGTCTCTCCCCGTCACCGTCCTCTCTTCTCTTCCTTCCTTCTCTTTGCCTTTAAAGCCCGAGCACCCCCTCTCCAGCCCCGTCCCCGCCTCCTCTCTCCCTCTCTACACTCCAACGGTCCAACCCACCACCGTCCTCGGCCGGTCCTCGGCCTCGCCGTACTCTCCACTCTCCATACCCTGCGGCGCGCTGCTCGTACTCTTCCCTGCCGCAAACCATCAGTCAATCTCGCCGCTCCTAGCGTCCGGTTCAGAGATTCTCTCTCGCTACCGGCCGGGGCCGTCTGTTTCTCGTCCGAGAGGTCGGAGGGCTCCTCGTGGCCGGAGCCTGGGGCAGGACCTGCCAGAGCGGCGTGCATGAAGACTAAGGTTTGCCCGTCTGTCCTGTTCCCTCTAATCTCGCATTCGTTCATGCTCCCGCTCCGCTCGAGAGGCTGTGCTGCTCTCGCTTGGTAGCGCGTCGCACGGTCCCTCGTTTTGCGATGGGTTCGTTGCCTTGGGGCGCGCTCCTGTGCTCCGCCATGGGGATTTCGTCCGTGATCACGCGCTCCCGGCGTGTTTCTCTACGCTCGTATCCGTGCTTCGTGCCACGTGGCCGCGCGTTCTTGGGTGCTGGTCCGGGCGTCGGTTTGGTCGGCCGTGTTTCTTGGCCGCGAGCCTGTGCTCGATTTCTCCTTTCGTTTGCTGGTGGTCGGTTCAGTTGCTTGGTTTCCACGGTGTCTGCAGGATTTGCAGTCGTGGGCCGTAGGATTGTGGTGGTGCCTGGCCTGAGATAGATTCGCAGGATGCGGTTTGTTGTTTGATCGGTGCCTGTAGAATTTACTTGGTTTGCTTGATCTCGTGGCTCTGGTTGTTGTCGTGTAGGCTTACGGTGACGGTGAGGAGCTGGACAAAGTGTTGGCCAATAGGTTCTGTTCATGATGGTGCAGTGCTTCTGTGCTTGATGGCTTGGTGCTGTTAAATAATTTTGCATTGATTGTGGTCCGTGCAGTGATTGAATCCTCCAATTCGTTTTTCTGTTTCTTTTGTGACACACATTACACTTGAGGCCTATGTTTATCGATGGCCCCTCGTTGATGAATCTTATACATAGTAGGCACTGACTTCATTTGCTGCCTGCAAGAGCTAGCGTGCCTGTGTTTCCATGTTATGCAAATTTTCTGTTGGAACCGATAGTACATCATTTTGATGACCCTGGAGTTGCTGTAGTATTGTTTCCTCTACTACAATTTCTTGCATGGCAGGAAACCTTATTGCATTCTGCTGTTTATTCCACAGTAAGATTGCAACTAATAGACAGGAAAGTCAACTCCTTTCCTGAAAACATTTCCACCCTTAATCTTACGTTCGAGATATTATGCTAGGTTTTAATTATTACAGATACAGCTAATCATATCAACATCTATATATGTACTTCATATGCTCACTTTTACTGCAAGGGTAGTAAATTACCACTGTTGGTTTCCTTCTTGTTGCAGATAATTTATTCAAATGCATACTAACTCACAAGAATTCTTAAAAAATAAAAGGAAGAAATTTTGCACATGCATGCTCCTAGTTTACATAACAAACTTCATTATTTGTAATGATGATGCATATGTTCTTGTATTGCGTACTATTGCAATGGCTCTTTACAACTGCACCTTTTTTGTTCTAATTGTGATAGATGGAGCCAGAATCACTCGATTTTGAAGACAATGGTGAACACCAATCTTCATCAGAAGCTTCTCTTGCTTCAGATGTGATATATGGTGACTCGCCTGTATGTCCACGCATCGGAAGTGAGCACCAGGCAGAAATCCCCAATCTGGCTACAGAAGATGAACGTCGTGAGCTCATGGCTAGTTCACATAATGATTCCATATTGCATGGGTATGGTTATCCTGTTGTGGTTGGGTTAACTTTACCAATTATATGGGCATCACCAAGAGAAGCCAGTAAGACAGAACAGGTATTACAAATGCAAAATTATTCAGAATCTGGAACAAAAGGCAGCACTGGAGATGTGCAAAGTCAGGTGACCTCAACTTGTGCAACCAGCAATGACACTGGCAGATGTGATCCGACATTCCAGGATCTACATGCAGTAGTTCCTGTAGTTCAAATTAAATCTGACATTAATCAAGCATATAATGAAAAAATGGCCCCTTGCCCCTCTCAAGAAGGCCAGAATGTCACCAATAATTCAATAATGCAGCAGAGAGAAACCAAACAATTAAATCCGCTGCCTTATTCACCCATTGCTCTTTGGAGTGATCTTGAGGCAGAGATCTTTCTCCTTGGGCTCTACATTTTCGGCAAGAATCTCAACCTGCTGAGCAGGTTTTTGGGTACAAAGACTGTTGGTGATGTGCTTGCATACTACTATGGGAAGTTCTATAGAAGAGATGCGTACAAAAGATGGTCTGACTGTAGAAAGGCGAAAACTAGGAAATGCATTCTTGGGGAACGCATTTTTCAAGGATGGCGACAGCAAGAGCTAATATCACGTCTGAAATCTAAAATCCCTAAAGAAGCTCATGATTCGTTGATTGAGGTATGTAGTATGTTGCATTGGCACTGGTAGAAAAAAAATGATTCTTTTGCCATTTCATTGTTGTTCACTGATTAATTTGACTTGGTTGAATATGAAATTATTCTCATGACATTTCAAATTTATTTGCTTTGTAGTTTCTCGTTACATATGTCATCCTAAATTCCTATTGTTCTATAAAGCAAACACATATTTCTTATAGTAACTTTTTACATTTGATTTGCACCATTTATATTTCTTCAATTTCCAGTCACTTGTTTTAGGGGGTTTGAATGCACTAGAGGTAATAGCTAGTAGCTAAAATTAGTTGAGACATCCAAACACCCTAGCTAATAGTTCAGCTATTAGCTATTTTTGGTTAATTAGTTAATATTTAGGTAACTATTTGTTAGCTAGCTAATTCTACTATTTTTAGCCAACTAACTATTAGTTCTAGTGCATTCAAACACTCTCTTAGCTTGTCCTTGCCTGGTGTGGTGAGGCGAGCAGAGCTGATAATCCGAACAAACCCTTAGTCCCATAGAGCTATCAGCATATGAAGGGTTATCCAAGCATATTGATTGGTCTGGTCCTCAATGGCAAAGTTTTTTTTCTCTCAAATACACCAATAACAAACTTTAATGTCTTCAGATCTTTAATATACTTTCGAGGACTTCTGTGTTTATGATTATAAACATCAGGCTGGAAAGATGAAGCTTTTGTAGGCATGTATTTGGCCATTGTAATTCTGTGTTTTGATATCATTTTTGTGAAGAAGTGTTCATTGCTTGCCATTTCTTGAACTGTTGTATGCATGATAACTGTACAACGGAGTTGTGACTATCCAAGCATAATTAATGTGTCTAGTTTAGTTGCACAAAAGAATCACTAACTTGCACACATCAGGCATTGTCAACATTATTGAAGGATGCTGATATTTTTTTTATGCACTCCCTGATTCCCATATGATTTGCTTTGCTTTCACATATTGCAGGTTTTCAAATCTTTCAGTGATAGCCAAACATCTTTGAAGGAATTTGTCTTCAGTCTGAAATCCACTGTTGGAGCAGAAACTTTTGTGGAGGCGGTTGGGGTTGGTAAAGGGAAGCACGATTTGACTGGATTCATTATGGACCAATCTAAACCCAATCAAGCTCTCTCTGTTCACAGTGACTTGCCTACAGGCAAAGACTATTCTTCACTTGCTTCAGAAGATATAATCAAGTTCTTAAATGGTGATTTCAGAAGAAGTAAGACTAGATCAAATTATATTTTCTGGGAAGCTGTATGGCCCCGTTTGCTTGCAAATGGTTGGCACTCAGAGCAGCCAAAGGATGTTAGCACAACTAAGAATTGCCTTGTATTTCTTGTGCCGGGTATAAAGAAGTTCTCGAGATGTAAACTCACTAAAGGTACTCATTATTTTGATTCTGTCAGTGATGTCCTCAAAAGAGTGGCAGCGGATCCTGTTCTTCTTGAGTTGGAGATTGATGTGATAAACAATGGTTTAACTGCTGAGGAAAATGGCAGTATCACAGATGTGAAACTGAACCAGTATAGTCCATTAGATGGATATCAGGAGCTTCCTAAGTTCACAATAATTGATACTAGCTTAGTCGAGGGGGAAGTGCCATTCAATGTCAGGGAACTGAGGAACTTACCTGCAGATTCAAATATTAGTTTTCTCCTTTCACAACATCCATCTAATATGGTGAGTTACAGCTCCTCTGAAGAGGAAGGTGCCAATGATAGATTATCAGATGAGCAGGAAGACTATGGACGAGTTAAAGCTGTTGTCGATGAAATTGAAATGGTTTCAGCTGCTTCACTACAAAACATGGTGACTGCTAATGGCAATGATGACAAACTAGATTTGACAGGCATCAAAACAAAACCTGAAAAGCGCAAATATTTGTCCCCAGTGTCAAAAGGCAGAATGCTAAATAGCTGTAGTAATGAACAGGCCAGCCGGCGCAGTTTTTCTTTCTCAAAAGGTGGTGATTTGGAGAAAGAGAAAAGCAAGCCACCATTGACTTCATCCAAACCAGCTGCTCTTGAAGTTGGCGACACTTTTCAGAGCTATTCTACAAAGGATAATCTATCTGAGCAGAAAAACAATGCATTGAACTCTCTTACCAATTATGGGCAAAATGAGAGAATGGTTATGGAGAACTTAATTAACAAGTCATCAGAGCGTAAGGTTGATGCAGTGGCTGAAGTTCACTCAAAGATCAATGCCGATCAGCCAAAATTTATTAAAGAAAGAGCTGAGGTTGTTGGTCCAATTGACTTGAATAATCTGGGAACGCTACACGGTGATAAGGCAAGCCGAAGCATTCACATCACATCATTTGAAAATCTTGGTAGCGTGAAGGTTGTTGAAGCTTCCTCCAGTTCAGACAAGAACATGGCCTGTGATCCTTCAGGGACAGCAGGAATGCCTGTTAGCGAGGTACCTGATCCTGCTTTGCAGGTGAATGCTCGGAGGCACGGAACCAGAAACAGGCCTCCCACCGTAAAAGCTTTAGAAGCTGTTGCGTTTGGACTTCTTGGAAGCGGGAAGCGTAAGGGTGACATGAAGAACAGGGCGACAAGCCGGCCTTCTCAGCGAGCTCGCAAGGCTGCAAAAGACTCAGTTCCCGTGGCTTCTTGTGGTGATGCGAAGGTGAGATGAGCAGATTTCTGTGCGTTGATTGGCACATGCTGACAATCAACGGTACCATGACAATGTGCGGATGATGAATATCAAGCAACTGCATGAGGCCTGGAGCTAAGCTGTCCAAAGCTGGTGGTTACCTTACCATTGTCTAATGCGGTGCCTACCATTCAGGAAATCTTCCAGGTGACGATGGTTTTACAGGGTGCATGGTCACCATTCGAGCCAGGAACCCATCCTTAGTTTTTTTTTTTAGTCAATAGAAGCCCTGTGCCTGTCAAGCCTTGGCTAATTCAGTTTTGCGTTTATACCGGGATTAATGTTTTGGTACATCGCTCTATCGACTTTTGATGGGTGCATTCGTCTCTGAGCTTCTTTTGCAGGGAATAGAGCATTCGTCAGCTTCATAAACCACTACTAACATTTCATTTTGTGTGAACCTGCATAGCTTGCTTCTTGATCCGATGCATTCTTTTTCCTGACGAAAGAAAAGAGCCTCTCTAACAAGTATCCCGTGCATAAGAGATTAGAGAGTTTGTAGTTGCACATATACGCAAATCCAAACCGAAATTGGATTGCTTATTTCCATGATTCCTCCATTTTTTTTGTGCTTGCATATAATGGCTGAGCATGGGCGGCTGATGATTTACTGACTGAGCTACCTGATGAGACCTAGTTTGGGTACTATAGTATTGAGTTTAATCCACATGTACTGAGGTGGATTGGAATATAACTTAAACTAATTTACACTCATATCCACCTCAACACACGTGGATTGTGGTCAATACTAGAGTACACAAGCAAAGCCTCGGGAAACCTCTTCTATCAATTTGAATTGTGCTAGTTATTAAGAGAAGGGTTATTTGATATGATCAAAGACGCCTGGCAAACTGTGGCGGTTCATACAAAGTTTGATGGAGGTTCTTCAATGCCCAAGCCAAGGACTCGACTAATTAAGCATTAGGGGTGCTGTTAAGGATATATACCAGGGGTATTGTACCAATTATTAACTAAGAAGATCATGATAGGTGGGATCGAGAGCTCGGTCAAGGTGCCTAAGGGCTCGACCCATGGATTAGATAGAGACTCTAGTCCTCGGGATGGTGAAGAACCTATCAGATTAGATAGCTCGATTGATATCTTGAAAATAAGAGAAAATCATGGATAATGGTAGGATTCCTGATGGTTAGTGCTAGATCCAGTTAGGCTAGGTGGGTATCCATATTTAATAACTGACCCTAATATGCAATTCTATAACTAACTCAAACATGTAACTGATCCCTCTCCTTGGGCTATAAAAGAAGGGTCGGGATGCCCTAGGATGGCATATTACCATATCATAAGCAATAGTCAGGATCAATGGACCGATAGAAACAAACGTCGTCTGTGTTCTGTCCACGACCATGACCTTGTGTGTCTACCTTGAAAGGATACAATGTCAGTAGCTGCACCAGGATGTGCATCGGTAGCTAGCCTAGAAGAAGCGCTGGTGGCTAGCCCACGATTCGCTCCTAGGCTCCTAGGGGCCAAGGCACTGGTGGCCTTAGTGTTAGTGGCTACGCCTTGCTCATCCACAGCCTAGACACGACACCAAGACCCTATCCATCTACTCGATGCGGTCTTCTCCATGTTCCATTCCACACGACCATGGACCGAGCCATTGTCGGTGGCACGTCAGCTTGACCATTAAATCTTGAATCCAACCATTAAGTTTTGACAGGTGTGCTAACTAGACCTCGGTCCGATGCGCCAGCAGTCTTGGTCCCAAAAACATCTTCTATGTTTGACTGGTTCAGCGCGCCACCGTTGCACACCAGACTCGTCCGATACGCCAAACCCTCACAGCTCCAGAAGCATGATCTTTACGTAATCGGTCCAGTGCACCACCGGACTAGTCTGGTGCATCACAAAGCACAGGCTTAAATCCTTTTTAGGCTATTCTTTTTTGTTTTGGTTTGGTTGCCTTCTTAAGTACTTCTATGACTTAGACAAATATATTTAGAGTCCATTCAACTATTCTAAGTCATAAGTCTTCATGTTTTTTATCAGTCCAGCTTAATTACTCATTCTAGCTCAAACTTAGCTCCAAAGCACCATTTTCAAAGTCTAAACTTTCCAATCTCTCTAAGGTGCTCAAATATGTTCCTAGGGCTATTTAGAATTTATCCAAGTGGTTGAACTATTTATAGTTCATCTTTTCTAAAATATGCCATTTCTAGCTGAGTTTTGAGCTATTAGTTACATTGAATTCTTCAATTTCATTCTTATGAACCTACAACCACTCATTAGTCCATAATGTTGTGATGATCATCAAACACCAAAATCAATATATAAATGGCTCAAAGCTCATTTCCCTTTCAGCTCTCTCACGAGGGCTCACTCGTCCTTTTGGTGCTTGGGTCATCATCTCTAAGATCGACAACTACAGTCTGCAGGTGCGCTAGATCTAGCTTCACGAATGTAGTTTGAATCGTTGATGAAAATGCTTCTTTTAGGATTCAAGGAGCAAGAATAAATGGAATTGTCCTTTTATGTCTTTCTCTTGCTCTCAATAGTAGGGGGTCTATGAATAGGCTAAAAGGGGTTGGTTTTCTGGTGACCAGCGGCAGAGGCAGCACAAGCTGGTAGCAAGGCTCATTTTTCTCTTCTTCTTACTCCTCTCTTCTTCACTACCCTCCACCTCTTTCTCCAATGGACTGGGGGATTCATTTCTCTATCTTCTTCTTCCTCCTCCTCCTTTCTCCTCTACCCTCCACCACTTTATCCAATGGAGTGTCATGGATGTAGGGGTTGGAGACCCACCGACCCCTTTAGATCCGCCCTTGGCTCTAGATTCCCTCTCTCTTTCTTAGGCACGTAGCACTCTCTTCAGTCATGTACTTCTCTTAGGCTATCACCAACAGGCTTCTTATCCCATTGCCACCTCATATTTTAAACTTCACTCCGAAAACAATTCATCTATAGTGTAAAATAGTGTTTTGCACGCATATATACATGATCTGCTAAACACGGTCTTGTATATGTCTTTGCATATGCGTCCATGAAAGGACTATTAAAATCTACTGACTACCTATGATACCAAGTTTGACCATTCACTCTTCTACACCTCTGCTCTCAAACTATAACGAGAACTAGTCCTCCTAGCTAGCAACATTGATGACATATGGTAGGGCTTGTCGGTGAGCAGCGGGTTGTCCTCGAGCCCCTTCCTTAGCCCCATCCTCATGATCAAGCTCGTCAAAACAACTTAGCCACCTGGTGAAGCACTCCAATGAATCTGGTGATGGCTCTGGTAGAAGGTGACATATTCGATCCATTAGGCAACGGGTCTATACAACATGTTAGAGCCTCAAGAGGTTAGTGCTAAACTTTAACCCATATAATCCAAAAAAAAGTAACTACATTATATATAGATATAGTATAAGGGTGTGTTTGGTTTGACTTTTTGACGTGGCTTTTGTCTCTCAAAAAATAAAAGCCAAACCAAAGGACTCAATCGAGCTAGTAGCTTTTTTTTCAAAAGACGTCTTTCACGCAATGCAAAATTGAAAGTGCAATTAAACCTATTTTTAGTGACTTTTGAATGAAAAAACTTTGCAAATATACATATAAAAGAACTTTTAATAGTTTTTAGTGAAATCCACCAAATGGCTCTTTTTTCAACGCATAACCTATAATACCTTTTTTTATTGTCACAGTTCAATCAACAAACAGACTGTAAACATGTTTATATGTTGGTATTTACAGCTGCAACTACAGTGGATAGTACTACCGCTGAAAAAATACGCAGCCAACCAAGCTGTATTTATCTAGCTAGGTAGCAATAGCGTGTTTATCGGATCTCATACATCATAATGTCATGCAATTGGCGGGGCTATTTAGATCATTTCATTTGGAGGAACTAAAATCTACTAGATGAACTAAGTTATTTGGCTTAAATTTAATATTTCATAACTTTTTAAAAGTTTAGATATAAAACTACCTTGAATTCGTAGGACACAAAACAAAATTAATTTCATAGATCGTCATACAATTTATAGTACTCTCTTTATTGCACACTCTTCGACTTGCTCAATACAGTAGAAATACATCACATATCCCTTTATTGCCAACAATGGTATAGAAGTATATTCTATATATAACCTAATAGCCTAATTAATCTATTAATCTAGCCTAACTTTTTATTATCAGAATTGTCGGGGGCCATAATTAGAGGTACCCCCAAGACTCCTAATCTCAGCTGGTAACCCCCATCAGCACAAAGCTGCAAAGGCCTGATGGGCGCGATTCAGGTCAAGGCTCAGTCCACTCAAGGGACACGATCTCGCCTCACCCGAGCCCAGCCTCGGGCAAAGGCAGCCGACCCAGGAGGATTCACGACTCGCCCGAGGGTCCCCTCAAGCAACGGACGCACCTTCAACTCGCCCGAGGCCCAGCTCGGGCAGGCTTCGCGGAGAAGCAACCTTGGCCAGATCGCCACGCCAACCGACCGTATCGCAGGAGCATTTAATGCAAGGATCGCCTAACACCTTATCCTGACGCGCGCTCCTCAGTCGACAGAGCCGAACTGACCGCAGTCACTTCGCCGCTCCACTGACCGACCTGACAGGAAAACAGCGCCGCCTGCCCCGCTCCGACTGCTATGCCACTCGACAGAGTGAGGCTGACAGCAGCTAAGTCCAGCCTCGGGCGCCATAGGAAGCTCCGCCTCGCCCGACCCCATAGCTCGGGCTCAACCTCGACACCGGACGATGGACTCCGCCTCGCCCGACCCCAGGGCTCGGACTCGGCCTCGACCTCGGAAGACGGACTCCGCCTCGCCCGACCCTAGGGCTCGGACTCTACCTCGACCTCGGACGACGGTCTCCGCCTCGCCCGACCCCAGGGCTCGGGCTCAACCTCGACCTCGGAGGAGCCTCCGCCTCGCCCGACCTCGGGCTCGGACCGACCACGTCACAGGGGGCGCCATCATTACCCTACCCCTAGCTAGCTCAGGCTACGGGGAACAAGACCGGCGTCCCATCTGGCTCGCCCCGGTAAACAAGTAATGATGGCACCCCGCGTGCTCCATGACGACGGCGGCTCTCAGCCCCTTACGGAAGCAAGGAGACGTCAGCAAGGATCCGACAGCCCCGACAACTGTACTTCCACAGGGCTCAATCGCTCCTCCAGCGGCCACGATATCACATGAACAGGGCGCCAAAACATCTCCGACTGCCACGACGGCATGTACTTAGGGCTCTAGCTCCTCTCTGCTAGACACGTTAGCACACTGATACACCCCCCATTGTACACCTGGGCCCTCTCCTTACGCCTATAAAAGGAAGGTCCAGGGCTCTCGTACGAGGAGGTTGGCCGCGCGGGAGAACGGGCTGGCGGACAGTCTCTCTCTCTCTCTCTCCCTCGCGGACGCTTGTAACCCCCTACTGCAAGCACACCCGACCTGGGCGCAGGACAACACGGAGGCCGCAGGTTTCCCCTTTGCTGTTTCTCCCCCCTTCGTGCTCCGTCTCGCGTCGACCCATCTGGGCTGGGGCACGCGGCGACAATTTACTCGTCAGTCCAGGGACCCCCCGGGGTCGAAACGCCGACAGTTGGCGCGCCAGGTAGGGGCCTGCTGCGTGTTGACGAACAGCTTCCCGTCAAGCTCTAGATGGGTAGTCTCCAGCAACCTCTCCGACCCGGGACGGTGCTCCGTTTCGGGAGTCTTGAGTTCATGTCCCTCGACGGCAGCTACGACATGATACTCCTTCCTCCGCCGCGCGACAACGACAATGGCGGCCGTCAGCCCGCCCACCGGCGGCGGAATCGACGACGTCTTCCCCACGTGGCGGAAGAGCAACATCCGGGTCTGTCCCGTCACCTTCCCCGCCGACGGAGGTGGAGGCGGGGCAGGCATGGCCAAGCAGGAGGCGGCACCTCGTCGGCTGTCGAGCGAGTCGACGGCGCCGGCGCCCCAATGGGGGACACGTCGGGTGTTGACCTCGCGTCTGAGATGAAGACGAGCGTCGTTTCCCTGCAACACGCCAACCCCAAGAAGACGGACGACGCCAGCACGCTCGCGAAGGACTTGCTGGGCGTCAGCCTCGTACCTGAGACAACGGTGCAGTCCGTCCCCGACGCGACTTCGTCACCGCCCGTCGATCAAGAGGTACCGTCCGTTTCCCGTTCCATGCCTTTTGAATTCAGCTGCGACCCACCAAGCGACCCCGCTTCGGTGGACGCTTTCATAAAGGCATGTCCAAACCCTCCGGGATATCATATGCGGTCACCCTGGGACCGGCTGACGGTCGTCTCGACCTACGGGCCCCCGGGTTCCGAGGAAGATGACGAGCCCGACTCTGGTTGGGATTTCTCCGGGCTCGATAACCCCAGTGCCATGCGGGACTTCATGACCGCATGTGATTACTGCCTCTCTGATTGCTCCGATAGTAGCCACAGCCTCGGCGACGAGGACTGTGGCCCAAGTCGTGAATGCTTTCACGTCGATCTAGGGGGTCTCGACGAAGGCAACCATCTTGGTATGCCGGAGGACGGTGATCCCCCTAGGCCTGCGCCTCGCGTTGACATCCTTCGGGAGCTAGCTGTGGTCCCAGTCCCTGCGGGGGGTCAGGACGCACAGCTCGAGCAAATCCGCGAGGTACAGGCCAGGCTCGACGAGAAAGCAGGACAACTTGTGCAGCTTCGGCAAAATATCGGGCAGGAGTGGGCAGGCCGAGCACCGGCCGGAGAAGCGCGTCATCTGGCCCAGGACGTCCAGCACCGCATCGCCGACGATGCCAGGGCGAGGCTGCCCCCGGCTTCCAGTGGGGTCGGCCAGAACCTGGCTGCAGCAGCGATACTACTCCGAGCGATGCCGGAACCATCCACCACCGAGGGGCGGCGTATCCAAGGAGAGCTCAAGAATCTCCTGGAAGATGCTGCGGTCCGACGGGCCGAGAGCTCTGCCTCCCGAAGGCAGGGGTACCCCCGGAGCATCGCGCCGCGACTTCCCGATTCATGCGGGAAGCCTCGGTCCACACCGGGCGAACGAGGAACACAGCGCCTGCGGCCCCGGGTCGCCTCGGCAACGAGCACCACTGCCGCGACCGTCGAGCCCACCTCGACGAGAAGGTGCGCCGAGGCTACCACCCCAGGCGTGGAGGACGCTACGACAGCGGGGAGGATCGAAGCCCCTCGCCCGAACCATCCGGTCCACGAGCTTTCAGTCGGGCCATACGACGGGCACCGTTCCCGACCCGGTTCCGAACCCCGACTACCATCACCAAGTACTCGGGGGAGTCAAAGCCGGAACTGTGGCTCGCGGACTACCGGCTGGTCTGCCAGCTGGGTGGAACGGACGATGACAACCTCATCATCTGCAACCTTCCCCTGTTCCTCTCCGACGCCGCCCGAGCCTGGCTGGGGCATCTGCCTCCTGCGCAGATCTCCAACTGGGACGACCTGGTCAAAGCCTTCGCCGGCAACTTCCAGGGCACATACGTGTGCCCTGGGAACTCCTGGGATCTCCGAAGCTGCCGCCAGCAGCTGGGAGAGTCCCTGCGGGACTACATCCAGCGATTTTCGAAGCAGCGCACCGAGCTGCCCAACATCACCGACTCGGATGTCATCAGCGCTTTTCTCGTTGGCACCACTTGCCGCGACCTGGTGAGCAAGCTGGGTCGCAAGACTCCCACCAGGGCGAGCGAGCTGATGGACATCGCCACCAAGTTCGCCTCTGGTCAGGAGGCGGTCGAGGCCATCTTTCGGAAGGACAAGCAGCCTCAGGGGCGCCAGCCGGAAGATGTCCCCGAGGCGTCCGCTCAGCGCGGCGCGAGGAAGAAGGGCAAGAAGAAGTCGCAAGCGAAACGTGACGCCGCCGACGTAGACCTTGTCGCCGCCGCCGAGCACAGGAACCCTTGGAAGCCTCCCGGAGGCGCCAACCTGTTCGACAAGATGCTCAAGGAATCGTGCCCCTATCATCAGGGTCCCGTCAAGCGCACCCTTGAGGAGTGCGTCATGCTTCGGCGCTACTTCCACAGGGCCGGGCCACCGGCGGAAGGTGGTCGAGCCCACAACAACGACAAGAAGGAGGATCACAAGGCAGAGGAGTTCCCCGAGGTCCACGACTGCTTCATGATCTACGGTGGGCATGTGGCGAACGCCTCGGCTCGGCACCGTAAGCAAGAGCGCCGGGAGGTCTGCTCGGTAAAGGTGGCGGCGCCAGTCTACCTATACTGGTCCGACAAGCCCATCACCTTCGACCAGGGCGACCACCCCGACCGCGTGCCGAGCCTAGGAAAGTACCCACTCGTTGTCGATCCCGTCATCGGCAACATCAAGCTTACCAAGGTCCTCATGGATGGAGGCAGCAGCCTCAACATCATCTACGTCGAGACCCTCGGGCTCCTGCAGATCGATCTGTCCTCGATCCGGGCCGACGCGGCGCCTTTTCACAGGATCATCCCCGGGAAACGCGTCCAACCCCTTGGGCAACTCGATCTGTCCATCTGCTTTGGGACTCCCTCCAACTTCCGAAAGGAAACTCTCACGTTCGAGGTGGTCGGGTTCCGAGGAACCTACCACGCAGTGCTGGGGAGGCTATGCTACGCCAAGTTCATGGTCGTCCCCAACTACACCTACCTCAAGCTCAAGATGTCGGGCCCCAACGGGGTCATCACCGTCGGCTCCACGTACCGACACGCGTACGAATGCAACGTGGAGTGCGTGGAGTACGCCGAGGCCCTCGCCGAATTCGAGGCCCTCATCGCCGACCTGGAGAGCCTCTCCAAGGAGGCGCCAGATGCGAAGCGCTACGCCGGCAACTTCGAGCCAGCTGAGACGGTTAAGTTCGTCCCTCTCGACCCCAGCAACGACGCCTCCAAGCAGATCTGGATCGGCTCCGAGCTCGACCCCAAATAGGAAGCAGTGCTCGTCGACTTTCTCCGCGCGAACGCCGAAGTTTTTGCGTGGAGTCCCTCGTACATGCCTGGCATACCGAGGGATGTCGCCGAGCACTCGCTGGATATCCGAGCTGGAGCCCGACCGGTGAAGCAGCCTCTGCGCCGATTCGACGAAGAGAAGCGCAGAGCCATAGGCGAGGAGATCCACAAGCTGGTGGCTGCAGGGTTCATCAAAGAGGTATTCCATCCCGAATGGCTTGCCAACCCTGTGCTTGTGAGAAAGAAAGGATGGAAATGGCGGATGTGTGTAGACTATACTGGTCTAAACAAAGCATGTCCGAAGGTTCCCTACCCTCTGCCTCGCATCGATCAAATTGTGGATTCCACTGCTGGGTGCGAAACCCTGTCTTTCCTCGATGCCTGCTCAGGGTATCACCAAATCAGGATGAAAGAATCCGACCAGCTCGCGACTTCTTTCATCACACCCTTTGGCATGTACTGCTACGTTACTATGCCATTCGGGTTGAGGAATGCGGGTGCGACATACCAAAGGTGCATGAACCACGTGTTCGGAGAACACATTGGTCGAACGGTCGAGGCTTACGTCGATGACATCGTAGTCAAGACGAGGAAAGCCTCCGACCTCCTTTCCGACCTTGAAACGACATTCCGGTGTCTCAAGGCGAAAGGCGTAAAACTCAATCCCGAGAAGTGTGTCTTCGGAGTCCCCCGAGGCATGCTCCTGGGGTTCATCGTCTCCGAGCGGGGCATCGAGGCCAACCCGGAGAAAATCGCGGTCATCACCAACATGGGGCCCATCAAGGACTTGAAAGGACTATAGAGGGTCATGGGACGCCTTGCGGCTCTGAGCCGTTTCATCTCACGCCTCGGCGAAAGAGGCCTACCTCTGTACCGCCTCTTGAGGAAGACCGAGCGCTTCACTTGGACCCCCGAGGCCGAGGAAGCCCTCGGGAACCTAAAGGCGCTCCTTACAAGTGCGCCCATCCTGGTGCCCCCGGCTGCCGGAGAAGCCCTCTTGATCTACGTCGCCGCTACCACTCAGGTGGTCAGCGCCGCGATCGTGGTCGAGAGACGAGAAGAGGGGCACGCATTGCCCGTCCAGAGGCCGGTCTACTTCATCAGCGAAGTACTGTCCGAGACCAAAATCCGCTACCCGCAAATTCAGAAGCTACTGTACGCGGTAATTCTGACGCGGCAAAAGTTGCGACACTACTTCGAGTCTCATCCGGTGACTGTGGTGTCATCCTTCCCCTGGGGGAGATCATCCAGTGCCGAGAGGCCTCGGGTAGGATTGCAAAGTGGGCGGTGGAGATCATGGACGAGACTATCTCGTTCGCCCCTCGGAAGGCCATCAAGTCCCAAGTCTTGGTGGACTTTGTGGCTGAATGGGTCGACACCCAGCTTCCAGCAGCTCCGATCCAATCGGAACTCTGGACCATGTTTTTCGACGGGTCGTTGATGAAAACAGGAGCGGGCGCGGGCCTGCTCTTCATCTCACCCCTCGGGAAGCACCTCCGCTACGTGATGCGCCTCCATTTCCCGGCGTTCAACAACGTGGCCGAGTACAAGGCTCTGGTTAACGGGTTGCGCATCGCCATCGAGCTAGGGGTCCGACGCCTCGATGCTCTTGGCGACTCGCAGCTTGTCATCGACCAAGTCATGAAGAACTCCCATTGCCGCGACCCGAAGATGGAGGCCTACTGCGATGAGGTTCGGCGCCTGGAGGACAAGTTCTTCGGGCTCGAGCTCAACCACATCGCTCGACGATACAACGAGACTGTGGATGAGCTGGCTAAGATAGCCTCAGGGCGGACAACGGTTCCTCGGACGTCTTCTCCCGAGACCTACATCAACCCTCAGTCAAGACTGACGACACGCCCGATCCCGAGAAGGTCTCGGCCCTGCCCGAGGTGCCCTCGGCTCAGCCCGAGGCACCCTCGGCTCAGCTCGAGGCACCCTCGGCCCCCGAGGGTGAGGCACTGCGCGTCGAGGAAGAGCGGAAAGGGGTCACGCCTAATCGAAACTGGCAGACCCCGTACCTACAATATCTCCACCGAGGAGAGCTACCCCTCGACAGAGCCGAAGCTTGGCGACTGGCGCGGCGCGCCAAGTCGTTCGTCTTGCTGGGTGACAGGAAGGAGCTCTATCACCGCAGCCCCTCAGGCATCCTCCAGCAATGCATATACATCGCCGAAGGTCAGGAGTTATTACAAGAAATACACTCGGGGGCTTGCGGTCACCACGCAGCACCTCGAGCCCTCGTTGGAAATGCCTTCCAACAGGGTTTCTACTGGCCAACCACGGTGGCCGACGCCACTAGGATTGTACGTACCTGCCAAGGGTGTCAATTCTACGCAAAGCAGACCCACCTGCCCGCTCAGGCTCTGCAAACAATACCCATCACCTGGTCGTTTGCTGTGTGGGGTCTGGACCTCGTCGGTCCCTTGCAGAAGGCACCCGGGGGCTACACGCACCTGCTGGTCGCCATCGACAAATTCTCCAAGTGGATCGAGGTCCGACCCCTAAACAACATCAGGTCCGAACAGGCGGTGGCGTTCTTCACCAACATCATCCATCGCTTTGGGGTCCCAAACTCCATCATCACCGACAACGGCACCTAGTTCACCGGCAGAAAGTTCCTGGACTTCTGCGAGGATCACCACATCCGGGTGGACTGGGCCGCCGTAGCTCACCCCATGACGAATGGGCAAGTAGAGCGTGCCAACGGCATGATTCTGCAAGGACTCAAGCCGCAGATCTACAACGACCTCAACAAGTTCGGCAGGCGATGGATGAAGGAACTCCCCTCGGTGGTCTGGAGTCTGAGGACAACGCCGAGCCGAGCCACGGGTTTCACGCCGTTTTTCTAGTCTATGGGGTCGAGGCCATCTTGCCCACAGACTTAGAATACGGTTCCCCGAGGACGAGGGCGTACGACGACCGAAGCAATCGAACCAACCGAGAAGACTCACTGGACCAGCTGGAAGAGGCTCGGGACATGGCCTTACTACACTCGGCGCGGTATCAGCAGTCCCTGCGACGCTACCACGCCCGAGGGGTTCGGTCCTGAGACCTCCAGGTGGGCGACTTGGTGCTTCGGCTACGACAAGACGCCCGAGGGCGTCACAAGCTCACGCCTCCCTAGGAAGGGCCGTTCATCATCGCCAAGATTTTGAAGCCCGGAACGTACAAGCTGGCCAACAGTCAAGGCGAGGTCTACAGCAACGCTTGGAACATCCGACAGCTACGTCGCTTCTACCCTTAAGATGTTTTCGAGTCGTTCATACACCTCGTTTACATACGCCAACAAAGTCTAACCATCAAGGAAGGGTCAGCCTTGCCTCGGCAAAGCCCGACCCTCCCTCGGGGGCTAGAAGGGGCGAACCCCCTCTGCGTCAAAATTTTCCTCGGAAAAAGTCTTTCTCCTAGAACATCTTTCGTGCTTTTCGACTACTTCGAAAGTGAGATCCTGAAAACGACGGAGTACACGTAAGCAGGCAAGGCCGACCGAGCCGAGGGACTCCTACGCCTCCGGGATACGGATACCTCACTCATCACCTTCTGCGATAAGTAACTCACGCTTGGATAAGCGATTCCGCTGACCGAACAAGTCTTAATGCTCGAAAACTTTTGTGCCGAAACGATTTTTCGTGCCTTCTCGACTATATCGATAACAGAATCCTACGGACGAGTAAGAGTACACGTAAGCGGCAAGGTCGACCGAGCCGAGGGACTCCTACGCCTCCGGGATACGGATACCTCACTCATCACCTTCCGTGAAAAGTAACTCTCGCTCGGACCACTACAAGAAACTGGTTAAAGAACGTGGGTGACAAACCGTCGAACTTAATGTAATAAGCCGTCGAACTTACCGTAAGAACGTGGGAGTACCGACGAATATAGCCGACGGTAATTTTTGGACGAACTTAGAGAAGTAAGTTCGACGGCCCCCACGTTCTTAACTTTAAGAACGTGGGTACCGTCGAACTTAAAATTAAAAACGTGGGTACCGTCGAACTTAACGTTAAGAACGTGCGTTTTTAAGTTCGACGGGGACCGTCGAATTTAGAGAAGTAAGTTCGACGGTACCCACGTTCTTACTGTTAAGTTCGACGGGGACGCGTGGCCGTCGAACTTATGTGGCCTGCGTGGGTCTGCGTGGGCTGCACATTAAGTTCGACGGTACCCACGTTCTTAACTTTAAGAACGTGGGTACCCACGTTCTTATCCCTTTTTCTGAAAAAAAAATAAAAATTACAGAAATAAAAAATTAGACAAACATAAAATTACAGAAATGCATAATTTGGAGTCCACTTACTAACAATCTGTACTTGACAATTAAACTACTTAGTTAACTGCACTTGAACGAATAACTGTTACAGTTCTGAACTTCCAATCATGTTTCTAAACAAATATTATTAGAAAATAGAAACATAGAACTCTACCAGCTTAGCTTTGTCTTCTTCATGATCAATTGCATCTTCATCTTTGTTGCCATGCATTAGCTGTGGAGAAAAGGATCCATCTTCCTCTTCAAATTGGTTATTTGTCTGTTGAGGTATAGGCTCAGGTGAATATCGTTTATCATCTACAAATAAAACATAATATCAGAAATCACTTCAGTAAATTGGAAACATAGTTGATTGAGTAATCAGAAAAGAAGGTAAACCTTCATCCTCGTGCATCTCATCCTCCAGTTTATTATCAACTTCTTTCTCAGATTCCACATCCGGTTCAACATCAATTACAAGGCTACAAGCATGCTAAATACTCAAGAACACGATGTAGTTCGGTGGTTCCTAACAGAAGCCATATTAGGAGAAACCACAAACAAAGAAAATAAAGCATACAAGAGACAAAGGCACGAGTATGCCCTTAGGCCTTAGGATGGAAAATGTCATAATCATTAAAAGGAAATAAACTCACAATCATTTAGTATAAAATTCGAATTCCATGTACATGTCCACATTGAAGCTCAGTCCACCACACAGATGACAGTCATACATGCAAGTGTGCCAAACTCATCAGCCAGCTCATCTTTGGGCCATATTAGATGTCTATGCAGCACTAGTTTTAATATTCTTTGTGTTTCTCTTAGCTTATCAATTTGGACACTCTAAATAATCAATCAGTGTTGTTCCAATATAATTGGACTTCAGGGCTATGCTTCCATCTGCGAACTACACTAAAGCATTTCAAACCGAATGAGGCCTACTCCAGAATTTTCTATACCACTGCCACAAAATAATTATATTTAGTTTTTACTGCTCAACAGAAAATCATGGTGCATCACCCACGCAACAAAAAGCCGGAATAGAAACAGCACTGTACAGTGGCAACCTACAGATCAACCCTATATCCAGTACAACATAAGTCAAACGAGTACCAGAAAATACTCAATTGCAAGGGTCGTACAGACAATACTATCACAAAACAAGGATTCAGCTTTTATGGCTGCATTTACTTGCTCGCTCTGAAAATTCAACAAAAGTAGGTGGAGAAGAAGATTTTTTTTAAAAAAAATGCAACTTACAACCAAGACTTAACAGCACACTACCAAACTACAATCGAATTACAGAGTGCTTAGCGGTAGACTATGAGTATCGAACTGTTTCTGATAGAAGGACCGATGATGATGTACATTGTGGAAGCATATGGAAGGAGGGAGATGCTCCATAACCCACTCTTGCATTCTATCTGATGCTGTCAGTTTGTCAATGAAAGGCATGTAGTAATATTTAGCAATACTGGAAAGCACTGAAAACATCTAATGTTAACCACACAAGGAAACGGACACATAATAGCTGCTAATCCACCAAAGATTTTTTTTATTATCAAGAATTGTGCTTATACCACGTTATATTCAATCACCTTGTTGGCTTTTTTGCAATTTGAATATTTGAAGCTAAAAAGTAGCTAGATTAGTATGTAAATAGGCAACAGCAGTATCAGGGCAGCGTTGCAGAAATTAAGTGGTGTAGCTTCAATAACTTGTGCACCAAAGTAGAATAGATAAATTACCGAAGCATAATTTCCTATGGTCTTCACACCCCCAGTACCACCAGGAGTAGCACGATGGAACTTGTCTTCAACTATCAAATTTATTGGTGCTAAACCTTCCTGCAGACACCAGTGAATATATTCAACAAATAACTTTTATCTTGACGCATCATGCATCAACATCCAACAGCTCCATAGGCTGATTTAACATAACCAATAACGGCACAACAATAACCATAATTCTAGTTGCAGCATAACTTTAATTCCACAGCACAAGGCCATGTGGCACATAGCACATGATTTACAGGGAAAAAGGTCAATTTCTAATCTAATGGTCATTTATTTTAAAAAGTATTTTACAAAAATAGTGGAAACAGAATTTTAAAACAACCAGTACCAACCTTAAAGTAGTTTCCAACAGGAGAGACAAATATAATGAATGTATACTCAGGAGCAGGTGCAAGACCAAGAACAGCCCCACTTCCCATAAGTAAGGGCCTAATATACAGAGAACCTTTACCAGTAGGAGGAATTTGAAAGCATAAGATATTTATTGACCAATTAAATCATGATCATAAGTAATGGGCATAGCACTACAAAAGTAGCCTAACTTTGTATCAATCCAGTGAATTTACCCGTCTTTTATTTGCTAGAACGGTTTGTTTTACTGCATCAATAAACTGCTCGACAGAAGGTGCAGGCATGCACATCCTCTCAGCACCTGTTCGCATCCTTTTAGCATTTTCCTCTAGGCGAAATAATAGGATGGATCCATCAGTTTTCTTATACGCCTTTAGGCCCTCAAACAATCCCTACAAATCAGACTCAACGTCATTTTACCGCAAAAATAGGAGTATTTATGCCTTCAAAAGTACTCTGTTTTTAGCTAATCTGATTTACCACAGAATATATGAAACGAAGAATATATACATCCTACTAACCTGTCCATAAGCATTTCGCAGGGAACATCATATGATTATCGGATGAGATGAAATATTAGACAATTTATATGTCTACGTTACTCCTTAGCACCCTCTTGGCTAGCTACTACTCAGCTACACAAGTTTGATGAGTCACAAATTTCATTACAAATAACAAAAGATTCGTTAAAAAAGTTAAGCAAACTGTCAAACAAAAAGCACAAGCATACTTCTTTGGATCTTGATATTGTGTTAATGACTCCAGGAATTGGTTCCAAAACGGTCCAGTCTCCTGAAGACTAACATTCTCTGGTCCCCCAAGGTAAGCTTGGACAATGAATTCGTAGCTTTGCTCCCTGAAAAAGAATGTGTCGACTCGTAGTAAATTTCAGATATGTACCAAGGTAAATCTAGATTTTCAGAAGATTCAGTCATACAGCTAACCTTCCTTCGTACTGAGACAACCATGCCAAGTACGATGCACCAAAGTACATTTATGCAAAAGGATTGTAGATAGAGTCTATGATTTTGTGATCAGCAACAATAAAGGGTACAAACTGTAGTTTGGGCGGTGGCTGGGGCGGATCGTGGTCGTCAGCGAAGTCCGGCGAAGACGACACGCGTTGCGCGGAGAGGATGAGTCGGCTCATGGGCCCGTCTATTTCGGCCGTCTCCCACGAGTCCGGTGCAGCGGCTGCGGCATCCTCGGCTGCGGGCTCCATGTCTTTACGTGTGCGGGAGGGAGGGGACGGGTTCGAGATCTAGCTCCAGGTCCAGCCGCCGTACCTGATCCGACGCGGGCCACTGCGCGATCCGGCGCGGCGTCCTTGCCGGTGCCCACGGTGGCGGGCTTCCTGGGCTCCTCATCCTACGCCGCCGACCCGAAGCAGATGAAGCATATCATCACCGGCGATGGAGACGCCTCCCGGAGAGACCGGCGGCGAGGAAGCGGCCGACGAGGCGGGAGCGGGGAGCTCCTCTCCCGATCTGCGGCACGGGAGCGAAGCTTCTTCCCCTACCGACGCCGCGACTGGAAGCGGAGCGGGCTATTGGCCCAATTGGGGAGGGGAGGAGGATTTGGGGAAGGAGGGGAGGGAGGCGCGGTGCTGTGGAGGGAGTGGGGTGAAAGCTACAGCTACAACTACAACAAGGAGGAGGGGAATATGAGGTTTGGCGGCGGCGCGCGGTGGAGGAGCGGTGGCGGCGGGCGCGTGGGTTGGCGGCGGCGTTGTGGAGGAGCGGGGACCGGCAGCGCGCGCGTAGGCAGGATAGAAGAGAAAGGCGTGGGTCGCTAGGGATTTAGTTTGGGTTATGTTCGACGGTGTTGACGTGGCCCACGAACTTAAATTAAGAACATGGGTACCCACGTTTCTAATACTATAAGTTCGACGGTTTTATCTAGGACGCACGAATTTAAACTAAGAACGTGGGTACTCACGTTCTTCAACAAACCCATGAACTTAACTCAAGTAAGAACGTGGGTACCCACGTTCTTAATTTTACCCACGAATATTTATCAGTTTCTTGTAGTGGACAAACAATTCTGTTACCGACAAATAAGTCCTGATACTCGAAACAAGGGGAAAATAAACGCAGCTTTACAACACGACGACGATATGTTTGGGCCTCGGCGGCCGCAAAAAACATACGCACGCTACAGATAAATTGTTCCTGCAGGATCAGACACCAGTGGGGGAGCAGCAGCACCCTCGGCGTCGACTCCACCTTCGGCGGAATCCGACCCGGCCTCGGACGGCAACACGGTCGGAGGATCTCCACCTCGAAGGAACCTGTCGGCACCACACCTCGGCCATCGCCGCTAGGGTCTCCTTCGGAAACCCGGCCCGAGCAGACGGCTCGACCGGCCGCTCCTTAGCCTCAGCCAGCTGTCCCCCGAGGACGTCAGCCCGGCTCATGGCCTCGGCAACCCGACTCCGGCGTCGGTCCCACTAGTGGATGGCCCGGCTAGGCTCGGGCCGACGAAGCTTCTTTTCGAGCCAACTCTACCTCTGTCCGTGCTGGCACCGCTGCCTCCGGCTCCGGCTCATCGCAGAGCGGCCGAAGGTTCCTTTAACTAAGCAAGAGAAGCCTCGGGCGGCAAGGCCGACCGAGCCGAGGGACTCCTACGCCTCCGGGATACGAATACCTCACTCGTCACCTTCGCACGAGGCAACTCACACTTGGTTAAGCGGTTCAGTTAGCCGACAGGCGAGTCCTAGTGCTCGAAATGAGGAAAAAACACGGCTTCAAGCCAAAATACCTAAATGTTCAGGCCCCGACAGCCATGATGAACAGACACCGGCACTCAAGGTGCCATTACAAACGGAACTCCGGTTCCGCCCCCGCGGGTATGAACAACCTCCACATCGGAGAGCCTGTGGGGCGACAAACTCCTGATGATTCGCCAGCGACCTCTGCAGCAGTAGCGATGGTCCCAGGACGGACGCTGCCGCCGGAAGGCTCTTATTCTCGTCCCCACTCAAGGGACGAGAACCAGACATTAAAGCCAAAGAGCCGGAGGTCGGGCCGCGGGTAGCGCTGATAGGCTCGTCGGCAGAGAAGCTTTCTCCAACTGCCACCACGTCAGCACCGACGGCGGGATCCACCCGTCCACCAACACCGCACCAGCGAGCGTCGGCCGCCCCAAAGCGCACCGGCAGGTCCTCACTCCCGTCCTCACCACGAAAGCGAGGACAGAGGACGGAATGTTGCACCCTGGCTGGGTAGCAACAGTTCGCCTTCCCCGGCATGGCTGGAGGGCGCCTCCTCCGCAGAGCTGGAGGACGGTTTCCACCCCCAGAAGCTAGAAGAAGAGGTGGCCCGCCGACACATGTGGGAGGTAGAGCTCCGGCTCGCCTCGCTCTCCGCCCCAGCCAGGATGATGAAGATCCTTGAAGCTGAGGGCGGGGCAGAGGTCGCAGCCCGGTTTGCTTCTCCCCATCATCGAGCTAGTGGTCACCGTCTTGGGTGACCACCGGCGAGGGGATGCAGCCGGGCTGCCTAATGAAAATCCTTGAAGCCGAGCGATGGCTGAAAGGTACCAACTTCCGCGAAGTTGCGTTCCTCCAACGACGACAAGACGGAAGAACCGCGGGCGCTCCCCATCCGGGGGCTCGGAAGGTGGAAGGACGCGATGCATGAAGGGAGTGTGAAGACATGGTTGCCATCCAAGGGGGTCACCCTCCTTTTAAAGGCGACTCTCCCCACTTGCGTCCTCAGCCGTCGCGGACTGAGTCTTCACCAACACGCTCCAAGGTCTTCCACCTACGACACGGGGGCAGGGTCCCACACGTCATGCAAGCTGGCCCAGGACAGAAGAGGCCAAACCGCCGCGCGCGGTACGCGTAACTGCCCAGCGGTTACAAGCGCTCCTCCACTTTTGCCCAGACCGGCGGGTGAAAGGGCGGACCGCCATGCAGGCCCCATGCAACCGCACCAAGGGGGTGCACCCTTTCGACTCCGACGCGTCCAGCATGGGGGCCCAGGCCCACACGTCATGTAACCGGCGCGCCGGTTACTACGTGCAAGAAGCTGCACCGCCACTTGCGCCAGTGCCGCGCCTTCTCGACTGCGGAACCGGTGCCGCGACTCGAGGCAACCCTGCGCATGGCCCAACAGTGCCAACCGAGCACATCGATCACGGGTCAGTCAGCCGCGAGAGAAGGCGCGATGGTCGATATGGCCAGAAATGGGCCGGCAGTGATGGCGGCGGCAGGCGGGCGAAAGCAGCGGTCAAGTCGTCTGCAGGCTCACGTCCCCTCCTAGGACAGCGAGAGAGCCCTCTCCCACGGCGTAAAGATGACGCGCCCGTGTTTCGTTCCTCGAACGGCTCGCGCAAGCACAATGGCTGCCCCGCGAACCACTCGTCCCATCGCATTAACTCTGCGGCAGGACAGGCGACACCTTTGGCAGGCGAAGCGGGCGACGCTTCACCTCCGCCATAATGACCGCGTCAAAAAAGGTGTGCCACGTCGTTCAAATTCATATCCCTTTTTCTCTTCCCCTTTCTCTCTCTTGCTACAGGGACCGGGAAAGGGGATACTCCGAAAGGGATCCTTCTCCGCGAAGGAAGCGGGCCCCGAGCCCCCTACTGGTCAGAGGTTCGAAGGCTGGTCCCTCGGAAGGGTTCGACAGCCGCCTCAGAGCACTCGGGCCCCGAGCCCTCCTACTGATCAGAGGTTCGAAGGCTGGCCCCTCGGAAGGGTTCGACAGCCGCCTCAGAGCAGTCGGGCTCCGCGCCCACCACTGGTCAGAGGTTCGAAGGCTGGCCCCTCGGATGGGTTCGACAGCCGCCTCAGGCCACTCGGGCTCCGCGCCCACTACTGATCAGGGGTTCGTAGGCTGGCCCCCAAAGGGTTCGACAGCCGCCTCAGAGCACGCAGAGCAAGGGATGACTTTGGGTACGTCCGATACATGGTCGAGGCTCGGGCTACGCTCCCGAGATACCCTAGGACATTTCCGAGACCAGCAGGAGCGATTCTGTAACGGAATCCCATCAGAAGGAGGCATCGAGCCCTCGGACCCTATCAAACGGGACCGGGACCGGCAAATCACCTGCAGGTACTTTTGGAGCGCGCCTCTGGGCCACTAGTCGACCCTTATCGAACGGGGCACGGGCGTCCACTCAGATCACCCGTTAGCAACTCACTGGAGACACCATGTTCGGCGCCCTCCGAGGGCAACATGGCGCTTTCCCCCCCCCCCCCCTCCTCCTTGCGGAAAGGCGACGCAGGGGCGTATGAAAAAAGCCAAGTCCGTCCTTGACCGTCCTCTCGCTCTGTGCGGAAGCTCGGGGGCTGCTCTCGCAAATCCGGCTCCGGCCAAACCGTTGACAGCGTCAACATACCAGCCCGAGAACTTGGAACCTGACTATGCACCCGGGCTATGGCCAGTTCGCATGAGGGAACAACCAGACCGGCCGAAGCATCACGAAACACGCTAAGACCTCGAAGGAGTCCAACGACTCCTCCGAGGCCTCGGGGGCTACACCCGGCGGGTGCGCTCGCACGCACCCACCGGAACGAAACGCAACCGAGAAAGGTCGGTCCCCTTGCAAAAAAGTGCGACAAAAGCCTCCAAGCGAGTACTAACACTCCCTTCGAGGCTCGGGGGCTACTGTCGGGGACCATAATTAGGGGTAGCCCCAAGACTCCTAATCTCAGTTGGTAACCCCCATCAGCACAAAGCTGCAAAGGCCTGATGGGCGCGATTCAGGTCAAGGCTCAGTCCACTCAAGGGACACGATCTCGCCTCGCCCGAGCCCAGCCTCGGGCAAAGGCAGCCGACCCAGGAGGATTCACGACTCGCCCGAAGGTCCCCTCAAGCAACGGACGCACCTTCGACTCGCCCGAGGCCCAGCTCGGGCAGGCTTCGCGGAGAAGCAACCTTGGCCAGATCGCCACGCCAACCGACCATATCACAGGAGCATTTAATGCAAGGATCGCCTGACACCTTATCCTGACGCGCGCTCCTCAGTCGACAGAGCCGAAGTGACCGCAGTCACTTCGCCGCTCCACTGACCGACCTGACAGGAAAACAGCGCCGCCTGCCCCGCTCCGACTGCTGTGCCACTCGACAGAGTGAGGCTGACATCAGCTAAGTCCAGCTTCGGGCGCCATAGGAAGCTCCGCCTCGCCCGACCCTAGAGCTCGGGCTCAACCTCGACACCGGACGACGGACTCCGCCTCGCTCGACCCCAGGGCTCGGACTCGGCCTCGACCTCGGAAGACGAACTCCGCCTCGCCCGACCCCAGGGCTCGGACTCGGCCTCGACCTCGGACGATAGACTCCGCCTCGCCCGACCCCAGGGCTCGGACTCTACTTCGACCTCGGACGACGGTCTCCGCCTCGCCCGACCCCAGGGCTCGGGCTCAACCTCGACCTTGGAGGAGCCTCCGCCTCGCCCGACCTCGGGCTCGGACCGACCACGTCACAGGGGGCGCTATCATTACCCTACCCCTAGCTAGCTCAGGCTACGGGAAACAAAACTGGCGTCCCATCTGGCTCGCCCCGGTAAACAAGTAATGATGGCACCCCGCGTGCTCCATGACGACGGCGGCTCTCAGCCCCTTACGAAAGCAAGGAGACGTCAGCAAGGATCCGACAGCCCCGACAGCTGTACTTCCACAGGGCTCAATCGCTCCTCCGGCGGCCACGACATCACATGAACAGGGCGCCAAAACCTCTCCGACTGCCACGACGGCATGTACTTAGGGCTCTAGCTCCTCTCTGCTAGACATGTTAGCACACTGCTACACCCCCCATTGTACACCTGGGCCCTCTCCTTACGCCTATAAAAGGAAGGTCCAGGGCTCTCGTACGAGGAGGTTGGCTGCGCGAGAGAAAGGGCTGGCGGACAGTCTCTCTCTCCCTCGCGGACGCTTGTAACCCCCTACTGCAAGCACACCCGACCTGGGCACAGGACAACACGGAGGCCGCAGGTTTCCCCTTTGCTGTTTCTCCCCCCTTCGTGCTCCATCTCGCGCCGACCCATCTGGGCTGGGGCACACGGCGACAATTTACTCGTCGGTCCAGGGACACAAGAATATATTTCAATTTCAAAGATCCAAATGGATCCTAAAACTAATTATACATACAATAACTACTTCCATCCTAAATTGTAATTGCTTTCATTTTAAATCTATTATAAATTATAAGATATTTTGATTTTTCTAGATAAATCATGCTATATATAAAAAAGGCACTTGGTTTGAAACACTATAGTAATTTAGACGTTACTACGTGCAGGTTGACACAAATGCAAAACCGTGGTGAAAATATAGTATTTAAATCTTGAACCCTGTGTTCACAATGTAACAATTTCGGTCTAATTAATTATTCTTCAGATGCTACCAACAGAGATTATTGTGCTAACAATTCTACATGAGCTTTCCAGCGCCTTTTTATCTTGTTCCTCAGAAGCTTAACTGTTACTCTTCCTAACCCACAATATACAGGTAAAGTCAATGTGTAACCCAATAAGAATTAGAATGTGTTCCTTTCATATGACACAATATAATACATGTACAAGCACTATATCTACTTCAATCCTCTGAATGGCATGTCATAATTTCACCAGGCCCCCACAATCTCAACTGCAAGATACCTTCCGTTTGTTTACTCTTGCCAAGTTCTCTGAAACCGCCCTAGTCAAATTTTGATCCTCAAAACTAGGATCAAGATTGAACCTGAGAGAAATGTCCATGACACTGATTAGAAGCTAGAGAGACTACAAAGTCTTGGGTGATATAATAACAGTTCGCAAGACATACGATAATAATGATCCAGTGTCAATTCAACAGTTAGTCAATGGGAAATGTAAGAACAGGCATCAGTGAACGTACTTGGGATCAAGGGTTATTCTCTGAATTTCTCTAACAGCAGAACTTGCTGCGTATAAGGAGATCTTTTTTACCTGTATCGGTAATGAAAAAAGGTTTTCATTTTCGTTCTCAATAATTAGTATATATTAAGTTACTGTTCGCAAGACCACAGCATACCTCAAGCATCTTCAGTTTTGCAAGATGGCCATTTGGCAGGCAACGGATCTCTTGGGACAGCCGGACTGACTCTGGCAAACTCTCAGGTGACAAAAAATTGAGAGCCAATTGAACCGTGGACTGATCATGTCAATATAACAGAAAACAAATGTAAACTACATCCCCAAATAAAGTATTCAAACAATAACAGAAGCATAGAAGATATTATCATTTTCAACAAATCAAAGCATAACAGCCGCATTCAGTAGATAGTACATAACTAGTTCAAATAATCACATGTAAAGAAGATGATATCAAAGATAGAGGAACAAAATTCTTCTCCAAGTAATAAGCATAACAAATAAGAACAAGCAAGTCAAATTCAACACGTAGTGAGAGATGAGCACGCATGAAACTTAGTGTATGTTTGGTTGAGGAGTGAAGAATAGAGTAGCTCCATTCTTATTTTTTAGATGTTTGGTTTCCAACAAAAATGAGCGGAGCGGCTCCTATAAGACCCATATGGAAATTTACCATAAATGGTTGGAATGATCTTGCTCCACAAAAACGATTGGATGTGAGCGCTCTCTCGGACGCGAGCGCTATCCTCCCTCTCCTTCTATCTATACTCATATGGGTCTCCAACCAAACAAAGAACGAAGCGACTCCACTCTATTCTACTCTTCAACGAAACAAAAAATGGAGCGACACTGTTCTGTTTGCCAAACACGCAGAATAAAACGGCTCATTCTCAAAAACTAAAATAGAGCCGCTCCGTTCTAGTTAACTCTCCAACCAAACGCACCTTAGTCTGCGCATACAAGTAGTGTTAACACAAGTAATTTATGGAAAAAAAAACAAGTCAAAATACAGTTTCCACATGTTCCGTGCAGTAACACTCTCGCTTTATTTCTGACTTCTGAGCACTGCTGCTACTAGTGCTTTTCTTCCTTTCTTTTTCCAAGCTCTTTAGCATGTTCGCATGTAAATCACTATATTCATAGCCTAAATTAAAATTAAAATTGATAAGAGTCCTACCACTTCATTATGTTCTAGAGTGACTACCAAACAGGCATAAAAATATGCAGATTCAAGAAACATTTTAGAAAAGCTCTGCTCATTGAAAATGATGGTCTGAGCATACAAGTAGTGTTAACACAAGTAATTTATGGAACCCCCAGGTCATTTTATCCCTTAATAGTTAAGGTTGAAAATTCAGGCACCACTTTTTACAAAAATAAGAACAAAAACTCTGAGCATGACAAAGTTTAAATATGACGACGAGATGCATCACCTGGAGGTTTTTCAATTGGAAAGGACACCCAGCTGGAATGAAAACAGCCTCACCAATATGTTGGTGGAATGTGAAGGGTTCAATTCCTGCAAGAACAGAAGTAAATGGTGTGGTGGGTCTCAATAACAAAAGTTAACTCATAAGGCTACTCCTAGTGTGTAACATCATGTACACTAATCAGGAGGTACATTATGATTTTTTCTGACTCTGCAGTAAATTAATGAGGAAAATTATGTCTACATCGCCAATACTGCTTGGTCACTAAATCTAATCATTGGACATCGCACAATAGCATTGGGGTGGAGTTGTTTCATATGACAATTATTTTGCATTCATTGTCACAGACACAACATTATAGAACAATCAATTCTGGGGTTGTCTAAGAGACAAGAAGACACTGCACTAGGAGGGAGGGTTGCATCATACTTGTATATGTATTCATGACATGGAAGCTTTGGAGAACATGACCAGACGATGCACTGGGAGTAGTCTAAGAGAGATTAGCATATGTCAACCCATGCATTGATCAGATGGTTCTGATGTGGCACAACCACGATAATGATTGATGGCAGCTCCAAAAGGGCAATGCAATGATAAAGGGAACAGGAAGATCCTCTTATTGCTTGCGTAGTGGTAGTGATGACTTACTCAAATATATAGAGGGGTTCCTAAAATATCGACAAACTACTGGATATTATATCTAGCATTCTAGCTAGCAGATAATAATTTTAATCTATCCTAATGAACTAAAATGAACTCATGGATCTATATAATTGGTCACTAGCTTGGTGCAGACTGCACCTGGTGTGCCACTTAGGGTGTGTTTGGTTGAGTGGAAGAGAATGGAGTGGCTCCATTACTATTTTCAAGATGTTTGGTTTCCAACAAAAAAGGAGTGGAGTGGCTTCTGGAGTCTCCATATGAAAATTTACCATAAATAGTTGGAATGCTCCCACTCCATAAAATGACCGGATGTGAGCGCTCTCCCAGACGCAAGCGCTCTCCTCCCTTCCACACTCATATGGCTCTCCAACCAAACAAAGAACAGAGCGGCTCCGCTCTATTCTACTCTTCAACCAAACAAAAAATTTAGCGGCTCTGTTCTGCTTGCCAAACGCAGAATAGAACAGCTCCATTCACAAAAACTGGAATGGAGCCGTTTCATTCTAGTTGACACTCCAGCCAAACACACCCTTAATTGGTCTATAGCCCACACTGATTTCACCAACATACTGCATGCTTTGGTGCAGTCATGTATCTGGTGCACCACTTGTGTGATTGTGGGTCTACATCAAAAGCATGTAGCATGCAAATCAAAATGCCATGTTGGACCTCCCTAAAAAGCAAGTCTAGCACACAGATATCTTGTTGCTTTCTTCAACAAAATATAGTGCAATCTGCTGAAAATTTTGAAAATATGCCACTCCAGAATTTACAGCTGAACAACGTGCCACCGTAACCTTTGGTTTCAAACAATTTTCCACAGTAAACTTCGGCTTCAACAATTTGCCACTAAAAAAGCTATTGGTCAGAATCAGCCTCTGTAAAATGACCCTTACACTCATGTGGTTTCTTAGCCAATGGCAATGACCAGCATCAACACAGCGAGTCAGCGATAACGATAGCAGCTGTGGCATGTGGCTCACTGTGGAGGAAAAGACAGGGGCAGAGGGGAAAAAACAGGGAGCAACCTTCAATGCTATGGGTTACCAGCCAGGCAGCCATGGACACGAGGAATTGAACCTTGGCTCGCCGGAGATGATGGATTAAATGTAGCAGAGCATCTGGCTCCCATGACCAAAGTTGGGGAAGGCACAACACCAAAGATTGGTTGGTGTGGAGACACTGGGATCTACTGTGGAAATGGCGAAGGAGGTCATTGTTGCTCTCTTTGACCAGTAAGAAGTGCTGGCTGGCGACAAATGCAGCCTCAGGAATGGCGCTGTTTCAGTCAGACAGTAGGGGGCACAAGAGTCACATGGAGTGACCCTGTACAAGAAATTCAAAACCTGGAAACTTATTGAAGCCTTAAGTTTGGAGTGGCAAATTGTCAAATTTCAATCATCTTGATGTAGTTTTCAAAGCATACGGTAGGCTCGGTTAGAGAAGATGGTGAAGTTACTACATGAAATAAGATGCAATTAGGGGTGGTAATGGGCTCTAAACTTTGCACTATAAAAGTTAAGGATCGGATCATATTAGGATTGGGCTCTATTTCTATTCATTTTTGAACTAAAATTAATTAAGGGCTCAAACGAATCGTGAATAAACATTTGGACCGTGATCCATTATCACCCCTAGAGCCTAGATGCAATGGAGCAAACAGCAGTCAAACATTTGGAAATGAAAATAGTAATCCTCTCTCTGGTACTTAGTACTTACCATATTGATCCTTCAACATCTTCTTATGATAATCGTTAAGGTACACAGTTTGATCATAAATAGGATACTTAACCTGCATCAAAAGTATAGTAACATGAAACACCTTTGAGAATTTATTTAAGACTAATTTGACATAGGGAAGAAATGAGTCATTACAGAAGACACTGCTTGACATCTAGCTGCACATTCTTCCCGATGAGCAGCTAGATATTCATTAAGCTTTGGAAGATCCTGCCTGCGGAATACATCCCAGACAGCACCAGCCAGGGATCCTTCTGAATTATTAGTGTTTGGCTCCTCGATGTGTGATTTCGAGTGTTTGTGTGATTGCTCTTCAATATCCAGATTCAAATTTTGAACAGGAGTATGAGCATTTACATGGACACTAGTTCCATTAGCAATCATTTCAGATACATCAGACTGTACCCTTACCCTCTTGGGACATTGGTAATGCACTTCAGTTGCATGCATTAACATGTGAACCTACAAGAGGAAACAGATAGCATTAGCCATCTGATGTTTGTAACTTTTGTCATTAATAATACTCAAGTTACTGAGCCGACCTTCATGAAAAACAAGTGCTCAAATCTAACCAGAACTTTGAAGTGAAAACTGAGTAAGACCAAACTTACCACATCGCTCATGTTAATCATTAGATTTGTCATTGAATCACCTTTACCAAGTTCTCGGTGACTTCCATGTGCAATTAGCAGTTTCATCCCTAATTCAGGTTGTAAGGCATCTGGGGGTAACTTGGCAGCAAGGTTTAGGAGACCCCATCTAGGATGAATAAAATCAACAAGAGGAAAGTTGACAATAAATTCTGGCCTTTGGCACAACAGAAACGCCTCCAAGACACTGGGTCGGGGCCACTCTTTCAATTTCAGCATCAACAAGTGGCCATCTCCTCCTTTGCTGCCATCTGAGTAGCCTTTGATAAACTGTTTGAGCTCGATATCTACCTGAGCATATAAAACAAGATAGGATATATAATTTTGAAGATAAGAGGTACAACAAACATTTTCCACATACAGAAGCTTGTAATTCTTTACTTCCACAAATTGTTCACTTCTCCAAAATGCCACTTGTAGTACAAATAGTGGATGGCCAAAACTCAAAATAAGTTAGCACAGGTGGTATCACAATGAATCAATGATCATGCATTCTTTTGAGCAATATATACCTCTAAGATCTAACAGTGGTATGTTAAACTAAATGAGACCAGCAATAGCAGTGTAACTAGTAACATGGCTCAGAACAATTTCTAACAGACAGCAACGTCTTGTTCAGAAATATAAAGCAACAACTAGCACTGATTTATCACCTCTGATTGGTTCGAGCAGTCCACAGCCTTGACTATGACATCTTCATCCATTTCTTCATCCATGATCTCCTGGATACCTCTCCAAATACTCAAGGGATCCCAGCTTGATGATAGAGAAGGCTCAAATGCTTCCCTGATAATAATAGGCTCCGCGTTTTTCCAATGCTTACGAAAATGAATGATGCCTTCATATTTTAAGTCCTCCAATACAGGTGAGTACAAACAATTCCTACCAATCTCATCACTGTTTGAGCATTTTGAGAGACCGAGGTTTTGCTGACCAGTAAACTCCGATCTTCTGCCATCACTGCAAGACAAGCATCCATCCTCCAAATCATGTACTTTGCAACCATTGACCATTTCTTCAGAACTTTTTACAAGTTTAGCAATCCAATTTATTTTGAATATCCGCCTTAATACCAACTTTGAGGAGCCACAACCACCAGCCTCGTGAGGTCCACAAGTGATGCTGCCATCATTGTTGACTCTCCATGTAGGGAATAAAGATTTAATGTCAATATTATTTATATCTATTGGCCAAGATAATGACTTGTCATTGACACTCTCAGCAGATGGTTCCAACCTTGCTCTTCTATTAAAAGAATCTCTACCTTTATCTTCAACATAACCTTCAGTATATTCTCCTCGTGCAACATTGGCCCGAGAATGACGTATGTCATGACAGCAATCAAGGCATAAATCATATGAACATCTTGGGCAGTATCGGTGATAATCAAACACTGGCACTTTGCAAAAGTCACTGCAGGTAATGAAATGTTTTAAGGTTCCATTCTATCCAAATTTATCTAGTTACAATGAGAAAAGGGTTCTAAAGATGAAGAAAGAAGAAACAGATAAAAAAGGCACAAAGCCGTACCAGCACATCTGCTCATCAGAAGTTATCTTTGCTCTGAGGACATCTGTCTTTGGTCCTATCAATAATAGCGTCAGTGAATGCTAAATTTCAGATGAGAAAAGCACAATAGAAGATAAGAGGGAAAGGGGAGCACCAGAAGATCTTGTTTCAACACCTATTTCAAAGCATTGGTCAGAATAAATTCCCTTCAGTACTGGAAGAACATAAACCAAAAGGCAATGAAGATATCTCAACTTATCAACAGCTGATATTTCTTGCACCCTAGCCTTTAAAAGGTTAAAAATGTTACATTTTGGACAAGTACCACATAAACTCAAACATATGCATAATTAATGGAAGAAAACTAATGGAGATTGCATACCTTTATTAAGTTGTCTCCTTGTAAGCAAACTTTGCAATTACAAATACCACGGCATGCTGGACAAACATTTCGAACTTCATCCATCGGAATGTCAGAGTACCTGCATTGCATTTGCGTTTACCTTAGTCCAAACAATAAAAGGCACAGTTTCCAAAATGTAGTTGGACGATTAGCTTGTACTGCACTATATTTATTTATAGAAGTATCAGAAAAGAGTGCTTTTCGACAGTTTTAGTCATGCCTTCTCATGATCAATCTAAACTCTCAGAAGTTACTAGAAATAATCAGGAAAACATCGACAAGGAACCATATAAAAGACTTGGAAATTTGCACCACAAGGCCATATTCAACC
This sequence comes from Zea mays, assembly GCF_902167145.1. Taxonomy (NCBI): domain Eukaryota; kingdom Viridiplantae; phylum Streptophyta; class Magnoliopsida; order Poales; family Poaceae; genus Zea; species Zea mays. Next base: position 135,825,071 of record NC_050104.1, read on the forward strand.
CGAGTTATCAACAAAGTTTGTGTGTTCGTCCTGGTTCTGTTTCCGTCCAAACAACATACAATTCTGACTCAAAAGTCATATTACTTTATGAGAAGATGATGACTGTTGCACCAGAAGAATTAAATTATTGCTTTTGCATTTGCCGATTTGGAATGAGGTAACAGCAAATTTTGCTTTTAAGAGGCAAACCTATAGGCTATGCTACTTGAAATGAATAAGACCATTAGTCAAATATCCTTGCATTCTGGCCATGCATTGCATTGCGATAAGAATGCCCCAAAACAGTTCATGTTATTTGGAACTTTCATACGAAGGTGGTTTGGGCAAAACCCAACAGTAATCATCAATTTGGCAAGGAAAAACTTATTTCAGTATGGATATACAGATCAGGTACGGATCTAGCGGACGCGGTTGCACTAAGAATAATATAAAATGTCCAATCCCGAAGCCTGAGGGACTTTCTAATATGCATTAGTTCACTGTGAGCTGCTACACTCTAGCGCAACATACCATCTGGAGATGCATCTGGCACAGTAGCCTCTCCTGTCACAGCTGGTACACCAGATGACACCCCCAGCCTTCCGGCACTGGTGGCAACTCCTTATCCCTTCAGAGCCGCCACCAGGAAACCATAGTGGGCCTCTGCCGACCAGCCCCTGCAATCATCAGCGCGCAATCACCACAAGCTCAGTAGCACAGGAACCCAATTGAGCACGTGGCCATAGAATGAAGGCAGCGCGCCGCAGCTACGAGGGCAGGCGAACTCACCGCCGCAGTCCTGCCACCAGCCGCATTGCCCCGAGGCAGCCCTTCGTAGGCGACCTCCCTCCGCGCGGGCGCCGGCACCGGTTCAGCCACGTACACCGCCTCCCCGGCGACCCTGCCGTAGAGGGGCCTCGCGACCGCCATGGGCGGGTCCTCGTCGGCGGCGCGGAGGCGAGCGGCGGAGGAGGGGGAGGAGGAGAATGGGAAGACGGGCGCGAGGGAGGAGGCTGAGGAGCGGCGGAGCGAGGCGCGGAGCGCGGAGGAGGCGGAGCGCTTCTTGGCCTGGACGTAGTGCTTCTCGCAGACGGTCTTGTCGGGCATGGAGGGCGCGCTGCAGCGCCACTGCTTGCCGTCGGAGCGCTTGCAGCGGAGGTCCTCCGGCACGGCCGCCATCGCCGCCGCCGCCGCGCCGGGTCACCGCGGCGCCACCGCCACGGCGAAGGGGATCTAGGGTTTGGGGGTCGGAAAGCGAGGAGGAGGGTGCAGACTGCAGAGCGAATAACGGTGGCGGTGGTGGTGGTGGTGGTCGACTGGTCGGGTTTAAGTGGTGGTTGGGCTTGCTCCTTGGTCGTCTGTAATTTGGGGAGCGAGCCGTGTGTGCGGCGCTGGCGCAGGGTGGGCTGCGCTGCAAGTCTCCATCCATCTCCCCTTCGGCCCTTCCCCTCCACCTCTCTCTCCTCTTCCTGCCCGTGCAGTGCGTGCTTCTGCTGCGGTGTGGTGTGCGGATGCTAGCTAGTCGACTAGCCGAGCACGAGCAGTAGTGCTGGTTGCGGCGTAACTTCGCTTCTATGGTTCGGTAGTGGGTGGTGCCGATGTGGTGCCTGCTTGCGTGAGCGCTGCCTGCAGGTCCGCAAATGCAGGCTGCTGGCCTGCAGCACTGCACAGGGCGTGCGTGAGCACGGAGCAGAGGGGGAGCAAGGGGGAAGGGAAAGCCAAGGTCAAGGTGCGAGCGACGGGAGTTACCGGCATGCCCATGGCGACACCGTCTCGGTCGCGCAGTGGAGCAAGGGTGGTTTGGGGATTTGGGGAGGCGTAGGCGTTGCAGTTGCAGCGTGAGTGGGGCCGCGGAGAAGACAGCGGGCGCAGCTTGATTTGGATTTGAGTGTTGAGAGACAAAAGGGGAGATAGCCTGGGGAAAATGGCATGTCATGAGTGTATAGTTTTATCATATGGTTTTTAAAATATTATATTAATCTTTACTATATTAAAGCATCAGTTTTAATAGTCATCTCGTGTCATATTTTTACAAATAACCCCTCAGAGCATCTCCAAGAGACTAGCTAAATAGCTTGTCAAGCTAAATTTTAGCTACTTAGTAGCATAATAGCTCTCCAACAGAGTAGCCATTTAACTTGCTAAGCTATCTAGCTCTCTAAATTAACTCCCTCACTAGCCAAATTTGGCTAGCAACTCTTGCTAGTCAAGCTAAATTGCATTTTGGAGAGTCTGTTGGAATGAGATGTTATATATATAGTTTAATATTTATGGACAGACAAATAAAAAGTCAAATAGGGACTTAAAAATAAAGAGTCTCTTGGAGATGCTCTCACATCTATCTCAAATTAAACCGTTGCACCCCTCCATACACGTCAGTCGGACCATTTGGTCAAATTAGCGTAAAATATTAAAAAAGTGGTGCAGAAGGTAGAGTTCAAACCCAAATCCTGATGAAAGAAGGATGGGAGACACTAAGCCCCTGTTTTGTTTTGGGTTTTCGCAGCTTCTGGCCACCAAAGGTTGTTGCGGAATGTCAAACACTCAGCTTTTCAGCCAGCTTATATAAAATTCGTTTGGTTAAAAACCATTCAAAATCAACATAAACATATAATCGGTTGAGTCGTCGTAATAGTAGTAATCCGTCACTTCATAGATCCTGAGCCCCATGGACAACTTTATCTTCCTCCGCACGTAATCCTAATGATATTTAGATTCTCTACACAGCCAGATTCTCCCCACAGCTAGATTCTCGGAAAAGCTGGTCAGAAAAAAGCTGAACCAAACAGACCGTGAAGTCGTCTAACCAGTAGAATATCATGGTCAAGTGTTTTTAATATTTTGAATATAAATTGTACATGTATATATATTGTCGGCGTTTCGAGACCGGGGGGTCCCTAGGCCGACGAGTGAGTGTCGCCGCGTGCCCCAGCCCAGATGGGTCGAGCGCGAGGGCGAGCGCGAAGGGGGGAGAGCGAGGCGGGCGGAGACCGGCGTGAGAGAGGTGGGAATCCCGCGGCCTTCGTGTTCGTCCCGCGCCCGACCCATCTGGGCTGGGGCACGCGGCGACACTCACTCGTCGGCCCAGGGACCCCCCGATCTCGAAACGCCGACAGTTGGCGCACCAGGTAGGGGCCTGCTGCGTGTTGATGAACAGCTTCCCGTCAAGCTCCAGATGGGCAGTCTCTATCAACCTCTCCAACCCGGGACGATGCTCCATTTCGGGAGTCTTGAGTTCATGTCCCTCGACGGCGGCTACGACATGATACTCCTTCCATCGCCGCGCGACGACGACAATGGCGGCCGACGACCCGCCCGCCGGCGGTGGAATCGACGACGTCTTCCCCGCGTGGTGGAAGAACGACCTTCGAGCTCATCCTGCCCTTTCCCCCGCCGATGGAGGGGAAGGCAGGGCGACCAAGGCCAAGCAGGAGGCAGCGCCTCGTTGGCTGTTGAGCGAGCCGACAGCGCCGGCACCCCAACGAGGGGCACACCGGGTATCGACTTCGCGCCTGAGTCGAAGACGAGCGCCGTCTCCCCGCGACACGCCCATCCCGAGCAAGCGGACGACGCCAGCGCGCTCGCGGAGAGCTTGCTGGACGTCACCCTCGCACCTGAGACGACGGTGCAGTCAGTCCCCGACGTGACTTCATCGCCGCTCGTCGACCAAAAGGTACCGACCGATTCCCATCCTACGTCATTTGGATTCAGCCTCAACCCGCCTAGCGACCTCGCTTTGGCGGACGCTCTCGTAAAGACGAGTCCAAACCCTCTGGGGTTTCGCATGCGGTCGCCTTGGGACCGGCTGACGGACGTCTCGACCTACGGGCCCTCTGGGTCCGAGGAAGACGACGGGCCCAGCATCTGTTGGGATTTCTCTGGACTTGGCAACCCCAGTGCCATGCGGGACTTCATGACCGCATGTGACTACTGCCTTTCCGACTGTTCCGACGGTAGCCGCAGCCTCGGCGACGAGGACTGCGGCCCAAGCCGCGAATGTTTCCACGTCGATCTGGGGGGTCCCTCCGAAGGCAATCATCTCGGCATGCCGGAGGACGGTGATCTCCCTAGGCCAGTGCCCCGCGTCGACATCCCACGGAAGCTAGCTGTGGTCCCCGTTCAGGCGGGGGGCCATGACCCACAGCTCGAGCAAATCCGCGGGGCGCAGGCCAGGTTCGACGAGGGAGCAGGGGCGCTTGAGCCGATCCGCCGGGACGTCGGGCAGGCATGGGCGGGCCAACCCCCGGCCGGAGAAATACGTCATCTGCCCCAGGGTTTCCAGCACCGCGTCGCCGACGACGCCAGGGTCAGGCCGCCACCCACATCTAGTGGCGTCGGCCAGAACCTGGCTGCCGCAGCGATGCTTCTCCGCGCGATGCCGGAGCCATCAACTACCGAGGGCCGGCGAATCCAGGGGGAGCTCAAGAATCTCCTGGAAGGCGTCGCGGTCCGACGGGCCGAGAGCTCTACCTCCCGAAGGCAGAGATGCCCCTCGGAACCTCATATTGCGACTTCCCGATTCATGCGGGAAGCCTCGGTCTACACCGGGCGCACGCGCAACACCGCGCCTGCGGCCCCGGGCCGCCTCGGCAACGAGCACCATCACCGCGACCGTCGGGCCCACCTCGACGAGAGGGTGCGCCGAGGCTACCACCCCAGGCGTGGGGGACGCTATGACAGCGGGGAGGATCGGAGTCCCTCGCCCGAACCGCCCGGTCCGCAGGCCTTCAGCCGGGCCATCCGACGGGCGCCGTTCCCGACCCGGTTCCGACCCCCGACTACTATCACAAAGTACTCGGGGGAGACGAGACCGGAACTGTGGCTCACGGACTACCGTCTGGCCTGCCAACTGGGTGGAACGGACGATGACAACCTCATCATCCGCAACCACCCCCTGTTCCTCTCCGACTCCGCTCGCGCCTGGTTGGAGCACCTGCCCCCAGGGCAGATCTCCAACTAGGACGACCTAGTCCAAGCTTTCGCCGGCAATTTCTAGGGCACGTATGTGCGCCCCGGGAATTCCTAGAACCTCCGAAGCTGCCGGCAACTGCCGAGAGAGTCCCTCCGGGACTACATCCGACGATTCTCGAAGCAGCGCACCGAGCTGCCCAACATCACCGACTCAGATGTCATTGGCGTGTTCCTCGCCGGCACCACCTGCCGCGACCTGGTGAGCAAGTTGGGTCGCAAGACCCCCACCAGGGCGAGCGAGCTGATGGACATCGCCACCAAGTTCGCCTCCGGCCAGGAGGCGGTCGAGGCCATCTTCCGAAAGGACAAGCAGCCCCAGGGCCGCCCGTCGGAAGATGCTCCCGAGGCGTCAACTCAGCGCGGCACCAAGGAGAAAGGCAAGAAGAAGTCGCAAGCGAAACGCGACGCCGCCGACGCGGACCTTGTCGCCGCCGCCGAGTACAAGAACCCTCGGAAACCCCTCGGAGGTGCCAACCTCTTCGACAAGATGCTCAAGGAGCCGTGCCCCTATCATCAGGGGCCTGTCAAGCACACCCTTGAGGAGTGCGTCATGCTTCGGTGCCACTTCCACAGGGCCGGGCCACCCGCGGAGGGTGGCAGGGCCCGCGACGATGACAAGAAGGAAGATCACCAAGCAGGAGAGTTCCCCGAGGTCCGCGACTGCTTTATGATCTACGGTGGACAAGCGGCGAATGCCTCGGCTCGGCACCGCAAGCAAGAGCGCCGGGAGATCTGCTCGGTGAAGGTGGCGGCGCCAGTCTACCTAGACTGGTCCGACAAGCCCATCACCTTCGACCAAGCTGACCACCCCGACCACGTGCCGAGCCCGGGGAAATACCCGCTCGTCGTCGACCCCGTCATCGGCGACGTCAGGCTCACCAAGGTCCTTATGGACGGAGGCAGCAGCCTCAACATCATCTACGCCGAGACCCTCGGGCTCCTGCGCGTCGATCTGTCCTCCGTCCGAGCAGGCGCTGCGCCCTTCCACGGGATCATTCCCGGGAAGCGCGTCTAGCCCCTCGGACGACTCGACCTTCCCGTCTGCTTCGGGACGCCCTTCAACTTCCAAAGGGAGACTCTGACGTTCGAGGTGGTCGGGTTCCGAGGAACCTACCACGCGGTACTGGGAAGGCCATGCTACGCGAAGTTCATGGCCGTCCCCAACTACACCTACCTGAAGCTCAAGATGCCGGGCCCCAACGGGGTCATCACCGTTGGCCCCACGTACAAGCACGCGTTCGAATGCGACGTGGAGTGCGTGGAGTACGCCGAGTGATAGTCGCCTAGAGGGGGGGTGAATAGGGCGAAACTGAAATTTACAAATATAAACACAACTACAAGCCGGGGTTAGCGTTAGTAATAATAAACGAGTCCGCGAGAGAGGGCACAAAACAAATCGCAAGCGAATAATGAAGTGAGACACACGGATTTGTTTTACCGAGGTTCGGTTCTCGCAAACCTACTCCCCGTTGAGGAGGCCACAAAGGCCGGGTCTCTTTCAACCCTTCCCTCTCTCAAACGGTCCCTCGGACCGAGTGAGCTTCTCTTCTCAAATCAAAGCCGGGAATAAAACTTCCCCGCAAGGGCCACCACACAATTGGTGCCTCTTGCCTTGATTACAATGAAGTTGTGATCTCAAGAACAAGTGAGAAAGAAAAAAAGCAATCCAAGCGCAAGAGCTCAAATGAACACGGCAAATCACTCTCTCTAGTCACTAGGGTTTTGTGTGGAATTGGAGAGGATTTGATTTCTTTGAATGTGTCTAGAATTGAATGCCTAGAGCTCTTGTAGTAGTTGAGAAGTGGAAAACTTGGATGGCATGAATGGTGGGGTGGTTGGGGTATTTATAGCCCCAACCACCAAACTTGACCGTTGGCTGGAGGCTTCTGTTCGATGGCGCACCGGACAGTCCGGTGCACACCGGACAGTCCGGTGCCCCTGCCACGTCATCACTGCCGTTGGATTCTAGCCGTTGGAGCTTCTGACTTGTGGGCCCGCCTGGGTGTCCGGTGCACACCGGACATGTACTGTTTGATGTCCGGTGCACCGGCATGGGCGATTCTGACTTCTGCGCGCGCTGCGCGCGCATTTAATGCACCGCAGGGAGCCGTTGGCGCCGCAGGGAGCCGTTGCTCCGCTGGCACACCGGACAGTCCGGTGTACACCGGACAGTCCGGTGAATTATAGCGGAGCGGCTGCCGCGCGAACCCGAGGCTGGCGAGTTCAGGAGGCCGGGCTTCCTTGGAGCACCGGACATGTCCGGTGCACACCGGACAGTCCGGTGAATTATAGCGCGCCGGCTTCCGAGAATTCCCGAAGGCGAAGAGTTTGAGTCTGAGTCCCCTGGTGCACCGGACAGGTACTGTTTACTGTCCGGTGGCACACCGGACAGTCCGGTGCGCCAGACCAGGGTGCCCTCGGTTGCCCCTTTGCTCCTTTATTGAATCCAAAACTTGGTCTTTTTATTGGCTGAGTGTGAACCTTTTTCACCTGTATAATCTATACACTTGGGCAAACTAGTTAGTCCAAAGATTTGTGTTGGGCAATTCAACCACCAAAATTATTTAGGAACTAGGTGAAAGCCTAATTCCCTTTCAATCTCCCCCTTTTTGGTGATTGATGCCAACACAAACCAAAGCAAATAGAGAAGTGCATAATTGAGCTAGTTTGCATAGTGTAAGTGAAAAGGTTACTTGGAATTAAGCCAATATAACTACTTACAAGATATGCAAGGAATGTTTCTTTCTTATATAACATTTTGGACCACGTTTGCACCACATGTTTTGTTTTTGCAAATTCTTTTTGTAAATCCATTTCAAAGATCTTTTGCAATTAGTCAAAGGTACATGAATAAGAGTTTGCAAAGCATTTTCAAGATTTGAAATTGTCTCCCCCTATTTCAAATGCTTTTCCTTTGACTAAACAAAACTCCCCCTAAAAGAGATCCACCTCTTAGTGTTCAAGAGGGTTTTGATATACCATTTTTGAAATACTACTTTCTCCCCCTTTTGAACACAATAGGATACCAAATGATAAAGACTTTTGGAAAGCACTAAGTTTTTGAATTTGGTGGTGGTGGTGCGGTCCTTTTGCTTTGGGCTCATTTCTCCCCCTTTTTGGCATGAATCGCCAAAAACGGAATCATTAGAGCCCTCGAAGTAATTTCTTCCCCTTTGGTCATAAGTAACGAGTTAAGATTATACCAAAGATGAAGTCCGGTCCATTTGCTTTTGAGCTTTTACTCTCTCCCCCAAGGATGAAGTCCTTTTCTTTGATGCTCATTTCTCCCCAAGGAATAGAGAGTTGCTCGGAGTGATGGCGAAGCATGAGTTACGGAGTGGAAGCCTTTGTCTTCGCCGAAGACTCCAATTCCCTTTCAATATACCTATGACTTGGTTTGAAGTAGACTTGAAAACACATTAGTCATAGCATATAAAAGAGATATGATCAAAGGTATTCTAATGAGCTATGTGTGCAAGCTAGCAAAAGAAATTTCTAGAATCAAGAATATTGAGCTCATGCCTAAGTTTGGTAAAAGAATGTTCATCAAGTGGCTTGGTAAAGATATCGGCTAATTGATCTTTAGTATTAATGTAAGAAATCTCGATATCCCCTTTTTGTTGGTGATCCCTAAGAAAATGATACCGAATGGCTATGTGCTTAGTGCGGCTATGCTCGACGGGATTGTCGGCCATTTTGATTGCACTCTCATTATCACATAGCAAAGGGACTTTGGTTAATTTGTAACCGTAGTCCCGCAGGGTTTGCCTCATCCAAAGCAATTGCGCGCAACAATGTCCTGCGGCAATGTACTCGGCTTCGGCGGTGGAAAGAGCGACCGAATTTTGCTTCTTTGAAGCCCAAGACACCAAGGATCTTCCCAAGAACTGGCAAGTCCCTGATGTGCTCTTCCTATTAATTTTGCACCCCGCCCAATCGGCATCCGAATAACCAATCAAATCAAATGTGGATCCCCGAGGGTACCAAAGCCCAAACTTAGGTGTATAAGCCAAATATCTCAAAATTCGTTTTACGGCCGTAAGGTGTGATTCCTTAGGGTCGGATTGGAATCTTGCACACATGCAAACGGAAAGCATAATGTCCGGTCGAGATGCACATAAATAAAGCAATGAACCAATCATCGACCGGTATACCTTTTGATCCACGGACTTACCTCCCGTGTCGAGGTCGAGATGCCCATTAGTTCCCATGGGTGTCTTGATGGGTTTGGCATCCTTCATCCCAAACTTAGCAAGAATGTCTTGAGTGTACTTCGTTTGGCTAATGAAGGTGCCCTCTTGGAGTTGCTTGACTTGGAATCCTAGAAAATACTTCAACTCCCCCATCATCGACATCTCGAATTTCTGTGTCATGATCCTACTAAACTCTTCACATGTAGACTCGTTAGTAGACCCAAATATAATATCATCAACATAAATTTGGCATACAAACAAGTCCTTTTCAAGAGTTTTAGTAAAGAGTGTAGGATCGGCCTTGCCAACTTTGAAGCCATTAGCAATAAGGAAATCTCTAAGGCATTCATACCATGCTCTTGGGGCTTGCTTGAGCCCATAAAGCGCCTTAGAGAGCCTATAGACATGATTAGGATACTCACTGTCTTCAAAGCCGGGAGGTTGCTCAACATAGACCTCTTCCTTGATCGGTCCATTGAGGAAGGCACTTTTCACGTCCATTTGATAGAGCTTAAAGCCATGGTAAGTAGCATAGGCCAATAATATGCGAATTGACTCAAGCCTAGCTACGGGTGCATAGGTTTCACCAAAATCCAAACCTTCGACTTGTGAATACCCTTTGGCCACGAGTCGAGCTTTGTTCCTTGTCACCACACCATGCTCATCTTGCTTGTTGCGGAAGACCCATTTGGTTCCTACAACATTTTGGTTAGGACGTGGAACTAAATGCCAGACCTCATTCCTCGTGAAATTGTTGAGCTCCTCTTGCATCGCCACCACCCAATCCGAATCTTGGAGAGCTTCCTCTACCCTGTGTGGCTCAATAGAGGAAACAAAAGAGTAATGTTCACAAAAATGAGCAACCCGAGATCGAGTAGTTACCCCCTTATGAATGTCGCCGAGGATGGTGTCGACGGGGTGATCTCGTTGGATTGCTTGGTGGACTCTTGGGTGTGGCGGTCTTGGATCCTCCTTTTCTTGATCATTTGTATCTCCCCCTTGATCATTGCTATCATCTTGAGGTGGCTCGTCTTCTTGATTTTGCTCTTCATCATTTTGAGCCTCATCCTCATGTTGAATTGGTGGAGATGCTTGCATGGAGGAGGATGGTTGATCTTGTGTACTTGGAGGCTCTTCGGATTCCTTAGGACACACATCCCCGATGGACATGTTCCTTAGCGCGATGCATGGAGCCTGTTCTTCACCTATCTCATCAAGATCAACTTGCTCCACTTGAGAGCCGTTAGTTTCATCAAACACAACGTCACAAGAAACTTCAACAAGTCCTGAGGACTTGTTAAAGACTCTATATGCCCTTGTGTTTGAGTCATATCCTAGTAAAAAGCCTTCTACAGTTTTGGGAGCAAATTTAGATTTTCTACCTCTCTTGACAAGAATAAAGCATTTGCTACCAAAAACTCTAAAATATGAAATATTTGGCTTTTTACCGGTTAGGAGTTCATAAGATGTCTTCTTGAGGATTCGGTGAAGATATAACCGGTTGATGGCGTAGCAGGCGGTGTTGACCGCTTCGGCCCAAAACCGGTCCGGTGTCTTGTACTCATCAAGCATGGTTCTTGCCATGTCCAATAGAGTTCGATTCTTCCTTTCCACTACACCATTTTGTTGTGGCGTGTAGGGAGAAGAGAATTCATGCTTGATGCCCTCCTCTTCAAGGAAGCCTTCAATTTGAGAGTTCTTGAACTCCGTCCCGTTGTCGCTTCTTATTTTCTTGATCCTTAATCCGAACTCATTTTGAGCTCGTCTCAAGAATCCTTTTAAGGTCTCTTGGGTTTGAGATTTTTCCTGTAAAAAGAATACCCAAGTGAAGCGAGAATAATCATCCACAATAACTAGACAGTACTTACTCCCGCCGATGCTTATGTAAGCGATCGGGCCGAATAGATCCATGTGTAGGAGCTCCAGTGGCCTGTCAGTCGTCATTATGTTCTTGTGTGGATGATGAGTGCCAACTTGCTTCCCTGCTTGGCATGCGCTACAAATCCTGTCTTTCTCAAAATGAACATTGGTTAGTCCTAAAATGTGCTCTCCCTTTAGAAGCTTATGAAGATTCTTCATCCCAACATGGGCTAGTCGGCGGTGCCAGAGCCAACCCATGTTAGTCTTAGCAATTAAACATGTGTCGAGCTCAGCTCTATCAAAATCTACTAAGTATAGCTGACCCTCTAACACACCCTTAAATGCTATTGAATCATCACTTCTTCTAAAGACAGTGACACCTATATCAGTAAAAAGACAGTTGTAGCCTATTTGACATAATTGGGAAACAGAAAGCAAGTTGTAATCTAATGAATCAACAAGAAAAACATTTGAAATGGAGTGGTCAGGTGAAATAGCAATTTTACCCAAACCTTTGACCAACCCTTGATTTCCATCCCCGAATGTGATAGCTCGTTGGAGATCTTTGTTTTTCTCATATGAGGAGAACATCTTCTTCTCCCCTGTCATGTGGTTTGTGCACCCGCTGTCGAGTATCCAACTTGAGCCCCCGGATGCATAAACCTACAAAACAATTTTAGTTCTTGACTTTAGGTACCCAAATGGTTTTGGGTCCTTTGGCATTAGACACAAGAACTTTGGGTACCCAAACACAAGTCTTTGAACCCTTGTGCTTGCCCCCAACATATTTGGCAACTACCTTGCCGGATTTGTTAGTCAATACATAAGATGCATCAAAAGTTTTAAATGAAATGGCATGATCATTTGATGCATTAGGAATTTTCTTCTTAGGCAACTTAGCATGGGTTGGTTGCCTAGAACTAGATGTCTCACCCTTATACATGAAAGCATGATTGGGGCCAGAGTGAGACTTCCTAGAGTGAATTCTCCTAATTTTGCTCTCAGGATAACCGGCAGGATACAAAATGTAACCCTCGTTATCCTGAGGCATGGGAGCTTTGCCCTTAACAAAGTTAGACAAATTTTTAGGAGGGGCATTAAGTTTGACATTGTCTCCCCTTTGGAAGCCAATGCCATCCTTAATGCCAGGGCGTCTCCCATTATAAAGCATGCTACGAGCAAATTTAAATTTCTCATTCTCTAGGTTGTGCTCGGCAATTTTAGCATCTAATTTTGCTATATGATCATTTTGTTGTTTAATTAAAGCAATATGATCAAGAATAGCATTAACATCAATATCTCTACATCTAGTGCAAATAGAAACATGCTCAACATTAGATGTAGAGAGTTTGCAAGATTTAAGTTCTACAACCTTAGCATGTAACAATTCATTCTTAGTTCTAAGGTCGGAAATAGTAGCATTGCAAACATCAAAATTTTTAGCCTTAGCAAATAAATTTTCATTCTCTAATCTAAGGCTAGCAAGAGATGCATTCAATTCATCAATCTTAGCAAGCAAGTCAACGTTATCATCTCTAAGATTGGGAATTGAAACATTACAAACATGTGAATCAACCTTAGCATTTAAAATAGCATTTTCATTTCTAAGGTTGTCAATCATCTCACGGCAAGTGCTTAGCTCACTAGACAATTTTTCACATTTTTCAACTTGTAGAGCGTAAGCATTTTTAACCTTAACATGTTTCTTATTCTCCTTGATTAGGAAGTCCTCTTGGGAGTCCAAGAGATCATCCTTTTCATGGATGGCACTAATTAGTTCATTTAATTTTTCCTTTTGTTCCATGTTAAGGTTGGCAAAAAGAATGCGCAAGTTATCCTCCTCATTTTTATCATCATCCTCATCACTAGATGTTTCATATTTAGTGGAGGACCTTGATTTTACCTTCTTTTTGCCGTCCTTGGCCATGAGACACTTGTGGCCGACGTTGGGGAAGAGAAGGCCCTTGGTGACGACGATGTTGGCGGCGTCCTCGTCGGAGGAGGAGTCGCTTGAGCTTTCGTCGGAGTCCCACTCCCGACAAACATGGGCATCGCCGCCCTTCTTCTTGTAATACTTCTTCTTCTCCTTTCTTCTTCCCTTCTTGTCGTCGCCCCTGTCACTGTCACTAGACATAGGACATTTTGCAATAAAGTGACCGGGCTTACCACACTTGTAGCAAACCTTCTTGGAACGGGGTTTGTAGTCCTTCCCCTTCCGTTGCTTGAGAATTTGCCGAAAGCTTTTGATGATTAGGGCCATCTCCTCGTTGTCGAGCTTGGAGGCGTCAATTGGTTGTCTACTTGGTGTAGACTCCTCCTTCTTCTCCTCCGTTGCCTTGAAGGCCACAGGTTGCGCCTCGGAGGTGGAAGGCTCGTCAAGCTCGTTGATCTTCTTGGAGCCCTTAATCATGCATTCAAAACTCACAAAATTCCCGATAACTTCCTCGGGGGTCATTAGTGGATATCTAGGATTCCCACGAATTAATTGTACTTGAGTGGGGTTAAGGAAAATAAGAGCTCTTAGAATAACCTTAACCACTTCGTGGTCATCCCATTTTGTGCTCCCGAGGTTGCGCACTTGGTTCACCAAGGTCTTGAGCCGGTTGTACATGTCTTGTGGCTCCTCCCCTTGGCGAAGACGGAAGCGACCGAGCTCCCCCTCGATCGTTTCCCGCTTGGTGATCTTGGTGAGTTCATCACCCTCGTGCGCCGTCTTGAGTAGGTCCCAAATCTCCTTGGCGTTCTTCAATCCTTGTACTTTGTTGTATTCCTCCTTGCTTAGTGAGGCAAGGAGGATGGTTGCGGCTTGGGAGTTGAAGTGCTCGATTTGGGCCACTTCGTCCGTGTCATAGTCCTCATCCCCTATTGATGGTACCTGTACACCATACTCAACAACATCCCGTATTCTTTTGTGGAGAGAGGTTAGATGAAATCGCATCAAATTACTCCACATAGCATAATCCTCACCATTAAAAGTTGGTGGTTTGCCTAATGGGACGGAAAGTAAAGGTGTATGTTTAGGAATGCGAGGGTAGCGTAGGGGGATCTTACTATACTTCTTGCGCTCTTGGCGCTTAGAAGTGACGGAGGGCGCATCGGAGTCGGAGGTCGATGTTGATGAAGTGTCGGTCTCGTAGTAGACCACCTTCCTCATCCTCTTGTGCTTGTCGCCTTTCCGATGCGGCTTGTGGGAAGAAGATTTTTCCTTCTTCTCTTTGTGGTGAGAAGAAGATTTCTTCTCCTTCCCTTTGTTGGAGGAGCTCTTCTTCTTCTCCCTCCTCTTGGTGCGGGACTCTTCCGATGAAGTGCTCCCGTAGCTTGTAGTGGGCTTTTCGCCGGTCTCCATCTCCTTCTTGGCGTGATCTCCCGACATCACTTCGAGCGGTTAGGCTCTAATGAAGCACCGGGCTCTGATACCAATTGATAGTCGCCTAGAGGGGGGGTGAATAGGGCGAAACTGAAATTTACAAATATAAACACAACTACAAGCCGGGGTTAGCGTTAGTAATAATAAACGAGTCCGCGAGAGAGGGCACAAAACAAATCGCAAGCGAATAATGAAGTGAGACACACGGATTTGTTTTACCGAGGTTCGGTTCTCGCAAACCTACTCCCCGTTGAGGAGGCCACAAAGGCCGGGTCTCTTTCAACCCTTCCCTCTCTCAAACGGTCCCTCGGACCGAGTGAGCTTCTCTTCTCAAATCAAAGCCGGGAATAAAACTTCCCCGCAAGGGCCACCACACAATTGGTGCCTCTTGCCTTGATTACAATGAAGTTGTGATCTCAAGAACAAGTGAGAAAGAAAAAAAGCAATCCAAGCGCAAGAGCTCAAATGAACACGGCAAATCACTCTCTCTAGTCACTAGGGTTTTGTGTGGAATTGGAGAGGATTTGATTTCTTTGAATGTGTCTAGAATTGAATGCCTAGAGCTCTTGTAGTAGTTGAGAAGTGGAAAACTTGGATGGCATGAATGGTGGGGTGGTTGGGGTATTTATAGCCCCAACCACCAAACTTGACCGTTGGCTGGAGGCTTCTGTTCGATGGCGCACCGGACAGTCCGGTGCACACCGGACAGTCCGGTGCCCCTGCCACGTCATCACTGCCGTTGGATTCTAGCCGTTGGAGCTTCTGACTTGTGGGCCCGCCTGGGTGTCCGGTGCACACCGGACATGTACTGTTTGATGTCCGGTGCACCGGCATGGGCGATTCTGACTTCTGCGCGCGCTGCGCGCGCATTTAATGCACCGCAGGGAGCCGTTGGCGCCGCAGGGAGCCGTTGCTCCGCTGGCACACCGGACAGTCCGGTGTACACCGGACAGTCCGGTGAATTATAGCGGAGCGGCTGCCGCGCGAACCCGAGGCTGGCGAGTTCAGGAGGCCGGGCTTCCTTGGAGCACCGGACATGTCCGGTGCACACCGGACAGTCCGGTGAATTATAGCGCGCCGGCTTCCGAGAATTCCCGAAGGCGAAGAGTTTGAGTCTGAGTCCCCTGGTGCACCGGACAGGTACTGTTTACTGTCCGGTGGCACACCGGACAGTCCGGTGCGCCAGACCAGGGTGCCCTCGGTTGCCCCTTTGCTCCTTTATTGAATCCAAAACTTGGTCTTTTTATTGGCTGAGTGTGAACCTTTTTCACCTGTATAATCTATACACTTGGGCAAACTAGTTAGTCCAAAGATTTGTGTTGGGCAATTCAACCACCAAAATTATTTAGGAACTAGGTGAAAGCCTAATTCCCTTTCACCGAGGCCCTCGCCGAGTCCGAGGCCCTCATCTCTGACTTGGAAAGCCTCTCTAAGGAGGCGCCGGACGTGAAACGTCATGCCGGCAACTTCGAGCCAGTGGAGACGGTTAAGGCCGTCCCCCTCGACCCCAGCAGCGACGCCTCCAAGCAGATCCGGATCGGCTCCGGGCTCAATCCCAAATAGGAAGCAGTGCTCGTCGACTTCCTCCGCGCGAACACCGACGTCTTCGCGTGGAGTCCCTCGGACATGCCCGGCATACCGAGGGATGTCGCCGAGCACTTGCTGGATATTCGGCCGGAGCTCGACCCGTCAAACAGCCTCTGCGCCGATTCGACGAGGAGAAGCGCAGAGCGATAGGCGAGGAGATCCACAAGCTAATGGCGGCAGGGTTCATCAAAGAGGTATTCCATCCCGAATGGCTTGCCAACCCTGTGCTTGTGAGAAAGAAAGGGGGGAAATGGCGGATGTGTGTAGACTACACTGGTCTCAACAAAGCATGTCCGAAGGTTCCCTACCCTCTGCCTCGCATCGATCAAATCGTGGATTCCACTGCTGGGTGCGAAGCCCTGTCTTTCCTCGATGCATACTCAGGGTATCATCAAATCAGGATGAAAGAGTCCGACCAGCTCGCGACTTCTTTCATCACACCCTTCAGCATGTACTGCTATGTCACCATGTCGTTCGGCTTGAGGAATGCGGGCGCGACGTACCAGCGGTGCATGAACCATGTGTTCGGCGAACACATCGGTCGCACGGTCGAGGCCTACGTCGATGACATCGTAGTCAAGACGAGGAAAGCTTCCGACCTCCTTTCCGACCTTGAAGTGACATTCCGATGCCTCAAGGCGAAAGGCGTCAAGCTCAATCCCGAGAAGTGTGTCTTCGGGGTGCCCCGAGGCATGCTCTTGGGGTTCATCGTCTCCGAGCGGGGCATCGAAACCAACCCGGAGAAGATCGCAGCCATCACCAGCATGGGGCCCATCAAGAACTTAAAGGGCGTACAGAGGGTCATGGGATGTCTCGCGGCTCTGAGCCGTTTCATCTCACGTCTCGGCGAAAGAGGTCTACCTCTGTATCGCCTCTTAAGGAAGGCCGAGTGCTTCACTTGGACCCCCGAGGCCGAGGAAGCCCTCGGGAACCTGAAGGCGCTCCTCACAAAGGCGCCTATCTTGGTGCCCCCAGCTGCCGGAGAAGCCCTCCTGGTCTACGTCGCCGTGACCACCCAGGTGGTTAGCGCCGCGATTGTGGTCGAGAGGCAAGAAGAGGGGCATGCATTGCCCGTTCAGAGGCCAGTCTACTTCGTCAGCGAGGTACTGTCCGAAACCAAGATCCGCTACCCACAAGTTCAGAAGTTGTTGTTGAAAGGGAAATGTGCCCTTGGGCCATTTCTAAGTATTTTGGTGATTGAGTGCCAACACAAGTGCTTAAATGTGAATCTATGCCCATGGATGAACAAAGTGCAAATCAAGAGCAAAGGTATGTTTCTAAGTCTTAGTACATTGGTTTTGTGTACTAATATACTTGTCTAAGTATCAGAAACAGAAAGAAGAAGAAAAGAGAAGAGTTGGCTGTGTACAGCCAAGAGGCTGTTTCGGTCTGGTGCACCGGACTGTCCGGTGGTGCACCGGACAGTGTCCGGTGGCGCACCGGACAGTGTCCGGTGCGCCAGGCTGGCTCGAGCGAAGTGGCCGCTCTCGGGAATTCGCCGACGACGTACGGCTAAAATTCACCGGACTGTCCGGTGTGCACCGGACTGTCCGGTGAGCCAACGGTCGGCCGGGCCAACGGTCGGCCGCGGAATCTGCGCGCGACACGTGGCCAAGCCAACGGTCAGAAGGGGGCACCGGACTGTCCGGTGTGCACCGGACATGTCCGGTGCGCCAACGGCTCCCAGATCTGCAACGGTCGGCTGTGCCATTTTAGGAAGGAGATCGGGCACCGGACAGTGTCCGGTGTGCACCGGACTGTCCGGTGCGCCCGATGACAGAAGGCAAGATCAGCCTTCCAGAATTGCTCTCAACGGCTCCTAGCTGCCTTGGGGCTATAAAAGGGACCCCTAGGCGCATGGAGGAGAACACCAAGCAACCTTAGAGCATTCTTGATCATCCACACTCAGTCTTTGCGCATTCGTTTGTCATTCTCAGTGATTCGAGCTCCGTTCTAGTGAGAACTTTGAGATAGTCTTTTGAGCTCGATTCGTGGCCGTGTGTGTGCGCATTTTGCTGTGGATTTGTGTGTGTTGCTTCCCTTCCTTACTCTGTGATTCTTTGTGAACATCAAAAGTGTAAGGGCGAGAGGCTCCAAGTTGTGGAGATTCCTCGCGAACGGGATAAGAAAAGAAAAGCATAACTCTGTGGTATTCAAGTTGATCATTGGATCACTTGAGAGGAGTTGAGTGCAACTCTCGTCCATTGGGACGCCACAACGTGGAGTAGGCAAGTTTTGTACTTGGCCGAACCACGGGATAAATCACTGTGTCTTCTCTGTGTTGAATTCTTTGTGATTATCGTATTGTGCAAGACCTTCTCTCTAGCCACTTGGCGATTATTGTGCTAACACTTAACAAGTTTTTGTGGCTATAAGTTTAAGTTTCACAGGATCACCTATTCACCCCCCCCCCTCTAGGTGCTCTCAATTGGTATCAAAGCCGTTCTCTTCACAAAGGGACTAACCGCCCGAAGAGATGGATCCTAAAGGGAAGGGAATCGTGATCAACGACAAGGAGAAGGAGTCCTTCGTCAACGAGCCAAGGGATGACAAGTCCAACGACTCGGGCTCGGGCCACAGACGCAAAGATGGGAAGAAGAAGAAGACAAGACTCATCAAGGAGATCGTCTACTACGACAGCGATGAGTCTACTTCCTCCCAAAAGGACGACGACCACAACGAATACGAGAGAAAGAAACCGGTCAATTCGAACTTTTCTTTTGATTACTCTCGTATTCCTCAAAGTACTAATGCTCATTTATTATCTATTCCACTTGGTAAACCTCCTCATTTTGATGGAGAGGACTACGGATTTTGGAGTCACAAAATGCGTAGTCACTTGTTCTCTCTCCATCCTAGCATATGGGAGATTGTAGAAAGTGGAATGCACTTTGATAGTACGGATAGTCCCATGTTTATTAATGAACAGATTCATAAAAATGCACAAGCTACTACTGTGTTGCTAGCCTCTTTGTGCAGGGACGAGTACCATAAGGTGAGCGGCTTGGACAATGCCAAGCAGATCTGGGACACCCTCAAGATCTCTCATGAGGGGAACGATGTCACCTTACTCACCAAGATGGAGTTGGTGGAGGGCGAGCTTGGACGGTTCGCAATGATAAGGGGCGAGGAGCCAACTCAAACATACAACCGGCTCAAGACCCTTATCAACAAAATAAGGAGCTACGGAAGCACGCGATGGACGGATCACGACGTCGTCCGCCTAATGCTAAGGTCCTTTACCGTTCTTGATCCTCATTTGGTGAACAATATTCGTGAAAATCCTAGGTACACCAAGATGTCGCCCGAAGAAGTTCTGGGGAAGTTCGTAAGCGGGCGAATGATGATCAAGGAGGCAAGATATGTGGACGACGCGTTGAACGGTCCTATTCATGAGCCTCAACCCATTGCTCTCAAGGCAACGAGGAGCAAGGAGGCGCTACCGAGCAAGGTGGCGCAAGTTGAGGCGGCCGGGCTAAATAATGAGGAGATGGCCCTCATCATTAAGCGCTTCAAGACGGCGCTTAAAGGTCGCAAGGGACAGCCAAGCAAGACCAAGACAAAGGAGAAGCGCTCGTGCTTCAAATGTGGTAAGATTGGTCATTTCATTGCTAACTGTCCCGATAATGAAAGTGACCAGGAAAAGGGGAACAAAAGGGAGAAGAAGAAGCATTACAAGAAGGCCAAGGGCGAGGCACATATCGGAAAGGAGTGGGATTCGGATTGCTCCTCCTCCGACTCCGAAAATGAAGGACTCGCCGCCACCGCCTTCAACAAGTCATCCCTCTTCCCCAACGAGCGTCACATATGCCTTATGGCAAGTGAGAAGAAGGTATGTAATCAAAGCAATGTCACTTATGATTCTTCTAGTGATGATGAGTCTAGTGATGAAGAAATAGATTACTCTAGTTTGTTCAAGGGATTGGATAGAACTAAAGTAGAAAAGATTAATGAATTGATTGATGCCTTGAATGAAAAGGATAGACTCTTAGAAAAACAAGAGGATATTTTATATGAAGAGCATGACAAATTTGTAGAGGCACAAAAATCTTATGCTTTAGAAGTTAAAAGAAATGGAGTGCTTTCTAGTGAATTATCTTCTTGTCATGAAACCATTGCTACTTTAAAAGGTGTTAATAATGATTTAAATGCTAAACTAGAAGTGGCTAGTAAATCTAACTCTTGTGTAGAACATGTTATGGTTTGCACTAGGTGTAAAGATTTTAATGTTGATGCTTGTAGTGAACACCTAGCTTCAATTTCTAAATTGAATGATGAAGTGGCTAGTCTTAATGCCCAACTTAAGACTAGCAAAAGCGAATTTGATAAATTAAAATTTGCAAGGGATGCTTATACGATTGGTAGACATCCCTCAATTAAGGATGGACTTGGCTTCAAGAGGGAAGCCAAGAACTTAACAAGCCATAAGGCTCCCATTCCCGCCAAGGAGAAAGGGAAGGCCCCTATGGCTGGTAGTGCTAAAAAGAACCATGCTTTTATGTATCATGATAGGAGACATACTAGAAATGCAAATAGAAGTTATAATGTTTTTGATTCATATGTTTATGATTCTCATGCCATGGTTGCTTCTAGTTCTTCCTATATGCATGGTAGAAATATGTCTAGGAGAAGTGCTATTCATCATGTGCCTAGAAAGAATATTATTCATGCTCCTAGGAAAGTAATGAATGAACCTTCTACAATTTATCGTACTTTAAATGCTTCCTTTGCTATTTGTAGAAAGGATAGGAAAATAGTTGCTAGAAAATTAGGGGCAAAATGCAAGGGAGACAAAACTTGCATTTGGGTCCCTAAAGATATTTGCACTAACCTTGTAGGACCCAACATGAGTTGGGTACCTAAGACCCAAGCCTAAATTTGCCTTGCAGGTTTATGCATCCGGGGGTTCAAGCTGGATTATTGACAGCGGATGCACAAACCATATGACGGGGGAGAAGAAGATGTTCACCTCCTACGTCAAGAATAAGGATTCCCAAGATTCAATAATATTCGGTGATGGGAATCAAGGCAAGGTAAAAGGGTTAGGTAAAATTGCAATCTCAAATGAGCACTCTATCTCTAATGTGTTTTTAGTAGAGTCTCTTGGATATAATTTGCTATCTGTTAGTCAATTATGCAATATGGGATATAACTGTTTGTTTACAAATGTAGATGTGTCTGTCTTTAGAAGATGTGATGGTTCACTAGCTTTTAAGGGTATTCTAGACGGCAAGCTTTACTTAGTTGATTTTGCAAAAGAAGAGGCCGGTCTAGATGCATGCTTAATGGCTAAGACTTGCATGGGCTGGCTATGGCATCGCCGCTTAGCGCATGTGGGGATGAAGAACCTCCACAAGCTTCTAAAGGGAGAACACATGATAGGTCTAACCAATGTTCATTTCGAAAAAGATAGACCTTGTGCAGCTTGTCAAGCAGGGAAACAGGTGGGAGGCTCTCATCACACCAAAAATGTGATGACAACATCAAGACCCCTGGAGCTGCTACATATGGACCTCTTCGGACCTGTCGCCTATCTGAGCATAGGAGGAAGTAAGTATGGTCTAGTTATCGTTGATGACTTTTCCCGCTTCACTTGGGTGTTCTTTTTGCAGGATAAGTCTGAAACCCAAGGGACCCTCAAGCGCTTCCTCAGGAGAGCTCAAAATGAGTTTGAGCTCAAGGTGAAGAAGATAAGGAGCGACAATTGGTCCGAGTTCAAGAACCTTCAAGTGGAGGAGTTCCTTGAGGAGGAAGGGATCAAGCACGAGTTCTCCGCTCCCTACACACCACAGCAAAATGGTGTGGTAGAGAGGAAGAACAGGACGCTAATCGATATGGCGAGGACGATGCTTGGAGAATTCAAGACCCCCGAGTGTTTCTGGTCGGAAGCCGTGAACACGGCTTGCCACGCCATCAACAGGGTCTACCTTCATCGCCTTCTCAAGAAGACTTCGTATGAGCTACTAACCGGTAACAAACCCAATGTATCTTACTTTCATGTATTTGGGAGCAGGTGCTACATTCTAGTGAAGAAGGGTAGAAATTCTAAATTTGCTCCCAAAGCTGTAGAAGGATTTTTGTTAGGCTATGACTCTAATACAAAGGCGTATAGAGTCTTCAACAAATCATCGGGTTTGGTTGAAGTCTCTAGCGACGTTGTATTTGATGAGACTAATGGCTCTCCAAGAGAGCAAGTTGTTGATTGTGATGATGTAGATGAAGAAGATGTTCCAACGGCCGCTATACGAACCATGGCGATTGGAGAAGTGCGGCCACAGGAACAAGATGAACGAGATCAACCTTCTTCCTCAACAATGGTGCATCCCCCAACTCAAAGCGATGAACAGGTTCATCAAAAGGAGGCATGTGATCAAGAGGGAGCACAAGATGATCACGTGATGGAGGAAGAAGCGCAACCGGCACCTCCAACCCAAGTTCGAGTGATGATTCAAAGGGATCATCCCGTCGACCAAATTCTGGGTGATATTAGCAAGGGAGTAACTACTCGATCTCGATTAGTTAATTTTTGTGAGCATTACTCCTTTGTCTCTTCTATTGAGCCTTTCAGGGTAGAAGAGGCCTTGCTAGATCCGGACTGGGTGTTGGCCATGCAGGAGGAACTCAACAACTTCAAGCGCAATGAAGTTTGGACACTGGTGCCTCGTCCCAAGCAAAATGTTGTGGGAACCAAGTGGGTGTTCCGCAACAAACAAGACGAGCACGGAGTGGTGACAAGGAATAAGGCTCGACTTGTGGCAAAAGGTTATGCCCAAGTCGCAGGTTTGGACTTTGAGGAGACGTTTGCTCCTGTGGCTAGGCTAGAATCAATTCGTATCTTGCTAGCATATGCCGCTCACCATTCTTTCAGGTTGTTCCAAATGGATGTGAAGAGCGCTTTCCTCAACGGGCCAATCAAGGAGGAGGTGTACGTGGAGCAACCCCCTGGCTTCAAGGATGAACGGTACCCCGACCACATGTGTAAGCTCTCTAAGGCGCTCTATGGACTTAAGCAAGCCCCAAGAGCATGGTATGAATGCCTTAGAGACTTTCTAATTGTTAATGCTTTCAAGGTTGGGAAAGCCGATCCAACTCTTTTTACTAAGACCTGTGATGGTGATTTGTTTGTGTGCCAAATTTATGTCGATGACATAATATTTGGTTCTGCTAACCAAAAGTCTTGTGAAGAGTTTAGCAGGGTGATGACGCAGAAATTCGAGATGTCGATGATGGGCGTGTTGAACTACTTCCTTGGGTTCCAAGTGAAGCAACTCAAAGACGGCACCTTCATCTCCCAAACGAAGTACACGCAAGATCTGCTAAAGCGGTTTGGGATGAAGGACGCCAAGCCCGCAAAGACTCCGATGGGGACCGACGGACACACCGACCTCAACAAAGGAGGTAAGTCCGTTGATCAAAAAGCATACCGGTCAATAATAGGGTCTTTACTTTATTTATGTGCTAGTAGACCGGATATTATGCTTAGCGTATGCATGTGTGCTAGATTTCAATCCGATCCTAAGGAGTGTCACTTAGTGGCGGTGAAGCGAATTCTTAGATATTTGGTTGCTACGCCCTGCTTCGGGCTCTGGTATCCAAAGGGGTCTACCTTTGACTTGGTTGGATACTCAGATTCCGACTATGCTGGATGTAAGGTCGATAGGAAGAGTACATCAGGGACGTGCCAATTCTTAGGAAGGTCCCTGGTGTCGTGGAACTCTAAGAAACAAACCTCCGTTGCCCTATCCACCGCTGAGGCCGAGTATGTTGCCGCAGGACAGTGTTGCGCGCAGCTACTTTGAATGAGGCAAACCCTTCGGGACTTTGGCTACAATCTGAGCAAAGTCCCACTCCTATGTGACAATGAGAGTGCTATCCGCATGGCGGAAAATCCTATTGAACACAGCCGCACAAAGCACATTGACATCCGGCATCACTTTTTGAGAGACCACCAGCAAAAGGGAGATATCGAAGTGTTTCATGTTAGCACCGAGAACCAGCTAGCCGATATCTTCACTAAGCCTCTAGATGAGAAGACCTTTTGCAGGTTGCCTAGTGAGCTAAATGTCTTAGATTCGCGGAACCTGGATTGATTTATAGCATACATGTGTTTATGCCTTTAATCATGTTCATTCTGCATTGTGTTGCTTATTATGGTGCTCAAGTGGTACAAGCACTCCCCGGACCTCACAAGTCCTTGTGCTAGTACTGCACATATTTAGGGGGAGATGTGTTACAACTTGACCCTTTGAGACTAACCGTTTGTTTGAGTTTGATTGTTTTAGTCTCAAAGAAGGTTTGAAAGGGAAAAGTGGACTTGGACCGTGAAAGACTTCCACTGCACTCCGATGAGAGGGTAACTTATTCCAAGTTCATCTTTAAACTCTTATTGCCTATTTGCTCTTAATTGAAGATTTTGGTGAGGCAATGGGGTTAAAGGGCCAAGATTGATCCCGTTTTGGTGCTTGATGCCAAAGGGGGAGAAAATAAAGGCCAAAGCAATAAATGGATCAGCTACCACTTGAGAAACTTTGAAAACAGTAGGATAAAGCTTTTGGTTTGTCAAAACTCTTGCATTGTCTCTTTTGTCAAAAGTTGGTCTCTTGTGGGGAGAAGTGTTGATTATGGGAAAAAGGGGGAGTTTTTGGAATCTTGAATCAATTTTCTTTGGAAAACCTCTCTTTATGTCTCTACAAGTGGATTTGACTTAGAGATAGGATTTTGAGTTTGATTTGCAAAAACAAACCAAGTGGTGGCAAAGGATGATCCATATATGCCAAATTGAATCAAAATAAACTTGAGTTTTTATTTGAAGTGATATTGCACTTGTTCTAGTTGCTTTATGTTGTGTTGGCATAAATCACCAAAAAGGGGGAGATTGAAAGGGAAATGTGCCCTTGGGTCATTTCTAAGTATTTTGGTGATTGAGTGCCAACACAAGTGCTTAAATGTGAATCTATGCCGATGGATGAACAAAGTGCAAATCAAGAGCAAAGGTATGTTTCTAAGTCTTAGTACATTGGTTTTGTGTACTAATATACTTGTCTAAGTATCAGAAACAGAAAGAAGAAGAAAAGAGAAGAGTTGGCTGTGTACAGCCAAGAGGCTGTTTCGGTCTGGGGCACCGGACTGTCCGGTGGTGCACCGGACAGTGTCCGGTGGTGCACCGGACAGTGTCCGGTGGTGCACCGGACAGTGTCTGGTGCGCCAGGCTGGCTCGAGCGAAGTGGCCGCTCTCGGGAATTCGCCGACGACGTACGACTAAAATTCACCGGACTGTCCGGTGTGCACCGGACTGTCCGGTGAGCCAACGGTCGGCCGGGCCAACGGTCGGCCGCGGAATCTGCGCGCGACATGTGGCCAAGCCAACGGCCAGAAGGGGGCACCGGACTGTCCGGTGTGCACCGGACATGTCCGGCGCGCCAACGGCTCCCAGATCTGCAACGGTCGGCTATGCCATTTTAGGAAGGAGATCGGGCACCGGACAGTGTCCGGTGTGCACCGGACTGTCCGGTGCGCCCGATGACAGAAGGCAAGATCAGCCTTCCAGAATTGCTCTCAACGGCTCCTAGCTGCCTTGGGGCTATAAAAGGGACCCCTAGGCGCATTGAGGAGAACACCAAGCAACCTTAGAGCATTCTTGATCATCCACACTCAGTCTTTGCGCATTCGTTTGTCATTCTCAGTGATTCGAGCTCCGTTCTAGTGAGAACTTTGAGATAGACTTTTGAGCTCGATTCGTGGCCGTGTGTGTGCGCATTTTGCTGTGGATTTGTGTGTGTTGCTTCCCTTCCTTACTCCGTGATTCTTTGTGAACATCAAAAGTGTAAGGGCGAGAGGCTCCAAGTTGTGGAGATTCCTCGCGAACGGGATAAGAAAAGAAAAGCATAACTCTGTGGTATTCAAGTTGATCATTGGATCACTTGAGAGGAGTTGAGTGCAACTCTCATCCATTGGGACGCCACAACGTGGAGTAGGCAAGTTTTGTACTTGGCCGAACCACGAGATAAATCACTGTGTCTTCTCTGTGTTGAATTCTTTGTGATTATCGTATTGTGCAAGACCTTCTCTCTAGCCACTTAGCGATTATTGTGCTAACACTTAACAAGTTTTTGTGGCTATAAGTTTAAGTTTCACAGGATCACCTATTCACCCCCCCCCTCTAGGTGCTCTCAGTTGTACGCAGTGATCCTAACAAGACGGAAGCTGCGACACTACTTCGAGTCTCATCCGGTAACTGTGGTGTCATCCTTCCCCCTGGGAGAGATCATCCAGTGCCGAGAGGCCTCGGGTAGGATTGCAAAGTGGGCGGTGGAGATCATGGGCGAGGCAATCTCGTTCGCTCCCTGGAAAGCCATTAAGTCCCAGGTCTTGGCGGACTTCGTGGCTGAATGGGTCGACACCCAGCTACCGACGGCTCCGATCCAACCGGAGCTCTGGACCATGTTCTTCGACGGGTCGCTGATGAAGACAGGGGTCGGCGCAGGCCTACTCTTTGTCTCACCCCTCGGAAAGCATCTACGCTACGTGCTACGCCTCCACTTCCCGACGTCCAATAATGTGGCCGAATATGAGGCTCTGGTCAACGGGTTGCGGATCGCCATCGAGCTAGGAGTCTGACGCCTCGACGCTCGTGGTGACTCGCAGCTCGTCATCGACCAAGTCATGAAGAACTCCCACTGCCGCGACCCGAAGATGGAGGCCTACTGCGATGAGGTTCGGCGTCTGGAAGACAAGTTCTACGGGCTCGAGCTTAACCACATCGCTCGGCGCTACAACGAGACTGCGGACGAGCTGACTAAAATAGCCTCGGGGCGAACGACGGTTCCCCCGGACGTCTTCTCCCGGGATCTGCATCAACCCTCCGTCAAGATCGACGACACGCCCGAGCCTGAGGCGACCTCGGCCCAGTCCGAGGTACCCTCGGCCCAGCCCGAGGTACCCTCGGCACGGCCCGAGGCAACCTCAGCTCAACCCGAGGCGACCTCGGTTCAGCCCGAGGTACCCTCGGCCCCCGAGGGTGAGGCACTGCGCATCGAGGAGGAGCGAAGCGGGGCCACGCCTGATCGGAACTGGCAGACCCCGTACCTGCAATATCTCGACCAAGGAGAGCTACCCGTCGACCGAGCCGAGGCTCGGCGGGTGGCGCGGCGCGCCAAGTCGTTCGTCTTACTGGGAGATGAGAAGGAGCTCTACCACCGCAGCCCCTCAGGCATCCTCCAGCGATGCATCTCCATCGCCGAAGGTCAGGAACTCCTGCGAGAGATACACTCGGGGGCTTGCGGCTATCACGCAGCGCCTCGAGCCCTTGTCGGGAATGCCTTCCGACAAGGCTTCTACTGGCCGACGGCGGTGGCCGACGCCACAAGAATTGTCTGCACCTGCGAAGGGTGTCAATTCTATGCGAAGCAGACCCACCTGCCCGCTCAGGCTCTGCAGACAATACCCATCACCTGGCCCTTTGCTGTGTGGGGTCTGGACCTCGTCGGCCCCTTACAGAAGGCACCCGGGGGCTACACGCACCTGCTGGTCGCCATCGACAAATTCTCCAAGTGGATCGAGGTCCGACCTCTGAACAGCATCAGGTCCGAGCAGGCGGTGGCGTTCTTCACCAACATCATCCATCGCTTCGGGGTCCCGAACTCCATCATCACCGACAATGGCACCCAGTTCACCGGCAGAAAGTTCTTGGACTTCTGCGAGGATCACCACATCCGAGTGGACTGGGCCGCCGTGGCTCATCCCATGTCAAATGGACAAGTAGAGCGTGCCAACGGCATGATCCTACAAGGGATCAAGCCCCGGATCTACAACGACCTCAACAAGTTCGACAAGCGATGGATGAAGGAACTCCCCTCGGTGGTCTGGAGCCTGAGGACGATGCCGAACCGAGCCACGGGTTTCATGCCGTTCTTCCTAGTCTACGGGCCCGAGGCTGTCTTGCCCACAGACCTGGAATACGGCTCCCCGAGGACGAGGGCCTACACCGACCGAAGCAACCAAGCCAGCCGAGAAGACTCGCTGGACCAGCTGGAAGAGGCTCGGGACAAGGCCTTACTACACTCGGCATGGTACCAGCAGTCCCTGCGACGCTACCACGTCCGAGGGGTCCGGTCCCGAGACCTCCAGATGGGCGACCTGGTGCTTCGGCTGCGACAAGACGCCCGAGGGAGGCACAAGCTCACGCCCCCCGGGAGGGGCCATTCGTCATCGCCAAAGTTCTGAAGCCCGGAACGTACAAGCTGGCCAACAGTCAAGGCGAAGTCTACGACAATGCTTGGAACATCCAACAGCTACGTCGCTTCTACCCTTAAAATGTTTTCAAGTTGTTCATATACCTCGCACCCACGCAAAGTTTAGTCATCAAGGAAGGGTCGGCCTCGCCTCGGCAAAGCCCGACCCTCCCTCGGGGGCTAAAAGGGGGGGAACCCCCTCTGCATTGAAATTTTCCTCGAAAAAAGATCTCTTCTGCCAGAATGTCTTTCGTGCTTTTTGACTACTTCGAAAAGTGGATCCTGAAAACGACGGAGTACACGTAAGCAGCCAAGGCTGACCGAGCCGAGGGACTCCTACGCCTCCGGGATACGGATACCTCACTCATCACCTTCTGCGATAAGTAACTCACGTTCGGATAAGTGGTTCCGCGGACCGAACAAGTCTTCACGTTCGGAAGTTCTTCTGCCGAAGTGATCCTTCGAGCCTTCTCGACTGAGTCGGTGACAGAGCCTCATGGACGGGTAAAAGTGCGCGTAAGCGACAAGGCCGACCGAGCCGAGGGACTCCTACGCCTCCAGGATACGGATACCTCACTCATCACCTTCCGCGAGAAGCAACTCTCGCTCGCACAAACATCCCTGTTGCCGACAAAAAAAGTCCAGATACTCGAAACAAGAAGAAAGGAGACACAGCTTTACAACACAGCGAGGGTGTGTGTTCTGGCCTCGGCGGCCGCAGGAGACACACGCTACAAGACGACCTGATCCTGCAGGCTCGGGTCTTGACGCTGGAAGGGGGCAGCAGCACCCTCGGCATCGACGACACCTCCGGCGAGGTTCGACCTAGCCTCGGACGGCGACGCGGTCCAAGGATCTCCGCTCTAAAGGACGACGTCATCGCCACACCCGGGCAATCGCTGCCAGGGTCTTCTCCGGAAATCTGGCCCGAGCAGGCGGCTCAGCCGGTCACTCTGGGGCCTCGGCCAACCATCTTCCAAGGGCGCCAGCCCGACCCGAGGCCTCGGCTGGTCAACTCCGGCGTCGGTCCCGCTAACGGACGACCCGGCTGGGCTCCGGCCAACCAGGTTTCATTTTCGAGCCAACTCCGCCCCTGTTCATGCTAATATCGCTACCCCTGGCCTCGGCTCATCGAAGAGCGGCCCAGGGGGTCCCTTTAACTAAGCTAGAGAAGCCTCAGACAACAAGGCCGACCGAGCCGAGGGACTCCTACGCCTCCGGGATACGGATACCTCACTCGTCACCTTGACACGGGGCGACTCCCGCTTGGTGAAGCGGTTCAGACAACCAACAGGCGAGTCCTAGTGCTCGAAAATGAGGAAAAAACATGTCTCCATTA
Organism: Zea mays; assembly: GCF_902167145.1. Taxonomy (NCBI): domain Eukaryota; kingdom Viridiplantae; phylum Streptophyta; class Magnoliopsida; order Poales; family Poaceae; genus Zea; species Zea mays. The sequence goes on from NC_050104.1 coordinate 135,854,597, forward strand.
CATACATGTTCAGGCCTCGACAGCCACAATGAACAAAAAACACTGGCATTCAAAGTGCCATTACAAACGAAACTCCGGTTCCCCCTCCGCAGGGACGAACAACCCCACTCGATGGGGGAGGGCCTGCGGAGCAACAGAAGACCGACGAACGGCGCGCCGTCGCCCGCTCCAGCAGCAGCGATGACGACGACTTCTGCTCCAGGGGGCCGAACAGCGGCAGCACTGACCTCAGGGCGGATGCTGCTGCCAAGAGGCCCCCCCCATGCCCAAACTCGTGAGGCAAGGACGGGCAGAAGGCCGTAGAGTTGGAGGTCGGTCTGTGGCCGACCCTGGCTATCTCATCGGCGGAAGAACCTCTTCCAGCTGCCGTGGCAGATGCCGGCGCCGCGAGCGGCTCCGAAGCCACTCGCGTCCGAGAGCCAGGCACGGTGCAGCTGCCGGCGCCACGGACGACGACCGCCCTTCCCTCCGATCACTGAGTGAAGGAGCGGGCCACCGCCCACGCAGGGGCCGACCCCAACTCGACACACTCCCCTCCCCAGCCCTGGTGATGAAAATCCTTGAGGCTGAGGGAGGGGCAGAGGCCGCAACCCGGCTCGCTTTCCCCCACCATCAAGCTGGAGGTCACCATCTTGGGTGACCGCCGGCGGAGGGGTGCAGCCGGGCTGCATGATGAAAATCCTTGAAGCCGAATGATGGCTGAAAGGTACCAACTCCCGCGGAGTTGCGTTCCCCCAACGACGAGGCAGAAAGACGGCGGATCTCCCCCATCCGGGGGCTTGGGAGGTGGAAAGACATGATGCATAAGGGAGCGCGAAGACATGGTCGCCTTCCAAGGGGGTCACCCTCCTTTTAAGGGCGGTTCTCCCTACTCGCGTCCCCAGCCGTCACGGGCTGAGTCTTCTCCAACACACTCCAAGGTCCTCCCCTACGGCGCGGGGGCTGGGTCCCACACGTCATGCAAGCCGACTCAGGGCAGAAGAAGCCAAACCGCCGCGCGCGGTGCATACAACCGCCCAGCGGTTACAAGCGACCCTCCACTTTTGCCCAGACCAGCAGGCGAAAGGGTGGGCGGCCATGCAGGCGGCATGCAACCGCGCCAAGTGGGCGCGCTTCTCCGACTCCCAACACGCCCAGCTTGGAGGCCCAGGCCCACGCGTCATGCAACCGGCGCGCCGACTGCTTCGTGCATGCAACTGCACCGCCACTTGCGCCACCACCGCGCCTCCTCGACTACGGAACCAATACCGCGACTCGAGGCGACCCAGCGCACGACTCAGCAGCGCCAGCCTGGCGCGGCGGTCAGTGCGGCCAAAAACGGGCCGGCAGTAATGACGGTGGCAGGCGGGCAGGAGCAGCAGTCACGTCGTCAGCCAAGCTTACGTCCCATCCGGGGGCAGCGAGAGCACCCTCTCCCACGGCGTGAAGACAACGCGCCCGTGTTCCATTCCTCGAGCGACTCGCGCACGCGCAACGACCGCCCCGCCAACCACTCGCCCCGTCGCATTAACTCCGCGGCGGGACAGGCGGTGCCTCTGGCAGGAAAAGCGGGCGACGCTTCGCCTTCGCCATAATGACCGCGCCAGTAAAGTTACGCCGCGTCGTTCGATTTCGTATCCTTTTCCTTTTTTCCTCTTTCTCTCTCTCTTGCAACAGGGACCGGGAAAGGGGGATACCCCGAAAAGGGTCCTTCCCCGTGAAGGAACCAGGCTCCGAGCCTCCCTACTGATCAGAGGTTCGAAGGCTGGCCCCCCGAAGGGTTCGACAGCCGCCTCAAATCGCGTGGGCCCTACACCCACTACTGGTCAGAGGTTCGAAGGCCGGCCCCCCGAAGGGATCCACGGCCGCCTCAGGCTACTCGGGCTCCGTGCCCATTACTGATCAGGGGTTCGAAGGCTGGCCCCCGAAGGGTTCACAGCCGCCTCAGACGCCGAGCGAGGGATGACCATGGGTACGTTCGATACATAACCAAGGCTCGGGCTGCGCTCCCGAGGTACCCTAGGACATTTCCGAGACCAGCGGGAGCGATCTTGTAACGGAATCCCATCAGAGGGAGGCATCGAGCCCTCGGACCCCGTCGCCAGGGGACCGGGTCTGGCAGATCACCCGCAGGTAGTTTTGGGCGTGCCTCTGGGCCCCTAGCCGACCCCTAACGAACGGGGCACGGATGTCCACTCGGATTACCCGCTTGCAGCTCACCGGAGACACCATGTTCGGCGCCAATCGAGGGCAACATGGCGCTTTTCCCCCCTCCTCCTTGCGGAAAGGCGACGCAGGGGCGTATGTAAAAAAGCCGAGTCTGCCCCTGATCGCCCTCTCGCCCTGTGCAGAGGCTCGGGGGCTGCTCTCGCAAACCCGGCTCCGGCCGAACCGTTGACAGCGTCAACATACCAGCCCGAGAACTTGGGACCCGACCGTACACCCGGGCTACGGCCAGCTCGCATGAGGGAACAACCAGACCAGCCGAAGCATTACGCGAGGCATTAAGACCTCGGAGGAGTGAAACCACTCCTCCGAGGCCTCGGGGGCTACACCCGGCGGGTGCTCTCGCGCGCACCCACCGGAACAAAAGCGCAACCGAGAAAGGCTGGTCCCCTTGCAAAAAAAGTGCGACGAAAGCCTCCAAGCGAGTGCTAACACTCCCTTCGAGGCTCGGGGGCTACTGTCGGGGACCATAATTAGGGGTACCCTCAAGACTCCTAATTCTCAGCTGGTAACCCCCATCAGCATAAAGCTGCAAAGGCCTGATGGGTGCGACTAAGTCAGGGATCAGTCCATTCAGCGACTCGATCACGCCTCGCCTGAGCCTCGCCTCGGACAAGGGCAGCCGACCCGGAGGATTTCCGTCTCGCCCGAGGCCCCCCTCCAACGGCGAACATATTTCCGGCTCGCCCGAGGCCCTGCCTTCGCTAAGAAGCAACCCTAACTAAATCGCCGCACCGACCGACCAAGTCGCAGGAACATTTAATGCAAAGGTGGCCTGACACCTTTATCCTGACGCGCGCCCCCCGGCAGAGCCGAAGTGACCGCCGTCACTTCGCCGCTCCACTGACCGGCCTGACAGAAGGACAGCGCCGCCTGCGCCACTCTGACTGCGGTGCCATTTGACAGAGTGAGGCTGACAGGCAGTCAGGCCCCGCCGGAGGCACTGTAGGAAACTCCGCTCCGCCCGACCTAGGGCTCGGACTCGGGCTAAGTCCCGGAAGACGGCGAACTCCGCTCCGCCCGACCCAGGGCTCGGAATCGGGTTAAGTCCCGGAAGACGACGAACTCCGCTCCGCCCGACCTAGGGCTCGGACTCGGGCTAAGCCCCGGAAGACGGCGAACTCCGCTCCGCCCGACCCACAGCTCGGACTCGGGCTAAGTCCCAGAAGACGGCGAACTCCGCTCCGCCCGACCCAGGGCTCGGACTCAGGCTAAGTCCCGGAAGACGGCGAACTCCGCTCCGCCCGACCCAGGGCTCGGACTCGGGCTAAGTCCCGGAAGACGACGAACTCCGCTTCGCCCGACCCCAGGGCTCGGACTCCGCCCTGGCCTCAGCCGACGACCTCCGCCTCGCCCGACCCAGGGGCTCGGACTCGGCCTCGGCCATGGAAGACAGACTCGACCTCGGCTTCGGAGGAGCCTCTACATCGCCCAACCTAGGGCGCAGGCCAGCCACGTCAACAGGAGGCACCATCATCACCCTACCCCGAGCTGACTCAGGCCACGGGGAACCAGACCGGCGTCCCATCTGGCTAGCTCCGCCAGATAGGCAATGATGGCGCCCCGCACGCTCTGTGACGACGGCGGCTCTCAGCCCCCCTTACGGAAGCAAGAAGACGTCAGCAAGGACCCAACCGCTCCGACAGCTGTCCCTCCGCCAGGCTCCATCGCTCCTCCGACGACCACGACATCACACCAGCTGGGTGCCAAAATCTCTCCGGCCGCCACGACGGCATGTACTTAGGGCGCTAGCTCTCCCCCGCTAGACACGTAGCACTCTGCTACACCCCCCATTGTACACCTGGATCCTCTCCTTACGCCTATAAAAGGAAGGACCAGGGCCCTCTTAGAGAGGGTTGGCCGCGCGGGGACGAGGACGAGACAGGCGCTTGCTTGGGGCCGCTCGCTCCCTCTCCCGCGTGGACGCTTGTAACCCCCTACTGCAAGCGCACCCGACCTGGGCGCGGGACGAACACGAAGGCCGCGGGATTCCCACCTCTCTCACGCCGGTCTCCGGCCGCCTCGCTCTCCCCCCTTCGCGCTCGCCCTCGCGCTCGACCCATCTGGGCTGGGGCACGCGGCGACACTCACTCGTCGGCCCAGGGACCCCCCGATCTCGAAACGCCGACATATATATACGATTTTTTTCTGTAAAATAATATATATATATATATAATCGTACCAGGCCGGGTCAGCACTACGAGCCGAAGCTACGGCCAAGCACGGCACGGTGCTCGTGTCAGGCTAGCCCAGGCACTGTTAAATGTGTCGTGCTCCGGACCAGCTCCCTAGACACGGCCCATTTGGTCATCTATACCTCCGCGCATGGGCGGATCCAAAGCCGGGGCAGGGTGGGCTGTTGCCCGGGCTTGGTCTCCAGCATGCCTATTATATATGTATTTTATCTTTTTGTCACGCTCTATTTAGTTCTACGCCTGAACCCTAGCATAGCGCTAGACAGTTACACACGCCGCCATATCTGCTCGTCCACAAAAAATGCAACCTTTGTCATCCTCTAGACCTGGTGGCCTAGAGCAGTAGCAGGTGCGTGGAGCACGGGAGCCTGTGGTCTTGCTTGCGGCGGCGAGTGAATAGATTAGTGCATCCCGTAAGAGGAGATATGCATTAATAGAAGCCCATCATCAAAGTGTCTTGGAAAAGCTTGAGAGTGGTGAGATGTTTTGTGGATCATGACAACACCAAGAAACCAATGTTACTAGGTCTGGTGATACTAGATGGGGCTCACATCATAAAACTTTGATTCATTTAGATCAAATGTGGAACTCAGTGATAGAAGTGCTTGAAATGGTAGAGACAGATGGACGTGCACCATCTTAGGCATGAAGTCTGATTGAGAAAATGGAGTCATTTAAATTTTCTTTCATTTTAAAGCTCATGTTGCGATTGCTCAATATTACAAATGAACTTTCACATATCTTACAACGAAAATATATTAATATTGTTCATGTTATGGAGTTAGTTTCTGATGTCAAAGATCAATTGAATACCATGAGAGAGAGTGGATGGGATAACTTATTTGATGAGGTACAGCAATTATGTCAAACCTTTAATTACTCTACCTATTTATTTACATTTGTATATGCTAAGCTGCATTTCTCTACTCCTAATAAAGACCTAACTTATTTTGACTGTCGATAACAATATTAGTTTGTCGTTTTGTATCTATATTTTATATTAAATTTTTACTTCTGTGACAACGCACAGACACAAACATAGTAGTTTAGAAAAGTTAAAAGTGACTTAGGCCCCATTTGGGAGGGCTTCATTTCAAGAATTGCAGCTTTAGTTTCCAGCTTCACCATGAAGCAACTTCAACAGACTGATTATGTGGGGTTTAAGAGTGTTTGTGAAAGGGAATTAGGCTTACACCTATTTCCTAATTGATTTTGGTGGTTGAATTGCCCAACACAAATAAATTGAACTAACTAGTTTGCTCTAGTGTATAAGTTATACAGGTGCCAAAGGTTCACACTTAGCCAATAGAAAGACCAAGAATTGGGTTTAACAAAAAGAGCAAGGGATAACCGAAGGCAGCCCTGGTCTGGCGCACTGGACTGTCCGGTGTGCCACCGGACAGTGTCCGGTGCACTAGGGGACTTCACGCTGAACTCCTCACCTTCGGGAAAATCTAGAGGCGCTCCGCTATAATTCACCGGACTGTCTGGTGTACACCGGACAGTGTCCGGTGTCCCAGGGGAGAGCAACTCTGGAACTCGCCAGCTTCGGGAATTTGCTCCGCTATAATTCACCGGACGTGTCCGGTGTACACCGGACTGTCCGGTGAGCCAGCGAAGCAATGGCTACTTCGCGCCAACGGTCACCTGCAGAAGCATTAAATGCGCGCCAGAGCGCGCAGAAGTCAGGCACGCGCGAAGAGGCACACCGGACACTCTACAGTACATGTCCGGTGTGCCACCGGACATCCAGGCGGGCCCAGCAGTCAGAGCTCCAACGGTCAGAACCCAACGGCCTGGTGACGTGGCTGGCGCACCGGACACTGTCCGGTGTGCACCGGACTGTTCGGTGCACCATACGACAGCAGCCTCCACCAAACGGCTAGTTTGGTGGTTGGGGTTATAAATACCCCCAACCACCCCACATTCAAGTCATCCAAGTTGTCAACCTTCCAACCACTTGCAAGAGCTAGGCATTCAATACAAGACACACCCAAGTGATCAAATCCTCTCCCAATTCCACAAAAGCTTTAGTGACTAGTGAGAGTGATTTGTTGTGTTCTTTTGAGCTCTTGCGCTTGGATAGCTTTCTGCTTTCTCATTCTTTCTTGTGATCAATACTCAATTGTAACCAAGGCAAGAGACACCAATTGTGTGGTGGTCCTTGCGGGAAAGTTTTGTTTCCGGTTGATTTGAGAAGAGAAGGCTCACTCGGTCCGAGGGACCGTTTGAGAGAGGGAAGGGGTTGAAAAAGACCCGGCCTTTGTGGCCTCCTCAACGGGGAGTAGGTTTGCGAGAACCGAACCTCGGTAAAACAAATCCTTGTGTCTCACTTCCTTATACGCTTGCGATTTGTTTTTACGCCCTCTCTTGGACTCGATTATTTTTCTAACGCTAACCCGGCTTGTAGTTGTGATTAACTTTGTAAATTTCAGTTTCGCCCTATTCACCCCCCCTCTAGGCGACTTTCAATTGGTATCAGAGCCCGGTGCTTCATTAGAGCCTAACCGCTCGAAATGATGTCGGGAGAACATGCCAAGAAAGAGATGGAGACCGGCGAAAAGCCCACTACAAGCCACGGGAAGGCTTCATCGGAAGAGTCCCGCAAGAAGGGAAAGGGGAAGGAGAAGAAAGCTTCTTCCCACAAGTCGCATCGGAGCGGCGACAAGATAAAGAAGATGAGGAAGGTAGTCTACTATGAGACCGACACTTCATCACCTTCCACCTCCGGCTCCGACGCGCCCTCCGTAACTTCTAAGCGCCATGAGCGCAAGAAGTTTAGTAAGATCCCCTTACACTACCCTCGCACTTCTAGACATACTCCATTACTTTCCGTTCCATTAGGCAAACCGCCAACCTTTGACGGTGAAGATTATGCTAGGTGGAGTGATTTAATGAAATTCCATCTAACCTCATGTGGGGGATAGATATCCCCTGGGTCCACTAAAGAAGTAAAAGGCCTCGCGAAAAGCCCAAGGGCCCAATAATTCGTGGGGTCATTCTTTCGTGGGCCTGGGGAAAAATCACCAATAAAGAGGACGCGAGACTGATTAGTGCAAACATAGGCGGCCCACAACGTCGAACGAATAAACCACAAACAGAGACCCGACTTTCCCGCGCTGAAGCCCCCATGCAACGGAGCCATGCGAGGATAAGTCGGCGGAGGTTACGCAGGGATAAGCTCAAGAAGTTCACTATCTTTCAGCTACTTGTTGCTATCATATCATATGTAATGCTCCACGGCCGAATATATAAGGCCTAGGGGGCACCCCTTCAGATCGATCGACCCTATTCTACTTAGCCACCCACAAACATTCTCTGTGCCTTCTATCCAGAGAACCCTCTTGTAACCACGCTCATATACTCACCAGGACGTAGGGTGTTACACACTTCTAAGCGGCCCGAACCTGCAAACCTTGTCCATTGTCCCTCGTGCGATCGGCACGAACCATTTTGCTACAGTCGTCGACACCGTCCTACTCCTAAAAGCACCTTGAGGGGCAACCCCGGGTGTGCGGTCGGACCCAAAACACCGACAGCTGGCGCGCCAGGTAGGGGGTGTGTCGACGATCCAAGCTAGCTCAATGGCCGTCACCTTCCACAGCAAGATTACCATGCGCCCCGGATCCACATTCTGCTTCGGAACAATCTCATCCGTGGCGGACGAAGAAGGAATTCTACACCGCCTCGCGGATCTACCGGAACAGAAGTCTCCTCCAACAAACTCCGAGGATGCTGGAAAAGCACTACCTCCGGCTCTTCGGAACAAGATCGCCTCCGGGGAGGCTGGAGCTAGAAGCTCGCTGACCCGGAAGACTCCGCTGTCTACTTCCCCAACGAAAGAATGGACACAAGTCATGAGGAAGAAGGAGATCAGAGGGAGGCCAGTCATTCTTCCCGTTCCTCCGACCTCAAAGGAGAACGGAAAGAAATCCGCCGCGGCAACAATGCCGTTCTACCCCGACATCCTCTTCATTGGGAGGGCAGAATCGCTCGCCGTCTCCGACGATGAACCGACTGCACCCGGAGAAGAACCGCCTCAGCGAGAGTCCCGCCGACGAAGGAACCGACGCAGGAACATCCGACGACATCACGCAGCTGGAGAACGGGATCCGGAGCAACCCGTCTCGCGAGACGAGGTCTCAGAGATGGGAGAAACTCCGGAAGAACGCGTCTTCAGGGAACGAAGGAACTCCCGACGACGAGATCGCCGTCGGACTCAGGAGCAAGCCGAGCAAGATGCAAGGCAACGACGCGAGAATCCGCTCTTCGGGCGCAACCTGAACCCCGACTTCGCCCGAGCTATGAATACGCCGAGCGAAGTCGGAGGCGTTCTGGCCCGGATAGCCGACGGACTTCCTCGGACCCCCGACGCCGAGGGATACCGGCGCCTGTTCACTCAGGCAGCCAATCATCTTCTACCGCTCGCCCATCCGCCGAACGATCTGCGACACGCCATCAACAGTCGCCGAGACGCGCGAAGCTCTATCAATGCTTCGCGCGAACGGCGGCACGAGAACGAAATTCGCCGTCGGGAGGAGTATGACCGAGATCATGGCTTCCCGACTCAAAGCCAGGCCACCCGAACTGAGTCAGCAACGGCTTCAACCGGTGGAACCTCCCGGGAACGGTCGAGGAACCACCACCGCCACTCCCCTCCCCGGGACAGGCGCCATCCTCGACGACAGGAGGACACGTGCGGAGTATCTGCTCTTACTCCGCGCCTTAGGGCCATCCAATGGCCTCCAAACTTCAAGGTATCCAACGTCGACAAATATGAACCTAAGCAGGACCCAGGGGGCTGGTTAGCCGTCTACACCACCGCCGCTCGGGCTGCCGGGGCATCTGAGGACGTCATGACTGCGTACCTGCCCATCATCCTCGGGCAAGACGCACTGCAGTGGCTACGGCATCTACCCCGACACTGCATCGACGACTGGGGAGACTTCAGCCGACGTTTCACCGCCAACTTCCAGTCTCTCTCCGACAAGCCGGCGCAACCATGGGACCTCAAATCCATCAAGCGCCGGGGAGATGAAACTCTCCGGTCATACCTTAAAAGGTTCCAGACCATGAGAAACCGCATCCCCGAGGTCACGGAGGCGGCCGTGATCGAGGACTTCTACAGAGGATCTAATGACTCGGCTTTCGTCCGAACCATACTACAAAAGGCGCCAACCACCTCCGAGGAGCTGTTCCGGGAAGCCGACCTCTACATCACCGCTGACGAGCGGGCCCAGGACCTCATCGGAGGAACAAAACCCGTACCAGCGGCACCACGACGCGACGCGAACCAGCCGTCCGACAAGCGCTGGGAGAAGAGGCCTCGCGAAGAGGTACACGCCGCCGGACCACCCGCCTCTCGCGCCCGAGGAGGACCTCGTGGAGGCGAACGCACGCTGGACGACATCCTCGACGCCCAGTGCCCGTACCACAAGGATATGCGCCACACTCTCCGCAACTGCCGGGACTTCAAGCACTCCGTCGGGCATGGCCGACCCTTCCAACCTCTACCACCTCCTCCTCCGAGGGGAGGACCAGACGAACCACGACGACCCCATCAGCCGGAGGAAGGGGGAGGCGGAGCTTTCCCGCGCGTTGACAGGGAGGTCAACGTCATCTTCGGCGGGCATGGGTCGCAGGAGAGCAAGAGACAACAAAAGCTCAACGACCGCCAGATACTGGTGGCGACCACCGGCCCTCCCGCCCCGTACCGGTGGTCGGAGCACCCAATCACGTTTACTCGGGAGGATCAATGGCTCAACTTCGACCACCCAGGCAAATACCCGCTCCTCGTCGATCCGGTGATCCGAGAGAGCCGGGTGAAGAAGGTGCTAGTGGACGGGGGGAGCAGCATCAACGTCACCTTCCCCCGCACACTTCAAGGCTTGGGAGTTCACCTCAAAGAGCTCCACGAGTCAGACACTCCTTTCTTCGGCATCGTGCCGACGGAAGGGGAGTATCCGCTGGGCCACATCTACATGCCGGTCACCTTCGGGACTCCGGATAATTACAGAACCGAGTTCCTGAGGTTCGAGGTGGCGAACTTCGACTGCGGGTACAACGCCATCGTCGGGAGGCCAGGGCTGGCCAAGTTCATGGCCATTCCACACTACACGTACATGATACTGAAGATGCCAGGACCACAAGGAATCATAACTGTACGTGCCGACTTCCAAGGCGCCGCAGAGTGTTTCCGAGTGGCCATCCAGGCAGCCCTCACCACCAAGCCATCAGCGATTTCTTCTACACCGGCGAACTCTAAGCCTGACGAAGACCTCGCCGTGCCGGCAAATGAAGCTCAGGCCGCGACCTCTATGCGGCCGACTGAAGACACCAAGCGGATCAACCTGGGTTTCGCTGATGAGCGCAAGACGGCCATCATCAGCTCCAGTTTGAGTGACAAATAGGAAAGCGCGCTCGTCCAGTTCCTGCAAGATAACCGAGACGTATTCGCATGGCAACCTGCGGATATGCCGGGAGTCCCAAGAGAACTGGCCGAGCACAAATTGAAGGTCTATCCCCAGGCGAGGCCAATCCGGCAAAAGCTGCGTCGTTTCACGCCCGACAAGAGAGAGGCCATTCGTGCCGAGTTAGCTCGCTTGGTCACGGCCGGATTTATTAGAGAAGTATTACACCCCGAGTGGTTAGCCAACCCTGTTCTTGTACTCAAAAAGAATAAAGTGGATTGGCGCATGTGCGTCGACTATACCGATCTCAACAAACACTGTCCGAAGGATCCCTTCGGGCTCCCAAGGATAGATCAAGTGGTGGATTCCACCGCTGGATGTTCGATGCTGTCTTTCTTAGATTGCTATTCCGGGTATCATCAGATTAGTTTGGCAAAAGAAGACGAGGAAAAAACGGCATTTATCACCCCATTCGGTGCTTTCTGTTATACCTCCATGCCGTTTGGCCTCAAAAACGCTGGAGCGACTTATCAGAGAGCTATTCAAACATGCTTAGCCGATCACTGGGGCAAGCGTGTGGAAGCTTACGTGGACGATGTGGTGATCAAAACGGAGAATCCAGAAAACTTCATCGAAGACTTACAGCTGGTTTTCAACAGTTTGAGAAGATATAGATGGAAGCTCAATCCTGAAAAATGTGTCTTCGGGGTACCAGCAGGGAAGTTACTCGGATTTATTGTCAGCCACCGGGGAATTGAAGCTAATCCAGATAAGATCGAAGCTATCATGAAGATGGAAGCTCCTCGGTCACAGAAGAAGGTTCAGCGACTCACCGGATGTATGGCAGCCCTGAGCAGATTCATATCCAGACTGGGAGAAAAAGGTCTGCCATTTTATAAACTGCTGAAAAAGGTGGATAAGTTTCAATGGACTTCAGAGGCACAAGAAGCTCTAGACGCACTGAAGAAATTCCTGACAACACCGCCAGTATTGAAACCGCCCCGGCGAGCTATGCCGACTCAGCCGGCTGAAGATCTGCTGTTATATATCTCTTGCACGACTCACGTGGTAAGCACTGCGTTGGTAGTCGAGCGAGTGGAAGAAGGGCATGCCTACCCGGTTCAACACCCCGTCTATTTCATCAGTGAGGTTCTAGGCCCATCGAAGAAAAAGTATCCTCAAGTTCAGAAGCTATTATATGCAGTACTTCTAACTGCCCGCAAGTTGCGTCACTACTTTGACGACCACAAAGTCATAGTAGTTACTGGTTTTCCAATAGGGGACATTCTTCACAACAAGGAAGCCATTGGCCGAATAGCCAAGTGGGCTTGCGAGTTGGGGTCCCATGATATCGAGTTCCGACCTCGCACTGCCATCAAAACTCAAGCACTGGTCGACTTCGTATCAGAATGGACAGAACAGCAAGTGCCGGATAATCCAGAAACCACAGAAGTATGGCGAATGTATTTTGATGGCTCACTGAAGCTGCAGGGAGCAGGAGCAGGAATTCTCTTCACTGCACCGGGAGGCGAACACCTCAAGTACGCTCTCCAATTGCTATTCCCGGCCTCTAACAACGCAGCCGAGTATGAAGCTTTGATACACGGATTAAACATCGCCATATCACTGGGTGTCAAGAGACTGATGGTATATGGGGATTCTCTGGTAGTCATCAGTCAGATAAACAAGGAATGGGATTGTTCAAATGATTCAATGGGGAGATACTGCGCCGCCGTCCGAAAGCTAGAAGATAAATTCGAAGGTCTGGAGTTTCATCATATAGAAAGAGATCGGAACACGGCGGCTGATATACTGTCAAAGCTCGGATCTGGTCGAACTCAAGTCCCGCCCGGGGTCTTCGTGCAAGAAATCCTTCAGCCGAGCATCTCGATGGATCAAAGGGAAGAGTGCAACATCATAGACCAACCCGAGCCAGATTCTGATGACTGGAGGCAACCGATTATTAAGTATATAAAGAATGAAGAAGAGCCAGATGACAAGAACTCAGCAGAGCGCATTGCCAGACAATCAGCTCACTACACACTCATTGGGGAGGTATTATATCGGAGGGGCGCGTCAGGCGTCCTCATGAAGTGCGTTCTCCCGTCCACCGAGAAGCAACTTCTGGAGGAAGTCCATGCAGGGCAGTGCGGAATACATGCAGCATCCAGAACATTAGTTGGGAAGGTTTTCAGGTCGGGATTCTATTGGTCGACAGCAAAGAATGATGCAGCCGAGCTAGTTCAGAGATGCGAAGCTTGCCAGTACCTGTCAAAACAACAGCACCTGCCAGCACAGCAACTACAAACCATACCAGTAACTTGGCCTTTTGCATGCTGGGGATTGGATATGATTGGACCTTTCAAGAAAGCTCAAGGAGGATACACCCATGTATTGGTGGCAATTGACAAGTTCACTAAATGGATAGAGTTTCAGCCCATTGCCTCTTTAACCTCTGCTAAAGCCGTGGAATTCATACAAAGCATAATATTCAGATTTGGGATACCAAACAGTATCATCACTGACTTGGGATCCAACTTTACCAGCTCAGAATTCTTTGACTTCTGCGAGCAGAAAAGCATTCAGATCAAGTATGCATCTGTAGCCCATCCGAGAGCCAATGGGCAGGTTGAGCGAGCCAACGGAATGATATTGGAGGCACTCAGAAAGAGGGTCTTTGATAAAAATGAAAAATTCGCAGGAAAATGGATAAGAGAATTGCCTTATGTTGTTTGGAGCTTGAGAACTCAACCTAGCCGGGCCCTGCATGGAAACACTCCTTTTTTCATGGTCTATGGATCAGAAGCAGTGCTACCCGCTGATCTCAAGTTTGGGGCGCCAAGATTGATTTTCGAAAGCATAGCGGAAGCTGAGGCCACCAGGCTGGAAGATATTGATATACTTGAGGAAGAACGACTGAATGCAGTAATACAGTCAGCGCGATACCAGCAGACTCTAAGGCGCTATCACGATAAGGCTGTGCGGCAAAGGTTCTTTTCAGTAGGGGACCTCGTCCTCCGCCGAATTCTAACGGGGGAGGGACGACACAAGCTATCACCCTTATGGGAAGGACCCTTCATAGTGGCAGAGGTCACTCGACCCGGATCGTATCGCCTCACCCAGATGGATGGTACAGAAGTCGGGAACTCTTGGAACATAGAACACCTCAGAAAGTTTTACCCCTAGCTGTACTTCAAAACAGCCGGGGCGGCCATGTACTCTGTAAAGTGGAAATATGTCATCAATAAAGAGAAATTTCAAAGATACTTGATTCATTTATGATTGACCTGCATTCTTACTTAACTCGGGGTGGCCACTATACCCTACAAACGGAGCAATCGGCTTAAGTCGGCAACGACTTAAGGCGGTGCAACATGCTCACGCTTACTTAACTCGGGGTGACCACTATGCCCTACAAACGGAGCAATCGGCTTAAGTCGGCAACGACTTAAGGCGGTGCAACATGCTCACGCTTACTTAACTCGGGGTGACCACTATGCCCTACAAACGGAGCAATCGGCTTAAGTCGGCAACGACTTAAGGCGGTGCAACATGCTCACGCTTACTTAACTCGGGGTGACCACTATGCCCTACAAACGGAGCAATCGGCTTAAGTCGGCAACGACTTAAGGCGGTGCAACATGCTCACGCTTACTTAACTCGGGGTGACCACTATGCCCTACAAACGGAGCAATCGGCTTAGTTCGGCAACGACTTAAGGCGGTGCAACACGCTCACGCTTATTTAACTCAGGGGTGACCACTATGCCCTACTAACGGAAGTTACCGGCTAAAAGTAATTGATGGTTCAAACCAGTACAGCATACTCACGCTTATGCAGTTCAAGGGATGATCTCCATATCCCACAAACAGACTTCATAATTATCATGTAGCATACTCACAAATTTGCAAACTAATAAATTCTGATACGATAAGAAAGAAATCATAACATTCGAGTGATAAGCTGATGTCCTCTAAATAAATACTCGCTCATGCTAACTGCACGCTCAGAGCACGCGAACTGTTTCTTTATCTTCCAATGTCTCTTTCAGGAACGACTGACGAAGAAGGGCGATTCGAGGAATCAGGGGCAGCAACCACATCGGCTCTTATATCCTCGGGGACAACCACGCCAGGTCTTCTCATCAAAATTCGTCCCGCCCGAATGGCCTTGTCCAGGGCCTTATCGCGCTGAGTTCTGAAAGTGACAGCAGCCTCTTCAGCAACTTTAACAGCCTGCTGAGCAGTTTCCAATTCCCGGGCAATGGTTTTCTTGGAAGCTCGGAGTTCCTTGATGGAGGCATCCTTTGCTGATAGCAACTGTGTAAGGCGGGCCACTTCGTCCGAAGATTCTTGCAGTTGACGGCGCTGATTGTCAAGTTCCTCCATCGTAAAGCGGTGGCTCCTCTCCAAGATGGTCAGCGAATTACTGGAATCCCGGTACAGTCTGTCCAAGTTGTCGCGAGAAGCAGCAAGGCTACGTTTCTCTTCCTACAAGCAAAAATCAAGCTCATTCAGAATCCAAGATCGTGATAAGGCGAAGCACAGGTTCGTAAGCTACCTTCTCAGAGTTAAGCTGAACATGAAGAGAAGAACTCAGAGCGTTAGCATCATCCAAAGCCGCAGAGACCTGACTCAACTCGATCTGACTTTGAGAATACTTCTCCTCGAAGTCAGCACATCGTTGAGTCATCTCGGCTTGATCTTGAGAATGTTTTTCTTCAAGAACTATGATCTGCCGAGTCATCCCTATCAAGAAGTATTCAAACAAAACGAGATCAGAAGGTAAAACAACCTACGGACAAGAGCAAAGAAAAAGAAGAAAGGACACTGACCAGCATTGATGGCCTCCAACTCAGATACACGACGGCGAAGCAACACTGGATTCCAACGCTCGAGAGATGATGCCACTTCTGGGGTAGAAGCACCCTGTGATTTCAGTTGACTGACCAATCCATTCACCAAAGCCTGACGAGAAGAACAGATGAGTATAATGACAGCAATTCATGCAACATAGAGATCAAATTAAAGCACGGCACAGCACCTGGAGGTTGGAAAAGAACGAAGAGATCCCCAGGTCAGGAGAAATCAGCTGGTAATCAGGTATCAGACCACCACCCGAAGCAGCTCGTAGTAGGCCAGCAGGAACAAGCTCAGTACATTCAGCAGAGTTCAACTTCAGACCAGTGGGGATGCTGCCCTCCAAAGCGACCCCCTGATCCGAAGTCCGAGCCACCGTCATGCCGCCAGAATGTGGAGGTGAACCCACATGAACATCCATAGAAGTGCAGGAGGGAGACCCCACTCGGACACCCTCGGGGGCTGGGTCAAGGTTGGCACTGCCCACTTGAGCCGGGTCACCCCCGGCAACACCCTCGGGGGCTGGGAAGTGGCCTACACTCCTCACCTGAGTTGAGTCCTCCCCGGCGACACCCTCGGGGGCTGGGCACATGTCAGCACTATTCAAAGGATCCAAGCTCTCTGCCGTGACCACCTCTAAGGTCGACGGGCCTTCAGCTGTTTCCACAGGGTCAGGACGGTCCAAGTCATTATCCCGGCCCTCAAGATCGCGCTCTAAGGTCGACGAGGCACGGGACGACCTCAACCCTGCATCTGGCACGGCTGCGCAAATTTCTGTTGCATCAACGTCTGCAGGTTCCAACAGCAAGTTCTCAGGGACCATATCCTCTAGAGCTTGATCAAAATTGGTCATGGACAGTTCTTGCAGACCAATAAGAGCAGACAAGGCAGGAGAAGGAACCCCACTACTACCACCGCTAGCGACGAGCTGCCGACTGTTCTTCCGAGTTAATGGAGTTTCATTCTCTTCCTCCTCATCTTCCACAGCAGCAGCGCAAACAGCATCCTCATTAGGGTCAGCAACAGGCGGAGCGCACCCATTGGGATCAACGTCAGCTAGACCAGTCGCAGTCATTTCTTCAGCAGTAGGAGCTGAGGTGCTGGCGTCCTCATCAAAGCTAGACACTCGCCGGAGGCGTCTTCTTTTCCTTTTCTGATCATCAGCAGAAGGCTCGGGCTGACTGGTTCGGCCAGGACGCCTCGGGCGAATATTGGCAGGTTTCGAGACATCCAAGGTCGCAACAACCTCTGGAGGCGGCACCACTGCTAGTGTACCATCAGGAACAGTATCAGACGAATCCTCAGCTAGCAGATCGAGCATGTCATTTATGTCTGCGTCACTAGGGTTCAGGGGCACTTCAAAATAAATCTGTCGTTCATCATCAGGTATCTCCCCGAGCGAAGCAACTAAGGAACGGACATCTTCAGCAGAAGGTCGAACTCTAAGACCCAAATTGCTATCTGTCACGGGCGGATTGGACACAAAAAGAGTGAAATCTTTGGGAGAAGGCAGATTCCAAGCCGAGTATGCCACTGGAGCTCCAACGTTTGAAACCTTACCCCTGAGGATCATCTCGAGTCGGCTCACCAAATCAACAGAAGGAATTCTCCTATTAGTAACTCGAGTTGGGTCGGCCAGCCCTCGGTAAAGATATGCTGGATAGGCCCTGTCCTTCAGCGGCTGAATGTTTTTGAAAACAAAATCTGTGACCACAGCTTCGGCAGTCAGACCTCTCTCTTTCAGTAATCCAACCTCAGTAAGCAACACGCCCGCCTCGGCTATTTCTTGGTCCGTGGGAGATTCAGTCCAACTCGGAGTGCGAACGTCTGCCTGTCTCCCTGAGCGAGGAGGAAGAGAGTTTCCATAATTGTCCACTATAAACCACTCCAGACGCCAGCCTTTAATGCTATCCTTGAGGGGTATCTCGAGATACTCGGTCTTCCGCCCCCGGCGCATCTCTAAACTGGCACCTCCGACCAATTGATGTTGCCCCCCGGCCATCCCAGGACGGCAGTGATACAAATATTTCCATAAGCCAAAATGCGGCAGCACGCCAAGAAAAGCTTCGCAAAGGTGAACGAAAATAGAGATTTGGAGAATGGAGTTAGGGTTCAGGTGAGTCAGGTTGATATGATAAAAATCAAGGATGCCACGGAAAAAAGGAGATATGGGAAGGCCGAGGCCGCGAAGAAGGAAAGGGGTATAGACCACTGATTCGTGGGTATCTTCGGTTGGGACAGTAGTCCCATGGCAAGAACGCCAAGAACAGAGTTCCCGTGGAGGGAGAACCCCGATGGAAACAAGGCGGAGAAGCTCAACTTCAGAAATCACAGACATATGGTTACCTGCGAAGGGTAACTGACTGTTGGGATCGATGGCGGGGATCACTGCAGCAGACGAGTTCGCGGTTTTCCTCTTGGGCGCCATTCTTGCTTCTCGCTAGCGAAACAGAGTGGGAGGCGAGTGGCAGAGAAGATTCAGATGCGGAAATGCAAGAACTAGGGCACGGAAAGCAAAGGCGGCTGAAAGCGCGACACTTAAGGGATATTCTTGAGCCAGATACCTTTTGAAAAAGTGCCCGGTCATCACCCAGCGGTCATCTCCGAAATCTCAGCACGCCACGTGGATATCTAACAGTTATTTCCAAGAAAGCCGATGTGCCACCTCATCACTCGGCCATTTTCCTCAAAGAAACTTGAAGAAGCTGGCTATCACTCGGCGTTGCCTCTAAAACGCCGACCACGTGTGCAATCGCTCGGCATTACTTCCAAAATGCCGACGCCGACCTTCAATCACTCGGCGCTGCCTCTAAAACGCAGACCATGGGTTCAATCGCTCGGCATTACTTCTAAAATGCCGACGCCGACTTGCTATCACTCGGCGTTGCCTCTAAAACGCCGACCACGTGTTCAATCGCTCGGCATTACTTCTAAAATGCCGACGCCGACTTTCAATCACTCGGCGCTGTCTCTAAGACGCCGACCATGTGTTCAATCGCTCGGCATTGCTTCTAAAATGCCGACGCCGACCTTCAATCACTCGGCGCTGCCTCTAAAACGCCGACCACGTGTTCACACGCCCAGCATTACTTCTAAAATGCTGATGCCGGTATTCTATCACTCGGTGTTATTTCTAAAATGCTGACCCCGTATTTTGTCACTTGGCATTATTTCCAAATGCCGATGCCGACCTTCTATCATTCGGCATTGCCTCTAAAATGCTGGTCTTGTGTTCGATTGCTCAGTGTTACTTCTAAAACGCTGATGTCAATCTTCACAACTGCTCGGCGTTATTTCGACTACATCAAAAGAATCGATTCAACATTTAGCAAAACCAGTGACGAGTCATCAAAAAGAGGAGATAAACGACAACTTTCATTGAAGGGAAGTTAACAAGTTACAAACCAACTCTTTATGAGTTGATACTTCCCTAATTCTACTTTACATTACTACTACTACTAAACTACACTAATTACTACTACATTATTCTAGCTATACTAAACTATACTAATATCTAAGAAGACCAGTGGCACCTAGCCACTGGCCCTGCCCCTGCCGCCGCCGCCGCCCTGGGTGCTGCCCCTGCCGCTGCCCCTGGTGCTGTCTCCGCTGCCGCCGCTGCCGCCCCTGGTGCCGCCTCTGCCGTCGCCGCCGCCCCCGCCACTGCTGCCGCCGTCGCCGTCATCGTCGTCATCGTCGTCGTCGTCGTCTTCACCCTCCTCGCCGCCGTCCGAGTCCTCCTCATCCGAGGAGTACTCCGACTCATCCGAGCCTTCGAGCCCGGCGCGCTCGACGGCCCGGATGTATGTCCAGACCTCCGCGGCTATCCCCTGGGAGTCGTCCGAGTCATCGGACGACGCCGGGGGAGAGACGGGAGCCGGAGACCCCTCGGGCTCGGAGGAGAACTCCTCCTCCGAGTACTCCGAGTCGCCAAACTCCTCTGATGGAGGAGTCGGCTCACGCTTACGCTTGTTGTTCTTGCCCATGGTTGAGAGCTTTGGGAGAGAAAAAGGGGAAGAGGCAGTAAGGAGCAACGGAGAGATGCGAAAAAACCAGAGAAGCAAAGGGGTTATTTATAGAAGGGAAAGGCAACCGCTCACTTCTAACCACGGTCACTGAACAGTCGCAAGGCATTCAATAAGCACTTCCACCCACCCGAAGACACGACAGGCGGCAGACGCCGTTTCATGCAACACTACACCCATTGGGACTCCAGTCAACAGCGCAAAGGATATGATTACACTAGCCGTCCCATCGCATTACTACTCAGAGGCAACCAGGCTAAAACACTCAGCGTACCAAGCCGTCCCTTGCCCACACCCATTGGGGGGGGGACGCCCAGGAATTATCAGTATATTTTTCAAACGGTCACATCCGTGCAGAGCGTGCAGTGAATACCTCAAGACAAAAATGAGATATCAACAAGAGTTAGAGGGAAGCCAAATATAGCTAGTGGAGTGCAAAATATGGTTGACAGAAATGACTTGAAGACTGGACAGAGAACGTCCATCAAATGTCCAATCAGTCACAGAGCAAATAAATTACACTACCTAGCAAGATATGGATGGATTGCGAACTCGGCTGCAAAAGACAAAAAACATGCTGACCTCTGAAGCATAAAAACTGATGACATAGCGCGGATGACATCATGCCAATTGTTTACAAGCAGAAAGGATAATTCTCAGCAAAAGGACACAGAAGGAAGACCTTCGAGTGGATTATCCTCAAAAATCCACTTGAAGGTCGGGGGCTACACCCATTGGGTGCACCTTCGGTGCACCCCATGGATTATCATTCTAAATCAATATAGTGCCGACCTCTAAGGCGTAGAACAAGATTGGAAAGATCAATTTTCAACTGAGATGCAGGAGCGCGAATGGAGAAAATCTTGGAGAAAGACCTTCGAGTAGATTATCTTCTAAAATCTACCCAAAGGTCGGGGGCTACACCCATTGGGTGCACCTTCGGTGCACCCAAGGAAGTCCAGAATCTTATAATCCAAGATGCCGATTTCTAAGGCACAAGCACAAAACCAAACTTTGGTTGAACGAGTGATCAGAGCCAAAGGAGGCAGCAGGAAGTCATCTTCTGGACCTTGGATCTTTGAGCTGATTACCTCTAAATTAACTCAAAGATCGGGGGCTTGTGGGGGATAGATATCCCCTGGGTCCACTAAAGAAGTAAAAGGCCTCGCGAAAAGCCCAAGGGCCCAATAATTCGTGGGGTCATTCTTTCGTGGGCCTGGGGAAAAATCACCAATAAAGAGGACGCGAGACTGATTAGTGCAAACATAGGCGGCCCACAACGTCGAACGAATAAACCACAAACAGAGACCCGACTTTCCCGCGCTGAAGCCCCCATGCAACGGAGCCATGCGAGGATAAGTCGGCGGAGGTTACGCAGGGATAAGCTCAAGAAGTTCACTATCTTTCAGCTACTTGTTGCTATCATATCATATGTAATGCTCCACGGCCGAATATATAAGGCCTAGGGGGCACCCCTTCAGATCGATCGACCCTATTCTACTTAGCCACCCACAAACATTCTCTGTGCCTTCTATCCAGAGAACCCTCTTGTAACCACGCTCATATACTCACCAGGACGTAGGGTGTTACGCACTTCTAAGCGGCCCGAACCTGCAAACCTTGTCCATTGTCCCTCGTGCGATCGGCACGAACCATTTTGCTACAGTCGTCGACACCGTCCTACTCCTAAAAGCACCTTGAGGGGCAACCCCGGGTGTGCGGTCGGACCCAAAACACCGACACCTCACTCCACAAAAGTATATGGAATGTTGTTGAGTTTGGAGAACAGGTACCATCCGTAGGGGATGAGGATTATGATGAGGACGAGGTGGCCTAAATCGAGCACTTCAACTCCCAAGCCACAACCAAACTCCTCACCTCTCTAAGTAGGGAGGAGTACAACAAGGTGCAAGGATTAAAGAGCGCCAAGGAAGTTTGGGACGTGCTCAAGACCGCGCACGAGGGTGATGAACTAACCAAGATCACCAAGAGGGAAACGATCGAGGGGGAGCTCGGTCGCTTCCGTCTTCGCCAAGGGTGAAAGTTGCCTAGAGGGGGGGTGAATAGGCAAGCTAAAAATTTTTCAACAAAAACTAGAAGCAAACTGGGTAAAACTGAATTGATCTCGAAATTCACCCAGTTAACTTTGGAAATGAGATGTTCTAAATGATCCACAGGGTTCAAAGTAGTAGATCTGAGAAGGGCACTTCTCAAAATCCAAACACCAAAAAGATATAAACAATTCTTTCGCGGGATGGTGAGAGAACAAAGAACACAAACAAACACAATGAGCAAGAACACAAGAGACACAAGATTTATCCCGAGGTTCGGTCACACCACCAAGGTGCCCTACTTCCTCGTTGAGGCGCCCACAAAGAGCCGGGTCTCTTTCAACCCTAATCCTCCCTTTGCCGACCACAAAGGTCAAGCCCACACAATAATCTTTGCTCAAACGAGCGGGTAATACAAACTTTCTTGTGGTCTTCCACAAGATTTGGAGACTCACAAGCGACACCTAGTCGTCTAGGAGCTAGAAGCTCCAAGAGTAATGAATCCACAAAGAACTAGATGTAGTACCAAAGCTCGAATGAAGAAGAAGAGCAAGAGAGATTTAGAGATGAAGCACAAAACTGCAGCTCTCAAGCTCACTCAAAGATTTCTCTCCAAAGATTTGAAATGGGAGAGGCAAGAGATGTGTGAGAGAGAGAGGGAGGTGTTTCTTGGGTTAGAAATGGAGTTCAAATCGTGCTCACTACTGTGGGGTGAGAGGTAGGAGTGAGTATATATAGGTGGAGCTCAAAACTAGCCGTTTGGGCAGATTTTTCTGCCTGAGACCGGTTGAACCGCCCCCTAGGGCGGTTGAACCGCCCCTGGCAGGCCTGGCAGCCTGTCTGCCAGTCTGACTGGCAGACTGACGCGCAGACTGACCTGCAGACTGGTCAGGGTTGACCAGACTGGTTGAACCGCCCCTAAGACCAGTTCAACCGCCTGGGGGGTCAGACTGGCAGTCAGTCTGCCAGTCAGGAGGTCAGACCGGTCAGGTGACCCTGACACCGGTTGAACCTCTCCTAGGACCGGTTCAACCGGTATTGACCAGTGAGGTCCGGAAAAAATACCCCGGCTGAACTTTTCTTGGACCCCGGTTGAACCTCTCTGGACCCCGGTTGAACTTGCCCTGGACCCCGGTTGAACCTGCCTGGACCCCAGTTGAAGTTGAAGTTCAGCTGGAGTTGAGAAAGTTCAACACAGCTGAAGTTCAGCTCAGCTGCAGCTGAAGAAGCTCAACTCAGCTGAAGTTAAGTTCAGCTGGAAAGCTCAGCTGCAGTTGAAGAAGTTCAGCTGCTTTTCAGCAAGAACACTCTAGGTTTCTCAACCCTAACCACGGTCAACCATAGAACGTTAAAGAGATTTTTGCTTTTCAAAAATAGCTTTTGAATAGAGAGGTTTGAGCTTTGGCAAACACCAACCTTCTTTTTGGATCCCCCTTTATAGTACGACGATTCCTATACTCAAGTTAAATAAAATATAATGAAGTAAACTCCTTGAATCATTGGTGTCTCATGTGTGATTTCTCCATGGCATTGCTTCATAAGGATCACAAACATCTTTGTCTCACCTTTTGAAGCAAATACAAATTAAACCCTGTGACTTGTACCATATCACCTTATATGAGTTCAAATCATGGCTTCAAGTCACCTTACTGATGCATCAACATGTTATAACTCTTCATAGCTGATTAGTTCATCGACTTAGTGCAAGTACTCTCTTCTTCACCTTAGCCATGGTACCTCGGTCTACAAGCCGTCGCTTGGCCTTCACCTTCGCCTAGTTCCTCGAAGCCCTTTCCTTGCTATCTTCACCCTATCAAGCCATTCTTGAGTCACATCATATTGAGCATCCATTGAGAGAATCATTTCTTCAATATTGTGAACCTTGCTTGAATGTCTTCTAGATATAACTGTTAAGATTAATCAAGCTCTAGTTTGATTCTCATAGAAGCATATATGGACTGATAGTAATATGGTCAAGCCAATTCACGATTCCTCATATCTTATTCTCTTTGGCTTGACCAATCCTCTAAATCACTTTGTCCTCTATTCTGGTCATATGTATGTAGTGATTTCTCAGGTCTTGTCCATATATTCAAACCAATATAGAGATCATATTATATCCATTTGCATTGTCTCATTGGTTATTTAACCTCGTGTTGAACCATTGTTCACTGATCATTATACACTATTCAAGTATGTTCATCATACTGAATTTCCTGTTCAACACTTAGCAAACTCGTTAGACCTTTAAATGTGTTGTTATCCAAATCACCAAAACTCACAAAAGGGATGAATGCACTTTCAATCTCCCCCTTTTTGGTGATTGATGACAACACATTTAAAGCTTACATAAGATTTGATAAATAAGATTTTAAATCCTATGATATAGTTTCCTCCCCCTAAATATGTGCATTTCAGAAAATAACACTTTTGTACTCAAATGCCAAAAGCACATATTTGGGTCAAAGTATGGAGACAACTTATATCATACTATTCATGGGGTGCAGTGTGTCATAAAATAAACGTGATGCTCATGACATAGAATGCACTTATCAATTCCCACATCTTATGTTTTACTTATGACTTCCCCTTTTTGTTAATTATTTCTCCCCTTTTTAAAAATAAAGATAAGCTTTAATGCAAATTTCTCCCCCTTTGTCATAAATCTCCAAAAAGGATACAAAGAATATAAAGGGTAGAAATTATGATTAAGCGAGATGTGAACACACTATCATGAAAGGAATCCTTAGATGGCACAAAGGTAATGGATAAGTGTCATAAGTGATGTACCTTTGTGTTTTACCTTTTCAAGGGGTTTCCAGACTTGTGTTGGATTTAGAATTCATTTGCAAGCTCTTGTTGGCATAATTGTGACATAGGTCCAAGATATCAAATGAAGATTGTCATACTAACTGAAAGATAAATCTTGATACCTGGAGTCTAGATGTCACCTAGCATTTTCTTATCACAACAAGAGGCAACATGAAAATTGCACAAGTATGGATTATGCAACTAGTGATCATGTATGAAAAATATCAATTGAAAAACACCAATTGATACAAATTGATAGATAAATAGATCACTAATAGCATATTACACTAAGTTCTCCTCAAGTTTTAGTGCACACATATATATATGAATTCAATTGATATCTGTTGAGAGTACTTATTTGCAACTTAAAGTACCATTGGCATAAAAGGAGTATCAATTGAACATAATCATGCAACATAAGAAACATGTGCACTATTTAATCAATTAAGTTCTAGACAGGAGAATTTATAAGCTATGCTACTTCGGACATTTGCAATCCAAAAGGATGTGATACATATTTACCTATTTTAGATGACGTTGGAGTAGCATATAAAAGAGAAACTCATTCTCTTATGAAATGTATAAAAGATAAATTTATTCGAGCAAAGAATCTTTGATACCCATCAAAATTTGCAGTGGAAGTGATTGTCTTTGCCCGAAGATTCCTTTCTAATTTGAGACTACACACATAAGAGACTTGGAAATGAAGTTAGTCTCAAAGATTCAAATTATAGACCATTCTCCCCCTAAATGTGTGCATACAAGTGATGAATACTTGTTTAGCTTATGCACTTTGACTTGTGAGGTCAGGGAATTAAGTTCTATAATTTGAACCTTGGTACAAATAAAGTATGAAAATATGAAATTGCACCAATTTAAGGAATTACTCATAATCAAAAGGTATACTAATAGACATGATATGCCATATTTTAAGCCAAGATTCTTGAGAAGTTAGTATGTTTGACTCATACCTCACTAAGATGACTTAAGACTAACTTATGACATCACCACAAGAGGTATTAATCAAATATCTAGAGATTCTTTAATCGTCACCACAAGTGCAACCTTATGATGTGACTTAAGATATTGCATATACATGCATACACTAGCATGTAAGAGCCTAGATACACAAATGTAATACAATAATTCATGGAGTGACACACCTTTGTTCTACGCCACATGGTCTCCATTATAATCATGAATTTCCATCTTAGCTTTTGATAGGCTTGACATTTCAAAGAGAAACTTATCCTCTTCACACGATCAAGAGAAACTCATTTTCGTTTCTATGGAACCATTCATCCTCGTTTGATGTTCTCCAGGGTGTGAGACTACACAACATGAACTTGAAAGAAATCATTAGTCTCACAAGATATAGGCTAAACTCTCCCTCAATTTGTGCTTGCAAGAGTACACAAAGTATACTTATGCACTTCAACAATACGAGGTTGAAGAAGATGTTTGCACTATATCTTGGTTGAACATAACATGCCTCATAATGAAGGATATCATATAATTATGTCACTACATCTTCATTATTTGGTTAAAAAAATAACTCCCTTCTTGAATCACTGTGATCTCTTTTCTCTTTACGATTTCATCCAACCAAGTGATCTTGAACTTCTTTCATCTTTTCTTGATTCGATCATACTTGATATGAGACCTATTGAAACTCAATGATTGAAAGAACCAAGACTCTTATATTTGTAGATTTTGAATTCATCTTCAAAGAACTTGGGAAGACCTTGTTGAAACACTTAGAAAAGAGAGCATTAGAAACACAAGAGAGGGTTTCACAAATGATGATCCTTATATGTGGATGGCAAATGAATCATTATTATTGAAACCCAAAAGGATAGACTAAATTCCTTTAAATTAGTGCACACATATAGTTGATGTCAAAGTTATATGCACTATTGAACATTTTATATTGCAAGGAATTTAACCTATACTATGGTACATCCCACTAAGGATAGAATACTAAAACAACCGAAGGAGAGGAAGTTTTCATACCTTGGCCTGTGATCAACTTCTTCTTACTTTAGTTGAATAGTATCCTTTAAGCTTGTGATTTATCCAATCTAAAACAAGCACCATCTCTTAACATAGATTTTCTATGGATAAACTCAACACAAGAGATGACATTAGTAGCACAAGCACTAGTTTCTTATTTAGCAACCCTTTATATGTGGAAGGCAAGCGAGTTGCTAAAATAGAGAAACCTCATAATATGGACTAAATTTGCCTTGAACCCTCATGCACAATATATTTTGAATGACATGGATAATATGCATGGTTATTCAATGAAGTCTAAAAGGGCTGACTTAATCCATATTATGGTGAGTGTCTAATATAGAAGAATCAAATCCAAATTAACTAGAGAGAGTACATCACATAGTTTTGGATTTGTTGACCATATGATAATATTCATTTATCTTCCAATTTGACCTTTATTTCATAATCAATAACTGATGTATATCCTCAAGTGCTTCTTTTCCCTTAGTGGCTACACAAGTTACAAAAGAGATAAGATTTGAAAATAATATGCACTTGAGATTCAATTGTTACTACCCTTGCTACTATCTCCAAATATGATTTATACATTCATTATCGAGCACCCAACTTGATCCATTGAAGGAGTGATCCTGCAAAACAAGATTAAGCTTCATATCTTGGTACCCAATTTGAATTGGGTCCTTTGAGATTAGTAGGAAGAGCCTTGAGTACCCACACAATCCTTATTGTGGCCTTTCTCTTTGTGTAGGCACCCACATATACATGACAACCATCTTACATGGTTTCAATTCAATATTTAATCACATAGATAAAAATTAGAGTTAAGAATAAGAGCCTTTTCTCCTTTTCTTGATACATCGTTGTGTTGCCTTCTTGATGATGAACCTAGCTTGACCTTGGGTGCACCTAGCTTATCAAGGTTAGTCGCACAAGCATTCATATCATGAAGACAAGTTATGCATGGAATTTACAACTTAGTGATCCAATTCAATGTGAAGCATATGGATACCGATTGAAGTAGATTTCTAAGATATCAAATTGTAGGTTTCCAAAATTTAGAGTATGGATCACTAATTTCATTTTTTTTCAGTTTAAAAAACATATCCATGTTAGTGCATATGCATATTATGAATATCAACAAAAAGGATTATTATGGACTTGATATAATATAAAGGAAATTTTAAACTACATCAAGAGTAGCTATTTGGAAAACTAAGATTACAATCCATATGAATGAGATACAAATTTATCATTATGGATTGAGTTAGTATAGCTTACTAAAGAGAAACATATTCTCTAAGACACAAGATATATAATGTGCTCCTACTAGATATGTGCATCAAGTATTTGAATGACTTGTCAAATGCACTTTCAATTCAATTAAGAGTCGCATGAGGGGTACATTACATATCATGGTTAAGGCATGACAAATTTGCAATGAATTAACTTATGCCTAAGAGTACTTACCACCATATAGGACATACCATTTGTTATACCAATTTGACAGATCTTACTATCTGTGGTGGTGTCACCTTAGTATTCTTCTTTTCATCATTTGTGGAGACTTCCTTCTTTGTTATCTCTTTTCCTTTTAAAACTAATCGATAAAACACTTTGAAAAGAGGTATTAGTAGTACAAGGAAGTATTTAATGAATGATGATATCTATATATGAATGGCAAACAAATCATCATCTATGACGCATAAAGGTATAAATTAAATTCCTTGTAAGTTAATGCACATGAAGGAGTGAATTAACAATATGCACTAATTTACAAATTTAAGCCAAAAGGAATTTAACCTTCATATTGGCATTTCTTTCTATAAAATAGATTATTACCAATTGAAAGAATGCCACTTGAAAGAAACTATTATTGGTCACATACCAAATGAAACAACTAGTTCCATACCTTTGCCTTGAGCATTCCTAATCTTTCTTTTAGGTGAAGATTAACCTTTAATGCTTGTGATTTTACCAATGAAAGAGCACAATCTCTACTTATGAATTTCCATGAAATGGCTTAAAAGAGATTGCATTAGAAACACAAACAATTGTTTCCCATTTAGAAACCTCTAGTATATGAATGACAAGAAGGTTACTAAAATAAGGAAACCTCATGATATGAACTAAATTGCCCTTACAAGCATCATGCATAACACCAAAAATAAACAAGGTGAACAAAGCATGATTATTTAATTAAGTTTACATGGCAAGTTTAATTCATAGCATGGTGAGTGATTAATGTAGAAGACTCAAAACCAATTTAAACAAGAATGAATACATCACATAGTATTGGTTCGATCTTCTTTGAATGTTGAATGGCACACTCCATTTGAGAAACACATTCTCATGTTGTGAAACTACATAAATCACTAAGTTAAAAACATTAGTCTCACAACTCTAGTCATATAGAGAACTTCCCTTTTGGTAAGTGCTTTAAGAATTTGAATTTCTTACTTAGCACTCTATTTATTTAAGAACATGGGATAATCCTCTTTATGTCTAGGTCATGGCAATAATACGATAATCAATTTGAAATATGCCACAAGACACATACAACCAATTTAAAACATGTAGATTGTCACAATATAAACATATAAGCTTGCAATCTACCATATAATTGGATCTTTTCCATGCTAAGGTAAAATCTTTTAAGTTCATTCTCAAGTGCTTCATTTTTCCTATGTGGCTACAAAAGACACAAAGGAATATACTAATTAAAAATAATGTGCACTTAAGATTTAATTGTTACCATCCTTTGGATATCACTTGGTTGTAGGTCTTTTGCTTGATTCCCATAAAGGTTTATCCTTATTCCCTACAACACAAGTTCTTGCTAGAGATGAATATGAAGTTAGTGATATAACAACTCAATTCATCTTTGGGTCAATCTTAAAGGATAGACAATGTAAGATTGATAGCTTGAGATAAGAATCGAGTTAAACTTCTCAAGCACCCCAAAGCTTCATATCATCTCTGGGTACCTGCGAAACTTATTAAGTACATTTTGGTGCCCATTTTTGGATGGGTCCACCAAGGTTAGCTAATAAGTACTTAGGCACCCAAATGGCCTTTGTGCTAGTTTTAGGTGAACTAATTACCTTTCTAGCACAAGTGTCATTTTTGGGTCTCCTAAGCGAATACGAATGAATTGACATGGTAGACTTAGGATACTTACTCATGGGACAATCCTTGCAAAGGTGTCCCTTTCTTCGGCAAGTGTAGCAAATATGATTTTTAATTTTGCAAGACTCCTTCTTGCCTTGCTTCTTGTTTGCTACATGGTTAGTGAGCCTCTTTCTTTCCAAAGTTAAACCACTATCTTCTATGTAAGGACATGACTTAATCTCATGTCCCTTCTCATGACATTGATAACACTTTCTAGTGCATCTTCTCTTATTTGGAAGAGTGGCTTGTTTGTTACCTTGTGTGGAGCATGTGGAGGCATGGTTGAGACACTTGTCATGAGCTTTGGCTTTCTTCTCTTGATGTTTGCTCATGCCTTTCTTAGGGAACTTAGCATTATTTTGAAGCGGGTTTGTGCATGCTACGGTTGTCCCCTTCTCAAGCTTCTTCACCATGTTATCACGGTTATCATGAGAAGGTTGAGCATGACACTTTCCCTTCAAAAGAGTTAAGCTCCTTCTTAGCCTTCCAACTTCTTCCTTGAGCTCTTTATTTTCTTGTGTGATAGAAATATCACTAATTCCTGAAATTTCTAGCTCAATGGAAGATTGGCTTGCTTGATAACAACAATTGTTAGCACATGGTAATATAGTTTCAATTTCAACACATGTGCACATGTGAGGTTGGTATGATTTCAAATTAGTTAACACAACCTCATGAGCCATTTCTAACATGATATGTGAATCCATAAATTTATTATGAGAGCATACAAGCATATCATGTTTTTCTTGCAAAGCTAGATTTTCAATGTTTAGCTTTTCTACCGTGTTCTTGAGCAAAGCATTTTTATTTTCTAATTGAGCAATATATGATGAATGATTAATAGCTTTAATTTGCTCAATTGAAATGTCTTCATACCTTTGGACCAAATCATCATGAGAGCACTTTAGCTTCTCATGCTCTTTGGTCAACTTCTCCAAGTCTTTGATTTTTTCGATGAGGATATCTTCTTGCTTATGAAGCATTTCCTTTTGTTCTTCTGCTCTTTTCATGAGTTTGAGCAAGCTCATCCGATGTTTCTTGCTTAGCTGAGCAAAGAATTGTTGAAGATCATCCTCATCTTCACTATCACTTTCTTGCTCCTCCTCATCCTCACTTTCGCTTTCACTGTCACTCCCATTAGCAATAAAGCACATATGAGAAGTGGACTTGAAAGACAAACCTTGTGAAGAGGTGGATTCGTCGTTTGGTCTCCATCGATCATTTTCTTCTTCAATTTTGTTCTTCGCCTCATCTTCCTTCATTTTGAGGAACATCCTTTCGGCGATTCTCATGGCAAGATCTATTGCCCTAGGATCAACATCTGCACCAAAAGATAAAGTCGAGGCAACCTCAACTTTTTCAAGCTTAGAACCACTTTCGTTTCTTAGTCCCCCCGACATGATCTTTTCCTCACGCGGTTAAGCGTTAGAACGAGGATTAGGCTCTGATACCAATTGAAAGTTGCCTAGAGGGGGGTGAATAGGCAAGCTAAAATTTTTTCAACAAAAACTAGAATCAAACTGGGTAAAACTGAATTGATCTCGAAATTCACCCAGTTAACTTTGGAAATGAGATGTTCTAAATGATCCATAGGGTTCAAAGTAGTAGATCTGAGAAGGGCACTTCTCAAAATCCAAACACCAAAAAGATATAAACAATTCTTTCGCGGGATGGTGAGAGAACAAAGAACACAAACAAACACAATGAGCAAGAACACAAGAGACACAAGATTTATCCCGAGGTTCGGTCACACCACCAAGGTGCCCTACTTCCTCGTTGAGGCGCCCACAAAGAGCCGGGTCTCTTTCAACCCTAATCCTCCCTTTGCCGACCACAAAGGTCAAGCCCACACAATAATCTTTGCTCAAACGAGCGGGTAATACAAACTTTCTTGTGGTCTTCCACAAGATTTGGAGACTCACAAGCGACACCTAGTCGTCTAGGAGCTAGAAGCTCCAAGAGTAATGAATCCACAAAGAACTAGATGTAGTACCAAAGCTCGAATGAAGAAGAAGAGCAAGAGAGATTTAGAGATGAAGCACAATACTGCAGCTCTCAAGCTCACTCAAAGATTTCTCTCCAAAGATTTGAAATGGGAGAGGCAAGAGATGTGTGAGAGAGAGAGGGAGGTGTTTCTTGGGTTAGAAATGGAGTTCAAATCGTGCTCACTGCTGTGGGGTGAGAGGTAGGAGTGAGTATATATAGGTGGAGCTCAAAACTAGCCGTTTGGGCAGATTTTTCTGCCTGAGACCGGTTGAACCGCCCCCTAGGGTGGTTGAACCGCCCCTGGCAGGCCTGGCAGCCTGTCTGCCAGTCTGACTGGCAGACTGACGCGCAGACTGACCTGCAGACTGGTCAGGGTTGACCAGACTGGTTGAACCGCCCCTAAGACCAGTTCAACCGCCTGGGGGTCAGACTGGCAATCAGTCTGCTAGTCAGGAGGTCAGACCGGTCAGGTGACCCTGACACCGGTTGAACCTCTCCTAGGACCGGTTCAATCGGTATTGACCAGTGAGGTCCGGAAAAATACCCCGGCTGAACTTTTCTTGGACCCCGGTTGAACCTCTCTGGACCCCGGTTGAACTTGCCCTGGACCCCGGTTGAACCTGCCTGGACCCCAGTTGAAGTTGAAGTTCAGCTGGAGTTGAGAAAGTTCAACACAGCTGAAGTTCAGCTCAGCTGCAGCTGAAGAAGCTCAACTCAGCTGAAGTTAAGTTCAGCTGGAAAGCTCAGCTGCAGTTGAAGAAGTTCAGCTGCTTTTCAGCAAGAACACTCTAGGTTTCTCAACCCTAACCACGGTCAACCATAGAACGTTAAAGAGATTTTTGCTTTTCAAAAATAGCTTTTGAATAGAGAGGTTTGAGCTTTGGCAAACACCAACCTTCTTTTTGGATCCCCCTTTATAGTACGACGATTCCTATACTCAAGTTAAATAAAATATAATGAAGTAAACTCCTTGAATCATTGGTGTCTCATGTGTGATTTCTCCATGGCATTGCTTCATAAGGATCACAAACATCTTTGTCTCACCTTTTGAAGCAAATACAAATTAAACCCTGTGACTTGTACCATATCACCTTATATGAGTTCAAATCATGGCTTCAAGTCACCTTACTGATGCATCAACATGTTATAACTCTTCATAGCTGATTAGTTCATCGACTTAGTGCAAGTACTCTCTTCTTCACCTTAGCCATGGTACCTCGGTCTACAAGCCGTCGCTTGGCCTTCACCTTCGCCTAGTTCCTCGAAGCCCTTTCCTTGCTATCTTCACCCTATCAAGCCATTCTTGAGTCACATCATATTGAGCATCCATTGAGAGAATCATTTCTTCAATATTGTGAACCTTGCTTGAATGTCTTCTAGATATAACTGTTAAGATTAATCAAGCTCTAGTTTGATTCTCATAGAAGCATATATGGACTGATAGTAATATGGTCAAGCCAATTCACGATTCCTCATATCTTATTCTCTTTGGCTTGACCAATCCTCTAAATCACTTTGTCCTCTATTCTGGTCATATGTATGTAGTGATTTCTCAGGTCTTGTCCATATATTCAAACCAATATAGAGATCATATTATATCCATTTGCATTGTCTCATTGGTTATTTAACCTCGTGTTGAACCTTTGTTCACTGATCATTATACACTATTCAAGTATGTTCATCATACTGAATTTCCTGTTCAACACTTAGCAAACTCGTTAGACCTTTAAATGTGTTGTTATCCAAATCACCAAAACTCACAAAAGGGATGAATGCACTTTCAAAGGGGAGGAGCCACAAGACATGTACAACCGGCTCAAAACCTTGGTGAATCAAGTGCGCAACCTCGGGAGCAAGAAATGGGATGACCACGAGGTGGTTAAGGTTATTTTAAGATCACTTATTTTCCTTAACCCTACTCAAGTACAATTAATTCGTGGCAATCCAAGATATACACTAATGACTCCCGAGGAAGTAATCGGGAATTTTGTGAGCTTTGAATTTATGATCAAGGGCTCACGGAAGATCAACGAGCTTGATGGTCCTTCTACGTCTGAAGCTCAATCGGTCGCATTCAAAGCGACGGAAGAGAAGAAGGAGGAGTCTACACAGAGTAGAACACCCATCGACACCTCCAAGCTCGACAACGAGGAAATGGCGCTTGTCATCAAAAGCTTTCGCCAAATCCTCAAGCAAAGGAGGGGGAAAGATTACAAGCCCCGCTCCAAGAAGGTTTGCTACAAGTGTGGTAAGCTCAATCACTTTATTGCAAAATGTCCTATTTCTAGTGACAGTGACAGGGGCGATGACAAGAAGGGGAGAAGAAAGGAGAATAAGAGGTACTACAAGAAGAAGGGCGGCGATGCCCATGTTTGTCGCGAGTGGGACTCCAACGAAAGCTCTAGCGACTCCTCCGACGACAAGGACGCCGCCAACATCGCCGTCACCAAGGGACTTCTCTTCCCCAACGTCGGCCACAAGTGCCTCATGGCAAAGGACGACAAAAAGAAGAAGGTTAAATCTAAATCCTCCACTAGATATGAGTCCTCTAGTGATGATAATGCTAGTGATGAGGAAGATAATTTGCGTACTCTTTTTGCCAACTTAAACATGCAACAAAAAGAGAAATTAAACGAATTAATTAGTGACATCCATGAGAAGGATGATCTCTTGGACTCCCAAGAGGACTTCCTAATCAAGGAAAACAAAAAGCATGTTAAAGTTAAAAATGCTTATGCTCTAGAAGTTGAAAAATGTGAAAAATTATCTAGTGAGCTAAGCACTTGCCATGAGACTATAGACAATCTTAGAAATGAGAATTCTAATTTGTTAGCTAAGGTTGATTCTATTGCTTGTAATGTTTCAATTCCCAATCTTAGAAATGATAATGATGATTTGCTTGCTAAGATTGAAGAATTAAACATGTCTCTTGCTAGCCTTAGGATTGAAAATGAAAAATTGCTTGCTAAGGCTAAAGAATTAGATGTTTGCAATGCTACAATTTCCGACCTTAGAACTAAAAATGATATATTGCATGCTAAGGTTGTAGAATTGGAATCTTGCAAACCCTCTACATCTACCGTTGAGCATGCTTCTATTTGTACAAGATGTAGAGATGTTGATGTCAATGCTATTCATGATCACATGGCTTTAATTAAACAACAAAATGATCATATAGCAAAATTAGATGCTAAAATTGTCGAGCATGAACTTGATAATGAAAAATTTAAATTTGCTCGTAGTATGCTTTATAGTGGAAGACGCTCTGGCATTAAGGATGACATTGGCTTCCAAAAAGGGGACAATGTCAAACTCAATGCCCCTCCTAAGAAATTGTCTAATTTTGTTAAGGGAAAGGCTCCCATGCCTCAGGATAACGAGGGTTATATTTTATACCCTGCCGGATATCCTGAGAGCAAAATAAGGAGAATTCACTCTAGGAAGTCTCACTCTGGCCCTAATCATGCTTTTATGTATAAGGGTGAGACATCTAGTTCTAGGCAACCAACCCATGCTAAGTTGCCTAAGAAGAAAACTCCTAGTGCATCAAATGATCATAGCATTTCATTTAAAACTTTTGATGCATCCTATGTTTTAACTAACAAATCCGGCAAGGTAGTTGCCAAGTATGTTGGGGGAAAGCACAAGGGGTCAAAGACTTGTGTTTGGGTACCCAAAGTTCTTGTGTCTAATGCTAAAGGACCCAAAACCATTTGGGTACCTAAAGTGAAGAACTAAACATGTTTTGTAGGTTTATGCATCCGGGGGCTCAAGTTGGATCATCGACAGTGGGTGCACAAACCACATGACAGGGGAGAAGAAGATGTTCTCCTCCTACGAGAAAAACCAAGATCCCCAACGAACTATCACATTCGGGGATGGAAATCAAGGTTTGGCCAAAGGATTGGGTAAAATTGCTATATCACATGACCATTCTATTTCCAATGTTTTTCTTGTAAATTCATTAGATTACAATTTGCTTTCCGTTTCTCAATTATGCAAAATAGGCTACAACTGTCTTTTCACTGATGTAGGTGTCACTGTCTTTAGAAGAAGTGATGATTCAATAGCATTTAAGGGAGTGTTAGAGGGTCAGCTATACTTGGTAGATTTTGATAGAGCTGAACTCGACACCTGCTTGATTGCTAAGACTAACATGGGTTGGCTATGGCACCGCCGACTAGCCCATGTTGGGATGAAGAATCTTCATAAGCTTCTAAAGGGAGAGCACATTTTAGGATTAACAAATGTTCATTTTGAGAAAGACAGGATCTGTAGCGCATGCCAAGCAGGGAAGCAAGTTGGCACTCATCATCCACACAAGAACATCATGACGACTGACAGGCCGCTCGAGCTCCTACACATGGACCTATTCGGCCCGATAGCTTACATAAGCATCGGCGGGAGTAAGTACTGTCTAGTTATTGTGGATGATTATTCTCGCTTCACTTGGGTATTCTTTTTGCAGGAAAAATCTCATACCCAAGAGACCTTAAAGGGATTCTTGAGACGGGCTCAAAACGAGTTCGGCTTAAGGATCAAGAAAATTAGAAGCGACAACGGGACGGAGTTCAAGAACTCTCAAATTGAAGGCTTCCTTGAGGATGAGGGCATCAAGCATGAATTCTCTTCTCCCTACACGCCACAACAAAATGGTGTAGTGGAGAGGAAGAACCAAACACTATTGGACATGGCAAGAACCATGCTTGATGAGTACAAGACATCGGATCGGTTTTGGGCCGAGGCGGTCAACACCGCCTGCTACGCCATCAACCGGTTGTATCTACACTGAATCCTCAAGAAGACATCTTATGAACTCCTAACCGGTAAAAAGCCCAATATTTCATATTTTAGAGTCTTTGGTAGCAAATGCTTTATTCTTGTTAAAAGAGGTAGAAAATCTAAATTTGCTCCTAAGACTGTAGAAGGCTTTTTACTAGGATACGATTCAAACACAAGGGCATATAGAGTCTTTAACAAGTCCACTAGACAAGTTGAAGTTTCTTGTGACGTTGTGTTTGATGAGACTAACGGCTCTCAAGTAGAGCAAGTTGATCTTGATGAGATAGGTGATGAAGAGGCTCCGTGCATTGCGCTGAGGAACATGTCCATTGGGGATGTGTGTCCTAAGGAATCTGAAGAGTCTCCAAATGCACAAGATCAACCATCCTCTTCCACGCAAGCATCTCCACCAACTCAAAATGAGGATGAGGCTCAAGTTGATGAAGGAGAAGATCAAGCAAATGAGCCACCTCAAGATGACGACAATGATCAAGGGGGAGATGCAAATGATCAAGACAAGGAGGATGAAGAACCAAGACCGCCACACCCAAGAGTCCACCAAGCAATCCAACGAGATCACCCCGTCGACACCATCCTCGGCGACATTCATAAGGGGGTAACCACTAGATCTCGTGTTGCACATTTTTGTGAGCATTACTCTTTTGTTTCCTCTATTGAGCCACATAGGGTAGAGGAAGCACTACAAGATTCGGATTGGGTGGTGGCAATGCAAGAGGAGCTCAACAACTTCACTAGGAACGAGGCATGGCATTTAGTTCCACGTCCTAATCAAAATGTTGTAGGAACCAAATGGGTGTTCCGCAACAAGCAAGACGAGCATGGTGTGGTGACAAGGAACAAAGCCCGACTTGTGGCCAAAGGATACTCCCAAGTCGAAGGTTTGGATTTTGGTGAAACCTATGCACCCGTAGCTAGGCTTGAGTCAATTCGTATATTATTGGCCTATGCTACTTACCATGGCTTCAAGCTTTATCAAATGGACGTGAAGAGTGCCTTCCTCAATGGACCAATCAAGGAAGAGGTCTATGTTGAGCAACCTCCCGGCTTTGAAGATAGTGAGTACCTGAGAGCACCTAGAGGGGGGGTGAATAGGTGATCCTGGAAAACTTAAAACTTAAGCCACAAAACTTGGTTAAGTGTTAGCACAATAATCGCCAAGTGGCTAGAGAGGAGTCTCAACAAAACACAATAACCACAAGAAATCAATCACAGAGATGGCACAGTGGTTTATCCCATAGTTCGGCCAAGACCAACGCTTGCCTACTCCACGTTGTGGCGTCCCAACGAACGAGGGTTGCAATCAACCCCTCTCAAGCGGTCCAAAGACCCACTTGAATACCATGGTGTTTTGCTTGCTTTACTATATCCAGTTTGCGAGGAATCTCCACACTTTGGAGCCTCTCGCCCTTACACTTAGATGATCACAAAGAAGCACGGAGTAAGGGAGGGATAAGCAACACACTCAAGACAAGAAATCACAGCAACACCACGCACACAAGTCGCAACAAGAGCTCACAACACAACTCAATGAGTTCACAACTCAACTAGAGCTCTAATTGCTATCGCAAAGAATCAAAGGCGCGAAATTGATGTCTTAGTGCTTAGGAATGCTTTTAGAATGCTTGGTGTACTCCTCCATGCGCCTAGGGGTCCCTTTTATAGCCCCAAAGCAGCTAGGAGCCGTTGAGAGCAATCCGGGAAGGCAAATCTTGCCTTCTGTCGACTGGCACACCAGACACTGTCTGGTGCCCGATTTCCTTCCAAAAGTGGCACAATCGACCGTTGGCAGCCTGAGAGCCGTTGGCACACCGGACATGTCCGGTGCACACCGGACAGTCCGGTGCCCCCTTCTAGCCGTTGGCTTG
This sequence comes from Zea mays, assembly GCF_902167145.1. Classification (NCBI taxonomy): domain Eukaryota; kingdom Viridiplantae; phylum Streptophyta; class Magnoliopsida; order Poales; family Poaceae; genus Zea; species Zea mays. The sequence continues at coordinate 135,892,991 of NC_050104.1, forward strand.
GCCACGTGTCCCGCGCAGATCGCGCGGCCGACCGTTGGCTCACCGGACAGTCCGGTGCACACCGGACAGTCCGGTGAATTATAGCCGTACGTTGCCGGTGAATTCCCGAGAGCGGCCACTTCGCTCGAACCAGCCTGGTGCACCGGACACTGTCCGGTGCACCACCGGACAGTCCGGTGCTCCCAGACTGAGCAGAGTATTGGCTGCTCGAGCCAAGACATTTCCAATTGGATTTTTCCTGTTTCCAGCACTTAGACACAATACATTAGTCCATAAAACAATGTACTAAGTCTGAGAAACATACCTTTATCCTTGATTCGTACTTTGTCCACCATTTTACACTTACGCACTTGTGTTGGACACTAAATCACCAAAATACTTAGAAATGGCCCAAGGGCACATTTCCCTTTCAATCTCTCCCTTTTTGGTGATTTATGCCAACACAATATAAAGCAAGTAGAACAAATACAAAATCAATTCAAATAAGAACTCAAATTGTTTTGATTCAAATTTGACATATATGGATCACTCTTTGCCACCACTTGGTTTGTTTTTGCAAATCAAACTCAAATTTCTATCTCTAAGTCAAACACACATGTTAAGACATAAAGAGAGTCATTCCAAGAGAAATTGATTCAAGATTTCAAAAACTCCCCTTTATCACATAATCAACACTTCTCCCCACAAGAAGCCAACTTTTGACAAGAGAGACAACAAAAGAGTTTTGACAAACCAAAAGCTCTATTCTACTATTTTCAAAATCTCTCAAGTGGTAGCTGATCCATTTATCGCTTTGGCCTTTATTTTCTCCCCCTTTGGCATCAAGCACCAAAACGGGATTAATCTTGGCCCCAGAACCCCATTGCCTCACCAAAATCTTCAATAAGAATACAAAGGCAAGAAGAGTACATGAGATGAACTTGGAATAAGTTACCCTCTCATCGGAGTGCAGTGGAAGTCTTTCATGGTCCAAGTCCACCTTTTCCCTTTCAAACCTCCTTTGAGACTAAAACAAGCAAACTCAAGCACATGGTTAGTCTCAAAGGGTCAAGTTGTAGCACAGCTCCCCCTAAATATGTGCATCACTTGCAACAAGGACTTGTGAGGTCCGAGGAGTGTTTGTACAACTTGAGCACCACAAGTAAGCAACAAAATGCATAAGGAATATGATCAAGGGCATAAACACATGTATGCTATAAATCAATCCAGGTTCCGCGAATCTAAGACATTTAGCTCACTACGCAACTTGCAAAAGGTTTTCTCATCTAGAGGCTTGGTAAAGATATCGGCTAGCTGGTTCTCGGTGCTAACATGAAACACTTCGATATCTCCCTTTTGCTGGTGGTCTCTCAAAAAGTAATGCCGGATGTCAATGTGCTTTGTGCGGCTGTGCTCAACAGGATTTTCCGCTATTCGGATAGCACTCTCATTATCACATAGGAGTGGGACTTTGCTCAGATTGTAGCCAAAGTCCCGGAGGGTTTGCCTCATCCAAAGTAGTTGCGCGCAACACTGTCCTGCGACAACGTACTCGGCCTCAGCGGTGGATAGGGCAACAGAAGTTTGTTTCTTAGAACTCCATGACACCAGGGACCTTCCTAAGAATTGGCACGTCCCCGATGTACTTTTCCTATCGACCTTACATCCAGCATAGTCAGAATCTGAATAACCAATCAAGTCAAAGTTGGACCCCTTTGGATACCAGATCCCGAAGCAAGGCGTAGCGACTAAATATCTAAGAATTCGCTTCACAGCCACTAAGTGACACTCCTTAGGATCGAATTGAAATCTAGCACACATGCATACGCTAAGCATAATATCCGGTCTACTAGCACATAAATAAAGCAAAGAACCTATCATTGACCGATATGCCTTTTGATCAATGGACTTACCTCCTTTGTTGAGGTCGGTGTGTCCATCGGTTCCCATCGGTGTCTTTGCGGGCTTGGCGTCCTCCATCCCAAACCGCTTTAGCAAGTCTTGCGTGTACTTCGTTTGGGAGATGAAGGTGTCGTCCTTGAGTTGCTTCACTTGGAACCCAAGAAAGTAGTTCAACTCGCCCATCATTGACATCTCGAATTTCTGCGTCATCACCCTGCTAAACTCTTCACAAGACTTTTGATTAGTAGAACCAAATATTATGTCATAAATTTGGCACACAAAGAGATCACCATCGCAAGTCTTAGTGAAAAGAGTTGGATTGGCTTTCCCAACCTTGAAAGCATTTGCAATTAAAAAGTCTCTAAGGCATTCATACCATGCTCTTGGGGCTTGCTTAAGTCCATAGAGCGCCTTAGAGAGCTTACACACGTGGTCGGGGTACCGTTCATCCTCGAAGCCAGGGGGTTGCTCCACGTACACCTCCTCCTTGATCAGCCCGTTGAGGAAAGCACTCTTCACATCCATTTGGTACAACCTGAAAGAATGGTGAGCAGCATATGCTAGCAAAATATGAATGGACTCTAGCCTAGCCACAGGAGCAAAAGTCTCCTCAAAGTCCAAACCTGCGACTTGGGCATAACCTTTTGCCACAAGTCGAGCCTTGTTCCTTGTCACCACCCCGTGCTCGTCTTGTTTGTTGCGGAACACCCACTTGGTTCCCACAGCATTTTGCTTAGGACGAGGCACCAGTGTCCAAACTTCATTCCTCTTGAAGTTGTTGAGCTCCTCTTGCATGGCCAATACCCAGTCCGGATCTAGCAAGGCCTCTTCTACCCTGAAAGGCTCAATAGAAGAGACAAAGGAGTAATGCTCACAAAAATTAACTATACGAGATCGAGTAGTTACTCCCTTGCTAATATCACCCAGAATTTGGTCGACGGGATGATCCCTTTGAATCATCGCTCGAACTTGGGTTGGAGGTGTCGGTTGCGCTTCTTCCTCCATCACATGATCATCTTGTGCTCCCTCTTGATCACACGCCTCCTGTTGATGAACCTGTTCATCGTCTTGAGTTGGGGGTTGCACCATAGTTGAGGAAGAAGGTTGATCTCGCTCATTTTGTTCCTGTGGCCGCACCTCTCCAATCGCCATGGTGCGTTTGCGGCCGTTGGAACGTCTTCTTCATCTACATCATCAAGATCAACAACTTGCTCTCTTGGAGAGCCATTAGTCTCATCAAATACAACGTCGCTAGAGACTTCAACCAAACCGATGATTTGTTGAAGACTCTATACGCCTTTGTGTTTGAGTCATAACCTAACAAAAACCCTTCTACGGCTTTGGGAGCAAATTTGGAATTCCTACCCTTCTTCACTAGAATGTAGCATTTACTCCCAAATACACGAAAGTACGATACATTGGGTTTGTTACCGGTTAGCAGCTCATACGACGTCTTCTTGAGGAGGCGGTGAAGGTAGACCCTGTTGATGGTGTGGCAAGCCATGTTCACGGCTTCCGACCAAAAGCACTCGGGGGTCTTGAACTCTCCAAGCATCGTCCTCGCCATATCGATGAGCGTCCTGTTCTTCCTTTCTACCACACCATTTTGTTGTGGTGTGTAGGGAGCGGAGAACTCGTGCTTGATCCCTTCCTCCTCAAGGAACTCCTCCACTTGAAGGTTCTTGAACTCGGACCCGTTGTCGCTCCTTATCTTCTTCACCTTGAGCTCAAACTCATTTTGAGCTCTCCTTAGGAAGCGCTTGAGGGTCCCTTGGGTTTCAGACTTATCCTGCAAAAAGAACACCCAAGTGAAGCGGGAAAAGTCATCAACAATAACTAGTCCATACTTACTTCATCCTATGCTCAGATAGGCGATGGGTCCGAAGAGGTCCATATGTAGCAGCTCGAGGGATCTTGATGTGGTCATCACATTCTTGCTGTGATGCGCTCCTCCCACTTGTTTACCTTGCCTTGGTTCCCATCACCGAATATGATTGAATCTTGGGAAACCTTATTCTTGACGTAGGAGGTGAACATCTTCTTCTCCCCTGTCATATGGTTTGTGCATCAGCTGTCGATAATGCAGCTTGAACCCCCGGATGCATAAACCTGCAAGGCAAATTTAGGCTTGGGTCTTAGGTACCCAACTCTTGTTGGGTCCTACAAGGTTAGTCACAATTGTCTTAGGAACCCAAATGCAAGTTTTATCACCCTTGCATTTTGCCCCTAATTTCCTAGCAACTATCTTCCTATCCTTTCTACAAATAGCAAATGAAGCATTTAAAGCATGATAAATTGTAGAGGGTCCATTCATAACTTTCCTAGGAACATGAACAATATTCTTTCTAGGCACATGATGAATATTTTTCTTAGGCATATCTCTACCATGCATATAGGAAGAACTAGAAGCAAACATAGCATAAGAATCATAGGCATGTGAATCAAAAGCATTACAACTCCTATGAGATTGTCTTCTATCATTGTACATAAAAGCATGGTTCTTTTTAGTACTACTTGCCATAGGGGCCTTCCCTTTCTCCTTGGCGGAGATGGGAGCCTTATGGCTTGTCAAGTTCTTGGCTTCCCTCTTGAAACCAAGCCCATCCTTAATTGAGGGGTGTCTACCAACCGTGTAGGCATCCCTAGCAAATTTTAGTTTGTCAAAATCACTCTTGCTAGTCTTAAGTTGGGCATTAAGACTAGCCACTTTGTCACTTAATTTAACAATAGAAGCTATGTGTTCACTACAAGCATCAATATCAATATCTTTACATCTATTGCAAATAACAACATTTTCTACACAAGTTGTTGATTTACTAGCTTTTTCTAACTTAGCATTTAGATCATCATGAATGCTCCTTAAGCTAGAAATTGTCTCATGGCAAGAAGATAATTCACAAGAAAGCATTTCATTTCTTTTAACTTCTAAAGCATGAGATTTTTGTGCTTCTACAAATTTGTCATGTTCTTCATACAACAAATCCTCTTGTTTTTCTAAAAGCCTATTCTTATCATTCAAGGCATCAATCAATTCATTAATTTAATCTACCTTGGTTCTATCTAGGCCCTTAAATAAACATGAATAATCTATTTCATCCTCATCACTAGATTCGTCCTCACTTGAAGAAGCATAAGTAGAGTTTCGAGTACATACCTTCTTCTCCCTTGCCATAAGGCATGTGTGACGCTCGTTGGGGAAGAAGGATGACTTGTTGAAGGCGGTGGCGGCGAGTCCTTCATTGTCGGAGTCGGAAGAGGAGCAATCCGAATCCCACTCCTTGCCTGGATGAGCCTCGCCTTTTGCCTTCTTATAGTTCTTCTTCTTCTCCCTCTTGTTCCCTTGATCCTGATCACTATCATTGTCGGGACAGTTAGCAATAAAATGACCAAGCTTACCACATTTGAAGCATGAGCGCTTCCCCTTTGTCTTGGTCTTGCTTGGCTGCCCCTTGCGACCTTTTAGCGCCGTCTTGAATCTCTTGATGATGAGAGCCATCTCTTCATCATTAAGTACGACCGCCTCAATTTGTGCCACCTTGCTAGGTAGCGTCTCCTTGCTTCTTGCTGCCTTGAGAGCAAGAGGTTGAGGCTCATTGATTGGACCATTCATTGCGTCGTCCACGTATCTTGCTTCCTTGATCATCATTCGCCCGCTCACGAACTTTCCAAGTATCTCCTCGGGCGTCATCTTGGTGTACCTAGGATTCTCACGAATATTGTTTACAAGATGAGGATCAAGGACAGTAAAAGACCTTAGCATTAGGCGGACGACGTCGTGGTCCGTCCATCGCGTGCTTCCATAGCTTCTTATCTTGTTGACAAGGGTCTTGAGCCGGTTGTACGTTTGGGTTGGCTCTTCTCCCCTTATCATAGCGAATCTCCTGAGTTCGCCCTCCACCAACTCCATCTTGGTGAGCATTGTGACGTCATTCCCCTCATGAGAGATCTTGAGGGTGTCCCAAATTTGCTTGGCGTTATCCAAGCCGCTCACTTTGTGGTATTCATCCCTGCACAATGAAGCTAGAAGAACAGTATTAGCTTGTGCATTTTTATGAATTTGCTCATTAATGAACATGGGACTATCCGTACTATCAAAGTGCATTCCACTCTCTACAATCTCCCATATACTAGGATGGAGAGAGAACAAGTGACTACGCATTTTGTGACTCCAAAATCCGTAGTCCTCTCCATCAAAATGAGGAGGTTTACCAAGTGGAATAGATAATAAATGAGCATTTGTACTTTGAGGAATACGAGAGTAATCAAAAGAAAAGTTCGAATTGACCGTTTTCTTTTTATCGTAGTCGTCGTCGTCCTTTTGGGAAGAAGAAGATTCGTCGCTGTCGTAGTAGACGATCTCCTTGATGCGCCTTGTCTTTTTCTTCTTCCCGTCTTTGCGCTTGTGGCCCGAGCCCGAGTCGGTAGGCTTGTCATCCTTCGGCTCGTTGAAGATAGACTCATTCTCGTTGTTGTTGACCACCATCCCCTTTCCCTTAGGATCCATCTCTTCAGGCGATTAATCCCTTCTTGAAGAGAACGGCTCCGATACCAATTGAGAGCACCTAGAGGGGGGTGAATAGGTGATCCTGGAAAACTTAAAACTTAAGCCACAAAACTTGGTTAAGTGTTAGCACAATAATCGCCAAGTGGCTATAGAGGAGTCTCAACAAAACACAATAACCACAAGAAATCAATCACAGAGATGGCACAGTGGTTTATCCCGTGGTTCGGCCAAGACCAACGCTTGCCTACTCCACGTTGTGGCGTCCCAACGGACGAGGGTTGCAATCAACCCCTCTCAAGCGGTCCAAAGACCCACTTGAATACCACGGTGTTTTGCTTGCTTTACTATATCCCGTTTGCGAGGAATCTCCACACATTGGAGCCTCTCGCCCTTACACTTAGATGATCACAAAGAAGCACGGAGTAAGGGAGGGATAAGCAACACACTCAAGACAAGAAATCACAGCAACACCACGCACACAAGTCGCAACAAGAGCTCACAACACAACTCAATGAGTTCACAACTCAACTAGAGCTCTAATTGCTATCGCAAAGAATCAAAGGCGCGGAATTGATGTCTTAGTGCTTAGGAATGCTTTTAGAATGCTTGGTGTACTCCTCCATGCGCCTAGGGGTCCCTTTTATAGCCCCAAAGCAGCTAGGAGCCGTTGAGAGCAATCCGGGAAGGCAAATCTTGCCTTCTGTCGACTGGCGCACCGGACAGTCTGGTGCACACCGGACACTGTCCGGTGCCCGATTTCCTTCCAAAAGTGGCGCAGTCGACCGTTGGCAGCCTGAGAGCCGTTGGCACACCGAACATGTCCGGTGCACCCTTCTAGCCGTTGGCTTGGCCACGTGTCCCGCGTAGATCGCGCGGCCGACCGTTGGCCCGGCCGACCGTTGGCTCACCGGACAGTCCGGTGCACACGGGACAGTCCGGTGAATTATAGCCGTACGTCGCCGGTGAATTCCCGAGAGTGGCCACTTCGCTCGAACCAGCCTGGCGCACCGGACACTGTCCGGTGCACCACCGGACAGTCCGATGCTCCCAGACTGAGCAGAGTCTTGGCTGCTCGAGCCAAGACATTTCCAATTGGATTTTTCCTGTTTCCAGCACTTAGACACAATACATTAGTCCATAAAACAATGTACTAAGTCTGAGAAACATACCTTTATCCTTGATTCGTACTTTGTCCACCATTTTACACTTAGGCACTTGTGTTGGACACTAAATCACCAAAATACTTAGAAATGGCCCAAGGGCACATTTCCCTTTCAGTACCCTAACCATGTCTATAAACTCTCTAAGGCGCTTTATGGGCTCAAGCAAGCCCCAAGAGCATGGTATGAATGCCTTAGAGATTTCCTTATCACTAATGGCTTCAAAGTCGGAAAAGCCGATCCTACACTCTTCACTAAAACTCTTGAAAATGACTTGTTTGTATGCCAAATTTATGTTGATGATATTATATTTGGGTCTACTAACGAGTCTACATGTGAAGAATTTAATAGGATCATGACACAAAAGTTCGAGATGTCAATGATGGGGGAGTTGAAGTACTTCCTAGGATTTCAAGTGAAGCAACTCCAAGATGGCACCTTTCTAAGTCAAACGAAGTATACTCAAGATATTCTAAGCAAGTTTGGGATGAAGGATGCCAAACCCATCAAGACACCCATGGGAACCAATGGGCATCTCGACCTCGACAAAGGAGGTAAATCCGTCGATCAAAAGGTATACCGGTCGATGATAGGCTCTTTGCTATATTTATGTGCATCTCGACCGGACATAATGCTTTCCGTTTGCATGTGTGCAAGATTCCAAGCCGACCCTAAGGAAGCTCACCTTACGGCCGTGAAACGAATCTTGAGATATTTAGTTTATACTCCTAAGTTTGGGCTTTGGTATCCTAGGGGATCCACTTTTGATTTGATTGGTTATTCGGATGCCGATTGGGTGGGGTGTAAGATTAATAGAAAGAGCACATCAGAGACTTGCCAGTTCTTGGGAAGGTCCTTGGTGTCTTGGGCTTCAAAGAAGCAAAATTCCGTAGCTCTTTCTACCGCCGAGGCCGAGTACATTGCCGCAGGCCATTGTTGCGCGCAACTACTTTGGATGAGGCAAACCCTTAGGGACTACGGTTACAAATTAACCAAAGTCCCTCTTCTATGTGATAATGAGAGTGCAATCCGCATGGCGGATAATCCCGTTGAGCATAGCTGCACTAAGCACATAGCCATTCAGTATCACTTTTTAAGGGATCACCAACAAAAGAGAGATATCGAGATTTCATACATTAATACTAAAGATCAATTAGCTGATATCTTTACCAAGCCACTAGATGAACAAACTTTTAACAAACTTAGGCATGAGCTAAATATTCTTGATTCTAGGAATTTCTTTTGTTAATTTGCACACATAGCTCATTCATATACCTTTGATCATGTCTCTTTCATATGATATGACTAATGTGTTTTCAAGTCTATTTCAAACCAAGCCATAGGTGTATTGAAAGGGAATTGAAGTCTTCGGCGAAGACAAAGGCTTCCACTCCGTAACTCATCCTTCGCCGTCGCTCCGGGCAACTCTCCATCTTTGGGGGAGCGAGCCTAAAGCAAAAGAACTCTGTATTTGGTATAATCTTCACTCATATGTTTTATTTGCCAAAGGGGAGAGAATAGTTTAAAAAGGGCTCTTATGATTCCGTTTTTGGCGATTCATGCCAAAGGGGGAGAGAGCCTGAGCCCAAAGCAAAAGGACCGCACCACCACCAATTTCAAAATTTTGGTTTTCAATTGGTACTAATTTTAGAAAGAGTTTTTCAATTGGTATGATTTTCAAATTAGTATTTCTTTGTGTTCAAAAGAGGAAGAGAGTAGTATTTTCAAAATCAATATCTTAAAACCCTCTTGAACACTAAGAGGAGGATTTCATTTAGGGGGAGTTTTGCTCAAGTCAAAGAAAAAGCATTTGAAACAGGGGGAGAAAATTTCAAATCTTGAAAATGCTTTGCAAAAATCTTATTCGTTTACCTTTGACTATTTGCAAAAGAACTTTGAAAAGGATTTACAAAAGAATTTGCAAAAACAAAACATATGGTGCAAGCATGGTCCAAAATGTCAAAAATTAAAGAAACAATCCATGCGTATCTTATAAGTATTTATATTGGCTCAATTCCAAGCAACCTTTGCACTTACATTATGCAAACTAGTTCAATTATGCACTTCCATATTTGCTTTGGTTTGTGTTGGCATCAATCACCAAAAGGGGGAGATTGAAAGGGAATTAGGCTTATACCTATTTCCTAATTGATTTTGGTGGTTGAATTGCCCAACACAAATAAATTGAACTAACTAGTTTGCTCTAGTGTATAAGTTATACAGGTGACAAAGGTTCACACTTAGCCAATAGAAAGACCAAGAATTGAGTTCAACAAAGAGAGCAAGGGATAACCGAAGGCAGCCCTGGTCTGGCGCACCGGACTGTCCGGTGTAGAGATGGCAATGGGGACCCGATCCCCGATTCCCCATGGGGAATTCCTCTATTAGGGGACGGGGATGGGGAAATTTCTTCCCCCACGGGGATGTAAATGGGGAAAATTCCTCCCCCGACGGGTAAACGGGGTCGGGGATGGGGAAGCATTCTCCATCCCCGTTCCCCGCGGGGACCCGTTAAACTTACATATGACAATGTTTTTATATAATAGTTAATAATAGAAATAAATAGTTATATTTACAAAAGATCACTAGTTGTACAAATGCGTTCATTTTAATGTACACATAATGATTTTTACATCTAACAATGTGTATAAGTGACAATGTTTTACATTAATAACAAATGAAGTACGATCTAATTATAATTTAAGCGGGTACGGGGATCCCCGATGGGGATTTATCCCCGCGGGTAACGGGGATGGGGAAGAAATGTCCCCCGCAAACGTTCGTGGGGATCCCCGCGGGGAAAATTATTCGTCGCGGGGACGGGGATGGGGAGCTAAAACCCGACGGGGAATTCCCCGTTGCCATCCCTAGTCCGGTGTGCCACCGGACAGTGTCCGGTGCACCACCGGACAGTGTCCGGTGCACCAGGGGACTTCACGCTGAACTCCTCACCTTCGGGAAAATCCAGAGGCGCTCCGCTATAATTCACCGGACTGTCCGGTGTACACCGGACAGTGTCCGGTGCCCCAGGGGAGAGCAACTCTAGAACTCGCCAGCTTCGGGAATTTGCTCCGCTATAACTCACCGGACGTGTTCGGTGTACACCGGACTGTCCGGTGAGCCAGCGGAGCAACGGCTACTTCGCGCCAACGGTCACCTGCAGAAGCATTAAATGCGCGCCAGAGCGCGCAGAAGTCAGGCACGCGCGAAGAGGCACACCGGACACTCTACAGTACATGTCCGGTGTGCCACCGGACATCCAGGCGGGCCCAGCAGTCAGAGCTCCAACGGTCAGAACCCAACGGCCTGGTGACGTGGCTGGCGCACCGGACACTGTTCGGTGTGCACCGGACTGTCCGGTGCACCATACGACAGCAGCCTCCACCAAACGGCTAGTTTGGTGGTTGGGGTTATAAATACCCCCAACCACCCCACATTCAAGTCATCCAAGTTGTCAACCTTCCAACCACTTACAAGAGCTAGGCATTCAATACAAGGCACACCCAAGTGATCAAATCCTCTCCCAATTCCACAAAAGCTTTAGTGACTAGTGAGAGTGATTTGTTGTGTTCTTTTGAGCTCTTGCGCTTGGATCGCTTTCTTCTTTCGCATTCTTTCTTGTGATCAATACTCAATTGTAACCAAGGCAAGAGACACCAATTGTGTGGTGGTCCTTGCGGGGAAATTTTGTTCCCGGTTGATTTGAGAAGAGAAATCTCACTCGGTCCGAGGGACCATTTGAGAGAGGGAAGGGGTTGAAAAAGACCCGGCCTTTGTGGCCTCCTCAACGGGGAGTAGGTTTGCGAGAACCGAACCTCGGTAAAACAAATCCTTGTGTCTCACTTCCTTATACGCTTGCGATTTGTTTTTACGCCCTCTCTCGGACTCGATTATTTTTCTAACGCTAACCCGGCTTTGTAGTTGTGATTAACTTTGTAAATTTTAGTTTCGCCCTATTCACCCCCCTCTAGGCGACTTTCAGTTTGCCTTGCACATAGACTCCAGCTTCTATGATACAATTATTCTGTATGAGTTTCTTTAATTATCCTTGATTAGCGGGTGGAGAAAGAGATTTGAATCGGTAGGTCATGTAACCAATGACATCGTGAGTATTTTTTGTGCAACTTCATGAGGATATATGCAAATAGTGTTTTTGAATCACTATTTGAAGAGCTTCAAAAATTTCATGAAACTGACCTATAGTTTCATTTTTTGAAGTTAGAGCTCGTGGAGCTGGACTTGTTTGGATAGAAGAAGTTGAAATAGACTTGAAATTCTTGTGGTGGAGCTCTCTCAAACAGGGCCTTAGTTCACAATAAAAAATTGGCTCATTTATCCAGGGTGAACGAGCATGTAATGGGCCTGTTTGGTTTGGTTTTTTCTGACCAGTTTTTCTGAGAATCTGGTTGTGGAAAGAATATGGTTGTGGGAAGAATCATAGTATCGTGAGGATTACGTGTGAAGTAAGATGAAGTGGTCCATAGGATTTAGAATCTATAGAGGGATGGATTCCTACTATTGTGATAAATCGATCGATTCTACGTTCATGTTAATTTTGAATGTTTTTTATCAATATAATTTTTATAGAAGCGGACTAAAAAGCCGGTGTATTTAGCAATGCACAGTAAATTTTGGTGGTCAGAAACTAAAAAAAAGCTAAAACAAACCTGAAATTTTAGTGTAAGAGCTTGAACCCCTTATTAGTTCCGCGGACAGCCTTGGGCCGAGGGCGAGCCGGCAACTGGCGTTTTGCCTTGAAATTAGGACCAATGGCAAAAACGATCTAGAAAAACGAAAACCCTGGGCCGCAAGTGCTCAGCCCAAATACAACGTCGCCCCAGGCCAGCCCACACCCCCTCACCCATCAAACAGGACGCTCAAACAAATCGATGCCAACCCCGATGTCGCGGATTCTTGGATCAAACAATTCGAGCATCGAGTCCCGAGCATCAACCCTGCTCTGCCCGCGGCCCCGGTGTCTTCTCTCGCTCAGCACGCCGGCCACACCTCCCGACTCCCGTGGCTGGGGGAGACCAGGGCCACGCCCCGGCGCCGGCGTGTCGCGCGGTGTCGGTCGGCGCAGGGCTGACGTGGGGACGCACTCGATCGGCAGACCGTCGTCCAGGCACAGGCAGGCGCGCGATTGGAGTCCGCCACGGAGGGAGAAAGCGTCGGCAGTCATGCCCCTCCCGTCCCGCGTCTACCGGCACCGGCGGCTGTTCAGTCAGGAATCAGTCACTAGCCGCCTGATTGGATGCCTGTATTCGGACGCGCAGGCTCGGATGGTCCTGGCTGACCTGATACGGTATTTTTCTGCGTACGAGTGGATGCAATCAAATGACTATAAAATGACTTATTTTGCATCCGCTCATGCAGCCTGCGTCTTCCTTGTGCAGGCAACCAAACAGGAGCTTAGACAAAGTCAACGCATACGGTGGTCCAAGATGAGACGGTGCGGGTAACCAAACATACGGTAGGCGTGCGACCCTGCTTGTGTGGTGCGTGCGTCTCAAATTGTCCGATAGGCAGCCAGCCACACTGTCAGCGTCCAACCCCGGCCCAGCCCACACTCGACAGCTTCGGGCGTTCATGCGCTCGTGAGCCGGCCCAGTCAAGAGAGTCCACCACTCACATCCCAAAAGACAGGCTTATGGGAGGAGGGGGACTCTCCCTTTTAAGCTGCCCACGGCCCCCTTAGCTAGCCGATGTGGGACTAAAGCCGGGGCGCTGACTACCAGCCCCTGACATCCCACTCCCCTTGGGAAGCCCCCCAAGGCAGGCATGGGCCAAACCGGGCTCTGATACCATATGTCAGCGTTCAACCCCCGGTCCAGCCCACACTCGACAGCTTCGGGCGTTCATGCGCTCGTGGGCCGGCCCAGCCAAGAGAGCCCACCACTCACATCCCAAAAGACAGGCTTATGGGAGGAGGGGGACTCTCCCTTTTAAGCTGCCCACGGCCCCCTTGGCTAGCCGATGTGGGACTAAAGCCGGGGCGCTGACTACCAGCCCCTGACATCCCACTCCCCTTGGGAAGCCCCCAAGGCAGACATGGGCCAAACCGGGCTCTGATACCAGATGTCAGCGTTCAACCCCCGGTCCAGCCCACACTCGACAGCTTCGGGCGTTCATGCGCTCGTGGGCCGGCCCAGCCAAAAGAGCCCACCACTCACATCCCAAAAGCGAGGCTAATGGGAGGAGGGGGACTCTCCCTTTTAAGCTGCCCACGGCCCCCTTGGTTAGCCGATGTGGGACTAAAGCCGGGGCGCTGACTACCAGCCCCTGACATCCCACCCCCTTGGGAAGTCCCCCAAGGCAGGTATGGGCCAAACCGGGCTCCGATACCAGATGTCAGCGTCCAACCCCCGGCCCAGCCCACACTCGACAGCTTCAGGCGTTTATGCGCTCATGGGCCGGCCCAGCCAAGAGAGCCCACCACTCACATCCCAAAAGTTTGAGTGTACTGTGTGTACAGACTACAGTGTGTACAGACTACAGTGTGCTGACACACACCCACCATAGGGATCAACAGAAATGGATGAGTGTACTGTGTGTACAGACTACAGAGCAGACGAAAACCTGAACAAGAGTAAGTATCACTTGAAGCAAATTTAACCTCTTAACGCATGGGGAAGGAGACTTCCATATATTTCTCCATCCCAAACACCACGTGGATGTCAATAAGGCATAGGGTCGGGTTCCTATGAATTTCTTTCAAAAATCGTCCTGTCCGGAGGAGAGCAGGAGAGAGAGAGAGAGAGAAAGCACAGCGTGTGTCAATTGTCAACTGATGTAAGTAGCTCATGTCCTTGCCAAGAAGAAACTGCGGGCTAAACGAGCTAGCAATAGCTAGGCCCAGCGGATTAGAAAGCAGGTAGGCCATCGCCTCGTGACGGCCCGTGCAAGCGCAATGATATATATATATATATTTTTCTGCTTGTTAAACCCTGTGCAGGTGGTGCCGGTGCCGCGCCCAATTACTTATCCTAAACAGCGAGTGAGATATTTGTCATGGAAAAAGCCACCACCGGCAGAGACAAATGGGGAGGAGGTCAAATCCTGATATCGTTATCATCGTGGTTAAATCGGCTTTTCGCCTAACACACACTCATTGAGAAAAAGAGGCTTCAGGGGAGCAAGAGCAAGCGGCAAAGCATAGCAACGACGAAATCCGAAGAGGAGCAAAGAGCAAAATAATGGTGCTGATCCGTCTGTTTTTTGGTTGGTTTAGGTCTCCTGATCAGTCCTGACAGACTAACTCACGAGAACAACGACAGTATTGTTTCTCAGCGAATCCATCTGTGACATTTTTGTTATCAGCTGCGATCTCGGTCTTCTCCAACATCAACACAGCTATTACGCCCACCAACTGCAAAAGCTGTGGCTGCGCCGGACTCGCAAATAAAGCAGTCGTCGTCAGTGCTCGCACCATGATGTATAGCGTCAATGGCTGCAGGTTGCGTACGGGCCTCAAGCACCGGGAGTGGATGGACTCAAGGTGGCGGCCCAGTTCCGCCCATGATGCGATGCACCACGCACTGTACAGGTATGGCGATGGCGCGCCGCCGTTGACGTGGCGACACGCAGAGCTCTGCATGCCATGCGTGCTGGCGCTGTAGGCTCGTGGCCGCCGCCAAGTTTGTGCAGGCCACAAGGTTTGAACGGGGCGGGGCGTTGATTTTCCGAGAATCTAGCTGTGGGGAGAATCTGACTATGTAGAGAATCTGAGTATCACTAGAATTACGTGCGAAGGAAGATAAAGTTGTCCATAGGACTCAAAATCTATAAAGTGACGGATTACTACTATTGCGACGATTCAACCGATTATATGTTTATGTCGATTCTAAATGGTTTTTACCCAAACAAATTTTATAGAAGCTGGCTGAAAAATTGAGTGTTTGGCAGTCCGAAACAGCTTTTGGTGGCCAAAAGCTGCGAAAAGCCGAAACAAACTGAGGCAATAACGAGTACAACGCCGCCATCTTTTTTATCGAGATCGTTGGATTCAACGCCGCCATGCACGCATCCAACTATTATGACCGGGCTAATAACGCATGACTCACTTCATATATTTTTTATAACTTCAGTATAAATATTTATACTTTTAGATAAAATTATTTTGCCCAATTCGTCTTTTTATTTATTTTTTGTGTGTCAATTATGATATATGTGCTACTTGAGGTCCAATAGATTATCCATACACATTTTTTTTGTTGATAATTCCGCTGTTGCCATCACTCGCGTGCGTGTGCGTTCTTGCTTGTGAAGCTCCGACAAACGAGCGTTGCGTGATAAGTGCGCCTTCGCGCGCTCGTTCTTTACAGATGGCGGGTGGTGATCACTAGCTATCAAACTTGGGAGAGTATTTTGTTTTGGAAGCGAGTGTTTGTCGTTCTGATCTCCTAGAACGAAAACCAGTTTCACTTAAACACGTAATCATTAAATCAAATGGTTCCTGGTCGTTAATTATCCTGTTAGACCTGCGGGTTGCGTCGTATGGATCAGTTAAAGGCACTATGATATAGGATGCAGGGCCTGACCTGACAATTTAGGAAATATCAGCAACTCTTCTATATAAATATAGTTTTATTATTTAAATATATACATATTTTTATATCAGTAAAAATTAACGTGATATTTAAAAATGTATCAAATTAATATCTTAAAAGTTTCTTCTATCATTTCTTGATACGAAGTCATAAACGATGGTGTTGATATCAACATCAACCAACAATTATTTTTAATATATTGTTGGGGACCATAATTAGGGTTACCCTTAAGGCTCCTAATTCTCAGTTGTTAACCCATCAGCATAAAGCTGCAAAGGCCTGATGGGTGCGATTAAGTCAGGGATCAGTCCATTCGAGGGACTCGATCACGCCTCGTCCGAGCCTAGCCTCGGACAAGTGCAGCCGACCCCGGAGGATTTCCGTCTCGCCCGAGGCCCCCCTCCAGCGGCGAATATATTTCCGGCTCGCCCGAGGCCCTGTCTTCGCCAAGAAGCAACTCTGACCAAATCGCCGCACCGACCGACCAAATCGCAGGAGCATTTAAT
The DNA here is from genome assembly GCF_902167145.1 of Zea mays. Taxonomy (NCBI): domain Eukaryota; kingdom Viridiplantae; phylum Streptophyta; class Magnoliopsida; order Poales; family Poaceae; genus Zea; species Zea mays. Next base: position 135,909,591 of record NC_050104.1, read on the forward strand.
GCAAAGGTGGCCTGACACCTTTATCCTGACGCGCGCCCCCCAGCCGGCAGAGCCGAAGTGACCGCCGTCACTTCGCCGCTCCACTAACCGGCCTGACAGAAGGACAGCGCCGCCCGCGCCACTCCGACTGCGGTGCCACTTGACAGAGTGAGACTGACAGGCAGTCAGGCCCGGCCGCAGGCACCATAGGAAGCTCCGCTTCGCCCGACCCAGGGCTCGGACTCGGGCTAAGTCCCGGAAGACGACGGTCTCCGCTCCGCCCGACCCAGGGCTCGGACTCGGGCTAAGTCCCGGAAGACGGCGGTCTCCGCTCCGCCCGACCCAGGGCTCGGACTCGGGCTAAGTCCCGGAAGACGGCGAACTCCGCTCCGCCCAACCCAGGGCTCGGACTCGGGCTAAGTCCCGGAAGACGGTGAACTCCGCTCCGCCCGACCCAGGGCTCGGACACGGGCTCAGCCCCGGAAGACGACGAACTCCGCTCCGCCCGACCCAGGGCTCGGACTCAGCCCCAGAAGATGACGAACTCCGCTTCGCCCGACCCCAGGGCTCGTAGTACGCCCTGGCCTCAGCCGACGGTCTCCACCTCGCCCGGCCCAGGGGCTCGGACTCGACCTCGGCCACGGAAGGCAGACTCGACCTCGGCTTTGGAGGAGCTTTCACATCGCCCAACCTAGGGCGCAGACCAGCCACGTCAACAGGAGGCGCCATCATCACCCTACCCCGAGCTGACTCGGGCCACGGGAAACAAGACCGGCGTCCCATCTGCCTCGCTCCGCCAGATAGGCAATGATGGCGCCCCGCGTACTCTGTGACGACGGCGGCTCTCAGCCCCCTTACGGAAGCAAGAGGACGTCAGCAAGGACTCAACAGCTCCGACAGCTGCCCCTCCGCCAGGCTCCAGCACTCCTCCGACGGCCACAACATCACACCAGCTGGGTGCCAAAATCTCTCCGGCTGCCACGACGGCATGTACTTAGGGCGCTAGCTCTCCTCCGCTAGACACGTAGCACTCTGCTATACCCCCCATTGTACACCTGGATCCTCTCCTTACGCCTATAAAAGGAAGGACCAGGGCCCTCTTAGAGAAGGTTGGCCGCGCGGGGACGAGGACAAGACAGGCGCTCGCTTGAAGCCGCTTGCTCCCTCTCCCGCGTGGACGCTTGTAACCCCCTACTGCAAGCGCACCCGACCTGGGCGCGGGACGAACACGAAAGCCGCGGGATTTCCACCTCTCTCACGCCGGTCTCCGGCCGCCTCGCCTCCCCCCTTCGCGCTTGCCCTCACGCTCGACCCATCTGGGCTGGGGCACGCGGCGACATTCACTCGTCGGCTCAGGGACCCCCCCGGTCTCGGAACGCCGACAGTTGGCGCGCCAGGTAGGGGCCTGCTGCGTGTTGACGAACAGCTTCCCGTCAAGCTCCACATGGGCAGTCTCCAGCGACCTCTCCAACCCGGGACGGTGCTCCGTTTTGAGAGTCTTGAGTTCATGTCCCTCGACGGCAGCTACGACATGATACTCATTCCACCGCCGGGCGACAGCGGCAATGGCGGCCGACAGTCCGCCCGCCGCCGGCGGAATCGACGACGTCTTCCCCGCGTGGTGGAAGAACAACCTTCGAGATCATCCCGCCCTCTTCCCCGCCGACGGAGGGGAAGGCGGGGAAACCAAGGCCAAGCGGGAGGCAGCATCTCGTCGGCTGTCGAGCGAGTCGACGGCGCCGGCACCCCAACGGGGGGCGCACCGGGCATCGACCTCGCGCTTGAGACGAAGGCGAGCGCCGTCTCCCCGCGATACGCCAACTCCGAGCAAACGGACGACGCCAGCACGCTCGCGGAAGGCTTGCTGGGTGTCACCCTCGTACCTGAGACGACGGTGCAGTCAGTCCCCGACGTGACTTTATCGCCGCTCGTCGACCAAGAGGTACCGACCGATTCCCATCCCACGTCATTTGGATTCAGCCTCAACCCGCCTAGCGACTTCGCTTTGGCGGGTGTTCTCGTAGAGGCGAGTCCAAACCCTCTGGGGTTTCGTATGCGGTCACCTTGGGACCGGCTGACGGACGTCTCGACCTACGGGCCCTCTGGGTCCGAGGAAGACGACGAGCCCAGCTTCTGTTGGGATTTCTCTGGACTTGGCAACCCCAGTGCCATGCGGGACTTCATGACCGCATGCGACTACTGCCTTTCCGACTGTTCCGACGGTAGCCGTAGCCTCGGCGTCGAGGACTGCGGCCCAAGCCGTGAATGTTTCCACGTCGATCTAGGGGGTCCCACCGAAGGCAACCATCTTGGCATGCCGGAGGATGGTGATCTCCCTAGGCCGGTGTCTCGCGTTGACATCCCACGGGAGCTAGCTGTGGTCCCCGTTCAGGCGGGGGGCCATGACCCACAACTCGAGCAAATCCGCGGGGTGCAGGCCAGGCTCGACGAGGGAGCAGGAGCGCTTGAGCCGATCCGCCGGGACGTCGGGCAGGCATGGGCGGCCCAACCTCCGACCGGAGAAATACGTCATCTACCCCAGGGCTTCCAGCACCGCGTCGCCGACGACGTCAGGGTCAGGCCGCCACCCGCATCCAGTGGGGTCGGCCAGAACCTGGCTGCAGCAGCAATGCTCCTCCGCGCGATGCCGGAGCCATCAACCACCGAGGGGCGGCGAATCCAGGGAGAGCTCAAGAATCTCCTGGAAGGTGCCACGGTCCGACGGGCCGAGAGCTCTGCCTCCCGAAGGCAGGGGTACCCCTCGGAACCTCATGCCGCGACTTCCCGATTCATGCGGGAAGCCTCGGTCTACACCGGGCGCACGCGCAACACCGCGCCTGCGGCCCCGGGTCGCCTCGGCAACGAGCACCATCACCGCGATCGTCGGGCCCACCTCGACGAGAGGGTGCACCGAGGCTACCACCCTAGGCGTGGGGGACGCTACGACAGCGGGGAGGATCGGAGTCCCTCGCCCGAACCACCCGGTCCGTAGGCCTTCAGCCGGGCCATCCGACGGGCGCCGTTCCGGACCCGGTTCCGACCCTCGACTACTATCACAAAGTACTCGGGGGAGACGAGACCGGAACTGTGGCTCGCGGACTACCGTCTGGCCTGCCAGCTGGGTGGAACGGACGATGACAACCTCATCATCCGCAACCTCCCCCTATTTCTATTCGACACCGCTCGCGCCTGGTTGGAGCACCTGCCTCCGGGGCAGATCTCCAACTGGGACGACCTAGTCCAAGCTTTCGCCGGCAATTTCCAGGGCACGTACGTGCGCCCCGGGAATTCCTGGGACCTTCGAAGCTGCCGACAGCAGCCGGGAGAGTCTCTCCGGGACTACATCCGGCGATTCTCGAAGCAACGCACCGAGCTGCCCAACATCACCGACTCGGATGTCATCGGCGCGTTCCTCGCTGGCACCACCTGCCGCGACCTGGTGAGCAAGCTGGGTCGCAAGACCCCCACCAGGGCGAGCGAGCTGATGAACATCGCCACCAAGTTCGCCTCCGGCCAGGAGGCGGTCGAGGCTATCTTCCGAAAGGATAAGCAGCCCCAGGGCCGCCCATCGGAAGATGCCCCCGAGGCGTCAACTCAGCGCGGCGCCAAGAAGAAGGGCAAGAAGAAGTCGCAAGCGAAACGTGACGCCGCCGACGCGGACCTTGTCGCCACCGCCGAGTACAAGAACCCTCGAAAACCCCCCGGAGGTGCCAACCTCTTCGACAAGATGCTCAAGGAGCCGTGCCCCTATCACCAGGGGCCCGTCAAGCACACCCTTGAGGAGTGCGTCATGCTTCGGCGCCACTTCCATAGGGCCGGGCCACCCGCGGAGGGTGGCAGGGCCCGCGACGACGACAAGAAGGAAGATCACCAGGCAGGAGAGTTCCCCGAGGTCCGCGACTGCTTCATGATCTACGGTGGGCAAGCGGCGAATGCCTCGGCTCGGCACCGCAAGCAAGAGCGCCGGGAGGTCTGCTCGGTGAAGGTGGCGGCGCCAGTCTATCTAGACTGGTCCGACAAGTCCATCACTTTCGACCGAGCCGACCACCCCGACCATGTGCCGAGCCCGGGGAAATACCCGCTCGTCGTCGACCCCATCATCGGCGACATCAGGCTCACCAAAGTCCTCATGGACGGAGGCAGCAGCCTCAACATCATCTACGCCGAGACCCTCGGGCTCCTGCGTGTCAACCTGTCCTCCGTCCGAGCAGGCGCTACGCCCTTCCATGGGATCATTCCCGGGAAGCGCGTCCAGCCCCTCGGACAACTCGACCTTCCCGTCTGCTTCGGAACACCCTCCAACTTCCGAAGGGAGACCCTGACGTTCGAGGTGGTCGGGTTCTGAGGAACCTACCACGCGGTGCTGGGAAGACCATGCTACACGAAGTTCATGGTCGTCCCCAACTACACCTACCTGAAGCTCAAGATGTCGGGCCCCAACGGGGTCATCACCGTCGGCCCCACATACAAACACGCGTTCGAATGCGACGTGGAGTGCGTGGAGTACGCCGAGGCCCTCGCCGAGTCCGAGGCCCTCATCGCCGACCTGGAGAGCCTCTCTAAGGAGGTGCCAGACGTGAAGCGACATGCCGGCAACCTTGAGCCAGCAGAGACGGTTAAGTCCGTCCCCCTTGACCTCAGCGGCGACGCCTCCAAGCAGATCCGGATCGTCTCCGGGCTCGAACCCAAATAGGAAGCAGTGCTCGTCGACTTTCTCCGCGCGAACACCGACGTCTTTGCGTGGAGTCCCTCGGACATGCCCGGCATATCGAGGGATGTCGCCGAGCACTCGCTGGACATCCGAGCCGGAGCCCGACCCGTCAAGCAGCCTCTGCGCCGATTCGACGAGGAGAAGCGCAGAGCCATAGGCGAGGAGATCCACAAGCTAATGGCGACAGGGTTCATCAAAGAGGTATTCCATCCCGAATGGCTTGCCAACCCTGTGCTTGTGAGAAAGAAAGGGGGGAAATGGCGGATGTGTGTAGACTACACAAGTCTAAACAAGGCATGTCCGAAGGTTCCCTACCCTCTGCCTCGCATCGATCAAATCGTGGATTCCACTGCTGGGTGCGAAACCCTGTCTTTCCTCGATGCCTACTCAGGGTATCACCAAATCAGGATGAAAGAGTCCGACCAGCTCGCGACTTCTTTCATCACACCCTTCGGCATGTACTGCTATGTCACCATGCCGTTCGCTTGAGGAATGCGGGCGCGACGTACCAGCGGTGCATGAACCATGTGTTCGGCGAACACATTGGCCGCACGGTCGAGGCCTACGTCGATGACATCATAGTCAAGACGAGGAAAGCCTCCGACCTCCTTTCCGACCTTGAAGTGACATTCCGATGTCTCAAGGGGAAAGGCGTCAAGCTCAATCCCGAGAAGCGTGTCTTCGGGGTGCCCCGAGGCATGCTCTTGGGGTTCATCGTCTCCGAGCGGGGCATCGAAGCCAACCCGGAGAAGATCGCAGCCATCACCAGCATGGGGCCCATCAAGGACTTGAAAGGCGTACAGAGGGTCATGGGATGTCTCGCGGCTCTGAGCCGCTTCATCTCACGCCTCGGCGAAAGAGGTCTACCTCTGTACCGCCTCTTAAGGAAGACTGAGTGCTTCACTTGGACCCCTGAGGCCGAGGAAGCCCTCGGGAACCTGAAGGCGCTCCTCACGAAGGCGCATATCTTGGTGCCTCCGGCTGCCGGAGAAGCCCTCTTGGTCTACGTCGTCGCGACCACTCAGGTGGTTAGCGCCGCGATTGTGGTCGAGAGGCAAGAAGAGGGGCATGCATTGCCCGTTCAGAGGCCAGTCTACTTCGTCAGCGAGGTACTGTCCGAAACCAAGATCCGCTACCCACAAGTTCAGAAGCTGCTGTACGCGGTGATCCTAACGCGGCGGAAGCTGCGACACTACTTCGAGTCTCATCCGGTAACTGTGGTGTCGTCCTTCCCCCTGGGGGAGATCATCCAGTGCCGGGAGGCCTCGGGTAGGATTGCAAAGTGGGCGGTGGAAATCATGGGCGAGACGATCTCGTTCGCTCCTCGGAAGGCCATCAAGTCCCAGGTCTTGGCGGACTTCGTGGCTGAATGGGTTGACACTCAGCTACCGACAGCTCCGATCCACCCGGAGCTCTGGATCATGTTCTTCGATGGGTCGCTGATGAAGACAGGAGCCGGCGCAGGCCTACTCTTCATCTCGCCCCTCGGGAAGCACATACGCTATGTGCTACGCCTCCATTTCCCGGCATCCAACAATGTGGCTGAGTACGAAGCTCTGGTCAACGGATTGCGGATCGCCATCGAGCTAGGGGTCCGACGCCTCGACGCTCGCGGTGACTCGCAGCTCGTCATCGACCAAGTCACGAAGAACTCCCACTGTCGCGACCCGAAAATGGAGGCCTACTGCGATGAGGTTCGGCGCCTAGAAGACAAGTTCTACGGGCTCGAGCTCAACCACATCGCTCGGCGCTACAACGAGACTGCGGACGAGCTGGCTAAAATAGCCTCGGGGCGAACAACGGTTCCCCCGGACGTCTTCTCCCGGGATCTGCATCAACCCTCCATCAAGATCGACGACACGCCTGAGCCTGAGGCACCCTCGGCGCAGCCCGAGGCACCCTCGGCGCAGCCCGAGGCACCCTCGGCGCAGCCCGAGGCACCCTCGGTTCAGCCTGAGGTACCCTCGGCCCCCGAGGGTGAGACGCTGCACGTCGAGGGGGGGCAAAGCGGGGTCACGCCTGATCAAAACTGGCAGACCCCGTACCTGCAATATCTCCACCGAGGAGAGCTACCCCTCGACTGAGCCGAGGCTCGGCGGGTGGCGCGGCGCGCCAAGTCGTTCGTCTTGCTGGGTGATGAGAAGGAGATCTACCACCGCAGCCCCTCTGGCATCCTCCAGCGATGCATCTCCATCGCCGAAGGCCAGGAACTCCTGCGAGAAATACACTCGGGGGCTTGCGGCCATCACGCGGCGCCTCGAGCCCTGGTCGGGAATGCTTTCCGACAAGGCTTCTATTGGCCGACGGCGGTGGCCAACGCCACTAGAATTGTCCGCACCTGCGAAGGGTGTCAATTCTACGCAAGGCAGACCCACCTGCCCGCTCAGGCTCTGCAGACGATACCCATCACCTAGCCTTTTGCTGTGTGGGGTCTGGATCTCGTCGGCCCCTTGCAGAAGGCACCCGGGGGCTACACGCACCTGCTAGTCGCCATCGACAAATTCTCCAAGTGGATCGAGGTCCGACCCCTGAATAGCATCAGGTCCGAGCAGGCGGTGGCGTTCTTCACCAACATCATCCATCGTTTCGGGGTCCCGAACTCCATCATCACCGACAACGGCACCCAATTCACCGGCAGAAAGTTCCTGGACTTCTGCGAGGATCACCACATCCGGGTGGACTGGGCCGCCGTAGCTCACCCCATGTCAAATGGGCAAGTAGAGCGTGCCAACGACATGATTCTACAAGGGCTCAAGCCTCGGATCTACAACGACCTCAACAAGTTCGGCAAGCGATGGATGAAGGAACTCCCCTCGGTAGTCTGGAGTCTGAGGACAACGCCGAGCCGGGCCACGGGCTTCACGCCGTTCTTCCTAGTCTACGGGGTCGAGGCCGTCTTGCCCACAGACCTGGAGTACGGCTCCCCGAGGACAAGGGCCTACACCGACCAAAGCAACCAAGCTAGTCGAGAAGACTCGCTGGACCAGCTGGAAGAGGCTCGGGATAGGGCCTTACTACACTCGGCGCGGTACCAGCAGTCCCTGCGACGCTACCACGCCCGAGGGGTCCGGTCCCGAGACCTCCAGGTGGGCAACCTGGTGCTTCGGCTGCGACAAGACGCCCGAGGGCGGCACAAGCTCACGCCCCCCTGGGAGGGGCCGTTCGTCATCGCTCAAGTTCTGAAGCCCGGAACATACAAGCTGGCCAACAGTCAAGGCGAGGTCTACGACAACGCTTGGAACATCCAACAGCTACGTCACTTCTACCCTTAAGATGCTTTCAAGTTGTTCATATACCTCGCTCCCACGCAAAGTTTAGTCATCAAGGAAGGGTCGGCCTCGCCTCGGCAAAGCCCGACCCTCCCTCGGGGGCTAAAAGGGGGGAACCCCCTCTGCGTCGAAATTTTCCTCGAAAAAAGATCTTTTCTGCCAGAATATCTTTCGTGCTTTTTGACTACTTCGAAAGTGGATCCTGAAAACGACGGAGTACACGTAAGCAGCCAAGGCTGACTGAGCCGAGGGACTCCTACGCCTCCGGGATACGGATACCTCACTCATCACCTTCTGCGATAAGTAACTCACGTTCGGATAAGTGATTCCGTGGACTGAACAAGTCTTCACGTTCGGAAGCTCTTCTGCCGAAGCAATTCTTCGAGCCTTCTCGACTGCGTCGGTGACAGAGCCCCATGGACGGGTAAGAGTGCGCGTAAGCGGCAAGGCCGACCGAGCCGAGGGACTCCTACGCCTCCGGGATACGGATACCTCACTCATCACCTTCCGCGAGAAGCAACTCTCGCTCGCACAAACATTTCTGTTACTGACAAAAAGTCCAGATACTCGAAACAAGAGGAAAAGAGACGCAGCTTTACAACACGGCGAGGGTGTGTTTTGGTCTCGGCGGTCGCAGGAAACACACGCTACAAGACAATCCGATCCTGCAGGCTCGGGTCTTGACGCTGGAAGGGAGCAGCAGCACCCTCGGCATCGACAACACCTTCGGCGAGGTCCGACCTAGCCTCGGACGGCGACGCGGTCCGAAGATCTCCACTCTGAAGGACGACGTCATCGCCACGCCCGGGCCATCGCTGCCAGGGTCTTCTTCGGGAATCCGGCCCGAGCAGGCGGCTCGGCCGGTCACCCCGGGGCCTCGGCCAGCTGTCCTCCAAGGACATCAGCCCGACCCGAGGCCTCGGCTGGTCAATTCCGGCGTCGGTCCAGCTAACGGACGACCCGGCCAGGCTCCGGCCAACCAGGTTTTCTTTTCGAGCCAACTCTGCCTCTGTTCATGATGACACCTAGGACTGGGCAAAAAACCCGTTACCCGTTACCCGAACCCGGAATACCCGAACCCGAACCCGTAATGCCGGGTACCCGAAATTTGTTTGGGAAATTCGGGTACTAACTTGTGAAACCCGAAATTATTCTGGATAATTCGGGTAGCACCTACCGGTACCCGAACAACCCATACCCGAAATTTACAACGGCTGCCCGCAGCCCACTGTTCACAACCACACGAAACACAACGGCTGTCAACGGCCCAGGCCCACCTAGGCAAAGATGCAAACCCTAGCGGCTAGCGCTGCGCACACAGCCGCACACCGCACAGGCACTGGCACTAGCGCACAACGGCGCCACGCGCGACATCCCCAGGGCCCAGGCCTAGCACTGCCAAGGGAAGAAGACACCAGCTCCCTTGCAAATGGCGATTCCGTGTGTTCAAGCGGGACGATGCCTGCTTCAAGGCAACGTCGTCTAGCGAAGGAAATTGCCTCGTCCAATACCTCCTCTCCATGCTTCCTCAGTGACGTTCATGCAGTCACGTTCCATCTCATCTCCACTCCACTTCTCCGCCGGCGCCGCGACATCTCCATGCGGCAGCCAAGCAAGCCTCCAACGTCCAGGTCCAGCCGAGCCAGGCAGCCAGGCCACAGCCGTACCCGTACAACGGTACAGGGCTCGCATCACAGGGATCCCGGGACGCCACGCCATCCTGCTCCTGCCATCCAGGTTACTTCGGGAGTACCCGATACCCGAACCCGAAGTATCGGGTACCCGAACTGTCGGGTACTATAATACCCACTGTAAATTCGGGTAACACTTTCTAAAACCTGAAATTTTAATTACCCGGATTACCCGACCCGAAATTTTCGGGTAACCCGAACGCCCAGGCCTAATGACACCGCTACCCCTGGCCTCGGCTCATCGGAGAGCGGCCGAGGGGTTCCTTTAACTAAGCTAGAGAAGCCTCGGACAACAAGGCCGACCGAGCCGAGGGACTCCTGCGCCTCCGGGATACAGATACCTCACTCGTCACCTTTACACGGGGCGACTCACGCTTGGTGAAGCGGTTCAGACAACCAACAGGCGAGTCTTAGTGCTCGAAAATGAGGAAAAAACACGGCTCCGTGCCAAAATTACATACATGTTCAGGCCTCGACAGCCACAATGAACAAAAACACTGGCATTCAAAGTGCCATTACAAATGGAACTCCGGTTCCACCTCTGCAGGTACGAACAACCCCGCTCGATGGGGGGCTGTGGAGCAACAAAAGACCGACGAACGGCGCGCCGTCGCCCGCTCCAGCAGCGGCGACGACGACGACTTCTGCTCCGGGGGGCCGAACAGCGGCAGCGATGACCTCAGGGCGGATGCTGCTGCCAGGAGGCCCCCGCCCATGCCCAAACTCATGAGGCAAGGATGGGCAGAAGGCCGTAGAGTTGGAGGTCGGTCCGTGGGCGGCCCTGGCTATCTCGTCGGCGGAAGAACCTCTTCCAGCTGCCGTGGCAGACGCCGGCGCCGGGAGCGGCTCCGGAGCCACTCGCGTCCGAGAGCCAGGCACGCGGCAGCTGCCGGTGCCACGGACAACAACCGCCCTTCCCCCCGATCACTGAGGGAAGGAGCGGGCCGCCGCCCACGCAGGGGCCGGCCCCAACTCGGCACACTCCCCTCCCCAGCCCTGGTGATGAAAATCCTTGAGGCTGAGGGAGGGGCAGAGGCCGCAGCCCGGCTCGCTTTCCCCCACCATCAAACTGGAGGTCACCGTCTTGGGTGACCACCGGCGGAGGGGTGCAACTGGGCTGCATGATGAAAATCCTTGAAGCCGAACGATGGCTGAAAGGTACCAACTCCCACGGAGTTGCGTTCCTCCAACGACGAGGCGGAAAGATGGCGGGTATCCCCCATCCGGGGGCTTGGAAGGTGGAAAGACACAATGCATAAGGGAGCGTGAAGACATGGTCGCCTTCTAAGGGGGTCACCCTCCTTTTAAAGGCGACTCTCCTTACTTGCGTCCCCAGCCGTCGCGAGCTGAGTCTTCTCCAACACGTTCCAAGGCCCTCCTCCTACGACACGGGGGCTGGGTCCCATGCGTCATGCAAGCCGACTCAGAGCAGAAGAAGCCGAACCGCCGTGCGTGGTGTGTGCAACCGCCCAGCGGTTACAAGTGACTCTCCACTTTTGCCCAGACCAGCGGGCGAAAGGGCGGGCAGCCATGCAGGCGGCATGCAACTGCGCCAAGTGGGCGCACTTCTCCGACTCCCAACACGCCCGGCATGGAGGCCCAGGCCCACGCATCATGCAACCGGCGCGCCGAATGCTTCGTGCATGCAACTGCACTGCCACTTGCGCCAACACCGCGCCTCCTCGACTGCGGAACCAATGTCGCGACTCGAGGCGACCCAGCGCACGACCCAGCAGCGCCAGCCTGGCGCGACGGTCAATGCGGCCAAAAATGGGCCGGCAGTAATGATGGTGGTAGGCGGGCAGGAGCAGCGGTCACGTCGTCAGCCAAGCTCACGTCCCCTCCGGGAGCAGCGAGAGAACCCTCTCTCACGGCATGAAGACAATGCGCACGTGTTCCGTTCCTCGAACGGCTCGCGCACGTGCAACGGCCGCCCCGCCAACCACTCGCCCCATCGCATTAACTCCGCGGCGGGACAGGCGGCGCCTCTGGCAGGAGAAGCGAGCGACGCTTCGCCTTCGCCATAATGACCGCGTCAGAAAAGGTACGCCGCGTCGTTCGATTTCACATCCTTTTCCTTTTTTCCTCTTTCTCTCTCTTGCAACAGGGACCGGGAAAGGGGGATACCCCGAAAAGGATCCTTCCCCGTGAAGGAACCAGGCTCCGAGCCTCCCTACTGATCAGAGGTTCGAAGGCTGGCCCCTCGAAAGGGTTCGACAGCCGCCTTAGATCACGTGGGCCCTACACCCACTACTGGTCAGAGGTTCGAAGGCCGGCCCCTCGGAAGGGTTCAACGACCGCCTCAGGCTACTCGGGCTCCGCGCCCACTACTGATCAGGGGTTCGAAGGCTGGCCCCCGAAGGGTTCACAGCCGCCTCAGACACAGAGCGAGGGATGACCATGGGTACATTCGATACATAACCGAGGCTCGGGCTGCACTCCCATGGTACCCTAGGACATTTCCGAGACCAGCGGGAACGATCTTGTAACGGAATCCCATCAGAGGGAGGCATCGAGCCCTCGGACCCCGTCGCCAGGGGACTGGGTCCGGCAGATCACCCGCAGGTACTTTTGGGCGTGCCTCTGGGCCCCTAGCCGACCCCTAACGAATGGGGCACGGACGTCCACTCGGATTACCCGCCTACAGCTCACCGGAAACACCATGTTCGGCGCCCATCGAGGGCAACATGGCGCTTTCCCCCCCCTCCTTGCGGAAAGGCGACGCAGGGGCGTATGTAAAAAAGTCGAGTCTGTCCCTGATCACCCTCTCGCCCTGTGCAGAGGCTCGAGGGCTGCTCTCGCAAACCTGGCTCCGGCCGAACCGTTGACAGCGTCAACATACCAGCCCGAGAACTTGGGACCCGACCGTACACCCGGGCTACGGCCAGCTCGCATGAGGGAACGATCAGACCAGCCGAAGCATTACGCGAGGCATTAAGACCTCGAAGGAGTGAAACCACTCCTCCGAGGCCTCGGGGGCTACACCCGGCGGGTGCGCTCGCACGCACCCACCAGAACAAAACGTAACCGAGAAAGGCTGGTCCCCTTGCAAAAAAGTGCGATGAAAGCCTCCAAGCGAGTGCTAACACTCCCTTCGAGGCTCGGGGGCTACTGTCGGGGACCATAATTAGGGGTACCCTCAAGGCTCCTAATTCTCAGCTGGTAACCCCCATCAGCATAAAGCTGCAAAGGCCTGATGGGTGCGATTAAGTCAGGGATCAGTCCATTCGAGGGACTCGATCACGCCTCGCCCGAGCCTAGCCTCGGACAAGGGCAGCCGACCCCGGAGGATTTTCGTCTCGCCCGAGGCCCCCCCTCCAGCGGCGAATATATTTCCGGCTCGCCCGAGGCCCTGTCTTCGCCAAGAAGCAACCCTAACCAAATCGCCGCACCGACCGACCAAATCGCAGGAGCATTTAATGCAAAGGTGGCCTAACACCTTTATCCTGACGCGCGCCCCCCAGCCGGCAGAGCCGAAGTGACCGCCGTCACTTCGCCGCTCCACTAACCGGCCTGACAGAAGGACAGCGCCGCCTGCGCCACTCCGACTGCGGTGCCACTTGACAGAGTGAGGCTGACAGGCAGTCAGGCCCGGCCGCAGGCACCATAGGAAGCTCCGCTTCGCCCGACCCAGGGCTCGGACTCGGGCTAAGTCCCGGAAGACGACGGTCTCCGCTCCGCCCGACCCAGGGCTCGGACTCAGGCTAAGTCCCGGAAGACGACGAACTCCGCTCCGCCCGACCTAGGGCTCGGACTCGGGCTAAGTCCCGGAAGACGGCGAACTCCGCTCCGCCCAACCCAGGGCTCGGACTCGGGCTAAGTCCCGGAAGACGGCGAACTCCGCTCCGCCCGACCCAGGGCTCGGACTCGGGCTAAGTCCCGGAAGACGGCGAACTCCGCTCCGCCCGACCCAGGGCTCGGACTCGGGCTAAGTCCCGGAAGACGGCGAACTCCGCTCCGCCCGACCCAGGGCTCGGACTCGGGCTAAGTCCCGGAAGACGGCGAACTCCGCTCCGCCCGACCCAGGGCTCGGACTCGGGCTCAGCCCCAGAAGACGACGAACTCCGCTTCGCCCGACCCCAGGGCTCGGACTACGCCCTGGCCTCAGCCGACGATCTCCGCCTCGCCCGACCCAGGGGCTCGGACTCGACCTCGGCCACGGAAGGCAGACTCGACCTCAGCTTCGGAGGAGCTTTCACATCGCCCAACCTAGGGCGCAGACCAGCCACGTCAACAGGAGGCGCCATCATCACCCTACCCCGAGCTGACTCGGGCCACGGGAAACAAGACCGGCGTCCCATCTGGCTCGCTCCGCCAGATAGGCAATGATGGCGCCCCGCGTACTCTATGACGACGGCGGCTCTCAGCCCCCTTACGGAAGCAAGAGGACGTCAGCAAGGACTCAACAGCTCCGACAGCTGCCCCTCCGCCAGGCTCCAGCACTCCTCCGACGGCCACGACATCACACCAGCTGGGTGCCAAAATCTCTCCGGCTGCCACGACGGCATGTACTTAGGGCGCTAGCTCTCCTCCGCTAGACACGTAGCACTCTGCTATACCCCCCATTGTACACCTGGATCCTCTCCTTACGCCTATAAAAGGAAGGACCAGTGCCCTCTTAGAGAAGGTTGGCCGCGCGGGGACGAGACAGGCGCTCGCTTGAAGCCGCTCGCTCCCTCTCCCGCGTGGACGCTTGTGACCCCCTACTGCAAGCGCACTCGACCTGGCCGCGGGACGAACACGAAAGCCGCGGGATTTCCACCTCTCTCACGCCGGTCTCCGGCCGCCTCGCCTCCCCCCCTTCGCGCTCGCCCTCGCGCTCGACCCATCTGGGCTGGGGCACGCGGCGACATTCACTCGTCGGCTCAGGGACCCCCCGGTCTCGGAACACCGACATATATAAAGTTGTCAAACCATTCTTGAGACATTATATACCTTAAATAGGTCTTTAAAAATTTCAATTTTTAAAAGTTTTTTTAGTTGATGCCACCAGGGCATGGTAAATAAGATCAGATAAACAATAAATATATTAAGATAATAATTCATCCTTTTGATATACTAAAAAAATCTACGTAGAACACATTGATATTTCTGTAAACTTGATTTCAGCTTTTTTATCCTTTCCAGATTTTAAAATTTACTAATAAACACAACCAATTAGAGCATCTCCAAGAGCTCCCCAGAAGTCTCCCCTAAATCCAGTTTTTTGGAAAAACACAAAAATGTATCTCCAATAGTTCCCCTAAAGCGCTCTCAACTTTTTTATAGCTCTTAAAACTCCCTCATTATTTGTAGCTACAAATGAGGGGTTTTTTTGGGCTCCCCAGAAACAATCTGTCGCTTTAAGTGATCTGTTGGAGTAATGATTAAAATGTACCTCTACTAATTATTTAGATGTCCATTAAAACTGATTTTAAGGAGTCATTTTCTGGGGAGCTCTTGGATATGCTCTTAGTGGAATACGAAAGTTTCACATTATTCTATCTCTATAATTTTGGTAGATGGTTTGTCTTCAGCTAATTAGTTATATATAAGTTATATTTTTTATGCAACTATTGTTAGGGGGAGTCTCTCCTGCCTCTAAAGGGTGCCCCATCTGCTAATTGATCTGAGATGCGTCGCATCTTAGAATGCTCTACTCCAATTGCATGTACGTGTGGCCTAACTTTCCGGTTAGAGGTCCAGGTTTTTCTTATTCTGTGCACGGATTTCGGAGGAGATTTTAAAACTCAAGAAAAGGAAGAAGCAAATGCTCGGCAGCAGCCAGCACTGACCCATGATGCGCCGCGCTGTTCGGGTATGGCGATGATGATGCGTGTGGTCACTGACTCGGTACACATGCGCGCTGTCGGCAGCATGCATGCATGCAGCACGGAGCCACAGCGGCGGCGGCGGAATTCACGGTGGCCACGGCAGAGGGCTGAACTGAACCGTACCGGAACGGGAGTGGAGCTGACGAAGCTCACGTCGCGAGAGACGGCCGCCCGGCCCGTACGTATGAGAACGCGAGTCGCGACTATACAACAGTAGACAAAATTAAACGGTTTGTATCCGGCTACCCGCTGCCTGTTTCTCGCGGAGCCGTCGTCTCTTGTACGAAGTCCAACTTGTCAATGTCATCTCCAGGCCTGTAGTGTCTGTGTTTCCAACAAGAGCGAAGCCGATATCGAGAACGCTACAAAACGCCATCGATCATTAGTTGGTTTATGTATTTGGTGCAAACTCTATGCAAACAAGTTAACAAAAAAAAATATCTTTTCAAAAATTATAAATATATTTTATTGTCTATTCTATTACTGTATAAAATTTCAAATTCAAATTCATTATATATTAAAAGATACAAAAAAAGGAAAATTCTGAGATAGTTTTCGCTTTTTTTAATCATAGAATTTTCTTTCTTTTTTGTATCTCATGACATACGATGATTTTGAACTTGAAATTTTATACAGTGATAAAGTGGGCAATGAAGTGCATCCATAATTTTTCGACATATTTTTGTGAATTTTTTTAGTTGGTTTGTACTGATTTTATACATAAGTACTTGTTTGTATCCGATACGTTGCCTTCCTTGTGTACGTTAATCCTGTTTGTTATTACTTACATCTGGCCTCGGCCCTGACGGTCCCCCTGTTCTGTGTACCGACCTTGTGTTCGATGGTGAGCTAGCTTTACTAGAGTGGCGGATCGGCCGGACAAGCAGCTCCAGTCCTGGTCCTCTCCGCTGTGTCTAGCCGATCGCCGGTGCCAAACTCATGCGGGTGTCCGGCTGGCCCACGTCTCCACTGTTGCGTCCACATGCGGTACGTACGGGCACGGCACGCGCGAGCGGAGCGCGGAGCGGCTTGCGTTCGATCGGAGTTCTCCATCCTGATGAACCGGCACGGCACGTACGTACTGTAGCGCTAGCATGCTGCTAGCTGCTAGACAGACTACTATACTAGTACAGTGCTAGCTAGCTAGTGCTCTCGTGTGGATGGCATGCAGCTAGCTTAGTAGCAACCGCGCCAAACACAGGAAAACGTACGTGTCAGCCGATCGTCGTCGTCTTCATCAATGCGGCGAGCGACGACGACGGCGGGCGATCGACGAATGAAGAGGGAGAGGCGTGCCCGGCGCTCCCTTCGATTAATTCGCCCGACACACACCCCACCACCTCCGCCCCGCGACGAGCGAAACGACCTAACCCCCCGTGCGTCCACAGACCGCACGGTCGCATCGCACGCAGCTAGCCAAGAGATCAGAACCAGCTAGCAGCCCAGCGCCTGCTAGCTTTCTCGTCGATCGTCGCACTCAAGACCTACGCTGCTGCAAACCATGCGTTCCTGACAAGCCAAAACTCATCTCATGCATCTGATCTGATCTATATCTATACACTATACAGTAGCAAGGAATCGAATATATATCACTAGTCTATATACAGACGAGAAGCGCGCGCGTACTACTAGTACGTACGCATGCTGCCCGTCAGAGCCACGAGGAGACGACAAGCAAACGAGTTGCAAAGGAGGAGCTGCGGCGGGCCGGCGCGTAGTACTGGCCGGCTGACGAGTCTATTTGGAGGAGCACAAAAATGTACGTAGCTACCGAAGCGGCTCGCTCAATTATGCAGTGGGCCGCAGCTAGAGGCTAGCGCGAGACGTCGTCGTCGATCCAGCTAGAGCGAGAAAACGAACAAACGGCAGACGGCACTTGCATATCCGATCGAGGATCGATCGATGCGTTCTTCCCGAGATGATCGAGCTGGGGAAAGGGAGGCGAGAAAACCTAGCGTCCGCCAGACGAGCTCTGCTGCTGCCGCGCGTGCTGCGCTGCGCCTCGCTCCGAACGTCCGCAGCCGGGAGGACCGAGCGGGAAACGCCATTCCCATCCACTGCACAGCACGCAGGCCTCCGTACTCCCAAGGGGACCGCACAACATAATGCAACTTGCCCACCGATTGTATAGAATCGAATCGTGGATGCTTTTGTATCTTCTCGGCTTGCTGCATGCCGCCGCCGCCTTGCACGAGCAGTGTAGTAGAGCTAGCTGCCTGGGACTGGGAGCCTTATCGAGATTGCAGTGGCCAAGAAAAAGGGGCGCAATAATGCGGGCGGGCGGGCTCTCCAAAGTTTCCATCGACCTGAGCTGCTGCTGAGCTCGGATGGTTGGTAGTGGTAGCTGCCGGTGGTGGCTGTGGCTGTGGCTGTGGCTGGGCGAGCTGGTGCCCCCCGGTGTGCCGAGTGCAGTCCAGCGTGCCATCACCCGCCGCGTCCGTGGACGCATTGGTGGCGTCGGCGTCATCGTCCTGCCCAACATGGCAACATGGACCAGCAGCAGCAGGCCCCGCCCGAGAAGTGCTGATGTCGTCGTCATCGCCGGACTATATATACTGGTGCTGCTGGGCCCGCGTGTTTTGCGGTGGTGGAGGTGGAGCCGTCGTCTGTGCAGATAACTACAATGGATTAGAGTACGGTGGGGGAGCATTAATATATAGCCTCCTTATAGTCTAGCTATTGTGTCCGCAGATATACCTTAGTTTAAAAACCACAAATGTGCCACACATGCATGATCAATGCGATGCGATTTGAAATGTTCATCTACACATGTCTAATGTGCATGTGTCTGCATGCACACATGGTAGTTGTGTTATTCTGTGTGGTGTGATGGCTGATAAGAGTGTCGGTTTGGGGGCATTTAACTATTTGTCATCCTTACGAAATCTTCTTAATCATGTGTCATTGGCACATGAATCACTGACATGCCAAAAAAATTGCCATCCACCACCAAATAGTGGCAAATAGTTATTTTTTTCCATCGGTTTAAGGTTGGGATCAGGGTTGGATTAGAGTTGGGATTGGGATGCAAAGGGAAAAAAGGTGTAAGGCTACCTCCCGCACTCTTTCTTATCATATATATCTCTTATTTCAATTTTTTACTTCATAAACAGTGCAGTCTACCAGGCAAAAATTAATGTTCTACGTATGCACGATCTACTGCAAATAGCCTAACACCTAGGCCACTACAAACCAAGAATATCACTAGTCTCTTTCATGATAAATTAGAGTACAAAAATCCGATAGCATAAATCTATAAAAAGAGTAAAATACGGAAGCAACGAAGAAAACTATAATGAAAAGGGGGTTTCACCTCAATTAATAATATTAAACGACTACGGGTACTAGTGGTTGTTAATTCTAGTTTTATTACAACAAAGCAAAAATATTATTACTATCGTCAAGTGTAGAATTAATAGTGAAGATGTGTTGCTAATGCTCTATCCTAGGTTAAGAGGTAACATGGACATATGGTGCATACCAAACTCCACTATGCTCGGCTAAAAACTTTGCAACATGTGTGTGAGCATGTCTCGTATTTGGTGCACATGTTCGGTGCACCACCAGATACGTCCGGTACACATAAAAGATGCATAAAGAGCGCTTTCTTGTTTTTTCCCTCAAGCATGCTAACTCTCCAATGTTTTTCAAAAAAAAATAGAGCACATTTAACATTTTACAAAGTATTTTTAATAATCATTTCATTTCCTATGTATACACATAATTTTAACACCTATTGGCACTAGATGACCATGCTATCTAAGGGCTTGTTTGGGACAAAGGGTAATGAAGGGGATTGAGGGGGCTATAATCCCTCACTATTCAAAATTAAGTAGTAGGGGGTTCTAGCCCCCTTAATCCACTCCATTACCTTTGATCCCAAACAAGCCCTAAAGCTCCATAGTATGTTCATCTAACCTAAATTTAATCATACACTCTATTGTGTTTTGACCAACAAAGCAAAATTCCATGGCTGTACCGTTGCCTTAAACCCTTTTATTTTGCTTTTTTTCCTTCCCCTTTACATTTGAGCACTTAATTGTTATTTGTGGCCTTCACTATTCTTTCTATGGTTGCTATTCGGTGATCAATCTTAAATTTGGAGTAACCAAACTCATTCACAGTACTATAGGCCCAAAGTGTTGACTACCTGGGCGGCAGCCCGGCGGCTAACCGTAGCTCCGCTGTACAGCTGCTAGTCCTAAACTCCTAGCAGCTAGCATTGCAGTTGAACCCATTTTATTTGAAAAAAAAGAATAGAACTAATTTGAACCGATTGGCCCAGGTGTCAGAGAGCCCATGTATACCTTTTGGCCCATTCCTTCCTCATTCGGCTATAAGATGAGCACCTCGGCTGCCGTTACCGCCTTCCTCCCATAACAAAGCCACGTTAGCCGAGAGCTCCTCTGCTCCTCTCGTGTCTGGCCGAACAGGCAGAGCGACCAGTCTCCAGAGCGCTCCCCATGGCGTCAGGAGCTGCGGCGGCCCCTGTCGTTCAGGTGAGCGTCCATGGCTTTTTCACCTGCCGCCGAGTACTCGAATGCTCTTCGATCCCATACCATCATATGAGCTGCCAATTTGGTTGCTAGGTCGTCGTAAATGCTAACCCCCCCTTGATTCTTCCGTTATCTCCAGACTGTGGTGCTGAAGGTTGCCATCCACTGCCATGGCTGCAAGAAGAAGGTCCGGAAGGTGCTCAGGGGCATCGAAGGTGCGTGCCTAGCCGTCTAGAAACACATGCCTCTTGCGAGTCAGCAGGTTCCTGCATACATTTTTGGCTGAACCGAGCGGGGTGGTTCTGGTGATTGTTTTCAGGCGTGCAGGACGTGACGGTGGACGCCTCGCAGCACAAGGTGACTGTGACGGGCACCGTGGACGCCGACACGCTCATCAAGAGGCTGTACAAGTCCGGCAAGAAGGGAGTGCCCTGGCAGTGTCACCCGCCCGCCAAGAACAGCGAGCCCGCGCCGGAGGCCCCGCCGGCTCCGCAGCCTGCCGGCGACGGCGGCAAGGATGCTGCTGCTGCTGCTGCTGTGGCCGCGGCGGACAAGAAGTCGGAGGAGGCGGTGAAGGAGCCGCAGGGCGAGAGCTCCGAGGAGGAGAAGAAGAAGCCGGAGCAGGAGGACGGGGCCGCAGAGAAGAAGCAGCCCGAAGCAGAGTCGTCAAAGGAGGTGGAGAAAGTGGAGGCGAAGACGGACGGCGGTGACAGCGAGGGAGCTGAGACGAAGCAGGCCAAGGGCGCAGCAGAGCCGGCAAAGGAAGCCCCTGCCGCTGCCGGCGCTGCCAATGACGAGGACGAGGCAAAGAAGAGCGACAAGGCCAAGGACGCCGGCACGGCGGAGCCTGCCGCCGTGACGACGGAGAGGTCCCTTCCTTTGGCGCCGGCGCCAAAGCACGCGTACGAGCATGAGTACCGGCCGCCCTACTACGTCGCGCCCGCGCAGCCGGTGCTGAGCTACCACGCGGCGCAGCGCAGCTCGAGCGTGTCGCACTTCGCGCCGCAGGCGCAGCCGGCGTACTCCACGCAACAGGCGCACCCGCATCAAGCGTACTACTCCGCGCAGCCGCAGCCGGGGAAGCAGTGGTCGCCGTCGTACCTGTACATGCCGTACCCGCACGCCGCGGCGCCGGAGCCTTACTACCAGCAGGACTACTACGGCCCGCCCGGGATGCACGCGTCGCCTATGCACGACTCGTCGTACCGCATCTTCGACGACGAGAACCCCAACTCCTGCAGCGTCATGTGAGAGGAGAGCGGATCGGCGCGGCCCGGGCCGCCGTGGCCAGCAGCAGCAGCAGCAGCAGGTAGTTGGGGGGAGGCGGCGCCGCTAGCTACCGCAATAGAGAACCCTCTCTCTCTCTGTGGTTGTAAGTAGAGTAGCCTGTTGCTGGCCTCTTCCACTTAGTATAGAGGTCAAACCTCTCTCCATGCACGACAGAGCTTTTTCTTCGTTTCCTTTTAATATCTTTTTTACTGTTTCTAATGATAATGAGATACGCACGCGCGTTTACCTGTAGTGATGTTCACCGCGTCTACGCCCGCCGGCTACTTCAAGAAATTTTGTACTATGGGCTAGGACAAATAGATATACGTATATGGCTAGCTAGTAGTTTTCTCTGTCTAGAGAAAGGCAAATGCGTATTTTGTATCTCCTTATTAGTATATATTACTCCTGCCTGACCGAATATCCTTCCACTTCTACTCGTCAGTTGAAACATCAGTGATCACTGATCAGTCTTCGACCTGCCATTTGGTTTTTTTAAAACAACTTAGAAAATTGGGTCTTTGGACCTGCCGTAAGCTGGATGAGTTTACAAGTGAGGTGGCTGTGGTTTGTTTGGAATTCGCTTTCTGTGCCAAAGTCTGTTGCTCGCTCCGTCCTCTCATAGAGTAGTAGTATCTGTGGTCAAAACCCATGCATGCAGCCTCCGGATGGAGAAGCTCGTGCTCAACACAGAACAGAAGGATTTCTTCTCTCTTATCCACACGCCTCTAGGGTGGCGTCACACAAACCCCCTAACCCTTAAGCGACCGAACCATATGGACGTGACGACATCGAACCACAGAGTCTATATATATATGTACCGTACGTACCGTGTAGGGTCTACGCGCACCTCCACTTGGGCCATAGTTTTAATCGCTGATGCTAACCCCTCTTCTTTGGACGACGCGAGCACGATAATGATGATTAAGGCCATGTTCGTTTTTCACGGATTAGACCAGGATTCATTCCAATTTATTAAAACTTACATAAATTAGAGAAACAATCCGGCCAGGAACCGTTCCAGGCCTTCAATCCGTGAAAAACGAACAGGCCCTAATTGCATCGTGATGGCTAAGCCGGCAGGCCAGGCGGCACAAGGGTTAAGCGCCTCGGCGCCGGGTCAGGCCAAGCTGGGCGGTTAATTTGTTTGTGGAGGCCTCCCCCCCCCCTCTCCTTTTAAATATATACGCCAGGCTCATCAGCTTTGTCGTCCACATGCCAATGATCCACCCTCACATGATTATTATTATATATAAGAGTCCGGTCGCTAATAAGTAATCGCACCCCCCCCCTCAGATCTACTAATCTAATCTAATCTAATTATTTTGTGAGGAGCTTGCATGACGAGAGCAGCAGCAGCAGCAGCAAATCAGTGGCCTAAAGCAAAGCTTAATGCTTGCTTGTTAATTAATTGGGCACTTGACGGGGTGTGGAGACAATGGATGCGACGGAAGTAGGCCACTCTGCACCCACCTGCTGGCTGGGTTGGTTGTTTGACAACTACGTGACTACTATTCAACAATCCAGCATATATACATATGATGATACAGGCTAAAACCTGTGATTAGCGTTCGGATCAAGAAGCGCTAGGCATGCATAACCGTACCTGAAAGCGGAGCCGGCACATGGCGTGCCATGCACCAAACTCGCTGATTCTCATTCATTCATTGATCTGGCTGAATGTCCTTTTCGTTGAGTCGATATATATATACTCGATACCAAACAAGTTCAATCCTACACACACACAGGACAAAACGTCCGGAACATCATTGCGTGTGCCAGGCTGCAGGTTTACGGACCAATTAATCGCCAAAAAGCCCAGCCTCGCCAGCGGCGTTGGCACAAATGATCCCCATCAGCGTGGGTTTTGGCGAAAAGCTCTGTACCGCCACTCTCACTCTCTGAGCCAAGCCAGTACGTATATCTTTTGTTGAGGACCACCGGTTCAGCGTCAGCGCCAACAGCGGCAGCGTACCCGCCGCCGCCGGTGACACAGACAAGACCTAATTCCGAGCTGGGGAGCAGTGGGGCGGAGTGGGATAGGGTATGGTTGGTGCAATAGCCCCTCCGCACGATGGATGTTGGCCTTGGCCTGCCATTTGCTATCCCGTTTCCGAGAGAAAACTGTCACGCAGTTTCAACGCCCGGTCGCTGTCGCCGGTGGATCGGATGGATCGCAGGAGCCAGAGGCGTCGGATTCCTTGGGACGGACGGGGCCGGCCATGAGGCCCCAAACCAAACGCGTCCTGCTCAGGTCGAGTTCGAGTCAGATCCCCGGAGATCTCGTGGAGCCCCGGTGGTAACCTTTAGTCCTTCGTTAGGCATGGGCAAACAGTCGGTTCACGCACTTTGGCTTTAGTAACGTAGAGCCTGCATGCTTTCGGTTAATTATCATGGTAGTAGGTCTTAAGCGCCAGCTAGCTGCAACAAATCTTGTATCGCACACGCTGGATCAGCAAAGGTAGCTTTCGAGTCATCCCATTGCGTTTGGGCCCGGCCTCCTCCCACTCACGCTGCATCCGTCTTGCTTCCTTCACTTTGCTGTTTGCATGATGGAGAAACGCCCCATCTTGCTCTCTGGTGTTTAAGGATTCCACATATCCACGGCTAGCCTTTACCGGAAACAGTGACGGGGTCGGTGGTACGTAGTATTTCTAAACCACCGTGCGTTTTGACTTTTGACGGATGCATTTCATTCTCCGTCGTTTTGGCAATAAGTCCCCGGCCGGAAACCTTTCGTCTGATGCAATAAAAAAAAACCGAAGTTGTTGGTGAGGTCGACACAGGCTGGAAATGCAACCCTTTTTGGCTTAGGTGGCGAGAAATCCTTCCTTCCAGCGGTGAACTGAATCAGACGGATGGGCATGGGCAAGCACATTCCGGAACGAGAAGAGTGTCGGGTTAGGTGGCGACTTTTTTTTTTCAGGCTGCAAAAGATCCACAAGGCTGAGATGGAGCTGCGTAGGCTGTGAAAGCAAAAGGAGGACCGGACATGGCCGCCGGTGCCCCCCCCCGCCCCGCCACCGCTGGTCTCCGTCCAAGGCTACCTTAACAACTCACGAAAGGGGTATTTTTTTTTATATATACCGCGAAAAGAGAGATCTTGCCGGCCGGGGAACGGGCGGTGGCCCTCGCCCTCGGTGTGTGAGTCTGTCCCCTCGCCCGGTCGCCCCTGTCGCGGCCGGGGAGGCTTAGCCCGGAAGCAAAGAGATAATCAGGCCGAAGATAGGAAAAAAAGATGGCAGCTTTACGCCCGGTTTGCGCGGTGAAAACGATGATCACTCGGCTGCAGGCTGCGGGATGCGGCGCCGTGTCAAAAAACGCCTGGGGCCGATGAGCGCGCGGTTCTGTGTAGATTACTGTGGTGTGGTGTTTGCTGAGGAGTTGATGTAGCCAGCCCGAGTTCACCAATGGGGGACCGGGGTTTCTTCGTGCAGAGTCAGCATCTGCCTATGGATTACGATAAGGCTGGCACTGGCATGGCATCATCGTGCGCACGCTCGCAGCCACCACGCTGTTTTTTTTGAATATTTCGGTGCCACTGGGCGGTTGAACTGAATGCACGTTTGAAGAAAAATAATACTCCTTATATACTACTGTTATTCCAGTTGCAAAGGTCATGCGGTGGGGGTGGGGGGTTAACCTGTCCCCGGGGGTTAGGATTTGATTTCTTCATTTCCCCCCTCCCTCCCTCTCTCTCCCTGTACTGGTTACAATTTGATACGCCACACATCAAAAACAATCTTCTGGTTTCAGACTTTTACTACCAACTGAATATGGAGAACAGCTGACAGTTACAAGGGAATTAAACGAACACCACACATCAAACTCAGAAGGAACCCAACAAAGATACTAAATCTTCAGATTTAAGGTACCAGCTGAAATCACAACATTGCATATAGTGACATGAATTCAAAACATAGCTAAGGCAGTGTCCAATTCTTGGTAAACTAGATGTAAAATCTACTGCTTGATATCAGTCTTCTTCTTCTGCCACAGCCTGCTTGTCCAAGGAGCTGTCTGCATCACCCTGTTGTGCACAACAAAATATGGAATCAGAATCTACCATAATACAACGGACAACCAAACATAGCAAACCAGGTAACTGGACAATCCACTAGACTAACATATAAACCATGACAAGAAAAAAATGTTGGCTAGTTGTCTAGGTGCAATGTCACAATGGATTTAGCTGCGTCTGAACACATACATGTAATAAAATTTGATTCCTGGTAAAAACTATTACCAACTCTTAATTTGAACAAAACACAACATAAATCCTAGGCTAGGAATTAACCAATGTGAAGCCATATAAATCAAACAGGCAAAGAGTCAATTCCGCTGAAAAGGCAAAACAGATGGAGCAACAATCTCTCCATATGAATTAAATGTGTCAGGTGGCAACAATATGAAACGCAGGAAACACATAGACAGTAAAAAGCCTCATGTAGGCTTTACACTCAAGCTTTAAATTTTATGGGCTAGACAAATGCAATAAACATATCATGAACTATCACCTGAGCACGGACAAACCCAGAGAGAGCAAACATGGTGAAGTGACCATCATACAGGCCATTTGCATCCAAGTGGCCAATGTTGATCTGGACAGAGGCATGGTCCTTGGCAGTGATGATCCTGTTTGTGGCCGAGCTGCAAGAACATAAACTCATCCTTAGCACACAACAAAACCAACCATGCAAAGCAGAAACATTTCTACAAGAGGATGAGGCAAACGTACCACTTCCTGGGGACATAGAGGTCCACCGTCTTACCCTCCTCATTCTGCATGGTGACAGTTGGGGGGGAACTACCCGCAAGAGCAACTGAATTACAAGAGGACCAACTATCATGCACATAAAAAGAGAACAACACTATGCACTCTGAGGACTCATTCAGTACTGTAACAATTCAAAATTGATGGATAAGCAAGGCTATTCTATATTTGTAACTATAACTATGCAAACAACTGAAGTCCAATTCAGGCTCCAATGAAGAGGCATAACTAAAACTGAACTATACAGATCTCAAAGTTTACCAATTCTTTGCAATTCAATAGAAGGATTGGAATGAATACTTCCATGCAGCTAAAACATCAAATATTCAAATACGTTGTTCAATAACCCCATCCACCTCAGTCACGATTGCACGAAAATGGTAATAAACTGATATTCTAGCAGTGCAAACCATGCTAGCTGATATGTTAGCAATGCATAGTTGCACGAAACATGGTAAAGAAAGGCCTGTTCGAATCATGTTTGGTAGATGAAGTTCATTTCTAACAATAAACAAACACAATTTAGGGGATTCAAGGAATCTGGATTCTAGAGTCTTGATTCTAAATAAAAAAACTACCCATTTGGGTCATGGATTCTAGTTAAGATTCTAGCTACCCTAAGATTTCTTTCATAGTACTGCCTACTGAAACCACGAAATCAATGACACTCACAGATAGTTTATTGTTAGCATGTTTAAATGAACTACCAACTTCATACTTCTCTAGGGATGCAGAGTGTTCTCCAGAAAATTGATGCCAAATCTTGGCTTTGGCTCTGACATATGCTAGTTGCGATCAAGCCTAACTAGGGATGCTATTTAGAGAGATTTAATCTAGAATCAACTTTGATTTATCTTGTTGTAAAATCTCTAAATGTCATAGGTCTTCTAATTCGGTTGCTGATGTATTATGCTCCTATGGAGCCACCTTTGATGCAAGTGAGTCTATACTGGTTAGACCAAGCACCAAACTTTGTTGTAAAAATGGGTCGGTCATCTTTGACAGCAAGCGACATTGGCGTGAGTCGGTCAGGTTTGGAGGCGACGATAAGGATATTTTTATTCCAAAATCAAGAATCCGAAAGGCATTTGGACGGACCCAAAATCGTGCTTGAGGAGAAAAGAGTTTTATCCAAAGAGAGCATTTTAAAACCCTTTGCAAGCAAGAAATATTTCAAACGTTCATACCAGGCTCTATGGGGCTTGTTTCAAACCGTACAAAGCTTTTTGAAGTTTAAAACACATGGTTCGGAAACTCGAAACTCCCAAAACTAGGTGGCACTTTTGACATAAACTTGTAACACCCTAAATCTATCAAACGAAAACAATCCAGTTTGAATTATTTGTTCAGAGTAGAAAGGAAAAATATTTATGTTCTAAAATAATGAAATAGTAATATAAGAAAATTAAAAAAAATCTTGATTAGAAAAAAATTTGCCAAGTGTTTGATGCATTCATGCTGAATTATATATTTTGTTTGATTTAAATTTTAAATCCAATTCTTAGATTGAATCTTGTGAAGAAAATCTCAGAATAAAATGATAATAAATTGTTAAAATATTATTCTTGGACTAAGCATTTTGATGTGTTATTTTTTTGTTTATAATTGTTTGCAAGAATCATATTTTTATTGATTTATCTTTCTTGTAAAGACCACTTTATTTAATTGTCCTAAAATGACTTACTTATTTATTTTCAAAATGGATATTTTATTTATGTAAATATTATTTTTGAACTTTTTTATTATATATATTCTCTATTTTTAGAAAGAAAAAGGGAAATAGAAATTTGAAAAAAAGAAGAAAAACAATTTGTTGTGTGTGCACGTCCAGCTCACCCATGGGCTCTTTTTTTTCTTTTCTTTTCCCTCCCAAGCAATCACGGTCAATAGGGGCACACACGTCTTCAATTTTTTTTCTTCTCTCGTCTCGTTCTCTCGCTCGGCGAAAAAGCCGTCCGTTCCTTATCCGCTCCTTTATCATCTTATCAACCCCTAATTTTAATCTGAGTCAAACCACATATGACTTTTATAAAAAGATTAAAATGGTAGACCTAATATTTATATATCTATAATTAAGATATTTTCAAGCTTAGGTCTTGTTTTATAAAATATGAACCAAACCTTTTTCAAAAGAGTGTCTTGTTATAACTATTGCTTTTGATGTTTTTAAAAGAAAATGCTCTTTTTGTTATGCTTTCTTTTAGATTTGTCTATGGTGAATGTTGTATGTTATTGGGTGGTGTATGTTTCTTATTGTTTGTTTGTGTGTTATTCAGTGATTGATCTAATAGTTGAGAATAAAATTCTATTCCGTGGAAGAATCTCAAGTTTTCTATAAGCAAGACAAGTGGACTTCTCCCTCTGCATATTCTGTCTGATCCTATACAATACATTTAATAAAGTTTACTTTTGGATATATGCATAATTTGATAGGTTACCTATTTAGATACTCTTAACCTTTCCAACATTATTCCTTGTTTAACCTGGGATTACTATTTAATCAAATAGCTATGCTATTGCTACAACTTTATTTTTATGATGTCACTCTTTAATCATATTAATGTTCCAAATGGTAATTTTACATTGTTGTTGTTAATCCGATGATTAAGCAAAATCATATTGTGATAATTGGAACATGGAGTGACCACCCAGGAAAACAGTGCAACCACGAGTGCTATCTTGGCTCTGGCTTTGATAATTAGCTTTATATGCTTAGTGCCTAGCAACCTTACCTGAAATATGGGCAAGAGGGGGAGCGGCAGTGGTGGCAGCTCACGTTAACATGGGGATGTATTCTTGGCTAAGGTACCTCGCCTAGAGGGCCTCCACACCGACTTAGAAACTTTAGCAGGTTGCTTTGTATTAAGTGTATTCTGTGAAAGTCTCATAGTGGATCCCTAGCCATTCACCTCGGAAGTGTTTACGGGTTTGGCCGACCCAGGCTAGAGGGAATACACGACTTGTGGGTAAAGTTGTACCACCTCTGCAGAGTGTAAAACTAATATATCAGCCGTGCTCATGGTTAAGAGGAGCCTGGACCCTCACATGATAATTGAACTTGAAGATAAAAATAAATCATGGTCTATTTTGGTTCAAGTGGTTCTAAGCTTTATGCTAATGATATATATATATGCTGATGAATATTGCTTATGCTTAATTGGGTTTAGTATATACTTATACTTAGTAATCAGGTGTTGATAATAAAATATTGACCAACTAAAATGCTAACCACATTTAACTTTAGCCTTACCTTGTTACCTTGTATTTTCACCCTGCTTGCTGAGCCCCGACCATAAGTGAGCTCACCCTTGCTTATTTTTTTATCAGAAGTTTGCAGATGAAGCTATGATGGTGAACTTGATGGATGCTAGTCTAGTGATACCCCCGGTCATCTTCCTCTGGAAGGATGTCCATGTTTCGCTGTACTTTGAAGAACAAAAGTTAAGACATAATGTCTGTTCAAAGTGTAATATGTTAATATAATCTTTATTTATGCTTTCATGCATTGTTCCTTTGATATATTACACTTGTGACGTCAACATATGTGTGAAAATAGATCCTGGAACACATATGCTATGCATTCGGTTTTGCCCTTAAAACCGATTGTGACAGAAGTGGTATCAAAGCAATGTGACCATAGGTCGCTAGATTAGTTAGAAATGGGAAGCCAAGTCAGTCTTTCAAAACATGGTTATTTTGCTCCATAAAAACTTACTTTGTATAAAAATTCGTCTCTTTTATCTTCAACTCTTCTAGTCTAATTTTTGGTCTGTCAGAAGGATCTAGTCCGAAGCACTGCAAGACACTCAAGCTAGGATTGTAGAATTTGAAGCGAAGCTTGCCAGAAGAACCTTTGCGAAGCTATTGAAGATATCCCATTCTCTTTCTTATCCCTACCCCACAAGAAGTTTTGTTATGGATCCCTTGGATCTATTATCGGACTTCTTGGCTAGGTTGATAGGATAGATCTACGGTATTATGTTTGTCGATTAGATCGGTAAGGACGATGTTATATTATAGTAGTTTTCTAATATATAATCTTGCTATATAACCCTTGACTTCGTGTACTCTTGTTTTCTTGCCATTGATTGCTATCCTTGGGCAATATCTACCTTGATATATTGAATTTTTTGTCTCCCTACCTCTCTCCTTGATAATGCTTCCCTATTTTGTCTCCTTGATATAGCTTTCTCCCTAACTCACTTAATAATCGTTGGTTATATCGTTTATCCTACTTACATCACTTTACTAGTTTTTGGTGATCTTAACTCACTCTTGGCCATTAACAATAATATATTGTTCTTGTCTAAACTTCTTTCTATTTTCTGATATGATTCCTTGACTTTTTAATCTGTTTCTTATTCCCAACCTTGTCTCACCTTTTTTTGTTGATTGAGTAACATTGAGTTATGTTGTGCTGGTTTGCTTGAGTTCATGTTAGTTGTCTTTGTGCCCATGTTTGATTTGCTTCTTTGTAATGATTGTTGGTGTATTGTGTGACTTCTGTCTACAATAACATTAGTTTACTAGGTAAAACCTTAGATAACTGGATTTTCTTTGCTCTCTATACCCTGTCTTTGCACAATCTTTTCTTCCTCTCCTTCCTTCCCATACCCAAATAAGAGAATAAAGTCAGGCTCAGTTGTTTAAGATACAGACACCCAATCATCCATCATCTGCTGTTAGTTAAGCAAGGTTGACTCGTAAAGAGCTCAAAGCAAGAGGTGCTTCTACTACTGCAAGGACAAAGGACATATCATTCGTCAATACCCCAAGAAGAGTTTAGATCAACTTAAGAAGGTCGTGAAGCAAGACCCAAGCAATAATTCAGAAGACTAACTAGTTTATAAGTTCGATGATGAAGGTCGCCTGATAGTATACACTATCGAACAAAGAATAAATGAGTTCCTTAAGTTTGGAAGAGTCAGTTATGAACCAAGAACCTACAAACCATGAATCACCATTATTTTCTTGCTAGCCTTCTCTAATCTCGAGGACGAGATTCTTTTTAGGGGGTAGATTTTGTAACACCCTAAATCTATCAAACGAAAACAATCCAGTTTGAATTATTTGTTCAGAGTAGAAAGGGAAAATATTTACGTTCTAAAATAATGAAATAGTAATATAAGAAAATTAAACAATTTCTTGATTAGATTTTTTTGCCAAGTGTTTGATGCATTCATGCCGAAGCATATATTTTGTTTGATTTAATTTTGAAATCCAATTCTTAGATTGAATCTTGTGAAGAAAATCTCATAATAAAATGATAATAAATTGTTAAAATATTATTCTTGGACTAAGCATTTTGATGTGTTATTATTATTTTTGTTTATAATTATTTGCAAGAATCATATTTTTTATTGATTCATCTTTCTTGTAAAGACCACTTTATTTAATTGTCCTAAAATGACTTACTTATTTATTTTCAAAATGGATATTTTATTTATGTAAATATTATTTTTGGATTTTTTTATTATATATATATTCTCTATTTTTAGAAAAAAAAGGGAAATGGAAATTTGAAAAAAAAGAAGAAAAACAATTTTGTTGTGTGTGCACGTCCAGCTCAGCCATGGGATCTTTTTTTCTTTTCTTTTCCCTCGCAAGCAATCACGGTTAATAGGGGCACACACGTCTTCAATTTTTTTCTTCTCTCATCTCGTTCTCTCGCTCGGCGAAAAAGCCGTCCGCTCCTTGTCCAGGATCAACCGGTCTCTCCATCTACCTGTGCGTGGGGCCACTCTCTCTCACTGTGACCTCGTAGGGACCCACTCGTCAGCTTTCTTTTCTCTGTATCCATGCATGCTCGTATGCTGATGCTGCGGACGACCATGATGTCGCGCTCCAGCGCCCGCGTCGCCTGGACGCCCACTGGTTCGCGCGCCGCCAGTTGAACAGCCGCGACTCCAACCAACCGATCCAGCGCCAGCGCCCTCCTCACGCATTCTTCTTAACCCTTGTTCGTTTGTGTCGGATTGGTGGGCTGGAACAATTCCCGGCTGAATTGCTTCTCTAATTTATATAAACTTTAATTGGCCGGAACGATTCCGGGTACAATCCGACGCTAACCGTTTCGACTGCGTTGATGCCCCATTGATGGCAGTAAACGCCGAATCAAATGCCTTCAAGTCTCGACCGTAATTTCCTCTCTCTCTCGTCGCCTATAAATCTGAGCCTTGCTTGTTCCTCGCCCTCGGATGAGCTCTCTTCTCCTCCCCTCTGTTGCTCTCACTCTCCCCGCTTGCCGCACCTTGTTGGCTCTGTAGCTTCGCCTACGTCGACGATCTCGCCCCGTCTGAAGCTCTTCCACGTCCTCTGCTCCGCGCTGCGCCATGTCGTGCCGTCGCGCCATCGCTGTCACCGCGTCTCGCCGACAACTGTGCCCACGTCATGGCCATGCATCGTCAAAATTTGCCAGTCTCCATTTCCTCCTCTGTCGAGCCCCACAAATTTCGCTGGCTGCTTACTGCTGTTGTGTGCCGTTCATGTTTGTCCATGTTCGTCATCTTTCGTCGGAATACCTCTCCGAAATTGTCTGTGCCCCGGAGGCCCTCTGCCCGTGTTATCTCCCACACCCAAGACTACGAAGCCGAGTTTCTCCTGCATCGACGGCTTCGTCCCCTCGCCGTCGACATTGTCTATTGCCTATTGCTGCGAACATGACGTTGAAGAAGGTGACAAAAATTACACGCTATACCCTAAAGTGTAGGCATAATTTTGTATAAGTTGTTGTAATGATTTTTATTTTATAAATTGTGTATTGAGATTCAAATCGACTAGTAATTGTTTATTAGTTTCATAAGTTTGTTCTAAATACTTCAAAATCAGTATTTGTAACTATTCACATGTTTTTTGTAATTTTATTTGTGACTATTATAACTGATCTATGCGTAATTTTATAAATAAGAAACTAAAAGAAAGATTTCATATTTTAACCATAAATAAGAAATAGTTATTCTTAGTGTTATCCGTGCATAAAAATATAAATGTATCAGCTACCCCTAGCTGGTTATAGATAAATAGAAGCTAGCCCCTACGCTGGATTCAATTACGTAATTTTGATTATTTGGAATCTAAACAATTTAAAAACAGTTTGATTAATTTCATAATTATGTGATTAATAATTTCAGTTGATATTTACAATGGTTTTCATATTTTTGTAATTTAAATCAGAGTTATGTTCTTGTTAACAATAAATTTAAAAGGTAGGAAGTATGTTTTTATGAGCAAAAATATAATATAGTCATTTATTTAGTTATATATCGTTATTCATAAAATATAATTTAGTTTCATGTTCAAGTTCGAAATATATAAGTACATTGCCTAGAGTTTTATAAAAAAAAAGACAGTTGCTTATAATGATATCCCAGCACAATAATACAAATTTACCGGATACCCTTCCTAGTGTACCTTTATTTATGGGTAGGTCCTTGTTACAGTTTTTATTATAAAATGTATATTAGGAACCCAAATAAAATAGAAACGATTTCGTTAGTTTCACAATTATATAATAAGAAATTTTAATTAGTGTTTCCAACTGTTCACACGTTTTCGTAATTTAAATCTGATTTGTGATTGTTATAATAAATTTAGGCGTAGTTTCTAATTATGAAGTTAAAAGGATTTATAGATCACATTTTCTTAATCAAATGTACTTAAAACTAACATTTTAAGTATTTCATATTTAGATAGATATGAATATGACAGATAGGGATTTCTAATAGTATTAATATAACTTAATTCACCCAAATAACTAAAATGACCGATTAAATATTGTTGAACATAGTTTCCTTTTTAATGAATTGGACCATTTGTTCCTAATTTAAAACTAAAGAGAATTAATAGATTAATTATCCTTTCTCATAATTTATTAATTAAACCTATAGTAAATTTGTTCATAACTAGATATATGGCATTATTAATCATTTCATAGAATTTAGTCCATATTTTATATAAATCACTTAGTTTTTCCTAAGGATAAAATCAAGAAATTACAGTTCTTGTTCTTTTTATAATTAAAATGTTAGTTTATATATATTGTCTTTGAATATAGCTTTCTTAATAATAATATAGACTATGTGTTCTCTTAATAAAAGTGAAGATAATTAATCGTTTCATTATCTCTCATAAAAATCTATTAGACCATGTATTTTCTTAATGAAAATAAATATAACTATTTGTTTAATGATCTTCTCACATAAAACATGTTTAGGATTATATCTTAAGGTCTTTTCAATTAAATGTTTTAGTACATGTTCCATCATGCTTCATAAATTAATAATGTATTTCATAACACATTAACCTTAGATATACAACACATATCATTTTTAAAAGGTTTAAAAGGGTTAATAATGTTATGATGTTTTTATCATCTTATGAACCCTTAATCTGAGTCATACCACATATTACTTTTATAAAAATATTAAAATGGTAGACCTAACATTTAATTAAGATATTTTCAAGCTTAGGTCTTGTTTTATAAAATATGAACCAAACCTTTTTTCAAAAGAGCGCCTTGTTATAACTATTGCTTGTGATGTTTTTGAAAAGAAAATGCTCTTTTTGTTATGCTTTCTTTTAGATTTGTCTTTGGTGAATGTTGTATGTTATTGAGTGCTGTATGTTTTTATTCTTGTTTGTTTGTGTGCTATTCGGTGATTGATCTAATAGTTGAGAATCAAGTTCTATTCCGTGGAAGAATCTCAAGTTTTCTATAAGCAAGGCAAGTGGACTTCTCCCTCTGCATATTCTGTCTAATCCCATACAATACATTTAATAAAGTTTACTTTTGGATATATGCATAATTTGATGGGTTACCTATTTAGATACCCTTAACCTTTCCAACCTTATTCCTTGTTTAACCTGGGATTACTATTTAATCAAATAGCTATGCTATTGCAACAACTTTTTTTTATGATGTCACTCTTTAATCATATTAATGCTCCAAATGGTAAGTTTACATTGTTGTTGTTAATCCGATGATTAAGCAAAATCATATTGTGATAACTGGAACATGGAGTGACTACCCAGGAAAACAGTGCAACCACGAGTGCTATCATGGCTCTGGCTTTGTTAATTAGCTTTATATGCTTAGTGCCTAGCAACCTTACCTGAAATATGGGCAAGAGGGGGAGCGGCGGTGGTGGCAGCTCAAGTTAACATGGGGACGTATTCTTGGGTAAGGTACCTCACCCAGAGGGCCTCCACACCGACTTAGAAACCTTAGCAGGTTGCTTTGTATTAAGTGTATTCTGTGAAAGCCTCATAGTGGATCCCTAGCCATTCACCTCGGAAGTGTTTACGGGTTTGGTCGACCTAGGCTAGAGGGGATACATGGCTTGTGGGTAAAGTTGTACCACCTCTGCAGAGTGTAAAACTGATATATCAGTCGTGCTCACGGTTAAGAGGAGCCTCGACCCTCACATGATAATTGAACTTGAAGATTGTCGGGTACCGTAATTAGGGGTATCCCCAATACTCCTAAACGTGGCCGAAAAACATCTTCAGAACAAACCATAAACAACTGATAAAGCGCGGTTCAAGTCAGGGCCTCGTCTACCAAGGGACGCAACCTCATCCGAGCCCAGCCTCGGCCTCGGGCGGGAACAGTAGTCCCGGGCGGATTCACGCCTCGCCCGAGGGCCTCCTCAGGCAGTGAGCGCACCCTCGGCTCGCCTGAAGCCTAGCTTGGGCAGACTTTGTCGTGCAGCGACCTCGGCCGGATCGCCCTACCATCCGACCGTATCGCATGCGCATTTAATGCGGGGATCGCCTGACACCTTATCCTGACACACGTGCCTCAGTCAGCAAGGTCGAAGTGACCGCAGTCACTTCGCCCCTTTACTGATCGTTCTGACAGGAAAACAACATTGTACGCCCCGCTCCGGCTACTGTGCCAACCACCAGGGTAAAGCTGAGTCACGATCTCCCACGAGTTCGGCCTCGGGCTCAACAGGGAGCTCCGCCTCGCCCGACCTCAGGCCTCGGCCTCAGCCTCGGCCTCGGGAGAAGGTCTTCGCCTCGCCCAACCCTAGGCCTCGACCTCAGCCTCAACCTCGGGAGGAGTCACAACCTCGCCCGACCTCAGCCTCGGCCTCAGGAGAAGTCTCCGCCTCGCCCGACCTCACCCTCGGACCGACTATGCTATAGGGGATACATCATTACCCTACTCCTAGCTAGCTGCCTCAGGCTATGAAGGAACAAGACCAATGTCCCATCTAAGGTTACTCCGGTAACAGGTAATGATGGTTCCCCGCGTGCGCCCATGACGTCGGTTGCTCTCAATCTCCTACGGAAGCAAGGAAACGTCAGCAGGATCCATGCCGCACCGCCTGCTGTGCTTCCACAGGGCTCAAGGCACTTCTCCGACGGCCACGTTAGCGCATGTACAGGGCTCAAGGCACTTCTCCGCTAGCCACGTTAGCATATAGCTACACCCCCATTGTACAGCTGGGCATCTCCTTGTATCTATAAAAGGGGATGTCCAGGGCCTTCCCAAGGCAGGTGGACGCCCAGACACGTTCATGCCCAGACAGGTGGACGCCCAGACATGTTCACGCCCAGACAGGTGGACGCCTAGACACGTTCACGCCGAGACACGTTCACGTGGACACACATTGACGACGGGGCACGTCAACATAGAGGGAGGCGGGACAGACGAGATAGGCAGAGACAGACGCACGCAGGGACTCTCTCTCTCTCGCTCTCGTCCTCGCTCTCTCACGACGCTTGTAACCCCTACTACGAGCACCCCGGTGCAGGATAACATAAGCCTCATTTCCCTCTTGTGTTCCATCTTGCATCAACCCATCTGGGCAGGGGCACGCAGCAACAAATTCACTGGTTGGTTGACGGACCTCGTGGGTCGGAAACGCCGAAAGTTGGCGCGCCAGGTAGGGGCTCGCTGCGTGTTAACGAATACTTTCCCGTTGAGTTCCAGATGGGTAGCCTTCAGCAGCCTCTTTAGCCGGGGACGGTGCTCCGCTTCGGGAGTCTCGAGTTCATGTCCTGCGACGGCAGCTACGACATGGTACTCCTCCCCGCGCAGCACGACAGCAACGACGGTCGTCGGCTCGCCCGACGGCGGCGAACTCGACGACGACTTCCCCTCGTGGCAGAAGAGGAGCACCCGGGTTTGCCCCACCACCCTCCTCGCAGGAGGAGGAGGAGACGAGGCAACCGTGGCCAGGCAGGAGGCGGCACCTCGTTGGCTGTTGGACCAGAGCGAGTCGACGACACCAGCACCCCTGCGGGGGACATGTTGAGTGTTGTCCTCGCACCTGAGACAACGACGGGTATCGCTTCCCCGCAACATGCCAACCCCGAGCGGACTGATGACGCCAGCACCCTCGCGAAGGACTTTCTGGGCGTTAGCCTCGTACCTGAGATAACGGTGCAGTTCGTCCCCGACGTGACTTCACCACCGTCCGTCGACCAAAAGGTACCGTCCGTTTTCCACCCTGTTCCCTTTAGATTCAGCTTCGATCCACCAAGCGACCCCGCTCCGGTGAGCGCTTTCGCAAGGGCGTATCCTGACCTTCCAGGGTACCATATGTGGTCAACCTGGGACCAACTGACGACCGTCTCAACCTATGGACCCGCGGGTTCCAAGGAAGAGGACGACTCCGACTTCGGTTGGGATTTCTTCGGGCTCCGTGATCCCAGTGCCGTGCGAGACTTCATGTCCGCATGTGACTACTGCCTCTCTGGCTTCTCTGACAATGGCCACAGCCTAGGCGACGAGGGTTACGACCCAAGTCGCGAGTGTTTCCACATCGATCAGGGGGATCACGGCGAAGACAACCACCTCGGCATGCCGGAAGATGACAACGCCCCTGTGCCTGCGTCTCGCGTTGACATCCCGCGGGAGCTAGCTATGGTCCCAGTCCCTGCGGGGGGTTAGGACACACAACTCAAGCAATTCCGCGAGATGCAGGCCAAGCTCGACGAAGAAGCGGGGCGGCTTATGCAGCTCCGACAAAACATCGAGCAGGAATGGGCAAGCCGAGCACTCGCCGGAGGAGCGCGTCATCGGGCCCAGGACGTCCAGCGCCATATCATTGCCGGTGTCAGGGCAGGGCTGCCCCCGGCCTTGTAACACCCTGAATTTGGGGGTATAAAATTTCTTTGCTCATATTCACAAATTCAGGTGTTACTTCCCTTTTCTCATCCTTCCCCAATCTTTTCTTTCTCATTTCTATAGGAGAAAAGTGCTTATTTTAATTGTAATTATAGTCTATTAACTCAAACTCCAAGGGAGTATGAATTGTTGCATCATGTTGAACCCTAGATTTCACTTTTGTTTGGTGCATAATTCTTGGAAAGTCTAAGTTGAGTTTGTGGCTTATTTGGATTTGAATAAAATAGAATAAATAAAAGAAAAAGGGAAAACAATTCCAGAATAAAAGAAAAAAAGGAAAGAAGCCCACTCCCCCGCCCCCCTCAGCCTTTCGGCCCAGCTAGGCCCATCCCCCGCGCGCGCGCTCTTTCCCCCCCGCTCTCTCTGCCCTGGCGGGCCCGCCCGTCAGCGCGGCCGCCTTCCGCGCGCCCGCACCCGCTTTCCCCTCTCTCTCTGCTCGCGGGCCTGGCCTGTCAGCCCCGTCTTCTCCGCGTAACTGCCGCCCGAGCTGCGCGCTGCCGCGGACTCCGCGCCCACGTCGCGCGTGGAGCTCGCAACCGCCCCGCCCCCGGCCACTTGAGCCAGAACCCCACTCGCCCTCTCCCCCTCCCTCATTTGCGCACCAGCAAACACCTCTCTCTCACCTCCCCCTCGCTGCGCACACGCCAGAGCGCCGCCGCCACTAACCATCGCCGCCCGAGCCGTTTCCCCGTCGCCGTCGGAGCTCCGCCGTGCTCTCTGCCACGGTGAGCTCCGCCCCGACGTCCGCAACCCGGGACGCGCCCCAATTCCCCCTCCCCCTCCCTATTTCCCTCTGCCCGCGCTCACCCGCCGTCCTCCGTGCAACCGCGAAGGTCGCCACCGTCGCCCCGGGCCGCCGTCGCGCCATTGCCGCCACCGAGGAGTCCCCGGAGCCCGCCTTGAGGTAAGGAACCTCTCCCGCCCCCTATCGACCTTTGTATTGCTCTCTGCTGCGCTTAATTCCTCGTCGGAGTTGATTAACGCCGCCGCCGAGCCGCTTCGCCGTGAACCGCCCCCCTCCGGTGCCCCTGTCCCGACCTAGCCCCCACCAGAAGACTCCCCGCGCCTTCCCCAACCTCCCCGGCCGCTCAGGTCGCCCCAGGGACCCGCCGAGCGCACGCGCCCCTCGTCTCCGGCGAGTCCTCCGCCGCGGGGACGAGCGCCGCCGCCCCAGCTAGCCGTAGGAAAGGCCAAGGCCGGCCACCCGACCCCCGCCGTTCATCCCAGATCGGGTGGCCCTGATTCAATTAGCCCGGGCCCAATCCTGGCCGCCTACCGGAGATCTAACGGCCCAGGGCCGCTTCCCTCACACCCCGCGCCCGCTCTGCCCGCTGGCCCCGCCTGTCAGCCCGCCCGCGCCCGCGCTGCCCGCTGGCCCCGCCTGTCAGCCCGCCCGCGCCCGCGCTGCCCGCTGGCCCCGCCTGTCAGCCGCCGCGCTCGCGCTGCCCGCCCGGCCTCGCCTGTCAGCCGCTCAGGCCGCCGCGCGCTCGCGCGCCCGCCCGCGGATCTAATCCTACGCGTTGATCTGAGATCCGACGGCCGTAGGAGCCCGATACCCCTTCGCCCGCACGTTTTCTTAAAGAGACCCCCGGTTTTCTGAAATTTAAACCCGCCGTCCCTAGTTTCTTACAGTTAGGTCCTCGGACCTTTTATTTAATTCAAAATAAGTATTTAGGGTATATTTTTAACCCCTAAACTTGTAAAATTCATAACTTTGTCATATGAACTCCAAATTAGGTGCCTCAAATTGCAAAATGCTCATGGTATTTTTGTCTATCTATTTAAACAATGTTTCCCTGCTGTTTCCATGTACCAATTAATAGTTAATCATTAGGATAGGATTAAGGTTATTGGAACCCTATTTGAGATAATTAGAAGTTGGTAGACTTTAGTAAAAGTTGGAGCACCTAAGTTTATGGACTTAAACACCTAAGTTTAGGAACTTAAAACCATGCAATGATTTAACCCCACCACTGACTTAAACCTGATTAGTGGATAATGAATCACTTTGTATAGTCCTCTACCCTAGACCTAGGGAACACCAGAGTGCCTATCCCTTTTCTACTATGAACTTGTGATCTCTCTGCTGCATATGTTTGGTATGTTGCTTTTTGTTTGTTATCTTCCCAAGTGCATAGTGTGAATGATTACTTTACGTAGACAACGAGCAGTCTGTGTTTCCCGAGGAGGTTGCAGAGGAAGTCCCTGATCAGCAGTTTGGTGAAGGCAAGTGTCCTCTGTCCCATTATGTCCTATTCATTCATAACTTACTACCCCACATTACTTACTTGAAACCTAAGGATTTACTAGCTTTCCACTTTACTTTATCCTTGATGACCTTATGGGCTGTTATGGTTAGCACTCTGCTATTTGCCTTAACTTAATCAATGAACATGATGTGACTATTTATGATACTGTTACCCTGATGATGTTGATGATCTGGGGATACTCTAGGGGGCTCAGGCTGTTTCCTGAGTACCTCCCCGTAAGGACCTGTTCGTTGAGAGACCACCCAGGATAACAGTGCAACCATGAGGGTGAAATGGGATGCCCTTAGCCAATTAATTAGAGGAACTAGAGGTGTAGTTGCTTAGCCGTCGTACCGTCAATGGGGTCCAGGCACAGTGCTTGCTCTGCCGAGGCTGAGTGCCGAGGTTCTTTCGTTTTGCTCTTTGTTAGTCACTCTCCTGCGGGGAGGGGTACTGTGTTTATCAAACTGGAGAAACCTAACGGGCAGCTATGATCTCTAGGGAATCTTTGTAAAAGCTACGTAGTGATGCCCTGCCGGACCACCTAGGTAGTGGTCAATGGGGATTAGCTCTCCCCGGGTAGAAAGGGAATCATGACTCATGGGTAAAGTGTGCAACCTCTGCAGAGGGTAGTGAAACTGATATGTCAGCCGTGCTCACGGTTAAGAGCAGCCTTGGGATCCTCTTTGATTAGAGATACAGATGGTTCGAGAGACAAGGATTATGTTATGGTTTTGGTTCGACTATGATGATGTTGTTCCTCGATGAGGAAATGGTTTACGGGTTGTTAAATGCTAAAATCTGGCTTCTACTAATGATAAATACTTGACCAACTAAAAGCAACTGCTGGAGCCTAACCCCACATAAAGCTAGTCCACTTCAGCCAAACGGGACATTTGCTGAGTACGTTGATGTGTACTCATCCTTGCTTTACCACAAAACACCAGGTTGTCCGCATTGTAACCACTGCTCAGGAGAAGGTGAAGCCGTGGAAGGAGACTTCCAGGAGTTCCAAGATTACGATGAATTCTAGGTGTGGGTTGGCGGCAACCCCCAGTCAGCTGCCTGTGGAGGCCTTGTCTTTACTACGTTTCGCTAGTACTTTGATTTACCTGTTAAGACGATGACTATGTGGATGTCTATGACTCTGTGATGTAATAAGTTAATACTCTTTTATGTTATTATTCGAGCATTGTGCGATGATGTTCATTTATGTAATCGTTGTGTACGTGAGTTCTGATCCTGGCACGTACATAGTTCGCATTCGGTTTGCCTTCCAAAACCGGGTGTGACATAAGTGGTATCAAAGCCGTGCTGACTGTAGGACCGCTGACCTAGAGTAGCACTGGTCGTACTAAGGACTATTGACCTCCCCTCTCACCTTGACCTCTGATGTTGCTTCAAAAGTCGGTCACCTCGACCAACCCTACGTTTTACTACATATATATACTATATTATACCTTGTTAAAATTTTTATCTTATTCTGTCTATGGTTTATTCACTTGTCATATTAGTTCTGCTCTTACTCTTATGCTTACGGTGTCTTTTGTAGATGGCTCGTCTTAGACACACTGCACGTAAGTCGGTGATTCCTTTCCTGCTGTCTCGACTTGCGGAGCGTCCTCTGCACCGCACCATGTCCGGTCAGTCGAGTCACCTGGAGAGGCTGCACCACCGCCTGCGTGAGGAGCAGGAACGCCGGCGCCAGCACAGAGAGCAGCAGGGCTCTTCCTCCCCACCCCAGCGAGAGGTGGAGTCCGTGAGGCCCCGTTCCTCTGTGGCCCAGCTGGAGGCGCCCCCTGCACCACCGCGGGACGCCCCGGCTGTTGGAGGAGCTACTGGAGGAGATCCTGGAGGAGACCCCGACGACGACGACTCAGACCACAGCACAGAGTCTTCTGAGCCGCAGGAGGCGGAAGGATGGGTCGCCCGACCCATCACCCGTGACGCCGCTCGCGGTTGTCACTTCCACGACGCACTCGACACCTTGCTGCGCCAGGCTTTCGACCGGCACACCTGGTCGATCGAGTATCGTTGTGTAGTCTACCAGCACAGTCGCGGGAGGTACCCGGACCGCTGGGAGGCTACCTGCCTAGTTCGCCGTCCGGAGGATGACCTCCGGGGTGCGGAGGCCGTTTCGGAGCACTATTCCATCTCCGAGAGGGACACTGCAGAGGCGGCTATGCAGGATGCAGCACGGCGTGCACTCTCCCAGTATTGTGCTTTGTTCGGTGGGGTGGCCGATGGTCTTAACCTTCGGTACTACCCCCGCCGCCCTACTGGCAGCACAGAGAGTGTGGTTGTCTCACCTGTTGGTGAGGCTAACCCTAGGTTGAGCAGCACAGTCAACCTAGTCGCGGTGCTTAACACTGAGCTGGATCACTCTCTGGACGAGCTAAGCAGGGCTCGAACGGAGATTGCGGAGTTGCGTGCTGAGCTGGCAGAGCGCCATCACCAGGAGGGTGGTTCCCCCGCTCCTGTTGGGACTCAGCACCCTTACCGCTCGCCGCCACGTGGTCACCACACTTATGGTTCCCCTGCCTGTAAGACCAGGATAGATCTGGATCCTTAGATCATTAGCGTCGGAGTTTGTAATAATTCTTAAGTCAGATGTCTCAGTCTTAGGTAGTCAGTTTAGTTTGCTTATCAGTTGCTTCCATTTAGTTTAGTTTGCTTATCAGTTGCTTTCATGCTTGTTATGATGAACTTGTGCTGGATTCGAATCTTTGTAATGACTGTTGCCAACCTGTGGGTTTCCCCTGCAGTTTGGCCTAGCTAGTAATGTTAATGAAGTCAGTTGTTTAGTTGGGAAACCATTTACTTCTACTTTCCTTCTTATCTGAGAAGCTGTGTTGAATCATAAATGAGGATCAGTGAAGCTCTTTATTCACTCAGTGTCATGAAGAATTCTGTATTCTCTTTTCTTATGCTGAAGGATTGTAAGATCAATGCTGATGTATGAATGTCTTCCACAGATGTCTGACAACAGGCGCCGATGCAACAGGCGTGCTCAGCAAGAGCAGCATGACCAGCAGGAGGAACAACAGAGGCAGCCTCCCCCACCACCCCCGATGTCAGTGGAGCAGATGTTCTTGATGCAGACTCAGGCAGTGCAGGCCATTGGGCAGACTCTGGCAGCCATGCAGCAGGCTCAACAGCAACCCCAACCCCCAATTGCAAGTGCAGATGCCCCAGATGCCACGGGATAAGCGTGGTGAGTTAATGAGAGGGCACCCTCCTACCTTCGCCCATTCTGCTGACCCCATGGATGCAGAAGACTGGCTGCACGCGGTGGAAAGGGAACTGCGCACCGCCCAATGTGACGACAGGGAGAAGGTTCTGTATGGTCCCCGACAGCTAAGGGGAGCAGCCCAGTCCTGGTGGGAGTCCTACCTCGCCACACATGCTGACCCCGAAGCCATCACCTGGGAAGAATTCAGCGAGAGTTTCCGCAGGTACCATGTGCCAGAGGGACTGATGATCGTGAAGAAGGAGGAGTTTCTGGCTCTGAAGCAGGGACCCCTGTCTGTTAGTGAATACAGAGACAAGTTTCTGCAGCTGTCTCGTTATGCACCTGAAGACGTCAACACTGATGCTAAAAGGCAGTACAGGTTCATGAGAGGTTTGGTGGATCCCCTGCATTACCAGCTGATGAATCACACCTTCCCCACCTTCCAGCACCTGATCGATAGGGCAGTTATGACTGAGAAGAAGCGTAAGGATATGGAAGATCGGAAGCGCAAGATGAGTGGACCCCAGTCCGGAAGCATCAGCCGTCCCCGTTTCTCAGGCAGTTCATCTCAGCAAGGCAGGCCTGGTCACCCACAGGGATATCAGAATCAGAATCAGCATCCGCATCAGCAGCAGTTTCAGAGGCAGTACCCACAGCAGCAGCAGCAGTATCGTCAGCACAGCCAGCAGGGAGGTAACCAGAATCAGAGGCAGAACAACCAGACACCTCGCCTTCCTGCCCCAGCAACAAATCAGAACAACCAAGTAGCCCCAGCACAAGGAGGAGGCAGAGGATGTTTCCACTGTGGAGAACAAGGCCACTGGGCGATGCAGTGCCCAAAGAAGATGGCGCAGCAGCAGACCAACCCCAATGCTCCAACAAGGCAAGGTGTACTGCAGCCGGCAGCGGGCAATCGTAGCCAAGCGTACAACCGTGGAAAGGTGAACCACTTGGAGGCCGAA
The DNA here is from genome assembly GCF_902167145.1 of Zea mays. Classification (NCBI taxonomy): domain Eukaryota; kingdom Viridiplantae; phylum Streptophyta; class Magnoliopsida; order Poales; family Poaceae; genus Zea; species Zea mays. The sequence continues at coordinate 135,954,175 of NC_050104.1, forward strand.
GCAATCCAAGATGCACCAGATGTGGCAGTAGGTATGTTCTCAGTCGAATCTCATCCCGCAAAAGTGCTATTTGATACTGGTGCAACTCATTCATTTGTCACTGCAACATGGGTAGAATTGCATAACATCTCAGTAGAGGCAATGATGCCGCCCATGAGGATTAATTCGCTTGGTGGCAAGGTGCAAACAGATAAAATATGCTCAAATATAATGGTGGAAATAAGGGGGATAGGATTCCCCAGTGACTTCATAGTAATAGACACCCCTGGGATAGATGTTATTCTAGGGATGAATTGGTTAATGAAGTATGAAGCAAATGTTAGTTGTGACAAGAGGACCGTAACATTGAAGTCCCCGTCAGGAGAGGAGGTAGTGGCCGAGCTAAGGATGCCTAAATCAGCGGAGGGAGTCTGTCACCAGATTTCAGTTGATAGTAAGGAGCCCAACCCGCTCGAGGCCATCAAGGTTGTGTCAGACTTTCCGGATGTGTTTCCCGAGGAACTAACGGGCATGCCACCCGAGAGAAAAGTCGAATTTGCCATAGAGCTTATCCCTGGTACCGCCCCCATTTCCAAAAGAGCCTATCGAGTGTCTGGACCAGAACTGGTAGAACTCAAGAAGCAGATAGATGAGATGTTAGAGAAGGGTTACATCAGGCCAAGTACCTCGCCTTGGGCCGCTCCAGTGTTGTTTGTAGAGAAGAAAGATGGTACCAAAAGGATGTGCATAGACTACAGAGCCTTGAATGAAGTCACTGTCAAGAACAAGTACCCCCTGCCAAGGATAGAAGATTTGTTTGACCAGCTCAGAGGTGCCAGCGTATTCTCAAAGATAGATCTGAGATCAGGTTACCATCAACTCAGAATCCGACCCTCGGACATACCGAAGACAACATTCATCACCAAGTATGGGTTATATGAGTTCACAGTTATGTCCTTTGGTTTGACAAATGCGCCAGCCTTCTTTATGTATCTGATGAACAGCGTGTTCATGGACTATCTAGACAAGTTTGTGGTAGTGTTCATCGATGACATTCTCATATACTCTCAAAGTGAGGAAGATCATGTAGAACATTTGAAGATGGTATTGCAAAGACTTCGAGAGCATCAGTTGTATGCCAAGCTGGGCAAATGCGAGTTCTGGATTCATGAAGTCTTATTTCTGGGTCACATCATAAACCAAGATGGGTTAGCAGTGGATCCAAAGAAAGTGGCAGATATCCTGAACTGGAAAGCACCGAAGGATGTTCGTGGGATCAAGAGCTTCATCGGAATGGCCGGATACTACAGGCGTTTCATTGAAGGCTTCTCAAAGATTGCTAGACCAATGACAGCGTTACTAGCGAAGAAAGTTGAGTTTAAGTGGACCCAAAAGTGTCAGGAAGCATTTGAAGAACTGAAGAATAGATTGACTACAGCTCCTGTGCTAGTCCTGCCTGATGTTCACAAGTCATTCTCAGTGTATTGCGACGCTTCTTACACCGGATTGGGATGTGTGCTAATGCAAGAAGGAAGAGTTGTAGCATACTCATCTCGACAGCTGAAGATCCATGAGAAAAATTATCCCACACATGACCTGGAGTTGGCAGCGGTGGTTCATGCCTTAAAGACCTGGAGACATTACCTGTATGGGCAGAAGTGCGACATCTACACAGATCATAAAAGTCTGAAGTACATATTCACCCAGTCAGAGTTAAACATGAGGCAGCGAAGATGGTTGGAATTGATCAAGGACTATGAGTTGGAGATACATTACCATCCAGGCAAAGCCAATGTTGTTGCAGATGCTCTGAGCAGGAAGAGTCAAGTCAATATGTTGGCCTCGTACTCGATGCCGTATGAGTTAGCCAAAGAGTTCGACAGACTGAGCCTCGGTTTCCTGAACAGTACGCAAGGAGTAACAGTGGAATTAGAGCCCACCCTGGAGCGGGAGATCAAAGAAGGGCAGAAGGATGATGAAAGCATCAACAAGATCCGGCAGCTGATCTTAGAAGGAAGAGGCAAAGACTTTCGAGAGGATGAAGAGGGGGTAATATGGTTCAAGGACCGATTGTGTGTTCCCGACCTCAAACCTATTTGGGAACTGATCCTCAAGGAAGCTCATGAGACAGCCTACTCCATACACCCAGGGAGCGAGAAGATGTACCAGGATTTAAAAAGAAGGTTTTGGTGGTATGGCATGAAAAGAGAGATCGTAGAATATGTCGCCATCTGTGATAGCTGTCAAAGAACCGAAGCAGAGCATCAGAGACCCGCCGGATTATTGCAGCCATTGCAGATTCCTCAGTGGAAGTGGGATGAGATCGGGATGGATTTTATAGTTGGCCTACCTCGTACCCGGGCCGGTTATGATTCCATCTGGGTGGTTGTGGACCGCTTAACAAAGGTGGCCCATTTCATACCCGTGAAGACAACATACACCGGAGCAACGTTAGCTGAGTTATACATGTCACGGATAGTCTGCCTTCATGGTGTGCCGAAGAAGATAGTGTCAGATCGAGGAACGCAGTTCACCTCTCATTTTTGGCAGCAGCTACAAGAAGCTTTGGGCACACATTTGAACTTCAGCTCAGCTTATCACCCACAGACAGACGGTCAGACTGAAAGAACTAATCAGATCCTAGAAGATATGTTGAGAGCCTGTGCGTTGCAAGACAAGTCAGGATGGGACAAAAGGTTACCTTATGCAGAATTCTCCTATAAAAATGGTTACCAGGACAGCTTGAAGATGTCGCCATTTCAGGCACTCTATGGGCGGAGTTGTAGGACTCCGCTGCATTGGGACCAGCCAGGAGAGAGATAGGTGTTTGGCCCCGACATCTTGCTTGAAGCCGAAGAGAATATCAAAATGGTTCGGGAGAATCTGAAGATAGCCCAGTCAAGACAGCGAAGCTATGCGGACCGAAGGAGAAGAGAACTGAGTTTCGAAGTGGGAGATTACGTCTATCTGAAGGTGTCACCTATCAGGGGAGTCAGAAGGTTCGGAGTTAAAGGCAAGTTAGCACCCCGGTACGTCGGACCATATCAGATCCAAGCCAAGCGTGGAGAAGTGGCCTACCAGCTCAACCTACCAGAAAGTTTGTCGGCAGTGCACAATGTGTTCCATGTGTCCCAACTGAAGAAGTGTCTGCGAGTACCAGAAGAACAGTTTCTAGTAGAGGGTTTGGAAGTCCAGGAGGATCTGACATACATAGAGAAGCCAACGCAGATTCTGGAGTTTGCAGACAGAGTCACCCGGAGGAACACCATCAGAATGTGCAAAGTCAGATGGGGTCACCACTCGGAGGAAGAAGCAACCTGGGAACGAGAAGATGATCTGAAGGCCAAATACCCTGAACTCTTTGCTGACCAACCTTGAATCTCGGGGCGAGATTCTTTTAAGGGGGATAGGTTTGTAACACCCTGAATTTGGGGGTATAAAATTTCTTTGCTCATATTCACAAATTCAGGTGTTACTTCCCTTTTCTCATCCTTCCCCAATCTTTTCTTTCTCATTTCTATAGGAGAAAAGTGCTTATTTTAATTGTAATTATAGTCTATTAACTCAAACTCCAAGGGAGTATGAATTGTTGCATCATGTTGAACCCTAGATTTCACTTTTGTTTGGTGCATAATTCTTGGAAAGTCTAAGTTGAGTTTGTGGCTTATTTGGATTTGAATCAAATAGAATAAATAAAAGAAAAAGGGAAAACAATTCCAGAATAAAAGAAAAAAGGAAAGAAGCCCACTCCCCCGCCCCCCTCAGCCTTTCGGCCCAGCTAGGCCCATCCCGCGCGCGCGCTCTTTCCCCCCCGCTCTCTCTGCCCTGGCGGGCCCGCCCGTCAGCGCGGCCACCTTCCGCGCGCCCGCACCCGCTTTCCCCTCTCTCTCTGCTCGCGGGCCCGGCCTGTCAGCCCCGTCTTCTCCGCGTAACTGCCGCCCGAGCTACGCGCTGCCGCGGACTCCGCGCCCACGTCGCGCGTGGAGCTCGCAACCGCCCCGCCCCCGGCCACTTGAGCCAGAACCCCACTCGCCCTCTCCCCCTCCCTCATTTGCGCACCAGCAGACCCCTCTCTCTCACCTCCCCCTCGCTGCGCACACGCCAGAGCGCCGCCGCCACTAACCATCGCCGCCCGAGCCGTTTCCCCGTTGCCGTCGGAGCTCCGCCGTGCTCTCTGCCACGGTGAGCTCCGCCCCGACGTCCGCAACCCGGGACGCGCCCCAATTCCCCCTCCCCCTCCCTATTTCCCTCTGCCCGCGCTCACCCGCCATCCTCCGTGCAACCGCGAAGGTCCGCCACCGTCGCCCCGGGCCGCCGTCGCGCCATTGCCGCCACCGAGGAGTCCCCGGAGCCCGCCTTGAGGTAAGGAACCTCTCCCGCCCCCTATCGACCTTTGTATTGCTCTCTGCTGCGCTTAATTCCTCGTCGGAGTTGATTAACGCCGCCGCCGAGCCGCTTCGCCGTGAACCGCCCCCCTCCGGTGCCCCTGTCCCGACCTAGCCCCCACCAGAAGACTCCCCGCGCCTTCCCCAACCTCCCCGGCCGCTCAGGTCGCCCCAGGGACCCGCCGAGCGCACGCGCCCCTCGTCTCCGGCGAGTCCTCCGCCGCGGGGACGAGCGCCGCCGCCCCAGCTAGCCGTAGGAAAGGCCAAGGCCGGCCACCCGACCCCCGCCGTTCATCCCAGATCGGGTGGCCCTGATTCAATTAGCCCGGGCCCAATCCTGGCCGCCTACCGGAGATCTAACGGCCCAGGGCCGCTTCCCTCACACCCCGCGCCTGCTCTGCCCGCTGGCCCCGCCTGTCAGCCCGCCCGCGCCCGCGCTGCCCGCTGGCCCCGCCTGTCAGCCCGCCCGCGCCCGCGCTGCCCGCTGGCCCCGCCTGTCAGCCGCCGCGCTCGCGCTGCCCGCCCGGCCTCGCCTGTCAGCCGCTCAGGCCGCCGCGCGCTCGCGCGCCCGCCCGCGGATCTAATCCTGCGCGTTGATCTGAGATCCGACGGCCGTAGGAGCCCGATACCCCTTCGCCCGCACGTTTTCTTAAAGAGACCCCCGGTTTTCTGAAATTTAAACCCGCCGTCCCTAGTTTCTTACAGTTAGGTCCTCGGACCTTTTATTTAATTCAAAATAAGTATTTAGGGTATATTTTTAACCCCTAAACTTGTAAAATTCATAACTTTGTCATATGAACTCCAAATTAGGTGCCTCAAATTGCAAAATGCTCATGGTATTTTTGTCTATCTATTTAAACAATGTTTCCCTGCTGTTTCCATGTACCAATTAATAGTTAATCATTAGGATAGGATTAAGGTTATTGGAACCCTATTTGAGATAATTAGAAGTTGGTAGACTTTAGTAAAAGTTGGAGCACCTAAGTTTATGGACTTAAACACCTAAGTTTAGGAACTTAAAACCATGCAATGATTTAACCCCACCACTGACTTAAACCTGATTAGTGGATAATGAATCACTTTGTATAGTCCTCTACCCTAGACCTAGGGAACACCAGAGTGCCTATCCCTTTTCTACTATGAACTTGTGATCTCTCTGCTGCATATGTTTGGTATGTTGCTTTTTGTTTGTTATCTTCCCAAGTGCATAGTGTGAATGATTACTTTACGTAGACAACGAGCAGTCTGTGTTTCCCGAGGAGGTTGCAGAGGAAGTCCCTGATCAGCAGTTTGGTGAAGGCAAGTGTCCTCTGTCCCATTATGTCCTATTCATTCATAACTTACTACCCCGCATTACTTACTTGAAACCTAAGGATTTACTAGCTTTCCACTTTACTTTATCCTTGATGACCTTATGGGCTGTTATGGTTAGCACTCTGCTATTTGCCTTAACTTAATCAATGAACATGATGTGACTATTTATGATACTGTTATCCTGATGATGTTGATGATCTGGGGATACTCTAGGGGGCTCAGGCTGTTTCCTGAGTACCTCCCCGTAAGGACCTGTTCGTTGAGAGACCACCCGGGATAACAGTGCAACCATGAGGGTGAAATGGGATGCCCTTAGCCAATTAATTAGAGGAACTAGAGGTGTAGTTGCTTAGCCGTCGTGCCGTCAATGGGGTCCAGGCACAGTGCTTGCTCTGCCGAGGCTGAGTGCCGAGGTTCTTTCGTTTTGCTCTTTGTTAGTCACTCTCCTGCGGGGAGGGGTACTGTGTTTATCAAATTGGAGAAACCTAACGGGCAGCTATGATCTCTAGGGAATCTTTGTAAAAGCTACGTAGTGATGCCCTGCCGGACCACCTAGGTAGTGGTCAATGGGGATTAGCTCTCCCCGAGTAGAAAGGGAATCATGACTCATGTGTAAAGTGTGCAACCTCTGCAGAGGGTAGTGAAACTGATATGTCAGCCGTGCTCACGGTTAAGAGCAGCCTTGGGATCCTCTTTGATTAGAGATACAGATGGTTCGAGAGACAAGGATTATGTTATGGTTTTGGTTCGACTATGATGATGTTGTTCCTCGATGAGGAAATGGTTTACGGGTTGTTAAATGCTAAAATCTGGCTTCTACTAATGATAAATACTTGACCAACTAAAAGCAACTACTGGAGCCTAACCCCACATAAAGCTAGTCCACTTCAGCCAAACGGGACATTTGCTGAGTACGTTGATGTGTACTCATCCTTGCTTTACCACAAAACACCAGGTTGTCCGCATTGTAACCACTGCTCAGGAGAAGGTGAAGCCGTGGAAGGAGACTTCCAGGAGTTCCAAGATTACGACGAATTCTAGGTGTGGGTTGGCGGCAACCCCCAGTCAGCTGCCTGTGGAGGCCTTGTCTTTACTATGTTTCGCTAGTACTTTGATTTACCTGTTAAGACGATGACTATGTGGATGTCTATGACTCTGTGATGTAATAAGTTAATACTCTTTTATGTTATTATTCGAGCATTGTGTGATGATGTTCATTTATGTAATCGCTGTGTACGTGAGTTCTGATCCTGGCACGTACATAGTTCGCATTCGGTTTGCCTTCCAAAACCGGGTGTGACAGGCCTTCAGCGGGGTCGGCCAGAATCTAGCTGCAGTAGCGATGCTGCTTCGAATGATGCCGGAGACATCCACCACCGAGGGGCGGCGTATCCAGGGCGAACTCAAGGATCTCCTGGAAGATGCCACAGTCCGACGAGCCGAGAGCTCTGCCTCCCAAAGGCAAGGGTGCCCCTCGGAGCATCGCGCAACGCCCTCCCGACGCATACGGGAGGCCTCGGTCCGCACCGAGCGCACACGGGACGAGACGCCCGCGGCCCCGGATCGCCTCAGCAACGAGCCACACCGCCGCAACTGTCGAGCCCGCCTCGAGGAAAGGGTGCACCGAGGCTACCACCCCAGGCGCGGAGGCCGCTACGACAGTGAGGAGGATCGGAGCCCCTCGCCCGAACCGCCAGGTCTGAGGGTCTTCAGCCGGGCCATACGACGGGCGCCGTTCCTGGCCCGGTTCTGACCCCCGACTACCATCACCAAGTACTCAGGGGAGACAAGGCCGGAGTTGTGGCTCGCGGATTACCGGTTGGCATGCTAGTTGGGAGGGATGGATGACGACAACCTCATCATCCGCAACCTCCCCCTTTTCCTCTCCGACGCTGCCCGGGCATGGCTGGAGCATCTACCTCCTGCACAGATCTCTGACTGGGACGACCTGGTCAAGGCCTTCGCGGGAAACTTCCAAGGTACGTACGTGCGCCCTGGGAACTCATGGGATCTCCGAAGCTGTCGCTAGTAGCCAGGGGAATCCCTGCGAGAATACATCCGACGGTTTTCGAAGCAGCGCACCGAGCTGCCCAACATCACCGACTCGGACGTCATTGGGGCATTCCTCGCCGGCACCACCTGCCGAGACCTGGTGAGCAAACTGGGGTGCAAGACTCCCACCAAGGCGAGCGAATTGATGGACATCGCCACCAAGTTCGCCTCTGGTCAGGAGGCGGTCGAAGCCATCTTCTGGAAGGACAAGCAGCCCCAGGGAAGACAGAAGGAAGACGCCCTCGAGGCGTTCGCCCAGCGTGGCACGAAAAAGAAGGCCAAGAAGAAGGCGCAAGCAAAACGCGACGCCGCTGACGCGGATCTTATTGCTGCTGTCGAGCACAGGAACCCTCGGAAACCTCCCGGAGGGGCCAACATGCTCAACAAGATGCTCAATGAGTCGTGCCCCTATCACAGGGCTCCCGTCAAGCACACCCTTGAGGAGTGCGACATGCTCCGACGTTACTTCATCAAGGCTGGACCCTCGGCAGAATGTGGAAAGGACCAAGGCAACAACAAGAAGGGGGGCGACAAGGATGAGGAGTTCCCGGAGGTCCACAACTACTTCATGATCTACGGCGGACAGGTGGCGAACGCCTCGGCTCGGCAGCGCAAGCAGGAGCGCCGGGAGGTCTGCTCGGTGAAGGTAGCGGCGCCGGTCTACCTAGACTGGTCCGACAAGCCCATCACCTTCGACCAAGGCGACCACCCCGACTGCGTACCGAGCCTAGGAAGGTACCCGCTCGTCGTCGACCCCGTCATCGGCAACACTAGGCTCACCAAGGTCCTCATGGACGGAGGCAGCAGCCTCAACATCATCTACACCGAGACCCTAGGGCTCTTGGGGATAGATCTGTCCATGATCCGGGCCGGTGCAGCACCTTTCCACGGGATCGTCCCTGGTAAGCGCGTCCTGCCCCTTGGGCAACTTGACTTTCCCGTCTGCTTTGGAACTCCCTCCAACTTCTGAAAGGAGACACTCACTTTCGAGGTGGTCAAGTTCCGAGGGACCTACCACGCGATGCTGGGAAGATCGTGCTACGCCAAGTTCATGGCCGTCCCTAACTACACATACCTCAAGCTCAAGATGCCAGGCCCCAACGGAACCATCACCGTCGGATCCACGTACCACCACGCTTATGAGTGCGACGTGGAATGCGTGGAGTACGCTGAGGCCATCGCCGAGTCCGAGGCCCTCATCGCCGACCTGGATTGCCTCTCCAAGGAGGCGCCTGTTGCGAAGCGCCGCGCCGGCAACTTCGAACCGGCCGAGGCAGTCAAGTCTGTCACCCTCGACCCCAGCAACGACGCCGGCAAGAAAGTCAGGGTCGGCTCCGAGCTCGACCCCAAATAGGAAGCAGTGCTTGTCGACATTCTCCGCGCAAATGCCGAAATTTTTGCGTGGAGTCCCTCAGACATGCCAGGCATACCGAGGGATGTCGCCGAGCACTCGCTAGACATCCGAGCCGGTGCCCGACCCGTGAAGCAGCACCTGCGCCGTTTTGATGAAGAAAAGCGCAGGGCCATAGGCGAGGAGGTCCACAAGCTGATGGCTGCAGGGTTCATCAAAGAGGTATTCCATCCAGAATGGTTAGCTAACCCTGTGCTTGTAAAGAAAAAAGGTGGGAAATGGAGGATGTGCGTAGACTATACTGGTTTAAACAAAGCATGTCCAAAAGTTCCCTACCCTCTGCCTCGCATCGATCAAATTGTGGACTCCACTGCTGGGTGCGAAACCCTGTCATTCCTCGACGCCTATTCAGGTTATCACCAAATCAAGATGAAAGAGTCCGACCAGCTCGCGACTTCTTTTATCACACCTTTTGGCATGTATTGTTATACTACCATGCCATTTGGCTTGAGGAATGCAGGTGCAACCTACCAAAGGTGCATGAACCACGTGTTCGGAGAGCACATCGGCAGAACGGTCGAGGCTTACGTCGATGACATCGTTGTCAAGAGAAGAAAAGCCTTCGATCTCCTCTCCGACCTCGAAGTAACTTTCGGGTGCCTGCGCGCAAAAGGCGTAAAACTCAATCCCGAGAAATGTGTCTTCGGAGTCCCCCGAGGCATGCTCCTAGGGTTCATCATCTCCGAGCGAGGCATCAAGGCCAACCCGGAGAAAATCGCGCCCATCACCAACATGGGACCCATCAAGGATTTAAAAGGAGTACAAAGGGTCATGGGATGCCTTGCGGCTCTGAGCCGCTTCATCTCGCGCCTTGGCGAGAAAGGATTACCCTTGTACCGCCTCTTAAGGAAGGCCGAGCGCTTCACTTGGACCCTCAAGGCCAAGGAAGCCCTCGGAAACTTAAAGGCACTCCTTACTAATGCGCCCATCTTGGTGCCCCCGCTGCGGGAGAAGCCCTCTTGATTTACGTAGCCACAACCACTCAGGTGGTCAGCGCCGCGATCATAGTCGAGAGACGAGAAGAGGGGCATGCACTGCTCGTCCAGAGGCCAATCTACTTCATCAGTGAGGTGCTATCTGAGACCAAGATCCGCTACCCGCAAATCCAGAAGCTACTGTACGCAGTAATTCTGACACGGCGAAAGTTGCGACACTACTTCGAGTCTCATCTGGTGACTGTGGTGTCATCCTTCCCCTTGGGAGAGATCATCCAGTGCCGAGAGGCCTCAGGTAGGATAGCAAAATGGGCAGTGGAGCTCATGGGCGAGACAATTTCATTTGCCCCTCGGAAGGCCATAAAATCTCAAGTCTTGGCAGACTTCCTGGCTGAATGGGTCGACACCCAATTGCCGACAGCTCCAATCTAGCCCGAGCTTTGGACCATGTATTTCGATGGGTCGCTGATGAAAACAGGAGCAGGTGCTGGCTTGCTCTTCATCTCACCCCTCGGGAAACATGTGCGCTACGTGCTGCGCCTCCATTTTCCGGTGTCAAACAATGTGGCCGAGTACGAGGCTTTGGTTAATGGGTTGCGCATCGCCATCGAGCTAGGGGTTCGACGCCTCGATGCTCGGGGCGACTTGCAGCTTGTCATTGACCAAGTCATGAAAAACTCCCACTGCCGCGATCAAAAAATGGAGGCCTATTGCGATGAAGTTTGGCGCTTGGAAGATAAGTTCCACGGGCTGGAACTCAACCATGTTGCTCGATGGTACAACGAGACCGCGGATGTGCTGTCGAAAATAGCTTTGGGGCGGACGACGGTTCCCCCGGACGTCTTCTCAGGGACATATATCAACCATCCATCAAACTCGACGACACGCCCGAACCCGACGAGACCTCGGCGCAGCCCGAGGTACCCTCAGCCGCCGAGGGTGAGGCCTTGCGCATCGAGGGAGAGCGGAATAGGGTTGCGCCAAACCAAAACTGGCAGACCCCGTACCTGCAATATCTCCTCCGAGGAGAGCTGCCCCTCGACAAGGCCGAAGCTCGGTGACTGGCTCGGCGCGCCAAGTCATTCGTTTTGCTGGGTGACGAAAAAGAGTTATACCACCGCAGCCCCTCAGGCATTCTCCAACGATGCATATCCGTCGCCCAGGGACAAGAGCTGTTACAAGAAATACACTCGGGGGCTTGTGGTCACCATGTAGCACCTCGGACCCTCATGGGAAACGCTTTCCGACAAGGTTTCTACTGGCCGACCGCGGTGGCCGATGCCACTAGGATTGTACGCTCCTGCCGAGTGTGTCAATTCTACGCGAGACAGACGCACCTGCCCGCTCAGACCCTGCAAACAATACCCATCACTTGGTCGTTTGCTGTATGGGGTCTGGACCTCGTCGGTCCCTTGCAGAAGGCACCCGGGGGCTTCAAGCAGCTGCTGGTCGCCATCGACAAATTCTCCATGTGGATCGAGGTCCGACCCTTAACCAGCATCGGGTCCGAGCAGGCGGTGGCGTTCTTCACAAATATCATCCATCGCTTTAGGGTCCCAAACTCCATCATCACCGACAATGGCACGCAGTTCACTGGGAAGAAGTTCCTGGACTTCTGTGAAGGCCACCACATCCGTGTGGACTGAGCCGCCGTGGCTCACCCAATGACAAATGGGCAGGTGGAGCGCGCCAACGGTATGATTTTGCAGGGACTAAAGCTGAGGATCTACAACGACCTCAACAAGTTCGGCAAGCGGTGGATAAAAGAACTACCCTCGGTGGTTTGGAATCTGAGGACGACGCCAAGCCGGGCCCTGGGTTTCTCGCCGTTTTTCCTAGTCTATGGAGCCGAGGCCATCTTACCCACGGACTTGGAATACGGTTCCCTGAGGACAAAGGCTTACGACGACCAAAGCAACCAGACCGCCGAGAAGATTCGTTGGACCAGCTGGAAGAGGCTCGGGGCGTGGCCTTACTACACTCGGCACGATATCAGCAGTCTCTGCGACGCTACCACGCCCGAAGGGTTCGGCCCCGAGGCTTCCAAGTGGGAGACTTGGTACTTCGGCTGCGACAAGACGCCCGAGGGCGCCACAAGCTTACTCCTCCCTGGGAAGGGCCCTTCATCATCGCCAAGATTTTGAAGCCCGGGACATACAAGCTAGCCAACGATCAAGGCGAGGTCTACAGCAACGCTTGGAACATCCAACAGCTACGTCGCTTCTACCCTTAAAAATGTTTCAAGTCGTTCATGTATCTCGCTTTTCTTTACATGCATAAATAAAGTCTAACCATCAAGGAAGGATCAGTCTTGCCTCGGCAAAGCCCGACCCTCCCTCGGGGGCTAGAAGGGGGGAACCCTTTCTGCGTCAAAATTTTCCTCGGAAAAGTCTTTTACTAGAACGTCTTTCGTGCTTTTCGACTGCGTCGATAACAGAATCCTAAAGACGAGCGAGAGAGACCTTGAACGGCAAGGCCGACCGAGCGGAGGGACTCCTACGCCTCCGAGATACGGATACCTCACTCATCACCTTCCGCGAAAAGTAGCTCACGCTCGGATAAGCGATTCTGCTACCGAACAAGTCCTAACGCTCGGAAACTTTTCTACCAAAACGACTTTCGTGCTTTTCGACTATATCGATAATAGAATCCTAAAAATCACGAGAGAATACGTAAGCGGTAAGGCCGACCGAGCCGAGGGACTCCTAAGCCTCCGGGATACAGATACCTCACTCATCACCTTCCGCGAAAAGTAGCTCACGCTCGGACAAGGGATTCTGCTACCGAACAAGTCTTAACGCTCGAAACGAGAGGAAAGAAAACACAGCTTTATAATTCGACATTAAAATGTTTAGGCCTCAGCGGCCGCAAAAAACATACGCATACTTAGAAACTGTTCCTGCAGGCTCAGACATCGGCAGGGGGAGGAGCAGCACGCTCGGCGTCATTTCCACCCTCGGCAGAATCTGGCCCGGCCTCGGATGGTGACACGGGCGGAAGGATCTCCACCTCAAAGGAGGAAGCTAGCGCCGCACTCGGGCCCTCGACAGCCGTGTCAAGCCTTTGGACCTCGGCTAAGGCAGCCTCCTCTTCGTTGGGTAAGCAGTACCCCTCGCTAACCCGCTCCAGATCCATGTCGTAGTGGGAAGCGAGCACGACGAAGGCCCGCCTAACGCCGTGGTGCAGCGCCCCGCGGAGTCTGTTACGCACATGGCCGCCCAAGGCCCGCAGATGACTCTGGGGGGAGCTACCCGAGGAGACGCCGTCGGGGCCGAAGGCCTGGCAAAAGGCCGAGATAGCTTCGGACATGGCCACACGGTTGGCCTCCTTCTGCTCAGCTGCCTCGGCAAGCGCCTTGCAGTTCTTGATGGACTCGCTAAGAGCCGTCTCGAACCCTGCAAACAGCCGGACAAAATTCTTCAGACGCAAGAAGAAGAATGGAGACATAAATAAAGTCACAGAGCGGGCAAAACATACCTTCGGCCCGGTCACGCTGCTGTGAGGCCATGGCTCGGGCAGACCCAACGACCACAGCCACACCCTCCGCAAGGGTCCCAGCCCAAGCGGTCGCCTCGGGTCTAGAAAGGAGGAAGCCCCCTCTGCGTCAAATCTTTCCTCGGAAAAGTTTTCCGCCAAAACGACTTTCATGCCTTTCGACTCCGTCGATAGCGGAATCCTAATGACGAGCGAGAGAGACCTTGAACGGCAAGGCCGACCGAGCCGAGGGACTCCTACGCCTCCAGGATACGGATACCTCACTCGTCACCTTCCGCGAAAGGTAGCTCACGCTCGGATAAGTGATTCTACTACCGGCGAACAAGTCCTAATGCTCGAAACAAGAGGAAAGAAACACGTCTTTATACCCAAATGTTCAGGCCTCAGCAGCCACAAAGAACAAACACACGTACTTGGGGTAACAATGGTACCTAGACTTAGACGTCGGCAGCGCCCTCGGCGGTTGTCCCGACCTACGGCAGATGTCTTAGCACTTAAAGCTATTACATCTCGCTCTCAAGAGGGTACCATTACAAATGGGACTCTGAGTCCATTTCCACAGGAATGAACAACCTCCACACTAGAAGGCCTGCGGGATAACAAACTCCAGGTGGCTCGCCGGCGACCACTGCACCAGCAGCGCGACAACGACCTCCGCCTCGGGCGGCTAGACAGCAGCAGCGATGGCCTCAGGGCAAACGCTACTGCTGAAAGGCCCTCATTCACGTCCCCTCATGGGGGACGAGAACTAGCCATTAAAGCCAAAGAGCCGGAGGTCCGGGGCGCAGGTGGCACTGACGGTCTCATCGGCGGAGGCAACCGCTTCGGCAAGGGGGAGCCTCACCTATGGCGACCACCCCCTCAGCACCGACGACAGCGGCCACCTGCCCATCAACACCGCACCGGAGAACGGCGGCCGCCCCAAAGCGCACCGGCAGGTCCTCACTCCCGTCCTCGCCGAGGCTGTCCCAGAACACGAGTACCGCCCTCGCAGCGTACGACGTGTTGTGCAACCCCCTGGTGCAGCCGACGGTGCAAGGAGGACCTGGACGTGGCCGGCCCACGCAAGGCACGACCGACACTTGTGCGGTGGACGGGCAGTCGCGCTTCGCCCCAGCGGTAGGGGGCGGCACCGGAAGCAGCGCCAGAGTCGCTCAGGCCGGGGAGCACGACACGCGGCAGCTGCTAGCGCCACGGGTGGCGAGCACCCTTCTCCCCCGATCACTGAGGGAAGGAGCGGGCCGCTGCCCACGCGGAGGCGGATCCCGGCTCGGTGCACCCTCCTCCCCAGCACGGATGATGAACATCCTTGAAGCTAAGGGTAGGGGGAGGCTACGGCCCGGCTCGCTCTTCCCCACCACGAGGCCTACGATCATCATCCTGGGTGACCGTAGGCGAGGGACTGCAGCCGGGCTGCATGATGAAAATCCTTGAAGCTGAGCGGTGACTGAAGAGCGCCAACCCCCACAGGGTCGCGCTCATCAAACAACAGCAAAAATAAGGCAACGCAGGTGCACCCCATCTGGGGGCTCGGAAGGTGGAAGGGCACGACGAATGCGAGGAGTGCGAAGGCATGGCTACTGCCCGGGGGATCGATCCCTTTTTAAAGGCAGATCTCCTCACTCGCACCTCCAAGCGTCACGGGCAAAGTCTCCACCGACATGCTCTAGGGTTCCCACTCTATGACACGGGGGTTGGTCCCACACATCATGCGAGCTGACCCGAAACAAGAAGAAGGCAAACCGCCGCACGCAAAGGGTGGCAGAACCACCCGAATTATTCCAGCTTAAGTGCCTAAGTCACGCCTCAGGGGCCGCAACACACTTAAATCGGAATAACCCGTCAGTTCTTCAGATCTAGTCTGATAGAGCCACTTAACCAGGATCAAATTCCACAATCTCACTCGAAGGTGAGTCACAGAAGAAATACAATAAAACAGGAAAGCTCAAATTAAGTGCTGAATTATTACATAGATCGGAGTTTTTGAGTAGCAAATGAGAGTTCACAAAATAAAATGCAGCGGCTAATCGATGTCGTCGGTATCGAGGGAATGGGCAAGGCCTAGCCCACTACTCCTCGTGCTCCTCTCCTGCCGGGGCAACATCCCACTCGACCGTCCAACCCGGTGGCAGGGTGGTAGGCCAAGTCACACCATCAACCATTTCCTGAATTGCACCTGCAAAAATTATGCCACAAGTAAGGCTGAGTATACTAATACTCAGCTAGACTTAACCGGTGTGAGGAGTCTACTCCTCTACCTCTAGACTATGCAGTTGTTTGGCTGAGGGGTTTGGTTTGCCAAAAGCACTAGCTGTTTCTAAAATTCATTTTTAGATCTTCAAATTCTAGCATCATTATCTTAGCTAGGTTTGCTCCTTCTAAGCATACATGGTAACAAGCATTTAGTTCAATCAACAAATTGTCTCATGTAACCTCATTTCACTTCTTACTCGATGCAGTACAAGGGGTCAAGCAGTCACATTAGCTGCGAGAAGCAGACGATTCGAATCGAGTTTTATCCTTGCAAGGTAAACCTAAACACACGACATGTCAGGGTACTCCGACCCCGCACATGACAACCGTCCCCATCGATTCCCCGTTCGCGTCCAGGCCTCACCGCCTTGGCATACAATGCTCCATTGACCCCGGCTGCCGCCGTGCAGTGACCACACTTGTACCCACCATAGCTAGCATGGGAGACCCAGTCTCAGGTCGCATGAGGGATAAAGTCCGCGCCCGGCTTCACTCAGGTACTAGGTTTATCGGTTACCATTTTTTCCGGCATGTGCTTAGTACGTTCAAAAGCTTGACTCAGGTATCCACACATTAATCCTTAATTCCTTTTTCCCGTCTCATGGTCAAGGCATCCTCCCTGGATCCAAGTCCATAGACTAACATAGATCCCGTTATCAAGATGAATACAATCAATTCCTGACCATGCGCGAGTGCTAGAAAAATCACTCGACTTTTACCGAGATCCTGATTAGCAAGCAGCTACTCGACCTAGCATACTATTATTCATCTCAAAAAGGAACCCTAAGTTCATGCAACTAGAGGTTTCAAGCAACTCCTACACTTAAGTGCACATTACAATCCTACAAGCATTAAGTGTAGTAAAGTAGCATATAATAATGCGATTATGCATAAAACCGGGGCTTGCCTTCAATAGCTGGGGCTGCGGGGAGATCCTCGATAGCAGCCTCGGAAGCTTGTTCCTGGTCCTCCTCTTGGACAGTTCCTTACTCGGGGATGAGCACGTACTCTCCGTCGGCGAGATTACAATCTAATGAATGCAATGCGTAAGACATATGCATGATATGATATGTGCTTTAGTAATTTCAACTTTTGATGGTGTATGGTCTACTTGAGTTAGATAGAGTTAAACCTTACTTATGTGAGACCTTTGGGTGGTATACTTGGTGAGTTGGATCAAACTTAGGTAAGGTAAGTGGTAGGTTTATTTTTAGGGTTCCACTGAATTTTTTTTAAAGTCTTAGTGAGAATTGACAAGAATTCAAGTTGGACTTATTGGAGTGAGATTTATTTCTCCCTTCTTTTTCTTTATTCTCTTTAAGTTTTTGGAGTGGGTTTGAACTACAAGTTGCCTTAATAAGATTCCAAAAATTTTATAAAAATTATAGTGGCTTATTACTAGTGTATAGTTCTCTGTCTCAAAATTTGGGGATCAGAAAGTGAATAGTTTTATCTGGACAAAATTACCAAATTTTAGGGCAGAAGGGGTGCTTTGAACTACAACTATTATTTAATAGTAGGTAATTCTCTAAAACTTATTTTTGCTGGCTTTTAGGTGCTATAACATGACTTGGCACAAAATTCTAGCCATTAATTCTTATTAGTTATTTTACTAGGATTTTCTAAAGTTTCTAGCCAAAGGGGTGCTTTCTACTACCACTATATTTGAAAAATATCAAACAACAGATTTCTGATTTTTCTTAGCTTCTATTTTGCGCAAGAGCAATCATTCTGAAGTTTGACATCTTTTTGCTTAAGGGTAGGGGTGGTATGCATTAATTGGATTAAATGGCCTTTCTTATACAATATTAGCAATAGGTATTATTTTGCATCTTTTTAAGGGGTTTGCATTTTTTTCTGGTGGACTATCTCATCATTGACCTAGCAAAATTTTATTTGCCCATTATTGTATTATTATGGATTATTCATGATTTATTTGGAAAAAGACTCATTATCATATTATATTTATGATGGGCTGGGGTGTTCATTATTTTTGCAGTGGGGTTCTGGTGGTTACAAGTTCACTGGATTTTTATTACCAATTTTGGGTCTAGTTTTGTAATTCTAATAATTGATTTCTAGTTGGAATAATGCTAAATAACACATTTCACATTAAAACTGATCTGGACTAAAGATCCCTTTATTTTTCCTAGGTTCTCTGTTACTTAAGTAAACTAGGAAAAATAATTTCACTCACTGTTCATTAATTTCTAATGTCTTTCTGATTTTCTTAAGTTTTGGGCAGAAATGGCTTTTAATGGATATCTACACTATATTTTTCAATACTGGGGTTCTTACTATTTTTAAACAGTGCTTAAATGAGGTTTGAACATCTACAAATTTTCTTAGGTTCAGCACAGAAAAATAACTAATTTTCCTTAATTAAACAAGGTTTGGTCGGTTTCTGTTTTTAATTTTTAAACTCTAAAAATTAAAACAGAAAGCATGGGTTCATTATTTTTAAATGATAGCTCGTATTATTTAGGATCTAACAAAATTAGTTTGACAATTTTTGGTTAAGTATTCATCAAGTTATGAATTTTCTAAGTTCTCTGTTCATTAAAAAGATTAAACAGAAATGATTAAATGGGAAACTACTTTGCAACAGGGTCCCTGGCGGGTGTTTTATGTTTTCCTTACAGACTAGTCCCTGGGCTACTATTCAAATGAGTCACTGACATCTCAGAAAACCCCTTGGATTCTTCTAATCCTAACCCGAGGTCCTTCCCCCAAATTAAACAGCACCCGCGGCGGAAGAAAGGGCGGAGGGGCTTACCGGCGGCGAGATTGCTCCGGTGAGGTGGCCGAGGGTGTAGGGGAGGTCCTGACGGTCACAACGATGTGCGGGTCGCCGTCGGGGATGGTCGGAGTTGGCCGGTCCGCGTGCGCAGGCGGGGGAGCTCATCGGCGGCGAGGAGTTCGGCCTATCCAGGGCGAAATTGACCAATCAAACGGGCCAGAGAGCTTCACCAGGGATCAAGGAAGGGGTGTGCGCGGGGAATTGAAGAATGGCTCACCGGAGTGTCCAGTCCACGCGTGCAGGCGGGCGACCGAAGTCCGGTGAGGTCGATCTCGGGCTTCCGGTGAAGTTCTGCCGGGTCCGAGGGCTTGGAAAGCTTCACGGGCCACTGGCGGAGCTATCTGAAGCACTGGCGCGACTTGGGGGTGACTGGAGTGGGCTGGCCACGGTGGCCGAAGCGCTGGCGGCAATGGCGGGCGGAAAAGAGCTCGCCGGAGCTAAGGAGGGGTGGCTGGCTGGTGACGGTGAGCGCGGGGTGAAGTGAGGCGCGCCCGGGGAGGCTTTATAGGCACGGGCGGGCACGACCGAGGGCAAGGGCGCGCGGCGGACTTGACCGAACGTCAGGGCGAGCGCGCGCGCGGGTTGGGCGAGCGCCGGCGTGCCGACCAGGGTCGAACACGTGTGCCCATGCGTTCTGCCCAAGTTCTGGCGCGTGTGGTCACTCATCCGAGCCTGCTCTCGCCTTGGTCAGTGCACAAAACCTCTTCTCCTCCCTACAAGCTACCGATCTTGTGTGGGGGTCATAGGATTGTGCCTACTGGCTGCAGAGATATGGAGCCCGAAAATCCGGTCTGTCTCCCTGCTCGAACCTAAGGCAAATCCAGGGTTTTGTCGTGTCTAGGGCTCGCGTCCCAATGCCATCTTCTGGCATGCGACAGAGGGGTTAGTTAGGCACATTTTTGTTAATGGGGCCATTAGGATTTGAGTTAGGGATCAAGGTGAACACGCTTGATCTTTGGCTCAAGGTCTGAAATTCAGAATTCTGAAATTCAGAATTTCCTATTGAGTCCCCACATGAGAAGCTTGTTTAGGGTTTTAATTGAATTATTTTGGCCAAGCTTCCTCAAACTTTATTGTTGCTTATTGAATATACTTCAATGTTTATAATTGGCCCAAGCCATGATTCTAAATTTTTCATGCCCTTTTCCCCATTCTCTTGAATTTTGTTCAGAGGGCTCAATTTGGGTTTTTTTGTTGGGGTTACACATTTTGCCTTTTTGAAAAACCTATTTGCTTTGATCATGATACTTTTAATTATAGGATTAATGGGTCCTTTATTCTTAAGTCAATTTGATGTTCATGCTCAATTTTGGTTCACATAAGATGATGGTTCATGGGTTAGCACTTTGAGAGAAACCCTAGGTGACACTGGGGTGTCACAGCCTTCCCCCCCTTAAAGAAATCTCGTCCCGAGATTCGGGCCAGATTCCTCCCGAGGTGAAGCGAAGGGTGAGACTTATAGGAAGTGGGTGATTATTGTTATTATTATAGCAAACTGCTCTTCGAATGTCATTCTCTTTGCAACTTCAGAAGGAAGTCCTTTTTAAATTTGTTTCATGATTACTTCATCCTGAATTAAGATTATATTTTTGAAATTTAGATTCGAAGGGCAGGAGGAGGGGTTGGGTGTGATTACGTACCAGCTTCCTTAGGTAGGCAATCGGGGAAGTTGGATCTCAAGAATTCCTCGGTTTCCCAAGTAGCTTCTTCCTCTAAGTGATTACTCCACTGGACCTTGTACATCTTGATCGATTTAGCCCGAGTTGATCTTTCTTTGCAATCCAGAATCTTGGAAGGGTACTCTTGGTACGATAGATCTGGTTCTATCTCCAATTCTGGCTCTGCTATGATCTCGGTCGGCAATCGAACACACTTCTTCAACTGAGATACATGGAACACACTATGAATGGCAGACATTTTTGAAGGTAGCTTCAGCTTGTATGCCACGGGTCCACATGCTTCTATGATCTCATAAGGTCCAATGTAATGAGGGGCTAGCTTGCCTTTGATCCCAAACCTCTGCACTCCCTTGGTGGGTGATACCTTGAGGTATACAAAATCTCCCACCTTGAACTGGAGAGGTTTCCTTCTTCTATCATGGTAACTCTTCTGCCTGGCCTGAGCAGCTTCTAGATTCTTCCTGATTAGTTTGACCTTCCTTTCGGCTTTAGTTACTAAGTCAGGTCCAAAAACTCCTCTTTCTCCAGGTTGAGACCAATTTAGTGGTGTCCTACACCTTCTTCCATAGAGAGCTTCGAAGGGTGCCATCCTTAGGCTAGATTGATAACTGTTGTTATAAGCAAACTCTGCCAAGGAGAGATGCTTATCCCAGTTCTTGCCACAATCGATTGCACAAGCTCTCAGCATATCCTCCAGAATTTGGTTTACCCTTTCCGTCTGACCATCAGTCTATGGGTGGTAAGCTGAACTTCTGAGTAGCTTGGTTCCCAAAGACTCCTGCAGTTGTTCCCAAAATCTGGCAACAAATTGGGCTCCTCGGTCAGAAACAATGGTCCGAGGTAATCCGTGCAAACACACGATCCGATAATGTACAACTCTGCATACTTTTGAGCCTTATCAGTGGTGTGCACAGGGAGAAAATGTGCCACTTTCGTCAGTCGGTCCACAATAACCCAAATCGAATCATGGTGACAAGAGGTGTTGGGCAGACCCACAATGAAATCCATACTGATGTCATCCCATTTCCACGATGGTATAGATAGGGGTTGCAAAGCTCCAGCTGATTTCAAGTGGCTTGCATTTATCCTCTGACAGGTGTCACATTCCGATACATACTGGGCTATCTCCCTCTTCATTTTGGTCCACCAATACAAAGGCTTCAGATCATGGTACATCTTGGTGCTTCCCGGATGCATAGAAAATTTGGAGAGATGAGCCTCATCTAAGATTTTCCTCTTGAGGTCCTGGTTTTTAGGAATCACCAATCTGCTTTTGAACCATAACACACCCTTGTCATCTTGGCGGAAATAATTATACTTCTCAATCTTCTGATGGAGATTCTTCTTGATAATCTGCACTCCCTTGTCACTGAGCTGGGCCATGATGATTTGGTCTTGCAAAGCTGGCTCGACAGAAATGTGAGACAGAGCACCAGAAGGAATCACTTCTATTTGCATCTTGCTCAACTCATCACACAAGGTGTTGATGCGAGAATCCATCAGAATACAGTTGCATTGCAACTTCTGACTCAAAGCATCTGCTACCACATTGGCTTTTCCTGGGTGATAATGTACCTCCAGGTCATAATCCTTGATCAGCTCTAGCCATCTTCTCTGCCTCATGTTGAGATCAGCCTGAGTAAAGATGTACTTAAGGCTCTTATGATCAATGAAGATGTTGCAGTGGGTTCCCATTAAATAGTGCCTCCACATTTTTAATGCATGAACCACTGCTGCCAATTTGAGGTCATGAGTGGGATAATTTTGCTCATGAGGCCCGAGTGCTCTTGAGGCATAAGCAATGACTCGGTTGTCTTGCATCAAGACACAACCTAGTCCAGTGCCAGAGGCATCACAATACACATCAAAAGGCTTGCTGTTGTCGGGTTGCGCTAACACTGGTGCTGTGGTCAGATGTTGCCTTAATGCATGGAAGGCATCTTCGCACTTCCAACTCCAGACAAACTTGACTTCTTTCTTCAGCAACTCAGTTATAGGCTTCGCAATCTGAGAGAAATCCGGAATAAATCTTCGGTAATAACCAGCTAATCCCAGAAAACTCTGAATCTGACGGACGGTCGTTGGTGGCTTCCAGTTCATCACCTCTTGCACTTTATCAGGATCAACAGTTATTCCTGCCTGAGAGATAGTGTGACCCAAGAATTTGATTTCCTTTAGCCAAAAATCACACTTGGACAACTTGGCATAAAGGTGGTGCTCTCGCAGACGTTGAAGCACTACATGCAAATGCTCGACATGTTCTTCTTTGTTCTTCGAGTACACCAAAATATCATCGATGAAAACCACTATGAATTTGTCCAATTCAGGCATGAAAACATAATTCATCAGATACATGAAATATGCTGGTGCATTTGTCAGCCCGAATGACATCACCAAGAATTCATATAGCCCATATCTGGTTGAGAATGTCGTCTTCGGAATATCGCTTGCTCGTATTTTGATCTAATGGTAGCCAGAGCGAAGGTCTATTTTGGAAAACACCTTGGCCCCGACCAACTGGTCAAAAAGAACATCAATACGATGCAAAGGATACTTGTTCTTGATAGTTACCGCATTAAGAGGGCGGTAATCTATACACAGCCTCAAGCTTTCATCCTTCTTCTTCATAAACATTGCTGGACATCCCTAAGGCGAAGTACTTGGGCGAATAAATCCCTTATCCAGCAACTCCTGCAATTGCTTCTTCAATTCTGCAACTCAGCGGGTGGCATTCGGTAGGGCCTCTTAGAAA
This sequence comes from Zea mays, assembly GCF_902167145.1. Lineage (NCBI taxonomy): Eukaryota > Viridiplantae > Streptophyta > Magnoliopsida > Poales > Poaceae > Zea > Zea mays. The sequence goes on from NC_050104.1 coordinate 135,977,230, forward strand.
TTGGTGCCGTTCCCGGTTGCAACTCGGTGGCAAATTCAATATCCTGGTCCGGTGGCATTCCTGGCAATTCATCAGGAAAGACATCTGCATACTCGCAGACCACTGGGATCTTTTTCAGAGGTAACTCCGTCATAGAGCAAGCACATGACTGAGTAGAACCTTGACTGGGCAGAATTAAGGCGAAGTTCCCACAGAACGGAGAATTAATTTCCACGGTACGACTGGCTACATCAAGCACAACTTGGTGCAAGGTCCTCCAATTAGCTCCCAGAATAATGTCCACATTTTCCAAACCCAAAACAAGAAGGGTGGTTTTGACAATGTGGCATCCTAGTTGAATAGGCACACTTTGGTTTAATTGATTAGTTGAAATTTTACCCCCAGGTGTGACTATCATAAATGACCCTTTTGAGTGAGAGAATCGCAGTTCACATTTAGCACTGAACTTTTGGCTAATGAAACTATGAGATGCACCAGAATCAAACAGAATTAAAGCAGGTTGATTATGAACTGAAAAGATATTGGTCATGATAGGAGCTCCCTCAGGTACTTCCTCCAGAGTAGTGAAGTTGAGCTTCCCCTGCCTGACTTGTACCTTCTGCTTTCTTCCCTTGTCTTGATTTGGTGCTGGCATCTGCCTCTGCTGGTTCCTGGGACAATTCTTGGCATAGTGGCCCACATTGCCATAATCGAAACACTTGTTTCCATTGCCCTGGCGGAACTGCTGCTGCTGCGGAGGCTGATTGTTCCTTGGAGCGGGAGCTGGAAAGCGGTTGGGTGCCGACTGCTACTGCTGAGGTGGCCTGATCACCCATCTGCCTGCCTGCTGCTGGAAACCCCTGCTCTGATTGTGAGGAACAATCCGGAACCTCTAGGCCTGAGCGGATGGTGCTGCCATTGGTGCCTTTCTCTTCTTCTCTGCCCGGTGAGCTACAATGCAATCCTCCTGGGGATGGCCAGGTTGACCAACTCATTGAAGCTATCAGCCCGGACAATGTTGAGTCGTTCCCGCAGCTTGATGTTAAGACCCCTGCGAAAGCGGTCTCTGTTCTTCTCATCAGAATCAGCATGGTACCCTACATACTGGCATAGGTCGTTGAAGGCTTGCGCATACTGTAGTACCGTGCGGGTTCCTTGGTTAAGCGCCAGGAACTCATTCAGCTTGCGATCAAGGATGCCAGCTGGGATGTGGTGTCTGTTGGAGCGAAGGCAGAAACGCCAGCCTTCGCTCGAAGTCTCCGCTGCTTAGCCGCTGCTCTGACAGAGACAAAGCAGGCAGGGACACCCTTCGCTTGTTCGCCACCAGACGAAGACCGACGACGAAGGCATCCCACAGTGCGGCCTCGTCTGGCTCAGAGGCCCACGCGCGTTCCGGCCCATTGTAACGGGCCCCGCGTAGCCGCCGCGTGTTACGGGCCTAATTTGTAAAGGCATCCCTGTAATTACAGTCTGTAACCCTGCTTTGTGGGAATATTCTGGGGATAACCTAGGTAGCTGAGGGCACATGCGTCCTTCACACAAGGCGCTGGGCGTTCAGGTACCTATAAATACCCCCGCACAGTGCCCGTGAGAGGCCTGGTTAACAGAGCTATTTGCCATCTCACGCGTAACCCTTCTGTCTACACTATTCACCCCTGTTGGCTTTCTTGCGACTGATAGCAAGTTCCAACATTTGGCGCCCACCGTTCGTGCTACGACAAAACCACCCGCGATGGCACCCAAGAGAGCTAACCCGAAGGCTGACGAGGCTGCGAAGGCAGCACTGCTTGCCGCAAGAAAGGGCAAGGCCCTCGCCCTCACCCAATCCACCCACCAAGAGCCCACTGAAGACAATGTTCCCCACACCTGCGAAGACGACACCTTCCGCACCTGCGGGCCCGAAGGACAATCGCAGCCGCCCCCAGGCTTCGCCCCACTGGAAGGCGCGGACCTCACCGAGGACGGTGAGGTCCTCGGCGTCTCAACAGAAGAACAGCTACAGCTGCGCGCCCTGCGCCTCAAGAACCGCAATCTCCAGAGGCAGAAAGAGATACTGGAGGCCAAGCGCCAGCGTGTGTCCGCACTAGCCAAGGTCCGGCAGATGATACGCGACGAGGAGCAGAAGGCCCAAGACCTCCACCAGCGCAAGGTTGAGTCACAGTGGAAACCCAAAGACGCCCCGCAGTCCAGCCGCACGTGGACGAGGACTCCGCAGCCAGACTCCGGTCGAGATGGCCGCAGTCAGCAGCAAGTGCACAACATCGCCAACCAGCAGCCTGCTGCTGACCCCCTCGCCGCCAGGAATATCCCCCCCAGGGCCGCGGAAATGGAACTCGTGGCAGGGGCCGAGGGCGCGCGCAGCCGCCGCGCCGGTTCTACTACCTTTTCCACGGCGAAGACTGCGCCCACCAAACCAAAGATTGCCCCGAAACGAAGGCCACCAGAGACAGAATGGCGCGGGCGCAGCCAGCCGACAATCCCAGAATTGTCGCGCATAATTACCAGCCACCCCCTCCACCATATATCCACGCTCCCGCCCCGCATCCACCGCACCACGCCTACCAACACCATCAGGAAGTACAAATCGTACCTCCTCCACCCCCACCACCGCACCAGCAACACCAAAACATCCCCCATGCCCCAAAGCAGGAAGACTTCGCCGATCAACCATATCGCGGAGTCATTCACATGATAACAGGGGGGTCCAGCACTGACTTCGACACCAAGCGGCAGAAGCGGGACCACTACCGCAGCATCAACCATGTCGCCGTCACTGGCCCAGTCGTGCAGACAAAGTGGTCCCACATACCGCTAACCTTCGACGCACGAGACGTCGACCTGAGCAGCGCCCCCCACATCGACGCTATGGTCATCAATTGCAGCGTGGCAGGCTGGGACTTACACAAAGTCCTAGTCGACAACGGCAGTCAGGCGGACATCATCTTCCTCCACGCTTTCGACCGCATGGGTATAAGCCACAGCCTGCTCAAGCCTTCGGACAACCCGTTGTATGGCTTCGGCGGCAAGGGCACCTTTCCCGTTGGCAAAATAGAGTTGCCCCTCTCCTTCGGTGTAGCACCCAATGCCCGAAGTGAGCAAGTAACCTTCGATATTGTCGACATGGTATATCCATACAACGCCATCATGGGCCGGGGCTCCATCAATAAGTTCGAAGCTGCCATCCACGGACTGTACCTATGCATGAAGATACCAGGTCCGTTAGGCGTCATCACAGTCTTCGACAATCAACAGACTACGCGCAACATAGAGCGGGACTTCGTGCCCGGTCAAAGAAACATGCACTGTCTCACGACCTAGCGCGAGGTCCCTGCGCCCGCCAGCCCAACCGATAAGCAGCACGACAAGGCACAGTTGCAGAGCCAAGACGGGACCAAGACTGTCCCCCTCGATCAGGCTAGGCCCAAGCAGACAGTCACTATCAGCGAAGACCTTACCTCACATGAAGAAGAGAAGCTTCTCTGCTGCCTGGCCAAGAATAAAGATGTCTTCGCCTGGTCCGCCCTCGACCTGGTCGGAGTCAGCCGATCCATAATTGAGCACGGTTTGGGAATTGACCCTTTGGTGCGACCAAAAAAGCAAAGGCTTCGCAAAATGTCCGACGAAAAGACAGAGGCCGCCAAGGCGGAGGTGCACCGCCTCCTAGAGGCCAAATTCATCGAGCCAGTGGCTTACCCCACGTGGCTCTCCAATGTTGTAATGGTGCAGAAAAAAGCGGGAAATGGCGAATGTGCATAGACTTCACCAGTCTCAATAAGGCCTGCCCAAAGGACAATTTCCCGTTGCCACGGATCGACAAAATAGTCGATAGCGCGGCCGGATGCGAGGTCATGTCACTCCTCGACTGCTTCTACGGCTATCACCAGATATACATGAAGGAGGAAGACAAGGCTAGCACCAGTTTTATAACACCCTTCGGCACTTATTGCTTCATCAGAATGCCGGAGGGTCTCAAGAATGCCGGGTCCACCTTCTCCAGACTCACCAAAACAGTACTCGAAGGGCAGGTTGGCAGAAATATATTTACATATGTGGACGACATCGTCGTCGCCAGCAAGAATAAGGAGGACCATCTCGCCGACCTCGCCGAGACATTCGCGAACATGCGAGATGCACGACTCCGCCTAAACCCGGAAAAGTGCGTCTTCGGTGTTCGCTAGGGCAAGATATTGGGCTACCTGGTGTCACACCGCGGCATCGAGGCCAACCCAACCAAGATCCAGGCCATCGTAGACATGTCGCCTCCGCAGTCCGCCAGGGACGTCCAGCGTCTGACAGGCAGATTGGCCGCTCTCAACAGATTCATCTCCAGGTCCGCCGAGCGAAGTCTCCCCTTCCTCAAAACACTCCGCGGTGCAAAAGACTTCGCCTGGGGACCGGAGCAGGCAGCGACCTTCGCCTCACTAAAACAGTACCTGTCGGAGCTGGCCATCCTCACAAGCCCCGACTCCTCGCTCCCCCTACTGCTCTATGTCGCGGCTTCGCCGCACGCGGTCAGCGCGGCACTAGTGCAGGAGCAGACAGTTGAGGGTGCGGTCAGACAGTGCCCTGTTTACTATGTCTCCGAGGTACTGACACCGTCCAAGTGCAACATGACAGAGCTGGAGAAGATCGCCTACGCAGTCGTCATGTCCTCGCGCAAACTGCGCCATTACTTTGAAGCATTCAAGGTCCGCGTCACCTCAGACAGAGGACTCGGCGAACTCTTCAGAAACCCGGAGGCATCGGTGAGGATTTCCAAGTGGGCAGCCAAACTATCCGGTTACCACATCAGCTTCGAGCCCAGGACAGCCATCAAGTCACAAGTCCTAGCAGACTTCGTCGTCGACTGGACTGGGCCAATAACACAGCCAGACCCGTCCACAGAGAAGGTTTGGACTATCCATTGCGACGGCGCATGGTGCCATGCGGGGGCAGGCGTCGCTGCAGTCGTCACCTCACCAGCCGGAGTCAAACACAGATATGCAGCACGCCTCAGCTTCGCTCTGGAATCCGACAAATGCACAAACAATATAGCAGAGTATGAAGCGGTCATCCTCGGCCTCCGCAAGCTAAGGGCCCTCGGAGTCACCACATGTATCATCAAAACAGACTCCAAGATAGTTGCCGGCCAGGTCGAGAAAGACTTTGCATCAAAAGATCCCGTGCTCATGCAATACCTCGTGGCCATCCGAAGTCTCGAGAGACAGTTCAAGGGATTCACCTTGCAGCATGTGGATAGGGCCAAGAACGAGGAGGCCGATGCATTGGCCAAGGCTGCCGCCAGGGGCGAGCCCTTGCCCTCCGACGTGTTCTTTCACACCATCGGCACGCCAGCCGTCCGGAGCCCCGAAGGGCTCCAAATAACTAATTATAGCGAGGGCCACCGCATAGTCAACCTAATCATGACCGAAGATTGGCGGGCACCAATAACCCTGTTCCTACAGGGGTACTATCATCCAACCGACGTCAGTATGGCCAAGCGTCTCAGACATCGAAGCCGGGACTTCGCACTAATTGAGGGCCAACTCTACAAGAAAGGGGTCAGTCAGCCAATGCTTAAGTGCGTCACCGAAGCCGAAGGCATGCAGATCCTACGTGAAGTCCACAGTGGCACGTGCGGCTCTCACGCAGGCCCAAGGGCCCTAGCTGCTAAGGTGATCCGCCAGGGTTTTTACTGGCCCGCAATGATCTGCGCCGCAAATCGGGTCACCCGGTCCTGCGAAGCCTGCCAGAAGTTTTCTCCTCGGTCGGGCAGCCCCTCGCAGTATACAAAGCTGATCGCCCACACATGGCCTCTCCAGCGCTGGGGCCTGGACATCGTCGGGCCCCTGCCCACCGCTCAAGGGAACCTTAAGTTCGCCTTCATCGCTGTCGAGTACTTCACCAAATGGATCGAGGCGCGGGCTGTCTCTACAATAACATCAAAGACCGCCCAAAAATTCTTCTGGCAGAACATTGTTTGCCGCTTCGGAGTACCGTCCGAACTGACAGTTGACAACGGCAAGCAGTTTGATAACCAAGACTTCAAAGATTTTTGCTTCTCCATTGGCACCAAGCTTGCCTTCGCTTCAGTCTATCATCCGCAGTCCAACGGGGTCGTGGAACGCGCCAACGGGAAAATCTTCACAGCTGTCAAGAAAAGGCTCCTTGATGAAAAGAAGGGCAAATGGACTGATTTGCTACCTGAGGCAGTATGGGCACTAAACACGACTGAGTGCAGGGCGACCGGGTTTACTCCCTTCCGCCTTCTATACGGATCGGAGGCCATGACCCCGCAAGAAATGAAGCATGGGTCCCCGCGAACAGTCCCGTCGGCCGTCCCCGACGTGGACGAACCAACTTCAAAGGATCTCATTGACGGAGACCGAGTCTTCACCCTACAGGCCCTGAACAAGTACCAAGCCCAGACCAAAGCATGGCGCGACCACTCAGTCATCCCGAGGGAGTTCAGCGAGGGGGACCTCGTACTCATCTGGACAGCTCAGACGGAGTCCAAGGGCAAGCTGGAGCCCAGGTGGGAGGGCCCCTTTATAGTCAAGACAAAAGCTTCCCCCAGTGCTTACAGGCTCACAACGCCAAGCGGCGAGGACCTGGAGCACTCCTGGAACATCGACTACCTCCGAAAATTTTTTGTTTGACTCCTCAGGGCTGATTTCGCCCTTGTAATTCGCAAAAACAATCTTGTATCGGCCTGCACTCTTTTCCTCCCAGGGGTGAGGTTTTTAACGAGGCGGAGCCATGTAATACATGTGTGAAAAATCCCCCGCAAAAACATGCGTCGAAAAAAGACCGCGACGACGGTCTTCGACATTCGACCAACACGAGGTCACCGCGAGGCTAAGCGCTAGCAACCCTCGCGTGCGACAAATCCGCGCAGAAGTCGCCTAAGGGTGCAGCCGGACTAGCACAACAAGTGCGAAAAAACCAAAGTCTATCGCGAAGACTATCCGCGCAGAAGTCGCCTAAGGGTGCAGCCGGACTAGCACAACAAGTGCGAAAAAACCAAAGTCTATCGCGAAGACTATCCGCGCAGAAGTCGCCTAAGGGTGCAGCCGGACTAGCACAACAAGTGCGAAAAAACCAAAGTCTATCGCGAAGACTATCCGCGCAGAAGTCGCCTAAGGGTGCAGCCGGACTAGCACAACAAGTGCGAAAAAACCAAAGTCTATCGCGAAGACTATCCGTGCAGAAGTCGCCTAAGGGTGCAGCCGGACTAGCACAACAAGTGCGAAAAAACCAAAGTCTATCGCGAAGACTATCCGCGCAGAAGTCGCCTAAGGGTGTAGCCGGACTAGCACAACAAGTGCGCAAAAACCGAAGTCTATCGCGAAGACTATCCATGCAGAAGTCGCCTAAGGGTGTAGCCGGACTAGCACAACAAGTGCGCAAAAACCGAAGCCTACCGCGAAGGCTATCCCCGCAGAAGCCGCCTAAGGGCGCAGCCGAACTATAATCACACCAGCACAGCATAACAAAACATACCAGACAAAGTACACAACGCCTTCGCACACGTATACAAGCGAGGGCACACAACTTCATCATACGGGCCTCCACATATACAAGCGAGGGCACCACACTCTACATCGGCTCAACCTTAGGGATAATTCCCATCTCCCTATAATTAAATAACATTATCCTAAGCCCCTCACCCGCAAAAAGACTTCGCAGTTCCCCTTCACCTGTATTCACGGCGGCCGGCAAAGACAACAGTTCCTGTCAGCCAGTCCCACTCACACGAAGCCGAGCCCCCTCCGTCCCACTAACTCTACGCTTCGCAACCGCCCTTCGTCGTCGTCGCCCGGTGCTAGGACCTGGCACATCTCCTGCGTCCGCGACGTGCGCCGAAGCCTCCTCCGCAGCCACATCCAAGGCCGCAAAGTAGTCCAAGTCCTCCTCCGACGACTCCTCAGTCCACTCAACCGAGCTCCCAGAGTCAGCACAATCCAAAAACTCAGATGCAGACCCACCACATTCATTACCATCTTCCGCGGTCGAAGCCGCCAAAATTTTAGTAGTAGCGGTTGTGTGCGCAGGCCCAAAATCTTGAACCTGCGCAGCAACCAAAATTCAGTAACATGTACAAATGTCCCCAACCCTCTACACCCACTACGCCACCTGCGACGGCCCTGACGTTGCGGGAGCCTCCGCCGTTGGCTCCGCCGTTGCTTCCGCTGTTATCTCCGCCGCCACCGCTGCGGGATCTACGGCACTCGGCGCAGCCGCTGCGGAGGCATCAGGTGCGCCTTCGGCGACCTCTGGGGCAGGCCTTCGCCGGCCGCAGCGGATGCGGAGGCACCCGACGCGTCTCCCGCAGCCTCCGGGGTCGGCCCCAGGACGGGCCCAGGCGCGGCCTCCGTCGGGGTTGGCTCCGGGTCAGATAGCATGCTGTTCAGCGCCCCGAAGTCGTCGACCCTCTCGCCACGTGCCGCCTAAGACAAAACACACCAAACTCATCAAAACACACACACAGCCTACATCCAGCAAACACCAAACATTCCAAAACGTTACCTGAACCCTCGCCGTCTCGGCCCGCTCTCTGACCACCTCGCGACCGTGTTCGCCCCATAGCCGGTCGAAGATAGCTCCGGCGGATTCCTTCACAACGGGGTCCTCAACCTTAAAGATATCTCGCTCAAAATCTTCTTCGACTTGGTCGAAGACCTCGAAGTGCCGGCACCCTTCCCGGGAGAGCGCATTCATCGCCCCCTCGCAGGTGACCAGGGAGGCATACGCCATAAACCCCTCCACGACAGTGGGGAGAGCCTACAACTCCTCCTGCACCCACTCCAGGCAGCGAAGTCCGGGCTCCCGGTCCGGCACTTCGAAATCACCGGTCCCCGCGCCCAGCTCACGGTATGTATCCACAAGCAGCTGGCGCGTCCGCTCCGCCTCCGCGCGCGACATGGCCTCGGCCCTCTCCACGCGGCTCTCCAGGGCGGTGAGCCGCTCCTGCAGCTGCTCGGCGCGCTCCCTGGCAAGATTGCCCTCCGCACGTGCCAGGTTAGCCTCCGCCTGCGCAGCTTGCGCCTTAACAAGAGCCTCGTTGGTCTCCCTCCTCTCCCCCGCCAGCTGGCGCCGGAGGTCAGCCTTCTCTCCCTCCAGCGTGGCCACCTTGTCCGCCAGCTTGCGACACTTGCTGTCGGCGGCCGACTTCTCACGGACGGCGTCAGCATGTTGTGTCCGAAGTCTCTCGACTTCGGCAGCCACAGCTGCCGTGAGGGCCCCCGACGCAGTGCGGCTGGCGAAGTCAGCCACCTGCAGAGCAATCGTAAGACCGCGGCCCCAGCAGCCGGTAAAAAAAAGGGGGGGAACGAAGTCCATCTCAGCGGACCTGACTCAGCGCCTCTGTCACCTCCTTCAGCCGGCGGGTCGCAGCGCCCGCCTCATCCATGACAACCGCGAGGGCTGACACCTCGCCTCTGGCGCTAAGAGCCCCGCCCTTCGCCTTCGGCGCTGCAGCAGCAACCGCTGTCGCCGCGGCAGGCGCAACCATAACAAGTTGGCCTTCGTCCGACCCTACAACGTATCAACGAAAAAACAACAATACGTTAGAAAAAAAGGCCAGCGACTTACCACCAAGATAGTCCTCCACACAAATGTCGGTGGCGAAGTCGGCGACACGCTTGCCTGCCGACGGCAACGCTCGGGCCGCCTTCGCGGCCTCCGCCACCCTGCTGGGCGGCGGCACAGCCTTCGCCGGTTTGGAGCCTCCGGCGCCCGCCGCTGTCTCTGGCGCCTTGCTAGATGCAGGGACGCCTGACTTCGCCGCCAGCGGCGGCTTGCCTCCGCCGGGGGCCGCAGCCTTCGCCGACCCCCGCTGCCTCTTTGGCCTGGCTTCAACAAGCCTGACAGCCGCCTGGCGCTTTTGTGCAGCCCCCTGGCGATCCTTGTCCATCACTGCCGACACAACAGCAGCAATATTCCACCCGACTTCGCCGACGAACCGGTGTGCAGGCAAGCGGAGACCGGCGGCGAAGAACGCCTCGAAAACAACCAACTCGCCCTCCGGCTCGGGGACTTCCTCCGTCCCCGGGGCACGAGCAACTCCGCCGCCGAAGTAGCCCAACCGCTGCATATCCTCCACGCGGGCCGACGACATGCGCGACACGCCGAAATCGACGGAATCGCCGGCGCGCAACTCCGCCATTAAACTACTCAGCGTCTCCTCCGATGAGGCGGCGGCCGGCGGCGAGGAATCGGCCGGCGGCGTAGCGGCAGCGGAAGAAGAGGAGGACGGCATCGCTACGTACCGTCGGCGGCGGCGGGCAGTCTGCTTCACTCGCGCCAGATCTCCGGCGAACAAGAGCACAGCGGGCAGTCGAGCAGTAAGACGGCGGGCGGCTAGGGTTTTCGCGGAGCGCAGAAAGTAAAGTTCAAAAAGCGCCGGCCCCCGCCCCCTTTTATAGGCAGAGCGCGGCGCTTCGGGAAACCCGCAATCCAACAGTACGCCGTCAATCAACGGTCACATCAAAAATCCCCGCGGAACCACTTCGAGCGAGGGCAGCGTCTCCGCCATCAAGCGACGTCTTCGGCACCAGGTGACTTTGTCGAACTGGTCCCTCGGAGGGCAAATGTTGGAGCGAAGGCAGAAACGCCACCCTTCGCTCGAAGTCTCCGCTGCTTAGCCGCTGCTCTGACAGAGACAAAGCAGGCAGGGACACCCTTCGCTTGTTCGGCACCAGACGAAGACCGACGACGAAGGCATCCCACAGTGCGGCCTCGTCTGGCTCAGAGGCCCACGCGCGTTCCGGCCCATTGTAACGGGCCCCGCGTAGCCGCCGCGTGTTACGGGCCTAATTTGTAAAGGCATCCCTGTAATTACAGTCTGTAACCCTGCTTTGTGGGAATATTCTGGGGATAACCTAGGTAGCTGAGGGCACATGCGTCCTTCACACAAGGCGCTGGGCGTTCAGGTACCTATAAATACCCCCGCACAGTGCCCGTGAGAGGCCTGGTTAACAGAGCTATTTGCCATCTCACGCGTAACCCTTCTGTCTACACTATTCACCCCTGTTGGCCTTCTTGCGACTGATAGCAAGTTCCAATAGTGTCCTCTGAAAGCAGTCTTGAATTCCTCCCAAGACACTTCACGATCAGCGGGGAGCATAACACGGAAGTGGTCCCACCAAGTCCGAGCAGGGCCGCGAAGCTGCTGCGCGGCGAAGCGAGCCTTGGCTTCATCAGGGCAGTCTCCCGTGAGGAGGGGAAACTTGGACTCAACGACGCGGAGCCACACGTCGGCGTCCAATGGATCCTCTGCCTTGGTGAACAAGGGTGGCTGCGTACTCAGGAACTCCTGGTAGGTTGCCGCTGTCGGAGGTCGCTGATGCTGGCCTCCACCATGCTGCTGAGGGTGGGGCTGGTGCTGCAAGAGCTGTCGCAGAATCTCATTCTACTGGGCCATCAGCTCCTGCACTGTGGGGGCTGGAGGAGGTGGCGAGGGAACCTGCTCGTTATGCCCGTGACGCTGCCTAGCTGCCATCTGAAAACAGAGATTGCCGCCATTGTTATCCCGACTCACAGTTTCGAACGATAAGATACCATCTCATATGGAAGGAAAAATGCCATAATCATAATATTAGGTTCGAAATGAAGATAACATGGTGACAAATATCCCACAGATTTCAAAAGTTCACAGGGTTACATAAATCAGGGGAAGGTACCCATGAGCCTAGTCCAAAATCTGACATTAACTAAGCTCACATAGGTTTCTATCCGCCTAAAAGTGTCGAAGTGACTGATTAACCCTGAGCGGTGGAAGCGACACTGGATACGGGTGAAGGAGGCATCGCGGAGGTAGTCCCATTGGCACCATGGACTGGTCCTAGCTCCTCGGGAGCCTCTTCTCCCTCGCTTCCGGCTTCATTGGCCTCCATCTCCAAGTGATGCATGTCCAGGTGGTCATTTGCTTCTTCGAGTTCCCTATGCACATCGTGAAGCTGGTTCTCCAAGACATCAATAGTGTTGTCTCGGATCTCCACCTGCTGCTCCAAGGTGGTAATGCGCTGGCTCAGCCTTTCCACCTGCAGATCCTTCTCTACCAACTCGGTGGATAAGTCGACCACAAAATCTTCCCGACTGTCGAGAGTGAGCTTGGCGGTTTGAGCGATGTTAGCAAGGTGTGCCATAGCGTCGCTCTGAAGGACCTAAAGGCGGTACAGCGCACTCATGCACTGAATAGTGACCCTCCCAACCAAGTCAGGATACATTGCCCACACATCCTTCACATGGCTCACGCGGTTACACCACATGGGGTCATCCTTCTTCTCAGTAGGGAAGAGACCCAAGGGGTGCATCACCATCTCTAGGGGATGGTAGCCACAAAAAGTCGTCAGAGTCTTCATGGCTGCTGCTTCAATGGTGTCGTCCGTCCTGAGTCCAATTGTCTCGGAGTCAAGAGAACGCCAACCCGGCTGAAGGGGATGAGCTTCCAAAGTCAGCCAGACCCGACAACGAGGTACCCGATGCTCCTCATACAACTACACCGTGTACAAGGGAGGCGTAGGATAACCGGCGGGGTTAAGCACTTCCCACAAGATGGAAGGAAAGCCATCGCGAGAAAGGAAGTCGGAACTGAAACGAGTGTCTCCTCCACTGGCGGGGGTGGGTGAATTCATCTGCAGAAGGGAATCAGAGATAAATATTATGGTGGAGGAAAAAGAAAAAGAGAGCCCGGATGGTTTTAAAGGAAGTGGGTTAGCTCAAGTTTTAATTCCTTTTTGTGTTTATAATGCATGCATGCTGAAAGTAACGTCTCCTCTCCAAATAATAGGGTGCTCTTAGGACATCCCTAAAAGTCTAAGTACTGGCCCACGGGGCCTAATTAATTAGCCACCTATTTCTCCCTCTATGCCTAAGGCCTTTCGTCCTAGGTCTAGCGGTCTAGTCCTAACGATCCATAGCAGTTTCTAGGCAAGTTTTAATTTTGAAAATGGTATTCATGGTTTATTGTCCTTCTCTATGGTGGAATTTGCTCCGATACCAGCTATGGCAGAACCACCCGAATTATTCCAGCTTAAGTGCCTAAGTTACGCCTCAGGGGCCGCAACACACTTAAATCGGAATAACCCGTCAGTCCTTCAGATCTAGTCTGATAGAGCCACTTAACCAGGATCAAATTCCACAATCTCACTCGAAGGTGAGTCACAGAAGAAATACAATAAAACAGGAAACCTCAAATTAAGTGCTGAATTATTACATAGATCGAAGTTTTTGAGTAGCAAATGAGAGTTCACAAAATAAAATGCAGCGGATAATCAATGTCGTCGGCATCGAGGGAATGGGCAAGGCCTAGCCCACTACTCCTCGTGCTCCTCTCCTGCCGGAGCAACATCCCACTCGACCGTCCAACCCGGTGGCAGGGTGGTAGGCCAAGTCACACCATCAACCATTTCCTGAATTGCACCTGCAAAAATTATGCCACAAGCAAGGCTGAGTATACTAATACTCAGCTAGACTTAACCGGTGTGAGGAGTCTACTCCTCTACCTCTAGACTATGCAGCTGTTTGGCTGAGGGGTTTGGTTTGCCAAAAGCACTAGCTGTTTCTAAAATTCATTTTTAGCTCTTCAAATTCTAGCATCATTATCTTAGCTAGGTTTGCTCCTTCTAAGCATACATGGTAACAAGCATTAATCAACAAATTGTCTCATGTAACCTCATTTCACTTCTTACTCGATGCAGTACAAGGGGTCAAGCAGTCTCATTAGCTGTGAGAAGCAGACGATTCGAATCGAGTTTTATCCTTGCAAGGTAAACCTAAACACACGACATGTCAGGGTACTCCGACCCCGCACATGACAATTGTCCCCATCGATTCCCCGTTCGCGTCCAGGCCTCACCGCCTTGGCATACAATGCTCCACTAACCCCGGATGCCGCCATGTAGTGACCGCACTTGTACCCACCATAGCTAGCACGGGAGACCCAGTCTCAGGTCGCATGAGGGATAAAGTCTGCGCCCGGCTTCACTCAGGTACTAGGTTTATCGGTTCCCATTTTCCCCGGCATGTGCTTAGTACGTTCAAAAGCTTGACTCAGGTATCCACACATTAATCCTTAATTCCTTTTTCCCGTCTCATGGTCAAGGCATCCTCCCTGGATCCAAGTCCATATACTAACATAGATCTCGTTATCAAGATGAATACAATCAATTCCTGACCACGCGCGAGTGCTAGAAAAATCACTCGACTTCTACCGAGATCCTGATTAGCAAGCAGCTACTCGACCTAGCATACTAGTATTCATCTCAAAAAGAAACCCTAAGTTCATGCAACTAGAGGTTTCAAGCAACTCCTACACTTAAATGCACATTACAATCCTACAAGCATTAAGTGTAGTAAAGTAGCATATAATAATACGGTTATGCATAAAACCGGGGCTTGCCTTCAATAGCTGGGGCTGCGGGGAGATCCTCGATAGCAGCCTCGGAAGCTTGTTCCTGGTCCTCCTCTTGGACAGTTCCTTGCTCGGGGATGAGCACGTACTCTCCGTCGGCGAGATTACAATCTAATGAATGCAATGCGTAAGACATATGCATGATATGATATGTGCTTTAGTAATTTCAACTTTTGATGGTGTATGGTCTACTTGAGTTAGATAGAGTTAAACCTTACTTATGTGAGACCTTTGGGTGATATACTTGGTGAGTTAGATCAAACTTAGCTAAGGTAAGTGGTAGGTTTATTTTTAGGGTTCCACTGGATTCTTTTTAAAGTCTTAGTGAGAATTGACAAGAATTCAAGTTGGACTTATTGGAGTGAGATTTATTTCTCCCTTCTTTTTCTTTATTCTCTTTAAGTTTTTGGAGTGGGTTTGAAGTACAAGTTGCCTTAATAAGATTCCAAAAATTTTGTAAAAATTATAGTGGCTTATTACTGGTGTATAATTCTTTGTCTCAAAATTTGGGGATCTGAAAGTAAATAGTTTTCTCTGGACAAAATTACCAAATTTTAGGGCAGAAGGGGTGCTTTGAACTACAACTATTATTTAATAGTAGGTAATTCTCTAAAACTTATTTTTGCTGGCTTTTAGGTGCTATAACATGACTTGGCACAAAATGCTAGCCATTAATTCTTACTAGTTATTTTACTATGATTTTCTAAAGTTTCTAGCCAAAGGGGTGCTTTCTACTACCACTATATTTGAAAAATATCAAACAACAGATTTCTGATTTTTCTTAGCTTCTATTTTGCGCAAGAGCAATCATTCTGAAGTTTGAAATCTTTTTGCTTAAGGGTAGGGGTGGTATGCATTAATTGGATTAAATGGCCTTTCTTATACAATATTAGCAATAGGTATTATTTTGCATCTTTTTAAGGGGTTTGCATTTTTCTCTGGTGGACTATCTCATCATTGACCTAGCAAAATTTTATTTGCCCATTATTGTATTATTATGGGTTATTCATGATTTATTTGGAAAAAGACTCATTATCATATTATATTTATTTACCCTACTTAAAATGATGGTCTGGGGTGTTCATTATTTTTGCAGTGAGGTTCTGGTGGTTACAAGTCCACTGGATTTTTATTACCAAATTTGGCTCAAGTTTTGTAATTCTAATAATTGATTTCTAGTTGGAATAATGCTTAATAACACATTTCACGTTAAAACTGATCTGGACTAAAGGTCCCTTTATTTTTCCTAGGTTCTTTGTTACTTAAGTAAACTAGGAAAAATAATTTCACTCATTGTTCATTAGTTTCTAATGCCTTTCTGATTTTCTTAAGTTTTGGGCAGAAATGGCTTTTAATGGATATCTACACTATATTTTTCAATACTGGGGTTCTTACTATTTTTAAACAGTGCTTAAATGAGGTTTGAACATCTACAAATTTTCTTAGGTTCAGCACAAAAACATAACTAATTTTCCTTAATTAAACAAGGTTTGGTTAGTTTCTGTTTTTAATTTTTAAACTCTAAAAATTAAAACAGAAAGCATAGGGTTCATTATTTTTAAATGATAGCTCATATTATTTAGGATCTAGCAAAATTAGTTTGACAATTTTTGGTTAAGTATTCATCAAGTTATGAATTTTATAAGTTCTCTGTTCATTAAAAAGATTAAATAGAAATGATTAAATAGAAAACTACTTTGCAACGGGGTCCCTGGCGGGTGTTTTAAGTTTTCCTTACAGACTAGTCCCTGGGCTACTATTCAAATGAGTCACTGACATCTCAGAAAACCCCTTGGATTCTTCTAATCCTAACCCGAGGTCCTTCCCCCAAATTAAACAGCACCCGCGGCGGAAGAAAGGGCGGAGGGGCTTACCGGCGGCGAGATTGCTCCGGTGAGGTGGCCGAGGGTGTAGGGGAGGTCCTGACGGTCACGACGATGTGCGGGTCGCCGTCGGGGATGGTCGGAGTTGGCCGGTCCGCGTGCGCAGGCGGGGGAGCTCGTCGGCGACGAGGAGTCCGGTCTATCCAGGGCGAAATTGACCAATCAAACGGGTCAGAGAGCTTCACCAGGGATCAAGGAAGGGGTGTGCGCGGGGAATTGAAGAATGGCTCACCGGAGTGTCCAGTCCACGCGTGCAAGCGGGCGACCGAAGTCCGGTGAGGTCGATCTCGGGCTTCCGGTGAAGTTCTGCCGGGTCCGAGGGCTTGGAAAGCTTCACGGGCCACTGGCAGAGCTAGCCGAAGCACTGGCGCGACTTGGGGGTGACTGGAGTGGGCTGGCCACGGTGGCCGAAGCGCTGGCGGCAATGGCGGGCGGAAAAGAGCTTGCCGGAGCTAAGGAGGGGTGGCTGGCCGGTGATGGTGAGCGAGGGGTGAAGTGAGGCGCGCCCGGGGAGGCTTTATAGGCGCGGGCGGGCACGACCGAGGGCAAGGGCGCGTGGCGGACTTGACCGAACGCCGGGGCGGGCGCGCGCGGGTTGGGCGAGCACCGGCGTGCCGACTAGGGTCGAACACGTGTGCCTGTGCGTTCTGCCCAAGTTCTGGCGCGTGTGGTCACTCATCCGGGCTTGCTCTCGCCTTGGTCAGTACACAAAACCTCTTCTCCTCCCTACAAGCTACCGATCTTGTGTGGGGGTCATAGGATTTTGCCTACTGGTTGCAGAGATATGGAGCCCAGAAATCCGGTCTGTCTCCTTGCTCGAACCCGAGGCAAATCCAGGGTTTTGTCGTGTCTAGGGCTCGTGTCCCAATGCCATCTTCTAGCATGCGACAGAGGGGTTAGTTAGGCACATTTTTGTTAATAGGGCCATTAGGATTTGAGTTAAGGATCAAGGTGAACACGCTTGATCTTTGGCTCAAGGTCTGAAATTCAGAATTCTCAAATTCAGAATTTCCTATTGAGTCCCCACATGAGAAGCTTGTTTGGGGTTTTAATTGAAATATTTTGGCCAAGCTTCCTCAATCTTTATTGTTGCTTATTGAATATACTTCAATGTTTATAATTTGCCCAAGCCATGATTCTAAATTTTTCATGCCCTTTTCCCCATTCTCTTGAATTTTGTTCAGAGGGCTCAATTTGGGTTTTTGTTGAGGTTACACATTTTGCCTTTTTGAAAAACCTATTTGCTTTGATCATGATACTTTTAAGTACAGGATTAATGGGTCCTTTATTCTTAAGTCAATTTGATGTTCATGCTCAATTTTGGTTCACATAAGATGATGGTTCATGGGTTAGCACTTTGAGAGAAACCCTAGGTGACACTGGGGTGTCACACGAAGCATGTAACTGTCCCGCGGTTATAAGCATTCCCTCATCCTCGCCGAAACCACCGGTCGAAAGGGCGAACCGCCACGTAGGAAGCATGCAACCGCACGACGGTTGTGCACCCTTTCGGCTTCGTCGCATCCGGCGGTCCAGCATGGAGGCCCGGGCCCACATGTCATGTAACCGGCGCAACGGTTACTACGTGCAAGGAAACCGCACCGCCACTCGCGCCAATGCCACGTCTTCTCGACTGCAGAACCAGTGCCACGACTCGAGGCAGCCCTGCGCGTGACCCAACAGTGCCAATTGAGTGCAACGATCACGGGTCAGTCAGCCGCGGGGATAGGCGTGACAGTCGATATGGCCAAAAGCGGACCGACAGTAATTGCAGCAACAGACGTGCGGAAGCGGCGGTCCAATCACCTACAGGCTCGCATCCTCTCCCGAAACAATAGGGGAGCCCTCTCCCGCGGAGTAAAGACGACGCGTCCGTGTTCCGTTCCTCGAACGACTCGCGCACGCGCAACAGACGCCCCGCGAATCGCCCGTCCAGTCGCATTAATTCCTTGGCAGGGCAAGCGACACCTCCGGCAGGAGAAGCGGGCGTTGTTTCACCTCCGTCATGGTGGCTGCATCAAAAAAGGTGCGCCACATTATTTAAATTCATATCCTTTTCCTTTTCCTCTCTCTCTCTCTTGCCACAGGGACCGGGAAAGGGGATATTTCGAAAAGGATCCTTCCCAGCGAAGGAAACGGGCCCCGAGCCCTCCTACTGATCAGGGGTTCGAAGGTTGCGCCCTCCGGGGTTCGGTAACCGCCCCAGAGCACTCGGGCTCCGAGCCCATTACTGATCAGGGGTTCGAAGGCTGGCCCCTCGGAAGGGTTCGACAGCCGCCCTAGAGGACGCAGAGTCAGAGATGACCCTGGGTACGTCCGTTACATGGCCGAGGCTCGGGCTACGCTCCTGAGGTACCCTAGGACATTTCCGAGACCAGCGGGAACGATTTGTAACGGAATCCCACTGGAGGGAGGCATCGAGCCCTCGGACCCTATCGAATGGGTACGGGTCCGGCAAATCACCTGCAGGTACTTTTGGAGCGCGCCTCTGGGCCACTAGCCGACCCTTATCAAACGGGGCTCGGGCATCCACTCGGATCACCCGCTAGCAACTCACTGGAAACACCATGTTCGGTGCCCTCCGAGGGTAACATGGCGCTTTCCCCCCCTTCCTCCTTGCGGAAAGGCGACGAAGGGGCGTACAATAAAAGTCAAGACGGTCCTTGATCATCCTCTCGCTCCGTGCAGAGGCTCGGGGGCTACTCTCGCACCAGGCTACGACCGAACCGTTGACCACGTCAACAAACCAACGTGAAAACTCGGAGCCTGACCGTGCACCCGGTCTACGACCAGGCCACGTGAGGAAACAACAAGGCCGACCGAGGCATCGCAAAAAGAATTAAGACCTCAGGGGAGTCAAATCACTCCTCCGAGGCCTCGGGGGCTACACCCGACGGGTGCGCTCGCGCGCACCCATTGGAACCAAACATAACCGGAAGAGGCCAGTCCCCTTGCAAAAATCTGGCAGAACCTCCAAGCGAGTGCCCACACTCCCTTAGAGGCTCGGGGGCTACTGTCGGGTACCGTAATTAGGGGTACCCCCAATACTCCTAAACGCGGCCGGAAAACATCTTCAGAACAAACCATAAACAGCTGATAAAGTGCGGTTCAAGTCAGGGCCTCATCTACCAAGGGACGCAACCTCATCCGAGCCCAGCCTCGGCCTCGGGCGGGAACAGTAGTCCCGGGCGGATTCACGCCTCGCCCGAGGGCCTCCTCAGGCAGTGAGTGCACCCTCGGCTCGCCTAAAGCCCAGCTTGGGAAAACTTTGTCGTGCAGCGACCTCGGCCGGATCGCCCTACCAACCGATGGTATCGAATGCGCATTTAATGCGGGGATCTCCTGACACCTTATCCTAACACGCGTGCCTCAGTCGGCAAGGTCGAAGTGACCGCAGTCGCTTCGCCCCTTTACTGACCGTTCTGACAGGAAAACAGCACTGTACGCCCCGCTCCGGCTACTGTGCCAACCACCAGGGTAAAGCTGAGTCACGATCTCCCACGAGTTCGGCCTCGGGCGCAACAGGGAGCTCCGCCTCGCCCGACCTCAGGCCTCGGCCTCAGCCTCGGCCTCAGGAGAAGGTCTCCACCTCGCCCGACCCCAGGCCTCGACCTCAGCCTCGGCCTCGGGAGGAGTCACAACCTCGCCCGACCTCAGCCTCGGACCGACTACGCTACAGGGGATACATCATTACCCTACTCCTAGCTAGCTGCCTCAGGCTATGATGGAACAAGATCGGTGTCCCATCTAAGGTTACTCCGGTAACAGGTAATGATGGTTCCCCGCGTGCGCCCATGACGTCGATTGCTCTCAATCTCGTACGGAAGCAAGGAAACGTCAGCAGGATCCATGCCGCACCGCCAGCTGTGCTTCCACAGGGCTCAAGGCACTTCTCCGACGGCCACGTTAGCGCATGTACAGGGCTTAAGGCACTTCTCCGCCAGCCACGTTAGCATATAGCTACACCCCCATTGTACAACTGGGCATCTCCTTGTATCTATAAAAGGGGATGTCCAGGGCCTTCCCAAGGCAGGTGGACGCCGAGACACGTTCACGCCCAGACAGGTGGACGCCTAGACATGTTCACGCCCAGACAGGTGGACGCCGAGACACGTTCACGCCCAGACAGGTGGACGCCCAGACACGTTCACGCCGAGACACGTTCACGTGGACACACGTTGATGACAGGGCACGCCGACATAGAGGGAGGCAGGGCAGATGAGATAGGCAGAGACGGACGCACGCAGGGACTCTCTCTCTCTCTCTCGCTCTCGCCCTCGCTCTCTTGCGACGCTTGTAAACCCTACTACGAGCACCCCGGTGCAGGATAACATAAGCCTCATTTCCCTCTTGTGTTCCATCTTGCATCAACCCATCTGGGCAGGGGCACGCAACAACAAATTCACTGGTTGGTTGACGGACCTCGCGGGTCCGAAACGCCGACAAAGATGAAAATAAATCATGGACCATTTTTGTTGAAGTGGTTCTAAGCTTTATGTTGATGATATATATATGTTGATGAATATTACTTATGCTTAATTGGGTTTGGTATATACTTATACTTAGTAATTAGGCATTGATAATAAAATGTTGACCAACTAAAATGCTAACCGCATTAAACTTTAGCCTTACCTTGTTACCTTGCATTTTCACCCCGCTTGTTGAGCCCCGACCATAAGTGAGCTCACCCTTGCTTAATTTTGATTAGAAGTTTGCAGATGAAGATATGATGGTGAACTTGATGGATGCTAGTCTAGTGATACCCCCGGTCATCTTCCTATGGAAGGATGTCCATGTTTCACTGTACTTTGATGAATAAAGGTTAAGACATAATGTATGTTCAAAGTGTAATATGTTAATATAATCTTTATTTACGCTTTCATGCATTGTTCCTTTGATATATTACACTTGTGACATCAACATATGTGTGGAAATAGATCCTGGCACACATATGCTATGCATTCGGATTTGCCCTTAAAACCGGTTGTGACAAAACCTCTTCCTCTATATGCCCATTCAGAATATTACTTTTGACATCCATTTGAAAAAGTTAAAAACCCTTTCAAGCAGCAAAAGCAAGAAGGATTCTAATGGCTTCTAAATGGGCAGCATGGGCAAAGGTTTCCTCAAAATCAATAGTTTCTTTCTAGCAAAACCCTTGGGCAAACAACCTCGCCATGTTTCATATTATCATCTCATCCTCACTTTGTTTATTTTTGAAACCCATTTGGTACCAATGGGATGGCAAGAGGTGGAACCAAAACCCAAACCTGATTTCTCTCAAGGTTTTCAAACTCCTGATGCGTAGAAGCGTGTCCAACATCCCGGGGCTCAAAAGAAGCAACAAAAGCTGAGTGA
Source organism: Zea mays (assembly GCF_902167145.1). Lineage (NCBI taxonomy): Eukaryota > Viridiplantae > Streptophyta > Magnoliopsida > Poales > Poaceae > Zea > Zea mays. Next base: position 135,998,845 of record NC_050104.1, read on the forward strand.
GCAGAGTGGAACATCTGCTGATACCTAGAGCGAGTGACTCGCTCATTTATCTCACCAATCATCTATTGAGGAGGGTGATCGCGTTGGATATGCTGCGGAGCCTCCCTCGAAGTTGTGGCCTCCCCCTCAACAGCAGTCTGAACTCCTCTAGGAACAACACCCTTAGGCTTGAGTGGACCCATGTGGTAGAAGTGATGTCAGGTTCGTTGTATGAATTTGTCGACGCAGGCTCAACCAGGGCAGCCAGTGGAGTCGACACGAGATCACCTCAGTCAGCATCGTCGTGCTCATCCTCCACAAAGATGGTCTCACCCATCTGATCTGGACCTACAGGCTCAAAGAAAGGGGCTAGACTAGGTGAAGTCTCATCAAAGATTACCTCACAGGTCTCCATGTATCGAGCATCATAATTAGGGGTACTCATATCACAACCGTAAAGTCCTAGATGCTTGTGCAAGAAGGGATCATAAGCAAAACACGCTCCCAACCTTACCAAGGGACAAGGGATCCAAGTCAAGCCTCCCTCGAGGCCAACCTCGGGCGAGAGACTCAGTCACGACTCGCTTGAGACTACCTCGAGGGGAAACACATTTCCGACTCACCCGAGGCCAGACTCGGGTGAGAAATGCATTTTCGATTTGCCCGAGGGTGTATCAAGCGACGCTCCAGGATCTACCGCCTCGACCAACCACCCTGATTCTGGAACGTGTGTTCGTACGTTCACCTGCTCCACTGAGGGTGCCAAAGTCAACAAAGGACGACATGACCATAGTCTAGTCCACCTTTACCACCCACGACGATGCATAGGACGCGAATATTGAGCATTGTCCCCCACTCCGGCCATTGTTTCAACCACTCTAAACGTGACTACATGTAATGTCCGGTCAAAGCCTTGGCCTCGGGGAAAATCTCTGCCTCGCTCGAGTTCAGTCTCGGCTAACTGCCCTAGTAGACATGCATTAAATACCACCTACTCTTCCATGAATCTCGCTGAGGACCATGCCAAGCACTGTGACAACTACTCCAACTCGACATCCGCGTCCATGTTTAGGCTGGGCTCGAGCACATGCCCATGCTCTCGATTCTAGCCTCGGCTCTCTACCCCATCAAAAGCACGGGATACAGGGCTCGGACATGAGGACAAGGGCCATCCCGCAGGTCATGCCGCTACAGGGCTCGGACGCGTCTCCTCTGACCACAACAACCACGCACCAACCCTTGTACTCCTGGGCCTCCTCCTTGCGACTATAAAAGGAGGAGCACAGGGATTTCTATGCGGAGACGACGAGAGACTTCATGACTCACGTCACTCCTGATATTGGCACTCACCTCAATCATACTCAGAGACTTGGGACACATTCTCTCTCTCGACTCGCTTGTATCTGAAAGGGAAATAGGGTTAACCGTTTTCCACAATTAATTTTGGTGGTTCAATGCCCAACACAAATATATGGACTAACTAGTTTGCTCTAGAATACATGTTCTACAGGTGCAAAAAGGTTCAACACAAACCATTAAAAGATTCAAGTTAGGGACAAAAATAAACCGGAGCATGACTTGATTGTGCTGTGGACTGGCGCACTGGACTATTCGGTGTGCCACCGGACTGTCCGGTGGGCCAGCGGAGCAACGGTTAAGTCGCGCAACGGTCGACTGCAAAAGTCGCTGACAGAGCAACAGTGAAGAACAGTGCGTGCAGAGTTAGAGGCGCACCAGACAGTGAACAGGACCTGTCCGGTGTGGCACCGGACTGTCCGGTGCCGCAAGGAGACAAAGCTCCAACGGTCGACCGAGCTCCGAACCCTAACGGTTGGGTGACGTGGCAGCGCACCAGACAATGAACAGGACCTGTCCGGTGGCGCACCGGACTGTCCGGTGCGCCCATCACCAGCAGCCTTCCCCAACGGCTTGTTGGTGGTTGAGGGCTATAAATACCCCCAACCACCACAACTCCAAGCATTCAAGTCTTCTGAAGTTTTCATTCAATACAAGAGCTAGTGCATTCACTCCTTAACACAAATCAAAAGATCAAAGCCTCTCCAAGTCCCAAATTTATTCCAACCACTTAGTGACTTGAGAGAGAGTGTGTTCGTGTTCATTTGCGCTCTTGTTGCTTGGATCACTTTCCTCCTTCCTCATTCTTGTTCCAAAGTGACTTGCAATCAAAGCAAGAGACACCTAAGTGTGTGGTAGTCCTTGTGGGGTCTAAGTGACTGAAAGGGAAATAGGCTCAAACCTTTTCCTAAATAATTTTAGTGGTTGAATTGCCCAAAACAAATAATTGGACTAACTAGTTTGCTCTAGATTATATGTTCTACAGGTGCCAAAGGTTCATCTACAACTATTCTAAATCGACTGTCCGGACAGGACAAGCTTTTTGGAAAAACAGACTAAGCGCGGACCGTCTGGGTCCTTGCGGCGGACCGTCCGCGACACCAGGATGACCCTCGGACAGAACCAATGCAAAAACCCAAGTCTACACTATGGACCATCTCGAGGGAAAGCAAGCACCGTTCGAGACCACGCGCGGACCGTCTGGCCTCAGGCACGGACCATCCGGTAGGTAAGGAACCGAAAAACCCGAAGGTGACGGGTTCGGTAAAATGAGTTTTAGCGTCCTCGTGGACCGTCCGGGGTGCACGACCGGACCGTCCGCGACTGCCTTTATCTGACATCTGACGACACATTTAATGCATTATAGCCGTTGATGTAGCCGTTACTGCTGACCGTTGAGATTTCAGCCGTTGATGTACAGGGGCGGATCATCCGGACCAGGGGCGCGGACCGTCCGGACCAGAGGTGCGGACCGTCCGCGGTCGGCAGAATTGGAGCAACGGCTAGGAAGTGGTTGGTGGCTATAAATACAACCCCAACCACCTCCATTCACTTCACCCAAGCACTCCAATCTTCTACATTCAATACAAGAGCAAGCAATCCATTCCAAGACATAATCAAAGTCTCCAATCTCTCCAAGTTCCACAATTAAGACAAGTGATCATTAGTGATTAGTGACTTGAGAGAAAGAGAGTGATCCGTGTGTTATTTGTCGCTCTTGTCGCTTGGTGTTTACAATCGTACTTTCTTCTTCCTCATTCTTATTCTTCAAGTGACTTGTAATCAAAGCAAGAGACACCAATTGTGTGGTGGTCCTTGTGGGGTCTAAGTGACCCATTTGATTAAGGAGAAAGCTCACTTGGTCGAAGTGACCATTTGAGAGAGGGAAAGGGTTGAAAGAGACCCGGTCTTTGTGACCACCTCAATGGGGAGTAGGTTTGCAAGAACCGAACCTCGGTAAAACAAATCACTGTCTCATCCTCTCTTATTTGCTTGTGATTTGTTTTTGCCCTCTCTTTCGGACTCGCTATTATTTCTAACGCTAACTCGGCTTGTAGATTGCGCTTAAAGTTTGTAAATTTCATATTTGCCTATTCACCCCCCCCCCCTCTAGGCGACTTTCAATTGGTATCGGAGCCCGGTACTTCATTAGGGCCTAACCGCTCGAAGTGATGTTGGGAGCTCACGCCAAGAAGGAGATGGTGACCGGCGAGAAGCCCGCCACAAGCCACGGGAAAGCTCCATCGGGAGAGTCTGGCAACAAAAGGGAGGAATCACCTCCACGCGTCAAGTCACACCGGAGTGGCGACAAGAAGAAGAAAATGAATAAGGTGGTCTACTATGAGACCGACTCTTCGTCGCCTTCCACCTCTAGCTCCGACACGCCGTCCATCACTTCTAAGCGCCATGAGCGCAAGAAGTTTAGTAAGATCCCCTTACGCTATCCTCGCATTTCCAAACACACTCCTTTACTTTCCGTCCCACTAGGCAAACCACTGGTTTTTAATTGTGAAGATTATTGTATGTGGAGTGATAAAATGAGGCACTATCTAACCTCACTCCACGCTAGCATTTGGGACATTGTTGAATTTGGAGCGCAGGAACCATCCGTGGGGGATGAAGGCTATGACTCGGACGAGGTAGCCCAAATCTGTCACTTCAACTCCCAAGCCACTATTATACTCCTCGCCTCTCTGTCGAGAGGAGTATAATAAGGTGCAAGGGTTGAAGAGTGCCAAAGAGATTTGGGACGTGCTCAAGACCTCACACGAAGGAGACGAGGTGACTAAGATCACCAAGCGGGAAATGATCGAGGGGGAGCTCGGTCGATTTATGCTCAACCAAGGAGAGGAGCCACAAGCCATGTACAACCGGCTCAAGACCTTGGTGAACCAAGTGCGCAACCTCGGGAGCACCAAATGGGATGACCATGAAATGGTCAAGGTTATTCTTAGATCACTTGTTTTTCTTAACCCTACTCAAGTTCAATTAATTCGTGGTGATCCTAGATATAAACTAATGTCTCCCAAGGAAGTGATAGGAAAGTTTGTGAGCTTTGAGTTGATGATCAAAGGCTCCAAACAAATCATCGAGCGAGGCGCCACCTCCACACTAGAGGTGCAACCCGTTGCCTTCAAAGCAATGGAGGAGAAGAAAGAAGAGTCTACATCAAGTAGGCTCCCCATTGACGCCTCCAAGTTTGACAATGAGGAGATGGCGCTCATCATCAAGAGCTTCCGCCAAATCCTCAAGCAAAGGAGGGGGAATGATTACAAGCCCCGCTCCAAGAAAGTTTGCTACAAGTGTGGTAAGCCCGGTCATTTCATTGCTAAATGTCCATTATCAAGTGATAGTGATAGGGGCGATGACAAGAAGGGAAGAAGGAAGGAGAAGAAGAAATATTACAAGAAGAAGGGCGGTGATGCCCATGTTTGTCGGGAGTGGGACTCCGATGAGAGCTCCACCGACTCCTCCTCCGACGAGGACGCCGCCAACATCGCCGTCAACAAGGGTCTTCTCTTCCCCAACGTCAACCACAAGCGCCTCATGGCAAAGGACGACAAAAAGAAGGCAAAATCTAGAGCCTCCACTAAATATGCAACATCTAGTGATGAGGATAACTCTAGTGATGATGAGGATAATTTGCTTGCCCTTTTTGCCAACCTAAACATGCAACAAAAGGAAAAATTAAATGAATTGATAGGTACTATTCATGAGAAGGATGGACTCTTGGATAGCCAAGAGGACTTTCTAATTAAAGAAAATAAGAAGCATGTTAAGGTTAAAAATGCTTATGCTCAGGAAGTAGAAAAGTGTGAAAAATTGACTAGTGAGCTAAGCACTTGCCATGATGTTATCTCAAACCTTAGAAATGAAAATGCAAAATTAATTGCTAAGGTTGAGAAGTTAGATATTTATGATGATTCAATTGTTAATCTTAGAAATGATAATGATAGTTTGATTACTAAGATTGACAAATTGAATGCATCTCTCTCTAGCCTTAAAATTGAGAATGAAAAATTAATTGCTAAGGCTAAAGATTTAAATGTTTGCAATGGTGTTATTTGCAATCTTAGAAATGAAAATGACATGTTACATGCTAAGATTGATGAATTAAATGTTTGCAAACCCTCTACATCTACCATTGAGCATGTTACTATTTGTACTAGATGTAGAGACATAAATGTTGATGCTATTCATGATCACCTAGCTTTAATTAAACAACAAAATGATCACATAGCTCAACTTAGTGCTAAGATTAATGAGCATGACTTAGAAAATGAAAAATTTAAATTTGCTAGAAGCATGCTCTATAGTGGGAGACGCCCAGGCGTTAAGGATGGCATTGGCTTCCAACAGGGAGACAATGTCAAGCTTAATGCCCCTAAGAAATTGTCTAACTTTGTTAAGGGCAAAGCTCCCATGGCTCAGGATAACGAGGGTTACATTTTATATCCTGCTGGTTATCTCGAGCACAAAATTAGGAAAATTCATTCTAGGAAGTCTCACTCTGGCTCTCATCATGCTTTTATGTATAAGAGTGAGGCATCTAGTTCTAGGCAATCCACTCATGTTAAATTGGCTAAAAAGAAATATCCTATTGCATCAAATGAACACAATGTTTCATTTAAGACTTTTGATGCATCATATGTTTTAACTAACAAATCAGGCAAAGTAGTTGCCAAATATGTTGGGGGCAAACACAAGGGGTCAAAGACTTGTGTTTGGGTACCCAAGGTGCTTGTTTCTAATGTGAAAGGACCCAAGACCGTTTGGATACCTAAGAACAAGGCCAAAATTTGTTTTGTAGGTTTATGCATCCGGGGGCTCAAGTTGGATCATTGATAGCGGGTGCACAAACCACATGACAGGGGAGAAAAGAATGTTCTCCTCCTATGAGAAAAACCATGATCCCCAAAGAGCTATCACATTCAGGGATGGAAATCAAGGTTTGGTCAAAGGACTTGGTAAAATTGCTATATCTCCTGACCATTCTATTTCCAATGTTTTTCTTGTAGATTCTTTAGACTATAACTTGCTTTCAGTTTCTCAATTATGTAAAATGGGCTACAATTGTCTTTTTACGGATATAGGTGTTACTGTCTTTAGAAGAAGTGATGATTCAGTAGCATTTAAGGGAGTGTTAGAGGGTCAGCTATACTTAGTTGATTTTAATAAAGCTGAACTCAACACTTGCTTAATTGCTAAGACTAACATGGGTTGGCTCTAGCATCGCTGACTAGCCCACGTTGGGATGAAGAATCTTCATAAGCTTCTAAAGAGAGAGCACATTTTGGGACTAACAAATATTCATTTTGAGAAAGATAGGATTTGTAGAGCATGTCAAGCAGGGAAGCAAGTTAGTGTTCATCATCCACACAAGAACATCATGACGACTGATAGGCCGCTTGAGCTACTCCACATGGATCTATTCGGCCCGATAGCTTACATAAGCATCGGCAGGAGTAAGTACTGTCTAGTTATTGTGGATGATTATTCTCGCTTCACTTGGGTGTTCTTCTTGCAAGATAAATCTCAAACCCAAGAGACCTTAAAGGGATTCTTGAGATGGGCTCAAAATGAGTTCGGCTTAAGGATCAAAAAGATTAGAAGCGACAACGGGATGGAGTTCAAAAACTCACAAATAGAAGGCTTCCTTGAGGATGAGGGCATCAAGCATGAATTCTCTTCTCCCTACACACCACAACAAAATGGTGTAGTGGAGAGGAAGAATAGAACTCTACTTGACATGGTGGGGACCATGCTCGATGAGTACAAGACTTTGGACCGGTTTTGGGCAGAAGCAGTCAACACTGCTTGCTACGCCATCAACCGTCTCTACCTTCACTGAATCCTCAAGAAGACATCGTATGAACTCCTCACCGGTAAAAAGCCTAATGTTTCATATTTTAGAGTCTTTGGTAGCAAATGCTTTATTCTTGTTAAAAGAGGTAGAAAATCTAAATTTGCTCCTAAGGTTGTAGAAGGCTTTTTACTTGGTTATGATTCAAACATAAGGGCATATAGAGTCTTTAACAAGTCCACTGGACTAGTTGAAGTTTCTTGTGACATTGTGTTTGATGAGACTAACGGCTCTCAAGTAGAACAAGTTGATCTTGATGAGCTAGATGATGAAGAGGCTTCGTGCGTCACGCTAAGGAACATGTCCATTGGGGATATGTGTCCTAAGGAATCCGAAGAGCCTCCACATGCACAAGATCAACCATCATCTTCAAATCAAGCATCTCCACCAACCCAAGATGAGGATCAAGCTCAAGATGATGAAAATGAAGATCAAGAAAAGCCACCTCAAGAGGAGGACAATGATCAAGGGGGACATGCCAATGATCAAGACAAGGAAGATGATGAGGGTCCAAGTCTGCCTCACCTAAGAGTCCACCAAGCGATACAACAAGATCACCCCGTGAACTCCATTCTCGGTGACATTCATAAGGGGGTAACCACTCGATCTCGTGTTGCTCGTTTTTGTGAACATTACTCTTTTGTGTCTTCTATTGAGCCATACAGGGTGGAAGACGCATTAAGGGATTCAGATTGGGTGTTGGCAATGCAAGAGGAACTCAACAACTTCATGAGGAATGAGGTTTGGCATCTTGTTCCACGTCCTAATCAAAATGTTGTAGGAACCAAGTGGGTCTTCCGCAACAAACAAGATGAGCATGGTGTGGTGACAAGGAACAAAGCCCGACTTGTGGCCAAGGGTTATTCACAAGTCGAAGGTTTGGATTTCGGTGAAACCTATGCACTCGTAGCTAGGCTTGAGTCAATTCATATATTACTTGCCTATGCTACTTACCATGGCTTCAAGCTTTATCAAATGGACGTGAAGAGTTCCTTCCTCAATGGACCAATCAAGGAGGTCTATGTTGAGCAACCTCCCAGCTTTGAAGATAGTGAGTACCCTAACCATGTCTATAAACTCTCTAAGGCGCTTTATGGGCTCAAGCAAGCCCCAAGAGCATGGTATGAATGCCTAAGAGATTTTCTTATCGCTAATGGCTTCAAAGTCGGCAAAGCCGATCCTACTCTTTTTACTAAAACTATTGGAAATGATTTGTTTGTATGCCAAATTTATGTTGATGATATCATATTTGGGTCTACTAACAAATCTACTTGTGAAGAGTTTAGTAGGATTATGATTCAAAAATTCGAGATGTCTATGATGGGGGAGTTGAAGTACTTCTTAGGATTTCAAGTGAAGTAACTCCAAGAGGGCACCTTCATCAGCCAAACCAAATATACTCAAGACATACTCACAAAGTTTGGAATGAAGGATGCCAAGCCCATCAAGACACCCATGGGAACCAATGGGCATCTCGACCTCGACATGGGAGGTAAATCCATAGATCAAAAGGTATACCGGTCGATGATAGGATCTTTACTCTATTTATGTGCATCTCGACCAAATATTATGCTTTCCGTATGCATGTGTGCAAGATTCCAAGCCGATCCTAAGGAAGTTCACCTTAGTGTCGTAAAACGAATCTTGAGATATTTAGTTCATACACCTAAGTTTGGTCTTTGGTACCCCAAGGGATCCACATTTGATTTGATCGGTTATTCAGATGCTGATTGGGCAGGGTGTAAAATTGATAGAAAGAGCACATCAGGGACTTGTCAGTTCTTGGGAAGATCCCTAGTGTCTTGGGCTTCAAAGAAACAAAATTCTATCGATCTTTCTACCGCCGAAGCCGAGTACATTGCCGCAGGCCATTGTTGCACGCAATTGATTTGGATGAGGCAAACCCTTAGGGACTATGGTTACAAATTAACCAAAGTTCATCTCCTATGTGATAATGATAGTGCAATCCGCATGGCGGATAATCCCATTGAGCACAGCCGCACTAAGCACATAGCCATTCGATATCACTTTTTGAGGGATCACCAACAAAGGGGGGATATCGAGATTGCTTATGTTAGCACCAAAGAACAATTAGCTGATATCTTTACCAAGCCATTAGATGAGAAAACTTTTACCAAACTTAGGCATGAGCTAAACATTCTTGATTCTAGGAATTTTGATTGATATTTTGCACACATAGCTCATTTATGTACCTTTGATCATCTCTCTTTCATTTGCTATGACTAATGTGGTTGTCAAGTGTATTTCATGCTAAGTCATAGATTGAAAGGGAAATGGAGTATTCGGCGAAGACAAGGCTTCCACTCCACTCCATCATATTATTTATCCTTCGCCATCACTCCGCATCGCTCTCCAACTTTGGTATAATCCTTCACTCATATATTATTCGCCAAAGGGGGAGTAAGTTTGATAAGGGCTTATATTTCACTCACAAAGTATCCGTTTTTGGTGATTCATGCCAAAGGGGGAGAAAGTATTAGCCTAAAGCAAAAGGACTGCACCACCACCAATTTCAAAAATGTAGTCTTTCAATTTGTATTAAAGAAGTTTTTTCAATTGGTATCTTATTTTTGATATAATTTCAAATTGGTATGAACTCTTTCAAAATTAATATCTAAAACCCTCTTGAACACTAAGAGGAGAATTTCATTGAGGGGGAGTTTTGTTTAGTCAAAGGAAAAGCATTTGAAACAGGGGGAGAAAATTTCAAATCTTGAAAATGCTTCTCGAAATCTTATTCATATACCTTTGACTATTTGCAAAAAAACTTTTAAAAGAATTTCCAAAAACATTTGCAAAAACAAAACAAGTGGTGCAAGCGTGGTCGAAAATGTTAAATAAGAAGAAAGCAATCCATGCATATCTCATGAAAATGTAAACTGGTTTAATTCCAAGCAACCTTTGCACTTACCTTATGCAAACTAGTTCAATTCTGCACTTATATATTTGCTTTGGTTTGTGTTGGCATCAATCACCAAAAAGGGGGAGATTGAAAGGGAAATAGGCTCAAATCTTTTCCTAAATAATTTTGGTGGTTAAATTGCCCAACACAAATAATTGGACTAACTAGTTTGCTCTAGATTATATGTTCTACAGGTGCCAAAGGTTCATCTACAACTATTCTAAATCGACTGTCCGAAATACCGTAGATTATTCTGGACAGGAGAAGCTTTTTGGAAAAAAAAAAGACTAAGCGCGGACCGTCCGGGTCCTTGCGGAGGACCGTCCGCGACACCAGGATGACCCTCTGATAGAACCAATGCAAAAACCCAAGTCTACACTACGGACCGTCCGGAGGGAAAGCAAGCACCATCCGAGACCACGTGCGGACCGTCCGGCCTCAGGCGCGGACCGTCTGGTAGGTGAGGAACCGAAAACCCCGAAGGTGACGGGTTCGATATAATGAATTTTAGCGTCCTCGCGGACCGTCTGGGGTGCACGACCAGACCATCCGCGACTGCCTTTATCTGACATCTGACGACGCATTTAATGCATTATAGCCGTTGATATAGCTGTTACTGCTGACCGTTGAGATTTCAGCCGTTGATGTATAGGGGCGGACCGTCCGGACCAGGGGTGCGGACCGTCCGCGGTCGGCAGAATTGGAGCAACGGCTAGGAAGTGGTTGGTGGCTATAAATACAACCCCAACCACCTCCATTCACTTCACCCAAGCACTCCAATCTTCTACATTCAATACAAGATAAAGCAATCCATTCCAAGACACAATCAAAGCCTCCAATCTCTCCAAGTTCCACAATTAAGACAAGTGATCATTAGTGATTAGTGACTTGAGAGAGAGAGTGATCCGTGCGTTATTTGTCGCTCTTGTTGCTTGGTGTTTACAATCGTGCTTTCTTCTTCCTCATTCTTATTCTTCAAGTGACTTGTAATCAAAGCAAGAGACACCAATTGTGTGGTGGTCCTTGTGGGGTCTAAGTGACCCATTTGATTAAGGAGAAAGCTCACTCGGTCTAAGTGACCGTTTGAGAGAGGGAAAGGGTTGAAAGAGACCCGGTCTTTGTGACCACCTCAACAGGGAGTAGGTTTGCAAGAACCGAACCTTGGTAAAACAAATCATCATCTCATCCGCTCTTATTTGCTTGTGATTTGTTTTTGCCCTCTCTTTCGGACTCGCTATTATTTCTAATGCTAACCCGGCTTGTAGATTGTGCTTAAAGTTTGTAAATTTCAGATTTGCCTATTCACCCCCCTCTAGGCGACTTTCAGTGACCCAGTTGATTAAGGAGAAAGCTCACTCGATCTAAGTGATCGTTTGAGAGAGGGAAAGGGTTGAAAGAGATCTGGTCTTTGTGACCACCTCAACGGGGACTAGGTTCTTTGGAACCGAACCTCGGTAAAACAAATCATTGTGTTCATTCACTTGATTTAAGTTCTAATGCTAACCCGGCTTGTAGTGTGTGTTTAAAGTTGTAAATTTCAGATCCGCCTATTCACCCCCTCTAGGCGACTTTCAATTGGTATCAGAGCCCGGTGCTTCATTAGAGTCTAACAACTCGAAGTGATGTCGGGAGAACATGCCAAGAGGGAGATCGTGACCGGTGATAAGCCCGCAAGCTCGGGGAGAACCCTCTCAAAGGAGTCCGGCCACAAGCATAAGGAAGAACCCTCTTCCTCCAACAAGATGCATTGGAAGGGTGATAAGAAGATGATGATGAAGAAGGTGGTCTACTACGAGACCGACTCTTCGTCGCCCTCCACGTCGTCAAGCTCCGACTCGTCCGTCGTTTCTAAGCGTCATGAGCGCAAGAAGTATAGTAAGATGCCCCTACGCTATCCTTGCATTTCTAAACGCGATCCATTACTCTTTGTGCCCTTAGGCAAACCACCATATTTTGATGGTGAGGATTATTGTATGTGGAGTGATAAAATGAGGCATCACCTAACCTCACTCCACGAAAGCATATGGGATATTGTTGAGTTTGGAGTGCAGGTGCCACAGGTGGGGGACAAGGACTATGAATCGGACGAGGTCACCCAAATTAGGCACTTTAACTCCCAAGCCACGTCTATACTCCTCGCCTCCTTGTGTCGAGAGGAGTATAACAAGGTTCAAGGGTTAAAGAGCGCCAAAAAAATTGGGACATTTACATTTCGCCCACTAGTCTGGACGTGCTGCTCAAATCTACCCCCGCCCAAATTCTCTAATCAGTTTTCCCCTCCCACCTCCACAGTTTGCTCAGAAATCACCTCACGGCGGTATATTCTCCCGTCAAAGGCTCTTACAGGTGGACCTGACACCTTACAAGTGGGACCCTCTCCCCTTTCCCCTTTCCCCTGCTTCTCTTCCCAAATTGAATCGCACGCGAGCACGCTCCTAGGTTCGCTGGCAGCGGCCCGTCCATCGCTCTCCACCACTCCCTTCTCCGGCTTGCGGCAGCCCCAGCGGCCTTCACCGGCGTGCGGCGGGGACGTGCCCTTCTCCGGCGCGCGGCACGGCAAGGGTGTCCAGGCGGCATGGCACGGCGCGGGTCCCAGACGTGCGCGGGCAGATCCTAGGCGTGCGCGGGCAGGTCCCCGGCGAGCTCCTCGATGGCGCCCCCCGCAGCCGCAAGACCCGTTCGCCCGGGCCGCACGGCAGGCGGATCTCGGCCTCCGCGGTGTGCTCTGGCGGGCGGCTTCTACGTGGGACAACGCCCATTGCCAGGGACAACGCCCACTGCCAGGCGGATCTCGGCTTCAACACTCCCACTGCCAGGGACAACGCCCGGCCGTGAGAAGACGACGCTCGGTCGTGGCCATCCTCGGCGGCGCCCTGCTCGCTGCATCCTCGGCGGCGCCCTGCTCGCTGCTAGAGGTATGTAGCAATTTCAGACCCCCTGTTACTTGATGTTGGTGCTAGTTTAATGACTAGAATAATTTTGTTGTCAACTAGGATGGATTTAAATACATCTTTTGTGTTGAATGTGAGAAGAAAAACAAGCAGAAGGTTGGATGACAGTGGTAAAAAAGCATATGTTGGTTGTTATGAATTTCATGTGGGTGCTGATGTTACCTGGACTTTGGAACAGTTTAGCAAGGCTATATGTGATCAGCATGCTTGGAATGTTGATGATGAGGTACAATTCAGTTACTTTGACAAGTTTGAGCATAAATCTATGAAAATTAAGAGTGATTTGGATTTATCTCTGATGTTTGCTATGCATCTTGGAGAAAGGTCTGTTGTTGTCCAAAATGATGTGGTTATTGGAGGAAGGGCTAATCAGTCAATACGCTCTCAACCATCTTGTAGCCAAAGCCATCCAGTGTTGACACTGGACTATGATGTACCTGATGAGGTTGTTTATGATAATGAGGATGAGAGGTTGTATCCAGATTTGGTTAAAAGCCATCCAACATTATTACTAGATAACAGACCTGCACAATTTGTGGACACTGACCAAGAAGAGGAAGAGGAGAACATTGACATGGGGATGTCTGGGCATGAAGATGATGAGGACAGACCAGTGATCGATTATGACAAGGACAATCCTTCCCTAGCAGAAGGCACCATATTTCCATCGATGGTTGATTGTCGAAATGCACTCGCTACTTATTGCATTAAGGGTGAATATGACTTTGAAATTGATAAAAGTGAGCCAAGTAGGTTGAGAGTGCACTGCACATATGAGAGGTGTAGATGGAGGATGCATGCCTCTAAGATGCGAGATAGCACACTCATTCAGGTAAAAGTGAACCCTTTTCCTCACACATGTCCAAGTGTTGAAAGAAAAGAGACTTTGAAGATAGCTAAGAGCAGGTGGTGCGCTGATGTAATGTTGGATTGGGTGAGAGACAACCCATGTATTGGTCCAACTGCATTGATAAAGAAGATACATGAGAAGTATGGAATGAAGGTGCCTTACATGAGAGTGTTTTATGGTAAGGAAATGGCTCTAGACAAGATTTATGGTCCATGGAAGGATAATTTTAAGTTGATGTACACTTTCAAAGCCGAAGTGGAGAAAGCATGTCCAGGAAGTGTTGTAGAGATTGACAAGCACACTGTGCAGTACAAAGTGAGGAAGATGATTATGGAGAAGGAATGCTTTAGAAGGGTTTTTGTTTCATTTAAGGCTTGTTGGAAGGGCTTTTTAGATGGTTGTAGACCATATTTAGCAGTGGATGCAACTGCTTTGAATGGAAGATTTAGAGGACAATTAGTAGCTGCTTGTGCCATTGATGCACACAATTGGCTCTTTCCAGTTGCATATGGGGTGCTAGAGGCTGAATCAGAAGAGAGCTGGAAATGGTTTCTACAGAATTTGCGAGTGGTTATAGGTATTCCACATGGATTGGTGATACACACAGATGCATGTAAGGGTCTAGAAACTGCAGTTGAGGAGGTGTTCCCTGGAGTGGAGCATAGGGAATGCATGCGTCACCTTGCAGCTAATTTTGGCAAGATCTTTAAAGGAAAGATGTACGATGACAACCTGTGGCCTGCATCACTAACCTACAGCCTCAAGAAGCATAATTATCACTTGAGCCAATTGCACGCAGCGAACCCAAAGGTGAAGGATTGGTTCAAAAAGAGTCATTCGAAGTTATGGATGCGAAGCAAATTCAATGAAGTATGTAAGGTAGAATATGTGAATAACAACCTTGCAGAGTCTTTCAATGCAAAAGTTAGAAAAATCAAAGGGCTTCATTTGGTGGAAATGTTGGACAAGATTAGTGTCGGCGTTCCGAGACCGGGGGGTCCCTGAGCCGACGAGTGAATGTCGTCGCGTGCCCCAGCCCAGATGGGTCGAGCGCGAGGCCGAGCGCGAAGGGGGGAGAGCGAGGCGGCCGGAGACCGGCGTGAGAGAGGTGGGAATCCCGCGGCCTTCATGTTCGTCCCGCGTCCAGGTTGGGTGCGCTTGCAGTAGGGGGTTACAAGCGTCCACGCGGGAGAGGGAGCGAGCGGCTTCAAGCGAGCGCGTATCTCGTCCTCGTCCCCGCGCGGCCAACCCTCTCTAAGAGGGCCCTGGTCCTTCCTTTTATAGGCGTAAGGAGAGGATCCAGGTGTACAATGGGGGGTATAGCAGAGTGCTACGTGTCTAGCGGAGGAGAGCTAGCGCCCTAAGTACATGCCGTTGTGGCAGCCGGAGAGATCTTGGCACCCAGCTGGTGTGATGTCGTGGCCGTCGGAGGAGCGATGGAGCCTGGTGGAGGGACAGCTGTCGGAGCGGTTGAGTCCTTGTTGACGTCCTCTTGCTTCCGTAAGGGGGCTAAGAGCCGCCGTCGTCACAAAGTATGCGGGGCGCCATCATTGCCTATCTGGCGGGGCGAGCCAGATGGGACGCCGGTCTTGTTCCCTGCGGCCCGAGTCAGCTCGGGGTAGGGTGATGATGGCGCCTCCTGTTGACGTGGCTGGTCTGCGCCCTAGGTTGGGCGATGTGGAAGCTCCTCCGAAGTCGAGGTCGAGTCTGCCTTCCGTGGCCGAGGTCGAGTCCGAGCCCCCGGGTCAGGCGAGGCGGAGACCGTCGGCTGAGGCCAGGGCGTAGTCCGAGCCCTGGGGTCGGGCGAAGCGGGGTTCGTCGTCTTCCGGGATTTAGCCCGTGTCCGAGCCCTAGGTCGGGCGGAGCGGAGTTCGCCGTCTTCCGGGACTTAGCCCGTGTCCGAGCCCTGGGTCGGGCAGAGCGGAGTTCACTGTCTTCCGGGTCTTAGCCCGTGTCCGAGCCCTGGGTCGGGCGGAGCGGAGTTCGTCGTCTTCCGGGACTTAGCCCGTGTCCGAGCCCTAGGTCGGGCGGAGCGGAGTTCGCCGTCTTCCGGGACTTAGCCCGTGTCCGAGCCCTGGGTCGGGCGGAGCGGAGTTCGCCGTCTTCCGGGTCTTAGCCCGTGTCCGAGCCCTGGGTCGGGCGGAGCGGAGTTCGCCGTCTTCCGGGACTTAGCCCGTGTCCGAGCCCTGGGTCGGGCGGAGCGGAGTTCACCGTCTTCCGGGTCTTAGCCCGTGTCCGAGCCCTGGGTCGGGCGGAGCGGAGTTTCCTATGGAGCCTTCGGCCGGGCCTGACCGCCTGTTAGTCTCACTCTGTCAAGTGGCCCCGCAGCCGGAGTGGCGCAGGCGGCGCTGTCCTTCTGTCAGGCCGGTCAGTGGAGCGGCGAAGTGACGGCGGTCACTTCGGCTCTGCCGGCTGGGGGGCGCGCGTCAGGATAAAGGTGTTAGGCCACCTTTGCATTAAATGCTCCTGCGGTTTGGTCGGTCGGTGCGGCGATTTGGTTAGGGTTGCTTCTTGGCGAAGACAGGGCCTCGGGCAAGCCGGAAATATGTTCGCCGCTAGAGGGGGGCCTCGGGTGAGACGGAAATCCTCCGGGGTCAGCTGCCCTTGTCCGAGGCTAGGCTCGGGCGAGGCGTGATCGAGTCCCTCGAATGGACTGATCCCTGACTTAATCGCACCCATCAGGCCTTTGCAGCTTTATGCTGATGGGGGTTACCAGCTGAGAATTAGGAGCCTTGAGGGTACCCCTAATTATGGTCCCTGACAGTAGCCCCCGAGCCTCGAAGGGAGTGTTAGCACTCGCTTGGAGGCTTTCGTCGCACTTTTTTCCAAGGGGACCAGCCTTTCTCGGTTGCGTTTTGTTCCGGTGGGTGCGCGCGAGCGCACCCGCCGGGTGTAGCCCCCGAGGCCTCGGAGGAGTGGTTTCACTCCTTCGAGGTCTTAATGCCTCGCGTAACGCTTCGGCTGGTCTGGTCGTTCCCTCATGCGAGCTGGCCGTAGCCCGGGTGTACGGTCGGGTCCCAAGTTCTCGGGCAGGTATGTTGACGCTGTCAACGGTTCGGCCGGAGCCGGGATTGCGAGAGCAGCCCCCGAGCCTCTGCACAGGGCGAGAGGGCGATCAGGGACAGACTCGGCTTTTTTACATACGCCCCTGCGTTGCCTTTCCGCAAGGAGGAGGGGGGAAAGCGCCATGTTGCCCTCGATGGGCGCCAAACATGGTGTCTCCGATGAGCTGCAAGCGGGTGATCCGAGTGGACGTCCGTGCCCCGTTTGTTAGGGGTCGGCTAGGGGCCCAAAGGCACGCCCAAAAGTACCTGCGGGTGATCTGCCGGACCCGGTCCCCTAGCGACGGGGTCCGAGGGCTTGATGTCTCCCTCTGATGGGATTCCGTTACAAGATCGTTCCCGCTGGTCTCAGAAATGTCCTAGGGTACCTCGGGAGCGCAGCCTGAGCCTTGGTTATGTATCGAACGTACCCATGGTCATCCCTCGCTCGGCGTCTGAGGCGGCTGTGAACCCTTCGGGGGCCAGCCTTCGAACCCCTGATCAGTAGTGGGCGCGGAGCCCGAGTGGCCTGAGGCGGTCGTTGAACCCTTCCGAGGGGCCGGCCTTCGAACCTATGACCAGTAGTGGGTGTAGGGCCCACGTGATCTGAGGCGGCTGTGGAACCCTTTCGAGGGGCCAGCCTTCGAACCTCTGATCAGTAGGGAGGCTCGGGGCCTGGTTCCTTCACGGGGAAGGATCCTTTTCGGGGTATCCCCCTTTCCCGGTCTCTGTTGCAAGAGAGAGAAAGAGGAAAAAGGAAAAAGATACGAAATCGAACGGCGCGGCGTACCTTTTTTGACGCGGTTATTATGGCGAAGGCGAAGCGTCGCCCGCTTCTCCTGCCAGAGGCGCCGCTTGTCCCGCCGCGGAGTTAATGCGACGGGGCGAGTGGTTCGCGGGGCGGCCGTTGCGCGTGCGCGAGCCGTTTGGGGAACGGCCGTTTCGCTTCGCGTTTTTGAATCCCACGTCCGGTCCGGGCGGAACGTTTGAACCGGTCGCGCCTTGGTCTTCATATACTCGGGAGAGGGTCTGGCTACGGTTCTTCGCTTCGCTTCCTGCCTCCCTCTTAGGTTTTTCGCAACCCGAGAGACTTAGCCAGAGAAGAGGAAACCGCCCTTCCTGTCCCTTGCGCCGCCACCCCTTCCGCTCGGCGATGGCTGACCGGGTGACCATCATCTCGCCGCGCGACCCATGGCTTTTTTCCACGGTGACGGCGAGTGATCTGGAGGATCTTGTTGGCGAGGGTTTACTTCGCCCTCTCACCAATGAGCAGCGGCCGGAATGGATTCCCCCCGTGGGCGGAGCCGCTCCGTCCCCACCGCCGGGGTACATCGTGAGCTTCGTTTCCTTCCACGAGCGGGGATTTGGTGTGCCGACGAGCCGCTTCATGCGGGCGATCCTGCACCACTACGGGGTGGAGTTGCACAACCTCAGCCCCAACTCCATCTCGCAGGCTGCCATCTTCGTAGCGGTGTGCGAGGGGTACTTGGGGATCGCCCCCCATTGGGATTTGTGGACCCATCTCTTTTTCGCGGAGCTCTTTGCTTCGCCGACGGGGGAGAGGAAAGTCCGCGCAGCAGTGCGGGCTGGCGGCTGCACCCTCCTGCTGAGGCAGTCGCGGGCGTCGCTGTATATTCCTGCCATCCTCGCGTCCTCGAACAAGGGGTGGCAGCGCCGGTGGTTCTACCTCCGGAATGACGGCGAGTTGCTCCCGCCGTTTTCTCAGCGAGTAGTCACCACCGCCGCCGATGCTTGGCGCCACGGGACCCCTCACGAAAGACAGAAGAACCTCGAACCCCTTCTCAAGGCCTTAGAGGCGTTGCGGAAGGGGGGACTCACCGCTGCGGGGGTGATTGCCGCCATCCACCGCCGGAGGGTGCTTCCCTTGGCGGAGCGACGGCTGCCGCTTTGGGAAATGACATCGGAGGCTGACTTGGAGGGCTCGCGGATGTCTTCTGATCCTCTTCCCTTCGACGTCCTCCACGGGCGGGTGTCTGTTGCATTGGGGAAGCCGGACCCCAGCGCCTTCTCCCAGCCTTTGATGCGCCCTGACCAAGGGTGCGTGACTCTGGTGAGTGTCCACTCCTTCTTTCTTCTTGCGTCGGATTGCCCCTGGTTTTTAAGGTCGGGATTTCCATCCGTCTTCAGGAGGTAGGGTGGCACAAGTCTTCCCTGCCACGGGTCCCGCAAGATGCGGCGGACCGAGCAGCGCGGCGGGTTGCCACGGAGGAGAAGAAGAAAAAGAAGGACACGGAGAAGGCCCGGGCCCACGAGCGGAGGCGGGCTCGGGACGCCTTGGAAAAGCTTCGTCGCTGGCTCCCGAGGGAGCCGTCGCTGGAAACGCCCGACGACGATGACGATGATGAAGATGATGACGAGGAAGACGACATGGCTGCCCGCCGTGGCCTCAGCCTGGGCTTGGGGTTAGGCCAGGAGCCGTCAAACCGCCCCCCGAGTGGGTTGATGTCGTCAGTCCTCGGAGTCGGGACGTCGGGGTCCCGGCCCGAGGGGCGGGGGCAATCCGAGAGGGTACTTGACCCCTCGGCTGGAGGAGCTGAGGCGACCCCGGGGAGCCAGGCCGGTTTGTCTGCTCCCCGAGAGCCGCCGCCCACGCCGGCAGCGCAGGGGAGCGACCCCCAGGTCACCGTGGCAGTGCCTGAGCAGTCCGCCTCTCGGGCGTCCAGGGCGCCCAAAGCAAGGGTGGTACCGAAGTTGCCGGCGAAGCGGACCTCGGCGGCGGCTCCGGGGGTCGAGATCCGAGAGACCTACCCCCAGGCACGGTTGATCATGGCCCGGAGCGGGTGAGTATCTTGGAATGTCTTCGTCCTAGCTTTTCATTCGTATGTCCCGGCCGTGATATTTCTTTTTTCCTCAACAAGCGAAGCCATGGCCTGACTGACCTGGCGCCCCGGAAGGCCCTTAAGACGACACCGGCTTGTGCGGCCAGCGCCGCTCCGGGCCTTGCCGTTCAGCTGACCTTCTCGCAAGGCGCTCCACAGCAGGGGGCTCAGGCGGCACCAGTCGCCGTGGAGCGGGTTCCCGAGGCTGGCGCTTCTGCTGGGGCGGCCATTGTGATAGGGGAAGCGGCTGACGCAGACGTGGCCCCGGGCCCACCAGACGTGCCGGCGATGCCGGCGCCTGTCGCTACTGAAGTCGCCGCCGTCCCAGTCGGGGAGCGACCGGTTGCTGCCGACGTTGAGACGGCTGAGGCATCGGCGCTCGGTGCCTCGGAAGAGGGGGCGTGGAGGCGCGATCCGTCCCGCCGGGCGGCAGCCTCGTCGCTGTGCGGCGGAGCTCCGAGGGCCGGCGCTAGTTGCTCCGGTTCCGGACCCATGAGGCCTCGGATCCCGGTTTCGTTCTCGACGATGAACGGGAGGACCAGTCCTGGGACGAGCTCCGCGAGTGTGTCGAAGCAACGACGGGGTCGCTCCGATCGTCGCTGGAGGTTTTCTGCAGGGACGTCCCCAAAATCCTCCAGGTAACGGTTTCAGGCATACCTTTTCTCTTTTGTGACCAAGGCGTCTTTCGTGACGCCCCGCTTCCTTCCCTCAGGATCTGACGGATCGGAGCGCCGCCAAGTCGTCGTTCATCCGCCGCGAGGTCGACGTCTGGGGCTCGCTGCGATCCCTGAGGACCTCGCTTGTCGGGGCTACTGCGCGCCTCTCTCAGCAGAGTGCCGAGGTGGCGGACCTTCGGTTGCTCTGCACCAATCTGAGAGCCGAGGCGGCAGCGGCGCGCGCGGAGGCGGCCGCGGCGCGCGCAGAAGCGCAACGACAGCGGTCGGAGTTCGACCGGGTCGTCAAGGAGCGGGACCAATCTCGGGGCCGGGCTACCGAGGCCGAAAGCCGGGCTGAAACCCTTGCGGCCGACCTAGCCGTAGCCCAGGTCGCAGCCTCGGAGCAGCGTGCCCGAGCCGGAGGTACGCCTTGGCCATCTTCGGTTTTCGTTGCTGCTTGTTTCCTCTGCTTGTGTTTGAGATCTTTCTTCTGGCTGTGCGCAGAGCTCGAGTCCGCCCTCGATGAGTCCGCCAAGGCGCTTGCCGAGGCGCTTGCCGGGGCGGCCGAGCAGAGGGAGGCCGACCACGCGGCCATGTCCGAGGCCGTCTCGGACTTTTGCCGGGTCCTTGGCTCCGGCGACGTCCCCTCCGGAAGCTCCCCTCAAAGTCGCCTTCAAGTCTTGGGCGATCATGTGCGCGGCAGACTCCGCGAGGCGCTACACCACGGCGTCAGGCGGGCCTTCGCCGTGCTTGCTTCCCACTACGTTGTGGACCTGGAGCGGGTCAGCGAGGGGTATTGCCTTCCCGACGAAGATGAAGCCGCCCTGGCAGAAGTCCAGAGGCTCGATGCGGCCGCAGCGGGTCCGAGCGCAGTGCTGGCGACCACCTTTGAGGCAGAGATCCTTCCACCTGCACCGTCGTCGGAAGCCGGGATGGACTTTGCTGAAGATGGGGATGAAGCCAAAGGCGTGGCTCCTTCCCAAGGCGACGCCTAACTTTGTTGGATGTACGTGTGTCTTTCTGTGGCCGCAGAGGCCTGAACACTTTGTTACCGTTGCATGAAGTCGTACTCCTTTCCCTTTTATTTTGTGTGTCCGGCTTTGCCTGTTAGTAATAGGGTGGCTTCCCCAAGTAGGGGTCACTTTTTCGTGGCGGGTGACAAGTGGGGTGTCCGCAACCCGGAGGCATAGGAGTCCCTCGGCTCAGTCGGCCCTGCCACTTACATGCGCCCGTGTTCGCTCCTTGGGGTCCTGCTTCCGACATAGCCGGGGGCACGCAAAAGCCTTTTTGATTGAAAATTTTGGACGCAGAGGAGTTCCCCAATCTTGACGCAGAGGGGTTCCCCCTTTTTAGCCCCCGAGGGAGGGTCGGGCTCCGCTGAGGCGAGGCTGGCCCTTCCTTGACGACTAAGACTTGTGTGGGAGCGAGGTATACGAACAACTTGAAAACATCTTAAGGGTAGAAGCGACGTAGCTGTCGGATGTTCCAAGCGTTGTCGTAGACCTCGCCTTGACTGTTAGTCAGCTTGTACGTTCCGGGCTTCAGAACTTTGGCGATGACGAGCGGCCCTTCCCAGGGGTGCGTGTAGCCCCTGGGTGTCCTCAACAAGGGCTCGGGGTGCTGCGCGACAGTCGCGATCTTCTCCGGGTTGGCTTCGACGCCCCACTCGGAGACGATGAACCCCAAGAGCATGCCTCGGGGCACCCCGAAGACACACTCCTCGGGATTTGGCTTGACACCTTTCGCCTCGAGACATCGGAATGTCACTTCAAGGTCGGAAAGGAGGTCGGAAGCTTTCCTCGTCTTGACTACGATGTCATCGACGTAGGCCTCGACCGTGCGGCCAATGTGTTCGCCGAACACATGGTTCATGCACCGCTGGTACGTCGCGCCCGCATTCCTCAAGCCGAACGGCATGGTGACATAGCAGTACATGCCGAAGGGTGTGATGAAAGAAGTCGCGAGCTGGTCGGACTCTTTCATCCTGATTTGGTGATTCCCTGAGTAGGCATCGAGGAAAGACAGGGTCTCGCACCCAGCAGTGGAGTCCGCGATTTGATCGATGCGAGGCAGAGGGTAGGGAACCTTCGGACATGCTTTGTTGAGACCAGTGTAGTCTACACACATCCGCCATTTCCCCCCTTTCTTTCTCACAAGCACAGGGTTGGCAAGCCATTCAGGATGGAATACCTCTTTGATGAACCCTGCCGTGATTAGCTTGTGGATCTCCTCGCCTATGGCTCTGCACTTCTCCTCGTCGAATCGGCACAGAGGCTGCTTGACGGGTCGGGCTCCAGCTCGGATGTCCAGCGAGTGCTCGGCGACATCCCTCGGTATGTCGGGCATGTCCGAGGGACTCCACGCGAAGACGTCGGCGTTCGCGCGGAGAAAGCCGACGAGCACTTCTTCCTATTTGGGACCGAGCTCGGAGCCGATCCGGACTTGCTTTGAGGCATCACTGCTGGGGTCGAGGGGGACGGACTTAACCGTCTCCGCTGGCTCAAAGTTGCCGGCGTGATGCTTCACGTCTAGCACCTCCTTAGAGAGGCTTTCCAGGTCGGCGATGAGGGCCTCGGACTCGGCGAGGGCCTCGGCGTACTCCACGCACTCCATGTCGCATTTGAACGCGTGTTTGTACGTGGGGCCGACGGTGATGAACCCGTTGGGGCCCGGCATCTTGAGCTTCAGGTAGGTGTAGTTGGGGACGGCCATGAACTTCGCGTAGCATGGTCTTCCTAGTACCGCGTGGTAGGTTCCTCGGAACCCGACCACCTCGAACGTCAGGGTCTCCCTTCGGAAGTTGGAGTGTGTTCCGAAGCAGGCGGGAAGGTCGAGCTGTCGAAGGGGCTGGACGCGCTTCCCAGGAATGATCCCATGGAAGGGCGCAGCGCCTGCCCGGACAGAGGACAGATCGACACGCAGGAGCCCGAGGGTCTCGGCGTAGATGATATTAAGGCTGCTGCCTCCGTCCATGAGGACCTTGGTGAGCCTAACGTCGCCGATGATGGGGTCCACGACGAGCGGGTATTTCCCCGGGCTCGGCACATGGTCGGGGTGATCGGCTCGGTCGAAGGCGATGGGCTTGTCGGACCAGTCTAGATAGCCTGGCGCCGCCACCTTCACTGAGCAAACCTCCCGGCGCTCTTGCTTGAGGTGCCGAGCTGAGGCATTCGCCGCTTGCCCACCGTAGATCATGAAGCAGTCGCGGACCTCGGGGAACTCTCCTTCTTGGTGATCTTCCTTCTTATCGTCGTCGCGGGCCTTACCACCCTCCGCGGGTGGCCCGGCCCTATGGAAGTGGCGCCGAAGTATGACGCACTCCTCAAGGGTGTGCTTGACGGGCCCCTGGTGATAGGGGCACGGCTCCTTGAGCATCTTGTCGAAGAGGTTGGCACCTCCGGGGGGCTTTCGAGGGTTCTTGTACTCGGCGGCGGCGATAAGGTCCGCGTCGGCGGCGTCGGGTTTCGCTTGCGACTTCTTCTTGCCCTTCTTCTTGGCGTCGTGCTGAGTTGACACCTCGGGGGCATCTTCCGAAGGGCGGCCCTGGGGCTGCTTGTCCTTCCGAAAGATAGCCTCGACCGCCTCTTGGCCAGAGGCGAACTTGGTGGCGATGTCCATCAGCTCGCTCGCCCTGGTGGGGGTTTTGCGACCCAGCTTGCTCACCAGGTCGCGGCAGGTGGTGCCAGCGAGGAACGCGCCGATGACATCCGAGTCGGTGATGTTGGGCAGCTCGGTGCGCTGCTTCGAGAATCGCCGGATGTAGTCCCGGAGAGACTCTCCCGGTTGTTGTCGGCAGCTTCGAAGGTCCCAGGAATTCCCGGGGCGCACGTAAGTGCCCTGGAAATTGCCGGCGAAAGCTTGGACTAGGTCGTCCCAGTTGGAGATCTGCCACGGAGGCAGGTGCTCCAACCAGGCGTGAGCAGTGTCGGAGAGGAACAGGGGAGGTTGCGGATGATGAGGTTGTCATCGTCCATTCCACCCAGTTGGCAGGCCAGACGGTAGTCCGCGAGCCACAGTTCCGGTCTCGTCTCCCCCGAGTACTTTGTGATAGTAGTCGGGGGTCGGAACCGGGTCGGGAACGGCGCCCGTCGTATGGCCCGGCTGAAGGTCTGCGAACCGGGTGGTTCGGGCGAGGGACTCCGATCCTCCCCGCTGTCGTAGCGTCCCCCACGCCTGGGGTGGTAGCCTCGGCGCACCCTCTCGTCGAGGTGGGCCCGACGGTCGCGGTGATGATGCTCGTTGCCGAGGCGACCCGGGGCCGCAGGCGCGGTGTTGCGCGTGCGTCCGGTGTAGACCGAGGCTTCCCGCATGAATCGGGAAGTCACGGCATGAGGTTCCAAGGGGTACCCCTGCCTTCGGGAGGCAGAGCTCTCGGCCCGTCGGACCACGGCGCCTTCCAGGAGATTCTTGAGCTCCCCCTGGATTCGCCGCCCCTCGGTGGTTGATGGCTCCGGCATCGCGCGGAGAAGCATCGCTGCTGCAGCCAGGTTCTGGCCGACCCCACTAGATGCAGGTGGTGGCCTGACCCTGACGTCGTCGGCGACGCGGTGCTGGAAGCCCTGGGGTAGATGACGTATTTCTCCGGCCGGGGGTTGGCCCGCCCATGCCTGCCCGACGTCCCGGCGGATCGGCTCAAGCGCTCCTGCTCCCCCGTCGAGCCTGGCCTGCACCCCGCGGATTTGCTCGAGCTGTGGGTCATGGTCCCCCGCCTGAACGGGGACCACAGCTAGCTCCCGTGGGATGTCAACGCGAGGCACCGGCCTAGGGAGATCACCGTCCTCTGGCATGCCGAGATGGTTGCCTTCGGAGGGACCCCCCAGATCGACGTGGAAGCATTCGCGACTTGGGCCGCAGTCCTCGTCGCCGAGGCTACGGCTACCGTCGGAACAGTCGGAAAGGCAGTAGTCACATGCGGTCATGAAGTCCCGCATGGCACTGGGGTTGCCAAGTCCAGAGAAATCCCAACAGATGTTGGGCTCGTCGTCTTCCTCGGACCCAGAGGGCCCGTAGGTCGAGACGTCCGTCAGCCGGTCCCAAGGTGACCGCATACGAAACCCCAGAGGGTTTGGACTCACCTCTACGAGAGCACCCGCCAAAGCGAAGCCGCTAGGCGTGTCGAGGCTGAATCCGAAAGACGCGGGATGGGAATCGGTCGGTACCTTCTGGTCGACGGGCGGCGATGAGGTCACGTCGGGGACTGACTGCACCGTCGTCTCAGGTACGAGGGTGACGTCCAGCAAGCTTTTCGCGAGCGTGCTGGCGTCATCCGCTTGCTCGGGTTTGGCGTGTCGCGGGGAGACGGCGCTCGTCTTCGTCTCAAGCGCGAAGTCGATACCCGGTGCGCCCCCCGTTGGGGTGCCGGCGCGATCGACTCGCTCGACAGCCGACGAGGCGCTGCCTCCTGCTTGGCCTTGGTTGCCCCGTCTTCCCCTCCGTCGGCGGGAAAGAGGGCAGGATGAGCTCGAAGGTTGTTCTTCCACCACGCGGGGAAGACGTCGTCGATTCCGCCGCCGGTGGGTGGGCTGTCGGCCGCCATTGTCGTTGTCGCACGGCGGTGGAAGGGGTATCATGTCGTAGCTGTCGTCGAGGGACATGAACTCAAGGCTCCTGAAACGGAGCACCGTCCCGGGTTGGAGAGGTTGCTGGAGACTGCCCATCTGGAGCTTGACGGGAAGCTGTTCGTCAACACGCAGCAGGCCCCTACCTGGCGCGCCAACTGTCGGCATTCCGAGACCGGGGGGTCCCTGAGACAACGAGTGAATGTTGCCGTGTGCCCCAGCCCAGATGGGTCGAGCGCGAGGCCGAGCGCGAAGGGGGGAGAGCGAGGCGGCCGGAGACCGGCGTGAGAGAGGTGGGAATCCCGCGGCCTTCGTGTTCGTCCCGCGCCCAGGTCGGGTGCGCTTGCAGTAGGGGGTTACAAGCGTCCACGCGGGAGAGGGAGCGAGCGGCTTCAAGCGAGCGTGTATCTCG
The DNA here is from genome assembly GCF_902167145.1 of Zea mays. NCBI lineage: Eukaryota > Viridiplantae > Streptophyta > Magnoliopsida > Poales > Poaceae > Zea > Zea mays. The sequence goes on from NC_050104.1 coordinate 136,025,274, forward strand.
TCCTCGTCCCCGCGTATGAACATGAATAATGTATATCTCCATACCCAAAACCATGTAAAGAAATAGCATGCACTACCCAAAAATTCAGTGGTAAAACAAGGTATAAAGATAGCCAAACTAGGGTAACCTATTGGGACTCATCAAAATTATGATTAATAAGAACATGACTGGGTAAAAAGAGGTGATCAGGGGCACAACTTGCCTTAAACGAGCTCCTGCTCAACAGTCTCCATCTGCTGAATGCCTGGATCCTCTGTGGGTTGCTCGTCTACTCGCAATAATACAAACAAACATAGTATATCAAAAATTAACATCACATCAAACAACAGAACATAATGCATGATAATATTCTACTCGTTGTAACGAGATCGTAGGAACATGAATCACTAAATTCGGAGTTACGGTTATCGAATTATGATTTTTTGAAGTTATTAAGTGCTTTGTATGGGATAAATTAAGTAGACAATTTTGATCTATGTTTTATGTCCAAACAGAGTTATCAGGTGATAAACAATATTAAAACAAAATTAGTGCAACTGGAATGGATTAAAAAGGAATTAAAATGGGTTTTCTATGAATTAAAAGACTTTCTGCAATTATTTTTATACCTAAAAATCAATTTATATATTCTTTTCTCTAATTTACCCGCTAACTGGACTGTGCGCACAAATACTGAGTAGCTCGGGGTTAGATCTATAAAATCCCCAAGACTCAGGCCACCTAGAGATGGATCGTGGGTTGATTTCTGTTTCTCTCGGGGTTTCTTTAGAAATTTATCCCGGCGAAGCGGTATCAGGTGATCGTAGTGTTTCGATCTAAATTGGACGGCTCCGATTACATCCAAGTTTTTATGAATCGATATACCACCTGTAATCGTCGGATCATGATCCGAGGCCCCTAGAAGCGGCCACGTCCACACCAGATCCCAAATGATCATCTACGGATCTACGGTCATGATCTGTTCACGCGATTGGTCACTCTATGAGTTGATCTGGACCGCACATCCCAAAAATAACCGCCTAACGTGCGCTACTCTCTGTTCACCACTACGCGAGCTAAACGCGGTGCCACCGCCCGTGTCATGCGAAGAGCACCGCTGGAATCAAGCGATTAAGCGCCCCCGGTCCTAGCCTTAAGTTAAACGGGTGCTACACGAAGGGGGAAGCAGGTCGAACACGATGGGCCAACATACCAGTGGAAATAGTCACCAACGCGGGTTATTCACATGAAGCGGTGGATCCACGGTGGCGGCGCGCGACGGAGAGAATTTCCCGGCGACCGAGTCGTCGTTTCCGCCTAGGAACACCACAAGTATAGTAAGATGCCTCTTCGCTATCCTCATATTCCTAAGCGCGCTCCTCTGCTTTCGGTACCCTTAGGCAAACCACCATATTTTGATGGTGAAGATTATTGTATGTGGAGTGATAAAATGAGGCACCATCTAACCTCACTCCACGAAAGCATATAGGATATCGTTGAGTTTGGAGCGCAGGCACCACTGGTGGGCGACGAGGACTATGACTCGGACGAGGCCGCCCAAATTAGGCATTTTAATTCCCAAGCAACTTCTATACTCCTCGCATCCTTGTGTCGAGAGGAGTATAATAAGGTGCAAGGGTTGAAAATGCCAAAGAAATTTGGGACGTTCTCAAAACGGCGCACGAAGGGGACGAGGTGACCAAGATCACCAAGCGCGAGATGATCGAGGGAGAACTCGGTCGATTCGTCCTCAACAAAGGAGAGGAGCCACAAGCAATGTATAATTGGCTCAAGACGATGGTCAACCAAGTGCGCTACCTCGGGAGCACCAAGTGGGATGACCATGAAATGGTCAAGGTTATTCTAAGATCCCTCGTTTTTCATAATCCTACTCAAATTCAATTAATTCGTGGGGATCCTAGATATAAGCAAATGTCTCCCGAGGAAGTGATTGGCAAGTTTGTGAGCTTTGAACTTATGATCAAAGACTTCAAACACATTGTCAACTTGGAGCAAGGCGCCACCTCTACACCCATGGTGCAACCCGTTGCGTTCAAAGCAACGGAGGAGAAGAAGGAAGAGTCTACACCAAGTAGACTTCCAATTGACGCCTCCAAGCTCAACAACGAGGAGATGGCTCTTATCATTAAGAACTTTCGACAAATCCTCAAACAAAGGAAGGGGAAGGACTACAAGCCCCGTTCCAAAAGGGTGTGCTATAGGTGTGGTAAGTCAGGTCACTTCATAGCAAAATGTCCATATACAAGTGACTGTGACAGGGACGAAGACAGGAAAGGGAAGAAAAAGATGGAGAAGAAAAGTACTACAAGAAGAAGGGTGGCGAGGCGCACATGGGGCGGGAATGGGACTTCGATGAGAGCTCCTCCTTCGATGAGGATGCCGCCAACATCGCCATCAACAAAGGCCACCTATTCCCCAACGTCAGCCACAAATGCCTAATGGCCAAGGACGATAAAAAGAAGAAGGTACATTCTAGAGATACCCCCAAATATACTACATCCAATGATAAGGGTAGCTCTAGTGATAATGAAGATGATTTAACTTCTCTTTTGCTAACCTTACTAAGGATCAAAAGAAAAAGATAAATGAACTAATAGAATCCATTAATGAGAAGGGTGATCTCTTGGAATGCCAAGAGGTCTTGCTCATTAAGAAAAATAAATAGTTTGTTAAATTGAAAAATGCATATGCTTTAGAAGTAGAAAAATGTGAAAAGTTATCTAAAGAGCTTAACATTTGCAATGATTCAATTTCCTGTCTTAGAGATGAGAATGTTAGTTTAAATGCTAAGATTGATGAATTGAATGTTTGCAAACCATCTACATCTACTTGAATGTTTGCAAACCATCTGCATCTACTATCGAGCATGTCACTATTTGCACTAGATGTAGAGATATTAATGTTGAAGCTATTGATGATCACCTGGCCATGATTAAAGAACAAAATGATCAAATAGCTAAATTAAATGCTAAAATTACCGAGCATGGGCTAGAAAATGAAAAAATTAAATTTGCTCGAAGCATGCTTTATAGTGGGAGACACCCTGGCATTAAGGATGGCATTGGCTTCCAACAAGGGAGCCAAAACAACACCAAACTTAATGCCCCCAAGAAACTATCTAATTTTGTTAAGGGTAAGGCTTCCATGGTTCAGAATAGAGAGGGTTACATTTTATATCCTAAGAACTATCTTGAGCACAAAATTAGGAAAATCCATGCTAGAAAAACTCATAGTGTTTCTCATCATGCTTATTTGTATAGTAATGAGGCATCTAGTTCTAGGTTTTCCACTCATATCAAAATGCCTAAAATGAAAATTCCTAATGCATCAAATGAGCATAACATTTCATTTAAAACTTTTGATGCATCTTATGTGCTCACTAACAAATTAGGCAAAGTAGTTGCCAAATACGTTGGGGGCAAACACAAGTGTCCAAAGACTTGTGTTTGGGTACCCAAGGTGCTTGTTTCTAATATGAAAGGACCCAAGACTGTTTGGGTACCTAAGAACAAGGCCTAAATTTGTTTTGTAGGTTTATGCATCCGGTGGATCAAGTTGGATAATCAATAGCGGGTGCACAAACCACATGATAGGGGAGAAAAGGATGTTCTCCTCATATGAGAAAAATGATGATCCCCAAAGAGTTATCACATTCGGGATGGAAATCAAGGTTTGGTCACAGGTTTGGGTAAAATTGCTATATCCCCTGACTATTCCGTTTCTAATGTTTTCTTGTAGATTCCTTAGACTACAATTTGATTTCTGTTTCTCAATTATGTAAAATGGGCTACAACTATCTTTTTACTGATATTGGTGTTACTGTCTTTAGAAGAAGTGATGATTCAATAGCATTTAAGGGAGTGTTAGATGGTCAACTATATTTAGTTGATTTTAATGATAACAAAGCTGAACTAGACACTTGCTTAATTGCTAATACTAATATGGGCTGGCTCTGGCATCGCCGACTTGCCCATGTTGGGATGAAGAATCTTCACAAGCTTCTAAAGGGAGAACACATTTTAGGACTAACAAATGTTCATTTTGAGAAAGACATGATTTGTAGCGCATGTCAAGCAGGGAAGCAAGTTGGAGTTCATCATCCACACAAGAACATCATGATGACCGACAGGCCGCTTGAGCTACTCCACATGGATCTATTCCACCTCGATCGCTTATATAAGCATCAACAGGAGTAAGTATTGTCTTGTGATTGTGGATGATCATTCTCGCTTAACTTGGGTATTCTTTTTGCAGGAAAAATCTCAAACCCAAAAGACCTTAAAGAGATTCTTAAGACGGGCTCAAAATGAGTTCGGATTGAGGATCAAAAAGATTAGAAGCGATAATGGAACGGAGTTCAAGAACTCTCAAATTGAAGGATTTCTTGAGGAGGAGGCATCAAGCATGAGTTCTCTTCTCCCTACACACCTCAACAAAATGGTGTAGTAGAGAGGAAGAATAGAACTCTTTTGGACATGGCAAGGACCATGCTTGATGAGCACAAGACACCGCACCGGTTTTGGGCGGAGGCGATTAACACCGCCTGCTACTCCATCAACCGGTTATATCTTCATCGAATCCTCAAGAAAACATCATATGAACTCCTCACTAGTAAAAAGCCTAATGTTTCTTATTTTAGAGTTTTTCGGAGCAAACGCTTTATTCTCATTAAAAGAGGTAGAAATTCTAATTTTGCTCCTAAAGCAGTAGAAGGCTTTTTACTTGGTTATGACTCAAACACAAGGGCATATATAGTCTTCAACAAGTCCACTATATTAGTTGAAGTTTCTTGTGGCATTGTGTTTGATGAGACGCTCCCAAGTGGAGCAAGTTGATCTTGATGAACTAGATGATGAAGAGGCTCCATGTGTCGTGCTAAGGAACATGTCGATTGGGGATGTGTGTCCAAAAGAATCCAAAGAGCCTCCACAAGCACAAGATCTACCATCATCTTCCATACAAGCATCTCTACCTACTCAAGATGAGGATAAGGCTCAAGAAGAAGAGGATGAAGACCAAGATGATGAGCCACCTCAAGAGGAGGACATTGATCAAGGGGGAGATGAAGATGATCAAGACAAGGAAGATGATCAAGAAATTTGGGATCAAAGACCGCCACGCCCAAGAGTCCACCAGGCAATTCAAAGAGATCACCCCGTCAGCTCTATACTTGGTGACATCCACAAGGGGGTAACCACTAGATCTCAAGTTACTCATTTTTGTGAACATTACTCTTTTGTGTCTTCTATTGAGCCATACAGGATAGAGGATGCACTTAGAGATCCGGATTGGGTGGTGGCAATGCAAGAGGAGCTCAACAACTTCACAAGGAATGAGGTATGACCTTTAGTTCCACACCCTAACCAAAATGGTGTAGGTACCAAGTGGGTATTCCGCAACAAACAAGATGAGCATGGTGTGGTGACAAGGAACAAAGCATGACATGTTGCAAAAGGTTATTCACAAGTCGAAGGTCTGGATTTCGATGAAACCTATGCACCCGTAGCTAGGCTCGAGTCGATTCGTATATTACTTGCCTATGCTACTTACCATGGCTTTAAGCTATATCAAATGGACGTGAAGAGTGCTTTCCTTAATGGCCCTATCAATGAAGAGGTCTATGTTGAGCAACCTCCTGGCTTTAAAAATAGTGAGTATCCTAACCATGTTTATAAGCTCTCAAAGGCGCTTTATGGGCTCAAGCAAGCCCCGAGAGCATGGTATGAATGCCTAAGAGACTTTCTTATCACTAATGGCTTCAAAGTTGGAAAAGTTGATCCTACCCTCTTCACTAAAACAATTGCTAAAGACTTGTTTATATGCCAAATTTATGTTGATGATATTATATTTGGGTATACTAACAAGTCAATTTGTTAAGAATTTAGTAGGATCATGATACAGAAATTCGAGATGTTTATGATGGGGGAGTTAAAGTATTTCCTTGGATTTCAAGTCAAGCAACTCCAAGATGGCACCTTCATCAGCCAAACTAAATACATTTAAGATATACTCAAGAAGTTTGGAATGAAGAATGCCAAACCCATCAAGACACCCGTGGGAACAAATGGGCATCTCGACCTCAACACGAGAGGTAAATCTGTAGATCAAAAAGTATATCGGTCGATGATAGGATCTTTACTCTATTTATGTGCTTCACGACCGGATATTATGCTTTCCGTATGCATGTGTTCAAGGTCCTAGACAAATCCTAAGGAAGTTCACCTTAGGGCCATGAAAAGAATCATGAGATATTTAGTTTACACTCCTAAGTTTGGGCTATGGTACCCCAAGGGATGTACCTTTGATTTAATTGGGTATTCCGATGCTGATTATGCTGGATGTAAAATTGACAGGAAGAGCACATTAGGGACTTGTCAGTTTCTGGGAAGATCCCTGGTGTCTTGGGCTTCAAAGAAACAAAACTCAGTAGCTCTTTCCACCACTGAAGCCGAGTACATTGCCACAAACCATTGCTGTCTGAGAGATCTGGTATGTTAATACCCACAACCAATTGGCATATCGAAATTGCTTATAGACATCCGGTATCACTTTCTGAGAGATCACCAACAAAAGGGGGATATCGAAATTGTTTATGTTAATACCCACAACCAATTGGTCGATATCTTTACCAAGCCTCTAGATGAAAAGACCTTTAGCAAACTTAGGAATGAGCTAAATATACTTGATTCTCGGAACTTCGATTGAAACATTGCACACATTGCTCATTTATATATACCTTTGACCACGTCTCTTTCATTTGGTACAAATGTATATTTCTTATTCTTATTGTGCCAAGGCTAAGACTAATGTGCTCTCAAGTTTATCTCTATGATTAGTCTTAGATTGAAAGGGAAATGGAGTATTCGACAAAGACAAGGCTTCCACTCCAACTCTGACGATATCATTTATCCTTTGCCGTTACTCAGAAAACTCTCATTTGGTATAAACCTTCACACATATTGTTTTTACAAAAAAGGGGAGAATTCTAAAAAGGGCTCTTAAGTTCTCCGTTTTTGGCGATTAATGCCAAAGGGGGACAAAGTATTAAGCCTAAAGCAAAAGGACCGCACCACCATTTTAATTTTTTCAAAAACTAAAGGAAGAAATTATTTCAATTGATATTTCAGTTAATCTCAAAATTTTCAATTTGTATCTCATTTGGTTTCAAATTTTCAAGTAGTATAAAAATTTCAATTGGTACAATTTCATTTGGTATATGTTTCAAAAAAATGAAAATCATTTCAAAAACCCTCTTGAAAGCTAAGGAGAGAATTTCTTCAGGGGGAGCTTTTATTTAGTCAAAGGAATAGCATTTGAAATAGGGGGAGGAATTTCAAATCTTAAAAATGCTTCTAGAAATCATATTCCTATACCTTTGGTTATTTGCAAAAGATTTTGAAAAGATTTTTCCAAAAGATTTGCAAAAACAAGCAAGTGGTGCAAATGTGGTCCAAAATGGTATTGGAAGAAAGCAATCATGTTTATTCTTAGACATATGTATAAACTCTTTCAATTGGTTTAAATCTAAGTAACCTATGCACATCAATCATAATTGCAAACTAGTGACATTTCTACACTTTATATTTGTTTTGTGTTGGCATCAATCACCAAAAAGGGGAGATTGAAAGGGAAATGGGCTTAATCATTTCCTATAATCGATTTTGGTGGTTGACGTCCATCACAAACCACGTGGACTAACTAGTTTGCTTAGATGTCATTTATCGCAGGTGCATAAGGTTCAAACACAAACTATGAAAGAAATTAAGTTGGGGGCTCAAATAAATTTGGAGCAAAGACTTGAGAGTGTGATGCAAGTGGCGCACCGGACAATGTCCGGTGCCCCAGGCCGAGCTCCACTCGAACTGACCACTCTCGGGTTTTCCCAGGGCGCGCTTCGCTATAATTCACCAGACTGTTCGGTGTGCATCGGACATGTCCGGTGAGCTAACAGAGCAACGGTAACCTAGCGCCAACGGTCAACTGCCAAAGTGAACAGTGCGCGACATAAGTCAGAATAGAAAAGTCAGAGCACACCAGACATGTCCGGTGTGGCACCAGACTGTTCGGTGCAACTACAGGACAAAGGACTCCAACGGTCAATCGCTCCAAACTCCAACGGCGTGCTGACGTGGCGCACACCGGACAATGAACAGTATATTGTCTGATGCACCACCGGACTGTCCAGTGTGCCCATCGACAACAAACTTAGCCAACGACTAGGAAGTGGTTGGAGGCTATAAATACCCCCAACCACCCCTATTCAATAGCATCCAAGTTTTCTGAAGTTCACATTCAATACAAGAGAAATAGCATTCACTTCAAGACACATTCCAAATATCAAATCCTCTCCAAGCCTCAAAATTAACTCAAGTGCTTAGTGACTTGTGAGAGGGTGTTTTGTGTTCTTTTGTTGCTCTTTTCGCTTGGATTGCTTTCTCCTTCTCTATTCTTATTCTTATAAGTGCTTTGTAAAGCTAGCAAGAGACACCTAAGTGTGTGGTGATCCTTGCGGGGTCTTAGTGACCCAAGTGATTAAGGAGAAGCCTCGACCGGTCCGTGTGACCGATTGAGAGAGGGAAAGGGTTGGAATAGACCCGGCCTTTGTGGCCTCCTCAACAGGGACTAGGTTCTTTGGAACCAAACCTCGGTAAACAAGTCACCATGTTCACTTGTTGATCTTCACTTGATTTGTTTCCCCTCTTTCCTCTCTCTAAAAGTTCACTTGCTCATATTAATTTGAGTTTACTCCCAAATGTTATCCGCATTGATTTAGCAACTCTAAGCAAGAAGAACAATCTTCTGAACTTCGATTTAATTCTAACGCTAATCCCAGCCTTAGTGTGTGTTTAAATATTGTAAATTTCAGGTTTCGCCTATTCACCCCCTTCTAGGCGACTTTGAGTGCCAGAATGGAATTCCAACATAGGTGTGCTACCAGGGAAAAAGGTCCCTAGGACTCAGCTACGCGGTTTTGAGTTGGATTTATGTGTGCTATGATGATGGTCTTTGGATTCTGTGTTGTGCTTGTGTGCTGCTATGTCACGACATTTAGCGAAGAAGCTCACTCTCCTCTTTTATTTTTATATCGCTATAGTTGTATTCGATGCATGATGAAATGACTTGGTTGTTTGCCATGATATTGTTGACGTCATGATTGGATAGTAGAAGTGTTGTTTGATGTGAAGTTTAGGTTTGAGTTGTTATTTATGCGTAAAGTGTTTGTAGAGACGCCTCATCTCAAGTAGTGTTATGTTGGGTGCTCAAATGTGAAGTCATCACATCATTGGTAATTAGAGTTGAGGTGTAGATTATGTGAGGAGTGCTTTGGACGAATATATAAGTTAAGTGTGATTGAATAGGTTCTATGTTTGCGGAGTATGATTCATTAGTGACACAATTTATGTTACTAGTATGGTCTTCTTAGTCCGCTTGCATTTAGCGTTTAGGCACTTTAAGTCTCTTGCTTCTAAAGTTGTAGTCGATTAGAGTTTTGTAATGTTTGATGATACTCTACTTACTAAATCAAGGAGTGTGATCTCCCATCTAGTTGGTGTGTTGCTAGACTTATGAGAGGTATGATTGAATTAGTAATGCCAATAATAGATTTAGTGTTCCACCCGTCTGACTGATAATATTGTCGTTGTTAATTGTGCAAGTGTGTTTTGTTTGATGAAGTTCATGCCCTGTCGTAATAGTCATTGCATTCTCTATGTTTATTAGTCAACTAAATGTCGTATACAAATAATTGTTGTTACCCAAGGTAAGTTGGTTTCAATAAAAAAATCAAGAACATTTAGACCTCATTTGGATTGAGGAAAATTTCCTGTTTCCTATGTTTTTCTTGTGAAAATGAACTGAATCCTGTGAAATTCCTGCGTTCCAAAGGAGGAATGCACATAAGTATTATAGGCATTAGTGGTTGTAAATGCAAGTTTGTGGAACTTCGTGCTATTTGATAAAGCTTTATCCATTAAATATAAGAAGATTATAGAGATTATGTTTGGTTTGTTGTTTTGATATTTGAGTTGGGTCCACTTCAGAAGAATTCTGAAAGTTGTATAGTGGGTATTGCACCTTAGTGTTTTAAGCCTTTAGGATTTAAATTATGATGTTGTGAAAACTCTATGTTGTTTGATAAGGCTCTACTTATTAGAACGAGTGGTGTGGTGCTTGATTTAGTTGATGTGCTATGCATAATAGTCTAAATTAGTAGCTCTCAAAGTTAGTTGAAGTACTTCTATTCATTATCCTAAGTTATAGGTATCCGAGGTTGGTGTGTCTAAGTATCATTAACCTTCGGTGTTATGCTTTAGCTAAGTAGAGCATAGAACATGTGATAGTTTATTGTTGCTTGATGTCTGAATTGGATCCAATTAAGCTAGAGGAACGTGAATGTTGTATTTAGTGCTATATCAACATCTACGGTTAGCTTATGAGTGTTGTAATGTGCCTCGCTCTTAAGTGTTAATTCTTTACATTGTAACATTATTTATTCTTGTGCTAGTTCTTCTTATGTTCATACAAGCGCAATATGCATTTCATTTAGGTACGTTAATTGATCGTGTAATGCAAAGGATAAGGACCGAGTTGACCCCAAGGTGATGCAAAATGGTGGTCTACTCCACAAGACGATGTCGGCAAGTGGACCAACATGAAAGTGGATGAATCAAGCGAGTGCCGGGATGGGAGATGCTCGCCAAGAGAGTACCATCTAACAACACTAACCTAATGTTTTATTCCAAGCAAGCTCTGATGCATTCACCCTTTTCCTTGTTGTTCACAAAATGTTTATCGCCTTATATGATGCACTAGGTGATATGAGTTGTGTGATGAAACAAATGATGCATTACCATCTTGTATTGTGCCTTTAGGCATGGTGCTAGTCTGTCACACAAACCATGACAGATACTGGTTGTGGCACATTGTATAAGGTTTAAATAGTTGTGTTAGAATAAGCCAAGAAAAGTTTTTTTGAATGAGCTAAAATCATCATCACTTGCGTTTTTGTAGTTTTTAGTGTCACTGTTCGATCATGTGTTGATAGACCCTTGTCAAATTATAGTAGAATCATTTTAGAATGTGCAAAGATTGGTGAAACAATAGGAATACACATATATGGTATATGATTATGAGCCCAACTATATCTGGAATACAATACCAAAAGTTTGTATCATCGCACAAGGAATAGATTTAGACCCTAAAAGTTGTTTATATCTACGAAAAAAGTTACACTGGTAGCATTGCAGCTCCAGATCACATGACCTCATCTTAAAGGTTTTACAATAGGCTTATGTGGCTCTATCAAACAATGGTTGGTCAATTTTTTATCCACTAGAAATGTTGAATTACCACATACTACCAGTACCAGTCATCAATGACAAAGATGTCCAATGAATAGCCATCACTCGTCGAATATGCATGTGCTTCTTGGATATTAAGACCAAGCTTCACAAAGAGAGAGGTAGTTGCCAATACCTCATTTTATCATCAACTTCTTCCTTACTGTTCTGCAGTAGGAAGTGATCAATCCATAGTGTTACAAGAATGTTCAGAACAGAGAAAACATAGAGCTAATTTACTTCTGGAAGAAAAAGAATCACCATCACTAGGAAGTACAAGCACAACAATTCATCAAATCATATAGAAAGCCCTATTCCTCTATTCAAATTCATTCAAAACATGGAAAAAATTCAAAGCTTTACATAAGAATAGAAAAATCTATACAAGTTTCTTACTTTAAATATCTGCAGCTCTGCCATAATCAAGAGCTATGTAACAATGCTCCTTCCGCACTTCAACCTTTTCTCATGTAATACTTGTCCTATTCAATATAAAACTGTATTGTTACATGGTAGGAGAAACAAACATAATGGAGTACGCTATCACCTACGTGTGATAGGGATATTTTAGAGAGATAAGTTGTCTCATGAGATCATTAATATGAAATCCACCAACATTGGTTCTGTAGCATGCCCCTGACACATGTTGCCATTCCAAAACTAAAAAATAGATCAAACGAGTTTTTTATTTCAGAAAACAACAATTTAATTAGAAGTACACAGGTGGAAAAAGGCAGTTTTGAGGAGATTTTATTGCACAAAATGCTTTAATGATTCTAGTAGAGTTATGGTGGATGGTGTCTGTACAACAGGACCCCTCCGTCGACGCCTTTTTTTGTTATTCATATGTTTATGTGGAACAATTTTTAGCAAAACTACAGTAGGCAATTGACGGCCTAAACTTTATATATAAATCATATGCCAAGGTCAGAGCATCTAAAATTTTGTGTTAGTCTGAATGTTACCTAAAAATTGCCGCTACTGCAGCACCGATATTGGCACTTTCGGAAGTCACTTCAAACTCAAGTTCTCTAAACTGGCAGGAGCAAAGGACGAGACTTAAACCATGTTCACAGTTCACATAAGGTTCATTAAAGTGTTTAGAAGCAATTACCTTAAGTCTCCTTTTTTCATTCATGGTCTGAACATCTGACTGAACCACCAAACATTTTGATAGTAGCTTACTATTCTTGATCATTGTTTCAGCAACCTACATATATATTACGATAGAAACCATACGAATTTCTTTTGACAATCATATCAAAGGATGTTGCCATTTAACTTGTCTCTTCTATCAAAATAGAAAGATTTATAAATTCTTGGCATATTTACTAAATCAAAGGATGTGCATTATCAAAATATAAGGGAGACAACAGATCACTCACTGGGCTTCTCCTGCTCGTCGTCCGCCCACTTGGAGATGGAGAAATGGACCTTCTCGCGGGATGCGGCCTTGGACTTGAAGGGCTCCTTGAGACAGTCAGGTTCCAACACAATGCAGACGTTGGAGTAGCCTATGTAGGTCATATTCGTCGCCCACTAGAAGGGCGTCCCAGCCGTGGTCGCCGACACCGAGTTGCGCCGCGAGGACTCCTCGCTCTATCGCGTCGAGGGGTTGCAGCTCTCGGAGCGAGGGCGGACTGTTGCAGCATGGATACGTTGAGGGAGAAATTTGGGCGGCGCGAGGGACATGGACAGGCCCGGCCCTGAGGGTAGGCAGGGTATGCCGCCGCTCAGGGCCCCCAAAGTCAGTAGGCTCCCGATCCGGCCCAAAAAGATATATACTCTTATATATATATATGATATACATTTATTCTATTCACAAAATCTCTAGCCGTTGCTCGCTGGTAACCATTGCTAAAGATATTGCAAATGATATTGGTGTAAATGCATCATTTCCAGTAAAGCGTAAAGCGGTGAGAAAAAAACAATTTGATGAAAGTAGTTGCCATAAAGAAATTCTAGAAAATGAGAGAGCTTTTGAAGTCAACTATTTTTTGGTATTAGTTGACATGGCGAGCACTTCTTTGAGGACCAGATATGAAGAACTCTCCATGTTTAAAGGTATATTCAGGTTTTTATTGAGCTCAAGCAAACTAAGGTCACTAAATGATAGAGAACTTAAAAGTGTTGCACTAAATTTGCAAACACTTTCTCTCATGATGGTTCATGTGATGTTGAGTTAAATGATTTGATTTCTGAATTGAATATTCTAAAGTTTACTTTGCCTAACAGTTCATTGTCTGCTATATATGGAGATTTTTGAGCATATCAGAGATGTGGATTGTTATCCTAATGCCTCTGTTGCTTATAGAATATTATTATTTTTTTGTTACTGTTGTATTTGTTGAAAGAAGCTTCTCAAAATTAAAGTTACTGAAGAATTATTTAAGATCATCAATGAGTCAAGAAAGGTTGAATGGTTTGATGACTTTATGCATCGAGAAGAAGCTATTGGATGACATCGATATCAATAGTATAATCGATGATTTTGTATCAAAAAAAGTTAGAAGAAATTTTATAAGATGAGAAGTGGCAAGTAAGTTTTTATTATTTCAGCCAATGTTATTTTATAAACAATAATGTGTAATATTCTATATTACAGGAAGTTATATGTAATTTCTGTACTGATATATGTTTAGTAGATATGTAGATTATATATATATATAGTTATACAGGGCCTCTATATATTTTTTTGCTTAGGGCCCCCGAAATGTCAGGACCGGCCTTGGACATGGATGGCGGGCGAGCGGTTGGACGAGTGAGAAGTCGTGCTCCCCGTGCGCGCGACATTCCAGCGTGGAGGAGCGACAGTGCCTCACCACCTATGCTACAGCCAACCGCGCGACCGAGGCCTGGCGTCGGTAGAGGTGAGGGATGGGAGGGATGAACTCGGGGCGACATGGTAAGGTTTGTAGGGCGGACCTAGGGTGGGGGAGATATGAGAAGATTGCCATGCAGTGTAAATAGATGGACGTAGGGTTGGGGAGATGATCATACAGTTAGAGGGAGCGAGGGGTGTAGTCGTGGTAGCGCTAGACGCCCACGGTACATTCTTAGGTTGTGTTTGGTTGGACGTACAAGAAACGATGGAAGTAGGCAGCCATATTATCTATAGTGTTTGGATGCGAGTCACACGAGGCGAGCCGAGCCGAGGTGAACACTGAATAATTTTTCATAACAAATATATTTTCATCTCATTCTACTTTAAGTTTAAAAGAACCTCCCAAGTTATTGGGCCCACATGCACCTGTCCTTGTCTCAAAGACCTCAGACAACTATACATGTGCACCAGATAACTTAACAGGATCCGTCCGAGTGTCCCAAGGACCTCGGATAAACCACTTACAACCAAGATCGCAAGATTAAGTAACACAAATCACACACTAACATTTTTTTGCAGCGGAAATCTTATTACCAAATTTTACAAGTTACATCAAGTTTACATTATATATGATCGGAGTGGTTACAAAAGTGGTTCAAAGTGATAACTTTGAAATGTTATAAATTATTTATAAGTTTGAAATATATGCTAGCTCAGGGACAATCCTCAATAAGAAGTTTAGAAGGGTTACTTAGACTTATAAGAAGGCCGAGCCCACCGACACTTAACACCATCATCAGCAGCACAAAACTACAACCTGAAAAACAACAGGGAATAAAACCCTGAGTACGGAATTACTCAGCAAGACTTACCCGACTAAGAAAAGACTCTCAAGGGTATGCTGGCTAGAGGGAGTCAAGGTATGACTTATCAATAATCAAAGACTCTGTTTTGCAGAACAACTTACTATAAGTGGATCCTTAAGCCAAAAATTTACATCACAAGTTAAGTACTTTTCCTGAATCTAGATTTGCCTAATGTAGAGCATTCACTTGTCCTACACTAGCTTTCTTTTAAAATCCAACTTTTGTTTTGCTTGTTATCTACGATGAGGGTCGAAGATCCAGTCTTCATATCCGAGAAGTTTGGCGATCCGAATCGATTAATACCCAGCTGGGGATCTCCAACCACACGACATATACTTCTCTTAACTCTTTTGCACATGTCTACTATTCCCACGGATCCTCCACCACATGAACAGGTCCACGCCACCCGAGAGCACACCACCCCTTTTAGGCGGTCCTTTGCCAGGAGGATACGTGCCACTCTCGCCATCTCTCAACTCCCAGTGCGCGATTGTCTCTTTATGTATGGAATAGCCGGGTTCAGACTTACCCATGACGAGGTATGTGGCCAGATAAAGGGTCCTAGATCAGCAGACCAACAATCGGTACGGTCCTTAATCGACACAGACGGGCAACCTTGTCTGCTCAGCGTTTGGTCTACATTTATTCAAACCATTTTCCCATTTTTGGTACCCGGCAGGGGTACTCTTTTCCGAATGATGAACCCACTCTGGCCGAAGTAGAATCATCACCATAAGTTTGCTTTGATTTTTGAAACGAAAGGCCCATAACCAATGTTCCACAATCATTCTTTTTGAAAACAAATGATTTTTGAGTTTCTAAGCAGGGCTACGCATTATCAGTTCTTTTTATAAAACCGGGATTAAGGAGTTTCCAAGGAATGGTAATGCATCAATTGTTTATCACGCAACTCCTATCACCTAATGCATCAGATAAGGTGAAAAAGCATTTAAAACACAAGGAAGGGACAAATGCACTGGGGCTTGTCTGGAGTAACACTAGGTTAGTGTTGTTAGACGATGTCCACTTGGCGATCATCTTCTGTCTTGACATTTGCCAGATTATCCATCTTCGGTTCCGTCCATCAACGTCATCCTACGGGTTAGCCCGCGCTTGGGGTCGACTTGGCTCGTCTTTCGCATCACGTGATTATTTATCGTACCTCATAAGATGCACGATGCACATATATGAACACAAGTATAACAAGTATAATATAGATAATCTACACTAAAAAAGGATGAAATACTTTAAAACCAATCATTAAGCACCATAGATATCATAGCTGAACATCGACTACATCCATTAACCAAATTGACATATTACACTAGAAAATCTATTTTTATTTCATAGCTTTTTATTAACTCTTTAACTATGTATCTCAATTACTTGATTTACCGATTTATCTAAATCGATCATCACAATATACGCAGGCTAAATTACTAACATTTATTGAGACCAATAATTCTATTTGATCTATCTTTCGCATTCCTAACTTCATCGTGCTTCACATATATTTAATCCTACCGCGACGCAACTGCTTCAAAATCATGAAAATAAGCATATCACATTCATCGAACTACTTTAATAATCAAGCTAACGGAAATTTTGAATCGGCTTACCATTCTAAATCTGACGCGCTATCCGCGAACACGGCAAGGATTCTGATTCAGCTCTGGTGTCGAGCACTTGGAGAATATCACGATATTGGACTCCGTCTTCACCCGACTCTTGGGATTCTTGATGACGCATGGATCAACGACAACCTTCGATTGAAGTCTCCGATCGAGCACTTGATAAGCGATGCACAGGGACCTCGCTTATTTTTGCCTAACGTCCGGGATTTGGGGTTCGACGAGATCGAGCAGGGAAGAACGAGGTTCGGCAAGCTCGACGACGATACGAGAGAGTAACATATATAAAGCTGTAGGTTTGGCGAGCTGACGCAAGTGACAGAGACAGCCGCGTATGGCAGCAGTACGTTGACAGTCTATAGATTTGAGTGTTTTATCGAATAAGCGGGATACGAGGAGCCAAACAATTACTTGAACATGGTCGATGACGAGGTCTGCCGGTAGAGAATATCGACAAAACCACACGAGCATGAGACCCAACTACTGTGCGATGCGCATTAGGAATAAGTGCACGCGGTAGCGAACACGGTCAACGAGCCTAACGACACAGGGCCAAACGACGAAAGCATTTGGCGAGGTCGACGACGCGACGGGAATTAAGACCAAGCGATAAAAATTCGCGCGCGCGACACAGGAAGGTCAGCTGGGCGCGCGCATCCAAAAGCTTCGACGACGGAACGAGCAGAGAGGATTGGGCGAGCTGCGCGCGGCAGAGAGAAACTCGACCGGCGCAGGGCACCATGGCCGGATGGGGAGCACGCCGGCGAGCTCACGCGGCGCGCAGGGAATCCGACCAGGGCGCGCGACCGGCCGGCGAGGGAATGGAGCAAGGTCTGAGCAGAACACAAAGAAACTCCAGGAGAGAGAAGCTGCTGGACAGAGGGAGCTACGGCGCTGGTGCAGGGATATGGCAGCACGCGCAGGAAGCTCAGCCATGGGGAGCGGATAGAGCTCGGCGAGCAGAGGGGCTGGGCGAACTGCGGCGCGCAGGGAAACTTGGCCGGGCGCAGGAGCTGTAGCCGCACGGCAGGGAGAGCTCCGGCGAGCACAGGAATTTGAGTGCGCCAGCAGGGAGAGAAGACGCGCAGAGGAACTCGGCAGCGAGAGCAGAGCAGGGGCTGAGCTCGCGGCCATGGAGGGATCTCGGCCGGTCGGACAGGGAGCCATGGGAGAGGGAACCGGACGCGCCATGACTGGAGCTGGGAGCTTCGGTCGGCTGGAAGGGGAAGCACGACGCGCGGTACTGGAAAAAAAAAACTGAGCCGGCTGACCGGACCTGAGACTAGGTGGCTTCGGCCAGGGAATAGGCGCGCCGGCAGGGGAAGGCCAGGAGCGAGCGAGCTGGGGAGATAAATACCACCGAACGACGGCGGGATATTTCTGAAGCTGAGCGGTGGCAACCGGCGAGCTGGGCCCATAGCAAATGTCCACGCGGGATGACGAGAGAAAAATCCTGAGCAGAGGAGCGGCGGGGATAAGGAAGAAGATGAGCTCAGGCGCCGCTCGAAGAACCTGCGTACGGCAAAAATATCGGATGGTAGCGATGAGTGGATGAGCACAAGCAAAAATATCTACCGCCGTCCGCCGTGCAAGGGAGAGTTTGATACGTGGAAAAGAAAAGGCTGAGAGAGAAACGGATTTTGTTTTCCCACAGAACATATTTTAGTATAGTTTACGACTGGACAACACAGTCTAACCTGTCGCGCCGCTGCCGTGCGATTGGCGGTCGCCTTATTCCGTCTCCCCTGCTAATGCATTACTAATCCAACGAATCCTTCGGTTTTGTATTCTTCGCTTCCTTTCGCCTTCCTCTTCGCCTCTCTCTCGTGTTCTGGCGTCGCCGTCGCCGCTGGCGCGAGATGGTGGAGACGCGGCGAAGCGCCGCGGCGAAGCGCTCGGCGGCGGTGGTGGAGGAGGAGAAGGGCTCGCTGGCATCGCCAGCGCTGGAGCCCGCGGAGGACGCGCCGGCGGGTCTTGGAGCGGGTGACGATGTCGCGTCGTCGCAGCCCCCGAAGCGCGCGAAGGTCCGGATCTTCTTCCATTCGCCATTCACGTGGGCACGTCGCGCTTTCATGTCTCTGGTTTTGATCTGGTTGCTGGTGGTAGGTTGGGTGCACGGAGTCGGATACCGCGAAGCCGTCGGTGGCGCCGGCTGCCGGCGCTGTTGCGGGTCCACTGCCCAACACGGCTGGGCTGCAGGCCAGGACCGGCGCCATGGACAAGCTGGAGGCCTTCTTGAAGTCCAAGGAGGCTCAGTCCAATCCGGCCGGTATGAGCCTTGTCCGATGTGCCTAAGGTGTTCTTTCGGTTTTGGTTGGGGCCTTAGGGTTTGATGAGTTCCCTTGTTGGTATAGGTCATAAGCAGGGGACTAATGATAAAGATTTATCGGCGAAGATGAAGAGAGTCATGGATTTGTCGGAGGATATATCGGAGAAGATAAAGAGAAGCAAGGATAGGTTGGCTGTGTTATTGAATAAGCCGGCTGCAGGCACCAGCAGGCGTCAGGAGCCCTGGTGCAGACTAATTTCACAACATTCCATGGTGGGACTTCTCTTATGTCCTTTAACTTCTCTTTCAATCAGTAGAACTCACCCATGATCTCTCGTGTTTTGGATGACACCTTAATCACCAAGAACTACATGGCACATGCTAATTGTTCTGTGTAATTACTATAGAAATACTATATAAAACGTCATATCATAAACCGGGAATATGCAATAGTACCTTGAACGTTACCTATTCTGTATCTGCCTGGACTCCTGTAACCATAAAGAAGAAAGCACCATCCGACCCCATTCCATTGCAATATAGCCTTTCTATTTACCTTCTATTCGTGGAAAAATAATTTATATATAGTTCCATCTCAATGCCAAGGTTATTAAGATGTGTTGTGTTTCATTTTTTCTTTATTTGATAGGCTGTATTTGATGCGACGTTTGGCTGCATTTGTTGGGACGTTTGGCTGCATTTGTTGGGAAACTTCAATGTTCCATACTTCCATTGTTATCGCTTTTATGCATATGCTACTGTATAAAAGTAGGATTTAAGGTGCCCTTCAGTGAGTTAACTAACTTCATTATTGCTCTTTGGAGCAACTAAAATGACTGGACATTTTATCATATACCAATGATTCATCATCTGCTGTACTGTTTTTCAACAGCACCCTACCCTTTCTATTTACGGTGCGATTTTCACAATTGGTCATGGAGCGCATCATGATTTCAGACTGGATGAATCATCCACTGCCTCATCTGTTTGTAGACTGAAGCAAGCTAAGGTACTTAAGTTATGTTTGCTTATTCCCTGCATTTGATCTTCTTTTATTCTTACGTTTTGTATTAGCGAGGTGCACTCCTTGAAATCTTTGAATCCAAAGTTGTTCGTGTAAACGGGAAATCTTTGGACAAGGCTGCCAAGGTTACCTTAAATGGAGGAGATGAAATTATCTTCTGTTCACCAGTGAGGCATGCTTATGTATCCTTTTCTATTGCCTATTGCTTTTATCTAATGATGAATACTCCCATGTTTTTGTTTTTAAATATATGACGTTATGACAGGTTAAATAATTAAAAAGGAACTAATTACCCTGTCCTAAACTTCATATTCTAAAATGAAGGGATCATCTTACTTTTATGTTTCGGCCTAACCGGCTAAACACAAATGAAACATGATTTTTATTAAATCTGTTTGTAATAAATATAATGTAACGATGGTCAGAGAAGTAACATTTGGCATTGAAGATCCTTAATGTGATTGTAGATATTTGAGCAACTTCATGAGGAGAAATCAAGCACTTCAGTGTTATCTTCCACTTGCACTTGCAGTAGTATCCAGCTGGGGCAACACTCACATTTCAATGATATTCAGGATCATGTGTCATCTAAAGGGCGCAAAGCCTCATCCTTTCTCTTTGGAAGAGGTCGGTGTTCATTGTTGTCTTGTGGTGAGACTTCATATTTGTCATCGTTGTTTCTTTGTAAACTATTGCTTCTTAGTTCCAGAGTTCTGAATTCACAGCTGTTTATATGATAGTACGGACATAACGTCTCCCCCCAAATATTCTTCAGTGCTTGATGCACAATATTTTTTGTTCGCAATTGGTTTACCATTTATTATGTACACACTGTTGCAGGTCTATCAGCAGACCCACTTAATATATGTAAAACGACGGAGGGCCGGAGCCAGTTTATCTCTGAAGATAATATATCATCTGGTCGGTGTCAGCTACTAAAGGAGGATTTGATTAATGCAACGGTTGATGTGAGTGACATCTCTGAGTCATTTGATAGTTGCCCATATTATCTAAGGTACACGTACATTCTGCTGTCTCATTAGATTATGTTATTTGTGATTTACTGAAACTTGTTTGGCCAGGAGACATGATACTATTTCTTCCACATAGGTGCATTAAGTTGAACCATGTGTCATCTATACACCATAATTTAAGCTCTTGACACAATGCTTGCTCATTCAGCACTCATGTTTTAATCTTGCATACATTTGTATGTCTGTACCTCAAGATTGCATGATCTATAAGATTTCTAAAAAAGTCTAATGATAATCTGTTTGGGACTATGAAATGCAGTGAGTAGATAGTAGTTTTTTTTGCTTTTCTCTTCAGGATATTGATCATTTGTTATTGGCTGTTGAACAAATATCTTACACAACTCATGGTTGGAGTCAATTTTACACAATTGGCTTTCCCTATCCTGTATTCCAATTCTTGAAACATTTTGTAAACTATTATTTCATTGTGCACAGAGCTTATTTGAATTCCTCTAGTCTTCAGAAAAATGCAAGTGTAATGCTCAAAATAATAGTTGTACTAAACAACATTCTGATACTGCTTAATTGCTTATCATTTAATCATTGCAGTAGACAAGTAGTCGTTTACTGTCTTTGGCCTGATTTACTTTGTTATTTAGGATTTAAGATGTAGACGAAGTCTTCTAGCACCTGCTAAATTACATATGATTGAAAATTGTCAAAATCACAGCAATGTCGAATTATTTTTATGATAAATCTATGATATTGTCCTTATGCTAGAAATCTAAATACTTTGGTATATGGTCGAAATTTTTAAACTTTACTGCTCACATTCTAGGACTGTTTTCCAGTATTTAAGTTCGATTGATGAATCTGCGCTTGTTAATAATTGTTTTCTATTATTATCCCTACAGTGAGCATACCAAACATGCTCTAATGTCAGCAGCATTTGTACATTTACATTGCAAGAACTACTTCAAGTTTACAAAAGATATATCTTCTCTTAGTCAACGAGTGCTGCTATCTGGCCCAACAGGTATACATGTGTAAACCTGTACTTTATTTAGCTTTATTTGAAACTCGCAATAATTGTTTCTGTTTTTTTATTAAGCGGTGGTAATTTATCTTTTCCAGGAACTGATATGTATCAAGAATATCTGGTGAAGGCCCTTGCAAAGTATTTTGGTGCTAGATTGCTCACTATAGATTCTTCCATGCTGTTTGGTGTAAGATCATGAGCTATTATGTTTATTCTTCTTCGTTCTAATTGTGACAATCATAACTACGATGTTTCCAAATCTATGGCTTAACATCATGAGTTCGTGACATGACTGTACTCTCTTTATCTTATCATTCTGTACCTGCTTTTCATCTTATTATTCTATCTATACTGATGGTCTTGTCATCTTACTCTGTACTATGTTGGAAAAGAAAAAACCCTGCTTTGACTGTGCACTTTATGAGTTCTCTGTTTATTTGCTGGTACTTGGTACTCATTTATATTTTGTTGTTCAGGGGCAAACTTCCAAGGAATCAGAATCATACAAAAAGGGTATGAATGTGGAAACTATGTGATTTTCATGTTTAGTTGAATTTTAGTTCAGAATTTTGGTCATCTTCTTTTCCGTTTTAATGCATTCCTAGTGGGCTTGCATTTATCCACAACACTGACCATTACCAGGGGCAAATGTAGGAAAGAGCAGATCAAACTCATTCATGTGTTTGCCCACAAACTAGCCTAGCAGGGCGCATGGATAAGGTTCTAATATTCTGTAATGTTGTCTAAATAAATTGTTTTATTGTTATTATCTATTCAGGTGATAGAGTGAGGTATATTGGCTCAGGCATTATCCTTGATGGACAGAGGTACAACTTGCATTTTAGACTGAATTTAATAAGTCATCTTTTTTAATGATATTGCCTGAATTTAAATTTTATTGTCAAGCAAAAGAAAAACGTTTGGCATTTTATCCGATTTAAGCCTTGTTTGGCACAGTTTTTTTCCTAGCAGCGTGGAGAAGCCGTTTTTAGAAAGTTGCTGCACAAAAAAACTAGGTTTTGGGGCTTCCACCTTTGTGCAATAGTTCTTTGTAAGTGGGCTCGTCTTGTCATCCCATCCATTCAGATTCCAGACCCATCTTCTACAACCACAAATCCCTGCAAGCTACTGTGCTTGCAGGGATATTTGACTCGTAGAGCCGGGCCTTGCGGAATGCAGCTTGGTGATTGGGGGAATCTTGGCGGGGCTCAACCGGCAGGGGGCTGGCCAGCTGGTGGCGAGGGAGTGGATGCCAATGGTGGTGTGCAACATGTGAGGAGGAGAGGCTTAGTGCGAAGGGACACATCTCCCTCGAGCATTGGAGCTCATTTTCTCTGGTGGTAGCCTAACAGTGAAGTGGGAGAGGAGGGAGAAGTGAGCTGGACAGATGAAGGAAAAGGCAACAGGAGGGTAGCACTTGTGGGCGAAGGGGAAAAGCCTTGTGAAGTTGTGTGTTGGGGGTGGGTGGGTGGGGTGGCTAGCTTCTCAGCTTAATCTGGTTTCACAATAAAACGAGAGAAGCGCTGGTTCTGAATGTGCTCGAGGAGTGTGGTGTTTGGGATGTCTTGCGGCTTTAAAAAAAGTAAAAGCTCAGAAGCCGGGCAGCCAAGCGGCCGAATAGAGCTGTAGTAGTCCGACCTATGACTTGTGTTTGTCTTGTTGGCAAAGATATGTGTTATTTTGTTACTGAAATCAAATAGAGATTGTTGTTCATCTTACAACTATGTTGATGTATTAATATCTGCTTTTGTTAAATTGTTCAACCTGCAGCCCTCCAGATTTTGGTTCACAGGGTGAAATATTTCTTCCTTTTGAAGAAAACAGATCATCAAAGGTTGGTGTAAGGTTTGATAAAAAAATTCTGGGAGGAAACAATCTTGGAGGCAATTGTGAAGTTGATCATGGTTTGTTCTGTTCTGGTTAGTACATTCTGATGTCTAGCAAGTTCTCATGAAAACAAATTACATGATGCTACTTATGATGCACTGCGCTCAATTATTTCATGGCGATGGTCACACTTCAATTGTTTGGGTAATGTTCCTACCTGTTGCTGTTTCAGTTGATTCTTTATGCCCCGACATTCCAGGATGGGAGGTTACGTTCAAACATCCATTTGATGTGATAGTTGAGGTAATTAACAGTTGTATTTTATTTTTTCTAGGATTTGGAAATATGCTATTTTGCTTTCCTTACACTTACTGTGCTGTGCTATACAGTTTATCTCTGAAGAAATTCGGCATGGCCCTTTAATCCTTTTTCTGAAGGACACAGAGAAAATTTGTGGGAATAATGATTCCTATCATGGTCTGAAGAGCAAGCTAAAACATTTTCCAGCTGGCGCTTTTATAATTGGATCTCAAATCCAGCCTGACAATCGCAAAGAGAAGGTACCGTTTTGCAAATTAGATGACACTAGACTAAAGATGTTCCATACAATATTGTCTTGTTTACTTATCACTTTTACCTAATAAAGTTTTATTTCTACGTGCAGGCAAATGTTAGTTCTCCTTTTCTTTCGAAGTTCCGGTACAGCCAAGCTATACTTGGCCTCACATTACAGGTATCCTTAATTATATTGAATATGAAGCTTATACATTGTATTCCCTTTGGTAAAAAAAATACTTGGATGTTTGGGACAGGGCATGTTGTTTCAAATATTTATAAAATCCAGCACGCCCCAATAAATTTGTGACATTATACAAGTATTTACAATTTTCATACTTACATGTCCAAAAAAGTTTAGATAGTCAAAATTTCAAAAACTTTGACCAGATTTTATTCAAAAATTAAATACTTGTTACCAGAGGAGTATTTCATTAGTTTTGTTATTATGCACCGTTTGATGTGGTTTCAAACGGCTGAGTCAGGCGCTGGTGGCTCCTTGCTGTAATGCACGGAGGAGCTGGAGCCGCTGAAGCAAAAAATAATTGGTTTGCCCGTTTGCCAGCTCTTTGTTCATTTTGAAAGATCATCTCTACAGTGTGCGAAGAAGCCAAAGCTGGAGCCAGCTGAAGCTCTAGCAAACAGAGCCTTATACTCCCTCCGTACCAATTTATATTTTGTTTGACTTTTTTCTACCAATTTCGACTGGCTCGTCTTATTCATTTTTTTGCGAGAAATGAAAAATTCAAAGTTATACTTAAAGTATATTATATGCTAAACAATATCACAGTAAAAATTGATAACAATTATGATTTTTTTTTTGAATAAGATGAGCCGGTCAAACCTGGGGTTAAAAAGTCAAACGAATTATAAATTAGAACGGAGGGAGTATTTTGCAAGGTTTCTGATGGACTGTGTACTCCTACCAATTTGGTTAATGATTTTGTTATGAGCGGCACTGCGGCAGATGGCTGCGAGGGCCGAGGGTTAGTGGGCGACAGCTAGGGTTATGGGCGCTGCCGCGCTGGGGAGGCCGGTCGCGCAGGACTTTGCCCACGGCCGACAAGAGAGAAGGGATTTCCTTCTAATCTCTTGCTTATCTTCAATTGATACAATCCCTCTCCTTATGTAGAGAGAGTTACTTGACCCCTAAGCACTAGATCTAATCTTATCTCTAATTCTAATCTTATCCCAAACTAGTCTATCCTTATCTAAACAACATGAGGGCGTGCTACAGTGCCACCGTTACAGATCTTATGAGCAATTATAGCTTGTATATGCAGTATTGTGTGGTCAAATTTTTTTCTCGAACGCGCAGGAGAGGTGCACATCATTATATTAAGAAGGTAAGAAAGTGTCCAAAATGGTCCAATACAAGAAAAACATGAGACCACCTTATGGTGGCCAAAAACGAAAGTAAAGAAAGGAGTCCAATACAACTCCAAAGAAACTACCACCAAAAAAGGGCCTACAGCCCAGGAATTGGTCGCTGGGGCTGAGATCGTTGCCTGGCCGGCAAGCTGGCTGCCAGGGAATGGTCCAAATGCCCCTAAGTGCTAGCTTATACACGCAGAAAACTACATACAATTTCTTTAATGTCATGCCCAGATATCTATTTTTGCATTCCTAGCTTAGGGTTTACATTCTTGTGTCTCAATTTGTCTTCCACTGTGACTTACATTATTATACTACTGAAGGTCGTGTGCAGTCTTGTTATTTGCACTAATATGTTGTCTAATTCCTACTTTATTGGTGCTTTTTCATGTTGTAACCTATTGCATGGAAATGCAGGACATTGATGGGGGAAATGATAATAATAAAGAAACATCAAAGGCAATAATGAAGCATTTGATCAAACTTTTCCCGAATAAAGTGACACTTGAGGCACCACAAGTATGTTGTTTGGAGTAGTTCCAAGATGATTATTTTAGAGTAGCTCCTCTGACATTCAATTTAATATACCTGGGACAAATGTTGCAGGCTGAAATGGAGCTTTCACGGTGGAACCAGATGTTAAACCGAGATATTGAAGTCCTTAAAGGAAATGCAAACATTTCAAAAATACGCTCTGTAAGTATTAGCGCGAAAAGCCTAAAACACACTGCTTATATTTACTATGTATGAATTATCTGTTATTATTAGTGAATTCGAGTAAGTACTTACATGACTGTTCTAGTCGATGCATAACTCTTTCTTCTAGTTAATATTGTGTACTGTGATATGGTGAATCTGTGAGCTTTACTCTCTTTGGTCACAAATACTTTGATTTTTTTCGGATAAGGTTGGGTCCAAACTTACTAAATTTGGACATTCAGTAACCTCCAAAATATTTTGTTGCAAACATGAATCATGTGTAGATCTGTTTTGAATAGTACTTCAATCACCTGATCAATTTATTATAGATATACTTCTGTAACCTCATCATTTTATTAGATTTTGCAGATATATTCTAAAAGTAAATAGTCAAAATCACACCCTGAAGACAGCAAATAACGATAGTCAAGTTTATTATTGACTGGAAGGAATACTTTGATTAGTTAAATGCATTACATTTATTTTTATTTCTTAATTTGTGAGTCATGCATAACGGTTATCTTCTTGTTTTGTGAGTCAAATGCATACAACTTTTTTATTGGTTGATTTGTTGTACTTCTACAAGCTTTAGAAATTCCATTTAGAACTAGAGGAATTTGACTTAATGATATCTGAACTGAGAAATTTGCTATTGGAAGTGCATAATTGAAGGGTATTGTTGCATCTTAGCTTGATTATGGTTGCATGTTGCATCTTGGTCTTGTGACTGCATAGGATTTACATCTTCATTGTTTTTTCAGTTTCTAACAAGGCTTGGATTGGAATGCACTGACCCTGAAGCGATATTGGTCACGGATCGCATTCTTACAAATGAGTGTGAGTGCCATTCATATTCATTTTTTGTAAGATATCCAGTGTCATTGATACCATTTGTCATTTTTCAGGTATTGATAAAATAATTGGTTTTGCTTTGAGCCATCAACTTAAGAACTGTACAAATCCAGACCCCCCTTTGGGTAGTGTGCAGTTTGCTCTATCCAGCGGAAGGTTTCAGATCTAGTCTAGTGCTTCATCAATTTTTTCTGTAAGATTACTTCTCAACAGAAATGCTTATTGTTCCACTATTTACCATTGCAGTCTTAAGCATGGCGTTGACATGTTGAAAAGTATCCAGTCTGGCTCGAAGAGCAGCACCAAAAGGAAATCACTTAAGGTACTCATTTTATTTTGTTATATAATGACTCAAGCCTGTTAATCCAGCTCAGTCTATATGTTGATATTTTGGAGTTTTGGAAATTGTTTTACTGCATAGAGCTTACTGTTTTCTCTAATAATGTCAGGATATTGCTACTGAAAACGAATTTGAAAAGAGCCTTCTTGCTGATGTCACCCCTCCACATGAAATTGGTGTTACCTTTGAGGACATTGGAGCTTTAGAAAGTGTCAAAGATACTCTGAAGGAGTTGGTGATGCTTCCTTTGCAAAGACCCGAACTTTTCAACCGAGGACAACTTATGAAGGTAGGCATTCTTTATATTTCAACTGAGGACAACTTATGAATGTGTTTTTCTAATAATGCTTCCATATACTTCACTACTTTTTCATCTTGTTGGATTGAATTGTCCAATTCATGCTAAATGAGGTGAAACTGACCATGGCACACACACACTATTGTAGTATCTTGTGGAGGACAACCATTTTAGTATGCATCAGATGAGCCTAATAAAGTCTGCCTTATATGAAATTTGACTGAAAAAATAGCAAATGCATTTTTTAGCATGTTACTTACCACTGATTCTTTTCTGTTTTTGGATTACGGGGGGAATGTTCTTATGATAGCAATATTTTTGTTGTTTAAATGCTAGGCCAGCAATGGAACACTACCTTTAGCTGATAGAAAGCTAACTTCTATTGTTTGTATTCTATTCTATACCAGCCATGTAAAGGAATTTTACTTTTTGGCCCACCTGGTACGGGGAAGACAATGCTGGCTAAGGCTGTGGCAACTGAGGCTGGTGCTAATTTCATAAACATATCGATGTCAAGCATCTCTTCAAAGGTACTTATCGATTGGATAAGCCTCTGTTTTTTAGGCAGTATCTGCATTATAGCATCTAAATAACCTATTTTCCAGTGGCTTGGTGAAGGAGAAAAATTTGTGAAAGCTGTGTTTTCACTGGCAAGTAAAATTGCTCCAAGTGTAATTTTTGTGGACGAGGTAAGTTTTTTTTCTCGAAATGCACAGGAGAATTGCGCCTCATTATATTAAGAAGAAATAAGAACCAAGGTCTAAAGAAAGTCGCGATACAGAGAAACCACTTACAGCTATGTTTGGATACTTTAGTATTTGACTTGCACATTTGACTTGCACGTGTGCAGCCACCTGGATCCCATGAACGCCATCTAGACGAAAGGGGAGCACATGGACGGGCACCTGGAATAGGTCGTAACAATAACCAGCGGAGGCGCCCTCGTGGCGGCCGGTAGCGGAATGTGGGCCCTTGCCGATGACGAGGGGAGTGCCTTCCTTACCGCCACTGTCGTAGAGTTGAAGTTCGTCACCCGCGGGACACGTACCTTGCTCGCACTTGGAGATAGCGGCCCGACGCCGCTGCTGATGGCCGTCCGACAGGGCGAGGTCGCGCCCCCGTGTGCCGAGGTCAACCGTCACCAAGGTTGCCTCGAGCATCTGCCGGTGCATCTCCCGCACTCTCCGTCGTGCAAGGAAGCCACGAGCAGCAACTTGTATGCCCACAACCGCCGACGTCTGGAGCCGTGCGGACAACACCAGCTGGTGTTGCTCATGTTGCACTGCTACCTTGATTTGCATCAGCCCTTGCTCAACCTTCTGGAGCGTGGCTTGCATCTTTGCGAGATCAACCCTTATGTTGGTCCACAAGTCCCCCATTGATGGAGCTCGTGATTGCTGAGCCGTGGCTGCCCCTAATGGCGTCGCCCATGGGGACGGAGACGCCGTCAACGAAGATGATGTGACGAAATTTGGCGTTGTCTCTGGAGATGGGCACGTCGGTGTCCTGGATGTGGTGACAAAATTGGCAGGCGATGCCCATGGAGATGGGGACGCCGGTTGCCAGGATGGCATGACGAAGGTGGCATACGGCGCAGCCCATGGAGATGGGGACGTCGGTTGCCAGGACGGCGTGACGAAGGTGACATGCGGCGCAGTCCATGGAGATGGGGACGCCGGTTGCCAGGATGACACCGCGAAATTGGCAGCAGAAGCCATGGGATCAGATTGAAACCCAAGCTAGCCGATACCAAATGTTATGGTCGCTAGATCGGTGAGGGATTAGAGAGGGGTATAGATGGGCAGGAACGTCGGCCGGGGGCCTCTGCCCACGGCCGAGCAAGAGGAGGGTTTCTCCCTTCTAATTCTTGCCTGCTTTATTTCTCATCCATTGATTACATAAATAGGCCGGATGACCGCCCTATCTAGCTAGAGATCCTTATCTCCTTAAAACTCTCCTAAAAACTCTCAACAAACTACTAACTGATAACCTTCCTAGATAATCTCAACTAATCTTCTAAATAATCTCAACTAATCATCTAATCTTATCTCTAACTATCCTTATTGTTAGACTACCCGTCTAGGGTTTGTGTTATTCCCCTTGTAATGACCGTTATACCCCTGTGTAATGGGCCTGGCCCAGTTACTCACTCTATTAATATCACTCCCAACCCCTGTTTAGGGTATGGGTTCCTATTCTAACATGGTATCTTCAGTCTAGGTTTAGTTCTCTGTTTCCTGCCAGCCGCCAGGGGCATCTTCTCCCCTGCGCAGCCGCCAGGGGGTTTTTCCCTCCACTGTAGCGCCGCCGGCCACCTCCCTCCCTTGGCCGCCGGCCCCTCCTCCCCGGCGCCCCTCCCGTCGCCCCTCTCCTGCGCGCCCGTCGCGCCCAGGGAGCGCCTCCCGTCGCCCCTCCCCTGCGCGCACGTCGCGCACTGGGCCTCTGCCCCTGCGCGGCCGCCGCCGCCGACCTCCAGCCCCCGCCGCCGGCGCCGCCGGCCTTCTCCCGGGGACCGGCGCCCGTCCTCACCGCACCTGGCACCGCCGCCAGGCCCTCAGGCCCGGCTGCGCCCCTCCTCCCTGCAACTCCCTCCTTCCGCCGCCGCCATGGACGCCAACACCACTGCCGCCACCGGCCCCATCGCCCCCGCTGCGATCGGCAGCGAGCCCGCCCATGGAGGGGCCCCTTACATCACCGGCCTCGGGCCGCTCCACGCCTCCTCCCCGCTGCCCCTGCGTCGCACCTCCCCGCCGGGCTTCCCCGCCTTCGCTTCACCCACCTGGAGCCATCGTGTCGCACCCTCCACACTCCCCACCACCGACCCCTCGCTCGTCGACACCCTCGCCACGATCCAGGCCGCTGTGACGGCCTCGCGGGAGCGCGAGCGCGCTGCCTCCCTCGCCCTGGAGCGTGAGCGTGCCCTGGGCGCTGCTCTGACCACCCAGATGGCCACCACGCAGCGTCTCCTCGGCCGCCCGAAACTCGCCGATGCGGAGCCCCCAGAGGACCCCCACACCTCTGACCTCGACGCCGACCTCATCGCCGCTCTCCACGCTCAAGCCGCCGGCCTGCACAACATCCGGGCCCTCGTGTCCGTGGTGTTGGATCCGGCGTCTCCCCACTACTCCCGGTGGCGAGGACAGGTTCTTCTCACGCTGCGGCGGTTCGTCCTCGACGATCATGTCCTCGTCGACCACGACGATCCACCGCCTCGCTCCTGGTGCCTCATGGACAGCGTTGTCCTCTCGTGGCTCCACGACACCATCACCGTTGAGCTGCAGGACATCATCCGCGATCAGGCGGACACTGCACGCCAGGCGTGGCTCGCTCTCGAGGACCAGTTCCTCGGGAATCGGGATGCACGGGCGCTCCACCTCGACGCCCAGTTCCACCTGTTCTCTCAGGGGGACCTCTCCGTGGGAGAATACTGCCGCTAGATGAAGGGCCTGGCTGACTCTCTCCGCGATCTCGGCGAGCCAGTTGCCGATCGTACCCTGGTGCTGAACCTCCTGCGTGGCCTCAGCCCCCGCTACGGCCACCTGAAGGCTCTCATTAAGAGGAGCGTGCCCTTCCCCACCTTCCACGCCGTGCGTAACGAGCTTCTCCTCGAGGAGCTCACCATGGCGAATGAGGCACCCACTCCTGGCTCGGCCCTCTACAGCGCTCCTACCAGTGGTCAGCCGCCTTCAGGGGGCCAGGACACCCGTCCTCCGTCGACTGGGGCTCCCACCCGCCCTCCACCTGCCGTCCCGGCGGCCCCTCGTCCGACTTCCACGACCGACGGGGGTCGTCGCTCCCGCAAGGGCGGCCGTGGGAGCGGCGGCTCCTCGTGGTGGTCCCTCCGGCCGGGGTGGCGGCCACGCGTGGCCGTCATTCTACAACCCCTGGACCGGGACCATCGCCATGTGGCCGGGCCAGGCACCGAGTACCCCTCGTCCTCCGGCGCCAGCCCTCCTGACTACACCTCACTACGGCGCACCTCCTTATGGTGTTCCCGTCGTGCCCCAGGCTCCGCCCGCGCTCCTGCCCCCGGGGACCCACACCTCGACGCCTTGGTCCCCGCCGGCCGGTGGTTGGGACAGCGCCTCCCTCGCTGCTGCATTCAGCACCATGGCGATGACCCCGCCCTCCTCCAACTGGGTGATCGACTCCGGTGCCTCGTACCACACCACTCCCACGGCAGGCACGCTCTCTCGCTCTCATCCCCCCCTCCCCTCACACCCATCCTCGATCGTCGTTGGAAACGGTTCCACTCTGCCAGTCACCTCAGTAGGTGCCTCGGTTCTCCCTGGGCCGTTTTACCTCAACGATGTTCTCGTAGCTCCCCACATCACTCACAACCTTCTTTCTGTTCGTCGATTCACCACTGACAACTCCTGTTCCATTGAGTTTGACCCCTCTGGTTTTTCTGTGAAGGATCTGGCCACCAGGACCCTTCTCGCCCGCTGTGACAGCTCGGGGCCACTCTACACGCTCCAGCCCTCCACCGCCGGCGTGTCTCCACCTCCTGCCCTGGTCTCCACCACCTCCTCCACCACATGGCATCGACGTCTCGGCCATCCTGGACCCGACGTCATGACCCAGATTACCAGCAGTCTAGATCTTTCATGTAGTAGGGGACATTTTGAGGGTCTCTGTCATGCTTGTCAGTTAGGCCGACATACTCGTCTCCCATTTACTACTTCTTCTTCTCGGGCTGAGCAGGCTTTTGACCTGGTTCATTGTGATCTTTGGACCTCCCCTGTACTCAGTCTTTCTAGCTATAAATATTATTTGGTGATTTTGGATGATTTTTCCCATTTTCTCTGGACCTTCCCGCTTCGATTGAAGTCGGACACATTCACCACCCTCACACACTTCTTCACCTGGGTATCCACTCAATTTCGTCGCCCGGTCCGTGCTCTGCAGTGTGACAATGGCCGCGAGTTTGATAACCACGCCTCTCGCTCCTTCTTCCTCACTCATGGCGTCCAGTTGCGTCTCTCGTGCCCCTACACTTCTGCACAGAACGGCCGAGCCGAACGCATGATCCGAACCACCACTAATATGCTCCGCTGCCTCCTCTTCCAGGCGTCTCTCCCTGCCAGCTACTGGGCAGAGGCCCTGCACACTGCCACCCACCTCCTCAACCGTCTTCCCTCGAAGGCGGTTCGCCACCCTACCCCCCACTTCGCCCTATACGGCACAACCCCTTCCTATGACCACCTTCGCGTGTTCGGCTGTGCCTGCTACCCTAACACTTCCGCTACCGCTCCACATAAGCTTTCTCCTCGCTCCACCCGCTGTCTATTCCTTGGCTACTCCCCTGACCACAAGGGATACCGGTGTCTGGACCTCACCTCCCACCGCATCATCATCTCTCGTCATGTCATCTTTGACGAAGATGTGTTTCCCCTTGCTGGCTCCACCCCACCCACCGACCTTGACTCCCTCCTCGAGTCCGATCCGATTCCTCCCCCACCTTCGGCTCCCCGTCTTGCGCCGTTACCTGCTCCTCGTGCGGCACCCACGACCTCTTCCGCGACATGCGCGACCCCGTCGACACCGCCTGCGCCACGCGCGGCCCCGTCGACCACGCCTGCGCCACGCGCGGCCCCGTCGGTCCTGCCTGCGCCACGCGCGGCCCCGTCGACCCCGCCTGCGCCACGCGCGGCCCCGACGATCCTGCCTGCGCCACGCGCGGCCCCGTCGACTCCGGCTCGATTCGCCAACCCCGCCCTCGTCTACCATCGCAGCGGCCACGCCACTACCTCGGCGCCCCCCCGACTCGGGCCCGTCGACGAGCGCGGCCCGATTCGCCGACCCCGCCGTCGTCTATCACCGCCGTGAGCCGGCCCCACCAGCCGCTCCCGACGTTCCGGCGGCTCACTCCGAGTCGTCCGTATACCACCCGGTCGCCATCCATCGCGACCCCGGGCACGTCCACCCGATGGTGACTCGGCGCGCTGCTGGCGTTCTCCGCCCCGTTGACCGGCTCATCCTGGCAGCCGCTACGACCAGCACTCCACCCGACGCTTCCCCGGTACCCTCCTCCGTTCGCACTGCCCTCGCCGACCCACATTGGCGTCGCGCTATGGAGGAGGAGTACGCGGCCCTCTTGGCCAACCACACCTGGGACCTGGTACCGCGTCCACCAGGCACCAACGTGGTCACCGGCAAGTGGCTATTTCGCCACAAGCTGACCTCGGACGGCTCCCTCGACCGCTACAAGGCCCGTTGGGTCCTTCGGGGCTTCACCCAGCGCCCCGGAGTGGACTACGACGAGATCTTCAGCCCTGTCGTCAAGTTCGCCACTGTTCGCGCCGTCCTCTCCCGCGACTGGGCGATCCATCAGCTCGATGTCAAGAATGCCTTCCTCCATGGCACTCTGACGGAGACTGTCTACTGCAGCCAGCCCACTGGCTTCGTCGACGCTGACCGTCCGGACCTGGTTTGCCGGCTGAACCGGTCCCTGTACGGCCTCAAGCAGGCGCCACGGGCTTGGTACAGTCGCTTCGCCTCCTACCTGGCCTCCGTCGGCTTCGTCGAGGCCAAGTCGGACACGTCCCTGTTCATCTACCGGCGCGGCGACGACACCGTCTACCTCCTGCTCTACGTCGACGACATTGTGCTCACGGCATCCACCGCCGACCTCCTTCACCGCACGATCGTCGCCCTTCAGCGGGAGTTCGCGATGATGGACCTGGGGCCCCTCCACCACTTCCTCGGCATCACCGCCGAACGTCGGCCTCAGGGTCTCTTCCTCCACCAGCGCCAGTACGCCATCGACATCCTGGAGCGGGCTGGCATGTCTGACTGCAAGCCCTGCTCCACGCCTGTCGACACTCAGGCGAAGCTCTCTGAGGACGACGGGCCTCCGGTCGCCGACGCGACGTCATACCGGAGCCTCACCGGCGCGCTCCAGTACCTCACGTTCTCCGGGCCCGACATCGCCTACGCCGTCCAGCAGGTGTGCCTGCATATGCACACTCCGCGGGAGCCCCATCTCACTGCGCTCAAGCGGATTCTACGCTACCTCCGCGGCTCCCTCGACTACGGCCTCCTACTCCGCCCATCCCCGACGTCGGAGCTCGTGGTCTACACCGACGCTGACTGGGCTGGCTGTCCCGACACGCGCCGGTCCACCTCCGGCTACGCCGTCTTCCTGGGCGCCAACCTCGTCTCTTGGGCCGCCAAGAGGCAGCCCGTCGTCTCTCGCTCCAGCGCTGAGGCCGAGTACCGTGCCGTGGCCAACGGCGTGGCCGAGGCCTCCTGGCTGCGCCAGCTCCTCCACGAGCTCCACAGTCCCCTCCAGCGCGCCACCCTCGTCTACTGCGACAACGTCAGCGCGGTCTACCTCTCCACCAACCCCGTGCAGCATCAACGCACGAAGCATGTGGAGATCGACCTGCACTTCGTCCGCGAGCGTGTCGCTGCCGGTGACGTCCGCGTTCTCAGCGTCCCCACCACGCTTCAGTTCGCCGACATCTTCACCAAGGGGTTACCGTCGAGTGTCTTTTTCGACTTCCGATCCAGTCTCAACATCTGTACAGGATAGAGTTGTGACTGCGGGGGGGTGTTAGACTACCCGTCTAGGGTTTGTGTTATTCCCCTTGTAATGACCGTTATACCCCTGTGTAATGGGCCTGGCCCAGTTACTCACTCTATTAATATCACTCCCAACCCCTGTTTAGGGTATGGGTTCCTATTCTAACACTTATCTAATCCCCCTTGGAGGGCCTATGACTGCTGCTACCACAGCCCCTCCGTGGGCCTCCTTAGGCCCTGACACACGCATACTACCAGGGAAAAAGGTCCCTAGGACTCAGCTAAGGGGGCTGCCAGATAAGAAAGGCCTTTTGCCCCCGCTATTTTCCACCGGTGCCTCTCCTCATTTGCCCAGCGAAGGGTTAAAGAAATATTGGAATTCCAACCATAAAAAACACATCTATTTCGGTGATTCCAAATCGCCCAAGCACCCAAAATGAGAGTTCATACCCTTTTTGATAGGTCCATTCACTGCTCCTGTAGCCTCTTCCCACCAGCCTAGGAAGGAGGAAGCAAGCCATCTGCGGGGCTAGAGAGTGTAACCCAAACTGTCTCAGCAAAAGATACCAGAATTCTCTTGCAAAGACACAGGTCACAAGGAGATGATCCATAGTTTCAGCCTCTTGGTCAGTGGTCACACAGAAGACATTTTTCTGGGTGATCCAACCCCCTTTTTGCAAGCCTATCCGCTGTCCAGCATCTTTTATGAGTAACTAGCCAAATGAAAAACCGACATTTGGGCGGGGCCCAAGATTTCCACACCTTATAATATGCAAAAGAGCTTGAGCCAAGGAAGAGGCCTCAGTAAGCAGATTTGGCCGAATATTTGCCATCTGAAGCTAGGCTGAAAAGATGTTTATCTTCAATGCTAGGCTGCAGTTCAAAACTTGATAGCAGCTCCCAGAGATGAAGATATTCCATGAGCACAGCAACTGAGAGAGCTCCCTTAATATCAGAGACCCATCTCCTACTTAGAATGACATCCTGAACCGTCCTGGTATTGACCAATCGCTTTGGGATTGCACCAAAAAGTCTAGGAACAAGATCTGCAATTTTTTCTCCATGCAACAATCTATCTTTCCAGAGATCAGAACTGCAAAAAAAAAGCTCGAGCCTTGCCTGGTACCTGGATTGGGAGATCTGCCCAAGGTCGTTTGAGTCAGTTTTTTTGTAGCCAAATCCATCGCATGCGGAGAGCCCAACAGAGCTCAGGGAGGCTAGAGATTCCCAAGCCACCCAGCTGCAGGGGACGGCAAACTTTGCCCCATGCCACCAGGCAGTGTCCACCTCTAGCATTTTTGCGACCTCTCCAAAGGAAACCTGATAGAAGTGAAACCCTAACCCTACACTAGGGTGGGCCTGTATATTAATAGACTGAGTTGGGCCTGGCCCATTACAGGCAGAAGGGTGAAACGGTAAATGTACCAGGGAGACCCCATAAACCCTAATACAGTTCTAACACCCCCCCGCAGTCGCAACTCTATCCTGTACAGATGTTGAGACTGGAGCGAAAGTCTAAAAATACACTCGACGGTAACCCCTTGGTGAAGATGTCGGCGAACTGCAGCGTGGTGGGGACGCTGAGAACCCGAACGTCACCGGCGGCGACACGCTCGCGGACGAAGTGCAGGTCGATCTCCACGTGCTTCGTGCGCTGATGCTGCACGGGATTGGTGGAGAGGTAGACTGCGCTGACGTTGTCGCAGTAGACGAGGGTGGCGCGCTGGAGGGGACTGTGGAGCTCGTGGAGGAGCTGTCGCAGCCAGGAGGCCTCTGCCACGCCGTTGGCCACGACGCGGTACTCTGCCTCAGCACTGGAGCGAGAGACGACGGGCTGCCGCTTAGCGGCCCAGGAGACGAGGTTGGCGCCCAGGAACACGGCGTAACCGGAGGTGGATCGGCGCGTGTCTGGACAGCCAGCCAGTCGGCATTGGTATAGACCACGAGTTCCGACGTCGGGGATGGTCGGAGTAGGAGGCCGTAGTCGAGGGAGCCGCGGAGGTAGCGCAGGATCCGCTTGAGAGCGGTGAGATGAGGCTCCCGCGGGGTGTGCATATGCAGGCACACCTGCTAGACGGCGTAGGCGATGTCAGGCCCGGAGAAGGTGAGGTACTGGAGCGCGCCGGTCAGGCTCCGGTAGGACGTCGCATCGGTGACCGGGGGCCCGTCGTCCTCTGAGAGCTTCGCCTGAGTGTCGACAGGCGTGGAGCAGGGCTTGCAGTCGGACACGCCAACCCGCTCCAGTGTGTCGATGGCGTACTGGCGCTGATGGAGGAAGAGACCCTGGGACCGGTGCTCGGCGGTGATGCCGAGGAAGTGGTGGAGGGGCCCCAGGTCCTTCATCGCGAACTTTCGCTGCAGGGCGAGGATCGTGCGTTGTAGGAGGTCGGTGGTGGATGCCATGAGCACAATGTCGTCGACGTAGAGCAGAAGGAAGACGGTGTTGTCGCCGCGGCGGTAGATGAAGAGGGACGTGTCCGACTTGGCCTCGACGAAGCCGATTGAGGCCAAGTAGGAAGCGAAGCGACTGTACCAGGCCTGCGGCGCCTGCTTGAGGCCGTAGAGGGAGCGGTTCAGCCGGCAGACCAGATCCGGACGGGCTTTGTCGACGAAGCCGGTGGGCTGGCTGCAGTAGACAGTCTCCGTCAGAGTGCCGTGGAGGAAGGCATTCTTGACGTCGAGCTGATGGATCACCCAGTCCCGAGAGAGGGCGAGTGAGAGGACGGTGCGAACAGTGGCGAACTTGACGACGGGGCTGAAGGTCTCGTCGTAGTCCACTCCGGGGCGTTGGGTGAAGCCCCGAAGGACCCAACGGGCCTTGTAGCGGTCGAGGGAGCCGTCCGAGGTGAGCTTGTGGCGAAATAGCCACTTGTCGGTGACCACGTTGGTGCCTGGTGGACACGGCACCAGGTCCCAGGTGTGATTGGCCAGGAGGGCCGCGTACTCCTCCTCCATAGCGCGTCGCCAGTGTGGGTCGGCGAGAGCGGTACGAACGGAGGAGGGGACCAGAGAGGCGTCCGGTGGAGTGGTAGTCATGTCAGCTGCCAAGATCAGTCGGTCGACAGGTCGAAGAACACCGGCGGCGCGCCGGGTCACCATCGGGTGGACGTGCCCGGGGTCGCGGTGGATGGCGACCGGGTGGTACACTGGTGGCTCGGGGCGGTCTGCCTGGACGTCGGAGGCCGCGGGCGTGGTCGACTCGCGGCGGTGATAGACGACGGCGGGGTCGGCGAAGCGCACCGGGCTCGTCGACGGGCCCGGGTCGGCAGGTGCCGAGGTAGTGACGTGGCGGCGGCGGCGGTAGACGAGCGCGGGGTCGGCGAAGCGAGCCGTGGGCGTCGACGGGGCCGCGCGTGGCGCAGGCGTGACCGACGGGGCCGCGCGTGGCGCGAGCCGCTGCGTCGAGGCCGCACGGGGTGCGGGTAACGGCGCCAAGCGGGGCGCCTGGGAGGAGGGGGAGACCGGATCAGACTCGAGGAGGAAGTCGAGATCGGTGGGTGGGGAGGTGCCAGCAAGGGGAAACACATCCTCGTCGAAGACGACGTGACGAGAGATGATGATGCGGTGGGAGGCGAGGTCCAGACACCGATACCCCTTGTGGTCAGAAGAGTAGCCAAGGAAGAAGCAGCGAGTGGAGCGAGGAGAAAGCTTATGAGGGGCAGTAGCAGAAGTGTTAGGGTAGCAGGCACAGCCGAACACGCGAAGGTGGTCGTAGGTGGGGGCTGTGCCGTAAAGTGCGAAGTAGGGAGTAGGGTGGCTCACCGCCTTGGAGGGAAGACGGTTGAGAAGGTGGGTGGCGGTGTGCAGGGCCTCTGCCCAGTAGCTGGCAGGGAGAGACGCCTGGAAGAGAAGACAACAGATCATATTGGTGGTGGTGCGAACCATGCGTTCGGCCCGACCGTTTTGGGCAGAGGTGTAAGGGAACGAGAGAGACAACTGGATGCCATGAGTGAGAAAGAAAGAGCGGGAGGCGTGATTGTCGAACTCGCGGCCGTTGTCACACTGCAGGGCACGGACTGGGCGGTGAAACTGGGTGGAGACCCAGGTGAAGAAGTGTGTGAGGGTAGTGAACGTGTCAGACTTCAATCTAAGAGGGAAAGTCCAAAGAAAATGAGAAAAATCATCCAAAATGACCAAATAGTATTTATAACCAGAAAGACTGAGTACAAGAGAGGTCCAGAGATCACAATGAACCAGGTCAAAAGCCTGCTCAGCCCAAGAATAGGAAGTGGTGAATGGGAGACGGGTATGCCGGCCTAACTGACAAGCATGACAGAGGCCCTCAAAATGTCCCCTACTACATGAAGAATCTAGGCTACTGGTAATCTTGGTCATGACGTCAGGTCCGGGATGTCCGAGACGACAATGCCAAGTGGTGGAGGAGGTGGTGGAGACCAGGGCAGAAGGCGAAGTCGCGCCGGAGGTGGATGGCCAGAGCGTGTAGAGGGGCCCCGAGCTGTCACAGCGGGCGAGGGGAGTCCTGGTGGCCAGATCCTTCACAGAGAAACCAGAGGGGTCAAATTCGATGGAACAAGAGTTGTCAGTGGTAAAACGACGAACATAAAGAAGATTATGAGTGATGTGGGGGGCTACGAGAACGTCGTTGAGGTAGAACGGTCCAGGGAGAACAGAGGTGACGGGCAGAGTGGAACCGTTCCCAACGACGATCGATGAAGGATGATAGGAATGAGGGGGATGGGAGCGGGAGAGCGTGCCTGTAGTGGGAGTGGTGTGGTAGGAGGCACCAGAATCGATCACCCAGTCGGAGGAAGGGGGGGGGTCATCTCCATGGTGCTGAAAGCGGCAGCGAGGGAGGCGTTGTCCCAGCCTCCAGACAGTGGGGACCAAGTCGTCGTGGGGGTCCCCGGGGGCAGGAGTAGGGGCGGAGCCGGATGCGATGCAGGCACGCCGTAGGGAGGCGTGGTCAGAAGGGCCGGCGCCGGGGGACGGGAGGCACGTGGGGCCTGACCCGGCCACATGGCGATGGTCCCGGTCCAGGGGTTATAGAGTGACGGCCACGCCTGGCCGCCACCCCGGCCGGGGGGCCACCACGAGAGGAGCCACCACCCCCACGGCCGCCCTTGCGGGAACGACGACTGCCGTCGGTGGCGGACGCCTGACGAGGGGCCGCAGGGACGGCAGGTGTG
Organism: Zea mays; assembly: GCF_902167145.1. Classification (NCBI taxonomy): domain Eukaryota; kingdom Viridiplantae; phylum Streptophyta; class Magnoliopsida; order Poales; family Poaceae; genus Zea; species Zea mays. The sequence continues at coordinate 136,065,859 of NC_050104.1, forward strand.
GGGCGGGTAGGGGCCCCGGTCGACGGAGGGCGAGGGACCTGGCCCCCTGAAGGTGCTTGACCACCGGGAGGAGCGCTGTAGAGCGCCGGAGCCGGAGCAGTGGCCTCAGACGCCATGGTGAGCTCCTCGAGGAGAAGCTCGTTCCTGACGGCATGGAATGTGGGAAAGGGAACGGTCCTCTTGATGAGAGCCTTCAGGTGGCCATAGCGGGGGCTGAGGCCACGCAGAAGGTTCAACACCAAGGTCCGGTCGGCGACAGGCTCGCCGAGGTCGTGGAGAGAGTCCGCCATGCCCTTCATCTGGCGGCAGTACTCATCCACAGAGAGGTCCCCCTGAGAGAACAGGTGGAACTGGGCGTCGAGGTGCAGGGCGCGAGCGTCCCGGTTCCCGAGGAACTGTTCTTCGAGGGCGAGCCACGCCTGACGACCCGTGTCCGCCTGGTCGCGGATGATGTCCTGGAGCTCGACGGTGATGGTTCCGTGGAGCCAGGAGAGGACCACGGAGTCCATCAGGGACCAGGCCCGGGACGGCGGGGTGGCGACGTCGTCGAGGACGTGGTCGTCAAGGGCGTAGCGCCGCAAGGTGAGAAGGACCTGCCCCCTCAAGCGAGGGTAGTGGGAGGACGCCGGGTCCAGAACGACGGACACGAGGGACCGGATGTTCTGTAGTCCGGTCGCCTGGGCGTGGAGAGCGACGATGTGGTCAGCATCGAGACCAGAGGCGGGGGGAGCCTCTGGGGTGGGCGAGGGTGTCTCCTGGTCGATCGGAGGAGGACCGATGACGAGACGCTACGTAGTGGCCATCTGAGTGGTCAGAGTGGCGGCCAGGGCGCGCTCCTGTTCCAGGGCGCGGGACGCGGCGCGCTCGCGCTCCTGCGAGGCGGCCAGGGCAGCCTGCATGGCGGCGATGGTGGATGCCAGCGTGGAGTCGGTGGAGGGTGGCGGGGAAGCCCAGGTGGCATCGGCGACGAGCGGCCGAGTGGTGGAGAACCCAGGGGGCCGGGAGTCTGGGGAGACGGGTCGGCGATAGGAGACCGGTGAGGACACCGGTGCACGCCGGGTAGCATGGTAGGCCCAGACCGGAGGTGATGAGGACGGCGGCGCGGGCGCTGGCTGCAGCAATGACGGCGGCGGCGCTGGGCGAGGAGAGGCTGGCGGTGTGGGGCGCAGCCAGGCGCGCGTCGGCGCCGGCGGCGGCCAGGGGCGCGGCTACGCTGGCGTCCGGCAGGACGGCGTGGAGGGGATCCATGGCCGTCGAGGGCGAGGGAGCGACGACTATGCTGTTGAGACGGGGAGCGTCGCAGGGCGGTGGACCAGCAGCCCAGCGGTCGTCAGCGATGAGGCGGCGATGCGGTCTGCGGCACAGCACGGGGTGGCGGAGGTGCCTGTGCACGTGCGGCTGCCGGTGCCTGGAGCTGCGGTGCACGGTGGCCGGCCACGGGAGGAGCAGTGCCCCGACGTGGCTGGGGTCGGACGCGACCAGCAGCCAAGCGCGCACGTGCACGAGGAGGAGACCGTCGACGAGAGATGAGCTGGGGTCGGAGAGGGGCTGAGGCGCGGCCGCCAACGGGAGGAAGCCGATCGTCCGTCCGTCAGTCAACGGATCCCACCGGCCGCCAGCGGGAGGAAGCCAACGGTCCGACCGACAGAGTGGAGATGGCTGGCCAGAGGAGCAGCCGCTCGGCCAGTGGAGGAGCCGCCGGCGGCGGCTGGCAGTGAAGAGAGAGGGAGAGGAAAGGAGAGGGCCGGCCAGAGGAGAAGCCGCTCGGCCAGGAGCCGCCGGCGGCGACTGGCACGCAGGGGAGAGACCAGGAGCCGGTGGCGGTGGTTGGCAAGGCAGAAACTAACCTAACGCTGATACCATGATAGAAGTGAAACCCTAACCCTACACTAGGGTGGGCCTGTATATTAATAGACTGAGTTGGGCCTGGCCCATTACAGGCAGAAGGGTGAAACGGTAAATGTACCAGGGAGACCACATAAACCCTAATACAGTTCTAACAAAACCTTTTCTTATTTTCTCAATAGCATCTAAAACCCATTGAGGAATGTCAATTGCCATTGCAGGATAGATAATCATGCTTGTAAGGATATGTTGCACTTGAACTTTCCTTCCTGCCCTTGTCATTAAGTCAGCCTTTCAACTTGGGAGTTGATCTGCAATCTTATCAACAAGGGGCTGGTGCTGCTGTCTAGTCAACTTGTGAAGAGATAAAGGGAGCCCCAGGTAACGACATGGAAAGTCAGATATCTCACATGGTAGGATGTTCTGAACCGCTAGCAAGGATTCCTCTGAACACCGGATAGGGTAGACATTTGATTTGTTCACATTATTATGAAGGACGGAAGCGTCTCCAAAGAGATGTAAGATATCCAGGGTGAGAGAAATATCAGCTGCAGTTGTATCATTGGATGAAGGAAAAGAGCCACATCGTCAGCATACATAGAGATCCGATTGAGCTTTTTTTTACTGATAGCTGCTGTAACAAACCCACCTCCTCAGCCTTAGTGAACAGAACACCAAGAACGTCCATAACAAGAATGAAAAGCATCGGCGAGAGGGGGTCTCCCTGACACAGCCCTCTTTGATGCTTAATAGGCATAGGCTGTCCCGAGAAACCATAAAGCAGCACTTGTGTGGAGGAGTCCAACAACCCGCAAACTATATCCTTCCAGGTTTGCCCAAAACCCAGCTGTGTCATTACCTCAATTAGAAAAGGCCAGGAGACCAAGTCAAAGGCTATGGTGATGTCTAGTTTGAGAAGGATCTGGGCTTTATTTTGTTGGTATAGAAGTCTTGAAGTTTGCTGCACCAACATGAAATTGTCCTGGATGAATCTCCCTTGAATAAATGTGCTCTGATTTGGTGACACCAACTCCTTCAGAGTTTTAGCCAACCTATTGGCTAGGAGGGTAATCAGTTTAGCAAAGTTGCGCACAAGACTGATCGGTCGAAAATCCTTTACTTCATCCGCTCCCTCCTTTTTTGGGATCATGGCGATATAGGCTGTGTTAAGGTGACCAAGATTACTTTATTTTCTGCCCCATACCGCTGAAACCGCAGCCATAACGTCAGTTTTAATAGCAGACCAGCAAGCTTTATAGAAGAGACCTGTGAAACCATTAGGCCCAGGGTCCTTATTTGGAGGTAATTCTTTGATAGTTTCCCACACCTCTTGATCAGAGACAGGAGCATCCAAAACAGATAAATTATGTCTGTGCAATCCAAGCGCTTCTAGATCAATGCCCGTCTCTGTCCATACATTTCCCAATGAGATTAGAATAAAACCGGTCCACAACAGTCGCCTTGTCCTCATGACTTGTTAGAATAGAATATGGTCTCCGCCTACCAATTTTGCAACAATTTTTTTTTCTTTTTCTATGGCGAGCATACAGATGAAAAAAAGTTTGTGTTAGCATCTCCGTCTTTGAGCCATGAAATTCTTTGATCTCAACCTTGCCATGGTACGCTTGAAGGATGACAACAACAGAGTGTTTCTTCAGTCGGGTTTTTAGCCATAATTCAGCCAGGTTTAGAGCTCTATCATCCTGTGCAATCTCCAACCTGTGCAAAGGTTCCTTGGCCAAAGCTAATTGAGTTCTCACATGACTCACCTCCTTTTCACTCCATGCCTGCAGCCTTGGTGCAGTCTCTTTTAGCTTCATATCAAGAGTTAGGAAGGGGCATGGCATACAACAGCTTGAACAGAATCCCATGCAGTTTGGACCGTTTCTTGGAAGCCATCTAATTTAGTCCAAAAGGATTCAAAATTGAAGCGCCTTCTGCCAGACTTATTATCCTTAAGGCCCAAAACCAAAGGACAATGATCAGAGTCTTGGGGTGCAGCGCTCTGGAGAAGAACATTGGGGAAAAGATTTTCCCAGTCCACCAAGCAGAAAACATGATCCAGCTTGACCAGGACAGGCTCATCTTGTTGATTGGACCACGCGAATTTGCGTCCATGTAAAGTAATCTCTTTGAGAGCCAGATCATCAATCAGTCTTCTAAAACGAGCCAATGCCCAGGACATGCAGCTTGGATATTTCTGAGTTCTTGAAGGAACATGATTTTTCCATTGTCGCCTTGGGGACCATACACACAAGTCAGCCACCAATCACATCCCCATCCTTACAGAACTGATTGGAGATGCTATGATTAGCAATCCTGTTTTGTCCTGAATATCTCAGGTGTTGCTTCCATGCCACAAGGATGCCTCCACTTGCACCAGCCGATGGAAGAAAAACTGATTCACTGAACTCTGAACCAAGCATAGAGAGGATAGTGCTTCTGGGGACAATTTGCATTTTGGTCTCCTGAAGACAAACCACTTCAGCCCGAGAAGAATCAACTAAAGCTCTAACGGAGCTTGTCGAACAGAGGAATTCAGCCCTCTCACATTCTAGAACAATATTTTTGACGGATCCATTAAAACATAATACACGGTGGTTACCAGAATAGGGGGGAGGGGAAGGAGCTCTACTGGGCACTAAGTCTGCTGGAGTATTCCAGCCAAACAGGGCAGAGAGAGCATCCACATGGCATTGAGACAGAGGGTGTTTAAGCAGATTCACATAATACTCCAAAGCCTCTTGACTAACCCCCTCCGAATCCGAGATAATCCGAAGTGCTTTCATGGCCTTTCTGGTGGCCCTACTGCTCATGTCATGCATATTGAATAACTCCTATTCCAGCAACTCGTCGTCTCTTCCTTGGCGCAGTCATAGTGGGGCAAGATGGTGAGTTTTTAGACTGCTTACTGGTGGCCAGCTTATTGGTCTTTGGAACAGGCAGCAGTCCAGTTGGTCTTGTACTGATCTTGCTGAAGAAAGCATCCTTTGTTGACTCATTTTGTGAGGATAGTTCCACTTGGGTGTTCAGGTGTTGAATGGGCACTTCTTCCTCAGTCTCCAGGTGGTCTGGAAACAGAATGGCATCAACAGACACAGGCGGAACAGCCAAGGCTGCTACTACGTCTCGTGTATGTTCAGGTGTTGGATAGGCACTTCGTTATCAGTCCCCTGGTGTCCTGAAATCAGAGAAGCATCAATAGGCTTCGGCGGTACAGTCAAGGCTGCTACAACGCCAGAGCCCAAGATGGGGGAGGAAGGAGCTGAATTATGTTGGTCCATAGATGCCAATTCGTCATCCGTAGCTAGACCATCATCTTGATCATCTTGTTGCTGTTGAAAACCTAATGAACGTTTTCTTGAGTAAACTTTCAGTGCTGGCATTTGAACTGGTGGTTTTGTCGGTCTTCAATCTCACTTCATCATGCATAGATGTGGAGGTGATCCCCATCTCAGATGGCCCAGTGGGGGGCTGGGGCGAGACATGCATTTAGGGAGTCATGATGAGGCGAGCTCAGCCCCCAGGGAATGACGGCGGCCCAGCAGTTGAGTTACGCTGGGGCAAGGTCAGCCTGATTGAGCCCCGGCGGTCCATCATGGAGAGACAATGCCCTAGCAGGGTCATTAATATCACATGCGCCTGTAGCTGCCTTCATAATATTACTCTGGTGGATGTCCACACCTTCCTCGGGAATACACGAAATCTGTGCATCAGCCACAAGATACTCCACGCGCTCTGAGGAATAAGCCGTCGGGTGACATGAATGCGCCAAGCGCTCCCCACAGTTCTCGTCTACCGTGACGCACTTAGGCGTCGAGTCCAGAGCCCTAGGCGCATGCTTAGCCCGCGCCCCCTCGGACCCTGTGGACCCAGGCGGAGATGAACAGGTCGCCGCGGATCCTGGGAGCCTCCTGGACGTCGAGGCTGCTGGTCAGGCTTATTGCGATCTTCATTAGCATCAGGCCCTCCGTCAGAAGCCGGAGGGAGGGGAGGTTGAGAAACCATGGATGATGACTGCAAATTCGCCGGGAAAAACCTGATGGAAATCTTGTATGTTAGGCATCTCTTTTGTTGCATGTCAAGATCTGGCTCAATAATATGAAGGTCCATGTCACTATGCAGCCTTTCTGGATCAAAACACCATGCCCGCACCTTGAAGGATGAGAAATCCCTCACACTCTCAGTGTCCGGATGCAAGTCAGAAATCCAGCAAGATTCATGCAAGATGTGCTCTGCCGTTGAACGGAACCAAGCATGCTCAGGAATACCTCTAATTTCAACATCTCAGTGTCCGGATGTGTGAACCTCGACTAACGTTTGAATAGAAGATTAAAATGAGGTCCTCTGAGCATCTTTCCATCATTGAAAACCCTTGTAGCTGAATCTTCATCAGGTAAAATCAAAAGGAAATCTTCTGGTTTGGTTTGGTGGATCGTCAATGAGTCCAAATGAAGGTAAAAAACTCGCACCACTTCTTCCATTACCAACATACCAGGAATCAACGGTCTAGTCCCAACCAATGTGACAAACAGAGCTCGTCGAAATGCCACCTCTTCTCTTGCCATAGCAGTAGAAGTCCAAAACGCATGAGTGGTTCACAGGCCGGCTGGACGCAGCATCTCCACAACGAACCTGCAAATCCGGGGAGGGGCAGCATCAACAGAAGGGTCCAGGGAAGCCTGTCTTGAGCTAGAGCAAGGCTCCCCTACGCCTCTTCCCCGCATGGATCGCTTCCTCTTCCTCTTGAAGCGAAACCCCCCATGATTATCATCTTCGGGGTTCCGCAATGGGGGTCTCTCCAGTAACAACCTCCTGAGGAGATATCCTTCACCACACCGATCCTTTGGAATGGGGACCGGAACTAGCACCCACCGGGGGGAGGGCTTCCTTCTTCATAGAGAGACGCTGCCACACCGAAACTCTCCCTTCCCTTCTTCCCAGACGCTGCCACACGTCCTCCTTTTGATCTTCAAGGAAGGAAAGGCAGCTGGCAGCCTGAGACACTTGAAACACCTGGTGGAGCGACGACAGGCTGCAGCAAGATGGGAGGAGAAACAGTTGTAGCACTTCCCTCAGAGATCCACAGGGGACCCTCAACGAGGAAAATTCAACACTGCGAAACTTCCTCCTACGTTCAACCACCTGCCAACCGTCCTTGTCCAGTCGCGACATCGCCGGGCTGCTCGAACCTGTGAAGGTGCGTGGGGGCCAACCTTCACCGCACTTGAGGCTCTTGCACTCGATGCCGAGGGAGAGGAGATGCGGGTAGAAGAGATGCCACGCAGAGAACTGGATGTCAAAGCTTCTTTATAGGAAAGAGGAGCTAGACTGGACCCGCCCGACGAAGAGACATGGCCAGACTTACTCCACCTCTGGGACTTTGAACGTCCAATGTGGAGAGCCTGGCAGCCGAGGAGGTGGGAGGCTTTCCTGCTCATTTATCCTGCCCTTGTTTTTAGGTTGATGGCATGTTGGGAAGGCGGGAGAACCCTGGAGAACATGAAGCCATGCGGAAGATGAAAAATGAGTTTATGGTGAACTGGGATGGTCTGAGAACAAGGGAGAAAGAACGTGTATTAGTACTTGCTGCAACTAACAGGCCATTTGATCTTGATGAGGCTGTTGTTAGGCGGCTTCCAAGGAGGTGATTTATCGTTTGTTTATAGCCTAATACAACATCTGTCAATGGTTTTTTGACCTCAGTCTTATGGGGCAATGATTTCTTTAGGTTGATGGTGAATTTGCCAGATGCATCAAATAGGAGAAAAATTCTTAGTGTAATACTAGCCAAGGAAGATTTGGCAGACGACGTTGATCTAGAAACTATAGCTAACCTGACAGAAGGGTACTCAGGCAGTGATCTCAAGGTATGATACTACCGATGCTAGAATTTTTTATGGTACTTGTTTTTACAATCAAATAATGATTGTTGTTAACCTCTTGGCTGTGATTATTTTCAGAATCTGTGTGTTACTGCTGCACACCGTCCTATTAGGGAGATTCTTGAAAAGGAAAAGAAGGTTTGTTTTAATCTCTTGAGTGTTTCCCCTGTGGGCTGTACTCCTTGGGGTTCTAATATCATCAGTTCTTGAAAATGGAACAGAATTATTTTGATACTGGTTACATTTGATATACATGGATGTATTCTTTGTTTAATAGGAATTGCAATTGAGTTTCAAGTGGATTTGCTCACATGCAGGAGAGAGCTTCAGCAGAAGCAGAAAATAGATCATTGCCTCCGTCACACACTAGCAATGATGTCCGTGCATTAAGAACAAGTGATTTCATACATGCGCATGAACAGGTATGATCTTGTATAAGTATTAACTTTGTCTTTTATTTCGACACACTAGTTTGTGCTTCTTATATCTGTTGAAATTCTTTATTATGATGTAAACTTTACATGTTAATTGTACCTAATCTAGAATGATATTATGTATTTGTGGAGAAAAGTATTTAGTTTCCTGAAGTTGTGCGGAGGGATGGACCACATGATCGTTTTTTTTATATAAAAATAGAATTACTGCTATAGTTTTTTTTAAGGAACGCATAACCTAACTAACCACATTAAAGATTTAAACCTCCTTTTATTCCTGCTACCAATGTTCAAATGGTTCATTGTTTACATTTGAGGCGAATGGGATATGGAATTTTGTACAGTGTTTGTAATTTGCCCATTTGAGCTGGTAAATTGCTCACACAATATGGGGTGACTTTCTTGTAGGTGTGTGCAAGTGTTCCCTCGGATTCCAGTAACATGAGCGAGCTTGTGCAATGGAATGATCTCTATGGAGAAGGCGGATCAAGGAAAAAGACAACGCTAAGCTACTTCATGTAGCTTAGGTTATAAATATATTGGGAGAAGTGCCCTGGCACAAAGCAGCAATAGTTGGAGGCGGTGCAGTTGGAAAAAAAAAGCTATGCTCATCTGCCAGACATCCATATCAAAGAGAATTGATGGTTCAGGTGGAGCGGAATAGAATGGAATGGAATAGTATACATACACATGGTTGCTGCCTCTGCTCTGGGCCATGCATCATGCATCTGGACAGGACGGCTATCCTGGCTTGCAGTTGCCCTATGCAGTTTTGAGTGCAATGGTCACCATCTGTGAAGCACGGATACCACAGAGATCCTGGCCCCAACCACTCTTTTCACAAATGGAGCTGAGGACCTTTGGAGTTCTACCAAAAGTGATCTTAAATCTTTGTTCTTTGACTTTCCGTTTTGTGAACGGAAGGCCCCACTCTGCTAGTATGGATTGTTGATCCTCCGTTTCTCTGGTACTGACTGAACTGCTCATACAAAACTCGTTCAACAGGCAGAAATGCTGCCTGGTGGCCTTCTAGAGTGCTTCTTTGACGCCGCAGAGAGCACATCAAAAAATGTGTTTGTTTCGAACGATTTGTGCTGCATTCCATTCACGGCGATATCAGGTGCCGTTGTTTGTGTTTGGTTCCGCAATCAAGGGAGTGAAAGCCATTAGCACATCCAATCAAACAAATAGCGATATCTCTTTCACTGTACCAGTTAGCGCTGGTCTCGGATGCTATTAACATTGCTGTTGTCTGTCTCGGAACCAAACACCGCCTAACTCGTCGGCTGTTAAATATTTCTGAACTGAATTACTGCACTTGGTTGGGGTTTCATGCTTATCAAGTTGGCTTATATAGCCAACAATACTTTGTGCAGTTCTGCATCCTCTGCCTGCTTATGCGCGATCTCATTGGCTGAGCGGTACGAAGATAAAACGGTAGCTAATCCGAAGCGATGGCTTCTCTTTTTCTTTCTACGGTATTTTGTCTCTATGAATTACAGTTACAGCAGTCAGAACAGCTGATTTAAAACCGCAGCGAAAAGGCTGATTGCCTTGCCCATTTTTGGGTGGGTGGAGGTTAATACAGATTTCTGTAATTTTTTTACTTTAATATTGTTTGACATATTGTGCAAGGCAAATGATTTCCTAATGATTTGTTCTACTTGATATTGTAATCCATATTGACCTATATGCTATGCTCAGTTCCTTAGAGCATCTCCAGTACTTGATATTGTAATCCATATTGACCTAGGGGAAAAAAAGGAGAATTTAACCTGATGACACTGGTGGACTATGCTATGCTCAGTTCCTTGGAACATCTCTAGTAGTTTTGTAAAAAAATCTCTCTAAAGACAGATGTAAGGAGTTGCTACATAATAATAGGGAGTAAAAATATCTGTACTCTCATGTAGTCTTTATTTTTAGTTACCAAATATTATAAATTATGCCTGCTGAAACTCCTCTCCCTCACGTTATAGAAAGTTTTATGTTTTTCCAATCAAACTTGATGTTGTTCTTGCAATGGTTTTGAAACCTGCGCATATATTTATGAAATCTGCATATAGAGTTCTAAAATATGCGTACAAAACAGACACATCTCTATGATTCATCGATTTCAAATATGATCTAAATTGTTTGATTGGACGCTTTCTAGGAAATGTTGCAAACTGTAGAAATAAAAAAAGTCTAACACGAGCAAGATTCTTTTCCACATAGTAACCCAGAGCTTATTAATAAAAATAATACTTTGGGGAAACCCTCTTGACTTGCTAAATATGGGGACAAAAAATGATAAAATAGTAACTTATTAAATTTAGCAATATTGTTTAGTGTACCATTGGATACTTGTTTTTCTTCTTCTAATAACTCTTTAAATTAAAATTTAAGAACCTTTTTACATAATAGTTGTTGGAGATGCTTATACGTTAGTACGCCCATATATTGAGAATTGGCACAACACTTGGAATCTCATATATAACCCAAATGTTTGAAATTGAAGTCTGGGTCTACGCTGAAGCCTGGCTCCGCCGATGCGACCAATCTGCTCATATCTGGTGAGCCTGACCCAGAGTGCTTTAAGGATCGTGCAAGCCTGGATCCAAATATGCATGCAGCAAACCAAACACAGAACTCACACGCGCATAGCCTGGCTCACAGCAACCAAACAGTAGCTAAGCACGCGCAGATACAGGCAACCAAACGCACCATTTGTGATCGATGGAGGGCAGCTGATACTGATAGATGAAGCACCTTGTCGACAAAATGTGTGTGGAGCAGAAGACGCATGCTGCATGCCTGCATGCATAGGTGGGCACGTTTGCATGCACCCGATATATCTTCTCCGCCCCTAACCAATCGGGCGTCGACATACCGAATCCTATCGTTGTTTTGTCAGCCATATGCCCATACAGCTATTGCACTGTTAGAATCAAATAATTAGAGCTACGACCGGCGGCGTGATTAGTCGTCGGACTCGGCTGTAATTTGAGATGTTTGATTTGAGTAATCATTTTATTCAAGATGGGGTGGTGTATTATTAGAGTTTGGTTTAAAGTATAAACTAGTCTATCATCTTCTTACTCCTTACTTTTTTGTTTGATTCGTGAAATTGGAATGAGTTGATTCGTCACCACTCCATTCCTCATAGTCAATTAGCTAGTACCAACTTGATAAATGTAGTCATCTCACCAAATTTAAGAAATAGACTCTTACCACCCCATCTTGGATGAAGTGATTACTTAAACCAAACACCCCCTATGAGCCCATTCCTCAAATTTGACTGAATGTTATTATTTCTCATGTTAGTACTAACTAACTATGATAAATAAAGTGGTGATAGATCGTTCCATTCCATTATATTCCATTCCATTATATAAAAAAATAAAACAAGACATGGACTAACTTAATACTCAAATCAAACACCCTATTATTTTCAGCCGGTTGAGAGGATGGACGGATAAGAAGCTAGCAGCAAGCGCGTAGAGCCAATGTGTTAACGTTACTACCTCACAAATTATTATTATTATTATTATCAGAAGCTAGCGCGTAGTGCCACGTCACTATCTCACAATTATGACTATTATTATCAGAAGCTAGCGCGTTGCGGCGGAAGCAGCACAAATATGCTGATATGCAGCGAACGTTATCCCCTACAAGCTAGTTCACAACTGTATATCGTCATACAATCTAGGTCATCAAACCATGCCCTAGACTAGAATATCAGGATGTCTCCAACATTAGTATGAGCACTACTGGAACATACTGTTTTGCTGAGTGCCGAAGCATTCGATAAAACCTAAAAATTGCCGAGTGTGACATTTAGAAAGAGGACGCAGTAAACTGTACATCAACAACGATTTCTTTGTTGAGAGCACTATGTCGGGGCCAAGTACCACCTGGTGCTCGGCAAAGAAAATTCGCCGTGACGACGGCAAACGACAGTGACAAAGACTTTGCCGAGTTCCTCGATAGCACTTGACAAAGAGGGAGATTTGTCGAGTGTCCGCTGGCCTAGCACTTGGCAAAGAAGGCTTCAATGGGCCCCCACGACAGCCTCTGTACCGAGACCCGCAAGCTGGCACTCGGCAAAGGGAGCTTCTTTGCCGAGTGCCTGACTGCCTTGCACTCGACAAAGGGATCACCAGTGGGCCCCTTTGCCAGCCTCTTTGTCAAGTGCGCTGGGAGGCACTCGACAAAAGGGAGTTTTTTTTGTCGAGTGCCAGAACTGCAACACTCGGTAAAGAAGCTTTACCAGTTTCCAGGTGTGTTTTCTTTGCCGAGTGCTATGGTCATTGCACTCAACCAAGACTCTCTTTGTCAAGTGTAATACTCGGCAAAGTGACCAGAAACCCCTCCTTTTATTTGTTTTTATTATTCCATCCAAACAAACAAAACATATATCACATAATCATCATATATACATCACAGAATTCATAGAATCATCACATACATCATACAGACCACATCTCACAAAAACCACAAATCTCATAAGTTTTTTCAGAAACATAAGTACTACCACAAACATAAGTATCACAAAGACTACAAATCTCACAAGTTCAGACCAAGTTTCACAAACATAAGTATTATCGGACCCACACAAACATAAGTATCACAAGTTTGAAACTGCATAAGTCTCGCAATCACCACTAAGTGATCATCAGCGAGGTGGGCGGTTGGACTGGTACGACGATGGGCTAGACGATCCATGAGTATTATTTGATGCTGTCGATTGTCTTGCATAGTGAAGAGATTGCATTTGTGGGACCAGATGAATATATATCATAAAGGACTAAAATTTTGATACTCACAAGAGTAGGGTAGAGAGCATGGTCAGCTGGAGGGAACAAAGGAGGTGGTGGAGCAAAACCCAATGCGGTGCCAAGATTCTGCATGTACTGAAACATCCTCGCCTCCAACACCTCACGTTGCCTCCTCTCTTCTTCTAGCTAAGTCTATAATATTTTGCCCTAATGTTAAGATAATGCAAAGAGAAGATATATAATAATCAATGAACGACGAAAACGTAAGGAATGATCTAGAGTGTCTGGATGCAATGTTGTGAACTGTCCTACCGAGGTTGTATGGTTGGGCTCGCGCTCGTGCTCCTTGCTCGCACCTGAGAGAGTGGGAGTGGAGGACGAGTAGATTGCCCCATCAGTAATCCAGTACCACCCATGCCTCTTGCCCCTCAATCCTTGGATCATAATCTAGCCCATGGACCTCCTTTGCTATAGCGGTGTACTCAGTGAGGCGGCTGTGGACGGCAGAGTTGCTGCATGACTTGGGCTCGTACTCCGGGTCGTAGGTGACGTCGGACGTCGCCTTGCCCTTGTGGCCATAGCATACGCGGAGAAGATGGAGAAAAGCTGGCCACCATGTGACGCCAACTGCGAGAAAACCAATGAGATGATTAGAAATCATGACTAATCGAAAGTTAGAATAAATTAAAGAGAGCGTGTACCTATGCTTCTGCGTATTTGTTGAGTCTGAGGCTGCCTTGGTGGGAGGGATCTTGCATTAGCAAACGTCGTTCCCGGTTAGCGTTGTGCGCCTCGTCCCACTCGTTCGAACACCACCTATTCACCATATGCTCCAAACATTTAGGATGCGCGACACACCAATATGAGACCATCTACAAAAAATCAAGTACATGACATATCAGAAGATTAAATTAAGCATATTTAATACCAATATTAAAGATCGATGGTGTTCGGTACAGATTGGTCAATAGCAGACATGACAGTATATATAGCCTAGAAAAGTTGAAATCAACCTAAGACCAGTGGCAATGGTGGGTGAGACGGACCACTGGTTTGGCTACCTAGGCAGCCAATACTAATCCGATCGGGCGCAGCAGGAGGTAGCACAGCCGACAGGTCGCCTAGGTGCCGACTGGTTGGCTTGGGGGATACCACCCATGTTGGAGAGGATGCGGTCGGTACCGATCGACGCATTAGGACCACGACCATTACCGACCGAACGCGATTGGTACCGACCGCCTTGTGGCCATGTGACAACCTGCGATTTGTCCATTTATTTTCCAACCATTTGAATTTGGAAAAAAATAAAAACAAAAAAAATCCAAAAATACTAAATTCACCTTATAAATTGAGGAGGGACCTTCGCTTCATTCACACACTTTTATATCTAATTCTCAAGTCTTCTCCTTTGTTCACACTTTCATTCTTCGAGTATGGTTTAGGGTTTTAAGGTACCTCCGTTTTCATATGGATTCGAGGTGGAATCTCAACTACTAAACTTTCACATCCATCCAAGAACTAGTTTGTATTTCAGCCACTTTAATAAGACCATGTGGTACAAAGGATGAAAGAGGATATCCAAATTGTTTGAATAAATGTAATCATTTAAAATAGATATGTATGAAATTTGATGCTGTTACTTTTTTATGTTATCAAGCAAATTTTGCATTAATTATTTTATGCATCATTTGCTCTCTACAACAAAAAAGGTAAATAAATATCTGAATATGTATCCCAATTTTATATCCATCGTTAAAAAAATATATGATAGATTTGAGGTTTACTTTTTATGAATCTTTGCAAGCTAAATGCTAAAAACAAGAATACAAATTTGTATAACAGATTCTATATCCTATTGATTGACAGCCAAAGAAAATGATCAAAAAATGATATCTGAAATAAGTATATGTTTTTGACAATTTTCATCCCATACAATAGAAACCGTTCTTGGATACGGTCGTAGTCGGCTATAAGAATTTTGCACTTTTGTGCAATTTATGTAGTGTAATTTTTGTAACGACATGTGTATTTTTAAAATGTTTTACCTTATTTTTTATTCTTTATTTGAATTAAAAATTGTGTTTTGTTGTATATATATATATATGAGTCTGTGGTACATAAAGATTGATGCTGGTAGATATAAACCGATCGACGAGGGTAGACCTGATACATTGGATTCAACCTATTGAATCTTGGTTTTGCAAGGGAGACAAATCTACATAGATCCGAGTGAGGGTTTAGGCCCTCGCTTATTTCTCTTTTGAAAGTAGTAGAGTCTAAATTTTTATCATGAAATTTCTCGTTCAGCGTCGCTTAGATGTCTCTGCTCTAGTATTTTGGTGCCTATCCCTTTAAATATGCTCCTACTCTTATTTTATCCTGGGTCCGCCCCTGGAAATATGATGGGCCCTTGCCCCCTCTCGTTGGTGCTATATATCCCGCCATCACAAGTGATTGAACTCACGAAGCAAGCAAGACTACTGCTACAGAAAGCAGCAGCAAAGGTCTAGCCGGCTGCGTGGCCTAGGCGCCTAACTATATAGTTAAGGTCTATCTTTGAGCAGTTAACGTGCAGGAGGAATAACACGATAGCCATGGACGTGTACATCTACCAGGCGCTCCTCCTCTCGGTCCTTGCTGTGGCACTGCTGCAGCTGGTGAAGATGGCCCTCAAGCCGAGGCCACGGCTGCCGCCAGGGCCTTGGAAGCTGCCCGTCATCGGCAGCATGCACCACCTCGTGAACGTGCTTCCACACCGGGCGCTGCGGGATCTGGCGGACGTCCACGGCCCGCTCATGATGCTGCAGCTCGGCCAGACGCCGCTCGTCGTCGCCTCTTCCAAGGAGACGGCGCGCGCCGTGCTCAAGACGCACGACACCAACTTCGCCACACGCCCCAAGCTCCTCGCCGGCGAGATCGTCGGCTATGAGTGGGTCGACATCCTCTTTGCCCCCTCCGGCGACTACTGGCGCAAGCTCCGCCAGCTCTGCGCCGCCGAGATCCTGAGCCCCAAGCGCGTGCTCTCGTTTCGTCACATCCGGGAGGAGGAGGTGAGCATAGACGACAAGTCAGATCACGATTCCGGGCCTCCGGCCCTCGACAATCACGAGATGCTATTGCTACGAGACCAAACGCGGCTACACTCTAAACAAAAAACAATGCAAGCAAAAATCTAAAAATAATGAAACAGGAGAGACGTACGGGTGAAAAGAGCAGAACAATGATGGTACCTGATGATGTTTTCTCCGGCATGATATAGATGTCCAATAAGCACGAGGCCCGCGAGCCCGGCACGAAGCCTGCTTTTTGGGCCCGGTCCGAGCCTGGCACGGCCCGCTTATATACGGGCCCGGACCGGCCCGGCACGAATAAGCGGGCCGGGCTCGGACAGGAAATTAGGCACGGTGGGCTAGCCCGGCACGGTCCGTTTAGCTCTAAGCCCGTTAAGCCCGCTTTTTTTTACACTAAAACACACTTTTCGGCCCGCATAGCCCGCTTTTCGGCCCGCTTTTTTCGTGCTAAACGGGCCGGACCGGCCCGTTTAGGCCCGTTGCGGGCCGGACTCGGACAAGAAATTGTGTCCGCGTGCTTAGCCGGCCCAGCCCGGTTTTTTAATCGTGCCTAGCGGACCGGGCCCAAAACGGGCCGGGCTTCACCGGGCCCGGGCCGGACCGGGCCGGGCGGCCCGTTTGGACATCTCTAGGCATGACGTTCAAACATGCATGCATGTACGCAGGTGATGCTGCGGGTGGAGGAGATCCGCGCGGCGGGCCCGTCGACGCCGGTGAACCTGAGCGTGATGTTCCACAGCATCACAAACAGCGTCGTGTCGCGGGCCGCATTCGGGAAGAAGCGGAAGAACGCGGCGGAGTTCCTGGCGGCTACCAAGGCCGTCGTCGGCCTGTCGAGCGGCTTCAACATCCCGGACTTGTTCCCGGCGTGGACCACAGTCCTGGCCAAGCTCACCGGCATGACGCGCAGCCTCAAGGAGATCCACAAGACGGTGGACACCATCCTCGAGGAAATTATCGAGGAGCGCAAGCGCATCCGCGACGAAAAGATCATGGGCGGCGCCGCCGCCGAGGACGTCGACGAGAACCTCGTCGACGTACTCATCGGCCTGCAGGAGAAAGGCGGCTTCGGCTTCCAACTTACCAACAGCATCATCAAGGCCATCATACTGGTAATATATAGTATATTATTCAGTCCTACACGATCTCCATTAATTATATTCAATGGCAACACGTACGCACGTGTGCATATATGCGCAGGACATGTTCGCGGGCGGGACGGGGACGTCGGGGTCGGCCATGGAGTGGGGGATGTCGGAGCTGATGCGGAACCCACCAGTGATGAAGAAGATGCAGGCGCTGATCAGGGAGGCGTTCCGTGGGAAGACGGTGGTGACAGAGGGCGACCTACAGGCGAGCAACCTCCAGTACATGAAGCTGGTGATCAAAGAGGCCCTGCGGCTGCATCCGCCGGCACCGCTGCTGGTGCCCCGGGAGAGCATCGAGGAGTGCGAGCTGGACGGGTACACGATTCCAGCCAAGTCACGGGTCATCATCAACGCGTGGGCCATCGGCCGTGACCCCAAGTACTGGAATGACGCCGACGAGTTCAAGCCGGAGCGGTTCGAGGACGGCTCCCGAGACTTCACGGGCAGCAGCTACGAGTTCTTGCCCTTCGGCTCCGGCCGAAGGATGTGCCCCGACTTCAACTACGGCCTCGCCAGCATGGAGCTCGCCTTTGTCGGCCTGCTCTACCACTTCGACTCGTCGCTGCCCGATGGCGTCAAGGAGGTCAACATGGGGGAGGTGCCTGGACTCGGCGTCTGCCGCCGCACGCCACTAATGCTTTGCGCAACCCCGTTCGTCCCGGTCCCCGCCTAGCTAGCCAACGTACATCGTCATGCCAGCCGCGAGCTGAGGGACCTATTGTATCTCTGTCTCAGTATCTCTATGTGCTTGCTGGCTAAATAAACACGTCATCTGTACGTCTCGTTATGGGTGCTGCCCATTGTAGTGTGCTGTGCGTACGTGTAGTAGTACAGTGAAGAGTGTACTATAATCATGTACCTAAAGTTTCAACTTCCAAAGTAAAGTGCGTCCCAAGGGTAATAAATCTATACTTACACTCTGGACCCGCCCCACGTGCGCCAAGTTACACCAAACTACACATAACTTAGTATCACTAGTACAATTTGGCTCTATACAAACGGTAGACTTTTTACATCACAGGCGGTTCGGTTAGAAAACCGTCTGTGATGTCCCAGGCGGTTCAGTACGCCTGTGATGTAATAGTATCATAAACGGTTTTTGTTTAGGACCGCCTGTGGTGCTCTATCCTTTTCACAAACGGACCCTAAGAAAAAACCGCCTGTGATTGTAAAAATATGAAAATACAATTTAAATATGAAAATAATTTTAATTTTTAACAGAAATATGCAAATACAATTTAAATGAATTAATATTTAATTTTTAACAATAATATGCAAATACAATTTAAATGAATTATAATAGCACACATAGATAACTAGAGAGATTTTAAATTAATTGGCAACCACAATTCATAGTCGATCATACATGATAACAAATACAATTTGATTCATACAATTTTTCATGAACTACCATTTTTCCGCATGTATGGCTTTAAGTTCTTATCAATTTTCTTTTCCACACGCTTGATTCTCTCTGGACCGTTAAAGACGAACATCTCTTCATACTTATTGTATTCCTCATCTTGGTCTCCCACATTCTCAACTCCAACAATTTTTTGCTTTCCAGAAATAACTACATGCATCTTCTCATCTGCTGGATCGAGTACATAGAACACTTGTGCAACACATTCAGCGAGAACCCATGGGTCATCTTTATATCCTACTTTCTTTAAGTCTACCAGTGTGAGTCCGTAGTTATCCACTATCACCCCCACGGGATGTTGTACCCATTGGCACTTAAATAAGGGTATTTTCATGCTTGGGCCATAATCAAGTTCCCATATTTCCTCTATGAATCCAAAATATGTGGTCTTCTGTCCTTGTAGGTCAAAAGCATCGATACGAACACCGCTATTTTGTGCAACACTTTTCATGTCTTTTGATTTAGTGTAGAATGTGTACCCATTGATGTCATATGCTTGCCATGATGTCACAAAACACGATGGCCCAGAAGCCAAATTCTTCATTGTTTTCTCTTCCAAAGAGTCTCCGAATGGGATGTTTTTGTCCATTAACCATTCGCTGAAACGATGTTTGTGCTCCCTCATGATCCAGTCCTCCGTGCGGTTCTGATTTTCTTTACGAAGCTCATCCAGGTGTTCCTCTATGTAAGGCTCGGCTATCGTGAGATGTTGTAGTACACTACCATGAGCACAATGTACTAGCTTGTAATCCTCAACGCGAAAAGTTTTCTTGCCCATTCTCCCTCTCCCACATAGTTTACCCTCATGTTTAGGTACAGGCACACCTATCATTTTTCCGTCACTGATGTAATCTATACAGCTCTCAATCACTTCTTCTGTAGTGTATCCCTCCATGATTGAACCCTCTGGGTGAGCGCGATTTCGCACATAACCTTTTAATACTCCTAGGTATCGCTCCAACTGAAACATATGATGTAAATATAGTGGCCCTAATATTTTTATCTGATCCATGAGATGTATGATAGGTGTACTTGCATATCAAAAAATGATGGAGGAAAACACATTTCAAGCTTGCACATAGTCTCGATGATGTATGCCTTTAGATAGTCCAAGTCTTCTAAAGCTATTACTTTTTGTGAAACCGCATTGAAAAAGTAACACAAGCCTGTGATGACAACTTTGACATGCTCTGTTTCGAGGGCTCTTACCGCAATTGGGAGGAACACCGTCATCATCACATGGCAGTCATGAGAGTTGTAGCCAAATAGAGACAAGTCCTTCATCCTGACTAGTCTGCTGATATTGGATGAGAAACCTGTGGGCACTTTGACCCCACGCAAACATTTGCAAATCTTTGTTCTCTCCTCAACTGACAAGTTGTAGCTAGCTGGGGGGAGGTAAGGCTTCCTGGGGGGAGGTAAGGCTTCCCTTTGCCACTATCCACTGGATGAAGTTCCGGTCTGATTTGAAGATCTACTAGATCATTGCGTGATTTGAGTCCGTCTTTTGTCTTACTCGGCATGCTCAGCAAGGTTCCAATGATGTTGTCAAAAACATTTTTTGTTACATGCATCAAATCAATGCTGTGGCAAATTTCCATATCCTTCCAGTATGGGAGGTACTTGAAAAAAATTGATTGCTTCTTGAAAGTTGTGTAAGTTGAAGGGTCAGTTCTCTTTCTCTTTTCTCCTTTGTTTTTTCCCTTTCCGAATACAACATGAATGTTCTTTACAATTTCAAAAACAAGTTTCCCACTATAAGGCTTTGGTGCACCTTCACTTTCCAGTTGATTGTTAAATTCCGCTTTCATCTTTCGGTACTTATGCTGCTTCATCAAGAACCGTCTGTGTCCCATGAACATCAACTTCTTGGGTGATTTAAGGTACATGGAAGCAGTTCCATCGACGCACACTACACAACCATTCTTTCCTTTAGTCTTTTGCCCTGATAGTGTGGCGCCACCGGGAGAATCATGGATGGTAACAAATATAATTGCTCTTAAGTTGAAATACTCATGGCAATACTCATTGAAAGGGAATTAGGCTTACACCTAGTTCCTAAATAATTTTGGTAGTTGAATTGCCCAACACAAATCTTTGGACTAACTAGTTTGCCCAAGTGTATAGATTATACAAGTGTACAAAGTTCACACTCAGCCAATAAAAAGACCAAGTTTTGGATTCAATAAAGGAGCAAAGGGGCAACCGAAGGCACCCCTGGTCTGGCGCACCGGACTGTCCGGTGTGCCACCGGACAGTGAACAGTACCTGTCCGGTGCACCAGGGGACTCAGACTCAAACTCTTCACCTTCGGGAATTCCAGGGGCGACTCGGCTAAAATTCACCGGACTGTCCGGTGTACACCGGACAGTGTCCGGTGCGCCAAAGAAGCTCGGCCTCCTGAACTAGCCAGCCTCGGGCTCGCGCGGCAGCCGCTCCGCTATAATTCACCGGACTGTCCGGTGTGCACCGGACTGTCCGGTGTGCCAGCGGAGCAACGGCTCCCTGCGGCGCCAACGGCTCCCTGCGGTGCATTAAATGCGCGCGCAGCGCGCGCAGAAGTCAGAATCGCCCATACCGGTGCACCGGACATCAAACAGTACATGTCCGGTGTGCACCGGACACCCAGGCGGGCCCACAAGTCAGAAGCTCCAACGGCTAGAATCCAACGGCAGTGATGACGTGGCAGGGGCACCGGACTGTCCGGTGTGCACCGGACTGTCCGGTGCGCCATCGAGCAGAAGCCTCCAGCCAACGGTCAAGTTTGGTGGTTGGGGCTATAAATACCCCAACCACCCCACCATTCATGGCATCCAAGTTTTCCACTTCTCAACTACTACAAGAGCTCTAGGCATTCAATTCTAGACACATTCAAAGAGATCAAATCCTCTCCAATTCCACACAAAACCCTAGTGACTAGAGAGAGTGATTTGCCGTGTTCATTTGAGCTCTTGCGCTTGGATTGCTTCTTTTCTTTCTCACTTGTTCTTGAGATCACAACTCCATTGTAATCAAGGCAAGAGGCACCAATTGTGTGGTGGCCCTTGCGGGGAAGTTTTGTTCCCGGCTTTGATTAGAGAAGAGAAGCTCACTCGGTCCGTGGGACCGTTTGAGAGAGGGAAGGGTTGAAAGAAACCCGGCCTTTGTGGCCTCCTCAACGGGGAGTAGGTTTGCAAGAACCGAACCTCGGTAAAACAAATCTCCGTGTCTCACTTGCTTATTCGCTTGGGATTTGTTTTGCGCCCTCTCTCTCGCGGACTCGTTTATATTTCTAACGCTAACCCGGCTTGTAGTTGTGTTTATATTTGTAAATTTCAGTTTCGCCCTATTCACCCCCCCTCTAGGCGACTATCAATTGGTATCAGAGCCCGGTGCTTCATTAGAGCCTAACCGCTCGAAGTGATGTCGGGAGATCACGCCAAGAAGGAAATGGAGACCGGCGAAAAGCCCACTACAAGCCACGGGAGCACTTCATCGGAAGAATCCCGCACCAAAAGGAGGGAGAAGAAGAAGAGCTCCTCCAACAAAGGGAAGGAGAAGAAATCTTCTTCTCATCACAAAGAGAAGAAGGAAAAATCTTCTTCCCACAAGCCGCATCGGAAAGGCGACAAGCACAAGAGGATGAGGAAGGTGGTCTACTACGAGACCGACACTTCATCAACATCGACCTCCGACTCCGATGCGCCCTCCGTCACTTCTAAGCGCCAAGAGCGCAAGAAGTATAGTAAGATCCCCCTACGTTACCCTCGCATTTCCAAACATACACCTTTACTTTCCGTCCCATTAGGCAAACCACCAACATTTGATGGTGAAGATTACGCTAGGTGGAGCGATTTAATGCGATTTCATCTAACCTCGCTCCACAAAAGCATATGGGATGTTGTTGAGTTTGGCGCGCAGGTACCATCCGTAGGGGATGAGGACTATGATGAGGATGAAGTGGCCCAAATCGAGCACTTCAACTCTCAAGCAACAACAATACTCCTCGCCTCTCTAAGTAGAGAGGAGTATAACAAAGTACAAGGGTTAAAGAGCGCCAAGGAGATTTGGGATGTACTCAAAACCGCGCACGAGGGAGACGAGCTCACCAAGATCACCAAGCGGGAAACGATCGAGGGGGAGCTCGGTCGGTTCCGGCTTCACAAAGGAGAGGAGCCACAACACATGTACAACCGGCTCAAGACTTTGGTGAACCAAGTGCGCAACCTCGGGAGCAAGAAGTGGGACGATCACGAAGTGGTAAATGTTATTTTAAGATCTCTCATTTTTCTTAATCCCACTCAAGTTCAATTGATTCGTGGTAATCCTAGATATACTAAAATGACCCCCGAGGAAGTTATCGGGCATTTTGTAAGTTTTGAGTGCATGATAGAAGGCTCGAGGAAAATCAACGAGCTTGGCGACTCATCCGAAGCCCAACCTGTTGCATTCAAGGCAACGGAGGAGAAAAAGGAGGAGGCTACACCAAGTCGACAACCAATCGACGCCTCCAAGCTCGACAATGAGGAAATGGCGCTCGTCATCAAGAGCTTCCGCCAAATCCTCAAACAAAGGAGGGGGAAAGACTACAAGTCCCGCTCCAAGAAGGTTTGCTACAAGTGTGGTAAGCCCGGTCATTTTATTGCTAAATGTCCTATATCTAGTGACAGTGACCGAGGTGACGACAAGAAGGGGAGACGAAAGGAAAAGAAGAGGTATTACAAGAAGAAGGGCGGCGATGCCCATGTTTGTCGCGAGTGGGACTCCGACGAGAGCTCAAGCGACTCCTCCGACGACGAGGACGCCGCCAACATCGCCGTCACCAAGGGACTCCTCTTCCCCAACGTCGGCCACAAGTGCCTCATGGCAAAGGACGGCAAAAAGAAGGTTAAATCTAAATCCTCCACTAAATATGAATCCTCTAGTGATGACAATGCTAGTGATGAGGAAGATAATTTGCGTTCCCTTTTTGCCAACCTTAACATAGCTCAAAAAGAAAAATTGAATGAATTGGTTAGTGCTATTCATGAAAAGGACGACCTTTTGGATTCCCAAGAGGATTGTCTAATTAAAGAAAACAAAAAACATGTTAAGGTTAAAAAGGCTTATGCTCTAGAAGTAGAAAAATGTGAAAAATTATCTAGTGAGCTAAGCACTTGCCGTGAAATAATTGACAACCTTAGGAATGAAAATGATATTTTAAATGCTAAGGTTGATTCTCATGTTTGTGATGTTTCATTTTCCACTCCTAGAGATAATAATGATGATTTGCTTGCTAGGATTGAAGAATTGAACATTTCTCTTGCTAGCCTTAGAGTAGAAAATGAAAAGTTGATTACTAAGGCTAAAGAACTAGATGCTTGCAATGTTACAATTTCTGACCTTAGAACTAAAAATGATATGCTGCATGCTAAGGTTGTAGAATTAAAATCTTGCAAACCCTCTACATCTATTGTTGAGCATGTATCTATTTGTACTAGATGCAGAAATGTTGATATTGATGCTATTCATGATCACATGATTTTAATTAAGCAACAAAATGATCATATAGCTAAACTAGATGCTAAAATTGCCGAGCACAACTTAGAAAATGAGAAATTTAAATTTGCTCGTAGCATGCTTTATAATGGGAGACGCCCTGGCATCAAGGATGGCATTGGCTTCCAAAGGGGAGACAATGTCAAACTTAATGCCCCTCCTAAGAACTTGTCTAACTTTGTTAAGGGCAAAGCTCCCATGCCTCAGGATAACAAGGGTTACATTTTATACCCTGCCGGCTATCCTGAGAGCAAAATTAGGAAGATTCATTCTAGGAAGTCTCACTCTGGCCCTAATCATGCTTTTATGTATAAGGGTGAGACATCTAGTCCTAGGCAACCAACCCATGCTAAGTTGCCTAAGAAGAAAATTCCTAATGCATCAAATGATCATGCCATTTCATTTAAAACTTTTGATGCATCTTATGTGCTTACTAGCAAATCCGGCAAGGTAGTTGCCAAATTTGTTGGGGGCAAACACAAGGGCTCCAAGACTTGTGTTTGGGTACCCAAAGTTCTTGTTTCTAATGCCAAAGGACCCAAAACCGTTTGGGTACCTAAAGTCAAGAACTAAAATTGTTTTGCAGGTTTATGCATCCGGGGGCTCAAGTTGGATACTCGATAGCGGGTGCACAAACCACATGACAGGGGAGAAAAGGATGTTCTCCTCATATAAGAAAAACCAAGATCCCCAACGAGCTATCACATTCGGGGATGGAAATCAAGGTTTGGTCAAAGGTCTTGGTAAAATTGCTATATCTCCTGACCATTCTATTTCCAATGTTTTTCTTGTAGATTCTTTAGATTACAACTTGCTTTCTGTTTCACAATTATGTCAAATGGGCTACAACTGTCTTTTTACTGATGTAGGTGTCACTGTCTTTAGAAGAAGTGATGATTCAATAGCATTTAAGGGAGTGTTAGAGGGTCAGCTATACCTAGTAGATTTTGATAGAGCTGAACTCGACACATGCTTGATTGCTAAGACTAACATGGGTTGGCTCTGGCACCGCCGACTAGCCCATGTTGGGATGAAGAATCTTCATAAGCTTCTAAAGGGAGAGCACATTTTAGGATTAACAAATGTTCATTTTGAGAAAGACAGGATTTGTAGCGCATGCCAGGCGGGGAAGCAAGTTGGAGTCCATCATCCACACAAGAACATCATGACGACCGACAGGCCGCTTGAGCTACTCCACATGGATCTATTCGGCCCGATCGCTTACATAAGCATCGGCGGGAGTAAGTATTGTCTTGTAATAGTGGATGATTATTCTCGCTTCACTTGGGTATTCTTTTTACAGGAAAAATCTCAAACCCAAGAGACCTTAAAGGGATTCTTGAGACGGGCTCAAAATGAGTTCGGCTTGAGGATCAAGAAAATTAGAAGCGACAACGGGACGGAGTTCAAGAACTCTCAAATTGAAGGCTTCCTTGAGGAGGAGGGCATCAAGCATGAGTTCTCTTCTCCCTACACTCCACAACAAAATGGTGTAGTGGAGAGGAAGAATCGAACTCTATTGGACATGGCAAGAACCATGCTTGATGAATACAAGACACCGGACCGGTTTTGGGCCGAAGCGGTCAACACCGCCTGCTACGCCATCAACCGGTTATATCTTCACCGAATCCTCAAGAAGACATCATATGAACTCCTAACCGGTAAAAAGCCCAACATTTCATATTTTAGAGTTTTTGGTAGCAAATGCTTCATTCTTATTAAAAGAGGTAGAAAATCTAAATTTGCTCCTAAAACTGTAGAAGGCTTTTTACTTGGTTATGACTCAAACACAAGGGCATATAGGGTCTTTAACAAGTCCACTGGACTAGTTGAAGTCTCTTGTGACGTTGTGTTTGATGAAACTAACGGCTCTCAAGTAGAGCAAGTTGATCTTGATGAGATAGGTGAAGAACAGGCTCCATGCATCGCGCTAAGGAACATGTCCATCGGGGATGTGTGTCCTAAGGAATCCGAAGAGCCTCCAAGTACACAAGATCAACCATCCTCCTCCATGCAAGCATCTCCACCAACTCAAAATGAGGATGAGGCTCAAAATGATGAAGAGCAAAATCAAGAAGACGAGCCACCTCAAGATGATAGCAATGATCAAGGGGGAGATACAAATGATCAAGAAAAGGAGGATGAGGAAGAACCAAGACCGCCACACCCAAGAGTCCACCAAGCAATCCAACGAGATCACCCCGTCGACACCATCCTCGGCGACATTCATAAGGGGGTAACTACTCGATCTCGGGTTGCTCATTTTTGTGAACATTACTCTTTTGTTTCCTCTATTGAGCCACACAGGGTAGAGGAAGCTCTCCAAGATTCGGATTGGGTGGTGGCGATGCAAGAGGAGCTCAACAATTTCACGAGGAATGAGGTCTGGCATTTAGTTCCACGTCCTAACCAAAATGTTGTAGGAACCAAATGGGTCTTCCGCAACAAGCAAGATGAGCATGGTGTGGTGACAAGGAACAAAGCTCGACTCGTGGCCAAAGGGTATTCACAAGTCGAAGGTTTGGATTTTGGTGAAACCTATGCACCCGTAGCTAGGCTTGAGTCAATTCGCATATTATTAGCCTATGCTACTTACCATGGCTTTAAGCTCTATCAAATGGACGTGAAAAGTGCCTTCCTCAACGGACCAATCAAGGAAGAGGTCTATGTTGAGCAACCTCCCGGCTTTGAAGACAGTGAGTATCCTAACCATGTTTATAGGCTCTCTAAGGCGCTTTATGGGCTCAAGCAAGCCCCAAGAGCATGGTATGAATGCCTTAGAGATTTCCTTATTGCAAATGGCTTCAAAGTCGGCAAGGCCGATCCTACACTCTTTACTAAAACTCTTGAAAATGACTTGTTTGTATGCCAAATTTATGTTGATGATATTATATTTGGGTCTACTAACGAGTCTACATGTGAAGAGTTTAGTAGGATCATGACACAGAAATTCGAGATGTCGATGATGGGGGAGTTGAAGTATTTTCTAGGATTCCAAGTCAAGCAACTCCAAGAGGGCACCTTCATTTGCCAAACGAAGTACACTCAAGACATTCTAACCAAGTTTGGGATGAAGAATGCCAAACCCATCAAGACACCCATGGGAACTAATGGGCATCTCGACCTCGACACGGGAGGTAAGTCCGTGGATCAAAAGGTATACCGGTCGATGATTGGTTCATTGCTTTATTTATGTGCATCTCGACCGGACATTATGCTTTCCGTTTGCTGTGTGCAAGATTCCAATCCGACCCTAAGGAATCACACCTTACGGCCGTAAAACGAATCTTGAGATATTTGGCTTACACACCTAAGTTTGGGCTTTGGTACCCTCGGGGATCCACATTTGATTTGATTGGTTATTCGGATGCCGATTGGGCAGGGTGCAAAATTAATAGGAAGAGCACATCAGGGACTTGCCAGTTCTTGGGAAGATCCTTGGTGTCTTGGGCTTCAAAGAAGCAAAATTCGGTCGCTCTTTCCACCGCCGAAGCCGAGTACATTGCCGCAGGACATTGTTGCGCGCAATTGCTTTGGATGAGGCAAACCCTGCGGGACTACGGTTACAAATTAACCAAAGTCCCTTTGCTATGTGATAATGAGAGTGCAATTAAGATGGCCGACAATCCCGTCGAGCATAGCCGCACTAAGCACATAGCCATTCGGTATCATTTTCTTAGGGATCACCAACAAAAGGGGGATATCGAGATTTCTTACATTAATACTAAAGATCAATTAGCCGATATCTTTACCAAGCCACTTGATGAACAATCTTTTACCAGACTTAGGCATGAGCTCAATATTCTTGATTCTAGAAATTTCTTTTGCTAGCTTGCACACATAGCTCATTTAAATACCTTTGATCATATCTCTTTTATATGCTATGACTAATGTGTTTTCAAGTCTATTTCAAACCAAGTCATAGGTATATTGAAAGGGAATTGGAGTCTTCGGCGAAGAAAAAGGCTTCCACTCCGTAACTCATACTTCGCCACCACTCCGAGCAACTCTCTCTTCTTTGGGGGAGAAATGAGCATCAAGGAAAAGGACTTCATCCTTGGGGGAGAGAGTAAAAGCTCAAAAGCAAAAGGACCGGATTTCGTCTTTGGTATAATCTTAACTCATTTACTTATGACCAAAGGGGAAGAAATTACTCAGAAGGGCTCTAATGATTCCGTTTTTGGCGATTCATGCCAAAAAGGGGGAGAAATGAGCCCAAAGCAAAAGGACCGCACCACCACCACCAAATTCAAAAACTTAGCGCTTTCCAAAAGTCTTTATCATTTGATATCCTATTGTGTTCAAAAGGGGGAGAAAGTAGTATTTCAAAAATGGTATATCAAAACCCTCTTGAACACTAAGAGGTGGATCTCTTTTAGGGGGAGTTTTGTTTAGTCAAAGGAAAAGCATTTGAAATAGGGGGAGACAATTTCAAATCTTGAAAATGCTTTACAAACTCTCATTCATGTACCTTTGACTATTTGCAAAAGATCTTTGAAATAGATTTACAAAAAGAATTTGCAAAAACAAAACATGTGGTGCAAACGTGGTCCAAAATGTTATATAAGAAAGAAACATTCCTTGCATATCTTGTAAGTAGTTATATTGGCTCAATTCCAAGTAACCTTTGCACTTACATTATGCAAACTAGTTCAATTATGCACTTCTATATTTGCTTTGGTTTGTGTTGGCATCAATCACCAAAAAGGGGGAGATTGAAAGGGAATTAGGCTTACACCTAGTTCCTAAATAATTTTGGTAGTTGAATTGCCCAACACAAATCTTTGGACTAACTAGTTTGCCCAAGTGTATAGATTATACAAGTGTACAAAGTTCACACTCAGCCAATAAAAAGACCAAGTTTTGGATTCAATAAAGGAGCAAAGGGGCAACCGAAGGCACCCCTGGTCTGGCGCACCGGACTGTCCGGTGTGCCACCGGACAGTGAACAGTACCTGTCCGGTGCACCAGGGGACTCAGACTCAAACTCTTCACCTTCGGGAATTCCAGGGGCGACTCGGCTAAAATTCACCGGACTGTCCGGTGTACACCGGACAGTGTCCGGTGCGCCAAAGAAGCTCGGCCTCCTGAACTAGCCAGCCTCGGGCTCGCGCGGCAGCCGCTCCGCTATAATTCACCGGACTGTCCGGTGTGCACCGGACTGTCCGGTGTGCCAGCGGAGCAACGGCTCCCTGCGGCGCCAACGGCTCCCTGCGGTGCATTAAATGCGCGCGCAGCGCGCGCAGAAGTCAGAATCGCCCATACCGGTGCACCGGACATCAAACAGTACATGTCCGGTGTGCACCGGACACCCAGGCGGGCCCACAAGTCAGAAGCTCCAACGGCTAGAATCCAACGGCAGTGATGACGTGGCAGGGGCACCGGACTGTCCGGTGTGCACCGGACTGTCCGGTGCGCCATCGAGCAGAAGCCTCCAGCCAACGGTCAAGTTTGGTGGTTGGGGCTATAAATACCCCAACCACCCCACCATTCATGGCATCCAAGTTTTCCACTTCTCAACTACTACAAGAGCTCTAGGCATTCAATTCTAGACACATTCAAAGAGATCAAATCCTCTCCAATTCCACACAAAACCCTAGTGACTAGAGAGAGTGATTTGCCGTGTTCATTTGAGCTCTTGCGCTTGGATTGCTTCTTTTCTTTCTCACTTGTTCTTGAGATCACAACTCCATTGTAATCAAGGCAAGAGGCACCAATTGTGTGGTGGCCCTTGCGGGGAAGTTTTGTTCCCGGCTTTGATTAGAGAAGAGAAGCTCACTCGGTCCGTGGGACCGTTTGAGAGAGGGAAGGGTTGAAAGAAACCCGGCCTTTGTGGCCTCCTCAACGGGGAGTAGGTTTGCAAGAACCGAACCTCGGTAAAACAAATCTCCGTGTCTCACTTGCTTATTCGCTTGGGATTTGTTTTGCGCCCTCTCTCTCGCGGACTCGTTTATATTTCTAACGCTAACCCGGCTTGTAGTTGTGTTTATATTTGTAAATTTCAGTTTCGCCCTATTCACCCCCCCTCTAGGCGACTATCACTCATCCCATATTCTAACTCCTTCATTCCAGAGCTTTGTCATATCTTCCATAAGAGGTTCTAGGAACACATCAATATCAACACCAGTTGATTTCAGACCTTGAATAAGAATAGTCAACATAATGTACTTTCTTTTGTGACACAACCATGATGGAAGGTTGTACATCGTTAAAGTCACAGGCCAGGTGCTATGTACACTTCTTTTTTCACCAAATGGATTCATTCCGTATGTACCCAAAGCAAATCTTACATTTCTGGTTTCTTTGGCAAACTCAGGATACATAAGATCGAAATTTTTCCATTGTGATGCATCAGCAGGGTGTCGAATCTGTTTGTTATTCTGCTTGCGATTTTCAGCATGCCAACGCATAAGCTCAGCCTCCCTAGGATTTGAGAACAAACGTTTTAAGCGATCAATTACTGGAAGATACCACATCACCAAAGCTGGGTTCTTTGACTTCTTTTTCCCATCCATGTCATCAAAAGTGTCATCGTCACTTTCAGGTCCAATAGTGTATTTCTTATTTTTATTTTTCTTCGGGAATTTTTTTACACAGTCTTGATTGTAGCTCTTCTTGTATCGACTGACATTGCAAACTGGGCATCTTGATGCGTTCTCAAAATCGCCACGATACAGAATACAATGGTTCGGACATGCATGAATTTTTTGCACACCCAGAGCTATGGGAGATATAAGCTTCTTCGCTTTATAAGTGCTTGTTGGTAGTTTGTTGGGTTTTGGCAGTAATTGGGATAGAAAATTCAAAAGATCTGTGAAGCTAGTATCAGACCATCCGGCGCTAGCCTTCAACTTCAGAAGTTCTAGAACTGTACGCAGTGTAGTAAACTCTTTGTCACAACCCTTTGATTCATCATATAAAGGTTCTTTTGAAGCACTTTCCAGTCCCTCCATTTTAGATAGCCCTTCCTGCAATCCCACAGAACTCAACATTTCTGGTTCCATATGGCGCAACATCTCTTCGAAATCAAATTCTTCAAAATCTTGATTAGCATCCACATTATCCACTTTACCATCAACTTTAAGATCTAAAATTCCGACAACTCTCTCGTCATTACCAGGCACTTCACACGGATCCAACTCACCATGTTCTGACCATATCGTGTAATTGTTTTTAAACCCTCTTTTTAGCAGATGTGATTGGATTACTCCTGTATCTCTCCAAGCTATCTTATTATCACAGTCGATGCACGGACATAATATCTCCTTGCTCTTTCGCAAATTCGCGTGCTTTTTGGCCGCTTCAATAAAGCTTCTCAAATTTCGAATATACAACGGATGTGGTCTTGGCACATTGTACATCCAACCTCGGTCCATTACCTGTCCTTATTTTGATTAACATCAATAAAATCATTAATTAATTGAATTCATCCATAAAACATGAAACGAATTGATATGTATGAAAATAAAACAAACATTGCAACAATAGATACCTTGAGGTGAGACAATTGTGTTTTTAAAGAATCTTTAAACTAGATCAACTATTATAAGTCCAAATCTTGAATTCCAAAGCTTTTCTTCAAATCCGTTCTATATTACAAAATTGAGGCAAAAAATCACATCAAAATGAGAAAGAAAACAAATGGAGATCATATATATGCATAAACTATTGAAATCAATCAATAAACTCAAAAACAAAACCTTCTCCCTGTAGATCTAAAAAAAACCCGTCGCCGCTACAGTGCTGTGAATTAGGGTTCTGCGAGTTAGGGTTCTGGAACCCGTGGGGGGCTAGCCCTTTTATAGTGTACACACATCACAGGCGGATATTTAGCAGAAGGTAATGGCGACATACATTGGACGAGCCATGTATAATCATGTACAACATGGCAAGGACTTAATAATAGCTCCGCACCACTTTAAGTAAGTTATCAACATGGTTTAATTTTGAACTATAAATTATGGCAATCGTGATCTTAACATGTGTTTTCGTCTATGTCTATATAGTGACCACTACATTTGTATCATGATCTTTCCAAAGGATGGTAAAGTCTGGGTCTTCGACTCACTGAGAATGGAAAAGGCTACGTATAATGACTTCTTGAAGATTTTAGAGAAGTATGATTATTATTGCACACTTGTACTTATTACAACTTAACAAATGTATTCTTAATCTCACAATGCTATTCTTATATGCAGTGCATACCGTTTTTATTGGAAAGATCTTGGCGGCGAACATCCAGAGGACAAGCCTAATTTATCAATATCATTATTTCCATATGGTGACAAACAACCTCCGGGTACTGTCCTGTGCGGTTATTATGTATGCGAATGGTGTCGTGTCACCTTCCATTAGATGGTCAATCGTGAGGATGTAAGTTCGCTATCATTGTCTATGTTGCAATTTTTATGTTATATTGTTGCTCATCACATTACTCTTAGCACTGCTTGTTTTTTGCTTTCATTGCAGGTTCCTAAATCCAAGATCAATGCTGAATGGTTAGAAAGAGATATGGTTTCCGTCGGCGTGGCTAAGGTTGTAAGAGACTTGCTTTACTTTATGCGCCGTGAAGTTCTTCATCAACAAGGGCTATTCTACAATACAAATGGAAATTTGCAACAATTCCCAGAACTAAGTTTGTACACAATATCACACAGTGTTTAGGTCTTTAGTTAGGAACTTTAGATGTTTAGTTGTCTATGGAACTTTGAGATGTTTAGTTGTCTATGGAACTTGATATGTGTATAAATCTGTGTATGACGATGGAACTTGATATGTGGATGAATCTGTGTATTATGGAACTTGATATGTATAAATCTGTGTATGCAATCTGTGTGAATCTGTGTATGAAATCTGTGTATAATCTGTGTTTGAAAATTCTGTATATGAATCTGTATATTAAAAACCGTCTGTGATTTATATTGTATGCAGTCGGACTTATATTAAAAACCGCCTGTGATGTGTGGCTAACACAAGCGGCTAGGATAAGAAACCGCCTGTGATGTGTGGTCTATCATAGGCGGTTCCTTTGAACTGGACCGATTGTCGGCGTTTCGAGACCGGGGGGTCCCTAGGCCGACAAGTGAAATGTCGCCGCGTGCCCCAGCCCAGATGGGTCGGCGCGAGGCCGAGCGCAAAGGGGGGGAAGAAAGGCAGCCGGAGACGGGCGTGAGAGAGGTGGAAATCCCGCGGCCTTCGTGTTCGTCCCGCGCCCAGGTCGGGTGCGCTTGCAGTAGGGGGTTACAAGCGTCCACGCGGGAGGGGGAGCGAGCGGCCTCACGCGAGCGCCTGTCCCGTCCTCTTCCCCGCGCGGCCAACCCTCTGTAAGAGGGCCCTGGTCCTTCCTTTTATAGGCGTAAGGAGAGGATCCAGGTGTACAATGGGGGGTGTAGCAGAGTGCTACGTGTCTAGCGGAGGAGAGCTAGCGCCCTAAGTACATGCCGTCGTGGCAGCCGGAGAGGTTTTGGCACCCGGTTCGTGTGGTGTCGTGGCCGTCGGAGGAGCGCTGGAGCCTGGCGGAAGGACAGCTGTCGGGGCTGTCGAGTCCTTGCTGACGTCCTCTTGCTTCCGTAAGGGGGCTGAGAGCCGCCGTCGTCATAGAGCGTGCGGGGCGCCATCATTGCCTATCTGGCGGAGCGAGCCAGATGGGACGCCGGTCTTGTTCCCCGTAGCCTGAGTCAGCTTGGGGTAGGGTAATGATGGCTCCTCCTGTCGACGTGGTCGGTCCGCGCCCTAGGTTGGGCGATGTGGAGGCTCCTCTGAGGTCGAGGTCGAGTCTGTCTTCCGTGGCCGTGGTCGAGTCCGAGCCCCTGGGTCGGGCGAGGCGGAGATCGCCGGCTCAGGCCAGGGCTGAGTCCGAGCCCTGGGGTCGGGCGAAGCGGAGTTCGTCGTCTTCTGGGGCTGAGCCCAAGTCCGAGCCCTGGGTCGGGCGGAGCGGAGTTCGCCGTCTTCCGGGGCTGAGCCCGAGTCCGAGCCCTGGGTCAGGCAGAGCGGAGTTCGCCGTCTTCCGGGGCTGAGCCCAAGTCCGAGCCCTGGGTCGGGCGGAGCGGAGTTCGTCATCTTCTGGGGCTGAGCCCAAGTCCGAGCCCTGGGTCGGGCGGAGCGGAGTTCGCCGTCTTCCGGGGCTGAGCCCGAGTCCGAGCCCTGGGTCGGGCGGAGCGGAGTTCGTCGTCTTCCGGGGCTGAGCCTGAGTCCGAGCCCTGGGTCGGGCGGAGCGGAGTTCACCGTCTTCCGGGGCTGAGCCCGAGTCCGGGCCCTGGGTCGGGCGAAGCGGAGCTTCCTATGGTGCCTGAGGTCGGGCCTGACTGCCTGTCAGCCTCACTCTGTCGAGCGGCACAGCAGTCGGAGCGGCGCAGGCGGCGCTGTCCTTCTGTCAGGCCGGTCAGTGGAGCGGCGAAGTGACTGCGGTCACTTCGGCTCTGACGACTGGAGGGCGCATGTCAGGATAAAGGTGTCAGGCCACCTTTGCATTAAATGCTTCTGCGATCTGGTCGGTTGGCGCGGCGATTTGGTCAGGGTTGCTTCTTGGCGAAGACAGGGCCTCGGGCGAGCCGTAAGTATGTTCGTCGCTGGAGGGGGGGCCTCGGGCGAGACGGAGATCCTCTAGGGTCGGCTGCCCTTGTCCGAGGCTAGGCTCGGGCGAGGCGTGATCGGGTCCCTCGAATGGACCGATCCCTGACTTAATCGCACCCATCAGGCCTTTGCAGCTTTATGCTGATGGGGGTTACCAGCTGAGAATTAGGAGACTTGAGGGTACCCCTAATTATGGTCCCCGACAGTAGCCCCCGAGCCTCGAAGGGAGTGTTAGCACTCGCTTGGAGGCTTTCGTCGCACTTTTTTGCAAGGGGACCAGCCTTTCTCGGTTGCGTTTTGTTCCGGTGGGTGCGCGCGAGCGCACCCGCCGGGTGTAGCCCCCGAGGCCTCGGAGGAGTGGTTTGACTCCTCCGAGGTCTTAATGCCTCGCGTAATGCTTCGGCTGGTCTGGTCGTTCCCTCATGCGAGCTGGTCGTAGCCCGGGTGCACGGTCGGGTTCCAAGTTCTCGGGCTGGTATGTTGACGCTGTCAACGGTTTGGCCGGAGCCGGGTTTGCGAGAGCAGCCCCCGAGCCTCTGCGTAGGGCGAGAGGACGATCAGGGACATACTCGACTTTTTTACATACGCCCCTGCGTCACCTTTCCGCAAGGAGGAGGGGGGGGGGGGGAAAGCGCCATGTTGCCCTCGGTGGGCGCCGAACATGGTGTCTCCGGTGAGCTGCTGGCGGGTAATCCGAGCGGATGTCCGTGCCCCATTTGTTAGGGGTCGGCTAGAGGCCCAGAGGCGCGCCCAAAAGTACCTACGGGTGATCTGCCGGACCCGGTCCCCTGTCGACGGGGTCCGAGGGCTCGATGCCTCCCTCTGATGGGATTCCATTACAAGATCGTTCCCGCTGGTCTCGGAAATGTCCTAGGGTACCTCGGGAGCGTAGCCCGAGCCTTGGTTATGTATCGAACGTACCCATGGTCATCCCTCGCTCTGTGTCTGAGGCGGCTGTGAACCCTTCGAGGGCCAGCCTACGAACCCCTGATCAGTAGTGGGCGCGGAGCCCGAGTGGCCTGAGGCAGCCGTTGAACCCTTCCGAGGGGCCGGCCTTCAAACCTCTGACCAGTAGTGGGTGTGGAGCCCACGTGCTCTGAGGCTGCTGTTGAACCCCTCTGAGGGGCCAGCCTTCGAACCTCTGATCAGTAGGGAGGCTCGAAGCCTGTTTCCTTCACGAAGAAGGGTCCTTTTCGGGGTATCCCCCTTTCCCGGTCCCTGTTGTAAGAGAGAGAAAGAGGAAAAGGAAAAGGACACGAAATCGAATGACGCAACGTACCTTTTTTGACGCGGTCATTATGGCGAAGGCGAAGCGTCGCTCGCCTCCCCTGCCAGAGACGCCGCCTGTCCCGCCGCGGAGTTAATGCGACGGGGCGAGTG
This sequence comes from Zea mays, assembly GCF_902167145.1. NCBI lineage: Eukaryota > Viridiplantae > Streptophyta > Magnoliopsida > Poales > Poaceae > Zea > Zea mays. The sequence continues at coordinate 136,101,894 of NC_050104.1, forward strand.
GTTCGTGGGGCGGCCGTTGCGCGTGCGCGAGCCGTTCGAGGAACAGAACACGGGCACGTCGTCTTCACGCCGTGAGAGAGGGCTCTCTCACTGCCCCAGGATGGGACGTAAGCTTGGCTGACAACGTGCCCGCCGCTCCCGCCCGCCTGCCACCGCCATCACTGCCGGCCCGCTTTTGGCCGCATTGACCGTCGCGCCTGGCTGGCACTGCTGGGTCGTACGCAGGGTTGCCTCGAGTCGCGGTACTGGTTCCGCAGTCGAGGAGGCATGGTGGTAGTGCGAGTGGCGGTGCAGTTGCTTGCACGTAGCGACCGGCGCGCCGGTTGCATGACGCATGGGCGTGGGCTTCCATGCTGGGCGCGTTGGAAGTCGGAGAGGTGCGCCCACTTGGCGCGGTTGCATGCCGCCTGCATGGCTGCCTGCCCTTTTGCCCGCTGGTCTGGGCAAAAGCGGAGAACTGCTTATAACCGTTGGGCGGTTGCATGCACCGCGCGCGGCGGTTTGGCTTCTTCTGCCCTGGGCCGGCTTGCATGACGTGTGGGACCCTCGAACCGTGTCACCGTCGGAGGCTAGGTCGGACCTCGCCAAAGGTGTAGTTGACGCCGAGGGTGCTGCTGCTCCCTTCAACCGTCAAGATCCGAGCCTGCAGGATCGGATTATCTTGTAGCGTGTGTTTTCTGCGGCCGCCGAGGCCCAAACACACCCTCGCCGTGTTGTAAAGCTGCGTTTCTTTTCCTCTTGTTTCGAGTATCTGGACTTTTTCGTCGGTAACAGAATTGTCTGTGCGAGCGAGAGTTGCTTCTCACGGAAGGTGATGAGTGAGGTATCCGTATCCCGGAGGCGTAGGAATCCCTCGGCTCGGTCGGCCTTGCCGCTTACGCGCACTCTTACCCGTCCATAGGGTTCTGTCACCGACGCAGTTGAGAAGGCTCGAAGAATCGCTTCGGCAGAGGAGCTTTCGAACGTGAAGACTTGTTCGGTCCGCAGAATCACTTATCCGAACGTGAGTTACTTATCGCAGAAGGTGATGAGTGAGGTATCCGTATCCTGGAGGCGTAGGAGTCCCTCGGCTCGGTCAGCCTTGGCTGCTTACGTGTACTCCGTCGTTTTCAGGATCCACTTTCGAAGTAGTCGAAAAGCACGAAAGACATTCTGGCAGAAAGGATCTTTTTTCGAGGAAAATTTCGACGCAGAGGGGGTACCCCCCTTTTAGCCCCCGAGGGAGGGTCGGGCTTTGCCGAGGCAAGGCTGACCCTTCCTTGATGACTAAACTTTGCGTGGAAGCGAGGTATATGAACGACTTGAAAACATCTTAAGGGTAGAAGCGACGTAGCTGTTGGATGTTCCAAGCATTGCTGTAGACCTCGCCTTGACTGTTGGCCAGCTTGTACGTTCCGGGCTTCAGAACTTTGGCGATGACGAACGACCATTCCCAGGGAGGCGTGAGCTTGTGCCGCCCTCGGGCGTCCTGTCGTAGCCGAAGCACCAGGTCGCCCACCTGGAGGTCTCGGGACCGGACCCCTCGGGCGTGGTAGCGTCGCAGGGACTGCTGGTACCGCGCCGAGTGTAGTAAGGCCTTGTCCCGAGCCTCTTCCAGCTGGTCCAGCGAGTCTTCTCGATTAGCTTGGTTGCTTTGGTCAGCATAGGCCCTCGTCCTCGGGGAACCGTATTCTAAGTCTGTGGGCAAGATGGCCTCGGCCCCATAGACTAGAAAGAACGGCGTGAAGCCCGTGGCTCGACTCGGCGTCGTCCTCAGACTCCAGACCACCGAGGGGAGTTCCTTCATCCATCGCTTGCCAAACTTGTTGAGGTCGTTGTAGATCCGAGGCTTGAGTCCTTGTAGAATCATGCCGTTGGCACGCTCTACTTGCCCATTCGTTATGGGGTGAGCCACGGCGGCCCAGTCCACCCGGATGTGGTGATCCTCGCAGAAGTCCAGGAACTTTCTGCCGGTGAACTGGGTGCCGTTGTCGGTGATGATGGAGTTCGGGACCCCGAAGCGATGGATGAGGTTGGTGAAGAACGCCACCGCCTGCTCGGACCTGATGTTGTTTAGGGGTTGGACCTCGATCCACTTGGAGAATTTGTTGATGGCGACCAACAGGTGCGTGTAGCCCCCGGGTGCCTTCTGCAAGGGGCCGACGAGGTCCAGACCCCACACAGCAAAAGGCCAGGTGATGGGTATGGTCTGCAGGGCCTGAGCAGGCAGGTGGGTCTGCCTTGCGTAGAACTGACACCCTTCGCAGGTGCGGACGATTCTAGTGGCGTCGGCCACCGCCGTCGGCCAGTAGAAACCTTGCCGGAAAGCATTTCCGACAAGGGCTCGAGGTGCTGCGTGGTGGCCGCAAGCCCCCGAGTGTATCTCTCGTAGGAGTTCCTGACCTTCGGCGATGGGAATGCATCGCTGGAGGATGCCCGAGGGGCTGCGGTGGTAGAGCTCCTTCCCATCTCCCAGCAAGACGAACGACTTGGCGCGTCGCGCCAACCGCCGAGCCTCGGCTCGGTCGAGGGGTAGCTCTCCTTGGTGGAGATATTTCAGGTACGGGGTCTGCTAGTTTTGATTAGGCGTGACCCCGCTTCGCTCCTCCTCGACGCGCAGTGTCTCGCCCTCGGGGACCGAGGGTACCTCGGGCTGAACCGAGGATGCCTCGGACTGAGCCGAGGGTGCCTCGGGCTCGGGCGTGTCGTCGATCTTGACAGAGGGTTGATGCAGGTCTCGAGAGAAGACGTCCGGGGGAACCGTTGTTCTCCCCGAGGCTATTTTAGCCAGCTCGTCCGCAGTCTCGTTGTAGCGCCGGGCGATGTGGTTGAGCTCGAGCCTGTAGAACTTGTCTTCCAGGCACCGAACCTCATCGCAGTAGGCCTCCATCTTCGGGTCGCGGCAGTGGGAGTTCTTCATGACTTGGTCGATGACGAGCTGCGAGTCACCGCGAGCGTCGAGGCGTCGGACCCCTAACTCGATGGCGATGCGCAACCCGTTGACCAGGGCCTCGTACTCAGCCACATTGTTGGACGCCGGGAAGTGGAGGCGTAGCACGTAGCGTAGATGCTTTCCGAGGGGAGAGATGAAGAGCAGGCCTGCGCCCGCTCCTGTCTTCATCAGTGACCCATCGAAGAACATGGTCCAGAGTTCCGGCTGGATCGGATCTGTTGGGAGCTGGGTGTCGACCCATTCAGCCACGAAGTCTGCCAAGACCTGGGACTTGATGGCCTTCCGAGGGGCGAACGAGATTGTTTCGCCCATAATTTCCACCGCCCACTTTGCAATCCTACCCGAGGCCTCTCGGTACTAGATGATCTCCCCCAGGGGGAAGGATGACACCACAGTTACCGGATGAGACTCGAAGTAGTGTCGCAACTTCCGCCGCGTCAGGATCACCGCGTACAGCAGCTTCTGAACTTGTGGGTAGTGGATCTTGGTTTCGGACAGTACCTCGCTGATGAAGTAGACTGGCCTCTGAACGGGCAATGCATGCCCCTCTTCTCGTCTCTCGACCACAATCGCGGCGCTAACCACCTGAGTGGTCGCGACGATGTAGATCAAGAGGGCTTCTCCGGCAGCGGGGGGCACCAAGATGGGCGCGTTCGTGAGGAGCGCCTTCAGGTTCCCGAGGGCTTCCTCGGCCTCAGGGGTCCAAGTGAAGCTCTCGGCCTTCCTTAAGAGGCGGTACAGAGGCAGGCCTCTTTCGTCGAGGCGCGAGATGAAGCGGCTCAGAGCCACAAGACATCCCATGACTCTCTGTACGCCTTTCAAGTCCTTGATGGGTCCCATGCTGGTGATGGCTGCGATCTTCTCCGAGTTGGCTTCGATGCCCCGCTCGGAGACGATGAATCCCAAGAGCAAGCCTCGGGGCACCCCGAAGACAGACTTTTCGGGATTGAGCTTCACGCCTTTCGCCTTGAGACACCAAAATGTCACTTCAAGGTCGGAAAGGAGGTCGGAGGCTTTCCTCGTCTTGACTACGATGTCATCGACGTAGGCCTCGACCGTCCGACCAATGTGTTCGCCGAACACATGGTTCATGCACCGCTGGTACGTCACGCTCGCATTCCTCAAGCCGAACGGCATGGTGACATAGCAGTACATGCCGAAGGGTGTGATGAAAGAAGTCGCGAGCTGGTCGGACTCTTTCATCCTGATTTGGTGATACCCTGAATAGGCATCAAGGAAAGACAGGGTTTCACACCCAGCAGTGGAATCCACGATTTGATCGATGCGAGGCAGAGGGTAGGGAACCTTCGGACATGCTTTGTTTAGACCAGTGTAGTCTACACACATCCGCCATTTCCCTCCTTTCTTTCTCACAAGCACAGGGTTGGCAAGCCATTCGGGATGGAATACCTCTTTGATGAACCCTGCCGCCATTAGCTTGTGGATCTCCTCGCCTATGGCTCTGCGCTTTTCTTCGTCGAATCGGCGCAGAGCCTGCTTGACGGGTCGGGCTCCGGCTCGGATATCCAGCGAGTGCTCGGCGACATCCCTCGGTATGTCGGGCATGTCCGAGGGACTCCACGGGAAAACGTCGGCGTTTGCGCGGAGAAAGTCGACGAGCACTGCTTCCTATTTGGGATCGAGCTCGGAGCCGATCCGGATCTGCTTGGAGGCGTCGCTGCTGGGGTCGAGGGGGACGGACTTAACCGTCTCCGCTGGCTCGAAGTTGCCGGCGTGACGCTTCACGTCTGGCACCTCCTTAGAGAGGCTTTCCAGGTCGGCGATGAGGGCCTCGGACTCGGCGAGGGCCTCGGCGTACTCCACGCACTCCACGTCGCATTCGAACGCGTGTTTGTACGTGGGGCCGACGGTGATGACCCCGTTGGGGCCCGACATCTTGAGCTTGAGGTAGGTGTAGTTGGGGACGGCCATGAACTTCGCGTAGCATGGCCTCCCCAGTACCGCGTGGTAGGTTCCTCGGAACCCGACCACCTCGAACGCGAGGGTCTCCCTTCGGAAGTTGGAGGGCGTCCCGAAGCAGACGGGAAGGTCGAGTTGTCCGAGGGGCTGGACGCGCTTCCCGGGGATGATCCCGTGGAAAGGCGCAGCGCCTGCCCGGACCGAGGACAGATCGACACGCAGGAGCCCGAGGGTCTCGGCATAGATGATGTTGAGGCTGCTGCCTCCGTCCATGAGGACCTTGGTGAGCCTGACGTCGCCGATGACGGGGTCGACAACGAGCGGGTATTTCTCGGGGCTCGGCACGTGATCGGGGTGGTCGGCTTGGTCGAAGGTGATGGGCTTGTCAGACCAGTCTAGGTAGACTGGCGCCGCCACCTTCACCGAACAGACCTCCCGACGCTCTTGCTTGCGGTGCCGAGCCGAGGCGTTCGCCGCTTGCCCACCGTATATCATGAAGCAGTCGCGGACCTCGGGGAACTCTCCTGCCTGGTGATCTTCCTTCTTGTCATCGTCGCGAGCCCTGCCACCCTCCGCGGGTGGCCCGGCCCTGTGGAAGTGGCGCCGAAGCATAGCGCACTCCTCAAGGGTGTGCTTGACGGGCCCCTGATGATAGGGGCACGGCTCCTTGAGCATCTTGTCAAAGAGGTTGGCACCTCCGGGGGGGTTTCCGAGGGTTCTTGTACTCGGCGGCGGCGACAAGGTCCGCGTCGGCGGCGTCGCGTTTTGCTTGCGACTTCTTCTTGCCCTTCTTCTTGGCGCCGCGCTGAGTTGACGCCTCGGGGGCATCTTCTAGTGGGCGGCCCTGGGGCTGCTTGTCCTTCCAGAAGATGGCCTCAACCGCCTCCTGGCCAGAGGCGAACTTGGTGGCGATATCCATCAGCTCGCTCGCCCTGGTGGGGGTCTTGCGACCCAGCTTGCTCACCAGGTCGCGGCAGGTGGTGCCAGCGAGGAACGCGCCGATGACATCTGAATCGGTGATGTTGGGCAGCTCGGTGCGCTGCTTCGAGAATCACCGGATGTAGTCCCGGAGAGACTCTCCCAGCTGCTGTCGGCAGCTTCGGAGGTCCCAGAAATTTCCGGGGCGCACGTACGTGCCCTGGAAATTGCCGGCGAAGGCTTGGACCAGGTCGTCCCAGTTGGAGATCTGCCCCGGAGGCAGGTGCTCCAACCAGGCGCGAGCGGTGTCGGAGAGGAACAGGGGGAGGTTGCGGATGATGAGGTTGTCATCGTCTGTTCCACCCAGTTGGCAGGCCAGCCGGTAGTCCGCGAGCCACAGTTCCGGTCTCGTCTCCCCCGAGTACTTTGTGATAGTAGTCGGGGGTCAGAACCGGGTCGGGAACGACGCCCGTTGTATGGCACGGCTGGAGGCCTACGGACCGGGTGGTTCGGGCGAGGGACTTCGATCCTCCCCGCTGTCGTAGCGTCCTCCACGCCTGGGGTGGTAGCCTCGGCGCACCCTCTCGTCGAGGTGGGCCCGACGGTCGCGGTGATGGTGCTCGTTGCCGAGGCGACCCGGGCCCACAGGCGCTGTGTTGCGCGTGCGCCCAGTGTGGACCGAGGCTTCCCGCATGAATCGGGAAGTCGCGGCACGATGTTCCGAGGGGTACCCCTGCCTCCGGGAGGCGGAGCTCTCGGCCCGTCGGACCGCGGCGCCCTCCAGGAGATTCTTGAGCTCTCCCTGGATTCGCCGCCCCTCGGTGGTTGATGGCTCCGGCATCGCGCGAAGAAGCATTGCTGTTGCAGCCAGGTTCTGGCCGACCCCACTGGAAGAGGGTGGCGGCCTCATCCTGACATCGTCGGCGATGCGGTGCTGGATACCCTGGGGTAGATGGCGCACTTCTCCGGACGGAGGTTGGCCCGCCCATTCCTGCCCGACGTCCCGGCGGATCGGCTCAAGTGCTCCTGCTCCCTCGTCGAGCCTGGCCTGCACCCCGCGGGTTTGCTCGAGCTGTGGGTCATGACCCCCCGCCGGAACGGGGACCACAGCTAGCTCCCGTAGGAGGTCAACGCGTGGCACAGGCCTAGGGAGATCACCGTTCTCTGGCATACCGAGATGATTGCCCTCGGAGGGACCCCCTAGATCGACGTGGAAACATTCACGACTTGGGCCGCAGTCCTCATCGCCGAGGCTGCGGCTACCGTCGGAACAGTCGGAAAGGCAGTAGTCGCATGCGGTCATGAAGTCCCGCATGGCACTGGGGTTGCCAAGTCCAGAGAAATCCCAACAGAAGTCGGGCTCGTCATCTTCCTCGGACCCCGAGGGCCCGTAGGTCGAGACGTCCGTCAGCCGGTCCCAGGGTGACCGCATACGAAACCCCAGAGGGTTTGGACTCGCCTCTACGAGAGCGTCCGCCAAAGCGAAGTCGCTTGGCGGGTCGAGGCTGAATCCAATGGGCGTGAAATGGGAACCGGTGGGTACCTCTTGGTCGACGGGCGGTGACGAAGTCACACCAGGGACTGACTGCACCGTCGTCCCAGGTACGAGGGTGACGCCCAGCAAGCCTTTCACGAGCGTGCTGGCGTCGTCCGTTTGCTCGGAATTGGCGTGTCGCGGGGAGACGGCGCTCGTCTTCGTCTCAAACGCGAGGTCGATGCCCGACGCGCCCCCTGTTGGGGCGCCGGCGCCGTCGACTTGCTCGACAGCCGACGAGGGGCCGTCTCCTGCTTGGCCTTGGTTGCCCCACCTCCTCCTCCGTCGGCGGGGGAGAGGGCGAGGTGATCTTGAATGTTGTTCTTCCACCACGCGGGGAAGACGTCGTCGATTCCGCCGCCGGCGGGCGGGCTGTCGGCCGCCATTGTCGTTGTCGCACGGCGGAGGAAGGAGTATCATGTCGTAGCTGCCGTCGAGGGACATGAACTCAAGACTCCCGAAACAGAGCACCGTCCCGGGCTGGAAAGGTTGCTGGAGACTGCCCATCTGGAGCTTGACGGGAAGCTGTTCGTCAACACGCAGCAGGCCCCTACCTGGCGCGCCAACTGTCGGCGTTTCGAGACCGGGGGGTCCCTGGGCCGACGAGTGAAATGTCGTCGCGTGCCCCAGCCCAGATGGGTCGACGCGAGGTCGAGCGCGAAGGGGGGAAGAAAGGCAGCCGGAGACGGGCGTGAGAGAGGTGGAAATCCTGCGGCCTTCGTGTTCGTCCCGCGCCGAGGTCGGGTGCACTTGCAGTAGGGGGTTACAAGCGTCCACACGGGAGGGGGAGCGAGCGGCCTCACGCGAGCGCCTGTCCCGTCCTCTTCCCCGCGTGGCCAACCCTCTGTAAGAGGGCCCTGGTCCTTCCTTTTATAGGCGTAAGGAGAGGATCCAGGTGTACAATGGGGGGTGTAGCAGAGTGCTACGTGTCTAGCGGAGGAGAGCTAGCGCCCTAAGTACATGCCGTCGTGGCAGCCGGAGAGGTTTTGGCACCTGGTTCGTGTGGTGTCGTGGCCGTCGGAGGAGCGCTGGAGCCTGGCGGAAGGACAGCTGTCGGGGCTGTCGAGTCCTTGCTGACGTCCTCTTGCTTCCGTAAGGGGGCTGAGAGCCGCCGTCGTCACAGAGCGTGCGGGGCGCCATCATTGCCTATCTGGCGGAGCGAGCCAGATGGGATGCCGGTCTTGTTCCCCGTAGCCTGAGTCAGCTTGGAGTAGGGTAATGATGGCGCCTCCTGTCGACGTGGTCGGTCCGCGCCCTAGGTTGGGCGATGTGGAGGCTCCTCCGAGGTCGAGTCTGTCTTCCGTGGCCGTGGTCGAGTCCGAGCCCCTGGGTCAGGCGAGGCGGAGACCGCCGGCTGAGACCAGGGCTGAGTCCGAGCCCTGGGGTCGGGCGAAGCGGAGTTCGTCGTCTTCTGAGGCTGAGCCCAAGTCCGAGCCCTGGGTCGGGCGGAGCGGAGTTCGCCGTCTTCCGGGGCTGAGCCCGAGTCCGAGCCCTGGGTCGGGCGGAGCGGAGTTCGCCGTCTTCCGGGGCTGAGCCCGAGTCCGAGCCCTGGGTCGGGCGGAGCGGAGTTCGTCTTCTTCTGGGGCTGAGCCCAAGTCCGAGCCCTGGGTCGGGCGGAGCGGAGTTCGCCGTCTTCCGGGGCTGAGCCCGAGTCCGAGCCCTGGGTCGGGCGAAGCGGAGTTCGCCGTCTTCCGGGGCTGAGCCCGAGGGCGGAGCGGAGTTCGCCGTCTTCCGGGGCTGAGCCCGAGTCCGGGCCCTGGGTCGGGCGAAGCGGAGCTTCCTATGGTGCTTGAGGTCGGGCCTGACTGCCTGTCAGCCTCACTCTGTCGAGCGGCACAGCAGTCGGAGCGGCGCAGGCAGCGCTGTCCTTCTGTCAGGCCGGTCAGTGGAGCGGCGAAGTGACTGCGGTCACTTCGGCTCTGTCGACTGGAGGGCGCGTGTCAGGATAAAGGTGTCAGGCCACCTTTGCATTAAATGCTCCTGCGATCTGGTCGGTTGGCGCGGCGATTTGGTCAGGGTTGCTTCTTGGCGAAGACAGGGCCTCGGGCGAGCCGTAAGTATGTTCGTCGCTGGAGGGGGGCCTTGGGCGAGACGGAGATCCTCCGGGGTCGGCTGCTCTTGTCCGAGGCTAGGCTCGGGCGAGGCGTGATCGGGTCCCTCGAATGGACCGATCCCTGACTTAATCGCACCCATCAGGCCTTTGCAGCTTTATGCTGATGGGGTTACCAGCTGAGAATTAGGAGACTTGATGGTACCCCTAATTATGGTCCCCGACAGCCTGTAATGTGTGTCTTTCACAGGCGGTGCACCACAAGCGGTTCCTGGAACCGCCTGTGAAGAGGCGAACCAAACCGCCTGTACAGAGGTTTGCTGTAGTAGTGTATTTAGAAATAAACAATACTTATATAAAAAATGTAACCGTGTCGTGCCCATATCAGCACTACGGGTCGAGATAGTGGCCCAGACACGGCACTATAGTCGTACCATGTCAGGCACTGGCACTATACTAGCCGGACTAGGTCGTGCCTGGACCGTGTTTTTTCATGTCGTGCCTGTGCTGGCTCATCGTGTTAGTGCCAAATAGCCATCTCTACAGCACGAGGCCGTCACCCGTCGGCCGCCGCGTCATGACGTTGATCATCGACTGTAGCGGCGCACGTGCATCGGCGTCCATTACTCCATCTGCTAGCATGCTACACGCACGGGCACTAGGGACAGAAGATAGTAGACATGTTGATACCGTTAATTACTTCATTGTTTATTAGGTAGGTGCCCGTGCGTTGCGACGGAACCATATAATAACTTATGTACATATAGGTGAGCGTCCATGCGTTGCAACGAGAACATATAATATCACGGTAACTTATGTATTATATGTCTCCGTTGTAACGCACGGGCACTCACCTAGTTATCACATAAAAAGGGTACAGTACAAAACACCACAGCTCATCTCATGGACATTTACATCGGCTTCTTCTTGAGTCCAATTTTATTCTTATCATAGCCTTTTTCGAAACAGACAAGATATTCACATGTTTGCATGCGGTTTTAGCGTTTTACTGCTGTTGCTGCCTCACCAGGTTCCTCAAAACGTAGTGAAGGATCCCGCCATGATCGAAGCAAGCCAGCTCCACCTACAAAACCCAATCTTTTGTTATTCGTTACACAATTCATGTGAATAAATTCGTTACACAATCCACTTTAAAATCAATAAATTTGATTGGTGCTAGGCTTGAAGGTTGGTATTTGGAAAGGCATTATTTCATCTCACAAGATGAACAAAATCCAATTGGTGTATGTGCTTGCAATCATGAAATGTAATGCCCAGAAACTTTATTGCAGTATTCAGTAGTAGTGACCACTATGCTGTGAACATTTCAGCCAACCAATATGTCATTTTACTAAAACTACTAGTTCCACATCCTTTTACCGAAGAACTCACCATTGTATCAATCCGGAGCTTGCAGGTGAATGATTTCCCAGTGTCACTGAGCACCTGGACATCTTGGCCTGGTTGTATCTCACTCACTTTGGTAGGGAGCCTTATCGTGTAGCGCTCATGACCGGTGAGCCCCAGAGAATCAGCATCCTCACCAGGTTTGAAGCACAGCGGTAACACTCCCATTCCTACAAGGTTGCTGCGGTGGATCCTCTCAAAACTCTTGGCGATTACTGCTTTGACCCCCTGATGACATGGTTTTGTCAAAAGATTCTTGCGAATTTATAGTAGCCAGCAAAGAAAATGACAGTTGTATGACATGCATATACCAGTAACATTGGCCCCTTGGCAGCCCAATCCCGAGAACTTCCACTGCCATATTCCTCCCCAGCCAACACTATGGTGTGATGCCCATCAGCTTTGTATCTCTGAAATAAGCATAACCAGTATAATGAATAGTCTACAGGCAGGTTAGGAGCGGCGATCTGACCTGGGCATCGTATTACTCGGCGTACTGCTTTGCGCGGGTGAAGATGAGCTTGCAGCTCTCGATGGACTTCTTCTCGACCAGAGACTTCTCCTTCTTCTCGGTGGCGGACTCGGTTATGGAAATAACGATCATAGATGAAACAACAAAGCTCGAGTCCAGTTCGTTGAAGCTCGGTAATGCATATCTATCACCAGACGACAGCAATGCTATAAGGTTGAATCTTGGAGAGGAAAATGAACTCTCAATGGAATCATTAGATTTCAAAAAAGACATCAATCAAAATTCAAGTTCTGGGCCTAGACCTGTTTTCTTTGCTGTGCGTCTGAATGTGCCTTTTTCTGGAGCTTTAAGAATAGATCTGCAGCAGAAATAAGAATGGCATAAAAAATAGATACATAATCTAACAAGAATGTACTGTCGCCAGTAAGTAAACCAATCATACTTAATTTCCTTAGAAGTTTTAAGTTTGAAAAAAGGTTCTAGAGCTGCATACCTCACAGAAAGTGTGTTTTTCACATCCTTTAAAGGAGCATGAAGGCCACTGGCACGGGGGCCGGGGTATCTGAAAGATGATATCAATGCAGCAAACTTGCATCCAAGTCTTCCTTCACTTCTAAATAATAATAACATAATAATAATGGGTTTATGTATCCATATTACATGTACCTATGCTACCTTGATCATGTCTAAATATGATATCTAAATCACAGAGCAGTAATATAAACAAACATGTAATCTAAATATTTATGAACAACGTCGATAAATTGAAAAGACCATATGTATCAGATGTGTCATTCAAATTAATAATGGAACTTTCAAGCATACCTTCCATTGGGCGAGACATCTTTATCACCCTTATTGTAGTGTAGAGCTGCCACGAGTTTTCTTCCAGGATCTTGTAACTGTTGCCTCAGCGACATTGAATAGACTGCACAGCCCACAACAGAAATGAAAATGAAGATCCCATACTTATGCACAGTCAAGTTTGAAGTACTCAACTAATCATCCACTAACCAATTTCCCCATCTCACCTCATCCTGGTACTCAATCGCTGCCTTGTCTCCTCGCCAGCTAAATTGTTCACGGAAGTAAAAGATTTGTATGAAACATTGATACGGAACGACAAACATCACTATAATATGCAAAATACGTGTGGAAAACATTATCAATATCACACAAATTAATTCTAAAAAGTTAATTTAGAATTTTTAATTACAGAAAAATGTGTCGACAACTGTTCACTAATCAGCTAATCCTTTTTAGCGATATCGATAAGTCTTTGTTGTATGTTTGCAGGGATGGCATATCGGCACGAATTGTCCTCATAACTTAAAAGATCAATCACAAAGTTCCTTCGAAGAGTATTTGCATCCTACAGACAAAGACATAAGAGAACAAAACATATTATCTTGTAGAACGAGATAGCTAGAATGTAAGTTTGAACATAAAACGAACGTACTACACTCACCCCAACAAATTTCAGTGGTCTGTCATTCCCCCACATGGCCATAGCTTGTAGAACGAGGTAGCTGGTATTAAACCTATAGAATAATATTTGGGCAACTATGTTTTATACAATGATTATCATAGAAAAAAATTTAAACTGCTGAGAAGGTGGTACGAAGAAAATACCCTCTTAAGTCAATTGGAACACCAGTCTGAATTGTATGTTCCCACTTAAAGATATCCTCCGCCCATCCAGAACGTTTCTTGCTGTAAGCAATCTTATATTTTTTTGAGGTCATGATAATCGCTTCTGCGAACCTCTTGTATGGCATGTGTTTACACCAATCTTGAGTCGGTGTAAAGTCGATAAAAGTCACATGCTTTTTAACATGATCTATTACGAAGAGGGTGTAACATCCATTGAATTTCCCTGGCATGAGAACCTGCAAAATATCAGTCATTAGGATCCTACAACAGAAGTGTCCTTTATAAATACATTCGAAATGAACACATACTTACATATCTACAACCCGTGATGTAATAATTCATTGATGGCCAACAATCGAGTGTTTTGGCTAACTCTTCTGTTGTAGGATCCTGATGGTACTTTGGAAGTTTACCAAAACCAACCATTCTCTGGATAGTATATATACATGTCCACATGATGATTAGATGTAGATACTATATATTAATACATTAATGATTGGAAACAAACTTACCCAAAAACGCATGTCCATATAATGCTTTCTATTATTTATGATTTCTTCTTTCGGCCTACGTGACTCTTTATTGGCAAGTAGCCGAACAGCCATGTCAAAACATCTTAGAATCATATCTTGATTTGTCGTTAATATGTTTTGCAGGTCTTTGACAGATATTTCTATCTTAAAAGGATTGAAACTTCGCACCCATGTTCTCCTGTAATGTAGCATGACGAAAGTCTATATCAAGAATCTAAGTAGTTGATATACATAAATTAAATAAATCAATGAGCACTTACTCTAGTGTCGTATCGTCTTCTATTGCCATGATATAATCACATAAAACATTTATTGAATCGGCTTTAGTCACTGGCATGTCCTTTGTGGAAAGACCAACCATTAAAAAGTCATTGGTGCAACCATCGGTAGAGACTTTTACAGGAGCTCTTTTATCCCAATCATCAACAAACCACCTTTGCAAGTCTGCTTGAGTAATAGGGCCTTCCTCATCTTCATACACTACTTCGCTATCATCAAGCACGTGGAGTAGTTTCCTCTTATTAGAATCTGTTGGGTTTTCTAATATCTCAACATCAGATGGGCTTCCAGAGTCAACTTCTTTTTCATTTTTGTATAACAGACACCCCCTTCTCTTATTCAGGTCTGAAGATAGTAATATAGCAGCCATTTTTTTCCTAAAGTGTGACATGTCATCCTACAAATAAGAAACAATTATTTAGCATTATATATGTAACACTGACTGTAGATGTCCATATATGTCATAGTAGTAATAATATACCTGGGTAAAACTGTCAGACAGTTCATCCCCTGTCCAGTATTCGATATAGTTCAAAAGAAAGAGACCGCATGAAGAGCTACAATATACATTAATATCAACATAAATATTGGTATGAATGAAGAAATTGGTAAAGAAGATTTTAGGGCGTACCTATCTGTCTGCTTTGCATATCCCATGTCAATTTCTCTGAGCGGCCAAGAAGCAACTTGGAGGTCTGGCCACCTGTGGTCTTTTAACTCCTTACGTTGAGATATCATATCAATTTGTCTTTGTAGTCCTTTAATCTTTATATATTGTAAAACAAAATTAGAGATTGGGATAAGTTAATATTGAATTCATAATTGTTTAGTTTGTGCATACTCACAGAGTCAGTGAGGTCTTTGCGGTCTTGTGAACTACCAAGTGAATCGAGCACTTGTATCTCCATATTTCTTGCATGGATAACGGCAAGATACCAGTGCGTCTCTCGGATGTTTATCAGAATAAACACCTACAAAACAGTTATAAATACTTGCATAAGAATAAATTACATATAAACACTAACTGTTCAAATTGCAAACTCATAAGTACCATGTCATGGTCTAGGTAAAGTAACACCCTTCGTTCAGCGCTACATATTTGTGTCATGTCTTTAATTGGATATAGCTCCTCTGTTTTAATTTCAACATCACCATCTCGCTTCAGGAAATTGAACTGGAAAGCATTTTCTATGTGAACGCGACCTCCAGATCGGCACTTTAGATGCTTTTGAGCTTTTATCAAATTTATGTAACAGTCTATAACCTGCAAGTGTGTAAGTTGTGGTTAAAAATACCAGGATGAGTAAAAAAACTTATACATAACAACGTCGCCAAATATAAAGACTAAGCATGGATTACCTCGTCACCTAAATATGTGTTCGGCTGTAGCTATATGAGTTGGGTAGCAGGGCAGCAACCAAACACAAGCCCCAACAGCATGTCACAAGTAAAACTGAACTGCAAGCATATTGAAACTACACTCAACCAAACACACGCCCCAACACTCAACTATTCATGTGACACTACAAGCACTAAAACTACACCATGTATTTACTAACAAATTTGGATTCTTCAGCAGTATTTGTTCAAGTCAGGACTCAATAGAGTCTAAAGCACAAAATTCAATAAACAGAAGAAGCTACCTAGTAGGGCAGCAACCAAACACAAGCCCCAACAGCATGTCACAAGTAAAACTGAACTGCAAGCATATTGAAACTACACTCAACCAAACACACGCCCCAACACTCAACTATTCATGTGACACTACAAGCACTAAAACTACACCATGTATTTACTAACAAATTTGGATTCTTCAGCAGTATTTGTTCAAGTCAGGACTCAATAGAGTCTAAAGCACAAAATTTAATAAACAGAAGAAGCTACCTAGCAGGGCAGCAACCAAACACACGCCCCAACAGCATGTCATAAGTAAAACTGAAGTGCAAGCATATTAAAACTACACCCAACCAAAGACACGCACCAACACTCAACTATTGATGTGATACTACAAGCACTAAAACTACTGCACATATTTACTAACAAATTTGGCTTCTTGAGCAGTATTTGTTCAAGTCAGGATTCAATAGAGACTAAAGCACAAACCAGATGAATAAGTAGCTAAACCAGATCTAATGAATTGACTGCTACAAAAACACAAAACACACTATTTTCAAACAATTGTTTCAGTTTCATGGTTTTGGACCCGAAACAACCAAGAACAAGATTCTGATGCTCCATTTTCAAGCACTTAACAAAGTTATGCATTTTGCGTAACTGTGCTTGCTGTTCAACAACTGAGTTCCTGCCGGGCTGCTAGATGTTGGGATGCTATCTGACCCACACCCTGCCAACCTCCCTTACCCATTAGAGTTCTAGTAGCATTAGGAATAAACGTGCATCCAGTTTCAGGTCCAAAACCATGGAACTGAAACAATTTCTTATTGCAAAGTTCAATCATCAGTTCAGCAAATCCATATACATCATGCAAATTAGGGGTTGCACTCCAGTTGCACCCAGTACACAAGGCAGTTGGTAGAACACAAGCGATGAGCAAAACAAGCAGCATACCTTAACTATGATCTTTTGCACAAGAACTGGTATTAAGAATTGGTAGAACACAAGAAAAGACACTGACCTTTTGCGCCGAGTGTCCTTAGCTTCCCGCCGCGCGGATGGCGTATGGCGTATGGATCGATTAGGGGTTTTTAAATACATAGAAGTGTGGCGGATCCGTGGGATTTTGGGGCGCAGGGCTACAACCTTCCATCCGCGTGACCGAGGCGTTGCTGGCGCGGCGGATTTTGGGGATTTGGTGGCGCAGGATGAATGCCGCGGGATATCTGCCGCGCCATCAACGCCTCCGCGGAGCTTTGCCTGGCGCGGGCTGCCGCAATCCATCAGCGGCGATCAGACTGCGGGCTCCCCGACCTTCCATCGACGGGTGAGGCGACCTTGCATTGACGCCTTACGGACTGCGGGCGAGGATTTGGGGGACTGCGGGCGAGGCGGGATTACGGGTGAGGCGCGGATTGCGTGAGCGGCGGATCGACGGGCGGGGAGGAATTGCGGGATCGGGGCGCGGGGACTGCGGGCGCGGGAGCGTACAGCGCGATGGCATGAGCGGCGGATTGACGGGCGGGGATCTGGGGGACTGCGTGCGAGCGGACTGCGGGCGCGGGAGCGTACAGCGCGATGGCAGAACCAACGGGTGTGCACGCCTACAGTCCACACATATAGAGTAGTAGAGATTTTGTCTCTGCCGTTCTTAGATGCTTGAACCTTGATTAGTTGATTTTAATTATTTATCATAAGTTTATAAATTTATTGATTGATCTCAATATATTGTCCAGTGTTCATCCTGTATATAAATTAGTCCAGTTTAGATTAAACCACAATTTTCGTTGGCAACAACACATTGCCCTTAATAAATTATTCTACCTATATATTTAATCATATAAATTATGAACCACTGGCCCAAGAGGAAAAGGTATTCTTCTAATCCGTTGTCTTCATTAAATAAGTGAAATTTATGTTTCAATTGAATTGATATATTATTTTGAAACCAATATTTTATGTTTTTACCGATTTAATAAGGCAAATTTTATTGTTGTTTTGACATTGCCATCAAATTACTAGCTCGACATATCCAGAGATAAATTCCTAGATCCCCCGGTGGCGCGGTGGTACTATGTAGTAGCGCTACGCCGGTTGTTGCTTTTTATCGTGTTGGACTTGCGTGGTTTCTCAAGGCCCATCTATGGTGTAACAATCCATTGTTAAGTGAGAAACGAGAAGAGAAACATACCTAAGCTATGTTTTAGTTACTCTAAGGTTGGGCTTTTCCCTATTTTTATATGCTCATCAATGGAGGCAACAATACTGACGTATGCGAGCATGTGGAGGGCAACAATACTTTTGTGTGGGGGGGATCGCCAAGGATGAGCACATTGGTTCTAAATATGAAACTTGGGGAATACTCACCCAAACTCTCTAAGATTTGAAGAAAGAGACTCCTCCGCATGCGGTACATTCGATGAATGTAGAGTGAAGGGAAGACACACAGGTCATTGAAGTAGTCTTGCATCAACTGGTCATAGGCGACTTTCGGTATGTAGCTCCGATGTTGCGTCCCTCGCCTGTTTCTCATAGAAGATCGAGAGACAAGCTTCATCATTGCATCCACTATACTTTTGGTGCAGCATGTCGAGTATCTCATCTTCGGTCATCTCAAAGTCTGAGGCCGAGGAAGACATGGTGACAATGGTTTGTTGGAGTAAAACGAGAGTGAGAGAAGTAAATAGAAAGTGTTAGGAGTGGATTTGAGAGTGAGAGTGTGAACAAACCGGAAATACACCCTTCTATTTATAGGTCGGATTTTAGGATTGTTTTTAAAAAGTTTTTTTTGAAAAAAATTAGATTTATGGACCAACAAAAACACAACATATGACTATAAGCGGTCGGTACCCACTGGTTTTCCGGTGTGGGTCAGTACTGTCGGGGACCATAATTAGGGGTACCCCCAAGACTCCTAATCTCAGCTGGTAACCCCCATCAGCACAAAGCTACAAAGGCCTGATGGGTGCGATTAAGTCAAGGCTCGGTCCACTCAAGGGACACGATCTCGCCTCGCCCGAGCCCAGCCTCGGGCAAGGGCAGCCGACCCCGGAGGATTCACGTCTCGCCCGAGGGCCCCCTCAAGCAACGGACACACCTTTGGCTCGCCCGAGGCCCAGTCTTCGCCAAGAAGCAACCTTGGCCCGATCGCCGCGCCGACCGACCGTATCACAGGAGCATTTAATGCAAAGGTGGCCTGACACCTTTATCCTGACGCGCGCCCTTCAGTCAACAGAGCCGAAGTGACCGCAGTCACTTCACCGCTCCACTGACCGGCCTGACAAAAGGACAGCGCCGCCTGCGCCACTCCGACTGCTGCGCCACTCGGCAGAGTGAGGCTGACAGCAGCCAAGTCCGGCCTCGAGCGCCATAGGAAGCTCCGCTTCGCCTGACCTAGGGCTCGGACTCGGGCTCAGCCCCGGAAGACGACGAACTCCACCTCGCCCGACCCAGGGCTCGGACTCGGGCTCAGCCCCGGAAGACAACGGACCCCGCCTCGCCCGACCCCAGGGCTCGGACTCGGGCTCAGCCCCGGAAGACGACGAACTCCGCCTCGCCCGACCCTAGGGCTCGGACTCGGGCTCAGCCCCGGAAGACGACGAACTCCGCCTCGCCCGACCCTAGGGCTCGGACTCGGGCTCAACCCCGGGAGACGATGAACTCCGCCTCGCCCGACCCCAGGGCTCGAACTCAGCCCTGGCCTCAGCCGACGGTCTCCGCCTCGCCCGACCCAGGGGCTTGGACTCGACCTCGGCCTCGGAAGACAGACTCGACCTCAACCTCGGAGGAGCCTCCACCCCACCCAACCCAGGGCTCGGACCGACCACGTCACAGGAGGGGCCATCATTACCCTACCCCTAGCTAACTCTGGCTACGGGGAACGAGGCCGGCGTCCCATCTGGCTCGCCCCGGTAAACAAGTAATGATGGCGCCCTGCATGCTCCATGACGACGACGGCTCTCAGCCCCCTTACAGAAGCAAGGAGACGTCAGCAAGGACTCGACAGCCCCGACAGCTGTCCTTCCGCCAGGCACCAGCGCTCCTCCGACGGCCACGACACCACACGAACAGGGTGCCAAAAGCTCTCCGGCTGCCACGACGGCATGTACTTAGGGCACTAGCTCTTCTCCGCTAGACACGTTAGCACACTGCTACACCTCCCATTGTACACCTGGACCCTCTCCTTACGCCTATAAAAGCAAGGTCCAGGGCCCTCTCACAAGGGGTTGGCCGCGCGGGGGAAGGACGGGACGGCGCGCATAAGCCTCTCGCTCTCTCCCACGCGGACGCTTGTAACCCCCTACTGCAAGCGCACCCGACCTGGGCGCGGGACAAACACGAAGGCCGCGGGTTTCCCCTTTTACGCCTGTCTCCCTTCGGCTTCTTCCCCCCTTCGCGCTCCGTCTCGCGCCGACCCATCTGGGCTGGGGCACGCGACGACAATTTACTCGTCGGTCCAGGGACCCCCCGGGTTCAAAACGCCGACAGTTGGCGCGCCAGGTAGGGGCCTGCTGCGTGTTGACGAACAGCTTCCCGTCAAGCTCCAGATGGGCAGTCTCTAGCAACCTTTCCAGCCCGGGACGGTGCTCTGTTTCGGGAGTCTTGAGTTCATGTTCCTCGACGGCAGCTACGACATGATACTCCTTCCTCCGCCGCGCGACGGCGACAATGGCGGCCGACAACCCGCCCACCGGCGGCGGAATCGACAACGTCTTCCCCATGTGGCGGAAGAACAACATTCGGGTTTATCCCGTCCCCTCCCCTGCCGACGGAGGAGGAGGCGGGGCAACCAAGGCCAAGCAGGAGGCGGCACCTCGTCGGCTGTCGAGCGAGTCGACGGCGCCGGCGCCCCAACGAGGGACACGTCGGGCATCGACCTCGCGTCTGAGACGAAGACGAGCGCTGTTTCCCCGCAACACGCCAACTCCAAGCGGACGGACGATGCCAGCACGCTCGCGAAAGACTTGCTGGGCGTCACCCTCGTACCTGAGATGACGGTGCAGTCTACCCCTGACGTGACTTCGTCACCGCCCGTCGACCAAGAGGTACCGAGCGATTCCCATCTCGTGCCTTTTGGATTCAGCCTCGACCCACCAAGCGACTTCGCTTCGGTGGATGCTTTCATAGAGGCAAGTCCAAACCCTCCGGGGTATCGTATGCGGTCACCCTGGGACCGGCTGACAGCCGTCTCGACCTACGGGCCCTCGGGTTCCGAGGAAGATGACGAGCCCGACTTTTGTTGGGATTTCTCCGGACTTGGCAACCCCAGTGCCATGTGGGACTTCATGACCGCATGCGACTACTGCCTTTCCGACTGTTCCGACGGTAGCCGCAGCCTCGGCGACGAGGACTGCGGCCCAAGTCGTGAATGTTTCCACATCGATCTAGGGGGTCCCGGCGAAGGCAACCATCTTGGTATACCGGAGAACGGTGATCCCCCTAGGCCTGCGCCTCGCATTGACATCCTTCAGGAGCTAGCTGTGGTCCCCGTCCCGGCGGGGGGTCAAGACCCACAGCTCGAGCAAATCCGCGAGATGCAGGCCAGGCTCGACGAGGGAGCAGGAACACTTGAGCCGTTCCGCCGGGACATCGGGCAGGAATGGGCGGGCCAACCTCCGGCCGGAGAAGCGCGTCATCTACCCAGGGCATCCAGCACCGCATTCCCTCGCCCGAACCACCCGGTCCACAGGCTTTCAGCCAGGCCATACGACGGGCGTCGTTCCCGACCCGGTTCCGACCCCCGACTACTATCACAAAGTACTCGGGGGAGACAAGGCCGGAACTGTGGCTCGCGGATTACTGGCTGGCCTGCCACCTGGGTGGAACGGATGATGACAACCACATCATCCGCAACCTCCCCCTGTTCCTCTCCGACACCGCTCGAGCCTGGCTGGAGCATTTGCCTCCGGGGCAGATCTCCAACTGGGACGACCTGGTCCAAGCCTTCGTCGGCAACTTCCAGGGCACGTACGTGCGCCCTGGGAACTCCTGGGATCTCCGAAGCTGCCGCCAGCAGCCGGGAGAGTCTCTCCGGGACTACATCCGGCAATTCTCGAAGCAGCGCACCGAGCTACCCAACGTCACCGACTCGGATGTCATCGGCGCGTTCCTCGCCGGCACCACCTGCCGCGACCTGGTGAGCAAGCTGGGTCGCAAGACCCCCACCAGGGCGAGCGAGCTGATGGACATCGCCACCAAGTTCGCCTCCAGCCAGGAGGCGGTTGAGGCCATCTTCCGGAAGGACAAGCAGCCCCAGGGCTGCCCACCGGAAGATGTCCCCGAGGCGTCAACTCAGCGCGGCGCCAAGAAGAAAGGCAAGAAGAAGTCGCAAGCGAAACGCGACGCCGCCGACGCGGACCTTGTCACCGCTGCTGAGTACAAGAACCCTCGGAAACCTCCCGGGGGCGCCAATCTCTTCGACAAGATGCTCAAGGAGCCGTGCCTCTATCATCAGGGGGCCGTCAAGCACACCCTTGAGGAGTGCGCCATGCTTCGGCGCCACTTTCACAAGGCCGGGCCACCCGTGGAGGGTGGCAGGGCTCGCAACGACGATAAGAAGGAAGATCACAAGGCAGGAGAGTTCCCCGAGGTCCACGACTGCTACATGATCTACGGTGGGCGAGTGGCGAACGCCTCGGCTCGGCACCGCAAGCAAGAGCGTCGGGAGGTCTGCTCGGTAAAGGTGGCGGCGCCAGTCTACCTAGACTGGTCCGACAAGCCCATCACCTTCGACCAGGGCGACCATCCCGACCGCGTGCCGAGCCCGGGGAAATACCCGCTCGTTGTCGACCCCGTCATCGGCAACGTCAGGCTCACCAAGGTCCTCATGGACGAAGGCAGCAGCCTCAACATCATCTACGCCGAGACCCTCGGGCTCCTGTGGATCGATCTGTCCTCGGTCCGGGTAGGCGCTGCGCCTTTTCACGGGATCATCCCCGGGAAACGCGTCCAGCCCCTTGGACAACTCGATCTACCCGTCTGCTTTGGGACGCCCTCCAACTTCCGAAGGGAAACCCTCACGTTCGAGGTGGTCGGGTTTCGAGGAACCTACCACGCAGTGCGGGGGAGACCATGCTACGCCAAGTTCATGGCCGTCCCCAACTACACCTACCTCAAGCTCAAGATGTCGGGCCCCAACGGGGTCATCACCGTCGGCCCCACGTATTGACACGCGTACGAATGCGACGTGGAGTGCGTGGAGTACGCCGAGGCCCTCGCCGAATCCGAGGCCCTCATTGCCGACCTGGAGAGCCTCTCCAAGGAGGCGCCAGACGTGAAGCGCCACGCCGGCAACTTCGAGCCAGCGGAGACGGTTAAATCCGTCCCTCTCGACCCCAGCAACAACGCCTCCAAGCAGGTCCGGATCGGCTCTGAGCTCGATCCCAAATAGGAAGCAGTGCTCGTCGACTTTCTCCGCGCAAACGCCGACGTTTTTGCGTGGAGTCCCTCGGACATGCCCGACATACCGAGGGATGTCGCCGAGCACTCGCTGGATATCCGAGCTGGGGCCCGACCCGTGAAGCAGCCTCTGCGCCGATTCGACGAGGAAAAGCGCAGAGCCATAGGCGAGGAGATCCACAAGTTAATGGCGATAGGGTTCATCAAAGAGGTATTCCATCCCGAATGGCTTGCCAACCCTGTGCTTGTGAGAAAGAAAGGAGGGAAATGGCGGATGTGTGTAGACTACACTGGTCTAAACAAAGCATGTCTGAAAGTTCCCTACCCTCTGCCTCACATCGATCAAATCGTGGATTCCACTGCTGGGTGCGAAACCTTGTCTTTCCTCGATGCCTACTCAGGGTATCACCAGATCAGGATGAAAGAGTCCGACCAGCTCGCGACTTCTTTCATCACACCCTTCGGCATGTACTGCTATGTTACCATGCCGTTTGGTTTGAGGAATGCGGGTGCAACGTACCAACGGTACATGAACCACGTGTTCGGCGAACACATTGGTCGAACGGTCGAGGCCTACGTCGATGACATCGTAGTCAAGACGAGGAAAGCCTCCGACCTTGAAACGACATTCCGGTGTCTCAAGGCGAAAGGCGTAAAACTCAATCCTGAGAAGTGTGTCTCCGGGGTCCCCCGAGGCATGCTCTTGGGGTTCATCGTCTCCGAGCGGGTCATCGAGGCCAACCCGGAGAAAATCGTGGCCATCACCAACATGGGGCCCATCAAGGACTTAAAGGCGTACAGAGGGTCACGGGATGCCTTGCGGCTCTGAGCCGTTTCATCTCGTGCCTCGATGAAAGAGGCTTGCCTCTGTACTGCCTCTTAAGGAAGGCCGAGTGCTTCACTTGGACCCCTGAGGCCGAGGAAGCCCTCGGGAACCTGAAAGCGCTCCTCACGAACGCACCCATCTTGGTGCCTCCCGCCGCCGGAGAAGCCCTCTTGATCTACGTCGCCGCCACCACTCAGGTGGTTAGCGCCGTGATCGTGGTTGAGAGACCAGAAGAGGGGCATGCATTGCCTATCCAGAGGCCAGTCTTCTTCATCAGTGAGGTACTGTCCGAGACCAAGATCCGCTACCCACAAATTCAGAAGCTGTTGTACGCGGTGATCCTGACGCGGCAGAAGTTGCGACACTACTTCGAGTCTCATCCGGTGACTGTGGTGTCATACTTCCCCCTGGGGGAGATCATCCAGTGTCGAGAGGCCTCAGGTAGGATTGCAAAGTGGGCGGTGGAAATCATGGGCGAGACAATCTCGTTCGCCCCTCGGAAGGCCGTCAAGTCCCAAGTCTTGGCGGACTTTGTGTCTGAATGGGTCGATACCCAACTCCCAACAGTTTCGATCCAACCAGAACTCTGGACCATGTTTTTCGACGGGTCGCTGATGAAGACAGGGGCAGGCGCAGGCCTGCTCTTCGTCTCGCCCCTCGGGAAGCACCTACGCTACGTGCTACGCCTCCACTTCCCGGCGTCCAACAATGTGGTCGAGTACGAGGCTCTGGTCAACGGGTTGCGCATCGCCATCGAGCTGGGGGTCCGACGCCTCGACGCTCGCGGTGACTCGCAGCTCGTCATCGACCAAGTCATGAAGAACTCCCACTGCCGCGACCCGAAGATGGAAGCCTACTGCGATGAGGTTCGGCGCCTGGAAGACAAGTTCTACGGGCTCGAGCTCAACCACATCGCCCGACGCTACAATGAGACTGCGGATGAGCTAGCTAAGATAGCTTCAGGGCGAACAACGGTTCCCCCGGACGTCTTCTCCCGAGACCTGCATCAACCCTCTGTCAAGACCGACGACGCGCCCGAGCCCGAGGCACCCTCGGCCCAGACCGAGGCACCCTCGGCCAAGCCCGAGGCACCCTCGGCTCGGCCCGAGGCACCCTCGGCCCCCGAGGGTGAGGCACTGCGCGTCGAGGAGGAGCGGAGCGGGGTCACGCCTAATCGAAACTGGCAGACCCCGTACCTGCAATATCTGCACCGAGGAGAGCTACCCCTCGACCGAGCCGAAGCTCGACGGTTGGCGCGGCGCACCAAGTCATTCGTCTTGCTGGGGGACGGGAAGGAGCTCTACCACCACAGCCCCTCAGGCATCCTCCAGCGGTGCATATCCATCGCTGAAGGCCAGGAGCTCTTGCAAGAAATACACTCGGGGGCTTGCGGTCATCACGCAACGCCTCGAGCCCTTGTTGGAAACGCTTTCCGACAAGGTTTCTACTGGCCGACGGCGGTGGCCGACACCACTAGAATTGTCCGCACCTACGAAGGGTGTCAGTTCTATGCGAAGCAGACACACCTGCCCGCTCAGGCTCTACAGACGATACCCATCACCTGGCCATTTGCTGTGTGGGGTCTGGACCTCGTCGGTCCCTTGCAGAAGGCGCCCGGGGGCTACACGCACCTGCTGGTCGCCATCGACAAATTCTCCAAGTGGATCGAGGTCCGACCTCTAAACAGCATCAGGTCCGAACAGGCGGTGGCGTTCTTCACCAACATCATCCATCGTTTTGGGGTCCCAAACTCCATCATCACCGACAACGGCACCCAGTTCATCGACAGAAAGTTCCTGGACTTCTGCGAGGATCACCACATCCGGGTGGACTAGGCCGCCGTGGCTCACCCCATGACGAATGGGCAAGTAGAGCGTGCCAACGGCATGATTCTGCAAGGACTCAAGCCTCGGATCTACAACGACCTCAACAAGTTCGGCAGGCCATGGATGAAGGAGCTCCCCTCGGTGGTCTGGAGTCTGAGGACAACGCCGAGCCGAGCCACGGGCTTCACACCGTTCTTTCTAGTCTATGGGGCCGAGGCCATCTTGCCCACAGACTTAGAATACGGTTCCCCGAGGACGAGGGCCTACGCCAACCAAAGCAATCGAGCTAATCGAGAAGACTCACTGGACCAGCTGGAAGAGGCTCGGGACATGGCCTTACTACACTCGGCGCGGTACCAGCAGTCCCTGCGACGCTACCACGCCCGAGGGGTTCGGTCCCGAGACCTCCAGGTGGGCGACCTGGTGCTTCGGCTGCGACAAGACGCCCGAGGGCCGCACAAGCTCACGCCTCCCTGGGAAGGGCCGTTCGTCATCGCCAAGGTTCTAAAGCCTGGGACGTACAAGCTGGCCAACAGTCAAGGCGAGGTCTACAACAACGCTTGGAACATCCGACAGCTACGTCGCTTCTACCCTTAAGATGCTTTCAAGTTGTTCGTACACCTCGTTCACACACGAAGTCTAGTCATCAAGGAAGGGTCAGCCTTGCCTCGGCAAAGCCCGACCCTCCCTCGGGGGCTAAAAGGGGGGAACCCCCTCTGCATCAAAATTTTCCTCGGAAAAAGATCTTTTCTGCCAGAATGTCTTTCGTGCTTTTCGACTACTTCGAAAGTGGATCCTGAAAACGACGGAGTACACGTAAGCAGCCAAGTCTGACCGAGCCGAGGGACTCCTACGCCTCCGAGATACGGATACCTCACTCATCACCTTCTGCGATAAGTAACTCACGCTCGGATAAGTGATTCCGCGGACCGAACAAGTCTTCACGCTCGAAAATTCTTCTGCCGAAACGATTTTTCGGGCCTTCTCGACTACATCGATAGCAGAATTCTATGGACGGGTAAGAGTACATGTAAGCAGCAAGGCCGACCGAGCCGAGGGATTCCTACGCCTCCAGGATACGGATACCTCACTCATCACCTTCCGTGAAAAGTAACTCTCGCTCGGACAAACAATTCTATTACCGACAAATAAGTCCAGATACTCGAAACAAGAGGAAAAGAAACGCAACTTTACAACACAACGGTAGTATGTTTGGGCCTCGGTGGCCGCAAAAAACATATGCACACTACAAGATAACCCGATCCTGCAGGCTCGGACCTTGACAGTTGAAGGGAGCAGCAGCACCCTCGGCGTCATCTACACCTTCGGTGAGGTCCGACCTAGCCTCGGACGGCGACGCGGTTGGAGGATCCCCACTCCGAAGGACGACATCAGCACCACGCCCGGGCCATCGCTGCCAGGGTCTTCTCCAGGAATCCGGCTCGAGCAGACAGCTCGGCCGGCCACCCCGAAGCCTCAGCCAGCTGTCCTCCGAGGACATCAGCCCGGTTTGTGGCCTCGGCAACTCAACTCCGGCGTCGGTCCCGCCAGCGGACGACCCGGCCAGGCTCCGGCCGACCAAATCTTCTTTTCGAGCCAACTCTGCCCCTGTCCATGCTGACACCGCTACCTCCGGCTTCGACTCATCGAAGGGCGGCCGAGGGGTTCCTTTAACTAAGCAAGAGAAGCCTCGGGCGGCAAGGCTGACCGAGCCGAGGGACTCCTACGCCTCCGGGATACGGATACCTCACTCGTCACCTTCGCACGAGGCAACTCACACTTGGTGAAGCGGTTCAGATAGCCGATAGGCGAGTCTTAGTGCTCGAAATGAGGAAAAAACACGGCTCCATGCTGAAAATACATACACGTTCAGGCCTCGACAGCCATAATGAACAGACACCGGCACTCAAGGTGCCATTACAAACAGAACTCCGGTTCCGTCCCTGCGGGTATGAACAACCTCCACACCGGGGAGCCCGCGGGGCGACAAGCTCCGGGCGACTCGCCAGCGACCTCTGCAGCAGCAGCTATGGTCCCAGGACGGATGCGGCCACCGGAAGGCTCTCGTTCGCGTCCCCGCTCAAGGGACGCGAACCAGACATTAAAGCCAAAGAGCCGGAGGCCAGTCCGTAGGCGGCGCTGACGACCTCGACGGTGGGGAAGCTTCCCCCAGCTGCCACCACGTCAGCACCGATGGCGGCGTCCGCCTCTCCACCAACGCCGCACCGGCGAACGCGGGCCGCTCCAAAGCGCACCGGCAGGTCCTCGCTCCCGTCCTCGCCACGAAAGCAAGGAGGAGGACGGAATGTTGCATCCTAGCTGGGCAGCAACAGTTCGCCTTCCCCGGCATGGCTGGAGGACGCCTCCTCCGCAGAGCTGGAGGATGGTTTCCACCACCAGAAGCTGGAAGAAGAGGCGGCCAGCCGACCCGTGCGGGAGGTAGAGCCCCGGCTCACCTTGCTCTCCGCCCCAGCAAGGATGATGAAGATCCTTGAAGCTAAGGGCGGGACCAAGATCGCAGCCCGGCTTGCTTCTCCCCACCTAGGGGCTGGTGGTCACCGTCTTGGGTGACCACCGGCGAGGGGATGCGGTCAGGCTGCCTGATGAAAATCCTTGAAGCCGAATGATGGCTGAAAGGTACCAACTTCCACGAAGTTGCGTTCCTCCAACAAACAAGGCGGAAGGATCGCGGGTGTTCCCCATCCGGGGGCTCGGAAGGTGGAAAGACGCGATGCATAAGGGAGCGCGAAGACATGGTTGCCTTTCAAGGGGGTCACCCTCCTTTTAAAGGCAACTCTCCCCACTTGCGTCCTCAGCCATCGTGGGCTGAGTCTTCTCCAACACGCTCCAAGGTCCTCCCCCTACGACCCGGGGGCTGGGTCCCACGCGTCATGCAAGCTGGCCCAGGGCAGAAGAAGCCAAACCGCCGCGCGCGGTGCGCGCAACTGCCCAGCGGTTACAAGCATTCCTCCACTTTCGCCCAGACCAGCGGGTGAAAGGGCGGACAGCCATGCAGGCGGCATGCAACCGCGCCAAGTGGGCGCACCCCTTCGACTCCAACGCGCCCAGCATGGAGGCCCAGGCCCACACATCATGCAACCGGCGCGCCGGTTGCTACGTGCGAGCAACTACACCGCCACTCGCGCCACTACCGCGCCTCCTCGACTGCGGAACCAGTACCGCGACTCGAGGCAACCCTGCGTATGACCCAACAGTGCCAGCCAGGCACATCGGTCACAGGTCAGTCAGCTGCGGGAGAAGGCGCGACGGTCAATATGGCCAAAAATGGGCCGGCAGTAATGGCGGTGGCAGGCGGGCGGAAGCAGCAGTCACGTCGTCAGCCAAGCTCACGTCCCATCCAGGGACAGCAAGGGAACCCTCTCTCGCGGTGTGAAGACGTCGCGCCCGTGTTCCGTTCCTCGAACGGCTCGCACGCGCGCAACGGCTGCCCCGTGAACCACTCGTCCCGTCGCATTAACTCTACGGCAGGACAGGCGGCACCTTTGGCAGGAGAAGCGGGCGACGCTTCGGCTTCGCCATAATGACCGCGTCAAAAAAGGTGCGCCACGTCATTTTGATTTCGTATCCTTTTCCTTTTCCTCTTTCTCTCTCTTACAACAGGGACCGGGAAAGGGGGATACCCCGAAAGGGATCCTTCTCCGCGAAGGAAACGGGCCCCGAGCCCCCCTACTGATCAGAGGTTCGAAGGCTGGCCCCTCGGAGGGGTTCAACAGCCGCCTCAGAGCGCTCGGGCTCCGCGCCCACTACTGGTCAGAGGTTCGAAGGTCGGCCCCTCAGAAGGGTTCAACGGCCGCCTCAGGCCACTCGGGCTCCGTGCCCACTACTGATCAGGGGTTCGTAGGCTGGCCCTCGAAGGGTTCACAACCGCCTCAGACGCAGAGCGAGGGATGACCCTGGGTACGTTCGATACATAACCAAGGCTCGGGCTACGCTCTCGAGGTACCATAGGACATTTCCAAGACCAGCGAGAATGATCTTGTAACGGAATCCCATCAGAGGGAGACATCGAGCCCTCGGACCCCGTCAAAAGGGGACCGGGTCCGGCAGATCACCCGCAGGTACTTTTGGAGCGCGCCTTCGGGCCTCTAGCCGACCCCTAACAAATGGGGCACGGGCGTCCACTCGGATTACCCGTCAGCAGCTCACTGGAGACACCATGTTCGGCGCCCACCAAGGGCAACATGGCGCTTTCCCCCCTCCTCCTTGCGGAAAGGCGACGCAGGGGCGTATGTAAAAAAGTCGAGTCTGTCCTTGACCGTCCTCTCGCTCTGTGCGGAGGCTCGGGGGCTGCTCTCGCAAACCCGGCTCCGGCCAAACCATTGACAGCGTCAACATACCAGCCCGAGAACTTGGGACCCGACCGTGCACCCGGGCTATGGCCAGCTCGCATGAGAGAACAACCAGACCGGCCGAAGCATCATGAAACGCATTAAGACCTCGAAGGAGTCAAACCACTCCTCCGAGGCCTCGGGGGCTACACCCGGCGGGTGCGCTCGGGCGCACCCACTGGAACAAAATGCAACCGAGAAAGGCCGGTCCCCTTGCAAAAAAGTGCGACAAAAGCCTCCAAGCGAGTATTAACACTCCCTTTGAGGCTCGGGGGCTACTGTCGGGGACCATAATTAGGGGTACCTCCAAGACTCCTAATCTCAGCTGGTAACCCCCATCAGCACAAAGCTACAAAGGCCTGATGGGTGCGATTAAGTCAAGGCTCGGTCCACTCAAGGGACACGATCTCGCCTCGCCCGAGCCCAGCCTCGGGCAAGGGCAGCCGACCCCGGAGGATTCACGTCTCGCCCGAGGGCCCCCTCAAGCAACGGACACACCTTCGGCTCGCCCGAGGCCCAGTCTTCGTCAAGAAGCAACCTTGGCCCGATCGCCGCGCCGACCGACCGTATCGCAGGAGCATTTAATGCAAAGGTGGCCTGACACCTTTATCCTGACGCGCGCCCTTCAGTCAACAGAGCCGAAGTGACCGCAGTCACTTCGCCGCTCCACTGACCGGCCTGACAAAAGGATAGCGCCGCTTGCGCCACTCCGACTGCTGCGCCACTCGGCAGATTGAGGCTGACAGCAGCCAAGTCTGGCCTCGAGCGCCATAGGAAGCTCCGCCTCGCCCGACCCAGGGCTCAGACTCGGGCTCAGCCCCGGAAGACGACGGACTCCACCTCACCCGACCCAGGGCTCGGACTCGGGCTCAGCCCCGGAAGACGACGAACTCCGTCTCGCCCGACCCCAGGGCTCGGACTTGGGCTCAGCCCCGGGAGACGACGAACTCCGCCTCGCCCGACCCCAGGGCTCGGACTGAGCCCTGGCCTCAGCCGACGGTCTCCGCCTCGCCCGACCCAGGGGCTCGGACTCGACCTCGGCCTCGGAAGACAGACTCGACCTCGACCTCAGAGGAGCCTCCGCCTCGCCCAACCCAGGGCTGGACCGACCACGTCACAGGAGGGGCCATCATTACCCTACCCCTAGCTAACTCTGGCTACGGGGAACGAGGCCGGCGTCCCATCTGGCTCGCCCCGGTAAATAAGTAATGATGGCGCCCCACATGCTCCATAACGACGGCGGCTCTCAGCCCCCTTACGGAAGCAAGGAGACGTCAGCAAGGACTCGACAGCCCCGACAACTGTCCTTCCGCCAGGCACCAGCGCTCCTCCGACGGCCACGACACCACACGAACAGGGTGCCAAAACCTCTCCGGCTGCCACAACGTCATGTACTTAGGGCACTAGCTCTTCTCCGCTAGACACGTTAGCACACTGCTACACCTCCCATTGTACACCTGGACCCTCTCCTTACGCCTATAAAAGGAAGGTCCAGGGCCCTCTCACAGGGGGTTGGCCGCGCGGGGGAAGGACGGGACGGCGCGCATAAGCCTCTCGCTCTCTCCTACGCGGACGCTTGTAACCCCTACTGCAAGCGCACCCGACCTGGGCGCGGAACAAACACGAAGGCCGCGGGTTTCCCCTTTTACGCCTGTCTCCCTCCGGCTTCTTCCCCCCTTCGCGCTCCGTCTCGCGCCGACCCATCTGGGCTGGGGCACGCGGCGACAATTTACTCGTCGGTCCAGGGACCCCCCGGGTTCGAAACGCCGACAAGTACCATTGATTCGGTTCCTACGTGATCGGTCCCAACTGGACCGACTCGCCATGAGGCCCACTGACTGGTCAGCCAAACTGACCGATGTTGGGATTGGCATTGTTGGTACCAACTGACACCCAGGCCACGTCATCAGTCGGTATACATCAGAGTTAGAACCAAACTCAGGAGTACTTCATTATTAATAGCTTAGTGTGACATCTGATCTTAGGGGGTGTTTGGTTCCTAGTAACTAATTTTTAGTCCATCTATTTTATTCTATTTTACTCTCTAAATTATCAAATACGGAAATTAAAACTATATTTTTATTTCCGTATGATAATTTAGAGATTAAAATAGAATAAAATGGAGGGACTAAAAATTAGTTCATAGAAACCAAACATTCCTTTTAACTTATTTACGTTTCAATAATATCTACGAACAGCACGTACGCACTGGCAAGGGGTAGCGAGCGGTAGCTATTCAGTGTTTGCTGTAATTTAAAAACAAGAGAAGCGTAGGAGCAAACGGGCGCAGTCGCGCAGAGATGGGCCACGGTAGCAAAAACGACGTGTGCTTTCTGAATGGCATCGTGTGGCGGTCAATTGTACGCACAATTTTAGTATGGTCATTTGTGTTGCTGTCGAGCTGTGGTTGAATGTGTTTTGGACGTGCTCGGTGATAGGATTGGTCAAAAATATACTCGCTTCCACCTCTCGTCTCTTCCATGACCACTCCTATCCTCTCTCTTCGTGGCACCCTATGCTCCATGCTCGCCGTTTCTTCTCAGCCTCTGCCCCTTTCTATGAGCTATGGACCGCTCATAGAATTTTTTTTTACCATGTCCTTTATTAAAAAAAATGGAGTAAGCCTTTCAACGCATGTCCTTTACCGAAGGCCACTCCAGTCTTTCAACGCATGTCCTTTATTGAAAAAATATTATATTTAATTTAAATTTAATCTAAAAATAAAGTATGACCATTGACGACATACGTATAGAAAATGAATAGAGACTACAAATATCTAAACATGTGCATCATGTCAATTAAGAAGTGAAACATGTTTAACCAGATTATCATCCACACTATGGAAGACATATATGATTAAAGGGAGATGGACGTACGTTTCTTTCTTAATGACGATTGGGTAGGGAAGAAGCTGTCCACATTGAGCGTCGTCCCGTTCTTATCGATGACGTGAAGCACACACACGACTAGGAGAAAGACAGCCATGGCGATGAAGTTGACGAAGCCAATAAGTCGAGAACGCAATTGGGTAGTCACACAGAGCGCTTTCAAAAAACCTTATTTGCCCTCTCCTAGCGTAGGATCGCTGAGACTGACGGTTCCAAAGTCCTGCACTCCCCATTCGCCGGTGCATGATGAACGGGGTGAAGTAGCATACGTAGCGATGCAAACACGAAGAGGCAAAACCCTATATGTGTTGGTGTTCCGTTCATATGTGGTAGCACATGTACGTATTTATATGAAGAAACCACGCTAGGGTTTTAGTGCCCAAAAACTAAGTCGGTTCCGTAATTCCCAAAAATCCACACTAGAAATATTGCAACGATTAAGCGACAAAATAGAATTGCAAAATAAAGTCATGTACACGTAAGGCTTAGACCTCGATTTCGATGGACCATTCGTGTGCATGTCGTGTGTTTGTGCCCTTTGCCAGACCACACCATGCCATGACATGCCTGTCCTAGCCTAACGAGGCGAGCTAGCACATGTCTATATTGTAAGATCATAAAGAGAATCCAACTATTTAAGGTGTTCCCTCCACCTCAACTAGCAAGGTGGGACTAAAGGTTTGACATACACCTTGCATGATTGGGCCTTTGAGATTTTCTTATTATTATAAATTTAAATTGGTTGGGCCCAAATACTTATAACAATCCCCACTAGATCTCAAAGTCTCATCGTGACTTTGCCTCAACCCTATGTTGTTTAATATATAGTGTTTTAATGGAGACTGTTAAGTTGAACTTCCATCTAGGACAACAAGCTACACTCATTCATGACTTGAAAATGGAGTAAGCCTTGAATTGAAAGTTTTGTACAAATGAGTTACACTTATAGTTAACTGATACTTGACCTCCAGTAGGCTATTTCATGGTTTGGAGCATATATGTCATTCTCCCTGATCGCTTTGTAAGCTTAATAGAGATCACCCAAAATGTCATAGACTGTGACTGCTTAACCGTCGGGCTCACATAGGCATATTCTTTTAAGAATGTTATGCATGATAACATCTTTCCTACCTAAAGCCAACATAATACATTGAGGCTATTGCAAACCTGCTAGGTAAATATTGAGAGTATTGCATCCTTCTCGAGTGAGTTAAATAGGTTACTCTCATACTAACCTCTAGCTTGTTCTTCCTAGATCCTAATTCATGGTATCTCTAACAACATAGGTTGAGTTACCATAAGGAAATAGCTTAATGAGGTCTCAAACCCGTATCCTTAGATGTTGCATCTAACACATTACGTGATAGTCCATTGATGCTTTTAGGGAGTTCAATCCTTGTGTTGAAATCCAATACCTTCAACCTTCTCTTTAACAAAGGTCGTGTGCTATTGGTTAAGGCAAGTCGAGGTTGGTACCTAACAACATGCTCATATGCTAAATAGTCCAACAATGATGCTTGGAGGCAATACCCAAGCAAAAACTATGCCCTAATATAGAGCCACTCTAACATTATGGATCACTCTTCTTGGTCTGGTCTATCCTCTCTGTGTCACCATTTAGTCAGGACCTATTGCTAGACACCTCCTTCTTGATCCATTGTCAAGGGTTCCAATAAGGTTTTAGAAGAAAATTCTGAATTCTAGCTAAGTATAGTGTAAGGATGACCATCAACAAGATAAAATTTTACCATTTTCATTAAGATTGTGTAGGAATTTCCATGACTATTCTACAAGACTCAACAAACTACTCTCCTTAGGACCTCAGGGCCCTTGGTGTGCTGCGAGTCGAAAAGGCTCCAGTGGGGCCCCTCATGCTTCCAAGGGCCCCAAACCATAGGACAAATAATCTCTAAGGGGACATCTACAAGATAGGCTTGGGATCCTTATTGAGCCAAGGTTCATAGATATGAATCCTAGTGTTGTTCCCTTAACCCCTAAAAATTAGGGCTAAGGGAAAAGACCCCTTTGGGGCTCCTATCAAGCCAGGGCCTCAAAATATACACTAGTCTCTCGAGGCCATAAGCTACTTAGACTCTTAGAAGCTACTTTAGGGACCTTCCTGTGCAAAAGTCCCCAATCCTAACAACATCATGGTCTAAGGTCCATGTTTCTAGGGACCATGAGACAAACAAGGCCAACACCTTGCGATGCCATGGGGCTAGGGATAAACAATAAATGGAACAAATTGTTGCAAAGGAAACATTTTACACATATTACATGTGATGGATTCATGCTAGGGCTAGATATTATAAGGGACGACTAGGGCTAGTTGTCATTGTCACCTCTAGCACCCTTGATCCATCGTCCATATCTAAATCAGACGTCTCTTAGATCCAGTGGCTCTCCAACATCTTTGTTGTGCCCCTAACTCCATCTTTGGCTTCAAGGGTGCTCCTCCTTATTCCCTTCATAGATAGCTTGCATGTAGAAGTCCGGGTTCTAGCTCTTTAGGCTACCAATATGACTAGAGACACCCTAAGAGATAATTTTGGATCCTCTCACTTCAGTTGGGCATTAAACTTGCCTCAAAGCTTATCCATCTTGGTTGCAAGCTATGCAAATCGAAGGCAGGCGTCCCCATGCTCTCTGTAGTGTGGGATTTCCTCTCTATCATCCTTATGCCTACGTTATGTAGGGCCTTGGATTCTTCATAAAAATGTCCCACTCCAAGGTTCCCTCTTCCTTATTAGACATTCGAAATAGAGTAAGGTCGTCCTCTAACCGCTTTATCTTCTCCTTTAAGACCCTTATGCCTTAGGGGGCATTCTGTCTTTAGGGGTTGTTATGCCCTGGGTTGTTAGACTTTTAGCTTAGGCTTCATCTTCACTTGAGGCTAGCAATCCCTTATCCTCTCATTCAAATCATCTTTCTCATCCTCAAATTCCTTCCCATTGATGTGAAGCTCTTGAGAGTGACAGAGGAGTGCTCCCATGGGAGCCATTTTCTCATGAAAAACATTATGCCTCATACAACACTAAGAGCCTCTTATAAATTTAAATTTTCTTAATGGTTAATGCTTGCTCTTGGGTTGCAAGGATGACAAAGTTGGCCTCTAACTGTTAGTGATGTAGTTCCAGGTCTCCATTTTCTTTAATGTTGGTGGATTCCCTCTCCATTTCTTAGTCCATCTAAATCTTTGTTCAGGTTGTGAGATCTTTTGTCACCTTGGTTGAGGCATATTCCCTCTGCATAGAGGCCTCAAGCCGGTCATCTGCCTCTTACCATCAGTGCCACAACAAGTCACAAACTTATTTAGCATGTTTTCGAGCTTGTGCCGTGGTAATGTTGGTGGCTAAGGACTTCTTTCTTCTTGTTGTTCTCCTCTGTTTTATCCTTCAGAGAGTATCAATGACAGCTGTCACTTGGGCCTCCTAGATGATGCCCTCCAAGCGGGCCTATGTTTGGACTAGTATGCTTTGTTCTTCTTTGAGTCATAGCCACTTCACGACTATTAACACCCAAACCTCCTTAGAGGAAATCTAAGTTGGGAAGAGGGTGGCGTACAAGGGTAAAGGCAACCCCCTAGGGGCCTCGTTGATGTTGAAGCGGCCCCACTCTATATAGGTGTCCCTTGGGACTAGGTCAATGATAATGTCCCATGCTCCAGGGGCCTCGATAAAGTGCCTACTAGACTTGGTGATGAGCCCTACTAGTGCAGGGGTGGTGAACTTTAGAGGCTGACAGGTAACATGGATACCTCACCCCCATATTAGGGTCTCTTCTCTTGCATCAAGAATGAGTGGTGGCTAGGAGACATCACCCTCGGGTTACCTGGTCAACACAAATCTTGAGGCAGAAGTAGTATCTTTGTTCCCTCCTAACAATGGTGCTTCTATCGGCCCCGTGGCCCATGTATCCACCATGCCTAGAGCCTACATCTCCATTGCACTTAGATCCCCTACCTCCACCATGCTTTACGTTCACACACCTACCATACCCAGGGCTCTAGCCTCCACCAAGCTCTACGTTTATGCCTTTACTGCTTATAGATCCTACGCTTCCGTAAGACTGTAATGAAGGTGTCACCCTCAAAATAGCC
Source organism: Zea mays (assembly GCF_902167145.1). Classification (NCBI taxonomy): domain Eukaryota; kingdom Viridiplantae; phylum Streptophyta; class Magnoliopsida; order Poales; family Poaceae; genus Zea; species Zea mays. The sequence goes on from NC_050104.1 coordinate 136,138,592, forward strand.
GATCCTAAGGGTCTTTCCTCCTTTGTCTCTACCAAATATGTAGTCATGCAAGGTATACCGTTGCTATGGATATTCGGGGCATAATATGCCTCATGCGTCGAGGTTGACACTCCTTGTCGGCCCCAACATTAGTCACACCAGTACTCCTTGGGATGGCACTAGTGATTGTCACCTAGAGGGGGATGAATAGGTGACACTTGAAAATCAAAACTTAAAAATAAATTCGACCCAAATTAGATGTTAGCACAAATACATATCAAGTCAGAGTAAGAGAGAAGAGAAGTTCTTTTCACTTGATTGCTCCTTTGGATGCAATTATAACTTCGAGCAATATCACAAGTGAACTTAAGAACTTAGAGTAAGAGAGGAAGAACAAATTGCGATAATAATATAACACACAAGATAATGAATTTTCTTGTGGTTCGGTAAAGCCTCAAATGCTTGCCTATCCATGTTGTGGTGTCCCAAAGGACGAGGATTGAACTCAACCCCTCTCAAGTGATCCAATGACCGGCTTGAGCCCACAGTCTTCCTTATTAAATATATCTCCTCACAAGGATCTTCATAGATTGGAGTCTCTTGCATTCTTTAACCCATAAAGTGCCTTATTGAGTTTAAAGACATAGTCAGGATACTTATCGACCTTGAAGCCGGGAGGTTGTTCCATGTAGACTTCCTCCTTGAGTGGTCCATTTAGGAAGATGCTCTTGATGTCCATTTGAAATAGCTTAAAACAGTGGTGAGTCGCATAGACCAATAAAATATGAATTGACTCTAGCCAGGCTCCACACTTCATTCCTCTTGAAGTTGTTGAGCTCTTCCTGCATGGCCATCACCCGGTCTGGATCCTTCAAAGCATCTTCAAACCTGAAAGGCTCAACAAAAGACACAAAAGAGTAATGCTTACAAAAATTAACAACTCTAGAGCGTGTAGTTACTCCCTTGTTGATGTCTCCTAGGATCTTGTCAATTGGATGATCTCTTTGAATGGTGGTGTGAACTCTTGGATGTGGCACTTGTGGACCATCATCTTCATCCTCCTTGATCATTGTAATCGTCTTGAGCTTCTTGTGTCTTCAATGTGCTGGTTGGAGGTGTATTTATAGCCCAACCGCCCCCACATAGCTATTGGAAAGAAGTGGAGAAAACTATACAGTCCTGCATCGCACCGGACCTTGAATTGTATAGGTCTGATGGCGCATTGGACCCCTGTAGTACTGTTGTAGCAGGGAGCCATTCTGACAAGGGCTGGTCTTGTCAACAGTATCATACCGGTCTGATGTGCGACCGGACCTCCACCACATCAGCGTAGTCATTAGAGTTAGAGATGACGGTTGAACTGTCAGACGGCCCGGTTGTAACGCCCCGAATTTGAGAGTTAAATTTTTCTTTCTCTAGCACTCACCAAATTCGGGTGTTACCTTTCCTATTTTTCTTTTCTTCTCGCTATGCCTTGTTCTTTTTCAAAGTTCTAGCGAGAATTAGCTCGACATCTTGTGTAAGTAAAACCCTAGGGTTAAATCTTTTGGTTGTTGCACCATGCCGGACCATGCATCTATTTTGTTTGTTCGGTGAATTTGTGAAATTATGCATTTAGAAAATAGATTAAAAAGTGGTAACCGAAGAATACTTCGGTTTGGTCAATTTTGGTTTTTCAGTTTCGGTTCCGTTTTTCGGTTTCGGTGTTTGGTTTTTATGTCCAAGCCTAGACATCGGCCTGGTGCACTCTGCCACCCGGCCGGAGCTGGGCCTCCTCTCTCCGATGATTTGGGAAGGTAGGGGAAGTCGCATTATGACTTTTTCTACCTTCCAATGGACTTCAGAAAGGAGGCCAACAAGGGCTACGCCTTCGTGAACCTCACCTCATCGGAGGTGGCCTATTGACCGTGGGTGGCCCCCTAGAGGCCCACCACATGCACCGGTGGCGTTTCAAGGGTAGCGCTAAGACCTACGCCACCCCCTACGTCAAACTACCACTAGGCTCGATGACGCCAGACCTAACTCGTTCAGGGTAGCCACTTACGGCCACCGTCAAGCTTTACATTTAGCTATCGCCAAGGTAGAATGGGGTACTGCTTACCCTTTTAGTCTAAAGGTAAGTAATGTTTGCATAGTCTAGGTTAGCCCCATACCTTTTGTCTGTAAGATAGCATGAGAATGTACTCTTCCTCTGTAATAGGACAACATTAATTTGTGGTCCATCCGGTACGGCCCGATCCTCGTAAGCTCGGTCTCTAGCGCCATCTATGGTCCAGCCCGGCGAGGGCCACCCTTATACACCTGGTCTCTGGTGTTCACTAAACAGATCTCATGTATCCATTTGTAAAGGAAGAATATGTTCTCATCCATTGATTTCTTTTCCTAATTACACACGTTGTTTTTCTCCACCCCTTCTGTGGGTCCAAGCTTCTGTTGTAATCAATAAATTAGCGTAATGTATCTAGCCTTGCACCTGGTTCAGAATCCTAGTTGATGAATGAGGATCAAATTACTAGGAACTTTGTCTGAAGGAAAGGTCCACGTTCTCAGGGGTTGTCTAAAGCTAGGTAGCCACTTAGCCTAGTCTTGTACTGTAAGCCTACACCTTCCACGGAATAGTTGACCTATTACCTTTTGGACTAGGTACCTAGAGGTCCAAACCTCGTACAGATTCAAGGGCTCATCCCAAAACTAGGCTCGTCAAGGTTCAGATGCAAGATTCGAAGGATTGAATACAACAAAGTAAAGATCCCAAGGTACGCTGCTAAACATCGACCCTGAGCCACGCTTAGGTTTGGCCTCTAGGCAAAATATAGCCTTAGACATTCAAGACACCAATGTTCTAGAGGGCCAGTAGAGGAAAAAACTTGTCTTTACAGCAGGCGACAGGGTCCGGTCTAGTGGGGTCTAGCCCCATAAAACCTGGTCTACTGGGTTTCCACGTACTTTTCAAACGTACTAATCTTTGAAAAAATTACTCTCTCCTAGTTTTTGTATCGCAGCGGTGGTGAAGCGCTACCAGGTGTGGAGGAAACGGATGCGAAGCTGCGAAACACCACTCATCGTCAGCATGCTGGGAACAAGGTGCAGGGATGGCCCGACCTGCGGGTTCACCACATCACCCGAAGTGGGCCCGGGGGCCTCTATCAGTACCACAAGAATAGGGTACCCACTCATGTTGGGTCAAGGTAGGACACTTGTGGCTATCCTTAGTCACATAGTCACATGCGGTCTACCCTGACTTAGAGTCTAGGCCCGTCTGATGAGGTCGCTGGCTTCTAGCGAGGGACAACTTCCATGTAAGCTCTTCGGATCCCCATTTGAAAGGATTCAGAGCCGCCACGTGTCCCAAGAATGAGGACTCTTGACAGCAATGCCCAGGGTCCGGACCCCCATGGGAAGGTCCTGTACACCTGCGTGTGCCATACGGACCTCTAACCTAAAGGGGTCCAGAGTTGCCACATGGCCGGACTAGTGCCAGAAGGACCCAGACTTCCCTGAGTACCTTCCAAACCTTGGCAAGGGGTGGTCAGAGCTGCCATGTCTACATACACTTCTAGCTGTTGCTCCTTGCTCAGATGAAGGCCTGATGGTTCCACTTGTCCTGCTGTGAGTGATGTATGACGTTGGGTGGAATCTGACGTAAGCCTCTAACATGTGGGACACATGCGTTCAATGCGGGCAGGGTGCACGGCTATTCACACCAATAATTGGTGGCGTGTGCCCCACATTAAATGTAGGCGACATGCACAAACTGCAAGGCATGTGTTGCATCAGAAATCCGCGTGTTACCGAGGCAAGACCCTTGACTCAATGTGCCACATGGGCGCCCTTCATGTCACACCCGGATTTAAGGACAAATCCAGATACATCTCAAATGTGTGCCATAATCAAGTCTCACACATATGGTTACTTAAGGTACAGAAAACAATGTCACATCTTTATTATTTAATACAATTTCTATACAAAATAAATAAATTAATTAAACCATATGACAATATCGATCCTCCACAACCATAGTTGACTAGGAGACGATGACCTAGACCTCTCCAAACTTATCGTAGCAATCTTCATGCTCCTCCGGTGGTACCTGCTCTTGACCCGGTGTAATTATAGCAAGGGTGAGCTCCAATACGGTCATCACTTAACAAGTGTGGCAAAAAGTGTAGTGTAAGGATTACCAAGGAATGTGGTTAAAGCTGAGCATTGCTTTAAATTAAGATGCACAAAATTTTATTAGCAATTACTAAGTATAAGTAAATACCAACCCAATTAAATAATAGATCATGAATGAACAAAATCCCATAAATGCAATGCAATGCATGACAGGTTAAATTTAATTCCATAAATTACTCATGTGAGAGGCCCAAGTCGCTCTTGACCGTGACCACGGTTGATATATCAGTTTTACACTTTGCAGAGGTTGCGCATCTTTATCCACAAGACGTGTTCCCTTTTTCACCATGGGTTGATCGGATCCTTAAACACTTCTAAGGTGAGTTGACGAGGGCACACTACAAGGCATTTACAAAGTTACACTAGTTCGAGCAAACCCGCTACGGTTTCAGGCAAAAGGGACCAAAGGCCTTTTTCCATGGATTGTAACTCCATCGCAGTAATTACAGTCATCATTATGCGCTACAGCGATTCACTCCCCGCTTGCCCCTTTCGAGTAAGGTAATCTCTTGCTAGCTTTCCTAATTAATTGACCAATGGCGTCCCATACCACCCTTGTGGTAGCATTGTTGTCTCGAGTTAGCACTCCATGTTCGAATAAGCAAATGATTTTATCATGAATAATGATAAATAATGTAACAATATATAATAAAAATGATAGTAATTCATAACTCATAAGTATCTGAAAGGGAAATAGGGTCAAACCTTTACCTAAATGATTTTGGTGGTTGAATTGCCTAACACAAACAATTGGACTAACTAGTTTGCTCTAGATTATATGTTCTACAGGTGCCATAGGTTCAACACAAACCAATAAAAAGAACAAGTTAGGGTTCAAAAAGAAAGGAGCAAAAGAAACCGAAGGTTGTCCTAGTCTGGCGCACCGGACTGTCCGGTCAGTGTCCGGTGCAGCACCGGACAGTGTCCAGTGCACCAGGGAGATCCACTCCGAACTCCTCAGCTTCGGGTTTTCTCCAGGCCACTACGCTATAATTCATCAAACTGTCCGGTGTGCCATGCGGAGCAACGGCTACTGCGCCAACTGTCGTCTGCAAAAGGTGAACAGTGCGTGAACAGTACGTGGACAGTTCACACAGAGTCAGAGTAGCGCCAGAAGGCGCACCGTACTGTCCGGTGCCCCAAGAAGTCAGCGCTCCAACGGTCGAAACTGTCAGAACCCTAACGGTTGGGTGACATGGTTGGCGCACCAGACAGTGTCCGGTGGCGCACCGGACTATTCGGTGCGCCCATCGACAGCAACCTTCCCCAACGGTTGTTTTGGTGATTAGGGCTATAAATACCCCCAACCACCACCATTCAAGGCATCCAAGTTTTTCAGACATCTTACTCAATACAAGAGCTAGTGCATTCAATACAAGACACAATTCAATTGAATCAAAGCCTCTCCAAGTCCCAATTTCACTCAAAGCAATTAGTGACTAGAAGAGAGAGTTTTGCTCGTGTTCTTTGAGCTCTTGTGCTTGGATCGTTTTTCTTCTTCCTCTTTCTTATTCTCAAGCAACTTGTAATCAAAGCAAGAGACACCAAGTTGTGGTGGTCCTTATAGGGGTCTAAGTGACCCGTTTGATTAAGGAGAAAAGCTCACTCGGTCTATGTGACCGTTTGAGAGAGAGAAAGGGTTGAAAGAGACCCGGTCTTTGTGACCACCTCAACGGGGAGTAGGTTTGCAAGAACCGAACCTCGGTAAAACAAATCACCGTGTCATCCACTCTATTTCTTTGGTTGATTTGTTTTCACCCTCTCTTTCGGACTCGGTTTTATTTCTAACGCTAACCCCGGCTTGTAGTTGTGCTTAAAGTTTGTAAATTTCAGATTTGCCTATTCACCCCCTCTAGGTGACTTTCAATTGGTATCAGAGCTCGATACTTCATTAGAGTCTAACCACTCAAAGTGATGTCGGGAGCATCCACCAAGAGGGAGATGGAAACCGACACGAGCCGCGAGAAAGCTCCATCAAAGGAGTCCGACGCCAAAGGGAGGGAGGAATCACCTCCCCGCGTCAAGTCGCATCGGAGTGGCGACAAGAAGAAGATGATGAAGAAAGTGGTCTACTACGAGACCGACTCTTCGTCGTCATCCACCTCCGGCTCCGATGCGCCGTCCGTCAGTTCTAAGCGCCATGAGTGCAAGAAGTTTAGTAAGATCCCCCTACGCTACCCTCGCATTTCGAAACACACTCCTTTGCTTTCCGTCTCACTAGGCAAACCACCGATTTTTGACGGTGAAGATTATTGTATGTGGAGTGATAAAATGAGGCACCATCTAACCTCACTCCACGCTAGCATTTGGGACATTGTTGAGTTTGGAGCGCAGGTATCATCCGTGGGGGATGAAGACTATGACTCGGACGAGGTAGCCCAAATCCAGCACTTCAACTCCCAAGCCACTACTATACTCCCCGCCTCTCTATGTCGAGAGGAGTATAATAAGGTGCAAGGGTTAAAGAGTGCCAAAGAGATTTGGGACGTGCTCAAGACCGCGCACGAGGGAGATGAGGTGACCAAGATCACCAAGCGGGAACGATCGAGGGGGAGCTCGGTCGGTTCGTTCTCAATCAAGGAGAGGAGCCACAAGCAATGTACAACCGGCTCAAAACCTTGGTCAACCAAGTGCGCAACCTCGGGAGCACCAAGTGGGATGACCATGAGATGGTCAAGGTTATTCTAAGATCACTTGTTTTTCATAATCCCACTCAAGTTCAATTAATTCGTGGTGATCCTAAATATAAGCTAATGTCTCCCGAGGAAGTTATAGGAAAGTTTGTGACCTTTGAGTTGATGATCAAAGGCTCCAAACAAATCATCGAGCAAGGCGCCACCTCCACACCCGAGGTGCAACCCATCGCATTCAAAGCGATGGAAGAAAAGAAAGAAGAATCTACATCCAGGGTCGGACGAGGGCCAGCTTGCTACGGTTGCGCCTGGCGCGGAGATCGCGACGGCGGCCATAGTGCCGAAGGCGAGGGGCGAGGCCCTTGACGCCGGAGGCGAGGTGTCGGCCCTCGCCGTGGTCAGGGGCGAGGCGGGCGCAGCGACCCGCCGGCTGAAGGGAGTGACGGAGGCGCTGAGTCAGGTCCGTTGAGCTATACTCTCTCCCCCACCTCTTTTGGGGTAACGGCCTTACGTACTGCGTCGCGGCCCTGCAGGTGGCTGACTTCGCCAGCCGTACTGCGTCGGGGGCCCTCACGGCGGCTGTGTCTGCCGAAGTCGAGAGACTTCGGACACAACATGCTGACGTTGTCCGTGAGAAGTCGGCCTCCGACAGCAAGTGCCGTAAGCTGACGGACAGGGTGGCCGCCCTGGAGAGGGAGAAGGCTGACCTCCGGCGCCAACTGGCGGCGGAGAGGAGGGAAGCTAACGAGGCCGTCGCCAAGGGGCAGGCTGCGCAGGCGGAGGCCAAGCTGGCGCGGGCGGAGGGCAATCTTGCCAAGGAGCTCGCCGAACATCTGCAAGAGCGGCTCACCGCCCTGGAGAGCCGCGCTAAGGAGGCCGAGGCCGCAGTGCATGCGGAGGCCGAACGGACGCGCACGCAGCTTATGGATACATATCGTGAGCTGGGTGCGCGGACCGGTGACTTCGAAGTGCCAGACCGAGAGCCCGGCCTTCGCTGTCTGCAGTGGGTGCAGGAGGAGCTGCTGGAACTTCCAGCCGTCGTGGGGGGGTTGATGTCGTACGCCTCCCTGGTCACCTGCGAGGGGGCGATGAACGCGCTCTCTCGCGAAGGGTGCCGGCACTTTGAGGCCCTCGACCAGGTAGATGAAGATTTTGGGCGAGATATCTATGAGGTCGAAGACCCCGTGGTGAAGGAGTCCGCCGGGGCCCTCTATGACCGAATGTGGGGTCTGTACGGTCGTGAGGTGGTCAGGGAATGGGCCGAGGCTGCGAGGGCTCAGGTAACGTTGTCGTTTGTTCGGTGTTTGCTGGATGTGTTCTGTGCGTGTGCTTGCTGAATTTTTGTGTGTGTTGTCTTAGGCGGAGCGTGGCGAGCGGGTGGACGACTTCGGGGCACTGAACAGCGCGCTGCCTGGCCCAGAGCCGACCCCTGCGGAGGCCGCGACTGGAGTCGCCCTGGAAACAACCCCGGAGCCTGCGGAAGACGCGCCGAGCGTGCCCACCTCTGCCGTGGCCGGCGAAGACCTGCCCCCAAAGGTGGCCGAAGGCGCGCCTGACGCCCCCGCAGCTGCTGCGCCGAGCGCTGAAGATTCCGCGGCGGTGGTGGCGGAAACAGCGGCGGAGGAGACAGCGGAGGCTCCCGCAGCGGCAGGGCCTTCGCAGGTGGCGTAGTGGGTGTTTAGGGTTGGGGACTTTTTGGATGTTGTACTGAATTTTGGTTGCTGCGCAGGTTCAAGATTTTGGGCCTGCGCACGCAACCGCTACTACTGGGTTTTTGGCGGCTTCGACCGCGGAAGATGGAAATGAATATGGTGGGTCTGTATCTGAGTTTTTTGATTTTACTGATTCTGGGAGCTCGGTTGAGTGGACTGAGGAGTCGTCGGAGGAGGACTTGGATTATTTTGCGGCCTTGGACGTGGCTGCGGCGGAGGCTTCGCCACACGCCGCGGACGCGCCAGACGTGCTGGGTCCTAGCACCGGGCGCCGACGACGAAGGGCGGTTGCAAAGCGTAGGGTTAGTGCGGAGGAAGGGGCTCGGCTTCGCGTGAGTAGGGGTGGTCGGCAGGAACTGTTGTCTTTGCCGGCCGCCACGAGCACAGGGGAAGGGGAACTGCGAAGTCTTTTTGCGGGTGACGAGCTTAGGATAATGTTATTTAATTATAGGGAGATGGGGATTATTCCTAAGGTGGAGCCGATGTAGAGTGTGGTGCCCTCGCTTGTGTATGTGTAAAAGGTTGTAAGATGAAGTTGTGTGCCCTCGCGTGCCTGTGCCTGCGAGGGCGCCGTGTACTTTGTGTGGCATGGTTGGCTATGCTGTGCTGGTGTAATTATGGTCGGTCTTAGCGCGGATGGTTTGATGCTGTCGCTTCTGCTTTTGTTGTACTAGTTTGACTGCGCCCTTAGGCGGCTTCTGCGCGGAGTCTTCGCGAGAGACATCGGAATTTTTCGCACTTGATGTGTTTAGTCCGGCTGCACCCTTAGGCGACTTCTGCGCGGATAGTCTTCGCGATAGACATCGGAATTTTTTCGCACTTGAAGTGCTTAGTCCGGCTGCACCCTTAGGCGACTTCTGCGCGGATAGTCTTCGCGATAGACATCGGAATTTTTTCGCACTTGTTGTGCTAAGTCCGGCTGCACCCTTAGGCGACTTCTGCGCGGATAGTCTTCGCGATAGACATCGGAATTTTTTCGCACTTGTTGTGCTAAGTCCGGCTGCACCCTTAGGCGACTTCTACGCGGATAGTCTTCGCGATAGACATCGGAATTTTTCCGCACTTGTTGTGCTAAGTCCGGCTGCACCCTTAGGCGACTTCTGCGCGGATAGTCTTCGCGATAGACATCGGAATTTTTTCGCACTTGTTGTGCTAAGTCCGGCTGCACCCTTAGGCGACTTCTGCGCGGATAGTCTTCGCGATAGACATCGGAATTTTTTCGCACTTGTTGTGCTAAGTCCGGCTGCACCCTTAGGCGACTTCTGCGCGGATAGTCTTCGCGATAGACATCGGAATTTTTCCGCACTTGTTGTGCTAAGTCCGGCTGCACCCTTAGGCGACTTCTGCGCGGATAGTCTTCGCGATAGACATCGGAATTTTTTCGCACTTGTTGTGCTAAGTCCGGCTGCACCCTTAGGCGACTTCTGCGCGGACTTGTCGCACGCGAGGGTGGCTAGCGCTTAGCCTCGCGGTGACTTCGAATTGGTCGAATGCCGAAGACCGTTGTCGCGGTCTTTTTTCGACACATGTTTTTGCGGGGGATTTTTCTCACATATATTACATGGCTCCGCCTCGTTAAAAACCTCACCCCCCGGGAGGAAAAGAGTGCGGGCCGGTACAAGATTGTTTGCGGCGAATTACAAGGGCGAAATCAGCCCTAAATGGGTCAAACAAAAAATTTGCGAAGGTTGTCGATGTTCCAGGAGTGCTCCAGGTCCTCGCCGTTTGGCGTTGTGAGCCTGTAAGCGCTGGGGGAAGCTTTTGACTTGACTATGAAGGGGCCCTCCCACTTGGGCTCCAACTTGCCCTTGGACTCCGTCCGAGCCGTCCGGATGAGTACGAGGTCCCCCTCGCTGAACTCCCTCGGGATGACTGTGTGGTCGCGCCATGCTTTGGTCTGGGCTTGATATTTGTTTAGGGCCTGTAGGGCGAAGACCCGGTCTCCGTCAATGAGATCTTTTGAAGTTGGCTCATCCACGTCGGGGACGGCTGACGGAACTATACGCGGGGACCCATGCTTTATTTCTTGCGGGGTCATTGCCTCCGATCCGTATAGAAGGCGGAAAGGAGTGAACCTGGTCGCCCTGCACTCAGTTGTGTTTAGCGCCCAGACTGCCTCCGGTAATAAATCGGTCCATCTGCCTTTTCTTTCATCGAGGAGCATCTTTTTGACAGCTGTGAATATTTTCCCATTGGCACGCTCCACGACCCCGTTGGACTGCGGATGATAGACTGAAGCGAAGGCAAGCTTGGTGCCGATGGAAAAACAAAAATCCTTGAAATCTTGGCTGTCGAACTGCTTGCCGTTGTCAACTGTTAGCTCGGACGGTACTCCGAAGCGGCAAACGATGTTCTGCCAGAAGAATTTTTGGGCAGTCTTTGATGTGATTGTGGAAACAGCCCTCGCTTCAATCCATTTGGTGAAGTATTCGACGGCTACGAAGGCGAACTTAAGGTTCCCCTGAGCGGTGGGCAGGGGCCCGACGATGTCCAGGCCCCAGCGCTGGAGAGGCCATGTATGGGCAATCAGCTTTGTATATTGCGAGGGGTTGCCTGACCGAGGAGAGAACTTCTGGCAGGCTTCGCAGGACCTCGTGACCCGATTTGCGGCGCAGATCATTGCGGGCCAGTAAAACCCTTGTCGGATCACCTTGGCAGCCAGGGCCCTCGGCCCTGCGTGCGAGCCGCACGTGCCACTGTGGACTTCGCGTAGGATCTGCATGCCTTCGGTTTCGGTGACGCATTTGAGCATTGGCTGACTGACCCCTTTCTTGTATAATTGGCCCGCAATCAGTGCGAAGTCCCTGCTTCGATGTCTGAGGCGCTTTGCCTCACTGACGTCAGTTGGATGATAGTACCCCTGTAGGAACAGGGTTATTGGCGCCCGCCAGTCTTCGGTCATGATTAGGTTGACTATACGGTGGCCCTCGCTATCATTAGTTATTTGGAGCCCTTCGGGGCTCCGGACGGCGGGCGTGCCGATGGTGTGAAAGAACACGTCGGAGGGCAAGGGCTCGCCCCTGGCGGCAGCCTTGGCCAATGCGTCGGCCTCCTCGTTCTTGGCCCTATCCACATGCTGCAGGGTGAATCCCTTGAACTGTCTCCCGAGACTTCGGATAGCCGCGAGGTATTGCATGAGCGTGGGGTCCTTTGCTGCATAATCTTTCTCGATCTGGCCGGCAACTATCTTGGAGTCTGTCTTGATGATACATGTGGTGACTCCGAGGGCCCTTAGCTTGCGGAGGCCGAGGATAACCGCTTCATACTCTGCGATGTTGTTTGTGCATCTGTCGGACTCCAGAGCGAAGCTGAGGCGTGCTGCATATCTGTGTTTGACTCCGGTTGGTGAGGTGACAATTGCAGCGACGCCTGCCCCCGCATGGCACCATGCGCTGTCGCAATGGATGGTCCAGACCTTTTCTGTGGACGGGTCCGGCTGTGCTACTGGCCCAGTCCAGTCGACGACGAAGTCTGCCAGGACTTGCGACTTGATGGCTGTCCTGGGCTCGAAGCTGATGTGGTAGCCGGAGAGTTCGGCTGCCCACTTGGCAATCCTCACCGATGCCTCCGGGTTTCTAAATAGTTCGCCAAGCCCCCTGTTAGAGGTGACTCGGACCTTGAATGCTTCAAAGTAATGGCGCAATTTGCGCGAGGACATAACAACTGCGTAGGCGATCTTCTCCAGCTCTGTCATGTTGCATTTGGACGGTGTTAGGACTTCGGAGACATAGTAAATAGGGCACTGTCTGACTGTGCCTTCAATAGTCTGCTCCTGTACTAGTGCCGCGCTGACCGCGTGCGGTGAAGCCGCGACATAGAGCAATAGGGGGAGCGAGGAGTCGGGGCTTGTGAGGATGGCCAGCTCCGATAAGTACTGTTTTAATGAGGCGAAGGCCGCTGCTTGCTCCGGCCCCCAGGCGAAGTCTTTCGCACCGCGAAGTGTTTTGAGGAAGGGGAGACTTCGCTCGGCGGACCTGGAGATGAATCTGTTGAGAGCGGCCAATCTGCCTGTCAGACGCTGGACGTCCCTGACGGACTGCGGAGGCGACATGTCGACGATGGCCTGGATCTTGGTTGGGTTGGCCTTGATGCCGCGGTGTGACACCAGGTAACCCAATATCTTGCCCTGGCAAACACCGAAGACGCACTTTTCTGGGTTCAGGCGGAGTCGTGCATCTCGCATGTTCGCGAATGTCTCGGCGAGGTCGGCGAGATGGTCCTCCTTATTCTTGCTGGCGACGACGATGTCGTCCACATATGTAAATATGTTTCTGCCGACCTGCCCTTCGAGTACTGTTTTGGTGAGTCTGGAGAAGGTGGACCCCGCATTCTTGAGTCCCTCCGGCATCCTGATGAAGCAATAAGTGCCGAAGGGTGTTATAAAGCTGGTGCTAGCCTTGTCTTCCTCCTTCATGTATATCTGGTGATAACCGGAGAAGCAGTCGAGGAGTGACATGACCTCGCATCCGGCCGCGCTATCGACTATTTTGTCGATCCGCGGCAACGGGAAATTGTCCTTCGGGCAGGCCTTATTGAGACTGGTGAAGTCTATGCACATTCGCCATTTCCCGCTTTTTTTCTGCACCATTACGACATTGGAGAGCCACGTGGGGTAAGCCACTGGCTCGATGAATTTAGCTTCTAGGAGGCGGTGCACTTCCGCCTTGGCGGCCTCTGTCTTTTCGTCGGACATTTTGCGGAGCCTTTGCTTTTTTGGTCGCACCGAAGGGTCAATTCCCAAGCTGTGCTCAATTATGGATCGGCTGACTCCGACCAGATCTAGGGCGGACCAGGCGAAGACATCTTTATTTTTGGCCAGGCAGCAGAGAAGCCTCTCTTCTTCATGTGACGTAAGGTCTTCGCTGATAGTGACTGTCTGCTTGGGCGTGGCCTGATCAAGGGGAACTGTCCTGGTTCCATCTTGGCTCTGCAACTGTGCCTTCTCGTGCTGCTTGTCGGCTGGGCTGGCGGGCGCGGGGACCTCGCGCTGGGTCGTGAGACAGTGTACGTTCCTCTGACCAGGCACGAAGTCCCGCTCTATGTTGCGCGCCGTCTGCTGGTTGCCGTAGATCGTGATAGCGCCTAGCGGACCTGGTATCTTCATACATAGGTACAGTCCGTGGATGGCAGCTTCGAACTTATTGATGGAGCCCCGGCCCATGATGGCGTTGTACGGATATACCATGTCGACAATGTCGAAGGTTACTTGCTCACTTCGGGCATTGGGTGCTACACCGAAGGAGAGGGGAAGCTCTATTTTGCCAACGGGGAAGGTGCCTTTGCCGCCGAAGCCATACAACGGATTGTCCGAAGGCTTGAGCAGGCTGTGGCTTATACCCATGCGGTCGAAGGCGTGGAGGAAGATGATGTCCGCCTGACTGCCGTTGTCGACTAGGACTTTGTGCAAGTCCCAGCCTGCCACGCTGCAATTGATGACCATAGCGTCGATGTGGGGGGCGCTGCGCAGGTCGACGTCTCGTGCATCGAAGGTTAGCGGTATGTGGGACCACTTCGTCTGCACGACTGGGCCGGTGACCGCGACATGGTTGATGCTGCGGTAGTGGTCCCGCTTCTGCCGCTTGGTGTCGAAGTCAGTGCTGGACCCCCCTGTTATCATGTGAATGACTCCGCGATATGGTTGATCGGCGAAGTCTTCCTGCTTTGGGGCATGGGGGATGTTTTGGTGTTGCTGGTGTGGTGGTGGGGGTGGAGGAGGTACGATTTGTACTTCCTGATGGTGTTGGTAAGCGTGGTGCGGTGGATGCGGAGCGGGAGCGTGGATATATGGTGGAGGGGGTGGCTGGTAATTATGCGCGACAATTCTGGGATTGTCGGCTGGCTGCGCCCGCGCCATTCTGTCTCTGGTGGCCTTCGTTTCGGGGCAGTCTTTGGTTTGGTGGGTGCAGTCTTCGCCGTGGAAAAGGCAGTAAAACCGGCGCGGCGGCTGCGCGCGCCCTCGGCCCCTGCCACGAGTTCCGTTTCCGCGGCCTTGGGGGGGATATTCCTGGCGACGAGGGGGGTCAGCAGCAGGCTGCTGGTTTGCGATGTTGTGCACTTGCTGTTGACCGCGGCCATCTCGACCGGAGTCTGGTTGCGGAGTCCTCGTCCATGTGCGGCTGGACTGCGGGGCATCCTTGGGCTTCCGCTGTGACTCAACTTTGCGCTGGTGGAGCTCTTCGGATTTGGCATATTTTTCAAAGAGCTGATATAGCTCCTGAAGGTTCTTGGGTGGATCTCTGATACAGTGGCTGTAGAGGACCCCGGCCCGAAGGCCACTGATGGCGTAGTGGATAGCGATCTGATCATCGACGGAGGGCAGCTGTGACTTGAGTGTTAGGAATTTGCGGTAATACTCCCGCAGAGTCTCCTTTTCCAGCTGTTTGCAGAGCGAGAGCTCGGCCAAAGCGTCGGTGTCTGGACGGTACCCTTGGAAGTTGAGAAGGAACTTGTCCCGGAGACTTCTCCACGAATCAATGGACAGCGGAGGCAATCTGGTGAACCAGGTGAGTGCTGGGCCCTCTAAGGCGATGATGAAAGACTTCGCCATTGTGGCGTCGTCCCCTCCGGCGGATGCAACGGCGACTTGATAACTCATTATGTATTGCGCCGGATCGGTGCTGCCGTTGTACTTGGGATATGCCCCTGCTCGGAAGTTAGCTGGCCAAGGCGTCACTTGCAGGTGTGGCGCCAGGGGACTGCGCTCGTCGAGGTAGTTGACCCCTTGGAATGGCGCGCCGTGCTGGAAGGCGTAGTCATGTTGGGGGAAGCGCGGGTTCTCCGGCTGCGCCCGGTGTTGCAGGGGTGGGCCATGCTGCAGGCCGAGGTGGCCTTCGCGCGTGTCCTCCGGTTGCGCGCGCTGCTGGAGGGGTGGCTCTTGCTGTAGACCGAGGTGGCCTTCGCGCTGCATCAGCGCGATCTCGCGCTCGAGGTCTTGGGCCTTCTGCTCCTCGTCGCGTATCATCTGCCGCACCTTGGCTAGTGCGGACACACGTTGGCGCTTGGCTTCCAGTATCTCTTTCTGCCTCTGGAGATTGCGGTTCTTGAGGCACAGGGCGCGCAGCTGTAACTGTTCTTCTGTTGAGACGCCGAGGACCTCGCCGTCCTCGGTGAGATCCGCGCCCTGCACTGGGGCGAAGCCTGGGGGCGGCTGCGATTGTCCTTCGGGCCCGCAGGTGCGGAAGGTGTCGTCTTCGCAGGTGCGGGGAATATTGTCTTCAGTGGGCTCTTGGTGGGTGGATTGGGTGAGGGCGAGGGCCTTGCCCTTTCTTGCGGCCAGCAGTGCTGCCTTCGCAGCCTCGTCAGCCTTCGGGTTAGCTCTCTTGGGTGCCATCGCGGGTGGTCTTGTCGTAGCACGAACGGTGGGCGCCAAATGTTGGAACTTGCTCTCAGCAGCAAGGAAGCCAACAAGGGTGAACGGTGGTGACAACAGGGTTACGTGCACGGGGGCAATAGCTCTGTTAATCTAGCCTCTCACGGGCACTGTGCGGGGGTATTTATAGGTATCTGGGTGCCCAGCGCCTTGTGTTAAGGACGCATGTGCCCTCAGACACCTAGTTTATCCCCAGAATATTCCCATAAAGCAGGGTTACAAGCCGTAATTACAAGAATGCCTTTACAAACTAGGCCCGTAACACAAAGGCGGCCACGCGGGGCCCGTTACAATGGGCCAGATCACATGTGGGCCTCAGAGCAGGACGAGGCCGTGCTACGGGGAGACGTCACCGCAGGCCTTCGTCTGGTGCTGAATGAAGCGAAGGGTGTCCCTGCCCGTTTTGTCTTCATCAAACCAGCGACTGCAGCGAGAGACGACGAGTGAAGGGTGGCGTCTTTGCCTTCGCCCCAACAGTAGGCTCCCCATCGACGCCTCCAAGCTCGACAATGAGGAGATGGCGCTCATCATCAAGAGTTTCCGCCAAATCCTCAAGCAAAGGAGGGGGAAGGATTACAAGCCCCGCTCTAAGAAAGTTTGCTACAAGTGTGGTAAGCCCGGTCATTTTATTGCTAAATGTCCATTATCAAGTGATAGTGACAGGGGCGGCGACAAGAAGGGAAGAAGGAAGAAAAAGAAGAAGTACTACAAGAAGGGTGGTGATGCCCATGTGTGTTGGGAATGGGACTCCGATGAGAGCTCCACCGACTCCTCCTCCGACGAGGACGCCGCCAACATCGCCGTCACCAAAGGCCTCCTCTTCCCAAACGTCGGCCACAAGTGCCTCATGGCAAAGGACAGCAAAAAGAAGAAGGTAAAATCTAGAGCCTCCACTAAATATACAACATCTAGTGATGAGGGTAACTCTAGTGAAGATGAGGATGATTTGCTTAGCCTTTTTGTCGATCTTAACATGCAACAAAAGGAAAAATTAAATGAATTAATAAGTGCTATTCATGAGAAGGATGAACTCTTGGACAGCCAAGAGGACTTCCTTATTAAGGAAAATAAAAAGCATGTTAAGGTGAAAAATGCTTATGCTCAGGAAATAGAGAAATGTGAAAAATTAACCAGTGAGCTTAGCATTTGTCATGACACTATCTCCAACCTTAAAATTGAAAATGCTAAATTGATTTCTAAGGTTAAGAAGCTAAAAGGTTGTGATGATTCAATTGTTAGTCTTAGAAATGATAATGCTAGTTTAATTACTAAGATTGACAAGTTGAATGAATCAATTGCTAGCCTTAAGATTGAGAATGATAAATTAATTGCTAAGGCTAAGGAATTAGATGTTTGCAATGTTTCTATTTCCAATCTTAGAAATGAAAATGCTATTTTACATGCTAAGATTGATGAATTAAATGCATGCAAACCCTCTACATCTACTGTTGATCATGTTTCCATTTGTACTAGATGTAGAGACATTAATGTTGATGCTATCCATGATCACCTAGCTTTAATTAAACAACAAAATGATCGCATAGCTCAACTTAGTGCTAAAATTAATGAGCATGAGATAGAAAATGAAAAGTTTAAATTTGCTAGAAGCATGCTCCATAGTGGGAGACGCCCTGGCATTAAGGATGGCATTGGCTTCCAACAGGGAGGCAATGTTAAACTTAATGCCCCTAAGAAATTATCTAACTTTGTTAAGGGCAAAACTCCCATGGTTCAGGATAACGAGGGCTATATTTTATATCCTGCTGGTTATCCCGAACATAAGATTAGGAGAATTCATTCTAGGAAGTCTCACTCTGGCTCTCATTATGCTTTTATGTATAAGAGTGAGGCATCTAGTTCTAGGCAATCCACTCATGTTAAATTGCCTAAAAAGAAAACTCCTACTGCATCAAATGAGCCTATTGTTTCATTTAAGACTTTTGATGCTTCATATGTTTTAACTAACAAATCAGGCAAAGCAGTTGCCAAATATGTTGGGGCCAAACACAAGGGCTCAAAGACTTGTGTTTGGGTACCCAAGGTGCTTGTTTCTAATGTGAAAGGACCCAAGACCATTTGGGTACCTAAGAACAAGACCTAAATTGTTTTGTAGGTTTATGCATCAGGGGGCTCAAGTTGGATTATTGATAGCGGGTGCACAAACCACATGACAGGGGAGAAAAGGATGTTCTCCTTGTATGAGAAAAACCAAGATCCCCAAAGAGCTATCACATTCGGTGATGGAAATCAAGGTTTGGTCAAAGGACTTGGTAAAATTGCTATATCACCTGACCATTCTATTTCCAATGTTTTTCTTGTAGATTCTTTAGATTACAATTTGCTTTCTGTTTCTCAATTATGCAATATGGGCTACAACTGTCTATTTACTGATGTAGGTGTTACTGTCTTTAGAAGAAGTGATGATTCAATAGCATTTAAGGGAGTGTTAGAGGGTCAGCTATACTTAGTTGATTTCAATAGAGCTGAACTCGACACTTGCTTAATTGCTAAGACTAATATGGGTTGGCTCTAGCATCGCCGACTAGCCCATGTTGGGATGAAGAATCTTCATAAGCTTCTAAAGGGAGAACACATTTTAGGACTAACAAATGTTCATTTTGAGAAAGACATGGTTTGTAGCGCATGCCAAGCAGGAAAGCAAATTGGTGCCCATCATCCACACAAGAACATCATGACGACCGATAGGCCGCTTGAGCTACTCCACATGGATTTATTCGGCCCAATAGCTTACATAAGCATCGGCGGGAGTAAGTATTGTCTTGTAATTGTGGATGACTATTCTCGCTTCACTTGGGTGTTCTTTTTGCAGGAAAAATCACAAACCCAAGAGACTTTAAAGGGATTCTTGAGACGAGCTCAAAATGA
Source organism: Zea mays (assembly GCF_902167145.1). Taxonomy (NCBI): domain Eukaryota; kingdom Viridiplantae; phylum Streptophyta; class Magnoliopsida; order Poales; family Poaceae; genus Zea; species Zea mays. The sequence continues at coordinate 136,157,347 of NC_050104.1, forward strand.
GTTCAGATTGAGGATCAAAAAGATTAGAAGCGACAATGGGACGGAGTTCAAGAACTCTCAAATTGAAGACTTTCTTGAGGAGGGCATCAAGCATGAGTTCTCTTCTCCCTACACGCCACAACAAAATGGTGTAGTGGAGAGGAAGAATAGAACTCTACTTGACATGGCAAGGACCATGCTTGATGAATACAAGACACCGGACCGGTTTTGGGCCGAAGCGATTAACACCGCCTGCTACTCCATCAACCGGTTATATCTTCACCGAATCCTCAAGAAGACATCATATGAACTCCTCATCGGTAAAAATCCCAATGTTTCATATTTTAGAGTCTTTGGAAGCAAATGTTTTATTCTTGTTAAAAGAGGTAGAAAATCTAAATTTGCTCCTAAGGCTGTAGAAGGCTTTTTACTTGGTTATGACTCAAACACAAGGGCATATAGAGTCTTCAACAAATCCACTGGATTAGTTGAGGTTTCTTGTGACATTGTGTTTGATGACACTAATGGATCCCAAGTGGAGCAAGTTGATCTTGATGAGCTAGATGATGAAGAGGCTCCGTGCGTCGCGCTAAGGAACATGTCCATTGGGGATGTGTGTCCTAAGGAATTCAAAGAGCCTTCACAAGCACAAGATCAACCATCATCTTCCACTCAAGCATCTCCACCAACTCAAGATGAGGAACAGACTCAAGATGATAAAGAAGAAGATCAAGAAGATGAGCCACCTCAAGAGGAGGATAATGATCAAGAGGGAGATGACAATGATCAAGACGAGGGAGATGACAATGATCAAGACAAGGAAGATGAACAGGGTCAAAGACCGCCTCACCTAAGAGTCCACCAAGCAATACAAAGAGATCACCCCGTGAACTCTATCCTTGGCGATATTCATAAGGGGGTAACCACTCGATCTCGCGTCGCTCATTTTTGTGAACATTACTCTTTTGTGTCTTCTATTGAGCCATACAGAGTGGAAGATGCATTAAGAGATTCAGATTGGGTGTTGGCAATGCAAGAGGAACTCAACAACTTCACGAGGAATGAGGTATGGCATCTTGTTCCACGTCCTAATCAAAATGTTGTAGGAACCTGAGAGCACCTAGAGGGGGGTGAATAGGTGATCCTGTAACACTTAAAACTTAGGCCACAAAAACTTGGTTAAATGTTAGCACAATAACCGCCAAGTGGCTAGAGAGGAATCTTCAACAAAACACAATAACCAACAAGATCAATCACAGAGATGGCACGGTGGTTATCCCGTGGTTCGGCCAAGACCAACGCTTGCCTACTCCACGTTGTGGCGTCCCAACGGACGAGGGTTGCAATCAACCCCTCTCAAGCGGTCCAAAGACCCACTTGAATACCACGGTGTTTTGTTTGCTTTTCTCAATCCCGTTTGCGAGGAATCTCCACAACTTGGAGCCTCTCGCCCTTACAACTTGAAGTTCACAAAGAAGCACAGAGCAAGGGAGGGATTAGCAACGCACTCAAGACAAGAAATCGCAGCAACACCACGCACACAAGTCGCAATGAGAGCTCACAACACAACTCAATGAGTTCACCACTCAACTAGAGCTCTAATTGCTATCGCAAAGAATCAAAGGCGCGGAATCGATGTCTTGGTGCTTAGGAATGTTGTAGGAATGCTTGGTGTACTCCTCCATGCGCCTAGGGGTCCCTTTTATAGCCCCAAGGCAGCTAGGAGCCGTTGAGAGCAATCTAGGAAGGCTGATCTTGCCTTCTGTCGACTGGCGCACCGGACAGTCCGGTGCACACCGGACACTGTCCGGTGCCCGATTTCCTTCCAAAAAAGGCGCAGTCGACCATTGGCAGCCTGAGAGCCGTTGGCGCACCGGACATGTCCGGTGCACACCAGACAGTCCGGTGAATTATAGCCGTACGTCGCCGGTGAATTTCTGAGAGCGGCCACTTCGCTCGAGCCAGCCTGGCGCACCGGACATTATCCGGTGCACCACCGGACACTGTCTGGTGCACCACCGGACAGTCCGGTGTTCCCAGACTGAGCAGAATCTTGGCTGCTCGAGCCAAGACATTTTCAATTGGATTTTTCCTGTTTCCAGCACTTAGACACAATACATTAGTCCATAAAATAATGTACTAAGTCTGAGAAACATACCTTTATCCTTGATGTGTACTTTGTCCACCTTTTTACACTTAGGCACTTGTGTTGGGCACTAAATCACCAAGATACTTAGAAATGGCCCAAGGGCACATTTCCCTTTCAATCTCCCCCTTTTTGGTGATTTATGCCAACACAACATAACGCAAGTAGAACAAGTACAAAATCAATTCAAATAAGAACCCAAAATTGTTTTGATTCAATTTTGACATATATGGATCATTCTTTGCCACCACTTGGTTTGTTTTTGCAGATCAAACACAAATTTCTATCTCTAAGTCAAACATACTTGTTAAAACATAAAGAGAGTCATTACAAGAGAAATTGATTCAAGATTTCAAAAACTCCCCCTTTTTTCCATAATCAACATTTCTCCCCACAAGAAGCCAACTTTTGACAAGAGAGACAATAAAAGATTTTGACAAACCAAAAGCTCTATTTTAAGAGTTTTGACAAACCAAAAGCTCTATTTTACTATTTTCAAAATCTCTCAAGTGGTAGCTGATCCATTTATCGCTTTGGCCTTTATTTTCTCCCCCTTTGGCATCAAGCACCAAAACAGGATCAATCTTGGCCCTTAAACCCCATTGCCTCACCAAAATCTTCAAATAAGGACACAAAGGCAATAAGAGTACATGAGCTGAACTTGGAATATGTAACACCCCAGGTGTTACCTTGGCTAGAGCCCACCTTGGCACTAGAAGCTGTGATCACAAGGGGTAAAGGCTTAGGGCAACACATAAGAACTTGGAGATCAAGTGCTAATAAAGTTGCCAATGACATAAGAAGCATTGCTCTAATCCTTGCACACTCACTATCTTGGATAAGAGGGGAGACCCCTAGACCTCTCTTAAACCCTATCTCCCAAAACCCTAGATAAGAGGGAAAAGAGAGTGGACAAGTGTGCAAAACATGAGTAACATTTACCCAAACCTTAAGAAACCTTCTTACCAACAATTAAGGGAGTGAAATAATGCAAAAAGACCCCTGAAGAAACCCCAATTCAAATCTCCAAGTGGAGAGAGAGCTAGAGCTCTCTATTTCACTCTAAGTCCATTTTTAACCCTAGTTTAAGGATCAACCGTGTTCACCTTGAAGATGGCACCAAAACCACTTGGGTTCTATACCAAAAATGTGGTATACCACCTAAGGCACCCCCTGGAAAAGTGGACACCGAGACTTGGACGTTTGACAGGATTTGGCATCAGTTTTGTCGCGGTGTGGGCAGTGAGACAAGCCAGATTTGGCGCCCGTCTATCTCCCGATCTAGGGCGTATCATCCCTTGGAACTCACATATGTGAGATAGCCCTAGGTGCCAGGAGGAGGTCTGCGCCGGATTCATGGCGAGATTCACACGTTTGCGATCTCTGGAGATGTTTGAACACTGGAAGAAACTCACCTCCACGTGTTCGACGCCTTCTGCCCGCGCCAGAGCACGCTCGCGCGCGTCCCCGCATGCCCAGCGCCGCGCCCGAGCCAAACCAGCGCCGTGGCCCGCGCCCGAGCTTATAAAGCCCTCCCAGGCTTCGACTACACCCTTCCGCGCACCCTCCAAACCTCACCGGAGTTAGCTCGTCGCTGTTTGCCCGTGCGCAGCGAGTCCGCGGCCGCCCAATCCCTCTGTCACCATAGACCGGCCAGTAGAGCCATTCCCAACCCCGTCCAGCCCTCGGAGAAGACTGTGCACACCTCCGTGAGGCTCCCCGAGCAAGGAATCGGAGTTTACTTCGCCGGAGAAGCCAGTCCACGCTCGCCGGAGCTCTCGGCCCCGCCGGAGTACGTGGACCGGGTAAACCACTCCACCATCCTTCGATTCCTTGTGCACACAGTCGCTGCGTGACCCCGTGAAGCTTACCATGCCCTCGGATTGAACCAGTTCGCCGTGGTTTGGCCGGTATACTCGCCGCCGACGAGGACACCCGCCTGCACGCGTGGACCGGGAGATTCCGGCCATCTCCGACGTCAAGCCGTACCTCGACGTGACCGCCAGAGTCTCCCCGAGCCGACCCCACCCTTCGCCGGACCTCCCTCGCCGCCGGTAAGCCGCGCCACCCTTTTCTTTCCCGCGGTTACTGTTTCAGTTAGGGGAAGGACTGCGGGTGAGAGGGAGAGAAGGTCGAGGGGTTTTGTGAAATGTCAGAGACACAGGGGAATAGTGGCGTGAGGGTAGATTTGCGAAGGAGGATTTAGTTTAAACCCAGGGACCCCGGTGTAAACTGTTTTTCCAGGAAACTCTTTTTAAATTCTATTTTAAATTGAACAGAGACTTTAAAAATTCATAACTTATGATTAGTTCATCCAAATTTGGTCAAACAAATTTTGTCAGACTCCAATTAATGTAACCTATTTAAGAAAAATATAAAAACCCCTTGGTACTATGGAAAACTTAAAAGTTCTGATTTAATGTTAGTTTTGGCCAAAAGCTCAATAATAGTAAGAAAAATAGTTAGGCTATTTGACTAGGGTTAGGAAAATTTGGAGAAGTTTATATTTACCTACTAACCTGTTTAAAAATGTTGAACCTCTCTGGCCACTCCATTAAGTTAGTTTTTACCCCTTATTCCATAATATGCTTAAGGGTAAGAAAAATAGAAAATGTAATTTAACCAATAAACCAGAGAGCACCCCTATTTTTGTTGGGATACTCAATCAATATAGATCACTGGAAAAATCTATCATACCCTGGTTTAGTACAAATTAAGTAGGATACCTTTTATTTTAATAAAACAAGGATAACTTAGAAAAACCCTACAAAAATAACCCCAAGGTAGAAACACCCCCACCCTTGGGATAACTAATGTTTTATTAATGAGAACTTAGGAAAAATATGAAATCTGCTGTTTGACATTTTTCAAATAATAATGTAATAGAAAGTGCCTTTTTGACATTAAACTTTAGAAAGTCATAACTAAGTAACCACCCCTTAGTTTTCTGTGATTTTTAGCACAGAAGCCTATTATTACCATGGGATGCCAGCAAAAATAACCTTTAGGACAGAACCTACCCCTAACTAAGAGGTGTAGTGTAAAGTGGCCCATTTTGCCTAACTATTGTTATTTTTGATTAAAGCCTAGCCTTTGTACTTTAAGCCTCAACTTCTTAAAACAAGTTAGAATAGCAAATGACAACCCACTGTAATTTTTACAGAATTTTTGGAAATTATTAAAACACTGTCGTAGTTCAAACCTACACTAGAAACCCTAAATGGAGATGAAAGAAAGGAAAATGAATAAGGTGAATTAATGTTATCCTAAAACCTTTGTAATCTGTCCACTAAAATGTATCAAGACAATACCAATCCACTATGTTATCCTCACTGAAAACCCAAGCCTAAAGAGTAATAAGCCTAACCCACTGGGAGCCCCGAATGACTAGGAAACCCTAAGTTAATTCTTGACTTAGTTTCTTTAGCTTAATGTTCTTAAATCTTGCATAATCATGACATACATGTTCATTGCATTTCGATAGACTGTAATCTTGCTGACGGAGAGTACATCCTCGTGCCGGAGCAAGGAGCTGCTCAGGAGGTAGCCCCGGAGCCAGCACCCGAGCCTGCACCAGAGGACCTGCTAGCCACTGCTTTGGAAGGCAAGCCCCGGTTTTATGCATAACCTGTTATTTATGCTATTTTACTTCACTTAATGATTGTAGGATTGATTGTGCACTTAAGTGTAGGAATTGTTTGAAACCCTAGTTGCATGATCTCAGGATTTCCTATTGAGATGAATACTAGTATGCTAGGTCGAGTAGCTGCTTTATTAAGTAGGATCTCGGTAGAAGACGAGTGATTTTTCTAGCACTCGCGCGAGATCAGGACATTGATTGTATCCACTTTCATATCGAACTGATGTTGGTTGTGGGCAACAATCCATGGGGATTGGTTGTCCACGGGATAAAAAGTTGAATAAGGATTAAGGTGTGGTACCGTGAGTCAAGCGTTTGAACGTACTAAACACATACCGAGAAATATGGTAAATCGGTAAGCCTAGTACCTGAGTGAACCTGCCCGCAGACTTTACCCCTCACGCGACTTGAGACGTGGTCTCCCATTCCGGTTATGGTGGGTACAAGTGCGGTCACTGCACGACGGCCAGTCGGGGTCAGTGGGGCATTGTACGCCAAGGCGGTGAGCCCTGATCTGTTGCCAGGGAATCGATGGGGACGGTTGATGTGTGTGGGGACGGAGTGCCCCTGCATGTCGTGTGTTTAGGTTTACCTTGCAAGGATAAAAACTCGATTCGAATCGTCTGCTTCTCGCAACTAATGAGACTGCTTGATCCATGCTGCTACATTGAGTAACAAGGGGAACTGCGTTGAGATGATACAAGATGTTGATTGCTAAAAATGCTTGCTACTATGTATGAATAGATAGTACATCTTTAGCCTTAAGAGAGTCACACTTAATCTTGACAAAGTTAAAATCTTGATTTAGAAACTCAGCTAGTGCTTTTGGCAACCAAACCCCACAGCCAAACAGCTGCATGTCTAGAGGTAGAGGAGTAGACTCCTCACACCGGGTAAGTCTAGCTGAGTATTAGTATACTCAGCCTTGCTTGTGGCATAATTTTACAGGTTCTCTGGAGGACATGGTTGCTAGAGTGACTTGGCCGTCCACCTTGCCACCGGGTTGGACTGTCGAGTGGGACCCGGCCTCGGCTGAGGAGGAGCATGAGGAGTGATGGGACAGGCTTCCCCATCTCTCTGTTTAATTACCGTTAGTTTTATTCCGCTGCACTTCGAACAATGATAGTTACTTTTGCAAAAACTCCAATGATGATGATGGTGATGTAATAATTAAATACTCTTTAATGCATGGTTTTATGCTTTATTGTATTTGCTCTGTGACTCACCATCGAGTGAGATTGTGGTACTTGATCCTGTCAGTGGCCTTGTCGGACTAGATCCGAGGGATTGACGGGTTATTCCCATTTAAGTGTGGTCTAGCCTCTAAGGCGGGACTTAGGCACTTAAGTTGGAATAATTCGGGCAGTTCCGCCACAGCTGGTATCGGAGCTTGTACCACCACAGAGGAATCAATAAAATGTAAAGACCATCAAATTTTCCAAGTAAAATTTGATAGAAACAATATTGGATAGATAGTAGGACGAGCAGGATAGACCTAGGACGTGAAGCCTTAGGGTAATAGAAGGGTAGCTAGGTGGCTAAGTAACTAGGCCCTACAGGCCATTTTTACAGGATGGGAGTTCCTCCCTATTCCTTTTATCTTGTTGAGAGGTCGTTCAGGACGAGCATGCATGCATTCATAATTAAGCAAATGGATAACTAAGTAAAGGACTTAAAAACAAGATAACAACCAACTAGGCCCCTAGTGCCTTTTTGCTTAACTAGAGAAGGGCTGAGTTTTATTTTTCCTTGTTCTTTTTATAATTCTTTTTCTTTTACTTACGCTTAACCGTACACAGATGACTTCCCACGGATCCTCCGATGACGGAAATGCACTGACTCACACTGACGGACTTGCACGAGAGGGCTTTCCCCGCATTCTGTGGGAGGTACTTCAGGGGGCCGGATACACGACACCCCCTCAGTACGCGGTGCAGCAGTTCGAGAAGCACCGGGTGCCTCGCTGTAGAGTGAGGATGACCTTGGAACCTCATCCCCTGCAGCCAGGATGGCGCTCTTTGGACTCCGAGTCTTTCGGATACCGAGCAGAGGACACGATCGAGGCGATCGCTCTGCATGGATTGACTACTTTCTGCGGATTCCATCCTTTGGAGCTGGCTACCCACCCCATTGGTTTGTTCCCCGCTGAGAGGGAGGACGACCCAATGTGGAAGGATCGGGTGGAACATGCCAAGGACATTTGGGCCATCTACCCAGGACAGACTGCGCACTTGACAGTACGGTGCATGAATGCTCTGTACCGTCTGCAGGTGATGCGCGGTGAGGCAATGTCCCATCTGATGGCACTGCTGGAGGCAACAAAGATCACGTTGGATAACAGAGAGGAGCTCGTGGTTGATTTATCCCAAGAAATGGTGGAGAAGGACTTACAGGTGGAGCAGCTATCCACTGATATTCAGGAGTTGGAGGAGCTGGTGGGCACCAGGGAGAACACCATCGAGGTCCTAGAGGATCAGCTCATTAACACTCAGCAGCAGCTTGCTGAGGCTAACAAGCACCTGGACATGCATCACCAGGAGATCCAGGACCAAGAGGCAAACGAGGACGTCGACATTGAGGGAGGAGATGAGCCTGCCTCCAGTGTAGACACTGCTGGCTCGGGAAGACCACCTTCCCCCGAGTCGAGTGTTGCTTCATTCGCTCACTAGGTGTTCAGATAGGCTTAGAAGTTGGATAGTCGGACTCCTCGCAGCTAGCTTAGCTTTTGCACCCTTGGGGTACTAGGCTAGATAGAGTTGAGTCATTTTGAAACAATTTGATGTAATCATGTTAAACTCTCTTGGGAGCTTGTTCGATGGATGCTGTTATCAGTTTAAATTGGAAGGAAGAATTTATGCCTCTTAAAAATCCTTTTGTTGAAATCGGAGTCTATCATGTTGTTTTAACTTTTTCTCCGTGATAAAATCTTGAACTTGGAACTGTGGTGTTAAGTATGTATGTGGTTTTTCAGATGGCCGGGAGGCAGCGTCGTGGCCAGAACGAGCGCGTTCCTCCACCGCCGCCACCACCTCCCACTCTGCAGGAGCTCATGGCTCAGCAGAACGAGATCCTGAGGCAGCTGGCCCAACGTCAGCCACCACCTCAGCATTATGGTGGTGGAGACCATCAGCGTCACCCCGCGGCGGCTACATACCAGGAATTCCTTAGCACCCAGCCTCCATTGTTCACAAGGGCGGAGGACCCGCTTGATGCAGATGTGTGGCTGCGAGTGGTGGAATCCAAATTCCCACTGCTCCATGGAGTTTGCTCAGAGGTCACCAAAGTCAGGTTCGCCACCCATGAAGCGTCCCGATCCTTTGGGACTCAAATGTGAAACAATTACTAGTCCTAGGAGGCTAGTAAACACATTCCTTACTTCAAATAGTACAGAGTTTAGATAAATTTATTACAATACCGGGGTACAAGCTCGAGAGAGAGCCAAATAGAGAAGCGTAGTAGGAAAATACACTAGCCCAAGCCACAGGCAGAACTGGGTGCAGACACAGCCCTCTTAATCAAGCATAGCAGAAAAGAAGTCCTCGGCTGCTGAAAAACATAAATAAATCTGGGTGAATACACTAGGTATTCCACAAGCCCACCCCGCTCCCGTAGAGAGAAAGAGACCTAAGATGTACATGTTCAATTTGGTGGAGTTGTAGTCACTCATCATTTTCTTAGAGAGAGAGGCAGTTGCTTGAAGGTTTTCCCATGGTATTACCAGTAACCAAAACTCAACCACCACGGAGCTTCCCGCTCCCGTGGCTTTATTTTCTTTTTTTCCAAACCCATTTAAACACACCTTTTCCTTGTTAAGAAACTTAGAGAAAAAGCTCTAATTGCCATACCATACCAGACTCATCCATACCAGTGGACACGGACTATTCGAATAGGTTTTGACTCTGCGCAGAGGGGTACACTTTACCCACTAGCCCGGTTTCTGCGATCTCACCGTCACGAGACCCGAATGCCGGATCTCTTTCCTTACTCGTGCATCCTAACCTTAACGGTTATCCGGAAGGAGTCAGGCCACCACCATGCCCAAACCGGACAAAACTTTCCCCCTCCTTATCCTCCTGGTGCTCCCCAGCCTTCTTAACCCTGGGGTTGGACCGCACGAGTTCGGATTGAGTGACTGCCCACACAGTCTCGAGTGGTTGTACGATAAAGGAGTACAGGTAGTGAAAATGACAAGCCGGTCCTTATATGAGGGGACAATCCTTCTGCTCACGCCTAAACCAGCTGAGCCAACACCTTAGGCCCTCCCCTAAACCAGGGAGTCCCTGATCATCCCACTCCCAGGGTGATGAGGGTGAGTACCCTTCATCGCAAAACTTTTCAAGAAGAGACTTTATTAGGGGAAACACATTGCCCTTCTTTCCAAACCACATTACGTATCCAGAAAGTATATGTTAATGCGGGCCATCTCTCACTCCCAATGCAATATTCCCCCGTGATCCCGGCCTAGGCAGTGGTAGAGAGAATAGGTAATTTATGCATCAAGGGAAGGATGGACTTGCCTTCGTCGAAGCTTTCCTGGCACAGAAGACCTACTTCCGGAAGTTCGGGCTCTGGTCCCTCTTCCGGGGCTACGGGTTCTGGATCAACGATCCCTGCTTCTTCTAGGAAAACAGGCAATAAAACAATACATCAACAGGGATTTACAAATTATAGTGTGTCATTTTCTAACATCATTGTTGTATGAGATCTTTAGAAATTATTTGGATAATTTTTGGTGCATAAAATATTGAAGAATACTAATTAAATGGGAAAAGGGGAGGAAAAGGGAAAAAGAAAAGGGATTCTTCTCAGGTGGGCCGGGGGGGTGGTTTTCAGCCCAGCCAGGCGCGAGGCGCGCGCGCGCGAGGGCGCCGACCCAGCTGTGGCCCGCAGGCGGAGAGACGGCGCGGGCGCGCGGGAGCAACGGCGTCACTGCGGGTCCACCAGTCAGCGAGAGCGGAGGGGAAACGGCGTCACGGTTCCACGGCGCGGGCGAACCGGCCGTCCGCGGGGAAGAAAACCCGGCCGCCGGTGGGCTCGACGGCGATTCGCCGCCGGTGGCCCGGTTCTTGGACAATGCGTAGGTGCCTTAGCACGAGGAGGGGCTGGCGAGCCTAGAGGTGGGCTCAATTTGGCTAGAGGGGGACAGGAGGGGGCTGTCCGCGGGGAGGTGGCGGAGCTTCGCGGCGGGGATCGCCGCCGGTGGTCTTTGGGCGAGGGATTGGGGCGGGCAAGTGGTGTTTTGAGTTTGCGGCAAAGTGAGGAAGCTGCTAGGCTAACTTAATCGCTCGCTGGGCCAACAGAGAGGGAGAGAGAAGAGGGGGAAGACGGCGGCGCTTCGCGAATTGGGCTCGGGCGAGGGGGGGGGAGGGTAGTGGTCGAGGCCGGTGCGAGGAAGAAGGAGCTCGGGGAAGCTTTTTATAGGCGCGCGGGGGCAAGGGGGCGGTGGAGCGCCCTGACTCCGGCGAGCTGCACAGTGCCGGCCATAAATGCCGCACAGCGCCGCCGATGAGACGCCACGGCGGGGCGGTACCGGCAAGGACGTTGGTCAAGGGGGGGAGTGAAAGGGAAATGTGCCCTTGGGCCATTTCTAAGTATTTTGGTGATTGAGTGCAAACACAAGTGCTTAATTGTGAATCTATGCCCATGGATGAACAAGGTGCAAATCACAAGTAAAGGTATGTTTCTAAGCCTTAGTACATTGGTTTTGTGTACTAATATACTTGTCTAAGTATTGGAAACAGGAAGAAAAAGAAAAGAAAAGAGTTGGCTGTGTACAGCCAAGGGGCTGTTTCGGTCTGGGGCACCGGACTGTCCGGTGGTGCACCGGACAGTGTCCGGTGCGCCAGGCTGCCTCGGCCGAAGAGGCCGCTCTCGGGAATTTGCCGACGGCGTACGGCTATAATTCACCGGACTGTCCGGTGTGCACCGGACTGTCCGGTGAGCCAACGGTCGGCTGAGCCAACGGTCGGCCGCGCGATCTGCGCGGGACACATGGCCTGGCCAACGGTCGGGAGGAAGCACCGGACTGTCCGGTGTGCACCGGACATGTCCGGTGCGCCATTGGCTCCCAGATCTCCAACGGTCTGCAACGGTCGACTGCGCTGTTTATGGAAATAAATCGGGCACCGGACAGTGTCCGGTGTGCACCGGACTCTCCGGTGCACCCGACGACAGAAGGCAGGGATGGCCTTCCAGATTTGTTCTCAACGGCTCCTAGCTGCCTTGGGGCTATAAAAGGGTCCCCTAGGCGCATGGAGGAATAGAACCAAGCATTCCTTGAGCACTCTTGATCACTCACACATCAATCTTGCGCACTTGTTCGACATTCTAGTGATTTGAGCTTCGTTCTAGTGTGCTAGTCTCTTGAGCTCAAGTCTGGGTCTTGTGTGTGCGTATTTGCTGTGATCTTTTGTCGTGTGTGAGTTGCTAATCCCTCCCTTGCTCCGTGATTCTCTGTGAACATCTTGTTGTAAGGGCGAGAGGCTCCAAGTTATGGAGATTCCTCGCAAACGGGATTGAGAAAAGAAAAGCAAGAATACCGTGGTATTCAAGTTGATCATTGGATCACTTGAGAGGAGTTGAGTGCAACTCTCGTCCGTTGGGACGCCACAACGTGGAGTAGGCAATTTTTGTACTTGGCCGAACCACGGGATAACCACCGTGTCATCTCTGTGATTGCTTTCTTGTGGTTATTGTGTTTTGACTCCTCTCTAGCCACTTGGCAAGAACTGTACTAACACTTAACAAGTTTTTGTGGCTATAAGTTTAAGTTTTACAGGATCACCTATTCACCCCCCCCCCTCTAGGTGCTCTCAATTGGTATCAGAGCCGTTCTCTTCAAGAAAGGGACTAGCCGCCCGAAGAGATGGATCCTAAGGGGAAGGGAATCGTGATCAACGATAAGGAGAAGGAGTCCTTCGTCAATGAGCTCAAAGATGACAAGCTTACCGACTCCGGCTCGGGTCATAGACGAAAGGAAGGGAAGAAGAAGAAGACGAGGCGCATCAAGGAGATCGTCTACTACGACGACAGTGATGAGTCTACTTCTTCCCAAAAGGACGACGACCACAACGACTACGAGCAAAGGAAACCGGTTAATTCTAACTTTTCCTTTGACTACTCTCGTATTCCGCAAAGCTCAAATTCACATTTGCTTTCCATTCCACTCGGCAAGCCCCCACACTTTGATGGGGAGGACTACGGATTTTGGAGCCACAAAATGCGTAGTCACCTATTTTCTCTCCATCCTAGTATATGGGAGATTGTAGATAGTGGAATGCACTTTAATAGTTCGGATAGTCCTATATTCATTAATGAGCAAATCCATAAGAATGCACAAGCTACTACTGTTCTTCTAGCTTCATTGTGCAGGGATGAATATAACAAAGTGAGTGGCTTGGATAACGCCAAGCAAATCTGGGATACCCTCAAGTTCTCTCATGAGGGAAATGACGCTACCTTGCTCACCAAAATGGAGTTGGTGGAGGGCGAGCTTGGACGGTTCGCGATGATAAGGGGCGAGGAGCCAACTCAAACATACAACCGGCTCAAGACCCTTATCAACAAAATAAGGAGCTACGGAAGCACGCGATGGACGGACCACGACGTCGTCCGACTAATGCTAAGGTCCTTTACCGTTCTTGATCCTCATTTGGTGAATAATATTCGTGAGAATCCCAGGTACACCAAAATGTCGCCCGAAGAAGTCTTAGGAAAATTCGTCAGCGGGCGAATGATGATCAAGGAGGCAAGATACGTGGACGACGCCTTGAATGGACCGATCAACGAACCACAACCTTTTGCTCTCAAAGCATCAAGAAGTAAGGAGGCGCTACCTAGCAAGGTGGCACAAATTGAGGCGGTCGGACTTAATGATGAAGAGATGGCTCTCATCATCAAACGCTTCAAGACGGTGCTAAAGGGTCACAAGGGGCAGCCAAGCAAGACCAAGACGAAGGGGAAGCGCTCATGCTTCAAGTGCGGTAAGATTGGTCATTTTATCGCTAACTGCCCCGATAATGATAGTGACCAGGAAATGGGAAACAAGAGGGAAAAGAAGAAGCATTACAAGAAGGCAAAGGGCGAGGCGCATCTAGGCAAGGAGTGGGACTCGGATTGCTCCTCTTCCGACTCCGACAATGAAGGACTCGCCGCCACCGCCTTCAACAAATCAACCCTCTTCCCCAACGAGCGTCACACATGCCTTATGGCAAGGGAGAAGAAGGTATGTACTCGCAACTCTACCTATGCTTCTTCAAGTGAGGACGAATCTAGTGATGAGGATGAAGTAGATTATTCATGTTTGTTCAAGGGCTTAGATAGATCTAAGATAAACAAAATTAATGAATTAATTGATGCCTTGAATGAAAAGAATATACTTTTAGAAAAGCAAGAGGATTTGTTATATGAAGAACATGATAAGTTTGTAGAGGCTCAAAAATCCCTTGCATTAGAAATTAAGAGGAATGAAATGCTTGCTTGTGAAGTGTCAACATGCCATGATTCTATTTCTAACTTAAAGAGCATAAACGATGATTTAAATGCTAAACTAGTAGAAGCAAATAAATCCAACTCTTGTGTTGAATATGTTGAAATTTGCACTAGGTGTAAGGATATTGATATTAATGCTTGTAGCGAACACTTAGTTTCTATTTCAAAATTGAATGATGAATTAGCTAGTCTTAATGCTCAACTTAAGACCAGCAAGAGTAATTTTGATAAACTAAAATTTGCTAGGGATGCCTACACGGTTGGTAGACACCCCTCAATTAAGGATGGGCTTGGCTTCAAGAGGGAAGCCAAGAACTTAACAAGCCATAAGGCTCCCATTCCCACTAAGGAGAAAGGGAAGGCCCCTATGACTACTAGTGCTAAAAAGAACCATGCCTTTTTGTATCATGATAGGAGACAAACTAGAAATGCTTATAAGAGTTATAATGAGTACGATGATTTTTCTCATGCTATGTTTGCTTCTAGTTCTTCATATATGCATAATAGAAATGTTGGTAGAAGGGATGTTGTTCATAATATGCCTAGGAGAAATGTTGTTAATATTCCTAGGAAAGTTAATGAGCCTTCTACAATATATCATGCTTTGAATGCTTCCTTTGCAATTTGTAGAAAGGATAGAAAGGTAATTGCTAGGAAGTTAGGGGCAAGATGCAAGGGAGACAAAACTTGCATTTGGGTCCCTAAGAATATTTGTGCTAACCTTGTAGGACCCAACATGAGTTGGGTACCTAAAACCCAAGCCTAAATTTGCCTTGCAGGTTTATGCATCCGGGGGTTCAAGCTGGATTATTGACAGCGGATGCACAAACCATATGACGGGGGAGAAGAAGATGTTCACCTCCTACGTCAAGAATAAGGATTCCCAAGATTCAATCATATTCGGTGATGGGAATCAAGGCAAGGTAAAAGGGTTAGGTAAAATTGCAATTTCTGATGAGCATTCTATCTCTAATGTGTTTTTAGTAGAGTCTCTAGGATATAATTTACTATCTGTTAGTCAATTATGCAATATGGGATATAACTGTCTATTTACAAATGTAGATGTGTCTGTCTTTAGAAGAAGTGATGGTTCACTAGCTTTTAAGGGTGTATTGGACGGCAAACTTTATTTAGTTGATTTTGCAAAAGAAGAAGCCGGTCTAGATGCATGCTTAATAGCTAAGACTAGCATGGGCTGGCTGTGGCATCGCCGCTTAGCACATGTGGGGATGAAGAACCTTCACAAGCTTCTAAAGGGAGAACACGTGATAGGTTTAACTAACGTACAATTCGAAAAAGATAGACCTTGTGCAGCTTGTCAGGCAGGTAAACAGGTGGGAGGAACGCATCACAGCAAGAATGTGATGACCACATCAAGACCCCTGGAGCTGCTACATATGGATCTCTTCGGACCCGTCGCCTATCTAAGCATAGGGGGAAGTAAGTATGGTTTAGTTATTGTTGATGACTTTTCCCGCTTCACTTGGGTGTTCTTCTTGCAGGATAAGTCTGAAACCCAAGGGACCCTCAAGCGCTTCCTCAGGAGAGCTCAAAATGAGTTTGAGCTCAAGGTGAAGAAGATAAGGAGCGACAACGGGTCCGAGTTCAAGAACCTTCAAGTGGAGGAGTTCCTTGAAGAGGAAGGGATCAAGCACGAGTTCTCCGCTCCCTACACACCACAGCAAAATGGTGTGGTAGAGAGGAAGAACAGGACGCTCATCGACATGGCGAGGACGATGCTAGGAGAGTTCAAGACCCCCGAGTACTTTTGGACGGAAGCCGTGAATACGGCTTGCCACGCCATCAACAGGGTCTACCTTCATCGCCTCCTCAAGAAGACGTCGTATGAGCTACTAACCGGTAACAAACCCAATGTATCTTACTTTCGTGTATTTGGGAGCAAGTGCTACATTCTAGTGAAGAAAGGTAGAAATTCTAAGTTTGCTCCCAAAGTTGTAGAAGGGTTTTTGTTAGGTTATGACTCAAATACAAAGGCGTATAGAGTCTTCAACAAATCATCGGGTTTGGTTGAAGTCTCTAGCGACGTTGTATTTGATGAGACTAATGGCTCTCCAAGAGAGCAAGTTATTGATTGTGATGATGTAGATGAAGAAGATGTTCCGACGACCGCTATACGAACCATGGCGATTGGAGACGTTCGGCCACAGGAACAATATGAACGAGATCAACCTTCTTCCTCAACTAAGGTGCATCCCCCAACTCAAGACGATGAACAGGTTCATCAACAGGAGGCGTGTGATCAAGGGGGAGCACAAGTTGATCATGTGATGGAGGAAGAAGCGCAACCGGCACCTCCAACCCAAGTTCGAGCGATGATTCAAAGGGATCATCCCGTCGACCAAATTCTGGGTGACATTAGCAAGGGAGTAACTACTCGGTCTCGATTAGTTAATTTTTGTGAGCATTACTCCTTTGTCTCTTCTATTGAGCCTTTCAGGGTAGAGGAGGCCTTGCTAGATCCGGACTGGGTGTTGGCCATGCAGGAGGAACTCAACAACTTCAAGCGCAATGAAGTTTGGACACTGGTGCCTCGTCCGAAGCAAAATGTTGTGGGAACCAAGTGGGTGTTCCGCAACAAACAGGACGAGCACGGGGTGGTGACGAGGAACAAGGCTCGACTTGTGGCAAAAGGTTATGCCCAAGTCGCAGGTTTGGACTTTGAGGAGACTTTCGCTCCTGTGGCTAGGCTAGAGTCCATTCGTATCTTGCTAGCATATGCCGCTCACCATTCTTTCAGGTTGTACCAAATGGATGTGAAGAGCGCTTTCCTCAACGGGCCAATCAAGGAGGAGGTGTACGTGGAGCAACCCCCTGGCTTCGAGGATGAACGGTACCCCGACCACGTGTGTAAGCTCTCTAAGGCGCTCTATGGACTTAAGCAAGCCCCAAGAGCATGGTATGAATGCCTTAGAGACTTTCTAATTGCTAATGCTTTCAAAGTTGGGAAAGCTGATCCAACTCTTTTTACAAAGACATGTGATGGTGATTTGTTTGTGTGCCAAATTTATGTCGATGACATAATATTTGGTTCTACTAACCAAAAGTCTTGTGAAGAGTTTAGCAGGGTGATGACGCAGAAATTCGAGATGTCGATGATGGGCGAGTTGAACTACTTCCTTGGGTTCCAAGTGAAGCAACTCAAGGACGGCACCTTCATCTCCCAAACGAAGTACACGCAAGATCTGCTAAAGCGGTTTGGGATGAAGGACGCCAAGCCCGCAAAGACGCCGATGGGAACCGACGGACACACCGACCTCAACAAAGGAGGTAAGTCCGTTGATCAAAAAGCATACCGGTCAATGATAGGTTCTTTGCTTTACTTATGTGCTAGTAGACCGGATATTATGCTTAGCGTATGCATGTGTGCTAGATTTCAATCCGATCCTAAGGAGTGTCACTTAGTGGCGGTGAAGCGAATTCTTAGATATTTAGTTGCTACGCCTTGCTTCGGGCTCTGGTATCCAAAGGGGTCTATCTTTGACTTAGTTGGATACTCAGACTCCGACTATGCTGGATGTAAGGTCGATAGGAAGAGTACATCGGGGACGTGCCAATTCTTAGGAAGGTCCCTGGTGTCATGGAATTCTAAGAAACAAACTTCCGTTGCCCTATCCACCGCTGAGGCCGAGTATGTTGCCGCAGGACAGTGTTGCGCGCAACTACTTTGGATGAGGCAAACTCTCCGGGACTTTGGCTACAATCTGAGCAAAGTCCCACTCCTATGTGATAATGAGAGTGCTATCCGCATGGCGGAAAATCCTGTTGAACACAGCCGCACAAAGCACATAGACATCCGGCATCACTTTTTGAGAGACCACCAGCAAAAGGGAGATATCGAAGTGTTTCATGTTAGCACCGAGAACCAGCTAGCCGATATCTTTACCAAGCCTCTAGATGAGAAGACCTTTTGCAGGCTGCGTAGTGAGCTAAATGTCTTAGATTCGCGGAACTTGGATTGACTTATAGCATACATGTGTTTATGCCATTGATCATGTTCCTTATGCATTTTGTTGCTTATTGATGGTGCTCAAGTTGTACAAGCACTCCCCGGACCTCACAAGTCCTTTTTGCAAGTGATGCACACATTTAGGGGGAGATGTGCTACAACTTGACCCTTTGAGACTAACCATTTGTTTGAGTTTGCTTGATTTAGTCTCCAAGGAGAATTGAAAGGGAAAAGGTGGACTTGGACCATGCAAGACTTCCACTGCACTCCGATGAGAGGGTAACTTATTCCAAGTTCATCTCTATGATCTTATTGCCTTTGTACTCTTAATTGAAGATTTTGGTGAGGCAATGGGGTTAAAGGGCCAAGATTGATCCCGTTTTGGTGCTTGATGCCAAAGGGGGAGAAAATAAAGGCCAAAGCAATAAATGGATCAGCTACCACTTGAGAGATTTGAAAATAGTAGTAGGGTAGAGCTTTTGTTTTGTCAAAACTCTTATTGTCTCTTTTGTGAAAAGTTGGCTTCTTGTGGGGAGAAGTAGTAATTATGGGAAAAAGGGGGAGTTTTTGAAATCCTTGATCAATCTCTTTTGGAATGACTCTCTTTATGCTTCAACATGTGTGTTTGACTTAGAGATAGAGATTTGAGTTCGATTTACAAAAACAAACCAAGTGGTGGCAAAGGATGATCCATATATGCCAAAAATGAATCAAAATAAATTTGAGGTTTATGTGAAGTGATCTTGCACTTGTTCTAGTTGCTTTGTGTTGTGTTGGCATAAATCACCAAAAAGGGGGAGATTGAAAGGGAAATGTGCCCTTGGGCCATTTCTAAGTATTTTGGTGATTGAGTGCAAACACAAGTGCTTAATTGTGAATCTATGCCCATGGATGAACAAGGTGCAAATCACAAGTAAAGGTATGTTTCTAAGCCTTAGTACATTGGTTTTGTGTACTAATATACTTGTCTAAGTATTGGAAACAGGAAGAAAAAGAAAAGAAAAGAGTTGGCTGTGTACAGCCAAGGGGCTGTTTCGGTCTGGGGCACCGGACTGTCCGGTGGTGCACCGGACAGTGTCCGGTGCGCCAGGCTGCCTCGGCCGAAGAGGCCGCTCTCGGGAATTTGCCGACGGCGTACGGCTATAATTCACCGGACTGTCCGGTGTGCACCGGACTGTCCGGTGAGCCAACGGTCGGCTGAGCCAACGGTCGGCCGCGCGATCTGCGCGGGACACATGGCCTGGCCAACGGTCGGGAGGAGGCACCGGACTGTCCGGTGTGCACTGGACATGTCCGGTGCGCCATTGGCTCCCAGATCTCCAACGGTCTGCAACGGTCGACTGCGCTGTTTATGGAAATAAATCGGGCACCGGACAGTGTCCGGTGTGCACCGGACTGTCCGGTGCACCCGACGACAGAAGGCAGGGATGGCCTTCCAGATTTGTTCTCAACGGCTCCTAGCTGCCTTGGGGCTATAAAAGGGTCCCCTAGGCGCATGGAGGAATAGAACCAAGCATTCCTTGAGCACTCTTGATCACTCACACATCAATCTTGCGCACTTGTTCGATATTCTAGTGATTTGAGCTCCGTTCTAGTGTGCTAGTCTCTTGAGCTCAAGTCTGGGTCTTGTGTGTGCGTATTTGCTGTGATCTTTTGTCGTGTGTGAGTTGCTAATCCCTCCCTTGCTCCGTGATTCTCTGTGAACATCTTGTTGTAAGGGCGAGAGGCTCCAAGTTGTGGAGATTCCTCGCAAACGGGATTGAGAAAAGAAAAGCAAGAATACCGTGGTATTCAAGTTGATCATTGGATCACTTGAGAGGAGTTGAGTGCAACTCTCGTCCGTTGGGACGCCACAACGTGGAGTAGGCAAGTTTTGTACTTGGCCGAACCACGGGATAACCACCGTGTCATCTCTGTGATTGCTTTCTTGTGGTTATTGTGTTTTGACTCCTCTCTAGCCACTTGGCAAGAACTGTACTAACACTTAACAAGTTTTTGTGGCTATAAGTTTAAGTTTTACAGGATCACCTATTCACCCCCCCCCTCTAGGTGCTCTCAGGGAGGACGGGGCGGTGCCGAACTCTTTCTGTGCGGCGAGGAGACGGCGGTGAAGGGACGGCGGTGAGGGGACGGCGGGGCGTCGTATGCGGGGAGGATGACGAAGCGGCTGACCGGTGGGGCCGGCTCGTCAGTGAGAGAGAGGCGGAGTGCGGAGCGGGCTGGCGCGCGCGCGGAGGCAGGCCGGGAGTGGGCCGAGAGAGGAGGAGCGCGGGCGCGAGAGGGGGGGGGGGAGTTGCGGGTGTTGGGCCGAGATTCGGTCCAACAGGGCAGGGAGAGGGTTTTTCCTTTTTCTTTTTACTTTTCAAACCCCATTTCCCTTTTTGCCCCTTTTTCTTTTGAATAAAATATTTTGTGAATATTCTAAGTGTTTAGAAAGTAGAATCTAAGTGAGGTGCCTTGTGATCAAACAAAATGTATGCATATGATGAAAGAAAAACTTAGTGGAGAACTTAGAATTAGAGGATGAAGGGAGGGGTAAAAGGAGGATTAGGGTTTCAAACCTAGATTGGGATTTTTGGGATGCTACAAACCTACCCCACTTAAAGGAGTCTCGCCCTCGAGATTCAGACGGGGCTCGAGAAAAGGTAAGGGTATTCCTTCCTCAGAGAGTCCTCACTTTCCCAGGTGGCTTCCTCTTCTCCATCTCTGCTCCACTGAACCTTACAGAGCTTCACTTCTGAATTGCGGGTCCTTCTGACTGCTGAGTCGAGAATCTTCACTGGCTTTTCCCGGTACTGGAGATCTTTTCGAATCTGAATTGCTTCTGCCTCGATACGGGTTTCTGGTACTTTTAGGCATTTGCGGAGTTGAGACACATGGAACACATTGTGAATATCTGACATGGATTCTGGTAGCTCAAGACGGTATGCCACGGGTCCTATTCGGGAATAGACAGGGTAAGGACCGACGAAACGGGGTGCTAGCTTTCCTTTCATCTGGAACCTTTTGACACCACGCATTGGGGAAACCTTGAGATAAACAAAATCTCCTTCCTCAAATCTGAGTTCCCTTCGCCTATTGTCTGCGTAACTCTTCTGTCGACTCTGAGCTTCAAGTAACCTTCTGCGGATCAAAGCAACTTTTTCTTCGGCTTCTTTAACAAAGTCGGGTCCTTCTAGTGTTCTTTCCCCTACATTGGACCACATTAGGGGAGTCTGGCATTTTCTTCCATACAGTGCTTCGAACGGTGACATTTTGATGCTGGCCTGATGGCTGTTGTTGTATGAGAATTTGGCGTACGGCAAACTAGACTCCCAATCTCTGTCGAAGGCTAATACGCAGGCTCTGAGTAAATCTTCAAGGACCTTGTTGACTCTCTCTGTTTGACCATCTGACTGGGGGTGATAAGCAGTGCTGAAATCTAACTTGGTGCCCATTGCTTGCTGAAGGCCCTTCCAAAATTTTGAAGTGAACTGCGTTCCTCTATCTGATACTATCTTCCGTGGAATGCCATGTAGCCTGACTATCTCTTTAAGGTATAATCGGGCGAGGGCTGCTCCTCCAAAAGTGGTCTTTACTGGAATGAAATGGGCCACCTTGGTGAGACGATCGATTATTACACATATGGAATCATTTCCTCTTTGGGATCTGGGCAGTCCGGTGACGAAATCCATGCCTATTTCTTCCCACTTCCATTCGGGTATTGGGAGGGGTTGAAGCAGGCCTGCAGGCTTCTGATGTTCGGCCTTTGTTCGCTGGCAGGTGTCACATCGGGCCACATACTGTGCTATTTCCCTTTTCATCCCTTTCCACCAATACCTGGTCTTAAGGTCTAAGTACATCTTGGTGGTCCCTGGGTGGATAGAGTAAGCTGAGTTGTGGGCTTCATCGAGCAGGGTTTCTCGTGTTTCTCCCACTGGCACGCACAGGCGATCCTTGAACCAGAGGGCTCCTTGATTATCTGTCCTGAGGTCCGGAAGTTGCTCCTTTCGTGCTCTTTCCATAAGCTTGGTTGTTTCTGCGTCCAGGCGTTGGGCCTTGCGTATGAGATCTTCTAGATTTGGCTTGACTTCCAGACCACCGTTGTCTCCCAGACATGCATTTAGCTGAGCTGATTCTTTCTTCCAATCTTCCAGAAAGTTTGCTCCCTTAACCCCGAAGGGTTTTCTGCTGAGGGCGTCTGCTACCACGTTGGCCTTTCCGGGGTGGTAGTGGATTTCGAGGTCATAATCTTTGATCAATTCGAGCCACCTTCTCTGACGGAGGTTAAGGTCCGGTTGCGTGAAGATGTACTTTAGACTCTTGTGATCAGTGAAGATGTGGCATTTGTTCCCAATCAGATAATGCCTCCAAATTTTTAGGGCGTGCACTATGGCCGCCAATTCCAGATCGTGGGTAGGATAGTTCTGTTCGTGCGGCTTGAGTAATCGGGATGCATAAGCAATGACTTTCTCATTTTGCATTAAGACACATCCTAAGCCTTGCTTGGAAGCATCACAGAAGATGACAAAATCCTGGTGTATGTCTGGCAGGGTCAGGACTGGTGCAGTTGTAAGTTTCTCCTTGATGATTTGGAAACTTCCTTCACATTTGGGAGTCCATACAAACTTATTGTCCTTTTTGAGAAGTTCAGTCATGGGCTTTGCTATGCTGGAGAATCCCTTGATAAAGCGGCGATAATACCCTGCCATTCCCAGAAAGCTTCGAACTTCACTGACGTTGGATGGTTGCTTCCAATTTGAAACAGCTTCTACCTTAGATGGGTCCACTTCTATCCCTTCAGCAGTCAAGATATGCCCTAGGAAGGCTATCTTCTCTAACCAGAACTCACACTTGCTGAGCTTAGCATAAAGTTGATGTGCTCTGAGTCTTCCAAGGACGGTTCGAAGGTGCTGCTCATGGTCCTTGCGACTCTTGGAATAGATGAGGATGTCGTCGATAAAAACCACGACAAACTTATCCAATTCTTCCATAAATACCTTATTCATGAGGTTCATGAAAAAGGCGGGTGCGTTGGTTAGTCCAAATGGCATCACTGTGAATTCATATTGCCCGTATCTGGTGACGAATGCAGTTTTCTGAATGTCTGCTTCCTTAATCCTGAGTTGGTGATACCCTGACCTGAGGTCTATCTTGGAGAAGTATTTGGCTCCTTGCAGTTGGTCGAATAGGTCATCGATCCGGGGAAGAGGGTACTTATTCTTGATTGTAACTTCGTTCAAGGATCGATAATCAATACACATCCTCATGCTCCCATCCTTTTTGGTAACGAAAAGAACGGGTGCTCCCCAGGGAGACGAACTGGGACGGATGTACCCTTTTTGTTGTAGTTCCGAAATCTGAAGTTTCAATTCTGCCAACTCAGTGGGGGCCATGCGGTATGGTCTCTTTGCGATGGGTGCGGTGCCGGGAATGAGATCTATATAGAACTCTACTTCTCTTTCTGGTGGCATCCTGGGCAACTCTTCTGGAAATACATCTTCAAACTCCTTGATTACAGACATGCTTTCTACTGCCAGATTAAATATCATTGGATCATTTGCGGGCGGTTGGGCTTGACAGGAAACTGCCTTTCCTTGGTGACCTATGAGAAGAACAGTCTTGCTTGCGCAGCTGATAACACCCTTGTGCTTAGCTAGCCAATCCATTCCTAGGATTACATCAATTCCTTGGGATGGCAAGATGGTTAAGTCTGCCAGGAACACTACCCCACTTAAAAGAATTCTGACTTGGGAACACCTGAGTTTGCACAGGAGGTCTGATCCCGGGGTTCGGGTGACCAAAGGGATAGCTAGAGGTGTAGAGGGTATGCCATGCTTTTCCACAAACTTAGCGGCTATAAATGAATGGGATGCTCCTGAATCGAAAAGCACAGAAGCGGGAGTAAATTCAACGAGGAACTCACCGAGCACTACTCCCGGGGCTTGCTGGGCTTCCTGAGCGTCGACGTGGTTGACCCGGGCCCTGCCCTGGTACTGAGCCCTGCTCTGCTGGCTGCTGGAAGGAAACGCCTTGGGGGTAGGTGCTGATGGAATCTTGGGGCCATTCACCGAGTTGGAGTAGGTTGGTCCTGGTGCCTTCAACTGGGGGCAGTTGTTCTTGAAGTGACTGGGGTCCCCGCAGTGCCAACAGGCGTTTGCTGGCGGCTGGTTGCTTGCAACGGAGGGTGCCTGATGGGAGCTCTGACTCTGCTGACTATAGCGCGATGGAGAGGGTCCAGATTGTTTATGGAAGCTTGGACCTCTGGGGGGGAGCCCAAAGGGTCGAGCTCTCTGGTGACGTTCTTGCTGTTGTGCTCGGAGGACCTGGAACTTTCTCTTGATGTGCCCTTTTTCTTCCTCTTTTGCTCTTTCCACTTGAATAGCTTTGTTGGAAAGGTGAGAGAAGCTGTGGAAGTCCTGGCTGGCGAGGATGGTCTTAAGCTCGGGTCTTAACCCTCTCAGAAAACGAGCCATCTTTCTGGCCTCGGTGCTGACATCCTCAGGAGCGTAGCAGGCCAGCTCTGTGAACTTGTGCACATACTCACTGACTGTCCTCCCGCCTTGAGTTAGCTCTCGGAACTCATCCTCCTTGAGTTGAACTATCCCCTGGGGTACGTGGTGCTCACGGAAGGCTGCTTCAAATTCTGCCCATGTGGCGTCTCTGATGGCTTCACTGAAAGTGTCCCACCATGCTAAAGCCATTCCTGAAAGCTGATGAGCTGCCAGCTGAATACGCTGATTCTCAGGACAAGCGATGGCTTCCAACTTCCTCTTGATTGTGCGAAGCCAGTCATCTGCATCGAGGGGATTGCTGGACCCCGCGAACGTGGGCGGCTTCAGTCTTAGGAATTCTCCCATCCTGTCCTAGGGCCTTCCACCGCCCGGGCGCTGGTTCTCCAGACTTCGAGTGAGGACTTCAATGAGTCTGGTTTGATTGGCCAGAATTTGGGCTAGGTCTGGTGGTAGTTCTAGAGGTGCGGGGAGGTGGGTCTCACCCCCTTCTCCGCCAGCCTCTCCCTCAGCTCCTAGAGGAAGTCTTGCTCCGATCCCGGAGGCGGTAGGCGTGGTTCTATCCGAAGCCATCTGCCATGGGAAGAGAGTCACTATTATGCACATGCCATTTTTTTAACTAGTTATTTTATTCATTACATCAAGCCATTACATTACATAGCGTACTACTACCACAAGCTCATCACACACGAGTGCTACCTAGAGTACCCCTGAACTCTTTCTCTAAAGTGTCCCCAAATTCCTTGAGAAGGTCATCAAGGCTGGCCAGGGACATGTCCTCGGTGTCGGACTGGTTCCTGGGAGGGTTTTCTTCCTGCTGCTCAGTCTGACATCCTTGGCTTTTGGTCTTCTTGCGGATTTTCCTTGCGGGGGCGAGCTTCTTCAGTTTCTTGTCGTAGTCCATTTTGAGGGTGCGGTAAGCTTCACGGGTATTGGTCTCTTCGCCTTCAGCTAACGAGAGGCTCTCTTGGAGGGACGCTTTTTCTTCTGAAAGTTCCCTGACTTTCTGCTCCAGGCTTTCCACCCGGGAGGTTAGGGAGGTGTAGTGAAGGGCGAGGTCATCATATTGGTTATCAAGGGTATGAAGGTATCCAGCCATGTAGACAATGGTGGGATCATTCTCAATAGGATCTCCTCCTGATAGGGCCTGAAGTCTTTTCCTCCAGGTGGGGGTATTCTTGTTGCTGGGTGGAAAGTAGCGAAGGGGGGTTTCAATGATTACTTTGTTGTAGTTCTGACATAGCTGTCGGAGGGCTTTTCGGGCGACATTTTGGCAAGCATCTAGGAAATGGACTCCGGTAAAAGTGACTTGGAAGGAACGTTGGTTGGGATAGCTTTGGCTTTCCCCCAGGTAGACTGCCATAGAGCATCTTATCGTTCCGCCCTCGAAATGTTCCGTCCAGACGTATTCCGGCTTCTTGCGGATTCCCATGCGGAGCGCACAGCTTCGCAAGAGGCGTGGGAACCCTTCCACTTCTGAGCAGTAGGATGACTTAATGGCCAGAGAGTCTTCCATCTGGAATAGGAAAAGAAGGGTCTTGTTAAAACCGGGGAAGGGAAGAGAAAACTTTTCTTGAGGTAAGGGGTATTTTCTTTTTAAGGTAGGTTCTAGGGTCAGGGCTGCGACCTACGGCCAGTCCTATGGGCTCTGATACCACCTGAAGCGTCCCGATCCTTTGGGACTCAAATGTGAAACAATTACTAGTCCCAGGAGGCTAGTAAACACATTCCTTACTTCAAATAGTACAGAGTTTAGATAAATTTATTACAATACCGGGGTACAAGCTCGAGAGAGAGCCAAATAGAGAAGCGTAGTAGGAAAATACACTAGCCCAAGCCACAGGCAGAACTGGGTGCAGACACAGCCCTCTTAATCAAGCATAGCAGAAAAGAAGTCCTCGGCTGCTGAAAAACATAAATAAATCTGGGTGAATACACTAGGTATTCCGCAAGCCCACCCCGCTCCCGTAGAGAGAAAGAGACCTAAGATGTACATGCTCAATTTGGTGGAGTTGTAGTCACTCATCATTTTCTTAGAGAGAGAGGCAGTTGCTTGAAGGTTTTCCCATGGTATTACCAGTAACCAAAACTCAACCACCACGGAGCTTCCCGCTCCCGTGGCTTTATTTTCTTTTTTTCCAAACCCATTTAAACACACCTTTTCCTTGTTAAGAAACTTAGAGAAAAAGCTCTAATTGCCATACCATACCAGACTCATCCATACCAGTGGACACGGACTATTCGAATAGGTTTTGACTCTGCGCAGAGGGGTACACTTTACCCACTAGCCCGGTTTCTGCGATCTCACCGTCGCGAGACCCGAATGCCGGATCTCTTTCCTTACTCGTGCATCCTAACCTTAACGGTTATCCGGAAGGAGTCAGGCCACCACCATGCCCAAACCGGACAAAACTTTCCCCCTCCTTATCCTCCCGGTGCTCCCCAGCCTTCTTAACCCTGGGGTTGGACCGCACGAGTTCGGATTGAGTGACTGCCCACACAGTCTCGAGTGGTTGTACGATAAAGGAGTACAGGTAGTGAAAATGACAAGCCGGTCCTTATATGAGGGGACAATCCTTCTGCTCACGCCTAAACCAGCTGAGCCAACACCTTAGGCCCTCCCCTAAACCAGGGAGTCCCTGATCATCCCACTCCCAGGGTGATGAGGGTGAGTACCCTTCATCGCAAAACTTTTCAAGAAGAGACTTTATTAGGGGAAACACATTGCCCTTCTTTCCAAACCACATTACGTATCCAGAAAGTATATGTTAATGCGGGCCATCTCTCACTCCCAATGCAATATTCCCCCGTGATCCCGGCCTAGGCAGTGGTAGAGAGAATAGGTAATTTATGCATCAAGGGAAGGATGGACTTGCCTTCGTCGAAGCTTTCCTGGCACAGAAGACCTACTTCCGGAAGTTCGGGCTCTGGTCCCTCTTCCGGGGCTACGGGTTCTGGATCAACGATCCCTGCTTCTTCTAGGAAAACAGGCAATAAAACAATACATCAACAGGGATTTACAAATTATAGTGTGTCATTTTCTAACATCATTGTTGTATGAGATCTTTAGAAATTATTTGGATAATTTTTGGTGCATAAAATATTGAAGAATACTAATTAAATGGGAAAAGGGGAGGAAAAGGGAAAAAGAAAAGGGATTCTTCTCAGGTGGGCCGGGGGGTGGTTTTCAGCCCAGCCAGGCGCGAGGCGCGCGCGCGCGAGGGCGCCGGCCCAGCTGCGGCCCGCAGGCGGAGAGACGGCGTGGGCGCGCGGGAGCAACAGCGTCACTGCGGGTCCACCAGTCAGCGAGAGCGGAGGGGAAACGGCGTCACGGTTCCACGGCGCGGGCGAACCGGCCGTCCGCGGGGAAGAAAACCCGGCCGCCGGTGGGCTCGACGGCGATTCGCCGCCGGTGGCCCGGTTCTTGGACAATGCGTAGGTGCCTTAGCACGAGGAGGGGCTGGTGAGCCTAGAGGTGGGCTCAATTTGGCTAGAGGGGGACAGGAGGGGGCTGTCCGCGGGGAGGTGGCGGAGCTTCGCGGCGGGGATCGCCGCCGGTGGTCTTTGGGCGAGGGATTGGGGCGGGGAAGTGGTGTTTTGAGTTTGCGGCAAAGTGAGGAAGCTGCTAGGCTAACTTAATCGCTCGCTGGGCCAACAGAGAGGGAGAGAGAAGAGGGGGAGGAACTCACCGGAGAGGGGGAAGACGGCGGCGCTTCGCGAATTGGGCTCGGGCGAGGGGGGGGAGGGTAGTGGTCGAGGCCGGTGCGAGGAAGAAGGAGCTCGGGGAAGCTTTTTATAGGCGCGAGGGGGCAAGGGGGGCGGTGGAGCGCCCTGACTCCGGCGAGCTGCACAGTGCCGGCCATAAATGCCGCACAGCGCCGCCGATGAGACGCCACGGCGGGGCGGTACCGGCAAGGACGTTGGTCAAGGGGGGGGAGGACGGGGCGGTGCCGAACTCTTTCTGTGTGGCGAGGAGACGGCGGTGAAGGGACGGCGGTGAGGGGACGGCGGGGCGTCGTATGCGGGGAGGATGACGAAGCGACTGACCGGTGGGGCCGGCTCGTCAGTGAGAGAGAGGCGGAGTGCGGAGCGGGCTGGCGCGCGCGCGGAGGCAGGCCGGGAGTGGGCCGAGAGAGGAGGAGCGCGGGCGCGAGAGGGGGGGAGTTGCGGGTGTTGGGCCGAGATTCGGTCCAACAGGGCAGGGAGAGGGTTTTTCCTTTTTCTTTTTACTTTTCAAACCCCATTTCCCTTTTTGCCCCTTTTTCTTTTGAATAAAATATTTTGTGAATATTCTAAGTGTTTAGAAAGTAGAATCTAAGTGAGGTGCCTTATGATCAAACAAAATGTATGCATATGATGAAAGAAAAACTTAGTGGAGAACTTAGAATTAGAGGATGAAGGGAGGGGTAAAAGGAGGATTAGGGTTTCAAACCTAGATTGGGATTTTTGGGATGCTACAACCCAGCAGCTTCGCGGACCCGCAAGGACTTGGTGGGATCATTTTCTTGCTATGCAGCCAGAGGACCGAGAGGTGGAGTGGAGGGAGTTCAAAGCAGCTTTCAGAGGACACCATATACCCGCCGGGATCATGGACATGAAGCTCAATGAGTTTTTTGGCACTCACTCAGGGCAACAGAACAGTGTTGCAGTATGCCCAGGCCTTTAATGACTTGTGCCAGTATGCGGGATATCATGCAGATACAGATGAGAAGAAGAGGGATAGATTCAGGAGGGGGCTCAGCACTAAGCTCCGGGATCGTCTCAACACCGTCAGGGCCCACAGCTACAATGAGTTGGTCAACATGGCTATCTCCCAAGAGGACTGCATTACAGCTAGACAGGCAGAGAAGAGGAAGACCCCTGTGGCAGGACCCTCAGCTCAGCCACAGCGCTTCAGGATTGTGTCCGACACCCAGGGTAGGGGACCCCAGCAGCAGCAAGGGCGATGGGTGATCCGACCGCAGCAGCAGCAGCAGCAGGCACCCAACCGCACCCAATTTCCAGCTCAGAGGAGCAATCAGCAGCAGCAGCAGTACCGCCAGGCAAATGATAATAGATGCTTCACCTGTGGCAACACTGGGCATTATGCCAAGAATTGCCCCAGGAACCAGCAGAGGCAGGGGCAGAATGCTAATCAGAACCAAGGGAAGAGGCAGAAGGTGCAAGTGAGGCAAGGCAGGCTGAACTTCACCACCATGGCTGATATTCCAGAGGGAGCACCCGTCATGACTGGTATCTTTACAGTTTTGAATTATCCTGCTATTATTCTATTTGATTCTAGTGCATCGCATAGTTTTATCAGTGCAAAATTTAGTGCCAAGTGCCAATTGCCTTTTCACCACACCAATGGGGGCATTACAATTTCAACACCAGGAGGCAGGGTTGCCACCTATCAAATCAACAGACACGTGCCCATAAAGTTTGGTAGTCTAATAATTAAAACCACCCTCCTCATTTTGGGGTTGGATAGTGTGGATATCATATTGGGAACTGACTGGTTAACCAGGCATCGAGCAGTTATTGATATTGCAGCCAGGGCCATTGAGGTGCACTCACCAACCTGTGGTGAAACTACATTGTTTTTGCCCAATCAGGGATGCACCCGTTCTTGTGCCTTCGTCATGATAAATTCCCCAGTGGAAAAGATCCCAGTGGTCTGTGACTACCCAGATGTTTTCCCAGATGAATTGCCAGGGATGCCACCTGACCGAGATATTGAATTCGCCATCGAATTGCAACCCGGGACTGCTCCTATCTCCAAGAGACCCTATAGGATGCCTCCCGCGGAATTGGCAGAATTGAAGAAACAATTGCAAGAATTGTTGGACAAGGGGTTTATTCGTCCAAGCACTTCACCATGGGGATGTCCCGCACTATTTGTGAAGAAAAAGGATGAGAGTTTGAGGATGTGTGTTGACTACCGTCCTCTCAATGCGGTGACTATCAAGAACAAATACCCACTGCCCCGCATCGATGTTTTGTTCGATCAATTGGTAGGAGCCAAGGTATTCTCCAAAATAGACCTTCGCTCAGGATACCATCAGATCAAGATCCGTGCCAGTGATATTCCCAAGACGTCTTTCTCAACCAGATATGGGCTGTATGAGTTTCTGGTGATGTCTTTCGGGCTGACCAATGCCCCGGCTTATTTCATGTACTTGATGAACTCAGTATTTATGCCAGAATTAGACAAGTTTGTGGTTGTTTTCATTGATGATATACTGGTTTATTCCAAGAGTGAAGCCGAACACACCAAACACTTGCATACTGTACTTCAGAGACTGCGTGATCATCATTTGTATGCTAAGTTGAGTAAGTGTGAGTTCTGGCTGAAGGAGATCAAATTCTTGGGTCACACAATTTCTCAGAATGGGATATCAGTTGATCCTGAGAAAGTGCAGGAGGTGATGGATTGGAAACCCCCGACTACAGTGAAGCAGATTCGGAGTTTTCTGGGATTGGCAGGGTATTATCGACGATTTATTCCGGATTTCTCCAGAATTGCCAAGCCAATGACTGAACTATTGAAGAAGGGAGTCAAATTTGAGTGGAGCCAAAAGTGTGAAGATGCTTTTCATACCTTGAGGCAACATTTGACAACAGCCCCAGTACTGGCCCAACCTGACAACACCAAGCCATTTGAAGTTTATTGTGATGCTTCTGGTACCGGATTGGGGTGTGTCTTGATGCAAGAGAACAGAGTGATTGCTTATGCTTCCCGGGCACTCAGGCCCCATGAGCAGAACTACCCTACGCATGATCTAGAATTGGCAGCTGTAGTTCATGCTCTTAAGATATGGAGACACTACTTGATGGGAGCCCGCTGTAACATCTACACCGATCATAAGAGTCTCAAATACATCTTCACTCAAGCAGATCTGAACATGAGGCAAAGGAGATGGTTGGAGTTAATCAAAGACTATGATTTGGAAGTGCATTACCACCCAGGGAAGGCCAATGTT
Organism: Zea mays; assembly: GCF_902167145.1. NCBI lineage: Eukaryota > Viridiplantae > Streptophyta > Magnoliopsida > Poales > Poaceae > Zea > Zea mays. Next base: position 136,189,022 of record NC_050104.1, read on the forward strand.
GTGGCAGATGCCTTGAGCAGAAAGGCCCAGTGCAATTGTATGAGCATGGATGTGGGAGTTACCACCCTGTGTGACGAGTTGTGCAAGCTGAACCTGGAAGTTGTTTCTTCGGGTGACCTAAGCTATATCTCGGTGGAGCCCACATTGCAAGAGCAGATAATCAGGGCACAGGTTGAGGATAAGGGTGTTCAGGTTATCAAAGATATGATCAAGCAAAAGGCAGAAAAATACAAGTGTTTCCGACAGGACAGCAAGGGAATTCTATGGTTTGGAGATCGATTGGTTGTTCCTAAGGACCCTGAGCTCAGAAAGAAGATACTGGATGAAGCTCACCTTTCCAAATTCTCCATGCACCCTGGTAGCAACAAGATGTACCATGATCTCAGATCTCTATATTGGTGGACTAGAATGAAAAGGGAAATTGCCAAGTACATATCCGAATGTGACACCTGCCAGAGAATTAAAGCTAGTCACTTGAAGACAGCAGGCCCTTTGCAACCCCTTCCCATACCATCTTGGAAATGGGAGGACATTTGTATGGACTTCATAGTGGGATTACCCAATACCTCCAGGCACCATGATTCAATTTGGGTTATCGTGGACAGGTTGACCAAGACTGCTCATTTCTTGCCAGTGCATACCACCCACAGGGCAGAGAAATACGCTGAAATTTATGTTGATCAGATAGTAAGGTTGCATGGTATTCCCAAAACCATTATATCTGACAGAGGAGCACCATTTGTGGCACGATTTTGGGAGCAATTGCAAGAGTCACTTGGGACCCAGGTCATCCGAAGCTCAGCATATCACCCTCAAACAGATGGCCAGACAGAAAGGGTAAATCAGATTTTGGAAGACATGTTGCGAGCGTGTGCACTACACTACGGGAAGGATTGGGACAAGTGTCTGTCTTTGGCGGAGTTTTCTTACAATAACAGTTATCAATCCAGTCTGAAGATGGCACCTTTTGAGGCATTATATGGGAGAAGGTGTAGGACCCCACTCAATTGGTCTCAAGCAGAAGAAAGGGAAATTTTTGGGCCAGACTTGGTACTCGAGGCAAAGGCAAAAGTCAGAGTTATTACCAAGAACTTGGAAGCTGCTTAGGCCAGGCAAAAGAGCTATCATGACAAGAGGCGGAAACCCCTGCAATTTGAGGTGGGAGATCATGTTTATCTTAAGGTATCACCCACCAAGGGTGTTCAGAGATTCGGGATCAAGGGCAAGTTAGCTCCTCGCTACATTGGGCCATACGAGATCAAGGAGGCTTGTGGACCCGTAGCCTATCAAGTGGAATTGCCACCTCACATGTCAGCAGTTCACAATGTGTTCCATGTATCTCAGCTGCGGAAATGCGTTCGTCTACCCACTGAAGTGCTACCGGAACCAGAAATTGAGATAGAACCAGACTTATCTTACCAAGAGTACCCTGTTAAGGTGCTAGATCAAAAAGAGAGATCAACTCGGGCAAGGTCGATCAGAATGTATAAAGTTCAGTGGAGTCACCATTCAGCAGAAGAAGCTACATGGGAGACTGAGGATTTTCTACGCTCTCGCTTCCCCGACTTTCTACCCCAAAGGAATCGGTATGAAACCCCAAAAACCCCACCCCCACCTGCCCTTTTGAATTCAATTATAAGAAAAACTTAGATAACAAGGATAGTCTAAGTTGTGGATTTAATTTAAGAAGGGCTTCCTTCTGAAGTTGCAAAGAGGATGACATTCGAAGAGCAGTTAATAAGAGAAACTTAAGTGTAAAGGAAAAAAACCACACCAGCCCACCTTCAAGCACCCTCCAAGGGACTCTACCTGAAATCTCGGGACGAGATTCCTTTAAGGGGGGAGGGCTGTAACACCCCAGGTGTTACCTTGGCTAGAGCCCACCTTGGCACTAGAAGCTGTGATCACAAGGGGTAAAGGCTTAGGGCAACACATAAGAACTTGGAGATCAAGTGCTAATAAAGTTGCCAATGACATAAGAAGCATTGCTCTAATCCTTGCACACTCACTATCTTGGATAAGAGGGGAGACCCCTAGACCTCTCTTAAACCCTATCTCCCAAAACCCTAGATAAGAGGGAAAAGAGAGTGGACAAGTGTGCAAAACATGAGTAACATTTACCCAAACCTTAAGCAACCTTCTTACCAACAATTAAGGGAGTGAAATAATGCAAAAAGACCCCTGAAGAAACCCCAATTCAAATCTCCAAGTGGAGAGAGAGCTAGAGCTCTCTATTTCACTCTAAGTCCATTTTTAACCCTAGTTTAAGGATCAACCGTGTTCACCTTGAAAATGGCACCAAAACCACTTGGGTTCTATACCAAAAATGTGGTATACCACCTAAGGCACCCCCTGGAAAAAGTGGACACCGAGACTTGGACGTTTGACAGGATTTGGCATCAGTTTTGTCGCGGTGTGGGCAGTGAGACAAGCCAGATTTGGCGCCCGTCTATCTCCCGATCTAGGGCGTATCATCCCTTGGAACTCACACATGTGAGATAGCCCTAGGTGCCAGGAGGAGGTCTGCGCCGGATTCATGGCGAGATTCGCACGTTTGCGATCTCTGGAGACGTTTGAACACTGGAAGAAACTCACCTCCACGTGTTCGACGCCTTCTGCCCGCGCCAGAGCACGCTCGCGCGCGTCCCCGCATGCCCAGCGCCGCGCCCGAGCCAAACCAGCGTCGTGGCCCGCGCCCGAGCTTATAAAGCCCTCCCAGGCTTCGACTACACCCTTCCGCGCACCCTCCAAACCTCACCGGAGTTAGCTCGTCGCCGTTTGCCCGTGCGCAGCGAGTCCGCGGCCGCCCAATCCCTCTGTCACCATAGACCGGCCAGTAGAGCCATTCCCAACCCCGTCCAGCCCTCGGAGAAGACTGTGCACACCTCTGTGAGGCTCCCCAAGCAAGGAATCGGAGTTTACTTCGCCGGAGAAGCCAGTCCACGCTCGCCGGAGCTCTCGGCCCCGCCGGAGTACGTGGACCGGGTAAACCACTCCACCATCCTTCGATTCCTTGTGCACACAGTCGCTGCGTGACCCCGTGAAGCTTACCATGCCCTCGGATTGAACCAGTTCGCCGTGGTTTGGCCGGTATACTCGCCGCCGACGAGGACACCCGCCTGCACGCGTGGACCGGGCGATTCCGGCCATCTCCGACGTCAAGCCGTACCTCGACGTGACCGCCAGAGTCTCCCCGAGCCGACCCCACCCTTCGCCGGACCTCCCTCGCCGCCGGTAAGCCGCGCCACCCTTTTATTTCCCGCGGTTACTGTTTCAGTTAGGGGAAGGACTGCGGGTGAGAGGGAGAGAAGGTCGGGGGGTTTTGTGAAATGTCAGAGACACAGGGGAATAGTGGCGTGAGGGTAGATTTGCGAAGGAGGATTTAGTTTAAACCCAGGGACCCCGGTGTAAACTGTTTTTCCAGGAAACTCTTTTTAAATTCTATTTTAAATTGAACAGAGACTTTAAAAATTCATAACTTATGATTAGTTCATCCAAATTTGGTCAAACAAATTTTGTCAGACTCCAATTAATGTAACCTATTTAAGAAAAATATAAAAACCCCTTGGTACTATGGAAAACTTAAAAGTTCTGATTTAATGTTAGTTTTGGCCAAAAGCTCAATAATAGTAAGAAAAATAGTTAGGCTATTTGACTAGGGTTAGGAAAATTTGGAGAAGTTTATATTTACCTACTAACCTGTTTAAAAATGTTGAACCTCTCTGGCCACTCTATTAAGTTAGTTTTTACCCCTTATTCCATAATATGCTTAAGGGTAAGAAAAATAGAAAATGTAATTTAACCAATAAACCAGAGAGCACCCCTATTTTTGTTGGGATACTCAATCAATATAGATCACTGGAAAAATCTATCATACCCTGGTTTAGTACAAATTAAGTAGGATACCTTTTATTTTAATAAAACAAGGATAACTTAGAAAAACCCTACAAAAATAACCCCAAGGTAGAAACACCCCACCCTTGGGATAACTAATGTTTTATTAATGAGAACTTAGGAAAAATATGAAATCTGCTGTTTGACATTTTTCAAATAATAATGTAATAGAAAGTGCCTTTTTGACATTAAACTTTAGAAAGTCATAACTAAATAACCACCCCTTAGTTTTCTGTGATTTTTAGCACAGAAGCCTATTATTACCATGGGATGCCAGCAAAAATAACCTTTAGGACAGAACCTACCCCTAACTAAGAGGTGTAGTGTAAAGTGGCCCATTTTGCCTAACTATTGTTATTTTTTATTAAAGCCTAGCCTTTGTACTTTAAGCCTCAACTTCTTAAAACAAGTTAGAATAGCAAATGACAACCCACTGTAATTTTTACAGAATTTTTGGAAATTATTAAAACACTGTCGTAGTTCAAACCTACACTAGAAACCCTAAATGGAGATGAAAGAAAGGAAAATGAATAAGGTGAATTAATGTTATCCTAAAACCTTCGTAATCTGTCCACTAAAATGTATCAAGACAATACCAATCCACTATGTTATCCTCACTGAAAACCCAAGCCTAAACAGTAATAAGCCTAACCCACTGGGAGCCCCGAATGACTAGGAAACCCTAAGTTAATTCTTGACTTAGTTTCTTTAGCTTAATGTTCTTAAATCTTGCATAATCATGACATACATGTTCATTGCATTTCGATAGACTGTAATCTTGCTGACGGAGAGTACATCCTCGTGCCGGAGCAAGGAGCTGCTCAGGAGGTAGCCCCGGAGCCAGCACCCGAGCCTGCACCAGAGGACCTGCTAGCCACTGCTTTGGAAGGCAAGCCCCGGTTTTATGCATAACCTGTTATTTATGCTATTTTACTTCACTTAATGATTGTAGGATTGATTGTGCACTTAAGTGTAGGAATTGTTTGAAACCCTAGTTGCATGATCTCAGGATTTCCTATTGAGATGAATACTAGTATGCTAGGTCGAGTAGCTGCTTTATTAAGTAGGATCTCGGTAGAAGACGAGTGATTTTTCTAGCACTCGCGCGAGATCAGGACATTGATTGTATCCACTTTCATATCGAACTGATGTTGGTTGTGGGCAACAATCTATGGGGATTGGTTGTCCACGGGATAAAAAGTTGAATAAGGATTAAGGTGTGGTACCGTGAGTCAAGCGTTTGAACGTACTAAACACATACCGAGAAATATGGTAAATCGGTAAGCCTAGTACCTGAGTGAGCCTGCCCGCAGACTTTACCCCTCACGCGACCTGAGACGTGGTCTCCCATTCCGGTTATGGTGGGTACAAGTGCGGTCACTGCACGACGGCCAGTCGGGGTCAGTGGGGCATTGTACGCCAAGGCGGTGAGCCCTGATCTGTTGCCAGGGAATCGATGGGGACGGTTGATGTGTGTGGGGACGGAGTGCCCCTGCATGTCGTGTGTTTAGGTTTACCTTGCAAGGATAAAAACTCGATTCGAATCGTCTGCTTCTCGCAACTAATGAGACTGCTTGATCCATGCTGCTACATTGAGTAACAAGGGGAACTGCGTTGAGATGATACAAGATGTTGATTGCTAAAAATGCTTGCTACTATGTATGAATAGATAGTACATCTTTAGCCTTAAGAGAGTCACACTTAATCTTGACAAAGTTAAAATCTTGATTTAGAAACTCAGCTAGTGCTTTTGGCAACCAAACCCCACAGCCAAACAGCTGCATGTCTAGAGGTAGAGGAGTAGACTCCTCACACCGGGTAAGTCTAGCTGAGTATTAGTATACTCAGCCTTGCTTGTGGCATAATTTTACAGGTTCTCTGGAGGACATGGTTGCTGGAGTGACTTGGCCGTCCACCTTGCCACCGGGTTGGACTGTCGAGTGGGACCCGGCCTCGGCTGAGGAGGAGCATGAGGAGTGATGGGACAGGCTTCCCCATCTCTCTGTTTAATTACTGTTAGTTTTATTCCGCTGCACTTCGAACAATGATAGTTACTTTTGCAAAAACTCCGATGATGATGATGGTGATGTAATAATTAAATACTCTTTAATGCATGGTTTTATGCTTTATTGTATTTGCTCTGTGACTCACCATCGAGTGAGATTGTGGTACTTGATCCTGTCAGTGGCCTTGTCGGACTAGATCCGAGGGATTGACGGGTTATTCCCATTTAAGTGTGGTCTAGCCTCTAAGGCGGGACTTAGGCACTTAAGTTGGAATAATTCGGGCAGTTCCGCCACAGAATAAGTTACCCTCTCATCGGAGTGCAGTGGAAGTCTTTCATGGTCCAAGTCCACCTTTTCCCTTACAAACCTCCTTTGAGACTAAAACAAGCAAACTCAAGCATATGGTTAGTCTCAAAGGGTCAAGTTGTAGCACAGCTCCCCCTAAATATGTGCATCACTTGCAAAAAGGACTTGTGAGGTCCAGGGAGTGTTTGTACAACTTGAGCACCACAAGTAAGCAACAAAATGCATAAGGAACATGATCAAAGGCAGAAATACATGTATGCTATAAATCAATCCAAGTTCCGCGAATCTAGGACATTTAGCTCACTACGCAGCCTGCAAAAGGTCTTCTCATCTAGAGGCTTGGTAAAGATATCGGCTAGCTGGTTCTCGGTGCTAACATGAAACACTTCGATATCTCCCTTTTGCTGGTGGTCTCTCAAAAAGTGATATCGGATGTCAATGTGCTTTGTGTGGCTGTGCTCAACAGGATTTTCCGCTATTCAGATAGCACTCTCATTATCACATAGGAGTGGGACTTTGCTCAGATTGTAGCCAAAGTCCCTGAGGGTTTGCCTCATCCAAAGTAGTTGCGCGCAACACTGTCCTGCGGCAACATACTCGGCCTCAGCGGTGGATAGGGCAACGGAAGTTTGTTTCTTAGAATTCCATGACACCAGGGACCTTCCTAAGAATTGGCACGTCCCCGATGTACTCTTCCTATCGACCTTACATCCAGCATAGTCGGAATCTGAGTACCCAATCAAGTCAAAGTTAGATCCCTTTGGATACTAGATCCCGAAGCAAGGCGTAGCGACTAAGTATCGAAGAATTCGCTTCACAGCCACTAAGTGACACTCCTTAGGATCGGATTGAAATCTAGCACACATGCATACACTAAGCATAATATCCGGTCTACTAGCACATAAATAAAGCAAAGAACCTATCATGGACCGGTATGCTTTTTGATCAACGGACTTACCTCCTTTGTTGAGGTCGGTGTGTCCGTCAGTTCCCATCGGCGTCTTTGCGGGCTTGGCGTCCTTCATCCCAAACCGCTTTAGCAAGTCTTGCGTGTACTTCGTTTGGGAGATGAAAGTGTCGTCCTTGAGTTGCTTCACTTGGAACCCAAGGAAGTAGTTCAACTCGCCCATCATCGACATCTCGAATTTCTGAGTCATAACCCTGCTAAACTCTTCACAAGACTTTTGATTACTAGAACCAAATATTATGTCATCGACATAAATTTGGCACACAAAAAGATCACCATCGCAAGTCTTGGTAAAAAGAGTTGGATCGGCTTTCCCAACCTTGAAAGCATTAGCAATTAAAAAGTCTCTAAGGCATTCATACCATGCTCTTGGGGCTTGCTTAAGTCCATAGAGCGCCTTAGAGAGCTTACACACGTGGTCGGGGTACCGTTCATCCTCGAAGCCAGGGGGTTGCTCCACGTACACCTCCTCTTTGATCGGCCCGTTGAGGAAAGCGCTCTTCACATCCATTTGGTACAACCTAAAAGAATGGTGAGCGGCATATGCTAGCAAGATACGAATTGATTCTAGCCTAGCCACAGGAGCGAATGTCTCCTCAAAGTCCAAACCTGCGACTTGGGCATAACCTTTTGCCACAAGCCGAGCCTTGTTTCTTGTCACCACCCCGTGCTCGTCCTGTTTGTTGCGGAACACCCACTTGGTTCCCACAACATTTTGCTTGGGACGAGGCACCAGTGTCCAAACTTCATTGCGCTTGAAGTTGTTGAGTTCCTCCTGCATGGCCAACACCCAGTCCGGATCTAGCAAGGCCTCTTCTACCCTGAAAGGCTCAATAGAAGAGACAAAAGAGTAATGCTCACAAAAATTAACTAATCTTGAACGAGTAGTTACTCCCTTGCTAATATCACCCAATATTTGGTCGACGGGATGATCCCTTTGGATCGTCGCTCGAACTTGGGTTGGAGGTGCCTGAGGTGCTTCTTCCTCTTCAACTTGATCATCCTGTGCTCCCCCTTGATCATGCGCCTCCACTTGAGGTACCTGTTCGTCATCTTGGAATGGGGAATGCACCATAGTTGAGGAAGACGGTTGATCTTGCTCCAATTGTTCCTGAGGCCGCACATCTCCAATCGCCATGGTGCGTATCGCGGCCGTTGGAACATCTTCTTCATCTACATCATCAAGATCAACAACTTGCTCTCTTGGAGAGCCATTAGTCTCATCAAATACAACGTCGCTAGAGACTTCAACCAAACTCGATGATTTGTTGAAGACCCTATACGCCTTTGTATTTGAATCATAACCTAATAAAAACCCTTCTATAGCTTTGGGAGCAAATTTAGAGGTTCTACCTTTCTTCACAAGAATATAACACTTGCTCCCAAATACACGAAAATAAGATACATTGGGTTTGTTACCAGCCAGCAGCTCATATGAAGTCTTCTTGAGGAGGCGGTGAAGGTAGACCCTGTTGATGGCGTGGCAAGCCGTGTTCACAGCTTCCGACCAAAAACGCTCGGGGGTCTTGAACTCTCCAAGCATAGTCCTCGCCATATCTATGAGCGTCCTGTTCTTCCTCTCTACCACACCATTTTGCTGAGGTGTGTAGGGAGCGGAGAACTCGTGCTTGATCCCCTCCTCCTCAAGGAACTCCTCCACTTGAAGGTTCTTGAACTCGGACCCATTGTCGCTTCTTATCTTCTTTACCTTGAGCTCAAACTCATTTTGAGCTCTCCTTAGGAAGCGCTTGAGGGTCCCTTGGGTTTCAGACTTATCCTGCAAAAAGAACACCCAAGTGAAGCGGGAAAAGTCATCAACAATAACTAGACCATACTTACTTCCTCCTATGCTCAGATAGGCGACGGGTCCGAAGAGGTCCATATGTAGCAGCTCCAGGGGTCTTGATGTTGTCATCACATTTTTGGTGTGATGAGAGCCTCCCACCTGTTTCCCTGCTTGACAAGCTGCACAAGGTCTATCTTTTTCGAACTGTACATTGGTTAGACCTATCACGTGTTCTCCCTTTAGAAGCTTGTGGAGGTTCTTCATCCCCACATGTGCTAAGCGGCGATGCCACAACCAGCCCATGCAAGTCTTAGCCATTAAGCATGCATCTAGACCGGCCTCTTCTTTTGCAAAATCAACTAAGTAAAGTTTGCCATCTAGTACACCCTTAAAAGCTAGTGAACCATCACATCTTCTAAAGACAGACACATCTATATTTGTAAATAGACAATTATATCCCATATTATATAATTGACTAACAGATAGTAAATTATATCCAAGAGACTCAACTAAAAACACATTAGAGATAGAGTGCTCATTAGATATTGCAATCTTGCCTAAACCTTTCACCTTGCCTTGGTTCCCATCACCGAATATGATTGAATCTTGGGAATCCTTATTCTTGACGTAGGAGGTGAACATCTTCTTCTCCCCCGTCATATGGTTTGTGCATCCGCTGTCGATAATCCAGCTTGAACCCCCGGATGCATAAACCTGCAAGGCAAATTTAGGCTTGGGTCTTAGGTACCCAACTCTTGTTGGGTCCTACAAGGTTAGTCATAATTTCCTTAGGGACCCAAATGCAAGTTTTATCACCCTTGCATTTTGCCCCTAATTTCCTAGCAACTATCTTCCTATCCTTTCTACAAATAGCAAAGGAAGCATTTAAAGCATGATAAATTGTAGAGGGACCATTCATAACTTTCCTAGGAACATGAACAATATTCTTTCTAGGCACATGATGAATATTTTTCCTAGGCATATCTCTACCATGCATATAGGAAGAACTGGAAGCATACGTAGTATAAGAATCATAGGCATGTGAATCAAAAGCATTACAACTCCTATGAGACTGTCTTCTATCATTGTACATAAAAGCATGGTTCTTTTTAGTACTGCTTGCCATAGGGGCCTTCCCTTTCTCCTTGGCGGAGATGGGAGCCTTATGTCTTGTTAAGTTCTTGGCTTCCCTCTTGAAGCCAAGCCCATCCTTAATTGAGGGGTGTCTACCAATCGTGTAGGCATCCCTAGCAAATTTTAGTTTATCGAAATCACTTTTGCTAGCCTTAAGTTGAGCATTAAGACTAGCCATTTCATCATTTAACTTTGCAATAGAAGCTATGTGTTCACTACAAGCATCAATATCAAAATCCTTACATCTATTGCAAATAACAACATTTTCTACACAAGTTGTTGATTTACTAGCTATTTCTAACTTAGCATTCAAATCATCATTAATGCTCCTTAAGCTAGAAATTGTTTCATGGCAAGAAGATAATTCATACGAAAGCATTTCATTTCTCTTAACTTCTAAGGCATGAGATTTTTGTGCTTCTACAAATTTTTCATGTTCTTCATACAACAAGTCCTCTTGTTTTTCTAAAAGCCTATTCTTATCATTCAAGGCATCAATCAATTCATTAATTTTATCTACCTTGGTTCTATCTAGGCCCTTAAATAAACATGAATAATCTATTTCATCCTCATCACTAGATTCGTCCTCACTTGAAGAAGCATAAGTAGAGTCTCGAGTACATACCTTCTTCTCCCTTGCCATAAGGCATGTGTGACGCTCGTTGGGGAAGAGGGATGACTTGTTGAAGGCGGTGGCGGCGAGTCCTTCATTGTCAGAGTCGGACAAGGAGCAATCTGAATCCCACTCCTTGCCAAGATGTGCCTCGCCCTTTGCCTTCTTATAGTTCTTCTTCTTCTCCCTCTTGTTCCCTTGATCCTGATCACTATCATTGTCGGGACAGTTAGCAATAAAATGACCAAGCTTACCATATTTGAAGCATGAGCGCTTCCCCTTTGTCTTGGTCTTGCTTGGCTGCCCCTTGCGACCCTTTAGCGCCGTCTTGAATCTCTTGATGATGAGGGCCATCTCATCATCATTGAGTTCGGCCGCCTCAATTTGTGCCACCTTGCTAGGTAGCGCCTCCTTGCTTCTTGTAGCCTTGAGAGCAAGGGGTTGAGACTCGTTGATTGGACCATTCAATGCGTCGTCCACGTACCTCGCCTCCTTGATCATCATTCGCCCGCTTACGAATTTTCCAAGGACTTCTTCGGGCGACATTTTGGTGTACCTGGGATTCTCACGAATATTATTCACCAAATGAGGATCAAGAACGGTAAAGGACCTTAGCATCAGTCGGACGACGTCGTGGTCCGTCCATCGCGTGCTTCCGTAGCTCCTTATTTTGTTGATAAGGGTCTTGAGTCGGTTGTATGTTTGTGTCGGCTCCTCGCCCCTTATCATCGCGAATCGTCCAAGCTCGCCCTCCACCAACTTCATCTTGGTGAGCAAGGTGATGTCGTTCCCCTCATGTGAAATCTTGAGGGTGTCCCATATCTGCTTGGCGTTATCCAAGCCGCTCACTTTGTGGTATTCATCCCTGCACAATGAAGCTAGAAGAACAGTAGTAGCTTGTGCATTCTTATGAATTTGCTCATTAATGAACATGGGACTATCCGAACTATCAAAGTGCATTCCACTCTCTACAATCTCCCATATACTAGGATGGAGAGAGAACAGGTGACTACGCATTTTGTGACTCCAAAATCCGTAGTCCTCTCCATCAAAATGAGGAGGTTTACCAAGTGGAATAGATAATAAATGAGCATTTGTACTTTGAGGAATACGAGAGTAATCAAAAGAAAAGTTCGAATTGACCGGTTTCCTTCTCTCGTAGTCGTTGTGGTCGTCGTCCTTTTGGGAAGAAGTAGACTCATCGCTGTCGTCGTAGTAGACAATTTCCTTGATGCGCCTTGTCTTCTTCTTCTTCCCATCTCTCCGTCTATGGCCCGAGCCGGAGTCGGTAGGCTTGTCATCCTTCGGCTCGTTTACGAAGGATTCCTTCTCTTTGTCGTTGATCACGATACCCTTCCCCTTAGGATCCATCTCTTCGGGCGGTTAGTCCCTTTGTGAAGAGAACGGCTCCGATACCAATTGAGAGCACCTAGAGGGGGGGTGAATAGGTGATCCTGTAACACTTAAAACTTAGGCCACAAAAACTTGGTTAAATGTTAGCACAATAACCGCCAAGTGGCTAGAGAGGAATCTTCAACAAAACACAATAACCAACAAGATCAATCACAGAGATGGCACGGTGGTTATCCCGTGGTTCGGCCAAGACCAACGCTTGCCTACTCCATGTTGTGGCGTCCCAACGGACGAGGGTTGCAATCAACCCCTCTCAAGCGGTCCAAAGACCCACTTGAATACCACGGTGTTTTGTTTGCTTTTCTCAATCCCGTTTGCGAGGAATCTCCACAACTTGGAGTCTCTCGCCCTTACAACTTGAAGTTCACAAAGAAGCACAGAGCAAGGGAGGGATTAGCAATGCACTCAAGACAAGAAATCACAGCAACACCACGCACACAAGTCGCAATGAGAGCTCACAACACAACTCAATGAGTTCACCACTCAACTAGAGCTCTAATTGCTATCGCAAAGAATCAAAGGCGCGGAATCGATGTCTTGGTGCTTAGGAATGTTGTAGGAATGCTTGGTGTACTCCTCCATGCGCCTAGGGGTCCCTTTTATAGCCCCAAGGCAGCTAGGAGCCATTGAGAGCAATCTAGGAAGGCTGATCTTGCCTTCTGTCGACTGGCGCACCGGACAGTCCGGTGCACACCGGACACTGTCCGGTGCCCGATTTCCTTCCAAAAAAGGCGCAGTCGACCGTTGGCAACCTGAGAGCCGTTGGCGCACCGGACATGTCCGGTGCACACCGGACAGTCCGGTGCCCCCTTCTAGCCATTGGCTCGGCCACGTGTCCCGCGCAGATCGCGCGGCCGACCGTTGGCCCTGCCGACCGTTGGCTCACCGGACAGTCCGGTGCACACCGGACAGTCCGGTGAATTATAGCCGTACGTCGCCGGTGAATTTCCGAGAGCGGCCACTTCGCTCGAGCCAGCCTGGCGCACCGGACACTGTCCGGTGCACCACCGGACAGTCCGGTGTTCCCAGACTGAGCAGAATCTTGGCTGCTCGAGCCAAGACATTTTCAATTGGATTTTTCCTGTTTCCAGCACTTAGACACAATACATTAGTCCATAAAATAATGTACTAAGTCTGAGAAACATACCTTTATCCTTGATGTGTACTTTGTCCACCTTTTTACACTTAGGCACTTGTGTTGGGCACTAAATCACCAAGATACTTAGAAATGGCCCAAGGGCACATTTCCCTTTCAGAACCAAGTGGGTATTCCACAACAAGCAAGATGAGCATGGTGTGGTGACAAGGAACAAAGCCCGACTTGTAGCCAAAGGATATTCACAAGTCGAAGGTTTGGATTTCGGTGAAACCTATGCACCCGTAGCTAGGCTTGAGTCAATTCGCATATTACTTGCCTATGCTACTTACCATGGCTTCAAGCTTTATCAAATGGACGTGAAGAGTGTCTTCCTCAATGGACCAATCAAGGAAGAGGTCTATGTTGAGCAACCTCCCGGCTTTGAAGATAGTGAGTATCCTAACCATGTCTATAAACTCTCTAAGGCGCTTTATGGGCTCAAGCAAGCCCCAAGAGCATGGTATGAATGCCTAAGAGATTTTCTTATCACTAATGGCTTCAAAGTCGGCAAAGCCGATCCTACTCTCTTTACTAAAACCATTGTAAATGATTTGTTTGTATGCCAAATTTATGTTGATGATATCATATTTGGGTCTACTAACAAATCTACTTGTGAAGAGTTTAGTAGGATCATGGTTCAAAAATTCGAGATGTCTATGATAGGGGAGTTGAAGTACTTCCTAGGATTTCAAGTGAAGCAACTCCAAGAGGGCACCTTCATCAGCCAAACCAAGTACATACAAGATATACTCACCAAGTTTGGAATGAAGGATGCCAAGCCCATCAAGACGCCCATGGGAACTAATGGGCATCTCAACCTCGACACGGGAGGTAAATCCGTAGATCAAAAGGTATACCGGTCGATGATAGGATCTTTACTCTATTTATGTGCATCTCGACCGGATATTATGCTTTACGTATGCATGTGTGCAAGATTCCAAGCCGATCCTAAGGAAGTTCACCTTAGGACCGTGAAAAGAATCTTGAGATATTTAGTTCATACACCTAAGTTTGGTCTTTGGTACCCCAAGGGTTCCTCTTTTGATTTAATAGGTTATTCAGATGCTGATTGGGCAGGGTGTAAATTTGATAGAAAGAGCACATCAGGGACTTGTCAGTTCTTGGGAAGATCCCTGGTGTCTTGGGCTTCAAAGAAACAAAACTCAGTAGCTCTTTCTACCGCCGAAGCCGAGTATATTACCACAGACCATTGTTGTGCGCAATTACTTTGGATGAGGCAAACCCTCAGGGACTATGGCTACAAATTGAGCAAAGTCCCTCTCCTATGTGATAATGAGAGTGCAATCCACATGGCGGATAATCCCGTTGAACACAGCCGCACTAAGCACATAGTCATTCGGTATCACTTTTTGAGGGATCACCAACAAAGGGGGGATATCGAGATTGCTTATGTTAGCACCAAAGAACAATTAGTCGATATCTTTACCAAACCATTAGATGAGAAAACTTTTACCAAACTTAGGAATGAGCTAAACATTCTTGATTCTCGGAATTTCGATTGATATTTTGCACACCTCACTCACTTATATACCTTTGATTGTATCTCTTTTATGTCTATGACTAATGTGTTTTCAAGTGTATTCTTATACTTAGTCATAGAATTGAAAGGGAAATGGAGTATTCGGCAAAGACGACGCTTCCACTCAACTCCATCGTATTATCTACTCTTTGTCGGTATTCCGCCATCTCTCCACATTGGTATAATCTTTCACTCATATATTGTTTGCCAAAGGGGAGAGAATTTAAAAAGGGCTCACAAAGTCTCCGTTTTTGGCGATTCATGCCAAAGGGGGAGAGAGTATTAGCCCAAAGCAAAAGGACTGCACCACCACCTAATTTTTAATTGTGTTTTGAAAATTTTTATTGGTTTTATTGGTATATTTCAAATTGGTATTCCTCTAATGAGAAGTATCTCAATTGGTATATCCTAAAACCCTCTTGAAAGCTAAGAGGACAATTTCATTTAGGGGGAGTTTTGTTTGAGTCAAAGGAAAAGAATTTGAAATAGGGGGAGAAAATTTCAAATCTTAAAAATGCTTCTTTAAATCTTATTCATATACCTTTGACTATTTGCAAAATGATTTTGAAAAGAATTTTCTAAATAATTTGCAAAAACAAAACTAGTAGTGCAAGCGTGGTCCAAAATGTTAAATAAGAAGAAAACAATCCATGCATATCTATTAAAATAATTATATTGGTTTAATTCCAAGCAACATTTGCACTTACCTTATGCAAACTAGTTCAATTTTTGCACTTATATATTTGCTTTGGTTTGTGTTGGCATCAATCACCAAAAAGGGGGAGATTGAAAGGGAAATAGGGTCAAACCTTTTCCTAAATGATTTTGGTGGTTGAACTACCCAACACAAACAATTGGACTAACTAGTTTGCTCTAGATTATATGTTCTACAGGTGCCATAGGTTCAACACAAACCAATAAAAAGAACAAGTTAGGGTTCAAAAAGAAAGGAGCAAAAGAAACCGAAGGCTGCCCTGGTCTGGCGCACCGGACTGTCCGGTGTGCCACCGGACAGTGTCCAGTGCACCAGGGAGATCCACTCTGAACTCCTCAGCTTCGGGTTTTCTCCAGGCCACTCCGCTATAATTCACCGGACTGTCCGGTGTGCCATGCGGAGCAACGGCTACTGCGCCAACGGTCGTCTGCAAAAGGTGCGTGAACAGTGCGCGGACAGTTCGTGCAGAGTCAGAGCAGCGCTAGAAGGCGCACCGGACAGTGAGCAGTGCCTGTCCGGTGCGGCACCGGACTATCCGGTGCCCCAAGAAGTCAGTGCTCCAATGCTCGAAACTGTCAGAACCCTAACAGTTGGGTGACGTGGCTGGCGCACCGGACAGTGTCTGGTGCGCCCATCGACAATAGCCTTCCCCAACGGTTGTTTTGGTGGTTGGGGCTATAAATACCCCCAACCACCACCATTCAAGGCATCCAAGTTTTTCAGGCATCTCACTCAATACAAGAGCTAGTGCATTCAATACAAGACACAATTCAATTGAATCAAAGCCTCTCCAAGTCCCAACTCCACTCAAAGCAATTAGTGACTAGAAGAGAGAGTTTTACTCGTGTTCTTTGAGCTCTTGTGCTTGGATCGTTTTTCTTCTTCCTCTTTCTTGTTCTCAAGCAACTTGTAATCAAAGCAAGAGACACCAAGTTGTGGTGGTCCTTATAGGGGTCTAAGTGACCCGTTTGATTAAGGAGAAAAGCTCACTCGGTCTAGGTGACCGTTTGAGAGAGAGAAAAGGTTGAAAGAGACCCGGTCTTTGTGACCACCTCAACGGGGAGTAGGTTTGCAAGAACTGAACCTCGGTAAAACAAATCACCGTGTCATTCGCTCTATTTCTTTGGTTGATTTGTTTTCACCCTCTCTTTCGGACTCGGTTTTATTTCTAACGCTAACCCCGGCTTGTAGTTGTGCTTAAGTTTGTAAATTTCAGATTTGCCTATTCACCCCCCCCTCTAGGCGACTTTCAGTATCATTAACCCAAAAATTAGGTTCAGCAATAGCAAGACTACTCAATAATTTATTTGTATGCAAGATGTAGGGTAAACAAAACTAGGTAATCTATTAGGTCCCATCAAGTTGTCCTAACTGTGCCACGGTGATTAACAAAACCATAAATATTATTAGGTCAAAGAATGTGATCAAGAACACAACTTGCCTTTTACTTGTGAATCCAATTATTCAGGTGCTCCCCCAAAGTTGGGCTTCTAATTCCTCGTGACCTTGCTTCTACTCGTAGCAATACATACAAATAATCAAAGAATAGATACAAATAACATTACACCAAACATGGAATCAAACTGAATAAGAATATTCTATCCATCGCTACAAGATCGTAGGTTCGAGAATCACTAAAATTGGAATTAAAACGAAGAACTTACGGATAAAATGATATTTTAGGTGTAATAAATCTAATAGATGGGATTTAACAGATATTGTGTTAAACTAAGCAAGTATTAATCAAAACATTTGAGTTGGTATTAATCACTTTAACAATTATTTATAAAAATACAGATTAAAAATTATAAATTAGTTTTAATTAAAAAGCCATTTTAATAATCATTGGTTAAACAAATAATTAATTAATTAAAACATGTGTCATAATTAAAACAATATTATTACTGCGTAGGCAAAATTAATACAAACCTAATGCAATTTGAATGGAATAAATCATACGTCTAACGCAAAATATATCAGATGTTTAATAAATTAGTAGGGCTACACAGAAATAGGTGATATGACACGATCTCATTGAATAGATTGGTTTGTTAAAGGTGGGAAAATTTTATTTACAAAGGCATGACTCAACTGCTACAAACTTATCAGGATTTTACCTACTATCAAATTTGTGTTGCATGGCAGTCTTGCATGTAAAAGGATATGTAGTGGTGGTTATCTATCAGGCGGGAAGCGCCAAGCCTATCATGCGGGAAAGACCCTTAACCTATCACCAACTTACCTTCCAACCAAGCCCTTCGATCCTGCGTTGCTGCTGGATATCTTAGTTTTTTCACAAAGTGACGATGAACTTGAGATCCGATCAACGAACGTGATGACGAAGCTCTCGCCGAGCCGATCATGGAGATGTTCTCGGTTGCCCTAAAGAAGAACGGACGGAGAGAAATTCCTCATCGGGGTTGTCGCTGGAGTTGGGGAGGAGCTCGAACTTCGACGAGCTATTACGAGGATGTAGATGGAATCGACATAAACTGTTTTTAAGATATAGGATGGGGGAAGCCAGGCATGTATTTATAGAGACGATTTTAAATTGTTTCAAAAAATATAGAAATTCATTTTTAATACCGAAAAAATGTTCGAATGGCTCCAACAATTCCAGGAAAATTTTAAGAAATGTTTTGGCACCCAACGAACACAAATAAAATATTTTTGAGGTTATAAAAATGTTTTTAAGTGCCTCTAATAAATAGATTTTGCTTTTCAAAATAGGAAAAGTCATCAGAAAAATACGAAAAGTTATCGGGGTTCTCTACAAGGATTGTTATCATGTTTCAAATATGTTTTGCACTTAGAAACATTATGCAATGTCATGAATGCAACAGAGCAAGTTCAGCCTTATATTTTGTTTTAATTGTTTTATAATAAAAGAAAGTACTAAAAACTATAATTTGTGATTCTAAATCACTCAAATCTCAATAAATCAAACTAAATCTTGGAATTTTTTATTGGTTCAAAAAATAAGGTGTTACACTTCATTATGACTCCTACTGTTCCTTGCGCGTTGCCGAGGGAGGTGGAACAGGCGGAGGTGACAGGACGACACCGTCCGTATACTCCCTACACTCACCTATGCCGCAACCTACACCATAGCCTTTGCCCACACAACAACAAGACCAGGCAGAAGACCAGACTTGTCGAAGAAGATATCGATCCACCAGCTCTGCTCTTACTCACGATCTCTTTGTTTTCCTGGGCCTACTTGTTGGGGCTCAGGCTCCGTGTAAGCCCCTCCCTTGGGCTATAAAATGGAGGATGCACTCAGTAGAGGGCAGACCGGCCTAAAGTTGTTCATGCTGGGATGGCTTCATAGCGGAACCCCACAGAGGGCAAGAAAATACTCCCAAGGATTGAAGATATCTCCATCGAAGCTCATTTGAACTCCCTAGAAAGCATTCTAAAGCCCTCAAGCAATACAACTCACAGTGGATGTAGGGTATTATGCTCCGGGTATCCCAAACCACTCTAAATATTTGTGTGTTCTTGTGTTCATCCATCTCATCAGGCAAACCCTAGGCAGCCCCCTGTTTTTAGGATTAGGTGGGTGCATTCTGCTACCTAGCTAGGGTTTACTCTCCGATAGTTGGATTTGAGCTATTTCTGACATAGAAATTCTGAAATTGATCTTATGAACATGTGAATTAAAGACTTGATAAACTAGTTAGTAAATATGATTGTGATGGTCATCAAGCACCAAAACTAGTGTAGAAATGGATTAGGTCCCATTTCCCTTTCATCTAGCGAGGGGCTTCTGTGCTTGACCACTAGTGCTTCCTCAAAGATGATGAGTTACTAGTGTGATATGCCCTCTTCCTGTCAGTGTTGTTGGGGCCAACCTCATCAGGGAAACTTCTTTACCCTTCCTTGATGTTTCACCACTGGGGGCTCCTGTCCCCAATGGGTCACCTCATTAGGCCTAGGAAAAATAAACTAAAACCGAAGAACTAGATCGAATTAACCAAAACCGAATTAACCATTATAAATTTTGGTACAATGTTTCTGAAACCGAAATAACGAGGTAATTTTGGTTCTAGACCTTAGAAAACGGAATTAACCGAAAAACTAAAATATAATTGAAGCCTAATAGACCAATAGAATTTTAGGCTTATCTCAATATATCATTCCCAAATCCTAAGTATATAAGCACAAAATCACTCCAAAGCAATCCATCCCTAAACCTAATCCTCCATCCGATCATCTACACACTTTTGCTAAACTCTAAAATTGTGTCGTTTTGCTATTTTTTCTACTTCGGTCTATTCGGTTAGAACCAAAATCGAACCAAAAAACTGAACTCAAATTTTTCGGTTCCACTTGTCCTGGATGCATATTTCGATTCTAGTTTTTAGAACAAATTTTCTTAAAACCGAGGAACCAAACCGAACGGAAACGAAGAACCTAATGACTAGGCCTACACCTCATTGCTAGGGGCCACCTACCCCTAACGAGGCCCCAACTAAGGACCTCCTGCACTCCATGTCCCTATACAAATAAAGACTAGCTAGTTAGAGTCTCAAGCCCCTATATGTTGCAAAGGGGCATCATATGGACCACATGCTCGAAGGTGGCATTGTTCTCAAACAAGCAAAGATGCCCACTAGGGTGACCAACATCTAATCATTGAAGGAGCTGACACAAAACCAAACTAGCTCAATAAGAGTGTTGGCATGAAGACATGAGCTAGGCCCTAGCATAATCTGCATTTCATCCTTCTCGTCGTAGTAATCCAACATAGTTCTATGTTCCTTTGTAGCAAGTCTAGGCACCAGGAAGAGAAGTGCGCTAGTAACATTATGGTGGAGAGTCCTTCCCTAGTGATCTCATCTATCCTCTAAAGAATAGGTTTTCATGCTTTGTCTAACTCTATAAGATCTTCTCATTAGGCCTGGTCCACACTAGCTCTACGTTCAACATCTCTAGGTGTGTGTTTGAGCAGACTAAGATGCAGATCCATGAAGTCTATCAATGCTCCCATTTGTTGAAGAGGTCGGTGGTCACATATGGAGTTATGTACCGAGGCCTAGAGTAGAGCTGCCAAAGAGATTTTGGCTACTTGACGTCTAAAGAATGAAAAAATGATGAAAAAATTCTATGCATGGCCCCACCCCCATGAACACTTTGTACACGCATGCAAAGGTTGAGATGGCAAGAACATCATTGGATGTGAGATGCCCAACCTGGAGGTCATAGTAGTCAAGTATTTGAAGAATTAAGTGTAAAAGAGGGAAGTTTAGACCCACTATTTCTTGATAATAAAATATGTTATACTCTTCTAACTCCTCATGAGGGGTACATGATAGAGCTATCACCGAGCAAACATTATTGGAAGGTGTGTGACCTAGCCTATGAGGTTTCACACCTTGTCTAAGCCCTCCTGGTTTAGCACTCTCCCTTGTGGCACCTAATTAAGGGTGAAGATTACATACATGGCAGTCAACTAGAAGTGAATGTGGCTACCGCAAAAAAGGGATAGTTGGAGAAGGAAGGTGATTAAAGGAAGGAGAAGGTAAGGGAAAAAGGCTATGGGATGTATGGAAAGGAAAGGTCAATACCATGTAGACCTATTTAAAACCCTTGCCTCACTCTCTTTATTCCTAAATGAAGAACCCAAAGCATTGCATGATCTGCATGAAAAGTGAGTCCTATGATATGACATATGCACAAAAGGTAGTTGACCAGCCATTGTGGTTAATACATGCAAGATTATTGCCATATGTGTGGTGCAATTTCATCATACACACTTGGGAATCATGTCCCACTTAAAATCCATGCAATATTATTGATTAATCTTCCCACAAAAATATTGGTAAGAATTCATTTTATTTTGCTTAATGATTAGGTTCATGGCCTAAGACATAACATGTCTCATCAGAAAAGGCGTGTGGACATGAAACATGACTACTAGAGATGCTTTAGCTTTTAAGTGAAAGATAATAATGACTAACAATTGTCACTATGCAAACATAGCAACAAAGCCTAGAAACGGAATCCAAGGATTAGCTAAATCATGGTATGAATCCGCTCTGCTAGGATGGCTCGCTTTTTATAGCCTCGTTTATTCTCCCCTTGCACTCGCTTGCCTTTGGAGCCTGGCTTTCACGTCACATGTCAGCGCCCCTAATGATATAATGTGTCATAGGCACCATTCACACACAAAATCTTTTTCATTAGGCTTCTAGCAAGAAATATGGGTCCACCTATAGGACCAATCCAGTGGCGAACCTGAGGGCCTCTATTAGCACCTAGAAAGGCCAAACCGCTTGATTCTATTAAGACGCCTTTAAGGATCCTGGTGAAGGAAACCACCATGGGGCCTAGATACTGGGATCATCGTTCCTAAGATCCATGCCCTAGGAGCCTGCTTGGGATCTAGTTAAAGCAAGGGACCACCACTATAGGGAACTTGATCTCAAGGCACACTAAAGGAATTAGGCTATTATAGTTCAACGTGTCTCTATGAAACAGTCTAAGGACCCTAGAACCCAACGACACTTCGAGGTTCAGGGCTCTCCCTCAAATTCTTTCAAGAATCGTCATTCATAAGAATGATCTAAGACCTAGGGTCCTTAGGTCCCAGAGGCACTTCTAATAGTAGGAATAGTCTAAGACCCAAGGTCCTAAGAGCACTTATAACAAAGATGATCTGAGATCCAAGGCCTTAGGGCCTTGAGGCACTCCTTACATCATAAGTTATGTCCACTTAGTCATTTATGCCCTTTACTAGGCCCCGAATCTCTAATGTTCTTGGCCTTGTTGAATGGTCAGGCCCCAGAGCAAGCAAAAGGACTCATGTAGTGGATAAGTATGAAGCCACCCATATGTCAAAAGGAACGTAGTTAGCACCCATAAAGGGCATAATCGTCTCTAAAGACAGAATGCCATGTTTGAGGTCTACTTTTGGTGGTCTCATAACATTGTCACTTTAGATAAGCCTCATGTATATCACATTAAATGTGGTATGTGGTGTTATAGTCTGACATACACACTATCACCACAACTTAGGTACCACGCATACTCAAAACCACTATTCGATATGTGCATCAATCTTGTAGACACATGTAATAGGAAGTATTATCAAGTACAGATTGATACATTGATTACCAACTATGTCATACACAATAGCATAAACTCTAATGTCCATCAAAACAAACATAACTTGTCTTCCTCTGTGGCAGATGCGTCAGCTTCTACTGTAGGACATCCATGACATTGTGTCATGACTAAAGGCATGGCCCTGTGTATGACTCCTTGACTAGGATAAGCTTGGGGTTATTTGTGCCACAACTGACTGAGGCCATAATCTAGCTAGTATGAATCCTTTCTCCTCGTCTATAAAAAGGGGGAATAAAAAGCATCGTAGAGGGGATCCAAAAAGATTGATAGGAACAACTATATACTAAAAACTGAGCTAGATCCACAATCTTATAAGCGTAGGCATAAAGGTGAACTATGGACTGTTAGGCTAGAACTCTCACCAGAATGAAGTGGCAAGAAAGAGCTAGGTCATGGCGCTCAGTTGATATTTGAGATTGTAATCTTCTTTACCTTTATGTTTATCAATCCATTAGTCACAAGAGAATATAGGATATATATTTGTGGTCCAAACCTCTCTAAATTGTCCTCGTGCTGGTATTCAGAAACCTCTAAACTGCCCTCGTGCTGGTGCCAGATTCAACACATGGCTCACCTACGCTCTCGTTGTCTCCAATGTCTCTCTCATGTTTTGGTACCTTCTGTACATCAGTGTCGTACAACGATGAGAATGGACATATGTTGGTATTTTTCTCAAAGGGGCGTGGGGGATGTTTCTAAATCAAATGTTTCTACGGCGGAGCCTCATAGGGCGCTTGAGTTTGCGTCCCTGCTAGCGCCTCTGTATGATTAAATGTAGAAATTGACGGGTATAGCCTAAATTAGCATGAAAATTTATTTTACTCCATTGTAGGTTAAGACAAAAAAGAACAAGTTATCCTCTTTCCTTAAACGCCTCTTGAAGCATATATTTGCAATTGTAAACCAACCATACCGTAAATATCGTCGTACTCCCATGCACGGGCGTGTATGCACTAAACCAACTGGAGCGTTACAAATATGATTTCTTTTATTTCACTTTAAAACCATGTTTACCCCCAGATTACAAATCTCTCTGTTCCATGCATGTTACTTCCTACTCATTCTAGAAGAAGAAACGGATTGCATCCATATTAGGACCCTCATTTATCTCGGATTGAGGCTAGAAACTATTGTCCTCGTTCGTTTGCCCTAAAAATTGATAAGCTTATTTTGTATTAATATTGATCAACCTAGAATAGTTCCAGCCCCATTCCGTACAAAACGAACGCTGCCTAATCAATATTAATACAAATAAACATATCATTCCAGCTGAAACAGTTCCAGAGAAACCTTTTACTTCGCCGTCCTCAAAGATGAATTCTAAACTAGAACCCCAGTTCAAAGCATGGTACTTTATACTAACTCTAGGAAGCAACAGGTTACATCGGTATTTGCCGATCCTAAGAGGTAAGTTCTAAACAAGGACGCTAACATCAAAAACTCGTGTAGCTACAGCCTCCAAAATGGGAAAGAGCCCAGGGTCAAGCTATAAACAACAGGAAGCAGCTGCTGGCTACTGCCTCCACCCCGTGCCAAACTCCAAACTCCGTTCATGAATATTTGTCACCCACAAAATAATGAAGAGCTGCTGGCTACTGCCTCCACCCCGTGCCAAACTCCAAACTCCGTTCTCGAATATTTGTCACCAGCAAATAAAGAAGAAAAGAACGGAGGGAGAACTAGTTTGTCAGAATTGCTATCATTTTGTCAAACAACCGGAGCGAAAAGGTTAACCGCCTCTTTTGATCAAAATCAATTAACCCACTAGCACCGGCTGGCTGCTAGAACCATCTGCGCAATCTGGACTCGAATGACCTCCGGGGCCTATTTAAGATCCTGTTGTACCTTGTCTTAGCTAATCCGCTGTCACTGGCACTACCGCCCGCAACATGGTCATGAGCTTCTGAAAATTCCTCTGACCATGGTTCTAGGGGAATAAGATGACTGTCGTCCTTTGCCTTCCTCTTTTGCTTCTCAAGCTGCTTGACGTTTTCTGAGATTTGATGAATTGTCTTATTTATCTTTGTAAAACTCCGCTCCATAGGCTCCACGACATGTGAAACTGTATATTTAACATCATCAACCATCTGAAAAGTTGCAACATAAACAAACGAGTCAATAGTTAGGATGGATTGAATATGTCAGGATGAAGCAACTCGAGTGTGAGAAGCATACGATTTCACCGCTGCCCAACACAACATCACGAACACTCTGAGAAAAACTCAGCTGCCTGTCTTTAGTGACAGGAGTTTGCAAGATTGTTAAGCTGTCGATCCCTCCAATTTCTTCAGGGTCTGGAGCTCCCAGTGATGCATAATCAGACATGACAGCAACATTGGGAACATTTCTTTCCCCACGTCGGTAAGGTTTAGCTGGAAACACTTTTAAATGGACCACTGCCGCAACCCCCATCTGAAATTCAACATATTTGTGTTGCAGGAATGAACTTAAACAGGCCAGGGTACGAGCATCAATAATAACGCAATGAACAGAATGGATGTATGTATGCATGCCAAAAAAAGGGTATTATCATGACAAGATCTACTTGAGACAAGAAAGTCATGGGAAAACAAGCCGACAATATTGAGACATGAAACTAGCAGGTTTTTGCATCCATTCTATTCACAATGTTTGCACAGAGCATAGTTGTTAGTTGTTAAGGCAGCAAAGCAAGGTAAGGCGACTGACCTCTTTTTTACCTTTTAAACGGTAAAGCGTAAGGCGAGGCGACGCCTTAAATATATTTAAAAATAGAAAAAATATTGATATTTGAGAAATTGTTTAGGACAAAAATATTAATAGAGAAAAAGGATAAAGAAAAGAAAAGGAATCCCATTAAAATTAGGTTAAGGCGTTAAGCCCATTTATTCACTCCCTCCCTCCCTCTCTCTCCTAGCCACCGCCGCCGCGCTGCCCTCCACTGCGCTGCCCTCTGCCCTGTCGCCGCACTGCAGCTCCCACCCGCCTTAGACTCTAGAGCAAGGCGAGGAGGACACCTTACGTCCCCGGCTCGCCTTACAGCCTAGGCGACACCTTGACAACTATGGCACAAAGCATAAAGGAAAGTTCTGGAAATTAATTTACAGCAAATATTCATTGATATGGAGGCACACCAAACGCTTAATAGCGACACAGTACAGCTAATTCAAGGTACTCCCTCCGTCCCAAATTAGTATTTGCTTTAGCACTTGGTTTTGATGTCTATATTCAAATATATGATGATGAATCTAGACGACTAGACACATGAAAAACACATACATTAATTATTGTATGAATCCATTAAATTGCTAAAACAAATTTTAATTTGGAACAGAAGGAGTAATACTTAGCACATGTATATGTATTTGCTTTTTCTAGGCAAAAAACGGGTACACAAGTATTAGCACTGATCTAGATTTTTCATATAATGAAATAATGAATAGGTATAACTTCTTAAGGACGTCTCCAACGGTCTAGCTTAGACCTAGCTGAATCATTTTTCTAATCACAGAACAGTGCAAAAAACAAGTGACTAGCGTAGACTCAAGAGGTAGTCTCGCACATTTCACGATGCAACCCTCTCATCAATATTAGCTTAGAGCTAGTGCTAGCTTATACTGTTGGAGATGCACTAAGAAAACAGAGCATGGAATGACCTAGCAAGTTAGCATTGAAGTTTTTTTTCTTTGTTGTTCTGGCATCATATGGAAAAGTGAACCAACCAAAATTTTGCATAAGCTAAACCATGACACTGGGGAAAAAAGTCAGATAAAACACACCTCAAGGCATATAATGTAATCCTGGATACGTGTTTGAAACCTTTGTGCCAAATGTCCATTAAAAAGCCCAGTTGAGAAAAGAAACGCAACAGCAACACCCTGCCACCAGGTCAAAAATACAATAGATTTGAAAGTAAGAAACTTGGACAGGGGCTTTATAGGTTGCAGCTTCTCCTTGGTAGCAGTATAAAACTGTATAAGACAATATAATGCCCACGTCTGGCTGAAATTTAGGACAACAGCCAAATATGGATACCTGCAAATGAATCAACAAAATTCATGAGGATGGAAAAAGTTGAAATCTTTCAGTCGTTGAGTATAAATTTTGAAAAGCTTAAGCATGTATTAACTAGGTGTTAGAGTTAGACTTTTCTTGTCAGAACTATACCTATAATTCCATAATAAAGTATTCAAAAGAACAATAGCGCACAGGCAATGGAATTGAGTTATACTCATACCCGTATTTCCACGCAAACTTTCCTTCTCCATAGATTCCAAGAAGTTCAAAGAAAATTGCCAAAACAGCACAGATAGGCTTGAGGATCATCTAGAAAGTAGGAAACCACAATCAATCAGAACAGATTAAACAGGGTTACGCAAATTAGAGAAATGTGACACCTCGTGCATACATACATATTGCACAATACCAATCTTCACAGCATGGTAGAAGTCAGGACCGAGGTACCAATTTCTCATAAAGCAGCTCAATGGGAAAGGATGTTTCACAATGCCATAATCATAATCAATATCTAGCAGAGGTGAGCTCTCACTGATTTGAAGCCGACCCTCCATAAACCTAATGGTACTTTCTTCTCCACCTTAAGTGACAAAAAAATGGTCATATAAACATGATTGGGGGGGGGGGGGGGGGAGGGGGGAGAAGCTAAAATATAATTACATAAGTTAGAAAACAAGATTAGAGCCAAATAACAATCATTCAAACTATGCAGGTCCATGCACGATGAAATTAAAACAGGGAACAGACTTAGGAGTCTCACCAAGTTCTCATACTTATTTATGACCAAATTTTAATTTCTGTACATTCGAATAGTTGAAGGTAAAGGATATCATTCCACACGAATACTTAGATACAGTTATATTTCTTTTATGATCAAATATATTGTGTAAGTTGTGACATTAAACCAAGCGATGGACAAGACACCACAATGTTTTATGTAGCAGATAATACAAGGGTCAAAAGTTGAAGTGGTTTTGTAGAAGATAGGGACAAACAATATAGAAGGTGCAGAACAATCAGGTATTTTTTTTATGAGAAAGAAAATAACATGAACCTGAACAATCAATTTTTTGAAGTAAAAAGGTTTATCTTGCATCAGGACAAGACAACTTAATGCTGTGCCCTAAGTATTAAGAGCAAGTATTCAAAATGAACAAGACCATAATATCTCTATCTCTACTATATATTAAGAACCTAACGTGGCACCTGGTGGCTACCACGGCTTCACCCTCCCACGCCCAGAGCCCACAAAAAATAGTGCAGAACGAGCACTTGAACCCACACCCCTCTGCTTCAGAAATTTGGGGCTAACCACCAGACCACACATACCTTAGTGTTTACAAATAAACAAAAATTATATTTGTAGCCTAGGCGCCGCTCCCCATGCTCCCCCGCCTCGTGGCAATGCACGGGCACATACCTAGTGTAAGAACTAAGAAATAGAGTAACCAAAAAATCAGAATTGCATCATATTCAACGGTGACTGCCAGTAAAAATGAAACATCACATGCTATAGAGGTCATAGCATCATGAAATAGGATTCTACATCATCACTAATGGCAGAGCTTGAAAAAGATTAAGGGGGTCAAACTCAGATACATATACATATATCTGTATTATTTTTTGTATTACTCAAGTGATGAAAACTAGTACTCCTTCCATTCCAAATTATAAGATGTTTGGCTTTTCTGGATACATAACTTTTGCTAAACACTTATATATACAGTGTATATACATAGGAAAGGCAATGCTTCGAGAAAAGCCAAAATATCTTACAATCTGGAATGGAGTATTTCCTAAAGAACTTTCTATAGTAGGAACCCTTGATCTACATTAAGCTCTGCCTATGGGCACACATGACACACCAAACTGTACAGCATGCTAGACCAGCTGCTGCTCCTGGTCCATACCACAGATAAGAACACAAATAAGAACCTTCTGCTTAAGAGCGAAATTTCTCTTTATTCTGCTGCTGAGAATGGAAATATTGGTGTGCCTTACTTCCAACTATTGGTTAACTAAAGATATTTCACTTGTGCAGAATTACAACATATATTCAAATACTCACCTAAGCATGCTATCAAATATCTCTCGAAACAATACATGGCAAATGCCTCGTAACAGTCACGCATCAGTTCACAGATGAATGCAACATTTGAATTCAGTAATGAAAAGAACTGCAAAAAAAAACACAAGAAACATTATATATTTCCAACAGTAAATAAGAATGCTGCCAACACTGAAGAAACAAAATCAAGGTTGTTTCATAATTTACTCCCTCTACTCATAAACATATGATATCTAAAAATTTCAGCAGACAAACTTTAGCTTTGACTGCTGGTATATAAAGAAAATATTTAGCTGCATGTTATGAAAAAGTACCATTATAAGTTTGTTACGAAAACAACTTTAAGTGTACAATATCAATAGTCTGTAGCTTTGTAAATATGCATTACTGCAAAAGCTCAGTCGAAGTTGCTTATTAGTGACCATATATGGCCCAATCGCCGATTATTGAAGAGATGAATACCATAAAAATAAGTTCAAGTTGGTGAAAGCCAAAACAAGTTACAATAAGAGAATACAGGTATCGTACAGTGTATCAAAGACAGCATATTTTAAAGAATGGGTTGCAGTCGCTGAATATGTATGTAAAGGTTAATGTGATCTCATCTTATATCACTATATACAAAACTAAAGAGGGGGTGGACCAAATAACATAATAGTATGACTATCAATAAACAACAAGGAGAACAGAGAAGTCCATAAAGTAAGACGAAGACAAATAACAAGAAGATTGTATTTGTTTTGTATTTTTGTGCCATCCATTCAGCATTCAGATTCTCAGTCCAAGTATCATAATTACGATACGAAGATTAAACTAGTTTAGGAAGTGATGGCAACTTATTGGCAGAAAAGATGGGATAGAAAGCAAAAGTAACTTTATCTACTTACTGATTGAACAGCATATACTGGAACCATCAGAATCAGACCAATCATGAATTTTTGCTCCTGAAATATGCATAGTGATTAACTGAATCAGAAAGTAAAATGGATAAGAACAGGACGAATAGTTGAACATCTTGCACATATAAAATCTTTAGTACAATATTAATATATCAAAACCAAGGTATGAAAGCAAAGTACCTCAGGTTGATGGTATGCACACAGATGCTCAAAGGTTAGAAACAATGACAAAACAAGAGCCACAGTTACAGATGTTCCTGCACTCAAAATTGGCCAGCTTGGCAATGGCTTTGATGCTGAAACGAAGCCAGGAGAGAACATGTTCCCTAATCGAGCCAGACAACTGCTCACATGGGCCAGCACCAAAATGACACGGATCACATTTTTCAGTGCCATACTGTCAGCAAAGATAATGAGTAAGTGCTGGGGTTGTCGTATTTAGCTACCCCTGGCTTGTTCTTTTACAGGCTAGAGAATTGAAGGATTCAGAAGCTAGGGGGCGATCTTTTTGGGTATTTCTGTAGTCTTCCCAAACTGCTTTTAACGCTCTGCAACACTTCTCTGTAGAGCATGCCGATCCTTCCCTATATAGAAAAGCATATTTCTTTAAAAAAATCTAAAATGTAACAACAAAGAATGCAGCATACTAGAATCTTTGGTAAGCAACTGCAGATAAGATTGAACAATTCTTCCATCCGAGATAATCTGTCCTATTATATTATTATAGTCCTACAGGATTTAAAACCTACACGGCGAACAAATTGTTGGAAATGCCTTTGACACCAATGGAAACCTATATTTCTATGGCAACTCACTATGAGGTCAGCAAATAACTGCATGATCCCTATATGTTAATGTATTTTGATGACTATGGTTTATTCTTCGAACAAAAAAATGTTATCAATGATGTATACGAGTTTGCTAGTAGGTGTGCATTTCTATTCCCTAGCAAAAAAATGCAAGAATGATGTATACGAGTTTGCTCTTTTTCAGTATAACTAGAAGTTGGATTCTTTGATGGATACAATGATGCAACAGATGAACTAAAAAATAAATCCTTCTGACTGAAAGATTTTATCAATGTTCCTGGATAAATGTCTACAGAAAAACTATCAAAAAATCTGCATTGATGTACTATAGAAGATGGTACAAGCAAATCATCAGTGAACGGTGACACAGTATTTCTATTGTAGCTACTAGCTAGGCAAATTAATGGTAACATTCACAAAAGGCTTATGAGTGACTGTTGAAGGATCTCATGTTCCAGTTATACCACGAGTAAAAAAACAGAACCTACAATCAGTAATGGAGTTCCAGGCACAGGAGAAAAGGCAACACACAACTAAGGATATGGGTCTCTTTTATTCAGCATTTTGTTCTATATGAACCATGTGTTTGCTCTTGCTACAAGTGCAGGTATTGTGATAAGAAATGGCCAAAACATCTCATGATGTGAAGGTTGGGGATTTTCATTCCCTTATGTGAGAGAACTACAGCCACTGCCCACTGCTCTACATGTAGTTTCCACACCAATTCCACTCCCTACATCCCAAAATATAGTTCTTTCTAGCCCTACTTTTCTGTCCACATTCGAACAAATGATAATGAATGTAGACATACATACAAACTACATACATTCATTGGTTAACTAATGAATGTATGTTTAGTCTAAGGGGGTGTTTGGTGTCTAGAGACTAATTTTTAGTCCCTCAATTTATTCCATTTTAGTCCCTAAATTGCCTAATACGGAAACTAAAACAATTTTAGTTTCCGTATTAGGCAATTTAGGGACTAAAATGGAATGACTAAAAATTAGTCCCTAGAATTCAAACGCCCCCTAAAACGAATTATATTTTGGGACGGGAGGGAATACATGCAGATTGCATGGTAAAATTTGAATACCTATCCTTAAGGCTTGTTTGGGTGTACATGTATTCACCTGAATCCACATGTGTTGAAGTGGGTTGAGATGAGAATTAAACTAAGTCCCACCTCCAATCCACTCCAATACACATGGATTGATATGGATATATATATATATATATATATATATATGCATCCAAACAAGGCTGAGGCTTCCTCAACATAATACTCATAGTAAACACCAAGGTTATTAAAACGGTAAAACGTTGGAACGCTCATGGGTGAAATTTTGACTTTTAAACGTTTAAACTTTGTTTAAACGTAGTTTTAAACAACACAGGAAAAATACCAATACATCATAATTTCAGACAATAATATGAAGTTAAATACCAAAATAGAGAGGTTAGTGGCTTACCAAAACTTCACCCATGAGCTGGATTGAATCTCAAAAGTAACTAATAGACTGGGCCCAAAAAGTAGCCAATGGTCTAAAATGCATAAAACACTGCGTTTTACAGTTTAGAACGCCAAAACGCTAAAACGTGGTTTCAACCTCTAATTAAAGTTTTGACGTTTAAACGTAGTTTAACATCGTTTAAACGTAGTTTTAATAACACTGGTAAACACCATATATAATGACATGAAAATCAACCCAAACTGGTAGCTGCAGCATCACCGTGGGGCGTGGGGATTCAGCTAAACAAACAAAAATGTTTATCTAGTTCAGGGTAATGGCGCCCTAACCCGTGAACTCGAACACTCATAAATGTTGTGCAAAGAAGACGAACCGAATCTAACCGTCGAAGGATCAGGTTAATACCTTAGAACTCCACGACTAACTTAACTGCATGCATTGGAGTAGCCCCTACGACGAATCGGAGTCGATTGCTCGCAGGCAAGCAAACGGGAAAAAATTATGAACAAATTAGAACGATCCGAGCGAGTCAAAGACTCACCAACCAGTCCTGATGGATCCCCACTCGACGCCGGTCGAGGAGGGGTCGGGGCAGGTGGTCGGTGGAGAAAGACGTGGGGCGGAGGTGCCGAGTCGCCGAGCACTTGAGCAGGGAGGGGGATTCGAGGTGGCGTGCTCTGGCGGAAGGAGACCTGGCGACGTGTTCGGCGGAACAGGACAGTAGAAGACGGAATAGGCTTGCCGCTTACCGCATTCCTCCCTCTTGGTGACGACGGCTTGCGGTGCAGTGCAGTGCACGGCTTTGAGAACCGAAAGCGGAAGGAGGGGGATAACACTGCAGTCTGCAGGTGGGCCCAGACTTTAGGGATATATATCTATCCAAGGCGTGCATCGCATTGCCTTGCATTGCATTGCACGACTTCGTTCCTTGTCTTTTCCGAAGCAATATCAATCTCTTCTCTTCTTCGTTAGAACTAAAGCTGATTGTAGCTATAATTTATAATTTATAGACATAAAAATATTATAAAAACAGTAAAAATCGATATAGATTAAAGTCAAACGAACAGACTGAAAAGATCAGTTTTTTTTAACTCATATCTTTAGCTTTTTAACTAAGATAGAGTATAATATTTAATATTATACTAGTTAGTAAGAAAGCGGTCATTTAGACTGTACAGGCATTTTTTATTAGACTAGTGTCAGTAATAAATTTGAAGGAATTTTTATTAGATTTAGATAAGTTCTAGTGATAAATTTTATAGTGTTGTTATCAATACTAACGCATCAACTTTAATATTAGTTGTGAAAATATATTTTGGTCAAGTTAAACTTTCTTTATCTCTCTTCGGTTAATGCCTCTCGAGGCATTAAATCTGCTAGTGTGTTATATTAAATAAAAATAAATCTAAAATCTCACTAAAATTAGCCTTAGT
The DNA here is from genome assembly GCF_902167145.1 of Zea mays. Lineage (NCBI taxonomy): Eukaryota > Viridiplantae > Streptophyta > Magnoliopsida > Poales > Poaceae > Zea > Zea mays. The sequence goes on from NC_050104.1 coordinate 136,222,339, forward strand.
CAGCTTTCAGTTGAGTTCCACCAAATTATTTTCAAGACTTCCATATTATATAGAATGAAATGAAATATGAATGAAACACCTCACTCGCAATGCACAGTTTTAATGCACAGTTTTATTTTATTGTTTCATAAATAATTAATGACTAGGTGAGTGCTCGTGCGTTGCAACGGGGACATTAATACCACGGTAACTTATATACAAAATGTGTGGTATACTGTTATGAGAAAATGTTTCATAATCCATTTGTGATCCTGATCATACATAAATTTTGTTATTTTAATATAATTGTTTCACCACTACATTACAACCATCAGTATCATGCCGACTTCGATATATGCCACGATTTCCATGGTTTCGTCAATGGAGAGCACGTCCCACGCCTGCCGGAAGAAGTTCCCTCGTACATCGTCAGTCATCAGGCACGCACCACCATCACGCTTACTCAAACAAAAAAAGCAATTATGTGTGTTTGCGAAGAGAATTAAAGGCAGACCAGCACAAAAAACTACCCCGGCAGTGGGGAGGATGACAAACTGATCATTGTTGTCGGTCCTCCTCTACGTCATCTCCGGCGCCGAGATGACGCCACAGTCCATGATGTAGTAGTCGTCGAACGTGCGCGACATGGCGAGTACCGATGACTCTTAGCTGGGCTGCCAGACGAAGTGCACCTCGGGCTCATCAGCAAGGTAGTACACCTGGCCGTTGCACCATCAGATGTGCTACTCCTCTACATACATCATGTTCGAGGACACTCACACAACGTTAGCAATGATCGTCGTCCCAGCGCACAAAATTCATGGCCGGTCAGTAGCGACTTACATGGCACGTTGGCCTTCAGATGGACGATGAGTTGGACGGCGTGATGGCGCCGTCGTTGGATGTGGTGCCCAGAACAACCCGAGAGTCGTCGACGTTGGCAACGACCATGAGGTCCCCCTGCTTGACGATAAACAACGTGGTGCAGCCGCTCTAGACCACATCCAAGCGGCGGCTGCATCGGAGCTTGT